>NC_090829.1:135332071-137832071 GCF_028021215.1 Eschrichtius robustus
AGTCAAGTATTTTCTCGGGCATAAGCCTTTCTTAGAGGGTGTTTTCCTAAAATCCTATTTTAGAAACTGTCATAGAAAAATTAATTTCACCCAGAAATGATTGTAAATTGTGTGCTTTGTCAGGAAGTTAATTGCAAGAGGAAATTTGGGGTAGACTCTTGTTTCATCAGGCAATGTTCCCCCAGGGAGTTGTTGGGGATCAACTCTGTGCCCGATAAAGGTGCTAAGACAGCCTCTGCAATGGTAAAGGCGCTGAGGCAGCCTCTGCAGAGGTAAAGGCGCTGAGGCAGCCTCTGCAGTGGTAAAGGCGCTGAGGCAGCCTCTGCAGTGGTAAAGGCCAGAGCTCGTGCAAAGCAGAAACCAGGCCCCAGGATTCCTATCAAGCAAGTCCTGCTGCTCATTCAACTGGGGTTCAGAACATTTATGAGAAGATTAATTCTGTGGGTCCCTGGGCCTGGGCCTTAATCTTTCTATACCTTTGTGAGGTTCCTGTTAATGGAATAATCTAGACAAAGGATAGTTTGGACCACTTTGTAAAGGTGGTAATGATTTTATGCAGATTAAGATGCTATAAGTCTGGGACAAGGCAAGACAAAAAGGGATCAGACGCCAAAGGTCTAAAAGAGTAGCCTTCACACTTTGGTGAGCTTTTAAATGACCTGGACTTTACCTGAAACCTAGTGAATCCCGCACCAGAGGATGGGTCCATGGATCTGTCCTGGGCTACTGACCTAGAGTAATCTGAGGCAGCTCATGGATATGTATATTCCAGACAGAAGTATGGGCCTTCAGGCTTGGCTTCCTGAGACAGCCAAAGGCATCCTATCTCTGTCTGTCTCTGTCTCTCTTTTCAAATGTGAATGTCATATGATATTTGTCTTTCTCTGTCTGAGATCACTTATATGTGGACTCTAACGAAACAGAAACAGACTCACAGACATAGAAAACTTACGGTTACCAGAGGGAAAAGTGGCAGGGAAGGGATCAATTAGGAATTTGGGATTGGCAGACACAAACTACTATATATAAAACAGGTAAACAACAAGGTCGTACTGTGTAGTACAGGGAACTATATTCAATATCTTGTAATAACCTATAATGGAAAAGAACCTGAAAAAGAATAGACATACATATATATATATATATATGTATAACTGAATTACTTTGCTGTACACCTGAAACATTGTAAATCAACTATATTTCAATTAGAAAAAAAGTGACTGTCCCCTTTCACACCCAATGCTTGATTGCTACCTGGGCTGAACCAGAAAAGTAAAGTCTAGTTAGTCTGGGTGTAGGTGGAACCATAAAACATTAGAGCTGGAAAGAGTATTAGAGGTAACTGATCCAACCAGATGAAGAGCCAGAGACCTGGAGACGGAATGTTCCTTGCGCAGATCTCCAACCTCACACCCAGGTTCCATCCCATCCACCCATCTCTCAGGGCAGCATCCTGTTAAAGGAGACTCCAGGCCCTGTGGCACGGGCTGTGAACAGGAGGGTGCTGTTCATTCCACCTGAGGTGACCACGCTCAAGATGCTTGTGTTTGTGGTTGTAGCATTTTGCTTTTGCCTGCTTTGGGGACTTCCCAGATTCCACTTCCTTCCACCTTCACGCCCTTATCAGTAATACAGAAGTGAAGGGACTCATGGTCTGCCCAGCTTCTGCAGCACCGGGCCTTGGGAATGCTAGGTTTCCTCATGGTGTCGGGCGGGCTGAACCCTTGCCGTGACCACTCAGAGTGGGCTGCACCCGAGGGGCAGGAATCCAGCCCACAGCAGGGAACTCTCGCAGGCTCTGTGGCCCCTCTTCTTTGCCCCAGTCAGGTGGTCCCATGTGTGGGTTTGCTGGCCTTGCTTCTAGTCTCCAGCCTTGCAAGGAAGTGGGTGAGGATGGTGTAAAAATCCAGACCCCTTTGCAGGCCCACAGAGAGAACGCTGCGGCTACGTGAAAGCGCCTGCTTCCTTCTGAAAAAGGATTAGGTGCGACAAAGTGCTTGAGCCCTCAGCTCTTTTGAAAAGAAACTCAGTCTTAAGTGCTAAGCTCAGATTCCGGGAAACCAGGCCTGTGGCCTCTGCAGCTGCTCGGATTCCAGCGCCACCGGCTCCCGCACGGGGGGGATTTGCATCAGCTCTTGGGGGGGTGGTGGGGACAGACCAGATGTTTTAAGGGGATTATTGCCTGAAAGAAAAGTCCAGTTTTCCTGTATGTCACCCACTTCTTAAAGGCACTTTTTCCACTTAGTGCCATCAAAGTTGGAGGGAACGGAAAATAAGGGTTTGCAACTTCTGATCTCATCCAACACCCTAAGCGTCACGTGTCTTATCTTATTAATCCTCACGATGACCGTATTACCTCCATTAAGGGCTGAATTGTGGGCCTCCCCAAATTCCTCTGTTGAAGTCCTAAACCCCCAGGACCTCAGAATGGGCCTGTATTTGGACATAGGGCCTTTAAAGAGGTAATTAAGTTAAAATGAGATTATTGGGGTGGGCCCTAATCCAATATGACTGGTTTCCTCATAGGAGAAGGAAACTAGGACACAGACACATGCAGAGGGAAGACCATATGAGGACACAGGGAGAAGGCAGGTAGCTATAATCCAAGGCGGGAGGCCTCAGCAGAAACTAACCCTGCCGACACCTTGATCTTGGACTTCTGGCTTCCAGGACTGTCGGAAAATAAATTTCTTCAGTTTAAGTCATTCAGTCTGCGGTATTTTATTATGGCAACCCTAGCAAACTAATACAACCCCCATTTTACAGAAGGGGAGAGCAAGGCTTAGCCAGGTTCAATAACTGGCCCAAAGGTAGATAGCTCCCAAGTAGCCCATCTTGGGCCCAGATTTGGTTTCCAAACTTATTTTCAAATTAAAATCTTGGGAGCAGTTTGAAAAAACAAGAACCACCTTTCTGGGCTTGGCTAAGAGCCACTTGAGGTGGGCACCTGAAATTGGCATTTTTGACAGATTTCCAAGATGATATAGTCTAGTCTAGTCTAGTTTGAGAATCAGTTCAGGAGAGAAAGTGCTCACAAGGCATAGCTCCTGATGGAGAATAACTTTCCTATGTGAAGGACCATTTATTTAAGACAATTTCACAGCCATGTCCCCTCCCCCATGACTGGTACGGTCTGCAGTCTGTGGAGGGACATCCGGAACTCATGGCGGCCTCTGCTGGCCTTTAAAGCCTCCTACGAGCATCGGGTTAACCCCAGCACAGAGGTGGATCCACCACAGCCCCAGGAGTGGGATCCGTGCTTTCCACCTTTCAGGCAGCAAACAAGTCTCCCTTGAAAGGTCTCCTGCTGCAGGTACCGCTGTTCTCCCTTGAAGAACCTCAGTGGAGATACAGCATGCATTGGTCATGACCCTCACAGTGTGCCTCTGAATCGTTAACATAATTACTAGGCTGTAGGCCAAGCTTCTCTGATGGGCCCGGGTGCAGCTTCTTCAGCTCAGAAGTTGCAGTTGGCCACTTACTTAGAATTCAGGGAAAAGCTTGTTGTTTGGGGTCCTGAAACCTCACAGCCTCCTAGTGAAGGGATTCTGCTCCACTGAAGTCCTTTAGATTGGAAAGGACCCATCAGGTTCCAGCCATGAGGGGTATTTTCTCAATCGTAAACTCTGTCCTACCTGCCTTATGGGGTTGTGGGGAAGACCCGCTGTATTAGTTACCCATTGCTGTGTAACAAAACACCCTAAAACCTAGCAGCTTAAAATGATGACAAACACTTCTCGCCTCACAGTTCCAGGGCACCAGGAATTCAGAATCAGCTTAGCTGGGTGGTTCTAGCTCAGAGCCTCTCACCTGGTTGCAGCCGAGATGTCAGCTGGGGTTGCAGTCATCTGAAGACTAGATTAGGGCGCGGAGGACCTGCTTCCAAGGTGGCCCCTCACATGCCTGGGAAATGATGCTGGTGGTTAGTGGGAGGTCTCGGTTCCTCCCTTGTGGGCTGTCCACAAGCTACTTGAGTGTCCTCAGAGTATGGCAGCTGGCTCCCCCCCGAGAGATGGTGACCCAAGTGGGAGCAAGGCAGAAGCTGCAAAATCTTTTATGACCTGGCCACAGATGTCACGCTGAAATATCCTACGTGTTACACATCAGTAACAATCAGTCAGCCTGATTCACATGGGAGGGCACTACAGAGAGTGTGAACACTGGGAGGTGAGAATCCCCGAGGCAGCTGCCACACCACTGAGATGGGCTGGGTGAGAGGTTTTGCCATCAGGCAGTACGGACGGTCAAGTGATGATGGTGCAGCTGTCAAAGGCTGTGCTATGTGGTGAATGGTCCTGGCCCAGCTGTGAAGAGTCTTTCTCCTTTTTGCAATCGCCATTTGTGACTGAGTCTTGTTTGCATCTGGGGAGCATCCAGGAGAGCAGTGGTTCTCTGAAAGAAGCAGCCAGACATTGCAGAATAGACACAGTGTGTCTATCTTGTATCCAGTTCCCAGAAAAAAAAAAAAAAAAATCCACAAGCATGTACCCCCTAATGTATATTTGACAATACCTGGAAACATCTTTGGTCGTCACATGTTGGGGAGGAAATGCTAGTGGCATTTAGTGGGTGGAGGCCAGGGGTGCTGCTAAACAGCGGCAAGATACAGGACACCTCCACAGCAAGGATGACCAGGACCACATGTCACCAGTGCCAAGGTTCAGAAGCTGCCTTAGAGACTAACCCAACTCTCCCAATGGGCCCAAGACACTGGAGTCAGAGTCACATTCGTTTTTCTTGGCATGGCTTGATGTGAGGGTGGGGGAAAATGTAGTGCAACTTGGACAGGCTTTGTACATCCAGTAGCAACATTCGAGGTTAGAAGGAGCGCTGGGAACAGTGAGAAAGTAAACTAAGATCTGAGTTCAGAATTGCTACCTCTGTTGTCCTTGGAGAGTTGGAAGATGCTAAACTCAGCAAATGAGTTCCCCCAAAGAACTCCTCCAGCTTTCTAAACCAAGAAACTGCGAGTGACTTCAGACCCCTTTGGACTCGGTGAATGAGTTCTGTTGTCATTACCTCAGAACACCAGAGGGCGCTCAAGAGAGGAAGAGGTGATCAGGTGCCCGCCAAGGTGCTCTCCTGTGTCTTTAGATGGCACATCCCAGGTGCTGGGGAAGAAGCTAGAGATTCAGCCCTGCCCCTTTCATCTCAGTCACCTCACTGACCAACATTGGGTCCTCCCATTCTTCTGCCCAAAGCTGCTCAGCAAAACTTCTTGACATCAAAGCTAAAGAAACCACAGTGAAACCTGCTGGCTGAGGGGCTGAATCTTGGGCACTTTCATATTCTCAGCCCCTTGGTGCTAGAGAGGGAGATTTTAATTTAAAAAGAAGCCTTGGAAAGTGATGCTACAATGATCTCTCAAGGCAAGGACTAGGATTATTTCCTTGACAGTGAGATTGAAGGTACAGTAATGGAAAGATCATTGACTGCAACTCAGGATCTAAGAAGGCTCAGTTTTGCCCTTGCTGCTTATTTCTATGGGACCCTCGGGACGCAGAGGCTCATCTGTAGACGTGGGTGGATGGGACGGTGTACAGATTTCCCAGGGTTGCTGTAACAAAGTACCCCAGACTGGGTGGTTTAAACAACAGAAATGTATTCTCTCACAATTCTGGAGGCTAGAAGTCCAAGATCAAGATGTTGGCAGGGTTGGTTCCTTCTGAGGCTGTGAGGGAGAAGCTGTCCCCAGCCTCTCCTCTAGCTTCTGATGGTTTTCTGGCAATCTTTGGCGGCCCTTGGCTTCTAGGAGCATCACCTTGGTATCTGCCATCATCTTCACGTGACGTTCTCTCTGTATGCATGTCTGTCCTGTCTCCAAATTTCCCCATTTCATAAGGACACTAGTCACATTGAACCTCATCTTAACTTGATCATCTGCAAAGACCCTATTTCCAGGTAAGGTCACATTCACAGGTACTGGGGGTTACCGTTCAGCATCCTTTGGAGGGACATAATTCAATCTACAACAGATGGCTTCTGAAGTCTCTGCCGGCTTCTTGCCATTACAGCTATGGAGTCCTGAGAATAGGACCGACTCCATGCTGTGCTAACCATGTGTCCAGCGAATGCTTCCCAAGAGGAAGGGGTAGTGGTTCCAGGCAGGGAAAACCGATTCCAGCTAGGCAGCGGCTGGAATGTTCAGGTTGATTGGTGACGACCCTTCCCAAGGGGCGGTTACCACTGTTTATTGCCACCCTCAGTGTTTCAGAATCACTTTGGTGCCAGTTGGGATAAATGGAAAACGTGTTTAACTTAAAAAGCGAAGCGTACAATGCTATCGTATTGCACATGCAAACGTGCAGCAGGCCAACGGCAACTGCCGTTTCAAGATGATTTAAGAATTTGATCCAGTGTCTGGCTGCACAACTGCATCCTTTGAAAGGCACCTCACAGATGGGTTTCATAATTGAGAAATGCATTTGTTCTTTGTTCGTGTATAAAAATAACGTGATTCAAAGCTTAGGGTCGGATGTCTTTCTGCAAGTGATTTCCTTCTATCATGCACACAAGTACTAGTATGTTTTCACAGAAATGACAGGCAGGTGGAAAGGTAGGGTTATTACTGCACTCTTTAGGAAAGAGTGCATGCCCATCAAAAAAAAAGTCAAAGGGTTTGTAAGCAGACAGTGCAAAAGGAAAATGATAACCAAAGAGAGCACTGTGCAAGCCTTGCTTTGTGTTTAGAACACTAGTCGCAGAAAAACAAGCCATGGCATACTCTTGGTGCCAAGTGCTTCACAGAGGGTGGGAAGTCACAGGCTTGATAAATTTTCAGGTTCTGAGACATACAATATAGAGCAACCTTCTCCAGTAATTAATTATTCCCTACTCAGCATTTTCCAAAGCCCACAGTACCTGACCAGCTTCACGTAATATTTCAGTCTCTCCATCAGCCAGTGATAACAAATGATTTACTTTAAAAAGGAAGAAGTAAGCCTGTCCAAGAATCCCACGATTAGAACTTCCTACTGGTACCTGGGAAGTGGGACATTTTCCGAAGCCCGATGACTCTGATTCCATCCTGTTTGGCTGGTTTTGGACCCCAAGACATCACAGGGCTATTCAGTGTTCCCAGGATTACTGACTTTTTTGTAGAACAAAAAGGAAACCTGTCTGATGTTTTCTTTCTTGAAAGACCTCCATACAAGGAGGCTCTGAGGGTTTTTCTGGAGCGGGAAACACATGGGTTCTGGTTTTCAAACACCTTCATTTGGTCTGAGCAAGTTCCTCAAATCATAATTTGTGAATGGATGTGTTCATAATGGACCCTGCCTGAACCCTTTTCAACTCGAGACACAGGACCCACTTGGTTATTGACTCACAGCGGGATACAGAGAACTGAAAGGGCGCTGCTGATTCAATTACCCACAGCAGAGGTTCTCCAAAGCCGGTGAGCAGGGCTGATGAAAGCACAGACTGCCGCCGCGGGCTTCCCATCCCACCCTGGGAGCGAGGCCAGCGTGCGGGATGCAGGAAAATGAGCCAGTGACAGCTACCATACCTGCATGACCTAAAAACAGACACAGTCACCCCCGGTTAATTGCAAGCTGGCTCGGCATCTGATTAGGAGAGCGTAACAGAGGCAGACCCTCCAGGAGGGACCGTGGCCTGCGCGTCAGACGTCATCAGAGGGTGGGAGGTGAGTTGGGGATGTCTCTGGCCGAGTCAGCTCACCTGCTGCAGCCTGAACAGTGGGAGCAGGCAGGGGAGTTCCCGAACCCCTCCTTGAAAAGGGGGTTTCAAAGACTGTTTGAACAGCAGACTTATTTAAAAATATACAAAACATGGAGACAGAGCTTCTCTGGTTGAAGTGGGTAGCGAGTGAGTGAGGAGTCTGGAGGCAGGAGAGGGTGGGGAGAAGGACACACCCCCTTGGCATCGCCCTTCTCTTGATCCCCCAGTGCTGGACCTTGTAGTACCTCCAGGGAACCCCCCACCCAAGTTCCTCGGAACACAGTTTGGAAACCACTTAGTGGTTCCCTCCCTTCTCCTTCACCCACGCATCCTCCAAAAGCTTTCCGAGCTCCTCTGTAGGAGGGAAGTTTGAGGTGCTATGAGACACGCAGATGCCCACAGCATCCTTCCCACCTTCAACAAAGTAGAGACTGTCCAGAAGAGATTGGACAGAGTTTTGCTGGAGAACTGCTGGATAATACAATAAAATGAGTGTGTCTGGGGGCATCAGCAGGTAGCAGTTGTTCTGGGTGGGTTTGCCTAGTAACGGCAGCGCTATCAGAGACCGAGAAGCGTAACCAGAGAGGAGTGATCCCAGGTCCCGGTAGAAGCCCGCATGAGTGAGTGTGCGTGGGTGCTCACACACGGTAATGGGGCTCCTTTCGGACAACTGGACTTCTGCACGTAGCAGGCCCTCAGGGGGTAAGGCTGGGACTGCTCCTTTTGCCTACTCATAAGACCACCCCATCCGTTACATTATGGGGAGACGGGATGGCCTCACAGTTAAGAACAGAGACTCCAGAGCCACACTAACCAAGTTCAAACCCCAGCTCCACCGCTTTCTGCCTGGGTGAACTTGGGCAAGTTACTTAATGTCTCTGACCTTGTTACTTCATTTGTAGAAATGGGGATGATGGTGATGACAGAGCTTGCTTCACAGGGTTGTTGAGAAGGTTAAATGAATTAATATATTTCAGGTACGTGAAAAGACCTCAGTGTGTGACAAGGGCTATACAAATGTCTGATCATTTTATTTTATGACAAGAGGTTTTTTATACTTACACATTAAACTCTCAATAAATATTTTATTTTTATTTTTAGGGGGCAGGGCTGGGAAAGCATTGGAAGCTGGATTCTTAGAGGTCTAAATCCTCCAACTTCTCCTCTCAAACCTTAAAAATCTTTTTTAATGGCACGTGGCACCTTCAAGGCCAGATGTGAACATTTTTGCATGATGGGAGCAGGGATTATCTGATATAAGAGCTGGGTAGCTCTTAAGAGAAGCAAACGGGGGTGGGACCCAAGATTGACCCCTGATCTCTAGTTTTTTGTTCTCCCCACCTTTTTCTCGTAATTCAAGAATTAGTGCTAAAACTGAGGGGCAAGTAGGAGAAGAGAAGGGCATCCTTCAGAAGCTTTGGTCACTAGAACAGCAAAGCTCATAACAGGGGCTGTTTAATGAGCACATACTACGTGCTCTGGGCTGTGTTCAGTGCTTGACATATGTTCTGGCCTAGGCTAGGTTTCCCAGGAGACCCAGAAACAAAGGTTCACGTGCAAGTGATTTATCAAGGATAAAAATCCTTGATAAATCAAGGAAAATCCTTGACAAATCAAGGAAATCAGTAAGGAGGTGAGGAAGCAGGACAAGGTTAAGGGAGGAAACCAAGCAGAGATGTCATCTCAGGCAAAACTGTTCAGAGGCGGTTTCCACCTGCTTCTGCAGGAGACTGTGGAGTGTCAGTTACACCTCAGAGTCAGTTACACCCAGTAGAGGCAGGGAAGCTGGGACTTTCTTAATCACACATCACCAGTTAGACAATAACCGCCACGTTGGGGGAATATAAATTCCCAGGCACTTCAGCTCTGCATCTCTGAGCAAGGTGGGGCTCCAGTAGCCAAGGGAGGCCACAGGCGCAGACTAGGGGAAGCAAAACAATTGTCGGGGGAAGAGTGGAAAAATGAGGAAAAGGGATTCTAGGAGATCCCCAAGGGGAAGGACTTGAATAGTCCAGTCCTTCTGCAGCAGTGTGACTTTGTCCCAGGAGACGAGACCTAGAGGTCACGATCTTGGCCTCCATCAACCGACTGTCAACAAGTGCCAGCTGAGGTAAAGTGGTACATTGTTGTCTCTTGAGTTTGATTCGAATCTTCCTTCTCCGCCTGTGTGAACTTGGTCATCTCTTTGACCTCATTTTCCATATCTGTCAAATTGAGGTAATAATAGAATACATGACAAGTATTACTCTGTGGATGCAGAGTGGTTCCAACAGGAATAGACACAGTGAGAGAGGGGTTGGCCAGGAAACAGCGGGGTCAGGCACTAGCTGAGCAGACAGGGGCTGATGGAGTGTGCAGACTGGGTAGGACATGAGTCAGCGTCCACGGAGGTCCAGCCCAGGCAGGACGGCTCGGACACCAAGTGCAGACGGCTGGCAGGCTGTTTGGATGCACACTCAGGAGCTGAGGCAGTTAGCAACAAGAGCCCTGGAGAAAAACCCAGGTCGTGGGTAAAGACTCTTTGCTCTTGGGCCCATTTCATTTTGGTTGCTGGGTCCACCCTACTTCCCTTTTTAAAAAACATCTTTATGTTTTTTCCAAAAGTATTTTAATTAATTTATTGTATAAATTTTTTAATCGTTGAACTAAAAGGCAATAACATAATGCTGAAAATATTTTGGTAATGAAAACTCACAAATAAGTATCACATGTCAGCTAAACGCCAAACGAGAAACATCTTTATTGAGATAATAATTTGCATGCTATAAAACTCCCTCATTTAAAGTAGACAGTTCAATGGTCTTACTATAGTCACAGAGTTAGATAACCATCACTTCAAACTAAGTTTAGAATATTTGCATCACCCCCTAAAGAAATCCCATATCCCTTGGCAGTCACTCCCCATTCCCACTTCCCACCAACACCTGGCAACCACTAATCTATTTCCTTTTTCTATAGATTTGCCTATCCTGCACATCTCATAAAAATGGAATCACACAATGTGTGGTCTGTTGTGACTGGCTTCTTACATTTAGTATAATGGTTTCAAGATTCTCCCATGCTGGAGTATGTATCAGTACCATATTCCTTTTTATTGCTGAATAATATTCTGCTGTATGTATATGCTACTTTTATTTACCCCTTCTTTAGTTGATGAACATTTGGGTTATCTCCACTTTTTAGCTACTATGAACAATGCTGCCATGAACTTTCATGTATATGGTTTTGTTTGGATGTATGTTTTCATTTTTCTTAGATAGATACCAAGAAGTGGAATTACTGGGTCATATAGACCTCTATCCTTAAGCTTTTGAGGAAAGCACCTGTAATTACATATCTTTTTTATTCTAGCCCATCCTAGTGGGTGTGAGGCAGTATCTCACTGTGGTTTTGATTTGCATTTCCTTCGTGGACGATAACATTGAGCATCCTTTTTTGTGCTTATTGGCCATTTGTATATATTCTTTGGAGAAACGTCTATTCAAATCCTTTGTCCTCTTTTATTTGGGTTGTCCTTTATTATTGAGTTATAAGAGCTCTTTATGCCTTCTGGATACTTCCCTTATCAGAGATATGATTTGCAAATATTTTCTCCCAATCTGTGTGTTGTCTTTGCAGTTTCCTGAAGGCATTATCCGTAGCACAAAACTTTTAACTTTTGATGTAGTCCAACATACCTATTTTTTCCTTTGGCTGTTTTGTGCTTTTGGTGTCATGTCTGAGAAATCATTGTCTAATCCAAGGTCACAAAGATTTACTCCAATATTTTCTTCCAGGAGTTTAATAGTTTAACTCTTATATTTAGGTTTATAATCCATTTTGAATTAAATTTGTGTATGGTGTGAGGGAAGAGTCCAGTTTCATTCTTTTGCATGTGGACGTCCATTGTTGTTGTTGCGTGTGGATGTTCTCATTGATTCAGTGGTTTATACATGTTCTTTTCACCAGTGCGGGCCTTGCATTAATTGTGGTAGAAAACATGAAATTGGAAGCAAAACTCTTAAATGTATATCCTTTCCATTTCACAAAAGAAAATCAGTGAAGTTGAAAATGTTCACCATTCAGCATTTGCTTTTGGAGACCCCTAGCCTCTATTATTTATTATTTACTTCTTTTTGTCCAAATCTATTTGAAGTATCTCTCTTCCTAGTATCTCTAGGGCCCGTGTAGCCAGTTGAAGAAGCCACACAAAGCTACAAAAACCAGCAGAAAATAAAAAACAGTTGAGAATCAATTTTCTTTATCTATACTACAATCCACCTGAAAGAACAGCATTCCTGGGTGATTTGGCTTCCTGTAGGGGCAGGCTTTACTCACAAGAGATTCCTGACCCAGCCAGCTTGTCACCTGGGACTGGATTCCCTCGGTTTTATCTTTTCATTTTGCCTTTCCAGAGACTCAGATTGAAATGCACGTTGTAGAACTTTGATCTGGACTTGGCAGGACTGAGAATCCCCTGAGTGCCTGCATTTGTTAGAATTAGGTTCATCTGTCTGAAACCAAGGCCCTAAATAAAAGTGGCTTGAAAAAGACCTGAGGTTATTTCTCTCTCATGTGTCCAGAGCTGGTGGGATGGCTCTGCTCCCTTGGTCATAGGGGGCTGCTTTGCCTCCTTAGCACAAATTCATAGTGGGTGAGGCATCCAGCCATCCCATCTGCATTCCAGTCAGCAGGAAAAAAGGAGAGCAAAGAAGGGAATGCCCCTTCCCTTTAAGGACACTTTCCGGAAGTTGTACACCATTTCTACCTTCAGCCTTTGGATAGAACTTAGTTACAAGATCATACCTGGCTGTGAGCAATTCTGTTAAATATGGTTGTTGTTTGTCTGGGCTGACATGTGCCAGGCTATGAATCGGGGTCTCCATTGCAAAGGAACCAGAACAGAACGGACATTGCAGGATGTCTAGACTTCCCTACCAGAGTCCAAGGGCGCTCTTTCCCAAGACTCAGGGAATCTGCTTCCAATTGCAATTCTGCAAATGATTTGTCAGCCCCTTTGGGGAGCTGGCTGGGGCAGTGTGTGCTGATGCTGTCTTGCTTCATTTAACACTTCTTCATTCCTGCATTTTCATTTCATATATTTGGATTTACTACAGAGCGGGAGACTAGAGATTCTAGACACTGAAGGAAAGGAAACCCCCAAATGGCTCAGAGTGCAGTGGTTTCGCTGCTTGAAATACGGTTGTACTCTCCACTTTCAAATGAAAATGCTGACATTGTTTTTCAGAACAATTGCACCGTCCAGACTAAGGGACCCACAAAAGTGTCAATTCACCACATGTTAGCTTTCTTTTTTTTTTTTTTTTTATAACTAATTGTAACAAGTGGTTGCTGTGAAAATGTCAGGCTCCCTAAGGCTGCCCTTTCAATGACCCATACCCTGACCTGGACAGACCACCTTCTGTCCAAGAGAGGACAAGTTTTGTTCCTAGATCAGATGAAACCCTGGCTTTACCCCTGGTGACCAGTAGGATTAATCAGACACCAGTAAAACAGCTGACAGAGACACTGAACCAACGGACAATAATTAGCACACACACTAGGCAACATCCGTCCGAGGGGTTCAACTTGTCCCTTTCTTTGCCCTAAGATGCAATACCTGCTCTGTGGCTTGGCTCTCCTTGCTCCATAAAGGGAGCACTTGTAAGCTAAGAAGCTGCACGTTTTTAGGATCAATATGGTATTCACCCGAGCTGGTTAGGAAACACAATGCCAGGGACAGAGCTTGCTGTGGGAGCTTGTGTGGGATTAGTCTGTTTCCCCAGGATTTACCGCCCAGCGAACAGCCGGCGCTGAAATCTGCATGGCCAGCCCTGTGGTTTAAGATGAGCCGAAAGGCATTCTCTTCAGTTTTTGGCTTTTTCAAAGTAAAATCTTCCCAACATGCAAAAAGCAACCAGTAAAACTGAACCACATTCAGATGCAGAGAAAGAGTGAAAGTCAGCAAAAGGAAAACAAATTTCTGAAATTTTACGTGGGAGGTTCCTGTAAGAGTCTTTCTTGGAGAAACCATCAGGCTTGATACCTCTGCAGCAGTGTAAGTGTCAGAACTTAACTTTCCAACGCAGATTTCTTCTTCACCTTACTACCTACAGAGCCACTTTCTTCGCTCAATAATTGTTTGGGTTCTGTTTTACTTTTTTCTCTCATTCTGTTTTCAAGGGCAAAGCAGAGAGGAAATAAAGTCTCACTTGTGCTAAGAACTTAATATCAAATTGACTTTATTTCCAAGTGATTTCCCTCCAATTTTATTTTAAAACATGTTTGAGAAGAAAAGCAAACTTAGATTTTATTTCTGGTCCTAAATACGGCTATCTCAGAATTGTTATGGAAACCCTGGAGGGAGGTGGCATAGAGGGTCGAGCATGATGCTTAATAAAAAAAGGTGACTAACAGACACAGAAAGACAAACATCATATGATATCGCTTATATGTGGAATCTAAAAAAATGGTACAAATGAACTTATTTACAAAACAGAAATAGAGTCACAAATGTAGAGAACAAACTTATGGTTACGGGGGGAAAAGTGGGGGAGGGATAAATTGGGAGATTGGGATTGACATATACACACTACTGTATATATTAAGGACCTACTGTATAGCACAGGGAACTCTACTCAATACTCTGTAATGACCTGTAGGGGAAAAGAATCTAAAAAAGGGTGGATATATGTATATGTATAACTGATTCACTTTGCTGTACAGCAGAAACAACATTGTAAATCAACTATACTCCAATTAAGAAAAATAAGGAGATGAAATTCTCCAGATCAAGAAAGACAAAGTCAAAAAAAAAAAAATAAGGTGACTTAGAAGGGAGGGCAAAATATCACCCAGTGACTGTTTTTGAAAGTGTTGTACTGGGCTCAGGAGAAACAGTAAGTACCAGCCGTATGTGAGACATAAAGACTAGACGTGGGGAAATGTGGTTATATGGGGGAGCGGATTTAGTGAATTTAAATCAGATGCCCAAAAAATCTTCCTTGGGGAATAAAATCAAATCCATTTTTCTGATATGTGCTTAGGAGGCACTGTTTCAAAGCAAGACAATCTCTATTTCCAAAAGCCTTCTGGAGGCTCTCCCCCAGGGACACAACACCAGTGCTATTAATCTTGACTTAGTGAATGAAAGTATTACACAGATTTCAATCCAGACCTTCAAGCCTGAAAGAGCTCTGAAGAGCACGGATAAAGCGACCCGTTTTTCACTTTGGCGATTCCACAGGGGTAACTCACTTTAATTTCCCTTTCATCTCTTTGGGAGGGACTCGAAACTTTAAAAGCAAACAGGTTTCCTTTTCTAATTCCTGGAGAGAAGTCTTCTGTTGCTTTCTTACGCGGCAAGGCTGAAGGTGGGTGACTCATCTTCATTTGTTACCTTGGAAGACGTAGAGAAGCAGAAGTAAGTCCGAAATAATAGGCAAACGGGAGATTCCTCCCTTGTTCGAGAAAAGTTATTGCCCTTCCAAATGCCAGTTTGTTTTTTGATTTTCCACGGTCCAGCCCTGTATTTAGCACAGAAAGCCACGACACTGATAATAACCCCAAATATACACAAGGACAAAGCAAGAAGCCCTGGCCGTTTTGTTCTGTCTGGCAAATTATGATCTAAGTTTTCTGCCAACACCACTTTTCTCGGATTGTTTATGGCAACACCAGCTTGTTTGCTGAGATTCTAAAATGCAGCTAAATTTTCTGGGATTAAAAAAAAAAGAGTGCGTGCTTACTATGTAGATGTAAACTGTTTCGAATGCAAACACTTCCCACTGTGAAAAAAGGAAAAGCGTTGTGGAAAAGGATGCCAGGTTATCCAGACTGAAGGAAAGATTTTATGCCTCTCTGTGCTGCTTTCCAGGGACCCGAGAGGAAAGGGTACACCTGGAATTGTATGAAAATAAACGACTAAACCAGGATGCAGGGACAGCAGCCTCTGCTAGGTTTAGTGCAGCTTGTACTGAAATGATAAGGACCCACCCCCCGTTACTTTCCAACCAAGAGCCCCGGAGGAAAATAGCTCTGGGAGGGTTAAGTTTCACATAAAATAAGAAGACAGGACACACATCAGCATTTTTCCCCCTAAGGCATTACTAAAAGACACCAACTTGTCTAAAAATGGTATGAAAGTTGAATGATGTTTTAATTGATGCCATATGTTTTATTCTTCCATGTGTCCAAATCCTGGGCTAGGCTAAGAAAAATAGAACTTGGAGCCTCAAAAAAATTTTCTTTTTTGCTTTGCACAATGGTTGTCACATGTGTGTGAGAAGATTGTAGGAATGGGAAAAAATTGGGAAAAATGGCATTTTTAGTTATGGAAAAGAAACTTTTAAACTGTTAATGTTTCTATGAGAGTAATATAAACCTGATGGCTAAATCACTAAATACTGATCACATCATGGGTAAACATTAAAATGAAGTCATTTAAATTAAAAGAGGGGGAAAGAAGGATACTGCTTCTCGTTGGTTAATTGTGGCTTGGCAATGTGCATATTTCTTTTTACTCAAGTAAAGGAACTTCTCAAATGTTTGGACCACAATTATACAAGGGAATACAAAAATATAGAGATTATGCAACAACGCGAAAAGGTAGCTTTTGGCTGACTTTGTTAAACTCTAAAAGGCTTATTTTTGATGCGAATTAGTCAAACGGGTCTAAGGTGCTCTCTTTCCACCCACCAAAAATATCTGTGAATTAAATTAGGTAAACAGGGTCCTCAGAAGCTGAAGTGTTGCTACGCTCCCCTCCCACCCATGAATAGTCACATATGAGTTTCCAGAAGAGTCTGCAGTGTGCATTTTTGCAGTGAGCAGAGCCTTCTCTGGGCTGACTCAGAAAGCAGCCCCTTTCCAGCAGCTTCTGAGATGATGTGCCAGAGACCAACACATCTGACCAAGAGGTCTCTGAAGTTGTAGCCTTTTGTATTTACACTTTTGAAATATCTCTATTGTGATGCAAATCTTGATTTTCAATCAAAATCGGCTAGAAAAAAAAATCTTTCTCTGGAAACTGTGGTAGGAAGGAAGTAAGCCTAAATCTCAATTTTCTCCCTCTTGGATTCCTATTAAGCCAGAAAACAATGATACTAAACACAAGCATCTTTTGCAAATGCTGATGGAAAACTCCACTGTGTCAACCAGTACATCAACTGACTAGTGTTAGTCTCCAAAGGCACCAAGTTTATCCATTTTAAATGACCAGTTTTCTCTTTTTTTCCTTTTTCTAATTTGGGTGCCGATGTAAAAAGCATCTAAGAACAGTGGCTTTTGTTGACTGTTCAAAATCAAATCCATTTTAGAGAGTTTGCCCTTCTGGGCATGGATCCTTTCTTTAAGTCTAAACAAATAAAATAAAATGGAAACAAAAGGAAAGCGTCATCAATGGCACGAGGGCTTCCCACTTTCAATTTATTTTAAAATCTGTGTGTTGAAATATGGAATCCTCTGAACCTCCACAGCAAGTCTGAAGACTTTTAGGGCTGAGGACCTGGGCTCCTCGCAGAAGCCTTTCTTTCATCCGCTCAGGTTAAAGAGGTTTGTGTGTGTCTGTGTGTGCGCGCCTGTGTCTCTTACGGTACCCTAGGAGATGGAGATCTGAGGGAGCGTTTCTCCTACCAAAATACACACAGCCTGGGATTAAAAGGGCTGAAACCTACCAGCAAGTTCTTAACGCCCTCCCACAATCATTAGACCAAATGCACCATCATTCTGGATTCATTTTTCCCTTATTCATCTGTCCAACTAATTCCTGCCGCATTCACCAGGCTTATATCTTAATCTTTTCTGTTACATAGAGAATACATAATGAAAAGCTGCATTTTCTGGGTACATGCACACATTTGGAGTGGATGAACCTTATGTGAAGTGACATACAATGCTGAATGCGGGCTGAATGGTGTCCAGTGCGAAAAACACTGCGAAGGCAGGAACAAAAAGCAGCGAACAAGAGCCAGTGCAGGGCTGGTCTCCGCTACAACACCAGGGGATTCGCCGCTAAAACATGGGTATAATTTCACTGTTTTCACTCACACAAGCTGTGGGAAAGGAGTCACCATCTGATGTTTGATTGTGTGGGATATGTTTTTGGCAGTGGCCTTGTATTCCGCATTGACAAAAAAGAAAAAGGAAAAAGAAAGAAGGGAAAAAGGAAAAAAGGAGGCGGTGGGGGGGAGGAGGAAGATAAAAAAGAATAGAGGTACATTTGCTGTTTTTAATTTGCCGTCTGGGAGACTGGCACAGCCGACGGAGTTCTGACCAGTGGCCACCTGAAAAGTGGGGCCGGGGCCTGGCTAGTGGCCCCTCTTGTGCTGATTCTACCGCAAGGGGACTCTTATCTGTCCACCCCTGTTGTCTGGTTAACTTATTACTGAGCAGTGGGGGTTGACGTTTGCCTGATTTAATAAAGCCTTTTGTCCAAGATAGTGACTGGGGAAACATGCCCAGGGAAGCAGGGTCCTGCCCGCATCAACACCGCCGTGGCACTGAGCTGGCACCAAGGCAGAGGGGCCCACACTTCACAAGGAGGCATTTCCCGGAGCCTCAAAGGGCCCCTGGGAAGTGCATCTGGGTTGCCAGCCCAGCTGCCAGGTGGCTACAGGTGTCTCACAGGAGGACCCCAGCTTGAAGGTTTCTCCTGTGCTTTGTGGCTGCAAGCAGGCAGGGTCCCCACCCCAAACAGAGATTTTAGAAAGAAATGCATTGTCTTTTGTCCTCTTCTCCATCCTCCCCTCATCTAGGAATGCCAGATGGAGCAAATAAAGAAGGATGCCCAAGTTAAATTTGGATTGCAGGTAAACAACAAACACTAAAAAGTGATGTGAGGTTTACCTGCAATCCACATTTACCTGGATGTCCTATATTTTATCTGGCAACCCTATCCCTACCCCTCTGGGCCCCCTGGGCTGGCCACTTCCCCCTCTCCCCAACCTCCTGCCCCTCACCTGTCAGGGCGGCAGCCTCCTCTGCCTGCATCTCAGAGTGTTAAGAGGACAATGAGAAGATAGGTGGGTAGCTGCTTTCCAGAAAGATCGCTAATTAGCCTGGCTGGTTAACATGTGGTTCCCATGCCCCAGGTGTGCTGAAAGACATTCCTCTTAACTTCAGCTTAAACTAGGAGACATCACCAGTGCTGCTGGCCAGAGAGAGCGTGGTGTCCTTACCTCCTGCTCCCCATGGCCTCTCCTCCAATGGTTTGGCATCATTTTATTTGGATCATGTTTTTAAGCCAAACCAGACTCCCCAGAGGCAGATACTGTGCTTAATGGAAGATCTGGGGATAGAGCCACCTGTTCCCCAACTGAGTGTGTGCACACTCTTCAGCTACCCTGATCCCACCATGTGCCCCGTCCCCACCCCTGCCAAGTCCCCTACCTTCAGTGGCAATTGTGGCTACAGCTCCTGTTCGTTGGGATATTGGATTGCTATTTTTGATCACTGGTGTTTGTTAATAAGCTGCTTCCAGGATTTGTCCTGAGTGAGCACACCACTCTGAGTTTCCCATTTGTAGGCCTATGAAGCGTATCTGATTAAGGGTAGCAGGAAAGAAGGAGCTTTCCCCTGTGAGCGGCGGGTGGGCCGGGGAGAGAGGGCAAATCTTATGGCCAACCAGTGTTGGGGTCCACGCTGTCCTTTGTCTGCAGGTGGGCAGGGGGAAGTGGGCAGAGGCTTAAAAGCTGGTGACTCTGCAGTAACCTGTCCCAAGCTCTGACCCTCAGAAGTGCAGCTGAAAAGAAGATTTCCAAAGGAGCACTGCTGTTTTGAATGTTTCCATGATTGGAGACAGTAGTGGCTGCATGTATTCGCCGGGACTGGAAGTGTGGTTTTCTCCATGTGGCAGAACTGCTCTCATTTCCAAACATGATACATAATGGCTGTTGGTAATGACCACATTAGCATCATGGAGCAATATATCTACAATAAATTAAGACTGCATTGCAATTAGTAGCGATGATCACAGCTGTGGAGACAAATGGCATATGTGCTAATTAAATAATTTGTCACTTGACTGTTAAACAAACAATTCAGCCTCTTTACATTACAAACTGCCATCTCCAGAGCACCACCATGGGCCATTAACCCCAGGAAGGAACAGCGTGCTGTGCTCACATGGCTGGGGAGCTGGGTCTCGATAGCAGGATAAAACGGACAGAGGAAAACTCACTTGGATTAAAAATCCACTCATCGGATTGGTGGGAATCAACAAACATGGCGTCACGTCGTGTCTCGACTTAGTCTTGTGTCTTCGGCCACAACATCCTCCCCGTTGGCAACATCTTTTTTATGGTTTCTCTCTTTTTTTTTTTTTCCCCACCAGCCCTCCTTCCCCCACCTCCACCCCAAATGCTAATCCATAAAGCTGAATTGTGGAATATGCCTTTAAAGGGGGCCCCTGCTAGCCCATATAATGGCTTTGTGTGAACCAAGGGGGACTCAGCCCTGTGCAGAGTGCAGGTAAGCAAGGTGCAGGCTGGATTTCAGTCTCTGCTCACCTCCTTGGTCCAGGGCTTTTGTGCAGTGAACAACCCGCCCAACCATATGGGCAGTCCTGTTCTCAGCTGCTTCTGAAAGCAAGAGAGGTTTGGGTAATTTCAAGCCCCAGAAAATCCCAAAACCAATTGTCCTTTCTTCCTTGCTCTTTTATCAGAGTTGTTAACTAAGGAAACTTCATTTCGCCTTCTTATTCCTACCCTTGCTCACGTTCAAGTAGCACTTTGGTCAGACAAGAGGAGAAAGGCAAAGCAATGAGGATTTTGTGTCGTTACCCATTGGTCAAATCTCTCCTCGGGTGCCACATTTCCAAGGAGCTTTCAGCACTGGTGTGGTGCTGAGTGTAAGGCATCATGTGATGTAACCGTTTGGGGCAAAATACTCCAGCATGTAAGTTTCACGCAAAGTGATTCTATTGCAGTAGATTTCCAAAAGGCTGGAAGAAAACTGGAAGCTGGAATGTTGAGTCTTCCGTAGGAAATTGAATCCCTGGATAATTTCAGATTAGGCTTTAATATCTACTTTTGGGTAGACTATGGGAGCAGAAAGGAACCCAAACCGTGTTTTATCTCTTTGAGAACCTGACTGTTTGGACATAAAAGTCTGTAATGGAGGCAAGTTTGTCAGCAAGATGAGGCCTTATGCACCAAAAAGCCATTCTGTTTCTTTTATAAGGTGAAATCTAGCTTTATCCCAGAAGGATTGGGCACAGAGAATCTCAGCTAGCATCACATAGGAGAGCGCTGGGCACGTGGAAAGTGCTTAGTAAAACCCAGCTCTTGTTATTGTTATTATTGTTAATATTATTACTGTTACCATTTATAACTGAATTTGTATCATTGTCTTCTTCAGCACTTGTTAATGTTGCATGCAGAGTGGGAGAAGCAGATTACTATGAAGCAATGTTTTGTTTTGTTTTGCTTTGCTTTGCTTTGTTTTTTCACATCTTTACTGGAGTATAATTGCTTTACAATGTTGTGTTAGTTTCTGCTGTACAACAAAGTGAATCAGCTATATGTATACATATATCCCCATATCCCTCCCTCTTGAGTCTCCTTGCCACCCTCCCTATCCCATCCCTCTAGGTTGTCACAAAGCATCAAGTTGATCTCCTTGTGCTGTGTAGCAGTTTCCTACTAGCCATCCATTTTACATTTGGTAGTGTATATATGTCAATGCTACTTTCTCACTTCGTGTCAGCTTCCCCTTCCCCTGCTGTGTCCTCAAGTCCGTTCTCTAAGTCTGCGTCTTTATTCCTGCCCTGCCACTAGGTTCATCAGTACCACTTTTTTAGATTCCATATATATGCGTTAACATACAGTATTTGTTTTTCTCTTTCTGACTTACTTCACTGTTTTTATTTCTATTTGTTTTTTTAACATCTTTATTGGAGTATAATTGCTTTACAATGGTGTGTTAGTTTCTGCTGTATAACAAAGTGAATCAGCTATACATATACACATATCCCCATATCTCCTCCCTCTTGCGTCTCCCTCCCACCCTCCCTATCCCACCCCTCTAGGTGGTCACAAAGCACGGAGCTGCTCTCCCTGTGCTATGCGGCTGCTTCCCACTAGCTATCTATTTTACATTTGGTAGTGTATATATGTCCATGCCACTCTCTCACTTCGTCCCAGCTTACCCTTCCCCCTCCCGGTGTCCTCAAGTCCATTCTCTACATCTGCGTCTTTATTCCTGTCCTGCCCCTAGGTTCTTCAGAACCTTTTTTTTTAGACTCCATATATATGTGTTAGCATACAGTATTTGTTTTCCTCTTTCTACTTCACTGTTTTTAAAAGAACTTTTTCCTGAAACCTGTTCACACATCAGGAAATGCGGGGGAGTTCAGGGGAAGTCAAGAGGCCTTTGAAGCGCTACCAGGACACAAGATGCTTTTGCTATAGTCACAAGATACATTATTCTCTTCTCTGTTTTCTTGGCAGCCTCCCACCTTCTGGGACTGACTTTCATCTGCCCAAATGGGACTGAGATGCGAGTTGGGAAGCACCCAGACCAGCCATCACCCTGCAAGTGGTGGCAAATCCCTAGAGCTTCAAGACAACCCAGAGACCCTACTCATCGAGCCTCTGTTTTCGCCAGAGAGAAGAAGTGGAAGTAAGTGTGAGAAAACAATGCCCCTAAATCATGCTGTTCTCATCCTTCTCTCTGTGTGTGGTGTGCCCCGTCCTCCCACCCCCACTCTATTTGCTGATATAAGATGAAGAGGTCCAAAGAGTGTCCTTTCCTCTTGATGTTAATCAGGACTCAGAGATTCCACCAGCCATTTTCTTCTTTCTGGTATAAGGTATTTTTGACCATGTAATCTTTTTGCCTCTTAAAGGAGATGTGTGGTGAGAAACCTGTCTGGGAAGGGTCTTGTGTAGCCCCAGTGAGAACAATGCTGGAGCCTGAAAAGGTCACTAGGAAATAAAAGCTTAAATTCTTGAATAGCTTCTTGACCATTGTCCAAGGGCATGCAATCCGGGACACAGAGGATACCAGCTAGCCCCTCACCCACTGGCCAACCCAGTTAGATCACATCCTGTCTTTTAGGAAAATTCACTAAGTTTTGTACCATGTTAGGCTCTCATTTGCTTTGAGAATCAAATTAAGAATTTTAATCTTCAATGTCATTTATTTATACCGAGTCCCTAAAGCATATACAATAAGTGTATGTTTAACTTAGGTTATATTAAACTTTTTGCCATACCATTTTAGAATCTTGAAAAATATTGCCAACACTTTAAAAAGATGACTTATTTTTACCAATATATATTCTCTCACTTGAAAATCAAATAGTACTTAAATGGATTATAAGGAATAAACACAATACTCTGTTCCACTTCTGGAATCTCACTTTCATGCCCTTGCGAGGAATTTCAACTATTTGATCTGGGGGTTTTTTTTCCCACAAATTTACCTCCATATTTCTAGATGGTATGCTTCTAGGAGATTTCCTTGATTATATTTTCCAACACTTCATTATATTTTATTTTTAATTCAGTTATTCTATTTTAATTTTCAAGAACTCTGGTTCTCTGACTGATCCATTTTTATATCTTCCTCTTCTTGTTTCATGAATGAATATCCTCTTTTGTATTTCTGAAAAAGTCAGTTTTATTTTTTAAAAAGTCTACTTGGTTTGAAAAGTTTACTGAATTGTCTCTATTTCCTCTGAGTTTATCTTTGCTCATTTTTGTCTTCATCTTTCCCTTTGGAGCTTTCCTTGGACATAAGAGGGAGGCAGTAAGCAGCTCACTGGATCTCTGGGTACGTGATGAGGTGGAAGCCAGCTTTTATATCAAGAACAGTTGTTAAAGCTTTCCAGCACTGGATCAACACCTGACAGAGCTACATAATTATTTCTTTGTTGTGCAGCTCATCCTGGTCTTGTGTAAGTGCCATGAGAACAAAAGTTGGTTTATGTGTTAACTACTGCAGTCCCAGTGCCTAGGACAGTGCTTGGCATATAATAATGCTCAAAAAATACTTGTCGGATGAATGGAGAAATGTGAAAAAATGCTGTACAGAGCACAAAGTGAATGAGAGCCTAGGAGAGGGAGAAATTCATTTTGCCCTAGAGCATGAGAGAGGCTTTTTGGAAGACAAGGGATTTGACCAGAAACCTGAAGAATGGGTAGATCAATGTCAGGCAGGGCTAAGGGGGGAGAGGAGAGAAAATGGCCTGAAAAGAGGCTCAGAGCACTTGACTTCCCAGGGCCTTAAAGATCATCCATGCAGTGCTCTTCAAACTGACCTCTCATAGATCATGAGATCAGTTTAATGAATGGGTCTTGACTAGCATTTTAAAAAATGGAAATATCAGACTGCATCATCGATAACTTGGTGAGTTTGGTGAAATTTATTTCAGAAGTGAATGTATATATGTGTGACTATAAATCTAATCTAATCTAAAACTTTTTTCAAAAAAGTTTGAAAAACACTGTTCTAGAACGATCCTCCCTTCAAATCTAGGCTCTTCCTCTCTGGGGAATATACATCCCTGCCACCTAGTCACCGGCCCCCTCTTCTCCAGGACTACTGATGAACGCTTGCTGCCTCCCAGGGAGCCTACTGGCGGCACCAACTGCTAGAATCCAGCCTGTGTCCTTCATTCAGTCCAAGAAATGATGTAAATCAGCCCACTGTGTCTTTTTTTATTTTGATAATTTTAAAGACACAGAAAAGTCCACAGAATAACATATAATCATCCAGAATTCACAACAGTTAACATATTTTCAAATTGGCTTTCAGTGTTTTTTTTTTAAAGGAAAAAAAACATTCCTCTCCTCACTCCCATGTCTGTTGGTATCTTTCTTGTCCAGTTTTAATACTTTCATATGCATCCAGGAACATAAGGTATAATTATTTGGTTTTTGGCTTTGAGTTTATATCAATGTGTAAAAGTATCAGTCTGGGTCTTGCTTTCTTCACTGAGACTTAAAGTCTTGAGATCACAGGGGAAGTTCTCAATCCAAGGGAACTAAACCCAGATTTCAAGGACATCATCTGCCCACAGACTCTGCTTAAGGGGACAATCTTCTGTTTCTAAACTTGCAGATGAAGCATATGCTTGCCTGCACAGGATGAGATTTCCTTCTTATTCCCTGGAATTTCAAGGTTGCTCCCAGTAACCCAGGCAAGGAAAGGAACAGTTGAATTGCACTTGACATGCCCTGAGGGAACATGGACATCCTTCCAGCCTGAGGGTTTGCACAGCTCCAGCCCTACTGTAAGCATCTCAGTGGGAAAATCTGGGGTCTGGCCCTGAAAGACTAAAGACCAGTTTTGGCAAAGAAGGAAGCGTAGCTCTAGGATGAGATAACATAAGTCTGAGTTTCTTTCACAACCTAGACTGAGAGCATTCTGATAGTGTCAAGACACCTGCCCAGGTGTTTTCCAGACGTTCTTTTATTCATGCCACCAACATCTGTTGAGCACCTGCTATGTGCTCTGAAGCAATGTAGCCAGGTGGTTAAGGGAATGGGATTTGACATTGAGAGCTGAATTCTAGCTCTGGCTGTGTGTCTTTGGGCAAGTTACTTACCTCTCTGAGCTTTAGTTCCTTTACCTCTATAAGGAAAGTTATCATAGTACTTACTTACAGGATTGCTTTAAGGATTAAACGATTTGATGCATGTGAAGAGGTCTGGGCACAGAGAAAGGACTCAACTATTAGTTGTTTTGTTTTACTATTGTTGCTTTTAATCAGACATTGCACTAGGCTATGGAGACACAGCGTTGGATAAAACCTGGTCCTGCCCTCAAAGCTTCATAGTTTAGTAGGCTGCCTCTAGACTCCTTTCTCTTTTTTTAAAAATATTTATTTGTTTGTTTATTTATTTATTTATTTAATTTTCCTTTTTTTTTTTTGGCCGTGTTGGGTCTTAGTTGCAGCACATGGGATCTTTTTGTTGAGGCATGCGGGATCTTTTCATTACGGCATGCTGTCTATTTGGGTTTCTCTCTAGTTGTGGTGTGTGGGCTCTGTAGTTTGCAGCCTGGCAACCTCTCTCTTTGAGGCGTGCGAGCTGAGTAGTTGTGGCGCAGGCTTAGTTGCCCCAAGGCATGTGGGATCTTAGTTCCCTGACCAGGGATCGAACCTGCGTCCCCTGCATTGGAAGGCAGATTCCTTACCACTGGACCACCAGGGAAGTCCCTAGATTCCTTTCTTCCTTAATATCTCATGAAATTTTTTTAAAAATAGAAAGTACAAATTACCTCCATAGGCCATCAAAATGACTCTTGAAGGTTTTTTTGTTTGTTTGTTTTTCTTTTGAGGGTGGTACCAAGGATTCATATTAAACTGGCTTACCATCACCTCAGGAGAAGGCAAAGACCGGCAGAGGTAGAGGGAAATAACAAGTCTACAGCCTTTTCCTCAGGGGCTCTGGCTGTGCTGGGGCTATAAATAGTAGAGACTTGCTCAGGATTAAGACAGCATTTCAATCACAAATCTGGGAAGCTGTGATTTTCCTCAATGACAAACCCTATTGCTCCTGGTGGAAAAAGAAAGAAAAAAAAAGACATTGCAACTTTCTCCTACATTTGATTAGAACTTTGGCAAAGTTGAGAAGAACACTTCATTTTCTCCAGACTCCTACTTGTTCCCACCCTGACCTTGTCTAAATATTGCTTTATTATTCTGTAAAAGGATATTTTCAAAGATAGAATTGCTGACTTTAAAATTTACTAAAACGTCCATTTTCTTGGTTGTTCAGTTTCCTTGGTTGTGGTAATATCTACATTTTTAAATGCAGCCCATTTTCATTTGCATCTGTACCCAACCTCTATAAAATCTATAGCATGTATATTCATCCAGGAAGGCAGCACAGAAATCACCAGACAAGGAGAATGGTAAAGGATCAATTATAATTATCAGCTATGGAAATAAAATGTATAGTATTATGTCTTCTTTATGAGTTTTATAGTTAATTTTACAACTTACTATTTAAAATAGATTGGTGTCAGAATTTGCTTGTTGGGATGTCTGTTTTGTAAATGAAATGGGTCCAAATATTTATGTCAATGGTAGACAAACCAAATCAAACCAAAAAAGGTTTGGGTGTCGGGGGAACATCCTCCCCAAACTCTGAATCAAATCTTTGGCCCGGATCCCAGCTCCACGCACAGTTTCCTTGGCAGTCAGACACCTTCCGGGGAAGGTACCGGGAGGGGAGGGATCTTTTAATGACACCCATGGGTCACTTTTAGATGAGATCAGGACCCAAGCACAGGAGGAAGGGGGAAAACCAAAAACATTAGGATATTCTGATGTAAGCAACCACTAAATTCTTATTCCCAGTGTTATTTTTACTTAAAACTTTTTCACTTTGGAAAAGAAAACTTAAAAAAAATCATTGTTAAAAAGCTGGAAAATAGAGGGGGAGAAAATCGCCCATTAAAACCCATTATAACATAACCGAAATACAACCGTTTTAATGTTTCTGTATTCCCTTTCATTTGCTGGCCCACAAGCATTTATAATTTTACAGTTATAATTATATTGTGCATAACAGTTTATGATCTACTTTTCCCCTGAGCATTGCCAGGCAGCTCCAGAGTCTTCCAAGTAATTATTTTAATGGGTGCATAATATTTTATTGAGTGGATATATCATCATTTAACCACTTCCCTATTGATGGGCTTGTAAAAGAGGAAAAATAATTTCCTTCTACCTTTCTGAGTTTTTAGCTGAGGCTTCTATAATAAAAGATAGATTAGCAAGAGAAAAACAAGCAGAAGTTTATTCATGTGTCTACCTCATGATACATGGGAGATACCAGGGAAAAATGAGTCACTCCTGAGGTGGCTTAGAATTCAGGATTAAATACCATCTTAATAAGGAAAGGGAAGGGGGGAGGCAGGCCTCTTAGGGGAGAGTAAATGGTTTTTAGGAAAGATGAAGGGACCCTTAGAAGACGAGATGGAAGGTATGATATTTGTGACAGTTTGTCTGGGTGTGGTCCTGACTTCTAGTCTCCTCTCCTGTGATAAGGGTCAGTCTTCCCTGGTTGATGAAAGCCCCCAGGAAGAGACTGATGTGTTGTGTTCCTTTTGGAGGATCTGTCTGGATAAAAGGAGTTCAGAGAAAGCCTCTTCCTGCATTTGCTGTTTTTCAAGTGCTTATAAAACCGAGTCCCCTTCAAATCGAGTTCTCTCACTCAGGTTATGATTTATCTCTTGATCCAAAACTTTATTCCTTTTCTTGTCTGCTCTGACCTCAATTGTGTGCTAATTGAACACTAATCACCCAGAGTCAGATGACTAAAATTCTGTTGTCAATAACATGGTTAATGTACTAAAATTGCTAGTATAGGTATCATCACAAAGGTACAAACTCAGATCGTTTCTCCAGGACAAAATAGGCTCACAGACCTCCGAGTCATGGATCACCTGACCTGAGAATCATAAACCAGAGACATCCTGACTCCTGAAACTACGATTAAAACATGTCACAAGGCAATGATTAATCCCAGCCTCTTTGTTCTTCCCCTTTGAAAGAAACCTCAAAGACCAGGTGGGAGTGGATCTGAGGCTTGTCTCCCACTCCCTTGCTTGACGCCCTGCAATAAATGCTGTACTTTTCCTTCACCACAGCCCCGCATCAGTAGATAGGCTTTGCTGCACTTTGGGTGAGCAGAACTCAGTTCAGTTCAGTAATACCTACAGCTCAAAATAATCAGTATACCAAAGTGGCATATTTTGGGGTGACATGTCCTGAACTCTTAGTCACATTTTGGGGTGGCACATTCTGTACCACTCAGCACTGAGCTTGCTTCTAGTTTTTCCCCATTATAAATAAATATACTGAAGATTTTATATATATATATATATATATATATATATATATATATATATATATATACACACATATATATATATACACACACACACATACACAGAAGTAACCTAGACAGGTATGTGTATATACATATATTTACACACATACATTTGCCTATCTTTGCATATATTTACATATACATACAGATATATATATATATATACACACACACACTTTTTAACTAAGATAGGAAATTTCTTAGCTTTCAATATTCATCCTTCCACGATTAGCTCTTATATGGATTTGCTCATTTAATCTTGATAACAGCTGTAAAGATAGGTATAACTAACATCCTCTTTTCACAGCTAAGAGGACAGAGACCCAGAGAGTTTAAATAATTCACTAATGGTCAATAGTAGTGAAGCAATGCTTCAAACCCCAGTCTGACTGCTGAGCCCTTTCTCCTTGACCACAGACTATGCTGCCTCTCACTCTCCATTATGTGAAATTCTATACTTAGTGCAGTCAAATAAAAATGTGGCAGAGAATTCACACCTTCCTCCTGTCTTCTCTACACACACACACACATACACACACCCATCCACCCCACATACAGTGTTAATACTCACTCCCCTGAATTTCTTCCCTACAACTGGGCTGTGACAGGACTTTAAAATCAACAGAGTGCAGGGGGAGAAAGCCGGGTCTGTATTTTCATTTTTGTTCAAATCTGTGAATTAGGAGTCCCCATTTTCCCATCCTGGTCACGGAGCAGTCCCAAATGGTCCCTGAGTAGAAGAAGGGAGAGATTTATGGACTGAATCCTGGTCCAAGTCAGAGAGAAAAGTATTCTTTAGAAAGACATCTTCTGATGATTATTTTGAGAGACTTTCTGGTAATCTCCAGCAAATCTGCATGTTAATAGGAATCATTTACTCAAAGCAGGGGTCCAAGGAAATAGCTTTACATAATAACAGTAGCTTGATTTGATTACTTCAATTTGGTCCTTCTATTGAATTAAACGTAAAGCCAAGCTTTTGGAAGTTTTACAGGACGATAAACAAAGCGGGAATAGTAAATTAAGACTAACTCTGGTTTCAACCTGCATATCTTTATTACTTCTAATGAGCAGGGAGATGTAAACAGGATCGGGGAGTAAAGACCATTGATAATCTCCTTAGCATTCTGGATGATAATTTATTGGTTTTTCCCACACTGAGGGCTCTAAGCCTGCCTAACATTCGTTAAGGCTTCTTGTCAGTTTCTTCATAAAAGAAGCAATTTTCTTTCTTATAAGCTCGATGTCGTTTTGTTCACTTGCTCCCCAAAATGCTGATAGACATTTCCAGTTGCACTTGGCCATTTTGAGTCACAACAGTATTTTTTTTTTAAGATTTTTTTTGTTTTTGGTTGCACCGGGTCTTAGTTGCAGCAGGAAGGCTCCTTAGTTGCTGCTCGCCGGCTCTTTAGTTGTGGCATACGAATTCTTAGTTGTGGCATGCATGTGGGATCTAGTTCCCCGACCAGGGATCGAACCTGGGTCCCCTGCATTGGGAGCGCAGAGTCTTAACCACTGCGCCACCAGGGAAGTCCCTCACAGCAGTTTTTTTAAAAAAACAATGTTATACTTACAGAAGAGTTGCAAAAATAGCCCAGAGGGTCCTATATGCCTTTCACGCAGTTTCCCTTTAACATCTGACATAACCTTAGAGCATTTATCGAAATTAAGAAATTAACCTCTACATGATACTATTCACTAAAGTACAGAACTTATCACATGTCATCAGTTTTCCACTAAAGTCCTTCTTCTGTTCCAGGGTCTGATCCAGGGCACCACATTGCATTTAGTCATCATGTCTTCTTTGGCTCCTCCAATCTATGACAGTTCCATAGTCTTTCCTTGATTTCATGACCTTGGCCCTTTTGAAGAGTACTGGTCAGTTATTTTATAGAATGTCCCTGTATCAGCTTGGGCTGCTCTAACAAAGTACCATAGACTGGGTGGCTTACACAACAAACATCTATTTCTCGAAGTCCTGGAGGCTAGAAGTTCTTGGTGAGGACCCTCTTCTGGTTTACAGACACTCACCTTCCTCTTGTATCCTCATATGTGGAGAGAGGTATCATCTCTTTCTTAGCTCTTCTTATAAGGGCACGAATCTCATTCATGAGGGTACCACCCTCATGACCAAATCACCCCCAAAGGCCCCACCTCCAAATACCATCACACTGGGGACTAGGGCTTCAACATATGACCACTGGGGGGACACAAATATTCAATCCATAGCATGCCTCCATTTGGGTTTGTCTGATGTGTTCTCACGGTTAGATTGGGGTTATGCATCATTGGGAGGGAAACTCAAGGTGACTGATGTGTCCTTATCAGCTTGCCATGTCCACCCTGATGACTTGGCCAAGGTGCTATCTGCCAGGTTGTCCAGTGTAAACTTGCTATTTTTTCCCTTCGTGATTATTAAATACTTTGAGACTATGTAAATACCCTATTTCTGCTTAAACATTCACAGCACTATTTTTTGTCCTCCACAGCGACAGTTTAACCTCAGTTAAATGGCAAAATGATGGCAGTGGGGACTTTGGACTTTGTGGAGGGCACAGGAGCCTCACAGCCATTCACTCCTCCTGGAAACCCAATGTTCCAGGAAAGGGCTGACAGAGCTCCTGATTTCCTCCACCAGCTGTCTGATAGATGGATACTGTGACTTGGGGATTTCCGAGCCAGGAGTGGAACCTTGTTTCCTACTGTAGCATGACTTAGTTTTCTCCCCAGAATCACAGCCATGTTCCCGTGTGACTTAAGAATAACATACGATTGCTGAGGGAGGGAGAGATGTGGGCCTAAGTAATGAAATAAACTGTGTTAAAAGACTGAGGGTGGGATGAACTGGGAGATTAGGATTGACATACATACACTACCGTGTGTAAAATCGGTGGCTAGTGGGAATCTGCTGTATAGCACAGGGAGCTCAGCTCACTGCTCTGAGATGACCTAGATGGGTAGGATGGGGCGGGGGATGGGAAGGGAGTTCAAGAGGGAGGGGTTATAGGTATATATATAGCTGATTCACTTCGGTGTACAGCAGAAACTAACACAACATTGTAAAGCAATTATACTCCAATAAAAAAAAAAAAAGACTGACCGATTAATGCCACTCTTGGGCAGTCACAGATACTGATGTCTGCAGATGTTCCTGAAGAATTTAATTGCAAAATAGATCTGCAACTCAGAAAAATGTTAGCTGGGGATGTCTCCTTCATGAGGATAGTTTTCTCCTTTTTTGTTGTCTTTTTCAAAACAAGTATATTCGCAATGGATTAGAATTAGAAATGAAAGATGAGGAAAATTAAACCAAATGGGGAAAATGGGAGACCCAGTGTCCCTGTGGCTATGCAACTGGGGGCTGATGGTGCCAGGCCTGGGAAGCTCCTTGTCTGAGATCCATATAAAGAGAGAAGGAAATAGGAAAGATGCCTTTCCTCTCTCTCCCTCATTTTTGTTTCTATTTTGTGACAATACAGTTTTCAGGGTTCTGCAAAAACCCTTCTCAGGGTTCTGAAAAAGGGGGATACTAGTATTTTTTTGTTTAGCCTCAGAATTTACTCTTGCATGTCTGCTTATATGGCTGTATCCTTATTTATCAGGGGTACCCAACTAGAATCTGATGATGAGGTGAAGAAGGAAGAAGAAGAAGAGAAAAAGAGGAAGAAGAGAAGGACCCAATCCGGAAAAATTAACAGATATTTGTACAGAAGGTAGCAATATATACATATGTATATACATATATATGTATACATATATACACATCATATCATATACATCATATATATGTGTGTATATATATATGTCATATATACATCACTATCTTGCTAAAACCTCTTTACATTTTCTCTGATCTCTGCCTTTTACTTGTACCCGAGCAGCAATACCACATATCAAGTATCTGTTTCTCTACTCAGAAATAAAAGACTCAAACCAGAAGGTGTGTGAGGCCCATGGTACTGAACAAGTGTTGCTAGTTGGCCGCTCTGACCTATAACTGACCTTCACGACCTGCAAGGGTCTGAGCCATGGAGTCCAGCTATGACCTCCCAGCCAATCCATCGGGGATGTGGGTGGGCAGGGAGCTAAATAAATATTCAACTTCTATGAGTTCTCTTCATGGTTAAGATCTCACATTATACCTAAGTCCTTGACTGGTGGAGTCAATCACTGGTGCTGCTTTTGAGTAAATAAAAAGCAGTTTTTCTTCTGAAAATATGAAAGGATAGGTCCAGGTACTATAAGAAAGAATAGTTGATAATGAGAGAGGGCAGCATAAAATAGAAAAAAAAAAAAAAACAAATAGAAAAACTATACCATAAAACAAAAATCTGGCTATTCACATATGAACAAATAAGTTTAAAATTCTAACGAAAAGCCATCAGGAGAAGTTGAATCTGTGTTTATAAAACTCTGGTTAAGGAGGCAGGGATGTGTACAAATGTTTTAGAGTAGTTTTTGCCTAAAATTGTTAGTTTTGAAACAAATTTTGGCATGATATGAAATAAGTATTAGTAATTTAGAAACGTAATTAATGTGAAGCCCCATTTGCTTTTTTTTTTTTCCTTTCCGTTCTTTTTTTTGGTTGCGCCGCATGTGGGATCTTAGTTCCCTGACCATGGATCCAACCCGCGCCCCCTGCAGTGGAAGTGCAGAGTCTTAACCACTGGACCGCCATGGAATTCCCAAACTCCTTTTGCTTTTATTATGCCAGATAATCAGGTATTATTTGGGGCTCCCCACAGGGTCCATGTAAATATTCCCACTGACCAAAAGGCAGTGAGCCCTCTGTACTTACCGGAGCAAAGTAGGGGAAGATTTTTCCGCTGATAGGCCAGCTGGGAGCACACGGCTAGAAGAGGCTCCCAGCAGCATCTGGCCCCGTCCCCCATCACACACACACATCTGTGCCCCCCACTTTGCAGGGACCGACACAGACGTCTCCACAGCAGCTGGTGGGCTGGATCCAACCGGCCAGTGTGGAGCAAACAGAATGCGTGATTGATGAGGAACCCTCGGAGAACAGACCCTGGGTCTGGGAGGCAAGCGGTTCCTTGCACAGAGCAAAGGATAAGCGTGGCCAGTCAGTCTGGGGGCAAGAAGCCATATCCCACCGACATGCGATGCCTTTTCTTTCCCTACACAGTCCTGGTATTGTCTGTGTTATAAAGGTGTTCAGTGTCCTTTGCTGCAACATACAAGGCCTGGTCCTGTCCTCTGTGAGCAACTCAAATATGAATTTTGAGAGCAATGGGTGTCCTTCACCCACAGACTGAACAGATTCCCCATTCGATGTGCGGAGGAAGGAATAGAGAGTGATGTTTTGATGCTTTTTGTTTGCTTGCTTTAAATTTGGTGGCTGGGTCTTCTTGCTCTTAAAGCAAGCTTGTTTGGGAATATTGAAAACCAAGACCCACAGTCCCTCTCCTGGGTGAAGGCCGCAAAGTCCAAGAAGTCACACAGGTCAGGCTGCCAGGATGTGCCATGATCTGGGTGTAGAGGAAGCAGGGCTGGAGGGGGCATGGCTTTTACTCCCTTCATCCCGGTTTATGGTCCTTCAGTATCAAGGTGAGCTCTTTTTACACAGAGGCTAACCCTATTTTGTTCTGACTGGAGTCTCTTTATTAAAATAATCATTTAATTTCAAATTAGGAATCCAAGTTACTTGACAGGGTATAAAGATTAACAGATAGGTAGGTGAAAGGGGTAACAGAATGCTTAATACTGTAGCAGTGCCATAGAAGGTCTCTCCCAAATTAAAACTAATGTTTCTTCAAACTTATGGTTACTGGGGGTAAGGTGGGTGGAGGTGATAAATTGGGAGATTGGGATTGACATGTACACACTACTATATATAAAATAGATAACTAATAAGAACCTACTGTTTAACACTGGGAGCTCTACTCAATACTCTGTAATGGCCTATGTCGGAAAAGAATCTAAAAAAAGAGTGGATATATGTATATGTATAACTGATTCACTTTGCTGTGCACCTGAAACTAACAAAACATTGTAAATCAACTAAATTCCAATAAAAATTAAAAAAATAAAAATAAAAACGATCCTATGTACGGTGGTTAAAAAAAAACAAAGCTAATGTTTCTTGTTAGACAAAAGTGAAAACATAAAAAATCGCCACTTTCAATTTAAGTGAATTTTTGCCCATATTTCTACTATCCTATATAACAACTACCTTCACTTCTCCATGTTGTCATTAGATTTTTACTTAACAAAAGTAATGTTTTAACATCGCTTCAATAATTCTGTAGATATGACATTGTGTTCTTTTCCATGGTCCTAAATACTTAGCAACTTTGTCATTTTTAGTAACAGGTAATATTCCATTATACAAATATTTCATAATTTGTTTATCCATCATCTATTGCTAAACCTTTAGGTTATTTTCAGTTTTTCACTGTCAGAAATAACGCTGCTATAAATATAACAATACATACACCATTTCTTCTTCTAAATTACTTCCTTGAGGTAAATTCCAAAGAATGAGATTACGGGGTCAAAGAGTACAAGCATTTTTATGACCTTTGACCTGCATTGACTGCCAAATGCCCTCAAAAGGCATTGTACCAGTTTCCAAAGAATGAAATATCTGCTTCCCTCATGGTCACATCAGCATTGAGTTATAGGATTTTCCTGTATTTTTATTTCTCCAATCTCAATAGATTGAGATTAAATTATATGCCCACGGGAGTATTATTATAAGTAGCTGCATAACACACTGATTACTTAAAAACACTTAGGACATAAAGACAGGAAAAGAAAACAGAAAAAACAAGCCGAATCAAATACTTTCTTAGTAGTGTTAAATGCCTTTGTATATTGAATATCTGTGAACTCTCTAAGCTTCAATACGAAGAACAAAGAAATTGGTCCTGAAAGAGCTAGAATCACTTGGGTACCCCAGAGTCAGGTAACTCAGTTTTCATTTTATGAATACATTCACACACTCACAAAGCTCAAAACTTTGCTAAAAGATTAAGGGGAAAGAATGCTCACTTATTTTATCAATGCCTAAAGTACTAATTTTGAGCAGCAAAGATTTTACTCTCTGTGACCTCTTGCAAAGACTTCCAGTTATTTCACAGTGGCTTTTCTGTTTTTGTTTTGTTTTGTTTTTTTTCACTATGTCTCAAGAGATCCTGAATAGGGAGAGAAAAGATAAAGGGGTGAAAGTAAAATAACAGGGACAAGAGTCTTTCATTCCTTTTGTAAATTTTGCATTAGGCCTGGCCGTGTTTTATGGAAATACTCTTGCAAACACAGAAATGGGTAACTCATTTGTCAATGCACTTTGCAGATGGAGTGGTTAAAAGAAAAATCCCTAAATGTCTAATTCTTTGTGACCAGCCCAGCTCAAATACTGTTCCTTCTTAAAAATCTGCCTTAGGATTTCCATGACACAGTGGCTCAGAGTAGACATACTATTAAATATACCATTGTTATTTGAGGAATAAATCTGCTTCAGATGAATGGTCATCCCTTCTCAGCCTCACCACATCACAGACAGTGTACTTGGTATTTGTAGCTAGGAGGGCAGGAGAAACAAGAAGATATAGATTCAGTACTTTAAGGCTCCATATTGTTAACGGAAAAGTATAAAGCAGGAAGCACAGATGGTAACTCAGATCCATCCCTACCTTCCATCACTGCTACCCAGGAGGAAGGGCTGGAACTGAGCCTGGAGCCATCGGAAGAGGAAGGGAGAGGCATTTGTATTCACTGTTAGATTCCAGGGTGGATGGACCAGCACGAGCTCCTGACTAGACCGGGACACTGCTGAACCCCGTGTGGCTGTGAATTGCCACCGTCTTGCTTGCTGCTGGGCTGTGCCATTGGTGGGGTGACCCCCAGTCGGAGAAAGGCTGAGATCCAGCTGGCGGCCTTTCCAGGCACACCAGGGCTGGGTTAGGGGAAGAGTGGGAAGGTCAAGTACTGGGAAGGGTGAAATAGAGAAAGGCATGGTAATTTGCCAGAGTGGACCCTTCAGTTGGAGTGAGGAATTGTGTGACTGAGGCCCCTCGGGCTGGTAAAGAGCTTGTTCAAGGAGAGGATCCATCAGTGTCAGTGGCCAATTCAGAACATGGCAACCCACTGATTTCCATCCTCCCCGTCTTCAACCCCTTCTCTCTCTGTCTCTTTCACTGCCCCCAAAACATTTTTGTAATAGGGAAGAAACTTTTGTATTCTATTACAAGTTAATCACGATGGGAATGTTGCCTATAAGCTTAAATTATACATAATGGCCCCGTCTCTGGGAACCCTGCCTCCCAGGTAATGAGCATTAAGCTAAAATACCTTTGTTTAGCTCACAGAAAACACCCTGACCAGGCCCACCTATGAAGGACTGCAGGGAAGAAGAAATTAACACATCCCTTCCGGAGGCTGGTGGGAACCAGGAAGTGTTTGACTTTACTGCCCGCCTTTTAGTATAAAAGGAGCCTGAATTCTAACTCAGGCAAGATGGTTCTTTGGGGCACAAGCCCACCATCTTCTCGGTCTGCTGGCTTTCGGAATAGAGTCATTATGCCTTGCCCCAACAAGTCATCTCTCGATTATTAGTGTGTCATGGGGCGAGCAGTATGAGGTTAGACTCGGTAATATTTTCATTCCCAGCCCTCCCCTAGCCCACCGTGAATAATAAAGTCCAGGAAAATGAATACGGAAGTGGCCTGGGCTATAGAGATCACCCCCTTGGCAAGCAAGACTGGATTTCCCTGTGGTTCTCCTCCAAAATGGGGTGGAACACATGTGAATCTGACACGCACTCTTAGGTGGAAAGTCATCTAGCCCCAAAGCTATAGCCCTGGGTAAGGAGAAAATTGAAGGAGAAAGGAAACGTCTCACTCACCCCACCCCCCAAATCCTCTCTCCCCGTGTCCTGCTCTGGCAGAATCACCCACTCCATCCTCTCTCCTCAGAGAACATGCGTACATACATACCCCTGTTGAACACTCACCCCACTGTGTAGTAATTTGTTTCTGTGCTGTCTTCCCAGCAGGCAGACACGGGTTCACGTTCCAACTCCAGTGTCCTCGTAGCTACGTGACACTTACAAGCCACTTAACTTCTCCGAGACCTTTGTTTCCTCATCCACACTGGGTTGCTGTGTAGATCATGTGAGCTTCTACAAAATGCTCAGTCCAAGTCGATTCCCTCATTCATGGGGCAATTCCTAGCCCCTAGCACAGGAACTAACAGATAACACACTCATGAAAATATAACTCCTCCAACGCAGTGGCTCTCGGGTGCTGTGGGTGAGCATGGGCTTAAGGGTGGACAGAGTCACTGGGCACTTAGGGCATGAGGACTTTCTTTTCTCAACCTTGGAAAGTGCCACTGAAACCTTTTTGGATCATCTCTCCCAGTACTGGCTCTTCCTACCAAGTCCCCTTCCTTCCACGCCCCCCCAAACAGGGTGGGGAGGTGCAAAACTTTCCGTAAGCCAGCTAAGGCTGGGGTTTTGTCACGTAGTCGTTCCTTTGTTTTCAACACGTATTTATGGACACCCATGTACTAGTGACAGTAATTGCTGCTCCGGGGGCTCATGTAGAAGAAAGAGGCCCTCCATGTCCTGCAGCAACTTACAGCCTCTGGGACCCCTATGAGAATCATGCAGTGTAAAAAGTAACCTATTGAGATCCAGGGGTTTCTTCCTGGGATATCAGAGAAGGCTTCATGGAGCAAGTGCACGGTGCAGATGATCGGGACCCAGCCGTGAAGATACTGACATTGACCAAGTAACCCACGGGGGCAGAGGTCACTTTATGGTGAAGCTGATAAAACTCAAGCTTAATGGACCCTCATTTGCATAGTCCCTTCCAAGGCTTGGGAAGGGCCCTACCAACTTGTTCACATGGTCATGTTTTCATAAAATTCGCGTGTGTTAGGTGTTTTAACCACAATCCATCAAGACCACTCTCTTTCTCTACTCTGCCCCTTTCCCACTTCCCTGTGTCTGTCAGTGTTGGAGTGGCTGAGAGCATCTGGAGAGGTGGCTAAGGGGCCGTTGAATTGGGGGGTATGTTTAGTTCAGTGGGATTCATTTGTGCGCTTTGCTGTCACTTCTCTATAGTGAAGTTACAAGCCATCGGGATACGGAAATGTCTTCCAGGAACACCCCTGCTGCCCACTGTGTGGAGGCCCCCAGCAGGGTGACAAGAGATGGCAGCATCAGAAACCATACTGTGACACAGACACATCCTTGGTCCCCAGCACCAGGATCTGGTTGGTGGTAGAGGAGAGACAAGGTTTGAAATGTATCAGGCTAGAAGCAGTCTATGGAAAAGTATCACAGAGGGTGTCCTAAGTTTGTGTTCATATTTTGTCCAGTCTTTTTCTTATCTGCACAAGCTAGATTTGCCTAGCCTGGTCAGCACTTATCCTGGAGGGTCCAGTAGGGAAGCAGGCACCCAGAATTCCATCTTTGGGCTTCATCCCAAAGTGCTGTCATAGAGACACATCCCTGGGCCGCTGAGACCCTGGCTCTGGCGTCCTAGCAGGAGACATTCCCAGGGGGGCAGCAGCTGCTCCATCCCTAGGGGGCACTGGGACCCAAGAGCCTGATTCCTGGGAGCCAGGGCTTGCCCAGTAGCCTTCCTTCCTGGCCACATGGCTGCCTTTGGCCAACAGCTGCCGTGTGCAGCCCCTCTCGCGAGAATCTGTGTGGCCATTCATCTCAGGCCTCCTCTTGGAAAGGCAAAGAAGGTTGCATTATATTAGGTAAAGCTTATCTTTCGCATCTGCCAAGATCCACGCATTTCCCCTCCCTCTCTGCCCCCAGCCCTCCCCCTTCCCCTCCCCTCTTCCTTTACCCTCTCTGGTGGGTTTTCAATAGTGTGTGCTTTTTTTTTTTTCCTTTCTCTTTTCTTTCTGGTCAAGACAGGGTTGTCTCTCTGGGGGAAAAAGGCAGCGTGTTTGTGGAGCGCAGCTGCATTTCAAAGGTACTTTGTTGGCGAGTTATGAATTTGCCTTTGCTAATGTGGGGAAACAGGGAGATTCTTTGGCTTTTTTTTCCCCCAAACTGAAATTGATGTTATTTCTTTGCCAGTGGTACCCAAGGAAATGTTTTGTTCCATTTCCTCCCCTTTCAGGCTGAGCCCTATTTATGTTCGGAGCTGGGGCGCTGCCATTAAGAATCATTGTCATTACCACCAGGGACTGAGGCTGGCCAAATCCAGCAGCTGTGGTTTCATGCCTACCCTCACCAAGGTTTATTTCCTTGACAACATGTTCTTGTTTGGACCAACTTTCTTAGTCTTTCTCTTGTTTTTTTTTCCCTTCTTTCCAAAATCCTCCTTACAGTTTCGTGGGGCTTAAAATTAGAAAAGAAAAAGCGTGTGTATCTGTGTGTGTATGTATCTGTGTGTGTGAGTGTTTGTGTGTTTTAGGGGCAATGGGCAGAGGACTGGAAAGGAGATAAAGACCCTGGGAGTTGAAGAAAGGGTACAGGGGGCCGGAGCAAGGGGTGAAATGTGGGAAGTTTTCACCGTGAATAACAGCATTAAATTTGTTATTATTTTGATGGTCACCACTCTTCTCCACCCCCAAGCTGAGTAAGACTCACCCTCGGCTTCACCCACCCTAGCCTTTCAAATGGAATACCTAGGTGGCCCATGGGACCCCTGACCCCTATATCCTGTTCCTTTCTCCCTGCTTTGCTACTTTTCTCCTCGATAAAAGGAGAGAGTGAGAGATAATTAACAAAAAACATGGCCCCAGGACAATGAAACAACTGGCCTTGGCCGGCAAGAAATTTATCCTGGTTTTCTAGGTGAACTTTCTCCCATCAATCTTCCCTTTAACCTCCATGTTAGTGGAAGCAATAGGAACACCGCTCCCCTCCCCTGAGCAAATGCTTTCTTTTGACTAGGAACAAAAAAGGGGGCTCTGCGAAGGCCGAGGTGAAATCTGGGTGGTATGGGGCGCCACACAATGGGGCCGCTGTTCCTTGGCCAGGCTGGTGTTTTACAACAGGGGAGGGGCGGGCGTGACTGGTCTGATGATGGAAACAGTCTCCCTGGTTCAAGCTACAAACGCATCTTCTGTTCCACACCGAGACGGACAGAATAGAGAAAAGTGACAAAGAAAAGGGGAGGGGGCAGAATTCAAACAAAACACGTGAGGCTGAAAAATCTCCCCTCTCCTACACATCCTAGAAAGGAAACGCGTTGGAGAGGCTTCAGGACTTCTCGGCTACATCTGAATAGCTCTAGCTGGACTCTGATTTATCGATGAAGCTTAAGCGACTCGCTAGAGAAAGGCTTGGGGGCCTCTTTGTCTTTGGGAGAAAGTACAATAGGCCACAAGGGCCCAGATCTCTTGGGATGCTCTCAGGGCATGCCTTCCTCTTGCCCTCTTCTCCCTGCAAATGCCAGCAGCAGTAAAAACGATTGGTGGTGTGTCTGGAAGAGCTGGTGACAAGGCCAGGCCACTTGAGGTCTCCTTAAGAGGGTATTATGGTCAGGGAAAATATTTGCGCTGTGAAGATGGCACACTCTATTTTGTTAATGGCTCTCATCCGTGTGGGATAATGGTCCCCCTGCTCGGCTGTCAGGGACGCAGCCGTGGCCAATTCATGGTGCCCTCAGAGAAAGCCCCTCTTCTGCGGCGCCCAAGATGGAAACATTGTGTTCACCTCCTTGAGCAGAGGGGAAGGTGACCACGAGGGCAGCCTGTGTTGTAAATTACCATTAAAACAAAAACAGACAGTGCCTTCTCCGCCGCGGGACCCCCTCCAATAAATTATGGCTGGACCATGGGGGAGAGACTGGGTGCTGGGGAGTCCCTCCCCTCCAGGGCTGGGAGTGGGGAATCAGGAGTCTGAGAGGATGGGCTGGAACATCCATGAGGGTCCATTGTTTGCCTTCAAGGAGAGGCAACAGGGAGAGCCTAACATCTCACATGGCTGCTAAGCCACTTACCTCGGGTCCTCTGCAGCCCAACACCCACCTCTTCCTGCACATCTCCATCTGCCAGCCTCCAGCCTTAGGCAACATCCAAAGGAAAGGAGGGAGGGAGGGAGGAAGGAAGGAAGGCAAAAGAGAGAAGGAGAGAGAGAGAGAGGAAAAGAGAGAATGCATGATAAAGGAAATGTGGCAAAATGTTAACAATTGGTCAATCTGGGTGAAAGAAAGAAAGAAAGTGATGAAAGAAATGTTCACGTATTGAGGTGTGAGGAAGTCATTCCGGCTTATACGTGGGTTAATTTGAATTTTATGCTAACTAAACCAGCCCCTTTGTGGCCTATCAAACATACATTGTACATGTGCTTTAATCGTTAAAGTAAAGGGAGCAGAAGTAAAAAATGTCCGTGTTAAAAATAAAGGTTAAATGCCTCTCTTCCTGGGACACCAGTGCTGGTCCTCCTTTGATGATAAGACTCCCTTCCCAGGTGCCAAGGCCATGCTGACTTGCTGTGTACGTGCTGATCTGTTTTTTCTTTAAACCCTGAAGGAACGTATCCCTGGCTTGTTTGATGTTCTTTGTTCTGACAACATAGAAAACTGTGCTGCAAACCGTGCTTCTTGGATCAGTTCCGCAGAGTTCTCTGAGAGGCTGTCTTCCAGGCTATAGTCCTCAGTCTGGCGCAAATAAAAGTCTCTTCTATTCCTATTATAGATTGTTTATTGATTATTTCTGTTGACAGAAGAAAGGAAGGAAGAGAGAGAGACAGAGAGAGAGAAGGAAAGGAAGGAAGGGAGGGAGAGAGGGAGGAAAGAAGCAACTACCACTGTTAGCTAAGAATGAGGGAGGAGCAATTTTTACTAAAACGAGTTCCTCACCCTTGATCTGAGGTCTGAAGGTGTGAGCTCTCTCTCTATAACGTGCTCATACCAAATGGATGCTGGCTGTCAACCAGGAATGGCATCACCATGTACACGTCAGGCTCCTCATAACCTGGCACCTGCATTATGTTGTTTACCTAAATTAACTTCTGGAGTAATGGATAACTTTTTTCACACTTTTAAAACAACAAGTTCTCAAAACTATCAATCTCCCTCCCTTGATTGTATTGCACACATCCTTGGTTTTAAACAGAAGATACCAAATTGAATGGAACTTTGTTGACTCAGGGTCGAATGAAACAGAATGAAAATGTTCAAGAAACCATACAGCACAAGACAGCCATGGGCCAGTTTTCCTCTCAGTGACTGTGTCCCCCATGCTGCACGACCCAGGCCATGCTGGTTTGGAAGGTGTGGTGTCTACTTTTTATAGCTTCTCTGTGTCCTTCAGCCGTCACTTTTGCTTATGGGAGCAAGCTGCCTCCATTCTGCTCTGCTTTCTCTGTTGGCTTGTGAAACCAGATTACCATGCCTGTTCACGAGATCCCTGAGTGAGTGTCAAAACTCTTTGGCTGGGCTTCCCTGGTGGCGCAGTGGTTGAGAATCTGCCTGCCAATGCAGTGGACACGGGTTCGAGCCCTGGTCTGGGAAGATCCCACATGCCGCGGAGCAACTGGGCCCGTTAGCCACAACTACTGAGCCTGAGTGTCTGGAGCCTCTGCTCCGCAACAAGAGAGGCCGCGATAGTGAGAGGCCCGCGCACCGCGATGAAGAGTGGCCCCCACTCGCCGCAACTGGAGAAAGCCCTCACACAGAAACGAAGACCCAACACAGCCAAAAATAAACATAATAAATAAATAATAAATTAAAAAAAAAAAAAAAAACTCTTTGGCTTTGTGACTCTGGACAAGTTATGTAATGTCTCTGTGCCTCAGTTTCCTCACCTGTAACATGGAAATGGAAACAGTATTTACTTCGGGGCATTGTTGAGAAGATGAGATAAAATAACATATATCAAGTGCTCAGAGCAGGGGCTGAAGTACAGTAAATACACACTAAATATTAATTATTATTAAAATGATAATTTAGCATGATTAGGAAGGAAAGAATTGTCCTGTGAATAACAGGCATGAATTTCAGTACTTGCATTTTGTACAATAGGAAGGTCTTTAGTATTTTCTGGCTCATTTCCAGTTTCTTGGTGTGGTTCTCTACCGTACGGTTACCTAGGTAGTGGGCTCCAGAAAATTCATATCCTGAGTCTCAGCCCTTGAGGGCTGGACCAGCCTCATCAGCTGAGGATATTTTCTAAAGTTGCCAAACTCCAGACCTGTACCCCTCCTGTGCTCCACCTGCCCTCACCCTCACATCCGCGTTTCAGCGAGAGGTAAGAATAACAACTAACAACGACGACAATGACTGTTACTCGTCTAGCACCTGCGCCACACGAGGCATGGTGCTCAATGCTTTATCTACATACTAATTTTTGTAGCCTCACTAGTGAGTTTTTTCTGAGAGTCCATAAGATGCTGGAGACCCATTCATTTTCCCATAAGAGGCTGATTCCCAGGAGGCAAAGGGAGGTGTGGGGCATCACCCAGCCAGCTAAGAGCACCCACGTCTCCTGACTCCCTATTTGGTGCTGTGCTACCACATTATGTCATATTCTTGGTTGGCCTCCTGGTTTCACTTTTAGTCTCACCTAAGGCATGTCTTTTCTGAGCACCTTGGCGAAACAAAGCACAGGGCACATGGAGATGGCACAGGGTTGAGAGGGGCTGGCAGAAAGGTGGGAGCTAGATTGTAAGGGGCTCCTGTCCCAGCACATGACACAGACCTGCCTGCCTGTGAGCACCTGAAGGATATTTTTCAGAGGAGCAGAGTGAACTTCACTCTTCCTCAAGCTTATTTTTCAATTAGCTGAATAATTTGGTTTTACTGATAATACATGAATAATGTAAACTAATCTTGAGTTCTAGAAAGAACCACCATTGAAAGCTTCATAGATTTCATTCTATATATAGTTAAAAAAATCACACATATACACACATGTGAATGGGATCATGCACTTGAAAATGCTTTGTCTGTTTTGTTTTGTTTCGTTAGCAGCAGACTGTGATGTTCAATAACATGGACCCTCGAGTTTTTTATGCCCCCATAGGGCTGTTGTAAAGAGTGAATGAGTTAATATCTGTAATATATTTGATACAATAGCATCTAGCACATTGATATTATTATACAAGTGGGAGTTTTGTCATGAATAAAACAAAATATGGTTTTATGTATCAACACATGAGTTTCCATCTTTGCTTGATCAAGAGTTGCATTATATTCCATCTTATTATTTATTGGATTAATTTCCTAATGATGGACATTTAGGTTTTTCCAACTTTTGATGTTATAAACAATGATGCAATGAACATCCTTATATATATACCTGTTGTAATACCTGTCTTATTATTTCGTTTAAGTAACTTCCTAAGAGATAGAGATACTGAATCAAAAGACAAACAATATTGCTAAATTGCAATCCAGAAAGGTTAGGTAAAATGTTATTCCCACTATAGTGTATGAGACCATTTCCCCAAACCCTCACCGGTCATGTCAACATCATTCTTTGTCATCACTGGTATCCTACAAGAGAAAAATTAAGGTCTCATTCTGATATACATTCAGTTGATTAAAAGAGAAGATGAGTGTATTTTCACATGTTTTGTTCATATCCTCTGCCCATTATTCTATTGAGGTGACTTATTAAAATTACTATCACTTTGTCCCATATGTTGCAAGAATTTTTTCTAGTTGGTAGTTTGTCTTTTAACTTTGTTTCTGGCTCCTTCTGCCATGTAAAAGCAAGGGTGATGGGGGCAAAGTAGAGAAAGCACCATTTCAGCAGTGATAAATAAGCCAAGTCTTGATTCATGACTAAGCGTCCTCTGAGCAGAGAGCATGGGGGATGGGTGTCATTCCAAGCAAATGGAAAATCAGGTTGGGTCTCAAGTTGATTACAAAATAAACTGAAACTATCCATTTTTTTCCTGTCACTGAAAGCCAGATGAAACTTACACCTGAGTCCTTGTACAGAGGACACTAGGTCTCTTTCTGTTCCATCCTCTTCCCTGCCCACCTTCCCTTCCCTTCCCACATGGAGGTGGCAGCAGCAATGAGCCTGGTGTCCATGACACTGGGTACTTGTAGGGGCGGATGGAGATGGTAGGCGGGAAAAGTAGTCAAAGTGATTTAGAGACGGGTTACGTTAAAAAAATAAGTTAAATGATTGAGCAAATAAGTAAATATATTGAGGATAGTGGGAAGGTGGTTTCTCACTGTCAGAGAATGGACTTAGAAAGAACCCTTGGGTATTGAATTAGAATTAGAACTATCATTTTAAACTAATTTTAATATGTATATTTATGTATTTTATTTGTGTATATATAAACATATAATAGGTATGTATATTATATGTACACATACTGATAGATATGGAAATTCTTATAGATGTATGCGTACCCTTACACATTCATATATTTACTAACTCTTTCCCCTGAGATAGTGACACCCTAGTAACAATGAACCCACTGAGCAGCCAGATCCTGGTTTGTAAATACTCCTACACCAAAAAGGAACAAAAGCTCTGTGGAATGAGCAATTCAGGGCTGGGACAGAGGAAGTCCCAGCCTGGAACACCTTATTGTGCCACAGAGTAATGAAATGCTCAAAAAATGATGAAGACCGAAGTCAACTTGAACTAGCTCCCACTGGCCAAAGCTAGGACAACTGAGGGTCAAAATAAATAATGAGAATATCAGATTACTATCCATTGAATAAAATACATTAACTGGTATAAATAAATGAGTAACTAAAATGAAGAAGAGAAAGATTTTTCTTTACAATAGATGCCAACTAACAAATGTAGAAGGAACAAATCATATATCTGGCAAGGGACTTATATCTAGAATATATAAAGAACTATTGCAACTTATTAATAAAAAGACAAATAACTCAATTAAAAAATAGGTGAAGGACCTGAACAAACATTTGTTATGGGTTGAATTGTATCCCTCCAAAAATATATTTTGAAATTCTAACCCCCAGTACCTCAAAATGTGACCTTATTTGGTAATAGGGTTGTTACAGATGCCATTAGTTAAGATGAGGTCAAACAAGAGTAGGGTGGGCCTTAATCCAATATGATTGATGTCCTTATAAGAAGACAGCCATGTGAAGACATAAACACAGGGAGAAGACCATGTGAAGATGGAGGCAAAGATGGGAGTGACAAGCCAGGGAATGCCAAGAATTGCCAGCCATCACCAGAGCTCGGAGAAAGACATGGGACACATTCTCCCTCAGAGTCCTCAGAAGGAACCAACCTTGCTGACTCCTTGATTCAAGCACACTGTCACTCTTAACTCTCACAAGCACTCTATGGGATGGATATGTTACTATCCTTGCTTCATAGATACATAAAATGAGGCTCAGAGAAGCCAAGAAACTTGGACAAGTTCCCACAACTAATGAGTGATGGGACCGAGATTCTAAGCCAAGTCAGCTTGGTCCAGAACCCAAGTTCATTACCACCACCACAAAGCTCTTGATGCAGCAGTTCAAGAAATTACTTTCATCTGTAGAAGAGCCTGCTGATTATTAACTATGCACTCAGAGCCACGCTAGGATCAAAGAGTATTATGATGGTCCCAGCCCAAACTAGAGATCTAACTTCCTAGTTGGAGAAACCAGTCAAGGGCCAAAAGGACTTCAGGGCTCACTTCCCACCACTCCCTGCAACTACGTCACTGAGGTACTCTGTCCGGGCAGCTCTTCCCAGTTACATCTGTAGCCTCACCCCTTCCTCCAGCCCCTGTTGGAAGGTCTTTAGAGTTCTCAGGCTGGAAGGGGAGAGGGTGGTAACTCCATGATTTTCACAAAGTGGTCAATTCTGTGGCAATGACAAGCCACAAGCTTGGTTTTAAACCATCTCCTCCAGAGTAGTATGATGGCTGGAACCTTCCTGGAGCAGCTGGCTTCTTGGAAAAAGCCTCCTGGGGCTGTGGGTGTGGTTTGGGAGGAATAATACAAGAGACTTCAAAAGGAACAATACAGCCAAAGTGTGGGCAAAGAAAGATGGCATCAGAAGCCTTATTAGGGAAATGAGCGAGGGAAGAGGTGAGAATGTAAAGAAGGGGTGGGGCAAAGAGTTCAGATTTCAGGCAAGGAGACCCTGGGTTTCCAAATGAGCACCTAGATGAAATCCTCAGATTCCCTACTTCAAAGACAAGGTCCTCTTGACATGTGCTTTTGGTGCCTCATACCTGCCTCTGTTTTATCACACACGCTTGGGTTTTTGCTCTTTTATTCATTTCTCACCATCTAGTCTTCCCCCCTATTTTAAAATAATATGTATATTCCAAACACAGAAAAAAAAAAAAAAACCTCATAAGATAAAATAACAAACACCTGTGGACTTGACATTGAAATTTTAAAAATAGTGACATTTTGTCTCATTGCTTGGGATCTGTTCTTTTTAAGACAAGGAACATTCTAGATCCTGTGGGTGCATCCTTGGAACCACTCCCTGATGTCGTTCTTGATCCCTCCCCACCACCCGTCCAACAAGCAGTCTAACTGCTATGTTTCCTCACTGCCTTGGAGATTTTCCTCTATTGTCTCCTGACATCCACTTCTGCTAATGTGATGTCTGTTCTCAGTCTAAGTTTTATTCATATCCATCTTCTTTCTAAAATCTTGTAAGACTCTCCTCTTTATCTCTGCGTCTCATTACATTATGCCTAAGCAGGGATTTACTGATGGATGGATGCTGGCACAGCATTTACTGTACACTTGCTGGCCGAGGATTTATGTCTCTCTTTAATTGTGAACATTCTCACCTGAATTTTCCATCTGTCTCCTTCTGAAAAACCTATGTGATACATGCTGGATCCTCTCAATCAGTTTTTCAGATCGCTTAACTGCTCTCACATATTTTTATTCTTTTCATCTCTCTGAGATGCATTTTTCTCTGACTGCCCACAGTTGCAGTTTGAAGTTGTTGGTTAAGAATAGCATGGGAGGTGGTTTAATCCTCGTGTGATGTGTTGTGGCAGTTGTTATATAGCAATTGTTATAATCTATATAGTCAGATAAAGCATTTCTCACAGGAAACAAGAACACTAAACAACAATCAAGACACTTTCAATATTGGATACCTAAGAATATTTCATTTATATATGCCAAATGGCATATTAGCAAGATGTATAAAAGGAAAATAAAAATAAATATAAGAAAAAACATAAACTGAAATATACCTACAGTGGACTGAAACATCCCAAGAAAATAAAAACAATTAGGCAAATAATTATTTTAGAAAATTGACATATATATAAAGAACCAAATGGGAAAACAAGGCAACATGTTTCCCTCAACTTTGTTAATAAAAAAAAAATGTTTTCACAAAAGATGAAACATTTTTCCATTTAAATACTTAGTAAATGCCAAAAGGTAGAAATTCTATATATTGTCATATTAGATTTCAAAGCAATCAAATTAGAAAATTTTAAAGTATATCAGAAATTAAAGTAATTTAAACATAATACCTGAGTAGCAAAGAAACTCTGAACACAATAACCGGATAAAATATCAAGTCAAGATAAAATAGATGCTACTTACCCTCAAACAGTTCAGAATTTATTTAAAGAGAAAAAGAAAATGATTAAGAAAATGTGATCAAATGGGTTTTTTTTAAAGACCGTTTTTGATGTGGACCATTTCTAAAGTCTTTATTGAATTTGTTCAATATTGCTTCTGTTTTATGTTTTGGTTTTTTGACCACAAGGCACATGGCGTCTTAGTTCCCTGACCAGGGATTGAACCCATACCCCCTGCACTGGAAGGCAAAATCTTAACCACTGGACCACCTGGGAAGTCCCAATCAAATGTTAATATTTGGGGAACCTGAATGAAGTGTATATAGAAACTCATTGACATTATTCAGTTTGATATTCATTTATGATTTTTTTCCCTATAGAATTTCTTTACCTTCTTTAAAAAACAAGATTTGTTTATTTAAGCCCAGAAATATGGGGCATCAAAGTTATTCCATTTCTCTCTCCCTCTCTCTGTCTACAAAAATTTTTTAAGCATATAACTGAAATCCAGGTGCTGCATTAGGTACCGAGCATACAAAGATGAGAGGATCGATATCTTGCCCTCAAAGTGTTTATACGCTTTTACCTTCTGAAATTATAAATCCACCTCAAAGTCCATATTTTTATACATATAACCTGTTTCCCAGTTAAGAATCATTTCTGCTGCAAAATGATTGCAATGTGCCTATGAGCTTCACCTGGAGCTGAATTCACACAATTGTGCTTTACTTTGGATTCTGTGAAGTATTCTTACATATATTATTTTGTATGAGTCTCATAATGGTCCATCATAATCTCCATTTTACTGGTGAGGCAATTGCCAATAAAGAATGTGAAGGCTCAGAGTTAGTGAAAAGAACAGCCAAAATTAGGACCCTGGGTTTCTGTCTCTCCAGACTTGATTATTCCCTCTTCCCCAATATGTTAGTCCCCATTTCTCCAAATGCATATCCCTTCATTTCTGGTTGGGAAACCAGGCTCCAAACTCTGGAATTTATCTCTTTTTGACAACGTGTAAACTTAATAGTGAGCATTGTAACCTGAGGCTGAACTGGGTATCACCCAAGAAACTCAACGAAAGTATCAACACTGTGCCATCTAAAGTTGGGGTAAATCAGAATTCACAGAAATAGCCTGAGACCAAGAGAGTTTGGTAGAAATGCAATTTCAGGCAGAAGCAGAAACTGAGGTCCTTTCTTCTGGCAAAAGTTGAAAGAATCATCCTGGATCAAATGGGAGGGAGACACAAGAGGGAAGGGATATGGGGATTATATGTATACCTATAGCTGCTTCACTTTGTTATACAGCAGAAACTAACACAACATTGTAAAGCAATTATACTCCAATAAAGATGTTAAAAAAAAAAAGATACAAAGCAAAAAAAAAAAAAAAAAAAAAACCAGAAAAACCCCACAAGGATCCTAACTGGGTCTGAGTTGATCAGTAAACAAGGTGTTGAAGGTTCCAATATATCATCATACATTCAGGAGGACTGGTTAATCATCTCTGTTTTATAGACCAGGAAACAGAACGCCCCAGAGGTATGGTCCTTTCTCACATTACACAGCAAACCATTTGGAAAATGGAGATAGAAGCTGCATTCTTACATGGCTCAAGGGCCAGCATCAGGTGAAAAAAGTCCTTCACCTGTGTGAGTGAGGCCCATTTTACTTAAAGGACAGAAAGGAGTTGCCTTAAATTTATACATATATATTAAATTAATTAAGGTACTCTCTCAGTATACATTTGAATTATATATAGAATTTACATATTACATAATATGATATCTACCTATATATCTATCGATTATCTATCTATGTTTAACTAGAGAGAATGAAAAATGTAGCCATGGACATGGATATACAAAAGCTAAGGTGAATCCACAGCTATTTGAAATATTAACCTTGTTTAATAGAGGAGAAATGGAACAGCTCATAAATTTATTTAGCTTGTTTACCAGTCTGGCTTCTGTAGCAAATTATCCAGTTAGTAAGCTCACAACCCTTAACTCCTCCTCTCAGAGCCTTCATTCTCACCTGGCAGAGATCTTAGAAAAGACAGGCACGAACAGTGTTAGACCATGTGCTGAGAAACACACCACCACCTGGACCTGCAGATCTCCAGACGGAATGATGCTTTGCTGTCAGCTCTCATCTGGAGGATACCCCAGTGGGCAGGGCAGCAGCAGCCAGATCTTTCTCCCACTGTGGGTTTGGAGCCTAGAGGACCAGAAGCTCCACTGAAGCTGCATAAGTGGCAAATCCGTCTCTATGGAACTAGTGTTTTATTCCCCCAGTCCTGGATGTCTGCTTCTTCACAAGCCTGGTTTCTATGAGCTTACATTTCTCAGGGTATAATATTGATTGCTTGCTTCAGCTGGCCCCCAAATCTCTTCCCTTTTTTTTTTTTTTTTTTTGTAGACCTGATAAATCTCCCTGATTCTACTCTGTCAGTGGAATCTACAAAGTCACCTCCCTTCAGTTTGGTGAGTTCTAAGGACCAACTGGTATCCGATTTATCTTGAGGAATGCTAGCCCCAGGGACACATTTGCCCAGAGCCACACTCTGGAGAGGTTTGCTGTTCGTAGGTTGGCAGGGAGAAAGCAAGGGACACAGAGGAGGGACGTCTTAACTCAGGCTCACATCCGAACAGATTTTTTAAATCGCAAGTAACATCCATTCAGTTTCTCTAATCAGTTTCAAAGGCCTCTCAAGGCTCCCTCTACCATTGTGGGGCTGGTAATTCTGTGTCACAACTAATTACCGATTAATAGCTGTCATGGGTGCAAAGTCTCCAGTTTAGAAGCAAAGTCGATTTCTTCCTGCATTGAGACCTCAGCTGCCCCTAAATGGAGATTTACAGGAGGTATTACCGGCAGTTATTTCTACCTGCTGCCGTCCATCAGCTCCATCTCCAGCTGAGCTAGCTGCCCCCTCCCCCTTGGACAAAGATTACTTGTCATTAAAATGCTCAGGCTCACTCCGGCTCTCTTTTTACAATCTGGATGTTGCCTACACTTTGAGAAAGGTTTTTGAAGACAGATTAGCAGGATTAGGAAAGGTTCACATATGTTCAGCCTCACTCTTGGTATTCAAGACATCACAACCCTGCACCACCCAGGAAGCACAAGAAAACGGAGTGAGCACAGGCAGAGTTGGGGGAGGGAGTGAGAAAAGGGAGGGGAGGGTGGGAGGGAAGCCCTGCAGTTCTCCCCCAACAATTCAAAGCTGGAGTCAGATGCAAATCTGGGAATGCTGAATATTGGGGAATTCCCAGTTCACTAGAATTTTTGTTTTTAGCGCTGTTTTCCCTTCACTTCCTGTGTGATTTTTTTCTCTCCTTGAGAACCTAGCCAGAGGAGGGGAGGTGTCAGAGGCAGAACTCAACACTTGGGCCTTTAAGCAGGTTCTAAGAGCTATGCCCAACCCGGTTGCTGTCCCTCAGCATCCCCCGTCCACTTTTTCTCACGCTACCTACTTTCCCAAAAGCACTAAATGAAGCAGGAGTCATGGCTCCTGTGAGAAAACCCATCCCTGAGTTGGAATATTTCATTGAGTTAAACTCTAATTAATCCGAACTGATCATTCATCTACTCCCTTGGGATGTCACACTGGGTACCAAGAGGAAGCAAAAAGGAAATGAGAAATAGCTAGGTAGTTTTAGAATCTTGCCAAATGCCCCCATAAACAACTAGACTAGCAGAGCTAAAGAGCCATGGACAGTATCTACAACAATGATGAGGTAATCCCCTCAAACACCAATACGAACAGGTCTGGGCAAAGCATCTAAAGGTCAAGAACTGTGTGGTATCAGCATCAGTGCTGGAAGAAGGAAGGGAAGAAAACTGTGGTTCTGAAGATGCTGAGAATGGGGGAATCACAAAATCACCAGTAGGTATTTACTGGAGGGCATAGCAAGCCAATCTGAGCACAGCAGCTGAAACTTGGAGAGGGTTCTACAAACTTAATACATGGTTAAGTGCAATGGGACGATGACCCAATAAGCCCGATGGTGCTGGAGTGGTTTGGGCCCTCTATACTCTCAAAGTGAATAAATTTCCTTCTAATACAAAGCCCTGTACTGAGGAACATCTGAGCAGAAAGACAGAGGCAAGGAAAAAAGATCTAGATAAATGGGGGTGGGGATGCAGAGCAGAGGAGGCAGCTCTCAAAAAGCTGGAAGATTTTTATTTCTTTGTGAAAACAACAGAAGAGAGAGCTCTAGAGCCTTTAAGTTAGAAAGGCTGTCCTCCCATACCCTTTGCTCCTAAAAGTAGAGAAAAGTTGATTTCATTTAGCAAATGAACAACAGAAAAGCACTGCGTTGGAAATCCATAGAAAGTTAATTTAAGAGAAAGAAAAAGAAAAGAAGATGTAGAATAAAATTCCTACAATGAAAGCCTGCTAGGAAGAAATGTTCACATAACATTTCGAATATTCCAAAACAAGTTACAGGAAATTAAGAAAATGATAGAAGCTGTGAAAAGACAACATACCTCAGAGTTAGGGAAAAAACTCAGAATTAAGGTGATTCAAAAAAAGGAAGCTTGAAAAAAGAGGTGACAGAATTTAGAAAATAACTAGGAATAAAAGAAAAAATGACCAGAGAGACATTGACATACAAACTGGCAGAAATACAAGGGACAAGGAAGACATTAAATGACACCATAGGATGAAATAAAATCCAGACTGTGGGAAACTCTATAGGACAAATGATCCAATTTCTTCAACAAAAGCAACAAAAATTTTGGAAAAAGAAATAAAGAGGAAGAAATTGATATAGATAAAAGAGATTCATAAGTCATTTCAGAAATTGCAAAGTACAGAACTTATTTGGATGCTGATTCAAACAATCTATTTAAAAATTGTAAGACAACTAGGAAAATATGAACATGACAATATTTAAAGATATTAAGGAATTACTGTTATTTTTAAGTATGACATAATATTGTGGTAATTGTATTAAAGTAACAATTATCTATTAGAGGCGTATACTGAAGTGTTTACAAATAAAGGTGCTTAATGTCACTATAAAATTATCCAGAAAAAGAGGATGGGTAGAGGTATAGATGAAGCAAGATTGTACTGTACTGGTATATATTGAAGCTGGTTGATGAGTATTTAATAGTTCTTTATATTATACTCTCTACTTTTATATGATTATTACTGTTATACAAAGCTTAATGGACAAACAAACAGTAAAGGAAGCCTTACAGCTTGGCACCTGTCAGGCAGGAGCATCTCATGATTCTATTATGAGAGGGCTGTGACACCTGTAGAGGATTTCAGTAGGTACAGACACACTGTATAGCCTGTCCCCTCACACTTTCTTCCCTTTTGAGTTTTGCAGTGTCTTTGTCCCTAAATTGACCTGGAGGTGTTACTCCATCACCTGCTAGAATGTAAGGTCTATGGGAGCAAGGATTTTGTCAATTTTATTACCCTTGTAACGAACTTAGAATAGTACCTAGCATGTAGTAGGCTTTCAGGAAATATTTATTGGTTAATTGAACAAATTCCCATATGTAATTCCAGTACATAATTCCAGGCTCTAATTACCACTTGTGGTAATTAAGAAATAATTTCTTGGATAGAGGACGAAGATTCTTCACTTCAGAATGGCCTAAACTTGGACTAGCTCCTCAATTGGCCTCCAAAGTGTGAGATAATCGATATCTGACCTTGCCACCATGGAGGACTTCGGGCAGCTGCTGAGCTGCTGAGGGTACCACAGAGAGCAAAAGGACTGAGGACCATGGATAGTGACTGTTTTCACTTTGCTGGGTATCCAGTATCCAGTCATCAGCCAATGGGCATTACTCAGAATTAGCATTATATATGTTGGTAACTGATGGGAAAAAATAAATGTAAATCTTTTATATTATTTATTTACATTGTTATTTGGTTTGTTTATTTCATCAATGAAGATACTTAAAAACTACGTGCAACCCTTTCATCTTTGCAGTTGAGAAGCAGTAAATTTTTGTGGAAGCATGAAAATTTTCATAATATACAGACCCAAGTTGACATCCTGGCCCTAAAAGTTAGCTATTCACACTGTGGAATATGTTAATTAATCATTAACAATAAAATAGGGTTAATAATATCTCTCCACAGGGACTTACCCCTTGGTCCAGTGGTAAAGAATCCACCTTCCAATGCAGAGGACGCAGGTTCAACTCCTGGTCGGGGAACTAAGATCTGACATGCCAAGGGGCAACTAAACCCGCACGCCACAACTACTGAGCTCACATGCCTCAGTTAGAGCTCGCGTGCTGCAAATTACAGAGCCCACGCATTCAGGAGCCCGCGCGCCACAATGAAGAGCCAGTGCGCTGCAGCGAAGATCCCGCGTGCCGCAACTAAGACCCGACGCAGCCAAATAAAAAATAAAATCTCTCCACAGACCAATATCCCTCCTGAATATAAACACACAAAAAAATCTTAACAGAATTTTAGCAAATTGAATTCAATAATACATAGAAAAGATAATACATCATGATCAAGTGGAATGCAAGCCTGGTTTGAATTTTGAAATAAATCGATATAATTCATCATATTAACAGATTAAAAAGGAAAAATCATATTATCATCTTAACAGATGCAGGAAAGGCATCTGGAAAATACAACATGCATTCTTGATAGAAACTCTGAGACAACTAGAAATAGAAGGAAAATTCTTCAACCTGATAAGTAGAATTTCTGAAAAAATAATAGCTAACATTATATTTAATGGTTAAAGAATGAATACCTCCTCCCTAAGATCAAGAATCAGGCAAAGATGTCTGCTTTCACCACTCCCATCCAACAATGTACTGGAGATTCTACACAGAGCAATAAGGCAAGAAACAGAAATAAAAAGCATTCATATTGGAAAGAGAGAAAGAAACGTCATTACAGATGGCATGATCATCTTCATAGAAAATCCTAAGGAATCTACAAAAAGGCTACTAAAACTGACAAGTGAGTTTAGTAAAGTTGCAAGATATAAGGTCAATATACAAAAATCAATTATATTTCTATATCCTAGCAACAAAAAATTAAAAATTGAAATAAGAATACCTTCTATAATAACAAAAAAGTAAATGTCTAGGGATTAATCTGACAAAATAGGTAGGACCTGTTCACTGAAATTACAAGACATTGTTGAGAGAAATTAAAGAAGTCCCAGACAAGTGGAGACATGCACCATAGTCATGGATCAGAAGACTCAATATTGTTCAGATAAAAATTCTCCCCATTGAGCTACAGATTCCACACAATCCTAATACCGGCAGCTTAAAAAAATAAAATAAAATTGGCAAGCTGATTCCTTCTCCACCCCCCACCTCTCTCCTTCTCTTTCTCTCTCTCTCTCTCTCTCTCACACACAAACACACACACACACACACCAAACACCCCCCCCCCCACACACACACACCCCTTTTCTGTCCATATGTGTAAAGAGAGGCCCGGACTTATCTATAGCAAATATTAACTGGTTATTTCTAATGGCAGAATTTTGGATGATTTGCTGTTTTCTTTTTATATTTTAATCAAACCTGGAATGACAAATAAGTAAATATTGAACTGAAGATGCCCCCAGGGAACTCTATGCAATGTACTTATGGTGGTCATTTAAACCTTAATCTCCTTCCTTATATTGAGCCATTTGGGATGGAATCAACCTGTGATTTCCCTCATTGAAAAGATCAAGCCATGTTGTTAAATAAGTTAAACATCTGGATAATAGAAATCAAATAATTGTTTTGTTGTCAATTGCTAGGAAAGGGATTCCTACTCACCTGAGAGTAGAAAATGCCTATCAGTGATTTTGTTCTCTCTAGACTGATGTAAGAATTCAGATTATGTTTGGCCAAAGTAACAGAAAACCTTATCAATATGGCTTAAGTTGCTAGGGGTGTCACTTTCCTTGCAGAGCAAGAAAGCAAGAGGTAAAAAGTGGAGGCCTGGGGTGGCTGCTTGACCAGCAATGCACATTGGGACTCAGATGGGTTTGCTCTTCCTGCTCTGCCATTCTTAGCTTTCATCCTCTTAATTGCAAAATGGCTGCTGTGCCTCCATACATGGTGCCCACATTCCAGACAGGAAGAGAGGAAAGGACTGTAAGCTTTTTTTCCTCAAAGTTTTATGGTTTTATGTGAGAATGTATGCCATTCCTAGGATTTCTGCCAATATTGCTTTGGCCAAAATGGTCACACGGCCATCCTTAACTGCAAGAGAGTCTGGGAAGATGAACATTTTAATATGGCCAAAATGGCACCGAAAACAAAATTAGGTCTTTGTTAGAAAGAGAGAAGAGGAAGTAAGTTTCAGTTGGACAATCAAGAGGTCTGCTACACTGTCTAAAGCGTTGCCTGTATTATATTATTTAGTTTAGAAATACCCCAAAGAAAAGTTTGACATGTGATCTTGGAAGAATGGTATAATAGGAATGTCACATGAAGTTAGAGTTTAAGGCCTCTGCCTAGTGGTCCTTAAGCAAAATCTGAGCTTCATTTTCTTCACTTGTAAAATGAGATTAATAATACATAATCTGTGTAAAACTCACAAAATTATAAATTCCACTGGATTGGTGGAAGATAGGTTTACTGCTGAGTATTCCTGAAGCTTCCCCTGAGTCAGGAATATGAGGTGACACAACTAAAACTTGATTGTGCATGTTTTTTTAAATAAATTGTTTTTTTTCCTCAGCTCATTTCGTAAGCAATATGAGGTAGCCAACAATGACAATACACATAGTAAAAACACTTAAAAGATTTGGAAATGGAATTAAAGAGTAAGAACCACTGAAATCTAAAATAAGAATAGAAGAACTTTTGTCCTGAGCTTTCTGGCTATCAAATTGTAAAGGGAAAATATGACTATTTTCTGGTCACCAGCAAACACAGACATATGAGCTCATCAGAGGAAGCAAGTTTTCCTCATTGCAAAATAAATTTTTACCTAATTGAAAGCTTGTCTTTCAAAAGTAATCCTAGCATATAATTCAGTGCCTAATAAAAAGAATGCCCTTGATAAATATTTATTGGATGAATGGACAGACACACAAACATGGAATGAAATCTTTCTACATAGATTATTTGATTATTTGGAGGACAAGGAAAATAGAAAGAAACAGGGTCTTTCCTATCCATCATTGAGCCACAGGATCAAGCCTAACCTAAAGTTCACTTCTCCTCTGGACTTTCATTTATGTGAGCCAATAAATTCCATTCATTCATTCATTCATTCATCTACTTATTTTTATTGTGGTTAAAGAACACGTAGCATAAAATTTATCATCTTAACCATTTTGTAGTATTAAGTATATTTACATTGTTGTGAAACAGATCTCCAGAACTTTTTCATATTGCATAATTGAAACTTTATACCCGTAAAACAACAATTTTCCTTTTCCCCCTTACCCCAGCCCCTGGGAACCACCAGTTAACTTTTTATTTCTATGAATTTGATTACTTTAGATACCTCATATATCAATAAGTAGATTCATAGTGTATTTATTCTTCTGTGACTAGTTTATTTCACTTAGTATAACGTCCTCAAGGTTCATCCTTATTGTAACATGTGACGGTATTTCCTTCCTTTTTAAGGCTGCATAGTATTCCACTGTATGTATATGCCACGTTTGTTTATCTATTCATCTGTCTATGGACATTTGTGTTGCTTCTACCTCTCGACTATTGTGAATAATGCCACTATGAACATTGGTGTCCAAATATCTCTTTGCGATCCCGCTTTCAATCATTTTGGATACATACCTAGAAGTGGGATTGCTGGATCATTTGTAGTTCTATTTTTAATTTTTGGAGGAACCACCATACTGTTTTCCACAGCCATTGACCCATTCTACAGCCCCACTAACAGTGTACAATGGTTCTCTGAGGTTCTCTGTGGACTCAGCCCTCCTCCATGAGCTGGCTTCATCCTCAGGCTGTTAACAAGATGGCTGGCACAGTTCCTGATCCAGGAACATTCGGCTAAAGACCAGGAGCTGCCTCCTAGTGTTTCTTCATTCTTAAAAAGAATGGTGACAGCCAGGGCCAGGGTTCTTTTTAAGGATGAAGAAATCTTCCTCAGTGATTTCCCCCATCGGCCATACGTGGCCCATAAATGAATAGCATAAATGTGCAGGGGAAATGGGGTCGCCATGACTAGCTTGGATGATTCAGAATTTACTCCCAGCAGGGTATCAGGTCACCTTCCCAAGGGGATGGATACCTGAACAAAACTGAGACTCAATTAGCAGGGTAGACAGAGGGAGTAGATTTGGGGTAACCAAGAGACAGCACCTCTCAAACCAACCATGGAGCAACTACAGCATATGCCCAGTAAATACGTATTGAGCGAACCCTTCTGTAACACAAACCGATAGACATGCTGACACATGGTGAAAATTAGACCTCTAAAGACATCAGACACACTCCAGGACTCAAATTCAAGACACCCGAGGCTTAGGAAATGCCATCTTCTGCTTGGGGTGTGTGCTGTGTTTAGTGGCAATCGCTGTACATGCAGCACAGAATACCCCCTATCTCCTTGTTCTGTCCTGGGAGTGACCATTTCCCCTTAGGCTGGGTGGCATCAAGTTGTCTCCAGTGTATTTTTACAGCTCCCCGCTCAGCCACGAGGACATACTGACGGTCAGCCTCTGCATTCCCGTGAGAGATGAACTCACCTGCTACATTCAGTAATTCTTACTATTGTATATTGTATCCATAACAATAACTACCACCCACCGTGCTTTCCTCTTTGCCCTGGTCCTTGATGGGGAAGGGGGTTGGGGACAATTACCCCTACCACACTCTCAGTCCATTTGGGTTTAGTGGGGCTGGACGTCTGTGCCCCCCTCCCAGGTGTGGACGTATGATCTGGGTCTGGCCAGTTGGTTCCAGTGACTGGTCTGGCATGAGCACATGTCTTGATCTGGCCAATAGGAGTCAGCCCTGGGATGCTTTAGAAGGGAAAATTCCCAGTCTGTTGGGTTGGTTAGGCTAGTCGGGTGGGAGCCTGCAGCTTCTGGTGGGGGAGAAGCAGCACAAAGGACAGCAGAGACAATAAGTCAGACTCCCAGACTCCCAGCAACGGCGGGCGGGCACTGAGGTCCAGCCATGCCTGCAGGGACATGCTAGGCTGTCCTATGTATAAGCCCACAAATCTTGCCTTTTGTTTCAGCTCCTTTGATTGGGAAGCTGTCATTTATGAGAGAGGGCATTCTAATGAACGCAAGCGCTTCCTATGTTCCAGGGGGTGGACTTTAAATGCATTGTCTTTTCTACTCTTCAGAATTCCTTAAGCTCCATGAAGACAGGGGCCACGGAACCTGTTTTGCCTGCCCTGGTACTCTTGGCTACTAACTCAGTACGTGGCACTTGGTAGGTGCTACACAGTATGTTTTAAGTGATTGAATGGACTACCCTATGGGATAAGTCCCCTCTGGCATATGAGAAAACTGGGGTGTCCGAATTGGCATTGGAGCCCAGTGCTTTTAGATTCAAAGCCATGCTCTAAAATCTCATGCAGTCTGCCTTAGGGCCATGTTTGCTGCATGGTGAAGGCGTGGTCATGGAGCTGCCTCATAAAGGATTAAGTCTGCTGCCCTGAGCCCAGGAAAGAGCTCGCCAAAGGCGTCACCACAGTGGCCTGAAGTGGTTGATGACAGCTCAGCCCTCGGTAGGTGGGGCCGGCCACTGGCGCTCTGCAGGATCCTCCACTCTGAGTTGCTGTGTGCATTTGAGTTTCCGAGTTTCAGTCAGACAGACCTGCAGTTGAATGCTGGCTCTGTTACCCACTAACGAAGTCACTGTGGGCAATTTCTTAACAATTTTGTGCCCCAGTTCCCTCATCCACAAAACGGAGACGATACCAGTACCCACCGTATAGCCACGTTCATTCATTCATTCACTCAAGAAGACATAGCTGATTACACACACACACACACACACACACACACACAGCAGCAGCAGCAGCAACAACAACAGCAACCAACTGACCGACCAATGAATCCAGCAGCGCACATTGGAAGTGAGGAGGATGGAGGTCAGTGGGGTCATGCTAACTGGGCCAGAACGAGGAAATCGAACAAGGACATGAGTCCTCCTGGGGGGGCGGCTGTGGGAAGCCCCCTGGCCAGCAGCGCAGAGGAAATGGGTCAGCTGCTTCCAGGGCATCAGTTTTAATCTAAAGGTAAAAATGGGTGAACTCACAGCCCAGACCAGAGAGATCCAAACTCTCCAAGGATCTAGAGGCCCAGCCCAGGGGTACATGAAACAGAGCAAGGTCTGCCTGGAACATGGGCTCTCAAACTTGAGTACTCAGCCAAATCAACAGGGCAGTTTGTGGAAAGGAGAGATTCTGAGGACCCACCCCCAGAGGCTCTGATTCGGTGGGTTTGGAGTGAAGCTCCGCTTTTTAACAAGCTCCTCAGCCATCCAGATACAGGTGACTAGTCTGTGCGCCAGTTTAAGAAATGTGGCTCTGAGGGACGGAGCCTGTTGACAAGGGCAGGGAGGGACAGGAGCACCAGTTTGCTTACCACATCTGGGACAAATGACCTGAGTCACTTGAGATGATACCTGTGATTGTGTCCAGGTGCAGTAGCTGGTGGCAGGAATTCTATTACCGCACCCCCAGGAAGGACAGCTGGACCTCAAGGGCTGCGGTGAGAGGAAGTAAAGAAAGGTGGTTCCCTGGCACACAGTCTCCGAGGAGAAAGCACCGCCCCCCCCCCGTTTTTGCTCCCACGTGTAGACAAGAAAGAGTTGAGCGTAAGACAGAGCGACGGGGAACCAGCCAGGATGGCCCCCCGTGTGGGAGTATGGAAGCTAGTCTCCAAAGATGGCTCCGAATGAACCACACCTCCCAGGACCCATGCCCTTGTGTAGTAGCCCCTCTCACACCGGCCTGGGCTGGCCTGTGACTCACAGATCAGCAGAATGCAGCGGAAGTGACATAGTGTCACCTGTGAGGCTGAGCCTTAAAGGGATCTGCAGCTTCTGCCTTCACCTCTTAGAATCTTTCCTCTTGAACAAAGCTGCCATGTTGTGAGGAAGCCAAAGCAGCCAGGTGGAGATGCCGCAGCAGAGAGGAACTGAGGCCTGGACCAAACAGCCCCAGCTGAGCATCCATTATGGACCTTCTAGCTATCCCCGCATCTCAGCCAGCACCAAGTTAAGCAGAAGAACTGCCTGGTAAGCCCACAGAATCATGAGAGACAGTACATTTTCATTGTCTTGAGTCACTAAGTCTTGGCCTAGTTTGTTACACAGCAACGGATAACTGAAGTAGGGAGTTTCCCCCAGAACTGACATCCTCACATCTAAATTCTGGGCTTGAGCAAAATTGGGATGGTCATCTATTGTGTCCTGACGCTTAGACCTGTTTGCAAAACCACACTGTTTTCAGAAAGAGTGGTTTATTCTCAAGCACATTACTGTGATACTGCTTACTAGAAAAAATAAAACCTGCCGCTTTTCCTACCAATTTGCCAAATAACAGTACAAGATTGAAAGGTAATGAGAATTAGGAAGTTTTGAGACATACTCATGTTCGCATATACTTAACACTAACCATAAAATAAAAGGAATTATTAATAATAAAATTTTCCAATTTTAACATTAATAAATTATAGCCAGGACTGTGTATCAGACCATCCAGTTATTTCAGAGGAGTTAGGAGGACACTATGGAAGGCATATGTCTGTAGTGCTCAGTAGAAAGACATAATTACTATCTTCAGGTTGCCTTGTTCCCTATCCTTATAATGAGTAAGATATTTAGAGTCCCAAACTGTTGATGTCACATTTCAATAAGTAATGCAGAGATCTGACAACATTTCCATATTCCTCTTTTAAAGTCTGAATGCTTCTGCCTTAATCCAAGCTCCTTGGCATTTATTACTGTTTGTTACACTAACAAGTAAGATTATGAGAATTCTAATGAAGGCTTCCAGTGAAAACTCTGTGATTAAAATGCCATAATAACAGTTGCATGCATTTATGTGCCTGATTACCATAATCTATTTAGCACAAGTAAACATACAAACAGAAGGAGAAAAGCAAACCCACTGACACTTCAGCTAAAGGAGAATTTGAAATGCGAGAGAGACAATGTAAATATGTAAATGTCTTTGTGTATTCTTTTCATCCCTCTCCTCTCTCATCCTTGCCTTTTTTTTTTTTTTCTGTTTGCTAATGAGAAGACTATACCATCACATGTGGTCCCTGCTCTACCAGGCTGAGGTGCATTTGGGGGCCATCTGCTGGGACCAGCATCCTAAACAATGCCACCCAGAAAGGGCTGGATATATTTGCAGCCACCTTTGACATCATGGAGTAGAAGGAATGGTATCTCAAAGACTCCAGTCTTTGATGCCTTCAAGCTGAACACTTAGTTCAGCTGTTACTCCATTAATGCAAGGCCTGGAGGAGCGGGGGGCCATGCGTACCCTGCCCTTCCCCTCCCCACCATCGCCCTTCCCCCACCAACACCACACTGTCAACAAATTAGCAGCAATCATGTCAGATTTCTCAATTAGCCTCCCTCTGGATCTCTGCTGGCTTCCTTATTTTTCATTCTTAATAAAATGTCAGGCAGGAGAGTGCCTGGCATCTCTCGCTTGGTAAGGGGTTTTACAAAACTTTTAAAAAGTGGAACTGAATATTTTAGTTTAACAGTGGGATAATGGTAACAACCCCTCTGGGGAAATAAACAACAGAAACTTGCTGGAATCCCAAACATGTCGTGCTAAGGAGATGGCATAGGCATGTTCTTTTCTCAAAGAAGAAAATTTCTCAAACAGAAACATGAGGTATTTATCCTCATAAATAGGGAGCATTTACAGCCAGCATCTATTGAGCTGTTACTATGTCCAGGCCCTACTCTAAATGCTTTCCACGTATTATTAAACTTGACCCCCACGATAAACTTGTGAGGAAGATCAACTACAGATGATATAGATCTACTACAGATATCTTACAGAAAGTTTAAGTAGTTGCCCAGGAAGACTCTAGTTTAATAAGTGAGGAGATTAGAATTCTAACCCAGGCAACCTGAATCCACAGCCTGCACTTTGAAACAGAAACCTGACTTAAAATTTTGCGTCCTCCATAGTTAAAGAACCGTATGTCTTAGTGGAAAGCGATATATCCTAAAAACAATAGAGTGTAGTGCCTGATGCATAGTAACCCTGTAATATATGCTAGTTACAACCATTCACAGAATCATCATCATCATCACAATAATAATGTCATTGTTCTTAGAAGAGATAGCTATTTCCACTTCTACACATTTCCAACACACACATGCATTTTTCAAATTAAAAGATTTTTAAAGGAAGGAGGTCAGTGGGGGTACAAAGAGGTAAGAACATTTATCAGTAAAAGCGAAATAGCCCATTGTTTTCCCACCCAGCTCCACACTTACCTGCACATATGGTGGGTCCTGGAAACCAGCATACTAAGCACCATAAATACCAAATAATCACAGGGGTAGGTTAAAGAGACAGCCTTCCCCATAATTTAACCAATTTAGCATTTGGGGAGTAGTCTGTCTGTGCCTATCTTGGGAATTTTGTCAACAATAGATTGAAAGAGAAATTAGGGGAGGCAGACAATATTTTGGAATCAACCTAATAAACGTGAACAGCTGAGATGCAGACCATCCGCGCGATAAATGAGGGGCCGTTCGTCGCAGATGAAAATCAATGTCGGCCTCCCCAGGGTCTGTCCTCCGGCAGTGGCTCTGTGCCTGAGCAACCTCATCTGCTTGCAGGATGATTTCCACTCACCCTGATGTGCGCTTGTACTCCCCTCCCATCCTCTTGCTCGATCCCCTGGACAGCACCCCCAAGTGGGCGTTGGGCATCCCTCCTGGGTGTCCCCCTTGCATCTCTAACTCAGCGCGTCCAAAACATCAACTCTTCCTCATCCAATCTCCATCCCAGTTGATGACTTGGGATGACATCCCTCCCATCAAGCCACCCAAGCTTAGAAAACTAATAAGATCCTAGACTACCCTGCACCTCTACTGTCCACGAGGCTTGCTGATTTTACCTCCTAAGAATGTCTTCATCTGTCACCCCTTCTCTGTATCCCTGCCACTGCCCACCCTATTAGTTTGCTAGGTTTGCCACTCCAAAGTACCACAGACCGGTGGCTTCAACAATAGAAAGTCATTGTCTCACAGATCTGGAAGTTCAAGATCAAGATGTAGGCAGGGTTGGTGTCTTCTGAGGAGCTCTCTCCTTGGCTTATAGATGGCTGCCTTCTCCATTTGTCTTCGTGTGCTCTTTCCTCTGTGTGTCCATGTCTTAATCTCATCTTCTTATAAGGACACCCTAACGATCTCATTTTAACTTGATTACCTTTTAAAGACCCTATGTCCAAATGCAGTTACATTCTGAGGTACTGGGGTTAGTGTTCAACACAGGAATCAGTGTGTGTGGGGGGGGACAATTCAGCCCCAACAGGGTCCTTGTCACCTGCCACTGGACTACAATCAAACCCTGCATTCTCCAAGTTTTCTATAGTATGAGACCCTTATTTTCCAAATTTTCTAGCAAGGACCACGCCTTACTTCTGTTATCAGAAAAACAATAATCAATGCATTATTTTGAATAAAGTGGTGGTCACCATTCAACTCAGGGAAGCTTCCTTGGACACTCTCTGTGTCCTCCTTGAAGCCTCTTCTCTCCTGTCATGTTTCTCCATTTGCCATTCCATGACCTTGAATCTGGTCTCTCCTCTTAAATTGATTTCCTTTTCACAGGCTGACAAATCAACTGGGTGGTCAGCTGGATTTGGGTGTGAGGCCACCCTCCTCAGTGTCACATGTAACAGTTGACAGGCAACAGAAATCCTGGAGAGCACAGTGGTCTTGAATGGGGTGTTTAGTCATGATTTAGCTCTTGTCAGGGAACAATTTTGAAATCAAAACATGGTCTTATGTTCTTCCATGCACATAATGGATTTCATGGATCTTTATCCTAATTCTGCAATTTAGAAAATTGTGGTTGACTTCCCCTCCTCGGGAGGTAAAGGAGACACACAGCCCTGCCCATGTCCATCCACATTCCAGCCCTCCAGGCTTCACCAGGCAGGGGGAGCCTCACCATGGCTGCCCCTCCATACCTCATGGGGGGCAAAAGTAACACCTCTAGACTCTAGCAAGAGGCAGGGGGGTGGTCCTCTGGAAAGTGGAGCCTGGATCCTGGTCCCTGAGACAGAGAGATACATGGGACAGGGATAAGAAAGCCTCTGCAGAGCCCCATCCCTGAAGCCCTTCCCTACCCATCCTTTCAGAATGTGGAGATCTCCCCCCTTGAAGGGGTCTAGCCCTGAGGAAGTTCACTCCCACCTTCTGAAGTTCTACACTGACTTCCACCCTGGACAAAACTAGGGAGATGGGGACCCCTGTTGGACTGTATCAGGCAGGATCCCAACAGGAAACAGCACACCCAAGCTAGGATACTTTGAGGAAGGTTAATTTACACAGGGATGGATTACAACGATGGGGTCAGGGTGTAGAGGGGCTACAAGAAAAAGTGCAAGGACTGAGCTAGCAGCAGTTATCCCCACCCTTTGGCCCAAAAGGACAAGGGGAGAGAGAGAGGTTACCGGAACCCAGAGGAGAGAAAGTCCTGCAGGATGGGATGCCTTAGAAGGATGTGACCTACGACTGTGGGACACAGTCAGCCCCAGGAGACCTCAGAAGCCAGGCTGATTAAGGTCCCAGTTTCCTCCCTCCCATCAGGTTGACCGAGGTCAACCAGAGGAAGCCAGGGGCAGAGAGCAGAGCGGAGGCAGTGGAGAGAGAGCATGGAGAAGCAAAATCTAGTGACCTTTTCTCCAAGCCAATGGCTGAGTCTATTTTGGAAGCATTTCCAGGAGCTGCTGTAACAACAAACTTGGTGGCTTAAAACAACAGATATATATTCTGTCACAGTCTGGAGGTCACAAGTCTGAAATCAAGGTGTCGGCAGGGCCATGCTCCTTTCAGTCTTTAGTTAAGAATTCCTGCTGGCCTCTTCCAGCTTCTGGTGATCTCAGGTGGTCCTTGGCTGTAGCTGCATCACTCTAGTCTCTACCTTCGTCTTCACATGGCCTTCTCCTCCTCTCTATGTCTCCCCTCTTCTGTCTCAAATCTCCCCCTGTCTTGCTCTTATAAGGACACTTGTCACTGGATTTGGGGCCCACCTGGATAATCCAGGATGATCTCAAGATCTTGCAAAGACCCTTTTTCCAAATAAGGTCACATTCACAAGTTCCAGGGGTTTGCACATGGACATATGTTTGGGGGACCTCCATTCAATCCACTGCAAGGGACAAACCTCTTAATTCTTGGAAATAGTCCTGGAAGGAAGCCCCGCACCACCAGGAGACCTGCTGGCTCCTGCTGAAATCCATGCCCTGAGCCTCAGGAGGGGGGCTCAGGTGGCAGGTTCTGCTTAAATCAGTGTCAGAATTAGGGACCAAGGGCAGCTTAATGGACCAGGTTGCCTCTTGGGAGCAGCTGCCTGCCTCACCATGGAAGACCTAGGCAGAGCTCAGTGCAGGCACCCACGTTATCCTGGGAAGAAGGACCCAGGAACAGGCCTTCCTGGCATGAGGAGCCAGGGCTGGCTTCCCGCCAGCTTTCTCACGCCTTAGTCTTATCAGGGATGCTCATCCCCTGGAAACCCATGCTGCCCATGTCACATCAGCTTTCTACAGAAAGCTCCGCCTGCAGCCTCCCCTCCCACTGCGCTGGCCTCAGCATCACCGCTTCCCTGAATGACACAGTGAGGGACCAGGTTGCGCTCCCTTAGAGGCTCCTCTAAAGGGAAGATGGCCTCATGACATGGCAGTATCTTCAGTCTTGTTATGATTGTGCCCGGGTATTAGTTAGGATTCAGGCTCAGTTGATAGAACAAAGACGTCTGCAGTGGAGAGATGCCTCTTCAGACCTCAAGAAAACCCAATACAACAACGAATTTAACAAAGCAGAAGGGGTTTTGCTCTCACATAAGAGAATAAAGGATTGGTCCTGGGTGGGTGTGGCACTCCATACTGTCAGGGACCCAGGCTCCTTTCTCTTTTTTTTTTTTTTTTAATAAATTTATTTATTTTCAGCTGCTTTGGGTCTTCGTTGTTGCGTGCAGGCTTTCTCTAGTTGCGGCGAGCAGGGGCTACTCTTCGTTGCGGCGCGCGGGCTTCTCACTGCGGTGGCTTCTCTTGTTGCGGAGCATGGGCTCTAGGAGCGCGGGCTTCAGTAGTTGTGGCATGCGGGCTCAGTAGTTATGGTTCGCAGCCTCAGTAGGTGTGGCGCACAGGCTTAGTTGCTCTGTGGCATGTGGGATCTTCCCTGACCAGGGCTCGAACCCGTGTCCCTTGCAATGGCAGGCTGATTCTTAATGACTGCACCACCAGGGAAGCTCCCAGGCTCCTCTCTTAAAGCTTTTTCATATGCAGCCCCACGGCCACCTCAGGATCCTGGTGGCTCTTCCAGCCCAAGCCATCAGGTCGAGATTCGAGCCAGCAGGAACAGAATGAGAAGGACATCACTGGAAGTTGCACACACCTCTTCTGTTTACATCCTCCTGGCCAGGACTTGGTTATAAAGGAGGCTGGGAAATGTAGTCCTTGTTCTGGGTGGCCATGTGCCCAACCAGAAGTTCTATGAAGAAAGTGGAACAGATTTGTGGGAACAACCAGCAATGTTTGCCATTTGACTTGGGGTGGCAGTGGGTTAATCCCATACACCCTACTGTAACCACCTTCCAGGGCTGTTGAGAGAATCAAAAGAAATTATAATAACATTCACGATAGCAATTACTTTGTTAACATGTTTGAAAGCAGAGATGCTGGCTGTTTTGTTCACTGCTGGACCCCTGGCACCTAGGACAGTTCCTGGCACAGGAAAGAAGCCCAATAAATATCTACTGAATTATATGTTCGAAACATAAATATTCCTCAGCGGAGATAATGCACTGGCATGCTTGGACCATTCTACCCAACTACTTGGAAAAGTCATTAGTAAATCGTTGTAAGGACTGAACATGGTAACGGATGCTGAAATCTATTATAATTTGTACCTTTATGTTTTGAAGGGGGAAATGACATTTTATTAGTCTATCCTGTAGAGTCACAGCGGTCAGCTTGTCACCTATTCTGACTTCCAAATTAGGGATCACATTCTCCCTGCACTCAGGAAAATAAAAGTGAGCATTTAAATTAGCTGTCAACCAAGCAGTCTCTCTTCTACATTGTGACATAAATTGGGAAAACACCTAGGTGACAATTTGGCAACATCTATCAAAATTACAACTGCACAGACTGTCTGACCTAATAATTCTAATTCTAGGGATTTATCCACATGATACACTATATATATGCAAATGACAATTTACAAGATTTTTTGAAGCATCGTTTGTAATAGTATAAGTAATAGTATGTGTAATAGTATAAGGCTAGAAACATTATAAATTTGTCTTTCAACAGGGCAATAGCTAAATAAACAATGGTACATCCCTATTACCAGAACCCTGTTCCTTTTTTAAAGGAAGAAGCTTTAATGCACTGCAAAGAAGTGATCTCCCAGGTATTAATGGAAAAAAACAAGGTAGAGAGCCATATGTATAGTATGTTACCATTTGTATAAAAAGGGAAACAGGGACTTCCCTGGTGGTGCAGTGGTTAAGAATCTGCCTGCCAATGCAGGGGACACGGGTTCGAACCCTGGTCTGGGAGGATCCCACACGCTGCGGAGCAACTAAGCCCGTGAGCCACAACTACTGAGCCTGCACTCTAGAGCCCACGAGCCACAACTACTGAGTCCGTGTGCCACAATTACTGAAGCCCACGTGCCTAGAGCCTGTGATCCACAACAAGAGAAGCCAACACAATGAGAAACTCACACACTGTAACGAAGGGTAGCCCCCGCTCACTGCAACTAGAGAAAGCCTGCGCAGCAACGAAGACCCAAGGCAGCTAAAAATAAATAAATATATAAAATAAAATAAAGTAAACTTTAAAAAAAGAAAAAGGGAAACAGAGAGAGAGAGAGAGCACGCGCACTGGTGGGACCGACAGGGAGTGTGTGCGCGTGTGTGTGTGTGTGTGTGTGTGTGTGTGTGTTTGCTTGAATTTGCATAGAATACCTCTGGAAGAATAAACAAGAGATGGTGACTGAGGAAGGGAATTGAGTGGCTGCCATCAGCCCACAGGAATGGGAAGCAAACTTTTCATGATATGCTTCTGAATTTTGAACTATGTGAACATATTACCTATTCAACAAATAAAGATGAAAATGACTAATTAGTTTCATCTCATGGTCTTATATATATTCTTTAAAGTCTGTCTGTCTAGATCTCTCTGGCTGATCGTCCTCCAGATAGAACAAACTATTGTTTTTGCAAGTACAACAAGAAAAAAATGGACTCACCTGCAAGTTTCAGGCAGTGGCTGAAAGTGCCATTCTGGGGACACCGTGCAGAAGCTCCCCTGCTCAGTGTAGGAGGCTGCTTGATCTCTCTTTATCTGTGGCTCAGAGTGTCCGAGCTTCTCCGTGACTGAGGGAAGCAGAAAAGTACCATCAGGAGCCTGTGTGCCCAGATTCCAATGCTGTGATGCTCGATTTTGAGGTGAGGGTACTTGTCCTCATTGAGAATGGACAGAGGTTTGTTGCCCCTCTGACTGCTCTGGTGAGCATTTTAAGGAGCAAGTGTATTATTGTAAATATGTGTATTGTGGGCGTGTGTGTGTGTGTGTGTGTGTGTGTGGATGTGTGTGTGCGCACACCTTGTAAGGTAGAGAGTGGTCTCTATTCAGGGAAAAAAATAAAAATAGAGAAGAGTGTATAGAGTATGCTACCACTTGGGTACAAAAAGGGAAAAAAGGAGATCTTTAGATATATAGTTTGTACTTTCAAAGAATATTTCTGGATACACAAGAAACTGTAACAATAGTTGCCTCTGGGGGAAGGTCCGTTGTACCTGGGAGACTAACTTTTAATCAAATACTCTTTGTGCTATTTGAGTTTTATTTTAAGCATGTGCTACATAGCACCTATTCAAAACATGTTCTAAAAAAGAGAGAATCCAGTTTATATGATGTAGTTTCTTTCTCTTCTTCTTCCCCTCTTTCCCTTCCCATCCCTACCTCCCCCTCCCCCTTCCTCTTCTTCCTCCTCTCCTCCTTCTTCTTCCGATGGAAACTGTAAATACGACCTAAGCAGAATGGCTTCTTTGCTTACACTTAGCCTCAGAAGTGGATGACCTTTTTTGTTGTTGGAAATGGGGAAAGAGAAAGGAAATTGAATGTTTAAAACTCCTGCATCTTCTGAAATCACAGAACATCTGCCCTGGTCTCAGTTCCAGACCAGAAATGTTCTGTTCACACTTTCATCTTTCTCCTTTGAGCCAATCCAAGCTACAGACGGATGGGTCAGCGTTTCCTGCACATCTGACTCCAGGCAAAATGGGAGCCAGTCTCCCTTACTGCACCTTTGGGTAGAGACTCCTCCAAGGAGATCCAGCAACTGGCAGAGAGCCTAGCAGTGGCCAAGAGGGGAGCTCACTTTCCAGGATTTATCAGGCAGCAACCCTGACCCCATGGTCCTCCCACCACAAGGGCACACACGTTGGAAACCTGTTTTCAGGTTTTCTGGCTTTGACGGGCTTTTCAGGGCTGGACAGGCAAAGGAGGGAAGGATCCAAAGGGAATAGATTGGTGCAGGCCTATACGGTTAAAGGGATCAAGTGGATCTTGTATTGCGGAAAGATGTCCAAGAGACGCTAAGAAATGAAAGAACCAGGTTACAAAGCCTGTATACAGTCTGGAAGGACTTCACCAAAATCTTTGACAGTGACTTGTTCTGGAGGAGGAGAGTTGGGCTAATGGTGACTTTTGCTTTCTCTTATTTCAAAGGTTTTGTTTTGTTTTGTTTGTTTACAATTGGGCACGCATCTGTTTTGTTTTGTTTTTTTTAATGCTGACTGAATTTTCTTTGACAGATAGTCGAGGGAGTGGGAGCAAGGACTATTCAAAAGCTGGGGATAGGTTGTGGAATCTTCAGGAAATAGCCTTATCAGCCCCAGAAAGGGTCTGTGTCTGGAACTGGAAGCCCCAGGGACCCTGGGGAGAGGAGCATACCTGAGGATGAGACCCCCTCCCCCCGCAAAGACCGAAAACTGCCTCTCAAACCCGAATGTGCCCATGAATCACCTGGAGACCTTGGTTAATTTAGATTCTGTCTCACTGGGGCTGGATGGGCCTGCGACTCTGCGTTTCTAATGAGCTTCCCTGCAGCCCTGATGCTCCGGGTCCCAGACCGCAAGAGACTGGAGAGAGGTGGGCGCGTGCGCGCACGGAGTCCCCCTAAGGTTCCCGGCTCTCGGGATTCCGGCAAGACTCATTTTAATAACGGGGGTGAGGGCGCTGAGGGTAGGGGGAATGTCAGCCAAACGCACTGGAGGAGAATGAGAAAGAAGGATAAAGGACAGGGGGAGAGACTCACAGAGGCGAGAGGAAGAGAGCGGAAAGGCAAAGAGGAAAGGGAGAAGCAGGACACCTTGCCCAGCTCCAGTCTTTTCCGCCGCCTTCTTCAAGCCCAACCAAGCCCAAGGCCATGCGCGCGGCCCGCTGCGCCCCATCACTCACCCCCCGGCGGAAGTTGCGGCCACCGGCCCTGAGCTATGGCCAGTTTGCGGCGCCCACGCGGCGGAGTCCCGGCTTCCCGGTGCGCTCGGCGGCCCCGCACAGCCCGGGGCTCGGGCCGGGGAGACGAGGCTGCGGAGTCCCTCGCCGGCTGCGCGTCCGGGCTGACCCTGGGGAGGGCGCCGGGCGCCGGAGAGCCCTGCCCGGGTCCCCGGCCGCGCCGTTGCCGAGCGATGGGGACGCCCTCGGCTCCTCTCGCCCCGCGCGCCTCTCCCTTCCCGCTGTGGCCTCGCGCTGCCTGAAGCCCGTGGGCAGCGGCCTGAGCCCATCTCCGTCCGGGCACGCACATTATAAGACGACCTGTTTGCCTTGAAGGCGGGGTGGATCTGTCACCCTGCCTCCACAGGACAGGGAGTGACAAACGTGGTCCTCATCCGGCAGTTTTGAATTTGGTTTAACAAGAGGGAAATGTTGTACCCCTGACGCGAAATTATTTTTGTCTTTTGTGGTATGTGGAAACTCCAATAAAACTCTTCGGGTGTAACTGTCTTACCACTGACGCTTATTTCTATTTATTGAGCCCTTCTGGGGCCTCTCCCTGCTCTGGGCCCCCCGGGGATGCAAAGTGAGTTGGGGCGCAGTGAGGACCCTCAGGGACCTCCCCCGCTGCAAGGGAGCCAGACCCTCGCAACAGAGCAAGGTGGACCCGGTCGGGGAGCAGGGAAAGCTCTGGGTGCTACAGTGTCTCAAGCAGGAGGTGATCCTTGAAAGGCTAGTACAAGACCGGATGGGCCGGAGGAAGGGCAGGAGGGAGTGGAAGGAACACGTGAAGATGAGGAGAGAGCAGAGCCCATCAGGTACTCCGGGTCCTGCGAAAGGGAAGGTGGAAGGGGAAGAGGATGGGCAGCCGGTGGAGGCCCGGTGGACCCGGCAGTTGGCGTCAAAGGGCTCTGGACCGGATCCTTAAGGCAACAATGGGGAGAGGCCATGCTGCTACAGCTTCCAATGTATCGAGGCAGGCCACCCATCCAGTGCTCAGAGCAGGCTTCGCCCCTCTGTATGTGGAAGTAAGAGGCTCCACGCCCTCCACGCCTGCAGCTCCCCACCCGGACCACACGGGGGTACGGGGAACGCATGCATTTCCTGTCCCATCTCCGGAAACTGGCCCCTCAGACCTGTCACCTGTAGCCTGGAAGAGTCTCTCCCACGCTCAGAAACCTGTTGCTTCCTCTAACGGAAGGTCTTAGCCCCAGGCAGGGTCGGGGGCTTCCTGGTCCCCTTTGTCCATGCCATGCTGTACCCGAGTGGAGCGCACCCCACCTCAGGACTCGCTCCCCAGATTCATCTCTCTGTTCACCCTGATCCCCCATCTTCCAGATTAATCGCAATAGGGGGAGGGTGTAGTGGCCTAGTATCTCAAGGATGGCGGGGGAGAGTGGATGGAGGTGTAGGACTAAGCCACTGAGGCCCCTAGGACTTGGGATTTTGTGGGCTGGAGGTTGAACTCAGCCCCTGCCCTGATCTTCAGTCTTCAGTATCTTCATCTGTAAAATGGGCACAATGTGCCTTCTTCTTAACACCAAAGGGCTGTTGCGGAGCTTGGGTAAGATAACAGTTTGTAACGTGAGATCTATAAAGGTTAGTTCTGGGTCACTCCTTGGGTCCTATCCCAACTTCATTCCACTGTGAACTTGGGGGGCATGTTAACTTCAATGGCAGGGATCCTTAGGAGCAGGTGACAGTCATGGGCTTGATGGGGGGGGCGGGTGATCCAGATGCAGGGATTGACTGGAGGGAAGGGGCTTTTTAGTTTGGGGGTTTTTTTGTCTGCTTTTTTGTTTGTTGTTTCCCTTTAGGTGACACCTAAGCATGCGCCAGGCCAGGGGCAGGGGTGTCCTTTATTCTCAAAGCCTCACACTCACTCACACAGCTCAAGTATTAGCAGAATAAAGAAATCACAAAGGGAGGATATTATTCAACCCTCTCACCCCCTCCTCAAATCTCACAGCAGACACACCCTTAGAGGCCACAAGTAGCTTCTAGAAACCCATTTTAGGAATGAGAGCCTGAGGCCAAGGGCAGACAACCAGAGATCCCTAAGTTTTGGATGCCCACCACCTCACTGCCTCCATCACCATGCTGCCTTCCGGGACCTGCCCCTCTGCTCAGGGGACCTTGAACAAATGCCCACACTCCTCTGAGGGTCAGTTTCCCCATCTGTAAAATGGGAGTAAGTAATACTTCCCTCCTAGGTCAGGGAGAGATGAAATGAGATGAAGTCTGCCCAGACCCCACTAGGCACAGCTTAGGTCACCTCTAAGTGGTCATTACGTGGAAGTCACTACCCCTGTCATTCTAAATGCTCCCATATCCCCCGCAATCCAGATTACAGAACTCCTGGTTTACTGTGTAGACCGAAGAAATACACACGCACCTTCCACCACATTTACATGAACTTTACCAGTTTGGTTTCACACCAGCCCACGTGCATATTTGCACGTGTGTGCATTCCAAAGTATTTACCAAGCACCCTCCACGTGTCAGGTCCTGTGCTAGGCGCTGGGGCCGGGGACACAGAGATGACCCGGACTACTCCGGTCACTGAGTCTCACGGGGAAGACAAAGTATTTGTTTGCAGAGTTCTGCCTTCCAAGCTCTCTGATCGCTCACGTTTGGACGCCAAACGCTAGCATTCCGCTTCCCTTCTGGTTTCCGGACCAGGAGCGATGGCTGCAATCTTTTTTCTTTTCTTTCCGGGAGCCTCGCCTCCCACCACCAGCCCCGGCCCGCCCTGCGCAAGGACGCCGCTCTCCTTGGCACCCGGGCTGAGACGCTGCCTGAATGTGCGCAGGAACTCGGAGAAGGGAAAGGCGAGAGCAGGAAAGAAAGGCCCGGGAGGAACCCGGGAAGAAGTGGGAGGTCTGCGCCTTTGGAGCCCCGCGCCAGCCCGCCCCGGCCCGTTTGGCACCAGCTCCTCCCGGGCCGCCAGGCGGCTGAGCAAAGGCCGGCCTGACACTCACCCGGCCTTTTGTGGGAAGGAAACACAAAGGAGAGGGAAAAACACGTCTTCCGTGTTGACGGAGGAGGCCGACAGCTCCAGGACGCCTGGGCCAGCCAGGAACTCCCGGAGCCGGGCCCATTAGCCTCGGCAAGTGAGCACTCAATTTCGCGGGAAGGGGCTGAGGCCCAGCTGCGCGCGCGGGTGGGAACCGCGGTGCCCGGGACACTCCCAGGACGCGCACACCAGGCGCCGGGCGCAAGACCTGGACAAGTGCCGGGCCGCCTCGAGGACCCACAAGAGAGCAAGCGCCAGTGGCCGAGCTCTCGTTTCTGATTATTCCTGGAGGGGGTAGGAGGACTCTCGGAGACAGAGCGAGAAGTGTTCGGCGAACCACTTGCCCAAGGGCTAAAGAAGCCCCGGGGACACAGACCGCTCCCACCTCCCGAGCAACTCTCTGGCGACTGGAGGATGCTGGGGAAGGATGCCCGGAGAAGGCGCCCGCAGCCTCGAGCTGCCAGCCCGAGCTCCGGAAGTGGGGAGTGAGGATCGCGAGGTGCCGCTTCACCGCCTCCGAACAGCCACCACTGCCTCGGCTCGGTGGCGCGGAGCCGGGGCCCGGGGCGTCCTTACGCGCGTCCACGCGGGAACCTGGCCAGTAAGCCAGCTCTCCTGCCTCCGGACTGTGCCTTCCCAGGCTCGGAACCCACGCCGTGCCGGGAGGGGCCCCTCAGCCTTCGCCCCTGCTTCCGACTCCAGGCTTTGGAGCAAGCGCGTAAAGAACCGCGCACTCTCGCGGACCGCGCAGGGTGCAGGACGGTCGCCGGTGGCAAGCAACAAAAGGAACAGGGGTTTCAGGACACGTGCCGCCGGCTGGACTAACCTCAGCGGCTGCAACCCAGGCGCGCACTCGTTGCGCCTGCTGGTGTTTATTAGATGCACTGGCGCGCTCACAAGTCCACGCCCCGGCTGGTGGCCCAGAGCTCACACCCCCACGAATGTCCTCACCGTCGGTGGCCGGGGAAGCCCAAAGGAATGATCCTCGAATACCCGAGCTCTTCCGGCTCCCCACCCCCGCTCCCTGCGTTCTTCCAAGTGACAGATTCGCCTAACCGAACGGTTGTGGGTCATCCTCCGTAACCGTTGGACGACACATCTCTACGCTTCAGTTCTTCATGTTTTAAATACATATTTAACGGATGGCTGCAGAGCCAGCTGGGAAACGCGCGGGTTGAAAAATAATTCCCCAGAAGGCACGAGCTGGGGCATGGGGGAGAGCCCGCTTGGCTTTCTAGTGGAGACGGGGCTGGAAGACTTATCCAGAAAACTGGGAGCAATAATATGGGTTTCTTTTTGTATTTGTTTATTTTGTAACTTTCCTACTTGAAGGCGAATTATTCGCTAAGTTTGTTTGCCTGTTGTTGTTTTTTTTTTTAAGCCGTACACGCAAGTTAAAAGTTCCCAAATAACGGAGGTAACCAGAGGCCGGTAACACTCCCTGGGAGAGAGGGCTGAGGCGCGTTTGTGTGTCTGCAGTCTAAAAGGCTAGGGTCCTGGATCTGGAGAAACAAACCTCTGTACTTGAAATGTACGGGTGTGAGAAATTCAACTAGCGAAAATGTCTAAGGTTAGGGAGACGGCGGTCGCCTCTACTATAAAGGAACCACCAATGCTCGCATCTGCAGTACAGGCAGGGCTGCGCTGTAAAGGGTTGGCTTTTTTTTTTTTTCCTGTAGGCTTGCTACAGACACAGTCTCTTGATTTTCCCATCTGTAAAATGGGTGGAGGGCGTCAGTACCACACGGAAACTACCTCAATGAGGCGCTTCTCCAGATCGGGTTGAATTCCCTCACGGTCAAGGATTTCCGGGTTTGGGAGCTAGGCTGCGATGGGTTAAAACGTGATCCACCGCGGCCGCAAGCGGTTGGATCTTTCTGTCTGGCCCACGGTGTGGAGAGCTCTTTGCCCAGGCTTGAGACTTCTAACAAAACAGCTTTGCCCCCTACCCCATGGCGTGGTGACCACCACAAAGATAGTGCAGAAAATACCGTCACCTGGTTCCCGTGCTGTGAGGGGATGCTTAACTCTGAGCTCGACTCTCCCCTTGTGTTAGCGTGGTTACTATGCAGAAATACCTCGTCCCTGTGTCTACACCACCGTCAACTTTATGAAGAGTGTGATTTTTTTCAAAACACCGTTCTGGAGTCGGTCCCTTCTTTTCTTCCCCTTCTTCTTCCTCGCAAGGCCCTGCACCCAGCTGGGGGCGCTACTGGCCGCCGGCCGAGCTGCGGCAGCCGCCACCTCTTAGACGCGCGCTTAGAGTGCGAGGAAAGTAGGAGGTTTGTGCCTGGTTATCTTGTACGTTTGCGGCTCAAAATGCCCACGTGTTGATGAAACCCATGCGGTGGGAACGGGTGGCGAGAACACACACACACACACGAGAGAGAGAGAGAGAGAGAGAGAGAGAGAGAGAGAGAGAGAGGAGAGAGAGAGAGAGAGAGAGAGAGAGAGAGAGAGAGAGAGAGAGAGAGAGGGAGAGAGAGAGAGAGAGAGAGAGAGAGGGAGAGGGAGAGAGAGAGAGAGAGAGAGAGAAAGGGCGGAGACTCCAGCCCCAGCTCCTGGGCCGCCAGGGTTATCCACGCGAATCCCCAAGATCCGAACGCCTTGTGCATCAGGTTAGTTTGTGTACAGAGCCCTCATCCCGTCCCATCCCAGCCTGACTTTGTGTTCCTGTATTTTAATAGACATTTGACCATATTCCCTCTCTCCCTCGGTCCCAACCGCTGCCCTCTGCACTTCCCCCGCGAGCCCGCCCCCCTCCTCCCCCTTAGCCTCTCACACGCCCTCTCGGGGTCCTTGCTCCAGTCCCTCCCCAAGAATCTCCCGGCCGCGGGCGCCCATTGGCTGTGAGCGGGGAGGAGGCGTGTGCCCGGCCCGGCGAGTTTCATTGAGCGGAATTAGCCCCGATGACATCAGCTTCCCAGCCCCCCGGGCCGGCCCAGCTCATTGGCGCGGTGGCCCCTCCAGGACCTGCACTTTGTTCCCCGCCCCCGCCGCGGCCACCTCCGCCGTCGCCGCTGCCACCGGGCTATAAAAACCCTCCGAGCCGGGAAAGGTGCGGATGCGTATTATAGACCGACGCGACATCAGCGCCTTGGCCCGGTTCTCTGCTACAGCTTTTGGGAACGAGCTCCTCTAATTGCATCCACAGTAAGTGTCCCCGCCCCCCAGCAACTCCAGCCTACATCCCAGGGACAGACGCCCCTCACTTCGGCTGCGACCCGGGAAGCTCCGTTAAAGGGGACGCAGATCCCTCCCCTGCCCGCCTGTTCTCCTGAGCGGCTTCGCTGCTCTGACCCTTCCCACACTGACCGCAGCACACCTTTCGCCCAAAAGCGAGAAGTCGGGGCAACAATAGCTTCTTCTGCCCAAGTCCCGGTCAGCTGGCGAGCCCCCGGCTGGCCCCGGAGGCAGCGCGTGGAATCTGGGCCCGACGCGGGCGCTGGGTGCCGGCCTATGAGCGTGTGTTTGCTGCGCGCTGTCGATGGAGATAAGGTGGATGCGTTTGAGGAACCAGATAAATACTTCTCTATTTAGATCTCCACCTTCCCAAAGAAAAGCCCTCACTTGATACTCTTTCATTCCAGCCCTGGAGATCCAGCCTCCGCATTCCTAATAAAAGGCATAAAAACCCTGGATTGCCACCCTCACTGAGGGGCACCCCATCCTCCCTGGATTAAACCACCTGTGGATGAGAGCCGGGGGGGAGGTAGCAGGGAGGGAAAGAGAGATGACTTTAGCGTACCTGCATGCCGCAGGAAGGAAGGCCAGAGACAGCGAGGTGCACCAGAAGCGACCGGCCACACGCGCCCGGACCCCGAGCTGCGGTGCAGGCGGGAACAGCTTTTCTGTCTCACTGACCGAGTGCCTCTCGATCTCAGTCTCGATTCTGATCTCTACCTCTCTCGTGTTTCTTCTCCTCTCCGCAGTAGGCGTCCGTGGAAGCTTTGAGGACCGAGGGAGGGAGGACCCTGCGAAAGCTGCGACTATCCCTCGGGGCCATGGACTCGGACGCCAGCCTGGTGTCTAGCCGCCCGTCGTCGCCAGAGCCCGATGACCTTTTCCTGCCGGCCCGGAGCAAGAGCAGTGGGGGCAGCGGCTTCACGGGGGGCACCGTGTCCTCGTCCACGCCCAGCGACTGCCCGCCAGAGCGGAGCGCCGAGCTGCGCGGCGCCATGGGCGCGGCGGGCGCGCACCCGGGGGACAAGCTGGGCGGCGGTGGCTTCAAGTCATCCTCGTCCAGCACCTCGTCGTCCACGTCGTCAGCGGCCGCGTCGTCCACTAAGAAGGACAAGAAACAGATGACTGAGCCCGAGCTGCAGCAGCTACGCCTCAAGATCAACAGCCGCGAGCGCAAGCGGATGCACGACCTCAACATCGCCATGGACGGGCTGCGCGAGGTCATGCCGTACGCGCACGGCCCGTCGGTGCGCAAGCTCTCCAAAATCGCCACGCTGCTGCTGGCGCGCAACTACATACTCATGCTCACCAACTCGCTGGAGGAGATGAAGCGACTGGTGAGCGAGATCTACGGCGGCCACCACGCCGGCTTCCACCCATCGGCCTGCGGCGGCCTGGCGCACTCGGCGCCCCTGCCCGCCGCCACCGCGCACCCCGCGGCCGCCGCCCACGCGGCGCACCACCCGGCGGTGCACCACCCCATCTTGCCTCCGGCCGCCGCCGCCGCCGCCGCCGCTGCGGCCGCCGCCGCGGTGTCCAGCGCCTCCCTGCCCGGCTCCGGGCTGTCGTCGGTCGGCTCCATTCGGCCCCCTCACGGCCTGCTCAAGTCTCCGTCGGCGGCGGCGGCAGCCCCGCTGGGGGGCGCGGGCGGCAGCGGTGGGGGCGGCGGCGGCTTCCAGCACTGGGGCGGCATGCCTTGCCCCTGCAGCATGTGCCAGGTGCCGCCCCCGCACCACCACGTGTCGGCCATGGGCGCCGGCAGTCTGCCGCGCCTCACCTCCGACGCCAAGTGAGCTTGGCGGTGCAGGCGCGTTCTGGCGAGCGGGGCGGGAGGGGGCGGGGGGGGGGGCCGGAGGCTGCGGGGAAGCAAGGACCGGCGGGCGCTGGGGCCTGGGAGCTCAGTTCCAAGGAGGAGCGCGGCACCGTGGGCTGGGGGTGGGGGCAGTGGTGAGGACGCGGCACCCAGGAACGGAAGCAGTGGAGGCGCGCACTGCACAGTGGGGAGTGACAGGGGCATTTGCTCTGGGACCTGGTTCAACCCTCTCTGGCTTTAAACAGCGCTGCTCGGGTAGACACCGTTTTATAAGAAGGCACAGCTACGTGCATCCCTTCCGCCAAACCCCCCTTCCCCCGAAAAAGAGGTGATTCTAAAAACTGTAGTTTCCCTGAGAACTTGGCCGGGGCAGCCCTTGGTTATACCGGGGAGGAAAGGAGGGAGGGGAGCATTGGAGACTTCCTTTCCTGCCTCCTCTCTGGGCGGGAAGGAGACTCCCAGCCACACTCCAGAAGCGGCTGTCCGGGCCTCGCCCTCACGGGTCGTCCCTGGCCCAGGGCCAGGGGCACGAGTTGGTCAGAAGCCGGTATTTGGTACCAGAAGCACTTACGGTCGTGTCCAATCTCCATATGTGGATAAACCCACAGCTGTCTCAGAACTGTTACGGTTCCTCCCTGTCGCTCCTATTGGTTTGGGGGCTTGTGGCTTTCTAATAAATCTGTCGATGTTCCTTTTTCAACAGTATGAGCAAGCTTTATAGACGGTCAGAATAGAACCACTTGTGGATTGGAATAACCTAAAACTGTCGACTTTAGGTGCGGGTGTTTTTCTTAGTTACTTTAAAATAGAATCTCCCTCCCTTCCCATTCTTTCCATCTCTGAGCACAAAGTGATTTGATGTCTTACCTGATTGGCAGCAGTCATTTCGGTACCCGAGGGTTTGACAGAACTCAGAGCATGTTGCTGTGAATGTAGTTTTGGTTATTTGGGGAGTTCTGTTGGCTGTTCAGTTTTTTCTTTCTTGGATGTGTAAATATCAATCATGAGGTAAGTGCGTGCTGCGGAGCTGTTTGCTCACGTGAGTGCCAGTCCTACCCCCTCACCCCCCCACCTCGTCTAAGCCGGGTTTCTTCTATATTGGTTTCTTTTTGCCAGTTTAACACAATTGACAAACTCCTTCACGTGCTTCATGTCTCCCGCAAACCGCCTGGGCGCTACCGGAGTTGCAATATGGGCTTCACAGCGTCTGCACATAACACCCCGCCTCTGATCGCTGCCCCTTGCAGAGAGTGTATCATCTGTTTTATTTTTGTAAAAAGAAAAAAGTGCTAAATAATATTTATTACTTGTTTGGTTGCAAAAAAAATGAAATAAATGATCAAGTGTTGAGATTTTAAATAAAATTTAAAGTAAGTCCGGTGTTTTCCAGCCTTGTGGGTGGGAGGAGGTGCGGGGAGCCGCCTGGGGAAGGGGGTGCAGGATTCCATCCCTCTGGGCCGGATTTGGGGACCTTTCTGCTGGTTTTGCCCTGGAGAAAGATAAAAGGGTTGTTTGCCTATTTTCCTCCCCCCGTAACAAGCACACTTACATTCTCTTTAAAACACATTCTGAGCACATTCTCCGGGTGCCTCTCACAACTCACTTGTTTTTATTTTCATTTTCTAACGCCTAATCCGGAACTCCTTTTCCCTTTGGTTGAGGATTATGTTAATTGAAAGTGAACATTCCCCTCCATGCTCGCGGAACTTTGGGCCTCCGGAGTGAGGCCAGTGCCTTTGACTGGGGGTCCGGGCGCTCAGGTCTCCTGCCCTGCCGCGATTCCATTTGCTCTCTGCTGAGAGGTGGTCGCCCACCCGCATCCAGCTCGGGGCTTCAGCTGAGGACCAGCCACGTGAGGCCACCCCCGCGACCGGCATCGCCACGGTGTTCCCGGCAGAGCGCTGCGGGAGCGTTTGGCGCGGGATCCGCTAACCCTTCACTCCTTTCCCTGCGCTGTGCACGACCCTGCCCCGGCGCCCACCCCGGCCTTGAACTGCAATATGTCAGGTGCTGGGAACTGCCCGCGGGGAGCGAGACTGTCGCGAGCCGCGCCTTGGCCTCGTGCTCTTCCCCCAGGGCCACCTCTGCTTTGTCGCCGCTACTGGGTTCCTCACAATCCAAAACTGCAATACAAATTTAGGACGTGGCTCTTAAGAGAGATTCTGGGTAAAAGTTAAAAAGCTTCGGCCTTTCCCGATCAAGGAAGAGGACAGACCATTTTGCAATCTTTCAGCCCGCCGGCTTACGGAAGAAAGCGCACCCTTGAACGCAGCGAAGTGCAGACGCAGTGGACTGGTCCCGAGGGCCTGGGCCCTCTCGCCGACGACGTCTTTGATGGCCACCGGGGAAGATCCCTGCGCCTAGGGCACCCGGGGCGGAGAAGGATTCCCCGGTTGGAACCCCATTTCTTGAGGTCGCCCCTGAGCCTCAGGAGGACTCCCCTTGCCCGGGAATGAGGGTGGCTCCATCCCCTCGCTCGGGGACAGGTGCTTCCAGGTCCTCCAGAAGGTACTATCGGCCTGCTGGCCTAAACAGCGGGCGCCCAGAGACGGGTGCCGTAGGCCTCGTACCCGGCTTCGCTTTTGACGGAAGGCTGGGAAGAGGCCGAGGGGCTGCGGAGGGGGGAATAAAGGGGATGGGGCCCAAACCGCACCACGCGAATCCAAGAAGAGAGTAGGGCAGGACCTAGTAGCTTTTATTTCGAAATCCCATTTGAAACGAAATTTGTTACGAATTCAAAACTGGGTCCTGCTCCAGCCGAAGACACAAACAGAGGGGACCCCGCGGGATGCGGGTAGGGGGTAGGGCTCCGCCGCAGTCTCAGCTTCCTTCACCCACCTCAAGACTTGGTGTGTGCAGGCGTGCGTGGTGTATGCAGAGAGGGGCAGTTGCTGAAAGAAAATAAATCAAGTCTTTCCCCACAATCCCCATACCCAAGCTCTCGGCCCGCGTCCAGCCGCCAGTCTCGCTAGACCTGGGCCTCTAAGGAAGGAGGGCCTGGATCCAGCCAGGCTCCGGGCCCTCCCCGGAGCCACCCACCTAAACCTTGCGCCCAGCCAGGGATCTGGGCCACCACTTGGGAGAGCGCAGCGTCCTCGGACTCCGAGTCGGCGCGCACAGGTGCACAGGAGCGCGTACGGCCGCCCGGGGCAGATGGCTCCTTGCAGAGTGGCCTTAGACTGGGGGCAGCCTGGGTGGGGGACTCAGGCCAGCGGTTGGGCTTCGGAGCAGAGCGAGAAAGAATGTTAGGCTACCACGCGGACTTCCAAGGCGCACCCACAACCCCCAGTGAAAGCGAGGGGAGGGGAGAAGGCGGTGGCTAAAGGGTCCCGAGAGAGACGCGGTCCTCAGGGCACTGGGACGGAGGGCCCCCTTCCCTGCAGCATTAGCTTCTCTCGTGCGCTGGTCCACAGCTCAGCTTCCCCACGCCCCACGTGGCCCTCGCAATTCCTCAGCTCTCAGCCTCGGGGCCCAGAGACTTCTGTCACCAGCCCCCAAGGTCTTCGAGAGTCTCTCCAACCCATCCCCCACCATAAAAAGTCGCTGACTTGAGGTTGAGGGAAAGTGCCTCCTCCATGGCCTCTGTCCCCCAGGGCACTGTCCTACCTTTTCACTCGTTTACTGGGCAGCAGACCCAGAGAAATGACTATTCCCTGGATTCTGTGCTGGAGAGCACTCTGGAACCCCTGGGTGTTATCCTGCACCTCTAGTGCCCATAGAGCTGAAACTTTGAATCCCAGGAACAGGCAGTAAGCCAAGGGGCAAAGCAAACCCTTACATCTAAAGCACATCTCAGTTGGGAACGTTGCTGAGACCCAAGGTGTCGCCGCACTCCGAGAGGATGGCTGGAGGAAGAACTATACCAGGGACACTCATGCAATCTGGGGTTGGGACAGCCCAGCAAGTAAGATCCGTCCTTCTCATTCCCAGACTTAAACCAGGGAAAAGCCCTGAGGCCAGGGTATTGGATTTTAAAGCCCCCAAGACACTCTCAGTGCTGGAGAGATGTCTGTCTGCCTCGCTTTAGGGCAGAACCCACCTAGCAATCTGTCTGAACTCCCTCTACTAAGTAAACACCTTGATGCCCCCTAGAAGTTCACCAAAAGCAAAAGATTCCGCCTACACAAGCCCACTTCTCATTTTAAGTCCTTCTTTTAGTATGGACTTTGGGCCAAGTCTGGGTCTCCACACACGTGCTTCACAGTACCAGTAAGGATTATGGGGGTCTTTGACAGGGGCCCTACACCAAAGGTCTCAAGACCTTGCTGGTGACATGCTCTTCAGTCATTGTCTCTGCAAACCTGTAAGAGAGGCCAGAATCAGGCCTGGAGGTTCTCAGGGTAAGTTGTTGCTGCACTGAGTCCCACCCTGGCTGGGGAGGGGTGCCTGTGGAACAGCAGGGGTCAGCATGCCACTCCTTGGTTTGGAGGCTGCAGACAGTCCATAGGCTAGACCCCTGGGGCTAAGCCCTCCACCCCCTGTCAGAGTAACGGGCCAGCCTAGGCAGGGCAGAGAGGGGCATCACCCCTCACTCCCATCCCTACTTCCCATCTCTCTCTTGTGGCTGCGTTGTTGCTATAGGACCGCATCCATTTGTGGCTGGGGTTAATGGGGGGAGGGGACGCTGCAGAGAGGAACAGATGTGGCAGATCCGGGAGCAAGGAGGCGGCGTGAGGCTGCACCTCGGGGAGTTCAGGATACTAATAATAGGCGGAGGAGGCTGGAAAAGGCGGCACCAACATTTATTGAAGGCTAGTTGGTATAGAGCTTTGCGTGTGTTATTAATTCATTCAGTTCTCCCGGTAACCCTTTGAGGATGATGCTACTATTATTCCATTTTACAGGTGAGGAAACTGAGGCACAGAGAGGGTAAGTGGCTCGCTGAGGGGAGGAGACAGTAAATGGAGGCGGCACGGCTGTAATCCGGGAGTCTGGCTCCAGAGCCCACCTCGTGGAGGTTGCCCCATCCACACCAAAGCCCCCCCTCGCCACCTCCCCCTCCACGGCTGTCCCCAGATTCTGGCTGAGCCGCCAGCCTCGGGGATCGTCGGAGCTCCCGCGCTGCAGCCCGCCCGCACCACGCCCAGCCCCCTTAGGTGACGCTCTCAGTGCTCCCCCTGTGCGCCTGGACCCCATCTGGCCCCGACGCCCCCATCTGGGCGGCGGGCGGTGCCGAAAGGCCTTAGCAATTAGCGGGCTCGGGTGGGCGCGCGGCGCGGGCGGAGAAAGGCCGCAGCGGGGGAGCTGAAGCGGCCCCTAATTAGGCGGCCGGCGGCGCCGAGAGGGACTGTCGTTCGTGGCGGGACAGCTGCCACCTCCGCTGGCCCGCGGGCTGCATCCCCTGCCCGGTTGCGCCGTCCACACCGCGTGCTGCAACTCGCAGAGGAGTCCTGCACGGGTCGGGCTGTGGGACATCCGAGGAAGCGGTGGGGTGCGCGAGCTGGGAGGGCGCGCTGTCCTCCCCGGGGACCTCGGGCCTCACTTTGCAGCACGCCGAGGGCCCCACAGACACGGGAGGGGGCCGACTGCCCCGCGGGCTTCCAGTTGGCAACCACGGAAAATGGCGCGGCTGACCAGGACCGCCCAGCTGGGCGCCGGCGTTGGGGTCCTCCAGCCTCCCCGTCGCCGTTCTCGGGGAACTGACTTGCTCCGTGATCTCGGGCCGAGCTGTGCGCTGGCATCCCCTCCACCCCTTGCTTTCTGGATCCCGAGCAGGCAGAACGGGCCCGAAGGGGACGCGCACCCCCGTCCTCACCCGCCGGGGCCCCAGCGCGACCCGCTCGGGCTAGGATTGAAGCAGCTGCCTTGCACCGCGCGCGGCCTTCCTTTGGGGAGCTTTGAGTCTGCGGCGGCCGCAAGGCCTCTGAGTCCCCTAGCTGTGAGCGGGGCTGGGAGTCCCCCCGAGAGGGAGACACGCAGAACCCACCAGAGGCGCCTAAGTTCACGTGGAGACCAAACAGCATCCCGGACACCGGCCGGGCACTGGCACCCGGGTCCACGCTCCCTAGTCCACACCCGAGCTCGGGCTCACGGGTACAGGCACACCGGTGAGCCCGGAACCTCGAAGCCTTGGCCGTGGTCTGGAAGCCACTGGGGCCTGCTGAGCCCTGGAGGCCGGGTGAGCCAGTGATCATTGGCCAAGGACAGCTCCGTTTACCTTCCCCTTCCTTGGCTTCCGGGAAAGCTGGGAATCTGTCCCCTCCTGCTCCTTCTAGCCCTCGTAGGCCCGGCCCACCGCCCTTCCCTCTGCCGGCCTCCCAGCCCAAACCCACTTTTTGAGGCCTCGGCTTTCCCCGGGGAAGAGCCAGTGGGAAACAGGACCATGAGCAATTCACTCCCTCTTCATCGTCACATCTTCTTGGCAGTAGACGCTTGCCTTGCAGAGCAGGGCTGGAGTGGCCTCCCGGAAGCCTTGCGGGCTCTCTCTGACCTCAGTTTCCTCACCTGTAGAATGGAGCCAGGTTGGGTGATGACCAGAGCTCCGTGGGAGGATCAGGCTAGGCCCTGGGTACCTGAGCCCTCGGGATCCCCTGGTCCACCTCTGGGCAGAGGTTCTGGGAGCCCCTGTCTGGCAGAGAGGGTAGGATGGGTGAAAACAACTCCCCTTAGTGTCCTGTGTGTGCACCAAGGGAATTCACAACCTCCACTGAAATGGGAGTGTAGACAATTCTAGAAATGACTACCATTGGTCCTTGGCTTTTCAGCTCCCCCAGGGTACAAACTGGCTTGGATGCCTTTGTAGCTAGACATTCCTGCTTGATGTAAAAGAATGAATGGATGGATGGTTCAGTGGGAGTGAATGGAAGACTCAGAGAAGGAAGAGGTTTCCAGAGTGTGGGGAGGGAGACGAGAGTGTGAGGGGCCAGAGAATCATGCGCTGATAGGGGCCACTGGGGCCTAGAGACTGGTGGGCAATTTCGATTCTTTCCAGGGCAGCTGGGTTCCGATTCCCCCGCACTACAGAGAGCCAAGTTACCAGAGCGTCTATCATCTCTTCTTATGTAAATAGAATAGGTAATAATAGTACCAGACAATTGTGTTATTGCCAGGATTAAATGAAATGGCCTAGGATTAAATGAGTGGCCTCCTACCTGATCCTAGCCACGAACGGATGCCCTGGGCCCAGGGACCTGGCCAGGGTCTAGCTGCTGCACCCTCACTCGTGAGCCTGGGCCCCCAGGAAGCAGCCACCAATATTTAGGTCATCTTCTGGGGGTGGGGAAGCAATCAAACACCGTGAAGACCGTGACGGGGCGGCTGGGTGTGGGGTGGTGGTAGGCTGCCTCGGCCAGGCTCCACCAGCTGTGTGACCTGGAGCAAGACACAGGCGCTTTCTGAGCCTTAGCTTCTTTCCTTATCTGCAAAACAGGGGCGTGATGCTAGTACCGTTTCCATAGGGCATCGGGTTTGAAAGGGAGAACCAGGCCCTGGGCCTGGCATACAGGGCAGGCCCAATGAGGCAGACGAGTCTACCTAGTTGCTGGGGTGTCATCTCACTGAATCTTCTGCGAGGTCCTACGAGGCAGGGTCCCTGTTACTCTGTCACATGACCAGCCCCGGAGCATCCCAAGGGTGCCTATATGACCCAGAACCCCAGGAGAGGCCCAGAAGTGTCCCTGAGCTCTATATACAGAGTCCAATCCCCACCCCCACCCTGCAGGGCAAAGCTCCCGTTCTCACCTCCACAGACCCCAGGGTGCCTGGTACGGGGCCTGGCACATAGTCCTTGCATTGCCTAGTGGAGCAGGGCCCACTCTCTGCGTAGCAACTAGAATTAAGTCTTTTTAAGGGCAGGAGCCAGGATCAGAGAGGAATTAATTGAAGGGAAAGTTGTCTGAGAAGCCGAGGCCCCAGCCCCGCAGTTCTCTCCCCTCCCTCTTGGGGGGAGCCCTTCCTCTCAGGGCCAGGCCTGCCGGTCCCTCTATCCGTGCCCCTCGGATGCCCAGCGCAAGGGGTCAGCTGGAAGGTGAAGGACCCTTCCCGCTCTAGAATTGCCAAGGACAGCCACAGTGGTGGGGCCTCCTGGGAGTGGGGCTGGGAGCTCCCCATCACCCCACTTCTGAACTCGCCCAGCTATTCAGGCCCATACAGCTAATGAAGACACCAGAGTGCTGTGTGGCTCAGCCCAGACAGGAAGGAAGTGACCTAGTGCAGCCCGTGTGCTGGCAAAGACTGCAGCAGGGGCAGGGAACTCAAAGCTGTTAAACCAAAAAGGCGTGGAAGACCCCTCCAACCCAGGGGCTTACCCTGTCTGCCCGTCTCCTTCCCAACATCCCTTCCACCAGATGGGAGTGGGGCTCAGGCCCTAGCCACCCAGAGGCAGATCTGCTTGTCATCACCCCCGCATTTTGGGGGTTGAATCCATCAACTTCTCTTCCTCAGTCACTTAAAAAAATTCTTTTATTGAAATATAGTTGATTTACAATGTTGTGTTAGTTTCAGGTGTACAGCAAAGTGATTCATATATATATATATATATTATATAATAATATAATTCATTCTTTTTAAGATTCTTTTCCATTATAGGTTATTACAAGATATTGAGTTCCCTGTGCTATATAGTAGGTCCTTGTTGATTTCAGTCACTTCTTTTTGTTTGTTTGTTTTAACTGAGGTAAAATATCCATAAGATGAAATTAGTCATTTTCAAGTGAACAATTCAGTGGCATTCACAAGGTCGTATACCCACCACCTCTCTCTAGTTCCAAAACATTTTTATCCCCCCAAAGTAAAACCCTGTGCCCATTAAGCAGTTACTCTCCATTTCCTCTCCCTCCAGCCCCTGGTAACTGCTAATCTGCTTTCTGTCTCTATGGATTTACCTACTCTGGACACTTCATTTAAATGGAATCATACAATATGTCCCCTTTGCATCTGGTTTTTTTCACTTAGTGTAATGGTTTTGAGGTTTAGCCGTCCTGTAACCTGTGTCAGTGCTTCATTCCTTTTCAAGGCGGCATACTATTCCATTGTATGGATGTACTGCATTTTGTTTATCCGTTCATCTGTTAACTTCTGAGTAACTCCTCAGGCCATTGCATGTGACCTGCCATGGTGAAGAGAAGCCTGGGCTAGGAGTTAAAAATCTAGAGCAGGCTGGGCGTTCTAAGGCAAGTTGCTTGACATTTTTGGGTCTCAATCTATAAAGTAAAAAGGCCCATTCTAAGTTTTGGCCCTTTGTGACTTTTCACAATGCTGAAGTCCTCCCTGCCACTTGTGGAGAGAAGCCCCATGACTTTCTTGCCAGCCACAACCCTGTGTCAAGGACCCACAAAAGAAAGCCCTGGGGCTAGACAGGCACCTCCAGTGGATCAGGCCCCCCTAACAAGTCTGTACCTTTGGGTCTTAGAGAGGCCGAATCTTAGTGAGAAGCCTGGCTGAAGTAGGTAGTGTTTTGTGAGTTATTCCCTTATTAAATACCCAGCCAGACTCTCATCAACTGCGACTTGATGATGAAATGGTCAACTTACTTGTTGCATATACAGGCCCTCATTATGATATAGTTAAGAGTCACATTTTAAGAAGCGGACATTGAACTAGATCATGAGGATTTAACGTAAATCAGGAGGTTGTAGAAATAGATATCCTGGCTCCTGTAATCTGCATCTTTCATCCGACACACATTTACCACCCTTTTACCCCATCTCCTGCTTTGGGCAGGTTGGAAACATACAGAAACAGAGTTAAGAAATATGCTCTTTCTTAGCATTCAAGAGCTTTGAGGGAATTCCCTGGCTGTCCAGGGGTTAGGACTTGGCGCTTTCGCTGCCGAGGGCCCAGGTTCGATCCCTGGTTGGGGAACTAAGGTCCTGTAAGCCGCACAGCGTGGCCACAAAAAATTTAAAAACAATAAAAAATAAAAATGAAAAAGAGCTTTGAGACCTACCCTAATTGGAGGTGGGGGGGCGGGGAATTGGCCTACTGCCCTTTCCAATTGGAACTGAACTGGGGTGGAGGTAGACTTTAACGTAAGGGAGGTACCATTATCTCAAGGATGGTTCACATTTCGCTTTGGAATATGGAAGCTCCGTAAATTGACATGATAATTTCACCTCCTTCTTTTTCAGTACTCCAACCTTACCCTGGCACTTTCAATGCCCTTACTCTGCTCACTCTTCTTTTCCCCATACTATATTTTTAAAAATTTGTTAATTTTCTTGTTTACTGTCTGTCTTCCCCAGTGGAATATAAGCTCCAAGAGGCAGAGATCTTTGTTCATCTTGATCACTGATATAGATCAGTGCCCAGCACACAGTAAGAGCTCAATAAACAGTAGCTGAATGAATGAATGATGAATGCATATGGAAGATTTTTGCCACCAAGCCCTTTCCTAACAAGAGCAGAAGAGGTCCGAAGCTTCACTGGGACTTCCACACAAGAAAACACAAGCAGAATCTGATCCTGTGAAAAAAAAAAAAAAATGCATTGTTGAACTCTGTCTTCCCAAAAGTACTTTTTAAAAATCAGCCAAGTCTTGGAGGCTGGTCATGTATTGGTCTTGGGATAAGGGGCAAATAAGGGGTTTTCTGAAATAATTTATCAGTTAGGATCAACAAATTTACTAAAGCTATAACATCTTACACACTTACTAAAGCTGTAACACTTAACAAACTTACGAAAACTGTAACATTCTCCGCTACTTCCTTCAGTCCCTTGGGTTAGTTTTTGAGGATAATTAGGATCCAGACCTTGAGGTCTCAAACTGACCTTTAAATTAAATGGATTCATAGTTGGACAATTTGTCCTAATCCTTTGGGAGGCAAACTCCTTGGGTTAAAAAAAATAAAAAAGGCAAATATTCAATTTGATGAATCTTTCCTATGGGAGCATATCTGAAAGAGGAAAAATATTTCCTGGTACGTTAGCAGCTCCCCAAAATCATCCACGTCAAAGGGTAGGAGGGTGGCTGCAACTTTTCAATTCAGACAGTCAGCATAAACCTTCACATTACATGTCCTAAGGGGAAAAAAAAAAAAAAACCCTCCTCAGTGGTTGTATTTATCCCGAATGCAAAACTGTCCCCTTTGTTGAGGTCGGCTGAACCAACTCGGCCAGGAGAACAATGTCGAGTCTGCTGGCGGGCCATGTGCTAATGTGCTCATGCATTACAGGCCGCAACAGATGGCTGTGAGAACACCCGGCCGGCGCCTGCCTGGGTCAGGATGCAACGCCCAAAGCCTGCTTCCCAGTTCTGTCCTGTTATCAAAACACTGCTTCTCTTTGGAGAGATGATGGCTGTCTCGGGGAGGCGGGCCAGGCCCCTTCTGCAAGGCAGGGCACGACGGGGAGAGCAAAGGTGCAAAGGAATCATTATTGGGGGGGGGTGGGGGGCGTTGTTGGTTTGTTTGAACAATGTTGCAGAATGGAGAAGTATTCATACAGTTGAAAGTCAGAAGCAAGGAGACACATGCTGTATTGTTTCAACATGTTAGCTCATGGGTACCGCTCACATCTTTCATCTTCTTCTACGCCCAAGATTTGGTGTTCTGGGTGTAGTTGTAATTCTTCTCCCCTTCCCTCTGAGGAATCTGTCTTCTCTCTTTCCCCACATCTCAGCGAATCACTGAGGAGAGAGTAACCCGGCCCCCAAAACCAAAACCGAACCCAGCTTTCTTGCAACTGCATAGAAGAGTCCAGAGAAATTCCTTTGGAAACGTAACTAAGTGGGATGCATCTGGGCTCCTCTGATGTTGATCCCTGTTTCTCTGCGATGGAGAAGAAAACCCACAAGAGCCATCACCTCCACCTTGAAGCAAAGGCTTGAGCAGGTCGGGCTGGGCCGACATCTTGAGGCCCACATGTGCCGGGAGAGGATGCAGGACCATCAGTGACCATCTTGTCTCCCCACCCGTGGAGCCAGGCTGGGCAGTCCAGGCAACCCTGCCCACTCACCCTCTCACGTCCCCAGGGCTGGGGACCAGGACTCACTCTGAGCAAAGCCTCCTGGGATGAAAGTAGCACAGGGAGGGCGGTATCTCAGATCCACACAGGGGTAGAGATGCACCCACAGCACAGAAAGGACTTTAAACCCCTATTCTCTGACTCTCTGAAACAGACAAGCAGGCTTACCCTTGCCATTTGGTCTTCAAAGTTGGTCTAAGCTTCACGGTGTTCATGCGGGGAGCCCTGGGAAGCTGGCACGCACCGCAGCCTCTCCCCACCAGCTGCCTGTGGTGCTCAGCATTCTTCCTGCTAAAGCCAATGTCTGGATAAGTGTGGTGTGTCCAGAAAGCCCTGTAAAAATGCCCATTGCCTGGAAGGGAATACAGAGCGAGCTGTGAGCAGAGGTCAGTCTATAAAGTATTCCTTGCAAATGCTTTCGGGCTTGTTTCTTATTTTAAAAAAGGATGTGTATAAACATGCAAGTCCTGCTCTATTTTAGCCAGAACAAACAGATTCATGTTCCTAAATGCTCTCGTGCCTCTCCCCGCTCCTCTCATAATTTACTAACACGTCATCCCATCCCCACCTCCGGATTTCTTTCCAGATGCCTCTGAATCCCTAAGCCAGGCCACCGTCAATTTCTGTCCTCCTGCAGCAGTTCCTCCCACGAGGTCTTGCAGCCCCTGCCAGCCCCGCCTGATCTGTTGCCCAACTGTCTTCCTCAACTGGTACCCAAGTGGGCGGCGTTCAGACCAACCCTCAGCTGCTTTTAAACAACGCCGGCCTTTTCTCTACATGCCCCACCCTCCATCTCAGTCCTCCCCCAAGCTTTTCTGTTTCCAAAGAGAGTTTCTTACCTCTCATTCCAAAGGTCAGTCTATAAAGTATTATTGATAATACCAAGTAGGGTCCTGAGAGCCTGGAACAGGTGAATTCTATGTAGAAGGGAAGCAGGAGAGGCCAAGAAGAGAGGGACTAACAGGGCTAGTGCCATGCGGGCCAGATGCAGGCTTTGGGGAGGGATATGGAAGGGTGTATTCGTTAGGATAAAGGTTGGGCGCTATAACCAAGAGAGCTCCAAGACAGTTAAAGTTAAATGAAGTTAAAGTCTAGGGGAGGTTGTCCAAGGCTTGTCTGGAGGTTTGATGGTAACAGGGACCCAAGTTCCTTCCCCATTGTGGCTCTGCTGTCCTCAACACACAGCCTCCACCTATGGCCAAGAAGACAACTCCAAGCCCTGCCATCATGACCATATTCTGGCAAACAAGACTGGGGAAGGGGTGGGCCCTCCCTTCCCTTCCTTTCCCTTCCCTTCCCTTCCCTTCCCTTCCCTTCCCTTCCCTTCCCTTCCCTTCCCTTCCCTTCCCTTCCCTTCCCTTTACACATGTACATAAGCGGCACACCTCACTAGTTCATGTTCCCCAAGGGCAGAACTTAGTCGTATGGTCACACCTAACTGCAGAGGAGGTTGGAAACGTAACTTTCCTCTGGGTGGCTGTGTGCTAAGTAAAACTCCTGTTACTAGTAAGGGGAGAGCAGAAACTGGGGGACACAAGTGCAAGCCACGCAGGGCTGGGGGAGGAAGTTCCCAAAGATCCTGGCATCTGCAGCAACTGACTCACCATATGCGCCTGACAAATGTGTGTTGTGGACCAAGCACAGGCTGGAATCCGTTTTCTAAGGGAAAGGGGATGAATTTCCACATGAGCAGTGGGAAAAAGAGAACTTTTAAATAAAAATAGTACATTTCTATAGCACTTGTTGGTTTGTAGGGACTTTTACATTTTACACTCATTGCCTCGTATAAAATGAGGAGCCGGGGACCTCCCTGGTGGTCCAGTGGCTAAGACTCCACGCTCCCAATGCAGGGGGTCCGGGTTCGGTCTCTCGTCAGGGAGCTAAGATCCCACCAGCCACACAGCATGGCCAAAAAAAATAAAACAAAATAATAAAAAATAAAAGAAGAAATTAACATTGTTATCCTGATATTAACTGAACCACAGATTCTGTTTGGATTTCACCAGTTTTTCCACTAATGTCCTTTGTCTGTTCCAGAGAAGAGTGGAGGGTATACAATCCATGATACCACATTACATTGAGTTGATCTTTATATTTAAGAGTGTTGACCAAAGACTTGCTCAAAGCAGTTCTAGATACTGCTCCCAGGCGACATATTATACAAAAATCCCATTGTTGAGAAAAAATGGACACGGAGAAGCTAATCACCGCTGGATTAAGATTTGGTGGAAGGAGACTTATAAGATTAAGGGGAAATCAGGTGAGCATGGTACACCGGGAGGAAGTATTAAAATCCCTGGGAGTGGAAAAGGGCTGAAACATCCCAAGGGACCACATAATTAAAGCACAACAGATAACAATTCCCCTGAGAAAAAGGATGCAGGGAAAAAGAAGTGCCACAAAGACCGCTCAGAGCAGAGAAGGATCCGTTTTACAAAGTGGCAAGAGAATCTCCCTCTTTTTTTTTTTAACTTTTTATTTTATATAGGAGTACAGTTGATTAACAATGTCGTGATGGTTTCAGGTGTACAGCAAAGTGATTCAGGTATACATATATATGTATCTACTCTTTTTCAAATTCTTTTCCCATTTAGGTTGTTAACATAATATTGAGCGGAGTTCCCTGTGCTATACAGTAGGTCCTTGTTGGTTATCCATTTTCAATACAGCAGTGTGTACACGTCAATACCAAAGAGAATCTCCCTCTTAAAATCTTCTTCGTAGGAGTCTAATTTCCACGGTTACTTATGCTGCTGAGTGATTAAGAGCTTACCAGGGGAAAATGTGAGAGGAGAAAACAGTGACAGGAGTCTATGCGTGGATGCATCTCAATGCAGATAGAAGAGTCACGCCTATTTCAGAGCTGCCAGAAAAGCCTCACTTCTGTAATTAAAAAGAGCCTGGTTGCTTTTAAATCTGCACTGTAAACATCCAGAATCCACTTTATCAGAGTCAATTCATAAGGAACCTTTACTTATTTAGAGACACCACCAGCACACCTAGCTGAATCACTGAGAAGTTCAGTAAAACTCTGTTAGAGAGCAAGGGATAGGCACCAGGTTTCGACACAGACAAAATAACATACAGCATATGTCTGTCTCCAAAACCTCTCATGCAGGCATTCTCCTGATCCCGTTATATCAACATTATAACTGAAATTACTATGATTTTTTAAAAGGACTATAAAATAATATCAGAGAAGAGGAGAGAGATGAGATTGGAAAACAGGGAAACGTGATACAGTAGAAGCAGACTTTCTCCATCTGGCATATGGCGCTGCTCCCCCAGCCCTCGATTAACACCCCCAACTCTAACTCTGCCATTCTCCATGTGTATGTTCCTAATTTGGAGTATTAATTCCTTTCCTTTTCTTGTTTTCTGGGACGAGAGAATCTAATTAACAATGGGTAAGAAAAGCATGACTCTTACCAGGAGAATGGATGTCACAGTCTTTTCCAAATCAGAGCAGAAAGGTTCCAGGAATACATATCATTTGAGAAATTTGACAAGCTATGGAATAAACCTAACCCTTCAGGCTAATGGAAATCACAAGGAATAAAGGCACAGGAGATTTGCATGAAGGTGACTAAAATTAATAAAATAGAACATGCCCCGTTGGAAAGGATCGAAGAGCAGATGCTAACTTAGCTGAACTGACAATAAGCAAAGCGATGATCAGCTGTACTGTGATGGCTCGCTGAGCTGGCCAACACATCCGAGAGTGGTCCAGCTGAAGTCCGTAACCATGGTGGCAGGGCAGGTGGGAGACAGGGATCACCCAGTGAAGAGCATGGCCTTCTGGGAAGGCCAGCTAGAGAGACAACAGGCTGGATGATTACACCAAACCTTGTTGTTCCACACGTTCAAGACAACCGATGCATTATGGGTGATTTAGGAGGTGGCGAAAGCAAGAACAGACTAGAGGTCCGAAAGGTGGGGAAGGCTTCAGGAAGGATGGGGGACTTAAACTGGCCCTGAAGGATGGATCCGATTTGAGCATGGAATTGGGGGATGCTCAGAGTTCGTCCACCCTTGGGTTTATTCCGCTCAGAAAACTCTTGCATCCTTCTGACTATGGGGAGAGCAAGGTCAACTCGTAATAATCAACTCATAGCAACGAATAAGACCTCCACCCTCAGATCATGGCTCACAAACCTGGTTGTTCATCAAAACCATGTGGGTGGTTTGTTTGTTTGTTCTTAACATCCACCCAGGGTCTGATCCCAAACCTACTGAGTCAGCATCTCCGGGGGCTGGTGCCAGGGATGTGTGTGCTTGTAAACATCAGGTCATTCTGACCCAGTGAGCTATGCCAATGACCCCACATCAAAGATGAAGAAACTGAGGCCCGGAGGAAGGACGCAATTGGCCCACAGGACACATATAGTGAATTCCTTCGGCAGGTGAATTTCCAAGCATTTCCTCAACCCTTCTCCCCCAGTGTTGTGCTCGGAAACCCCACTGCAGTGGCAAGCAAGTGTGACCCTAACATCTCCTGGGCCGGGTCCTGACTGCCCCACGGGGTCCTGGAGGTTACAAGGGTGTATCGAAGCTTCTGTCGCTTCATTGCTAACAACCCACTTACCTGGAAGACAAAGAAGCAGCTTCTTGATCCACCCCTGGGATTGGACCATTTGCCCCTAGCGAGGTGGGGGGATGGTAAAAACAAAACTGCTGACGTGACAGTTTTGCCTTTTCCTGCTTTGCCTTTGACCTAAGCCTCTGAAGCTGGTCCAGCTGCAGACACACCGTCTCTGAGTAAGGAAGGGTGCTCTGTGGCCCCTTAGCCCAAACCTCATCCCCTCCAGGCTGTCACCCTAATGGTTCCTTGCAAATGCTTTCGGGCCTGTTTCTTGTTTTTAAAAAGGATGTGTATAAACATGCAAGTCCTGCTCTATTTTAGCCAGAACAAACAGATTCATGTTCCTAAATGCTCTCGTGCCTCTCCCCGCTCCTCTCATAATTTACTAACACGTCATCCCGTCCCCACCTCCGGATTTCTTTCCAGATGCCTCTGAATCCCTAAGCCAGGCCACCGTCCATTTCTGTCCTCCTGCAGCCCTTCCTCCCACGAGGTCTTGCAGCCCCTGCCAGCCCCGCCTGATCTGTTGCCCAACTGTCTTCCTCAACTGGTACCCAAGTGGGCGGCGTTCAGACCGACCCTCAGCTGCTTTTAAACAACGCCGGCCTTTTCTCTACATGCCCCACCCTCCATCTCAGTCCTCCCCAAGCTTTTCTGTTTCCAAAGAGAGTTTCTTACCTCTCATTCCAAAGGTGAATCCTCCAGCTCAGGGGTCTCTGGCCACCCGGCCCTGTGCATACCCTCTGTCCTCCCCCTGCCCCCTGCACATTGTCCCCGACATCCCATCAGCTTTGCTTTGGAGGATGCTCTCTGGCAGGGGACAGAGGCCACTGGAGAAAGTGGGGCTTAGAGATCACACGATTTCATTTGTTCTTCTTCCTCCTCGTTAATACTGCAAACGCTTTCAGCGACTGATTTGCTCACCAAATATTTATGAGCCGCCTGCTGTATATCAGGCACTGAACTAAGCCCTGGGATAGCTGGCCGATTGCTAGGTATTAAGGTTCAATACGAACGTTTAGAAGATTATTCAGAAATCAACTCCAGAGCTGCCTAAAGAAATAGATCAAAGAATCCAAGTGAGTAAAAGGGTCTTTTTTTTTTTTTCTTTTTGTAAGTGGACAGTTACCAAGAGACAACAAAAAGCGTGTCACGAAATTTGTGTAGGGTCCAGGGACTTGGCTGGGTCATAAACAAGGTCTTAATTACACAGCTTAGTGTGGTCCCATTGATTTAAGAACATTTATTAAGTGCCCCCCACCCCAGTTTCAGGGTCCTTCCTCTTCCTCAGATGTCTGCAATCCCATGACTGTATGGTCGTGGTGATGGGGCTTAAAAGCCCAACAGGTGCAAAAAAGTTCTAGCAGTCTGTTGTGTAACAATATGAATATAGTTAATGCCACTGAACTCTATGCTTAAAATGGGTAAAATGTTGCATTATTTTTTTTTTAGCACAACTTTTTAAAACCTGACGGATCTCTTCCAACACCCCTCCTCTGAGGGATCATTTCCCTGCTGGAAAGACTCACAGGGAGTGTGGAGTCCAAGGATGAGGAGGCTGCCTCATCTGTGTCGTGTCACAGGGACACAGATAAGCCACAAGCCACCGCCCCCCACCTGCTCTGCCAGGCAAAACCCAACCGCAGCCGGGGGTCTCAGCATCTGGGCGAATACTACTCAAGGCTTTTATCTCTTGTTTTCTGGAGAAGGCAGGAATTTTCCATCTTTACTTCTCCAGAATTCAGATTGCTTCTTCAAATGTGTAGTTCTACAGAGCTCGTTCTCTGAACTGATAGAATCTTGAGTGAAAAAGAGAAAGAAAAAGCCAGCCTTACACTTGGAATGGGAAAAGCACAAAAATGTCTTTAGAACATGGCTACCAGTGCTGGAGATCTGCTTATACTCTTCAAATTCGTCTGGTGAGGATGAACAAAATAAATTTGGAATCCGTTTTTCGCTTCTGTCATCTCAATTGAGTATCTCTGGGCTCATGGGCTGTATAAAAATTAGGATTTAATATCACCTCTCATCTCCGCTTTCTCTTTGCTCTCTACCCTATGGAGGACAAAAAATGGCTCTTGGCAGGGCTGGTTTCATGGTTGTGGGACCCCTGCAGTCTGTTGCCCAAGTTCCCATGCTCAGAAGAGCCCCGTGCTTGGTTTAACGCTTTGCTGTCACCCTCTCGAAATCCTTAATGATTTTTAAACCACGGAACCCGTATTTTCATTTTGCACTGGGTCCCGCAAATTATGTAGCCAGTCCTGCCCTTGGTGATGAAAATTTTTTTCAGGTGCTTTTCACAGTTTTTCACATGCAATCCCTCACACCGTCCCCACTTCCATGGCCAGCATCAAAGTTCCTTCCTGGTCATGACAGTAGAAGGCAAAATAATTTCTTAGGTCTTAAACAAAGATAAGGGTTTTTTTTCCCTGTTAAAAATTACACCCCTTTTTAAAGTAGCAACACAAATCTTAAGTAGGGGATACAGTACTTCAGTTTGACGTACTAAAATGATTTGTCTGTAAAGAAGAAAAAATTTCCTTGTGGGTCCCACCGATACTAAAGTAAGGGAAGGGAAGGCTAACTTAAGAGAAACATATTCACTCCTTAAGCTCAGAGATTCTGGCTCCCATGGAGTGTATGCAAACGTTTCTGTTAATACTGAGCAAAATACAACTTCGATCCCTAAGATCCTAACTCATTCATGAAAAGCAACAGGAAAAGAAGTTACACTGAACATCGTAATCAACCAACCAATAGGTACCAAGGGCTTTGTCCTCACCACCCGCATCCCTTCTCCCATTGTGGGATTTAAAGCATTTTTGTGAAAACAGCATTTGTGTTTTTTTAAGGGGTGTAGGATCTAAATCAATTCTAATATATTTTGAATACATTCATCATCATACACTAAAAGCAAATTCCCATTTTGTGGTTCTCAGCGGAGAGTGACAGAGCCTTGTTTGTGACAGCCCCGGGCATAAGCAATCATTGTGTAGCTTAATTAGATATTCCCTGTGCTAGTGTGAGGGACATATGTCTATTCACTGTAACAAACACCAAGAGCGGCCGGGTGCTTTCAGGCTCCTGCTATATGCAGATAAAGGCAACGCAAGTGCAAGCTCTCCCAAGGACCTGTGGCCCCAGCCGGCCCCAGCACGCCCAGCCCGCATTCACCGATTGGTTCCAGTTTATTAACAGCCTATGAACTTCTCATCGGCTCCTGGACTGGTCAGGACTGTCACCTGCAACTGCCAGGCCAGAGCCCCCTCTCCCGCTCCTGGGAAACCGGGCGGGTCCAGCTCTGCTGCGCCGGATGCACCGTCGGTTTTCCACACAAAGAATCATGTACTTAGGGAGTTGCAAACTTCAAGAGTGGCAAAGCAGATCAACTCTGAGGCAGTTCCAGACAGGAAGGCCACCCCATGCGGAACAAGCAACTCTAAGCTAACCTAGACTTGGCGAATTTTAAAGCAACTTAAATTCTTACAATGTCAATGTTTAAATGTCACTTCAAAGTTGGACCTAGAGACGATCATACTAAGTGAAGTAAGTCAGACGGAGGAAGACAAATATTACATGATATCGCTTAGATGTGGACTCTAAAAACAATACAAATGAACTTATTTATGAAACAGAAAGAGACTCACAGACAGAAAACAAACTTATGGTTACCAAAGGGGAAAGGGGAGGGGGAGGGATAAATTAGGAGCATGGGATTAATAGATACACACCACTATATATAATATAGAGAAACAACAAGGATTCACTATATAGCACAGGGAACTGTATTCAATATCTGATAATAACCTGTAATGGAAAAGAATCTGAAAAGAATATATATATATAAAAGCTGAATCACTTTGCTGTACACCTGAAACTAACACAATACTGTAAATCGACTATAGTTTGATAAAAAGAAGAAAAAAACATATATCACTTCAAACTAACGAGAATGAGGGGGCAGTACCAAGTGGTTGCAATTCAGCCCATGTCTCACCTTCTCTTTGGAAAAGGCAGAAAATGAAAATGGGGAACAGAAACCAGAACGTCCCTGGGTCCCCAGTGGTGTTTGTCTCCTGTATCCATCTCGTGACCGTGGTCCTCCATTCCGCTCTCAGAACGAAGTCCAATTTCTTTCAGCTGAAAAACTATCTTACACTGCGTACTGGTTTCCTAGAGCTGCCATGGCAAAGTACCACAAACTGAGTGGCTTAAACAACAGAAATTTACTTTCTCACAGACCTGGAGGCTGGAAGTCTGAGATCAAGGTGTCCGCAAGGTTGGTTCCTTCTGAGGTTGTGAGGGAGCGTCTGTTCCAGGCTTGGAGATGGTCATCTTCTCCCTGTGTCTTCACATCGTCTTCCCTCTATGTCTGTCTGTCTCTAAGTCCCCCCCTTTTATGAGGACATGGTCATATTGCATTAGGGCCCATCGTAATGACCCCATTTTAACTTGATTACCTCTGTAAAGACCCTGTTTCCACATACGGTCACATTCTGAGGTCCTGAGGGTTAGGAATTCCATATATCCTTTTTGACAGACACAATTTAATCCATAACACACAGTTTAAGGGACATAACAAGAAAGCACCATTTACTCTAATCCCAATTCCAGAATGATGAAATATTGGGGTTTGTGGACATCGTGAAAATACAAAACTGTGATTTCCCATCAGCTGCCAAAGAACAGCCACAATGGTGAGTTGATCTTGTTGGTGCCTGGCCAAGTATCCACAATGACCTCTACGGTGACTGGGAAATAAATCAATTTCCAGCAGAGAGGGGCACCCTTTGTTTTCGTCCCCTACTGTTCCATAGGGGCTACTCTGGTGGAACTTGACTTTCTAAGAACATGGCAGTTCTATTTTGAAAGGTCAGATCTTGAAAAGCCCTGATGGAGAAGTGAGTGGACCCCAGAGATGTGATGACCGGAGGTCACCCAGCCGGTAGTGGTAGAACAAAGGCTGTAGTCCAGGGCCCCAAAGGCCAGCAAGGTACTCTAGTGAGGGGACAGGATAGAGGCAGCACCAACTCCTCCAATGGCTCCACAAAGCAGTGGGAAGGCTTGACGCCTGCCTGTGAGGGTCACCCTTCAGTTGAGCCCCCCGGAGTCTGGGGAGCTCCTTCCTGGTCGGCCTTGGCAGGATGACTCTCCCCTTTTAGGAAAGGGTCTCGGGAGTCCAGGAATCCCCAGTCTGGATCTCTAAACAAAGGCACATTGTCAATCAGCATCAGGGCAACGCTGCCAATAGCCGGACAGCTGTGGAATTAAGGTACCAAGGAGAGAGGTGCACCTGCGTCAGCTGAGAGTTGATGCTCTAATTCAAGTCAGTAGTGTAGAGAAGAGCTGAGCTCTTGGAGTGAGGCAGATCCTGGTTCGAATCCCAGCACCACCACCTACCTGTTGTGTACCTGGCGCCCACTATTCAAACTTGACTTCTTCTGGAAAATTCCTACCTCTCCCAGTCGCCATAAGGATGAGCATTGATCATGCATATTCATTCCTTGATAACAAGCCAACACAGAACTGACCTTGAAAAGCGTCCTTTTTATTCAGCTATTCTTCCTGGAAAGAAATGGAGTGGTTGCATGGTGGATGCAGGGATAGGATGCTGTTTTTACACAGATTAGAATAAAACTTTATTTTCATCTTATCCAAAGTTCTTTCAGAGAATGAATAAACAGGAAGCAGCTGTCAAGAGAGCTGTGTGGAGGATATGTTTTCCTTCCCCAAGGCATCACTTTATTCCACTCCCACAGGCTATAAACTGTCAGAATATATCGACAAGAATAATTTAAGAAGCCAGCTACAGTGACTCCAGTGAGTTCCTCATCCCCATCCATCGTAAACAGCCGCTCTCCTTGGTCAAAGGAAAACAGGTGGAATGTCAATACATGTACCTATTTCTATTGAGAAGTTTCTGGCAAATTAAATCATTAGCCTAGAAGAAACCCCAGTGTGTAATGAGGATTTGGTGTTCCATTTGTGAGAACACGAATCTCTTCCAAGGGGCAGGTCCCTCTGAATACTTCTGTCGACGTTTCCCATAACTGTTACCTCTGTGAGGTCAGCAGGGTGGGTTACCATCGCTCCAATTTTGCAGGGGAAGAGATCAAGGCCGACAGGGTCAAGAGATTCCCAGGATCACACGGCAGATCCAAGACCGAGACCAGGAATAGTCCTCTCCACTGTTCCAGACTGTTCCAGACTGTACCAGACTATTCGACACTATTCCATGCAGTTCTACACTGTTACACACTGTCTCAGTTGTACCTTGGGACCCTAAGCAGGGAAACTTGAATAACTGTGCCACTCGCTCACTGTTTTCCAGCATATTCCAAATGTCTAAGAGATCTGTAGAGCCATTTTATCTTTGCTGTTAATGAGGGTGACCTCCCTCCGATCATTTGTAACCTCATTAATGTCTCCGGATCTCTTAGACACAGGGAAGCTGGGTGGTCCCCTACATGAGGTTATTTCAGAGTTACCTGAAGGTCCTCCATCAACTCACCTCCCAAATAATAACTTCCCAACTTCTTATTTCCTTGTTTATCTCAGATAGCCATAGAGCTGAAATGCAAATGTTTGTAGGAAAACAAATATTCAATACAAGGCTCCTCATCAGTCATTTATTTCCCCGTGTGAGCCAGCTGATTAGAGATGTATAAGACAGAAAGATCCCACAGAGATCACAGTGCAAACCCTCATTTCACAGACGTGGAAACAGAGGTCCAGAGGGGTCACGGGCAGGACACAGCCAGAGACAGTCTCTTCACTTTGAGTTTGGTGCCATTTCCAGAAAACCAAGTTCCTCCCTGGGCCTCTTTCTAGGAACAGGTGTGGGAGCCCAGGGCACAGGGCCCCAGCTGTGGCCAAGCAGCCGCCCTTTGTCCCCGGGGCTGGCAGATACTGCTACAAGAGTGAGTCTGCCTGGGGGCCAGGCCGGCTGGGAGCAAATCACTTCTCTGAGCCTCAGTTCCCCCACCCGAGGAAGAAAGAATCATAATAACACCACCACCAGCCTCAACAGGGCTATGGGATGAAATGAGGCTGTCCGGATGAAAAGCTTAGAACAGGGCCTGGTGGGACCCAACCACTCAGCAAATGTGTTTACTCATGCCCTCCACCCACCCACCTGACTCAGAAATTTCTAGCAATAGAAGTTGGCATTTAAATTAAATCTCCATTCTCAGACACCCTGGGTTCCCCGAAACAATCCACAGGAAAGAGGGGAAGATTTTCTCCTCCTAGCTGATCCCTCTCCATCCATCCATGTCTGGGCAGAGGTCGCCAATATCCTCGGCGGTCCTGGCCACCCTGGGGGTCTGGCCCTGTTCCGCTGGGAAACCGATGGTCCTGGCGGCTCTGGGAAGGTGGGCTGTCCTGTAGGCCATCAGCGACCAGACATGTCCCTGAAGATGGGGCGATCCTTGGCCTCCTGAACGACTTACAGTCTGGCCAGCAGCAGCCTCCAGCCCTCTGCCCCCAGCTCCACTCCCAGAACAGCAGGGGGCCCAAGCCCTGCCCCTTCCCCTTTATGGATCAACAAGCTCCCTGATAATTCCCTGCTTAAGTGTGTGCGGTTAGCCGTTGATAATAATCTGTCTTTTCTGCTGGAAGACCCACCCCTCCCCGAATTTCCCTCACATTTTCAGGTGACCAACTGCCACAGGACTCAAGTCTGTGAGTTCCAGCTCTGCCCCTGGGATTCTAACAGGGTAATAAAAGCAAGATGCAAGAAGTGTTATTCGTATGACCTTAATTTTGTGATGTAAACAACGGCCCCTACGAATCCCAGCATATATGGTTCAACTACATTGATACACACCAAAGCATATTAGAGCTTAGATTATTAGATATGGGATAGATTCCATTAAGTCACGATAGACATTGGGTAACTTGGACAAAAGAGAATTGGAGCTTTGTCTACTGTCTTATCAGGATGACCGATAATCATCAAGTGAAACGCTCGCGGTGCAGGGTAATCTGACGGCCCTCGTGTACAGCCTGAGACGCTAGCTCCGTTAAAACAGACACAAAACAGAACACTGAGGTCCAGCGCCAGCTTCTCTGCGGGCTCGCACTGCCCCCGCTCCCCGAGCTGCACCTCAGTCCCATGGGTCTGTCTGTCTTCCTCTCCCCTGCCTTGTCCCTCTCTGTACACTCAGAACCCAGGGCCGTCCAGCCCAGGGCAGGCCCTCCATACTCTCGTTGAGTGAAGGACATCTTGAGTCGTGGTGGACAAGGCTTGGGGGATGGGTGGTCTTTGCAGAGACGGGTGCTGGGTGCTGAGAGCACCGACCTTCCCTCCCACCTCCCCACCCCCCCAGGAGAGGTTGGAAGCAGGAGCAGAGACCCCCATCTTCTTCCTCTGTTCACACGTTAGCCCTACTCATGAGTCTTCTGTTCATCCCCACTCAGCAGCAGATTCCAGTTTAAAACATTTAAACCAGATTTAAATATATTAGAAGCCCAAGGACACCAGAAAGAAAAAAGAAAATAAACAGAATAGAGTTAATCATACGCAACTTGGGTTCCATGATACGGTTCCATCCTGGCTGCCCTGGTGGTGGAGACCATCTTTCTTCTCCTTCCAGGAGCCCCTTCCACCCACTAAGACCTCTCAACACCTAAGGGAATGGGGGAGGAGGGCTCTTCTGCCTGCCTGTCCGAGGCCACTTCTGGGTCCTAGTGTCATGCCTAAGAAGCAACTTCCCCAGAAGACTGAGAATGGGAAGGTAACCCCCTTCAGGGGGGATCCCTCCAGGGTTGTGGCCTTACCCTGTGGTTTCCACGAGACAAGCACAACAAAATATAACACAAGGAGCCCAACAATCACCAAAAAAAAATACTGTCAAACTCAAGTCAGGCAGTGGAGGGGCTGCTGCAGGACTGGGGCACCTTGCCTTACTGAGTGCTGCTGAGAGGCAGATATGCACCCAAGACAAAGAGGGAGCCTGACCCCACAGGGGCAAGAGCCCTGAAAGGCTGCAACTGCTTCCCTCAGGGCAGCCAGGGTGGTAGGAGGTTCCTGGGGGCAGAGTTAAGAAATGAGGAGGCTACACAAGCAGGCTTTGTGGAGCACATGGGGCGGGAGAGAGCAGAGAAGTTCCAGACAATTTCTGCAGCTGTCTGGGACATGGCAGCCCACAGCCACCCCAGGCTCTGTTCCCTCGGCTCAGAAGGCCTCCTCTTCTCTGCTGTCCCTGCTCTATCAGAATTCCATCCTCATTTGGTCACCTATTACCTCCATTTCTTCTTTGGCAACAGAATCTTGGTTTTATGAAGGGTCACAGTGGGCTGAGACATATGAGTACATTCCCCCGTATCCCTCGCAGCTAAGTACAGCCACACAATTAATAGGTTCTGGTTAATAAGACCAAAGTGGAGATATTAACTCAGTCTTCAGGGAAAGCAATGTAAAGGATGTTGATATAGCTAATGTAAAGGAAGTTGGTATGCTTTTTTTACCTTCTGTCGTTCCTTTTTCCTACCACTTGGGAATGGAGGTCTAATGGCTGGAGCTCCAGCAGCCATCCTGGAGAGTGAGGTGATCTTGAGCATGAAAGCCAAATATTAAGATAGTAGAGCAAAAAGCTAGAGGGACTCACCGTAGCAGCCCTGGCATTGCCAATCCTCAGATTTCCTTTACAAGAGAGGAAAAAACTTATCTTGTTTTAGCTACTGTTATCTTGTGTTTTCCATCTTATGCAGGTGAACCTAATACTGATACACCTGGCCCATTCCACATCCTCTGCCCAAAGGGATGAGAGCTCTTCTTGTTGTATGTGGTCAGGGGTGGGTCAGGCCCCTGGAAACATTTTTCCTAGTTAGGTAATGCAGACAAGAATTATGCACAAACTCTTGTGGGCTTGCAGCTGTTTCGATGATATACTGTGGTAGAAAAACTATCTCCAAATGTAGTGGCCTGAAACCACCAGTTTATTATTTCTCAAGATCCTGAGGGTTAGCAATTTGTTCTCAGCCACCCAGGAGCACTGGCAATGGACGCACATTGATGGCACCATCCAGCCAAGGATGGAAAATGCTCCCTGGTACAAAAGTGAACAAAAGCAGTTTGCAGCATGAAAGCAATTGCTTAAGCCTGCTAACAGCCCAGGCGGGAAGTCCAAAATGAGAAATGGGACGCTCTCTAGTGTCCTGCCTCTCAGTGGGACTTACACGGGGTCCAGCAGAGGAAGGGGGAATGTTTGGCCACCTTCACGGCAGGCTGGAGTCGACCTCCCACAGGATTTGGCATCCAGTGATAAACGGAGGCTGGCTGCAGACGGGCACTGGCTGTCTGAGGCTGTGCGGTAACCCAGGAAACTGAGAAGAGAGAGAACAGGGGTCAGTTACTATATCCACTGTGGATGTTTAGTTTCCCAAAATTCGCAAAGGTATCTATAAAAATACGTATGGCAAGATCTCTGTTTATACAGCAAAACAGTCTGAAGGTGATAAAGGAACATGATGGCTGGGATCCGTCCATTCATTTATTCATTCACTCATTTAACAAGTACTTATCCGGACTTTATATGTCCAGGCACAGTCCTGAAAACAAAAATACTTATATTATAAAATATTTATAATATAAATTGGAACAGGAAAGAAAACGAAGCTTGCAGGTAAAGGGGTGATGGTCACCGTGTGGTTACACGGTCAGTGGGGAGAAGAAATTGGCAGAAGTGTGAACACCGTGAGGCTCTGCGGGAAAGGTGATCCCAGGAGAGGAAGCTACAAGAGCAATGGAGCCGAGGCGGGGACAAGGCTGGGTGTCGCAGAAGGGTCCACAGGGCCTGGGGGGCAGGGGGGGGCGGGACATGGAGGAACAGCAGGACCAGGGGTCGAGAGGCAGGTTGACCCCACGGAGTCCCAGGCCGCTCTCTCCATGGGGCCTTCTGGCACAAGTGCAGGGCTTCAAACATGGCAGCCGGTTCCAAAAACACCAAAGCTCAAGGGCAGAACTGGGTGGAGCCTTTGGGCCCTTGGATTTCATTCTAAGTGTGTGTCTAAGCTCCAAAAGCTTTTTTTTTTTTTAAATAAATTTATTTATTTACTTATTTTTTGGCTGCGATGGGTCTTCGTTGCTGTGTGTGGTTTTCTCTAGTTGCAGTGAGCAGGGGCCACTCTTCCTTGCGGTTGCGCGGGCTTCTCATTGCGGTGGCTTCTCTTGTTGCGGAGCACGGTCTCTAGGCGCGCGGGCTTCCGTAGTTGTGGCACGTGGGCTCAATAGTTGTGGCTCTCAGGCTCTAGAGCGCAGTCTCAGTAGTTGTGGCGTACGGGCTTACTTGCTCCACGGCATGTGGGATCTTCCTGGACCAGGGCTCGAACCCGTGTCCCCTGCATTGGCAGGTGGATTCTTAACCACTGTGCCACCAGGGAAGCCCCTCCAAAAGCTTTTGAGTGAGAAGGACTGACCTGACCTGTTTAATTTTGTTAAGAGTTGGGGGCTGGAGTGGTCTTGTCTTGCGTTCATTGGAAGAAGCTTCGGTGTTAGTCATTTGTCCAGAAAAAAAGTAAAAACTGAACAGTCAGGCTGGCTTCTAACATCGTGGGGCTCAGGAGGAAGAGTGGAAAGAAGGCCCAAGGCCTGCATCCCATCCCGCCCCTCTCCCCAGCCCCACTCCATCCTGCACTGCAGGCCTCATGCACAGCCATGGAAGGAGGGCAAGCTCTGGGGGGACACAGGCCCTCAGCCCCGGACACTCTTCTCCCCATGGGGAGGGACACAGCCAGAGCAAGACCCAAGCGGGGCCCCTAAAGTGTGGGCATGGGGCAGGCTGCCTGAGTCTTAGCATCCAGACCATGACCTCAGGGAACTGGGAGCATGAAGATTTGACCATCAGGCCGTAATCTGGATGATCAATTAATTCCCCGATAGACAGCATCTCCTACTGAATACAGAGACTCCCACAGATGTGCAGCCATGGTGTAGCCTCAGCGTGGGGAGATATTTCCAACACCCATACACCATCCCAGCAGAAGGAACAGGGAGCAGCATGGTAAATGGTGTGCACAGAATCCTACCCAGAGGCACTTGGTCATGGCCGACAACCTATCTTCGGTACAATCCTCTTTCATTGATTTTAGAAGAAGCTGGGTTTTGAGGCCACATGGTTTGAGACCCACCCCAGGACCCCTCTCACCCTTGCCCCCTTCCACCTCTCTAAGGCCACGTTGCCTGACAACATAAAAGAGACAGGTAGGAATAGCCAGGAAAGTTGCTAGGTACGAGGACAGGCAAGAGGGGACATTAAGGGAAAGTGGGCCCCAGCATAGGAAGCGCCCGCAGAGTGGACACAGTTGGGGATGTTGCCTGGCTCCCTTTCCTGGGACTAGAGTTGGCATCTCTTATTCGTGGAATAAAATAAACAGAGTTTTATTCCCCAGGAGTCCTGTTGGGGCAGGCATGGCATTTGGCTAGAAGACCGTTTGCAAGGGTCCGCTCAGATGAAAAATATATCTGAAGAGGGTGAGTTCTGTTAACAGGAGGGCAGGGGGACGGGTTTGTGCTGAATGACTGTGTGTCACGCTGGGGTGAGGAGCCAGAGAGGGGGATGGGAAAGAAAGAGAACAAAAATTAAAATCGGTAGTAGATGCTGGCGAGAAGTGGCCGGGGGGTAGTTTGGGCTGCGTGCTGTTAAGGGTGATGTGTACAGTGCAAACTCAGAGGCCCGGGGACAGCTCCTGAAGCCACACTATTGTGGTGGCCTGGAAACAGCCTATAGGGAAGGGGTGACAAAGAACAGCTGTACCCCAGAGGGTATCCCGGGGCTTCGGGAGCCCCTCTGCTCCCACTATAGTCAGAGAAAGCAGGAGCAGCCGTGGAGGAGGCCAGGAAGAAGCTGGGGGGGTGGGGGCGGAGGGGAGCGGGGAGCAGCCCAGCAGCCCAGCTGGCTTGAGCCACGCCCAGCACAGGAGACCACGGAAGCGACTGTCTTGATCTGGGCTGGTACCCACAGCACTGCTTTCCCGGTCCCTGCTACTCTCAGCACCCCAGGATTTTACACCTGAAGACTGATAGCTGCCTCAATTCTTCCCTTGGATAAAGGGTACATGAATCCCACTTTTCTGATGAGTGGTCAAGTATCTGAAAATGCAGGCGAGTCCCTGCTTTATGAAAGCAAGTGAAAACTTGCCCTAAATGCCCCCCATCACTTTAAATGGATCCACTGTTAAAAGTGGGAAGAATCAAATGAGTTAATAATGGTGTTGTTGCTCTCCTCGAGTGTCATTAACCACAGTATAATACTTCCCATCTCCTCATTTGCACACAAGCAGCTGCCATGTGCCAGGGAAATAAAAGTCATAATAGGGGATGAAGGCGCGTGGAATTGGCCCTGACCTTAGTCTCCACCCAATGTGGGAAGCAGTGCCAGTTGCCACAGCTACAGGCAATTCCCTCCCATTGGTGGGGGGAGCTGATGGAGGCCAAGGCCACCCTGGGGAGATTCTAGAATATTCTGGCATCCCAGAGACCATTAGCCTAGACAGGGTCCCATCCTGGTGACCAAGAGCTCCTCATTCTACACACTTCCTGGGAGGCTTTCTCTGATAGAAGAACTGCTCGTCTCCAACCCTGTCCGCACGTTAACATGTATGAACATCGAGGCAAGAGGCACCGTGTGAAAGAAGCAGAAGAATTCCTCCCTGTCTCAGCGTGAGCTCCGCACCCAGTGAGACTAGGCTGGCCTCAACCTTCTCTGGGTCTCGGTTTCCTCGCCTGCAAAACAGGCAGCTGCCCTCCCCGCCTCATAGGGACACCATAAGGCTCAATGAGATGACAGATGTGAAAATGGTTAACAAAAAATAAGGGCAAGGGTGTCCCTGGGCAGGTCACATGGCCATCGCAGCTGGTTAGAACCGGCCACGTGGCCACGGGGCAGGACACCTGCCCGCACGCCCTCAGCTTCGGCAGCGTCCTGCACAGAGCTTGCCCTTTCCCCTCCGCGGTGCCCTGCTGGGCAACCTTGGGTTCTGACATTTCTGAAAATATGTTTTGGACTAATTGACAGATCAGAGGCAGGCAGTATACTGGTGTCTCAATCCTCCTACGAACTGCCTTTAAACAATAGATGATTGCGGAGGGAGGGTGTGTGTCCCCATGGCTGTGGCTGGGCTTTTCCCTGTCTGCCCCTCCTCCCCCCACCGCCCTTCTGGCTTGCCTTGCTCACCCTGCTCCCAGCCTCCATTCCAGCCCCCATGGCCTGTTCCCTGCCCTCTGGCCCCACAGCTCTGCCCGTCCCCTTCCCAACCCCCGGTCCTCCAGGCCTGCCTCCTTACCAAACCCTCCTCCAAGAGGCCTCGGCCGTAAGCTCCTGCTCCCTCTTCTAAACACTTAAAGCCTCGCCATCCTCAAAACCAGGATCCCCGGACCAGCAGCGTCGGCATCGCCTGGGCGCTGACTACAGCGAAGCGTCTCAGCATCTCAGGCTCCACCCTGGCTCCTGGACCCGGACGCTGCACTTAACAAGATCCTGGCGCTCCAGATGCCCTGAGCCACAGCAGCTCCGATTCCCTCCCAGCTCATCCATACCCTGTAACCTGACACTGCTGGTCAGGTGTTCACATGTGTCTACCCCACGCCCTCAAGTGGGTTACACGTTACTAGGAGGCAGGGAGCCCACACTTTCTCAAGGGCCTGGCACAGCGCTCTGCACATAGCGAGCCCTCAGTGAACTCGGCCAGTCCGTCTAGATTCGGCCTCTGCACTCATTCATTCAAGTATTCACTGAACACCTAGTCGAGAGGGGCCCAGCCCTGCTCAAGGCACTGGGGTACATACAGCAGAGAACACCGCTTCCGTGGAGCCTCCCATCTTGAGTGGGAGCAAACAGACGTGTATAAATACATGGGCAAGTAAGTGACCGGGCCATTCTAGCTGCTGGTAAGCACCACGAAGAAAAGAAAACAGGGAGGAGTGACAGTGGGACCGGCGGGGAGGGGGCACCACTAGGGTGGGTGGTCTGAGAAGGCCTCTTGAGGGGGTCATATCTGCACCGAGAACTCCATGGTGAGGAGACCTGGGGAGAGGCTTCCAGCAGAGGGAAGAGTGGAGGGCAAGGGCCCCAGAGGATGGGCTTGGCCCACGTTCCGGCTCCCGTTCTCTCTCCCCGCCCCGTTCCAGGCAATCACACACCCTCTGCGTCTCATCCGTCCAATTGCACCCTCTTGGAGCTGGAAAAACCCCAGGTCTCAGGTCCAGCCATCTGTATCTGTTCACCTCCCCAATGTGCATCGTTGGTCATTTCTTCATTCTTTTCTCCACAGCCAACTTTGCTCTTTCTCTAAACATAGTTGAGACTCCCAGGAACAGGCATGAGGAAAGAGGGCTTCTTCGAAAAACATTCTTCTTAAATCAGTTTCATTCTCTTAGATGGGACCAGGTGAGGCCATCATGGGCCTCGCCACACACGAAGTGTGGTCCTCCAACTCAGCTGGGAGCTTCTTAGAAATACAGAACCTCAGGCCCCACCCCGACCTACTGAACCAGAATCTGTACTTAGCAAGACCTCCAGGGAATCTGACGTGGGGCAGAGCTCTGCCTCCATTCTCCACTATCTCTAGAAACCTCCAAACGAGGTTTAGAACAGCTAATCTTTAGGTTTAGGTCTAGAACAGCTAACATTACTGTGAACCATGCACCCATCTAATTCTCGCTTTAAAAAGTACCTGTGACCCTCCTACATTGTTCGTGGGAATATAAATTGGTACAGCTACTATGGAGAACAGTATGGAGCTACCATATGATCCAGCAATGCCACTCCTGGGCATATATCCGGAGAAAACCATAATTCAAAAAGATACATGCACTCCAATGTTGATTGCAGCACTATTTACAATAGCCAAGACACGGAAACAACCTAAATGCCCCTCGCCGGATGAACAGATAAAGAAGACGTGGTACCTATATACAATGGAATATTACTCAGCCATAAAAAAAGAATGAAATAATGCCATTTTCAGCGACATGGATGGATCTAGAGATTGTCATACTGAGTGAAGTAAGTCAAACAGAGAAAGACAAATATCATATGATATCACTTATATCTGGAATCTAAAAAGTAATGGTACAAATGAACTTATTTACAAAACAGAAATAGAGTCACAGATGCAGAAACAAACGTATGGTTACCAAGGGGGAAAAGGGGGGATGAATTGGGAGATCAGGATTGACATATACATACTACTATATATAAAATACATAACAAATAAGAACCTACTGAATAGCACCGGGAACTCTACTCAATATTCTGTAATGGCCTACATGGGAAAAGAATCTAAAATGGAGTGGATATATGTATAACTGATTCACTTTGCTGTACACCTGAAACTAACACAACATTGTAAATCAACTATACTCCAACAAAAATTAATTTTAAAAAAGTACCTGTGAGGTAGATGTGAGTAAAATTATGAGCTTCATTTTGCAGATGAATTAACTGAGGCCCAGGGAGGTTAAGCAAGCTGCCCAATTTCATAAGTTTGTAAGTGACAGGCTGAGTTTGAGCCCCAATGGCCCGACTATATATAGAGCCTGCCCTCTGACCACCTCACCACTTTATGGAGTAGGAATTGGCTCAGAGGCTGTATCACTCAGCTCGGACTGCTGTAACAAAGTACCACATACTGTGCAGCTTAAACAGCACAAATGTATTGCCTCCCGGTTTTGGAGGCTGGAAGTCCAAGATCAAGGTGTCAGCAGGGTTGGTTCCTTCTGAGGACGGATCTGTTCCATCCCTCTCTCCCAGCTTCTGGTAATTGGCTGGCAATCTCCGGCATCCCTTGGCTTATAGGAGCATCACCAGATCTCTGCCTGCATCTTCACCTGGCATCCTTCCTGCAGATATCTGTGTCCAAATTTCCCCACCCCCCTTTTTTTAAGGATCAGTCATATTGGATTAAAGCGCACCCTAATAGCCTCATTTTAACTAATTACATCTGCAACGATCCTATTTCCAAAGGTCACAGTCTGAGGTACTGGGGGTGAGGATTTCAATGTGAATTTAGAGGGGCACAATTAGTCCATGACCGAGGTTAATAAAACAGTTGTTAACAGCTAACATTCTGCTGTGCAGAGTGCCTTAAGGGTATCAACTCACCCAGTCCTCTCCACGGAACCTCTATCTAAGTTCTATTTTCATCCTTGTTTTGCAGATGGAGGGAACTGGGTCACTGACAGGTAACGTCTCTTGTTCTAAGTCACACAAGGAGCTAGGATTCAAACCCAGGTCGTCTGGCCTCGAAGTTTGCACTACAGTTGTCTCAATATATTGTATGATTATACTGAGGTCACATTTATATAGCTTCTTTAGCAAGTTGTTGATGGATTTTGGTTCAGTGTGTTCAGGAAAGTGTCTCTGAAGCAGAGCCCTGTGGGTGGAGAATCCCTGGTGTTCAGCGAGCACAGGGACAGAAGGGGCTAGAAAACCCCATATCCTTGGTGCAGAGAAAGCAGGCACTTAAAGCAAACAAAACCAGGACATCACCTCAGTCTGAATGAAAACCATAAAATAAGTGTCCTTCTGTGGTGCCTGGCATGTAGCCGGTACTCAATAATATTAGCTACTGATATCATTTTACTAAGCAGCTACTATGTGCCAGGCTCCGGGCTAGGCACCTTCCTCATAGTTCCTTCTAATCTGTATAACAGCCCTAGGAGAGAAATACTATTATTCCCATTTTATAGATGAGGAAACTGAGGCTCAAATGAGTCTTGCGGAGGCTACAGGCTAGCTCCTATCCACCATCCAGGCATCAGGACTCTGCTTTGTAAGACATAAATAGGCTGAGCCTTTGAGCAGAAAAGCCTTAAAATATTCCAGCGGAGGAGATTTGCATGTTTAACGTGGATCGTCTTCTCCGGAGTTAATATTTCCAGGTCAGAGCGCCTTCAGGAGAGGACGGAGGTGGCCTCCCAGCTCCAGTCTCCTTAACTGCACCCTGGGAAGTCTCCACACTGCCTTTCTTTCTCCCCCGCGGTGGTCTAATCTGGAGTCAGATCCAGCCGCTGGCTCTTGCAGACGGAGAAGGACTGCAAGCCAACGGGAAAACAACAGGTGAGTTCTGAACAGTCCCCTTCTGTGCCTCGGGCAGCGTGTCTGCCTGGGCGACCGCGGGGCCACACTGACTTCCAGAACCTTCTGTCTCTGCAGGTGTTTTAGGAACTTGGCCTCAGCGCTTCAGTGACCCATATTTTATTACCTTTCAGGTTTCTATAATTCATCATTCACTCCTTTCTGAAAACCTAGAATGAAAGTTTAGCAGCTCAGTGCCCCGGCCTCTCTCCATTCTCTCCCCAAACACATCGGCCTGTTTGTTCCCTTTCATCCGCGCTCTTCCTGTTGCATTCTGTCCGTTCAATGGGGAAAGAGTGAAACCGGATGGCTGGACCCAGTGCGGGGAAATGACTTCAGAGCCACCTTTGTTTCCCTCATTCCTTTGAGCACACTTGGCCCTGCGTCTCTATGAAAGGGCTTGTTTGAACCATTTGGAACATCTAGCAAGCGGGAGATGCTGCGGCCAGAATCGCTTGCATCTTTTCAGGCTGCCTGAGACTCTGGGTGAAACTGCCAAATTTTTGCAACAAAACTAACCATGACATTGGACATTGTGTTATAAATTAGCCACAGCCTTCCAAGCAAATTGTCTCTTTTCATTGTGTCAGCGTAAGCCTTTGGGACGTTTGGCTTCAGCTACTGACTTCGGGGAGACTCAGAGAATATTTTTGTTCGGCCCCAAACCAACCCTTCAGACACCAAGCTGCATGTGCTACGTATCTTAATTCACAGTTATTCTTATCATACTTACTCAGAGGATCCCTGTTAGTTATTTTCCATTTCTCTGCCTAAAATTCTGTCAATAGGCTTTTAAGTTTTGATGTGGCAGGAAACATCTCCATTCATCTTTAAAACAAAAAGATGTACTTCTCTTTTTCTGGGCTTTCCACAATGATTATTTGAAGTTTCTTTTAAGGAAGAGTTCTTTGCAAATCTACAGTGAGAGGTATTAAAATATGTTATTATAGAGCTCTAGGTGACGTGTAGAATTTCAGCATTTGGTACTCACAGAAGCAGTGAAAAATTTCTGTTTCTGTTACATACATCACCCTGGGTTTCAAAAAAAAAAAAATGCATCTATCCATCAGCTTGAGTTATGTCACCAATAGTCAAATCAAGCTTTTGTTATTAAAAGGAAATCTGAAAAAATCCTCAGATGCTATCTAATTTCTTTTCTTACTTTTAACTTTTTTCCACAGAAAAGGTGGCATGGGACAAATCTGGACTCAGAAATAATTTTTAAGTAGTAAACTTTATTAAAATGAGGTCCAAATGACATTTATTAAAAATGAAACAGAGGACTTCCCTGGTGGTCCAGTGGTTAAGACTCCGTGCTTCTACTGCAGGGGATGCGGGTTCGATCCCTGATTGGGGAAGATCCCACATGCTGTATGGTGCAGCCAAAATAAATAAATAAGATAAAATAGAATAAAACTTCTTATATAATATGTGTAAAACACATCCACTAGATTTGATAATCTATAGTGTTTTAACCAGAAGAGAGACCACCGCATTGTGCTGCCTTTGCCCTTCCACACTGGAAAGAAAGACAACTGTGACCATCACAAAGCTTTAAAATAACACTGTAAGTAACTATTAACATCGTGTCAGTGCATAACAACTCGATTAACTTGCACTCCCTTTTGAAAATAAGCAAAATGCGTATTCTTTCTTATTTTCCCAGTAGGAATCTTTATTTAATCTGAACTGTTTCGAACTATGATTTAGAGTCTGTTCAGATGGTCCCCAAGTGAGAATGGACCAAATGTGTCTAAGGAGCTCTGCTCCATCCAGGAACACTTACCAAAGGGTAAGCCACTTCCTCCCCCCCATTTTCTTTCTCTCCTCCTCTCCTCTACCCAGAAAGGAGCTCAGTGCCCCTCTCTCTACAGCTCCTTCCCTGTCTTCTGTGTTCCAGGAAGAGTTACGTGTGGATGGGATGGGGGAAGCCGATACAGGGCAAACATTAGATGGAGCGGCCACTTCTCGTAGCGATAGTGTAAATTTCAACACCTCTAGGGTAATGGACACTTTCCAGAGAATTTTGCTCTTCTTAGAAGAAAGCAGCACTTGAAAGTGAACTCTGTTCTTTCATTACAGGTCTAAACTCCAGCCAGTTTCAATAGCACATTTTAGCAAAGACGACCTTTTACACTTAGCTGGCTTTCTGCAAGAAGACAGTCTCTTCAGGGACAACAGGGGGCTTTGCAGCCTGTCTGTTCGTACAGAGGGGGTGGACGGTGCTGTACACTCACCAAAGCATCGGGGCCCCATTGTCTGTCACTGCAACAGTTCCAGCTTCTCCATCCAAAGCAGGGGTGGGCGGCAGGGTTGGGGGATCAGGCAGGAGAGGTTTTAGGTTTCTATGAAAGAAAAAGGAAGCCTGACACACCTACCTCCTTGGGGTGAAAGGAGTCACTAACACACACACACACACACACACACACACCCATACAACCCCTTTAGGCAGAGACAAGAGTGGTTGTTATGGTGGATGCAAGTTGCTCCCCAAGAATGTCCTGAACGTGGGAGGCCACGGCAGCTGTCCCCCTTGAGCCGGCCGACGGGGCCCCTGCCAGGGCTATAATGGCTTGCTGGCCCTTGCCAGCTGTCACACTCTGCATGCCGCTGGAGCTCCGGTCCAGCAGAAGGGGTATCCAAGTCACCAGCATCAACAAGCGCCAAATCCTGTGCCCATGCTGGGCCCACACGGCCACCTGGAGCCCTCTTCTGGGGCTCACCCGAGAGCACTTTAATACACACTGACCAGAGTGTCCTGCTGATGGTGTCCTGGGCTGGGGAAGGGAGTTCTCCTTCCCCAAGACAGAGATTTGGGGAGGTTAAGGGCTAAAGAGAAACATCAGGGACACCTCCAGTAAAGAGGGGCCCTTCTGGAGGGAAGAGCAACGTGTGTGTTTCCATCTCTGATTCCCGGGGCGCCCCTGCCTACGGAGGGGGATGTTAGGCCACTGTCCCAGGTTGAGCTTCTGTCTTTCTCGTTCACTTCCTCTTCCTGCTGGCAGAGGAAGGCCCCGGGAACCCCACCTAGGATGTGGGAGGAGGAGGAAGACAGAGGGTGAAGTGTCTGGGGTCTACCCCAATCTGGCACCTCAGCTACAGGACAGAGGGGTCCTCAGGGTGAGGGCAAGCTTTGCCAGAGGGGGCTGTGCAGGATTCATGGAGGTTGGATCCTGGGAGCCGCCTCTTCTAGGACATGGGTGAAACCCATCAACTCCCCAATACTGGCTCAGCCTAGGCTGCCGCCTCCATCCATCCTTTCACCCCGTCCCCAACCATCCCCATCGTGGCCCCCTCCTCAGCTTCCTAGAGGCCTGGTCCAGCTGGAGAGAATTCTGGAAGCTGGCCACCGATGGGGCAGCTCTGCCTGTCCTGTCTGAAGGCACATTATCAACCCCAGAAACCCACCACCCTCCCACCCTCTGGGAGCCTCAGTTTCACCGTCTATGGCAGGGGTTTTTTAAATGCCCAGCTCATACGATTCCCGTGAAAATCAAATGCAAGTGTCTGTTGAAATGCTTTGGGAAACAGGATGCTTTAACAAAAGGGGGAATGATTAGTGAGGTCTTAAAACTTGAAACTTTCAAGGTGATTTCCTTGGTCTCTCTCCTTCCTGCCTCATACAGTTCTGCTTGGAGACTTAGGTCCTTCCTGCTGAGGTCTCTTCCTCTCTCCCTAAGTGAGTCCCCCAGCCTGCTAGGGGGTCCTTCCAGGCCCCTTCCCTCTCTAGGAAACCCAGGGGAAACTCTTGGATTAAAGCACTGTTTGGAGTTTGCACATTTCAGGGATGAATCTGTGAGCTAGTAGAGATTTCACACCAATTCTTAGACACTCCTGGGACACACAGTCGTTGCAAAGCTTTGGGAGGATGAAGAAATGAACAAATGATTCCGGCCCTCAAAACAATCACAACCCAATGCAGAGATGTCCTCCACATAACACCATCTAGGCTATGGGAAAAATGCTATCAATGGTCTCCAGAGCGTGATGAGAGGAAGAAGATGAGAAATCACCAAGACTCTGAGAAGAAGTAATGCTGGAGCTGAACCTGAGGCCTGGGCAGGATGTTATAGGCAAAGCTGGAGGTCAGAAGCAGAGATCAGAGTGAGCCTATGGGGAGAATGTTGGTGGAAGAAAACAGAACAAAGCAGCCCTGAAATCAGCAAGCATGGCCAGTGGGCTCTGAGAGCTGAAATCAGTCCCCATTATGATAGACCCTTCAACAGCATCCCTCTTCTTACACCAAAGGGGACCATGGTAGAGAAGCTCATTTTCTTTCAGTTACTGTCAACATCAGCACTGTCCGGTAGAGCTCTCTGTGATGATGAAATGGTCTCTGTGCTGTCCAACAGATGGCCACTATAGCCACTACTAAGCACTTGAAGCAATGCTAGTGCAACCAAGGAACTAAACTTATAACTTGATTTTATTGTAAATAGTTAAATTTTAATAGGCACAGGTAGCTGGTGGCTACTGTATTGGATGGTAGAGGTTCAGATACCAAAAGGTCCTCTTTCCCATGCCATTTGGCCATGGGATAATGACAAGCTGCAATAGTATGCCCTGGTGTTGGGATAGAAGACTTCTAGGGTCACTGAGTAATCTCTCCCTTATTTGGGGAAGAGAAAAGTTCAGTTCCACCATGAACAGATATGAGTGTGTGGGTGGGTTGTTGTTTTTGGATTTTGTTGTTGTTGTTTCCTGCTAAAAGGCCAATTTCTACGTGAGTTTTTACTTAAGCAAGAGTCGAGTCGCTGACAGAATGAATACGTGTCTCTTTTGGGGAGGAAAGAAATCCCACCCCCAAAGCTCCTTAGTCCCTAAAGACCTTTTAGTCAGAGAGAGGGAAGAGGGAGAGGCTGGGAGTAACCATTCTAATGCTACTGGTCCTTGAGCCCAGAAATTTAGTTCTCAAACCTCGCAGGAAATCACGTATTTAAAAAAACCTGTTACAACCATGCTCATAGCGGCATTATTCACAATGGCCAAAAGGTGGAAGTAAACCAAGTGTCCATCTATAGAGAACTGGATAAACAAAACGAGGTATATACATATAATGGAATATTATTCAGCCTTAAAAAGAAACAAAATCCTGACACATGCTAAAGCATGAATGAACATTGAGGACATTATGCTAAACGAAATAAGCTGGTCACTAGAAGATAAATACAATATGATTCCACTTATATGAGGCCTAGAGTAGTCGGATTCATAGAAGTATAATGGTTGCCAGGAGTAGCAGGGAGGATGGGGTATTGTTTAATGAGTATAGAGTTTCAGTTTTGCAAGATGAAGAGTTCTGCGGATTGGATGCACAACAATGCACTTAACACTACTGAACTGTACAATAAACGGTTAAGATGGTACATTAAGTTATGCATATTTGACCACAATTTAAAACAAACCAATACGCATATGTATACCAAAAAGCAGAGGCAGAGGGCAGAAGGAGGTAGGCACAGGAGTTTTAGCCTCACCATGCCACCAGTGCTCCAAGAACAGCCGCACTCCACCCGAAAAGGCACGTCCCTCCCTCCTTCCCTCCCTCCCGGAGGCCTGTCCTGTGATTCTCCATCGGGCGCTCACAATAATGTCCTTAAGCGGTGCCAGCAGTACCTCCGCGCCGGCCTGAGGAGCGGGTGGCCAATGAGCACGCGCCTGCGCCAGACCTCGCGCCCCCATTGGCTGCGCCCAGCAGCCCGCGACCCCTCAGGTTCCCAAGCCGGGTTTAAAGGGGTTGGGCGCGGGCTACTGCCCTGCCATCCGCTCCCCGCGCGCAGGTTTGCGGGGAGGGGCGGCCTGCTGAAAGGTCCACCCCGGGGCGTTCCTGAAGGGCGCTTCGGCCCTCCCCACCGTCCCCCAGATGTATTATGCGGTTTCCCAGGCGCGCGTGAACGTGGCCCCTGCGACCATGTTGCGGCCACAGCGGCCGGGAGACGTGCAGCTCGGGGCCTCCCTGTATGAGCTAGTGGGCTACCGGCAGCCGCCCTCCTCCTCCTCTTCCTCCACTTCCTCTTCCTCCTCCACGACGGCCCCCCTTCTCCCCAAGGCGGCGCGCGAGAAGACGGAGGCGCCCGCCGAGCCGCCGGGCACGGGAGCCGGGCCGGGCGCGCACGCGGGCGGCGGCTCCCGGGCAGACGCCAAGGAGGAGCAGCAACAGCAGCTGCGGCGCAAGATCAACAGCCGAGAGCGGAAGCGCATGCAGGACCTGAACCTGGCCATGGACGCGCTGCGCGAGGTCATCCTGCCCTACTCGGCGGCGCACTGCCAGGGTGCACCGGGCCGCAAGCTCTCCAAGATCGCCACGCTGCTGCTCGCCCGCAACTACATCCTGCTGCTGGGCAGTTCGCTGCAGGAGCTGCGCCGCGCGCTCGGCGAGGGCGCGGGGCCCGCTGCACCGCGCCTGCTGCTGGCCGGCCTGCCTCTGCTCGCCGCAGCGCCGGGCTCAGTGCTGCTGGCGCCCGGCGCCGTGGGGCCGCCCGACGCGCTTCGCCCGGCCAAGTACCTGTCGCTGGCGCTCGATGAGCCGCCGTGCGGCCAGTTCGCGCTCCCCGGCGGCGGCCCGGGCGGCGGCGCGGGCAGCCCCGGCCTTTGCACCTGCGCCGTCTGCAAGTTCCCGCACCTCGTCCCGGCAGGCCTGGGCCTGGCCGCGGTGCAGGCGCAGTTCTCCAAGTGAGGGCTGGCCCGGGCCCGGGGCGCGACCTCGGCCCGGCCTCCCGCCGCCCAGCTTCTGCGCGTCCCCGCGCCCTGCGCCCCGCGAGAGCAGGGCCGAGCAAAGAGGGCATTTCGAACTTTCTCGCCCGGAGAAAGGGACTGTTGGGCGTCCCCCTCCCCGCCCCCACCCCGGGGAAATTAAAGTGACCCGAGCGGATGTTCGATAGGGCGTCGGGGCTGTTTGGGGTTCTGGGTGGATTCCAGCTGCTTTGCGCAGCAAGTGCGCACTCCCACTGCCACTGTCACCCAGCGCTTGTCTCTCCCGGCTCCTGGAGTCGCGCGCTTCGCAGGGGGTGATGTGGACTTCAGGGCGCCATGCTCGCCCAGGGTGCGGCGGCAGGCCAGGCCCGAGGAGACCAAGGGGCTGCTCTCGGAGGGCGGGGGGGAGAGGTGGCGGTGTTTTCCTCTCCTCGGCCAGAGGTCATAGGCGCCCTTGTTCCCAGCAGCCAGCCCCTGTTAGAGGAGGCTTCCCGACCCCAGAAAGCCGAGAGAGACCACTTAGTCGGTGCAGAAGGTCTCGGGCGTAGCAGACGGACAGACCCTCTGCGGCTGGACGGTTGGCGTCGCGGTGCCACGGGAGGGGGCGATGACAATTCCCGGGTCGATGGGTGTGCTGGGTTGGGAAGTCCGCTTTCGTACCCCGACGATTACAATGCAGCTTTTGATAATCGCATAACCGTGTGTTTTGTTGCGATTATTCGCTTTGAAATCCTGGGGTCTTCTTAGAAGGGCAGTTTAGAACTCAAGATTCATCGTTTTGTGCCCCCCTTCCCCAAAGGTAGCGTAACCAACATTTGAGCTTGCTTAAAAACAACCACCTTTCCCCCGCAGAAGGGGTTCCCCGTGTCCTAAAAAGTAGGTAACAATGCGTTTCGCCGTTGCCGTCCTGTCAGAAAGCACGATCTCTAATTAACGTTGTGCCTCGTTAAAAGACGCGGAGGGGAACCGGGAGTCTCACACAGCAGGCTGCTCGGAGCGGCCCCGCTGCGGTGGCAACGGCGGGATGGCGTTTTCCGCGCTGTCCCTTCACGTGCGGGTCCTTGGACCAGCGCGTGGGGCGGGTCATCTGGCCGCTGTGCGATTGAAGAACTATCAGTACATTGATTTGTTACAGACGTTAACAAATTACTTCACCCAAGATGATTTTATGATCTTTCAGAAGCTTGCTTTGGATTTTATGTTTAAGGTTTTTGGTTGTTGGTAGTAGCCGAATTTAACTGGCATTTTATTTTTTTCTCTAACTTTGTTTCGTTGCGCTGTGAAGAATCAACAAAATAAACATGTAAAAACCTTACATTTTCCGCCTGATTTGTTTGTTAATAAAAGTGTAAGGTGCCCTGGTGGATCCAGAACCTCAGGATGAAGGGTAATAATTAAATGACACGGGTCAAGATTTTTAAACCTGACTTCCTGATTTGTAAAATAATCCAATGGAGTCAAACTGTAGGTCAAGTTCAGGCATCGCAGGTGAATGGGTGGGTGAGAGGAGGGAGGGAGGAATTCCAGAAATTAGTTCTTAGCCAAGCTGGGGCGGGGGGAGGGTCTTTTTACACTACAGTCTGGAAAATGGGTTATGAAATACGTTTATGATAAAATTATTTTCTACTCATCATATTTCTCAGAAATCTACTTTTTTCTGTCTCAGTGGACAGAAGCTTAAACAATATCTCATGGCTATGAGCTTTCCCCCCCATCATTTAAATCAGGTTGGAGTTGTCTCCCAGGAAATTATGACCTTGGACATCATTTTATTCTAACAAGTGAAGAAAACTCTTCTGTCTGATGATGTTACAAAGAATTTGGAATGTGGACTTGCTCACATGCGATATTTAAATATTCATAGTTATTAATGAAATACAACCACATTTAAAGGTAGGGGGATCATAGGGGAGAAATAGTGTCCCCTTTAACCTGTGGAAAATTAAAGAAAGGCCAGATAAGGTGATTTACTCAATTTTATCCACATTGGTTAATGTGAAGCATGTATACATTTAGGAAAAATGAGCATTCACTTCGGGAACACAGAAGGGATTGGTGGGAAGGAGTGCAGGCCAGATGGAATTGCCTTGCCTACCATCCTGGCTAAGTGTCTATTTACTCAAGGGGAGGGGCAGGAGAGGACTTGAGGGAAAGTAGCGCTATGCACCAACCCATTTCGGGGAAGAATTTCTCATTCTTCCTGACTCTGCCATCAGAATATTCACAGGCTTCTATTATAACTAAATTTGAATTGTGGCCTTCTGTGTATTTAACAGCTGTCTTTGCTTACCTTGCATCTTGACAATGGACAGAGAGAAAATGAACAACTAAATCAAAACCAAATCAGGTCGCCCCTGAAAAAAAATATTTCTAGGATATTAGAAATAAACAATTCCTCCAATAGTCCCGACTATATCACCTAGATGCCATCCTCATTTTGAAAACCATCTCTAAAAGAAGCAGAAAGCTATAGGGCAGAAAAGGGATGGGTGGTCTCCCTCCTGTCTCTACTCATAAACTGGAGCAAGTACCAGTGCCTTATAGGAAAGGTAACACTACATGTGATTTTTTTATTTAACTGAAAAAAATCACAACCTATCATGCTTTCCAGAACCACTAAAGATTACGAGTGAATTTCACAAGAATATGCAGGGCTATTTTGAATATCATCAAAGTATTTAAGTTATCTGCCTGCATGTAGCATCTTATTGGCCCATGTGCCAAGCAAGATGAGCAGACCCCCTCCTTATAAGGAATTTACATCCCGAAAAATAGCATCAGAGGGCATTCAGGAGTCCTGTAGAATCAAAGGCAATTATATATGGTGCCCCAAATGCAAAGTTAGACCTCTGAACATATGTCTATGGGAGGGTAGCATATTCTGCAGACACAATATTTAAGTGCAGACATGTATGTTGTAGAGCAAGGAGTTGCTTTTTGAAATCTGCAGGCAGGCTTTTTGCAGAAGGAACAAGTTTAAGCTGGTCTTGGAAGCGGTTGGGAAAGCAGAGAGGGTGTAAGACAGGCTCCTTGAGAAAGGTTCACCCGGCTTCAGAAGCACAATGAAAAGAAACATGTGGCTCAACGCCAAAAAAAGTTCTCTGCATCCAGCCAACCACCAATTTGTGATCCCAGCGACGAGAGTGAACAGAACCTAAGGGGAAAATACACAAGGCCCTGAGAAATTACGTTGTTATATGTGCGGGAGGCCAGGTGAGCAATCAATCAGTAAACAGAGAGCAGATTAAATGCACTGTGGGATTTCCCTAGCCTGTAGTGATGGTCTATTTAGAGGTGTTCTCCTCCAAGGGAAACTGATTACACCAGGTATGAAAATACAACCTTGTAAGATGTATAACTTAGAAGGTAAGTGCCCCCATCAAGAAAGAGGCTCCACCCCAAGTATGGAAAGTATTTCACTTTACCAAACTTCAGATTATTAACAACAGTGCTTCCATGTTGCCCGTCTGGTTCAGGGTCACCCATCTAGTCTTTGCTGACTTCCCAGATATGCAGGTGAGGCTGGGTCCAAGCTGGCAGTCAATACTCAAGAGTCTTAGCCTGCTAGCTAGACCTCATAGGCCATAAAGGAAGCCAGCCAGAAGAAGGACTTTTCTTTCTGCCACACAAGGACACATTATGAACTTGCTAAGAACAAGGTGATGGTTAGGAAGAGCTTTTTCTCACCATGGCATACAGCACATCTATTGAGAAAATGCATTTCCTCCAGAAGGCATTTTCTTGCTAGCTCACTGCCCCTTCCCTCTTCTGCACACTCATAAATATCAATAAGAAGATTACCACCTTCACTGAAGGAGGCTCAAGAAACCACAGATTGAAAAATGTCATGTTTTTCTAACACACAGATTCACTTTTATCAAGCAACTTTTAGTTGTAGGGAAATATTGTTTTCAAGCAGGGTCCAGCTTCTCCTACCAAATATAAGATGTGAAAACAGAGTAGCAAATTAATCTTCAAGACCTAAACTAGCCTCTTTATTTATGGAGATGTTGCAAATGACTTCTTCAAGCAGTTTCCATTCTGTCCTTTTTAACTAAGCCCAGCATAAAAGCTGAAATGCCTGATCAGAAATCAAGCCAAATTCTTTCTGCTCGTGTGGAATTGGCCCCTCCATTAGAAAACTTTCCCCTTTGCCTCCAGCTGATGTTGACAGGCCAGAGCTCAGACTCTGAGTTCAGGACAACCAAGTCCTTAAACATTACAGGCTGCTTGATGCTCGGGGGCATCAAGCAAAGGGAGTGATTTCTCCTTCACTCTCAGCTTTCCTCAATGACCACAGAGGACAGTGGACCACTGCCCGGGACAAAGGCCACAGGTGCCAGATCGTCTCTGACTCCCACAGAATGCCAGTGGGGCAAGAGACCCTAGGGGTTATCTTCCCACCCTCCTCCCTACCAAAAAAGGCAACTGTGACCCAGGAAGGTCACAAGCACGCCCGAGGTCCCCAGGTAGTCAGAGTCAGCGATGCCAGGGTCCAGTACCTGCTTTGAAGAGGCAAAAGCTGCTTCCTTGGTTTGTCCTGGTGGGACTGGAGTCTCCTGGAAACAGGAATCCTGGCAGGAGTTGAGCACATCCTTCCTGCCCCCTGGAAAACCGCTGGCCTCTGGCCCCATGCAGCCTCTGCGCTCAGCCCTCCGTCTGCCCCTGCAATTAGCAACCAGAAGAAGCAGACCCAGGGCCAGTCCCCCACCAGGTGACCTGGCTGCAGTTTAGTCACCTGAACTTTATCCAGCAGCCTTGTCCCAAGCTCCGAGGGAGGCCCAGATTGGTGACAGGGAGCGGCAGAGGCAAAGCAAACCTTTTGAGATCCTCTGATGGTTACATGTTTGTCATTAGGGTTTCAGAAAGCACCGCTCAGAAGGCAAGGGAATAGACAGCTGACGGACAAGGGCGGCAGGGCAGAGGGGAAAGCAGTTTCTTAGGGGTTTCCACTTTGGGGGCTGCCTTTTAGTGTTTCCATGGTGACAGTGTTCTCACACTGATGGACCCTGATTTTCTCAACAGTGTGGGCATACTTTTTGCCGAGTGTTTTTCCTGGACGCGAATGTTTCTCCAAGAGGCTGCTTGGCAGTAAGTGCTGGCTGCCACCAAACCCCAGGATAGAGGACAGGCACCCCGATGGGGGCCCTGCACGTGGAACACCAGCCAGAGGTAGATGATGGATGGGGAAAATGCTCACCATAGGCCCCAGCACTGGGATCCAGAAGGGCTATTGTGTCCCAGATGCTTCTAAGTAATATGGGTAACTCCTTAGAGGATGCCAAAGTTATACAGCCAGGAGACTCCAAAATAACAAGATCAGATGAGAACACATCGGTGGGGAGAGTTAGGGAGAGAAAAGCCACCTCACCTGGAAGCAGGCAGGTGGGAAAGTGGAGCCGCTGGTAGTGGGAATGGTAGAGCAGCACTAGTACGAATAAAAATGGTCTTGACATTGACAAGAGCTAGCATTGCGTTTATCATGTACCCAGCAGTGTTCTAAGCATTTTACGTGCATGACTTCATTTTGTAGGCGCTACTATTACCCCATTTTACAGATGAGACAACAGAGGCATGAAAAGGTAGAAACTAAGGAAGCTGAGGCCAGTTAAAGAAAGTCGTAGAACCAGACACTGAAAGAAATGAGGCTTTGTCTGGGGGAGGGAGAGCCCTCCCTAGGTTTCTTTCCTCATCCTCAGTTCTCAAGGTCAGCACTCCCACCCACCTCTACTCCTCTGGGCCCACGTCTGGCTGTGGTTGATACTCTCAGAATGTGTCTAATCAATGTGAAGTTGAGATTCAACACGTCCCTGCACACAGTGAATAGACACTCCAGCTAATTCCTCCTCTTTCTTGAGTTAGAAATGCCCTGAGATCAGTGTGGTTATTTTGGATATTTCACTTCTAGCTTTTTTGTTTGTTTCATTTATTCCACTTTTTTTTTTTTTTTTAAATTTCCAGCGTTGCCAGATCTGGCTGCTATGAGGAAGGACGGTAGTGAAATATCAGGGATTGTGAGTGGGCCAGAAGGCAGACCTCACGCAGCCTACACCTTCAAGACGATGTGTCCCTGGTCCTGCTGGCGTTCAGGCGAAAAAACAAAATGCAAAACAAAAGCTTTGAAGGTAGTGATCCCTAGGTGTCCTCCAATTCAAATCTTAAAATCCAGAGTTGAGCCGAAGTAGAATCCGTAAAGAAAATTTTGAAGATAACTTGATAACATTTTCTCTAACTGGGGAGTATTTTCTTGCTGTTATTATGATCGTTTGGTTTCGTTTGCTTGCTTCTGGCAGTTTTAGTCACGTCATCCCCTGTGCAGTCCTGGTTCTTCATAGCTTTTTACTCTATCAGAGACAGTTACAGTCAGGAGGCAAAACCAACAATTTTCTCATCACCAGTGGAGGGAACAAAACAAAACTGGGCATCACAGCATCTCATTTAATAGACAACTTTTGAATTCACTCATGACTGTGTAATCCATGGTTCTAGGGGCTCTGAGATGCCCTTTGTATTTTATACTCACAAAGACCCAAAGTAACTCAAAGGGAGAGTTTTCAGCTCTGAAACATAAACCATCCCCAGGGAGTGTGTGAGGGAGGGATGTGCTGAAGGGGGCTAGTGGGGCAGACCCGCACCCACGGTAGGAACAGAGATGGGGGGAGAGTCCCTTCATCTCCCCATCTCCTCCACCCCTGGAACCCGTGCTGTGCTCCAGCACGATCAAATACCAATCTCCTCTCCCATCTCCTTTCCACCCTCCTGTTCTTCTCTTCCTGTAGAGTCTTAACTATGCACTGCCTCGTGCCTCGCCATCTGTCATGCCTTGCCATTGGTTACTCTACTCACTGGCCACGTGACCTTGGAGAGGCTACTTGAACTCTTGGTGCTTCAGGCTCTTCAACTCTAAGATCTAATACTAGGAGCCACCTCACTGGGAGTTAAACGAGGCAGTGCATGTCAATGGTTAGCACAATGCCTATTGTAATGGTGGTTGTTTCTCCTGTTGCCACTCATACAGTTTTTTCCATCGGCTAGAAATATGTTAGTTACATGATTATTATCCTGTTGATAGTTCCTTCAGAAAGCAGTGGTGTGCACTCAATCATTCCCATCTTCTCTTGCAATTCATGAATAGGGCTCACGACAGCATTGGATGGTGCCAAGTAAAAATCCATTTCTAATGAGCAAAGCTGCATTCTAAAATCTCCAGCTCCTTCTGGCACTAGCTCAAGCCCAACGGTGGCTTTCGAGGGGCTTCTCCTAGGGAGCCCTATACTGGGCTCTGTCCTTCCAAGTTGGCTGTCAGAGCCCAGCTACGACCCCCTGCTACTGTGGAGCCAAAATGCTTCTCCAAGATAGAGGGGGCTGGGCACCGGGATTTTCCTTCTGCAGATTGACTAGCAGACAACGGGTTCTTCAGAAACCACAACATTTCAGCTGTTTTGACCACAATAGCCACAAGCTGAGTGGATGTCATTTTGTCCCAGCGGAGTGTCAGCTCAGGACAGCTCCAAACACTATCAACTGGTTTGTGGTGAGGGGCATAAACACCAGGCTGGCTGAGTGAAGTCACTGCCTGAGTCATCTCTCTACAGGGAGGCCGAAGAGCGCTCAGGCCCACAGGGCTCCAGGAAGGTGCTGGGGCTCCTCCCAGCCCGCAGTGAGCCCGGATGGGACTCAACCATCACGCCTCTGTCCAACAAGGGAGCGGCTTCCTGCTAGGCACCTACACACACTTATTTCTCAAATAGTGCTTGTGGTCATCTAGCCTCAGGGGATGGTGCCCAGAACAAGTGTCAGCCTGTGTTCAGGAATCTGCCTCATCAAAAATACTTGTTGAATGAGAAAGGAAGGAAGGAGGGAAGGTGGGAAGGAGGGAAGGAAGGAAGGGAGGAAGAAGGGAGGGAGGGAGGGGAAGAAGGGAGGAAGGCCTTATTAATATTCAAATTTTAAATCATAATTATGTTTTGTTTCAAACTCATTAATTAAATGATTATCTTAAACTGGTCAACAGGACACAGTCAGAAAAAAATACTCTGATTAATTAAACTTGTCTCCCAAAGTAAAATAAAATAGATTAGACCTGTTTTTTGCTCCTCAGGTCTTAGGAGGAAATAGGGCATCGAGAAGCAAGTAGCACCTGCACTCGGTTGAGGCCAATGAGGCACTTCCTTGGATACAAAATTTAAGGGGGCACCAAAAACTCAGTTATCACAATAAAATTTTAATGTGATTTTTTTAAAAAAATCAAAATTGATGCAAAAATCCATGAACAAAATGTCAAAAGTTTAAATACAGACAGGACCAGTGTCACTGATTTTTTCCCAGCCTCCAACGCAGCAATGGAGGCAAGCCTCCACCTGCCGCCTCCCAGTTTGGAAGGGCCATTCCCACGTCACTCACGAGGCCATCGCCTCCCCACTGTCCCTGCCCTCCTGGGCCAGGCCAGGGAGGCTGGAGGGAAGCACTTCAGATGCCGAAGGTAGCTCTCTGTCCACTGATGCCAGGGTCATAACAGGGGCATAAGGGGCAGCCCTGGGCAACCTGGCTGGCATCAGAATGTTCCCTTCCCAGTTGCCCTCTCCCTAGCTCCGTTACCTTGCAGAGCTTTATACAGAAACTCTTTAAGCCTTGATATCCTCATCTGTAAAATAGGAGTGATAGTGGTGTTGGCCTCTCAGGATTAAATGATACCTGTGAGCGGAGCGCCTGGAACCGTCACGACTGTAGACAAGCCCAGGAGCCCGCGTCTCCCTCTCCTTGGGAGCGCAGGCCGTGGGGCAGCAGTGCGGCTCGGCTCGCAGAAGGAACAACCCCTGTTGCCTTCGGCTGTTTGTGCAGAGACCCGTGTAGCTGGCCCTGCTGAGGGATGCAGGGCGGAGGACACAGGTGTGCCTGGAGCTGTCTGTGTTTCCAAGGAGCCTCGAAATGGTAGTAGCAGTAGTTGTATAGCAACAGTGGTGGTCCACACTGTTCCTGAGCGTCTCACGAGGAGTGTTATTTAGCAACAAGCCTGTGCTAAGGGCTTGGGGTAGACAGAAGAGTTCAGAGGAGGGAACCCAGCCCAACAAGAGGGAGGGCAGGTCTCGGGGCTGGAGTGAGCTGCACCCTGTGCTCAGCCCTGCTAAGCGCAACTTCCAGCCTCGAAGTCTGAAGCCCTGGGGGACGAGGGAACTCCCTCTGCCAGGCCCAGGGTTTCATCCCCTCACCTCACCAGGTGGTGGTGTCCCCTGGGGCTGGAAGCCTGGTGACTCCACGCAGGGAGCCTGGGGTCGCCATATCAGGGCACGCTTGACAATTAAACATAAGGAGGCTTGGAACACGGTCCCATGTCACCCAAGGCCCAGCTGGGTAAAATAAAGGGCTTTGTTTTCTGAGCAATGGCTGATCCTCGCACACCGCTGCCCCTCACACCAAAATCTTAACCCTGGGAAGATGGCTCCCCAAGGCAAGGAATAGATAGCCCACCTTTCCCGCTGTCTTTGTTGTTGTCTGAAAGTTTTCGGGATGTCGTAAATATTATACATGTCAGATTGAATTATCTATTCATTTGAAAAATGCTTGCTGTGGCTTTTAAAAAGAGGGGTGCCTCGTTTAAGTGCATGCAGGAATAATCAGTTACACTCAGTGGCCTCTTCAACTGGAACGATTCCCCCCTCCAAAGGGAAAACGCTAAACGTTTATGTTCATTTTTAAATTAAAAAAAAAAAAAAAAAAAAACAGAATTGGAAAAGACCCCTCCCCCCTTAGGAGAATTTGTTAAATACTTGTTCATTCAAATGACCTTCCCTGATTCAGCAACTAAAACAGTGTGTTAAAAAGCCTTTGAAACAAGATTTGCAGACACTGGGTTCTGGTCAAGCTGCCCCACCCAGCCTTATAAAGAGCCTGCAGAGATCAGGGATGCCACGATGACTCTTTTACTATTTCTACTTTGGAACTGTTGTGAGAGAAACAGAGAGGGAGGCTTTGGAACTGGCTTCTATGGCAATTTTTAAAAGAGAGACCTTTATTACTTAGATATACTCATTGTAAATAAATTAGACCATTTCAAAAAGAATACAGAAGAACATAGAAATTGTCTCTTATCTCCCTGCTCTGAAAACCGCTGCTAACAATCCCCTGGTATAGATTGTTACAAATTTTCTTCTCTGCACACATAGTCAAACATACGAAACAGATCAGAGTTAAACTAGACAGACTGTCTTGTAACCTGCTTTATTCCTTTAACAATAGATTGTGGACAGCTTTCTATGCCAAAAATATGTTCCTATGTCACCATTTAACCTGGATTCTACTGTATGCTGTCCTGTGATTTATTGAAGTAACTCCCTATAAATGGACATTTCATTCTCCCCCTCAATGTTTTACTACTGTAAGTCACACAGTAGTGAACATTGTGTACATACATCTGTGTGCCCTGTCTCAGTTTATCCTAGGATAAATTTCTAGAGGTGAAGTAACCACATTGAAAGTTATCACATTGGTCAGGCTTTGACTACATTTGGAAAATAGGTCCCTCCAGGAAGGTAGGACCAATTTACTCTCCCACCCGCAGGTCCTGAGAACGTGTGTCCTCATAGCCTTGACTGCACTGGGTACTTTTATTTTGAAATATGTCTGTGTGTCTCTTTGTATTTGATATCTTTTTATGATTATAGAAAAAATACAAGATCATTATAACATTTCAAACATTATCAATTGATATAAAGTAAAAAGTGAAACTCCAGCCTAAAGTTTTCTATTATAACCCCACACCCTCAGATGACCTGATCATATTTTTTCCAAAATTTTTTTCCATACCTATACAGAAAAAAAAATTTTTTTTTCTTTCTTACAAAAATGGTTTATTATTCAGATTGTTTTGCAACTGGCTTTTCTCTTTCTGTGTTTCTGTATATACTGTGGCTTCCTTTCCACGTCAATAATTTACAAATAAATAAATACAGGTCTCATTTTCAATGGTTGCCGAGTGTTCCACAGAAAGGACATGCTATAACTCACTGCCCCAGTCTTCAGGGATGCACACTTTAGTTGTTTTCAATATCTGAATGAACATCTTTGCTCACAGATCTCTGCATGTGTATAGGACCTTCCTAAGATTATTCTTAGAAAAACACTCATGCCAAAGGGTTTGCACATTTAAAGTGTCAATAGCTGTTTATCAAATTACCCCTCCAAAGTTAACACTCCTGCCAACAATATATGAGAGTGCCTGTTTCCGTGAGATAAACAGGGTCTAGACCTTCCCTTGGCAGGTGTATATTGTAGATATATTTTGGAGTGAGGGGAGAACCAGTCTGGAAAGGCTATAAGAATCCTTTGATATCTTTGCTCACACGAGGGACCTCAGCTGTCCTGTCTCCTCACCACCCCCCATCTCAGTTCATGCATGCATAAATTTTCAAAGTTATGTCGATATTTTCTGCAATATTTATAATTGGTGCATAAGAAAGATCTGTATGAATTGACCCACTTTCTATCCAAATCAACCAATTCAAATGGCAAACACATAACTCACTTTAATGCAACCTTGGGATTTCTGATTTTCCACATCTGTAAGAGACGAACACAATCTGTTCCTTGCAAGCCACCACTGGGAGATGGTTTGAAGACTGTGGCCATTCTTGAACTGCTCTAAGCCTGCATTGTTCAATACGGCAGCCAGTGGACACATACAGCTATTGAGCACTTGAAATGTGGCTAGCCTGACCTGAGACGTGCTGTAAGTATAAAATACACGCTGGATTTGAAGACTTAGTATGAAGAAAAGAATCTAAACTATCTCTTTAACAATTTTTGTATTGATTACATGCTGAAAGGATAATATTCTGGACACACTGGCTAAATAAAATATACTGTTAAAATTAATTTTACCTCTTTCTTTTCTTTTAAAGTGGTGACTAGAAAGTTTCCAATTACATATATCTATATGTGTAGAGGAGAAAATGAAAAATGTAAGATTAAGTTTGGGTATTCAAAAATATAAAAAGTACCAGGTTAGGTCTGGGCATTAAAAGACAGTGTTTAGTCTGAATGCAAGGAGACACTTGGAAACTAAAATGAATGACAAGTGATAAGCTTGTGAGTTTCTCCTTTTTTTCTGTTTTGCCAGCCCTGCATCTCTTCCTTTCAAATAAATAAATAAATACATCTGTGGCTCGAATTATATTTCTCTTGGATGGCACTGCTCTAAGCTGTCTTTACACCTGCAGAAATATACCCAGACTTTGTGTGCGGTCTCTTTCTCTCTCCTTCCTCCCTTCAACTCGGTTCAATCCTCTAATTTGCAGAAATCACTGATTATTTTCCCAGGATAGTTGACCTCTGTCACTTTGGCTATCCGGTATATGAACTGACTCTCTGAAGGGAAAACAAAGCCCTGATCTGTAACGTTTGCTCATTTCCACGGTGTCAATACTCCCATCATCCATGGCCAGTTCCAAGCTGCTGATGTGATGCCCCGGAACATGGAGCTGGGAAGAGAGGCAGTGTAACCGGGTTCTGGTGAGCGGGTACAGCCAGCGCCAGCGCACCAGTGCTTATCAATCCTCTTCCTGTTGAGGCTGAATCCCCAGCCACATGGAAGGTAAGACCCCCACTTCCACTCAGGAAGCCAAAGGTCGCATACATTCCCTCCCCCAATCCTGGGCACCCAGAGCTTGGGCTCATGATCTAAGTGAGGCCAATCTGATCCCCCTGCACAAGATGCTGAATGTGGAGGTTGAGACAGGCGGGGGGGTTGGGGTGTGGAAGCTGGGATGGTAAATGCTGTCTGGGGCAGAGTCCAGTGGGGGGAATCCAGCTAAGGCAGCAGCAAGTGTCCGACGACAATGGTGACGGCGGTGGCATCCAGAGCAGACTGTTCTTGTGGCAGGACCTTGCTTGTCCCAGTTACCCTTGAACCCATTTTCTCAGCCTCCTCATTGATGCAATAAGCCAGCCAATCTCCCTCCATTAATTCCTCATCTGCTAGGTTAACCAGAGTCAAGAATGCAGACTAGCTATTTACCTATAACACTCAGGTGATGTGATATAACAGGTGCTCTGGCTGAAATATAGGGCAGATAGGAGACTGGCTAGTTCTAAAAGAGGGGCACTCACCTGAATCATCAGTGGACCTTTAAAAACAGGCATGTCCAGAATTGAAAGCAGGAACTTGAACAGATATGTGTACACTTATGCTCATAGCAGCACTGTTCACAATAGCCAAAAGGTGGAAGCCAGCCAAGTGTCCATCCATGGATGACTGGATAAACAAAATGTGGTATATATATTTATACACACACACACTGAAATAGTATTCAGCCATAAAAAGGAAGGAAATTCTGATACATACAACTTGGATGAATCTTAAAAACATTACACTTAGTGAAAGAAGCCGGGCACAATATTGTACAATTCCACTTACATGAGGTACATAGATTTAGTCAAATTCATAGAGACAGAAAGTAGAATGGTAGTTGTTAGCGGCTGGGGGTGGTAGGACTGGGGAGTTGTTGTTTAGTGGATACAGAATTTCAGTTTGGGAATATGAAAAAGTCAAGATGGGTGGTGGTGATGATTGCACACCACCATGAATGTACTTAAAGCCACTGAACTGCACACTTAAAAGTGGTTAAAATAGTAAATTTTGTTATGGATATTTTACCACAATAAACAATAATTGAAAAAAAAAACAGATGCACAACTAATTTCCATTCCCAAAGAATTTTAGTCCAGGATGGAGGCCGGGCTCGTATGTGGGTTTTAGAACTCCACAGGTGAGCACACCTGATTGAGAATGACTAGGGGAAAGCATGGAATGACTTGAATTCAAAGGGTTTGATTTCAGTGACTTTTCTGCCTATAGGTCTTCACTAGTCTCTAAACCAGAGGTGGCTTGAGGCGTGAGGGCAGCTACAGATATGAGCTGTTTGTTTGTTTGTTTAAAATGAATTAGAAGTTGTCGACATTTGAAAATCAGGAAATTTTACGTAAAAATCCAGAATTTGAATTTCTCTGGAAAAATTGGAAGGTACAACCAAACTAGCCCAGCTTCCGCAGACCCAGTGAGTTAGAGCCGAGTAAGGATGACCCTCCTAAGCCACAGTCTCCACCATTCCCTTCTATGTTACCCCAGCTCCTCACCTGGTCTTTGAGGTCTTTGGGCTTCCGACCCACACTCTAAATGAGCAAGCTGACCAGTGCTGAGAAAGCCAATCCCTTTAAACTGTGTTTTCAAAGAGTTGAAATCACCCCCACGTTGACAGGTAGGTAAATAGGCAGCATTAGTTACATAAGCCAAGGTGATATTGACAAATACCAAAAGCTCCATCCTCATTTTAACTTTCTTACTGATTTTCTGGGACAACACTGTTTTGTTAAACTGTAAATTCAGTTTGGTTCTTCAACAGTTAAGCTCTGCTTGAATTTTTTTTTTTTTTTTTAATTTAACACTCTTTCGTATTGGATCAAATTCATCAAGTCAATCTTGGATCTTATTTACCGAGGCTTCCATTTCAAAGTAACCTGGAATACACAGATTTCCTGTGACCGGCAGAAGGCGAGGCAGTTTGGGGGTTTGGCTGAGAGAGAAGATATAAAAATTATGGGTTCCTTTTTTTTTCATAAAGCAAAACTCGGGCTCCCCCAAGCCCCTGCACAATTATCTCAACTCCACGAAGACGGGTGAAAATAGACGCCTCTTCTGATTTGGGGGCCTGTATTCAAGGAATTGCCCTGGGAATATCTAAAACAGGTTTGGCCAACAATAGCTGAAATACTCCCGGTGTGGGGTAAGAGGCCACGCTGCCTCATCATAGGGTTGATAAACGAAAAAAGAAGGAGAAAAAGGAGGGAAGGAGGGGGCAGCAAGGAAGTTAGTGCCAATTTTCTAATTTTTACTTTTCAGCTGTCTCCCTTTTCTTGAGGCTTAACTTTTTTTTTAATTGAAGCTTAGTTGATGTACAATATTATAGAAGCTACAGGCATACAGTATAGTGATTCACAGTTTTTAAAGCTTATACTCCATTTACAGTCATTATAAAATATTGGCTATATTCCCTGTATTCTACAATATATCTTTGTAGCTTATTTTATACATGATAGTTTGTACCTCTTAATCCCCTATCCCTATCTTGCCTCTCCCCCTTTCCCTTTCCCCATTGGTAACCACACGTTTGTTCTCTATATCTGTGAATCTGTTTCTTTTTTGTTATGTTTACTAGCGTGTTTTATTTTTTAGATTCCACATATAAGTGATATCATCCAGTATTTGTCTTTCTCTGCCTGACTTATTGCACTTAGCATAATGCTCTCCAAGTCCAGCCATGTCAACCGTCTCCCTTTTAACATGAGATCCCAATGCTGCTTTCCTATCTCACCTTACAGGTGAGGCTTATAAGACCTGAAAATAAATTGCTTTAGTTTGTGGGTACAAAAGTTGGTTTGTGGGTGTTGCACTTGTGTGAAAGATACCTCAGCTTCAAAACCCAACTGACCTCAAACCTCTGCTCTGTGTTGGTTTCCCAAGGTCAGCACAGCACTCACCGTTGGCCTGTGTGGTATCCCCATAAACACACACACATGCGCACACACACACACACACACACACACATTTATCCTGAAGCGTGATTGCCTCACTCCCGGCAGGTGTGAGCGGGCCTGCCAGGGCCTTTCTGATTCCATCTCAGGCTATCACTTGTGTTCTAGTCTTGCAACTCCTCTGAGACTCCTAGGCTCCCTGTAGGCCCAGGGATGGTTTCTTTAGGGAAGCAGATATTATTTATATCATAAAAGCAGACTAGATCACGCAATGTCACTTCAATGATATAAACAGGCTCATGATAGATTCAAAATAAGCTTCCAGCTCAGCAGAAGTGAAATGTTCTCTCCGGGTGTTCTTTAGACTGTGTTGGGGTGAAATATGTGGGTAACACACATACCTAGGTGGTAGTTTCTCCATCTTTCATTGGAAGCTTGGGAAACCCTCAAAAAGGCAAATATTCTGTCCAATACATGTGTTGTGTTCTGTTGAGAGCTTTTCACTACCATTTATCAGGATGACGAGCCAAATCCCAGCAGGATAGAGTCCCCAGAACACAGGAATTCCCACCTCCGTGGCCCACTCTTCCCCTATTCGTCTCTCTCCTCCAGGTCCCATCGTGGCCGACTCCACCTGTAATTCATTCCCTCCCTCACACCCGCCCACACTTTGGGTTCTTCCACATCCACCACTCCCTTCCCACCATGCTGTCCCTGTCCTCTTCCATCTGCCACAATCCTACAAGCCCTTCAAGGCTTGGTTCCAATGCTACTTCCCCCTTTATGCTGCCTTTTATTACTCAGAACCCTCCCCCTCCTTTGCAATTCCTCCTCTAAAGGGATCAGATCTAACTCCACCTTCTCCCCTCCAACATGAGGAAAACAGGGCAAACCCTGGATGCACGTGGGAGGAAGAAAGAGGGGAAGGGGGACAAGGGCGGGAGGAGAAAAAGAAGAAGGGAAGCTCTTAGAGTCAAGGGCCGACATGCAATCCTAATCGAACTCTCTGATCACCTGTTCAAAGAGAAACCAAAATCGCTCCAGAAATTAAACGATTTCCCAGCTCTCTAAGGAATTTCTATCAGGGAATTTGAGTGTTGAACACAATACTGATAGCTCCTCTGGCCACCAATTTTATGCTCTGAAATAAAGAAATGATGGCGGAATGTTGCTTAGGAATCCCCAGGGTTACAAAATGCAGAAGAAATGAGAGGGCATTCATGTTTCCAACACATGAAGGGCCAGTTCCACAGGTCATGTGGGTACCCAAGGTAGTTCTCTTCTCCATACTTTATGACCTTATCATTCATCTTTCTGTTTTCCTGGCCCCTGTTTTCATTTACTCCTGTTAAGACATTCACTGTTTGGTTTCTTCCTTCCAGAAATTAGAGGTAATATCTAGAAATATCGGGGACTTTGCAGCATTCAATCAATTTAAAATCAACTCCAAGTATAGAGGGTGGTGGATGTAAGATGTGTGTTTTATCAAACTGATAAATTTTATTTTTAATTGACATTATGTTAGGACAAGTCTCTGGGAGGCTGAGAAATTTTTAGCTTCTTTCTTCTATTTTCCTACATAATTTTTTTAAAAAGTCTTCTTTTATAACTGATAAAGGCTTTTGGAACCTTTTTTTAAAAATCATATATCTAATACCATAGCTTAGTTAGTGTAAAATGAACTAAAAACTAAACAGCAACTCCCACTGAGTAAGAGAACAGTACCGTCATCAGTTATAGATAATTCAGATAAATTCAACTACAAGTTCACAGCAGCATCAAGCTCAAAATTCTACTGGAACTGAGAGCCCAGCAACACAGCGGTAGTATCTGCAGTGTCACATCCCAGTTCTGTGTGAGAAAGAGAACAGTTTGGTGTTAGTTATAACTGCTTGTATCTCGTTTATGGTTTCGAACACGTTGGATACCTCACTATAGCAATAGGGGTTCTGATCCACCGAATGACAATTTGTGATGGCTCCATTTTTTTATCCTCCTTGTTTTTATTTTGATCACCTTTCAGCCAAGTCCTGGGAGGCTCCTTGTGTGCCAGTGTTCCTGTTCAACACCCCACAGGTGTACACACCTAGCTCCTTGTGTGAGAGCCCCTGGGTATCTACATGGTTGATTAAACAGAAGCTTCTAATCAGTGAATCACCAAAGCCGTGATGAGAGGTTGGTCTTTTCTTCTGAGAATCACATTTCCACCACGGTTCCCCCTCCACATGCAGTGAAATTCGATATTTTTTTCCTGTAGCTCTTGCAAAACACCACTCAGGAAAGGCATAAACTGGGTAACCTTGATCTAACCCATTAATTCTACCTTTGAGGATTTTTCCTGAGGAAATAATGAGGCATATTACTTAGTTGCACCCTCTATTATTATATTATATTATATTATTATTATATTAGGAAAAAATAATACAACAGAAAAATATAAATTAGGAAAAAATAATATAGGAAAAAGACTACAATACCCTTCATAATGGGAAAAAGCTGGAAATACCCTAACTGTCCAAAAATATGAAATGGGTTGAAATAATTATAATAAAGTTATAGGATAGAATTCCTTGGAGTCACTGGGAAAATTTTTCTTATAAGAATATTAAATATTAGGAGGAAATGTCATGATATAAGTGGAAAAGCAGATTGCAAACCAGTATGATCCCAAATACACATCCACATGTTGACAGTGGTTATCTCTGGGAGGTTGTGTTAGCGCTTTTTTGCTTGCTTCTTTATATATATATTTTCTCTAATGAGAATGTATTTCTATTGTAATTTTATTTATTTATTTATTTTTATTTTTGCCTGTGTTGGGTCTTCGTTTCTGTGCGAGGGCTTTCTCTAGTTGCGGCAAGTGGTGGCCACTCTTCATCGCGGTGCGCGGGCCTCTCACCATCGCGGCCTCTCTTGTTGCGGAGCACGGGCTCCAGACGCGCAGGCTCAGTAGCTGTGGCTCACGGGCCCAGTTGCTCCGCGGCATGTGGGATCTTCCCAGATCAGGGCTCGAACCCGTGTCCCCTGCATTGGCAGGCAGATTCTCAACCACTGCGCCACCAGGGAAGCCCTCTGTAATTTTTAAAACAAAGGCTGCAAATGACAACACCTGGACTCCTTTGGCTCGCACACAGAATCTTCTTTGCAGAGGCTGGACCGGGCCCCACTACTGATGCATCAAGTGGGCCCTGCTTGCTGGGATGCCAGGGCAGATGCAAGGATGCAGGGTGGTGTGCTCCTGGGTAAGGCTCCTCACCGGAGGGTACCTGCTCTTCCCCGTGACCAGAGCTTTTCTGGAAGCAGCTTTCTAATTACACACTATCAAAAAACTCCCTAGAACCTAACTCATTGGATAGTCATGCTTGTTACCTTAGTTTCCTCTTTAAAAAAAATGACATTTTTACAAGAATGTTTGATGACATATGAGGATATTTATTTACATGACAGACAAAGCAGGTTAAGAAACTGTATGCTCCTCAATGGAATATTACTCAGCCATAAAAAGAAACGAAATTGAGTTATTAGTAGTGAGGTGAATGGACATAGAGACTGTCATACAGAGTGAAGTAAGTCAGAAAGAGGAAAACAAATACTGTATGCTAACATATATATAGGGAATCTAAAAAAAAAGATGGTCCTGAAGAATCTAGGGGCAAGACAGCAATAAAGACGCAGGCGTAGAGAATGGACTTGAGGATACGGGGAGGGGGAAGGGTAAGCTGGGACGAAGTGAGAGAGTGGCATGGACATATATACACTACCAAATGTAAAACAGATAGCTAGTGGGAAGCAGCCACATAGCACAGGGAAATCAGCTCGGTGCTTTGTGTCCACCTAGAGGGGTGGGATAGGGAGGGTGGGAGGGAGACGCGAGAGGGAGGAGATATGGGGATATGTGTATATGTATAGCTGATTCACTTTGTTATACAGCAGAAACTAACACACCATTGTAAAGCAATTATACTCCAATAAAGATGTTTAAAAAAAAAAAAGTGTATGCTCCTAATTGTAGTTTTTTTAATTACCGGTGTTTCCTGATTGTTGACAAACGTGCCCTGGTTATATAACATGTTAGCAACAGGAGCAACGGGGGTAAGGTGTAAACAGGAAGGCCCTACTGTCTTTGCAACTTCCCTCAATCGAAAATTATTCCAAAATTAAAATTTATTTAAGGAATAAGAGAACTTCTTATTAACTCTATAGCACACATTTCTCAAAGCCTCAATTATTCAACATTTAATAAAATCCTTTGGAAATTAAAAAAAAATGTGTCTGTATTTTTATGTAGATTATGAGTCTATTCATATGTAAGTTACAGAGGACAAATATATCTAGAAATATACCAAAATGATAATGGCAGCTACATCTGTGGGATTTTACTTTTTCTTTAGTTTTTATGAACTTTTAAGATTTTTCTATAATGAATACAATTACTTTCATATAATCATTACTTACATAATTATACATTATACACATCATAGTTATATAATATATAATCACTTTTATGAGGTTTCTTTCATAATCAGAAAAAAACAGTTAATAGGCATGTGGATTTCCCAAGAGCCCCAGGAGCAGCAGGAAGGCTGAATTGGGCAAAGCTATTGGCGGACCCAGACGGTGATGTATGTGCTGCAGCTACTGTTCAAACTCTAGGTACTCTATGTGGTTAATATGAATTAGACACAAGCAGCTAATAATACTTTTGGAGCCACAAAGTTAACTTGGTAATGATAGTATTCCTAAATTAGCACAATGAAGAGCTTAGCAACTATTGCCCACCTAATGAATGGGTGGCAGAAAGAAAAGCCTCTTTTCTTTGTGAAGCTTAACATTAAAATTAGCTGTGTCTGTTACCTTAGGTGCAAAAAGGAAAGACAGAAGGCTGTTCATTCAACTGGTGTTTTGCTCTTGGAGATCTATGCTCGAGCAATTCATGGGACAGATAACAAGCAAGAGAGCCCGAAGACTCATCATCGAAAACAGTATTTTTGGAGGAAATAATTTCGAGCTTTCAAGGAATGAATGGTACCTCTCTGGGGTCTCATAATTTTTCCCAGATAAATGACAAGACAGACAAACAGAAGATGGATAAAGTAACATCATGGCAATATTGCAATTGATCCTGCGGTGGTCATGAAAATGTAAATAGCAAGACAGCAGTAAGAAGACCCCAGACTTTGCCTGGAAACAAAATACTCAGCCTGTTGTTGCTGGTTTTTATTGCAGGATTTTGTGGAAAAGTAGTCCCACTTGTCAATCAGCTAAGTTGCAGGGGCTAATAGATTCTGGTGTTTAGGGGGGGTCAACACAGAATTTAATTTAACATCTCACAATACGCCCACATGCCCAGAAAATGTGGACAGCTTGATGGGGTTCACTGAGCCAAAGAAGCAAGACCCAAACAGTGCATTAATGTATAGGGGAAGAATGGTTGCAATCAGCCCCTTGTGAATTGGACAGAGGGCTTGGAGATGAAGCAATTATGAGCCATCGGGGATTAATAGTAAAGTGTGAATACCAAGCTGTATATGTTAGGGGCAGAATATGTTGCCTATAGAAAACAACAAAGGACGTTCCTTACTATTAAGTGAGATTAAGCGTAATGGCCTGATTTAATCACAAAGGCAGAATTAAATTCAGATGGCAACTTCAAAGTGGACACATGAACACAGGGAACACAGGCCACTGCTTACATTTACATATAGCTGGCATAGCTTGGCCTGTCTCACAATAGGATAAAGTTTCTTTGGCCACTTAAACAATTTTCTATTCTTCACTTTTTTTGTGAATACTCACTGTATTTATTCCGCGATTGCATTTAGTTAATAAGAAGGAGTGAAGAGTTCTATTTATTCATGGATGCTATAATTTTTAATTCTTTCAAATTATGAAAAAAAAAATGTTGCAGAAGAGTAGTCATAATCAGACTGACAACAAAATGAAGAAGAAAAAGAAGAAGCAAAAACAAAACAAAATAAAATCAAAAAAATCTCTGATAGAGTGATCCAGTGTCTTAATTTTTTATCTACCTTCAACTTAGGAGAACTCACCATTTGAGGTCCAAACTTAGCTCATGGGAAATGCATCTTTTTCCCTACTCACACCCAGGTCTGTGTTACCATCGTGGAGTCCAAGCGAGTTATTTTTCTTTTTAATTTTAAAGTTCACTTAGTTTTTCTTTTCTTTTTAAAAGATTTTTTCTTTTGTTTTTAATTTTTACTGGAGTGTAGTTGATTTACAATGTTGTATTAGTTTCAGGTGTACCGCAAAGTGAATCAGTTATACATATACATATATCCACTCTTTTTTAGATTCTTTTCCCATATAGCTCATTACAGAGTATTGAGCAGAGTTCCCTGTGTTATACAGTAGGTCCTTATTAGTTATCTATTTTATATATAGTAGTGTGTATATGTCAATCCCAATCTCCCAATTTATCCCTCCTCCCGCCTTACCCCCGGTAACCATAAGTTTTTTTTCTACATCTGTAACTCTATTTCTGTTTTGTAGATAAGTTCATTTGTACCCTTTTTTTAGGTTCTGCGTATAAGCAATATCATATGATATTTGTCTTTCTCTGTCTGACTTACTTCACTCAGTAAGACAATCTTTATGTTTTTATTGTCATAGACACAGAGATTGTCTATGACAATCTCTAGGTCCATCCATGTTCAAGCGAGTTATTTTTCAATACAGGCTCTTCCCTTCTTTCTTCTTTGCTACTGAAAGCTTACTTCCTTCTGCACTCCCACCTTAAAGGGAGTTCTCTTAAGAGGTTTGGAAGCTCAGGGAGACAAGCCTGTCTCAGGGTTCAGAGGAGCTGAGGCCCTAATTGTTAGTTGGTCCCTGGGAAATTTCAAGTACCCATGACTTAATTTAAAAATTCAGCATTTTAAAGTCATGATTGCCTCTGTGCAATGCCCAAGTACATCGAAAGCTTTTGGGTTCATAAAAGTCCTGTGCAAATTTTATCTATATAATATATGATTATTATTTTACCTATATCTATAAAACAATTACATATATAATTTTATATACCTATATAAAATAATTGTAATTTATGATTACACATATTATGATGATCATATTATATTATACAGTAAATAATGTATACATTATATATTACATAAATGATTAATAATCTTACCCTTCAAGCCAGCAATCCTCCTTCAAAGAATTTATTCTAAATCGGTGTAGCATAAGGACTCAAAAATTTAGGTTTGAGGATATTCATCATAAAGTTGCTTTTAATATTGAAACCAAGTAGGACCTGACCAAAATGCCCATTCTTAGGGATGAGATTAAGAAATGTTGCTGTGAATTTAAAATAAAATTCCATGCAGCCATTTTAATAATCTAAATCTGAAATGATCTGAAATAATAATCTGGAGCTTTAGTTGATTGATTAGATTAGATAGACAGACAGATAAATTAGAGAAGGATGTCATAACATATTGCAGTTTGTAGAATTTATGTATAATATCACCTTAAGTATATCTAACTGTGTGTGTGTGTGTGTGTGTGTGTGTGTGTGTAAAGAAATATTTAGGAAAATGTTACTGGTGTTTATGTCGGGGTGGTGGGATTTTGGTTGATTTTTTACTTTTTCCTTCATATTTATTGATGTATTAACAATGAAGAAGAATTACTTTCATAATCAGAAAAAGAAATTTATTTTTGAAAAAGAATTATGTTTTTGAGAGGATTTGGTAAACATTTGGAAGTTATTTTAAGGGCAGAAGATGAAATATTCTGAGGCCAAAATGAAGCAAAATGTCACATAAATCTTTGGTGTTTCCCGTCCCTAAAGAGCTCGGTGCCTGGACCACAGGGTTCTCGCACTTGTCATCCTTCAGAGTCTCGCTTTTGGTTTTGGAGAATTTATCTTCCTGTTTTCAATGTCCCTTCGTGTTGGCAGAGACTTTCTGAGTTTGACTTGCCCTCCTTGAAAAGAATAGGTTGATCGTCTCGAGCATGTTGCAATCTGATTTCAATCCGACAAGACTTAGGGAAAAGGCGGGGAGAGGATGAGTCCCTGAGGAAGAGGCAGAGTCGAGGATGAAGTCCTCCGCCTTTAGAGAAAGCCAGCTCGGAACTGCGCAGGGCTCTCTTCTGAGCAACCGGCAATCAACGTAAATGAATGAATGCTCCGAAGCTGGACAAACCCAAGTGTCTGAGCCTTGGTAACTTGCCCAACAGCAAGTGCAACTGAGAAAATATCCCCAGAAATGTCTTCCAGGCTTGCACCACTTCACTCTGACCCCTTCAACCAAATTCTCTGGCTCCAGTTAATTGCAAGACGCCCCTCTGCTTAGAAGAATGAGAATAGACAGGGTGGAAATGAACAAAATGCACTTCGCGTTTCTAAGGGTTGCTTGTTACTGACATAGCTTATTTACCAGAAGTGGGAGCAGACCCTAACCAATTTCCCTCCCTACCTGTGCTCTTCCTCAGGCACCTTCGGGCTAAGGGTCCTCTGGCTGATGGTACAGCTGGACCAAGCTGAACGGGGGGCAAGTGAATGGCAGCTCATTAAGCTGCAGCATCCCTGCTCACCTGGGGACTTACTCCGCCCATTCTCCAGCACAGAGCATGAAGTCAAAAAGAGGAAAATTGGCAAATCCAAACAAACTCGCTAGATTATTCAGAGAGAGGATGAGATAAATAAAACATGGCGTCTCTCCCTTGATGGCTCAGGTGGTGTGACAGCAAACTCCTTTCTCTGCCCTTTTTGAAGTCATCTCCTGAAAGTAGAGTGGATATCAGGTCAGAAACCCCCTCTCAGACCCACCCTGAGTATCCAGAAAAGCAGCAGCTGCCTCATTTCCAAACAACATAGGACTAGAGAAAATTTCTAGGGTCTTTAGTACTCACACAGACTATAGACGAGCATTTTTTTAAAACAACATTTAGCGTTTCTTTTTGACTACAAAAAAAAAAAAAATTGCAGGTTCATGTTAAATTCAAAAAAATACTGAAATATTGAGAAAGAAGATATATGTCCTGTGTAATCCCACCTCTCAGAGAGAACCATCTAGACGTTAACATCCAGAAGTGTTTCCCTCTGGTTGTTTTCCTATGTATATATAATTAGAACATATACCTTTACTTTTTACAAAGCTGGGATCATATTATTTCATTTCCTCTCTTTTTATTTTAATAGTTTTTCAGAGCCTAAGGAAAATACAGTGCCCTGAGAAATTCTAGTAACAATAATAGTAGCAATATAGTTAGTAATCGTGCAGTAGTTTGTATTTTTTACAGTCTGGATTATACACAGGACTTTTCTCCAGGGAACTGGAGGTATTTTTAACTTACTTTCCTAACAGACCTATAGATAAGGAAAAATACACAGCTGAGACTGTCTAAAGAGATGAGATGACTTCTTGGAGATGCACAGTCAAGTCATAACAAAGAGCGGACCTGAGTCTCCACTACATCGTTGGGGACCAGTCACCTCAGGAAATCTGACATTCCTCTGGCCACAGGCAGGTAGTACTCAACGCACAACTACTACTTGGTGATGAGGGAGGTATACACACACACACATACACACACACATGCACACACATGCACACACACACACGGACTGCAGTCACCCCAGAGGTTGGGAAGGAGGGGACCACTGTCCTGGCTTCTCCTGCTGCCGCCCTCTCCCAAGGCTCTGTGACAGTCCCTGCCAGCTTGTCACCCCTGCTGAGCCCAGGGCGGGCTGACACTTGTAATGGCATCATCTGTGTCTTCACAGAAAGAGCAGGAAGACCAATTGCTCCACACAAAGGCCTGAAGTGCTCATGTGAAAGGTCAGTAAGTACTGTCATCTGGGCCGGGGAGGGGACCGAGAAAGCGGTGCCCATGAGAACAACAGACCAGGGCCGCGATCTTAACCTCGGCCTGTGGCCTGGGCTGCCCAGGGGGAGGGGTGGAGAATCTCAAGTAGGAGCTGGAGGGACTTGGGAGTGAGGGCAGCCCAAGGGATGTGAGGCGCCTGCTGGGTCCTCAGGCCTCCGTGACTCTGCGAGGAGACCAGCCGCGCTCATTCATTCCCCAGGCTGGGCAGGTGACAGGGTGGCCTGAAAGGAGAGAGGAAGCAGGATGACCATCCCTGGGGACACTTCAGGCTCCGACATGCGGCCCCATCCGTGACCCTCCTCCGGTTCATTCGGGAACCACATGAAACACACAGTTTCACGAAACCTGGAACACTATTTGGTGTCAAATTCAACACCTTTTACTGTAAGTCCCCTACATATGAAGTTCTATTCCGAGAGCGTGTTCATAAGTCTAATTTTGTTCGTTAAGTCCAACAGAGTTAGCCTAGGTACCCAACTAACACAGTCGGCTATATACTACTGTACTGTAATAGGTTTATAATACTTTTCACACAAATAATACATAAAAAACAAACAAGCACAAAAATAAAGAAATTATTTCCACATCTTTGAAAGTTCACAACTTGAAGGTTCGTATGTAAGGAACTTACTGTAATGCCGCATTTGAGTATATAAATGAGGCAAAGAATTAAGAAAAAAACCAATATATATGTGTTAGCATACATATATATGGAATCTAAAAGAAAAAAAAAGGTTATGAAGAACCTAGGGGCAGGATGGGAATAAAGACGCAGACCTCCTAGAGAATGGACTTGAGGACATGGGGAGGGGGAAGGGTAAGCTGGGACGAAGTGAGAGAGTGGCATGGACATATCTACACTACCAAATGTAAAATAGCTAGCTAGTGGGAAGCAGCCGCATAGCACAGGGAGATCAGCTCGGTGCCTTGTGACCACCTAGAGGGGTGGGATAGGGAGGGTGGGAGGGAGGGAGATGCAAGAGGGAAGAGATATGGGGATATATGTATATGTATGGCTGATTCACTTTGTTATAAAGCAGAAACTAACACACCATTGTAAAGCAATTATACTCCAATAAAGATGTTAAAAAAAAATAAAAGAAAGAAAGAAAGAAAGAGAAGAAAAAAACCAAAAGTTGGAAATGTAAAACGGAACAAGGAAAAAGGGCTGCTCACTTGCCCAATCATCTCAGTGAGTCAAGGACAAGGACCACTGTCCGTCATTTCCCTTAAGACACTCCAGTGTAGCCCATCTCACCGAAAGCTCGAGATCTTTCCTCCCACAGACTTGGGCTCTTCCCCTCTTTCCCCATCTCTGTGGATGGAACCACCACCCAACTAGCTACCCAAACCTTCTCAACAACCTTCCTTCACTCACCTTGGAACAAATTCAAAATTATTTTTTCATTGCATTAATGTTTCATTAGCCTTTTCTTTGTTTTTGAAGGGTAGAAAAGATGCTATTTGTGTCTCAAGGCTTAAGAAAATTCCAGAGCTAATGACATAGGATATAATTTGAATTTTTAATCAAATGCTTTGCATTTCCATGATAAGGATTCTGTTAGGGCCATTATCCAAGGACCTATCTTGATTTTCCATAGTGGCCCAGGATTTATGACTTTTCTTGGATCTTGATTTCACAGGAGGAGATAATTTGTGGAAAACCCTTAAATCACTGTCAGCCCCAGATTGCCTTGTCATCCTTTCAGGATACAACCAACTGACCATTACAATTTCTGCAAATATTAAACCACGTGATAATTACTGAATAAAAATAATACGAATTTTTTGAGGTGGAAAAAATGACAAGGAGATACATGAAATAGAATTCCTGGGGAAGAATAAAATAAGAAATTTGTCATTTACCTATGTTTTTAAATTTAGGTATTATTTTCATAGGTTTTGGGTTTTGTTTTTTTTTAACCTAGCTGAAAAGATGTCACCAGAGAAAAGAAGAAGTAAAAGACACGATCAGGCCTGACTGTAGGTGGATAAAGAATAACATAGATGTCAGCTCTATGTAAAATGGACTAATAAAGTTTACACTATGCTAGGTTATTCCTTATTGGGTCTATTGATCTCAAGGGGCTCTGGTCTGAAGACTGATCATTTTCTCAGCTGCAAAGAAAACACTCTCTGTTCCATCTAGACTCAAGCACTGAGTTTAAATTATTGACAAAGAATTTCAAGAAGAATGAGATTTGGGTGTTTTGTCAAGATTTTGCACAAGCATCAGGCTCTTCCTTGGAATTTTTTCAGAATTAATTTACCTCTATAACAGACAAATAGCCAAAATGTAGGTATCATCTCCAAATGAGAAATAGTCTGGAACTCCATCAACCTGAGTTGGTCATTCACCTCACCTAAGTTCATCTTCACCTCTTACTAGCTGTGTGACCTTGGGCAAGTTACTGAACCTCTCTGAATTTCCATTTCCTCATTTGTAAAATGGTCATAATTAGATCTACATCATCAGTGTATTGTTAGGATCAAGTGGCATCAAATATACAAAGTACTTGGCATATTGTCAATATTAAGTTTCCTTTTAAATTTTTTCTTTGATTATAGTATATAAGCTCTAATGATCATCCCTCTTGTAAACATTTTAAGTATAACATTGAAAACTTGCTAAGAAATGCCCATAACGAAAGGAATCTTTAAAGCTTCTATTATTTGCATGAAACTTTGCTCGTTCACAGCCGTTCACAACTGCAGCGTGCCCCTTCTCTGAGGTCGCGTGGGTTTTCTGTAACCCCCTGCTGCCTTCATAGTTGAGTAAACTGAGGCACGAGATGACATATAAAGGGTCACCGCCATTAACAATAGAACAGCAGAGCACTCCAGGGAGCCAAACTCATTTGCCAGAACATCAGAACCACCAACCAGTGCATATAAAGCCAGGCTGAACCAAGAAAAGCCAAGAGAATGCAAGACTGGATCCCAAGGATGGCTTTTTTTTAAAGTGATAAGGTGGTCTATCTTTTTCATCTGACCAGTATTTATCACGATCCTACGATGGCTCTAGAGCCGCAGCTATGAATAAGAAAAGCATGCTCTATGTGTCATGGAGCTTACATATTAGCAGGCGAGACTGATATTAAGCAACTAGCTAGACAGTTAATTTTTATTGAATTTCTATGTGATGACTACCAGGACGGTGAACACACATAACGGGGAGATTTCACACTGTCTGGGAGGTCTGAGGGTTTGCTCCAGGGAGGCGATGTCTGACGTAAACAGTGAAGAAGGAGTAGGTCTTAATTAGGTCATGTGTGTGCTGTAGGGGTGTAAGAGTGCTCCGTGTAGAGCGTGCAGCTGTGCAAAGGCTGGAAGCAGGACGGAGCACGGGGAGCCCCACGGGGTCCGAGGTGAGGCTGCTGAAGGAGCCGCATCTCCCAGGGCCTGGTTAAGAATGTGCATCTTGGGCGTCCCTGGTGGCGTAGTGGTTAAGAATCCGCCTGCCAATGCAGGGGACACGGGTTCGAGCCCTGGTCCGGGAAGATCCCACATGCCGCGGAGCAACGAAGCCCGTGCGCTGCAACTACTGAGCCCACGAGCCACAACTACTGAGCCCGCGAGCCACAACTACTGAAGCCCGTGCACCTAGAGCCTGTGCTCCGCAACAAGAGAAGCCATCGCAATGAGAAGCCCGCGCACCGCAACGAAGAGTAGCCCCTGCTCTCTGCAACTAGAGAAAGCCCGTGCACACACAGCCACAAAGACCCAACACAGCCAAAAATAAATAAAATAAGTAAATTTATATTTTTTTAAAAATGTGCATCTTTATCCCAAAAGCAGCAGGGCCACCGTGGTGAAGCCAAGAGCAGGTTGGGGCATCTGAGTACACCGGTCATCGAGAACTGGGACTCACTCCTCCCCAAAATAAAACATATTGGTTAGGTCAATTTTATTTTAGTAAATGGTTGCCCAGCTTAGCTGAGTCACTAGTCAAAAAATTATTCCATTTGTGACAACAGGGATGGACCTTGAGGGCTAAGTGGGACAAGTCAGACAGAGAAAGGCAAATACTGTATGATCTCACTTATATGTGGAATCTGAAGAAAACAAAAAATCAACAGAACTCACAGTTACAGAGAAAAGGTTGGTGGTTGCCAGAGGTGAGGGAAGTGGGGTGCAAAATGGGTGAAGGGGTCAAAATGTACAAACTTCTAGGGAGGGTGGGAGGGAGGGAGATGCAAGAGGGAAGAGATACGGGGACATATGTATATGTATAGCTGATTCACTTTGTTAAAAAGCAGAAACTAACACACCATTGTAAAGCAATTATACTCTAATAAAGATGTTTAAAAAAAAAAGGTACAAACTTCTAGTTATAAAATAAATAAGTCTTGGGGATGTCACATACAGCATGGTGACTATAGTCAATAAAAGTGTATTTTATACTTGACAGTTGCTAAGAGAGTAGATCTTAAAAGTTCTCACCACAAAAATAAAATTATGTAACTGTGTGGTGATGCATGTTAACTACACTTATTGTAATCGTTTTGTAATCTATGCAAATATCAAATCATTATGTTGTACCCTTGAAACTAGTATGTCAATTATATCTTAATTAAAAATATATTCTATTTTATTAACTACCTGCCACTCTCCCCCGGTAAGTAACCTCTTTTCCTCTCCTTCTCATCTTGAAATCTGTATGTATAAGTCTGAAGTCAAGCCCACTTTCCAGAAGCTCACTATGGAGTAGTTGAGACCCTGAATGTCACACAGGGCTGATGGTGTGGGACGGAGCCAGCGGTCCTCAAATTTTGCTGCACATTAGAAGATCAGGAGAGCTTCTAAAACCCAGACACCCAAGCCAATTAAATCAGACTCTTTGCAGGGTGGCACCCTGGCATCAGTTTTTTGTTGTTGTTGTTGTTGTTTGTTTCTTTAATTGTGCAGGGGATTCCTGTGCAGCCAAGTCCGAGAAGCTTGGGTCTATCCTTCGCCCAAGGGGGAGGAAAAAACAGTAGCGGTGACAATCCTCTCAAAGGATTCAGGGCTTTATTTCAGCCAAAGACAAAACAAATACAAGGAGGACCAATAACCCTAACTCCCGCACCGCACCACCACCACGTCTCTCCCAGGCTCAGCAATTCTTTCTTTCCGCGAAGGGCACTTGTGGGGCCGTCTCCAGACGACGCACACGTAGCACAAGCTGGGCCCCAGCAGGTCCTCAGTCCGCCAGGCTCGGGTCCATCTGCGAGGCCCCGCGGGCCACTCGGGGGGAGGCGTGGGCTGCGCGCATCAGCAGGTGGCCCGCAGGCCCCCTGCGCAGAGCCGGGATCCCGGTGACCCCTGGTCCCCGCGCCCCGGCGCGGGCCACGCAGGTTGTCATTCCGGCATCTGCGCGCGGTCCCCGCTCCCGGACATCTGGCCAAGTGGTGCCTCCCCCTGCCTACTTCCTCCGCCCTCCCGCCCCTCCCCTCCCCACCCTTCCCTTGTTTAGGGCGGTAAGGTCAGAAGTGTTCAACAATTCGACGTGGGAAGTCTCCCTGAGGAAGTGCCGGGTCATAAATTTTCATCCAACAAGAGGTTCCATCAAGCTCAGGCATTAGGAAACTTCCCAGCCACTAATCGCCAGCGCAGCTCCAGCGCTCAGGCTCCGGGGTGCCCGGGCACAGGCTGGGCGGGGCTGGGCTGGGCTGGGGGCCCCAGAGGTGATTCAGGGTCCATGCACTCAGTGCCATGATTGTGAGCGTATGTTTCTCTCTGCCTCTGGGAACTGGCCGACTTTCTTATGACTTTTTCTTTACACACATTTGGAAGGGCAGTAATGGACATTCTCCTTACATTGAAGAGGTATGTTAAACCCCATCTGGACGGTTTCAAGCCTGAAGTTCAGACCATGTGTTCAGGACAGGAAACATCTGAATGAGTGTAATGACGTGTTGAGTGCTGTATTACATATCTTGCCATCTGAATGTGCTGATGGTACCCAGCTAAACCTTACAGCCAAGGGTTAAGGCCAGCTTCTAGTCCCAGCCCTGGCTGTGTGACCCCGGGCCAGTCACATTCCATCTCTGATCTCCATTCCCAGCTGTGGAGTGAAGGAGTTGGAGGGTGGGGTGGGAGACCGCTAGGTCCCCTTGGGGTCTAAGAGACTCGTGGTCTTTGCTCCCCTCCTCCGTGCAGCACCAGTGCGGCGAAGGAAGGGTCAGATCACATTCAGCCTCTGTCCTGCTGTCGTTCGCTCAAGGGAAACCTTCCCAGGGCCTGGCACTCTGGCTTAGCTGGAAAGCCCGGGGTGTCCTGGGGAATTTGGAGATTCACGCCTGGCACTTTTGTTGAGTGCCCCCTGGAAGTGCTCCAACCCATAAAGTAATGGTTCAGCCCTGAAGGAGTCTGAAGACCCACAGGGCGATCATAACAATTGCTATGACACACCAGGCACAGCTCTACCCCGTTAGTTAAATTAACTCAAGCCTCACAACAGCCCCTGAGGTAGTTACTATTATTAGCCTAGCTTTACAGATGGGTAAACTGAGGTACAGAGGCGTTAAATAAGTTGCCTAAAATCATACCGCAGTTAAGAGGCAGAGCGGAGACTTGAACCCCTGTGGCCAGGGCCCATACCCCAAGTGGTAAGAAGCACAGAGAGCGGCCTTGGGCCTCTCCGAAGAGACAGCACTTCCTATTCTGGGGACTGAGTGAGATGTCTGGGGCATTCCCGAGAGCAGGAAGCCAGGACAGGGGTGCAGGCAGGGCGAGGGGCCCAGGTGTCTGGCTGCCTGGCCCTGCAGGACAGGATGTGTCCTTGGGGCATCATGCCTACTTCAAGCCCTTCGACTCAGATTTTCCGTCAGGCCCCAGAAGAACCATCTGGGACAGAACAGAGACCCCTGGGGGGATGAAAGATGCCCACCAGAGAAGCATCACCCTTCAGACCAAAAAGAAAAATCCCCTTTGGGACCCGAATTATTTGGGAAAAAAGAAATATAGGCTGCTCCCAGATCTTAGAGCACCCAATGGGACATGGGGCTCATTTTCTGTAAATATAAGGAATCTTTAAAAGAATAAGCCATTCTTGTCATGGGTGTTGAGTTGTGAAGGCTTTTGCTTGAAACATCTGTATTCTGAGGACCAAATAATTCTTTTGAGATAAGCTATCTGGATAATCGTCAGATAGAAACTCCCGATCACATTTCATCACTGATGTTCTCCACTTTCCCTGACCAGCACGTTTTGCCTGTGTTTCAAACAGTTGGTGGGAAATTTCTGCACTGGAAGCATCTTTCACTTTTGGTGGGGTTTCATGCTCAAGAGGGAAACCGTTTTAAAATCAGAAGAGGAAGCCATACTGGCCTGTCACGTGCCGTGCCCGTCTGTAATGAGCGCAGGCTCCTTGCCGCTGCTGCCCTTTGCACGGGGCTCTGTTGATTAGTCTTCTTACACCAAACTTCTGCCAGTTCCTCTGTTTTCTGTCTGCCCAGCCTTTCAGTACTGGCAAGGTTCTGCCCAGCTTATCTAGCAAAAGTTGTGTGCATTTATTCCAAGTGGCAGAGCAAACAAAAACTGCCTCTATGGTCTTCGGATAATTCAGCCACGTTTGAATCTTTAACTGGAAATATCTCCACACCCAAGAACACCCGCAGTAGATATCAAGGGTAACTGCCTCTTCATCAAACGGTTCCTTGCATCACAGGGGTCGCAGAAAGATAGGACCCCTGGTTGTCCCCACAGAAAAGCACTGGTGCATCAACTCATCTGGGAGAGACCATCTCTTTCTGACGTCTAACTGGGAGGCCTCCAACCTTTAAACACTGGTGTATCAGCTTCCCTGCAAAATTGGGAACTGAAGGCCTGAGCCTGCATTTCCCTGCCCAGAATGTGGGACAGTGTAATAATAACTGGGGGATACTTTGTACATAGAATCATCCTTTACCATGACTTGCTAAACACAGAGAAAGAGAGAGAGGGAAGGAAAGAATGAATAATTGGGAAGAAAAATATCACAATCTCATGGCCTCAGTGCCAAACTGGTGCCAATCCAGTTTCTCCCCAAGTGAACGGTGATGCTTCTGAATTCACACTGGTTGCCCCTGAAAGCCCCTGCTTTTTCCGTGACTGCAGGAGGCTCTGATGGGGTGGGGAGAGGGTTGGCGGTCGGGAGAAGTGCTGGGCCTTAAGCTCCATCCTGGCTTCACATAAAGGAAGCAAAATCAAAACCCAAGCCTGGAAAAAAAAAAAATCCTAAATTTAATTGGCTAGGAAACAGGATTCCTGGGGCCCCTGCTTTCTCAGCTTGCAGAGAAGGATTTAGGCAGGGGCACTTCCCCGCCCTCAGGATAAAAAAAAAAAAAAAAAAAAAAAAGGATTAAATTCGGGTTTGGTCTGGCCAGTACAAATTGCATGCAGAGCATACAGTTACTTTGCATATTGCATGTGCTTTCATGGAGAGGGAAAAGGGGCAGAGAGGGAGGGCAGGATATTGACGAGGGGGAAAAAAACTAAAAACAACTTGCTGTTTTCATACGGTGGGCGAAAACTGTTTTGTCTCCGTAACTGTGCAGAATGTCAATGGTGAGCACTGTCGTGACAAGATTTTTTTTTTTTTTTTTAAATTAAGCTAAACTCACACCCGAGCTGTAGCCGCCTGAGGTATTGCAGCTTTAATTGTGTTCAGTATGATCTACTGAACAATATGTCTTGATCAATCTGAATGGCCATCCAGTGCTCGGTTCCCCCTTGGCATTGCTGCAAAGCCAGCCTGGCTTTAGTGAACCCGTTCAGGAATGTGGGTTAATTCCGCCGACCCTTTTTACCCCGGCAGCTCTGTTTTTGTGAGGTTGGCAGAAACTGACACGTTTTCTTTTGCTTAATTAAGTTGTTCAGTAGAAGGCTGGTCAAACAGTTGCATCTACGTGGGGAGTCTGCAGATACACAGAAAGCCGTGGGCGTTTCCAACATAAAAAGGGGGATTCTGTTATTGTTTGGGTGTAGACGGGTCATTTTTTCAAAGTTACTGCTGCCTGAGTGACCACAACCCTGCAAAGACATTAAAGCCGGTTAAATACGACTACCTTGGGTTTTAAAGTGTATTTTTAAAAGAGGGAGAGAGCACGAGAGAAAGGAAACCGTCTCATTTATGTGGCATTTTATTTCTTTCTGGCCTTCCTTCTTTTAAAAAAAGGCAAACAGTGGGCTCATTTAAGTAAGAGGTGCCCGTACATCATGAATTACAGCTGGTGTGATGAAACTCCCTTTCCACTTGGTAAAACAAAACGGGCGCCCAGGGAACTTGCCTTGGCACTGAGGAGTGGGATCCAGTCACCTGTCTGCCAGGCATTGGGGCTGGAAAAATCCATCCACAGCCTCGCAGCCGATGCCATTCCAGCTTTCGTTCCTTGCTGATGTTACGACAACCACAAACAATATCAGTCTCACAGATATTCAAAGGAACTGAAAACTTGACAGGAGACCTCCCTATTGTGTCGCCATCCCTTCTTGAAGCTTCCAATATTTCCAGTTTAAATCACCTTCATCTTTCGTGTGCGCATGCCCCTGAATTCTATGAATATTTGGTCCTACCAAGAGTTTTCCTCATTGCACGTACTGCGTGATGTAATTAACGAGAGACATGGATGGAACTTGAGCTGGGCTTCAGTGTCCTCTTGTTAATGACGGTAGGACCCTGAGTGAGTTCTCTTGGATGCCTTCGTGCCTCCGTTTATCCATAACAGCAGATACCCAACGCTGGGTACTTAGCAGGGACCTAATATACCTTTCTGAGCTAGCCTGCCCTCTCTCCCTCTGCAGTAAGTCAATATCTGGAAAACCACTGTTCCCACAAGCCCTTGGCACCATCGTGCTTTTATTGATACCAAGGTGTTTACCAGTTAGGCAGCCCTGGCTCTAGGCGATCTGTCGGCCCCTTGGTTATGCAGCATGGCCTCAGCACAGAGAACTCCTGTCTGCTTTAAAAGCCACGCACTCAAATTTCCCCCCAGGACCCAGAACGGCAGCTTTTGGGAAGCCCAAGGATATGCTTCTTCCTTCTAGAGAGGAAGACTGGATGGGCAAACACCCTAAGAGTCTTCGCTGTGATTTTTTACTTCTCTTCACATACAGGAAAGAACGGGCAATTATTTGACTGATGGAAGTTGCATGAATGTCAAAATGATTCTTTAGGGGAAAAAAAAAATCCACTTTGGAGTCTCAGTTACTCGGATCAGCAGTCTACACTGACATCAGTCACGTTCATTATGAGCAGTGCCTACTTATTCCCCAGACATTGCCAGAGTTGGTTACAGACCTATATGCAGGACACCGTGGTCCTATATGTAGGTTATGTATGTTCAGGTGCCCTTGACATATGTCAAGGTCCTTCCAACCTGTAAGTAGAGGTTGTTGGGGGGGGAGGGAGCTTTAGAAGTCCTGGTTTGTGCAACCACTCCCCAAGTGACTTGTTCTTCTAGAGGACCAAAGCCCAGCTGCACAAAAAATGCAGAATGCTTTCCCCAGTTCTAGTGGCGGATATTTAAGGACCACACAGAAGACCGGTGTGCAGCGTCCCTGCCTGACTCCTTGGTCCTAGAACACAGGGCTTGTCCACCAGTCCTCAGTTGTAGGGCCCTGCTGGTTGGGTCACTTTCCTTACCTTCCAAAAGGCCACATTTAAAACTCCGCAGTCCCGTACAACAACTTTTCAGTAACAGCTGACTGGCTGGTCCCAGCAGCCCTTAAAGAGAGGAGTTGTCAGAGGCCAGCGGAGGCCCGAGCAGATGGGAGCCGAGATGGCTGGGCAGCCAGTGGACGTGGGAGTTGGGCGCCTGGCAGCCTTCCCATAGTCTGGAGGTGGTGTGTGGCTGGCAATTTGGTTCCCACTCGAGGTGGCGGGCCGTCTCCCCCTTTCCAATTCCCTGACAGGCCGGGCAGATTTTTCTTTGGCTTTTGAGAATCCAGGGCACGCTACGGTTCAGAGTCACCAAGTTCCAGCTGCTAGAGAGAGCCAGCCTTTCGCTCTGCTGCCCCACCACCAACATGATGTCTTTACACCCAGCGAAGCAGAAGGCCTTCCTTGAGGCGGGCGAGCCCGCAAGAGTTCGGATGCTGCCACTCGGGTCCTGGAGACAGAGGGGAGGACTCACAAGGGCTGGCCGGGAGCCATGCCACTATCCCTGGCACTCACAGTTCCACATGGAGCTCTGCGGCTCTTCAGGACAAAGAGGAGCGTTTTTATCAGCCCAACGTTCTGCTGACAAATGCATAATCAACTGACAGAAAGCGACCGAGCAGCGTTTCCAAACTCCCAGTTACGGGGAGGCCGAGCCCAAGCGGGGATGGTCACTTTCTGCAGGTGTTCGGCCAGTGTCCCTTCATTTGCATGCATTTGCATATACTGTCAAACAGTTGGCTGACAGAAAGTCTGAGGAGGTCTGGACACAGCCCAAACCTGTCAGTGGCTTTCTCCTTGCCAGTCAAGGTTGGCTTGGGCTGCAATTAAAGCAGGAAACGAATACTTCTGACATTGCAGTGTACCCAGCCACAGCTGGGTGAAGTTAAATGGGAGAGAGTGCTTCATTTAGAGGGACAAGATGCAGGCTGGGGGGAAATAAAAAGAGAAGAAAGAAAGGGGGGGCGGGTAGTGGTCCATGCTCAGAAAGCGAGTCTCTGAATGCAGTCTTCAAAGGGAGAGAACTAGGCTGTAATCCTCCCATGTTGCTGGGCTGCGTTGTTTGTTTGTTGTTGTTGTTTGGGGTGAGTGAGCAGATTCCCCCGCCCCCCGCGGTGTGAGGTCAATTCCGCGTGTGAAAGGAGCTTGCCAGACACTACACCTTCTATCCTCAGCCATCAGGCATCATCTCAGAGCAGAAGGGAGGAACCAAATCCCGAAACTGCATTTCCGTGGCACGCTCTCTCCCATGTAAGGCTCCACTGTGCTGTCCGGGGCTGACAAATAGGTGGCAGGACTTCAGAGAGGGTGAGAAAGTTGGAGGAGACCAGGCAACAGGCATCTTGTTGTTCCCCCCATCTCGCTGCCTGAGGATTACAGATCATATTAGCATATGGATTGCGGTGGGAAAGAAACAAAAATCAGAGCCTTGGCTACTACTGTAAAAGAGTAGATGGGGGCGGGGAAGGAAGAAAGCCGTCAGAAAGGTGGTGGTGGTTTTTAGGAACACAGGAGATTCATATTTGGGGAGGCCTGCATCCTTCTGAGATGTAGTTTCATAGATTCTTTGAGCGAGACCTAACAATTTATTAAATACTTCATCTCTAAACAGTGGTGGGCACTAGAGTTTCATGAGCAGGAGACAATAGATTCTGTTTATTCGCCAACAATACAGACACTGTTTAGCTCTGGACTGCAAGTGGCTGAGCCATCTGGCACGTATCTCCACAGTAAAACATTGTCTGTGACACAAAAAATGACTACATCCCCAGGACAAACTAGTGTGACCTCTAAATAAAGCCTTCCTCTGAAGCTATGATATCACACAGCCCAGGGGACACCAGCACAATTGAATCTGGTCACCAAAAGCCCAAGTGACATAGGACTATGTAAATGGAATTTTATAGGAGACTTTTTGTCCTCCGTGGCAAACCATCCAGATCCGTCCACAGCACTGAAACAGCTTTTTCATTCACCCCTGGGACAACAGTGCGGTTCTATTTGGGGATTGGCAGTCCTTTTTCTCCAGCACCCGACCCAGGAAGCACACGTCCGTGTCCAGAGGCAGCACCTGCAGCCACGGCTTCCAACAACATTTCACTGACGGGGTCCCCACCTGCGCCAGGCTTTTTCCTGATATTTCGGAAACAAGTGGCCCTTTCTCCTCCCTGCCAGGGGGAAGGCCCAAGTTTGCCAGCTTCTTCACAAATAGCCGAACAAGTCACTCTCAGCATTGGACCACCTGAATGCCTGCTTCACTGGGCAAACAAGCGCGCACACACACACACACACTCACTCCCCATCACCCCATCCAAGAAAGGGGCCATTTCAGTGGAAGAAGTGTCACTCTCCGGAAAAGACCCAATTCAGTCTCCACAACCAAGACATTTGTGTTGCTGCTGGGTGGGAACATTTCATGACAGAAATGGAGACATGATGAGAAACAGACCAAAAGCTGGCTTGGCTTAAGCATTCTACCTGTTCCAACCTCTGCTGGTTTGGGTTGGTTTTTTAAAGAAGGAAACCCTGATCCTTTGCTGTGCATGAAACTTTTGCATAAAGGATGCCTCAGAGGATAAGGTCTCTAAATGCTTTCCAAATGCAAGGAGGCATTAGATCATTTTGCAGCCAGACTCACCTGAGGGATGACACACGTGCACAGTGATGAAACACCATGTTTGGGAATAAAGGGAGGAGGGTTGAATTCCTACATGAACATTTCCCAGTCCTGTCATCTTAGGCAAATCACTTAACCTCTTGGTGCCTATCCTCATTAGTAAAAAGAGATAACATTTTCCCCCTTGCCACAGTGGTGGGGAGGTGAGAAACATAGCTACTATTATATGTTGTAAAGTGGATGTCTTCTAAAAATTTCCTGAGAAGATGGCAGAGTAGAAGGACGTGCGCTCACTCCCTCTTGCGAGAGCACTGGAATCACCGCTAACTGCTGAACAATCACGCACAGGAAGACACCGGAACTCACCAAAAAAGATACCCCCAACCAAACACAAAGGAGAAGCCACAGTGAGATGGTAGGAGGGGCGCAATCACAGTAAAATCAAATCCCATAACCGCTGGGTGGGTGACTCACAAACTGGAGAACACTTATACCACAGAAGTCCACCCACTGGAGTGAAGGTTCTGAGCCCCACGTCAGGCTTCCCAACCTGGGGGTCTGCAATGGGAGGAGGAATTCCCAGAGAATCAGACTTTAAAGCACTTTTTTTTTTTTTTAATAGTTTCTCTTTTTTTTTTTTTAACTTTTTTTTGGGGTTTATTTATTTATTTATTTATTTATTTATTGGCTGTGTTGGGTCTTCGTTTCTGTGCGAGGGCTTTCTCCAGTTGCGGCAAACGGGGGCCACTCCTCATCGCAGTGCGCGGGCCTCTCACTGTCGCGTGGCCTCTCCTGTTGTGGAGCACAGGCTCCAGACGCGCAGGCTCAGTAGTTGTGGCTCACGGGCCCAGTTGCTCCGTGGCATGTGGGATCTTCCCAGACCAGGGCTCGAACCCGTGTCCCCTGCATTGGCAGGCAGACTCCCAACCACTGCGCCACCAGGGAAGCCCCGAGAATCAGACTTTGAAGGCTAGCAGGATTTGATTGCAGGACTTCGACAGGACTGTGGGAAACAGAGACTCCACTCTTAGAGGGCACACACAAAGTAGTGTGTGCATCAGGACTCGGGGGAAGGAGCAGTGACCCCACAGGAGACTGAACAAGACCTACCTGCTAGTGTTGGAGGGTCTCCTGCAGAGGCAGAGGGTGGTTATGGCTCACCGCGGGGACAAAGACACTGGCAGCAGAAGTTCTGGGAAGTACTCCTTGGCGTGAGCCCTCCGGAGTCTGCCATTAGCCCCACCAAAGAGCCTGTAGGCTCCAGTGCTGGGTCGCCTCAGGCCAAACAACCAGCAGGGAGGGAACTCAGACCCACCCATCAGCAGACAAGCAGATTAAAGTTTTACTGAGCTCTTCCCCCCAGAGCAACACCCAGCTCTACCCACCACCAGTTCCTCCCATCAGGAAACTTGCACAAGCTTCTTAGATAGCCTCATCCACCAGAGGGCAGACAGCAGAAGCAAGAACTACAATCCTGCAGCCTGTGGAACGTAAACCACATTCACAGAAAGATAGACAAGATGAAAAAGCCGAGGACTATGTACCAGATGAAGGAACAAGATAAAACCCCAGAAAAACAACTAAATGAAGTGGAGATAGGTAACCTTCCAGAAAAAGAATTCAGGATAATGATAGTGAAGATGATCTAGGACCTCAGAAAAAGAATGGAGACAAAGATCGAGAAGTTGCAAGAAATGTTTAACGAAGACCTAGAAGGATTAAAGAACAAACACATAGAAGAATTAAAGAACAAACAAACAGAGATGAACAATACAAAAACTGAAATGAAAAATACACTAGAAGGAATCAGTAGCAGAATAACTGAGGCTGAAGAATGGATAAGTGACCTGGAAGACAGAATGGTGGAATTCACTGCTGCAGAACAGAATAAAGAAAAAAGAATGAAAAGAAATGAAGACAGCCTGAGAGACTTCTGGGACAACATTAAACGCAACAACATTCACATTATACGGGTCCCAGAAGGAGAAGAGAGAGAGAAAGGACCCCAGAAAATATTTGAAGAGATTATAGTCGAAAACTTCTCTAACATGGGAAAGGAAATAGCCACCCAAATCCAGGAAGCGCAGAGAGTCCCAGGCAGGATAAACCCAAGGAGAAACACGCCGAGACACATAGCAATCAAACTGCCAAAAATTAAAGAAGAAAAATTATTAAAAGCAACAAGGGAAAAAGGACAAATAATATACAAGGGAACTCCCAACTCTGGCTTTGCAGAAACTCTACAAGCCAGAAGGGAGTGACACAATATATTTAAAGTGATGAAAGGGAAGAAGCTACAACCAAGATTACTCCACCTGGCAAGGATCTCATTCAGATTCGACAGAGAAATCAAAAGCTTTACAGACAAGTGAAAGCTAAGAGAATTCAGCACCACCAAACCATCTCTACAACAAATGCTAAAGGAACTTCTCTAGGCAGGAAACACAGAGGAGGAAAAGACCTACAAAAACAAACCCAGAACGATAAAGAAAATGGTAATAGGAACATACATGTCGATAATTACCTTAAATGTGAATGGATTAAATGACCCAACCAAAAGACACAGGCTCACTGAATGAATACAAAAACAAGACCCATATATATGCTGTCTACAAGAGACCCACTTCAGACCTAGGGACACATACAGACTGAAAGTGAGGGGATGGAAAAAAGATATTACATGCAAATGGAAATCAAAAGAAAGCTGGAGTAGCAATTCTCATATCAGACAAAATAGACTTTAAAATAAAGACTATTACAAGAGACAAAGAAAGGCACTACATAATGATCAAGGGATCAATCCAAGAAGAAGATATAATAATTGTAAATATTTATGCACCCAACATAGGAGCACCTCAATACATAAAGCAAATGCTAACTGCCATAAAAGGGGAAATTGACAGTAACAGAATCATACTAGGGGACTTTAACACCCCACTTTCACCAATGGACAGATCATCCAAAATGAAAGTAAATAAGGAAACACAAGCTTCAAATGATACATTAAACAAGATGGACTTAATTGATATTCATAGGACATTCCATCCAAAAACAACAGAATACAGTTTCTTCTCAAGTGCTCATGGAACATTCTCCAGGATAGATCACATCTTGGGTCACAAATCAAGCCTCGGTAAACTTCAGAAAATTGGAATCATATCAAGCATCTTTTCCGACCACAACGCTATGAGATTAGAAATCAATTACAGGGAAAAAAACGTAAAAAACACAAACACATGGAGGCTAAACAATACGTTACTAAATAAAAAAGTGATCGCTGAAGAAATCAAAGAGGAAATCAAAAAATACCTAGAGACAAATGACAATGAAAACACAACAATCCAAAACTTATGGGATGCAGCAAAAGCAGTTCTAAGAGGGAAGTTTATTGCAATACAATCCTACCTCAAGAAACAAGAAAAATCTCAAATAAACAATCTAAACTTACACCTAAAGGAACTAGAGAAAGAAGAACAAACAAAACCCAAAGTTAGTAGAAGGAAAGAAATCTTAAAGATCAGAGCAGAAATAAATGAAATAGAAACAAAGAAAACAATAGCCAAGATCAACAAAACTAAAAGATGGTTCTTTGAGAAGATAAACAAAATTGATAAACCTTTAGCCAGACTCATCAAGAAAAAGAGGGAGAAGATGCAAGTCAATAAAATTAGAAATGAAAAAGGAGAAGTTACAGCAGACACTGCAGAAATACAAAGTATCATAAGAGACTACTACAAGCAACTCTAAGCCAATAAAATGGACAACCTGGAAGAAATGGACAAATTCTTAGAAAGGTATAACCTTCCAAGACTGAACCAGGAAGAAATAGAAAATATGAACAGACCAATCACAAGTAATGAAATTGAAACTGTGATTAAAAATCTTCCAACAAACAAAAGTCCAGGACCAGAGGGCTTCACAGGTGAATTCTATCAAACATTTAGAGAGGAGCTAACACGCATCCTTCTCAAACTTTTCCTAAAAATTGCAGAGGAAGGAACACTCCCAAACTCATTCTATGAGGCCACCATCACCCTGATACCAAAACCAGACAAAGATACTACAAAAAAAGAGAATTACAGACCAATATCACTGATGAATATAGATGCAGAAATCCTCAACAAAATACTAGCAAACAGAATCCAACAACACATTAAAAAGATAATACAGCATGATCAAGTGGGATTTATCCCAGGGATACAAGGATTCTTCAATATATGCAAATCAATCAATGTGATACACCATATTAACAAATTAAAGAATAAAAAACATACGATCATCTCAATAGATGCAGAAAAAGGTTTTGACGAAATTCAACACCCATTTATGATAAAAACTCTCCAGAAAGGGGGCATAGAGGGACTCTACCTCAACATAATAAAGGCCATGTATGACAAACCCACAGCCAACATCGTTCTCAATGGTGAAAAACTGAAAGCATTTCCTCTAAGATCAGGAACAAGACAAGGATGTCCACTCTTGCCACTATTATTCAACATAGTTTTGGAAGTCTTAGCCACAACAATCAGAGAAGAAAGAGAAATAAAAGGAATACAAATTGGAAAAGAAGAAGTAAAGCTGTCACTGTTTGCAGATGACATGATACTATACACAGAGAGTCCTAAAGATGCCACCAGAAAACTACTAGAGCTAGTCAATGAATTTGGTAAAGTTGCAGGATACAAAATTAATGCACAGAAATCTCTTGCATTCCTATACACTAATGATGAAAAATCTGAAAGAGAAATTATGGAAACACTCCCATTTACCATTGCAACAAAAAGAATAAAATACCTAGGAATAAACCTACCTAGGGAGACAAAAGACCTGTATGCAGAAAACTATAAGACACTGATGAAAGAAATTAAAGATGATACCAACAGATGGAGAGATATACCATGTTCTTGGATTGGAAGAATCAATATTGTGAAAATGACTATACTACCCAAAGCAATCTACAGATTCAATGCAATCCCTATCAAATTACCAATGGCATTTTTTACGGAACTAGAACAAATCATCTTAAAATTTGTATGGAGACACAAAAGACCCCGAATAGCCAAAGCAGTCTTGAGGGAAAAAAACGGAGCTGGAGGAATCAGACTCCCTGACTTCAGACTATACTACAAAGCTACAGTAATCAAGACAATATGGTACTGGCACAAAAACAGAAACATAGATCAATGGAACAAGATAGAAAGCCCAGAGATAAACCCACGCACCTATGGTCAACTAATCTATGACAAAGGAGGCAAAGATATACAATGGAGAAAAGACAGTCTCTTCAACAAGTGGTGCTGGGAAAACTGGACAGCTACATGTAAAAGAATGAAATTAGAATATTCCCTAACACCATACACAAAAATAAACTCAAAATGGATTCGAGACCTAAATGTAAGGCCGGACACTATAAAACTCTTAGAGGAAAACATAGGAAGAACACTCTTTGACATAAATCACAGCAAGATCTTTTTTGATCCACCTCCTAGAGTAATGAAAATAAACAAATGGGACCTAATGAAACTTCAAAGCTTTTGCACAGCAAAGGAAACCATAAACAAGACGAAAAGACAACCCTCAGAATGGGAGAAAATATTTGCAAACGAATCAATGGACAAAGGATTAATCTCCAAAATATATAAACAGCTCATTCAGCTCAATATTAAAGAAACAAACAACCCGATCCAAAAATGGGCAGAAGACCTAAATAGACATTTCTCCAAAGAAGACATACAGATGGCCAAGAGGCACATGAAAAGCTGCTCAACATCACTAATTATTAGAGAAATGCAAATCAAAACTACAATGAGGTATCACCTCACACCAGTTAGAATGGGCATCATCAGAAAATCTACAAACAACAAATGCTGGAGAGGGTGTGGAGAAAAGGGAACCCTCTTGCACTGTTGGTGGGAATATAAATTGATACAGCCACTATGGAGAACAATATGGAGGTTCCTTAAAAAACTAAAAATAGAATTACCATATGATCCAGCAATCCTACTACTGGGCATATACCCAGAGAAAACCGTAATTCAAAAAGACACATGCACCCCAATGTTCATTGCAGCACTATTTACAATAGCCAGGTCATGGAAGCAACCTAAATGCCCATCAGCAGACGAATGGATAAAGAAGTGGTGGCACATATATACAATGGAATATTACTCAGCCATAAAAAAAACGAAGTTGAGTCATTTGTTGAGACGTGGATAGATCTAGAGACTGTCATAGAGAGTGAAGTTAAGTCAGAAAGAGAAAAACAAATATCGTATATTAACGCATGTATGTGGAACCTAGAAAAATGGTACAGATGAACCGGTTTGCAGGGCAGAAGTTGACACACAGATGTAGAGAACAAATGTATGGACACCAAGGGGGGAAAACCGCAGTGGGGTGGGGATGGTTGTGTGTTGAATTGGGCAATTGGGATTGACATGTATACACTGATGTGTAGAAAATTGATGACTGATAAGAACCTGCAGTACAAACAAACAAACAAACAAAACAAAGCAAAAACAAAAAGTGGGTGGTGGCCCAATTCCTGGAAATCCCCACCCATTCCCAAAATAGCTGGAATACTCCTCCCACTCATTAGCCTATGAAATTACCCACCCCTATACAAACTGACAACCCCATACCCTGGTGCCTTTCTTGCCTTCTGAGATGGCCCACACTCTGTCTGTGGAGTGTGTTTCTTCTCTCTAAATAAATCCACTTCTTACCTATCAAAAAAAAAAAAGACTGCGCCTCCACTGCAGGGGGTGCAGGTTTGATCCCTGGTCGGGGAACTAAGATCCTGCATGCCATGTGGCCAAAAAATGTTAAAATAAATAAATAAAAAATTAAAAACATACCTAAACACAATATTGTTTGTAAAAAAATAAAATAAAATAGATGTAGTCATTTATGGAATACTCTAAAAAAAGAAGAATGCACATCAAGCCATTAAGAAGATGAATGATCATTTTTACAGCATGCCCTTTCTTATTACTCACATTTTTAACCAAAACCACACAATCCTTTTGTACTTTAAAAAGAAATACAAGTTAGAAATATGTTTCCCAGTAACAGTTCACTGTTAAGGTGCTCATACTCCTTGGCATGGGGTACATCAACTTCATAAGGGGGAGGAGAAGGAGGAGTTGGCCAGCAAAACTTCCTGGATGCCCACTGGGACAGGGGTCCAGTGACAAAGGCTGAGGGAGTTACAGCCAAAGAGAAAAAAAATATCCCTTTCCCTAAGGGACTTACTGGGCATAATAAGTCTGTGGCTAAAAAAAAAATGTAACATGAACGATGATTTGATTTACCCCAGCTGTAGGGTGTTAATGGTTTGTGGTTATTATTGATTCTATGACAATAGCACATGTCATACAATGTAATACTCAAGAGTCCAGACTCTGGGGTCAGAGTGTGGTCAACTCTGCCACTTACTAGCTGTGGGGCTTTGGTAAGCTTAGAGTCTCTGGGCCTCAGTTTCCCTCTCTGTAAAATGGGGATAATTGTATTATCTATCTCACAAGGTTAATGTAAAGCACTTAATGCAAAACCTAGTATCTATCATGTACTAGGCACATGCCATTAATTCAAGGGCCATAAATATAGCTATTATTATTTTCGTTGCTTATTATTATTACAACTAGTTTGGTTATCCATCCACTGCCCTTCACACAAAAGGACAGTGTGATATAGTCTACATTTCTGAGGATGCTCTGACCCACCATTAGTTAGACATGGGTTTTAAGTCACTCAACCAACAAAGAAATTCATGCTTAACCAGCCCCAGGCTTTGCCTACATCACTGACCCACATTTTCAACGCAACAGACTGGGGTGGGAGGGTCTGTGGACCTGAAACAAAGGCGGGCTCACCTGTAAATGCTGACAGAAACAGGCAGTTGTTTAACCAAGATGTCATTCGATCTGCAGAAATGGATACTCCCCCTGCCTACAGCCAGGCTCCCAGGTGACCCTGACCCATGGGACAATTTCTTCTACAGAGGACACAGGATTTCCAGCTCAGGAGCCGTTCTGTGGCAAAGCTGGAGCTGGTTTCAGTGATCAGACACTCTTGTCCCTCCCACCCCCCGCCCCCTGTCTTCCAGGTTTAAGTCCTAAGATGACTGTCAGGGACTCCCAAATCCATCCCCTTTGCCTGAGGATGGTGTTAGGCAGGAAAGTTCCTAGAATAGAAACTCTTAAGTCACCTGGAGGAGATGGGGGCTCAGGGTCTGGAGACACAGAGACACAAACACAGAAGGCTGGGGGCCCCAGGCAGCCACCCTGGCTTCCCCTCATGGTGTTTCTACATCTTTCTGGAAACCCAGTCCATGCTCCTGCCTTCACTCCAACTCACACATGAGCTTCATTGGCCACCAAGTCCTAAACCCCAAATCCTACATGCCCTTTTTGCTGCTTCACCAGATTTCACTTGACTAATTCATTCTTCCAGTTCCAATCCGCATGAGAGCAATTAGAGAGTCCCACTCATCTTTCGCAAGCTAGAGAAACTAGTCAGACACTATAGACCCAGGTCAGGTGCTGTAGACAATGGCTATTTAAGCCTATTAGGGAGTTACGAGTGGACAGGCAATGACTGACACCTCTAGTAACCAATAAGACCTAGGGAAGAGACTCTGCTCCCTTCTCATTGGCCAGCACAATGTCTAGAGGCCCTGAACTGACTAGAAGCTGTTCTCATATATAGGCGCAGGGGACCCATGGGGCAGGTAGAAACCTTGGCTGTCTTTTCTGTGACTAAAATACAATTGTATTTTTCTGTGATCTAGACTTTATTCCATAGCTTTTTTCTTATCAGATGTAACTCATAACAAGGATGACCCAAAAAGTCATTTTTATGAGATTATCTGCCTTTTACTACTAATACCGATGCTTTATGTACAGCTCTTTACCCTTTATCAATACAAACTGCTTTCACATATGTTCATTTGTTTGGATCATATACAAGGTGAGGTGTATCTTATTATCTCCTTTCTGTAGAGGCAAATGCAGCTCAGAGAGGTTGAGGGATTAGCCCAAGGTCACAGAGCAAGAAAGTGAGACTGGAATTAGGATCCAGGTTTTCAAACTCTTGGGTCGGTTTTCCTTATATGTTTTTGAACATTCTGTGGTATATTCAAAAAAATATTCCTGAAATGAACTAGATCTCACTTTTTCCCTGTCTCTCTTTTCCATTTCGGAAATCTTTTTACCTTAAGGATCAAGATAAAGTAAAAAAGCAAAACCAAAAGTAAAATGTCTTGATAAATGGGAAAAATTGACAGCAGATATAAGGATCCACAAGTGAAACAATAACTCATTAGCTGAGCCTGTCAGGAAGTGAAAAGCGTCCCACAGAAATTCTCCTTGTTGAAGGGACGCCGGGTCATGACCATTGGGGGCGGGGCTGGTTTATCTCAACCGCATGCAAATTTCAGTGACCTGGGAGCCTGGTCCCCAGGCTGTGAGCTCCCCTCCTGTGCCCCCATTTCCTAGTGGAAGACATCTGCTCCTCTCTGGCCTGTGAGCAGAGGTGGGTGACCCAAGCCATAGGTGGCCAGACTGCCTTAGACTCTGTCCTCCTCCTCGGCCAACAAAAAAGAGTCGAACGTACATCTGGCGTGTGGCGACCTCAGTGGGAGTCTGCACCCACATTCTTGCTTTCAGCCACATTTTTATGGCTTGGAAACTCATCACTGGGTGGCAGTTTGCCAAAGAATGAGCAAAATGGGACCAGCCTTGCCATGTAAACAAACTCATGTGTATAGGCACACGTTTCTGAAACGTGGTAAAAGGGAAAGGTATTTTCTCACTCACAAGAACCCTGAAGCCATTCAAGGCAAATGACTTGCCCAAGGGCAAGCAGCTAACTGCTGGCAAGGGCCGGGCCAAATAGAACCTGGGTCTCTGGACGACTGGAATGAAGCCCAGTGCCTTGATGGAGCCAACACCACATGATTCAATCACCCCAAATGATGTTGGCATCTGCCAGTGAAAGCCAGAGCCAAGATGCAGAAATTGTGAGAGGGTCCTCCTCTTACCTTTCCAAGACTGGTCACTAGTACTCAGAGTCCTTTTTGTTATTTTCTTAAAATTGAAGTATAGTTGATTTACAGTGTTGTGTTAACTTCTGTGGTACAGCAAAGTGACTCAGATATATATATATATACATTCTTCTTTATACTCTTTTCCATTATGGTTTATGTCAGGATATATAGTTCCCTGTGCTCTACAGTAGGACCATGTCGTTTATCCATTCTATATGTAATAGTTTGCATCTACTAACCCCAAACTCCCAGTCCATCCCTCCCCCATCAGGGTCCTTTTTGGAACTCCTTCTGAAGCCTGGGCCCCCCCAGGGAAATACCCACAGAGTGAGTAAACAAATGAACCCAGACCAATCATCCCCAAAATAATGGAATCAAGCCAAGGTGTCAGGGCTGGCCGAGGGCTTAAAAACGTGTCCATAAGAATTCATCCTGAATCCACATGTGTTGAATAAGAAGACTGTTATACTGCCCCATGCCCCTTGGGAAAGGATGTAGAAGAACAGTGGGTGATCCATGTTGGCAAAGATGTTGCCGAGCGGGAAGCAGGGACAACAGGATAAACCTCTTTCTGGGCGTCTGGAATTCTGGAAGGTGCTTCTGCCCTCAACAGTGATCACCGGGCATGGCAAAAGGTTGACGGTCCCTGGCCAAAACTGTAATTGGGATGGCATGATTTTCTGCAGAAACACAGCAGAGAGGCAGAATACCCCTTCCTTCCCTGGAGCCTACAAGGTCTCCTGTCTTAAATAGCTGCCTGTTTGGGGCAGGCTTTCTACATATAAAAATGTCAGGTGTCAGGGGCTGGGTGGAGGGCAGGGAGAGGCAGGAGGGGGACACTGGTGCCTGACCCCATGCACGACAGGCCCTTGCACCCCCAGCAGGCAAGGTGCACTGCTGACATCAGGTAGGGGGTCCCTCCTCACCTGACTTGCCCCAGGTAGGGCAGGACAACGCCTCCTTGTTTTGGTGGCAGACAAGTGTCTGTGGTCAGGAGCCACAGAGACATGTGCCACAGACTACACAGACCATTCCCAAAGACCAGCGCCACCCAGATCAACGGGAGCTGCATGACATTAGCAAATGAAGAATGTTGAAACAGGGACAAATTGTCATCCACTTTATGCATTCACTTTCCACCTAGAAACACAAGGCATAAACAGTTCCACTATTCACAGAATAATGGCGGGTATGCAAAACATTCTTTCATGGTGCACTTCAGTGTGGCTTGGTGTTGGGACCAAGAGTAAGTTGAGTCCTTTGCAACAGGTTGGCCCTCTGGGATCAAATCTGCAGACAGCCTTGTTCAGAAAGAGCGCCCAAAGTCTAAGCTTGAAGTCTGGAAGAAGTGGGCCCAGGCGATGCCTCTCCAGGCCCTCCCTTTATTGAATCAGATGTTTCCTCCATAAACAGGTAAGCTCAAGTTCCCCAGACTCTGGCTTTGGGACGGGGAAAGCAGGAACAAACCTGGCTTCTACATAATATGAGCATTTGTCTAAAGCCACTTTCTGGATGCTTTGCCACCTGGAGATGTAACCCAAGTCCGAGGAGCCTTCATTTTCATTTTCAGTGTAAGCACATGGTACCCACGTTATCTGGCCTCGAGGTCACTCTGTCCTCCCGTTCCTGGTTCAGTTCCTGAGAGGAGACTGAACTGCACACCCTGGGCCACTGGGATCCCCTTGGCGTCTCCTTGCTGCCTCACACCCGCCCCATCTGGAAATTACCAAGTCCTTACGGACTTTGCTCTTTATTCATCCACAAAGAATGTAAGAATCCGTTTTTCAAGAACTGAATAGAAACCCCCTCGTCACCATATCAGGGCGGCTGTTCCACGCCAACTCAGTAATTGCCCTGTTTCTAGTGCCTTTTTTCCCTCCACCAAAACCAACTTAAGCTGATTACCATCATCTCAAACAACCTCACTGGCCTCTAGATATATCCATTTAATATGGCCAAGACAAGCAGACAACTGCTGTTTTCAAAAGACGATCTGACAGATTCTATTCACTTTCAAAGTAGCTCTCCACGGCTGGAATAATTATCTTTCATTTCCCTCATTCTGACACCTTTCAATGATTTGTTGACATCTGAAGAGTTATGGGCAATCTTAGGAGAGGCAGCTGGACTTTCCACCCCCAAAGACACAAATACAGAAAGGATTCCCATACAGCTTCTGAAATAACTCTGTTCTTTGCAAATGGATATCCAAATCTGCATGTTAATAGGGGCACTTTTATCTTCAAATATAACCTCAGAAGGAGAAAGGGGGGGGGCGGCATTCATTTAACTGGTTCGCTGCCAGCTCAAGAGAAAATGCACCTTTCTCTCAAAACCTGGGTTCCCTCACTTGACCAATAAAAACAAACAAAACAAAACCAGAGCCAATATCCTGAGTTTTCAAACATCTGATGTTTGGTGCCGTCTTCTGTTGAGGGAGAACAGCAGGAGAAACCCAAGCAAACGGCAAGAGGCCTCCACTGTTTCATCTGTGGCCAACAGGGTTTTAAGTGGGCACCACCGGCATGATGACTATGAGTAATGTGCACTTCTATAGCCCTTTCTTGAGGGGGTCTCTACGTGCCTTCCCAGTGAGCACAGGCCTCAGGCTGCTGGAAGGAGCTGGCCACAGGGATGAGCTTCCTGCCTTGGGTCACAGCTCCGGTTCCTATCTCAGCACAAAGAGGCACACTGTCCTTCAAACCTGGACTAAATGGGGTCGGGGGAGTTTTTAAAAGACAATATGTATAACATATTGATACATTATCCAACTACAAGAATAGAGTCTATCGCAAGCAGGATAGATAGGTAATGCCAATGTCTCCGGATTCTTCTCTCTCTCTTCTTGGATTTCTCCCTCCCCCAATTTGAAAACTTCAGTGGGCAATTCTAGTAGTCTGTCAGGCTGAGTGCTTGGTAGATTTCAGCATAGGGAACTAGTGCCCTGAGGGCAAGCAAGGATGGGATTCACCTGCCATAGTTCTCCGAGGTAAATAAACAAAAAGGCAATAGAAAAGGGAAATGGAACAAGCAGGCTGAAGTTTTCAGCCTGGAGTGATCACAGCCCGGATCCTGTCTGTGGTGGTCGGGAGCCTTCCACACCCACACTGCTGGGGATCCAGAGGTGGCTGAACCAGGGGAGGGGCTGCCAGGGAGGACTTGGCAAGGAAACCGGTGGTGGGGATTGGTTTGCCTTCAGAGAGTGCACGGCAGTGAGACTGCTGGAGTTGAAGGCACTCATTTGAGTTTTCCAGCTCCTATCAGATCGCAGCCACCCCTCACCCCGTCTAGACCCCAAAAGAGGCAAGCCTCCAAGGACCTGAGAACACATCATCCACTGGTCACTTCTCTTCCCCGGCTTTTAGCCACAGTCTCTCAGTCAACAGCGCCCCTTACTGGCCAGTGGGCTGTAAAGCCACGCAGCTCTGGGGCTCCTCCCCAAATTGCAACCTGGAAATTGACATATATTTGTATCAACTCTATTTATAGAATTTGGAGCACAGGGGGAATAGCAGCTCTTGCAATCCCAGCTCAAGGCTCCCGACAACCCCTCTGTCTTGAATTCTGGTCTCGGCAAAGTTGGGTTTATCTGCAGCAGGTTTATCATCAGGGGAGCTGCTTCTCCCAGGAGACCAATAACCACAAACACACTGTGTGTGATCGTAGCAGATCCAAGCATCAAGAAGCCTTCATCAATATCAAACATCCTGGCGGGAGAATCTGTTCCCTGCGAGCAGAATGGATTTGAATTCTAAGTGGTTGAAGTCAGAGGGCAGTCATTAAAAGCCAGAGAGGGATTGGCCCCTTGCTGAATTTCTCCAAAGAAACCCTCCGGATTAAAGGTTCATTAGCAAAGCGCAGTGGGTCAGCTGATCACCGGAGAGAGATGAAGGCTGGCAGAGGCAGCAGCTGGGCGGGCGGGGAAAGCTGACCTGGGTTATTTTGGGTGAGGGGCAGCACACAGGGAGACAGAGAGGTGGAGGGAGTTTATTTTGGTTGAGGAGCTTTATTTTGCTTTCTTGCTTGTGAGGATTCGATCCCCCTGGGTAATTTAAAGTTTGTAAAGAACTCCGGAGTTCCCTAGAGGGAAAGCGCCATCACAAATAAAATAAAGAGGTCACCGTCCTTGTGTTAGTGGAGAAGGGTGTCCAAGGCGGTGCCGTCAGGTTCTTAGGTTTTTAGCTAACAGGGTTAGGTACCACTTGCAGGCATTCTAGGGAAGCTGCTTCTCAGGTTTGGGGGATTGTTGTGTGTTTGGGGAGCATTTATTGTTCTGGCGACTGTGCTGTGAATTTCCGTCTGTTAATTCATTTAATTCTCACAACAGATCAAATGCACCAATTAATTTATTCTGAATCCATATGTGCTTAATCAAAATAACTCTATAATGCCCACCACCGCTCTTGGAAAATGGGGGTTAGTTTAGCTGACTGCTCTGAGTCAGGCTTCTTAATCCCTCCCAAGGCCATTGTCAATATGTTGTACCCTATTCAGGCATCAGCAGTGACTTCCCATGCCTGCTGCATCAAGTCTGACTTCCTCTGCCTTCCTGGCCAAGCCTTTTATAGCACTCTTCTTCTGCCCCCCTCTTCTTCCAGCTTCTCCCCTATGTCTCGGAACAAATTCGTAACCCCAGGACTGGGTCCAGTGTCCCAGATGGGAGGGGCGTGACATTCCATAATCAAACAGTCTTGGTATTATCTAGTAAAACACATCGAGACTCATAGAACATACACACTGTCTTTTATTTCAACTTTGGATGTTACTTCCCAACACATACAGAGTCTGCAGGCACGGGGGGTCTGCGGAGTGCTTTCCCAATAGGCATGCACGTGCCTCAGTTCCGGACTCTTGAGCAACACCATGCAATCATCTGCTTAAGAAGAAGAGAAAACTACACTCCCTGTTGTAAAAATGTGTCCAATGCTGGGAAATAAAGCAACAGACCGTCCTTCAGAGCCAGGCTGAAACACTAACAGGCCCACTCAGGGTTATCACGTTATCCATGAATTATTATTGAGTAGGCCCATTTTCTGATGTCACATGTAACCCTGTAGATTTTTTAAAAACATCTTTCCTTTAATTTTTAAATAATTTCAAAAGTATAGAAAAGGTGCAAGGATAGTACAAAGAATTTTATGCCCTAATTTATTTGAGAGTAAGTTGCGGATATAATGCTCTGTCACCCTAAAATACTTCACTGTGTAGTTCCTACAAACCAAGACATTCTCTGTCATAAAATACAGCCCTTAAAATGAGGAAATTAATATGATAGATGCTACCATCGAACCTTCAAATGCCATTCAGTTTTCTCCAGTTGTTTCAATAATGCCCCTCATGGCCAAAGGACCCAATCCAGGATTCTGCATCGCACTTAGTGGTCACATCTCTCAAGATTCCTGCAATCTGGAGCAGTTCCCATCTGCCTTTCATGACCTTGACACATTTGGAGATTACAGGCCAATTATTTTGTAGAATGTGTGGATTTTTCAGATGACTCCTCATTATTAGACCCAGACTGTGCATCTTCTGGGTATATACTGAAAATAATTGAAAGCAGGGATTCAAAGAGGTATTTGTACAACCATGTTGATAATGGCATCATTCACAATAGCCAAAAGGTGGAAGTAACCCAAGTGTCCATCAACAGATGAATGGATAAACAAACTGTGGTCTATCCACCAATGGAATATTATTCAGCCATAAAAAAGGAAGAAAATTTTGACACAGGCTACATCATGTGAACCTTGAGGACATTATGCGAAATGAAATAAACCAGGCACAAAAGGACGAATACTGTGTGATTCCACTTACACAAGGCACCTAGAATAGTCAAATCAATAGAGACAGAAAGTAGAATGGTAGTTGTCAGAGGCTGGGGGAGAGGAGGATGGGGAGTTGTTGTTTAATGGGTGCAGAGTTTCTGTTTTACAAGAGTTCTGTGGGTGGATGGTGGCTAGGGTTGCAGACAATGTGGATGTACTTAATGCCAATAAACTATACCCTTAAAAGTGGTCAAGTTGTAGGGCTTCCCTGGTGGTGCAGTGGTTGAGAATCTGCCTGCCAATGCAGGGGACATGGGTTCGAGCCCTGGTCTGGGAAAATCCCACATGCCGCGGAGCAGCTGGGCCCGTGAGCCACAATTACTGAGCCTGCGCGTCTGGAGCCTGTGCTCCGCAACAAGAGACGCAACAAGAGAGGCCGCGATAGTGAGAGGCCCGCGCGCCGCGATGAAGAGTGGGCCCCGCTCGCCGCAATTAGAGAAAGCCCTCGCACAGAAACGAAGACCCAACACAGCCATAAATAAATAAATTAATTAATTTTTTTTAAAAAAGTGGTCAAGTTGGTAAATGTTATGTTATGTGTGTTTTACCACGATTTTAGAAAACAAATAAGTTGTCTCTTCACCTCTAGAGTGGGGAGGGGGTGGTTGTGAAAATTAAATGAAATAATATACATAAAGCACCAAGTATGAGGTTCAGTGCATGGTAGGTGCTTAATAAATGACAGCAAGCATGATGGTTTTACAAGGTGCTTAGGAAATATTGGAGAAATTCATTAATTCATTAAGAGATACATTTTGTTCTCCTTCGAGAAAAGCCTTCTGAGTTTTGTATGATGGGGAATGGAGGGGAGGAAAGTTGGAAGAGTTCGGCCAGACTTTGGTGCAGAGGTAAAACGGGGACTGCTGACAGAGCATGTGACTGACCACATTGCAAGGGTCCCTCCCACCGCCTCTGAAGTTGGTCCTTGAGAATCATTTCTCTGGCAAAAGCATCATCTCCAGCAGGCCCCTCCGTAGAAGTACATATGTTAACCTAGAGGGAGAATCCAATAACACCCTAATCCCCATTAGCAAGGAGTGTGTGGCTGGATTATCTTGCTGTCACCTGGCAGGAAGCAGGATCCTGCAGAGAAGGGCACCCATTAGGCATATTGTGATGGGGGAGAGGAGTAGGGAAGGCCGGGAGAATGGCATGTGGTCCAGAGGCAATGCCCAGATGGAGGGCACAGTCAGCTCCCAAGTTCAAAGGAAAAGCCCAAGCTTCGCTCTAGACCACCTGCTCTAACGCCATCCACGCTCAGCACATCACAGCCTACAGTATGCACCGCCTTGTTGATGCTTCCAGCAACTCTGTGTGGCAGGTATCACCAGCTGCATTTTACAGGCACGAGACTGAAACTCAAAGCAGTTCGGTGGCTTTTGGTGAACAGCGAGCAGCCCGCCGGGACTCAAATCCGGCTCTTCTGATGTCTCCATTTGGCATTCTTGGCAAAACTGGTATCTGTACATTACTAATAAGAGCTAACATTTAGCCATTACTATTATTATTATAACTACTGCCACTATGACGGGCACTTTTAGTGCCCATTTACATATGCAAGCTCATTTAATCTCCATAACAGCAGTGCTATGTAGGTATGATTGTTATCTTCATTTTACAGGTGAGGAAAGAGCTAGAATCGTAACCACACAGCCAACAAGGGTGTAACCAAGCACATGGCAGTCTAGATGAGATGCCACACAAGGACATTCTCCACGGACAAGTCATTTTTCCAGCAGTCCTGTGCGCTAGCTCCAGTGCTGGGGGCCAGGCCCCGCCCCACCCATTTCACCTTTTCACAGCATCACAGTTTCCAGTCTGCAGCTGCCCACCAACACCTGCCCCAGGGCTTTTGGGTGGATTTTTTTTCCCCGGAGATGGGGCAGATCTCATCACGGCATTGGTTTGGGGGACTAAGTGAATTTGGGTCTAAGTGAATTGCAGTGCAAACCATCAGAAAATCATATTTGTCTCCTGAAAAGTTTCAATGGAAGAAAGTGCTATTTATTTTGCTGATTTTAGAGCTTTTACCTGATGGTTATTTTGTTTTGTGCATTCCTCTTATTTTAATATGCGTATATTATTTATAGCTTACATAGATGTTTATTACAATAATACTCATATATTAAATATTGTTATATTTTAGAAGGATTCATTTTGTTTTTTTCTTTTTTTATTGAAGTATAGTTGACTTACTATGTTGCGTTAATTACGGCTGTACTGCAAAGTGATTCAGTTATACATATGTATACATTCTTTTTCTATATATATTCTTTTCCATTATGGTTTATCATAGGATACTGAGCATAGTTCTCTGTGCTATACAGTAGGACCTTGCTGCTTATCCATTCCTTATATAAAAGCCTACATCTGCTAACCCCAACTTCCCACTCCATCCCTCCTCCAACCCCCTCCACCTTAGGAAACATCAGTTCATAACACCTAAAATATAGAATAATGAGCCGGCAAAATTATCATTATTGGTTGTCATGTAAAGTTTTATTCTACCCTTCAACCACCCAGAAAATAGTTTTTAAAAAAATTTTTGGATATATAATGTATATGTGTGTTGTACATCAAATGAAATAAAATGTTTTAAATCTTTACTTAGAATATGAGAATCTTTGCAAATCTTGAGGCACCAGGGGTATCTCATATTCAGATTTTACAGAACTGTGAATTCCTGGCATTGTATGAAAGACCTGTGCCTCCTAGGTTAAGAATTTGGTTAATTGTAAGTCCCGACTCTGCGCTTTAGCCCACCGAATTGCTTTGGAATTACTGGACTACTTCAATCTTCATTCTTATGTCCATAAACTAGCCTACCAGAGGGGTAGGAGGGAGGAATAACTACTATTTATTATCTCTCCATGTGTATGTATGTACATATGCATAAAGAGGACTCTCCCCTTCCAAAGGAAAAGAACTAGCATAAAGCATCTCCTGGAGAGAAGACAGAGTCAGGCGAGAAGGATGCTGGCTGAGACAGAGGCAGGTGGGTACCATGTTGTCCAGGAGCTGAGCTGGAACTGAAGTGCCCAAGTGCCCACGTCTTTGCTTCTCAGCTACATCTCAGGCAAGGGGATGTGTCAATTCACTGTAACAAAATGACCCATTGAGAATGTTTTGCTGGCAAAAAACACCGCCCCCCCCCCCAAAAAAAAAGAGTAACATCATCTCAAGAGTGAAGGCACTAACCTTGAAATTTAGGAATGGTATTTTTTCCCTGGTTAGCTGTTTTTCAAATGAGTTAACATCAAAAATAGAAGCCATTTCTGACAAGGAGCTGAAAATATGTGTTTGGCACACATTTATCAGTGACATGAGTCTGTGGCTGAGGTTTTCACCATGCACAAAGCTCAGGACTTCTTGCCACGCGACCCGGGTCTAAACAACACAAAAACCTTCATGGAGCCTGATTTTATCTTGGTCTGCTCCTCATTACTGTGTGGTAGCTTGTTTCGTGCAAACAATCGCCAGTTTCTAGCATAACGAGGAGGCCCATGGCGTCTGTATGGAATGTATTCCTCGGAGAATGAGAAATCTCCAACCGGGAAAGAGGAGATTCTTGTTAAGCCCTGGAAATAGGCTGAAATGTAAATCTGCGTTCCCTTCCACACGTGCCTAATTGCCCATAAATGTCATTAAGTTGAGAAATGTTTTCCACCAAATTAACTTTGACTCATGATGTCTAATTAGCAGAAGAAGCTGGAAGATAACAACTTATCAGTCACTGTTTAAGAAAACATGTTTAACGGGTGACTGTTGGCTAGCGGCAACGTTGAACCAGGTATTGTAACTGTCAAAATCATGCCTGAGCCCAGCAATTAAGCACAATGTCTCTGTTTTGGTGCCAAGAATTGTACAACTCCCTCGCAGATGTTTAAAAGTTGTGGTGCGAGTGGTCTTTCTAGGAATCTATCATGCACCCAAACGAGGGATTTGAGGGGAAAGGAAAGAAGACATCAGTGATGAACTTCTTTGGCAGAAAGTCTGAGGGCAGTGGATTTCAAAGGATTGATTCAGTTTTTGGTCTTTCTCAAAACTTAATGGGAAAAATCTTGTTGGTGATTTAGAGTAGAAAGTACACATACAGTGCTTTTACTGCTTGTAAAACGCATGGTAAGTTCTAGGACGCTCACTTCACCGATGAAAAAGCTGTGTTTAGAGAGATGAGGTGACCAGCTCTCGTCCACCCAACTAATAAGTGTCAGAAGCCAGCAACGAGGTGAGTTCTGTGTTATTAACACGTGTGCTCTTCACCAAGCTCAGTGGGAGAGTCAACCCCAAAGGAAGGGACATGTTTCCAACCAGATTGGGAATACTCTGAAGGCATGAATGAGTTCTAAGACTCCTCTTTACTCCTGGTGCCTGTCATAGAACCTGGCACTTAGTAGGTACTCAATTAATGTTTGTTGATTGACTGATGAATGGATGAATAAATTTCGGTTTCCTGAGGGCATAGCTTCAGAAAGTTTTTCACATCCCACACCTCTTGAGGGATGTTTTCTTGCTGGAGAAATGAAGCAAATGGAAAACCTCCTCTGGAATTTTGGGGTTACATAAGCCCAAGGAAGCCAAGTGCAAGAGCAAAGAGGGACAAATGACAGCCCAGCGCTCAGAGCCTTGGAGTTCTGCTGGGGATTATCTTTATTTATTTGTTGAATTTATTTATAACTACCTCTTTCCAAAAGGATTTGAAATGGCTAACTGCTGCAGTCGGAGAAGCACATAAGAGGAGCAGGAAACGGAATCCTCCAGAAGTGCAAGGGTGGAAGATTTGCTTGGTGAGGGGCCTGGGTTCTTCATAGAGATCTCAACTCAGAAGACCAAATGGTAGCTGGGGCCAAACCAAGAATGGGGATGTCAGTGGGGAGGAGACAAGACATTGGAGGTGTTGGGAAAGGAGGCTGAGTGGCCATAACTCCAGAGGCTGGAACTGGGTTGGGGCCTGGCAGGTTGTCCCCTGAGACTCACATCCTGCCGAGCAGACGGGAGCAGTTCAGATGGCACCTCCTAGGAGAGGAGGTGGCAGCACAGTGCTGGACGTTTCCCTGCAGAGTGGATCTTTTGCAATGGAACATCTGAGTGCCACAGTGGGAGGTATTCCTCCCAAATTCCAGGTTCACAAATAGACCCAGCATTGATGTTCTCAGAACGGAAAACCTTGGGACCACGAGGTCCTCCTGGCAGGCTCCTTCCCCTTTTTATTTGGGGGAGTGCAACTGAATAAGGGGGATTCGTCTGTAGGTTGCAAGCTGTTGCCATGTTTCCTTTGGTTGTGTGACTCTTTGGGAGCCAACATTGTGTGTTCTGAGGCTCTTCTGCAGGAGGCTCAATGCACAATGGTTAAGAGCCTGAGCTTCAAGTCAGACAATCCTGGTCTCTAAAGCTCGCAGGGTCCACATATAAAATTGCATTAATTCAGAGGTAAAGCACAAACAGCACCTAGAATGCATGGCACATGGTAAGCACTCAGTAAATGCCATTACTGTTATTATGCCCCCATCCTTAGAGTCCCTGGAATTGCAGAAGTTGAAGGATGATTGCTTGGAGGGTAGGATTCTCCGTTGCACTGGACTTTCCACTAGGGTGATGGTCCTTAACCTACTAGGAGGTCACTGATCTCTTTGAGAATCTAATGAAAACATTGATCCTTCTCCCCAGAATAATGCCCATGTGTGTGCGCCTTCAATATCAGGGAGTTCATGGCACCCACCCCAGAGCCCATCCTTGGGGCCTTCTCTGGACCCCACGTCAGGTTAGCCCATTTAAGAACTGAGATATGGGTACCCAGTTTATCCGGGGGATGCTACTTCAACGCAACTGGCATTGCAGAGACCCAACCCAAGCTCCAGTCAGATGTCGGAACGGCTCCCCTCAGTCTGGGGCTCACAGTGAGGGTACCGAGGACTTTGTACATTGAAATCACCAGGGAGGTGAAGGAGAAAAGTATGTGTATGTAACTTGCAGCCTTCATTTCATTCTACTTGTATCTGGGGACAAAGGATTGTCAATATTTTCTGACTTAATAAGGTAACATTCAAAATATTTCATTTATTGACAATTTCCAGATAAATGTACTCTAACAAGATTAATAAATGTCCTGTTAAACCATATTCTTTAGTTCAGGAAAAGGGGTAAAAATACAAATATCTGAGTGATTGGTGCTGATATATAGATTGTTTATACATGTCATATTTTAAACACATTAGGGCCATATTGATGACACTGTAAAGCTATGAATATAATATGAATATATATTAAGAACTAGTGTGATAACAGTAATATCTCACTTGGAGATTCTATAATCCTGTAATCCTCTTTGCACAAGGTCACACAGCCCCCCAACTTGTGAACTTAACAGAAGGAGATTGGCCAATATGACTTACAGGATGCATACACAGTGCGATTTTATAAACTAGTCAAAATTCTGTCCAGTTGTAATCTTTTCTTTTCTTGGGGAAGCAGTGAAGAAACTAACACCACTAAGGTCTCGCAAAGGTGAACTGACCACCTAATTAGCCACGGGTGGATATTTATACTACTGTGGAAAAGAAGATGTATCAGTTTTCCATCACTGTGTGATGAACCAAAAACTCAGTGGTTTCAAACAACGGTCATTTATTATCACTGACGTGTCTGCATGTCTGTGGGTGGTCTGGGGTTCGGCTGATCTGGGCTGGCCTGTCTGAGCAGCTGTGTTTCAGGCACCAGCCGCTGGGGTGACTATGTGTCTCACAGCAGGCCTGGGAGACACTGAGCTCTGTGGGAGCTGCTCTGTTCCACGTGTCTCTCCTCTGCCTTGGACCAACAGGCTGCCAGACATGTTCTTTTCATGGCATCGGCAAAAGCTCAAGGCAGCAAGCCCAGTCCTGCAGGGCTTTTCAAGGCCTTTGATTGCTTCAGGTCCACTAACATCCCATCAGCCAAAGTCACAGGGCCACCCCAAGTTCTATAGCCACACCTGCAGTCAAAGGGTGGGGTGATCATGGAGGTGGGGGAAGGGGTAAACATTTGTAAACGAGAGAGAGGAGGAAGCTTAAGAGAGAGAGGACCTTTTGCAGTGGTTCTCAGTTTCGTCTACATGTTGGAATTACCTGCAGAAATTCTTTTTCCCTTTTCTTTTTTTTAATTGAAGTATAGTTGACTTACAGAGTTAGTTTCAGGTGTACAGCAAAGTGGTTTAGATAGATATATATATGTATAAAAGAACCTTTTTCCAGATTCTTCACCGTTATAGGTTATTACAAGATACTGAACATAGTTCCCTGGTACAGTAGATCCTTGTTGTTTATCTATTTTATATACAGTAGTGTGTATCTGTTAATCCAAAACTCTTAATTTATCTCTCTCTCTCCCCCTTTCCCCTTTGGTAACCATAAGTTTGTTTTCTATGTCTGTGAGTCTGTTTCTATTTGGAAATAAGTTCATTTTTATCATTTTCTTAGATTACACATATAAGTGAGATCATATGATATTTGTCTTTCTCTATCTGACTTACTTCACTCAGTATGTAATCTCTAGGTCCATCCATGTTGCTGCAAAAGACATTTCATTCTTTTTTATGGCTGAGTAGTATCCCATTGTATATATGTACCGCATCTTCTTTATCCGTTCATCTGTTGATGGACATTTAGGTTGCTTCCATGTCCTGGCTATTGTAAATAGTGCCGCTATGAACACTGGGGTGCATGTGTCTTTTCAAATTAGAGTTTTAATCTTTTCTGAATATGTGCCCAGGAGTGGGATTGCAGGATCATATGGTAGCTCTATATTTAGTTTTTTAAGGAACCTGCATACTGTTCTCCATAGTGACTGCACCAATTTACATTCCCACCAACAGTGTAAGAGGGTTCCCTTTCTCCACATTTGTTATTTGTAGACTTTTAATGATGGCCATTCTGACAGGGGTGACGTGATACCTCATTGCGTTTTTGATTTGCATTTCTCTAATGATTAGTGATGTTAACAGAAGTTTTAAAAATACTAGTGTGTGGGTACCACCTCAAAGACACTATTCCAGGGTGCAGTCTGGGCTTCGGGGGTCTCAAGATGCAGCCACGTTTGAAAACCACTCTCGTGAAGACCCCTCAGATCCCTTTCTCAGGACCAGTGGCTCTCAGCACTGGATGCACATGATGATCACCTCTGGAACCTTCCAGAGCTACCAGAGCCAGAAACCCCACACCCTATTTTTTGGAAAGCATCCTGATGAGTCTCATGGGCAGCCGGTGGGGAGAACAGTGGTTCTTCAAGAGAAGCAGTGCTCCAGGTCTTTCATTCATTCCATTGATGGGTTTTTTCATTTATTACACAAATAGTCATTGATACTGTGTGCCAGGCACTGTGCTAGCACCTGGTGACACCCTAAGGAACCCAAATGGACACACACTCTTCCCTCATAGAGCTTAGTGATGGAGAGAAATAATTAAATAATCACATTAAAGAATGAGAAAGGTCTCCAATGGAAAAGGAATAACAGAAATCTACACTGAGGGAAGTCTCAGAAGGCTTCCCTGAGGAGGTGTCATGGGCACAGGCCTGGCTGTAAACCCGATGAGCCAGTACAGTTAAGTGCAAAACGTGAGCAGTGTCAGCTTCACATCCTATGCCATCCCAGTGTTGTCCCAGTGAACAAAGATATTTCTTGCAGGAAGATTTGGAGGGAGGTCTGGTGCCTCTGCAGACACCTCATGGGCTGAAAGAGACAAACCTGATGTGCAGACCTAATCAGTCACATATGGTGGGAGGCAGGTAGAAGACCCTCCTTCTCTTCTGCTCCCCAGGGACAGCTGTCCTAAGTGGACAGTTTGAAAGGACCAAGCCCTGATCTAGAACTGCTGGGAGGGCGAGTGCTGAGGGACTGGGGATAGTGAGGGTACAGACGAGTAGATTTGGATGGCGGGGCTTTGGGACTGTAGATGTTTGGGGCTGGGAGAGTTCCCAGTTAGGTGGGCATTTCAGCTCTTTGGGGACTGAAGTAGTGGTTTGTGGAGCTGGCTTGCACTGGCACCAATTGTGAGTGTCTCTTCCCAACTCTGTGTTTAGCAATGTTCTCTTGGAGGTTCAGAAAACAGCCACTGTGGGAGTGTTTACACCCCAGAAACCGGTAAATGCTAAAAATCAGAGCTCTCTCCACCCCACCCCCAGAGAGCTAGATGTTAAACCTTTACCACACACAGCTGGCTGAAAGGAACTTTTATCTTGGGGGTCTTTGATGTTGAGTTCTAGACTAATCAAGTCAGGGTTCAGAGGGCAAGAGAAGAGAGCTAATATAGAGCCTAAGAAGTAGAGAAGAAGGCAAAGCTAAGGACTGATGGGGGATTTGGCTAGAAGTCCCCCTTGGCTCAGTTGTTGAGGAACCTGGGGATGTAGACATAAGGACGCAAGAGGCTGGGGCCATTCACGAGCACCATGAGCAACAGGCCCTTGACCGGGGAACTCTTCTAGTCCTCAGAGCGTCATCTGTAAGATAAGGGAGATCCTTGTCTTACTTCAGGAGGAGGCCTTTTTGAGTTCCCTTCCAGCGCTCACATTTATGATTCTAACTACACACATCCTTACACGGAAAGTTAACTAACAATATACAAGGAAATCTACAGGCCACACCGCTGATCTGGTCCAGGAGCATAAGTAATGAAAATGAACAGATTTATTCATTCATCCAATTCAATTTTTGAAAGCTGCTGGGATGTGGCATCTCTCTAGTCAGCGGTCCCCAACCCCCAAGTTCTAATGCCTGATGATCTGAGGCGGAGCTGATATAATAATAATAGAAATAAATTTATTTATTTATTTATTTTTGGCTGTGTTGGGTCTTTGTTGCTGCGCATGGGCTTTCTCTAGTTGCGGCGAGCGGGGGCTACTCTTCGTTGCGGTGCGTGGGCTTCTCATTGCGGTGGCTTCTCTTGTTGCGGAGCACGGGCTCTAGGCACTCGGGCTCAGTAGTTGTGGCTCATGGGCTCCAGAGTGCAGGCTCAGTAGTTGTGGCACACAGGCTTAGTTGCTCCGTGGCATGTGGGATCTTCCCGGACCAGGGCTCGAACCCGTGTCCCCTGCATTGGCAGGTGGATTCTTAACCACTGCGCAACCAGGGAAGCCCCAATAATAGAAATAAAGTGCATAATAAATGTAATGCACTTGAATCATCCCGAAACCATCTCCCCAACCCCCCGGTCCTTGGAAAACTTGCCTTCCATGAAAACGGTCGCTGGTGCCAAAATATTGGGACCGCTGCTCTAGCTCTAAGTGTCACATGCATATTAAGAAAGTTTGCCGACGCCGCCTCCCTCCTTACCATCTCCTCGTCCCCTTCCCCTCCCATGTGCCTCCAACATTTGCCTGTACACCAAAGGGTATGGAAAAGCAGAACAAATCCAGCTGAGGAATCCAGAAGTCAGGTGGAGCGGATGCGATCAGCATCCCATCAATATCCCCTATACTCTGAAGATTCCTCCAAAGGCTGCTTCCTTAATTGAAGGCTTTTTCTGGCCTGGAGGCTATGCTTTGTGCTGGTGTGTTAATGTCCCTGGAAGCAGCTTCAACCAGTGAAGACAGGTTGCCCCTTGGTTGGAATAGCTCTGACTGGGGATTCCTTCTCTGTCCCCAGAGTCCCGCCAGAAGGTTGGGCTGGTTTCCCACAGTGGTAACTAGCTTAATAACACATTTTATTGGCTTCCTTCCCTCCCCCATCTCATTTCCTCCTTCTCCTGTAATGTTTCCTAGGGTCATCTCTCAAATAAATTATTTGCTTCAAATCTTTGTCTCTGAGTCAGCTTCTGAAGGAATCAGAAGGAAAGCATCAAGATTCTGAAAATGTGCCATGCAGCTTTAAGCAATTGTTGAACCCGTCTGAGGGCTTTTTCTCTCCTCCAAAAAGTGGGTACACATAAGACGGTCCCTTGCCCCGCTCCCAGGGATGATGAGTGAGTGGTGTGAGATGGTAGATGCGTCAGGTTTTGAGAGAAGTTAAGAATGCACTGGGTGAGACTTCTTAGGTTGGTTTGGAAGACATTAGATGTCTCTGAGAAAGAGGTGCTGCCTCTTTGAGAAAGAGCTGCTCCAGGTCTTTGCTCAGAACCCTCCAATACCACCTTTAGCAGGAGTTAACAAAAATCTTCAAGTTAAAGGGTCTAGAGATAAGAAAGGAAGCTACAAACAAAAAACCAGATGGAACCAAGATGGCAACAAATCTGACCTCCAACAGACCCTGAGTCTCATTATACCCTGATTTTACTACATTAGCATATTAAATGACACACCCACTGGCAGCCAGGACTGGACATTAAGGACCAAAAAAAGATAAAAAGGGGGTGGCACCACACTCCCTCGGAAAAAGCCCTGCCCCTTCCGCAGTAGACTAATGCATGTGCCTCCGCATCATTAGCCTCACTCCTCCTCCCTTTGCCTTTACTCTTCATGCGGGCGAGAACTTAATCTGAGAACTTAGTTCCCACTTCTCCATTCTTTGGCCATTTAATAAAGCTTGTGCTGTGTCAATCTCAGCTTTGGATTCATTATTCGGCTGCTCAAGGCTGAAAGGAGAAAGAAACTCCCCCTCCCAAGGATCTCTAGGCCGGACTAGGGCCCTAGCAGGGTCCATAAGACTTAAATTCGACTTAATTTGGTAACAGAGGGATTTAATTCCCTATGAGGTTTCTGGGAGAGCAAAGACAGATTTGACTTAAAGTGGGTTTGGAGTTGGGTCTTGCCCAAAAAAAGAGAGAATGAGGCAGGCAAGAAGGAAGGAAGGAGGGAGGAAAGGAAGGAAAAAAAAATAAAATTTGTACCATCTTCTAGTCCTACAACTCAACAATCACTGGTGTTTCTGGACTGTCCCGAAATGACTTGGAGACTAAGGATGCAATACTCAAGACAATAAATAAACTTATGCCACAGAATTTAAATAGAGAGTCTTCAGTTGTCCAAGACACAGAGATACAAACGTGTAAAGATAAAATCAGCTGGATGAATAAAGGTTGGCAAACTGCCCCTTTCAAAAGGAGAATCCTCTTTCTAGACATACGTTGTTATAACAAAATATTAGAGAAAGGACAGAAACGTTCAATTAAATACTACTTGGATCAGAAACGACAGTAGGAGAGAAGCGTGGGGTGGTCCCCAGGGGTTCTTGGTTTACCCCTTTGTCTCTGAGCTCCAGCCTGGCACATATGGTTCATAATATTATCCAAACACTGTCACACGTGTGGACAAAGGGGCAGTCACAGCCCCAAGGCTGGTTCTCTGCCTTATTTTTAAGGTGTCGGACCCTCTTCAACACTGTTTTTGTGCTACAAGAGAAGAATGAAGGTAGGGAGGGAAGAATCGCAAATAATCAGTTTCAAACACAGCTCTAACCCACACACTGGAATATGGGTTTATGATTAGAGAATTGTGCACACACAAAGGCCCCTCTCAAGACTCCCCAGGACACGAGCTGTGGTCCCGGGAAAACGCATGTATAATCGGTGCCCTCCTGCCCACCGCAGCAGAACCATGAATGCATAGCTAGAGAGAGATCCTGATTTATTTCCAGTTTTTGAAAAACTGGGAGATACACACAGCAGGGCAAGTCTCAAAACTTTCCGGGAAGCCGTTTCAGACAAGGGATTGGAGCCACCAAGGAGCCCAGAATTCTTCCAATGAGGCTGCCCTTGCTAACACTTGGTGAGTTCTTAAAGTTTTGTTCTCCTTTTTTTAATTCGTAAAAGCTCACAGTGAGCCAGACAAATTTCAATCCCGTATAAATTTAGATGACGAATCCACACAAAGCCCCCGAAGATTTGCAATGGAAATGGCAACCAGCCCTTAACGACAGGGCCCAATGTGACACTTGCTGCGTTATTGCGGTGTCTGATTTGGTATTCAAATGCCACTAAAGACAATGGTCCTTTATTACGTTTCTGACATCATTACCTTGCCTGCTGGCCGGCCACATCTCACGTACCACTTATCCTGAGAGACAGTCTAACTCTTCACTCATACACACTAAGGAGGTGAACTGACCACGGAGGGGGCCACTCGGAAAGACGAAAGGAGCAAAACCAAGTCCCCCACGTGCCACGCCCACAACGCCTGCTCCAGGCTGTCCACGGCCCCAGGGTTCTTTCTGAGCCATGAAACCCTTCCAAAAGGGCTGTTTCTGCAGCTGAGCCAGGTACCTGTTGACTGCCCTCTCCCCCTCTGCATTGCAAATCCTCTGTTGCTGTCACTGACACATGCCTCCTGGCTCATCTGGGTGGCCCAGCCTCATTAGGAAGGGATTTGGTGCCTGTTAGTTAATTGAGGCCCGTTCCCGCCACCTGCCACTCGCAGGCCTCATCTGCACACTAACGGCTCCTAATTGTCATCATACGGCGGGGTCCCGGCAACAACTTGAGAACAGATCCCGAGCAGCGCGCGCAGGCTCTGCGCTAGGCCGGGAGCACTGTAACCATTTATCAAGGGGCCAGATGTTTGCAGAGGAAAGGCACCTTGCACCAACAGTGGCGTGAAAACTTGATGTTTATCATACTTTCCGGTGTAATAAATGGAGAGATGGTCTTCTGGGGAGGCTTCGTTTAGGGTGAATACAAGGCTTTGCATGGACGGGGACAAACTCAGTGGAAAAAACATGGCTGAGACGCCCGGCTTGCACACCGTTTAGAAGCAGCCCTGCTTATCCTGCACGATCTGAGCCCGTGCACTTGACCGACTTCTATTCAGAGACCAAGAAATGTTTAGGGTGTCAGAGCACCACCCCATGCCCTGTTTCCAAAGAGTTTTGAGTAGAAGAGGTGCAGAGGTGAGTACCAAAAGCTGATCAGCCCCTTGGGAATGGTGAGGGAAGGAGGGGAGGAGACACACGACACAAAGGGAGAAAGTCAAACGCAGAGACATGTAAATGGAACAGAGATGGGAAACAACATATCATCAAGCTGGAGAGTCGGAAGGGACTTTGGTGTGGTATAGGACAAATAACTAGTGAGAGATGGAAGCAAATTCTAAACATAGAATGTGAGAGGACTACATCTCTCTAGAGAGAAAGCGAGAAAGAAAGGAGATGAGGAAGGTTCTATCATTAAAGGAAATTACGGGATTTAGGGGCTCAGGAATCCACATCTGTAAGGAATCTATCTGGGCTTAATAGAAATCAGACTGTGGCAAGTAAGATGATTAGGTTTTCTGTCTGCTTCCTTGTCTGTTTATTTTCTAACTGTAAGCACAACCCCAATGCACTTCCCTGGGATTCGGGGGCCCGAGGCTCCTGGAATGCCCCATCACTAGGGTATTTGTCAGGTCTCTCCACCCAGAACTGGGAAGTATTTTTCGTCTAGAGATTTCTGAGTCATTTCTGACTTTTTAGTCCCTTCCTGATGGAGGAGGGACAGGAAAGGAAATGAGAAAAATCCGGAATGAACCCCACGAGGGACAAAGCACTAAAAAAAAAAAAAGAGAGAGAGAAAGGAGAACAGAAAAAGCCCAACACAAAAGCTTGACTATGGAAGGAAAGGTTTGTAAGACACGTAGCTTTCACCACCAGACTCGGCCAACTGATACAAATGTTCCTCTGGTCCTGACTGCAATCTCATCTCCTCACCCCCATCTCCGGGCTTTCAGAAACAAACAGAAAGTAAAAACCTGCCCTGGTAGTGTGTATTGTTTAATCAGCCAAGTTCTGGAAATAACTCCCTCCTTCCTAACAAGAAAAGAGAGAAAGAGAGAGAGAGAGAGAAACTGAGTGAACCCGAAATGGAAAAAGGCCAGGTATTTCAAATCGCTCCCAGAAGAGGTTTTAGAATTGTTAGTAGCCATCGCCAAATGGGGTCCACGCCACCAAATTTCCCCAAACCTCAGGGTGAAGCCAGTTATATTAATTAAACTCCCCGGAGACCTGGGAGCGTAAAGTTACATTTTGCCAGGACGCAGGCTTTCTTACAAATACACCTATTCTTTTGGTTTCCTCCATGAATACATCAAGTGATTCTTAGGAAACATGATACCACTGGCTTTCTTCCTAAGTTTTTTTGTTTTTTTATTTTTTTAAAACATCTTTATTGGAGTATAATTGCTTTACAATGGTGTGTTAGTTTCTGCTGTATAGCAAAGTGAATCAGCTATATGTATGCATATATCCCCATATCCCCTCCCTTTCGTGTCTCCCTCCCACCCTCCCTATCTCACCCCTCTAGGGGGACACAAAGCACCAAGCTGACCTCCCTGTGCTATGCGGCTGCTTCCCACTAGCTATCTATTTTACCTTTGTTAGTGTATACACTATCTTCCTAAGTTTTGATAAAGAACACTTTAAGTCTTCGCAGAGCTCACATTTACATCTCAGAAGCAAAGCCTTAAAAATGTTCTCCTGCATAATTTGCTAAGTGCCTCGTCTACACTTAATTCTGCCCTCAATGACGCAAAGCCCAGGGCCCCTCTGTTCACATCTTTCCGGGCTTGCTGCTGGCTCTCTCGCTCCCCCTCCAGCGCCCTTCTCTGGATGTCACTCACTGCTTTTCCCTCTCACTTCCTCCAGCCTGTGAACCCGAGGGGCCTAGTCTAGGCTGCTTCTGAGAGCTGGCAGATTTCAGAGGAAAAAAAACCACCCGAGAAAGAAAGAATGGCAGTTTGACACTGCACTGTCACAGTTAAAACGGGCCCTGCGCGTGACCCGGGCTTGGACACCGATGCCTCGTGCCCAATCACAGCTGAGGCTGCATCTGCCACGGTTCATGGACCCGCCGCTCCATGCTGGGGGACCAGATGCCTCTGTTTATGTTCCCCTCCTCCCGGCCTTCTGTGGACAGCAGCAAGACAGAGCCGCTAGCCATCACTGGACTTCATCTGTCTCCGCAATCTTGTCTTTCAATACATTCTTTCCTTTCCCACATGACAGCCCGTCGTTCGAAGATCAGGCCAGGATACCACCAGCACCCCACTCTGTTTTGCCGTCGACTTCCAGCTTTAAATTTTACCGGGGTTGTTTAAGAATATCACACTGAAGAACCAACTTGAAATACCAGTACTTAGCCTTTCGGAGTAAAATGGACCTATTTTGCTGGAAGTTGGAGGCTGGGAGAATGAGTGAGTGGTTTGAAGCCAGCAGTCAGCTGCCATTTCTAAAAGGCCCTCAAAATGGTTTCGGTTTAGTATGTTGAATAAGTCATGCTCAGCACATTAAGTCTCCCCCTTTTCTCTCGCTAACCCTGAGGCATGTGACTCCTACCTAAGGGATGTCGGGCATCCCTTCGTGACTTGGTGAGCTGAGCGCACAGAGTTGTCTGTCCCCAGGGTACAGTAGCTGCCACCTACACGGCCCACCCTGCAGCCCCAGGGAGCCAGGCTTGGGCCCTGGAGCCTCCATGTCGTGGGAACATGAGCAGAGCAGACCCAGCCCACCATTCCCTGGCTCCCAAAAATACCACATGTCCGGCCAAAGCGGGAGACTGGTGGGTTTTCACTGACAGCGCTCTCTGGTTTCCAAATGTGATGGCCATCCCTTACGTGTCAATGGTTGACACACACTGCTGAGGACACACATCTTCATCACCGGACCTGGAAATCTTCCTCTTGGTCACTGTATTACTATTGGAAATGCCTGGGATTTATTTCTCCTTCTCACTTCCCCTCCCCCAAAGACCCTTTCCATCACCCCCTACCCCCCATACTGCACACTTCTCTTTCCAACATTGAACTTTAGAATGAGCTGTTGCCTAGAAGTGATATTACACTCAGTGGTAGCTTCTAGGCACTAGAGTTCAGCCACATTACAGGTTACACTAACTTTTTCTGGAGTGGCCTGCAATTCTAACAAATACGTATATATTCAATTAAATATTTGTTGAGACACAACCAGGTTTCAGGTACAGAATTAGGTCTTAGGGGTACACAGGGAAGTGAATCAAGGTCCCTGCCCTCAAGAAGTTCACAGCAACACCAGGAAAATCATCACTAATTCATCAAAATACAATGTGATAAGTGGTACATAGTACAAAATACTATAAGGATGCTGACAGAACAGCAAATAAGTTCTACCTGGGGTCACTGGGCTTCACTGAAGGTGTGACATTTGAGCTGAATCTTGAAGGATGGAAGGGGACATTCAGAGAGAGGGGTAAACTGTCATTTTCTCTACTACAAGGGAGACATGGTGCTGGAGCCCCAAAAATGAGTATGACTCCATCCCTGCCCCCCAATGGGTTTTCTGACATATGCATAAAATGGGTATAATGGTACTTATATTGAAAAATATGCTGTGAATGCCTCGTGGTGATTTAACAAATGAGGTTTTGAAAAGTAACTCATTTATAAATGGGCTGTTGCCTAAATTTGAATGTCAATTACAGACATAGACTTTGCCACGTTTAGTCCTTCCAAATTCCTGGGACCAGCATGCATGCCATGGAAAACAGAAAAGATCCAAAGAGCAAATTGTATCAATACTCCAAATATGCCAATGATATTCATCATGCATGGAGTACATGCATAGCACATACTAAGTGCTCTTAGTGAATTCAAGAGGTATATGGATTTGGTATATTTGAGTTTATACAAACTAATTTATGAGCCTTTTATATTATGATGTTTACCAAACAAGACCCTGTCTGTATTAATAGTCATTTTAAATATTCAAGGTATTATTTTAACCCTTAAGTCTTCCTTCAGACCTGAGGAGTTTCTTAATGACCACAACACCTTCAATGGGCTATTTGAAGATGTAGTACACACTGGTGGTTACCTGCGACCAGCCCAGACCAGGAAACAAAGCACAGAGCACAAAGGGAACCGGGAAGCATCTCTTTACCTGGGAAGAACTAAAAAGCAAAATTTAACTAAAAGCAAGGACAAGACCATTTACACTACTTATAAGTTACCAGAAACAACTGATGGTCATAAGGGTCTACTCTGATTTAATAAAAACACATGCATATATCTCTTTCATATCTAAAAGTCTAAGGATTTTACATTTCCTGATAGGTAATTATATAAGAAAACTGATCCACTGGTACTGTATGGGCCCCTATGATGTGAGCATTGAGCTCCATGAAACACCATTCTATGACCAGGGCCCGGCACAGAGAAGGTGCTCTAGGAATGTTTGTTGAATGAATGGATGCAGTTGTAGCTGCTCTGATGACTATAAAGATAAATAAGGCTCATCCAGTGATTTTAATGGAAAGATATGGAGTAAATAATGATTGAATAAACTTGAGCTGTTTAATCTACCAATAAAAGACTTCATATTATGGAAAGGCCTGTTTTCTTATATTGACTAAGTATAAGAAGGAAAAGCAGTCGTGGGGAAGGAAAAAAAGAAAGATAAAGAAAAGAAGGGAATTTTCTTAAAGAGCCTATTGACTCCAATTCTCCGTAGATTTCCAACATATTCCTCTCAGATGTCACTTTGCAAATTTAATTTTAACCTAAAAAATTTTGGCTAAAAATAGTCAACATATTTTGGCAAGATGTCATTCATATAGAGCAAAAGAGTGCTTTTGAGGGTGATATTACATGTATGGGGGCTCTACCACTCAGAAACCTTAACACACACTTTCCCTTTTGAAAATAGTTCAGCATCTGAGTCATAGCTCCCCGAATATGCTTAACTAATAGTGACTCCAAAATAAGGCACAAACATTGACTAATTATTCCCCATGACAACACAGGGAAGCCCTGAAAACCTATGGGCAGCACCCACCCCCTGGGCATCACCACAGATTTATTTTTAAGAATCATGTTCTTTCTAGACTTTCTCTGATTGGCACATTGCCCCACCCACCCTTTCCAAAGCAAAAACAAAAAAACATAACAAACAACCTGGAATGTGTCATGTGTCAGGTTTTTTCCTCCCCCCACCCCCCATCCCGCTCTCTCTCTCTCCTTCTATCTCTGTCTCTTTCTCTATCTCTCATCAAAGGCACAGATCTTGGTCTTGGGTGTTGATTAACGGACCCCCTTCCTGTAATTCAGCACCAAGGACACCTCCCACATTTCCAGGGCCTGCTAGGGACAGACCACTCCATTTATTATAAATGAGAGTTTTGGTCTAATGATCAAGAAAACCAGCCCACCAAGAAAAGTATCTCACCCTAGACATACTTCCAGCCTGCTCTCACTGCAGTGACTTGCAGGCAAGAAAAAATATATGTATCTTAAATATAACCCATACTTAAGCAAACAGCTGATAAAATGTTTTCATTTGTAGTGTGACATGAACGGCACAGATGTTCAGGTGTGTGTGGCCTCAGAGAGTGGGTGGCACCACATACTCTTCACTTCCCAGGGGAGCAGACCGAGTTCCGTCAAGAAAGCGCCACCTTCTAGGAGTCCCGGGACAAGGGACTGGTTTCTGCTGACCGCACTTTCTAAGCCTCCCTCAAATATTAGAAAACCAGCTTTATGCTTAAAAGAAAAAAAATTCCTTTTCTCTCCTAAGAACATTTCCCCTGTTGATAAATTTTTTAATAAGTATGCATTTGAAAGACTACCTCTTTGGAGATTTATTATAAATTAACAACTTACAAGACTCTTTTATCCCCCTTCTCCCAACACCCACCTCAGCCTAAGTAAGACCAACAGCTTTCTTTTTTTTTAATTAATTGATTGATCTTTGGCTGCGTTGGGTCTTCGTTGCTGCGCGTGGGCTTTCTCTGGTTGCAGCGAGCGGGGGCTACTCTTCGTTGTGGTGCGCGGGCTTCTCATTGCAGTGGCTTCTCTTGCTGTGGAGCGTGGGCTCTAGGCATGCGGGCTTCAGTAGTTGTGGCTCGTGGGCTCTAGAGCACAGGCTCAGTAGTTGTGGTGCACAGGCTTAGTTGCTCCGCAGCATGTGGGATCTTCCCGGACCAGGGCTCGAACCCGTGTCCCCTGCATTGGCGGGCGTATTCCTAACCACAGCACCACCAGGGAAGCCTAGACCAACAGCTTTTATCCTTGTGAACCTCCTGTGGTGCTAAGCCCTCTTCCCACAGTGCCACCCTAGTTCTCACAGTCACCCCATAACGTGGGGAATATTGTTCTTATTTTACAGATGAGGAAACAAAGGCAAAAACAGCTGAGCAACTTGCCCAAAAAAGCACACAGTTAATAAATGGTAAAATAAGAATTCTCATCTGTTCAGCCTTATTCCAAACCCCCTCCACTCAATGAGCCCCCCCCAGCAAAAGTCACTAATTGCACACAGACAGGCGCCTAAAAGTATCAGTGATGTATGAGGGAGAACGAAAAATACTATTCTTTAAAGTGTCTGCTATTATGTCCCTTCTTTAGAAGAGAACCAGTCCACCTCTTAAGGACTGTCCCTAGAAGCTGTGGCATTACTCTTCTATTTACATCCTGACCGATAGGCCAGAAACTACTCTTATGACCACACCTATCAGCAAAACAGGCTGGAAAATGTAGTCTTACTTCCAGCAGTCTGGTACGCTCTTGGAGTCAGGAGTTCTAAGAGGGGATCAAGGCTTCTGGGTTCAGCAATTAACAACCGCTGTCAAGGTGGCCAGGAAGCTGCCTGCTGAGGCTCAAAGCAAGGGCCATTTAAAATGTCCAAGCAGTGTTACAGCTCAGCCCTTACCCTCCAAATCACACCTTCTCACTCACCACAGCCAAGCATAACTCAGTGAGTCTCTCCTGTTGTTTCCCACACTCTGGAGTTGGGGAAAGTTAATTGACAGGTGCCCAAATAGAGCAGCAGATCTCTCTGGAATGGCCATTCTCAGCCTTGGCTTTATAAAGCCCAAAACATCTCCAGATGCCTCAAACAGCACAGTAAAATCAATAAAATATTTTCTTAAGAAAATTACATCAATGTTGCTTTAATTGAAACGTACACACACACACACAGACACACACACACATGTGTGTGTATCTTATATAGCTCTTTTAGAAATAGGGGGGAATGTCACCAAACCAAATATCCAATAAGAAAGGGTCACAGTTCCACAATGGTAAGGATCACAGCTCTAGGGAAAAACAAGGTTTGTTTTGGTCACTCACCCAAATGCCACAAGCCTGACCAAGTTAAATCTTTGCATTCAAAATTTCTGGTGGCTACTTTGATTTTGATTTTTGTAAGTTTTGATTCAGTCACCCGTCTTATTTTGCCTGTAACACTGATGCAAACTTAGTGAAGCCGGGAGACAGTCTTAAAGAGCCATATTTGCTAAGGCCATTGCTCAGCAAAAATGATAAAATCAGGGACAACTAAAAGCCACCACTGAGCTGGCCAGAGCTGTTAAGTGGCCTTGATCCTTGCAGGGTCAGTATTTCTAGACAGCCTTGATTCACAGGGTTCTGTCAGTGGTGGTGGTCATGATGGCAGTGGCGGTCATAGTGGTGATTCTTTATTGTTTCAAATACACTTACGCCTGTAAAGCACTTCTACCACTTGGAGGTTTTGCATCTAATATATTTTCATCAAAATTACAGAATATTTTATTTGCTTCTGTTTCTATCAAGGTCACGTAGACTAACCTGAAGTCAGGTGGAATTCACCAAGATGATATTACTGTTGCCAGAAACGGTATTGATAATGTGGCTGTGATTCCTGGGTCTCATCTGACAGGTTAGCAAGAAAAGTATAAGAAGCGTGAAGTTTAAAAGGGTCAACAAGATAATTCCAGCACAGTCATAAAAATGGGCCAGCAAACGCTGGCTCAAATGCATCCAAGTGTTGAATCGAATAATTATCCAGAGGGACTTGTTGCTACTCTCCCACATTTAGAAACACTAAGAAAAGTCTCAAGGCTTTTAAGGACCTCAAAGTAAAACCAGTCTTTTCCTTGGGGGCTTCTTAACCAACCATGGGGAATTCAACAACAATTTAGAAGACACATCCCCCGAATAGATTAACTGTAATAGCTTAGAAAAACAGGGTCCATATTTTCTCATCTATTTCCACTTATTTAATCTGAGTTATTAAAATAAAAGAATAGGAAATAAAATGCTTTCAAACAATGAAAAGAATTCATGTTTTGCCCATGTCAGCTCCCCTCCCATGAGTTGGAGGCTGAAATAAGACTCCGTTTGCATCATTCCTTGGAGCCCATAGGATACATCTGTAGTCACTCCAGCTCATTCCGACAGAATTGGAAGGAACTGCTGTGAATTTCACAGAAGTCACTGCTCTGTGACAAAGTTCACGGCTCCCCGCACCACCTGCCTCCCACTCCCACCAGAAGCCATCATTCCTGATTAAAGCAAACATTGTCAATTCGGCCGCGGCCCGGGCGTTCCAATCCCCTCTGAAAACACTGCCAAAACAGATCTCTGACTGGGTCACGTCAGGTCACAGTATCCGTGGGTGGACAAAACGTAGCAAAAATTTTACGGGCCGCTTAAGACACATCGGATCCGTGAAGAACAGGCACTGTTCAAAAGAGCGCAGTTGGCTTCAAGTTCTTCCGCAAACTCCTCAGCATATGGAAACTTCCCCAAGATTTCTCTTGCCTCCTCTGCGGCCTGTTGCCCCCATTATTCCTCTGTCAGTCCAGACCGCGAACCTATTCTCTTTCGGCTTCGCACCTCGGATGGAACACAAGAAATTTCAAAGTGGGTCTCTCTCCTTTGTTAAAATCCACAAGGGCTCTTCAAGAAAGAGGAGGTGGGTGTCTGGGGTGGGGTGCGGAGAGCAGTGGAGCAGCTTTTTCAGAAACTGTTATCTTTACCCAACGCCTGTCGGCCTCCAACAAGCATGAATTACTTTTGAGGAATGATACATACAAGAAACTGGTTCATTTCATCCCCCTGTTGTCATTGACCATGTGAGAGAGGTAAGGAAGGCACCCAGTCCCCCTGCTGGGTCTCTCCCTTCGCAGGTGGACTTTGAGGGAGCTCGTCAGATCCTGGAGAGCCCTGAACACCCTGCAAAGAGATTTCGACCTGATCCTGTGTGTGCCGGGAGCCACTGCAGAGCTCCGAGCAAGGAGGCAAACTGTCCTCGGTTTTGTCTGAGTTTTGTTGGCGTGCCATCAGATCCTGGACATTGCAACGTTAACCCTGGAAACTGTGAATGGTTTCCCCACACCCATGGGGATCACCTGATGGAGGCTCTAGTGTGGAACCCAGAAATTCTTCTTTTTTAATTGTGGTGAAAAGCACATAACATTAAATGGACCATCTTAATCATTTTAAATTGCACAGTTCAGTAGTGTATTCACGTGGAAACCAGAAATTCTTAATCCTGGTGAGTCCTAGTTCTGTTATAATGCTGGACCTTGGGTCCAGCTGGGTCTCTTCTCTGAACCTCAGTTTCCTGATCAATAAACTGGGAAGTGGTGTTTCTTAAGCACCCATCCATGTATAATTAAGCAAATAATTTTTTAAGTGATATCTGAAAAAACACTATTTATGGCTTAGGCCTCAAAAATCCCTTGACATATTTTCAGAAAAATAAAGACTTCCCAGCTCCTCATTTTCAGAATGAAAAGCTCCAACTCCTTGAGAACAATCCAAGGAAAGGTATTTGTACATATATTGTTTTCACACCCGGAATCAAATATATATTATATTTGTATAATATGTATTGTTATATAATAATATATATTATACAAATATAATATATATTATTATATAATAATATATATTATATTTGTATAATATATATTATTATATAATAATATATATTATATTTGTATAATATATATTATTATACAAAAATATCAAATATTGTATCAAATATATATTTGATACAATATTTCAAATATATATCAAATATATATTTGATATATGTATCAAATATATATTTATATATATTTAAATAGATATATTTATATTGTATATATACTTATATTTGTATTATATATAAATATATATTTATATTTATATATTTATTAATATATTTATATTTATATATTTATTAAACATATATATTTATATTGCATATATACTTACATTTATATTATATATAAATATATTTATATATATTTATATTTGTATATTTATTAATATATTTATATATTTATTAAATATATATACTTATATTGCATATATACTTATATTTATATTATATACAAATATACACTATTCCAAGATGGCTGCAAGAGCATCTTCCACCCCACATGGGCTTCTATAGTCATGACTCTGATAGTCCTTCCATTGAGAGGTGGGCCTCTGTGCTGTGCCTACTCTCTTTGACTCTAGACAGGCTTGTGACCCACTTGTAACCAACAGAATGTGACAGAGGTGATACCGCGTGACTTTCTGGGCTGAGTCATAAAAGGCGATGGAGCTTTCCACTGCAGGGGCACGGGTTTGATCCCTGGTTGGGGAACTAGGATCCCGCATGCCACACAGTGTGGCCAAAAAAAAAAAAATAGAAAAAAATGGGGAGGATGGAGCTTCCACCCTGTTCACTGGAACACTTGTGCAGGGTCCCAAGCCCCTACACTGCAAAAGGGCTCATGAGGCAGCCATGATGTAAGGAAGCCCAAGCGATCCCACTCAGAAAGGCCTCCTGGAGAAGCACGTGAGAATACACGAAGAGAGAGAAAGGGCTCCAGATCCTTGATGTTCCAGTTCCGACCACCATCTGACGGCAGCCGAATGAGAGACCTTGATAAAACCCCTCAGCTGAGCCTTTCCTGAACTTGTGACCCGCAGAAACTGTGAGAGATAATAAAATGACTGTTGTTGGTTAAACCCCTAGGGTTTAGGGTGGTTTGCTGCACACCGACCAGAATAAGTGGCAAGGTGACACGGCCAGAGCTGTTTAGTAACTGAGGCTCACGGGATGCTGTCTGGCTCAGTCTTCCCTAAATAGCCACCAGCACCATGGCACACCCGCCCCCCCCCCCATCTAACATGTGGGCCTCCTCCTTCCCAGTCACTTAAATTACTCCCCTGCTCCTCAAGAATCCGTAACTTACCCCATCTTCTCCAGCCTACCTCCACCCCAGAGCTTAAAGTGAGGGACCACAGGCCTCAGTGTGTGTAACAATCACCTGCAGTACCTCTGCCCCTCCCTGCCTCTACCCAGGTTCTGACTGAGCAGATTCTGATGGGACCCAGATACTTCTGATTGCAGATGGGGTAATTGGTCCTAAGACCAGAAGGCTGGATGGGATGTACCAGTTTTGCTTGAATCCAAGCCTCAAATACCTGTTCCAAGGAGCTGTGTTGAGGCTGGCAGCTCCGTTCCCTCTCACAAGAGGGATCTTTTTCTTGATTATTCTGAAGTCCCCCAGAAAAAGATTTTAGGTCCCCCAGAAAAAGATTTTCTCTAAAACATTTGTTGGATGGAGACCACTGTCTGGTGCTAAGCCGGCAGAGGCATGAAAACCCAGAGCTGAGAGCATTCAGTGGCTCTCCCAGGACCTCAGAGACATCTTTGGCTGAAAGCTAGGGAAATGGGGTCACCAACTGCTCTGTCAGCCTGCTCCGCATGGACCCCTCCCTTTCCTGACCCTCGCACCACACGGGCCTTCCCTGCTGGCCATTGTGCAGTGGGAGGTGGCCGGTCCTCCCAGGAGCATGGTGCCCAGCAGTGCTTACCCCTTCCTCATTGTTTGGTCAACACGTCTGCTCTTCTCTGTGGTCCGTATTCTGCCTAGAACCAGAAGCCCACGTTCCCCGAAAGCTACACTTTTCAGGCTTTTGATGTTATCACCTTTTGAGGCTAAATACTCTGTCTGACATTGTATTTTTGACATGTCAAAGTGTTCAGTTGTTTGATGTAGACATTTAAAATATCTTGTACTTTATATAAGTCTCCTTCAGCATTCCTTCTTTTTTTCTCCTAATATGTCAGGAGCTTCAGAAAATAAAAGCAGCCCAGCCCTCACTCAACCTCTGATTCTGAGATGTTTCATAAATGTATATCTATTTGCCTTATACAGATTCTTCTCTTTTCTTTAGATAGTTTGATCCTGACTCTACCATCAGACTTCAGCTTGCTGAAGGTAACGCCCAGGATTCCTTTTTTTCTGTATCCCCCTCAAAATTGCCTTGCTCACAGTGGTCCCAGAGCTGGGGATGTATGATGCACACCGCAGGGTGGTCTTTTTTTTTTTTTTAATTTTATTTATTTATTTATTTATTTATGGCTGTGTTGGGTCTTCGTTTCTGTGCGAGGGCTTTCTCTAGTTGCGGCGAGCGGGGGCCACTCTTCATCGCGGTGCGCGGGCCTCTCACTATCGCGGTCTCTCTTGTTGTGGAGCACAGGCTCCAGACGTGCAGGCTCAGTAGTTGTGGCTCACGGGCCCAGTTGCTCTGCGGCATGTGGGATCTTCCCAGACCAGGGCTCGAACCCGTGTCCCCTGCATTGGCAGGCAGATTCTCAACCACTGAGCCACCAGGGAAGCCCCACAGGATGGTCTTATTTCTTAACTAGCTGTGGGGGCTCTCTGAGCTTCAGGCTCCTCTCATGTGAAATCGGGGTGACAATACGACCTCGCTGGCAGGGGATGATTAAATATGATTCTACGCTCAACACACACAGCACGGTCCTGGGCACATAGAAAGTGTTCAGTGAATTGTAGTTGTTTTGGGTTGAATTGTGTCCCCTAAAAAAGACGCGTTGAAATCCTAACCCTGGCCCCTCTGAATGTGACCTTATTTGGAAATAGGGTCCTTGCCGAGGTCGTCAAGTTAAGATGGAGGTCCTACTGGAGTTAGGTGGGCCCTAAATCTAATGACAGGTGTCTTCATAAGGAAAAGGAAATTTGGAGACACACGGAGGGAAGACGGCCATCTAGAACAGAGGCAGAAATTGGAATGATGAAATTACAAGCCAAGGAATGCCAAGGATTGCCGGCAACCATCAGAAGCTGGAAGAGGTAAGGTAGGATTCTTCCTTAGAGACTTCAGAGGCAAACATGATCCTGCCGACATCTTCATTCTGGACTTGTGGCCTCTGGAAAATGCGAGACAATACATTTCTATTGTTTTAAGCCAGCCAGTTGGTGGAACTTTGTTATGGCGGCCCTAGGAAACTCATACAGATTTTGGTACTGGGAGTAGAGAGTATGGTTTTGAAGAAGCAGAGAGGAGCCAACTAGACAAGGGCCTGGGGGATGAGGGCAGAGAGGATGCAAAGCCGTACAGAGGGGGGTTCGGTCACCTCCCTGCCCCGGCGGCCAGGGACACCTTCCCCAGCCCTTCCTCCCAGCACTTCCCAGCACCCTGCTATCCTATGGGACCAACAACCACGAGAAGTTCGGGCAACAAAAAGTTGGCGTCAATGGTGATTTAATTTAGAACTTAGTCTAAAAAGTCATTTCTTGGGCGCCTGCTCTGGGCCAGGTACAGCGTTAATGGTGGTGATTTAAAGGTTAATAGATGTGGTTCCTCCCCTGGAGAAGCTCAGATCCACAGAGCATTGCTCTACAGTGGAGACAGCAGAGGGCTCTGGCAGAGGCTGCGGGTGACGTCCAAGTTGAGTCTTAAAGACCAGGTGAAGATTAACCAGGCCAGGGAAGGTGGCAGCGTTCAGGCAAGCATATGAGCAAAAGCACCGAGGCGTGACACAGTGTGGCATGTGCAGGAAAACTCGTGCAGCTTGGAGTTAACAGACCAGTAAACAGGAGGAAGGAAACACCGGTGAGGCTGGAGAGACAAGTAGGGACCAGGCTAGGAGCGTCTTGTGTTCTGTGCTACAGAGCTTGGGATTTATTCTCTGGGCACTGGGATGCTTCCCAAGGACTTAAAGCAGAGGAGTGGCAGAAGCCAGATTCTCACCTTATATAGATCGCCCTGGCTAAAATGTGGAAGGATTCAAACAGAACAGGAGCAGAGGCGAATTGACTCTGAGCTGCTATGACTTGGTCCATGTGAGCGATGGCGTGGGTGTGAGTGGGGGCAGTGATACCGGATGCAGAGGAAGAGCTCTGAAGGATGTGTAAGGAGTGTCTAACTGGAGCTCCCCCAGAAGCAGGGCCTGTGACACGAGTTTATGGGCAGGCAGTTTAGGAAGTGATCCCAGGGGAGAGCAATGGGGGCTGGGAGGAGTGAGAGAGGGGAGAGGGAGTCAGGGGGGCGTGATTGGGCTGGTCACCACAGTGGGCAGCTGAGGCTGGCTCCCCTCCAGACCCTCTGAGGAAGTGAGAAGGGACCCCAGTGTGTAGGGAGTAGGGACCCAGAATTGTTCACTCAAGACATGGACGGAAGGAATATTGACCATCAGCTCCCATCTCCATTGGTCAAGGTTTATCCAAAGGAATGTTACCTTCCTTGAACTACCAAGATTACACACAAGCCCGGACGGCTAGGCAAGTCCACACGGGCCTGGGCTGAGAGGAAAAGGTACCCACTGTGCTGCTTCAGGCCACATCCTAGAGCTAGTGGCCACAGCAACGCCCAGAACCCAAAGGGGAGCCAAGAGGATGCGAGCAGGGGCACAAAGGGGACAGTCAGGAGAAGCTGGTGGGAGAGGAAGTGAAAGGAAGGCCCGGTTTCTGAGTTGGGTAACCTCGTGGCTGGGGGCACTCTGTCCACTTGCGTGTGGAGCACAGGAAAAGATGAGAGTTGGAAGGATAAGGGTTTCATTGGAGAAAGGCCAAGTGGAAAGGGCTGTGGGACCCTGGGAGATGTTTGGCAAGCTCAGTGGAGAGGTCGGCTCAGCGGTAGAGCTCGTGAGATGGAATGAGAGCCCCAGGAACGGTGTGTACAAAGTGAGGCACCTCATAACCCAAAAGCGGGGCCCTCGGAAACCTGGATGCTGAGAGGGCAGAGGAGCCAGTGAAGGAGCGTGAGAACATAAGGGAAATGGAAAATGGGAGCAGAGCCATGTCACAGAGGCCAATTGATTTAAATGCAAGGGATAGTGCCCTGGGGGTGTTTATGTACAAGACCAAATAAATCCTCTTTGCTTCCCTCTCCCTTAAAAAAAAAAAATTGACCCTGTTCCTGGTCCTAAGCTCCCAGTCTCTACCCCAGCACCCCTTCCCCTGCCACCAAGTGCTGTCGACCCTTCCCCTATGCTGTCATTCCGACTTGCTCCCCCTTCCCTGTTCTTGCTGCCACCATCTAGGTTCAGAACCTCATTGCCTCTGGTCTGGACTACCCCCTAAAAGTGTTTCCTGCTCCGGTCTCCCCTGCTTCTCTGCAGCAGGTTGATTTCCCTAAAGAAACATTCTTTTTTTTTTTTTTTTTTTTTTGAGGCAATAAAAATGCATGTATTTGGGAGAACGGCTTTGATCTGAGAAAATGAACATATACTTTTTAAAAAAATTTTTCTTGGAGTATAGTTGATTTACAATGTTCTGTTAGTTTCAGGTGTACAGCAAAGTGAGTTAGTTATACATATACACATATCCACTCTTTTTGTTTGTTTGTTTTGACCACACCGCACAGCATGCGGGATCTTAGTTCCCTGACCAGGGATCGAACCCGCGTCCCCTGCAGTGGAAATGTGGAGTCTTAACCCCTGGACCGTCAGGGAAGTCCCTATCCACTCTTTTTCAGATTCTTTTCTCATGTAGGCCATTACAGAGTACTGAGTAGAGTTCCCTGTACTATACAGTAAGTTCTTATCAATCATGTATTTTATATGGAGTAGTATGTATATGTCAGTCCCAATCTCCCCATTTACCCCTTCTTCTCGCTGCTCTTTCTCTTGCTAAAGGGCATCCTCATGTTCTGCTATCATAAACAGCATTGCTGTAAATGCTCGTATGTTTGTCTCCTGTCGCCCCTGAGCAGAAGTTTCTCTTGGGAATACACTTAGGAGTGGAATTTGGGGGTCAACGGGTATGTTCATTGCTTTTCTAATTCTCAACTTTTTGTCTTCCGCTCATCCCCAAACCCTACATTCTAGATGAGTACCATCTCTGCATTTCGGGGACAGCCCGGAGTCTTTGCCAATGTTGTTTCCACGGCATGGAGCGCCTTTCCTCTTCATGCCCAACAGTCCAAACCCTGCCATCCTCTGAACCCGGCTCAGATACCACCCCCTCTTCCCGGAAGACCTCCCTGATTCCTCCCCACCAGAATTCATCTCTTCTTCCCATGTGCTCTGAAGGCTCTTACTTGACGTGTTCCCGTCATCCTACCCCATGTGTCACTGCCATCTCCCTGCATGGTGAAGGGCGTTTCTCCTCTCCAGGGAGCAGAGGCAGTTTCACCATCTCCCACAACACCCACTAGGGTGTGGTGTATGCTCTGTCTGTCCCAAGCCTCACATTCTTTTCGCACTATCTCATCTCTGAACTAAGAAAGTGTCTTACATTGGAGAGTGTATCATAGTTTAGTTAGCAGTATTTTTCTTAGTGCTTCTTAGAATAACAGCATTCCTTACAGCCAGTGATGTCTTAGATTCCATTAAATCCACTAGAAGGTGTTGAACCAATATTTGCTAAAATGGATGAGTTTAAGTCATTTGAAGTAGGAGAGAGGATCTAGACCCACTGTCTGGTTTAGAACACATTTCACAGCAATTTAGCACTTCCCCCCGGCCTCCCCTACTCTGCCTGCTCCCTTGGATGATGACAGGCGAGCGTGGAAAGACTTCACACATTCTGCGACTCTCTTAAAGACATTTTTCTCACCTGCAAGATCCTGTTGCATCCAGCAGCGATCTCAATAATGGACCTCTCCTTGGCGTTTCCTCCCTCTGTTTCTCAACCCCTTCTCCCTCACCCCCACTTCCTGGAGTCCCGACCCCCACTCCAAATAAACCACACACATCCAAGCCCTTGTCTCAGGCTCTGCACTGGGAGAACCCAACTAAGAGGCCAGGTTCGCCATAAACCATCCTCGTGGGTGCTGTGCGTGCACTTGACAAAGGAGGGCAGTGGCCCCAGGGTCTGTGGGCAGCACAGGGAGGGTCCAGCAATCACCGCTGGGAGCTGCCTCTCCCTTGTCCCCCTGTCCCCCCACCCCACCTGTCCCGACCTGCCCTGCAGGCAGGATACAGAGCAGGATTTGCCTAGACTGTGACCACTGATTTGGGGCCCCATGACAAGGCACTTAGGGAGGGACCATCTCCAGGGAGAGCAGGGTGGGAGGATGGGAATTCTGCTGGTCTGGGAGTCAGCAGGCGGGGGGATCGGAGCAGCACAGTGTGCTGGGAGCAGACGGGGCTTCCTGTGTGCCGGCACTAATTAACCAGCTCAGCCGCTCAGGGCCTGGGCCCAAGCAGATTGCCAGCAGCCCCTGGGGGCTGAGCACACGTGGCGCCAAACGGGTGGGAGCCCACCAAGCCAGAGTGCGGCCCCGAGACCTCAGGCCAGAGATAAGGACGGAGGGGGAAGGGGGGACGCCCAGAAACAGATCATCACTCTACCCCCCAGGCTGGAGGCCTCTGCCCTCCCCAGGCCAGGGAGAAGCAGCTTCTAACACGGATCTGGTCTTATTCAGCAGGTGCCAGGGACCCAGGGAGAGGAGGAGAGGGAAGAGGGGCAGGGAAAAGAGTGAGGGACCCCCGCCTAAGGAGGCTGCGCCCTCACTCCCCTGTGCTAGGCCAGCCGGACCCAGGGGATGAAAGTGGAACTCCCAGAGATCCAGAGAGACTCTGTGTGTGTGCGTGTGTGTGTGTGTGTGACAAGCATTTGACAGCTTTTCAGTCATTTCATCTCCAAACCCAAGCAGTTGCTGGCACCTCCCACTACTTGGGGAGGCCCTTGGGGACTTGGTCAGGCTGAGGGCCCTGCTGGTATCGGCCTCCTTCCAGCCTTCCCCGCTGTGTTCCCTCTCTCGTTCTTCCCTCACTTCCAAGAACAGAATTTATTTTAAGTGTTTCTGCTACTAAACCAGAGGCAACGTGTGTGTTATTTAGAGACGCAGCTGGAGAGAAGCAGTGCAAGCCTTTTCATTCGAGTTGCATGCATCGAGAAAGGCATCTCTGGCCTGTTTGTTTGTGATAAACCTACAGACACCTAAAATGGGCTGTAAATTACGTATCCCTAATTAATTAATAAGCAACACTTGAAAGTTAACCAGGATCAAGGCTCATTTTTTTTTCTTTTTCTAGAATTCTTTTTTTTAATTTTTATTGGAGGATAGTTGATTTACAATGTTGTGTTAGTTTCTGCTGTACAGCAAAGTGGATCAGTTGTACATATACATATATCCACTCTTTTTTAGATTCTTTTCCCATATTGGCCATTAAAGAGTATTGAGTAGAGTTCTCTGTGCTATACAGTAGGTCCTTATTAGTTATCTATTTTATATATAGTACTGTGTATATACCTATCTCAGTCTCCCAATTTATCCCTTCCTCTCTTGCCCCCCCCCCAGTAACCATAAGTTTGTTTTCTACATCTGTGACTCTATTTCTGTTTTGTAAATAAGTTCACTTGTACCATAAAAAAAGAACGAAATAATGGCATTTGCAGCAACATGGATGGACCTAGAGATTGTCATACTTAGTAAAGTAAGTCAGAGAAAGACAAATATCGTATGATACATCGCTTCTATGTGGAATCCAAGGTGCATTTCAAAATTGTGAGCAAGAGAAAGAAATATCTTCCAGACACGAAGCAATCCATACACACCTCTGCCAGAGAGCGTTTCAAGATCTATTTGTATCAAGGCTGATTTCCCAGCTCGGGGTGTTCGGTCTCTGAGTCCCCGGTGCTTAGCCCAGTCCTGGCTCGTAGTAGGAATCAGTAAATATTTGTTGGATAAATAAATCTTCTTTCAAAATACAGTCCCAGAATATATAAACAGAATAGCTAATGTATCCACTTTTATTGAATGGGGCAAGCATGTCCCAAGTAGCAAATCAGTGGTGACAAAATTATGCCGGAATTAGCACCAATCCACAAGCCAGGATCCAAAATAAACCACCTTTGTTCTATAGTGTTATGTTTTTTTTTAAGTCCTTCACTTTTCTATGCGTATGTACTTATGGATAAAATAACCTAATGTCTGGATTTGCTTCAAAACACCTCAGCAGATCGGGAATACAGATGAAACACAACTGGCCAAGCGTGGGTCATTGCTGAAGCTGGCTGACGGATACGTGAGAATGGATAAAACCATTCTCTCTACTTTGGACACTAAATTTCACAAATAAGTTTGAATTTTTCCACTCTAAAATTTTTTTTTCATCCGTGTCCTAGGAAAAATTTAAGTGAAACAAAGTAGAAATTTTAGGAAAAATTAAGCTTACAGCTCACAAGGTCAGTATCACACCCTTTTACAGCAGGAAGGCTCGCCCACATCTACCCTCCGTCCAGCTGAAGAAGCATAAAGCTCACAGCACGTGTGTTCCAGGATGCTCTTTGCTGCTAACTTGATGCTCTACAGACACAAATCCTAAGACACCAAAAAGGAGCAATGATACATTCCATTACTACTTTGTGACTTCTTCACTGGCAGCTGATTAAAAAGAAAAAAAAAACTAGGAAACAATCCTAAAGACAATGTTTCGGTTTGTGGCTCCACAGTGTGGGAAATCATTAAACCCTCCTGGAAAACCGTTTTCGGAAACAAGTCTAACAGGGGACATGTACCATCAATATCTAGCAAAGTTCCATTGCTTCCAGAAGTCTTGCCCATTTAGGTCACCACAGAGCATTGAGTAGATTTCCCTGTGACCTAAATGGGAAGGAAGTCCAAAAAAGAGGAGATATATGTGTACGTATAGCTAATTCACTTTGCTGTACAGTAGAAACTAACCCATCATTGTAAAGCAACTCTACTCCAATAAAAATTAAAAAATAAAAAAAGAAGTCTTGCACAAAATGTGAAGCAAGGACAGGGAACATGAATGCTCTTTCTTTTGATGGTGCTGTTTCAGTGTCAAGGAGTGTCTTCCACGTTTGTGTTTATAGGATGCTTTCGGTTTTGACCATTTGGGAAGGTTTTTATTCTGTATCTTTTCTGCGCAATTTGGACATTCAGTTTCTGAAAACAATTTTAAAGTACCTGGAAGTGTAAACCTTGATCATAATTTCAAAAGACAATTAAGTATCTAAATATTGACTATCTAAATAACATTCAAATAAGTGCCATTCATCTGAACAGTAAAATAAGTCAGTGTGCCTGGACATTTTAATGGGCTCCCAAATGCTCTCTGAAAGATTCAGGCTGTCCTGTTGAAGAGATTACCATTAGATTTCCAAAAGGGAGCACACTGCAATGTCACAAAACCCTTGTTTAGCCTGGGATTTGAACAAGCAAAATCATTCCACAAATGCTGAGGCTGTATTTCCGAATGCATTCCAGAATGACCTTGGAAATTCAGTGCAATGAATATGCTGTTTTTGGAGCTTGTGGGGTGGAATTAAGAGAAACACAGTTACCAGGGCCTGGAGGCAGAGGGGTGGGGGGAGACAGGAGAGATGTTTTTTAGGAATACAAACGGGCAACTAGTAGATAAATAAGTCCTGGAGATCTAATGCACAGTATAACAATTATAGACAACTATATTGCATTAGAAACATCAAACTTGCTCAGAGACTAGCTCTTGATTATTCCCACCACAAAAAAGAAATGATAATTATGTGATGCCATAGAAGTGTCAGCTAACACTACAGTAGCAATCATATTGCAATATATAAATGTATCAAATCAACGTGTTGCACACCTGAAACTTACACAATGTTACCTGTCAAATATATTTCAATTAAAAAAAAGAAAAAAACGCACATTAACTTTTTTATCACTGAGACAGAAGCAATGTGAAAAAGAGAGCTCAACTCCAAAGGATGGACCTAAAATTAAAAGTAATGGGTTGGCCAAAAAGTTCGTTTGGGTTTTTCCGTAATATCTTATGATGAGGACCTACTGTATAGCACAGCGAACTCTGCTCAATGCTCTATAATGGCCTATATGTGAAGAGAATCTTAAAAAGAGTGGATATGTGCATATGTATAACTGATTCACTTTGCTGTACACCTGAAACTAACATAACATTGTAAATCAACTATACTCCAATAAAAAAAATTTTTTTGACAAGTTTTCAGTTACCACCACATTAAATATATGAGTATATACACTTCCTAAACAAGCACTCAAAATGAATGACTCTGAAGGAGCTCTCTGTGGACAAACCATACATCAGTCTTACCAAAAGCAGCTGATTTGTCTGTAGGGTTAAAGCCAGAGCTCTCCGTGGAAAGTTCCACCAAAGGCTGGAACAAACCAGGCCATTTTGGTAGAAATAAAAAGTGATAAACCCACCCGGGGATGACCAAGCAGGCCGTGACTTTGCAGGACTAGCAGATGGTCCCCAAAAGGTCACTACAACCCTTCCCATCTCAGTGAGTGGCAGCTGTGACTTAGCCCAAAACCTGGGAGGCATCTTCCCCTCTCTCTCTAATCCCACATCCAATCTGTTGGCAAATCCTAAGCTTGAAAGTATATCCAGAATATGACCACTTCTCACACCTCCATCCAGGCCACCATCATACAGTGTCTGGATTCTTCCCGTAGCCTCACTTGGTCTCCCTGCTCCACACGGTCTGTTCTTAACACAGTAGCCAGAATGGTCCCTTAAAAACCTAAGTCAGAACAAGTCAGCACACTTGACTTCAATCCCTCCAGGGACTCCTCTATTGCATTCAGAGTCAAAGCCAAAGTCTTTACAATGTCCTGATGCCCTCCAAGATCCACCCCCGTCCTACCCCAGCCCCAGTTCCTCTTGAACCTCATCTGGGTTCTATGACTCCCCCTGGCTGACTCTGCTCCCTGACCACCAGCCCCCCATGTTCCTCAAACACGCCAAGGCTGTTTCTCTGCCTGGAACACGCATCCTGGGATATCCTCATGACTCCCACCCTCACCTCCCTCAAGTCTTTGCCCAGATATCACCTTCTCAATGAGCCTATGTTAACCTCCCTATTTAAAATTGCATGCAGCCACTGTGGAAAACAGTATGGACGGTCCTCAGAAAACTAAAAATAGAATTACCTTATGATCCAGCAATCCCACTCCTGGGCATATATCTAGGCAAAACTGTAATGAAAAAAGATACATGCACCCCTATGTTCATTGCAGCACTATTCACAATAGCCAAGACATGGAAGCAACCTAAGTGTCCATTGACAGATGAATAAATAAAGATGTGGTACATATATACAATGGAATCGTACCCAGCCATAAAAAAAGAATGAAATAATGCCATCTGCAGCAACATGGATGCAACTAGAGACTATCATACTAAGTTAAGTGAGTCAGAAAGAGAAAGACAGATACCATATGATATCACTTACATGTGGAATCTAAAATATGGCACAAATGAACCTATCTGCAAAACAGAAACAGACTCACAGACATAGAGATCATACTTGTGGTTGCCAAGGGGGCGGGGGGAAGGGAGAGTGATGGACTGGGAATTTGGGGTTGGTAGACCCAAACTATTACAGTTAGAATGGATAAACAACAATGTCCTACTGTATAGTACAGGGAACTATATCCAATCTCCTGGGATAAACCATAATGGAAAAGAATATTAAAAAAAGAATGGGGCTTCCCTGGTGGCGCAGTGGTTGAGAGTCTGCCTGCCGGTGCAGGGGACGCGGGTTCGGGCCCTGGTCTGGGAGGATCCCACATGCCGCGGAGCGGCTGGGCCCGTGGGCCACAACTACTGAGCCTGCGCGTCTGGAGCCTGTGCTCCACAACCGGAGAGGCCGCGATAGTGAGAGGCCCACGCACCGCGATGAAGAGTGGCTCCCGCTTGTCGCAACTAGAGAGAGCCCTAGCACAGAAACGAAGACCCAACATAACAATCAATCAATCAATCAATCAATAAATCTTTAAAAAAAAGAGGAGGGGAGAAACAGATTACTCAATAAAGAAGTTACTCTGTGTAAATGTGCTTCAGATCCACAAGTCATGGTGTCTTAATTATTAAAAAAAAAAAAAAAAGAATGTATATATGTGTAAAACTGAGTCACTTTGCTGTACAGCAGAGACTGGCACAACATTGTAAATCAACTATACTTCAATAACAAAATCTTTTAAATAAAATATGACACAAATGAACCTATCTATGAAACAGAAACAGAATTATGGACATAAAGAACAGACTGGTGGTTGCCAAGGGGGAGGAGTTTGGGGGAGGAATGGAGTGAGAGGTTGGGATTAGCAGATGCAAACTATTATATATAGAATGGATAAACAACAAGGTCTTACTGTATAGCACAAAGAACTATATTCAGTATCCTATGCTAGGACTTCCCTGATGGTGCAGTGGTTAAGAATCCTCCTGCCAATACAGGGGACATGGGTTCGAGCCCTGGTCCAGGAAGATCCCACATGCTGCAGAGCAACTAAGCCCCTGCGCCGCAACTACTGAGCCTGCGCTCTAGAGCCCATGAGCCACAACTACTGAACTCACGTGCCACAACTACTGAAGCCCGCGTGCCTAAAGCCCGTGCTCCACAACAAGAGAAGCCACCGCAATGAGAAGCCCGCACAGCGCAACGAAGAGTAGCCCCCGCTCGCCACAACTGGAGAAAGCCTGCGCACAGCAACGAAGACCCAACACAGACCAAAATAAATAAATAAACAAATAAATATTTTAAAAAATATATCCTATGCTAAACCATAACGAAAAAGAATATTTTAAAAAAGAATGTATATATAAAACATCCATACGATGTTACGGAAAAACCCGAACAAACTTTTTGGCCAATCCAATGTACATTATATATTTTATATATATTATATGTATTGTGTGTGTGTGTGTATATATATATATAGTATATAGTATATAGTCAGGGTCCCCACCCCACCCCTGACACACACACACACAGCAACCAGGTAAGTGCCAGGACAGTAGCTTTGATATCCTGGGAGCTTAGGACAGTACCAGGCTCACAGCAGGGATAATTTGTGAAAAAATTAATAAGTGAATGAATGAATGATCGTGAAAGGAAAACAAGAGCTGAAGAGGAATCTTTCAAGAATCTTTCCTGTCTCCCTTCCCACCTCCTCCTCTCACTGTGACAAAGAAGTTGATATGGAGAATGAAGGAAGCCTAATTTACCTGGGGAAAGAGTCATAGATCAGGACTTTCCCCCAAAACTAGCTTAATAGTAAAACAATAACAGTAGACATTGACCAACGATCTTGTCTGTCCCAAGCCGTGAGAACCGCTTTACCTGCCTCTGCTTCTTGAAACCCAACCCTATGAGGGATTTGTGTCCCCTTTGTGAGTGTGTGACTTTATTTTTTTTGGTGACTCTTCTGACACCAGCTGCAATACCATTCCGGCACAACCACCCAGAGTTACCTCGGGGCCCCCGAGTTAAAGGCCAGGTCCTCTACAGGATGGCCCTTACCTCAGACGCCAGCCACACTTCAGGGGTTCCCAGGCAACCTGCACTTCTGACTGACTGGCTACAAATTCAGAGCTTCCCATGACCCCTCGGGTTTGACAATTCCCTAGAATGACTCACAGAACCCAGGAAGGTGTTATACTTACAATCGCAGTTTTACTATAAAAGATCCAACCCAGGACCAGCCAAATGAATGCTCACATAGGCTAAGGTCTGAGAGATCCCAAATGCAGAGCTTCTGTGCCCCTTCCCCATGGAATCAGGTATGTCACCCTCCTGGCACATTGACGAGTTAGCCAACCAGCAAGTTCCATCCAGCCTCAACGTCCAGAGTGTTTCATTGGAGTTTCATTATGTCAGCACAGTTGATTGACTCATTGGCCATGTAGTTGAAATCAATCTCCTGCCTCCCTCCCTCCCCCCAGAGGTCAGGCTGGCCCAAACCCCAACCCTCTAATCACATGCTTGGTCTTTCTGGTGACCAGCCCCGATCCTGAGTCATCACAGCTCTCTGTATAAACTCAGGTGTGATCCAAGAGGCTCATGAGTAACAAAGACACTCCTGTTACTTGGGAAACTCCAAGGATTTAGAGGCTCCCTTTCATGAACCAGAAACAAAAGCCAGTCAAATGCTTTATTATACAACAGTAAGGTTACCTGAATTCTCTTTCAAGGCCCATTCAGCTGGCAGACAGGCACCTCAGTCCATTTCTAGGATAACTTTTCTCCAGGAGTAATTCCTATTTGGGGGGGGGGCAGGGAGGGGGGTTCACAGGGCTCCAAGGTGACAGGGAAGGAGAGAGCGTGCATCTGGGCTTTTGTCACCTCTCCTCCAGCCACCACACCTGTAGCACTTGGCCTTCCAGGGGACTCTGCGGGGCTTTGAAGGCAGAGCCCACCTAGAGCCCCACTGACGCCCACAGTCTCATTTCTCTCCCAAACCCCCTGTACTTGTCCATCCCACAGGACTTCTTCTTTACCCCCATCTGGATTCAGCCAGTGGGGAAGAGGGGTGCAAAACTCTTTTTTCTCAGGGACCACAAATATTCATGCACCCACTTCTGCCCCAATTATCCTCTCCCCGCAGCCTGGAACATCCTTTTCTAATTCAGAAGCAAAGAGCCTTGTTCTTACATCATTATGCCTCTCCTATATCTGAGAACTATGGCTGCATCAGTTCCAGTCCTCGCCAAGGATTGGCTTTTGAAATCCAAAGGCCCGTTCTCAACCAGACATCACAATAGGAAGTTCCTGAAAGACTGTCTGTACCATGAAATCTCCCCAGGAGGAGCAGAACCTGCTTCCCATGTGGAGGGAGACCCAGAAGCCATTTTGGACTGTTCCACACTCTCTCCAGGTAAGTGTGATTCACCCCAGTTTCTCTGTGAACTTATCTTTACACCAACTGCTGCTAAAATGCACTTACTCCTCTGTAAAGACTAATATTTTTATATACTTTACATTTTCCAAAGTACTTTCTCATACATTATCTTACCTTATGAAGTAGCAACTACCAGGTCATCTCCACTTTATCAGTGAGACTATGTGCCCAAGGTCTTAAGCAGTACGTGGAAACCAGCTGAGGCACAAAAAGCAACCAGCCACATCACGCACTGGCTGAGTGATCAACTCACTCAAGTAATTTGCTGAATTTACAGATGATTTATGGAAGTCCTCATCTCCCTGTAGATTTACTACAGTGTCACTCCAGTCTTTTTACTGCAGTTAATTTGCTCTAAATTTGTTGGCCCAGCACAGCTGAATGCTGGCACTTCCAGTGCTTCACATTTCTAGGGTCAAGCACTTGCCCATCATGTTTTTATACATGAACGCATGAGCTGTGCCTTGTGTGAATTTCACTGTCCTCTCCTTGTGTGTATTTCACTGTCCTCTCTTTCTGCAGACATATGTCCTGCCTCTACTCTGTCTCTGCCTTTGATGGAGAAACCAAAATCTGCTCAGACCCAGACTGAAGAACCTCTGTCACAGTTTGAGCAAAGGGTCATTCTGTGAATTAATTTTCTGCAAACTGAACTTGAGCCTCAGTAACCGGCAGAACCAGGAGAACGTGAATGCAAAATGCTGTGCTCTGGTTCTCCAACACTGTCACCTCCGTTGAGCTTACATGATGTGAGCCCTTTGCTCTGAGTCTGGGCACTCATTCATCCTTCCTGATCTGGGCCTGCACAGCTTCCGTGTGCGTTCAGGCACCTCCGATCGAGCCTCGGCCGTCCACCCAGGCAGGCCTGCACTGAGCCTTCCTGTACTTGCTCTCCATCTCCCAGGACAATTCCACATGCAATTAGGTGCCTAATAAAGGCTCTGCCCTGCTGATGACAGTAATGCTGATTCGATGGCTATGTTGATGATCACAAGTGGGAGTGATTGAATGGAATCGTGCAGGCGGATGTTAAGCTAAACAGCAAAACCTCCTGATGCTGAAATTTACAGAACCGGTAACTCCTCGCAAGGGTGGGTTGGGAAAATCTCCTCTCTGGAGACAACCCATCTCTCCACGCCTGTATCAAGCCATTTTGGAAAGGGTTTCTAAAGATCGTGCTTCCAGTTGCAGGGCACATGAAAGGGATGGCTATGTGCCTTTGTTTTTAATCTTCTTCTAATAGTGATTCATCAGAAATCTGTAGGAATGAGAGGGCTGTGTCTGCGGTGCATTTAAGATGGCCATCCATTCTTCTTGCTCTTCCATTGAGGGTTGGAGTCTATTTCAGCCCCTCCCCTAGACTCTGAGTTGGTCTTATGAGCTGCATTGACCAATAACACAGGGCAGGAGTTAGCTTGTGCCACTTCCTGGTCTGGACTGTAAAAGGTCTCGCACTTTCCATCTTTGTTCTCGTTGCTCAGCTGCTGTGCCATAAGCCAGAGTCCTGGATGATGAGGCCGTGTAGAGAGACGACCTGGGGGACGGGTGCCCATTTGGACATTTCAGCCCCAGCTGTGCTCCCTACTGAATGTAGTCACATATATGATCCCAGCTGACATCGCTTGGAGCAAAACAGCCTGCTAAACCCTGTCTGACCTCTTAAACCACAGAATCCTAAGAACAAATACATTATTATCATTTTAAGCCACTAAATTTTGGAGTGATATGTCACACAGAAATACATCACATGTTTTTGCTCTATTGGAGACAACAGGAAACTAAAAGAAACCATTGCAAACTCTGTGGAATCAATGCCTCTAGAGGAAGTCCATTAAAAAGCCCTTCCAGTCAGGCCTGGTCCATCTTGGGGACAGATGTGGAGAAGAGCAGTGTAGTCAAAGGAACCTTGGTTCCAGTTGAACTAAATGGCCCCTGTGACTCCTACCCGGGCCCTCGCCTCCCCCAGGGGCATGCACACAAATACTCACAGTGGCTGGCAAGTGATACGAATGAGTGGAGTGGTGGAGCATTTGCAAATCAATCACACAGGAAGGAATGTTCTTCACTTCCAAAAGTATCAATGCTTTCTTCCACTTTTCTTGAAACAGACAGACTTCCCTGGTGTTCCCTTGTCACTTCTGCTAGAGACATAAGTAAAAGAGGAACGATCTCTACCATCAGACAAACAGCAGTGCAAGGGCAACTACAAATGACAAGTGACACTGGCTTCAGGCTCAGGGAGGTAAGAGGGGGTGGCGGTGTAGGGGTTGCTGTGGTGTGCTGCCCAGAGCCCTGCAGGGCGGACACACCGCTGGGAGTGTGGATGTTGTTGGCTCTTAGCAGGGTCACTCTTTGGGAATTGCCCTCAGCTGAAAACAGCCATCTCGCCCAAGGTCACGCCCCTTCCTGGGGACAGCCCACATCCAGGAATGGTCAACGTGGGATATAAAGGTCTGGCTCCCTTCCCTTGAGATAGGACAACCCTGAAAGCCCATTCTACCTCCTCTGGGATGGGCTGAGCCCTTGGTTGTGACTGATTCACCTCATTGTGATTCAGCTTTTCCATCCAATCCTTCCTCCTTCATCCCACTACCAGTAATGATCCTGAGACCACTCCCCAGAACACCTCTAACTATAAATCCCCATCTGAGTTGGCTTCCCAGGGAATCCCACTGAAGACAGCTGGGGACTAGGATGACCAGAGGTGGGCAACTGCTGCTCCAGCCATTGTCACATGTCATCACTGAGCCAGATCTTGCAATGTTTCAAGAGAAGTAATAAAAATCTAGGAGTTTATGTGAAATCTTGTGATTTTTAAATGTCAGCTTGCTTTTTCACTGTCCCATTTACAACCCCTGAATTCAACCCTCTACAACAAAGGACCATGAGACTTAATTATGAAATATATCCAGTCTCTTGAACTCAGTAAGAAAATCTACATACTCCTACATTTCACATTATCCCCTCAAATTCTCAGATGATTGATCAAGTATAAGGAGAGATAGTAACAGGGTTGATCTTTTTGTAGGTTAGCAATTTTATTGTATGTCCATTAATGTTATGGGCTGAATGTTTGTGTCCCTCCTGCCCCAGCAGAATTCATATGTTGTTGCCCTAACCCCCAATGTGATGGTATTTGGAGGTGGGACCTTTGGGAGGTGATTGGGGTTAGATGAGGTCATGAGGGTGAGGCCCCCATGATGGAATTAGTACCCTTGTAAGAAAAAGAAGAGACGCCAGAGAGCTTGTTCTCTCTCCCCGCTTGAGTGCACACACAAAGAAGAGGTCATGAGAGCACACAGCAGTATGGTCACCTCCTATAAATCAAGAAAAGAGGCCTCACAATAAAACCTACCTTGTCAGCACCTTGATCTTGGGCTTCCCAGCCTCTAGAAATATGAGAAATAAATTCCTATTGTTTAAGCCACTCAGTCTATGGTATTTTGTTACAGCAGCCCAAGCTGACCAAGAATGGCCCGTCATTATTCTGCATCATGACACTGTATCATTCAACTCATGGGTCAGTTACCCACTTTGCACACACTGGAAATGACCACATCAGAATCTCAGGTGGGTCACTGGGCAAAACACCAGAACATCAGCTCCTAAGTGGTGAAGACACCCCAGCTTCTCAGCCTCACCATCCCACCCACTTGCCTTGTCCTTGGTTGTTTGAACAGAAAGTCATGTTGATCTTGATCAATGAAACTCTAGAGCTTTAGCTTTAAATTTTATTTTATTTCTGAAACTGTCGGTCTGGGATCCATGCACACATCTTTGCAAATCAGGATGCAATTGTCCTCCCCTCCAGTTGCCTGCCTGCAGTAACTTACAGATGCTCCCAATAGCTGAGTAAACTAGAATCGGGAAGACCACAATGAGGGGGGTCTGGCTAAAGGTCTATAGCCATGATTAAGCCTTCTTCATTGCTCAGGTACATTCAGTCAAGGAGAGATTTCATCTGTATTTCCTTCTTTCAAGCCGTCAATCCAAAGGGCAACAGGAAGTTTGTGTGTTGTTCCCTTTCAGTATGAAGAAATTCTGTGGTTTTGTGCTTTCACAACAGGAAGGCAGCCAGCTGGGTTTGCCCAATTACAGCCAAGGTTGTAATGCTTGGACAGCTGGATGGTACCACATCTGTGACTCTGGCCAGTTAGCGTTTGTCACCAGGCTGCTGGCATTAATTTGACACCTCGTCCTGACCACAGGGTGACTGGTGTATCCATTGAAAAGAAAGCAACATTCCCCTTAGAGGTCACAGAAAAGCAAACACTGGCATGCTAGCTATCCTTTTCATCAAACTGTGCTAGGATTGGCCTGGAGTGTAGGAGGCTCTCAAATAAATATTTGTGGAATGAGTGAGTGAGCAGCAATTCAGGAAGTTTCTGAATGATATCCTGATAAAATTATTTGAATACCCAGAATTTAAATGTGGGCCCTTGACTTTATACAAATAATCCTACTTTTTCCCCCAAGTACTTCTGATGTCCAACACTGTGGTTGTCCGTAAATTAAGTGACCAGGTTACTGAAGGCCCTACATGACCAGCCTCCAACTCACCTCTTCAGCTTCACGTCTCTGTTTCCTCCCTCTCCACTCACGGTGCTCCAGCCACATACGACTCCCTTACTCCTGTGAAGGGGCAGGCCCCTGCCTGCCCCTGGGCCTTTGCACACCCTGTTCTCTCTGCTGGAGCATTCTTTCACCACCATCACCACCACCACAGCTAGCCTAATTCATTCATACTCACTCTTCAAGTCTCAGATTTGATATCATTTCCCTAGAACACCTTCCTCAACCCCCTCATTCCTCTGGGTTAGGCGCATCTCCTGTGTTCCTGAAGTTTCCCTATTTTAGCCCTCATCATGCTGCCCTGTGGCAGCCTCACTATGTGTTGTACCTCTCCTCAGGCTGTACACGTGATGCGGGGAAATGTGTTTACTGTTGAAACTTCAGGGCCTAACAAATGGGAGGTACTTGTTAAACGTGTGAGTTTTGGTTGGTTGGTTGAATGAATGCATTAACTGGCCACAAGAGCTCTGTTCTTGTGCCCTCCATGAGGGAGAGGATATGGGATTTGGAGAACAGACTTTGGAATCAGACAGACTTGGGTGTGCAGCCTGACTCCACCCATACCAGCTCTATGAAGAAGATAATAGAAACAACTCCAGATAGCTTAAACCTGGGAATTTATTTTAAATTCAGAAGCTCCAGGAAAGGTAGGGAACCAGACAAGTCAGCTGCGCTCGTTTTAAAACCTGTCTGAAAATTCTTGGACACTCGTCCCATCAAAGGTGGAATCTAATTCCCTTCCTTGAATGTGGGCCGGCCTCAGTGGCTGCATGGCTTCTGAAGCTCAGTGACACAGCTGCTGCTGACTGTCTCTCTCCGTCTCTGTCTCTCTCTGTGTTCACCCTTGGAACCCTGCCTCCATGTTGTGAGGAAACCAAGCAGCCACATAGAAAGACCACATGTAGGTGTTCTGGCCACCGCCTAAGCTAAGGGCCCAGACAAGAGCCCACATCCACCGCCAGCCATGCAGGTCAGCAAGCCTGAGACGGTCCAGCCTGCTCCCCCCCATCCCCCTAGGTCTTCAGTTCACTCTAACCAACGCTGAGTGGAACAGAAATTATTGTCTCCGCGAGCCCTGCCCAAATTGCAGGTTCACACGCAAAATAAATATTGCCGTTGTTTTAGGCCTCTAAGTTCTGGAGTGGTACCTTACCCAGTAACAGACAACCAGAACAGCAGCTCCAAGGCCAAGAGCATTGCCCACAGTGCACCGCAGGGGTGCCACAGTGAAGGCCTGTGCCACTTCTGCTGGGCAGAGACCCCCGAAGATCATACCAGGGACATTGGACACTGCATTCGGTGCTAGAACTTCTGCCATGGCTGCCCCCAAGAGCAGGATGCCACCACCCCAACCACAAGGGTCCATGCAGATCCCGCTTCTTGGTATCTGTCAGTCCTGACCCAAACTCCAAGCTGGGGCATTTGACTGGCGGGGCCAGGTCCCGCGTGGCAAGGGAGGCTGGGGAAGCGAACGCCTGGGAGCTTCCTGAAGGAGGAGCAGACTCAAGGGATGGAGACTTCCCCAGACAAGGGGAGGGTGCTCAAAGGAGCCCGAGGGCCAGAGCACGCTGGTGGACACCTCACTGCGCGGCTGCGGCCAGGGACTTAACCTGCCTGTAATCTGGCACTGCAGATCAGAGGACCACCACCTCGCGGGACTCTCACTCGGGGTGCGATGACACGTGTCAGGATCCGAGCACAAGCCTGGCACCAAGTGAATGCGTGACGTGTGACGCTCTCAGAGAACTGGCATTGTTAGCAGACCCAGGAGTCCGGAGCTGCCCGACCTCTGCGATTCTCAGACCACCTGTATCCGAACATCGGTAGGGCTTGTAACAAAGCAGATTCTCTGGCCCCACCTGGAATCTATAATACTAAATCAGGGTGAGGCCAGAGAATCAGCTTTTTAACCCCTTCTCCAGAGAATTCCCTGCTGTAGTGTTAGGGTTTCTCTCCCCAGCATTTGTTCATCCACCCATCCATTCATTCAACAACCAACTTCCAACTGTGCGCTTCAGGCTGTGCTAATAGAAGGCCTCGCAGAATCTCCAGGGAGCGGGGATTCAGACATGCAGCATGGACGGTAAGGGCGCTGGAGAGAACGGGCGCTGTGGGACGAGCAGATGCCGGTGTGGGTGTGCCTCCCTCTCTGTGCTTGCTTTACGCACTTCCCCTGGCCCACAGCAGCCATGGCCAGGTTCAGATCAAGCCATCCCGAGGGCCTGACTCAGTGCCAAATTCCTGGGAGACACATCTGCCTGGCCCAGCTGGCTGAGGTGTCCTCTGAGGCTGCAGAGAAGTCCACCCCTCTGACCCAGCGCCCAGGGCTGCACTGTGGCCAGGAAAGGTGGGTTGCCGGAAGCGAGGCAGAGCCCTCAGGTATGTCTACTAATGAGGGATGAGATCCCTTTAGGAGGAAACGGGAAGAGGCCGTTACAGGGGGAGCAACAAAAAGGGACCAAAGTGCAAACCATCTGTGGGGAGAGGGAGCAAGAAGGCCAGTGTGATGGAAGAGGGTTGAGGCTGCAGAATCAGAACCACAATCATGCTGGAGGCAGATCATGGGAAACCTCAGAGGCATCTTTGGATTTGATCTTCTGCAGGTGCTCAGGGGCCAGAAAAGGGTTTGGAGCCTGGGGGGCTGTGATGTCAGGAGGACTGGTCTAGAAGCCTGTGAAGATGCCAATCAGGCCAGCAACCGGCCTGGAGGACTCCTGGAGCGAATGGAATTAGCATTTACCGAGCGCCTACTGGGGAGCAGGCACTCAGCTAGGTACTTACACATAATGTCGTTCGGTTGAATCCTTACAGCAACTCTATCGCTAGCCCATTTCACAGATAAGGAAACTGAGGCTTGGATTGGGAATCACTGGCCCAAAAGGACCGCAACCTTTGTCTGTTCCTCAGGTTTATCCATCTGCGTTACAATGTGGCAGAAACAAGTAGGGCTGGAGGCAACCAGGTGAGTTGGGGCAGGATGAAAATGAGTGGGAGGACAAGGTGGGGTCAGATGGCGCCTGGGTCCAAGGTGGCAGTCAGGGATCACAGGGACACAGCAGGACCTGATCCAGTCCAGCTGGGTGGCCAGCTTCTTAGAAGCCCATGAGCCTCCCAGGCAGGGACCAGCCCTCCAGCCTCTTGCCTGCACCTGAGCTGTGGCTGGACCTTCCTGCGCTGCCCCTAGGCTGATCTAAACACCCTGCTCACCTCTGACCAGGTCTCCCACTGCTGGGGTTCCCTGGAGTCGGCAGGGGAGGGGGCAGCACATCCCAGGAGTTTTCATCTCATCATCAGAGCCAAATCCCTCCAGGGCCTCTGCAGCTGTGCAGCTGCAGGAAACCAGGAAGACCAGAGCTGAGAAAGACAGAAGCCAGGTGTCCTGACCCAAGATCATATGGGCTTGACCTAAAGTGGGGAGGATGGGAGAAAAAAAAAAAAGGGACAGATTCATGAGTCATTTTGGGGAAAGAAAACCGTAGGTGTGTGACCATGTAGTTCATCAAGGGCCTCACTCCAAGGTCTGCTCCAGGCACGGTTGTGGCTGGACCAAAAGGAAGGGAAGGTGACCAGGTACTGACCATGTGACTATTGACTAGCTGCGTGACCTCAAGCAAGCTTCCTAACCACTTGGTCTCAATTTCTCTTCTCTAGAGTGGGATGACTAGCGGTACCTAGTTCATAGCGGTGTTGTGAGGATTAGACAGATTAATAGATACAACTGACAACACGCATGCTCATCGAGTGTCATCATCATTTTCTAAATTGCTCTTCCATCACTCTGTCTAGTGATATTCTTTCCTTCATAGCTGTTATCACTGTATGACCTTATTATATCTGTCTGTGTGTTCGCTTGTTTGCTATCTGCCCTCCTTCCTCCTTGGAATGTAAGTTCAATGCGAGCAGGGAATTTGTTCTGTCGTCACTGAATCTTCAGCACCTAAAAGAGCACCTAGTATGTGTCAAGCTCTTGGTAATTGCTGAGTAAATGAATGAAGAGGCTGATAATATCACTGCTAAGATAGAGCCTCAAATAACAATAATACAAAACAGAATACAGTGAGGCTTGGAGGAGAGCTACACAAGCTACAGGGCTTCCAAGGAAAGCGAAATAAATCAACTGAGAGTTCTAGGAAAGGCTTTGGAGAAGGGGCACCGTGGGGGATGGACCCCAAAGGGGGAAGAGGGTCCCAAGGGATGAAGATGTGATACGAGGTGTGGCTGGAAGGGGAATTAGTAAGAGCAAAAGCCAAGGGGAGGAAAGCCAGAGAATGCTTAGAAAATAGCCAGTGTGCCCTTCAGCTGGTCCTTAGGGGTTGGTTGGGCTGAGATTACAGAGGCCAGTTGCCACCGTGCACGGAGATTTGTTACAAGCTTCCAGTGTGTGTGCCTCGAGGGGTAGAATGTTCTCTGGGTCCCAGTGCAGGCACCTCCTTCTCAGCTGCATCTGGGCCTGACTGACTCTTCCCGTGAGCAGGTGCAAGTTGGGGATGATCTATGGAGCCGCTCCCATGGTTGAAAGGATCCCAGTGGCTTTCAGTCTTTTCCACTTTTAAGAACGTAAAGGGTGCAGACGCTGGGTTTTCAATGTTGAATTCTAAACCAGAGAATACATCCCATGTTTAGAGCAATGAGGCTCCCCCCAAATTATTCAGCACTGGGACCAAAAAGCATGCTTCCAAAAATTCCCAAGAGCATTGTGCACCCAAAGAGAGCATCCAAGTTCTACTTGGCCCATCAAAGGAAACTGCCTTCTCAAAGGAACACGTAGGGAACGGAGTGAGAGCAACTAGCATATGAGTTTTCTCCTATGTCTCGGGGTGGGGGGGTGGGAAGAAAACCGAATCTGTCACTTCTGCACATATTCACCAAAAAAGGGCTCAACATTGTCTATTTAGAAGGCAGTACCAGTACCAGCTTCCTTGCCAATGAACTGATACTTTGAGGTTAGTAGGGTAGAAAGGATGCCCTTTTCATCAGTGTGTTTAATACCAAACAAGCAGTGAAAGTTAAAATAATTACCTGTGAACAACTGTGTATGTTTCTGTCATCTAATTAGGTAATCTGCCCGGGTGTTTAGCACCAAAGCCTCTATGCTTTAATTAGAAAAAGTCAAGGACAGCAACTAATTAGCAGCATTAATCCAAACCAGAAGTCTAATGATATTAACCACAAATCACCATTGCAATCAGGAGCCTTTATTCTAAAACATTTTCAAAGTTGGGGAGGAGGGAAAGAAAACAATGTATTTTTGAACTTTAGAATATTGACTTCTAACCACCAATTCCTCGCGACTTTGATCCACTCACTCAAAGAAACTGAAAGAATCGTAATTACGGAAAAGGCAGTACAGAGTAAGTGAATGAATACCTCCTCTGTACCTTTTTTTTTTTTCAGGCAAGAGAGAATTAAATACCATCTTAAACTCAGTAGCACCCCATTCTGTTTATTTTTTCATCCTTACCTCCTTCCTGGAGTCCCCTCCAAATAATAAATGATAATCCACCTGCACCTGGAACCTTCAAAGGGCACATAGAATTTTATGATCCTAAAACTCTTGTAAAATTTCCCTTTCATTCATTCTAGTTTCTATTTCAAATCGAGAGGAAAAAAACCAGATTCCGCCAGAATAATCCCTAATTCCAAGGTGGCTAATGGGCTATGGGGTTTATAGAAAGAACCACCAGGTTGTTATTATTATGGTCCTTTTCCATTTGCATCTTTGGCTGTTTTCCAGAATGTTCCATTTCTTGTAACATTTATTTAAGAGAACGGGTAGTTTGAATACACAGGTAGGAACAGAGCACTCAGTTTTGATTTGTTTGGGGTTTTGTTTGTTTTATCAGCTTACATAAGATGACACTAGAATAATTTTAGATTCCTAGCACTCTATCTTAAGTGATTAATTAGATAAAAAGCAAAATGGGATGAAAAAGCCCAATTTGAGACCAGGCTGAAGATAAAAGAAGCCCTACTCCAAGGATTAGGAAATTCAAACACAACCCTAATTTGTCATAAGGCGTGCATTTTCCTGTCCCTGCTTTGCCTGCTTATGACCTGGGTTTTGTGAGTCTTGCCAGCCAAATCCCTCCCAGTGAGTGCTGACTAACTCAAACTTGGGCCCCGCCAAGAAAAGGAACTTGAACTATCATTCTGAGGTCCACTTCTCCTCCACTTTTCTGTTCCCCATTCCCCACCATCACTACCCCCACTGCTCCTCCCCAAACTTCCCCTAAAAAGACCAAAAGTTAAAGAAGAAAAAAAAAAACTAACTTTTCAAAGAATAAAATCTAGGGATGTGCATAATTCAGTATCTGCCTTTTGGAAAAAAAGTTTTTAAGGTTTTCACTGCTTTCCCTCTAGAATGTAAATTGACTCTGCTCTGTGAAAACATCCCTGTGTCCCAAGCACTGGCCCTCTAGAGGTTGTGGCTTAGAAACCAGGGTATAAATAAAACCTGTGTATAAGGTAATGCTGCCAGCAGCTGTTTTGGGAGGTGCCCCTGGGTTTGGGGTTTTTGTTGTTGTTGTTTTGTTTTCATTCTCTCTTTGTTTGACACATGCCAGGTTTTTCCAAGCTAGCTATCAAACACAGCTTACGTTGAAGGGTTAAAATAATGGGGTCATTATTGGACTATTCCCAAGGAACAGGCCAAAGAGACCCACAGCCGACTTGCTGCAGCTGTTAGGCGGCCCAATTGCCATCCACAAGGGAATTTGTTTATTTCTATATCACCATCTCCCACCTTGATAAAAAAGAAAAAAACACACCCATTTCATTTGGACTGTGTACTAAGAATAATTGCCACCAATATTGATTGGCCCTTGGAGACCCAGCTGAATTTAAAAATTGCAGACTGTGAAATCCCAGCTGATGTAGCCTCGCGGAGATTGCTGCTTATTTGTGACATGTTCCTATGTTTAAACTTATCTACGAAAACTGTGAAATTAATATCCTCACGTTGAGTACAATATGGTGACACACCCAGCTGACACACACAACCATTCTTGTTCTTATTGTTTTCATGCTGGCTTCTGTCTGTGCACCATTGCAAATCTTTCTGATGATGAAGCCTAAGTACATTTGTTTCCTGGAGTCGTCGTTTTCTGACTATTTATCTTCAGGGATTGGGAGAATGGGTGAAGTTTTTCACTTTCTTTGGCTGCCCATTTCGCTGTAGCGGGTCTTGAACCCAGCAGGCTCTCACGATGGCCTCTGGCTTGGGGGTAAATTGATTGTGCTGGTCTTCTCAGTTTCTCCTTGGTCATGCCTGCCTCTAACACAGGCGGCTTGAAGTTAGACATTTCTGTTACAAGCAGAGAGGAAAATGTGCTAGTCTTGACTGCTAAATCCACGTAATTAAGTTGCAAGGTTCAAATATGTCAAGGATGGAAATTTCAAATGTTTCTGAAATGAATCACAACTAAACCAGAAAAGTTAATCCTACTTATCCTTCGTTCTTACATCATGAAGATGTATGCTTTCAACCCATGCAAAAAATATGAATGACTCTGATGATGAAAATTTCAGGCTGCCATGGACCCGTTACTTTGACGTAAATAAAAGCAGCAGAGAACTACGGCACTCTGCTTTCTATCTGTCTAGCAGTTCTTTGTTTCATATGTTATTATCAGAGTCACTGCAAAATCTCATTTTCCTTCCTCTCCCTTCCAGTCTCCTCCTTTCCTCATATGACATACAGATTAAATGAGAGTTTGAAAAGAACTTAGGCAATACCATTAAAAAAATAAATACAGATAGAAAAAAGAACTGGAAAGATGTACACTAAAATTCACAAAGGTCCTCTCTGCCTGGTACGATACCTGTGATTATTGTTTTCTTCTTTTTGCTTATCTCTATGTCCTAAATTCCCCAAAATGTATATGTATCTATATTTTAATAAGCAAAGAATCATATTTTAAAATATATAACTGCTACAAGTAGCATGACTTCTACTAGTTCATGTGCAAATTATACATAATTTCACTTCTAAGTTACTTAATGTGAAAACTATATTCATAAACCAAAAAATCAATACTGCTATCAATCTTCCTACTTAAATATTATGTTTAAAAAATTTACTTGTACGTTAAATTTTTTCAAATTCCTTCTGATATATCCTGGTGAGTAATTAAAATGTAAGTGCTCTTTCCTCTTATTGTTTACTTATTGGTTGGTTGGTTGATTGCTTTTGTTTGACCTTTGGTGGTAGTTTTCCTGTTTTCCACTTTTATGGAGCATTTTATTGTACTTTATTGTCATCCTGAAGTTTCTATCAAAGTGTCCCAGTTTTACAAATCCAAGTCATAACTAATAAGTAGGAAAGCCTGTAGAATGAGAAAAACACAGATGCAACACACACACGCACACACACACACACCCCAATCTAATTCACAATCCCAAATTTTGAAACTAGTGTTTAGAATTGCAAACCAGCTGATTCAACAGAAATACTCTGGAGCACCAAAGAACAGCAGAAAGCAGGTCTAAGATCGTTTGCATCTCCAATAAAGCCACAAATTAATTTAGACAGCAACTTAATTTCTTTTCAGATAAGTCTTCTCACTTTTTACTGAAAACAGAACATAAGAAACAAAGATAAAGTATTAATGCACTCCTAATTATATGGAAAAAACTGTCACCTCCAGGGGTACTTTAGAATCAGTGTCTTTGAAACTATTTTGAAGCTGAATTCACAGTGTTGGTGTTACTTGTACAAAACATTTCGGCAAAAGTTACCCTATTGTCTGGCCCACTCCAGTCCCACCCCAGGACCTGTCACATGTGTAGATCAGGATCTAGAAATTCATTGCAGCAGGCCGTTGAGTCCCTGCTGCCACCCGCTGCCCCAAGTCAGGAGGTAAAGAAGAAATTCTATTTCTATCATCAGCTGTGACCTCTCATCAGAAGGGCTTGTTATTATGAAATGCAACTGAATTTTGTTTTGTTGGGTGTTATTAATGGTTTTAACTTGTGATGGCAGGTGTTCAGAAGCACAAGAGAGAAGACAGCAAAGTGGCCCCTCAGGTTATCTTGGCGAAGTCAGGTAGGCTGTTTATAGTCATCCTTCCCCTCATGAGAAAACACAAAAGCTTCCAGTTCTAGAACCTTCTCTCTTCAAGCTTGGGCTCTGTAAGGGGTAATTACTGAAAAGTGACATAGCGCTGTTGTCAGTTCAGCAGCCACGTCCTTGCCAGTTGGTATGGTTAAAAATAAATAAGTAAAGGAAGGGAGGAGGATTTCCCCTTGCTTAAATGTGGAAGGGTTATGGCTTGACTCTGAGCTTGGCAGACAGATGTTATGCCCTAGACTCTTCTGGGAAGAGGCAGGAGGGGCCACACTTCCCGCATCAAAAACAGCACTTGGAAAACTGCACTTGACATGTTGTATGGAGGTTGCCTGCAAAATAACTCATGAGTTTCTCCCATACATACTAGATGGACAAAGGAATGGTTAGTGGTTTTTTTCCAACAGGTGATGGCTGATACAGTCACAAGGCAATGTATAACTAGAGGTATTCTAAAATATGGGTCTTTTTTTTTTTACTAGAAAAGACTTTTTAGGAATATTTAGTTCAGGAAATTCTTATCTGACTGCAGAAAACAGGTCCAGGGGAACCACCCTCAGGCATCATCCATGGGGATAACACAACAAGGTCACGGACAGCCACTGCCTTCCGGGTGCCGCTGGCCAGGGCCCAGGAAGGAAGATGCAGATTGATGGAGAAAGGAAATGGTGGTTCTACGGAGAAAGCCACCTCCTTCAGCCACGGACTGATCCGGGGCCATTGGTCACAGAGGAGTCGCCAGGTAAAATACAGGACCCCCAGTCCTGAAGTCTGAATTTCAGGTAAACGATGAAAATTTTTTAATATATACACTGTAACTTAGTACCAGGCTTATGTGCTAGCACGTGTATTAAATTATTGATATATATACATATATTATAACACTACAAGTTAGTATATTATACCAAAAACTTATTGTAGGTCTGAAACTCAACCTCAAATCCAAATTCAGAAATGCAGGGCATCCTGTATTTTTATTTGCTAAATCTGGCAAACCTGACACACAGGGATCCATGTAGCAACTTTAAAGGAGGGTGGCAGAGGGTTGCCCCAGGCCCCCTCCCCTACATGTTCCCGCCTTCACTGCCTTCCCGTCTCCACTCAGAGGCCCCACTCGCTGGAGAGGCATGCTCTGACCATCCCATACGCCACTGTACCCTTTCCCACACTCCCGTCCCCCTTAGCCTGCCTTATTTTCTTCCATAGCTTATCACTCTACAACATGCTGTACATTATATAATTATACATATAAGTAAAGTTTAGGCCTTCCCTGGTGGCGCAGTGGTTAAGAATCCGCCTGCCAATGCAGGGGACACGGGTTCGAGCCCTGGTCTGGGAAGATCCCACATGCCGCGGAGCAACTAAGCCCGTGCGCCACAAATGCTGAGCCCACGCACCGCAACTACTGAAGCCCGCGCTCCTAGAGCCCGTGCCCTGCAGCAAGGGAAGCCACCGCAATGAGAAGCCCACGCACTGCAACAAAGGGTAGCCCCCGCTCGACGCGACTAGAGAAAACCCGCGGGCAGCAATGAAGGCCCAACACAACCAAAAAGAAAGAAATTTTTAAAAATATAAGTAAAGTTTATTTTCTGTCTCCCCCCATCAGCTCCAGGAGGCCAAGGATTTTCATCTTTATTCTCAGCCCTTCAGCCACGTCACTCAATAAATACCTATGGAATTGCATGAACGAGAGAGGCTAAGTGGAGAAGGATAAAACACTGATATGAAAACAGAGACTGAACTAAGCTAAATGTTTACTGGCATTTCAGCTCCCACCTGATAGAGCTGTGTGTTCTAGTCTGTGCTCCTCTAACATTCATGGGCGCACGACTCACCTGGGGAACGCTGACACACCAGGGGCTGATTCCATAGGTCCGAGGTGGGCCGAGCTTCTGCCTTCCTAACCGGCTCCCGGGTGATACTGATGTAACAAAGGAAGTCTTTTAAGGGAGTGTGGATAGAGGTAAAAATAAAGAGCAGAGCACAACCTGAAGGTGCTGCAATTCTGCTATGTCATGGGAAGCTGCGATGGAAAAAAAATCTAAGTTACTTGATAAAGAGTATTTTTCAGGAAAATAGAAATCCAGCCTTCCTGAATCCAGTAGACCCAAATTTCAGAAAACATCTCTTTGTACGTCTCCCTTAGCTCTGAAGGTCAAAAACAAATATAAGAATTATAACCTCCCAGGTGAATGGGGGAAACGATACTGCTATCACTGGAATGATGTCTTCTGTTTCATCTGCATCTCAAGAAAAGTTTTAACTGGTGCCAAGAGCAGAGGTACAGGCCCTGTCTTTTTAGCAACCTTGAATTCTGTAAGACAGGCTCCGAGCACCTGGAGGACCTCACTAATGATGCTGTGACAGGCCCCACCATGAGGATGTAGGACTCACTTCTCTCACTTTCCTCAGTTCTTACTCTCCCTGGAAAGTAAGCAAAAGACTATTTAAAAAAAAAAAAAATTTACTTCCACAGTAGAAACCTTCTAAAAGACTGAAGTTAGATTCTGTGCATGCCTGTGGGGATGTACCTACTATATCCATTCCCTGATGTGCTCCACTTCCTATGAATTAGGAAAGGGGCTAAAAATAGCTACCTTGGAATTATTTTCATTATCAAGCTTCTATCCACGAGCATCTTTTAAAAACCCACATCTCAATTGTGATCATTTAAACAGAAATCATGCTTACGTTTCAAAAAAAAAAAATCAGTATAGAATAAAATTCCACCCACACCAATTATTTTCCTTCTTTCGTTTGTATGGAAAAGAAAACGAAATCATCCGTGAAAACATAGATACATAAAAATGCCTTTTATAATAAAAACCAAGACAGACAGATTGAACCTGGCCTGTGATTAGGAATAATAGACATTTGAAATTCAATGACAGTGTAGCTCTTTGGAAACATCACCAGTTTAGGTATCAGTGATTCACTCCATTTGTTGTAAGCATTATTATTTGCTTAATACCGTTAGGACCAGGAAACAGTGTAGTGAAATCTGCAAGTGTATAATCTGGGAGACCTGTATCCAGCCTTGCCTCTGTGGTTTGGCTTCAGACAAGAGTTTTCTATCTCTGGATCTCAATTTCCTTGCTTGGAAAAGGAGGGAATTGAACCCAGTTACCTTGCAGATTCTCTCAAACTCTGGAGAGTCCAACATTTCACACAGCCTGTAAAAGCCCCATACCATTCTTTCTTGAGAAACAGCGCCACCTTCAGGTCACAATAACCATAACAGAGCTGTTGCGGAGTTGCTTCTCCAGCAGACAGGAGTTATTTGCCATATCCACAGAAACCCATCCCCCTGGTGTCCTTGGGGACATGGTCACGCATTTGTGAGTCTGCCAGCTGGGTTAAGATCAATGTGTACGGACATGGAGCCAAGCTGAGTTAACTGGCCCACAGGGGACAGATGCATGGCCTTGGTCTAATGATCACAGCCCCAGCTCACGGAGTTCACCCACGGAACAATTCCTGGGAAGGAAAGCAAGCAAGGAACACACTGGATTAACTGAAGCCTATAAAACAATGATAACGGACACACCTCTTCTATAGGCAATTCCACTTAAGACAGTTTCCACCTGTTTTTATTTTAGCAAGATATCACCGGCAGATGGCTCTTGTGTACTTTTATCAAGAAAAATTGCATAGCAGGCTTTTAAGTAAATACCTTTTTTTTTTTTCCACCCGGCAAATAATTATTGAGCAAGCACTTAATGCCAGCCCAGTGCTAAGGGCTCTCACAAAATTATTGAATTTCCACCACAGCCCTTGCGAGGTAGGAATTAAGATCCCCATGTTTCAACACAAGGAAATGAAGACTCAGAGAGGCTGAGAAATGACAGTTCTGGCCTCCAAGCTTCAGTGTGCAGACACTCATGTTCACACAGTCCTCCTGAGTAGGGAGGGACCACAGTCGACCAAGAACTTGACAGCAACTGCCGCTTTCAAGGCTTATCTGCCAGCACAGTGTGGCCCTGCCTGTCGCAGTCAGCAGTTCGGAAGCAAAGGCAGTTCAAGAACTCTATTTCCTTGAAGTGCGATCTGTTCTCAGAAAACAGCCCTATCTCGGCCAGCCATCCTCAGCTGCAGCTGCCTAAGCTGCATGGGTGGGACTCACTGTAAGGTGTGATATGGTGATTCATTACTAAGTATCACCGTTTCTAAAGATGACTCTTCTGAGAAATAGAGAATGCTTAAGATTGTCGCTTTGAACCCTCCTACACTGTTGGTGGGAATGTAAATTGGTGCAGCCACTATGGAGAACAGCATGGAGGTTCCTTAAAAAACTAAAATAGAACTACCATATGACCCAACAATCCCACTCCCGGGCATATATCTGGACAAAACTATAATTCAGAAAGATACATGCACTCCAATGTTCATTGCAGCACTATTTACAATAGCCAAGACATGGAAACAACCTAAATGTCCATCGACAGAGGAATGGATAAAGAAGATGTGGTACATATATAAAATGGAATATTACTCAGCCATTAAAAAGGATGAAATAATGCCATTTGCAGGAACATGGATGGACCTGGAGATTATCATATTAAGTGAAGTAAGTCAGACAGAGAAAGACAAATATCACATAATATTGCTTATATGTGGAATCTAAAAAAAAATGATACAAATGAATTTATTTACAAAATAGAAACAGACTCACAGACTTAGAGAAGGAACTTGTGGTTACCAGGGGGGAAGAGTGTAGGGGGAGGGATAAACTGGGAGTTCAGGATTGACATGTGCCCACTGCTATATTTAAAATAGATAACCAGGGACTTCCCTGGTGGCGCAGTGGTTGAGAATCCACCTGCCAATGCAGAGGACACGGGTTCGATTTCTGGTCCGGGAAGATCCCACATGCCGCGGAGCAACTAAGCCCGTGCGCCACAACTACTGAAGCCCACGTGCCCTAGAGCCCACGAGCCACAATTACTGAGACCACGCACCGCAACTACTGAAGCCTGAAAGCCTAGGGCCCGTGCTCTGCAACAAGAGAAGCCACTGCAATGAAAAGCCCGTGCACTGCAACGAAGAGTAGCCCCCCGTTGCTGCAACTAGGGAAAGCCCACACGCGGCAACGAAGACTCAATGCAACCAAACATAAAAAAACAAATAAAATAAAATAGATAACCAACAAGGACCTACTGTATAGCACAGGAAACTCTGCTCAATACTCTGTAATAACCTAAATGGGAAAAGAATTTGAAAAAGAATAGATACATGTATACGTATAACTGAATCACTTTTCTGTACACCTGAAACTAACACAACATTGTTAATCAACTGTACTCCAATATAAAATAAAGATTAAAAAGAAAAAAGACTGTCCCTTTGATAATATCCCATCATTCCCTAGATTTTCTTGGTTGGGAAAGGGGCGGAGCAACCCCAAGCCGATGAGGATGCATGGTAGCTGGAAATATCATGTTCCCCTGCGTCGCTGAGGAGAGAAGTGGGGAGCCATTGCCCAGTGCCGGGTGCTCCAGGCTGCATATCTCACGCTTTCCTGTATTCTCACACGCTGAGATGACTCTAGTTGGCAAGATCGGGTTTTCCAGTCTATCTCCTCAACTACACTTTACAGAATACTGGGCACATAAATACCAAGTCACTAAATATTTGTTGATGTATTAGAAAAAAAGTATGATCTGCATGCAGAAAACAGAAGTTATACAAGTTGGGGTGATTAGGCATATTTGAGATGGTAGTGAAGTTATTTTTAGGACAGAGCCCAAGGAAAAAGCCCAGCTGAGAGGGGGATCGGAGAAGTGCCTGTGAACTTTGGATTGTGGGTAGAAGTAGGAACAGACCCAGATGGAACAAGACAGCAGAGTTGGGTTGACCCTTTGAGGAAGGAGAAGTTAAAATATGGCATCTAAACCACAGGCAGATGCCAGAAAAAGAAAAATTGTGTAAGCAAGGAATTTCTCAATTTTAAGCATCTTCTTATACTCAGAGGAAATTATAATATTCAAGGCTAAGTGATCACCAATTTGCAACTAATTGGAAATTGAGAATCAAATGCTTGATGGTTGGGATACGGTTTTTGCATGTTATCAGAATTGGCAGCTTCAGTTCCATGGTGTCTCAGAGGCTAAGCCTGAGAAAGAGGAAATAGAAGGAAGCCAGCATGGCTGGGGGCTGATGGTCACACCACAGAGGCAACCTCCAAGGATGAACTGGAGCAGAAAAGCAGAACTGTCTACAGGGCATGTGTCCCTGCAAGAGTATTGGGAAGAGGGCCCCGAAAGCAGCAGCCGTGGCTGAACTAATCCTGCTAGCCTCCTCTTTTCCTTCTTTCCACCCCCCAACCCAATAGCCCATGCTTTCTTTTTACAATTTCTATTCTGCAGGAGGCTAGGACAACAGAGAATCAACACTAGTTATCACTGTGTATAAAATAAGGGTTAGTAAGCTAGGACAGAGAGTGCTGACAGTTGCTTTTGCAGCACCCAGAGCGTGGTCCTCAGTGCACTGTTTTCTGAGACTGCTTTATTTTGTTCTTGGTGGCCTCTGGAAAGCTGATGTAGCTCCAGAGAGGTGAGATGTTAGAGATTAAGAGTATGTATCACCTTTGATGGTTGCAGGAGTTATGCACAGAAGTGAGCGCTAAATGTGTGTTACAACGAAGCCTGCATTCAGGCAGAGTAAGAGCTGTTCCCAAAGAGGGGTCCCCATGTTTTTGAAAACGGATTCATTCATTCAACTACACATTTAGTTGAACACCTACTATGTGCTATGCACTGGGCATAGAGCGACGACAGCAACAAACCAAGGTCTCGGGTGATTCTGGTGGGATGTAAGCACATGAAGCATTTGGTTGGCTCCAGAGGAGGCGAGAGCTTATGCAGGGGGATAAGAGATATCTCCCTAAGGGGCAAGGTCAGTGGATGGAGAGGGACTTTACCTGAACAGAGAGTCCAGGATATGTAGGTCAACAGGTAAAGATGAGAACAGTTATTTATGAGGAGCAGCTGGTAACTGGCCAAGAGGTTTTAGCTCCTTGTGATCTGTCATACTTTCAGTTTTCTGAATGAGCCAGGTTTCAGGACCCGCCAGCCCAAAGGCCCCTTTGTGCAAGTTTGGAAAAAGCATATCCTCTGGACCAGTGCAGCCCAGGTGTGGGCATCTTCTTGGGAACTGGGTAAATCCACTGCCCCACAGCTGGACTTGAGCCCCCCCCCCCATGCCACGCCCCAGTCTGCTCTGATGGTGCCACTGCCTTAGACATTTACTTGGGTTGTTCTGTCTTCCTGAAAGGCTTCCCCACGTCACCACCCCCTCTGCCTCCCCTCCCAAGCCTCGTCTTAGAGATGACTGTCTTGGGTAAGCCTTCCCAGCCGCTCACAGCTGGAAGTTGCTCCTTTTCCTGTTCTCATGTTGCCCTGTCACCCTGTACTTCTCCCTAATTAGCTTCATCACGATTACAACATTTGTGTAACTGTCCTCCTCGTGAGTGTAAGCTCCCAGATATGAGGGTCTGTGTCCCTTGTGCTCACTGCCATAACCCCTGCATATGCCAGGCACATGGGAGGCACTCAGTAAACGCTTCCGGAATCCATGAGTCATGGAATGAATGGGAGGCTCAAGTTAGGACTCATTGGAAGCTTCCTTATCCTTCTAAGGAGTATGGCTTGACCACACACCCCACTCCACGCAGCCTGGACATGCCAGGCAGTCCCTGTTTCAAATGCTGTTTCCTCTTATTGGACTGGGTCATGGAGGCTGAGGCTGGACGGACTCTGTGCTTTCACCCTCGGTTTTCTCATTTGCATCTAGAAAAGGTGCTATCTGGACAACAGAAGAAAACCCTCACTTCATAGAAGCAATCTAGAACTGCCTAGTGAACGACCCAAGTTTGGAACACGGGCTGCCAAGTGTTTTCATTTCATGGTGTCCGATCGCCATTCACTTACTTAAAAATTATTTATTGGGTGCTTACTGTGTGCACCGATCTAGTGATTTTTCCATTCTCATGATAGCTTTTTGGAGCACAAATTGCTTGGGTTGCCCTCTGTTTCATAGCGATGGAAGTGACGGAAAGTTTAACCCTCTAACTGCGATGCACCAGACTTGGTCTCAAGACTTGCTGTCTCGTTCGTAGCATTAGCGATGCATTTTGTCCACCAGGAGGAGAGTGAGGTCAATAGCATGAATCTGACTTACAAGAGATGTGTGTTGAACAACCACAAATGACAGAAGGACAGTGATTTCCTGCTTAGAAAACAGTACTTGCTTGAGGACTATTTCTAGACTAAGTTAAAGATTTGCAGTTTTAGAAAGGAAGTATTAGAAAACAATTTTATATGATTACAAACTGATCTTCAGCGGGACACCCCACGCCGCTGCATCTTCCATAAGGGTTGGTGCATAGTTGCTCCCCCCACCTTGGTCCTCCCCATGCTGCCCTGGCCACCCAGCCCCTCCCCCAGGACCCTCCCCACCCCCTCCTCACAGTCTGGCCTCCACACCAGGCACAGTAGCAACCCCGCACCCCAGCTGCTGAATATTTTTAATATCAACCCTGCTTACAGGTGAAGGATTCTGTAAAGCATTCAGTGAAGATTCTACATTCTTAATTCTATCGAGGATTCTGTAAAGAAGCATCTGAGTACTTTGTTCGTAATTTTATAGTGTCCAAACATGAAATGCCTTGTTTTCAGGGCATGTGGCGTTTAACATAAAGACCCAGCAGAGGGAGCCATTCCCTAGCGTAAAAGATGCTACAGACACTAGCAAGATGGCTACTGTGTTAGCCAGCCAGGCTGCCAGGAACAACGTACCGCAGCCTGGGAGGCTCAAACAATAGAAATGTATTTTCTCAGTTCTGAAGCCCAGAAGTCTGAAATCAAGGGGTTGGCAGGGTTGATTCCTTCTGAGGCCTCTCTCCTTGGCTTGTAGATGACTGTCTTCTCCCTGGGTCCTCACATGGTCTTCCCTGTGTCTGTGTCCCAATTCCCTCCTGTAAGGACACCAGTCATATTAGATTAGGGCCCAGCCTAATGACTTCATTTTATCTTAATCGCCGCTTTAGAGGCCCTACTTCTAAATACAGTCACATTCTGAGGTACTGGGGATTAGGACTTCAACATATGAATTTTGGGGGGACACAATTCAGCCCATAATAGCCAAGCTGTTCGCAGTTTTGTTTAACCCTAAAAGCATTTTTTATTATTTTAATATATATTTTTTAAAATATGTCTTTTAAAATATTACATATTACACATATTATATATTCCATATTATATATATAGTATATATTACATATTATAGTATATGTTAAAATTAACATATATATATTTCAATGTGTTTCCATTGTTTTCTAAAAATTAAATCACCTATATTGTTTTTACTCCCGTGGTGATGAACCAGTGGTTCAAAGGTCTTTGCCCCACCGCCATATTAGCAGACATCAGTGGTGTGCTCAGATTGAAAGAAAGCCCAGGCCAAGGCACCTCTTGGCAAAGTCACGCAAGTTCCCGTATCTAACGATACAGAAGAAAGTCTGGGAGCTCAGGACACAAGCAGGGCAGCTGGCAGCCATCTGCAGAGGCCCAGTCAAGTTCCTGACTCACCAAATGGGGAGTGGCAGACAATAAAGCCAGGATAGAGCCATCTCAGACATCCTCAAGCCCCGTCTCAGAGACTCCCCTCCCTCCTAATTCCCCGTCCCGCACCGCTGCTCATGTACCCAAGGCTGGGGCACTTCTGCTGATTGGCTCCCCTGCGGTGGCACAGGAAACCTCACTGGGCCTGGGAGGCCTCACCAATCCTGCAGTTAGACAATAGCAACCTGGCTACAATGGGGCACATTGCTCCCCAGCCGAACGGAGCCCTGTCCGATACACCCTTAACTTAGAGCCTTGGAACAGGAACAAAGGCATTTACAGGTGTCCTGAGAGGTCAGGGGAACTGGCCCCTAGACATACCACGGATCCCACCCTGCCGTCTTAAAATGTGGCCTACCCTGTCTAAAGAGTTGTCTTAAGGACGAACAAATGCCTCCAAATAGTAACCAGTCATCTTACTCAACAATCAGTTCATTGCAAATAAACATCCTTAGAAAGGTTTTGTATATACAGCTTTATGCCTCCATGTTTCAAAGATTTTATGCAAAATACACCATTACCACTACTAGTATAGTAGATGTGACCAGAAAAGAACAATTCTCTGCTGAAAGTAGGATTCGTTGCTAAAAGTGCACTTGCTTTACCATAAGGTTACTTGTACCTACTGGGCACGTCAGGACATTTGAGGTAGAGTTTAATTTTTATAAAAAATGAAAAGCTAGAGTCTGGGGCTGTGAGACCAGGGGCAGTTCCAGTGAAATGAGAGGGTAGTTTTGCATCAACGATGATTCACTCAGCCATTCATTCTAGATCCCAGAAGTCTGCTAGGACCCCTGTCGCTTTGAAGATCCAAGTATGATGGGTTCAGGCCAGTCCCTGTCACAACGCATGAGGTCAGCTCACTGGGCCTGCATCCTTAGACTTCTTTGAGCTCTGTCAAAGGAATCTGCTCACACAAAAAAAGCCCTGTGAGCCCTCCAGAAAGCGTCATGGCGGGGTGTGGAGTGCTTGATGTTTACATCACAAAATTCACAGCAAACAACCTTACAATATGTGCTTTGAGATTTTGGTTCTCCCTGTGCCCTGCAGAAGGTTGGGGGGTTCCTCTCTGATGCCTGAGCATGCTCTCTCTCCCCACTTCTCCCATATCATGCTCACCTCGCTGGAGCCCCCATCTTCAACCCTGGAGCTCCTCCACCTCCAGGGCTACCTCTAAGCGCACACAGCTCCACGGTGGCATTTGCTGTGAAATCCAGCTCTCCCCAGCCCCTGTGCCACCTGTCATTTCCAACCCCATCTGGGGGCTCACCTGAGCTTTCTTTTTAAAGATCAGCTTAGGTTACATACGAGTTTTACATTTTCTGTTCTCTTAACAATCCATTTAGCCAACTCTCATCGAGTACCTTCTACTTTGTGCTCACAAAGTGGGCTCTGGAGCCAGACCCTAAGGTTAGAATCCTGGCTTGACCACTTACTGTGTGACTTTGAGCCAGTTACTTAACCTCTCTGGGCCTGTGTTTTCTCATCTGTAAAATGGGGAAGGTGATAACAGCTCCTGACTGTTTTTTTTTTTTTAGATTACATTTTTAATTTAATTTTTAAAATTTTTTGTACAATTTTTGAAGACTACTTTCCATTTACAGTTATTACAAAGTATTGGCTATGTTTCCCATGTTGTATAATACATCCTTGAACCCATCTTACACCCCCTCCCCAGCAGCTCCTGACTCTTAGGGTTGATGTGAGGGGAGGACTTAGCACCTGGCAAGCACGTGCAGCAGGGCCCACCTGGAGTAAGAGCACAGCTGGAGCTGCTACGGGGCAGGCACACAGCCTAGGGTCAGGTCAAGCCTCAACGTGGTGTCAGCGTGCTCTGATGGTAGAAGCGCGGGATGCCCTGGGCTTTACAGGAGGATCACGTCGACTGAAAAAAAATGCACAACCTAAAAGTTGAGAATTATGTTTTCTTTGGCAGACTTTCTGAAGACTTCAAGCCGTGGAGAGAGCCTCTCAGAAGAACTCTGAGGGACAGCTCCGAAGAGGTGAGGGAGGATCCAGGATGTATGGGGGGGTTTGCAACAAAGACCAGGTGGTCGGAACAGCAAAAGATCACTGCTAGTTAAAGAAAAGCAGACATCTCAAGTTAAAGCACTGAGCACTTTTCTGTGTACTGGAAGGTGCAAGAGTCTGGACTCGCTGAAATCATTCCTTGGATACGCACCTTAGCTATCTAGGGCCAGTATCCTGTGCTTTCCCACCCTGAGTCCCCTCAGGGTGCACCACGGGGAGGGGGGGCAGCAGCGGCTGAGGACTTGGCGGTGGGCAGTTTATCTCCAGCCTGAGTTCCCTCAGGGCTCGCCGTAGGGGTGGCCGTAGTGGCTTGATGGCTGCGGCATCCTTTGTTTACTGAGATGGTAGGCCACACTTTTCATTCACAGTCAGTTCCCCTCACACTTGGAGAAGGAGGTCTTCCTGGAGGGAGGGACGACAGCTCAGCAGAGACCAGGAAAGAGAGGAGCAGCCAGAAAAGAGGAGGTCAAAGGTCTTCCAGGGTCAGAGAACAGCATTTGCACGCAAACCCCCTGAGGGAGGAGGGCGAACAAAGGGTTGGAGGACAGGACACTACTGTAGACTATAGCAGGGGCAGAGAATGGGGTGAAGAGGGGTCCAGATAAGACAGGAGCAGGAAGCAGGAACAAGAACAGGAGGCCTTGGGCCCGGCTGAGGCGTCTGCATTTTATTCCGAGGAGGCTTACGTGAGGGGGTGAATTTCCACTTATCAAGGTGGCGCTGGCTGCTAGGTGGAAAGTGAGAACGTGAGGTTTTGTGTTTTTCCTGTTTGACTGTGACTCACAGGAAGTAAAGTGCGCTACAGCACAACCAGAAACAGGCTCAGGGTTTGAGGGGAATACAGGAAGTCCTCTACATACAAAAAATTTCCATTCCAAGAGCACGTTTGTAAGTCCAATTAGTTCGTAAGTCCAACAAAGTTAGCCTAGGTACCCAACTAACACAATCGGCTCTATAGTACTGTAGTGTAATAGGTTTATAATACTTTTCACACAAATAATACATAAAAAACAATAGAAAAAAATAAAGAAAACATTTTTAATCTTACAGTACAGTACCTTGAAAAGTACAGTAGTACAGTGCAACAGCTGGCATCCAGGGGCTGGCATCGAGTGAACAGGCAAGAAGAGTTACTGACTGGAGGAGGGCGAGGAGGTGGGGATGGTAGAGCTGAAGGATCCTCAGCAATAGGAGACGGAGAGCAAGCTGCAATTTCACTCACGCCTGACCCTGATGGCACAGGTTCTGGTTCCTTGCTGGATTCAATTCTATCTACCCTCTTGAAAAAATGATCCAATGATGTCTGGGTAGTAGCTCTTTTTTTCTCATCATAGATGACACGGTAGCACTGGATTGCATTCTGAACGGCTGCTGCAACCTTCGTGTACCATTCTACATTTGGGTCCTGTGCCTCAAAAACTAACAGTGTCTCCTCAAGTAAAGAAAATCCCCTTGCCATTTCCTGCATCATGAATCTCTTCTGTTCTTCAGTTACTTCTTCTTCCTCTTGTCTCTCTTTGTCCTTTCTCTGGGCCTCCAGTTCCATCAGGTCTTCATCAGTAAGCTACACAAAGTAAGTACACAAAAGCACAACCACTTGTAGAGAATGCACGCAGGTGACAATGTACATCAGACACGTGAACTAACTTACGTGATTGGACATGTGAACACACGTTCACATCTTTGCAAGTTCACAGCTTGAAGGTTCATATGTATGTAAGGGACTTACTGTAAAGCTTTTCCCTCTTTAAGGAAAATAATACAGTACAGCATTCCAAATACCAAAATAGGGACAGGGCTTTGCAAAGTGCTAGGGTTCCTGAAGTTCAAGTTCATTAGCCTTGTCGAAGCAAATAATCAATAATCAATATCAATATATAATAAGGAAGAGAAGAAAGTTTTATTTGAGCCAAACTGAGGACTATAGCCTGGGAGGCAGCCTCTCAGTAGCTCTGAGAAACTGCTGCATAAAAGAATGGTTGTCAACATAGTCATACATTATCAGAACAAAGAACATACATTTAACATGACAGGGAACATTCCTTCGGGGTTTCAAAAGAGAGAGCTTTTTACTGAATTGTGTAAATCTGGGCAGATATTTAATTTCTGTGACTAATCAGTGAACTAGAATGAATGTTAAATTTTTTATGTCTGAAGCTCGAGTCTCTTTTGGATCTGTAAATACTCATTACCAGTATAACTTTTGTTCAACAAGAGGATTGTACTGTATGAAGAACTGATGAAAAAAATCCCTCTGTAACATTTTCTTAAGAAAAACTTGCTTATTTAAAGAAAAAGTCTGTATAAATTATAAATTTTTATTTAAATTTTAAAAAAGAGACAGCTTAGTACATATACAGTGAGACAGCTGGACCCTGGTGTCTGGGAAGGGAACCTTATCTTCAAGGGAGGGTTAACATGGACACAGAAAGGGAGTCATTTGTCCTCACCTTCGAAGTGGATATTCTTGACCTTAATGGTTAAAGATGTGCTATGCATGTTTGACAGGGCATGAGTCAGGCCGTTCTAGTTCACACGAAGTTCAGACCAAACCATGTATAAGCCAGAATGACTTCCCCATAAGTCAATACTTGAACATTGTCCCCATGAGCCTCGAGGTAAAGCCACTTCTGATTACATCCCAATACATCCACATCGCATACACCCCTCCCCGACCCTCCCCGCACACACCACACGCCATACCACACAGAAAACGCACACACCACACGCACCATTCACCACACGGACACCATATATGGCACACTTGAAACAGGCCAGTACTTATCCTTACTATGTACAATGTGCTCTGCTATTTTCTATTCCATTCCTTTCCATTTCTTTTCTTTTTTCTAACGTTGTCTGAGACTCACTAAATTGATTATTTCATGACCCACGAATAGGTCCTGAACTAGACTTTGGAAAAACTAACTTGGAGGGAAGCAGAGGGAACCCACAGGTTGCTGTGAGACGAGTGTTGGGCTGCTGTCTGGCCGAGCTCCTGGCACAGCCTGGGACGCAGGTGTGACACAGCCACCTCTCCACTGTGGCTGGCCCAGCCACCAACGGGCAGGGGCAGAGCCTCCCAGCCTGCCAGGACGGCTGGTGGGGGAGGCCCTGTCCCTGCGTTTGCCTGGCTAATTTGAACCTAAGAAGTAACCTCCCCTGTTTTTGTGTTTAATCACCTCCTCACATACAGCAGCCTGTGGGCTTCCTTTGCCTTCCTCCAAATCAGTGTTTTCCAGACTGCATCCTGGGACCTATTAGTGGGTCATGAAATCACTTTAGGGAGTCTCAGGCAGAAGGAGAGAAAAAGAAGGAAAGGAAAGGAAAGGGAAGGGAAGGGAAGGGAAGGGAAGGGAAGGGAAGGGAAGGGAAGGGAAGGGAAGGGAAGGGAAGGAAAGGAATGGGAAGGGAAGGGAAGGGAAGGGAAGGGAAGGAAAGGAAAGGAATGGGAAGGGAAGGGAAGGGAAGGAAAGGAAAGGAAAGGAAAGGAAAGGAAAGGAAAGGAAAGGAAAGGAAAGGAAAGGAATGGAAAGGGAAGGGAAGGGAAGGAAAGGAAAGGGAAGGGAAGGAAAGGAAAGGAAAGGAAAGGAAAGGAAAGGAAAGGAAAGGAAAGGAAAGGAAAGGAAAGGAATGGGAAGGGAAGGGAAGGGAAGGAAAGGAAAGGAAAGGAAAGGAAAGGAAAGGAAAGGAAAGGAAAGGAAAGGAATGGAATGGCACATATGCCTTGTAGTAAGGATAAGGACTGACTGGCTTGAGGTGTGTGTATTATATTATAACTTTTCTTCGAACCAGGTATTAAGAAAGTGAAACGATAAATACAGGGCAGAGAGAATCAATCATGTCCAATGATTCAGACAAAGAAGCACAGGATGAAGCAACTCAAGAAACTACCATGTGAAAAGTAAAGAGACTATCCAGCACCCACAGCCCGTAACTGAATCTGCCAGATGATGACTCAGCGAGAACACATGAGTTTGTTCTCTCGATCATCTTTTTTCCTAGTAAATATTCAGTGAGACTGATGATTCCTCTTGTTTCCAACAGGCCTAAGTAGAACTGGGCTTACAGTGATGGGATGACTTGCTCTCCTCTGAGACATCTCAAAAGCCCGCAGGCCAGGATCATTCTTTGCTCTTCCTCTTAGATGTCTGTGCTGGCAACCGGCCACTGCTCACATGGCTCACAGGGAATTCTACAGCCACGTGTGGGAATTCCACTTCTGGAATTTTCCTCAGTGCTGCCTTTCCCAGAAAACTCCTGATACTCTAAGGACTGAGTTGAAGCTTTGATGGTGGTGTCTGGCACTGATCCGTCCCCACCCATCACCCTCGGGGGAAGTGTGGGCTAGAGTCCAGCTTTCTTCCATAGATAAAGCCTAACAGAGACATCAATCCCCACCCCCCCAGCCTCACCATGGAAAAATGAGCTCACAGGTCAAAATAGCAAAAGACATTTGATAAGAATAACCATTACCGAAACAAACAAAAACAAATACTGGATTACAGATTCCATCAGAAACAGAAATGTTGTTAAAGTCCAAGAAGTTAAAATGAGTCTAATAAACTATCAAGAAATAAGGGGGTAAGGGGTAGTTAAAAATGGAGGTATAAAAAGATAAAAAAGATACTGAACTTACCATGTCCCATAGACACAACAAATTTACAGATAAATATGATTCAATTCCCTCTGATAAAGGTCTGAAAACTGGCTGAACAGCTCCTGCACAGCAAAGGGGAAAAGAGTCATCATCAGGACAGGTAGGAGAGGCAGAGATGCAGTCTCACCAAAAACCCCACCCTGGCACAGACACCCACCATCAGGAGGGATCTCACATATACAGAGCTTCTCCCTGAAGAGGGAAGGGTCTGTACCCACATGAGGCACCCCAATCCCTGGGACCTGAACCGAAGCCCCCAGAATGTCTTGTTTTGAAAACCAATGGAGCTTATATCCAGGAAAACCATAGTGAGACAGGAAGGGGGCAGGGCACAACCTTCAAAAGAATGATAGCCATTGAACACACGACATAAACTGGTTAGAACCAACCAGGTCCAAGATGGTGGATGAGTCGACTTCCACTAGACTTTAAGCCTCATTATACACTCATTGTAATAAATCGGCAAGCTAAATGACACACCCACAGGTGCCAAAGCTGACCATAAGAGGTCAAAAAGTGGGCTGTGGCCCAATTTCTGGAAATCCCCATGTCTTCCCCAAAATAGCTGGAATACTCCTCCCTTTCATTAGCGTATGAAATTACCCACCCCTATAAAAACTGACAAGCCCATACCCTGGGGCCTCTCACCTTCTGAGATGGCCCACACTGTGTCTGTGGAGTGTGTATCATCTCCCTGAATAAACCTTCTTTCTCTTTATTATGGCTTGCGCTTGAATTCTTTTCTGCGCGAAGCCAAGAACCCACACTTGGCGGCTTTCCCAGGGACTCGCCTGAGACCTGGGACATGACCATTCTCTCCGGCTGCATTTTCTTTCCTGCAACAATAGGGCTCTAGGGAACAGAGATTCCACTCTTTTTTTTTTAAACATCTTTATTGGAGTATAACTTCTTTACAATGTTCTGTTAATTTCTGCTGTATAACAAAGTGAATCAGCTATATGCATACATATATCCCCATATCCCCTCCCTCTTGCATCTCCCTCCCACCCTCCTTATCCCACCCCCTAGGTGGTTGTAAAGCACCGAGCTGACAGAGATTCCACTCTTAAAGGGCTCACAGGAATACTCACTTGTCCTGGGACCTTGAACAAAAGCCACAGTTTGAACCACACCAAGACCATATGGGAAGGAAACTCATTTGCTAATCCTAAGGCATCTGCTGGAGAGGCAGAACCCTGTCCGGACTCTCTCTAGGGACAGAGGTGCTCCCATGGCCCCACCAAAGCCAGGAAGGCACTCACAGCTTACATAGGGGATGCCCCTTGATGGGCCAAGGGAGATTGCATTTCTGGGACCTACTGGTCTGAAACAATCAGAGGGACGGTTCTTGGCAGGCTACCATCCTCAGGGCAATGCACAGACAGCAGACTGAAACACACAACCCCAGTATCCTTGTGAAAAAAGCCCTAAATACTTGTCCTGGAGCTTCAGCCTAAGAAGTAGGCTTCAGGTTTACCACACATCTACAGGCTACAGAAGTGCTCTCAGGGAACATAGGCCAGGAGACACCATCTCTGTGCTCTCCCTTGGCCTCACTACAGCTCACCAGTACCTTCCAGAAAGGAGCTCACACACTCTACTGGAGCCACAATTTTTGCAACTTTTGCCAAGGAAACACCTCCAGATCATCTGGTCTGGAGGTCAGTAGCCTTTACAATTGCAGTCTCACAGGATGGTATATATTTGCATACCTTAAAAGCTGCTGCCTGAGGGTCTAGCTTCTAATCAGCCTAATACTAGGTGTGGACAGAGATCCCTCCCTCTGGAATACTCAAAGCTCTTGGCACACGCTCAATGACTGGACCTATCAAGAATAAATCAGACTGCCTAGACAATCACAAAGGTTCAAGTGACAACCAAAGCTAGGGCAAGTTTAAATAATAACATTAATCTCCTACATAGGCCACTCCTTCAAGACTGGGAGAGATAGCTGTTTCCCTAATACATTGAAATAAACACAGAGAGTCAAGCAAAATGAGGAGACAGAGGAATATGTTCCCAATGAAAGAGTAACATAAAACCCCAGAAAAAAACCTTAATGAAATGGAGATAAGTAATTTACCTAATAAAAAGTTTAAAGTAATGGTCATAAGGATTTTCATCAAACCCAGGAGAAAAATACATAAACACAGTGAGAACTTCAACAAAGAGAGAGAAAATATAAGAAAATAATGAACAGACGTCACAGCAATGAAGAATACAATAACTCAGCTAAAAAATACAAAAGAAGGGTTGAACAGCAGACTAGATGAAGTAAAGAAAGAATCAGTGAGCTGGAAGACAAGGCAGAGGAATTCACCCAAATAGAGAAGCAAAAAGAAAAAAGAATTTTAAAAAGTGAGGATAGCTTAAGAAACATATGGAACCCAATAACATTTGCATTATAGGGGTCCAGAAGCAGGAGAGAAAGAAAAGGGGGGCAGAGAACTTATTTGAAAAAATAATGACTGAAAATCTTCCCCAACCTGGGGAATAAAACAGACATCCAGATCCAGGAAACACAGAGACTTCCAAAAATATATATAAATCTAAAGAGACTCACACCAAAACGCATTATAATTAAAATGTCAAAAGGTAAAGGTCAGACCTACTAGCGAATGGACTGGAGGATATGGGGAAGGGGAAGGGTAAGCTGGGACAAAGTGAGAGAGTGGCATGGACATTTATACACTACCAAATGTAAAATAGATAGCTAGTGGGAAGCAGCCACATAGCACAGGGAGATCAGCTCGGTGCTTTGTGACCACCTAGAGGGGTGGGATAGGGAAGGTGGGAGGGAGGCAGATGCAAGAGGGAGGAGATATGGGGATATATGTATATGTATAACTGATTCACTTTGTTATAAAGCAGAAACTAACACACCATTGTAAAGCAATTATACTCCAATAAAGATGTTAAAAAAAAAGGTAAATGTTAAAGAGAATCTTAAAAGCAGCAAGATAAAAACAACTTGTTACATACAAGGGAACCCCTTTAAGACTATCAGCAGATTTCTCAGCAAAAACTTTGCAGGCCAGGAGGAAGCAGCATGATATTTTCGAAGTAATAAAAGGAAAACAACTCTCAACCAAGAATACTCTACCCAGCAAGGCTATTATTCAAAATTGAAAGAGAGACAAAGAGTTTTCCAGACAAACAAAAGCTAAAGGAGTTCATCCCACTAAACCAGCAATTGAAAAGAAAGGGCACTAATTAGTAACAAGAAAACATGAAATTAAAACTCACACTGGTAAAAGTAAATATATAGTAAAGGTAATGGATTAATCACTTATAAAACTAGTGTGAAGGTTAAAAGTCAAAAGTAGTAAAAATAACTATAACTACAATAACTAGTTAAGGGACACACAAAATAAAAGGATGTACAATGTGACATCAAAAACATAAAAATTGGGATGGGAAGAGTAAAAATCTAGAGTTTTATAATTCATTCATACTTAACTTGCTATCAACTTAAAACAGACTGTTGTATATATAGGCTGCTATATGTGAGACTCATGGTAACCCCAAAGCAAAAACCTATAGTAGGTACACAAAAGATAATGGGAAAGGAATCTAAGCATAACACCATAGAAAGTCATCAAACCACAAGGGAAGAAGCAAGAGAAAAAGAAAAAACAAAAATGAACTACCAAAACAGCCAGAAAACAAGTAAAACAATGGCAATAACTACATACCTATCAACAATAACTTTAAATATAAATGGACTATATTCTCAGATCAAAAGACATATATACACTACCAAATGTAAAATAGATAGCTAGTGGGAAGCAGCCGCATAGCACAGGGAGATCAGCTCGGTGTTTTGTGACCACCTAGAGAGGTGGGATAGGGAGGGTGGGAGGGAGGGAGACGCAAGAGGGAAGAGATATGGGAACATATGTATATGTATAACTGATTCACTTTGTTATAAAGCGGAAACTAACACACCATTGTAAAGCAATTATACTCCAATAAAGATGTTAAAAAAAAAGAAAAAAAAAGGCATAGAATGGCTAAGTGGATAAAAAAACAAGACCATCTATATTCTGCCTACAAGAAACTCACTTCAGATGTAAGTACCCAAACAGATTGAAAGTGAAGGGACAGAAAGTGAAGGGAAAATGTGTTTCATGCAAATGGTTACCAAAAGAAACCTGGGATAGCTATCCTTATATCAGAAAAATAGACTTTAAAAAAAAGAATATAGTAAAAGACAAAGATGGGCATTACATAACAATAAAGGGGCCAATTCAACAAGAAGATATAACATTTGTAAATATCTATGCACCCAACATAGGATCACCTAAATATATATGGACAATATTAACAGTCTTAAAGGGAGAAATTGACAATACAATAATAGTAACAGACTTTAATACCCTACTTACATCAATGGATAGATCATCCAGACAGAAAATCAATAAGAAAGCTTTGGCCTTAAATGATACTTTAGACCAGATGGAGATATAGATACAGATATAGATATAGATACAGATATAGAGCATTCCATCCAAAAGCAGCAGAATACACATTATTCTCAAATGCACATGGAACATTCTCCAGGATAGATCATATGCTAGTCCACAAAACAAGTCTCAATAAATTTAAGAAGATTGAAATCATATGAAGCATTTTTTCCAATGACAATGGTATGAAATGAGAAATCAATTATAAGAAAAAAACTGGAAAAATCACAAATATGTGGAAATTAAACAACATGCTCCTGAACAACAAGTGGGTCAACGGAGAAATTGAAGGAAAAATCAAAAAATGCCTTGAGACAAATAAAAATGGAAACACAACATACCAAAATCTATGGGATGCAGCAAAACAGTTCTAAAAGGGAAGTTTATAACAATACAGGCCTACTTCAAGAAACAAGAAAAATCTCAAATAAACAATCTAACTTTATACCTAAAGGAACTAGAAAAAGAAGAATAAATAAAGCCCAAAGTTAGTAGAAAGAAGGAAAAAATAAAGATCAGTGCAGAAATAACTGAAATAGAGATTAATAGATATACATACAACATAAGAGCACACAAAGGTTGAAAGCAAAAGCATGGAAAAAGACATATCAGGCAAATACTAGCCAAAAGATAGCTCTTGTAGCAATATTAATATCATCTAAAATTAGGGTAACTATATATAATTTATTGTATAAACCAGCATACCTTTGAGAATAAAAGGTATTATTAAGAATTACAACAGGAAAAGAGAAATAAACCAAGACTTCTTAGGCAAATCAGGATTTATGGTCAGTCATACAATACAAAATAAATCAAAAAGTATTATTAAGGATGAGGAAGGTCTCTAAAAATGATAATTCCCCAAGAATATGTGAAGCAAAAAGTGATAGAAATATAGGGAGAAACAGATGATATCCACCTTCACAGTGAAAGATTTCAATATAACATTCTCAATCAATGATAGGTCAAGTAAACAAACCACAACAAAAAAATCTGCAAGAATGTAAAAGATTTAATCATCTTAAAAAAAAAATAGAGAGAGCTATGCACCCAAAACTTAAAGAAAACATTTTGTTAAGCACACATGAAACATTTACAAAAACTGACCATATACTAGGTCACAGAGAAACCCTAAACAAACTTCAAAGAATAGATATCACCCAAACCAGATCTTCTAACCACATGCAACTGAGATAGAAGCCAATATAAACAAAAATAGTTGCATATTTGCTGGTGGGAATATAAACTGATGTAAGAGCATTGGTGGAAAGTTTGGCATGTCCTCCTAAAGTTAGAAATTCACATCAGCAGTTTCACTTTTAGAAACATACTTGAAACTCTTGCACCTGTAAAACCAGCAAAAATATACAAGAATGTTTAGAGCAGGACTGCTCTCAATAATAAAAACCTGGAAATAACACAAACACTCAAGGAAAAATGGGAAAATAGATTATGGTTGGGTTCATTTTCTCCTGCTGCATAACAAATTACCACAAACTTAGTGGCTTAAAACAATACCCATTTACTGTCTCAAAGTTCTGTAGGTCAGTAGTCAGGACATACCGTGGCTGGGTTCTCTGCTCAGGGTCTCACCAGGCTGGATCAAGGTGCTGGACAGGGCAGCCATCCCATCCAAGGCTGGCGTTCACTTCCAAGCTCACTGGTTGTTGGCAAAATTCAGGTCCTAGTGGTTGTAGGGCAGAGGCCCCACTTTCTTGCTGGCCGTCAGCAGGCGCTGTTCTCAGCCTCTAGAAGCCACCTGTCACAGGGCCCTCTCCACAACATGACAGTCTTCTTCTACAAATTCCACTGCAGCTTTCCATCTGTGACTCCAGACCCAGATTTAAAGGGCTCATGTGATTGGTCCAGTGCCCTTTCTTAAGATCTGATTTGGGACCCCAATTGTATCTGTAAAATCCCATCACAGCAGCACCTAGTGTTTGATTAAATAATGTGTATGCACACCAGGGCCTAGGAAGCTTCATGGCCCTCTTAGAATTCTGCCTTCCACAATGCTCGATCCATGTGATGAATATTACATAGCTTCAAGTGGAATGAACGCAGTCACCTGCAACAATGTGCATGAGTCTTAGAAATTTAACATCATATGAAAAAAATATAGTCCCAAAAGACTCTAAATTAAAAACAACTAAAATTTTAAAAGTGCTTTTAAAGGATTACATATAGATGCAACAGAGTGATATAAAAAAAAAGAAAATAACGAGATGGTGGACTGGATTCTAGATGCCCCAGCTCGGGGGAGGCAGAGGGCCAGGTAGCTGAAGAGTTAGATGTAGGTTATTGTTAGGGGGTCTAGATTGGGGAGGGAAGAGGGTAAGTGGGTTCATAGATGTTATTATATTATTTTAAATAACTAACTTATACTGTGCTGTATGTCAATTAGAACTTAATAAAACTGGATAAATAAATAAATACTAAAAATAAAATAAAATAACTAATCTGAAGCAGGACAAATATGGACCAGTGATGAGAGAACATCATGTACTGAGGATTATGATTAATAATTTCTATTCTGTGTACCTGAGGTCTAATTAAAAATGAAGAAGAAAAAATACTTCTTAAATGAAAGAACATATTATGGAATTGAAAAGTATATTCTCTCTAGGGCAGGCGAAGCCCTTGGCTTCCAGATAGCACCAAAGAGGCAGTGACTGATTTCTTCAGGACAAACTCGTCATCCTGGAAACCTTGCAAAATGTAAGTAGAAATTACCATTTGTTCTCAGAAACGCCTCATCTGAACATATCTGGGGAGATCGCCTGTCACTTCCACCACTCAAACCTCAGGCTTCCTGGTTTTCTGTTGCCTGAACCTCCCAAGCGCTGCTAGGTCCTTTGCAACAGCCTTTAAACACACTCAGGGCTCTCCCACTTGGGGGGGAAAAAGGGTAAGAATGAAGCAGGACCTATCCCCCCCTACACCCCACACGTGCAACACCAGCTCCCTCCCACGCTTTCCCAGCAAAACTTCCTGCAGACAAGTCCCCTACATTCTCGGTCTCAGTCCTCAGCCCATGCTTTCGCCCTCCCAACTGGACAACACGTGTGCTCCACCAGGTCACAGGCAACTGCTCAGCCCTTAACTCTCCTGACATTTTGGTGACCTTTGACTCTGGACCACTTCCTCCGTGCATCCTTTTCCCTTGGCAGCTGTCACAGCTCCCTGCTTTTTCTGTCATCTCCCTGACCCGCCTCTCCTGTCTCATCCGCAGGCTCATCTTCCTCTGCTGTTCTGTACTTGTTGAGGCTGCTTGTGGCTCTGTCCTCACATCCCTGGGCCCTGCTCCCTCATCTCTCTGGAATAGCTCATCTGCTCCCACAGCATCAGTTGCCATTTGCACACTGCTCGTCTCCAAATCCTTCCTTGCAGCCGAAATCTTCTTCACTCTGGGTGCGTAGAACCAATTCCCTCCTGGAAACTTCTTCAATGACCCCCATACTTCCAACTCTCTCTGCCCCAAACTGTCATCTCTCCCTCTTCTTAAGAGGGCACTAATCCCATCAAGAGGGCTCATAGCATTTGTCTTGGAGTTTCTTACAGCTTTCCCTCTGTGGACACGGAATGAATTCTCCCTGGGTCATTGCTTCCCAGGGATGCACGGGGACCTAGGTTTGAGTCCAAGGACATTGATCTGCCCTTGCCAGCCTCATATGAGCTACCTGCCTTTCGGGGCTACTCCCGTAGAAAAGCGGGGTCTCCTGGGAATCCATCAGCTTTCTATGCCCAGAGTTCTCCCAACAGATGGTCGTGGGCCATTGGGAGACTTGGGGTACAAGAGAAAACAATGAGGTTTAGGGTTTTTTAAAAATCAATCTACGTTTATGTAGTCACTCACTAGATGATATTTATTAATGTATATGCAAAATTAATTCATTGCCACAATGCAAAGTCTCAAGAGACTTCAGGAATCACATGGTCTAACAGGCATGTTCTAGATGAGAAAGTTGTCTCAAATCCCCTCATTTCTTTTCTTCTTTCCTTTCAAGCCCTGGTGGCACCCATTTCTCAAGCAAGCTTGGGGGATGATCTCGACTGCATTCAACTGCAGTGGCCACAAGGCCCTGGTACATACCCCACAAGGTGAGGGTATGGGTAGAGCCAAGGTAAAGGGCAATGCTGGCTTAAAAAGCGGGGGAAGGAGGAAGGAAATGAGTCATTCTGAGGATCAGAAGTGGGGAAAGAGAGTCATGTGCCTGTGGCTTAGTCCCTTAGTTGAGGTTGGGGTGATGAGGGCAGCCACTCTTCACCGCTCACACAGGGGCACGAGGTGTCAAGGCTGCAATGCCCTGAACTGCTATTAGTAGAGAGAACTTGCAGCCGAGTTGAAAGAAGCAGCCCCTCGCTGCTCCTTTACTCCACTTGCCTGGGCTAAGGAGGGCAGCTGCACAAAGAGAGGCTAAATGTGGTCAAACTACAGTTTGGGGTTTCTCAGTCAGAGACTCAGGGGAGGAGCTGACTCCACCATTGTCACACGTGCAAGTTCGAGGGAGAACTCATAGCTTATCATGGGCACAGCATCTAGAATCCTAGCCTGGAGCCACCAAGTGCAAGTTAGAGCTAAGCCTCTGACCTCAGAAGTAAACTTGACCAATGAGCTGCTCATGCCAGAGTTGAGACCAGAGGCAGTTCTTGGACTCCTAATTTGGCATTCTTTCCACTGAACTCCCCCCACCCCCAGGAGAGTAGAGAGGTATAGGGGTGTGGATTTTATGAAGGGAAGGGTCAAACCCCTATCAGTACTCTCTTCAGTCCGGAGGAATTCCTTCACAGGTCCCCTCCCATTATGAAGTCTTTGATATACGAGAGTATTGTCCACGCACTCATTTTCAGCAGATGACTTTGTCACATACTTCCTGCAAAAAGCAAAAGTTGTCAGACACTCTCTTATCTTTTGCCTCCAAATCTACCCTCTCTCTGCCTTCCTTTCTCCTGTTACAAAAGGCAAAACGTCCCCTCTACCTACGACCAGCCCCTCCAGTGTTCCTGGATTCCCCCCTCCTATCTCAACAATTTCACTCTTGCCTTTATCTCCTCTCTTCCCCATTATCAATTTACCAGTCTCTATAGGACCATTCTCAATAGACTGTGAACATGCATAGTAATCTCCCATCTTAAAAATATCCATCCCTTAAAACAACAAGATACCACTACACACCTATTAGAATGGCTAAAATGCAAAACACTGACAGCACCAAATGCTGGTGAGGATGTGAAGAAGTGAGAACCCTCATTCCTTGCTGATGGAAATGCAAAATGGTGCGGCCACTTTGGAAGACCATTTGGTAGTTTCTTACAAAACTAAATATAACTCTTAAAATATAATCCAGCAATTGCACTCTTTGACATTTACCCATGAGTTGAAAACGTTCACACAAAAACCTGCACATAGATTTTTTTAAATTAATTAATTAATTTATGTTTGGCTGTGTTGGGTCTTCGTTGCTGTGCACAGGGTTTCTCTAGCTGCGGCGACCAGGGGCTACTCTTCGTTGCGGTGCGTGGGCTTTTCATTGCGGTGGCTTCTCTTGTTGCGGAGCATGGGCTCTAGGTGTGAGGGCTTCAGTAGTTGTGGCACGTGGGCTCAGTAGTTGTGGCTCACGGGCTCTAGAGCACAGGCTCAGTAGTTGTGGTGCACGAGCTTAGTTGCTCCACGGCATGTGGGATCTTCCCAGACCAGTGATCGAAGCCATATCCCCTGCATTGGCAGGCGGATTCTTAACCCCTGCATCACCAGGGAAGTCCAGCATGGATGTTTATAGCAGCTTTATTCATAATGGCCAAAACTTGGAAGCAACCAAGATGTCTTTCAATAGATGAATGGATAAACAAATTGTCGTACATCCATACAATGGAATATTACTCAGCACTAAAAAGAAAGGTACTATCAAGTCACAAAAAGACATGGAGAAACCTTAAATGAATATTGCTAAGTGAAAGAAGCCAGCCTGAAATGTCTATGTACTGTATGATTCCAACTGTATGTCATGCTAGAAAAAGCAAAAGTACGGAGATAGTAAAAAGATCAGTGGTTACCAGGGGCTAAGGAGGAAAAAATGAGGAACAAATAGATGAAGCACAGGGCATTTTTAGAAACTAACTCTCTGTGACACTGTAATGGTGAGTACATGACATTATACATTTGTTAAAACTCATAGAATGTACAGCATGAAGAGTGAACCCTAATGTAAACTAGGCACTTTAGTTAATAACAATGTATCCACATTGGCTCAGCAATTGTAACAAATGTACCACACTATTACAAGATATTAATAGAGGAAACTGGAGGGAGGGGTAAGATGGGAACTCTCTGTACTTTCCACGCAATTTTTCTATAAATCTAAAACTGGCTTTAAAAATTAAGTCTATTAATTAAGAATTAAAAATATTCAATGGCCCATGAATACCCATGGCCCACCCTGGCTCCCACCCCTTTCCTCTGCTCACTGTCACAACAAAACTTCTTCAAAGTTGTTTCCTCTCCTTTCTCACCTCCCATTTTTGTTCCTAACCCTCTCTCCCTGTGTTGGTTTCCTACTGCTGCTATAAGAAATTAGTACAATCTCAGCCGCTTAAAACAAATTTATTATCTTACAGTTTTGGAGGTCAGCCCTAAAATCAAGATGACAGCAGGGCTGTGTCTTCTGGAGACTGTAGGGGAAGGTCCATGGCCTTGCCTTTTCTAGTTTCTGAAGGCCACCTGCATCCACTGGCTCACAGCGCCTATCCTCCGTCTTCAAGGACAGCATCTTCCAATGTCTGGCCTCTCCTTCTGTCCTCACATCTTCTTTCTCTGACTCTGATCCTCCTGTCTCCCTTTTATATAGGCCTCGTTATTACCCTGAGCCCACCCAAATAATCCAAGATAATCTGCCCTTCTCAAGATCTTTAATCACATCTGCAAAGTCCCTTTTACCACATAAGTTAACATAGTCACAGATTCTGGGGATCAGGATGTAGACATCTTTGGGAGCCATTATTCAGCCTCTTCTCTACCTGGGCTCCACTGAGACAGCTCTTATCAAGAGATTACCGGCAGCCTCTGAGTGGCAAAGCCCTGGTCACTAGTTAGTCTTACTTAACCCCTCAACACATTCGACAGAAGTGATCAAGAAATTCTCTTCTCTCAGCTTCCATGACATCCAGCCTCTTGGTTTCCTCCCAACCACACTGACCAAGTATGACTTTTTTTTTGGTTGTTTTTTTTGCCTTGCTTCCCTCCTGGCCATCTAAACATTGGTGAGACCCAGGGGCCCGGTCCTCATCTGTCTTCTCCATCTATTCTTTAGGTGACCCCACATAATTGATTATTTAACATTTCAGCTCTATGCTGATGACGTGCAAATTTATAATTCCGGCTCATACCTTTCCACAAAGACCCCAAATTGTATTACCTCGCTGCTTCCTTCTTGGTACATCTTCAATAAAATTGTACTCTTAAACAATCACAAACTTACAGGAAAGTTGAACTACAGTACAGAGACCTTTATCTCTGAACCATTTTCTGGTGCCCCCATCACCCCTAAATACTTTTGTGTTTATTTCCTGCAAACAAGAACACACTTCTATATAAACTACAATACAGCCTCACAATCAGGAACTCAACTTTGATACATGAATGCCGTCTAATCCTCTGACCCTCTTCAAGTGTCACTGGTCATGCCCTCTCCGATTAAAAGGATCCGTCTCAAAGTCACAGATTGCATTTAGTTGTCAAGTCTCTTTAGTTTCCTTTAGTCTTGAATGATTCCTCAGACTTTGACCGTCACAACTTAACCTCTGTGACTTTAGGAGACTAGCGGCCAGAGATTTTGGAGAATGTCCCTCTCTCTGGTTACGCACATTTGACAGAAGTGTCACAGATGTGGTATTGTTCCCTGTTGAGTGCTGTGGAATTTTACTCTGTTCCATCGTTGATGGTATTCGATTGCATTGTTTGGTTAAGACGACCTCTGCCAGTATTTGCCACTGTAAAGCTACTCTGGTCCCCTTCGTAATTAGTAACTATTTTTGCAGCCCCACCCTCTAGGAACTCTTGGCTGCAGACTTCTCATAGCTCAGATCTCAGCCCAGATGTCCTCAGCTGAGAAAGACCAGCCAGGCACCCTCCAGCTCACCACCTGTTGTTTTGTCTTCATGTCACTCTGCAGTTATCTTGTTTATTTATAGTTTGTACCACTATCACCCCCACCTCCCCACCCACTGGAACATAAGCTCCAGAGGACAGCAGGAACTTGGCCTGTGTCATATACTCTACTGACTCCAAAACCTACAAGAGTGCTTGGCATGGGCGGGTACTCAATGAATATTTCTGAATGAATGAACAAATGTGTATTTTTAAAAATATAGTAGACTTTATTTATGGGACAATAGAGCATATAGTACAGAGATTTCCCACAGGCCTCTTCTCCTCCACACAGTTTCCCTTATCTTTAACACCTTGGGCTAGTGTGGTACCTTTGTAACAATTGATGAGCCAATATTGATACATTAATATTAACCAAATGCTGTAATAGTTTGTAGAATAGAATTCACTGTTTGTGTTATACAGTTCTATGGGTTTTGATGAATGCATGATGTCATGTATCCACCTAGTCTGATAATTCCAGATTCTCTGTCACATCTTGGTCTTGTTCTCAAGCTTACTCTGTCTCTTCAGATTGTGTTTTTCCTGCTTTTTTTTTTTCTTATACTTTTTGTAGAAAGTTGGACATGATGTATCAGATAACAGGAGCTGAGATAAATAATCCTTTACTGTGAAGTGTCATGTTTATCTGGTTAAGAGTTAGTCTGTGTTTAATGCTTGCTGCCCCTGTGGGTGTCAGAGGCTTTGATGTCTTCCAGTATCTTCATTTTTTGTCTTCCCTGTTGTCTCTGGGTTTCCCTAGAAACTCTCTCTTAAATAGAGTTGTAATCCACTGGAGTCTTATGGGTGTGGTGGAAGGTTTTGTGGAGGGGAAACATTCAATAATCTTAAAATTAAATTTCAGGGTTTGTTTTTTCTTTATAATGAGCCTGAACCTCTGGACTGAGACCCTCAGAGGAGTTTCTTAGCCTCTGTCCCTCTGTTTTTCCTCCCCTTATGACAAGAAGGTTTGAGGGGGCTGAGCTGTCTAATTGCCTTTGAGCTGGGTCACAGTAGACTTGGCTAAAATAATTCCCCTTGAAAGCAGGCTTTTTTTTTTTTTAAACAGAACACTCTCAGTGTATTTCAGATGGTTACTTTTCACCTCCCTCTGGCTAAACAGGAAGGAAGCTTTCTCTTCCTTCTGGTGGGGCACCTGTGAAAAAAGCTCAAGAAAGTAGGAGGACCCCACTAAGACTGGGTGCCCAGGAGTTTTGGGGGGTTTTTTTGGTTTGTTTTGTTTTTTTGAAACCTAGAGAAAAAATGTATTGAAGATCTGAAAAACTATTTCTAAAAAGATTGACTTTTCCAGAAAACGGTAGCTACACAATGCATTGCGTCTATCATGTTAAAGTGCGCATTAGACACAAATACAAAAACCATGAAACAAGCCACCATTCTCTGACAATCTGAGCAAAGATAAAATGCCTAAGGAACAACATGGATGACTTGCAAAGGTTGGGGTCTTTACTGTAAGCACCATAAAAAAAAAGGGGGGCACAACTGGACGAGTGTCTTCAGTTATACACACTGAACTGAGCCTTAGGCACTAGGAATCAGAGCATTTTGTCATACAGTATTAACACATATTATAAAAGTGCGTAGTGCCAAAGGAATAAAATCACCAGCATTCAAAAGCAGCTTTGTCAACTAAGCAATAAAACACTCTACAGTACGTCTCTCTGTTGTCCATCATTGAATACACTGGTAGCAACTTTGAAATGAAAAAAAAAAGAAAGAAAAGAAAAAAGGAGCTGTAACCCCTTTTATTTGCTGTTTAAAATCAAACAGAAAACAAACATCACTTCTGTTATACACTAACATTTCCAAAGTACATCATTTGTACAAGAGAAGCACTAAGAAACAAAAATGTGTTTACAGAGATCCAAACATGAGTGAGTATAAGCACCTCACACAGCTTTCCGATGGTACTCAGGAGAAGCCACTTCATAATCGCTGGCGCTAAACAAAGTTGCAGAGTTCTTTGCCAGGTATTTTAGGAAATCATGAAGATAATTCAGTAATAAAGCAAGGCTCTTCTCATCCAGAGGTGTATAGGCCAACATTGCTCCAATATGTACAAATAATCTCAGTAGATGTGGCACTCCGTACACCGGGGACATAGGCGTATCAGGGTGATCTGCGAGGATTTCAGCATACTGTGGTCTCTCAAATTTGTAGAGTAGCTGGGTGCCCAACATTGCATTGAAGTATTCCTTTAGCCCTGCCACAATTTTATTAACAGCATAGTCCTTATTATCTGTGTTTCCTCGAGATTTCTCTTAATTTGCAAAATCCTCTAGAACGGAATCCAGATTCTTCTTGGCAGGAAGATAAAAGAGCTGTTTTTGCCAGGTAATTAAGTCCCAGTCATCAACAAGCCATGGTTTTAGTTCTTCAGGAATCTTTAACTTCAACTCTGTTCACGAATGTTTCCTCATTTTCAACAGTCGGATCTACTCGGGCCCTTTTCTTGTGAGGAGGCTGAGGTGTCTCACTGGTGCTACCACCATCTCCATTTCCAGGTGTTTTCTGTTTGTTCTTTTTTTGTTTTCACTTCAACATTTTTCTGTTGCAGACCAGAAGTCTTCTTTCCAGGGGCAGCCCCTCTCATCTTCCCCTCTGCATACTGCTCCTGACTGGCTTTTTGAAGTTCTTGTTGTTTCTGCAAATTGGTGTCCGCGTATTTGAGTACTCTGCTTTCTGGAACCCATTCATCCCAATTTTTATTCCAACCACTGTAATGTATAAAGTATTTCACCTGTTTATCCTTTACGGCCACCTTTACACACTTTGCTCCATAAAGAAGAGGTCCATGGAAGCACAGCACTCTCTCACCCTCCTGGAATTTAGGTTTCTGGTCCTGCTTGGGCACCAATTTTAAGTGACTGGCCGCCCCCTCCTCCTCCTCCCACCACCCCGACTACTGCCCCCTACTCTCTACCCCACCCGGCTCCACGTCAGACACACCTTCAGGCACCGCCAGCTCCACATCCAGGGCCGATCTATCCCCAGGAGTTTTTAACTCTCAAGCTAGTCCACACTCAGCCTCCAGCAGGAAGTCAAGCACGGCTTGTTTCCCTGTTTTCTGAGGCTTCTGCCCCTTGTCCATTGATTCTCTGCATTTGCCTGTCTCTCCAGTTTTGGGGGCTGCAGTTTGCCCTGTGACCTCAATTCACTAATGCATCTAAGAAGAGTTGATTTTTCCAGTGGTCCAGCTTTTCTCTTGTGAAGAGTGGAGTGACAAAATTCTAAATTCTTTACATCTTGGGGTGGACAGCATTTGTTTTTTGTTTTGTTTTGTTTTTAAAATTTTTGGCTGTGTTGGGTCTTCATTGCTGCACGTGGGCTTTCTCTAGTTGTAGAGAGCGGGGGCTACTCTTTGTTGAGGTGCGCAGGCTTCTCATTGCGGTGGCTTCTCTTGCTGCGGAACATGGGCTCTAGGAGCACGGGCTTCGGTAGTTGTGGCACACGGGCTCAGTAGTTGTAGCACGCAGGCTCAGTAGTTGTGGCACACAGCCTCTAGAGCACAGGCTCAGTAGTTGTGGTGCACAGGCCTAGTTGCTCCGCGGCATGTGGGATCTTCCCAGACCAGGGCTCAAACCCGTGTCCCCTGCATTGGCAGGTGGATTCTTAACCTCTGCGCCACCAGGGAAGTCCAGCATTTGTTTTTAAACAAATCTTTTCCCTGATTGTATAAGTAAAAATTTTTACCTAGAAGATTTAGAAAGTAAAAAGAAAAAAAATAATCATATATAATCACCCAATCTTCAATTATTCATAGTTAACATTTTGATATATTTTTAGTTGTAATATATGCATATGTCTTTATAAAAGGTACATGCAATTTTGTATTGGTTTTCCTCCACTTTCAGAGACTATTTCTGCATCTTCTCTTAAACTGCTGCTGAAAATATCTTCAATGTTGAATATCTTTTGTGAGGCCCAAGGCCCCATGATGAGTTCCCTTCAGGTTTTATGGGGCTGGTGGGAATTCTGCTCCTCTTGAAGACTAAGGGTAACATGTGAAGCAGTCTGACATCCTCTTATGATCATCTCTGTGCCTTTTGTACAGAGGGGCAACAGCAAATGTTAGTTAATTTGATGGATGAAAATGTTCTTTTTTAACATCTACAAAAAGTGTGAAACATCCTACTCCTCCCTTGTCACAAAACTGAAAGTGAAACTGAATTCTCAATTAGAATTATCTAGATGGTTAGTTGTTTTTTTTTTCTTCTCCTCCTTCAAAAGTACTTTAACATGTACGTTTCAGTAGCTTTAATGTTTAAAATATACATACATTTGGGACTTCCCTGGTGGTCCAGTGGTTAAGAATCCGCCCTTCCATTTCTGGGGGCACGGTTCCAACCATGGTTGGGGAACTAGCATCCTGCATCTGGCATGCCCCTGGGCACGGCCAAAAAATAAATAGAAATAAAACAAAAAAATTTTTAAGTAATTTATTTATTTATTTATGGCTGTGTTGGGTCTTCGTTTCTGTGCGAGGGCTTTCTCTAGTTGTGGCAAGCGGGAGCCACTCTTCATTGCGGTGCGCGGGCCTCTCACTATCGCGGCCTCTCTTGTTGCGGAGCACAGGCTCCAGACGCGAAGGCTCAGTAACTGTGGTTCATGGGCCCAGTTGCTCCGCGGCATGTGGGATCTTCCCAGACCAGGGCTCGCACCCATGTGCCCTGCATTGGCAGGCAGATTCTCAACCACTGCGCCACCAGGGAAGCCCATAATTTTTTTTAAATTTACATACATTTTACTGAAAGCTACCTCATGTTCTATTTTGGAAATTGATGGGATATAAATGATAGGTAAACAAAATAATGAGGGACTCTCTTTCCTCTCTACCTACCCCCAAAGACGTTAATCAGTGGAGGACTGGGCAATCAGGAGCACAGAGGGAAGAGCCACAGAGAAGGGGGAGGGAGCCAATATTTACCATAATTACAAAGTTCTGCTTGAGCCTGCAACGATACCAAGCCTTTACAACTCAATGATAGTTATTTTTATCCCTGTTTTATTGATTGGAGAATTATGATCTGAGCAGTTTGTGGAACTAGTGAAGGCGGGGAGTGCAGGAGGGAGCCCGTTCGGTCTTTCGTTCATTCATTCATTCAACACATTTTTATTGAGTGGATTAAATGTGCTAGGCATTGTTCTAAGTGACTGGCACTGTTCCAGCCCCTGAGGATACTGCTGTAAACACAACAGCCAAAATCCTTTCTCTCTTCCCCAGTGGAGCTTACATGGAGGAGGGGTGGCGGCGGGAGGCGCTGTTTTAATAAATCTGGGTAAATTACAAGACCTGGTGTCCCCGCCCCGCCCGGGCCCGAGCTCTCCGCTGGGGGCCGGCGCTCGGCGCGCGCACCCGCACTGAAGACTTGCTCCACCTCTCGGGGAGGAGACCCCGAGGACCGATCCGGGGCACCCTCGGAGCGGATGGTGAGGGCCACCACCCCGCCACTCTTCTCGCCTTTGCCCCACGACGGTCGTCACTGCCGAAGGGGCCGCCAGCCGCGCGCATCCTGGTCGCGAGCGCCGACCAGGGGTGCGGAGGGGTGGCGGCGGAGCCCGGCTGCGGCGGGTGCGCCCGAGGCTGGCACCCCGAGGACGACGGCGAGGCCAAGGGGCCGAGGTAACGCGGGACTACTGGGGTGGCGGGGACAGGGGGCGGGGACCGGGCGAACGCCGCCTCCCCGCAGCCGCTTCCCGGAATCCCTCTCCAGGTTCCTGTCTCTCCCCCGCCCCGCACCGGACTCCACGGGCTCCCGCCGGCGCTCCGGGCCGGGAGGGGGGTTTGCCGCCGCCCTTCTCCCGGGGGCCGGCCCCCCGCCCACGCCCCCCGCGGCCCGGCGGGTCGCTGGAGTGCGTCCGCTGACTGTCCCCCGCGGCCGCGCTGCCCTCGGCCCTGGCCGGCCGTCCCGCGCTCATCGCCCCTCCTGGGAGCCGTCTTCACGCGCCCAGCCCTGCGGCTCCGCCACCTGCCACACCGAGGGCGCGGGTCGCTGCGAGATGAGAGCCACTGTCAAGTTCAAAAGTCAAACTCCTCACGATCCACAACGCCTTGCAAAACTGGGTTACCGGCTCGGGTCTCCGGTCCGGGGTTTTCCGCCCGCCCTCCAAGAGAGCAAACTGAGTTTAGCCATCCTTTGTTCCCCGGGCGGGAGAGGGTCACAGAAGGGCAACCGGAGCTGGAGTGTCCGATGTCCTTTCAGACCCATCGCTTGGAAGCTGGAGGGAGGACGGGGCGATGGGACAGCGTCGCGGGGACAGGAGTGGGTCCCCCTCCAGGGTCGGGAAGGAATGAGGAACGGGGTGCGAGTCGACGCTCGCGTTTCAACCCTGACCAAAGAAACCAGTTAAACCCAGTTAATTGGATCCATCAACCCACTTGTGTGGCTAGCGATGGCTTTGAGAAACTCTAGATGCCCCGTCTGTCTGTCTGTCCGTCTCTCTCTCTCTTTTAATGTTTGTTTGATCTCCTTGCTTTCGTTTGGCAAAAAGTCTTAGAAACTGAGCGGAACGAGATGGGAGGTGCAGAGGCAGGCGCAGCGAGCGAGAGGCCTGGAGTCCCCCCTCCCCCAGGTGTCACACTAACTGACCCCGGCGGCTGAGACCAACAGGCCGTCCGTCACTTGTTCCGCATCTTGAACAGGTTTCAAAGTATACTTACCCCTATGGTTCTGGCTTGGAGACAAAAGGGGTGCAAGCGAGGCCATAGCAAAATGTGCTCTAAAGAAAACATTTCCTAGTAATGTGCGCGTCAGTGATAAGGTTTGACTCTTTGTCGCAGGAAATGGCTTGATTCCCAACCACTGCACCGCCAAGGAAGTCCTGGTTCTCGTCTTTGAAAGCATGGATCAGTAAACAGGGTCGAACAGTTAGAATGCTGTGAACAGATCATATTCCAACTTCCTAATGTCTTTTGTAATTTTCTTTAACTTCAGAGGGGTATTTTAGGCAGCTATTCTTTCTTACGGAAATAATTTGTGTCAACAGTTTCTTCAGGCTTTGCTTCAGTTTTTTTCCAAGTAAAATAAATTTAGACAGAAACATCTGTGTGAGTGTGTTTGTGTGTGTGTTGTATGTGTCTATGCATAGAAAGATCTCTGGGATTCTGTTCACCTAATGTTAATGATGGAAATATCAGGATGCTGGGATTTTACTTTTATACATTATTTTTAATTTTTTTAATGAGTGCGTAGAAGTATTTTTACCAAAACAAGACATAAACTAGAAATAAATATGCCAAGATGTAAACAATGGTTGGTGCTTGGTGGTAAAAATAAAGATGATTGGTACTTTCTTCTTTGTGCTTTTTTTTGTATTTTTTTTTTTTTTAATTTCCAGGAGAAAAAGTATGTAGTTTTATTTGTAGAGTCTTTCTGAATCCATTCATTCATTGATTAGCAAAGATGCGCCAGGTGTCAGGCTGTGCTGGGTAGGAGAAAAGACAGCATTCTGCTCTCTACCAGGAGAATAGGGGGCAGCAAGTTCCATGAGGGCTGTCTGTCTGTCTGTCTGTCTGTTTAGGAGGAGTTGAAATTCAGAGAAGAATCACTTTGCCCAGGTTGCATCTCCTTGAGCTGGGCCTTAAAAATGGAAAGTTTTTTGTTTGGGTATCAATGGCAAGGATTGCTGGGTGGGGAGTCGGGGAGGGGGCAGGGTGGGTGGTGATGGGAGTGTCAGAGCAGGATGTGATGTGTGGGACAGTAGTGGGAACACTGGAAAGGCTGGTGGCAGCCTTGAATTCAACCTAAGGCTTTGGTTTCTTGTCAGGCAGCAGTGAACTACAGGCTGGGTTGGTGGCAGAATTTGCAAGGCCCAGAGCAAAATTAAAATGCAGGGCCCCATTGGATTAAAAAGTAGGAAAAAGTACCATCAAAGGTACTAAAATATAAAGCTTTTTCTTTTCTCCCATGGTGTCTCTCAACTTGCCCTTTTTTTTTTTTTTCTATTGAAGGTCATTCTAAGTAAAAAAAATATAAATTTAATTACTAACATGAATTTTACCATTCTCCTTTACATTGTGCAAAAGCCAGATCTAAATGCAAATGTAAGAGCATTTAATCCAAATGAAGAATCACCGAATTACAATTGGCATTTCATAGCACACAAAATAGCAGACTTGAATTCAAGCTAAAAACACATTAAAAAGTCCTCTTGACTATCACGCTATCAGGTCTCACCCAGGGTTTTCTAGAGAAATCCAAAAGATTCCAAGTCAAAATTGCCATCTACCACCCATGAGCTATCCAGGCACCTCAACTTATCCCGTAATATTGTATCCATTCAGAACATCCACAGAGACATCTTTGTGAGATGTGATGTCATCTCCCATCGTTACTCCTCAGCAGAGGGCCTGCGTGATTGTGGACGTTCCCTAGGTGCTGGGCGCACCAAGGTTGTAGAATGCCACTTTGGGTGTGACTCCCTTGTTACCTGGTCATCTGTCCTGTGGCCTCTGGTCCCTCTGTTTTGTTCTGATGGTAGCACATCTTTGCCTTTGTTCTGCATCTGCAAAACCTTCCCTCTGTTCAGCAGCTGAGAAGTACACACACACAACTACACAATGAGAAGCCCCGCTCTCCTGCTCTGGGCCAGGGGACGCCTCCTCCCTCTCTTTGTTCCTGGTGACTCATACTCCACTTCTAGTTAGGTTTCTGGTACTAGATTCTTGCTTGCTTGGAAAATCTAATTTCCCATCTTGGCATCCTGCCTGGATTTGTTCATGAAGCTCCTTAAGACTCTCCCCGACTCCAAACAGATCAGGCTTCCTGAAGCTTTCGTTACTCTCATCTCTGTAGCCAGGGCCGGCTTCAGTCCCCAGGGACCCTGCATGTAGAAGAGTCCCACACTTGGTTTATTGCTCTCCTGTGGTTGTCTTGAAATTCTTAATCATTTTATCTTTGAAGTTGTGTTTTGTTAGTGAAATCTGGTGGGACAATGGAACACACGGCAGGCTTGGAGTCTCAGTTCACACTTGGGTCTTACTCGCCCCTTCTCTGCAGGATGGGGACCCTGCCTGGCCTCTCTCTCTACACCCCTTGACCGTTGACACTCTTTTCATGGGGGCAGCAGCTGGGTTGCATCGTGGGAGACTCCCATGTTGCACTGATGCCCATCTGGCGTGCGTACAGGGAGGGTAGGCCGGGCAGACTGGAAGCTGTCCCCGGCCCGCCTCACCCAGGGAGTGGCTAGCTGGTCCATCGCGGGTTAAGTTTCTAGGTCAGCCTTGATTCAGGTACATAGCGTGGCCAGGAGCAGAGGTTTAAAGACACTTCAGCGTCACCAGCACGCTGTGGATTGGGATAGCAGATCCTTGGAAAGGGGAGACTCAGGGTTTGATTTTCCCAGAGCCCATCCCAGGCTGATGTGTTGGGTGGCTAGCAGGAGAGGGTTCCCAGCACCCTTCAGGTGCAAGTGCATGTGTGCACCTGTGGGGAGTGGCACTGGCCCTGAGTATCCCTGTGCATGAGAGAGTGCTCCTTGGGCTGGCTGTGTGCCTGGGGGGACCCTCTCTTCCTCCTTGCTACCTTCCTGAGTCTGGTTTGCTTCTTGAGTTTGCTACTTCAAGGCATGCTCGCATTTTCATTTTGACTCGGGGCTTGATGCTGCCTCAGTGTTTTGCGGGACAGAAGAATACCCAGTTGCTTGGATGGAGGGAGACAAAAGCTCCGAGGGAGAGAGGGAGAGAAGGAATGAGACCGATTGGGGGTTCCTTAAAATGTTTGAAGAATTCCTTTCTCACCTTGGAGGGAGGAAGACTCTGTAACTCAGAATGCAAGTGCTAAGAAAGAAAATACCTTTAAGTCTGAAAGCATAGAACCCAGAAGTTTCTGCATGGTTTAAAAAACACAAATAGCACTGGCAAATCAAAGGACAAGTGACAACGGCAGAGAAAAATAAAAAAAGAAGTGATTCATATCGCAAAGGGCCAGTGTCCCTCATACTTAAAAAGCTCCTTCAAACCAATAAGAAAAAAAAAGCAACAACTCAATAGAAAAATGGACAAAGATACAGACAGTTGACAAGAAAGGAAATAGCTCTTCCGTATATGAAAACATGCTCAGTCTTACCCAGAATAAGAGAAATACAAAATGAATATTAGTCCGAAGACAACTTTGCATTTATGAATTTGATTTTTAGAAATCCAAGAGCTTGATGGTTATCATGATCATAATTATTATCCATCCCCACAAGCTCTTCCTTTGTGGGGAAGCAGAAATTCTCACACGTCGCAGGCAGTTGTGTACGTTGGTACAGCCACAAGCGGCGAGAGTGTGACTGTTTCTATCAAAATTACAAATGCAGGGACTTCCCCGGTGGTCCAGTGGTTAGGACTCCGTGCTTTCATTGCAGAGGGCACGGGTTCGATTCCTGGTCGGGGAACTAAGATCCCACAAGCCACACGCCGTGCGGCCAAAAAAAAAACAAGAAAAATTACAAATGGTCCCTCTGTGCCAGGTCTCTTCTGTCTGCCCCTGCAAACCCAGCCTCCACCTTCCCCACCCTTTACTGTGCCCTGGGATCCTGTCTTGTATGGGTACAGCTGCCCACAGCCTTGTCCTGTGACTTCTGATTGGGTTCAGCCAATGGGGAGCCCCAAGTAAGAGAAGACAGTGAGGAATGTTTATCCCTCAGCCCCCCTCGCTGCACAGTCACTTAGGGTCGGCTTACATCCTAGCTCCTCACACAGGATTCTCTCCTTCCAAATTCCAGTGTTGATATCCTCCCTCTGCACCTCAAGCCCAGGATGATAAGAACCCCTGCTGTTGTTAGTTTCAGATACTACACTCTTCCTTATGGTTGACCTGCATCTGGCTATTTACACATTTGTAAATAGTCCCTTGATTAAAATCTTCCTCAAATTATCCTAACTTGAATGTGCTATTTTCTGCTGGGACCCTGACTGATACACGCTTTGGCCTAGCAATCCTACTTCTGGGAAGCTTTCTCACACTTAGACGTGACGTGTGCAGAATAAGGCATTTCCAAGATTATCCATTGCAGAAACAGTTGGGAGCCACTCAAATGTTCGTCGTGGGGAGTGATTATATAAATCATGGTACGTCCATAGAGTAGACTGTGCAACTATTTAAAAAAACAAGGAAATTCTCTTTGACGCTAATGTAGAAAGATCTCCCAAATATATTTTTAAGTAGAAAAAGCAGGAATTGGACAGGGAATGTATATGCTATCTCTGTGTAAAACAAAGAGGTGGGGGGGATAAGAGTACATATTTGTTTTTGCTTATGCATGAAGATATTCTGAAGGACTCACCAAAAAAAACAAATAAAAATCGTTTTCTGAAGGAAGCAAGACTTTTCACTATTCACTTTTTTGTATGTTTAAAAGTTTGGAACCAAATGACTGTGTTATCTGTTCAAAAGTTGAATTTAAAATTTCTCCCTGCCTAGGTAGGGAATTGGTCCCAGAAGCTGAGGTAAAGCTGCTCGTGTAAATGGGGTAAATGGTCCAGCTCCCAGAAGGGCAGAGGAAACATGGAATCAGGAATTTCCTGCTGATCTTTCATTGTCTTGTCTTTGCCCATTATCTTTGCAGTTTAATTAGACACTTCAGCATTTTGATCACCTAATATTGATTGCTTTTCAGATGTGAAAGTAAAGAAAGGACATATAAAATAACAAAGATGCTTTTGAGCCAGAATGTCTCAGCGGTTGGACCACTTAATTTGTATCCCATGGGTAAGTGTTACTTTTCTCATAGTAACACTTTTCTCAGGGTCCTTTTTCTCATAGTAACACTTTTCTCAGGGTCCTTTGCCAGGGACCCTGTTAGGGAGTACCCAATTGATTTCCCTGCCTTGAGGATCCAGTATCAGCTGCCCAATGTCAAGAGCCAACTGGAACGTAGATAGGAAACAAACATTAATGGTTTGATTCACAATGGGTTTCTGCCCTACTGTTGTCTTAGGAAAACAAACAAATAATAATTGACTTAAGGCTCAATAATGAACGGGGTTAGCCTCACTGTAATTTGAAGAGTAATTTCCCTGAATACCTTCATTCTAATCCAGGGTGGAGTTTATCACTCTACTCCTACATTTGGAAAGAGGCCAGACGCCTTATCTCCCTCCTCATCACAAAACCAAACAGTCATCCCTGAACTTTGGTTTCCACACTTCATTTATTATTGATTTCTTTTTCTATAGTCCTATTCATTTGTGCCTTTTCTTTACCATTCTTTTGATTCTATTTCAGTATCACTGTGTCATCTGTTCCATAGTTTATCAGTAAGGTATCCATGAGTGGGACACTTCTCCCCCGACAAGTGCCATGCATTGGAGAGTATATGACAGCCTTGGTCCCCCACCTACTAAAAATGCCCCTAACCCGCCACCCGACTCGCCAAGTCGTGGTGACATCCAGGAAACAAATGATAATCCCCACTTCCCATCACCAAGACCTTTCTTCTTCCACCAACCCTGGTAAATATCTTTACCTTGGAAGTTTTTTAATTAGCAACATGCTTATTCATATTCTGAGAATTGTTCCAAACAGATGACTGCTTCTCAGGACAGTCCCTCAACCAGCCAACCCTCATGACTAGTATCAGCTCCCAAACATCTTATTTTGGATCCAGTCAGGACAAAACATCCTTAGACAATGCGCTGCTTATACCAAAGTCAGCTCTCTAAGAACCATTTACTTGAGCTTTTTTCTTTAGCGTAAGAAAAGTCTCAATCCAATATAAATACATCTGTGAAGAAGAATCCCAGACTCAGAGCAGCAATCGTAAATTGAACCTGGTGAAAGTGTTGTTGCTTGTCTAACATGTTTTTCTTCTTCCCAGTGCACATCAGCCTCATGTTTGGTATTTCGTACGTTTTGCCTGGTAAGAGATTTTTCTTGGCTTGACAAAACTTTGTGTAAGGGTCAGAGTGTTGGAGTGACCATTTAGAAGTCAAAAGTGTGGGAAATTTGATTCCTGATCCCAGATCTGTTGCCATTTTGTTTGAATCTTTTTCCTCAAATACTTTCCCTGTTAAAGGAGAATTTAGCCAATACCGGTTTTCACATTTGTCTCATAAAACTATTATAAGAAATTAACACTAGAGTTAATCTTTAAACCCCTTAAAAGAATATTCACCTCTTAATATTCTCACTAGAAGAAGAATGAGGAGACACAGACTGTGCTAAACAAAAAATCATCCAGAAATAATTTCCCATTAATTTGCATTCTTCCACCTGCTACCTGGTACCTGGTACCAGATAAAGGAAAACACATTTTTTAAACTAAATTTCTTACCTATATATAAACCTGTCCACAAAACATCACTATGCATTAAATATGTATCCAGCCTTGTGATGACCACTGGGGGAATGAAGATTTGGCAACCAAAAAGCAAAGGCCCAGGTCCTAACCATAGGAAACTTAGATGCTTTTTGAAACTTTAACCATATAAGGCAGGGTTTGGCAAATGCAGCTGTGAAGTCTCCTTTGCTGCTGCCACTTCCCAGCTACCTAACATTACATAACTCAACGTCTCAGTTTCACAGTCTGTAAAATGGGTTTGTTAATAGCACCTATCAATACTTCAGCATAGGCTTGGGGATGAAATGGAAGATTCAATCTGGACACACATTCTCCCTCTCCTCTCTATGATAGGGAATAAGCACAGTGGGGAATTCAGAGGAGGGAAAGCTTGCCGTGGGCCAAGCTACTTAGGGGGACTGGAGGAGGGGTCGAGGGTTGACTTGAGAGGATGGGTGGCCCAGGATGACATAGATTGTTTTGATCCAAACAGCCGCTGAGAGTCGGTGATAATTGGGTGAGCCCAAATTCTGTTTACACAGTGCTGAGTTCCTGTTTCCTAAGCTTGTCCACCCTGACAATGTGTTACTCATCTATTAATTGTGTTAGCTCATTTCTCGTGTCCAGCAAAAGCAGTTCCTTCTGTGTTTCCAAGATCCCAGGGCTCTTGGGAGGGCTTCTCTGCTAGAAGTGTCAGGCTCCAGATCCCAAGGGACAGTTTGAACAGTGGCCAAGATACAACGCTGGGCTCCAGGTTTCACTCTTTCTTTCTTTTTTTTCCTCTTGTTCCCTTTAGATTTTTCAGATGAATCTTGCACTTTAAAGATGACATTACGAAATTTGCAGTCAATCTTATCATGGGAATTTAAAAACCATTCAGTTGTACCAACTCACTATACGTTATGGTACACCATCATGAGGTTGGTTTGACATTTCATTTTTCTCTTGCTAAATATATTATCTTTCTATAATGTGGGGAGTGGGGAAGAGGTGATCTTACTTGTGATAGAGCTTTTCTCTCTCTCCCCCTCTCTAGCCCCTTCTCAATTTCAGTTTTTTAATCAGAGCTTTAGAAGTCTAAAGACAAAAGACCCATCCATTTTTAATTACACTGAATACTTTAATAACCCAAAGTTATTTTTGACAAAGCTTGCATTTAGAACCAAAGCTAATTTCTACATGTCAAAGCCTCAGAAGCAAAATAATTATTGTGTCTGTTTTTCACAATTATTTCTCTAATTCAGTAAGTCTGGGTGTTGAAAAGTGCTGCATTTTCTGAGGACAGAAGTCCAAAGATCTGGTGACCATATTGATGGGTTGTGTTTACTTTCCTTTACTCAGGGAGGCATGTGGCACATCAGAAAGCTGCCTGGCCCAGACTAAGACAGGCCCAGGTCCAAAGTCTGGCTTGGTCACTAACCAACGCAGAGTGCAGCCTCTCTGTGCAAATCTTCCTACTTAGGGGTTGCTGAGGGACTCGTGACCTAATGGACGGAGCCCTCTTTGGCTCTCTTCTTCCCACGTCTAACAATCACCCTCCTAAGCCATTACTTTGATCCAGTAGCCCTTCGGGGTGTCCTTTTGTTGGCTGTTTATTTGGCTTATAGCTCTTGCTGCTGCTGACTGACCCACTGGAGGGCCTCTTGTGGGTTTCGCTTTGGTACCTGCTAAAGTCGTTAAGTTTCTCCCTGCGTTAGGCAGTCACATGTATCACCCACCTACCTTTTTGAAGCTTAAGAGAGAAGATGTCTGTGTTGTCCCCATATAGCACAGGCTGACTTAGGACTGGACCATGTGGTCCTCAGCCAGAGAGAGAGGGGGTCTCAGCAAGGCGCATTCATGATTGTCCTGTAGGGGCAGGGAGATCTGGGGCCTCTGCCATGAACGCCCAACATTTGCTCGTTCATTCATACAGCAAATATTTCCTGAGCACCTACTACATGCCAGGGGTCAAACCATGAACCCAAATCCCTGCTCTCTTGGAGCAGACATTCTGAAAGTAGGCAGAGATATCAGTAAACAAAGATATAATGGGGCAGGCGGTGGCAAATGGTATGAAGAAAAATAGAGACAGGAAAGAGGGATCAAGAGAGAGGGGTGGGGGGCACGGGGTAAGGTGTTCCATTTGAAATAAGGTGGTGAGGGCAGATGACAACACAGGGACATTTGAGCAGAGCTAGACAGGAATGTGGAAGTGGGGCTTGCAGTTAATGGATTCTCGTCACATAAATGCTGAAGTTTTCTTTTACCATTTCTTTGCCTTTCAAAGTAAACAAGAAGATATGAAGATCGTTGGGGACTGTACAAATATCACAAGATCATTCTGTGACCTAACAGATGTGTGGGTAAACATGACAGAGATGTACATCCCCAAAGTGGTTGGATTCAGAGGGAACGCAGCTCTGGTCAGTTGCATGGGCTCTTTCTTCCTGGCAATGGACAGTGAGTCGATCTTGTTTATTATCTTCATCATCATCATCTTCAAGATCATCGTTATGTGCTTTGCCATGAAGTAGGAAGTTCTACCAAGGTGTTTTAGACGCAGGGCTAAGGTTCACCTCCTGGCCCTGCTACTTCCAACTCTGTAACCGTGGAGTGGTGACTTTTCTTCTCTGAGCCTCCGTTTTCTTCTCCCAAAAGTGGAATGCTAACCTGTCCTTTGCATCCATGCCTGTACAAGGCAGGCATTCAGGCAGTAGTAGCTGCTGTTTTTCCTTTGAATTTATTTTTTATTGAAGTATAGTTGACTTGCAATGTTGTGTTCGTTTCTGGTGTATAGAAGCTGCTACTTTTTGCTTTGTTTCACAACCCAACAGGAAGTGGGGAACGGAGTTCAGATGGCCTGTAAGAGCTGTCACAACTCCTTGGGCCAATGTTTTCCTTAATACTTCAGCCCCTGCCCCAGATCAGAGCCCAATAGCTCTTGCACGTGTGAACGCCCAGACGTGTGCACACGCGGGGCCCAGACTCAGAGAAGACTGGATCCCAAGAGCAGGTCTGCCCTCTCTTTCTTTCCCTACAACTGGAGTCAGCTCCCTTTGGCACTTGTGTTAACAGCTACAGAGCAGCTGGCAGTGGCTCTCAGCCAGACTCCATCACTTCTTCAGTGTCCTGATCTGCAGCCTGTTTCCAAGAGAAAGATTCGGCTTCAGGGCCCTGTTAAAGGCTGTGTAGGTGTATACTCGCACATATGTGCTTAGCAAAGCACGTATTCAGATGACAGCTGAATCCTGCTGTAGCAAACTTAGATACTGATGAGCTTCTCTGGAATTGTGGAATTGCCTGTTTGTGTTTGTGTCCACAGAGAAAAGAAATAACCCAACTTATAGAACATGTTACTCAGACCATTAAAGAATGTATATTAAAATAGTAAGGAGATATCATTTTTCAAGACTCAAAATGGTAAATATTGAAAATATGTAAATACCCAGATTTAGAGGAAATGCAGGGAGCGAGCTTTGACACAGCCTTTCTGAAGGTATTTGGCAGTATGTATTGAAAAGTTTAACATGTGCCTGCTCTAATCCAGAATTCCTCTAATAATTTGTCCTAAAGAAATGATTACAGCCAAATGCAAAGATTGAGCTCTAAGAATACTCATTGCTGTATAGATTCTATTCAGAAAACTTAGAGCCAATCTAAGTGTTCAAAAGAGTGAATCAGTTAAATTACGGGACAGCCGCTTAGTGGAATAGAATTAGCTGTGAAAATTTATGATGAAGAATCAGGGTCAGCGACTTTCTGTAAAGGGCCAGAGAAGAAACACTTTGGACTTTGTGGGCCATGTATGGTCTCTGTCACAGATCCTTCATTTGTTCACAACTCTTTCAAAAATAACAACCATTCCAAACTTGCAGGCTGTGCAAAATCTAACCCACGGGCCATGGTTTGCCAGCTCATGATGTAGATAAACATGCATTAATATGTTTATGAAATAAATTAAGTGAAAACATATACCATGCAAAACAGTGTAAGAATGACTTAATTTTAGTTTAGATGTGTGTGTGTGTATGTGTGTGTGTACACTAGTTCAGTTTTTATATGTGTAGATATATTTACACACGTACAGCATGGACAAAAGAGGATTAACCACATTCAGGGACAATCCTGTCTGTATTTTCTGATATTTCTGCAATGTTTATGTATTATTATTATTATTATTATTATTGTATGAGAAGAAGTCATTTTCACTCTTGTGTTTAGAATACAACCTGAAAATTGGGGAAATACTGACTTTCATCCCAAAATCTGTCTTCCATTTCTTGTGATAATAGTAAACAAATCACTTCACTTTTATTGTTCTCAGTTTTTCACCAATAAAAAAAATATATAACCCACACCTCAACGAGGACCACGGGGAATTAAAAGACAGTTGTAAAGAGGTATTGTTGTATCATGACAATGGTATCATTACGGTTATGCTATTTATTGACTGACCTTGGGCTTTGTTTTGTTTTCTAAGCACTGCCTTTGGACCCACCAGAGTTTGAGATTATTGGTTTTACAGACCACGTCAGTGTGAATGTGAAATTTCAGTCTGTCGCTCCCAAGATACTAAATGAGGAAGAATTACAGTTTTACCTAGCATTAATTGAAGAACAATCAGGGGGGATCGTTAAGAAGGTAAGTGGTCAAAACAGTCCTGAGTTGGCAATGAATACATTGCCAAAAAAAAAAAAAAATCTGTAATGATTTGAACAATTAAAACTGAAGGGTCTAGGCTTCAGTGTGGTCTGACTTCAGGAAAGAGGTCTCCGTAGTTTCTGTATAAAGGGAAGTAGAGAGATGCTGTGGTAGTGGGAGGGAAAAGTGAGGTCGAGGGAGGGACTGTTTAAGATGGAAGAAATGACAGCATGTTCGTGTGCAGAAGGAATGATCCGGGGGGTGCAGGGCAGGGAGCAATGTCTGGAGGAGGAGATGAGAGTGGACGGAATCTCGTGAGCACGAGACGGGGTTGGCCTTAGGCTCGGAGCAGGGACTACGCAGCCGAGTCACAGTGGGAGGGAGCTTCCGGTGAAACAGGCAGCAAGCATTGCCGACTTAAGATCACACGATGACCACAATGACTAATGCCAGCTATGCAACCCAGACGTTCTGACTCTCCACTGTAGGTTTGCAGTTTCCCTTCGAGGACAGCCCTCTCACCATGACACTTCCTCTGGTTTCTGGCCCTCTTCTTCCTCATTGCTTGTTTTCCAGGCATGAGCTTTTAGTTTGCTACGGGGGCAGGATGTTAAAAAATAATTCCTCCTCCTTTCAAATATAAACTTGCAGAAAAATATTATTATAGAAGGCTGTGTTTGAGCTGGTGGAAATCCTCATGTATAAAACTACTGATAAGGATGTACTTTGAAAACTATAAAACATTATACAAAAGTTATTCTTCAGGAAAGAACCTTCAGATCATCTCTTTAATTCCAAAATGGAACAGAAGTAGCTGGCGAAGAAGAGGCAAAGTGTTTTTAGGGAGAAGACAGGGAAACTAGACATCAGCCTCAGTTCTGCCACAGATAAGCTGTGTGGCCTTGAGGAGGTTACTTAACCACTCTGAGCTGCAGTTTCCTCACCTGGAGAATGGGAAGAATGCCTGCTTTGCAGACTCTTTTGGTAATCAAATGAGTTAATATGTATAAAAGCAGTTTCTGAAGTATAGACACATATCATTAATGAAATAGGATAATCTTATTTTCTTATTTTTGCAAGATTATCTTACTGCAAACATGACATCATGGAGACCTTTACTCCTCGTTGTGACTTTTTCCTCCTCATTTGTAAAAGGAAGTTGTTAGACTAGATTTCATGGTTTAAAAATGTATGTGTGCATGTGTGTGTGCGTGTGCATGTATGTGTGTGTATACACGTACATGTAGTTTTGTGATAAATTGCTTGCCCCAAGTAACTTATAAAATACTTTTTCTTGCCAAGCCTGTGATATTTCTATCCCTGTTTAAGATTTGAAGACAAATCTCCAAAGACTCTCTTAAGGCTTGCCTCTAAATGAAATTCTCACTTAAAGTCTTACTGATTTTTTTGTTTATTTTTACAGCATAAACCCAAAACAAATGGAAACATCACTGAAAATTTCAGTTATGTCATCAACAAGTTAATTCCAAAAACAAACTACTGTGTATCTGTTTATTTTGAGCCTAAAGATCCGAGAAAAATAAATAGATCTCCCTTAAAATGTACCCTCTTTCAACCTGGATGGGAATCAGGTATGACAGTTTTTGAAAATTCATGTTTTGCTTTTACTCTGAGGGAAAACCTGTTTCAAGAAAAGAATCTGAAAGTTGTGGAGCACTAAAGGCATTTCCTCCAACACAGGCACATCACAGAGATGTTTTCTGTCAGTCAGTCTCTACCGTGTGGTGGAGTCACTTTTATGTTGCCATACCATGGGGACAATCAGGTATCTTCCTTTTTAACATCAGAAATCCTCCTGAAGTGGAAATGCTTTTATTTCAGGGAGTCAGGATCAAGTTCAGTTCTGTGTGCCCTTAGCCCGGCCATTATTCAAGCCAAGTGCTGGAGGAGGCTGGGTTGCTGAAACAACTGCCTGCAGAGGTATCAAAGGGTAGAATGATGGATGTGGTAAGGTTCATATATGTGGCCTGGCTCTCAGGAAGGTTGGCTGTAGCTCATAGATGAAAGAGAAACTTGCCAGTGTGGATGAGATAGTCACTGCTGAATGCTGAAAGCCCTTCTGTGGCCAAGGCATCAGAACAGTACACAGCATGCTCCCCGAACCTTCCTTCGAATGGAGGAATTTACAGGGAGAACAATCCATCAGCCTTAGGAACATCCACTGCTGATTATTTTCTCGGGAAGTCACTAGGTCTCCAACTGTTTTGCCAAAAGTGAAAAACTCCCCCGCAAAGAAGCCTTTCTGAATTTCCCAACCCCAGTGAGAGTTTCTTTAATGCTCTGATCTACCAGAGTAAAAATAAGATGAGATTTATAAGGAAGTGACTGTAAGTGCTATGGCTTACTTGTGTATGAAGTGAGTTTCACTAACCAGTGCCTGGCACATCAAGGTGCCTGGTGTTTGCTATAACTCCAGGCAGTGTGATTTTGTTCTCCAATATTCCTCAGAATCAAATGATACACAGGCTAATTTTAAAGGAATGATACACAGGCCAATTTTATTTCATGACTTTAGCTTAAATAATTTATATAATGTCAGTTAAATATGGGCAAACCTAAAACTGCATACAGATTCTTCATGCCTACAAAAATGTAAACCCCAAACAAATTAACATATCTGTGTTCTAACACCAATTCTCAACATCAACCAAGTGTCCAGAGGTTCGATTCATTTCTGATACTACAGGGAGTTAGCGCATGCCCCACAGGTTAAGGGGCTCAGTCCCACAAGACTGCCTTCACTACAGATGCCAGCAAGTCCTACAAGTCCTACAACTTGCCATACAAGTCCTAAGTCCCCAGGCTACCCACACTTCTGTCCAACCTGGCTACAAATTCAGAGGTTCCCAGATTTAATAATTTGCTAGAATGACTCATAGAACTCAGGAAAACACTATGCTTACTCTTACCATTTTATTATAGAAAATACAAATGAGCAGCCAGATGAAGAGGTACATAGTCTGGAAGGTTGCAAGTGCAGGAGCTTCTGTTCTTGCAGAGTCGGGATACACCACCCTCCCTATACTTTGATATGTTCACCAACCAGAATTTCCCCAAGCCTCACTGTCCAGAGTTTTTATTGGGTTCATTACGTAGGCATGGTTAATTAAATCATCGGCCATTGGTGATTAACTCAATCTCCAGCCCCTCTCCCCTTCCTAGAGGTCAGGGGTGGGACCAGAATTTCCAGAAGTTCAGCTCATTAACATAAACTCAGATATAGTGCCCAAAAGGCACTCCTATCACTGAGGAAATTCCAAGGGTTTTTGAAATTCTGTGCCAAGAACCAGGGACAAAGGCCAGATATTATTATTATTATTATTATTATTATTATTACTATACCATGATCTTATAAACAAACAGAACTGTGAAACCAATTGAATGAAGAAATTATTTCTCCTCTGCTCAGCAGAATACTTCTGTACTACAAATCTGTGGGGGGGGGGGGGGGGTTCCCACACCAAACACTTCTTCCACATTAGCTCATTGTCATACAATTTAACTCAATTCTAACACCATCTGCTTGGAGAAAGCGTCAGATCCCACAAGTTAAGGGCTCAGTCCCACAAGACTGGCCCCCCCCCCCCCACTTAAACCCAGTTGCAGGTTCACGTTGTCACGTGAACTCTGACCAACGAGCTATAAATTGGAGATTCCCACAATCCTCTCCTTGGCTTTGATAATTTGCTAGAATGGCTCATAGAACTCAGGACAACAGTTTACTTACTAGATTCCTGTTTATTATAAAAGGTTGCAACTCAGGAATAGCCAGAAGGAAGAGATGCATAGGACAAGGTTTGGAAGTTCTCCAAACCCCGTCATTTAGGGTTTTTAAGGAGGCTTATGTAGACATGACAGATTAAATCCTTGGCCATTGGCAATTACTTCAACCTCCCGCTTCTCCCCTCCCCAGAGGTCAAGGGGTGGGGCTGAAAGTTCCAACTCTCTAAATCACAGGGTTGGTTCCCCTGGCAACCAGCGCCCATCCTCTGGGGCTTTCCAAAAATCACCTCCTTAATGTAAAGTGAGGTTGAGAGGGGCTTGTTATGAATAACAAAAAATGCTCCTTTCACTTTCTTTGCTCTAATCACTTAGGAAATTCTAAGGATTCAGAACTGATGACAAAGACCAAATATGTACTTCTTATTATAAATCACAATATCACAGCAATAAAAAACTCAGTAATATGACATGACAGACAGTGGTTTGCTGGAACTCAGTCTGCACTTAGGTGAATCCAAGCCTGACTAAAGGCACTGCTTCTTTGGAAGTTGATATCCTTGTTCTGTGATGGTTCAGTGTCTCCCCTGACTTTTCTCTGTTTCACCCACTAAAAAAGAAATGGTCATGCAGCAGCATGCTGTCCCATCACTTCATGTTTCCTTGGTGTGAACACATCACCTTGCATATTGTCATCCTCCATTATTTTTATCATTACATGAGACAAAGTACAGGTATGCCTCACTATCCAAATATTTCATGTCCCAATTCTTGTCTGAAACTTCAGGAACCAAGTAGGTTCATATAACGTGGCCCCTCTCACTATCCAAACTGGCCGTGTGAGCCACCCTCAACTAGCCAAACTCAGGGACCAGGTGGGGAATTCCTGAAGGATGACCTGGGACCAGAGTTAACTTACTGGGACTCAGTGGTGAACACTGGTATCTTAAGGCAGTATTGATATGGGGGAATTTAGTCCAGAGAGCTGGAGAAATGTCTCCCCTTTGTCAAACATTAAACTAATTGGTTGGCTTTTTTCAGTAAGGTCCTGAGGGAAAGCTGTGCTTATCCGTTTGACAAAAAAAATTTTTTTTTGGCCGTGCCACATACATGCACAGCTTGCGGGATCTCTGTTCCCCGACCAGAGATAGAACCTGTGCCCCCTGCAGTGGAAGCGCAGAGTTCCAACCACTGGACCACCAGGAGTTCCCCATTTGGCAAATATTTATCAGGGGTCTACTATGTGCCAGATTCTTTGCTAGATACTGGGGATACAGCAGTGAACAAAACAGATAAAAATTCCTGAGCTTATAGAGCTTATATTGGGAGACAGAGAAACAAGATTAAAAAATAAAATATATAGTGTGTTAAGTGATGGTAAGTACTATGGAGAAAAATTAAGCAGAAAGGGTGCAGGGAGGGGGGCAATTTCAGGTAGAGGGTGGTAGGTCTCTTTTAAATAGGGTGGTGTCTTGTTTACATTCCCTAGAGGCAGAGCCAAAACCAAAATTCTAGTTCAAGTGACTCACTGGGGCAGGAGGAGGGGTGGACACATGGGTCAGAATTCTATGACATCATTGCTTCTCCAAAGAAATCACTTTGGTTCACAGAATCCTCTTCAGGAATGTAAGCTCTATATGTGTAAGAATTTTGTATTATAAAGGTGTGCCTTTATGGCTAGATCTGATTCTAGAACTGCCATTGATATGACATGCCTTCATTCATTCTTCTTTTTTTTTATTGGAATATAGTTGATTTACAATGTTGTGTTAGTTTCAGGTGTACAGCAAGGTGAATCAGTTATACATATCCACGTATCCACCCTGTTTTAGATTCTTTTCCAATATAGGTCATTACAGAGTATTGAGTACAGTTCACTGTGCTATACAGTAGGTCCTCATTAGTTATCTATTTTATATACAGTAGTGTGTATATGTCAATCCCAATCTCCCAGTTTGCTCCCCTCCCCTTTCCCTCCAGTAACCATGAGTTTCTTTCTTACATCTGTGACTCTGTTTCTGTTTTGTAAATAAGTTCATTTGTACCATTTTTTTAGATTCTACATATAAGCATATGGTATTTGTCTTTCTCTCCCTGACTTACTTCACTCAATATGACAATCTCTAGATCCATCCATGTTGCTGCAAATGGCATTATTTTGTTCTTTTTTTTGGTTGAGTAATATCCCATTGTATGTATGTACTACATCTTCTTTATCCATTCGTCTGTTGATGGACATTTAGGTTGCTTCCATGTCCTGGCTATTGTAAATAGTGCTGCAATGGACATTGGGTGCATGTGTCTTTTCTAATCATGGTTTTCTCTGGATATATGCCCAGGAGTGGGATTGCTGGATCATATGGTAACTCTGTTTTTAGTTTTGTAAGGAACCACCGTAGTGTTCTCCATAATGGTCTTACCAATTTACATTCCCATCAACAGTAAATGAGGGTTCCCTTTTCTCCACACCCTCTCCAGCATGTATTGTTTGTAGATGTTTTGAAGATGACTCATTCATTCTTGATGGGAATGAAAGGGGTTTGTGAATCTTCTGCCATCTGAGGGAGCAGACCTTCACTGAGTTTCTTTCTGTTCATTCTTTAACCTTTTGAAAGACTTTAAAAATATATGAGCCATCTTTACTTTTTCCTCTCCTGTATTTGTTTTGCCTGAAGCTGTGGCTATAGGATTAATATTAATAAAAGTCTTTCTGGAAATTTAAGAGAGCCTTAGTTATGTAACTGTTGATTTCTTCTCAGTCCAGTTGGACTTACGGAAGAAAGCTATTTTCATTCAGAAAATTGAAATTTTCCAAAAGTAATTTTGACAAGAAACTAAAGGAGAACTCATAACAGGACAAAGCAAGTTCTTGGCTCCTGGCGTGGCCAAAGTCCAGCTTCAGAGTGATGCAGTTGTTTTCTTCAGACAAACTCCCCTTTTCCACTCCTCCCTGCCTGCCGTGCATGCTAACTGTACCTATTGAGCATTGGGGACCTGACTAGTGTGACTCAGAAAGTTTTTGTTTTTTTTTAATTTTGATAATTTACACTTGAATGGTCACATGTGGCTAGTGGCTACCATATTGGACAGTGCAGTTATAGAGCATAATTATCAACTGGAAGAAATTTTACTTTTAAAAACTGAATTTTTATCATTTTTTAAAAATGTATACTTGGATTACTTTCCATTCTTTGGTATTTAACAATAGTTTTTCCAACTTTTGCCCCCTTAATAAACCCCTCCACCGCCAGATCAATGTGCATTTAATCCCAACAGCAATTGTTCATTGGATTTATTTTGAAATAAAGCCATTTAATTTTTCATCAACAGAGTCATCAGAATCTGCCACAATAGGAGGAATAATTACTCTGTTTTTAATAGCTGCTGTCGTCATAAGCACCGTAATGATGCTGAAACGGATCGGTTACATATGCTTAAGAAATGATTTCCCCAAAGTTTTGGTACGTATTTTTTTTAATTCCTGTCTTTATTTTTCATTTTAACTTAAGAATTTTTATTATACGCTTAAATATTTTCACAGAAGAAAACCCCATTGTCTCAGAACATCAAGGTGTTTTATCACTCTGGGTTCTTTTCCATCCCTATAAACCTCTATTTTGAATTTTTTCTGCTTTCTTTTTATACTTTGTCCACATATGATTTTCAATAATCACATAGTTTTCCATTGTTATTAATGTCTTCTTTTTCCCTTAATCATTTCTCAACTGTAGGGCATTTGGATTGATTTCTTTTCCTTTCATGGCTGTCTTTGGCCATTATGAATAATGCAATGAACATTTTTATACAGGTTGTCTTTTTAGTTTGGATTACTTCCATGGAATAGATACACAAAGTGAATTTATCTTATATAAAAATATAAAGAATTAATTTATAATGCTAGTGTCAACATAGAGATGGACACCTTTCTCCAAAGCTCTGCTGGCATTAATTAATCATTTTTTCTACTTTTGTTCATTTATCGTAGTATAACTGTCCCCCAGAGTTGCTCTTATTTGTGTTCATTGTTAGTGAAACCAGCCATTTTGTCTTCATATTTTCTCTCTGCTACCTGAGGCATATTCTTCCTGCTCAGAGCCTTTAGCACTCAGCTAAGTCTGAGTATTGATCTTACATATTTCTAAAGCCTCCTCATGTGTTTTGACTCAAGCACTTTGCCCATCATTTTTCATTTTCCCTATCATGTCACTTTCCTTCTACATTAGAAAATAATCAGAAATATCTTATTTTTCTATGTTTGAACTCATTCACCTTCTTCTTCTAATTTTTTTAACAGCCACAAATAAATATCCCTCCACAGGTGATAAAAGTGTAGTCTTTTTATTTTTTAATTCTTTTGTTTCTTTAAAATTTTTTTAATTGAAGTATAGTTTATTTACAATGTGTTAGTTTCAAGTGTACAGAAAGTGATTCAAGTGTACAGGAAGAATATATATATATTCTTTTTCAGATTCTTTTCCATTATAGGTTATTACAAGATATTGAATATAGTTCCCTGTGCTATACAGTAGGTCCTTGTTGTTTACCTACTTTATACATAGTAGTATGTTTATGTTAATCCCAAATTCCTAATTTATCTCTTCCCACCCCTGTCCCTTTTCCCTTTTGGTAAACATAAGTTTGTTTTCTATGTCTATGAATCTATTTCTGTTTTGTAAATAAGTTCATTTGTATCATTTTTTTTAGATTCCACAAATAAGTGATAGCATAGGATATTTGTCTTTCTCTCTGACTTTCTTCACTTAATATGATAAACTCTAGGTCCATTCAAGTTTTTTGCAAATGGCATTATTTCATTCTCTGTTATGGATGATGTACTCTTCTTTTTCTTGTTCTTATTTTTTCAGGTTGGGTTGGGGGAGGGATTGTTTGGGGGGAGGCGTGCTTTTGGAGTTTTTAATTACCATTAGTGTTTGAACCTAGATGGCATTTGGTTGTAGCTTATGAGAAGTAAATTGCTCTGTGTTGGATTTCTTCCACACTATGATCCCTGTATTGCAAAAATGGTTGGTTTTTATCTATCAGTGTAACTTTTATCTTTGTGTCTTTAACAATGTATATTTTGAATCTTTTATGTTAGTGTTCAGTTGCAAGTTTATTCTCAGCCTTCACTCCAACTCTTCTGTTGGCCATGTACTGCTTTGGCCTTGAGGTCTTAGGTAAATCCCACTCCAATTCATATTTCTCATGCAGCCTTGAGATATAAAGGCCCCTAGCACCACACCCATCACCTCCTAGGTAATCTTCTGCCTGAATTACCTAAACTCATTACTAACCCTCCTCCCAGGTCTCCCTGGGGCTCTTCCCATCCTTAAAATGCACCCAAATTATATGCCAATTATATTTATACCTGTTATTGTGCTAACCCCAAGTAATGACAGGAGGTATTGTTATCTTGTGTCTGCCTGGTATTTCTCCATTAAAAATTGTTACTCTGTGTTTAAGTAAAAACTCTAGGAATAGTAAAACAGAACACCCTAGGTCTAGTATGTCTGTGTATGTATGTTTAATCAAGAACAGATATTAAACATTTTAAACAATGTCTTTTCTCTCTCTCCCATCCCCCTCCCCTCCCCCTCCTTCTCCTCTTTTGCATTTAACAAATAGGTGTTGTGTATTTACTGTGTGTCCACATGTTATAGGTGCTGGGGATCTAGATGTGAATAAAGCAAACAAAAAATGTGCCCTTATGGAGCTTAAAGTCTGAAAAATGGGGGAAGAGACAATGATAATTTATAGATGATATGACTGGCTAAGTAAGAAATTCAGCATCTGGAGACGAATTATTAGGACTAATAAGTTTAGCAATGTGTTACACACAAAATAATCAATATAAAAATGCTTGCGTTTTTATACACTAGCAACAATCACTTAGAAAACAAATATACTTTTATATAAGTTGCTTTTCAACATCCAAGAAATTAAGTACACAAATCATAGCAAAAAGCTCTGTGAATTTTCACAAACTCAGTGTACCCACATAACTCACACCCAGATCAAGAAAGAAAACATGACCACCTCCCCAGAAGTCTCTCCTACCTATTAGTCACTGCCCACATCCAGGATAACCACTTTCCTGATTACTAACAGCATAGATTAGTTTTACCTGGTTTTGAACTTGGAATCATACAGTTAAATGGAATAATGTGATTTAAATGAAAACATACCGTTTTTATAATACCATTACAATGGTAATAAAAATATTTTAAAAACAAGGAAGATATCTAACAGAAGATGTCACAAGCCCATTGTGGAGAAAATTATCTAACCTTATTGAAAAGCATTAACAAAGATCTAGTCAAATGGAGATCCCAGAGACAGACCCACATATGTGGAAACATGACTAATGACAAGTAGGAATTGCAGTGGGGAAAGGATTGACAGGTCAATAAATGTTATCTATATGGGGGGAAATGAAATTGGATCCCTACCTCACACCATACACAAACATCAATTTCAGGCTTATTAAAGACTGTAATGTGAAAGGCAAAACTGTTAAAAGTTTTAGAAGGCAATAAAGGAGATTCTTACTTTGGGGCAAGGAAGATTCAGCAGAAACCATGAAGAAAGAAAAGTGATACATCTTCTTACATTAAAGTTGAGAACTTCTTTCCATCAAATGTTATCATAAAGAGAGTAAAATGTTAAACCAGAGACTGGGGGAAATTACATATAGCATAAATAATGAACAAATAATTGGCATCTAGATTATAGATTATATAAAGAGCCTCTACAAATCAATAAGAAAAATGATGAACAACCCAATGGAACAATTCATCCCGAGGCTAGGTCTGGATAGAGTCAGGGAAAAGTAGGCTTGTCAAATTGGGCAGCCTGAGCAAGAGAACAGAGAGGAGGAGGATGTCAGTGATGATTCCAGGTCTGTGAAAGGAATCTCGTGACCACCCTCCTCAGCGTGACCCCATTGTAGCCAGTCTCCTTAGCCCACCTCACCTTCTGTGTCCTGGAGGTGCTGGATCAGACCAAGCTGCAGTCTCCCTGCTCTTCTCACCTCTGACCCTTTAGGGGTCACCTGCCTCTCTAAGGTCCTGCAGTCCAGAGGGCTTTGACCCCAGTGGAATCGGCTCCCTTGAATCTCTCCTTACTCACAGTTCCTTGACACCCTTAAGAATGTCAGCAGTCCAGGGCTGAAATCTATCCAGACTAAATGGATAGATTCCCCTGACAAGCAAGAAGCAGCGAGGAAACAGCAGCAGGAAGGAGCGGGCCAGTCTCTGCTGCAGGCAGCCTCCTGGTTTGAAACCCAGCCTCCACCACTTAGTATTCCTGAAGCTTGTGAAACTTGGGCAAGTTTCTTAACCTCTCTGCCTCATTTTCTCACCTCTAAAGTGGGGATAAGAATGGTAAGCCTACTTCACAGAGCGGTTGTGAGGGTAAAATGAATTGTAACATGTGTAGATGACTAGAAGCAGTGCCCTGCAAATAGCAAACACTATGTAACCATTAGCCATTATTGCTGTTGTTGTCGTCATCGTCCTCATTACCACCTTCCCCATCACTGTGTAGTTAACCTCATTAAGTTTTATTATGTCAGAAAGTAAAGAACAAACACTCAGAATTGATAACCTCTGTTGTTTTTTTTTTTTTAAAGAATTTTTATAAATTGTCAGTCTGTGTATTTCCCGAGCTGCCTTCGTTGGAAAAAGTGGCTACCGTGGAGGTCATTCACATCAACAGAAAGAAGAAAGTGTGGAATTATAATTATGATGATGAAAGTGACAGCGATAATGAAACAGCCCCCCGAATAAGCGCAGGTGGTTACACCACGCACGGACTAACGGGCAGGCTGTGTCCCGCCTCTGTGTCCTCGGCCACCTTGGAGGACTGCAGTGACCCGGCTACTGAGGAGTGTGACCTGCCCGAGCCCAAGGCTGGTGCTGAGGCCCTGATGGCACCAGGGCCCAGCCCCTGGCAGTCGGAATGCACAAGTAGGGGCTACCAGGGGAGAGGGAACCTGCTGCAGGACCACTTTTCCGAGGAGGACAGCAGCTCCACGGAGGGGTCTGGGGACAGAATTGTCTTCAATGTGGATTTGAACTCTGTGTGCGTGAGGGCCCTTGAGGACAACGACGACTCAGAAGTCACTCCAGTGTTACCATCTCGTCCAGAAGAGACAGTCGTGCTAGAGGACCCCGACGAGACAGAATCGGACCTTCTGGTGGCCAGTGGAGAAGGGACACAGCTGCCCTTCCCCGGCCCCTCTGCGGAGTGCCCGTGGCCTGAAGATACTCCTTCTGATAAAAGTGACACTTCCGAGTCGGATGTTGACATGGGGGATGGTTATGTAACGAGATGAATGAATCAAGAAATATTTAATTGGACACCTGCTACCTCCGGTGCTGTCCCTCCCAGCACCCCCACTTGCTCCTTTGGGGTCTCCAAGTGTTCTCCGAGGGAAGGATTAGGAGATTGGTGACATCATCTGTGCAAATTCCCAGTCTGGGGGAAGGGGAGGTGGGAAACAGAGTATTCTGGTATCATTCAGTGCGTTGTTTACCTGTTCAAAGTGATTTGCTTTGAAGGGAAACGGCCCTGTCCATTCCCTTTATTCTCATGGGTGTCTAATGTTTCTGTATCATGTTTCCCAGAGTAAAGAGCAGGGTTTATGGCAGGAGCAGTCAGCATTGTTTTCCACAGGCTCCAGGAAAGCAGCAGAAAAAGAGAAGGGAGGCTGGGCTGCGGGAGAGAAAGCGGCACACACCAGGAAACAGACGCACACGCTTCGGGTTGGGTTAGAAGTAGGGAAGGTCCAGCCAAGTCTTGGGCACCTCCCAGATGATATTCTGTCGCCTACGCTCTTGAAAATTCAACTCTCAGCCCCTTGCACAACTCTCCTCAATCTGAGTGAGGAAGACAGACACACCATAAATAACTCTAGTGCGGGGCGGGTGACTAATACAGAAACATTTGCATAAGGGAGAGGGATAGAATCTCTGTGTCATACTTTAAGATTTAATTTTGTACAATGGTTGGAGGTTGGTAAAAAAGAAAACACGCTTTTTAATATAAACTTGGGAATGTCTTCAGAGTTGTTTCTTATTAGACAGGATATATATGCAGCGGATGTGTGGTTCTGCTGGCATCTCTAGGTTGCACAAAACTCCCTCCAACTCTGTGCAGTGGCCTCTGGGGGCCAAAGGCACATTCTCCCTCCCTGCGTTCAAGTTCATGTGAGGTGTTCTAGCGACAGGCGTCAGGCAGTGTCTTACACCCCCTGGTACTTACCCTGCTCTGGGTTTTCCAACCTCACCACTGCAAAGCTGAAAAAGAGGAAATTAGGCCTTTCTCAGCAGTGTTGTGAGAGAAACGATTATTGCCAAAGAAATGACTTGGCTTTGTGTTGTTGCTTATCCCTGGGGGGAGGGGGGAGTTACGGTAAAGAAGACCCTCTCAAACTGGATTTGCTAATGGAGTGTTTTAAAATCAGTTTATTTGCGGGGAATGGGCATTATAGAGGCCGTGCCTGTTCTCTGGAGAAAATCTGGGGAATACTGCATGGTGTAAACCACCACCATCCAGATATCACCTCTGGGTTGGCGTTGGAGTGTATGTATTTAACTTGCGGCTCCTTTCAAAGCATGCATTTAATGTAATGGGGACACGGCACGTACAGTTTTGCAACCTGTTTTACAATCTGTTTTCCACTCACCCGGAGGAGGAACGTGCCCTTCCACCTCTGCACCTGCCCCTGCCAATCCGGTGAGAGCGGCCTCTCGAGACTGACGCGCGGGGGCGGGGTCCGAGGCAGGGGCGGGGCTTCGTGTCGCCCCGCCCCGCCGGTTCTCGGAAGCAGCCTCGGGGCGGGCGGGCCGGTTCTCCCCTACGCCGGCGCGGAAGCGGGCGTAGGGGTGCGTACCCCGGCGCCCGGCGGCTGCTCGCGGGCCCCCGAGCGCCCTCCCGGGCTCCATGCGCGACCATGGCGCAGAGCCTCCGGAGCTGGCTGGGCGGCTGCCTCCTGGTGTCAGGTGAGGGGTCTGCGGGGAGGGGACGCCGGGCATTCTCCGGAGTGTCGGCTCAATCACTCGCCCAGCGCGCTTCCCAAGCCGGGCTGCCTGCGCGAGGATCCGGCCCCGCCGTGGCGCTGCGTCCCGACCCGAGGTGCGCTCGGGAACCAGGAGGCCCGGCTACGACGTCGGGCAGCGATGGCCCCAAAGACACACCCCTGAGCGGACCCCAGAGGCGCACTCAAAGTGACTAAGTGCCTGGGCGGGCCGTCAGGGCCTCCCACTAAGTCCCCAGCACCCCAAGATCTGAATTCTGCCCCTCAACTCCGCAGCTCTATGGTTTCTGAGTTCTAAATCCAGTGAAACCCTTCCTGTCCTGCTCTAAATTGCCAGCCCAGGTTCAAACAGCACTATGGATCCCTCCTTCCTTTCTGATGAACTCATCCCTGGCCTTCCAGGGTACCTTGCTCTCCGGTTTCCCTCCTACCTACCAGCCAGTTTCTATTTGGGATCCTCCCCCTCTACCAGATCTCCATACAGCCAAGTTCATGCCCGAGCCCTCTTCTCTCCTTCCCCTACACTATCCCTTTTGGGGGGTATCAGCAGAACTCTAGCGTTAAATACCAGGTATGGGCTCATGACTCTCAAATTTATATCTGTTGGCATTAGTTGGGTGATGGGCCGGTGGCGGTTTAATATACTCTTCTCTGTACTTTTGTGTATGTTTGGCATTTTCTATTAAAAAGTTTAACAACTATTTCTGTCTCTAGCCCAAATCTATATTCTGTGCCCCAGGCTCATTCACCCTGCTGTCTCTGATATTCCGACTTACGTATCCTTCAGCATCGCAAACCTAATGCAAATTCTAAACTGGGACTCTTGATTTCCCTGTCCCCAGCCCCAGTCAGGCCATCAGGTGCTTAAGCCAGGAATGGATATTAACATCTACTTCTTCACACCAAATGTATCAGGAAGCCTAGATTTTATACCTCTGGAAATATATCTAAAATCCATCTACCCACCCCTTCACACCTTTCTACCACCACCCAAATCCAGGTCACCGTCAGCCATCCCCACTTCACTCTTACTATCCTCCTCCCCTTAGCAGTTTCTTCTCTTCAAATACAATCCAGACTCCTGAGCACAGCTAAAGCATGTCTCTCCTTCACCCACATGCCCATTTGAAGACTTGGAGCCATAGGGAAGACCTGAGTATTGGATATGGTTATTTTCTTGGACAGCCTTTTAGAGGAAGAGAGTTGCCAACTTTTTCCCCTTTATTTTTACAGCATTAGGAATGGTGCCACCTCCTGAAAATGTCAGAATGAATTCAGTTAATTTCAAGAACATTCTACAGTGGGAGTCGCCTGCTTTTCCCAAGGGGAATCTGACTTTCACAGCTCAGTACCAAAGGTAAGTCTGGGGTGCTCTTGGCAGAGGATGGTGGCTTTGGCTGGGCTGGTCACTGGGCCGGACCAAGGAGAGAGTCTGACTGCTGTCACCCCAGTGACCTTGACAGCCCAGGGGGAGCCTCTCTCCTGGCCTTCTTTCCGTCCCAGAAATTCTTGTGGAAGCTCTGTTCTCTGAAAACAGACAAGTAAAATCCTCTTTCCTTTTTCTTGTGATGGTTCATGGTGTGACAGACATTTTATCACGTAGATGGTGAGTGTCATTGGCCCCCGTGGCAGCCTACTGCAATGCAAACATATCGGGCTTGTCACTATTAATGTTTTTTAAGAGACAAATGCCGGTGGTGACCATCTTCCAGTTATTAGAGTAGTATTGCTAGAAGTCAACAGTGGAAGCTATCCAAGAAAACTGAGGTATGCAAAGCAGGCAGGAAGCCCCTTGCTTGCTTACCACTGACCCCCTCCAGTAGGTTATAAACTGCACACCCCAGTGCTGGGGGGTGCAGATCATTTGCATAGTGGGCACTCAGTCACTCTGAAATTGAATGTAAGGCAGCTGCTGGCTGTTGGCTGTGTCCTCTGAAGACAGCAGACGCTTATGAAGGAAGGGTATCACCAACCACGATGGCCTCAGTGGTGCTCTGACCTCCCAGGACCTGCCCGGCCTGTCGGTTTTTCCCTGTGCCAGCCCTCCCTTGGCAGCCTGCCACTGTACACCACAGGCTGGAGTGCAGATGAGGCACCTTTGTGCCAGGTGCAGACACAGCAACAGGAGGCCAAAGGCCAGTGAGCCGCACACCTGCTTCCGGTGTGACTCAGAAACTTTGTCAAAGGCAGACAACTCCTTCAGTGAGGAGGGAGGAAATGGGGCTCTCAGATGCCATGGTTCCCACACTCCTCCCACCTGGCCTTTATTTTACAAACATATCCAAGGCCTGCTAAGTCAGAGAAGAAGGAGAAAGATGAATAAGATAACCCTCGTTTACATTTTTTTTAAACTTTTTAGTTCGAAATAATTCCCAGGTAACAAAACATTTCAAACTTTCAAGTATAATACAAAGAACTTCCAAAGAGCTGATATTCACCAATTTTTAAGGTTCGCCGCATTTTCTTGCTTTTGCCCCTTAATATTTCATTGTGTACTTCATAAGAGCAAAGATAAACTTTTACATCGCCGTGGTACAGTTATCAAGATTTGGTAGCTTCGCCAATAATACAGTCCTTTAAGTCCATATTCCAGGTTTGTCAGTTTCCCCAAGGACTTAATAAGCATCATTCTGAGATTTATTTTCCTCCTGCGGTGTATTTTCTAGCACTGACTGGTTTTATAATTTCGTCTCTGTGTTTTCTCCACTCTGTCTTGATAGCTCTAGGGATTTCACTGTGGAAAATGAACTTCCCTCTCTGTCTGTCCCTCTCCCCTGTGGTTTATTTCTTGTTGTTCTGTTCTTTGCTTCTTTGCCATTGGAGTAGAGGTGTTTGGTTTTAGGTGTTTGTCTTTTAGATGAGAGCTCCCAGCAACCAGGAATGGATACCTGGGTTCCAGGTCTCCTCAGCATAGACGTGCAGACCAAGCATGGCCTGTGCTGGGGAAAACAAAACACGTGCTGGGTGTGGAAGAAATTTGATCCTGAAAAATCTGATTACCCTTCTGTGGCTCTGGAAAAGGTTTGATTAGAATTTAACCTGAGCGGTTGCATAGCACAGAAACTCTTGTTGTATGTGTACATTGGGTAGGGGTGACCGGTGGTGGAGGGGACTTCAGAGGATGGCTTGGTGATTTTAATATGGAAACATCTAAAACAATTAGATGTAAATATGGGGAATAGATCCTATTAGCTACTTGATGGGAAGAAAAATATATGTAGATGCAATAAAAATGACCTAATGAAAGGGAAATTATTGCAGAACAACTCTTGAAATACTCTGTGTTCCACCCAATTCATGCATTAGTTTAAATGCATGGAAAGAAATGGCCACATGTGAGAAAACCCCCTTCATGAAATGACCCTTGGATTTCCCCAGTGATGGGATGTTAGGCAGCCACGAAGAGTTGATTGATTAGAGAAATGTTTGTGGTCTATTAAGTAAAAAAAGCAGACAGTAAGATAGCATAAGCCCAATTATCTCTGCCTCCTAAGAGTGCAGTGGAGTGTGGGGTGGTGCCTGAGGCAATGGGCTCTGAAGTCAAGCAGACCTGAGTCCCATGGGCGAGTTTCTTAGGCTCTCCACGCCTGTGCCTCATCTATAAAATAGGAGTGATGTCAGTTCCGCCCTCCTGGGGTTGTGAAAATTCAGTGAGATAATACTGCGAAATCAGTGCCCTACCTGACACCTACGTGCTTGACAAGTGTTGGCTGTTATTATTCTTATCACCATCACCTTCATTGTTACCTCTTAGGGTAGCCAGATTGGTTTTGGCACCAAGACAGGAAGGTGCCAGTCAGACAAAATTCTTACTTTTTGCAAGACCAGAGCCTGGATTTCCTTACGTCAGCTAATTATAGCTCCTTTGGCTGTTGTGAGGTTAAGTTACACGCACCTGGTAGGTATTCTCAAACATTTCTTTCCTTCCACTTCATGTTTCTGCCACCCTCCCTTCAGGGGTTGGTGCCAGGGCTGGAGATCTGAGGTCAACGAATTTTATAATTTTTCCAGCGTAACTGAACAATAGTCATTTACAAGACGTTATTTGAAATCATTGTGATACACTTATTTTGGCTAATCTGTGAATATCAACATTTCACAAACCATGCCCCACAAGTTTCAGAAATACATAGTCAAAGAAGGCAGCTTTCTTGGTCAAATATGTTGAATACTCAACCCCTTTTTGGAAAGACACGTTTTATTAGGATATGAAAGTCTCTGAGCAGTTCTGTTGTGAAGACAGACACCTATTCATGTCTCACCCAGTTTTTGCCCCAAATTGTTTGACTGTGGGATGGATTATTTTTGAAATGTCTTATGATACCTCAAGGATCATTAAGGTTCCATGGAGCACAGTTTGGAAAATGCTCCTATGAATGATACATAGTATTCTTTGAAATTGACAATAAAGAATTTGCTTTATTCTTCTCTCATCATCCTCCATTGTCCTTTGGTAGCAGAAGAATAAAGCACCAGTCAGCCTCAGAGCGACTGAGGTTAGAACTCTCATGATTTCTTCTGATTTTGTAGTTATAGGAAATTCCAAGATATATGCACTAGTACTGTCTTGACGGAATGTGATTTCTCAAGTCTTTCCAAGTATGGTGACCACACCTTGAGGGTCAGGGCTCAATTTGAAGACGAGCATTCAGACTGGATAAACATCACCTTCTGTCCTGTGGATGACAGTAAGCCATCTCGGTTTTTATTTTGTTGTTATGCCATCATCTTGCCTTGATTATTTCCCCCTTGGTTGGCCCGTTAGCAAGAATTCTTTGAGTGCCACAAAGTGGATGGCCTTGCACAAGGAGCTTAGGGAATGTAATAAAGAGGGCTGTGGCCTTAAAGAAGTTTGTGGGAGAGATAGGACAGGATAGGCATAAAGCAATAAGATAATTAAATATAAATTTGATGACTTTAATGCCTCGAGGGTAAAAACGAGTTGGGGCCAGTACTGTTAATGAGAAAAACTAGAAGGATTTGTGTGTTGAATTTTGGGGGAGGAAGTCAGTTTGGAATCATGACTTAAAGAAATGTGATACCATCAGCAGAAGAATAAAGACTGATTTTAGGCAGGTGTAGAGACAGAAAGACCAGCTGGCCCAGGATGAAGGACAGAGGGACGGATACAGCTGATGGCAGATGGGTTGGGTCAGGTTGGCATTGAAAAAAGTATTCCCGGGTTAGAGCTGGAAGGTCATGGGGACCCACCAGAGGTCATGAAATGAACATCATTAGAACATCAGGAATTGAAAACTAATTAAACCACCAGATAGCAATTGAGAGAATAAGGAGGATAAGAATCTCATGAACAGAACTCAAGTGCAGCCCTCCAAAGAGCAGATCGAGAGATGCATTAGAAGGATTGCCCAGGACTTCCCTGGTGGCACAGTGGTTAAGAATCCGCTTGCCAATGCAGGGGACATGGGTTCAAGCCCTGGTCTGGGAAGATCTAGTTTCAGACTTTGTTGGAAAATGTATTTGCTGGAAAGTGGTTTAATTATATAGGTTCAACACTAAAAATAGAAATACCATCTGTTGCTTCCAACCCAGCAATGGAAATAAAGAAAATTCAACCCAACAGAAAGAAAAAAAGAGGAGAGGAATAAGCCATTTAAAAAAAAAAAAAAGAAAAGGAGTCTTTACAGAAAACACAAAGTAATGTAGTTGGAATAATTCCAAATATATCAAATCACAGTAAACATAAATGGACTAAACCTGATTGATAAAGGCAAAGATTAAAAGATTTTTTTTTTTTTTTTAAGAAACAAAATCCAAGAATCCTCCTTAGCCATGTCTGTCAGCGTCACCTCAGCAGTGTATCACAGGGCAGAGTACTTCAGTAGCCCAGTTGGTCTGCCCAGTTACGAAAAATAAATGTTGATGTTTTTAACATGTGAATTTTGATTGTCATTTTGCTTTGTTCTCATACTTAGCCATTATCGGACCTCCCAGAATCCAAGTAGAAGCACTTGCTAATTCTTTACATATGCGTTTCTTAGCCCCGAAAATTAAGAATGAACCTGAAACATGGACCATGAGGAATATTTATAACTCATGGACTTATCATGTGCAATATTGGAAAAATGGCTCTGACGAAAAGGTAAGCATGGTGAATCACATGCATTGCAGATGTAAGCTCCCTCTCCTTTGCTCAGTGTTGGTCGGAGGGAGGCTTTGCCAGGTGGCAGCACCTTATGGTCCAGAGCAGGGGTCCCCAACCCCGAGGATCTAATGCCTGATGATCTGAGGTGGAGCTGATGCAATAATAATAGAAATAAAGTGCACAATAAATGTAATGCTCTTGAATCATCCCGAAACCATCCTCCCCGCCCCTGGTCCTTGGAAAAATTGTCTTCCACAAAACCGGTCCCTGGTACCAAAAAGGTTGGGGACCGCTGGTGCAGAGGATCTCAGGCCTGGTCCTTTGAGCTCCAGAAGCTTCCCATTGTGGGGGATGGCCGGTATGTCAGGTCATGCTTCCCAGTCCACAAGGGCAATGCACAGAGCAGACTTCCTGGGTGCTGGTGCAGGAGCTCAGGCCTTTCTCTCCCCAAAGGGAAGTCGCCTGAGAAGGCAGAGCTGACTCAGCTGTTGGCTGGCGGAACTTGGAGTCAGCAGAGTCAGGTGATTAGTGAATGTCTACTGTTTCATGGCATGAGGCCCCAGTACACCACAGAATAGTCAAGTCTGTGGCCAGGGCAGCCCCAGCCCTGGATGAATGGTGGGTGTCACATTTTACTGGACTGACCCCACTTTTCCCCATTGCTTTCCTCCTCTTCCAGGGACAGTGCCTTTCACAACATGGGCTGGGAGTGGAAAGATCCTGTTGGAACGTTGCCCCTGCCATTGTGTGACTCTAGTCACATTCTTGACCTCAGCTTCTCAGGTCTGCAAAATGGGCATATAATCCATTTCATTAATAAAGTGAGGATAATAACCTACTTTATAGGATTGTTGAGGAATTTAATGACATAATGAAAAAAGTAAGCTTGTCCCATTACCTGAACAATGGGTATGGTCAATACGTGAGGTTCCCGTCCCCTTGTGTAGACGTGTTAAGGCTATTTTCATTCATCTTTGGTCAACTCTTACACTTAGTGCTTCTGAGTTGAATGCCATCTGTGGTCCTAAACTAACTTACGTATATTTTATGTAAGTTAAGTTATGCGTATGTTATCTCTTCTGCATTAAATGTTGATTTTATCACTGATTCTCAAGCGTTTGGGAAGAAGGGGTCACCTGTGTATATTGTCTGAGGAATGATGTAATTAAATTTATATCTACCTACTATGTAGCCCCCCAAAAATCTCAAGTTAATTTCCCCCCCCAAAAAATGTTCTGTTGTGATCAATTTGTAACATATATAAATGTCAGATCACTATGTTGCACACCTGAAACCAATAAGATATTGTATATCAACTATACTTCAGTTTTTAAAAATGCTTCGTTAACTGACGCAGGGTATCTGCCTTCTTCACAGAATAGATGATTTTGCTTATAGTCAAGACCCCAGGATTTGTGTACCTAGGAAGCAACACAGAAAGTTTTATGGTCACTTATCAAATGCAAGTGTGCCTGCTAAAGTCTGGAGATAACTCCTGGAGCTAGCAGCCTACTGTGATTAAGGATCAGATTCCACAGTTACCAGGCCTGAGTGCCTCCTGCCCCAGGCATGAAATTCAAAACCCAGTTTATGTCTTTAGCTTCTTACCTAGAATATGCCCTCAGGACAGGCATATGGTTACACATTTGTGCCTTCACTCTGCCTGCCTGCAGTGTGGAAGACTTTGGTGGGACACACAGAGTGTTGGAAAGGCTGCCTGCTCCCCAGTGCCTCCCTTACTGTGCCTGCAGGGTCACCTTTACCAGTTTATAGGTGCTATAGACTCAGCGTTTGTGTTCCCTTCCCCCTCTCCCCACCCCACCCACACTCCCCTGCAAATTCATACTTTGAAACCTTATCCCCAATGTGATGGTAGTAGGACGTGGAGCCTTTGGGAGGTGATTAGGTCATAAAGGTGGAGCCCTCATGAATGGGATTAGTGCCCTTATAAAGGAGGCCCCAGAGAGTTCCCTTGCCCCTTCCACCATGTGAGGACTCCTGAGAAGACCCAGCTATGGACCAGGAAGCAGGCCCTCCTCAGACACCAGATCTGCCAGTGCCTTGATCTTGGACTTCCCAGCCTCCAAAACTGTGGGAAATAAATGTTGATAAACCACCCAGCCATTGGTATTGTTACAGCAGCCTGAAAGAAATAAGATTAAAGGGTTCCCTTCTAGAATGCAGGTGTCTCTGAGAGCGTGCCATGTTAGGTCACGAGCTAAGAGCATTAAAAGCTTTTAGAAATTCTTTCTTCCTGATGGGAGAAAGTGAGAAGGTAAAATCAGAAGTTGTCCAGAAGCAAAAAAAGGCTAGAAAAGCCCTCACTTCCGTGCCACCCTCTTCCATGTATGCTTCTGACATGTCAGCCTCTGAGTTTAGCCTTGAAAAAAATGCATTGTAAGGTTTTAGAAGTATTGGGTTCCTGGAAATAAAAACCAGGGGTTTTTTGTTTTTATTTCTGCTTTTAATGATTAGAAGTTATACTGTACTCTTCATGTTTTCAATCGGTAAAATCCAATCCTCGCCTTCAGTGAACTTAGCTTCTTATACAGTAAAGGAATCAAGCTGTCAGCAGGCCCAGCCCCCAAAGAAAAGTAACCAATTACTAAAGTAAAAACAGAGTCTGTGCTCACTTTCTATTGCAGCTCCTATTCACGTAACAGATTTTTCATGAGGCCCTTCTATGAGGAAATTGTAACCATGCTGGAAATACAGGCAGTATGTACTCTTTTAATTCCCTTTATTTTGCTGTAAACTATTTTCGTTTCTCAAATTCAGAAATACATCATCAATTATGATATATTTAAATTAAACTAAGATGAGTCTGGGATGCCCCCACCAGAGTTAGGCTGAGGGGTGTGCCCTCAAGGGGAGTTGAGCTGCTGGGGGCGGGCAGCTCAGGCTCGTGAATGGAGAAGTAATTCAGAGGAGACCCCCAGGCAGCCTTGTCAGGAACACGCTCTGGACTTAGAAAATCGCACTGAGTCTTACTGTAGATGACTGGTATGTTCATTCGCCAGGGCTGCTTTAACAAAGTACCGTAAACTGGGTGGATGAAACAACAGAAATGTGTTGTATCAAGGTTCTAGAGGCTGGAAGTCCAAGATCAAAGTGCCAGCAGGATTGGTTCCTTCTAAGGGCTACGAGAAAGGATCTGTTCCAGGCCTTTCGCCCAGCTTCTGGTGGGTGCTGGCAATCTTTGGGTCCTTAGTATATAAAGGCATCACCCCAATCCCTGCCTTCATCCTTACGTGGCATTCTGTGTGCACGTCTGTGTCTAAATTTTCTCCTTGTAAGGACACCAGTCGTATGGGATTGGGGCCCACGCTAATGACCTCATTTACCTTGATTACATCTGTAAAGACCCTCTATCTGACCAAGTCACTTTCGAAGGTACTAAGGGTTAGGACTTCAACATCGAATTTGGGAGGGGCGAAATTCAACCCATACAACTGGTTTATTTTTTTTTTAAAAAAGAAGTGGGATGGCTTGCGTGTCATTTAAACTGGAGAATTCAGGGCATGAGGTGGTTTGGCAGGACCGTGGTCGGTCCTTGCCCTGCCCACCCCGACCTTAGAATGGTCTCCGGGGCCCCAGAGACGACCAGGAGGAGCGCCTGCGTCCTTCATCCTCCTATTTTGAGCCTGAAGGAAAGATTATAACCAGTAAGTGGGGGGGAGAAAATAAAAGATGACGTCCCTTCTCTGCTGAGGCATGTTCTTATTTTTGTCTCTGTTACTAGTTTCCAGTTACTGGTCAGTATGACTTCGAGGTCCTCCGAAATCTTGAGTCACACACCACTTACTGTGTTCAAGTTCGAGGGTTTCTTCCTGATCGGAACAAAACTGGGGAGTGGAGTGAGCCTGTCTGTGAGCAGACAACCGCTGACGGTGAGTCTCGAGATGCACCGTCTGCAGTTCTGTCTCCTTGGGGCATCTTTTTTCTGAAGCGGGGGCACCATGCAGCTTGCGGGATCTTTGTTCCCCGACCAAGGATCGAACCCAACCCACGCCCCCTCAAGTGGAAGTGCAGAGTCCTAACCCCTGGACCGCCAGGGAAGTCCCTCCTCTGAGCATCTTAAGTAGCTTTAGAGACTCCCCGGGAGTGTGAGGGCCAGAAGCCTCCTTAGAGATCATCATCCAGCTCAAACTCCAGCCCAGTTCAGCCGTGACTGACCGCCTCATGCTGGGAAGGAGACCCCACCTTCTGAGGCAGCTCGTTCACTCCTAGACCAAAGGGATTGATGGGAGGTCCTTCCGTCCGGGGAGCTGAGGTCTCCCTCCACGCGTCCGCCTCCAGTGTGCTCGTTCTGTCCTCTTGGGCTCCCTGAAGCAAGTCTCAGTCCTCCCAAGCCCACCCAGCCAAGGTCGAGCCCTGACACCCCCCCGCCAGAAGTCTTTCCTTCTGAGGCTGCACATCTCCAGTTCCTTCAGGCACATGGTGGGAAGAGTTTGGAAAACCCTTCCCTGTCCTCAGCAAGCTGGTTTTAGGGTTGCTCGTGAATTCAGGACCTCAACACAGTCCCCCACATATGATGTGTACCCCAGTGTCTAGCAGAGTGCCTCCATGCTTGGTGTTTCTTAAAAAAAAAAACACGGGGAAGGAGGAAAAGAGGAAGGGGGAGGGTACCAGATGGCCTAGACACTGAGTAATTTTGTACGGATGCATTGCATTGGCGTACAGAATGATAAAAACTTGTGGCCTAGATGTCTGTGTACAAACGTCAGGCCTTTTGGGGCCTTTTTGTTACTTAAAGATGTCCAGAGGCTTCGCCAGCTCAGACCACAAAAGGATGCATACATTCAGGTCCGCTCCTGACCATTTTCATTTACGGAGGCCCTCCTGGAAGCAAGGTGCTGATCTGGGGGGCTACAGAAATACAAAGGAGAGTAATAAAGTAATAAAGAATTCCCTCCAGAGAGCAAAACTTTTCATCTTCTGTGTCACTGCAGTTCTGAGGCAATTGCAGTGCTGCCATCACAGTGATTCATCATTTCAGCTTACCAAGTTCTTTGTGAATGTTGGTTTTTGTCATTGAACATATTTCTCTCCCTGTTTTGCTTTGTCTCATCAACTGATTTTCTGGTTGGAGGTTCAGGATCCTTACCAGTTTGTTGTTTAAACTGTTGGTGTGTCTAGGATACACCTTCCTCTGGACCGCTTAACTAGTTGCTTACTGGTCACCAATCCATCTGAATATAGTGGACTATTACGTAAACTATTTCGTTTTACTGTCCACAAAGTCACCATGAAAGACTTTGGCAAATATCAGCTGAAATTGACACCCAGTGCCAAGTGCAGCATTGTCACAACTGTGTCCCATGAGTGATTATAGGATATTTCTCAAAACAAGAGCCCAGTAGTCAGATGTGCTTAGAAATGATGGTACACCGCATTTCCCTCCCAGAAAAGTCACCCTATATATTAGCATTTTTAGCATATTTGATCTTTCAACATCTTTTTTGAGGATGAGCATTCCAAGGAAAACAGCTTGGGAAAAACCAGCCCATAATGTGCCATAATTTACCAACAAGTAACCCTATCCAAAAAAGGAAAGGCAGCTGCTTTGAGCTAATTTCTTCTCGGTGTCCTCATGTTATTATTTTTTGTTATTGTCCGTATCTTTTTTACATATTTGTAATTAGCCACTTAACCATCCATTCTAGAATGTTTGTATTTTTTTCTGGATATCACATCAAGCTTTCCAGCCTGGAGTTTCCTGAATCTTGTTGTTGTTGGGTTTTTTCCCCTCGTTTTGTAAATGCACAAATTACTTGCCTGAATCTAGGAATCTTTCACCTCACCCAGGCACGTGATCTTTTCAGTGCCATCCAAAGCTGTTCTACAATCATATTAAGCAAATTTTCTCAGGAATGCAGAGCCATATAGAAGATGGAAAGTCTTGCTGTCTCTCTGGAGGGAATTCTCTGTCAGTCTCCTTTCTTTTTCTGTAGTTCCCTGTCCAGTGCCACGCCTCTATCTGAGGCTGAGTCGACCTGCCTGTGTTCCTCCTGCCATGGCTAAGCCTCTCAACAGCACCGTTAAATAACAAGAGCTTATCTTTTTATTCCTTTCATGAATCATCTGTGCTTGAATCAGAATTCTGTGCTTTGGGAATCCCCATCCAGCTTGAATCACTAGAATCCCTGACCTTGGAATCATCCCTCTTTCCTCTAAACACCTGCCAACTGCTTTCCCCAAGCCTGAGTACATGCCTGGTTGTCCTGTGTCCTGTCCTTCCTTGCTGTGAACTCCAACGTAACGAGTGGTGTGGGACGCATCCTGAACTGCCTGGTGCCTTGGCCGCCTCGTCTGCAAAATGAGGGGAATCAAAGGGTGTCACCCAGGACAGCGCCAGGCACAGAGTGAGCCCGCAATATGGGTTAGATGTCATTACCGTTATTAATAAGGACATTATTAAAATCATACATTTAAATATTCCTTAAGGTTTATATCATGAAACATGGCATGAGGCACACACTTTGACCGAAAAGAGAACTATTTCAAATATCTCGTGACTCTTAAGTGATCACCCATTAACTGACAAAATCCAAACATTTTTTAAAAGAAAAGGAAAAGTAGGGCTTCCCTGGTGGCTCAGTGGTTAAGAATCTGCCTGCCAATGTAGGGGACATGGGTTCGGTCCCTGGTCCGGGAAGATCCCACATGCCACGGAGCAACTAAGCCCGTGCGCCACAACTACTGAGCCTGCACTCTAGAGCCCGCGTGCCACAACTACTGAGCCCACATGCCGCAACTACTGAGCCCACGTGCCACAACTACTGAAGCCCGCGTGCCTAGAGCCCATGCCCGCAGCAAGAGAAGCCACTGCAATGAGAAGCCTGCACACCACAAGGAAGAGTAGCCCCTGCTCGCCGCAACTAGAGAAAAGCCCGTGCGCAGCAATGAAGACCCAACACAGCCAAAACTAAATAAATACATAATTTTTTTTAAAAAAGGAAAAGTATAACCCACTGAAAATCTGCTTTTGTCAAACATCATTTTAGGTTTTTTTAAACATAGTTCTCTCATTTAAACCTCACAAGTTTTCAATGAGAGCATTGAAAGGCTCTTCTCCCCTTTCACAGATGGAAGATGAAGGTCCAGAGAGGTGAAGTAACTTGCCCAAAGTTGCTCAGCTAGTAAATGACAGGAAGGAATTAACATCTAAGCCCACTGCCTACAGATCAATCCCATAGGTAAACGAAGGCACGATTTCCCTGTGGGTGGAACAGAAAGGGAGTCCACCTGACAGCATGATCAGACAGACTGAAACAAGTTAGAGAGCCTTACATAGAGGGTGTTGATCATTAGATTCTCTCACAATTCACAGCCTGCGTAAAACAGTGTCTGCTCTCCTTCCCCATTTCCCCCTCTTGGTGAGTCACAAAAGCATCCTTTGAATTTTGTCACCATCAACCAGGTGTGCCTGTGGAATGTCCTTGTCTAAGATGCTAAGATGTCTGGGTTGGAGACCCAAGGAGACCCAGGCACTGTCCCCCAGGGGTTCATCATAGTGTCACCAGCCATGCCAGGGTAGGTCCCACTGGAACTCTTAGACGGGGGCTCGCTCCTTCCCGATGATGACATTTCAAAGAAATGGCTTTCAGGTCCTTGAGAAAGACACTCCTTGGTTGTAGGAGATACATATAGGTCCCAAAGGGACAGAGGAAAGATTTACAGTCACGAGCTTTTTGTGAAAATGCACTGAGAAAGGTAGGTCAAGAGTTAGCAGAACAAAGGTGAATTCTTTTGGTAGTCTTGAGTTTTTCCAGAGAGGAGCTCAAGGGGGTGCTGGGTGGTCCCAGAGCTCAGCCTTAGGCTGCTGGCGACCACAGTAGCTGTTGGGGAGGTCTCTGAGTGCAGGGGATCAGGTGGGGTCATCTGTGAAGTTCTCAGTTCAAAACGCTGTAGCATGTGTGTTTCACTGGGGCTCTGGGGCCCAGGGGGTCCTGTTTTCTGCTTCAAGGCAGAAGAGGTTTATCCCCACCGGGGAGCTGATTGCTACCCTGTGAGTAGATAAGGTGGATCAGAGTTCTTGCGGCTGCTGCTTTTTGTGTGTATCAGCAATCCTGCCAGAAACCCAACTTGGAGGAAGACAGGAGAGGGTGAGACTTGGAAACCGCTGGATCCTCGAACAACTGCTGGGTTTCCTCCTCACGCCTTCCGAGACAAACGTGTGGGTGCCCCCAACGGTAAAGGGTTACCATTGGATGTGATGGTGAAAATAGTGTTAAGGTCACTGTCACCCAATCTGTGCATGACAAGAACATGACCCAGCCCCTTGTCCCTGCAGAAACCACCCCCTCCTGGGTCGTGGCTGGTGTCCTGGGAGCCTCGGTGTGCGCCGCCCTCCTGCTGCTCATTGGCTGCTTCGTCTTGCTGCGGTGCGTTTACAAGAAGGCCAAGCATGCCATCCCCCCGAGGAATTCTCTTCCACAGCACCTGAAAGAGGTAGGTAGTAGGATGGAGCCAGATGTGGATTCGAAAACGCTGACCGGAAGTTGTCCTTCTAAGTCAGGGCCGCCTAACTCAGCTCAGCGTGGCTTCCTGGAGAATGACACACACCTTGCACGCTGGTCCCATCCCTGGTGCCACTTCAGGGAAGTCTGAGCTCATGGGACAGCCCTACGGGAGGGGGTAAAGGTTTGTTTTCCGAATCCCGCCCTCCAACCTGGACCTTGTTCCTTCTCCGACCTTCCCTGCCCCGACCCCCAAGTCATCAGGGAGCAAAGGTGATGGTCCTGGGACAGGAAGAGGTAAAGCAGAGCTCAGAGCAGAAAAGATGAGAGAGGGAAAACTGTACCCTGAGTGCCAGCGAACAGCCATGGGCAGAGGGTGGGGGGAGGGGCAAGAGCAGTCTCAGTTGTGGGATATCTGAGAGTGACTGAAATTATAGGATGTGTGTCCGAGACTTTAGGAAAGCAGTTTTTTTTTTTTTCAAGAAAGCTATTTTCAAAAGGTTTGGGAAGAAGAAAGGATGTACCTGGATAGAGACTGTAGGACGGAAGTGGCCTTAAGAAATGAAATCATCGTGGCTATACTCTCACACTTAGAAATGAAATCATCATGGCTATACTCTCACACTTAGAAATGAAATCATCGTGGCTATACTCTCACACTTAGAAATGAAATCATCGTGGCTATACTCTCACACTTAGAAATGAAATCATCGTGGCTATACTCTCACACTTAGAAATGAAAATATGCCGGGCTCAGCCCCAAATGATCCTGTCTTTGGTCTCATTCCCCAGGAAACAGGCTCTAAAATGGAGATTTGCATTCAGAAGTCTTAGTGGCGGTAGCCTCGGGAGTAACACCTCTGAGGGAGAGGGGGCAGCAGGATGGGATGAGGGATATGAAGCCAGTCCTGCAGGGGCTCTGGAGCTGGGGTGGCTCTTTAGAGACGTCCAGGGCTGAGGCTAGAGGGCCTGCGGGCCCACAGTACCCTTGGGCTGGGTGTGGGCGCCCCCAGGAAGGAGGTGTAACTAGATGTGGCAGCTCCTTCAGCCCCGGGAACCTTGTGGGAGACACTCAGCGGGGAGGCAGCCCCACTCCCAGCAGCCAGGGGGGCAAGTTCCTCCTTCCTGAAGGACCTCTGGGTGGCGCATTGCAGCGCCCACTCCAGCCCACCCCGTAAACCACCGGGACCCACGGGCGCAGCTTCTCGAGGAGCTAAGTCGATCTCTTCCCCCGGGGAAGGTTACAAGAGGAAGGTTAACGGAACAAGGTCCAGCCCCATCACTGCAGCTGGTCCCACGGGCACAAGTAACACCCGCTGCTCGGCTCTCCCTTCTAGAGGCCCCTCTCCCCTGAGCAGCCGCTGCTGACATAGGCTACTGACCTGATGGGGTGACTCAGACCCTCCGCTCTGCGAGGACTGAGCCCCTGGTCACAGGACACCAGAGATCTGGGCGCTTGTGCTTATCCACTTGCCGTCAGAATTGGGTAGGGGAAGTCCCAGTACCATGAGCTGCCCCATCACCCAGCTGGGTGCCCCCCATCATGTAGCAGCAGCCTTGTCTCCTCCTGATGACCCATGTGGTGACTCCTTTCCTTGCTGGCTAGTTTCTTGGCACAAGGATCCTGGCACGACGAGGTGGCAGCTATAACTTAAAGTTCGATGGGATCCCTGCTGTGTCTCCTGGTGGAAACGTCCCCCTCTGGGATAGTAACTGTTTTAGGCTTTGAGACCAAGATTGAGACATTATGTAGATACTCACGTAGCCACTTAAATGGCATCACTTACAACTCTAAAACCATTCTTAACTCCTGAGCCATACAAAGAAACATGGATTCGGCCCGTGGGCCACAGCTTGCTGACCCCTGCTCTGAGCTCACAGAGCCTAAGATTGCATGGACACCAGTTCCCCAAGTGGGTCAGCGGGAGTGATGGCAGGCAGGGCCACTCCTACTTCTACCCCTTGGTCCCTGAACCCCTGTACTCTACTTCTTGGGGGCACACCATCACATACTGTCATCGATTCTCAGTGCACGCCTGGTGCTGGAGGACAATGCGCGGTCCTCACAGGGCACCGTCTCCAAGCTGGCGCCACTCCCCAGTCCCCCCCTACCCCCGTACCTTCAGCGGGCCGGCCGTCGTCCTTCCAGGCTGGCAGACGCTGGGTGGGTGGCCCAGCATGCAGCACCATCAGGGTATTGCACTCCTGGCCTCCTCTGCTGTCATTGGGTCCCATGGCCTGACGTGATGTAACGTGAGGTCTGTGTCAGCCAGCACGGGCCACCGTAACAGAGTGCCACACGCTGGGCGGCTTAAACCACAGACGCGTATTGTCTCAAGGTCCTGGAAGCTGGAAGTCCAAGATGCAGGTGTCTGCAGGGTCAGTTCCTTCCAAGGGCTGTGAGGGAGAAGCCGTTCCAGGTCGTTCCCCAGGCTGCTGGCGGTTGCTGGCAACCTTTGGTTCCTTAGTTTGTAGAAGCATCCCCCCATCTCTGCCTTCATCTTCACATGGCGTTCTCCCATCTGTGTCCAAATCTCCTCTTCTTTAAATACACCAGTCAGGTCAGATCAGGGCCCACCCTAATGAGCTCCTTTAACTTGATTACCTCTGTAAAGACCTACCTCCAAATAAAGTCACATTCTGAGGCATGGACTCTGGAAGGGGCACCAGTGCGCTCTGACTGGAGTTGACAACCTGTCTCGGGAATGATTGGCTGTCCCTGTCCTGCGGGGCCCCGGCCGGCACCGCTGAGGCCTGACAGAGCGTCTGCTCCACTGGCAGAGGGCCCCGCTCTGGGCCTCGGAGTTCATGTGTGGTCCAGGGACCTCCCCACTTGCAGCTGCTCCCATAGTCCATCCACACGCCTCTTTCCAGACTCCCTTCCTCTGGCCCCTGAGCACCAGCCTCGCCATCGGCCCCTGCCTCGGATTCCATGAGTACCTGATCTTGGGCCGCTTTTCTTCCCACACAAAGGGGATGACCAGATGCACGGCGCAGAGCTCTGCCTGTTGGGAGCTTTCTCCCCACTGCCATTCAGGGCCCCCAGTTGGGGCTCCAGTGCAGCTGTGGGCCATTTTTGGTTTGTGCCCGTGTGCCACGCTGACCTCCCTGTGAGCCACGTTTGGCCTCTTCCTGCTTCTCCTGGTCACGAGGACCCGTCCCCCGGCGCGGTCATGGTGTGAGCAGAGACAGATGTGCTGGTGCAGCAGGGGTAAGTGCAGGGGAGGCCGGGCCGCCTGCACATGTGCCCTCTGACCCCACCTCAGGACCTGGTGGGTCTGGCAGGCCTCGTGAGGGTCACTTCTAGGTGGCACGGTCACCTGGTGTCCTGTGGCCCAAGGCTCTGTCTCTCCCAAGTCCCCATGGCCAATACTCCCAGAGCTGTTTTCAAACAGGGTATAATTCTCTGCTGCAGGTGGCCAGCCTGGCCTCAGAACTTTAGTGATCACACAGTGATTCTCCTCTTGGGATTTGCCATAAACTCCACTCAGCCTCTTTTCCCACCACAGACCCTCCAAGGATCTGCCGGGTCTCAGGGCCTCTTCACGTTCACTGGGTTCAGCTGAGATGCCACTGGGAGATGAGGCCGGGCCTTCGTACCCCGACATTAGCCGGCATGAGGTGTGGCTAGGACGGCTTGCTCCAAAGCCCGTACCCTCTCTGGGGCCCTTTCCTGCTCCAGGGTCCCCTCAGAGCCGGCGGCCTTCTGTATCACTCACACCAGGAGCCATATTCCTGGTGTGGAACGTGCCACCCCCCCCAGAACCCAAAGAGGCCCACCTCGCATCGTGCTTCCCTGGTAGGGGTGGCGGGTAAGACACAATAACGGTCCCTTCCTTTGGAGAGGATGTCCTGGCATTCCCTATTCCGTGGGATCCCTAAAACTGATGTGACAGGTCCCTGACTCTTCACAGGGTGAGTTCCCCACCCTCCGAAGTGCGTGTCTTAGGGAGGCCTTGCCGCTTCTTGCTTTCCTGGGCCTGTTAACGTGTTGTCGTCGTGGTAGCTGACGTCGGGCCTTTGTTCCCAGACCGGCCGGTCCATTGTCCCGGCTGCCCCTGGGAAGGACTCGTGCGAGGCGGCTCCCTTCTGCGGAGGGCAGTTCCCGGACGGGGACTTGGCTGGGAGCTGTTTCAGCTCCAGTGAACAAGTGTGGGCAGTACAGCTCCTGACATGGGTAGAAGGTGGACCGCGTGACTGTAGGCAAGAGATTCAGAGCGGCCGGAACCTTCTAACGAGAGTGCCAGCGAGACTGCAGCACCAGGGTGAGACACGCACCTTCTAGAGGGGCGCTTCTGAGAAGCCCTATTCGCGGCAGGAAGAACAAAGAGGGGCGGGCCCTTTGCTCTGTGTAGGAGGTGTTCTGTAAATGGAGAGCCAAGAGGAAGCAAAACTGTGCACCTGCTTTTTTGCTTCTGCCTTCACCATCAAAGGGGCTCATCAGACAGGAAAGGACAGATGGGACAACAATGTGGTATCAGGCAAGTCAAAGCCAGAGACGAGTTTAATTAAGGGGTCAGTTGGCAGGAGCTCTGGCCTCCAAGGCTAGAAGACTTGGCAGGCTTGACTGTGGACCAGTGAGAAATATGGGTGGGCGGGGGAGGCTGGAGAGGGGCCAGCGGAGTGAGGGCGAAGGAAGTGCCAGGAACCCATGAGCAGATCAGGGTCCTCAGATCATGAAATTCTCCAGTTTTGACTCAAAATGCAGAGAACTCATTAACCATAATTTTGAGTTGAGGGAGATTTGCTGGGGATGGAGACTTTTAGTTGAAAAAGCCATCGGGAGGTTTACCCACCACGGATACACTGAGCCGGCCACCAGCCTGCTATTCGCTTTCTTGACATTTAGCACATCTTGCTTTGTTCTCTCCTCCCCTGTCTCCCAGGAGAGTCAAGGGTAGCTTCCAGTCTGTTCCCGTGGCTCCGCTGGAACAGAGCATTTGGGGAGGTCCCTCCTCCCCCCAGCTACCGCCTTTGCACAACAGATCTGGGTGAAATTCCTCTGACCCCTCCCTTTCCCTTCTGTCGGCTGATGGGGGTGGGGGAGGGTAGAATTTAGGTTAAGTCGTCTTAAAGGGCTGAGGTATGGAAATTACTTTCAGAAGGCTTAACTGATCCCTTAAAGGTGGAACCAACTGAGGGGAAGAAGTTAAAAATGCCACACTTTAAGGAATGTTTCTGCACCTCGTCCTGAAGATTAAGAGCCTTGGTGAACCTACAAGGATGAAAAGTGGAGAACGTGCACTCAGCAGATATTTCAGGAAACATACGTGGGCATCTTCATGGTTGAAGTGTTGGAGTGACAAGGATGATTAGACTCTGGTTCCTGTCTGTAACTAGCCCGTCTGCTGGGAGGGACACACCCTGAGGAGTCATCGTTCGTAAAATGGGCTAGATGGAAACAAAGCACATAGATTTTAAATTTGCTAGTAGCCGCAGTTATTTTTAAAGTAAAAAGGAACAGAGGAAATTAATAATACATTTTATACAACCCAATATATCCCAAATATCATTTCAACATGCAATCAGTTATTTTTTCCAATTGTTGAAATATTTACATTCTCTTTTTCATACGAAGTCTTCAAAATCAGGTATGTGTTTTACACCTCCAGCACACGTAGATCCAGACCAGCCAGGTTTCAAGTGGCTGGTGGCCGCCACACTGGACGCCACGGAGCTGAGGGCTGAAACAGAGGGACACACAGGCTGCTGGGGAGCACCAAAGAGGGCCCCCAACTCAGCCTGAGGACGCACGGGAGACTGACTGTTATTCCAGGACACATCTACCCGCCGTGCTCACAGCATCCCTGCTTCCTAGAGGCAAGGATGCCCAGGCTGCGTCAGCCCCAGAGCATCGGGTCATCCTAAAAGTCTCCCTCTGGGTTTACAAGAGGAACTCTCAGAGGGGGACCTGTGATCACTTAGCAAATGAGATGCAGGTTTATTGTCGCGTTTTTTAAATTGTGGTAAAATACACATAACATAAAACTTACCACCTTATCCACTTTTAAGCATCCAGTTCAGTGGTATTAAGTACATTTACATTGTTGTACAACCTTCACCACCTTCCAGTCACAGGACTCCTTTCATCTTGCAAGACAGAAACTGTATCCGATAAACAAAGCCCCCCATCTCCCTTCTCCCCCCGGCCCCGGCCACCACCATCACTTTCTGTCTGTGAATTTGCCTAGTCTAGGTGCCTCGTATAAGTGGAATCATGCACCATTTGTCCTTTTCTGTCTGGCATATTTCACCTAGCGTAAGGTTCATCCACGTTGTAGCGTGTATCAACTTCATTACATTTTGAGGCAGAAAATATTCCATCGTATGGCTAGACCTCATTCTGTTTATCCAGTCCTCCATGGATGGGCCCTTGGACCGCTTCCATCTTTGTCAATTGTGAATAATGTTGCTCTGAAGACGGGTATATATATATATATAGATATATAGATATAGATATATAGATATATATCTATATATATCTATATATATATATACATCTGAGACCCTGCTTTCAGTTCATATGGGTGTATACCCAGAAGTGGAATTGCTGGGTCATATGGTAATTCTATTTTTAATTTTTTGAGGAAGTGTCATACTGTTATTGTCACATTTTTTTAAAACAGCGTTTTCCAGCCAGGAGTTCTGTATAAAACTGTGAGCCCAGAAAAAGAAATGGGAAGCTTTGATAAGTAACTCTTTTTTTCCTCCGGCAGTTTCTGAACCACCCTCATCACAGCACACTTCTCTTATTCTCCTTCCCACTGGCTGTTGAGAATGAAGTCTTTGACACGCTGAGCGTCATCACAGAAGTGTCCGAAAGCCACACGCCGAAGCTCGGGGCGGGCTGCAGCCTCAGCACCTTGTCTGGGCCGCGGTCCCCTGAGCTGGTCTCCGAGGAGGAAACACACTCAGCCGGGCACAGCGACCCCCTCCTTCTCACGCCTGCCTCTGAGGGTGATCAGGGCAGCCGACAAACAAGGGCTGAGACCAGCTGAGTAACCCCCAAATTGAGAACCTCAGACGCTGGGACAACGTCCACACCGCCAAGGAGCCGGATTTGAAAGGCTCACTTGGCACAAATACTCCATCTTGGGAACTAGCCACCTTATAAAGGCCTTAATGATTTGAAAAAACAGCCACTGAAGGTATGATCTTCAGCCTCATGTGCTCACTCATATAAAAAAAGTTCCAGGGAATTCCCTGGCGGTCCAGTAGTTAGGATTCGGCGCTCTCACTGCTGGGGCCTGGGTTCAATCCCTGATCGGGGAACTAAGATCCCACAAGCCACACGGCCCAACAAACAAAACGAAAAACAAGTTTTAAATGGTGAGAAACAAAAAATATTTAAAATGCTGTAAAACATTTGCTGTAAAACCTGACCAGAGTGAAACCAAGATGCTGTAAAACCTGACCGGAGTGCCGATAGACTGATGTGAAAAATGGCCTCGACTCAAAAGTAACCGTCAGCAAACACTGTACATGTACAGAGCGCAGACTCTGTGGATTCTCAGGGACACTTTGACTGGATTTATTTTTCTATGCGGACACATTTTATATATATAGTGCTGGTGCTCAATTAAAGTCTTATTCTCTGTTTAATCCGTGTGCGTTCGTTTAATGACACTACATCTGTGTGACTGTCAGATTCAACCAGGCTCTCGTGTGCCATCTTTAATGTTCATTGATTCAGCGGATGTTCCTCAGTCCCTGCCTGCTGTCAACCAGGGACTGTGCCAGGAGCAGGGGCCCGACAGCATCTGGGAAGCTTCAGAGAATAGAAGGCCCTGGGCTTTGAATTCTACCTCGGACACTTACTAGCCTGTAACCTCTCAGTTTCCTCATCTGTACCTGGGGATGTAAGGATTAGTGACACTTAGTGAAAAATGCCCACCCCAGTGCCAGCACATAGTAGTCACTCAATAAACGGTAGCTGGCCTTACCAGCTACATAATCTCATGGGTATGACTGACTTCACAAACCTCGGTCAGCAACAAATGTCCTAGCAGACAAATAAAGCAGATCCATCAAAAGTCCCCAGAATAGGAAAACCACTATTTGAAATAATTTGACATTTTTTAAAAGAGACTACATGGGGGAAGAGATCAGAAGTTTGTTGACCCGTTCAGTATTTTTAAATTTCTTTCAATAATGTGAGGGACAGATCACCATGTTTGGGGTTCTTAGTGCCCCTGATTCTAATCTGGGGCTAGTCTTACGACAAGGGAGAAATTAATTCTCTTCCCCAGTTCAGCTCTTCCTCCCTGAAGGAGGCGTGACAGGAGGGCTGTCAAGTTGTACACATGTAGATGCACCTGACTTGGGAGAGAAGGAAAGGAGATGCCCCGTTATTCATCCAGTCCCTGCCTAAACCCCTCTTCATATGTTTGAGGAATCTCCATCTTGGCAAGTGTGAAGGGGCTCAAAATGCCACCTGCTCATTTCCAGCCCCCTTGCTGCTGGACTATAGGCACATAACCGGGGCTCCAGCCCAGCTTTCAGTTGGAAGATGGGGAGGTGGGTGCAGGGCAGCAGTAGAGGCAGGGGTTCCGGTAGAAGCATCCAGTAGCCAGGGGGAATTAGCATCAGCAACAGACTAGGTCTGATTTGGACATTGTTCCTGCCTGCGTCCTCCCAAGGCTGTTCCTCCAACCCTTCCTGAGATTCTGTGAGCTCCCCAAGATCAGGTTGAAACACTCGTTTCCTGCTTCTATCAGCCAGAGTCAGCTTCCAGTGGTTGCAACTAAAACCCCGAGCAGGCCTCCAGAAGCAAAACAGAGTGGATGTGGATCTCCCAGTCCTAAAAGCCCACCCGGGCGGGCACAGGAGTAAGACAGGAGTGAGCCATCACATCTCTGCATGATTCCCCAGCAGAGGGATTTTCAGCAGCGCCTGTCCTCCAGGGCTGGGAGATCCTGGAGGCCTTAGGGGGACCAGCTGAAGCCTGAGAGTGACTAGCTGGAGACTGCAGGTGTAACAACCTCCTACCAAGAATGGGAGACACAGTGCGGCTAAGACGGGGGCAAAGAAAGGCACAGGCCCTCCAGGGCCGGGAGCTGACCCGAGTTGCTGCCCTGGCCCGCCCCATATTTTGTGTTGTGGGAGTGGAATCAGAGGCATCTCAGCCACCAGGGTCTCTAGCCACACTGAGAGATGCACTGTCTACTGTCTGAGTGCCTCCCCCCTCCCCCGGCATACATCCGCAACTCCCACCACTGATGGATGTTTGCTGAGGTCTCCCTCATATTCCATCCTCCTCATGACTCCGTGTGTCTCTTGATCGCCTCTTTAATGATGAAATCTGCTCATGTCTCTGCACGATGAATAAGAAGGGGACATGTCTACCATTTGGCCCCCAAGATGTCAGCAATCTTAGGGAACTACATCTAGACTTCCCTGTCCCGCAGGATGGCAATTTCCCTGACCCTCAGATGAAGTCAACTAAAATGCTGGATGTTATGTTTAAAAAGCAACACTTCAAATGTTTCCTAGCAAGGAAGGAAGGAATATTCGGAGGCCGAAACCTAGAGAAGTTTGTCAAGTACCACCTTTCACCTTGAGGGCATTGGACAAATCCTGTAGATTTCAGCCCCTCACAAGGACTCAGGGGACAGAAGACAAAGCTCTGGGCTCACTCAAGGTGGGGCGTAAAGGAGGCCTCCCCATAAATCTGAAATCCCAAAGAACGTCCGCTACCCTGTAAAAGGTGAACCGGGAATAAGTGAATTCCATCCCACCCTTATATCAGTTTCCTGTGGCTGCCATAATAACGTGTCACAAAATTTGTGACTTAAAGCAACAGAAACTTATTCCCTGACAGTTCTGGACTTCAGAAGTCCAAAATCAGTATCACTAGGCTGAATTTAATGTGTCGAAAAAGTCTTCAGAGTTTCTAGGGGACAACCTGTTCCTGCCTCTTCCAAATGCCGGTGTTCCCTGGCTTGCGGCAGCGTCACTCCAATCTCTGCCCCATAATCATATCACCTGCCCTTCCTTTGTATGTGTGTCTCCCTCTGCCTCTCTCTGATAGAGACACTTGTGGTTGCATTTAAGGCCCCCCCCCCCAGATAATTATCAGGGATCACTTACCCAACTCAAGATCCTTAATTTAATCACATCTGCAAAGACCCTTTTCCCAAATAAGGTCACATTCACAGATGCCAGAGACTAGGACCTGGTACCTTTGAGGGTCATTATTCAGCCTACTACACACCCTCCCCAGGGACTACAAGCAAACCTTTTTGGTTTTGGTTTTATTTCTGAGTGGAGAGGCAAGATAGTATCTTTCCTGAGAAGTTACAATCTCAAAACTGGAGGTTCGAAGCCCCCAAATCACACTTTCTGGGTGGTCAAATAAAACTTCAGGGTTAACTGTTAGAAATCACAAAACCCAAAAAGAAAGCATCACAAGCAAGAGCCAGCAGAAACAACAGGCAGCTGAGCCAGATCCACCAACACTTCAGATACTGACATAAACACTCCAAGAATAGACAGTGTGCCGGGTGCAGTCAAAGAAATGTAAGAAGACATTGATAACATCAGGACAGCACAAGAGGCTGAATGATTCATAGGAACGCAAATCTCAGTGGCTTTGAGAACAAAGACTTCTTTCTCACTTAATTTTGTTTATGGCTCTCAGGCAACTGAGGGTCTGTTCTTATCTCAGTGACATCTTTATTCTAGGATCTAGGCTGAAGGACCTGCCAAATTGGGAGAGAACTGCCAGCCCCACAATAGTCCTTAGAGCTTCTGCTGGACACGGAGCATGTCACTGCTTTGCACTTCCTTTGGCCAAAGGTATGGCCAGGTGAGACGTCAGTGGAGTGGGGAAGTGTATGACTCCCCAGGGAGGAACTGCAAGTCACACAGGAGCAGTCGGGACTGTATGATTCCCTCCCAAGGAAGAGAGAGAACAACTGGGAGCAATAATTACAATCCACTGCAGACTAAGAAACGATCAAACAGATTTGGCGGTGGGGGGGGGGTGGGGTTGGGGGGGGAAGAAGTAGAGGACGTGGTAAACAGACCTCTGGAAATGAAAAATATAATACAGTTGACCCTTGAACAACACACGTTTGAACTGTGTGGATCCACTTATACGCAGATTTTTCCGATAAATACATACCACAGTGCTACACAATCTGTGGATGTGGAACCAGGGCTACGAGGGCCGACTGTAAAGTTATATACGTGAATTTTTGACAGTGCAGGGTTTCAGTATCCCTAACCCTCGCATTGGTCAAGGGTCAACTGGAACTGACATATAAAAGTCAGAGGATGGGCTTAATAGCAGATTAGGAAATACTGAAGTGAAAATAAGTAAATTGGACAGAAAGGGGAGCACATTAGTCAGGATTCAGAGAAACAGAGCCAATGGGATGTGTGTGTGTGTGTGTGTGTGCACGCATATATATATATATAGAGAGAGAGAGAGAGAGAGAGAGGAGAGGAGAGAGAAACATTTATATTAGGGAACTGGCTCATGCAACTGTGGAGGCTGGCAAGTCTAAAATATATAGGGCAGCCAGAGACCCAGGGAAGGGTTGACGTTTCAGCTGAGTCCAACGGGCAATCTGGAGGCAGAATTACTCCTTCCCCTGGGGACCTCAGTATTTTTCCTCTCAAGGCCTTCAGCAGATTGGATGAGACCCACTGACATTACAGAGGGTAATCTGCTTTACTCAAAGTCTACTGATTGAAATGTTAATCTCATGTAAAAAAAAATATCTTCAGAGCAACATTCAGACTGGTATTTGATCAAATATCTGAGTACTATGGCCTCACCAAGTTGACAAATAAAATTAACCATCACCAGGAGGGTAGATCTGAAGTGATTATCAAGGATGCATTACAGAGAAACATAAGGATGGAAAATATGAGAGGTTAAAATATAATATATATGAGAATAGAGTGAGATGATCTATTACATCTCTAATCACAGTCTCAGGAGGAGGGGTGAGAAAGGATGAGGCAAAAGCAATATTTGAAAAGATAATGACTGATGAAAGACACCAGCCTACAAGCTCAGGAATTCCAATAAATCTCTAGCTGGACAAAGAAGAAGAAACCACATCAGGGTGAAACTACAGGGCATCAAAAACAGAGAAGGCACATTACCTTCAAAGAAAGAACAATTAAATTATGGATGATTTCTTGATACAAATGAACTTATTTACAAAACAGAAACAGACTCACAGACTTAGAGAACGAACTTATGGTTACCAGTGGGGAAGGGTGGGGAGAAGGGATAGTTAGGGAGTTTGGGATTGACATGTACACACTGCTGTATTTAAAATTGGTAACCAACAAGGACCTACTATGTAGCACAGGGAGCTCTGCTCAATATTACGTAACAACCTAAATGGGAAAAGAATTTGAAAAAGAATAGGTACATGTATATGTATAACTGAACCACTTTGCTGTACACCTGAAACTAACACAATGTTGATAATCAACTATACTCCAATATAAAATAAACAGCTTAAATAATAAATGATGATTTCTCAGCAGTAATAAAAGCCAAAAAGTGATAGACTACCTTCCAAGTGCACCAAAATTTTTGTCAAGTTTGAACTGTATATCCTGCAAAAAATATCTTTCAGGAAAAGGGATAAAATAAAGACTCAGACAAACAAAAGTTGATGACGTTTGACATAAAAAGACCTTTTTGGATAAAGATCTAAGGGATATATCAGGCAGAAGGAAACTATTCCCAGATGGAAGTTATGTAAGAAGAAATACAGGAAAGAAACTGGTAAATATATGAGTAAATCTAAACAATTATTTTCTGTATAAAACAATAATAATATATACTGGGTTTAAAAAACAACTTAAACACAGGGAGGAGAACGATTGAAGATGAAACGTTCTAAGGTCCTGTTGTGTTTCAGAGGAGAATAAGATGAATCTGAGCCATGGATAAATTAAGTATTAAAATTTCTAGAGTCACCTCATTACTAGAGAAGTGGTTCTTAATTGAGGAGGGGCAGTTTTGTCTCCCACAGGACATTTGACAATGTCTGGAAACACTTTTGATTGTCCCAACTGACATCAAGTGAGTAGAAGCCAGGCTTTGTGATAAATACTTTACATTTATTATCTTACTTATTCTTTGTGGCTGAACCTTCCACAGGACCCTCTGAAGCCATGTAACGAAAGCCCAAGGCAGGCCATGGGAGCTGCACTAAGAGTTCATCCCAGATGTGTGACGAGGGCCATGGCCTGGGCCTTGCTGGTGCTCAGGGTGGATTCTGTGGCCTTGCCAAGTCTCTAGAGCCCGGCTATCTTGAGGAGGATGTGGGCAACTGGCTGCTGAGGCTGCAAACTTTGCAGCTAGGAAGTGAAGAAGGAGGGGAGAATCTCACCAGTGAGAAAATGTCCGAGAACTCTGAGACTGGAAAGGGATTCAGCAGGTCGTCTTGTGGGCCACCATGAAGACATTGTAGCAGAAACATATGTCCTGTTTGTTTGAAAGGCCCCCTGAGGGAAGCCAGCATGAGCCAACTTCCTGTCACTCCCAACCCTCCCCTTGCTGTTTTCTTCTGGAAGCCCAGCCTTGTGAGAGAGGAGCTCACTGCACTTCCTCACAGGCACTTCCTACCCTGCCCTCCAACCCCAGATCAGCCTCCAGGTCACCCTGTTCCTCCTCACCACTGTGGTTCTCAGCCACAGCTGCCAATGCAGCCACCTGGTGAGCTTTAGAAGTGTCAATGCCAGGTCTCACCCTGACCAAACAATTCCGGCTCTCTGGGGTGGGATTCAGGCATCCTAGGTTTTAAATCTCTCCCAGGTTATTCCAGGGAGTTTGCAACCAAGGTGCAGATTGCTGCTCTGTCAGAGCAGGTGTTAGAGGTTGTAAGTACTTGTTACCCTACACTCCCATCTGTCTTCCTGTTCTCTAGCCTTCAAAGGCATCACTCTTGCTTTTAATACCCAGCTAAAGGGTCCACCATCACTCTCCACTTTTACGTGACGGTCAGAAGTTATTTGGGGTTGTGAACATCTCTGGGAAATATTTTCATGGCAGAAAACTTTCCCTCCCAGCACTGCTCCAGGCTTCTGAGCTGCTCACCACTGGCCATCTGGGAAGTAATTCTCCCCTTTCTCTGTGCTAGCACCTAACACAGTACCTAGTACTAAGAAGTGTCTGCTGAAATAATGGATAATAAAAAATGGTAAACTGAAGCCTTCTTGAATACCTGGTAACTACACTGAAGATCAAACAGAGACTCATTAACACACGCAGATGAAATAGAACTAATTCTGTTTAAGTAAGTTAACAGAACACAAAACATATGCAAGAGAAAAATAAAATCAGTGAAAATATTCCAGATAAAAGAAAAAGGTTATATTCTATACGGTTGTCCTGACTACTTTTAAACTGAGTTGAAGTTGTTTGTCACCTTCAACTGTATATCAGAGGTCACTCAGAATTTTACAGCATCTCAATTCTACTCCCCATTTTTAGTATTTTTACTTCTTGTTGCCAAAACTGCAGCCCTTATTTTAGTTAGCAGCAGAAAAGTGGGTTAGAAATCATACCATCAGTAGTAAACTTTGTTTTAATGTTAAAAGTCATCTTTGAGCACAAGGACCAATGGTGGAGTATTTTCACCAAATGAGCTTTTAAAATTTAGCTCTTTGAAAGAAAGAAATGGAGAACTGTAATAAGGATGGACCAAATACTGTGGAAGAAAGTTAAGGTTTTTTAAAAAGAAACTTAAGTTTTTTAAAAGTCCTGTTACAAAGGACAGAGAAGGTAGCAAAGTAAGAAGACGCTGAGCTCACCTCTTCCCATGGGCACACCCAAATTACAACTATTTACAGAGCAACTATCGATGAGAACAACCTGAAGACCAGCAGGAAAGATTTTCCACAGCTAAAGATATAAAGATAGAACCACAGTGAGACAGGTAGGAGGGGTAGAGACATTATATAGTGAAAACCCATACCCCACTATAGGCAATCCACAAATAGGAGGATAACAGTTGTAGAGATTCTACCCAAGCAGGGAGGGGTCCGAGCTCCACATTGGGCTCCCTAGGCTGGGGGGTCCTGCACTGGAAAGATGAGCCCCCAGAATGTTTGGTTTTGAAGGCCAGTGGGGCTTGCATACAGGAGAGGCAGAGGGCCATCAAAAAGAGAGACTCTCTTCCTAAAGGGTGTGTGCAAGTTCTCACACTCTCCAAGACCCAGCACAGAGGCAGTAATTTGAAAGGAACCTGGGTCATACCCACTTGCTGATCTTGGAGAGCCTCCCAGAGAGGCAGGAGGACACTGGGATTCTCCATGGGGACATAAACATTTGTGGCAGCCATTTTTGGAATGGACACTGGTACTGGCAAGCACCATTTTAGGGTCCTCCCTCTAGCCTATTAGTGTTGGGGGCTTACCCACCCACCAGCTGGTTGGCACCAGTCCCACAGCCACCCAGGCCAAGCAGCCAGTCACACCCACTTGTAGGCCAGCCCTGCCCTGCAGCCAGCTGCCCTGCAGCCAGCTGCCCTAGAGCCTGGCCCCACCTACCAGGGGGCCCAGGACAAAGTCTCACCCACCAGCGGGCCAGCACCAGTCCTGGAACACCCCGGGATCCACAGCCAGCTGCCTCAGGACTCAGCTTCACCCACCAGCACACCAGCACCAGCCCCAGGACCCACAGCCAGCCACTCCAGAACCCAGCTCCTCCCACCAGTGGGCTGGCAGCCACTGCATGAGGCAGGGCCTGGCAGCCCCAACTACCAGCACACCCCCAGTAGTCAGCCCTGCCACAACAGAAGAACCCATGCAGCCCACATGGAGGACACCCCTAGAGCAATAGCTCTCATAACCAGAGGGGAGTGTGCTGCTGGGCCCCATAGGACATCTTCTATATAAGGCCACTTCTCCAAGATCAGGAAACATAACCAAGCTACCTAACACATACAAATAAACAAAGAATTAGGCAAAACAAGGCAATGGAGGAATATGTTCCAAATGTAGGAACAAGATAAAAACCTAGAAGAAGAAATGCAAATCAAAACTACAATGAGGTATCACCTCACATCGGTCAGAATGGTCATCATCAAAAAATCTACAAACAATAAATGCTGGAGAGGGTGTGGAGAAAAGGGAACCCTCCTGTACTGTTGGTGGGAATGTAAATTGATACAGCCACTATGGAGAACAGTATGGAGGTTCCTTAAGAAACTAAAAATAGAACTACCATACGACCCAGCAATCCCACTCCTGGACATATACCCTGAGAAAACCATAATTCAAAAAGATACATGCACCCAATGTTCATTGCAGCACTATTTACAATAGCCAGGACATGGAAGCAACTTAAATGTCCATCAACAAAGGAATGGATAAAGAAGATGTGGTACATATATACAATGGAATATTACTCAACCATAAAAAGGAATGAAATTGTGGCATTTGCAGACACATGGATGGACCTAGAGACTGTCATACAGAGTGAAGTAAGTCAGAAAGAGAAAAACAAATATCATATATTAACGCATGTATGTGGAATCTAGAAAAATGGTATAGATGAACTTATTTGCAAAGCAGAAACAGAGACACAGACATAGAGAACAAATGTATGGATACCAAGCGGGGGAAGGGGGGTAAGGAGGGGGTGGGGTGGATTGGGAGATTGGGATTAACATATATACACTACTATGTATAAAATAGATAACTAATGAGAACCAACCGTATAGCACAGGGAACTCTACTCGGTGCTCTGTGGTGACCTAAATGGGAAGGAAATCCAAAAAAGAGGGGATATATGTATATGTATAGCTGACTCACTTTGCTATACAGCAGAAACTAACACAACATTGTAAAGCAACTATACTCCAATAAAAAAATAATTAAAAATTTAAAAATTAAAAATTAAATTTAAAAATAAAAATAAATAAAATATTTTAAAATTAAAAAAAAAACCTAGAAGAATAAATAAGCAAAGTGGAAATAAGCAATCCCAATAAAGATTTCAAGGTAATGATCATAAAGATGATCAACAAACTCTAGGGGACTTCCCTGGTGGTCCAGTGGTTAAAACTCTGCATTCCCAGTGCAGGGGGCCCGGGTTCGATCCCTGGTTGGGGAACTAGATCCTGCATGCCGCAACTAAGAGTCTGCATGCCACAACTAAAAGATCCCACATGCTGCAACTAAAGATCCCCCATTTGGCAACAAAGATCCCACATGCTGTAACTAAGACCTGGCACAGCCAAATAAAGAAAGAAAGAAAGAAATATTAAAAAAAAAAAAAAAAAAAAAAAAAACTCTGGAGAAGAATGAGTGAACACAGTGAGAATTTTAATAAAGAGTTAGAAAATATAAAGAAGAACCAAACAGAGCTGAGGAACACAGTAACTGAAATAAAAAATACACTAGAAGAAATCAACAGTAGATTAGATGATACAGAGGAATGGATCAGCAAACTGGAAGTAAGAGTAGTGGGAATAACCCAAGCTGAACAGAAAAAAAAAGGAGAAAAAGAATTTTTTAATTAGGATAGTTTAAGAGACCTCTGGGACAACATCAAGCATATTAACATTCGCATATTAAGGGTCCCAGAAGGAAAAGATAGGAGAAAGGGGCAGAGAACTTATTTGAAGAAATAGTAGCTGAAAAATTCCCTAACCTGGGAAAGGAAACAGACATCCAGGTCTAAGGAGCATACAGAGTCCCAAACAAGATGAACTCAAAGAGGTCCACACCAAGACACACCATAAGTAAAATGGCAAAATAAAGAGAGAATCTTAAAAGCAGCAGGGGAAAAGCAACTAGTTACACATAAAGCAACTCTGATAAGGCTATCAGCTGACTTTCAGCAGAAACTTTGCCAGCCAGAAGGAAGTAGCATGATATATTTAAAGTGATGAAAGGAAAAAACCTACAGCCAAGAATACTGTACTTGGCAAGGATATTATTCAGATTTGAAGGAAAGATAAAGAGTTTTATAGACAAGTAAAACTAAAAGAGTTCAACACCACTAAACTGGCTTTATAAGAAATGTTAAAGGGACTTCTCTAAGCAGAAAAGAAAAGGCCACAGCTAGAAATATAAAAATTATAAAAAGAAAAATCTCATTGGTAAAGGCAAATATACAGTAAAGATAGTAGATCAACCACTTATAAAGCTAGTAGGAGGTTAAAAGAAAAAAAGTATTAAAACAATCTATATCCACAATAAATAGTTAAGGGATACACAAAACAAAAAGATGCAATTTGAGGTCAAATATATTAAACGGGGGAGGGGGGAGTGAAAATGCAAGGTTTGGCATGTATTCTAATTTAATAGAGCATCAAATTAAAATAATTTTATATATATCCTTATGGTAACCACAAACCAAAAATCTTTAATAGATACCCACAGAAAAAAAGAGAATGAAATCCAAACACAACACTAAAGATAGTCATCAAATCACAAGGGAAGAGAGCAAAAGAAGGAAGGAACAAAAAAGAACTACAAAAACAACCATAAAACAATTAACAAAATGGCACTAAGTACATAGCTATCAATAATCACTTAAAATGTAAATGGACTTACTGCTCCAATCAAAAGACACAGAGTGGCTGAACCGATACAAAAATAAGATCCATCTATATGCTGCCTGCAAGAAACTCACTTCAGATCTAGACACACACAGACTGAAAGTGAGGGATGAAAAAAGGTATTCCATGCAAATGGAAATGGAAAGAAAGCCAGGGTAGCAATACTCATGTCAGAAAAAACGGACTTTAAAATAAAGACTGTAACAAGAGATAAGGACATTACATAATGATCAAGGGCTCAATCCAACAAGAAGATATAACAACTGTAAATATATATGCACCCAACATAGGAGCACCTAAATACATAAAGCAAATATTAAAAGACATAAAGGGAGAAACTGATGGTAACACAATAATAGTAGGGGACTTCAATACCACATTTACATCAATGGACAGATCATTCGGGCAGAAAATCACTATGTAAACACTGGCCTTAAATGACGCATTAAACCAAATGAGCTTAATATATAGAACATTCCATCCAAAAGCAGAATACACATTCTCTTCAAGTGCACATGAAACATTCTCCAGAATAGATCATGTGCTAGGCCACAAAACAAGTCTCAGTAAATTTAAGAAGACTGAAATCATATCAAGAATCTTTTCTGACCACAGTTCTATGAGACTAGAAATCAACTACAAGGGAAAAAATGCAAAAACCACAAGCACATGGAGGCTAAATAATATCCTATTAAACAACCAATGGGTCACTGAAGAAATCAAAGAGGAAATCAAAAATACCTGCAGGCAAATGAAAATGGAAATACAATGATCCAAAATCTATGGAACACTGCAAAAGCCATTCTAAGAGGAAGGTTTATAGTGCTAAAGCCTACCTCAAGAAACAAGAAAAATCTCAAATAAACAACCTAAACTTACACCTAAAGGAACTAGAAAAAGAACAAACAAAACCCCAAAGTTAGTAGGAGGAAAGAAATCATAAAGATCATAGCAGAGGGCTTCCCTAGTGGCGCAGTGGTTGAAAATCTGCCTGCCAATGCACGGGACACGGGTTCGAGCCCTGGTCTGGGAAGATCCCACATGCTGCGGAGCAACTGGGCCCGTGAGCCACAACTACTGAGCCTGCGCGTCTGGAGCCTGTGCTCCGCAACAAGAGAGGCCGTGATAGTGAGAGGCCCACGCACCGCGATGAAGAGTGGCCCCTGCTTGCCGCAACTAGAGAAAGCCCTCGCACAGAAACGAAGACCCAACACAGCCATAAATAAATAAAGAAAGAAAGAAAGAAAGAAAGAAAGAAAGAAAGAAAGAAAGAAAGAAAGAAAGAAAGAAAGAAAGAAAGAAAGGAGTTACTTTAAAAAAAAAAACTTATATAAAAAAAAAGATCATAGCAGAAATAAATTAAAGAGAGGCTAAAAAAATAGAAAAGATCAATGAAACTAAGAGCTGGTTATTGGAGAAAATAAACAAAATTCATAAACCATTAGTCAGACTCATCAAGAAAAAAAGAGAGGGCACAAAACAATAAACTCAGAAATGAGGTTACAACAAACACCACAGAAATAGAAAGCATCATAAGAGATTACTACAAACAATTTTACACCAATAAAATGGACAACCTAGAAAGAATACATAAATTCCTAGAAATGTATAGTCTCCCAAAACTGAATCAGGAAGAAATAGAAAATATGAACAGACTGATTACCAGTAATGAAACTGAGTCACTAATCAATAAACTCCCAACAAACAAAAGTCCAAGACCAGGTGGCTTCACAGGTGAATTCTATCAAACGTTTAAAGAAGAGTTGATGCCTATCCTTCTCAAACTATTCCATAAAATTGAAGAGGAAGGAATGCTTCCAAACTCATTCTCCAAAGCCAGAATCATCCTGATACCAAAACCAGACAAAGACACCACATGCAAAAAAAATTGCAGGCCAATATCCCTGATGAACATAGATGCAAAAATCCTCAAAAAATATTAGCAAACTGAATTCAACAATACATTAAAAGGGTCACACACCATGATCAAGTGGGATTTATGCCAGGGATGCAGGGATGGTTCAATATCTGCAAATCAATCTATATGATACACTACATTAACAAATTGAAGAATAATAATCATATGATCATTTCAATAGCTGCACAAAAAGCTTTGGCAAAATTCAACATCCATTCATGATAAAAATTGTCAGCATAGTGGATATAGAGGGGATATACCTCAACATAATAAAGGTCATATATGATAAGCCCACAGTTAACATCATACTTAATGGTGAAAAGCTGAAAGCGTTTCCTCTAAGATCAGGAACAAGACAAGGATGCCTACTCTCACCACTTTTATTCAATATATTATTGGAAGTCCTAACCACAGCGATCAGACAGGAAAAAAATAAAAGGAATCCAGTTGGAGAGGAAGTAGTGAAACTGTGACTGTGACTGCTGACGACATGATACCATACATAGAAAATCCTCAAGTTGCCGCCAAAGAGCTACTAGAGCTTATCGATGAATTCAGTACAGTACGAAGATGCAAAATTAATACACAAAAATCTGTTGCATTTCTATACACTAACAACAAACTTTCAGAAAGAGAAATTCAGAAAACAAACCCATTTACAATCACAGCAAAAAGAATAAAATACCTAAGAATAAATTGAACTAAGGAGGTAAAAGACCTATACTCAAAAAACTATAAGACAGTGATGAACGAAATTGAAGACAACACAAACAGATGGAGAGGTATACCATGTTTATGGATTGGAATAATCAGTATTGTTAAAATGACCATACTACCCAAGGCAATCTATAGATTCAACGCAATCCCCATCAAAATACCAATGGCATTTTTCACAGAAGTAGAACAAATAATTCTAAAGTTTGTATGAAAATACAAAAAACCCTGATTAGCCAAAACAATTTTGAGAAAGAAGAACAAAGCTGGAGATATCATGCTCCCTGATTTCAAAAGGCACTACAGTCATCAAAACAGTATGGTTAAAAAAAACAAAAACAAAAAAGCCAGTATGGTACTGGCACAAAAACAGACACATAGATCAATAGAACAGAATAGAGAGCCCAGAAATGAACCCACACTTACATGGGCGATCAACCTATGACAAAGGAGGCAAGAACATACAATGGGGAAAAGACACCCTCTTCAATGAATTGTGTTGGGAAAATTGAACCGCTACATGCAAAAGAATCAAGCTAGACTACTTTCTCACACCATGCACAAAAACAATTCAAAATGGATTAAAGACTTAAATGCAAGGCCTGAAACCATAAAACTCCTAGAAGAAAACATAGGCAGAATGTCCTTTGACATCAGTCTTAGCAATATTTTTTGGATCTGTCTCCACAGGCAAGGGAAACAAAAGCAAAAATAAACAACTGGGACAACTTCAAACTAAAAAGCATTTTCACAGTGAAGGAAACTATCAACAAAACAAAAAGGTAGCCTACTGAATGGAAGAAGTTATTTACTAATGTTATATCTGATAAGGAGTTAATATCCAAAATATACAAATAATTCATACAATGCAACATCAAAAACAAACAAACAAATAACCCAATTAAAAAATAAGCAGAGGACCTGAATAGACATTTTTCCAAAGAAGACATACAGATGGCCAATAGACACATGAAAAGATACTCAACATCATTAATCAGCAGGGAGGTGCAAATCAAAACTGTGAGGTATCACCTCACACCTGTCAGAATGACTATTATCAAAAAGACAAGAAAAAACACTGTTGATGAGGATGTGGAGAGAAGGGAACCTTCATGCACTGTTGGTGAGAATGTAAATTGGTACAGACACTATGGAAAACAGCGTGGAGTTTCTTCAAAAAATTAAAAATAGATCTACCATACAATACAGGAATTCCACTTCTGGATATTTTTCCAAAGAAAACAAAAACACTAATTTGAAAAGATATATGCACCCCTATGTTCATCACAGCGTTATTTACAATAGCCAAAATATGCAAAAAACCTAAGGGTCCATTGATAGATGAATGGATAAAGATGATGTGGCATATATACAATGGAATATTACTCATCCATACAAGGAATTAAATCTTATCATTTTTGACAACATGGATGGAACTAGAGGGTATTATGTTAAGTGAAATGAGTCAGACAAAGAAAGACCAATACCATATGATTTCACTTTGATGTGGAATCTAAAAAACAAATGAACAAACATTACAAAACAGGAACAGACTCATAAATACAGAGAACAAACAGGTGGTTGCCAGAGGGGAGGAGCCATGGGGATGAGTAAAATAGGTAGGGGAGATTGAGAGGTACCAACTTCCAGTTACAAAATACATGAGTCTTGGGGATGAAATGCATAGCATGGGAAGTATAGTCAGTAATATTATAATAACTTTACATGGTCATGGTAACTAGCTCTATCATGGTGATCACTTTGTAATCTGTATTTGTAGAGAAATAGAGAATCACTATGTTGTACACCTGGAACTAACATAGCATTGTAGGTCAATTATACTTCAATTTTTAAAAATTTTTTCCCTTTCTTTTTCTAGCCTTCCAGAGATTCTGTGTAGAACTCATGGCTAGAAAATATGGTCTTAAAGAATGACAACAGATTGCATTTGCCAAATAAAACAAGAGAACGACACACAGATGGTTTCTATTTTAAACCAGAGGAAGATTTTGTGGCTGATCACAATGCTGGGGGACTCCAGGAAGCTGTACAGAGAAGCGACACTAGTGGTATTGGTGCAAAGAACACAGGAAGTTCCCAGCCAACCCCTAAATCACATTAGCGGCCCCGCTCAGTCTTGCCCTAGCATCCTGTGTGTACTGCAACTTCAGCATTTAACAAAAAATAAATAATAGCTTTACTGAGATATAATTCAGATACCATACAATTCACCCATCTAACGTGTAGGGTCCGAAATTTTTTCGTATATTCACAAGGTTGTACGGCCATCATCCCTATCAATGTAGAACATTTTTATCACCCCCCCCAAAGAGGCCTCCTATCCGTTAGCAATCACTCCCCATTCCTCGCATCACCTCCCAGCCCTAGGCAACCACTAATCTACTTTCTGTGTCAATGGATTTGCCTATTCTGGACAATTCATGTAAGTGGAATGATATTGTATGTGACCCTTTGTGACTGGCTTCTTTCACTTAGCATGTTTTCAAGGTTCATCCATGCTGTAGCATGTAGCGGTACTTCATTTCTTCTTATTGCTGTGTACTATTCCATTGTATGGATTCACCACTTTTTGTTTATCCATTCATCAGCTGATGGACAGCTGGGTTGTTTCCACGTTTTGACTAGTATGAATAATACTGCTATGAACATTTGTGTAGAGCAGGTTTTTGTGTAGACATGTGTTTTCAGTTCCCTTGAGTGTATAACCAGGACTGGAATTGCTAGGTCGTTGGACAATTTTATGTTTAGCTCTTTGATGAACTGCCAGACTGTTTTCCCAAGCAGTTTAGCACCTTTTAACATTGTCTTTTCACAGCGTTGGTTTCACACTGTTAGTTATTAAAGTGGTGGGACCATATCCTTGTCTTCCCCAGCACTTAGAACAACAAAGGGGCTACTAGATGGTTGCTGAGACTTCTGCCGATTTAAAGTTCTCTATTCTTCAGGGCCCATCAGTCCACTAATGACCTTTACACTCACGGTGAGACAGAGAAATATTTCTTGGTAAAGTTTTACGTGCTTTTATTCCCCCTCCCCAAGCTAACTCGGTGTTACCTCTTCCTTAATTAGTCTCTTTTCTCTTATAATTTCTGCTGCCAGCCCTTGGCTGGTCCAGAGCTGTCAGGATTTCTTTTCATGGGCTCCATGTCTTCATCTGCCTCATTCGTACTCAGTGGGAAAAGTGATGGGGTGAGGGGAGTGTAGGCAAGAGGGTCTGTGTCCAGGCTGGGTTAGGGAATTAAGGGAGGGGGAAGGGAGGAGGGAACGCCCAAGAATTGAATCCAGTGGATTCGAGAGATATACACTATTGATTCTCCTTGAAAAGGACAGAGAATAAACATTCAGAGAGAGGAGTGCCTAGTTAGCTGGCTCTATATATCAGTATTGGATAAATTTCATTAGTACTTTTTCAACTAAATATCTCCAACCCCCCAAAATCTCCCTCAACTCAAATTATCCTCTGGGCCATGGTTAATGGATTCTCTACATTATGAGTCAAACTGGAGAATTTCATGATCTGAGGACCCTGATCTGCTCATGGACTCCTGGCACTTCCTTCGCCCTCATTCCACTGGCCCCTCTCCAGCCTCCCCCGCCCGTATTTCTCACTGGTCCACAGTGAAGTCTGCCAAGTCTTCTAGCCTTGGAGGCCAGAGCTCCTTCCAAAGCGCCCTTAACTATGCTCATCTCTGGCTTTGATTTGCCCAGCAGCACGTTGTCACCCCATCTGTGCTTTCCTGTCTGAGTCGCTTTGATGGTGAGGCCAGAAGCAAAAATAGCAGGTAAATAGTTTTGCTTCCTCTTGGTTCTGCATTTACAAAACCCCTTCTACCCAAAGCAGAGGGCCTGCCCCACTTTGTTCTTCCTGCTGCAAATGTGGCTTCTCAGAAGCGCACCTCTAGAAGATACTTGGCTCCTTCTGGTGCTGTAGTCTCGCTGGCACTCTCGTTAGCAGGTTCTATTCACTAACACTTGCCTGGAGCTGTGTGCCCACCTTGAACCTTTAGAATGGATCCTCTTTGAGTCTGAGCTCAAAAAACATTAATGGGTGAACATTATTTAGTTATACTCCTCTTCACTTTCGTGTATTGCCTCTTCCTCTACTGGGCCTTGGTGACAGCCTTGATTTGTTCTAAAACATTTGGAAATGACCTTCTTACAGTCTACGATTTCAGCATCTCTCAGCTTTTCCATGACTGGGCCGTCATCTCCACTTTGTCCACATGGGCATCATTCAATCATTCAATCGTGGAATTATTCAGGCAGCAGGACGGGATAGGGTAGGGATGGGATAGACTGAAAAATAGCCCCCTAAAAAGATATCCAGGTCCTTACCCCTGGAACCTGTGAATGTGACTTTATTTGGAAAAAGGATCTTTGCAGATGGGATTAAGGTCAAGGTCTTGAGATAAAGACATTATCTTGGATTATCTGGGTGGGCCTTAAATGCCCCTACAAGTGTCCTTATATGAGAGGCGGGGTGGTGGGGGGGGTGGTGGGGGGGGTGGGATATTCCGTGGATAGGAGAGGAAGAGGTGATGTGAACACAGAGGCAGAGATTGGAGTGACGTGGCCACAAGTCAAGAAATGTCTGGAAACACCAGAGCTGGAAAGAACAGATTCTCTTTTAGAGCCTCTGGAAGAGCTCAGCCTTACCAACACCTGGATTTCAGGCTTCTGGTCTCCAGGACTGTGGGAGACTGATTTCTGTTGTTTTAAACCACTCAGCTTATGGTAATTTGTCAAGGCAGCCACAGGAAACTAACAGAGTAGTGAATGGCTCCATTGTTTTAACCCGACCAGTTATAACCTCTTTTTTGTTTTGTTTTGTTTTTTTGTTTGTTTTTTGTTTTTTTTAACATCTTTATTGGAGTATAATTGCTCTACAATGGTGTGTTAGTTTCTGCTTTATAACAAAGTGAATCAGTTATACTTATACATATATCCCCATATCTCTTCCCTCTTGCATCTGCCTCCCTCCCACCCTCCCTATCCCACCCCTCTGGTGGTCACAAAGTACCGAGCTGATCTCCCTGTGCTATGCAGCTGTTTCTCACTAGCTATCTATTTTACATTTGGTAGTGTATATATGTCCTTGCCACTCTCTCACTTTGTCCCAGCTTACCCTTCCCCCTCCCCGTGTCCTCAAGTCCATTCTTTAGTAAGTCTGCGTCTTTAATCAAGACAGTATGGTACTGGCACAAAAACAGAAATATAGATCAATGGAACAGGATAGAAAGCCCAGAGATAAACCCACGCACATATGGTCACCTTATCCTTGATAAAGGAGGCAAGAATATACAATGGAGAAAAGACAGCCTCTTCAATAAGTGGTGCTGGGAAAACTGGACAGCTACATGTAAAAGAATGAAATTAGAACACTCCCTAACACCATACACAAAAATAAACTCAAAATGGATTAAAGACCTAAATGTAAGGCCAGACACTATCAAACTCTTAGAGGAAAACATAGGCAGAACACTCTATGACATAAATCACAGCAAGATCCTTTTTGACCCACCTCCTAGAGAAATGGAAATAAAAACAAAAATAAACAAATGGGACCTAATAAAACTTAAAAGCTTTTGCACAGCAAAGGAAACCATAAACAAGACGAAAAGACAACCCTCAGAATGGGAGAAAATATTTGCAAATGAAGCAACTGACAAAGGATTAATCTCCAAAATTTACAAGCAGCTCATGCAGCTCAATATCAAAAAAACAAACAACCCAATCCAAAAATGGGCAGAAGACCTAAATAGACATTTCTCCAAAGAAGATATACAGATTGCCAACAAACACATGAAAGAATGCTCAACATCATTAATCATTAGAGAAATGCAAATCAAAACTATGAGATATCTCACACCGGTCAGAATGGCCATCATCAAAAAATGTACAAACAGTAAATGCTGGAGAGGGTGTGGAGAAAAGGGAACCCTCTTGCACTGTTGGTGGGAGTGTAAATTGATACAGTCACTATGAAGGACAGTACGGAGGTTCCTTAAAAACCTAAAAATAGAACTACCATACGACCCAGCAATCCCACTACTGGGCATATACCCTGAGAAAACCATAATTCAAAAAGAGTCATGTACCACAATGTTCATTGCAGCTCTATTTACAATAGCCAGGACATGGAAGCAACCTAAGTGTCCATCGACAGATGAATGGTTAAAGAAGATGTGGCACATATATACAATGGAATATTACTCAGCCATAAAAAGAAGGGAATAAAGACGCAGACTTATAACCTCTTTTTAATGTTTAAAATGGGGAGGAGGGCAAGCTGATTGTATGGGAACCTGATACCACCCTCTCCTCAGCAAGGTACTAACCTGAGGACTGACTGCCTGCTGTCTCGTATCCTAAACTCTAGTTCAGACAAACGCTCAAGCCAATCCACTCCCTGGGGGGAAAAAATGGGGAAAAAAAAGTCTGTTTCATGCAACAAAGACTCAATGTGATTTTTCTCCCTGAGTCAAGATCACGTGCTGTCTCCTGGCTACCTCACCACTTGTGTCTGGGCCAAGAAGACATCAAACATGGCCTTAGTTTCCACGCCCATCAGAGCTCTTCATTCAACAGCCACTAACATACAGGCTGGCACTTTATGAGCTGGATTATTGCCCTGGGTTTGTGGCTAAAAATATGCCCAGAAGGTTAAAACTATGGGGATAAAGTCTCTGAGCAGGGGAAATCTGGGCAAGGACAGACTTTAGATTGAATTGAACAGTTCTGCAAAAAACAGGAAACCCAAGGCAGCTGAGACTTCCTTTCCTTTGAGGGTGACAGTGTGCACTTGCCCCGATGGAGCAGGAAGGAGTAACAGCCAATCCTGTGTGCAGGCCCTGTTCTAAGCCCTTCTGCATTTTTATTTAATTCCCACAACAGCCCTATGAAGCAGATACTATTATTTGCCTCATTTTTCAAATGTTGAAACCAAAACACAGAGAGGTTAAGTAACTTACCTGAGATCACACAGGGAAGAAGTGACAGAGCAGGGATTTGAAGCTAGGTGGTCTGGCTCCAGAGTCTGTGGTCTTACTCACCTATGCCAGGCAGACTCTGAGATGGTCACCCCTGATCCCCATCTCTTGGTAGTCACACCTTTGAGTAATCCCCTCCTCTTGAGTATGGATGGTACCTATGAGTTAATAGAATGCGACAAAGGGGACAGGATGCTGCTTCTGTATTTAGGTCACAGGTGATTGTGGTTCCCATCTTTCTGGCAGACTCTCTGTAGTGCCTTCTCAGCTTGCACCCTTTGAGGGTAGAAGAGCCCACGTGGGGACTTCCCTAGTGATCCAGTGGTAAAGAATCCACCTTCCAATGCAGGGGACAAGGGTTCGATCCCTGGTCAGGGAACTAAGATCCCACATGCCATGGGGCAACTAAGCCCACACGCCACAACTACTGAGCTCGCGTGCCTCAACGAGAGAGCCCACGTGCCGCAAACTATAGAGCCCACGTACTCTGAAACCCGCAGGCCACAACTAGAGAGAAGCCCACGCACCACAACAAAAGATCCGGCGTGCCCCAACTAAGACCCAACGCAGCCAAAAAAATTAAAATAAATAAATAAAATAAATATTAGAAAAAAAAGAAAAGCCCACATGACAAGGACCTGAGGCGGCCTCCAGTCACTAGTCAGCAAGGACTTGAGATCCTCAGTCTAACGGAGGTAGGAGGTAGATGGGCCCCTGGGCTGGACAGCTGGTGTTTGTCAAATGGAGTAAAATTGAAGCTTTGTTTTCCCTAGACACTCCAAGGACAAAGTTAGTGGCAAAAGCTGAGCTCTGCTGAAGTAAAGAGATAAGGTGACCACTACTGAGGTCAAGGAAAACTTCCCTGGCTGCACATGCTCAGGAAGGCTCCTTGGGGGTCAAAAAGGGAGGGGTGCCACCCCATAATAGGTGATGTCAAGCCTCCCACAGGCCCCCACGCTGGAATCCATCTTGGCGGAAATTTGCACAGGCAGATGGGGGAGGACACTAGGACAGGTCAGCTGTGGGAAAAGAAACAAGATAATTGGCCAAAGGTAAACAAAGACCCGGAAGAACTGCCCTATATAAATGACTTAACCGCCTCTTTACTGCACCCCTCATTCAGGATGCCCACACCCTTTCTCTCCATGTGTGTATTTCTGCCTTGCTTCTGACTTAAATATGTAAAATGTTTCTCTGTGTGCTCTCCCATATGTTGTGCTGTGTCTCTAATAATAAACTGTTTACCTGTTTTTACAGTTTTTGCCTCCTTGAAACATTCTTGCTTTCAAACAGGGGCAAGAGCCAGGGCCACTTTGCTTCTAGCCTCTAGCCCCTGGTGGTCTAGCGGCTAAGATTCCTACTTTTTCATCCAAGCTACCCAGCTTCAATTCCTAGACAGGGAACTAAGATCTCTCTTCAGGACCGCTCACTGCTCTCTCTCCAAGATCATACATAACAGCCCTAAAGAAACTAAATTCTGCCAACAACCCTGTGAACTTAAAAGTGGATTCTTCCCTTACAACACAGGGAATACAGCCAATATTTTATAACAACTATAAGTGGAGTCTAACCTGTAAAAATTGTGAATCATGATAGTGTACACCTGAAACTTACATAATATTGTACATCAACTATACGTCAATAAAAAAATAAAGAAAAAGTGGATTCTTCTCCAGTGGACCCTCATCCTGGCTGACACCTTGAGAGACCCTAAACAGAGGAGCCAGCCAAGCTCTGCCTGGATTCCTGACCCATAGAAACTGAGATAATAATGTTGTTTCAAGCTGTTACGTTTGGGGTTATTTGTTATGCAGCCATAGATAACTGATACAGCCCCCTGGGGTTGAGTCCTACCTTAGCCAGCCACAAGCCCACTGACCATGCACCATCCTGGGCCTCAAGTTCCTCATCCTCTCAGTGAGAGATGGGTTCGTTTCATTCATTCACTCAACAGATATTTACTGAGCAACTATCTGGTGCAGAACCAGATGCAGTTCTAGGTGCTGGAGATACAACAGAGAAGGAAACAGAGTCCCCTCCTTCTTGGGGCTTATATTTTAGTGAAGGGAGATAGGTGTGATAGTTAATCTTATGTGTCAACTGAGCCAAAGGGTGCCCAGATATTTGGCTAAACATTGTTCTGAGTGTGTCTGTGAGGATTCTGGATGAGACTAACACTTGATTAGGTAGACTGAGTAAAGCAGGTCGCCTTCCCCAATGTGGAAGGGCCTCAGCTAATCCACTGGAGGCCTGAATAGAACAAAAGAGAGAATTTATTCTCTTTGCCTGACTGCTTTCAAACTGGGTCACTGGTCTTTCCTCCTGCACCTGGACTGGAACGTATACCATCAGCTCTCCTTATTCTCGGGCCTTCAGGCTTGTATTGGAATTACACCGTGAGTTCTCCTGGGTCTCCAGCCTACAGACAGCAGATCATGGGACTTCTCAGCCTCCATAGTTGCATGAGACAATTCCTATAATAAATTTCTTTATGTATACATACATATATGTATATATACATACATATATACACATGTATACAAATATACACACATACATATATATGTGTGTGTGTGTGTGTGTGTGTGTGTGTGTGTGTGTGTATTATATCCTACTGGTTCTGGTTCTCTAGAGAAATACAGTAGACAATGACAGACATGTAAATGAGTCATATGGCAGGTTGCTATGGGGAAAAATAAAGCCAAGGATTGTGGACAAGGAAAGCTGGGAGGCAGGAGGGAGACCACAGATGGCCTCAGTAAAGATGAGACCTTTGAGGAAGAGACCTGAAGGAGGTGAGGGAGAAAGAGCTGCAGCTGTTTGGGGAAGAGCATTCCCAATAGAGGGAACAGCAAGTGCAAAGGAGCATGCTTTGCACGAGCAAGGATGGGCAAGGGGGCCAGTGCGGCTACAGTAGAGGGACCCGGGGCGGGGGGGGGTGGGGCGAGAGGAGACACAGAAAGTCCTCCAGGTACCACAGCCAACAGGTAATGGACTGAGACCCGGGAGGTCTGAGTCCAGAGCCTGAGGTCTTAATCACCACCCTTCCCTGCTTCTCCTCCTGAGGATGCCCTTTTGCAATGCCTTGCAGATAAGAGATAGGCAATGATTATATTGCAGGAGTGGGAGGGAGATGCCAGTCTTTTTCTCTACACATACACACAGACACTCTCTTCTCTTCCCTCCATTTAAGCCTCTATTAACTGACTTGCTCCAGCCCACTATACAACTCACTTCCGATGTCTGCTGGGAAGCTCAGAGCCAGTAGAGGACTTTCAATTTTCTTCCTCGCTGTGTGTTAAACAAGAGTCAGTTGCTATAGTGCCAAGTTGCCTCTCATGTATCTTGATGTTTTTGCTCCATTTGAAAGAAACAAACCTGGAAATCAAAAGTGATTTCTAGGATGGTGTGGTTTGTGCAAGAGTGACGATGTGAAACTCCACTCAGCAATTCCATGCTCGACAGAAAGGCCTCAGCCCCTCATCATGAAACCCAGCCAATTGGACATATTAATTTATCTCCATTCTTCCCCTAGGAGGGCAAGCAGACCTCAACTCAAATCCTAGCTGCGTCATTTTCCAACCAACCACCTTGAGGACTCAAGGTGTCAAGAGTCTGCTTCCAAGCGCAGAAAACCTCAACCCAAGTCACATTAACAGAATACAGTAGCAGAAACCCACATGTACAATAGCAGAAGAAGAGAAAAAAGAGACAAGAGATGTTGACAGATATTTGGAATCTGGAAAGTCAATAAAGGAACAGCACTTAGCAGAGTAGAGAGACCTGAAAATTAAGTATCTCAGGAAAGGGCTGCCCATGAGAAGCCAGCCGGTTAAGAACGAGGAGCCCCCAGAAAGTTTCCAGAAACAGAAGTGCCACGCACCCCAGAGACAGGCCCACGGGACGAAGTTGGAAATGGGGGAGCTGGTCGTGTGTAGGGCAGTTTTTAGTCCCTCCGGGTCCCCTCCCAGCTCGCACGTAGTCAGCTACCCTTCCTCAAATCCCCCTGGTTTATTCTCTTCAAAAAATTGAGAAGTTGGGGAAGTTAGGAGCCCTGGTGCTCAGGGCTAGTGGGAGTGAGGCACTGTATTTAGGGGACTGAGCTTAAACGTACAACCAAGGAGACTCCAGCCCTCCTCCCCAGGTCCTCTTCCCCAGGTCCTCTTCCAGGGTGGCGGCCAGGCAGACATAAACCATCTCTGCCCTCCCCCAGGCAGGAGACCTCTTCTCTTAGGAAATTGGCCGTACCCTGAGAAAAAGCCTGCCGATACCAGAAGCTGGGGGTTCCCCTCCAGCCCTTCCATCAGCAAGCCGCAGCTGTGTACACAGAGAGTCCACGCATCACTCAATACCTGCCTTAAAAGCGGTCAGACAGCGAGGACACCAGACATAGGAGGAAAGACATACCAAAACTGAGGGCACAAAAGAAGTCAGAGGAGGGACTTCCCTGGTGGCGCAGTGGTTAAGAATCCGCCTGCCAGTGCAGAGGACGCAGGTTCGAGCCCTGGTCCAGGAAGATCCCACACGGCACGGAGCAATTAAGCCCGTGTGCCAAAACTACTGAGCCTGTGCTCTAGAGCCTGCGAGCCACAACTACTGAGCCTGCGTGCTGCAACTACTGAAGCCTGCATGCTTAGAGCCCGTGCTCTGCCACAAGAGAAGCCACCACAGTGAGAAACCCACGCACCGCAACGAAGAGTAGCCCCCGCTCACCGCAGCTAGAGAAAGCCCGCGCGCAGCAACGAAGACCCAACACAGCCAAAAATAAATAAATAAAAATTTTTTAAAAAGTCAGAGGAAATGAAAAACATGCACAAAGCTGAAAATTGTGTTTTTTTAAAACCCTATAATTAATACTCTCAGAGAGATTTGAGAAGAAATTGCATCTGTAAAACCGCAAAAAAAAGTGCAGTAAAAAGAACAGAGACTGAGAAAGCTCTTAGGTTGAACAATATTTTAGATGAAATAAAATCAAACACATTAATATTTCTGAAATAGAAGTTATGAGTCATCATCCTGAAAGAAAAATTAAAACTATAAATGGATTCACATCAGTTTTGGTCACATTTTACAGCAAATAAGGGCAGGTAGGGCATGCCACCGAAAAGTGACAAAAAAAAAAGCACTTTTGGCTTTTGGAGATTTTTGGTTTTGTTGTTGTTGTTTTATTATCTCTTTTTAAAAATTTTTTATTGAAATCTAATTGATTTACAATGTTGTGTTAGTTTCAGGTGTACAGCAAAGTGATTCAGTTTTATATATATATATATATTCTTTTTTAGATTCTTTTCCATTATAAGATATCGAGTATAGTTCCCTGTGCTATACAGTAGGTCCTTGGTTATTTATTTTCTATACATTAATGTGTATGTTTTAATCCCAAACTCCTAATTTATCCCCCCCCCACCTTTCCCCTTTGGTAACCATAAGTTTGTTTTCTATGTCTGTGAGTTATTTCTGTTTTGTGAATAAGTTCATTTGTATCATTTTTTTAGATGTCACATGTAAGTGATATCATATGGCATTTGTCTTTCTCTGTCAGAGCTTTTTGGATTTGGAGGATCACACGTTAAGTGCTGTGGACAAGTATTTATTGCAGAGTTTTTGTAACAACCGTGTCAAGGTCATGACATTACAGTCACAGCTCTGATGGTCTTGGCTCATCATAGACTTTCTGAGGCACAAAATTGCTGTGCTTGTGATTTCAGTTAAGGTTCCAGTTAATTCTCCACACTTCTCAGGGCACCACAGAGACGCGCTTACCTGCTTTTCCCCCTGGGAAGGTGGTGCTTCAGTGATCAGAGAAACTCACATTAGTTGCTCTTGGTAGAGACCCAGCGAAAAAGTCCTCATTTGGACTCCATAATTGTGAATGAGTTGGCCAGGTATTTGGGGGAAAAAAAACTACTATTGCTTTTATTCTTTTTTCCTGGAATTATTAGATTATGGTGATGGAAGGAGACGTCTCTGAAAAGAGAATCTGCAACACTTGAAAAATACTGGAGGGCTTCCCTGGTGGCGCAGTGGTTGAAAATCTGCCTGCCAATTCAGGGGACATGGGTTCGAGCCCTGGTCTAGGAAGATCCCACATGCCGTGGAGCAACTAGGCCCGTGAGCCACAACTACTGAGCCTGCACGTCTGGAGCCTGTGCCCCGCAACAAGAGAGGCCGCGACAGTGAAAAGCCCACACACCGCGTTGAAGAGTGGCCCCTGCTTGCCACAACTAGAGAAAGCCCTCGCATTGAAACGAAGACCCAACACAGCCAAAAAAATAAATAAATAAATAAATAAATAAGTCAGGAGCTCTTTAAAAAAAAATACTGGAGTAGCAATTAAAAGAATGTATTTGAAGAATTACTATGGAACGAAGCTTTAAATACATACACTGAAGGTGAAATTTCCACTGAATAAGTGCTGCTATAAATACCTACTTCAAATTCATTAACTGATACCTTAATATCAAACTTCAAGATAAACTTAAGTTCACAGCATAATTTTACACAAAGTAGAGCTATTGAGGCACTGCCAGCAGGACTGTTGATTACATTATTTGTACTCCAAACACATCCCAAAATGAGTTAAAATTTCTCAAGAAAGGTCAAGGGATATATCAAGTACTTCCCATGTAAGAAATAACAAGTTTGGATTTTTTTCCAAGCTAGAAAAAATATAATTTTTTTCTCAATAAGCAAATAATGGGACATAATTCAAAATCTGTATCTGATATTCCTAGATGATTCCATATTTAGTAATATCAGCAATATGCACCACACACACACACATACACATACAACAGAGAGTTTTTAGAAATCACAAAACATCTCTTTTACTGAACATCTAAATTTAATTTAGACATTTTGAGGTCAAGGCTTTTTTGCAAAGTACCCTTATAAATCGAATTAAGGTTTTTCACAGCTTTTTGTATGTTTGTTTCTCTCTTTTTAAAATTTTTTTATGTTTTTTTTCTTCTAGTTTTGTTGAGATTATAAACAACATACAGCACTAAGTTTCAGGGGTACAGCGTATATTTGACTTACATCATGAAATGATGATTTGACTTACATCATGAAATGATCACAATAAGTTTAGTGCACATCCATCATCTAAATACAAAGTAAAAGAAATAGAAAATATATATTTTTTTTCCTTGTGATGAGAATTCTTAAGATGTACTCTCTTAACTTTCATATATTGCATACGACAGTACTGTAAAATTCATCGTGTTGTACACTACATCCCTAGGACTTATTTATCTTATAACTGGAAGTTTGTACCTTTACTCCTGCATCCAATTCCCCCTCCCCCAACACAGCTGTTTTCCCCCTGCAGCACTTCCCTTGGCTCAGTGTATATTATGTATCACTGTGCAGAGAGGTGCTTTTGAACCTGGGTGCCCCCTCTCCCTCAGTCTCTGCTCCCTGGCCCAGGCCCTCATGAAATCCGCTCTTCTCGGGCTGAAATACAGAGACCAAAACAAACCAACAACTAAAGACAAAGTAACAGCACAACAGCAAGTCAACTACAAGGAGGGGAGAGGGGGAAGGCAGGGTGGAGGAACGGAGAAGGGAAAGAAGGGGAAGGAGATGAATGGAGGAAGAGCAATTTTGTTTGATCCATTGGTTTTCCCAGGTTGAAATTTCTGAAACTGTGGGGATTAAAATGGGGGAAACGTCATTAAAAAACAATGAACAGCCATATGATCCAGCAATCCCACTCCTTGGTATTTACCCAAAGGAGTTGAAAACTTATGTCCACACAAAATCCTGCACACCTATGTTTATAGCAGCTTTAGGCATAATTGCCCAAACTTAGAAGCAACCGAGACTTCCTTCAGTCGGTGAATTGGATAAACAAGCAAATCCAGACAATGCAATATTATTCAGTGCTAAAGAAATGAGCTATCAAGCCATGGAAAGACATGGAGGAAACTTAAACACGTATTACTTAGTGAAAGAAGCCAATCTGAAAGGCTACATACCACATGATTCCAACTGTATGACATTCTGAAAAAAACAAAACTATGGAGACAGTGAATGGATCAGTGGTTGCCCTGGTTGGGGAGGGGAGGGGGAGGGAAAGAGGAACAGGCAGAACACAGATGATCTTTAGGGCAGTGAAACTATTCTGTGTGATACTATAATGGTGGATACATATCGCTATACATTTGTCAAAACCCATAAATATACACCAAGAGTGAACTCTAATGTAAACTATGAACTTTGGGTGATTAGGATGTGTCAGCGTAGGCTTATCAGTTGTCACAAATGGACCCCTCTGTGTGGGATGTTGGGGGGGAGAGGCTGTGCATGTGTGGGGACCGAGGGTACACGGGAACTTTGTACTTTCCAGTTTTGCTGTGAACCTAAAACTGCTCTAAAAAATAAAGTTCATTAATTTTTTAAAAAATCAATGAACATCGGGAAATAAGTTTAAGGGGAAAAGGTAAATGCAGAATGACCTTATTGGATCATCTCATATTCTTGCCACTAGTGTAGGGTTTAATCAGAGCTCTAATTATCAGTGCAATTGGTGGGCAAGGACCAGCTTGCTCATCCTTGTATTTCTCCCATCCTCTAAAGGCTCTCAATAAATGTTTGCCTTCTCCCATTTAACTGAGGAAGTTGAAGCTTTGAGGGATGCTTTTGAGTCAAAAAGCCAATACGTGCTACTGTTCACCAGTCACTGGACTATCATTTAGACTTGGAATAAAGGTGTGTTACCTGCAGATGAGTTTACAAACTGCCAAGGGGCTGGAGGGAGGCTGGCATGAGCCAAGGATGGGTTAATGCATGCTGGCATTACCCAAGGACAGGTAGATAACATGACATTTCCTAGAGCCAGAACACCCATCCTTTGTAAGACTCTGGTGTTACCAGAGAACCCTGGTGAATGCAGCAGTAGTCAGAAGCCAGCTTACTTTGCATTTTAGGAAGTCAAGACTTAGCAGTCAAGAGGAGAAATTACTCTTAAGAAGGAGACAACCATTTCCTATGGGTGACTATCCCCAGGCCCCTGTGGAAGTGCAAATTACTAACACAGATAAATCAAAAGCACCAGCACAATAACTGAACATGCACTGTGAAAATTCTCTGCCACCTGCAGTGCCTTCAAGTGCCTATTGTAAGCTGTCCTGGGAGGGAGATCTGCCTGGCCAGGAGTGTTGCTGGCTGCTTTGTACATGTCCTAGTGTGCTCGTTGAGTAGACCTTGGTTTTCTTGGAAAACTAGAAGGCAGACCTCTGACCTCCAACCAGGTTATCCTTACAACTGATCTCAGTGGTATTTCTCTTTCAAAAAACATAAATTGTGGCAAATGAGTGATGTTCTCCATAGTACTAAACTTTAGCTGTCACTGATTGTGTCTACATGTACAGGATAAAATATTTATGTCCACTAGCAGCTCTGTGATAAATTGTCTAAGAGCCACAGCAAGAAACAGGAAAAGCTGATCATAAGAATTTCCCAGACAGGTACTTCCCTAGTGGTCCAGCGGTTAAGACTCCGTGCTCCCAATGCAAGGGTGCCGGGTTCGATCCCTGGTCAGGGAACTAGATCCCGCGTGCCGCAACTAAGACCCGGCGCAGCCAAATAAATAAATAAATAAATATTTTTTTAAAAAAAGAATTTCCCAGACAGAAAGGAAAAGGCCAGCAGGGAGGCTCCCCGTAGGCTGTCATAGTCACTCAGTGACAGCAGTCAGACTCTCTCCTGTGGCTCAGCCCAGTGACCAGCCCAGGGCCACCATCCTCTGATGCCTTCCTGCCAAGAGCACCCCAGACCCACGTTTGGTACTGAGCCTTAAAAACCAGATTTCCTTTGGGAAAAGCAGGTGACTCCCGCAGTAGAATATTCTCGAAATTAACTGAATTCGTTCTGACATCAGGAAGAGGTGACTCCCACACACCACACTCAGGTCTCTTCCATGACTCCACATCCTTAAAAAGGACGAGGGTGCAGCAGAGAGCAGCAGGGCTGAGGTTGGAGAGGAAAGCAGGATGGAGAGGGAACCCAGGGAAGAAGGCTGTGCCCAGCATGGAAGTGCTTGGGTTCTCCCTGAGTCATCGTAGGTCCACATCCTGCAGCCGGTGGAGGGGCTGTGGGAGGAGCCAAGACTGGAATGAGAAAGGCAGCAGGAGGTCCTCACTGTAGCCAGGCTGGAGATAATGATGGCTTTTGGTGGAGGTGAGGGCAAGAAGGCAGTGGAGGGATATGAGGAGGTAGAAACAGCAGACTGAAAGGGAGAAATCTAGGCTACAGCCCAGGTTTCTGGCTTTAAACAGCTGGAAAGAAGGGGGTGCCATTTTCCGAAATGGAAAAGGCTATCAGGGGAAGGAACAGCTACAGGGTGAGCCGATAAACCAAGACATCCATTCCAGCCACTCTGAGTGTGAGATGCCTGTGAGATAACCAAGTCGAGATGACAAGTCGGTAGCTGGGTGTCTTAGCTAGAAGCTCAGAAACAGTTCTGGGCTAAAGACATAAGCATCGGCATCGAGGACGTAGTGTTTTTAAACTGCTGAGACTGTATGAGATAAGTTGGAGAGAAGGATCAGAAGAACAGAATGCCCAGGAGAAGGAAGGGGAGCTTCATGAAAAGGCCTGAGGAGAAATGGCCAGATGGGTGAGAGAAATAAAACAAGAGTGTGGTGTCCTGGGAACCGAGGAAAAAGGATTTTTCTTGAAGAAGGAAGTGGTCAACTGTGTTGACGCTGATAAATTAGGTAAGATAAGAACAGGAGATGTAATAGATGTACTGGCCCAGAGGTCATGCGCGACTGTAGTGGACATTGTGGGGTGCCGCCCAGATCCTCCTTCAGGACAGAGGAGCTGAAGGAACGGCTTTGTGCAAGCTCCCACCTCCCCCAGGGGCAGCCCACGTCCAAAGCCTACAAGTGTTGTTCCCAAGACCATTCCCAAATACATTTCCCGCTTGGGCATCTTCTGTTCAGAGTCTGTTTCCAGGGAACCCAGCCTAAGACAGAGACCTTAGCAAGACCCGTCTTGGTGGAGTGATGAGGATAAAATCTAGGTTTCAGGGAGCTGAGGAGTGAAGGGGAGAGTGTGGGGAAGTGGAGACCACAGGCATAGGCACCTCCTTTCATAAGTATGACTTTAGGGCTCAGAGAAATGTGTCAGTACCTGGAGGAGGGTCAGAAAGTCAAGGGTAAGGTATGTTGGGTGAGTGATATTACACCATGATTGGAGACCATTGGGTGGCCTCAGTAGACAGGATGCCGAGGAGTCCAGCTCCTGCCCCAAAACCCGATGTGTGATTTTCAGGCCTGACTGTAGGTAATTACAAGGCTTTACCTGGCAGGTCCCAGGGGAAACTCCCTCCCCACCTTAGACTCGGTGACAGCCAGGCCCTGAAAACTCTGACAGGAGCTGCAGTCCAGGACTCAGGTCCCTGGCTGGCCATTCTCTTACACACCTGCACTCCCAGCCCTGGCACCTTCATCCCTAGGTCTCTCCATCTGAGGTCTTCAGGCACCTCTGCTAAAGCCCCCTTATGAGGGAGGAGGGGAAAGCCTTGAGGCACTGTTATCCATTGTGACTTGCACCCTGTACTTTTCCACCCTCCCCCCCCTCCCTCCCCCACCAGACCCAGGTCCATAAAACTGTATAGCCTTTGGTTCAGGCTCCCTCAACAGTGAGACGACCCCCACTGATCCATCTGACCCTGGACCACTGCATGTTCCATGGGGGGGATATGGAACGGGGTGCCTCTTGCTTATACCATCGTGGTAAGTGATGAAAACCTCACTGGTACTCTCATCTGGGGCTTGTTGCTTCTATCAGCTCTCCTGGCAGCTCATCTCTCTCTCTCCAGCTCAGCTGAGCCCTTGATGACACTGATGATACCCATGAGAGCAGGACTGCTGCCCTTGGAAAGGACATGAAAGCAGTGGCAGGACCCGGAGCCCTGGCCCTGGCCTCTGGCAGGAGGACAGAGAGAAGAGAGCGTGGGGCAGCGCAGGCAGGCTAGCCAGCCGTGGGTGAGGGATGCAGGAGGGAAGCTCAGGAAGTCTGGTGTCTCCTATTTTCCCAATGAAGATCATCAGCTAAAGGAGGGAAGAGAGGAGTTTGGGGGATAAATGAGTGGACGTGAAACGGTCCTCCAGGGCCATGAGAAAGTGAGCTCACCCGACAAAGGAGAGGGCTAACTGGGCAGTGTTGAGAGCCTATTTGAAAATCAGCGGCAGAATATCTGCAAAGTGCCCAGCTCGGCGATGGGCAAATAGCTCTGTTAGATGGGGAAAGGGCTGGAAGAAGAGCCCTCCCGGGGAGTGATGTTGACCTGTTGCTGTGTTTCTAGTTTCCACAGCAGTCCTGGGAGAAAAGGGCCCAGCCAGTGTCAGAAAGTGTGTCCAAAAACGACTTAGATGCACCCAGTTGAGCAGCCAAGGCCCACAGGCAGGGAAATTCAAAACACCAAACTGGCTGGCAAAATACAAGCAGTAAAACTCCAGCTACACCCACTCAGAGATTACAATTTGTATCAGAAAGTCCTCAAGTGCGGAATCATCGCTTTTTTCTCTTCCTGCTCCTGGGGCAGCACCAGCTGATGGGGAATCGCTAAGGTTGTTCTACTGAAAACGTGAAATTGCCCCAAGCGGGCTGCCCTGAAAGGCCCCATTATCTTGACTGTACTCACTGCCCTGGAGGCCTTGGGTGCCCCTGAGTTCCTGAGCAGACACAGAGGTAGAGGCCTCATTATTGTAAGTCTTAATGGTTACTGAGAAATAAAAATCATTGTCTCGCTTCCTTTCCAATCCTGGCCGGGCAGGATGGCTCCCGCAAAGAAAGATGGCGAGAAGAAGGGCCAGTCCGCCATCAACGAGGTGGTGACCAGAGAATACACCACCAACATTCACAAGCACATCCATGAAGTGGGTTTCAAGAAGCGTGCCCCTCGGGCACTCGAATAAGTCCGGAAATTTGCCATGAAGGAGATGGGAACTCCAGATGTATGCATTGACACCAGGCTCAACAAAGCTGTCTGAGCCAAAGGAATAAGGAATGTCCCATACCGTATCCGTGTGCGGTTTTCCAGAAAACAGAATGAAGATGAAGATTCACCAAACAAGCGCTATACGTTGGTTACCTATGTACCTGTCACCACTTTCAAAAATCTACAGACAGTTAATGTAGATGAGAACTAACTGCTGATTGTCCAATAAAGTTATAGAACTGCCAAAAAAAAAAAAAACATTGTCTCGGTTCACTGAATTGAGCGTAATTAGTCAACCCAAACCAAGTCCTTCTTAGAACAAGTGGTTGCAAATGGCTTATGTTGATTGCATCATAAACACTTACATAATTAGACATTGTCTTTTGTCAGCCTCCCCTTTCAAGATAAGACCTTCAAACAGCATTATTTTGCAAAGAATTACAAGACTGAGGACATTAAAAAAAAATCCAAGCGAAACTGACTGTTTAGAGCCAATAACCTGGGCAGGGTCTCATGCAATGAACAAAGCCTATCCAGACAAGATAAAGAACTTATTCTGCCTGGACAGAATCCCTTGGATGGCAGATCCAAGTCTCCTGTTCCTGGTTCTGAGCTTTCAACTGATCAGCTGTATTGGTCATCCTAACAGATTAGTGAAGGTCACTCGGATTCTCCAGGTCAGGCAAAGGAAATTGTAATCTGATCTATCAGTCAGGGATCTAGCAAGAAAGAGATGGAACATTCCAATAGAGCGATTGAAGAGGGTAGTATGAAGGGACTATTTATAGCGGGGTGGGCAGGGGTAAGGGAAACCAACAAGGAAGAATACGGTAGCATAAGGCTAGCAATAGTGGGAATAGTTTTGTGTTTGTTTGTTTGTTTGTTTGTTTTTTGGCTGCATTGGGTCTTCGTTGCTGTGCGCAGGCTTTCTCTAGTTGCGGCGAGCGGGGGCTACTCTTCGTTGCGGTGTGCAGGCTTCTCATTGTGGTGGCTTCTCTTGTTGTGGAGCACGGGCTCTAGGCACACGGGCTTCAGTAGTTGTGGCTCGCGGGCTCTAGAGCGCAGGCCCAGTAGTTGTGGCGCACGGGCTTAGTTGCTCCACAGCATGTGGGATCTTCCCAGACCAGGGATCGAACCTGTGTCCCCTGCATTGGCAGACTGATTCTTATCCCACTTCTAGCTCTAGGCCTGGAGGGAAATGGGAGGAACCATGACCCCAGAGAAAGTAAAGATTAGCAGCAGGGTCTATGGCCAACCCACAAACCCTCCAGGAAGGGATCCCACCTCAGTGTCCCCCACCCTCCAATCTCAGGCTGAGTCTCCCACTGGCAGAACCCAACCAGAGTCAGAAGGTAAAGGGCTCCGTTGATGCATTTTATACAAAGTGTCTCCCAGGGCAGACAAGGAGCAGAGTGGATCTGGAGGGGCAGATGGAGGGCTCCAGCATCCCAGGGAAGCAATATGAAAAAGAGAAAGTAAAATTAAGAACAGAGATAATGGAAGCAAATTTAGATCCACGACAGTGGCATTTTTGCCAAACAAAAGTTTTGATAGCTTTATATTGACGATTTTGTAATCATTGCTTTCATGTGTGTCAGATTATTAAGCTGTTTAAAGCATTTTAAACTATCCCATAATTTGGCTTATAATTTTCATCAAGTTTTCATTTGGAACAGTTTAACTGATTGAGATCACTGTTAAAATGTTTGGGGAACTCTAATTTGTAAAATTCATGTTTTTTGATATAATAATTGTCTAAGCAGAATGTGAATATTTAGATAATTGTTAACTGTTAAAAAAAACCCAAATAATTTAATGTGGATTCCTATCAGTGTACAAAAACCCTTGGACATTAACATTTTTTAATGGGGTAAGTGCAATGTCATTATGAGCCAGGAGGGAGGTAAGTGCCAGGTGACCTTGCAAATCTCCTTTCCCAAGTTCACCTACTGATTCTGTCTTGGATCGGCCCCAGAGTCTGGTTCCAGAGCCCAGAGTTTCTTAACCTGAGGTCTTATTTGTATTGTTGTGGGTAGAAGAACTGGGGCTTTCAAGAGCCTCAAAGGGAGTAAAAAGACAAATAATCCAATTTAAAAATGGGCAAAGAGCGGGACTTCCCTAGTGGTCCAGTGCTTAAGAATCCGCCATCCCATGCAGGGGACACAGGTTTGATCCCCGGTCAGGGAACTAAGTCCCACATGCCTCAGGGCAGCTAAGCCCACGCACCACAACTACTGGGCCCGTGCGCTCTGGAGCCCTCACACCACAGCTAGAGAGAAGCCCGCGTGCTGCAGTGAAGAGCTTGTGCTCCACAACGAAAGATCCCGCCTGCCGCAACTAAGACCAGACACAGCCTAATTAATTAATTGATTAATTAAGTAATTTTAAAAGCTGCTGCTCTTAAAAAAAAGAAAATGGGCAAAGAATCTGAATAGACATTCCTCCAAAGAAGACACACAGTTGGACAAGATGTACATGAAAAGTTGCTCAATATTATTAACCATCAGAGAAATACAATTCAAACCACAGTGAGATACCACTTCACAACCAATAGGGTGGCTATAATTAAAAAGACAGATAATAACAAGTGTTGGCAAAGATGTGGAGAAATCAGAACTCCTCTTCTCTGCTGTTAGGATTATAAAATGATGCAGCTACTTCAGAAAGCAGTCTGGCAGTTCCCTAGACAGAATCACCATATGACCCAGCAATTCCACCTTAGGTATATACCCAAGAGAAATGAAAACATGTGCCCATTCAAAAACTTGTACACAAATGTTCATAGAACTGTTATTCATAACTGCCAAACAGTAGATACAACCCCATATATCCATCAACACATGAATGGATAAATAAAATGTGGTATATGCATACAATGGAATATTAGTTGGCCATAAAAAGAAATGAGGTACTGATACAGGCTACAACACAGATGGACCTTAAAGCATGGGAAGAGATATGGGGATATATGTCTATGTATAGCTGATTCACTTTGTTACAAAGCAGAAACTAACACACCATTGTAAAGCAATTATACTCCAATAAAGATGTTTAAAAAAAGAGAACTAATAAACAATTATAACAAACCACAAAAAAGCATTATGCTAAGTGAAAGAGGCCAGTCACAAAAGACCACATTTGTATGATTCCATTTATATGAAATGTCCAGAACAGGCAAATCCATAGAGACAGAAAGTAGATTAGTGACTGCCTAGGGCTGGAAGTTGCAGGGGGAAATGGAGGATAATTGCCAAAGGGTATGGGGTTTTCTAGGGGAGAGAGGAAAATGTTCTGGAATTAGGTAGTAGTGATGGCTCCACAACTCTATGAATATACTAAAAACCATTCAGTTGCACAAAGTGAAAAACAAGTCTCAAAAGGGCTCAGGGTCACTGGTCTAAATAAGTTTGGGAGATTCCCAAGCTGAAGAGCAGGGGTCATGTGCCCACAGGGCTGAGACCACATGGCGTAGTTGGGCCCATGAAGCTCTGCCTAAAGGTAATTTGCATTTTTGAAAAACTAATGGACTTTTTTTTTAGAGCAGTTTTAGGTTCACAGCAAAATTGAGTGAGAATACAGAGTTCCCTCCCCCCCAACCACACACAGCCTTCCCCACCATCAACATCCCACACCAGTATGGTCCATTTGTTGCAATTGATGAACCAATATCCAGCCATAGTTATTAACCAAAGGGCTTACTCTTGGTGTTGTACATTCTATGGGTTTGAACAAATGTATAATGACAGGTATGCACCATTATAGTATCATACATAGTTTCACTGCCCTAAGAATCCCCAGTGCTTCACCAATTCATCCATTCCTCCTCTCTCACCCCTGCAACCATTGATCTAAAATTGTCTCCGTAATGTTGCCTTTTCCAATATATCATATAGTCAGAATCACACAGTATGTAGCCTTTTCAGATTGGCTTCTCTCACTTAGTAACATGCATTTGTTTTCTCCATGTCTTCTCATAGCTTAATAGCTCATTAGGACTAATAATAATATTCCATTGTATAGATGTACCACAGTTTATTTATCCATTCACCTACTGAAGGACGTCTTGATTGCTTCAAATTTTGGCAATTATGAATAAAGATGCTATACACATTCGTAGGCAGGTATTCGTGTGGACATAAGTTTTCATCAGTTTTAAGTGACACTCTGCATGCCAAATACTTGGTTTGTTTTATAAAACTCACCCTTAGTTTGGAACCCCTTTCCCAGAGGCTTCAGGAACTGGCACAGCTAGATACGCTCGCTCTCCAAAAAAAAGAAAGAAGCTAGTAATTATTTGACCCTCAGGGTATGCTAGTGTTACGTATGACCTCACTTCCTCCTCACCACCAGCCTCAGATGGGTGCGTTTTACAGATGAGTAAACTGAGGTTTGGTCCTTCCATTACTGTGTATTATCCAGTGTTCTCTTGGAGTCTTGGACTCTCGGTGCTGGAAGGAGCCTTAGACATTGCCTAGTCGAATCCCCCTCACTTTATATATGAAGAACCAAAGGCTTACAGACTCAAGGACATGGCCAAAATCTTGGAGTCATCCTTTCTTCCTCTAGTTCTCTCTCACTCCAAAATACAATCCATCACCAAGACATGTATCATTTACCTTCAAAATAGATTCAATGTGCAGCACTTCTCCCTACCACCATTGCTTCTACCCCAACCAGACCTCCCTCACCAATCACCTGGATTACTATAAGACCTTCTCAACAGGTTTCTTTACTTCCTCTCTAGCCCCCCATCCTATACTTGAATCTTTATACAGCAGCCAGAGGGAGCCTTTTGAGTCATAAGTTCATTCTTCTGCTAAAATCTGTATAATGGTCTCCATTCACTCAGAATAAAGCCCAAACCCTTCCCGGAGCCTGCAGGCTCTACAGACTACTTCCCTGGCTCCTTTCCTCTGCACCCCTCCCTCTCCACACTCCAGCTCTTCCATCCTCCTTGCTATGCCTGCGACATGCCGAGCACATGTATGTCTCAGAGCCTTCACATGGGTTCTTCCTTATGCCCTGAACGCTCTCTGTTTACACAGCCCTCTCTTCATGTCGTTGCATTTCTGCTGCAACGTCTCCCCTTTGGAAAGATCTTCCTTCTCACTGTCTCTTGTCCTGCTTTGTTCTTTTTCATAGCATGTATCATTACTTGACCTTACATTATTTCAATTCAGTTCAACAAATACTTGTTCACAGAGTTGTCTGTATCCACACTAGACTATAGGCTCCATGAGGGCAGAGACTTTGTGTGTCTTGTTCAGTGCTGGATCCCCAGCCCTTAGAACAGTACCTAGCACCTAATAGGTGCTCAAGATCTATTTGTTGGATGCATGCATGAATGAATGAATGCATGCCCAGGGTCGGCCAGTAAATGAGTGGCAGACTCAGACCCAGAGATGAGGTCTTCTGTGTCCCTTGACTGGTTGCTTCCCGTCTTTTGGATTCTTAGATTGATAGGTACACAATTTGGAATCAGCACATGTAAACTTTCTTAAACTCTTCCATTTGTAGTTAAATTATATCTGTACCCATAACTAGGACTTGTACAGCATCTTTTTCCCCATGTGGAAATTTAAGCACGTTCACGTTATTTCTCATTTATTCTAAAATGCAGAATTTATGGCAGAAATTCTACCCCCTCATTGCTTTCTCTCTCCTTCCCATGACCCTATGCTCCTGTTTTTATCCTAGGAGTCTGCCTTGCATTGGGGTTCCTATTACATGAGTCAGACATCCCTTCTCTATTGAGCTTAGAGGTGCTGCTGGAAGAAGCATCTGAGAAACTCAACCTCAGGGGCTCTGGGAGAGGGAAGTTGAGTGCCTGCTGTGGAAGGACAAGCTTCACATTATAGTTGAATCTAATGCGCCACACGCAATGTTTTTCTTTTTTTTTTTTCCCCCCCAACTGAGGTGAAATTCACATAACATAAAATTAACCTTGTTAAAGTGTACACTTCAGTGCCATTTAGTACATTCACAATGGTGTGCCATCACCACCCATATCAAATTCCAAACCATTTTCATCACCCACACCCATTAAGTAATCACTACCCATTCCCCCTTCCCCATCCCTGGCAACCACCAATCTGCTTTCTGTCTCTGTGTATTTACTTATTCTGGGTAGAGCTCATATAAATGGAGTTATACAATATATGCCCTTTTATGTCTGGCTTCTTTCACTTAGCATGAAGTTTTAGAGGTTCATGTACATTATAGCATGTTTCAGTACTTCATGTCTTTTTATGGCTGAATAATATTCATACACACACACACAGAGACACACACACAGCATTTGTTCATTCATCCATTGATGAATATCTGGGTAGTTTCAGGCAATGTTTTTTGGAGCATGTCTGTAAAGATAAAGCTAAGATGGGAATCTAGTGCTTTCTGACTAACAAAAGAACCTCCACCGCAGTGATGAATTGAAATAACACAACACTGGTTCGGTTGGTCAGTTGCTTTGGACACAGATTACAGTGGTGGGTTAAGTATCATTAGTGTGTTTATTTACAATGTTCGAAGCAAATACCATTTCCAAAAACAAACATACCTTATGTATTTGTCATCAAATACATTACATTTCTCCACAAAGCCTTATTTCTTTTTTTTTTTTCATCTTAACTCAATAAACCTAAGGAGAACGTTTGTCATAAAGGCAACACGCAAGATGGCATTGTGTGGTGTAAGCCAGAAAACCTTTGACCCTCCTGGTTAATGATGTTTCATATAAAACAGCCTCTAACCTTTTTCGTATCTTGCTCTTCGATGGAGCAATTGAAGGTTACAGGGTTTCTTATTATAGAAAATTGTAACATGTTTTATGATTAAGGTCCTTCAGAGACAATTTCTGCTTAAGACACATTGTAGGCATTAACAAGCAGCTACACCTTTGCTGCTTCCAACTCGGGGAGTGCTTTTGGCTCCCCACCCCTTTTCTCTCCAGCACCTGCTCCTCGCCCCTCAGAGCTGCCTTGCCCCTGCTCTCTTTCTCATCCTCTCCAACCTGCCTTGACCCTCTGGGTCTCCACCATGCACAGTTAAGCTCTGCTGGTGGCCCTCCTGTTTGCTGGCCACACCTGCCATGGCCTCTCAGCTGAGGTCTTTCCTTTCTTCTCTCTGCCCCCTTCTGGCATCAATTTTCCACCTTCCGGAAACACTGCAATCCACAAACTCCTTAGGGGACTTGGTTCTTTATTCTGAGAAGCACAATGCAAGTGCATCAGACTTAAGAGAGAGATCAAAGCTTTTCCTTCAAAGCCTATCACTTTATGCAGGTAAAAAAGTGTCCCAAAAAATTGGAAACCTTGTGACTTTTGAAAGAAACTGAACTGCTTTTGCAATATATTTGGATATATTAATTGTTACACCTGAAAATAATGAGATTGCTGATTGCATTTAAAATTCAATGAAGTAGGTTAATATTTTACTGGGATAAAAGAACTGCTTGTGAAATATGCTAGCCTGATATAGAAGAAAATTCTGAATATCCTATCATCACTAATAAGAAACTTTGAGTCCTGTAGATACAATACAATCACATGGAAAACTACATAAATTGTGTTAGAAGATTCCGTGAAAGGAACAGAGACTAAGAAATATAATCATCTAAGCTAGGATGGGAAGAACATCAAAATTCCTTAAAGCAATGATTTTCAAAGTGTGTTCTCTGGACAGCAGCAATCACCTGCAAACGTATCAGAAATGCAAACTCTCTGGTGCCGCCCCCGACCTACTGGATCACAAACACTAGGGGTGAGACCTGTATTTAAATCTGTGTTTTAACAAGCCCTTGGGTGATTCTGATGCACACAGAAGTTTGAGGACCACTCCCTTAAATGATACATAAATGGTTAATTTATTACAAAATTTGCAGATTTCTGTATTATTGTGACTTCTTATTTTGCAGGAGTCAAAAAGTACCCTATGGTGGTGGAGATGAATGGATGTGAAACACCAACAAGAGCAGAAGAGATTCTTTATGACAGCTGAGGTCTATCCTCCAACCCATCTGGCAGGTTTGTGTTCTTTGTGGTTTAACAGTCTTTAGAGACATATCTGCCACATTCTGGGTACCTGCATTCTTCCTGCCATTAGCAGGGGCAAATACATTCTAGGAAGCACAAGAGTAGAAATCTGTCCCTCCTCACCAGACTCTCTTAATGGACTTTTGGAGAGAGAAGAGTGGGGCTTTTGGTAGAAGTAGAAATGGGAAGGGTGTCAGCTTTTGGCTCACATTACAATCTATCTTAATTGGATTCCCTCCAGATGAAGATCCTGAGGTGATGACTGAGAGCATATAGTTCTCCTGGAAGGTGCAAAGACAAGAGCAGAGGGAAGATGACACAGGAAAAGGAAGACTTCCAATAAACCAGCTATCAAAGTAAATCTTAATCCCATGGAGAAGCTGAGGAAAATGATGCAGAGCACATTCCTCAGAAGTACCCTAGCCAAGGAGTAAGGGAAGTGGGGTATATATACCACCACACATCATTCCCAAGAACTTCTAGCCTGCATCCAACAAAGGTATAGGTGCTTGCCACTAGCAGATGCTGGCTGATGTACACAGACAAGTAAAGGGAATCCTAAGGGTCAGGGATCACCAATAGTGTTGGTATATGCAAGGCCAGACAATAATGTCTGGTCCTGATTCTAGGATTGGAAAATGAGAACTCAGTCCCTGCTTAGGATGGAGTTTTATTTTGGTTTATTCCTGAAGCAGCAAATAAGCTTTGCAAATGATCAAAACAAAATAAAAAACAGGTGGGTACACATGGCTCTCAACGGCCTCCCTTATGACTCACTTTCACAATTCTGTGGTCTCAGCAGTTGTACTGAGAAGAGCCTACTGTTGTGGGTTCGTAACGTTTTATTACCTCTAACCCAGACACAACTTATTCTACTAAATAAGACATCAGTTATAATGCTCAAGAATCATGTTTTGTGCTTTTTGAAAGAAAAAAACCAACCTTTGACCTTTTAAATAAATAGATGCCCAAAGATTACTAGACAATGAGAAAAACTAGCGGCATAAAAGAGAAAAACAAAGCTAAGCAAACAGAGCAAATTCACTCTTGGAGAAACAGACTACTGGAACAGAAAAGAAGGTCACAAAAACCCAAGTTCTAAAAGATTTGAGGTGTTGGTGGATCCATAAAACAAGAACAGGGTGCTACTTTAAAAAAAATCAGAATAATAAAGTGCTTTTGAAAATTAAACACACAATTGCAGAAATAAAAATTCCATTGGAAGTCAAATAAGTCCTCCGAAACCAAGGACAAAAGTACAAAGGGATAAAAAAAACAAGAGTGAACAGATTAAGAGACATCAAGGGTCAATGAAGAAAGTAAAACTTCCTACTAATAAGAAGAGAACAGAGAAAATGGAGAGGAGAAAGTATCTGAAAAGCAGTACAATGATGGGACTCCTGGTTCTGGATCTATATCAATACGCAGCTCAGGACAGCGATCCTTGAGAGAAGAGAAACAACCGAGATAAGTTCTGTGATTGCCCAGGCTGACTTTCTGGAGAACTGCCAGGAATCAGCACAGAGAGGAGGAACCCAGAGCCCTGTGGGTTGAGTAGATGGAACTAGGAATCCACGAGGGCTGAAGCAGCTAGATTTCACAGGGCAGAATAACAGGGTATAAAATCTGGATATCAGAAGAGAGATCTAAGTTGAAGACAATTTTGGGAGCCACCGGGATAAATGATAGCCAATGAACTCATGGAGGGGAAGAGGCCATGAGGGGAGATTGCTTGAAATGAGTAAAAAGAGGGGTTAGGACAAAACAGTGAGGGACACCAATATTAAGTAAAAAGCAGTGGTGTGGGTTTGCGATGGAGCTTGAGAATGGCCAGAGAGACAGAAGGAACAGCAAATGAGTGTGAAATCATGAGACCCTGAGAACAAGGGAACAGGGAATGATGTGGTATATATATTCAATGGAATACTAATCAGCCATTCAAAAGAATTAAATTTTGCCATTTGCAACAACATGGATAGACTTGGAGGGTATTATGCTTAGTAAAATAAGTCAGAGAAAGACAAATACTGTATGATATCACTTTAATGTGGAATCTAAAACACACAACAAACTAGTGAATATAACAAAAAAGAAACAGACTCACAGGTATAGAGGACAAACTAGTGGTTACCAGTGGGGAGAGAGAAGGGAGGAGGGGCAAGAAAGGGGTAAGGGATTAAGAGGTACAAACTGCTATGTATAAAATAAATAAGCTACAAGAGTATATTGTACAGCACAGGGAATATAGCTAATATTTTATAAGAACTATAAATGGAGTATAACATTTGAAAATTGTGAATCACTATGTCAAAAAAACAAACAACCCAGTCAAAAAGTGGGTAGAAGATCTAAATAGACATTTCTCCAACGAAGACATACAGATGGCCAAAAAGCACATGAAAAGATGTTCAACCTCACTAATTATCAGAGAAATGCAAATCAAAACTACAGTGATGTATCACCTCACACTGGTCAGAATGGCCATCATCAAAAAGTCTACAGGGAATTCTCTGGCAAACCAGTGGTTAGCGCTCTGTGTGGCACAGGTTGGATCCCTGGTGGGGAATTCCCGCAAGCCACATGGCACAGCCAAAAAAAAAGCCTACAAACAATAAATACTGGAGAGGATGTGGAGAAAAGGGAACCCTCCTACACTGCTGGTGGGAATGTAAATGGACACAGCCACTACAGAGAACAGTATGGAGGCTCCTTAAAAAACTAAAAATAGAACTACCATATGATCTAGCAATCCCACTCCTGGGCATCTATCTAGAGAAAATCATAATAGAAAAGATACATGCACCCCCAATGTTCATTGCAGCACTATTTACAAAAGCCAAGACATGGAAGCAACCAAAATGTCCATTAACAGAGGAATGGATAAAGAAGATGTGGTACATATATACAATGGAATATTACTCAGTCATAAAAAAGAAAGAAATAATGCCATTTGCAGCAACATGGATGGGTCTAGAGATTGTCATACTGAGTGAAGTAAGTCAGACAGAGAAAGACAAATATCGTATGATATTTCTTATATGTGGAACCTAAAAAAAATGGTACAAATGAACTTACTTACAAAACAGAGTCGCAGATGTAAAAAACAAATTTATGGTTACCAAAGGGGAAACGTGGTGTAGAGGGATAAATCAGGAGCTTGGGCTAACGTACACACACTATTATATATAAGATAGATAACCAACAAGGACCTACTGTATAGCACAGGGAACTCTACTCAGTATTCTGTGATAACCTACATGAGAAAAGAAATGAAAAAGAATGAATATATGTATATGTATAACTGACCTGAAACTAACACAACGTTGTAAATCACCTCTACTCCAATAAAATTTTTTTAAAAATTATAAATCACTATGTTGTACCCCGAAACATATAATATTGTACATCATCTATACTGCAATTTTTAAAAAATTAATAAATAAGAAAGAAAAAGAAAGGCTGCGTCACTCCCTTGGTTTCCCTTTTTTCTCTGGATGGCTATTCTGGGACCCATTTGTAGATTCTTCTTTTCCTTCCTGAATTTATGTGCCTGTGTTCCTTAGTTCTCTATCATTCTCATTCCATACACTTTCCCTCTTAGGGACCTCATATGCATGCATGGATTCATTTAATAAAATATAAAGCTGATGACTACCAAATCTATTTTTCCAACTCAGACCTCTACATGCAACATTTACCTGCTAAAGCAGGTAATGTGTCTCAACATAAACTCATTGTCTTTTCCACCCTACTCTTCATTCCTCTTCTATTTTCTGTCTTGGTGATGGGCTCACCGTCAAGTCATTCTTCAAAGTGGAAACCTAGGAGTTATCCTTGTTGACAGAAATAATCAATAAACAGTCTATAACTGGAATAGAAAATAATTTTATTTGAGCCAAACTGAGGACTATTGCCTGGGAGACACAGATTCAAGAAGCACTTGAATTCTGTTCCGCTGGACTACAAAAAAGGGGAGGCTTATAAAAGCAAAACCCACAAAATTATATAAATTTGTCAAGAATTATAATTAGAACTGGCAAGAAGTAAGGGTGGTTGTGAAGCAAGGATTGGTTGGGGTCTGAAATGGTTGCATAGTTACAAGGGGAGACCTCGAGACCAGAAGGTTGCAGCTGGCAGCCGCTAACAGATATTGTTTTGAGAATGGCTGTTGGTGTCCTTGAGTCTGATACAGTGCAGAAAATTCAAGTTCTCAGTAATGCAAGAACATGTCTGAAACCACATCCACAATGGCCACCCAGTTCCATTTTGAATGGTTGAACTACAGCTACTCCATTTTGAGTTTTAAATGCATTCTTTTCTTTAATGGTTAAAGCAGATGTACAATGCATGTTCAATAAGCCACAAAACAGGCTGTTCTAGTTAGCATAAAGTTAAGCCAGAATGACTTCCCCATATCTCAACGTGTGAAAATTTCTTCCATCATCCTCAACTACAACCTCTTCCACAACTAATTAGCAAAAGATAGACGCTGCTGCCTAGTATTCACTAGCTCCTTACCTTATCCATGACTCCAATCCTACCTTAAAGGCCATCCCTTTTATCCTGGCCTAACCGCAACCATATTTTAAGAAATCTTTCAGTCTCCCACTGTTCTCTCTAACTCACTCTCCACACTGCTGCCAGAGTGTTTCTACTGGAAAATTGGATCAGGTTATTTCTCCTTTTAAAGAAATCCATTTATATATTCTCCATAGCCTTCAATTCCAAAATTAAACCTCTCAACTTAAAAAGGGTTTAAAAAAAGAAGAAAGAAAGAAAGAAAGAAAAGGAAAGAAGAGCTGCAAGTTCAGATGCATGTGAGATTTTGGTGGTGAGAAACTAAAGTCTGATCTGCGGTTGCTTGAATTTTCCAAGAAAGTAGGAGTTGAGTGGGACATCTGTTGAAAATGAGAAGTGGTGGGGCAGAGATTTGCAGTGAGTGCAGAAGGTTTTAAATGTCAGCCCAGTTGAGGTTAGACAAGAAAGTTTTGATTTTGGGGTCACATGATCCTTCAGAATAGCAGACCTAGATCTTCCCCCTGAGCCTTGCTGAAATAGAAAATACAAAAACCATAATGGCCAGGGGAAAAATTAGCCAATATTTATTGAACACCTTGTGCCAGATTCTGGTGTTGGGGTTCAGGGAGGGTCACCCCAAAATATGCTGATGGCATGTTGATTATTTTGAATTGAAGTTGTTTGAGAAGCAGTGGATGCAAGAAGAAAACGGACCCTCCTCTGTCCCCCTGAAAGCAGGAAATAAATCTTCCATGTGAAAGGTGCACTCCCTTGCATCTGGAAGTAGGACACCCTTATCACAAGAGATAGGGAATTCAGGCCCAAGAAGCCTATATAAACCAACTTTGTTACTTCTTTACTACCCCAACCCCAAACTCTGTTTAATATTTATTTATTTATTTGGCTGTGCCAGGTCTTAGCTGCAGCATGCAGGCTCTTAGTTGAGGCATGCAGGATCTAATTCCCTGACCAGGGATCGAACCCAGGACCCCTGTATTGGGAGCACAGAGTCTTAACCACTGGACTACCAGGGAAGTCCCCCAAACTTTGTTTAGATTCTGCACTAATTAAGCACCCAAAACTAAGTTTCTTTGTCCTGACAATTCCTCACAAATTTATTATTTCTTTATCAAAAAAGTATAAAAGCTGCCTGCTTTGGCCACTTCTTAGGGCCCATTTCTATGAGAACTCCATATATACAAGTTAAAATTTGTTTCTTTCCTCCTGTTAATCTGTCTAGTGTCACTTTTATTATTAGTCCAGCTGCAAGAACTCAAGAAGGGAGGGGAGGGGGAAATTCCCTCCTCCCTGACAGTTGGTAAGCCAGCCAGGAGACTGGCCAGACCCTTGCCACCCCAAGGCTGCTACAGCTGAGAGATCCTGAGACACCTGACAAAGGCCAGCAGAAGCTAAGATTTCTTATCACATCAGCCTCCCAGATCTCTGCCTGCAGGGTCTGGTTGAAGGGAAAGTGGTGGGAGTCCCTTTTCTCTCTCTCTCTATTTAGATTAGCAGGAGATTAGTTTTGGAGCTAGTTCCTTGTGACATAGAGCCTCTGGCATTTGGTAAATGAGTACTCTTGCTTTTTATTGATTCTGTCCTCCCAGATGGTCACTGTTTTTCTTTGTCTCTATCTGTTTTGTCATTTGTCATAAGGAGGAAGAACTATAGGGCAGAACACATGAGTAGGCCCTGTAAGCCTGCTGTTCAAGCAATAGTAGAAGTCTTCCCCCCCAGATTAATTGGTCTAAGGTCAAACTATACACTCAGAAGAATGGGGAACATCCAAAAGCCTTTGTTGAACGTTTTATACAAACTTTTCAAAGACACACCGCACTGAACCCAGAAGCCCCAAGAACACAGGAATCTCTTCATATCTGCTTTAGTGGGAAATTTTCTCCCTGTTATTAAAAACAGATTCAAAATAGTGTGGTCAGTTGGTCTGGGCAACCGCTAAGCTAATAATGGAAGCTGTAGCTCAATTCTTTGAAAATAGTTTGCAGGAATGCCAGGGGGGAAAAACAGTTAAAAGCAAGAGTTCTTGCTTTGCAACTGGAATCTTTAGAAAAACAAAAGCATGATTCTAAGAGCAACTCCACGCCCACTCAGAGCTCTTCCAGACAGTTGCAGATACTGTAAGAAATCCAGACATTGGAAGAAAAATTGTCCTGCACTTAAGAGAAAGGAAAGTTTAAGAAACAACCCCTCTAGGTCCCATTACTCCCAGGTTCATTTTTCTCCTCCTGACAGACAATTCCCCCTCAAATGACAGTGTCAGCGGATCCCCAGTTCAACCCCAAAAGCCTACCATTAAACTTAAAACAGAGGTTCCGAACTGGATTTCTTAATTGACACTGGTGAGATTTTCTCTACCATCTGCTCAGAGGATTTATCTCTACCTGTCACCTCTGAGTCTATTCAAGCAGCTGGAGTCTCTGGGCAGCCTACCTCATTGCCCATGTCTCAGCCCACCCTAATATCTTGAGGGCCTCTTAACACCTGTCATGCTTTTCTAGCTTCAAACTCCTCACCAGCAAGCCTTTTGCTACCTCCTTTGCAGCCTTAAAATTAGCTCTGGCTATACCTCCAGCTCTTGGCTTACCTCATTTTGACTAACCTTTTCATCCATACTGCCATGAAAATAATGGAATTACTGCAGGCATTATAGGACAGTCTTTTGCCTCTCAGATGAGTCCTATAGCATATTTCTCATGCCAGTTAGACACTGTAGCATTAGGTAAGGCCCCACACTTACATGTGGTGGCCACAGCTGCCACCTTGATTGACAAAGCCAGTACTCTAACAATAGGGTCTCCCATGCAACTTTCTGTTCCCCATGCTGTGTCTGCTATCTTGCGAGTTCACAGGATGCAGCATCTCCCTACATGGGCAACCAACCACCTATGAGCAGGCTCGCTTATTCATTCATTCATTCATTCATTCATTTATTGGTCACGCTGCATGGCATGCAGGATCTTAGTTCCCAGACCAGGGATCGAACCCACGCCCCCTGCAGTGGAAGCACGGAGTCCTAACCACTGGACCACCAAGGAAGTCCCCAGGCTCTTTTTTTTTTTTTAATAGATCTTTTTTGGAGTATAATTACTTCACAATACTGTGTTAGTTTCTGTTGCACAACAAAGTGAATCAGCCATATGCATACTCATGTCCCCATATCCCCTGCCTCTTGAGCCTCCCTCCCACCCTCCCTATCCCACCCCTCTAGGTCATCGCAAAGCACCACCCAGGCTCTTTTAATTAACCCTTCCGTCATCTTCCATCGTTGTAATACTCTAAATCCAGCTACTTCATGCCCCCTCCCTGGTGATGGAGAGCCTGAGTCCATTCCACATGATTGCCTTGAAACTACAAAAATGGTCTCAAAGCCACAAGAAGATCTCTCAGACATCCCTTCAGACAACCAAGGCTTACTTCTATTTTGTGATGGCTCTTATAAATGAAATTTTGAGAGAAACATAATAATTAGTTATGCCATGGGTTCCCCACATGAAACACCTGAGGCATAATCTTTGCCCACTGTCAAACCAGCCCAAGCTGCTGAACTTGTAGCTTTTACTAGAGCGTGTACATGAGAAAAAGGGAAAACCACCTCTCTTTTGCAGTCTGCCAAGCTGTTGGCTCAGTTTGGAAATCCCGTGGATTCTTAACCTCTGCAGGGACTCCTATTGCTAATGGGCATATAATTGCTGCCCTATTACGAGCTATCCACCTCCCTTCTAAAACTGCTACTGTTCACTGTTCAGCCCATACTGAGAAGACAGATTCTATACCTTTAGGGAACAATAGGGCTGGCAGAGCAAAACGGACCCCCTTATCCTTTCTCCAGCCAGTTTTTAAACCTGCCTTCATCCCTGACTGATATTATCAGGCAAATGTCCCACAATCTGAAAAAAAAACAAATAAAAATAAAATGGTACCAGACAATTATGAGATGGATTAGACATTGAGCCAAACGAATTTCCCGTAGCTCCTTTTCTTTTGACTTTTTGATTTGCACTTCTTTAATTAAAACAAAAAGTTTTAGTGCCCCCATCTTGGTTTGTAAATACTATTTCCCACTAAAAGAAGCCTGGGCCCCTTGGAGAAATGGTTGATTTCAGGGCTGGGGCAGGAAAAGTATAAAATGAGCCTAGAACATTTTATGCCCAAAGGTAAAGAAGTGCTCAAAAAAAAAAAAAAAAGATGGGATGTATCAAAAGAAACAGGAGCCAGCTTGAAATGGCTCCCCCTGGCCAAGACTGGGACAATTTGAGCACTAAAATAAAAAGGGTGAATAGCTGGAGTACAGGGGATTTTGGGAGCAGTAAAACTATTCTTTTTTTTTTTTAATAAATTTAATTATTTATTTATTTTTGGCCGCATTGGGTCTTCGTTGCTGCACGTGGGCTTTCTCTAGTTGCAGCGAGCGGGAGCTACTCTTCATTGTGGTGCACAGCCTTCTCATTGCAGTGGCTTCTCTTGTTGTGGAGCACGGGCTCTAGGTGTGCGGGCTTCAGTAGTTGTGGCACGTGGGGTCAGTAGTTGTGGCACATGGGCTTAGTTGCTCCACAGCATGGGATCTTCCCAGACCAGGGCTCGAACTTGCATCCCCTGCATTGGCAGGCAGATTCTTTTTTTTTTTTTTTTTGAGAAATTTCATGTAATGTCTGAAACATTTATATTAACATATTTCCATACAAATAACCCAATGAAAGTTTAGTATTAGTTGTTTTGTTTGTTTGTTTGTTTTTATACTGCAGGTCTTGTTAGTCATCAATTTTATACACATCAGTGTATACATGTCAATCCAAATCGCCCAATTCAGCACACCACCATCCCCACCCCACCGCAGTTTTCCTCCCTTGGTGTCCATATGTCTGTTCTCTACATGGCAGACAGATTCTTAACCACTGGAGCAGAACTATTCTGTATGATACTGTAGTGGTAGATTAATGACATTAACCATTTGGCAAAACCCATAGAACTATACAACACAAAGAGAGAACCCTAATGTAAACTATGCACTTTAGTTAATAATAACGTATCAGTATAGAATCATTAATTGTAACAAGTGCACCATACCATTGCAAGATATTAACAATAGGTGAAAGGTGGTGTGGGGGGGGGGGATGGAAGGGAATATATGGGAACTGTTTATACTTTCTGCTCAATTTTTCTATAAATCTAAAACTGCTCTAAAAAGTGAAGTCTATTAATTTAAAAAGTTTTTAAATAAATAAGGATTGGGACTTCCCCAGTGGCTTAGTGGTTAAGAATCCGCCTGCCAATGCAGGGGACACGGGTTCAAGCCCTGGTCCGGGAAGATTCCACATGCCTTGGAGCAACTAAGCCCGTGCACCACAACTACTGAGCCTGTGCTCTAGACCTCGCGTGCCGCAACTACTGAGCCCACGTGCCACAACTACTGAAGCCCGCGCGCCTAGAGCCCGTGCTCTGCAAGAGAAGCCACCACAATGAGAAGCCCACGCACGGCAACGAAGAGTAGCCTCTGCTCACCACAACCAGAGAAAGCCTGCACGCAGCAACGAAGACCCAACGCAGCCAAAAAATAAATAAAATTTTTAAAAAATCATTTTTAAAAATAAATAAATAAGGATCGTAATGAACTATAAACACTGAATAAAATAAGAATCTATGAATCCATACTGATAATAAATGGAAAGAAGAGAAAGCTCTCTCCTATAAATGCAGGTCAACCAATACCTGCATTTGGAGAGGCAGGGTTGAAATAGGAATTTCACAACTATCAGTGTAGACTGGTTCAGGCAGGCATCATTAATGGATGCTAATTCTAGATGTAAAAGTTTGATGAAAAGCTGGGTATTTGCAGCATCTTAGGGCATCTCTCCATAGATTATTGCAAGGAGACGAAGGACTACAGAGTGGAGACATTGGATTAACATCTTGATCATCTGTTCAAAATTAGCATCACCAGTGAGGGGCTAGGAACATGGTGTGCCTTCAGATGGAATATCTGAGAACACAACACAATTTATGCAGTATTCCAGCCAGGAATGCATAGTCTGATCCCAATCATGAAGAAACATCAGACAAGCCCAAATTGAAAAGCATTCTGTAAAATAATTCGCCTGTATAAAAAAAAAAAAAAAAAAAAAGTCGGTGTTGTGAAAGACCAAGGCCAGGTAACTGCTCCAGATTAAAGAAAGCTAAAGAAGTTCAGGGAGAAAGAAGTTTGTATGCATGCTTGTATGTGTAGACAGAGATGACACAATGACAAAGTATCAATTTGGTGAATCTGGGCAAAGGGTATGCAGGAGTTCTCTTACTATTTTTGCAACTTTTCTGTAAGTTTGAAATTATTTCTGTGGGAAGCATGCAGTCTTAGCCGGAGGTAACTCCTGGAGGAGACAGTATGTCTCTCACAAAAAGCAAAGCCCTTACCTTGGAATGCACTCTTTTTCCCAGGCCTGAGGAATGTAAAAGAGATCAGCAAAGCTATCTCAAGCCAGGAGACCTCAGGGAGCTGAGAGTCCTGGTTGTTCCTTATGGCTGGGGGCTGTGTGTGAGCCTGGTTAAGGGAAGATAATGTTCAAGGATAGTTGTTGTAAACTTGTTGACGTCCATCCGTGGTAGTGACTGAACTGAGACAATAAGCAATTCCATGGGATTATTGTCTAATAATGAGCTCCTCTTCTGTCTATATAAGATTCAGTAAATTCTAAATAAAGTGCCTTGCAACCATCAGTTGTCTTGGTCCTTCTGACCCCCATACTCACGGTGCTATTCAGTCCCTTACCCCTCTCCGTTGGGACCTGGAAGAGCCCCTGCGGTGGCCGGACCATCGCAATTTCAGAATAAAAAGTTTAAAAGAACATGTTTTATGGAAAAACTGCAAGCGTAACTGATGCCGAATTTCAGCCTCTGCACACTGGTGCTGGATGAAATCTTGGAGACAGAGTTTTGGGTGAAGTAGAAAGAAATAGCTTTATTGCTTTGCCTGGCAAAGGGGGCCACAGTGGGCTAAAGCCCTCAAGCCTGTGTATCCCGTCCTGCAGCGGGTAGTGAAGAGTCTTATAGTGTTCAGGGAGCAGGGTGTGATCAGCTTGTGGACATTCTTCTGATTGGTTGGTGGTGAGGTAATCGGGAGTCAACACTATCAACCTTCTGGTTCCAACCAGTCTGGGGTCTACATGCTTGTGGGCAGCATGCAGTTAACTTCTTCCACCTGGCGGGGGTTTCAGTATCTGCAAAACAGCTCAAAGGCTGTGGCTCAGAATATTATCTATAGCCCTTGAGAAGGAACTAAAGGTTCTTGACTCTGTTTAATGACTAAACTATTATTATTTTGCCTTGCTTGACTGCCTTCCTTTCTTTCTGCATTTTCTCCCTTCTCAGGTCAAACTTATTCTTTGACTAAAGTTTTTCTACAGACAAAAGGCAGGTGGAGGACATGGAGGGGTGGGAGTAGGGTCTATTCTGGGAAGGCCTGATAGGGTCCTGCTCAGTTATATAACCTCTGATGGATCATTTTGACTTGAATAAAGGGGGTGAGGGGGAGGTTCTAGGTTAAGGTTACAGAGCTAGCACCACACAGGAAATTAATTCATGTTTCATCCAGAGACAAACTATCACAGCAAACAAGTTGAAACTGAAGTGCACAAAGTACTACAGGGTGTCACGCCTGTGGTAATTTTTTAAAATTCAATCCAATTTTATTAAGATACAATCCAATCTTTACAATTATTGTATTAAGATGGGAAAAACTATGAAAGTCTTCTGTGCCATTCAACTGGTTTTACAAAATATATTTACTGACCTTTTCTTTAATAAGTGTAAAACATTAGCATGTCATGTAGCAATACTGAAAAACAAAACAAAGCATTTAATCCATTAAAATTGCTTTTATTGTGAACAAATGAAAATCAAAAGAAACTATACAGGTATTCAGTATATATAATTCTTGCATTTTAAAATAGATTTGGAGGACTTCCCTGGTGGCGCAGTGGTTAAGAATCTGCCTGCCAATGCAGGGGACATGGGTTCGAGCCCTGGTCCGGGAAGATCCCACATGCTGCGGAGCAACTGAGCCTGTGCTCCACAGCTACTGAGCCTGTGCTCTAGAGCCCACGAGCCACAACTACTGAGCCCACGTGCCAAAACTACTGAAGCCCGCATGGCTACAGCCCGTGCTCCGCAACAAGAGAAGTCACCGCAATGAGAAGCCCACTCACCCCAACGAAGAGTAGTCCCCCCCTCGCCGCAACTAGAGAAAGCCCGCGCGCAGCAACGAAGCCCCAACGCAGTCAAAAATAAATAAATTTTAATAAAATAAAATATATTTGGAAATATTTCCATTTGAATGTGATTTTTGTTGCCAAAAATGCTATGTGCATCTAAAAAACCTCGAGCTGCCCACCAAAGTGGAGGGAAATTTTTCAACATATTTTAAAATATTTCGAAAGAAATGTTTCAGTCCATGAAATACTTTGGGCCCATTGTTCTATTCCAACTAGTTTGCAAGAACAACTTTTGGACGGCAGGAAATAAAAACTTTAATGAAAACCATAAGCCGTTGTCAAGGCTTTTAATGAGAGTATGATTAATAAGTGCAATCAGGAACTTCCTTCTTCCATTTAGAGCCACATATTCTCATCTGGTATTTTTCCATCTATGACCTCAATGGAAGCAAGACACTGACATACTCAGAACCAAACCTAAAATTCTATGAATCACAAAGTAATAATCCAAGGTTTTTAAAAATGAGGGCTAACAACTGGACAGATTTACTAAAAATCATTGTTCACTTGAAATGGGTGAATTTCATGGTATTCAAATTATACCTCAGTTGTTTATAAGGCAATATTCAAGCACATAGTTCTTTACCAAAACTCGTTTGACTTTATAATTGAGCATTAAATTTAGTTCTTATAATTAACAGCTACGCCTTTGACTACTTATTTCATCTTTCGTCCTTTACATTTTCCCTTTTGTGTATTTTTATAATGTACATAATCTATTATTAACGTACTTAAATAACCATTGAATAATGGACTCAAATTATTTACTGATAAGGGCAGACGATCAAAAGAGCTTAGAGACCTCTGTTCCGGACACCACCCCCAAGGCCCGGACGCCGTCACGACCCTCTCCAAGGGACCCGTGCTGCCCCCGGCCAGATCGCTCGGAAAACGGGAGCTCAACGTGTCTAGGCTTAACTCTGGACACGCCTACCCTTCGCGGCCTGACCCGCTCGGAAGCTTCCTCATTGCTTTCTCCCTTAATCCCCAAGCCTCCCCAACACCGCTTTCCCAGGCTCCCTTGTCCGCTACCCGGGCTGGGGAGGGCGAGGGACGAGAGCGCCCGACAGTGGCCTCCGGCTGCTACTAGCGGGAAGTGGGGGGGAGGCGAGGAGGACCGGGGAGCGGAGGCCAGGCCGCGAGGCTTGCGCAGACGCACTGGCAAAGTTCCGCGTTCCCGCCCGGGTCAAGGCCTCCGGTTAGACGCGGTCTTCCCGGAACCCGAGGGTGCACCGCGAGCGTGCAGTCTCGGGCCGGAAAGAGGGGTCAGAGAGACGGCAGCGGAGGCTGTACAGCCCACCAGTGTCCGACGCGCGTGCGCGGACGCTGGCACGCGTGCAGAAGGGACGGCGCGTGCGCGGGAGTCGGTGGGCAGAGGGGTGGGGCGACGCGGAGGTGGGCTCGGCGAGTTTGGGGCGCCGGCCCGGGGCCAGCCAGTGCGCCCAACTTTCTTTCGCGCCGCCTCGCCCTACCTGCGGTGGCAGAAGATGTGACTGGAGGGCTGCCGGCGGCCCGCGGACGATGCTCGCGCTCCTGGGCGCGACGACCCTGATGCTGGTCGCTGGGGCGCCGTGGGTGTTGCCCGCAGCCTCAGGTGAGAGATGGGGGTCCATGGGTCGGGGGCTGGGCGCGAGGCTGGACAGCGGCGGCGTGGGAAACCTCGGACCCGGGAGGGACAGAGGTCCTCTCTGGGAGACCTCTGGTTGTCCGTGGTCGCAGCGCTCACATTGAAACCGACTTGGGCTCGAAAATCAAACGAGAGAAAGTGATGTTCAAGATCCTTCCACACCGCTTGCTTGGGGGCGCCCTCCTCGCCATCCCTTCGGCCCTGTGCCTGTTCCCTGGGCTCCTACCCCGCGGGGCTGGGTGTGGGAGAGCTTTGTTGTCGAGTTTGTTTCCGTCCGGAAATTCCGGCAGCTCGACTGGACTTTTTAATAATAAATAAGACTTTAGCCACGAGCTATGTGCTGCTGTTTCCTCAATTTAGTAAACAGTTACTTGGTCCCATGTGGGAGGGGGATAAGGTTTGCAAGCATTTCTCTGCCCTCAGGATTCGTACAATCTAATCAAAAATAATAATAATAAAAGAAAAATACAAAGGCTGGGAGCCACCAAGCTAATTTGCTGCCTTTCTTAACTTAGCTGGGATGCATGGAGGAATGGCAGCTATCATACGGTTGACTTTGTAGTGAGAAGGGGAACTCGGTGTCCCCCTTTGTCTTTGGAGGCCCAAAGACAAACAGGGCCTAGCAGCTGAGAGCAGGAATCCAGGAGTTGGTGAGGCTGCCTCGTGGGCTTAAGATACCTGTTTGTTTAGAAAAGCATATCCTTATTTTCTGGGGTACATGGTATCCTATCTATCTTGTCCTAAAAAATAAAACAGCCAGTTAGTTATTTTACCAGCATAATGGGTTTCTTCCAGAATACCAGAGGAATTGCAATTTGGGACAAGCAAGTTAGGTCAAAAACCTTAGGCAAGTCCAACAACAAAAAGAGAAGAAGGTTACTTTATAGAGAAAAAGGAGGAAGTTGGGTGGGGCTGTTTTGAGAGTAAGTCCATTGGAGGAAAGCAAGAGTTCAGGATGGTGCTGCTTTTCCCATTGGCTGGGCTTGTTGCTGGTAGAGGAGAATTCTTCCTCCTGGGGTCTGGAATTGATGGTGAGTGAAAGTGCATGAAGGCTCCAGCTTCTGGCCTCCTGACTTCATTTTAAATGATGTTTCCTTTATTCTGTTTCACACCTATTTCTCAAACTCTTCCACATACATAGTATATAGTATATGGGTACTAGGGTCCTGGTGTAACCCCTGGTAATTTCTTTGGAGTCTTTTGTTCATGAAAATTTTGCCTTAAACTCATGTTTGCTTTCGTATAAAAAGTCTTTCCCCAGAATTTTCATGTAAAATTAACATTCCAGGAGGTTGTTCATTAAGATCACAATTTTAATCTAGATTAGAGGAGAGCTAAAATAAACTTCATACACAAGTGGCATTTATTGTCCTCTTAACTATGTACCAGGCACTACTCTTAGTGTTTTAAAGATATGAACTCATTCAGCTTTCAGAACAAAGCTAGGCACTGTTATCCTAATTTTACAGAGGAGTGGACTGAGACCATATAGCTAGCCAGTGCTTTAGGAGGAAATCAAACCCTGAGAATCTGGCCTCAAAGCCCTGGGGCCTAAGGCTAGACTTTTTCTAAAGGTCACACAATTTAGTTCTTGATTATCCACCTATATGTTAAGGGCTTAGTTATCTTTCAATTAACTAATCTACTTTTTTCTCAAAGGAATAGCAGTGTTGAAAACTAAATGAAATGTTAACCCTAACTTGAGATCATAATGTTGCTCTATGTTTCAAAATCTTCAAACTGTTCATACTTTCAAACCTAGTAAATGCAACTCTGGGATCCTAGTCTAAGAAAACTATCCAAAATATGGGAGGAAATTTATATTTGTATAGATGTATGTGTCTGGATTTATGTCAGACTTAAAAATATAGTAAACCATGGGACTTCCCTGGTGGCGCAGTGGATAAGACTCTGCACTCCCAGTGCAGGGGGCCCGGGTTCAATCCCTGGTCAGGGAACTAGATCCCACATGCATGCCGCAACTAAGAGTTTGCGTGCCACAACTAAGGAGCCCACGTGCCGCAACTAAGGAGCCCATGTGTTCCAACTAAGGAGCTGGTGAGCCGCAACTAAGGAACCCATGAGCCACAACTAAGGAGCCCACCTGCCGCAACTAAGACCCAGCGCAACCAAATAAATAAATACTAAAAATGTATATATATAATAAACCATTTCTAGTCATCAATATGAATGTGAAGGGTTGAAGCAACCAATTTTATAAATAGAAATATTGGATTAAGTACCCTTTTATATACTTTACATGCTAAATGTTGAAATAAACTGTTATCAAAGGGATATTGCTAATACTAATAGAACAAAATCTATGAACTCTAAAATCCTATTTAATAACTATTTCCAAGTCCCTGTCCATTTATCAGTCAATTATTTGTTTGTCTCCCAAATGCCAAGATGCCTCTAACTCCAGGGTCTCCTTCCTTAGTAGCAGAAGGATTTCATCTCTGAGGAAATACCTGGCTGTACCCCAGGTATCAAATTGCTGCATCCTATCTCAGGGCCCAGAATTACTAGAATTAGAATATTCTGGGCTGGAGACTACAGATGCCATCAGGCCTTTTGTTAACCCCATAAACGCAGTCACTGTCCTCTGGCTGCACAGAATCTCTAAAATTCCAACAACTGGGATGGGGATTAAGTTTAGAGTGGGACACGGGGAAGTAATTCTATTCGGTGATGAAGTCTCGGAGAATAGGAGTGTAAAATAGAAAAATGTGGATGAGGAGACTCAATGAGTACCTCCCCAAATTAAAAAGAAAAGTCAGAAAATGTTTCCTCAGATGTCTCCTCTTTTTTTGACTCCATACCATAATATCTCTAACTGGAAAGTAGAGGCAGCAATCCCAATAAAAAAAAGTTCTATACAAGGACCCCTGTAGTAGAAAGTCTGTGAGGAGATAACATCCTTGTCCTGAAGCAGAAGTAAAGGCTAGAAATGTTGTAGGGAAAAGAGTAAACTTAAAAGCTGGTCTTTTAAAAATTGTAATTTATCATCATGAAAGATCAGTCCTTTGTGATATGGAAAAAGTTCCTATGAACTCAGCGTTAGTCTGAGGACTCTGAAAAATGCAGGTTAAGTGTGAAGCTGTATATACCTTGCCTTAAGGAACTTCCAGTCTGGTTGGAGGTTGTGTTTAACATAAAGAAGCAATTTTTTTTTAATAAATGTATTTATTTTATTTATTTATTTTTGGCTGCGTTGGGTCTTCGTTGCTATGCGCAGGCTTTCTCTAGTTGCAGTGAGCAGGGGCTACTCTTTGTTGCGGTGCGCGGGCTTCTCATTGCAGTGGCTTCTCTTGTTGCGGAGCACGGGCTCTAGGCGCGCGGGCTTCAGTAGTTGTGGTGTTCAGTAAGTTTCAGGTGTTCTTGCAGAGTCATTAGCATATTTATATTGTTTGCCCAATTCAAAAGTTTATGGTTCCACCTGGTGAGGACGTGTGTCAAGGCCAACCTCCTTAATGGCCTCCTGCCTCCATTAAAAAACCCCTTGACATAAATAACTCCATGTTATTTCACATTTCACACCTGGAAGAGAGCTCTAACCAGAACCTGACCATGCTGGCACTCTGGTCACAGACTTCCAGCCCCAGAACTGTGAGAAAATGATTTCAGTTGTTTACCACCCAGTCTATGGTATTTTGTTATGGCAGCCCGAGCTAAGACAAGGGGTCTTGATCTCTGGCTATGACAATGTGTATAAGAGAGCTCATAAAACAGTTGTTAGGAACTGAACTGAATAAGTTGCCTGGCCTCTGTCTGACAGATGATCCTCTCACTTTATGGAGATGTTTTACGGAACAGCAAGAGTCACATTTTGAAAAGCCTGTGCTTGTACTGTCAGAACATAATCTCCCCGCATGAACTAAGTCCCGGATAATGCATTTCCTGTTTTACAGTCACTCAGAAGTTGCTAGTCAGCGTTGCTGGTGGCAGAACCGTATTGCCACATGGCGGGGGTACAATTCCAGACACAAGTAAAGAAATTTGATGTTTTAACCCACTTGAAAAGCCTTACTGGGAGCAAATTAATGACTTCTCTGGGGCCTTGTGAATTGTTGAGACAGCTCTGGGGGCCTTCATTCCTTCCATCAAAGATTCCCAGTGATGCTCAGACCCAGGCTGGGAACCCTCAGCTCTCAGACGGTTCAACCAAGGGCTCCTCCTGTCCGTGTGCCCTGTGGAGGCCTGCCTGGGAACCCCTCTTCTTGGGAGCTTCATGAGTTTCCCATTGCTGCTGTAACAAATTATCACAAACTTTATGGCTTAAAATAAAAATATATTATTTTGGGCTTCCCTGGTGGTGCAGTTGTTAAGAATCTGCCTGCCAATGAAGGGGACATGGGTTCGAGCCCTGGTCCGGGAAGATCCCACATGCCACGGAGCAACTAAGCCTGTGCACCACAACTACTGAGCCTGCACTCTAGAGCCCGTGAGCCACAGCTACTGAAGCCCGCACGCCTAGAATGCATGCTCTGCAACAAGAGAAGCCACTGCAATGAGAAGCCCGTGCACCGCAAGGAAGGGTAGCCCCCGCTTGCCGCAACTAGAGAAAACCCGGAGATAGCCTCATCCACCAGAGGGCAGAGAGCAGAAGCAACAAGAACTATAATCCTGTAGCCTGTGGAACAAAAACCACATTCACAGAAAGGTAGACAAGATGAAAAGGGAGAGAGCTATGTACCAGATGAAGGAACAAAATAAAACCCCAGAAAAACAACTAAATGAAGTGGAGATAGGCAACCTTCCAGAAAAAGAATTCAGAATAATGATAGTGAAGATGATCCAGGACCTCGGAAAAGAATGGAGGCAAAGATCGAGAAGATGCAAGAACTGTTTAACAAAGATCTAGAAGAATTAAAGAACTAACAAACAGAGATGAATGATACAAAAACTGAAATGAAAAATACACTAGAAGGAATCAATAGCAGAATAACTGAGGCAGAAGAATGGATAAGTGACCTGGAAGACAGAATGGTGGAATTCACTGCTGCAGAAGAGAATAAAGAAAAAAGAATGAAAAGAAATGAAGACAGCCTAAGAGACCTCTGGGACAACATTAAACGCAACAACATTTGCATTATAGGGGTCCCAGAAGGAGAAGAGAGAGAGAAAGGACCCGAGAAAATATTTGAAGAGATTATAGTCGAAAACTTCCCTAACATGGGAAAGGAAATAGCCACCCAAGTCCAGGAAGTGCAGAGAGTCCCGTACAGGATAAACCCAAGGAGAAACAGGCCGAGACACATAGTAATCAAAGTGGCAAAAATTAAAGACAAAGAAAAATTATTGAAAGCAGCAAGGGAAAAATGACAAATAACATACAAGGGAACTCCCATAAGGTTAACAGCTGATTTCTCAGCAGAAACTCTACAAGCTAGAAGGGAGTGGCATGATATACTTAAAGTGATGAAAGGGAAGAATCTACAACCAAGATTACTCTACCCAGCAAGCATCTCATTCAGATTTCTTGCAGAAATCAAAAGCTTTACAGACAAGCAAAAGCTAAGAGAATTCAGCACCACCAAACCAGCTCTACAACAAATGCTAAAGGAAATTCTCTAAGTGGGAAACACAAGAGAAGAAAAGGACCTACAAAAACAAACCCAAAACAATTAAGAAAATGGTAATAGAAACATACATCTCGATAATTACCTTAAACATGAATGGATTAAATGCTCCAACCAAAAGACACAGGCTCGCTGAATGGATACAAAAACAAGACCCATACATATGCTGTCTACAAGAGACCCACTTCAGACCTAGGGACACATACAGACTGAAAGTGAGGGGATGGAAAAAGATATTCCATGCAAATGGAAATCAAAAGAAAGCTGGAGTAGCAATACTCATACCAGACAAAATACTTTAAAATAAAGACTGTTACAAGAGACAAAGAAGGACACTACATAATGACCAAGGGATCAATCCAAGAAGAAGATATAACAATTATAACTATATATGCACCCAAGATAGGAGCACCTCAATACATAAGGCAACTGCTAACAGTTATAAAAGAGGAAATTGACAGTAACACAATAATAGTGGGGGACTTTAACACCTCACTTACACCAATGGACAGATCTTCCAAACAGAAAATTAATAAGGAAACACAAGCTTTAAATGACACAATAGACCAGATAGATTTAATTGATATTTATAGGACATTCCATCCAAAAACAGCAGATTGCACTTTCTTCTCAAGTGCGCACGGAACATTCTCCAGGATAGATCACATCTTGGGTCACAAATCAAGCCTTGGTAAATTTAAGAAAACTGAAATCGTATCAAGTATCTTTTCTGACCACAACACTATGAGACTAGATATCAATTACAGGAAAAAATCTGTAAAAAAACCAAACACATGGAGGCTAAACAGAATAAAATACCTAGGAATAAACCTACCTAGGGAGACAAAAGACCTGTATGCAGAAAACTATAAGACACTGATGAAAGAAATTAAAGATGGTACCAACAGATGGAGAGATATGCCATGTTCTTGGATTGGAAGAATCAATGTTGTGAAAATGACTATACTACCCAAAGCAATCTACAGATTCAATGCAATCCCTATCAAATTACCAATGGCATTTTGTACAGAACTAGAACAAAAAGTCTTAAAATTTGTATGGAGACACAAAAGACCCTGAATAGCCAAGCAGTCTTGAGGGAAAAAAATGAGCTGGAGGAATCAGACTCCCTGACTTCAGATTATACTACAAAGCTACAGTAATCAAGACAATATGGTACTGGCACAAAACCAGAAATATAGATCAATGGAACAGGAGAGAGAGCCCAGAGATAAACCCACACGCCTATGGTCAGCTAATCTATGACAAAGGAGGCAAGGATATACAACGGAGAAAAGACAGTCTCTTCAATAAGTGGTGCTGGGAAAACTGGACAGCTACATGTAAAAGAATGAAATTAGAACACTCCCTAACACCATACACAAAAATAAACTCCAAATGGATTAGAGACCTAAATGTAAGACCGGACACTATAAAACTCTTAGAGGAAAACATAGGAAGAACACTCTTTGACATAAATCACAGCAAGGTCTTTTTTGATCCACCTCCTAGAGTAATGGAAATAAAAACAAAAATAAACAAATGGGACCTAATGAAACTTCAAAGCTTTTGCACAGCAAAGGAAACCATAAACAAGACGAAAAGACAACCCTCAGAATGGGAGAATATATTTGCAAACGAATCAATGGACAAAGGATTAATCTCCAAAATATATAAACAGCTCATGCAGCTCAATATTAAAAAAACAACAATCCAATCCAAAAATGGGCAGAAGACCTAAATAGCATTTCTCCAAAGAAGACATACAGATGGCCAAGAAGCACACGAAAAGCTGCTCAACATCACTAATTATTAGAGAAATGCAAATCAAAACTACAATGAGGTATCACCTCACACCAGTTAGAATGGGCATCATCAGAAAATCTACAAACAACAAATGCTGGAGAGGGCGTGGAGAAAAGGGAACCCTCTTGCACTGTTGGTGGGAATGTAAATTGATACAGCCACTACGGAGAACAGTATGGAGGTTCCTTAAAAAACTAAAAATAGAATTACCATATGATCCAGCAATCCCACTACTGGGCATATACCCAGAGAAAACCATAATTCAAAAAGACACATGCACCCCAATGTTCATTGCAGCACTATTTACAAGAGCCAGGTCATGGAAGCAACCTAAATGCCCATCGACAGATGAATGGATAAAGAAGATGTGGTACATATATACAATGGAATATTACTCAGCCATAAAAAGGAACGAAATTGGGTCATTTGTAGGGACGTGGATGGATCTAGAGACTGTCATACAGAGTGAAGTAAGTCAGTCAGAAAGAGAAAAACAAATATCGTATATTAATGCATATATGTGGAACCTAGAAAAATGATACAGATGAACTGGTTTGCAGGGCAGAAATTGAGACGCAGATGTAGAGAACAGATGTATGGACACCAAGGGGGGAAAGCAGCGGGGGTGGGGGAGTGGGTGGTGGTGTGATGAATTGGGAGATTGGGATTGTCATGTATACACTAATATGTATAAAATGGATAACTAATAAGAACCTGCTGTGTAAAAAAAATAAAATGAAATTCAAAAAAACAAAACAAAACAAAAAAACCCGCATGCAGCAACGAAGAAAAAAAAATTTATATTTATTATCTTACAGTCTAGAGCCAGAAGTCCAAAATAGGTTGACAGGGCTGCCTTACTTCTGGAGGCTCTAGGGAAGAATCTAGTGTCCTTGCCTTTTCCTGCTTCTAGAGGCTGCCTGAATTCCTAGACTTGTGGACCCTTCCTCTATCTTTAAAGCCGACAATGTAGTGCCTTCAACATTTCTTTCTCCAATCTCTGCTTCTGTCATCACATCTCTTTTTCTTTTTTTAAAATTTGAGGGAGTTCCCTGGTGGTCTAGTGGTTAGGATTCTGGGCTTTCACTGCTGGGGCCCAATTCAGTCCCTGGTCAGGGAACTGAGAGATCCCACAAGCCTAGCCGTGTGGCCAAAAATTTAAAAAAATTTTTTTTCATTAAAAAAATATATTTGAGATATAATTGATACATAACATTATATTAGTTTCAGGTGTACAACATAATATTCAATATTTGTATATATTGCAAAATGATCTCTACAGTAAGTCTAGTTAACATCCGTCACCACAGAGTTACAGAATTTTTTCCTTGTGATGAGAAGTTTTAAGATCTGCTCTCTTAGCAACTTTTAAGTCTGCAATACAGTATTATTAACTATAGTCACCATGCTGTACATTATATAATCAGGACTTAATTATTTTATAACTGGATGTTTGTACCTTCTGACCACCTTCACACATTTCACCCCACCCTCTGCCTCTGAAAACCACCAATCTGTTCTCTGTATTTATGAGTTCAGTTTTTTCTTTCTTTCTTCCTTTTTTCCTTTTTTTTCTTTTTAGATTCCATATATAAGTGAGATCATATGGTAATCGTCTTTCTCTGTTGGACTTATTTCACTTAACATTGTACCCTCAAGGCCCATCCATGTTGTCACACATGGCAGGATTTCCTTCATTTTTTATGGCTGAATAATATTCCGTTGTATATATACTGTGTTTTCTTTATCCATTCATCCATCAATGGTCACATCTTCTTTTCTGACACTCCTGCCCCCTCATTCCCTTATAAGGACCCTTATGATTACATTGGGCCCACATATATAATCGAGGACAATCTCCCCATCTCAATATCTTTAATCTAATCACACCCGCAAAGTCCATTTTGTCAAGTAAGGTAACATATTCACAGGTTTTGGGGATTAGGATGTGGACACCTTCAGGGGCCGTTATTGAGCACACCAGAGGGGCTGCACGGAATGACACCAGACAGGTGGGTAGCTGCTCTTAGCACCTCTGCTTTGGGCTCTTGCACCAATTCAGCCTTGCATGCCCCCTCACCCAGCACACCCACACCTCTAAATCCTGGCATCCCCAGGCTGGCCACTACACCAACACTCCCTCTCTCTCAAAATCTGAAAGCTGTGGACCTTGCAGGGCTCTGCCTCCTAAGACTGGCATTCACCCTTTTCTTGTTAAACTCAGTGCACCGTTAACTTGGTGGGTGTAAAAGCCTACCTTAAAAAAAGAAGGGATAGAAGAATTAGCTTCGTTTTCTAGAGCTTGGGGTTACAGCAGGTGAGGGTGGAAAGGATTGGCTGCATTTCTCCAGTAATCTGTATATACTCATTTGTGAAATAGGCTATGACTTTCTGTTTGCAAAAGGGCATTCTTTGGGCCATGATGTGGGTAGTGCTGGCCAGTCATTAGGTAAGTCATTAGGGGACAGTAAGTCCCCTACGTACGGACCTTCAAGTTGCAAACTTTCAAAGATGTGAATGTGCGTTCGCATGTCCAATCACGTAAGTTAGTTCATGTGTCTGGTGTACATTGTCGCGTGTGTGCATCCTCTACAAGTGGTTGTGCTTTTGTGTACTTTACAGTACTGTGTATAGAGTACAGTAGTACAGTATCTTTATTTCAAGCCCAGGATGTCTGGAAGCAAGCGTAAATGCAGTGGATATACAGCCAACTGTGTTATTTGTGTACCTAGGCTAACTTTGTTGGACTTAACGAACAAATTGGACTTACAAATGTGCTCTCGGAATGGAACTCGTTCGTATGTAGGGGACTTACTGTACTGGTAGGGAAGAGAAAGCATTACTGGGAACAGCAGGCTTCTTCATTTAATTCCTTCCTCAACACTAACAATTCTTTCTGGGTACACACTCCCCTTGAAAAGGCTCGTGCCAGAGTTGAGACTTCCAGGAAAAGCTGGTGTTTGATGTAATAATGCCAGTCACCTGGATCAGCACATTGGCTTAGCTTGGGCAGGACCTATGAAACATCAGCTGATTTCTAGAACTCAGTAAGAAAAAAAAAATTCCATACCTCATTCTGTAGAGTTTTAAGGCAGCCTAGAATAATAAATACACTGTATGGCGGTGTATACCATACGCATGTTTTTGTTGTTGTTGAAGTGTAGTTGACTTACAATATTGTGTTAGTTTCAGGTGTACAGCAAAGTGATTCGGTTATACACATATATATGTATCTATCTATCTATACATATATATTCTATTCTTTTCCATTATAGTTTATTACAAGATATTGAATATAGTTCCCTGAGCTATACAGTAAATCCTTGTTGCTTACCTATTTTATATATGGTAGTGTGCATCTGTTAATCCCATGCTCTCAAAGTATCCCTCCCCCATATGCAAGTATTTTTTTTCTTTATAAATTTATTTATTTATTTATTTTTGGCTGTGTTGGGTCTTTGTTTGCTGCGCACGGGCTTTCCCTAGTTGCAGCGAGTGGGGGCTCCTCTTCATTGTGGTGCGCGCGCTTCTCATTGCGGTGGCTTCTCTTGTTGCGGAGCACGGGCTCTAGGCGTGTGGGCTTCAGTAGTTGTGGCACGCAGGCTCAGTAGTTGTGGCTTGCGGGCTCTAGAGAGCAGGCTCAGTAGTTATGGCGCACAGGCTTAGTTGCTCTGCGGCATGTGGGATCTTCCCAGACCAGGGCTCAAACCCGTGTCCCCTGCATTGGCAGGTGGATTCTTAACCACTGCGCCACCAGCAAAGTCCCAAAGAAGCAATTTTTTAAAAGACAACTTCAGTCAGCAAGTTTTGGGAGCCTGTTAGATGTCGGGTACTGTGCTGAGTACATCTACTTTAGTGTGAAGTTGAGTGGTGCAGATTCATGATGCAATGTGTAAAGAAAGAGCAAGGTTGGCATGAACTGCAGTATTTGAGGAAGGTTTTCTGTTAGGGGGCAAACTTGAGCTGGGTCTTGGAGGATTTGGGCGGTCAGAGAGGAAGAGAAACGCTATTTGGAGGGGCCAAAAAGGAAAAATCAGAAGAGAGGGCATCCAACTGGTGGAAGATTTGTACTAGAAGTATAAGAAATAAAGGGCAAAAAAAAAAAAAAAAAATAGAAATGGCAAGGGGGGGTTATAAATTAGGAGTATGGGAGTAACTGATACAAACTACTATACATAAAATAAGCAACAAGGATTTACTGTATAACACAGGGAACTATATTCAGTATCTTGTGATAACCTAAAATGGAAAATAATCTGCAACATGTATATATAAAACTCAATCACTTTGCTGTACACCTGAAGCTAACACAATATTGTAAATCAACTACACTTCAGTTTTTTAAAAAAGCATAAGAAATAAAATAGGTCTCTAGATGGAAGTCCTTAAAAATAAACAGAAGGGTTCAGACTTGATACGTTCAGTGGTCAAGAACTTTTCAGGTTCCTGTAGGGCTTGGGTGACGTGATAAACTTATATATCGCTATCGATTTTGTTATGTGAATGTTTGGTTCCTATGAATAGTTGTCAGCTCTGAAACCACATCTGTTCAGCTCTCTATCAGAGTATATCCCTCTCTGAACATAGTATGCGAAACCAAATTGAGGCTGTTAAACAGTCCAACCCTGTATCCTTTACGTCAGTATCACTTCTAAGACCAAAGAAAAATACTACTTTTATACAGAGACTTTTTTTTTCCAATTAAAAGACAATGCTTACCTTTTTATGATTTATTTTTTCCACCTTTATTGAGATATAATTGATATATAATGTTTGCTTTTTATAGGTTTTAAAAACTCAACCATTTTCCAACTCTCTCGAATGCAGAGATAGAAATAATTAGCAGCCTCCCCATGCTGAGAGCAAGCACTAGGTTTTTTTAGATTTTTTTATATGCTTAACTTTTATATTTTATATTTAAATGTATTCATTCTCCAATCAGTGATGTGAAGGATAACATTTTAAAATATATAAAATATCTTTAGTATGTGTATATGTATGTATGTGTAACTGTCTTCTTTCTTATTGCCTTGACAGGGGGAACAAATCTAAAATCGCCTGAAAATGGCAGGGTCTGCATCATTGATGACAACTTTATCCTGAAGTGGAACAGCAACAGTGAGTCTGTCAGGAATGTGACTTTTTCAGCAGAGTATAAAATGTACGTTACTCTACTTATTGATTTGCTGAATAATTTTTACCATTTCAACACCATAAATTTTTTTTTCAGATTTCGGAAACATTTGGTTTTTCCATTTTTTTAAAGAAAATGTATGGCTATTTTGCATAACACTTATAACTTCATTTCTACAAATAGAGACTCAGTCAAATTCATCCTTGGGTATTGAAACAAGAGATTTTGGGGACGAGGCTAGCAGACAACTTCTGTAGTCCACAGCCATACCTTCTCTGTTCTGTATGCTCCAACTTCTTTAAATATAAATTAGGGGCTGACCCAGAGCATACCTTGAGGATATGGGAGAGTGCCCCTAAAGGCCTAGCCACGGTCTTGGAATAGGCTTCTGTGGTCAGGCTTTCCTCTTGCCTCCATCATACACAAAGTTTTAATTCTAGATACACTTTATAAACATCAGTATATTGGACCCTGCCTTCCCACAGACTCAGTGTTTCTGGTGTTTCTGCCTCTTCCCTAGTGCTAACTTTCTACTTGACGATTGCCAAGAGGATAGGCAGACAGGGAGTTGCGGAAGAAGGGATTACAGAAGGAAATGCCGCTCAGGAAGTATAGTACTTTGCTTTGGGTTCTGGGGCCCTGTCTGCTAACCATGATCCCTGTCCAAGAAAGAGCAGGCAGGGAATCAGGCAGTGAAGAAACAGGGTGTAGGACCTCTAGAACCAGGATTCCACCACTTCAGCCACAGCCCGGTTGTTCTCCCAGTTGATGGTTAGTAATTTGTGCCTGTGTGTATATACAGTTGACCCTTGAACAATGGCGGGGGTTAGGGATGGTCACCCCACCCTACCCCCGTCCCGTGCAGTCGGAAATCTGAGTATAACTTTACAGTAGGCCCTCCGTAATCTGCGGTTACGCATCTGTGGATTCAACCAACCCTAGATCGTGTAGTGCTGTAACACGTATTTATTGAAAGAAATCTGCGTGTAAGTGGGCTCACACAGTTCAAACCCGTGTTGCTCAAGGGTCAACCATATATATGTATACACATACACACACACACACACATATGTGGGTTTTCTCAGAACTGATAATTTAACAGTTTTCATCTTTAGAGATTTTCTTTAAATTGAACTCTGAGTTTTGTTACCAAATTTGTTCTTTGCCTTAGTTCAGAATGTTCTTATGAAACAACTATTTTAGGTATAACAGAGATTACTTCAGATTCCTTTATTTAAAATTACCCTTGTAGGGGCTTCCCTGGTGGCGCAGTGGTTAAGAATCCGCCTGCCAATGCAGGGGACATGGGTTCGAGCCCTGGTCCGGGAAGATCCCACATGCCGCGGAGCAACTGAGCCCGTGCACCACAGCTACTGAGCCTGTGCTCTAGAGCCCGTGAGCCACAACTACTGAAGGCCGCGTGCCTAGAGCCCATGCTCCACAACAAGAGAAGCCACCACAATGAGAAGCCCGCGCGCCGCAACTAGAGAAAGCCCATGTGCAGCAACGAAGACCCAGCATAGCCACAAAATTTAAAAAAAAAAAAAAAAAATTATTTTAAATAGATAAATAAAATTTAAAAATAAAAGAAAATTACCCTTGTAATAAAGAACAGAGCCATAGACAGTGCACTCGTGTTCTTGTTCCTTCACACGTTCTGTCACTTCTACTGAATTCTCCAGTTCATGATAATCTGTCCGTTCTGACTTTAGTATCCAATGCACTATTTCAGCGTGTTCTTTCTGTATTCTGTTCTGCTAGCTTTATAAACAATTGCCTTGTCAGAACATGCCAGGTCACAAGTTTGCGGAGCCAGTTTAGCGGTTAGTGTGGTGTAGTGTGGTATGAACTTGAGCCAGGCTGCTTGGGTTTAAATCCATCCTCTGCTACTTATTCTCTCTGTCACAGTTTCCTTATCTGTTAAGTAAAGATAAAAAATTAGTATGATCACATGTAATTTATCATTGAAACCAGGATACTTCTGAGAGTGAACAGAAGCACTTGATTTTAGATAAGCTGGAACAGTAAGCTTAAACCAGGGCAGTCCCAGGCAGACTGGCCTGGGGCACCCCAGTGATGAAGCATCTAACTGGGAAGGCTGTTGTGAGTGTTGCACAATTGTGTATCAAGTGTGCATAACAGTGGTGCGGAGAACGTGATCAACCAAAGTGTAGTTAATAGCAGCAGCAGACAGATATTCCACATAGTGTTTCTCAGAACATTAGACATATCACTGGTGATAAATGATACACAGACACATAAATAAGCTACTGGGATACCAGTGCCTGTAGAACATATACTTATCTAAGATGTCAGTGTTTGTGACTTATATCTAAAATGTATTATGGGGACTTCCCTGGTGGCACAGTGGGTTAAGAATCCACCTGCCAATGCAGGGGACACGGGTTTGAGCCCTGGTCCGGGAAGATCCCACATGCCATGGAGCAACTAAGCCCGTGTGCCGCAACTACTGAGCCCCCATGCCACAACTACTGAAGCCCTTGCGCCTAGAGCCTGTGCTCCGCAACAAGAGAAGCCACCGCAATGAGAAGCTTGCGCACTGCAATGAAGAGTAGCCCCCACTCGCTGCAACTAGAGAAAGCCCACATGCAGCAACAAAGACCCAACACGGCCAAAAATAATAAATTAATTAACTAAAAAAATTTATTTATTTATTTATTTAAAATAAATAAAATAAAATGTATTATGACGTATGTAGTGTGCAGTCTTCATTCAACAAACATTGAATGCTTTTTATGCCAAACACTCTTCTGGGTACTTGGAATACATTAGTGAATAGGAGAGACAAAGATGGCATGAAGTTTTATTATGAAACTGGTTTTATGAAATGAATTTTCTATTGGTTACACATTTATTTTCAAGTTATATTTCTGTTGTGATCTAAACACTGTATATGATAAAGTTTGGGGTTTTTTTTAAGAAAATATAAATGTAGCTACCACTGCAGTAGCTCCCTTACATGCAAAAGCAGTTGTAATAGAGTGGGCAGCTGCATCTCCTGGAGCAGGATAGACAGATGTAAAGAGTGAGGGTGGGTTGAAACCATATCAAGGCTTAGTTTTAAATTTTTTATAAGGTTTTCTGTTGAGTATAATAAAAGTTCTCCATATAAATGGACCAGAAATGTTATACTGGCTTTTTGCCTGGAGCTTATTTTATTTTGACCCTCTGTGCACCTGATTTAAAGAGGTCTGTGTACCGTACCCACTTCCCAGACTTCCTTAATCTCCTAATTTCTCTGGAATTATATTTTCTAATAAATGACATTTGAGGGGAAAAACAATCTGAATTTTTGGTTTAGATTTTTAAAGTCTGGATTTTAAAAAAATAGATTCTGTTGTGGAGGAGTTTCTCAGGAAGATTTGCATTTAAATCAAGGTATTATTAATGCCAACTCTAATCTCAAAGCTCAGATAGGTAAAGAAGGGGAAACTCGCCAGGAATGAAGTGTATATGGTAGTGTATATTTTTGGTAACTTTTTTTTTTCTTTTTGGCTGTGTTGGGTCTTCATTGCTCCAAGCGGGCTTTCTCCAATTGTGGCGAGTGTGGGCTATTCTTCATTGTGGTGCACGGGCTTCTCACTGTGGTGGCTTCTCTTGTTGCGGAGCACAGGCTTTAGGTGTGTGGGCTTCAGTAGTTGCGGCACACAGGCTCAGTAGTTGTGGCTCGCGGGCTCTAGAGCACAGGCTCAGCAGTTGTGGCGCACGGGCTTAGTTGCTCCATGGCATGTGGGATCTTCCCAGACCAGGGATCGAACCCTTGTCCCCTGCATGGGCAGGCAGATTCTTAACCACTGTGCCACCAGGGAAGTCCCGGTAACTTTTTTAAAATGTTTCTTTTTTGAAAAATAAGGTAGACTTGAATTGGAGTCAGCACAAACATTGTTTAGATATCATCCCTAATTTCTATTAGCTTTTAATAGCATCCTTAGCTTTTTATTAAAGATGCTTTAGGGACTTCCCTGGTGGTCCAGTGGTTAAGACTACATGCTCCCAGTGCAGGGGGCCTGGGTTCGACCCCTGGTCAGGGAACTAGATCCCACATGCATGCCGCCACTAAGAGTTCGCATGCCACAACTAAGGAGCCGGCAAGCTGCAACTAAGAGCCCGCATGCCGCAACTAAAAACAAAAAAAGATCCCGCATGCTGCAGTGAAGATCCCCAGTGCCACAACTGAGACCCAGTGCAGCCAAATAAATAAATATTTTTTAAAATAAATAAATTTTTTAAAAAATAAAGATGCTTTAGCATCTTTAAAATGAGGTCTACAATATTACCCAAAAAATAAAAATCAGCTAGTGCTAGAACTATGAATTAGGCTTGACAAAAATGCCTTCTCAGAGGATAGTTTCTCTCTTTGGTTTAAGGCAGACAGGGCTTACCACAGGCAAAAATTTTGAAACCTAATGTTTGTTTTCTGTCCCTCACCTTCACTTCAGCTCCTGTCCCCTTTGTAACAACATGTCCTTTCTGTTTAAGGCACTCTGTGCCAACTTAATTTCTTCACGTGCTTAAAAAAAATCTAATATCACTCAGACTTTTTAATGGACTAAATCCACATTGAGAAGTTTGTTAGTTTATGTTAACATTTTAAGTTCTTTGTTTCTAGTCATGTAACAAAGGAATTACAGAGATCAGTATGCAGAAGGAATAGTTTGGTTTTGAGAAGAGCAGAGGAAATTCTCAAACCATACTGATTCTGAGGTCTTCCTTAGGGTTAGTAAATCTCTTCATAGGAGGAGGTCAGAAGGGAATCATCAAATCTACTTCCCAAATTTTCAGTAAGGAAGAGAGGATCCAGAATACAAAGTAGTTGGCCAAAAGTCACACAACTATCTTTAACAAAGCCGACAGTAAGTCCACTTTTATCTTACGGGTTCTTTCTTTCTCTGCTTCTTTGAAATCCTAATGCATTAGGATTTTTTATATTAAAAAATTATATGTCAGAATTATTCCATTGTATAAATAATAACTTGGTATATATGTATTGAAAAAGGGTAGAATATTACGCACAAAAATATTGTCAGGACATTAACTCAAGTAGAAGAAATAACTACTTACACTAGCTTTATAATATTAATGTAAATAGAAAACATGTTTGTCACTCTTGTATTTATAATGTTCATTCATTTATTTGCTATTTTATCTTGAAGACCAGGGATGGATAATTGGAAAAAATTGCCTGGGTGTCAACATATTACTAGTACCGAATGCAACTTTTCTTCAGTCAAGCTTAAAAATGTTTATGAAAAAATCGAATTGCGCATAAGAGCAGAAAAAGGAAACAACACTTCTCAATGGCATGAGGTTAAGCCATTTATACCATTTCAAAAAGGTAAGAAGTTGCCAGCTGAATTACATTGTATTTTTTATTGAATATTACCAGAACAGCTCTCTTCCCAAGCCCATTCATTTGCATGATATAAAGTCTCCCATCTTTAAAAACAAACAAACAAACAAACAAACAAGGATTCCCTTAAACCGGTGTCTCCTTCCTGCTATGGCCTCATTTTCCTGCTTTCCCTACGGTGCAGGGGTCCCCAAGCCACCCCTTCCACCCCGGGCTGCTCAGCAGGAGGTGAGCGTCGGGCAAGCGAACGAAGCTTCATCTGCCGCTCCCCATCGCTCCCCGCCTCTCCCCACCACTCCCCGCTGCTCTCTATCGCTCCCCATCACTTGCATTACCGCCTGAACCGTCTCCCCCCCATCACCACCGCCCCCCCAATCCGTGGAAATATTGTCTTCCACAAAACTGGTCCCTGGTGCCAAAAAGTTTGGGAACCGCTGCTATAGTGGTTGTTCTCAAAGCGTGGTCTCCAAGACCCTTTCAGGAGGTCTATAAAGTCTAAACTATTTTCTTAATACTTCTAAGACTTACTAGTCTTTTTCATTTTCATTCTCTCATGAGTGTACTGTGGAGTTTTCTAGAGGCTGTTTGATGTGCAATGGTGACTGACTGAATGCAGAAGTAGGTGTGAGACACAGCTGCCTTCTTTATTAAGCCAGACATTAAAGAGATTTGAACAAAATGTGAAACAGCACCACTGTTCTCACTAAGCTTTTTGGCTTGTTTGTTTTGGGAAATATAGTCATTTTTTATCACGTAGTGGGTTTTATCATTACTATTTTTTAATGAATTGATAGATATTTTAAATTTTTATCAATTTTAATGTTTAATATGCTAAATATTCAATGACATAGACCATGCAAACAAAAGCTCTTTAGGACCCTCAGTTTCTCTAAGAGTGTAAAGGGGTCCCAAGACCAAACAGTTTGAGAACCACTGCCCTGTACCAAAACTCACACAAGAATGATCTGTAGCCCCTCTCTGTGCACTTTTCCTCCTACTCCCTCTTCAGCCCTCTCCATTTGAGCTTTGTTCCCCATCACTAACCTAAAACTACTCTTGCGAAGGTCACCATGACCTCCACAATGCCTGGTGGATTCCCCGTCCTCTTCTGGCCCAGTTCCCCTGTGGCATCGGCGTGATCATCACTCCCTTCTTCTTGCAACCCTTCCATCTCTGATCTCTAGGGCACTGCTCTTTCCTGGCTCTCCTCCTGCTCCTTGGTTGCTCCTTTGTCAGTTTCTTCTCATTCCCCAGACCTTTAAATGTTGGACAGCTGCAGGGCTCAGTCTGCAGGGCTTGGTCGTTGAACGTCTTCTCTCTACGTGCCCTCCACCAGGAATCGTATGGTTTTCAACATCATCTGTGCTCTTGACTCCCCAAATTATATCTCTCCAGCCTCATTCCTTCCCCTTACCTTAGACTCATATCACCAGCTCCCTATTCAGCATCTCTACTTAGAGGTCTACGAGTCGTTTCAAATTTTAAATGGCCAAACAGAGCTCTTGATTTTCCCCCTCCAGACCTGCTCTTCTTGCAGTGTTTTTCATCTCTGTTAATGACATCACCTATTTATTTGCTCAGGCCAAGAGCCCTGGCATCACCTTTGACATCTCTTTCTCTCATGCAACATCCAGTCCACCAACAAATTCTGAGTGATCAACCTTCAAAGTATATCCTGAATCGGATCCCTTCTCACTTCCACCCCTGCTACCAGCCTTCGCCAGGCCACTTTCATTTGTCACTCAAACTGCTGCAGTAGCTTCCCTGCTTCCTCACACATCAACCAGGGTGATCTTTCCCGGATGTGAATCAGGTCTCAGCAGTCCTCCAGAGACTGCAGACTCAGACTACAGAGTTCTGCCTGTTACCTGGCTTCTAGCTGCCTCTCTGATCTCATTTTCTACCACTCAGCCGTTCGAGCGCCCCCTACTGTCTCTTGAAAATGGTGAGCACATTCCCAGCTCAGGGGCTCTGCCCTTGGCGCCCCCTCAGCTGGGGATGCTTTTCCCCTCAAGACTTGCATGACTGACTCCCTCACCTTGTTCAAGTCTCAGCTCAAACGCCTCGGGGAGCCTCCTCCTCACTAACTTACCTAAAACAGCTCTTGCTGCCATTCTCTGTCCCTTGATGTTGCTTCATTTTTTCTTACAGCACACATGACCTTATAACATTATATGCATTTGTTTATTTGGGATTTTTGGCCACATCCGTCACTAAAGTATAAGCTCCATGAGGGATTTTCTCCGTTTTATATGCCAGGCACATATTAAGTGCTTAGAATTGTTTGTTGTATGAATGTTTTGGCTTGTATTAGTGAACTTATATAGTAAATGTTTTTATTTTTACAGCTCAGATTGGTCCTCTAGATGTACATTTAGAAGCTGAAGATAAGGCAATAATAATAAACATCTCTCCTCCTGGGACAAAAGATAGTATCATGTGGGCTATGGATCATTCCAGCTTTATGTATAGCTTAGTTATCTGGAAAAACTCTTCAAGTCTAGAAGTAAGCATTATTTTTATCTTTGTTTGATGTGAGAGAAGAATGACATGAATTAATTCTAAAACTTGACTTTATACTTTTTTAAAGAACAGACTTCTTTTTTTTTTTTTAATTATAGGAAAGGACTGAAACTGTTTATTCCAGAGATAAAATTTATAAACTCTCACCAGAGACTACTTATTGTTTAAAAGTTAAAGCAGAACTACGTTCACCAAGAAGAGTTGGTCTCTATAGTCCAGTGTATTGTATAAACACCACAGGTAAGGAGGAAGTCTTGCTTCAGATTCAATAACTATGTATACAAATTGGCAACCTATTAATTTTGGCATTTTTCCAATAGTTGCTAAAGCTTATGTGATGGTTTAATAGACATTAAAACAAAAGCGTTCTAACAGCATTTACGTAAGCAACAAATGTTATTTGGGATTTTTGTCTCAAGTAAATAGTAATGAAAATTTTGCGTAAAATCCAAGTATTTTCTAATGAAAAAAACTGTTTTTATTCAGAATCCACAAGAAAGGGAGGTAGTTGCTAGAAGAACAGTTAGTCTTCCAAAAAGTTTACCTTTATAGATGAAATGTTAAAATATGAAAGCATCCTGATACATTTAATCAGTGACATCTTGCCAACAATTAAGGTTTAAGGGCAGGAGCTTGGATTTATTATTTCAGTTATAAGTTTAATATGCTTTGTTTTTAAAATCAAACAGTATAGAAGGGTTTAAAGGTTTCCTCTCCTGCCTCCTGACCCCCAATTCCATTTACCAGAGATAAGTATCACCAGCAGTCTGTGTACAACCTTTCATACTTTTTTCAGGGCTTATATAAGTATATACTTGGACTTAACAGTTTTGGGGTTTTTGTCTTTTAAATTAAAAAATAAGGTCCTGCCAGATATATTTTAAACTTGCTTGTTTAACCCAATAGATTGAGGCTCTCTTTTTATGTCAGCACATATAGATCTATCACATTCTTTTAAATGGCTGCATAGTATTCCCTTGCGTGAATATACACTATAACTTATTTAGCTGTTAGGTCATTATGATAAAATGCGAGCCTTTTATCTTCTTGCTCATGCCATTAGGAATTCTAGCCGTCTGTTATCTCACTAAAGAAAATGTGTGTGTGTGTTTTTGTGTGCTCTTTGTCTTCTAGAGAAACATAAAGTGCCTGCACCAGAAAATATACAAATCAATGCTGAAAATCAGGTCTATGTTCTTAAATGGGATTACGCATATGAAAACACGACTTTTCGAGCTCAGTGGTCCCAGTAAGTTCTATTGCATAAGTGTCCTTTTGCAGTTTATTTTGCCCAGTTTGTTAGGTTTCTTTTCACCCTGCTTCAGCCACCTGCTGCTCCGTGCACACGTGTGGCCTGATGGAAAGGTGGTTGTGATATACCGGAACTGGAGTGTTTCATTCTAGTCCCAGGATGTCATTGAGCTAATCACTTAACTTCTTTGGGCCTCAGTTTCTTCACTTGTTGTAAAATGGGTACATTCTAATACTATCTAGTGTTCTTACCGGCTCTCTTTTTTTTTTTTTTTTTTTTTTTTTAAAGGTGTGATTCTAGTTGCATGTGCTATTTCCTCAGTCTGGAATACTTGACCCATGGCCGTGATCTTTCTTCAGAACCCACTTCTTCCATGAGCCCTTGAAATGATTTGACTCCAGTCACTCTGTCGTGTTCAATTCAAGTTAGCCTTCCCATTGTCTTGATTATTTTCGTGGCTTTGGCAGATTTTTTAGTGATTACTTTAGTGGGAAATTAAGAAAGTTGGAGAGAACTGTGCTCTGTGTGATTGAGTAGAGACCAGCCAAATATGAGTGAAGCTTAGCACCACGTGAGTGGAAGGGGACTGCATATAGTTTATACTGATTGGAAAACTCTAGGGGATAAGTAGAGAGGGAGAAGAGAAGAGGATAATCAAGTGGAAGGTGAAGTGCACCATGGGGAGAAAAGGGACGGGAAAGAAAGAGCTACTGAGGGCAGAGGAATAGAGGGACCAAAGGCAAGTATAGGCAAAGCAGGAAGGGAAGAGTGAGAAGAAAGAGACTAGAAAGGCACAGAAAAAATGAGGGAAAAGGGAAGTCAATACTGCTGTGATTGATGACTCTCAACCCTTTGGTGTTAGTTTCGAAGCAATAACAGTTTGTATAATAAATGCATTCATGTCATACACGCCCTTACAGATATACATACATACATACACACACACACACACACACACACACTGATCAGGAAACTGTACAGGAGTCTTTTATGTATTCTTCACTTTCAAAAGCATGTTAAACAGTAGGGCCACAGACTAGACAGGGATAGGGGTTTCTGATGGCTGGTCTCTAAGTTTCTTTTGGGTACTTAGCACACTGTACAAAGCACTGAAGGAATCGTAAAGGTACAGCAGAATAAAACATATGGTGCTAGAAATCCGAAGCAGTTATCTGCCTTTGCATAGCAAAATGTGATTTAGGACTGAGGAGTGGAGTACAGATTATAAGGGTTACAGAAGTCAGAAATGTAAAGGTGGTTGGGGCTGGAGAGACCAAAGAAGCCCTCTGGAAGGAGATGCAGTGTGAACCAGGCCTTGATTGCTGAGTCACATATTTGTAAACGACAAGAGAGGGCATCCCAGGCAGGGGCTACACACAGGGGAAAGCTCAGGATATGAAGAGACAAAATTAGGTCGGGGTAACAAGAAGGGGTTCATTTCCCATTGCTCTGTAATAAACTACCACAAACTTAGCAGCTTAAAACACACTGTTTATTATCTATCTGTCCATGACTTTGGGTCAGGAGTCCAGGTGTGGCTTAGCTGGGTTCTCTGCTCGGGGTCTTGCAAGGCTGCAGTTCAGGTGTCAGCTGGGGTGCTGTCTCGTACACGCTGTCTCGTGCTGTCTCCTTAGCTCATGTGGTGGTTGGCAGAATCCATTTCTTGCAGCTGCAGAACTCATGGTGACCTGCTTCTTGCCATCAGGAGAGAGAATCTCTGTCCTCTAGACCCTCTTTTAAAGGGCTCATCTGATCAGGTCAGGCCCACCCAGGATAGGCTCTCATTTGATTAACTCATAGTCACCTGGTTTGGGACCTTGATTTCATTTGTAAAATCCCTTCACCTTTGCCAAATAATGTAACCCAATCAAGAGTTCACGGATCCTGCCCACACTGAGGCGGAGGGGATCATGTAGGGCTTGTGCACCAGCGGGTAGGAATTTGGGGGGCCAGTTTGGAATTTTGCCGACAAGAAGGGAGGACCTGCTTTGAGAGTAGCAGAACATTTGGGCCTGGGAGAGCGATGAGAGAGAACATTGAATTAATAGGATGGCATAAGCTTAGGCTTGGCCTCAGACTGCCCTGTAGGCATTTGAGTGCCATTGGGAATTTTGTGTTGAGGGACGGGTAACAGGGCTGTGTTTGAGGAGGGTGAAGGTGGCCACATTGTGTGTGGTGCAGCGGGACTAAGGAGACAGGACAGACAAGGGGACAAGTCAGGAGGCTGTTACAGTTCCAGGCTTGAACTGAGATGCTTGGAGCTGTTTGTTTCTGAGCAGCTTACTTAACCTCTCCAGGCCCAGTCTTACTCTGTGCAGACTTGCTCTTAGGACACTGGTGTGTATCTCTGATACAGCACTCGCCCACAGGTGTGCTGGTACATTTAGCAGCTGGCTTTCCAGTAGGGAAAAGCCTTATCTGTAGCATTTGCCAGTTTTTATAATATAACTACTCCTATTACGGCCACTGTCAAGCTCCCAACAGCATGTCACTGAACATGCATTTGGGAAGATGCACAGTAAGCCCTCCGTCATGTAGCGTTTCTGCTGTATAGACATGATAGACGTAAATAGCCTTGAGCATAGATAATAAAATGTAGGAAAATAATTAGGACAAGATGAGTTTTGAGTATTTATTACCTTTGTTTTTAATACAATTTATTTATTTGTAAGTTTATGTAACTTAACTTTTAATAATGGCTGTATTTAACAACTAGCTGGCAGCATTCCTGAAAATTTAGCATTTGTTTTTGTGCACCGGTACGAGCCAGCTCTAGCACACCACTACCTTATCACGCTCTGGCGCAAGATCTTTGGTTTTCTTTTGTGAACATGTCTCTTCCACCGTCCTGTGAGTTTCCTGAGGGTGAGGACCGTTTACCTCTGTAACCTTAGCCCCTAACAGAGTGTCTAGTGTATTATAGGTTTTCAGTAAATGTTTACTAAATTAATGTGTTTAGAATAAAAAACTTTTTTTTGTCTTAAAAGTGAGTTTTTAAAAAGGATTCCTGGGAGTCATTCAGACAAATGGAAACAAATACCAAACTGTGAAGATGTCAAAACTACCCACTGTGTGATTCCTCAAAATGTTTTCCCAGAAGGAATTCACCGTATCCGTGTCCAAGCATCTAATGGAAATAACACATCTTTTTGGTCTGAAGAGAAAATATTTAATACTGAAATGAAAAGTAAGCCAATAGTTTTTACTTTACATTGTAATTCTCCAAGTTGTTGCGAACTCTTAAAATTGTTTTTTAGTCTAATTTGAACTTTGTGTCTTTACACATTTTTTCTAGCTATAATATTTCCTCCAGTCATTAGCATGAAATCCGTTAATGATGACTCACTGCACGTCTCTATCGGTGCTCCAAAAGAGTCTGAAAACAAGTCTGTGAACCAGCTTTACCCACTAATCTATGAAGTTATTTTTCGGGAAAACACTTCAAATGCTGAGGTAAAAAGACTATGTAGTATATAGGTTTATAACTTAGAGTTATAACTGTGGTTTGGGTAAACAAAGCTTGAAGTTAAAATTCTAGGGAAATTTTTAAACTTTATGTGATTAACTCAGATATTTACAATAGGAAGAAATGAGCATTTCCCATGTTTTACACAGTAAGAGTTACGATCACCTGCATCTGGGCCCCAGTTAGTTGTTGTTGTTGTTGTTGTGTTTTTGGCCACGCCACGTGGCATGTAGGATCTTAGTTCGCCGACCAGGGATGGAACCCGTGCCCCCTGCAGTGGAAACATGGAGTCCTAACCACTAGACCGCCAGGGAATTCACCCCGCCCGCAGTTAGTTTTTAAAATTCAGATCCTGAGTTTATTCCTACTCAGTCAGAATCTCTGGGGGTAGAACTCAGGAATTTGTATTTTTAACAGGATTCTCAGGTATTCATGAACCAGGGTTTCTCAACACTATTGACATTTGGGTTGGCTGAGTCTTTGTTGTGGGAGCTGCCTTGTGCATTATAGGATGGCTAGCAATACCGTTGGCCTATACCCACTAGGTGCCTGTAGCGCTCCCTCCCAGTTCTGACAACCCAAAATACCTCCAGATATTGCCAAATATCCCCTGAGGGGTGGGGCACCTCCAAGAGGGCAAAAATTGGTTTTTAGGATGCAAAAGAATCTTACCTGTTACAGTGGTTTGTGACCCTCCAGGAGGAAAACCTGCCTCAAGTGTTCAACTTCGCCCAACAAAATCTTACTCAACTTTGTAAAGGGGGAGGGATTAGGAAAAAATGGTCTAAAAAGGCTCCTTAGGGGAGTAGTCATGACAAAAGGGTTGAGAAACACTCGTTTAAACCCTAAAATTCAAAAACCACTGACAAAGCTAATATACATCAGATAATCCACATTATTCCTAGATCACTTTTCCCTGTGGAATTACAATCAAGGAATCAACCTTTAAAAATCTTGTGCAAATAAGTTGGTAAATTCTGTAACTGCATTTTCTGTTGAAAATCTAAGAAAATTCCAGCGACTTGGCGGCTTTCATTTTAACTATCTGAACACTCTGTAACCATAGCAGAATTTAGCCCTGTTGAGCACTGTGGTTAGTTCTCAGTCATCCCTAGATCAGAAAGATCTAAATTTGTGTCTCAAGCCACCAAATTGTGTAACCTTAGGCAAGGTGGTTAACTGCTAAAGCTTTGTTTCCTCTCCTCTAAAGTGGTGGTGGTCATAGTAACTTAATTTTTTTTTTTGTTTTAATTGGGGTATAGTTGTTTTACACTGTTGTGTTAGTTTCCACTGTACAGCGAAGTGGAGTTCCCTGTGCTATACAGCAGGTTCTCATTAGTTATCCATATTATGCATATTACATTGTAACTTAATTTTTTTGAAAGGATGTTTATAAGGTTTAAAATGAGGTAAAATATATGAAAATACATACCACATTGCTTGACAAATAGTAGATTCAATAACTTTTTTTTTTTTTTGCCATCCTATGCTGGGCAACACATCAATAATTACAATCGTAATAACAACTCAAATTTATTGAATACTCATTATGTATCAGGTACTGGGCTAAGTATTTTACATGAATTGTCTCAATCATTCTTCAACCCTGCCAGACAGTTTGATTGATTAAATTACTATTCAGCAAATACTTGGGATGGAATATTCGTTACTGCCTCACTGATACTAGGCTGTAAACCGTGGAATGGGAGTGGATGTGGTGTGGTGTGAGAAGAGGCCTTAAGTGCGCATGCATGCTTCTCCCATTTGTCAAGAGGAAAGCAAGCTCCACGTGGTCTCTGGCCCCAGGCGGATGGGAGACCGTGGAGCAGACCTAAACCTGATCCACGGCCTCAGTGAGCGTTCCCCCAGCACTTTGGGACACTCACGAGTAAGAAAAACAAATATCTTTTGAGCCACAGGCTGTTTTGTTACACAGCATTGCACAACATTATTTTGTTGGCCTTGTAATGTTTTGTTATACAACATTATTGTGGCAATAGCTGACTAATACAAATAGGAGTAATAATTGTCCTCACTTTACAGATCTGGGAGTAGGGCCCAGGGAAATTAAATAACTTGCCTAAGGCCATGTAGCTGTGAGTGATATCTTGATACAGGCAGTTTGAGGCCAGAACCTCTGCACTTAATTGTTCTGCCACTAAACAGAGACAACACGATGGTGATTAAACCAAATCAGCGTGTACTTATAAAGTAGAGTCATCTTAGGAACATATTGTATTCTTTTTTTGGCAGCAGCCATGTTTAACTTTTGAGTTTGGTTATAATGTGTTGTCCAAAAGAAATTTATATTTCTCAAACATATACCAACTAAGTGTTTGGGAGAGGCCAATCTTGACTATTTAAGGAATTCAGAAAATAGATATTCCCTATATGATTTCTTGGGGTTCTAAATTTTATCAATGATTTACTTATTTTTTATAGAGAAAAGTTGTAGAGAAAAGAACTGATTTTACCTTTCCTAACTTGAAACCGCTGACTGTATACTGTGTGAAAGCCAGAGCACTCACTGAGAATGACAAGTGGAATAAAAGCAGTGTTTTTAGTGATACTGTGTGTGAGAAAACAAAACCAGGTCAGAATCTTTTATTGTATCTTTTCTTTTTTAATGTAACAAGACTTAATTGAAAATTGTAAAATATTTCCTTTTTACCACAAAAATATAGAGAATATTTTCTTCATGAACTGTGTGAGTACTTCACGCTGAGCCTTCCAGTTTTAGAAAATATTTTTAATACTCAACTTAGTTCAGTGGTTTTTGCATGCTTTATATTTCATGGATATCTGCATAATTAATTTCCTTTTATTATTACTCAGAATTTAATGAGACTATTTTAATTTTTTATATAATCCATAATATTATTATTATGTGGAAATCCCTTAATTAGTTCAGTTGTGAATTTTTTTATGTTATTGTTGGTATTATTTAATAGAATGTATATTTCCTTTCACATGGCTGTATTTGTTTCACACAGACTGTCAGCAGTCTTAATGTATGTGTGTCAAAACCTATATTGATGCTAAACACCATTTATTTGTTTTTAGGAAATACTTCCAAAACCTGGCTTATAGCTGGAATTTGCACTGCATTATTTTCTATCATTGTTGCCATTTATGTTGTGAAAGTCCTCTTGAGATGTATCAATTATGTGTTCTTTCCATCAAGTAAACCTCCTTCCACTGTAGATGAGGTATGTTACTTTTCTTTTCAAGAGCTAACTGGATTTTTCTTAAAATGAATGGGAAATATATTTGATTTCAACAGAATATAAATGTTTTCTTGATATTCAGAAAATAATACAGACTGATTTGGGTTTTTTTCTTCAGAGTTTCAGAAAATTAACTTTAGAAACAGTCATTTAATAGAATATAACATGGAATAGTAAGGTGTGTCCTTAATCTCATATTTTTCTGGCAGTTTGGTTACTGTGGCACTTGTTTTACCACTGAAAGTCTATATTCACAAAAAGATTAAAACATTATCATCAGTGCAAAAACTGATTTCTGTGGATGAAATCACAGAAAACGAAGTAGCAGAACGTGAGTTTCCTTTCACAGCACCTCGGTGTTCTGGTTGGCATAGTTAGTGAAAGCACTGAGTGGTGGAGACCAGAGTGTGGACACCACCCTGGGGGTGGTGTGTTCACCTGGACCAGCTTCCGCGCTACCTGCCCAGTTTCAGGTTCCCCAGGCTTTGGAGCTAGAGACCTGAAGGTGAATTGTTGATGGGCTATAGTGTATTTGCACTTACTGGCTCTGTGAACTTGAGCAGCTCTCTTAAGGGTACTTGAGCAAGTGCCCGTAGACTGTAAAACAGAGCCAGTAGTACCATCCTGCAGACTTGTGAGGAGCGAAGGTGATAAACCAGAAAGGCCTAACACTGTACAAACGTTCTGTAAATATGAACTGTTTTACTCTTTTATGCCTGAGTTTTTTAATATCATTTCTATATACTCTTCTCTTCAGAGCTGTTATTTAAAGAACTTAAAACTAACAAGTTACAATAGCTCTTTATTCTTAGTGGGACAGGGAAAAATTAATTTCTCCCTGTGCTTTTTCTGGGTATTTGTGGATTAGATACCAAAATTTTTATTATGTCAAAATAAAATGTCCCAAATCCCAGGGCTCTCCCTTTCCTTCCTCACCCACACTTTTCCACTCCCCACCCCTGATAGCACAGTGGACCTTTCTTAGGGACTCTTCATATAATTCCCAAAAACGATACTAACACGTACGTGACCTCACTAGTGATGGTTTTACTCTAAACATTATAGTGCAATCGATATGCTCTTAGCTTGCTTTTTAATATGCATGTCAAAAGATAGGGTTTCTAGATAACTTAAGAAACCACAGCTTATTAGAACTAGAAAACTAATTTTTGTTATTTTAAATAATCTGTTTCTGTTCTTTCCCTTTTGAATTAGTATTTCTCTGAACTGACAGTAAGGAATCTACTCCTTTCCACTTCTGAGGAACGAACAGAAAGATGTTCTATAATTGAAAATGCAAACACTCTTACTGTAATAGAAGAGACTAATCCAATTGATGACGATCACAAAAAGTACAATTCCCAAACTAGTCAAGATTCAGGAAACTATTCTAATGAAGACGAAAACAGTGGAAGTAAAATAAGTGAAGAACTTCTGCAACAGGAAACTGTGTGACCAAGAATGAACTCTAAAATATTAGGGAGTCTTGGCGGGAGTTGCAGTGGGAGCCTGGGCTCCTTGGTCCTCTCAGTAACTATCGAGAGAATATTTGCTTGTGGGGGAAGAAAGATCATCTTCAGATCGTAGGTCCTAAAAACACAGGCAAGCACTTAACTATTTGAAAGGAATTTGGAAAGAGTTTTCTACATTCTTTTCCATGTGTAAGGTCTTGAAAGACCTGTCATTGGACCGCCCTGGATGAGAGGAGTTAAATCCAGAAGATGCCCTCTGTCTTCCTAATGATCCCCTAAAGCCCCACCATGTCGTCGTGTGGTAAGGGCGGCGCTTGTGTTCGCATCAGCTGCTACCGTCGCCGTGCTGCCACTGCCGCTGCGTGTACCATCTGTCCCTTCTCCGTCCCAGTATTACAGTCCGTTATTTTTCAGGACATATTTAGAACATTTGGTCTTTTCTTTGGACACGAAAGTAGGCCCTTTGGAAATGGCTTTAGAAAAGCCTGAATACCACCATCACTTGGTTTTCTGAAAAAGTCGCTTACTCTGGGAAACAGCTGCAGATGCCAGAAACACGGTATGGTCCTTACAGTTTTTTCAGGGGAATTCTATCCGTTTTACCAATTACATTGGCTTCTACGTCACAGTTACCTGTCCCTTCTGCGGTTTAGGACTAAAACCAGACAATCTTTTGCTATATGTCCATGAAGTCTTCCTGATTCAGAACATTGGAACAATAGCCTCTGGTGACAGAGTGCATAATCACTAAAATTACAGAGAAACGGGAAACTATCTGAGGAGATAACTTACTATTCGCTTTTAAGATATGGGAGTATGTGACATTAGTCACAGTGGATGTAAGAAGTCTTGGGACCAGAAAATGGTACTGAGAGAAGAGACAGAGTAAGAAGTAGAGTCATTCCGTAGGAAAGAAGCAGGTGGCTTTAGCGAAAAATAAGGATAATGTGTGTAATCAACTGCTGATTACTAACATCCTGAGGGTGGTTTGTTTTCGTGGCTTATCTGTATCATTTCTGAGTCCAGGCCAGCTTCTGTACGCCGTCTGGAAGTATTAGGCACCCCTTCTGCTCAGCCTACATGCACTCAAGAAAATGTCCTTGATTATTTAGTATCAAGGTGTGGGAGGAAACGTACCTGGGAAGAAAACCTAATTTTTTAAATATATAATGCCTTTCAGAGGCATCTGTAGCTTATTTTTAAATGATTCGCTATTTGGGATTATTCATGGAGAGCCTGCAGAGGAGGGAAGTGTAGGAATTGTGGTGGCCTCTGAGGCCGGGTTCTCGGCTTCAGTCGTTGCAGAAGGACCAGTGAAAGGGAAGGGAGATGGAGCTACCCAGAGCATCACGGCAGGCCAGTCTTATTTACACGGTGGTCCGCTGTGGTCTTCTGGGTGGAAGAAGAGGTTGAAAGCAGCTGCCCTGGGAAGGGCTGTGACGCTCAGCACGTCCTCTGCAGAGCACACCGTGTGCTTCCCCGGACCTCGGTCCAGCTCCTAGGGGAGCATACAGTATGGGCCGGGGATCCCCGCCGAAGCAGTTCTCTGCTGCAGGATCCCTACAGGGACCCACACACACCTTTGATCCTGCTGACCGGAGGCCTTTGGTTCAAAGCAGATCTGGGTTGGCCCTTCGCTTGTAAGGGCCCTGTCAGTGGGAATTTGCCTCTGTAGCGAGGAAGTGAGGAACATGCCAGGACCCTGTCAGCCCGGGCCTCCACGCTGTGTCAGTGCGACAGGCCTGGTCAGCACGCGGGCCCGGGATTTACCACAGGAAGAAGGCTGCTTCAGAATGGACATCCCAAAAGGAAACAGCGCCTTCGTGGGATGTGGAAGAGGGAAAACTCGGGCATTAGGATGAAAAGACACCACAGAAGTCGCCAGGTCCCTGGATGTGGGAGTCTGTGTGTCTTTGGGGTTTAGGGACCCCCTGTGGTTTTCAGCGAACAAGCATCTGAGCAGCAGCGAACAAAAACCTCTCGATTTTGCCTTGTCTTCTGACCTAAAAATGCAATTCCGTCCCATTCTTCACTGTGGCCCACGTGTAGCTTAAGCAGGATGTGCTTACTTGTAAAGTAACAAGTATTTTTTCTGAAGGATAGTTTACTTGGAAATACCATATACTTGGGCGCACCAATAAACTGCCTCAGAACTACAATATTGATAGTTCTTGGAGAAGCTAGATATAACCTACGCATCATGTAAAAGATTTGTATCATTACAGCCAGAAATAATGTATTAATACGTAATATAGATTAACATATCCGTAAGTGGTGACATACGTCTGTAAACATACATACATACTTAATGCCTACACGTGCACATGCATGATGTGGGCCATACTCCAGTAGTACAGCCATAAAGACTTAGCATAGCTTCTAGTTAGAAAAGTATAAATGCTGCTCGAGAACTGTGAACTAAAGAGTCTGACCAGAAATTTGCAACCTATAAAAAAGTTATTTCAAAAATATAATTTAGAGTTTGTATCTTTTCCCCAAACTGTGACCTTCAAAGCAGCCTCTGATTGCTCCTAAGAATTTGGAGAGTGTACAGAAACTTTTCCTACCTACCCGCTCCTCCCCGTAACCCTTCGACTACCTGACATGTTTGTTTCGTGGTGTCTGTCTGCCCCCCAGGGGACCAGAAGCTCTGTGAGAGCAGGAATTTACTTTGACTTATTACTGTATCCCCAGCACCTACCACAGAGCGGTGCGTCACACGTAAAAAGCGCACAGGAAATAATTGTCAAATGATTGAAATCTAAAATTTGAACCAAATGGGTGTTTCTGACACTGTTTGTGTGTCTTGTTGAGTTGTGGAAGGACACAACCATGTTTCCAATGTTTCTATGCAGTGAGCTTTGTATCTTATTTCATTTGTACTTTGTCTTAACCCCCATTTCCGGTTTTTAAGCAGTTTGTTAAACAGTTTTCTGTAATAAGCACTGAGGCCAAAAGTCTTGGGTTTTATGGTGGTTCTGCTTGAACTGATTAAACATGCATCACAGGAGTGGCAACTGCTGTCTTCATGAGGTATTCACAACCGAGGGGGCTGGTCCCTGTACCCGGTGTGCGCATGCCCGGCGCTGGTATCCTGAAGGGGCCCCACTGCCGTCACCGCCCCACAGAGCTCCTGGACAGGGAGCTCTCTTGCTTGCCCTTTGCTTTTTCACAGCCTCAACTTTAGACTTGGCCGGAGCACAGCCTTAACCCAGTGAGTCTGCAGTGTGGTGCAGACTCCGCTCTGGCGAACTACACTGCTTCCTTTTACCAACATTTCTTCTCAGGATAAGCTCTTTAAGGAGACTCCGTAGTCCCACATGTAAATTGATCTACCTTCTAGACACGTTTGAATCTGAAGTTAAACACCACTGACATTCAGGCTGGGAACTCTTCGTGTGTTTTTAGTAAGCTTCTGTGAATTTTTTTTCAAACTGTACAGGGAAGTAAATATTAGTAAATTCATCTCTGATGCCTGGGAAACTCCCTGTTACTTAACAGTAATGACAAATACCAGTAACATCCAGTTTTTTCACCTGAGTGAAAAAAAGGCAAGAAGAGAGAATTTGATACGTCTTTCATGCAAAGGATATACCTTCCCTTCCCACGTTCTGTCCCCACTAGAACTCATGTTCTAGCAGAAGATATCTTCTGGGTGAAGAAGTAGTAATTGATGCAGACCAAGAAAAGAAAAAGTGGGCAGAGTCGATATGCTGGCTTAGAGAAAGGTCTTGGGAAGAGGGAGGAAATGGAAAAATTCTCTCAGGAGCAGGTTTAAACATTTCTCCTCACAGTGACTCTAGCCACTCCCGGTCCTCTGTCCCAAAAGTTCCTGGATCCATCAGAGAGAAGGAGCTGAGGGGAAAGGGAATGACTGAAGAAGAAGAAAAACATTTTCCTATCTCTCCAGTAGAAAGATGGTCCATTTTTTCCAAAAGACTGGAATTAGTCCTTAACTGCATAACAGATAGCAGAGTGCCTTTTGTGTACTATTGTCTGTTCCCAGATTTTATAAGGCTTTAATACCCTGGAATTTAACTTCTAAAAAGAGATGGAGAGAAGGGCTTCCCTGGTGGCGCAGTGGTTGAGAATCTGCCTGCCAATGCAGGGGACACGGGTTTGAGCCCTGGTCCGGGAAGATCCCACATGCCGCGGAGCAACTAGGCCCGTGAGCCACAATTACTGAGCCTGCGCGTCTGGAGCCTATGACCTGCAACAAGAGAGGCGGCGATAGCGAAAGGCCTGCACACCGCGATGAAGAGTGGCCCCCGCTTGCCGCAACTAGAGAAAGCCCTCGCACACAAACGAAGACCCAACACAGCCAAAAATAAATAAATTAATTAATTAAGGGGAAAAAAAAAGAGATGGAGAATTCCATGGCGGTCCAGTGGTTAGGACTTGGCTCTTTCACTGCAGTGGCCAGGGTTTGAAGCCTGGTCGGAGAACCAAGATCCCGCAAGCCGAACAGCGAGGCTGGAAAAAAAAAAAAAATGATGATTGGGCTTCCCTGGTGGCCCAGGTGGTTAAGAATCCGCCTGCCAATGCAGGGGACACGGGTTCGAGCCCTGGTCCTGGAAGATCCCACGTGCCACAGAGCAACTAAGCCTGTGTGCTACTACGGAGCCTGCACTCTACAACCCACAAGCCACAACTACTGAGCCCATGCACCACAACTACTGAAGCCCACGTGCCTAGAGCCCGTGCTTCACAACAAGAGAAGCCACTGCAATGAGAAGCCGAGGCACCACAACAAAGAGTAGCCCCCACTAGCTGCAACCAGAGAAAGTCAGCACGCAGCAACGAAGACCAAATGCAGCCTAAATAAATAAACAATGTTTAAGAGAGTCAACATTGCAAGCATTGCAAGCCAGAAAAATGAATGCCAATCTAATTCTGTCCCAAGGAGAAGGCTTTGAGGAAGGCAGCTCCGTGGGGTGGGGACCTTCTGAAGAATCTGGCCAGCTACCAACTTCCCCTCACTTCTCAGCCGGCTCTGTTCACATGTTCTTTCATGTCACAGTTACTCGCATGCTTGTCTGTCCTGCCGGACTGTGAGCAGCTTGAGGTGAAGGGCTGTGTTCATTTGTCTTTGATTCCTCAGGCCAAATGGTGCCCAACATACGTGAGTAGTTGCTCAAAAAAGGGATCTGTTGAATTGAAATGGATTCACTGTTTCATTTAGAGTTATTTCTTTCAGATCACTCTCCCAAGAGTAGGGTTACTTGGTCAAAAAGCCAGAATAGGGCTTCCCTGGTGGTCCAGTGGTTAAGACTCCACCCTACCTAAGCTGGGACGAAGTGAGAGAGTGGCATGGACATATCTACACTACCAAATGTAAAATAGCTAGTGGGAAGCAGCTGCATAGCACAGGGAGATCAGCTCAGTGCTTTGTGACCACCTAGAGGGGTGGGATAGGGAGGGTGGGAGGGAGATGCAAGAGGGAGGGGATATGGGGATATATGTATATATGTATAGCTGATTCATTTTGGTATACAGCAGAAACTAACACACCATGGTAAAGCAATTATACTCCAATAAAGATGTTAAAAAAAAAAAGACCCCACCCTACCAATGTAAGGGGCACAGGTTCGATCCCTGGTCAGGGAACTAAGATCCCACATGCCACACAGCGTGGCAAAAAAAAAATTTTGCCAGCTGAATTACTGCCTTCCATGTACTGGTCTGCCTTTCTTTCTTGCCCACTAGGCTGCCTTCCTTCAGGGCAGGGAGAGCCTTTACTCTACTCTTTTCAGCACCTCCATGTACTGACCTCTTCCTAAGAAATCAGTAAACGTAGATGAAGAAATGAACCTCCAGGCTCCCCTCCACTGCACTCTGTGCCAGCTCAGGAAATGGATCCATCCTTTTGCTCAGACTGGAAACCACAAGGTGTCCTTGACCCTTCCTTCCTCCTCACTCCTTATCCAATCCTTCCCCAAGTCCCATTCATTCCACCTTCTCAATTGCTCTTGAATCCTTCCGCTTCTGTGTCCATCGCCCCTGCCCTAGTCTACACCACCATCTGGTCCCCACACACCACCTCCTAACCTGTCCTGCTCCTCTCTTGTCCTTCTCCAAGTCATTCTCCTCACAGGAGAGAGTGGCCCTTTAAAGACAATATTTGGGACCTATCAGATGCTTCCCCATTGCTCTTAGGTTAAGCCCTTTCCTCGCCTAATGTGGCTCCTTTTTGCAGCCCGACCTTCCCGGCCTTACTCTTGTTCCTTGAACTGTTACTCTCTGACTATTCTATGTTCTCCTGTTATAGACCCCTCAGCACTCCGTACTTCCACGTTACCCTAGAAAGAACTCGTATAATGACCTTTCCCCTATTAGACTGCCAGCTCCTTGGAGGCAGGGACAGTGACACTCTTGCTCACTACAATGATCCCAGGCCTCAGCATCACACCTGCTACAGGGTGGAGCTTAATACATGTTTTTAAATGATTGAATAAATTACATGTCTTTACTTGTACTCATGAATCCACCAAATGGCCTGGAATAAAAGAAATTAGAAAATCATGGACAAAGAGGTCTGGGGAAGGGGCACATCTGGGTGTCTATTACCAGTGCTCACCAGAGAGCTTCCACCATGGGGGAGCCCTGGGCCACTGGGTGGAGAGAGGCCCACTCATCCTGTGGAGGTCAACCAGTCTCCATCTTCAGCCCCCATGGTGTTTGCACAGTGTGCCCAGGACTAGAGCAGCCATGAAAGAAGCTATGCACGGGCCCAACAGCCTCGGTTCCCTGTCACCAAGGCTGGTCGTTCAACCCCACATCAGCCTAGAAGGATGCTGAATCCTACACAGTAATATCCTTCATCCACCCACGCTCCAAGCATCTGACCACTTCCACCTGGAGGGGTAGCAATTCATTTTACTGGGATTAATGCTATTTCTTACATGCCCGGCAGTGCCTTAGTCCCCATCACCATCCAAAGGTCAAAAGAGTGGGTGGCATTTTACTGCATCAAAATAGCTATGCAGAAGCTACTTTTCCCAGAATTTCCTTCTCTGCATCGTTGCAGGTTAGCAGCCCCCTGGGAAGCAATTTGTCGAAGATGTTTAAGACAGAGGCAAGCATCCATCATGGCATTGGGCAGCTGGGCACATGGTTGCTGACTCGCTTGCTTGCCTTGCTGGTGTGGGACAGCAGCTGATCAGTTCACGTTCAGCTTTCCTTCCTGACAGCATAACTGCCGAGGGTCTAATCCCTATGATAAATATCAGTATTAGTTTTCCGTTGCTACTCTAACAAATTACCACAAACAGTGGCTGAAAAGAACACAAATTTAAGGACTTCCCTGGTGGCGCAGTGGTTAAGAATCTGCCTGCCAATGCAGGGGACACAGGTTTGATCCCTGGTCCAGGAAGATCCCACATGCCGTGGAGCAACAAAACCCACGCGCCACAGCTACTGAACCTGCGCTCTAGAGCCCGCGAGCCACAACTACTGAGCCCATGTGCCACAACGACTGAAGCCCATGCGTCTAGAGCTCATGCTCTGCAACAAAGAGTAGCCCCCACTCGCCGCAACTACAGAAAGCCTGCGTGCAGCAATGAAGACCCAACGCAGACAAAAATAAATAAATATAAATAAATAAATTTATTTTTTTAAAAAGAGCACAAATGTATTATATGACTGATTTGTAAGTTCTGTGACTCAGAAGTCCAAAATGGTTCTCACTGGGCTGAAATCAAGGGGTCAGCAGAGCTGTGTTCCTTTCTGAAAGCTGTAGGGGAGAATCATTTCCTTGACTTTTCCAGCTTCTAGAAGTCACCCATATTCCTTGGCTTGTGGTCCCTTCTTCCATCTTCAAAGTCAGCAACAACAGGTCAAATTCTCACTTGGCATTGCTTGACCTCCTCTTCTGCCTCCCCCTTCCACATTTAAGGACCCTCGTGACTATATTGGGTCTACCCAGATAATCCAATTTTAAGATCAGCTGATAAGCAACCTCAATTCCATTTGCTACCCTAATTCCCCCTTTGCCATCTAAACTAATGCATTCACAGGTTCTAGGAATTAGGACGTGGACATCTTTTGTGGGGAGCATTATTCTGCCTACAACAATACGTTATTCTACGTCATTCAGGGTGGTTCTGCTTCTCTGATTGAATACTGACACATTGCCTCAGACCAAGGGTTCCATTTTATGTCAAAGCAGGTACAACAATGGACACATGATCCTGGGATCCAGTGATCCTACCGTATGGAACATCACCTAGAAGCTACCAGTCTGATAAAACATTGGGATGGTCTGAAACACCACAGCTAAGGCACTAGCTGGCAGGTGATTGCTGAAGGGTTGAGGTGCTGGTTTCTGATAGGTAGAATTCAAAGGTCTGGGAACCAAGGGATGGAAGTCTAGTGGCATCTCTCACCATCATTCCCAGGGTCCCCCTGGGGAATCTGCACTTTAGGTTTGGCTGGACTAGAGGTCTCCGTTTCCTGATGGGGATAAGGGGGTGTTTTGCCAAAGGACATAGGACTCCACTAAACCTGAGTCTGTGGCTAAAACCTAGTTATTCTGAGCTCCTCACGCCAATAGACCAGAAGACAGAAAAAGGAGATGCTGTAAAGGCAAGCGTAATTCACCCCAATTATTATGAGGAGATACAACTACATAATGGGACAAGAAGGAGTGGTTCTGAAACACAGGGAATTCCCTGAGGCATGTCTCCATGCTTCTATGCCAAGTCATGACTGGGAATGGACTATTACAGTAACAGCCTGATAAGGGCACAGTCATGGGGGTACAGATCACTCAGGGATAAAGGTCTGGGTCATCTCACCAGGCAAGCAACCCAGATCAGAAGTGCTGGCCTAGGGGCTTCCCTGGTGGCACAGTGGTTGAGAATCTGCCTGCCAATGCAGGGGACACGGGTTCGAGCCCTGGTCTGGGAAGATCCCACATGCCGCGGAGCAACTGGGCCTGTGAGCCACAACTACTGAGCCTGCGCATCTGGAGCCTGTGCTCCGCAACAGAGGCCGCGATAGTGAGAGGCCCACGCACCACGATGAAGAGTGGCCCCCACTTGCCACAACTAGAGAAAGCCTTCGCACAGAAACGAAGACCCAACACAGCCAAAAATTAATTAATTAATTAATTAATTAATTAAAAAAAGAAGTGCTGGCCTAGAGTGAGGAGAATCTCAAGTTGGTGGGAGAAGAGGGAGAAGATGAGTGTCTATTATGGCCTTAAGAACATCTTCAGAAATAGGGACTGCAGCTGTCCCTCTAATCTCCCTATCATGATGATTTTTTAAATTCTTTTTTAATCGTGACCAGCCATCACCTGGAAGAACCAGTTACAGCATGAAGTGAGTTAACATGGGGCAAAAATTGTTCTGATGGTATAAGGGTTAACTATAGCAGATGCTATTGGTGCCTCCCCATATCTCCTTGGCATTTAATGTTTCCAAGCCTGAGGGAACTTCCAAATCTCTAGTTTCCAAAGCGCATTTTACCCGAACATTGATGAGAGTTGACATCAAGCAGGTAGAGGCCAGAGATGCTGCTAAATATCCTACAATGCACAGGACAGTGAAGAATAAATTTTAGGATCAGCTTTTCAATTTCTGCAAAAGAGTCAGCTGAATTTGATAGGAATTGCATTGAATCTCTAGACCAGTTTAGGGGAATAGTGCCATACTGACAATATTAATTCTTCCAATCTATGAATATGGGATAGCTTTCTGTTTATTTAGGTCACTCAATTTCTTTTAATATTTTTTAGTTTTCAGTGTGTAAGCCTTGTACTTCTTTGGTTACATTTATTCCTAATTGTTTTATTGTTTTTGATGCTATTGTAAATTGAATTGTTTTCTTAATTTAATTGTCAAATTGTTCATTGCTAGTGTATAGAAACAAAATTATTTTTATATTTATCTTGTATCCTGTAACCTCACTGAATTTATTAGCTCTTTGTTCAGCAAGTTTTTTGTTTGTATGTTTGTTTGGGTGGGGTTTTTTGGTGGATTCCTTAGGATTTTCTATATTCAAGATTACATCATCTGTAAATAGAGATAGTTTTACTTCTTCCTTTCTAATCTGGATGCCTTTTATTTGTTTTTCTTGCCTAATTGCCCCAACTAGAACCTCTAATACAATGTTGAATAGAAGTGAAAGAATGTCCTGTTCCTGACCTTAGTGAGAAAGCTTGTGGTCTTTTACATTAACTATGATGTTAGCTGTGGAGTTTTTTGTAGATGCCCTTTATCAGACTGAAGAAGTTCCTTCTAGTCCTAGTTTGCTTTGTGTTTTTATCATGAACAGGTGTTACATTTTTGTCAAATGCTTTTTCTGTGTCTGCTGAGATCATCTTTTTTTTTTTTTCCTTTATACTATTAAAATGGCACATCACATTGATAAGTTTTTGTGTGTTAAACCAACCTGCAATCCTGAGATAAATCTCACTTGATCATGGTGTATAATCCTTTTTACATGTTGCTGGATTCAGTTTGCTAGTATTTTGTTGAGGATTTTTGCATTTATATTCTTAAAGGATATTGACTTGTAGCTGTCTTCTGATGCCATTGTCTGGTTTTAGTATCAGGGTAATGCTGGCCTCATGGAATGAGTTGGGAAAGGTTTCCTTCTCTTCTGTTTTTTGGAAGAGCTTATGAAGAATTTGTGTTCATTTTTCTCTAAATGTTTTGCAAAATTCAACAGTGAAACCACGCTGATTTGAGCTTTTCTTTGTGGGAAGTTGGATTGTAATTGCCTTCTTTGGCATCTCCTAATATTGACAATTTTTAAATTATAATATTCCTTAAATATGTGTGAATTTAAAACCAAATATAATCTTCAGTTCGTAGCTCTCATACAACCACAAAACAAAATCAAATTTATAAATGAATTCTAATCAAAACTGAAAAACAATAAAGTTAAAGCAAAAGCATTAATTCAATATTTAAAATAATGTTATTTTGATGAAGTTAAATTGCCACTGACAGAATGAATCTGGTCAGAGAGAAGGTTCTTCTGAGTTCAGCACGGCTTGTCTCCCATGCACCCTATAATTAACCAATTTAGCCATTGCTATTTTTTAAGATCAAACTACCATGACTCTCTGATTGTACAGTATGGTTAATACCATTTGATTACATTTGGCTGGAATAGAACATATTAAGTCTGTCTCTGTTTAGGTCCCATTATCTGGAAATGATCAAAATGCTGCTAGTACATCTCAAGGAGGAGACCCTAAACACAAACACACAATAGGTTTATTCTGATGATTCCAGAATATGCTTATATTAGTTTTTTAAAGATTACCACCAAAGTGAAGGCAAATTCTTAGATTTCTGGAAGCGAATTAGGATACCCTACAAATAAACCTGCAATTTGAAAAACACTGGCTTAAAACTTTTCTTAAATGGTGTGCCTCAATCCTTGCTAAAGGGCTCCATGGGAATCCTTAGGCATTGTTACCCTCAGAAGATAGTTCCTCAAAGTATGGTTACACAGGGAGCTTCGTGAAGTTCCTCTATTTGTGAATGCCTCATCTTGAACAAGGAGGAAAGGAAAGAAAAAGTAAGACTCTTGTGCTGGTTACCACGACCTGCCCCAGAAATGGTTTGGTTGTTGGTTTTACTCAAGCAAGATCAAGCAATTGAGCAAATACGTAGCCACCGCCTCCTTTACTACAACCACCTTTGCCTTTTAATAAGTAGGACGTTGTAGTAAATGAATCATTGAGAAGGAAGCCCCACATCCGTAGAAATACCCTTGGAGAGGATGGGAAGAAGTAGGCCCTGCTTCAAAGCTGAGTTGGGCCTGAAAGGAGACGGCCCTGCACACTCTTCTGGCTGAATTGACTCTGACTCATCCTCTTTCACCTTTTGAACAAGCTACTGAAGACAGGGGTGGTACAGAACAGTCAGAGCTATTACCCAAGACAGATAGCTAATACTGTAGCTTCTCCTGCCCCATCACCCCCAGAGAGAGGCCAGACCATGCCAGGTACAACTTTGAGGTTATGGGTAGAGTGCAGTTTGGGGACAGAGTTTGGTATCACTCCTTCCTTCTTTGTCTACTGAACCCAATAAAAATTTTGAGTATACATATGCTCAAATGATCTTTGACAAGGGTACCAAGACCATGCAATGGGGAAAGGACAGCCTCTTCAACAAATGGTATTGGGAAAATTGGATATCCACATGCAAACAAATGAAGTTGGACACTTACCTTATACTATTTACTAACTCAAAATGTATTAAAGACCTAATTGTAAGACCTAAAACTATAAAACTCCTAGAATAAAACATAAGGGAAAAGCTTCATGACACTGAATTTGTCAGTGATTTCTTTTTTGGGGGGGTGGATATGACACCAAAAGCACAAGCAACCAAAACAAAAATAGACAACGCAGGTAACGTAAAACTTTAAAATGGCTGCATATTAAGGAAGAAAATTAACAGAGTGAAAAGGCAACCTACAGAAAGAAGAAAATATTTGCAAATCACATATCTGTTAAGGGGCTAATGTCCAGAACATAAACGGAACTCCTACAACTCAACAACAAAAAAAACAAATAACCTGATTTAAAATGGACAAAGGAGGGACTTCCCTGGTGGTGCAGTGGTTAAGACTCCACGCTTCCACTGCAGGGGGCATGGGTTCAATCCCTGGTTGTGTTAGGGGAACCACTGACTGAAACCCCCCGCTCTGGCCAGGCAAGATAGTGACCACTTGCATGAGTTATCTTACAACAGGAGGTCCTGGTAAGGAATGCAGAACTAACAAGCTACTACCAACTGGAAGAATTCAGGAAAGGTCAAAAAGAGAGAGGAGATGCCAGTCCATATGTCCCGCCAACCTCCCAGAATTCTTCTCATTGGAATCCATCTTGGCTGAGCAATGCGCACGCCACCAGGAAGGATCCTGAGTGAGAATGATTGGCCAGAGACAACCTGGAAACTAACCCCGTTACTGTAAAACCTGAGACTGCAAGCCACGTGGCAGAGCAGTTCTCCTGGGTTCCCTTACCCTGCTGCTCTCTGCCCGGGTGCCCCTTCCCAATAAAGTTTCTTGCTTTGTCAGCACATGTGTCTCCTCGGACAATTAATTTCTGAGTGTTAGACAAGAGCCCACTCTCAGGCCCTGAAGGGGTCCCCCTTCCTGCAACAGCTGGGGAACTAAGATTCTGCATGCCGCACGGCATGGTCAAAAATAAAATAATATTAAAATAAAATAAAATAGGACAAAGGACTAGATACTTCAACAAAGATGTACAAGTGACCAATAAGCATACGAAAGATGTGCAGGGCTTCCCTGGTGGTGCAGTGGTTAAGAATCCGCCTGCCAATGCAGGGGACACGGGTTTGAGCCCTGGTCCAAGAAGATCCCACATGCTGTGGAGCAACTAAGCCCGTGTGCCACGACTACTGAGCCTGCGCTCTAGAGCCCACGAGCCACAACTACTGAAGCCCACACACCTAGAGCCCGTGCTCTGCAACAAGAGAAGCCACCACAATGAGAAGCCCGCGTACTGCAACAAAGAGTAGGCCCCGTTTGCCGCAACTAGTAAAAGCCTGCGTGCAGCAATGAAGACCCAACGCAGCCAAAACTTAATTAATTAATTAATTAATTTTTAAAAAAATAAAGATGCACAACATCACTGATCATTAGGGAAATGCAAATCAAAACCACAATGTGAGGGCTTCCGTGGTGGTGCAGTGGTTAAGAATCTGCCTGCCAATGCAGGCGACACGGGTTTGAGCCCTGGTCCAGGAATATCCCACATGCTGCAGAGCAACTAAACCCGTGCGCCACAACTACTGAGCCTGCGTGCTGCAACTACTGAAGCCTGCTCACCTAGAGCCCATACTCTGCAACAAGAGAAGCCACCGCAATGAGAAACCCGTGCACCGCAACGAAGAGTATTCCCCGTTCACCGCAACTAGAGAAAGCCCGTGCACAGCAACGAAGACCAAACACAGCCACAAAAATAAAACAATAAAATAAATAAATTCTAAAAAAAACCCCACCACAATGTGATATCACCTCACAGCCATCAGGATGGCCACTATCAAAAAACAACAAGAAACAAACAAACAAACAAAACCAGAAAATAGCAAGCTTTGGTGAGAATGTAGAGAACTTGGAACTCTGTGCATGATTTTTGGGAATGTAAAATGGTGCAGCTGCTATGGAAAACAGTATGGATGTTCCTCAAAAAATTAAAAACAGAACTACCATATGATCCAATAATCCCACTTCTGTGTATATATCCAGAAGAATTGAAAGCAGGATCTTAGAGAGAGATTAGCACAACCATGTTCGTTGCAGCATTATTCACAACAGCCAAGAGGTGGAAGCAACCCAAATGTCCATTGATGAATGGATGGATAAAAAAAATGTATTGAATATTTACAGATGACGCACCTCCTGCTGGAGGAGCACGTGACCATCTGTGGACTACTCTAGCCAAAAAAATAAATCCTCATCTAATCCAGCCTTAGATCCAATTATTAACTTACAGGAAGTACAGGCGACAAAGAAACATCCTACATACAAATGCAATTAGCAAACCCCAGACTCTGAGCAAGTCTCCAAGACAAGTGTTCTGGTGTCATTAATAAATCAAGTGCAAGGAAAAAGAGAGAGTTCATCTATTTTCAATTTTGACTTAAACAAGCAAACTTGAGAGAAATGGGGCGGGGGGAGAGTCATGACACTTATGAGACAATTTAAAAAATTAGCACTAACTACATTTTTATAATATGAATTATTAATTTAGTTTGGATGAGATAAGGATATCATAGTTTCCTGTATTTCAAAGACAGACTGAAATGTTTATAGATGAAGTTATATGATATCTCGGATTTAATTCAAAATATTACTGGATGAATGGGAGTGAGAGGGGAGTAGAAATGCAGTGCAATGCAATCACTGTAATGTATCAATCAGAAATGAAAAGTTTATTCCCTTACCTCCTACTGTCAGCATTCTCAGGGAGAACCTTGCTGCGGATTGCTGCCTTGCCCTCAGAGAACCCCTGCCTGGGGCAGCCCACATCCAGGGTCTTGTCCATGCAGGGCTGCCCCACCTTGAGACACCTCTGAAGGACCATCCCAGCTTCCGCCTCCCTCTTCCCAGCCCCACCTCAGTCTCCTCCCTTGCATAGAGCTGATCCTGAGAGCACCCTCACTAAGCTTCCTGCAAGCTAACCTTCATCTCAGCGCCTGCTTCCCAGGGAGCTGATTCTGCAACAAGATGAAACAACTTTGGCCATGAGTTCCTGAAGCTGGGTGTGGTAGGCAGAATTCAAAGATGGTTCCCAAGATCCCCACACCTGGTGTAAACACCCTGTATGATCCCCAGCCCTGTGAGGATACTGGATTTTACTCCCGTGGTTAGGTTGTATTATAGAGCACAGTTGACCTTGAGATAGGGAGATTATCCTGGTGGGTGTGACTTATGAGCCCTTTAAAAGCAGAGCGTTTTCTCTGGCTCATCATAGAAGAAGAAGTCAGAAGTTTGAAGCACAAAGATTCAACACCTGTTGCTGGAGGGAAAGAGCCCCATGGCCAGGAATTCAGGGGGCCTGTAGCCACTGGCTGACAGTCAGCATGGAAATACGGTGCAAGTCCTCAGTCCTACAGCTCGAGGACTGGAATTCTGCCAACAAGAAAAACAGGCTTCACAGAGGGTTTTTTCCCCAGAGCCTCCAGACGAGAACTCAGTCCAGCCAACACCTTGATCTCTACCTTATTATATGTTGAGCAGAGCACTTAGCCATGCCTACTTGCTGTGGTCAACAAACCTGCAGGCTTAGATATTGGGAGAATTCATCTTAAATGACCAATGACTTACAGGATTTGCGTACATATTTACCCTGAATGAGACGTGTTCATCTGAGTTTATCAAAATCATAACCATATGGAAAATAATAGATGCATTTTGATTTTTTTTTTAAGAAAGGGAGGATTTGGTAGAATGAAGCATTTGTCTTGCATATTTGTTTTCCTTGGAAACTATACTGAGGTTGTACCCAAAATCTTTCTTCTGTAACTGGCCCTGTACTAGCTGGTATCTGCCTCCTGTAACTTACATCTTGATGACGATAACCATCAAGAATAAATACGTCAGCTGAAGACTGGGTCTTCCTAGTTCTGTTGCTGTCTGTCATTTCAGGGAAAGGAAGTTGAAAAAAAAAAAAAGGCCAAGAACATTCATTCATCCCACAAACCTCGATTGCGTACTGTATGCCCCTCACCATGCAGGTCTCTTCATTACCATGTTCAGGGATCATTGACTTAAGACTGATTACAAATTAAGATGTATACTGCTTTTGAGCTGTCCATTCAGCTTTAAACAATTATTATGGAGAAGTGTGAATTTCTCTGATTCTTTGTTGGCCTCTTGGGCAATGGCCTGTTAACCCACTTCCTCAAATGTATACTGTCTTTTATTTTGAAAATTTCCCCTTGACTAAGTAAGCATGCAGTTATCTAGCTACACTTCCTCTAACGCAGGGAAGCTTATTTTTTCAAGTGTGGAACTCAGGCAAAAACTCAAATGCCATAAGAACAAATAACTTACTGAGTTCACTGTTCTCGAGCATGGGAATGGATAATTCAGAATTACTCTCAAGCACTTCTTCCTGATGCGGCACAACATTCAGTTTTGCAATTAGGCACCAAATTGTGTGTCAAAGGGATAGGAGCTTCAGGGTCCAGCAAACTGGTTCAGATCCCAGCTCTGCCACCTACTGGCTGGATGAACTTAGGCAAACAGCTTCACCTCTGCCTGAAACACAAGAAGTGCTCAGTATGTATGAGCGATCATTAATTACAACACAGGTATAACATAATACATCAGACAGTAATAAACAGAAATTTGGCAGGTCACACCATGTCACATGGATGTGCTAAGATAAGCAGTTGCTGAGCTAAGCAGTGATGGACATACAGTTTTTAGGACAATTTATGGGTTGCAGGATCATCTAGAAGATTCTAGAATCATGTGCCTCGGACACAGTATCTTTTTTTAAAAAAGTCTTCTGGGACTTCCCCGGCAGTCCAGTGGTTAAGACTCCATGCTTCCACTGCAGGGGGGCTCGGGTTCAATCCCCGGTCGGGGAACTAAGATCCCACATGCCGCGTGATGCTGCCAAAAAAAATTTTAAAGTCTTCTGTTATAAAATAAGATATGCTTATGCTGATTTGAAACCAAATCAAACTTCCTGCGCCCTCAGTCTTCCCCATCACAGTAAATGGCAACTCCCTTCTTTCATTTTTTTGAAGCCAAAAAACTTGTGCCACTCTTGACTCCTGTCTCACATTCTATCTGTTGGGAAATCCCACCAAAACATCTCAGTCTGACTACTTTTACCCACTCTGCGGCTACCACCTGGTCTAAGCCACCATTATCTCCTGGTAGATGATTGCATTGCTTCCTAGTTGACCTTCCTTCCTCCTTCAGCCCTTTCCCCTCTTCAGTCATTTTAGGTGACTATTCAGCATTGTAAGCCAATCACACTACTCATGGACTCCAAACCCTCCCATGGCTCCCTTCTTAAAACAAAGTCCCAAATCCTTGCAATGATCTGTGGGGTATCTCATGACTCCTGTGGCTTCATCTCCCCCTTTGCTCCCTTCTCTCCAACCACATTGGCCTCCACTGCTCCTCAGGCACACTGGGCATGCTCCTGCCTCAGGACCTTTACACTTGCCAATTGCTCTGCCTAGCATGCACTTCTCCCATGCTTATCCCCATGGCTCACACGTTCACTTCAGGTTTGTTTGGTTTTTTTAAATAAATTTATTTTATTTATTTATTTTTTACTTTTGGCTGAGTTGGGTCTTCATTGCTGCACGCCAGCTTTCTCTAGTTGCAGAGAGCGGAGGGCTACGCTTCATTGCAGTGCACGGGCTTCTCATTGTGTTGGCTTCTCCTGTTGCCGAGCACGGGCTCTAGGTGCACGGGCCTCAGTAGTTGTGGCCCGCAGGCTCAGTAGTTTTGGCGCATGGGCTTAGTTGCTCCGTGGCATGTGGGATCTTCCCGGACCAGGGCTTGAACCTGTGTCCCCTGCATTGGCAGGCAGATTCTTAACCACTGCGCCACCAGGGAAGCCCTTCACTTCAGGTTTTGACTTAAATGTTATTTTTTCAGGGAGGCCTGTTCTGCTCACTCTACTTTAAATTGCACCCCCCTCCCCCCCACACACACATTTCCTAACCCCCTTCCCTGATTTATTTTTCTCTTTAGGAAAAAAAAAAATTATCTTACATCTCTTAAATATTTTCTGTCTCCCCCACTAGAATGTAAGTGGGATAGAATTTTTGGCTTTTTCTTTTAATCTCTTTTGATCACTGCAGTATCCCTGATCTTAGAAATTACCTGGCACATCTACACAGTAGATGCTTACTAATAATTTATGGTTAAATGATGAATGAACAGATGAATGATCTATTCACTAAATTACAAAGTGTTAAGAGAAGCTAAAAGTGTTAAGCCCTATTTGTTGACTTTACTTGGAGGGATGCGTAGGAGGGGAAATCAGACTGGGAGAAATAAAACCTTCTTTACAGAGATTTCAGTTTACTCCACGCCTTTGAAAACTCAAGCAAACACAGGCAGCCACGGCCACAGTCATTTTCCAGACATCATCACTTTGACAAGAATGTTAAGTCAAACCCTTAATGAGCTCACATGATTAAAAATTAAAATTTGACTTTCCAATCTGGGTGTTGTGGACTGAGTGTTTGTGTCTCCCCAAAATTCATATATTGAAACCTTACCCCTCACGATGGTATTAGGAGGTGGAGGTTTGGGGATGTGATTAGGATTAGATGAGGTCACGAGGGTGGAGCTCTCATGAATGGGATTGGTGCCCCTATAAAGGTCACCAGAGAGCTTGCTCCCCCTCTTTGCTCTCCTCCGGGTAAGGACACAAGAAGAAGTCAGCAGTGTGCAACCCGGAAGAGGGCTTCCGCCAAAACTCAACCCTGCCTACATCCTGATCTTGGACTTCCAGCCTCCAGAACTGTGAGAAATAAATTTCTGTTTATAAGCTACCCAGTCTATGGTGTTTTTGGTATATCAGCCCAAACTGACTAAGACACTGGGTGAAACTCTTTTTTTCAAGTGAATGTCTCAAGAGGAAAAATGATAAAAGAAGTTTAAAGGAAGTTAGCCAAGTAGACTAGCTTTTCATCTGCTACGGGATGAATTGTGTCTCTCTCCGTCCCCTAAAAATTTAGATGTTGAGGCCCTAACACCAAGTACCTCAGAATGTGACTGTATTTGGAGACAGAGCCTTTGAAGAGGTAATTCTGGTAAAATAAGGTCATTAGGGTAGACCTTAATCCCATAGGACTGCTGCTGTCTTTATGAGAAGAAGAGATTAGGACACATCTAAAAAATATCTTCACAGAAACATCTAGAATAATGTTTGACCAAATATCTGGGTGCCAGGCCAAGCCAGGTTGACCCATAGAATGAGCCATTATGTTATGCTTGATAAATTTTTGAATAGTTGATTGATTCATTAAAATGAGTTCAATTGGCTTAGTTTAAGCTATTGTCACTGAAAGCAAAAACACTACTTTAAAATACTTTCAAATTTTGGGGTTTTTGAAAAATAGATATCCATATTTTCTCTAACACTAATTGTACTTAAGGTGTTTTTAAGAGTTAAACAAAAATAAGCAAATATCCTGGACTGCAGTAGTGGTTGTACAACTCTATAAAATTACTAAGAATTATTGAATTATACACTTAAGATGGATGTTTTATGGTATATAAGTTATACCTTAAGATCTATTTTTTTAAAAATTAACTGGGCAATAAATGAACTGTTAGTCATAAAGCATTTCTATTTCATGAAAAAACATCCAAACAAGAGAATTCCAAGGCTGCAACAAAACTAGACTCCATAGTATTTCAACATAATTAAGATAAAGTCTGGGGACACTTGAAATATAGTACCATGAAGAAAATTCTGACAGGCATAGAAAATAATCATTTTTAAAAACCCTTTTTTTCTGTTTACAAAAGAAACAAGTTTTTTTGTTATAAATTTGTATGACACTGAAAATGTCCACTGCTTTGGGATAAGGGAACTAAAAAGCATCTTTTGGATTTAAGCACAAAGAAGTCATGGGTCCCCTGGAAAAGTTGGGTCTCCCTTCATGCCAGAAGGACATTCACACTGGGCTCCCAGCAGTGTCTGGAGGAAGGAGCTTCCTTCCTCTCTCCTCTGGCAAAACCTTCCAGAAGACTCAGACACTATTGCTCACCTGGCCCCTTGCTTTCTTTCTTTTCTTTTTCCATCCTACTGAAATTTCCCACCCTCACGGCATGACTGCAGTCTTCCCAGCCTTTTGACACGTGTCAAATGAGACTCAATTGACCAAGGCCACTGCCTGCTCAACTGACCTTCTGAAGGGCCCTGGACTATGTGAGGACACAGACACAGACACCCAGTCACACCTACTGATGCACATGAGGCTCAAGGACCCACCTGTACAAACTCCACCCCCAAATAGCAGCTCCTGGAAGGGAGATGAACTGGAGGAAGAGAAGGCACTGTCCCTTTGAGACATGCTCCATGAATGCAGAGGTCTGGCTGGTGGGCCAGAGTGACAGAGAAGGTGGCAGATCCCGGAGATTGTGAGGTGCCTTCCTGACCACCCCTTGGGGCCAACCCCTCAATCACCTGCTTCCCTCAGTGCCCAGGAGCCACAGGAAGATCAAGGCAGCACCAAGAGGGCCACGGGATCCTCTCTGCAAGGCCTGGCCGGCAGATGCTGGATGTCAGCAGTACAGTGTGGGGGGGGACTTGGAGGGAGGGCCAATAGCACACAGTAGGGCTCCTCGCAGCAGGCACAGCTCTGATGATATATGTGAGCCCTCATTCTCTGCCTCCCCATCTTGTCTGCCCTTTTTGCCCCATCCAGGAGCCCTAGAAGGAACGGCTAGGGAAAAGGAACCCTTGAAAAGCCTAGACTCCTAGCAACATGAGCCATGGATTGTTAAGATTCCAGATTTGCTATAAAGGTGACACAATGGACACACACACACACAACACACACACACACTGTGTTGAGCCTGGGACATTCCAGAGATGCTGGTATATGGGAAAGTGATTTGTCTTCATATATTTATCATTTATCCAGCCACTTTAGCAAGCTAATGGATACTAGTAAAGCTTTTAACTGAGTCTCTTGAGAGTTCCAGAACAGCCGTTCTCAAAGTATAGTCCCAGAAACCCTTTCAGGAGGTCTGCAAGGTCAAAACTATTTTCATAACAATAACCAAGAGGTTATTTGCTTTTTTCACTCTCATTCTCTCATGAGTATGAAGTGGAATTTCCCACTGAATGCATTACGTATGACAGTGCACCTGCTGAGTGCAGAGCAGACATAAGGAACCAGCTGCCTTCCAGCAGGCCTGAGGTTAAAGAGATCTGTGAATCTACAAAAGAGTAGCACTTTTCTTACCAAATGCTTTTTGTTTGGGAAAATATAATCATTCTTCTTAAGAATTCATTGCATTAACACGTAATTGGGTTTTTTACTTCTGAATGAATTGATAAGTAAATATTTTAAAGATTTTTTTCTCAGTCTTAATTTCTAATATGGTAAATATATATATATATATATATATATATATTCCACATTTTTTAAAAAGCCATTTTGTAAATTTTAAGAGGGTAAATGTTAAGAAGGTAAAGGGGTTCTGAGGCCAAAAGGAGAACTGCTGTTCTAGAAAAAGTATTATACTATACGCAAATAGTGGTGATTTTGTATTCTTATTTCTAGCAATTATACGTCTTTTTTAGTTTTTATCTTACTTTGTTAGCCAGAACCTCCAGAACCATGATAAATAATGGCCATGAGAGAGTGGGGAGCTAATTTCATTCCTGGATCAAATGAAAAGCCTCCTAATGTTTCCCAAAACCTGGTAGTATTTTCCAAGCCAGGTCCTGTTCTGGGAAATGTTGACAGGAGTTCTAAAAGAACAACAGTTTGGGATGCACTGCTCTGGTGTTTTGGAATTGTTTCAGGGGAAAGGTTTTTCTATTGGTATTTAAAAAAAAAAAAAAAGTAGCCTTTGATCGCTAGTTACTGTGTGATTTTGAGCAAATCTTTATACCTACCTGAACCTCAGTATTTCTCCTCTGTAAATGTGGCTATTGGACTGAATCGCTGCTTCTAAACCACGGTTGGTTGACATTAAAATCGTCTGTGAAATCAACAAGGGAAAGCTTTCTTCATAGAAGAATTCCAGCCAATAAAGGCAAAATGAGTGAAAGAATCATACAATTAGCATTTTGCAACTCCCAGTGGTATAACTGACTCCAGAAAGGCACACCAACGCTTGTTAAAACCATTCAGTGAAAAGTTGGGGAGTGGAGTATTTACACGGTGACAACATACTACTCCACTGACTGCTTACTAATTGCAATGGCACAAATGGATCTTTGCAGTGGACAGATCTGGCTGTCACGCCTTAACTGAATAGTCATTAAAATTGAGACACACAGACATTATGGGAGCACTAATGTGATATATGTGTGAAATATTCTTGCCAAAATGTTAAACTTGAACCTAAGTGAGCCTTTAGACAAGAAGCAGATCCCAAGTGTTTTGGGGCACAAAACTCATAGAATCTTGGGAGTCCCTTTTTGAGAAAAAGAATACAAAATTTGGTGCAAAAGTGAAAGTTGTGTAGAATGAGAAAATAAAATTAAAAGTTACGAATCTCAAAAAGGAATCAAATATCATGGACATTACAAAACCCAGGAAAATAACACAATATTTGTATTAATTAACTGCCTGAGACATCTCTGTAACACTTACCCCCTCTGTTTTGCCTGCGTGCACTTTGATCTATTCTGTAATATTTTCTGCAGAAGAGAGGTTCTCATCCTGGCTGTAGAGTCAAGGTGTGTGTGCTCACCACCCACCGCAGTTGACTCAAGAGACTTTGGGTACAAGCCTGGGCGTTGCTAGTCTTTAAACAGACCCAGGTATTTCTAAAGTGCAGCCAGAACTGAGAGCACTGAGCTGGGCCGTCTCTTGGCCTCCCACACCCCCAGTTATGACTTGTTCTAACTCACACAAAAGGATGGCGAACAGAAACTTGGCAAGAGACAGGAAACCAAAACCTCAGGGCAAAAATCAGCTCTGTGACACAGAAAACCCACATTTGAGCAAAAGAGACTAAGAGCGTTGACAGCATCTGGGCTGTGTGGTCCTCCCTCCCCACCACCTCCATGCCTCAGAGACTCCTTCACAAAGAGCTGGTCTTGAAGCATAAACAGAGCCCGTGGATAATGGGCCCACAGAGGTTACACAGCATGACTCTGGGAGGTACACTGGTAGAATGTGTGAGCCTCCAAGTTGACCTTCTGTACCCCGCAGCTGTCCCTCCCCATCCCCCTCCTCCCATCCCCTGGCATCCGTTAATCTATATTCTGTCCATGGATTTCCCTATCTTGTACATTTCATATAAAGAGAATCATACATGTGACCTCTGACTGGTTTCTTTCATTTAGCACAAGGTTTTCAAGGCTCATCCATGTTGTAACATGTATGCGCACTTTGGGTTTTTTTTTTTTTTAGCTGTTTCTTTGTTTTTTGTTGTTTAATTGATCTCTCAAAGAACCAACTTTTGGTTTCATTGACTTTCTCCAATTTTCTTTTTTTAAATTTTATTTATTTATTTATTTATTTATTTATTTATTTATTTATTTATTTATTTATTTTGGCTGCACCAGGTCTTAGTTGTGTCACGCAGGATCCTCGTTGAGGCATGTGGGATCTTTTAGTTGCAGCATGTGGACTTAGTTGCGGCATGAGAACTCTTAATTGCATCATGAGAACTCTTAGCTGTGTCATGCAAGTGGGATCTAGTGCCCTGAACAGGGATCGAACCCAGGCCCCCTGCATTGGGAGCGCAGAATCTTACCCACTGGATCACCAGGGAAGTCCTTGGGGTTTTTTTATTGCTGAATAATTTCCGTTACATGGTTAGACCAGTTTCTTTATCCATCCATAAACTGATGGATATTTGGGTTGTTCCCACTTTGGGGCTGTTACGAAGAGTGCATTAGTGCCTACTTTTTTTTTTAATATTTATTTATTTGGTTGCACTGCGTCTTAGTTGCAGCATGTGGGCTCCTTGGTAGCGGCAGGTGGGCTCCTTGGTTGTGGCATGCATGTGGGATCTAGTTCCCTGACCAGGGATCGAACCCGGGCCCCCTACATTGGGAGAGCAGAGTCCCATCCACTGCGCCACCAGGGAAGTCCCAGTGCCCACTTTTGATTCACACACAACCACTTCTCAGAAGCCACCCCACAATGCGCTGGCGGCCGTGTCCCTCACAGGCCGACCCAGACTAACACTCCTCCCCAGTGACTTAGGCTCCAAGACCACTGTTCAGATCCCCTCGGTCCTAACCCCTTCACACACCCGGCCCTCAAGGTGAATGAGGGCCCCCACTGATCATTCTTCCATCAGCCTCAGTCGAGCTTCCCCACCCTCCATCCAGCAGATGGGCTCCAGTAACACTGAACTTCAAAGCGAAACAGTAGACAGTCCCAGTCACTCTCTCGTGGAGCCTCCTTGGCATCTCTGTAAATCTGCATCTCCCAGCTTGAGGCGTCTCCTAATTTCCCCCACTGACTGCGTCTAAGCCCCAGGTCCTTTTCCAGCCCAAAGGGTCCTGCCAAGCTCCCCTCACTACCATTAGCATAACCCTCGGGAGTTTGCCTTGCGTCTCTGTACCTTGCATCCTGACCTCCAAAGAAATTCCAATTTCCACTACAAAAGGACAAACTGCTCCAGCCCCTAATCTAGCGCTGGTTTGGCTTCACTAATCTTAAGACCCAGCCTCCTGCCCTGGCCCACGGGAGCCCTGTCACACATCTGTAATGTGACCCTATGACTTCAAGAGAAGACCATCTCAGGGTGAGAGAACCTGGGACTGTGCCCCAAAACAGGAGAGATCATAGTCTTGACTTCTGCAAAGCATGTGACCAGAGCACAAGATAAGGCAATCACTCACCCCTGTTTACCCAGGCCTTTCCCAGTTTCAGCACTTGAAATTCCCTCTTCTGAGGAAATGCCCCATCCCTGACTAACCAGGACAGTGGATGCCCCTGCAGAGCCCGGTACATTTCAGCCACAACGTTGGCTGAAGACTGAGGTGCAATGAAGCTTTAGGAAGGGAAACGCAATCCACGCCGTGAGGAGGACAGCAGGAGATCAGCCGGGGTCATGCGGTGCCAGGAGGTTAATTGGCCCAATGAATGTTAGGATCCCCATTTCAGAGACCAGCAAACTGTGGACTGCGGTGATTTGCAAGGCTAGTGAGTAACAAATCCTTGAAGGGAAGAACGCAGAGTCCAGCAATGGGCAGGGCCCAGCATCATTTTGAGCTGTTTTTTGTTTGTTTGTTTGCTTGCTTGTTTTGGCCGCACTGCACAGCTTATGGGATCTTAGTTCCCCGACCAGGGATTGAACCCAGGTGCTCAGCAGTGAAAGTGCGGACTCCTAACCACTGGACTGCCAGGGAATTCCCTGTTGTTGTTTTTTTTAATTGAGATAAAACTCATATAACATAAAATTAACCATTTTCAAGTATGTTATAGTTTCAGTGGCATTTTGTACATTCACAATGTTGTACAACCACCACCTATACCTAATTCCAAAATATTTTCATCGCCCCGAAAGGAAACCCTGTACCCATTAAGCCGTCACACCACACCCCTCCTCCCCGAGGTCTCCGGCAACCACCAATCTACATCCTGTGTCTATGGATTTGCCTATTCTGGACATTTCATATAAATGGAATCACACAGTATGTGACCCTTTGTACCCGGCTTTTTCCACTTAGCATAATGTTTTCAAGGTTCATCCATGTTGTAGCACGTGTCAGTACTTTGTTCCATTTCACAGCTGAACACTATTCCATTATATGCATAGACCACATTTATATTTATCCATAGTTGTTATGTTGTTATTGACGGTCTGAGCTGAGCTCAAACTTGCCCTGAGCCCCTCCAGGAAACAAGGTAGACCTCAACAAACACCTGTTCTGGCTGTTGTTTTTAACCTCACGAGTAGGATATTAATAGGTTCTCACTGTAAAGCAAACAAAACTCAAAACAATACTCATTAAGCGATGAAACACCTGTGCTCTGAATGTCTTCCAGCAGTTAAGAAGCACGGCTAGGTCTGCATACGGGGCACAGAGACAGCTTGGTGATCACTGTCACGTGTTCGGCATCGTTAATCCCTCCTCCACTGGTTCCTTCTCCACATCTATAAACATCCCCAGGTCTTCCTCTACGTAAGAAAAATGACACAAATTTCCTGCAGCCCTACCACTTCCTGGGCTCACCACCATACCTCATCACCACACTTTTCTCGGCTTCCTCACACCCACTCATTGGTGAATCCCCCTCAGTTTGGCTTCCCTGCCTGCTGCTCTCTGAAAGCCACTGCTGTCCCCGGCAACCACACCCCAAGATTTGCTCTTTGGTCTTTGGTGTGGTCCAATCTCTGCCATCTCTTTGCTCTGCAGCGGTGGACCTTGTTGACCAGCCCCCTCCTTCTAAGAACTCTCTTTGCTTTCCTCCTCCTCTGCCTTATTTGAGTTCCCATCTTATTCTGCTATTTGACTGCAAGATCCTGGAGGCAGAGTCTATGTTATCATTTTACGTCCTTTGGAATGTCACATGCCTAGTCAGTTCATCAGTATTTGTTGATGTGAAGTCACTTGAGCTGTTTGTTTACATCTATTTCCAGAAGGAGACAGAGTCCACCCATCCTTCTCTAAACTACCCTGCATCTCAGCGACATGATTAAAAACCTCTCAATCACTCTTCTATGGGACATTAGAATGTACCAAGTACGTATATACAATGGAAGAGTACTCAGCCATAAAGAAGAACGAAATAATGCCATTTGCAGCAACATGGATAACCTAGAGATTATCAGATTAAGTGAAGTAAGTCAGAAGGAGAAAGACAAATACCCTGTGATATCACTTATATGTGGAATCCAAGATATGGCACAAATGAACTTATCTACAAAACAGAAACAGACTCACAGACATAGAGATCAGACTTGTGGTTGCCAAGGGGGAGGGGAGGTGGGGGGGTATGAATTGGGAGTTTGGGGTTAGCAGATGCAAACTATTACATATAGAATGGATAAACAACAAGGTCCTACTGTATAACACAGGGAACTATATTCAATATCCTGGGATAAACCATAATGGAAAAGAATATAAAAGAGAATGTATTTATGTGTATAAATGAGTCACTTTGTTGTACAGCAGAAGTTAAAACAACATTGTAAGTCAACTGTATTTCAATTTTAAAAATTTTTTAAAAAAGAATGTACCAAGGAGACTCATTCGCCGAGGGTCTGATTCCTCGGCACCCTGAGAGGGGGTTTCAGCATATGCAAAAGCATATGACCTTGATCTGAGAAGGACCTATTTGATTTTTATGCAGTACTGGATGTATTCAAAAGGCTTCGAGGAATAGTCTCCTAAGTTTCTTGATGTTTGCCGTGCTTACTATTACTTTCACACTTAGCTAAGTAACCTTTGATACTGTGTGGTTATAACATAATAACCACATGTCGCTTTGTCTTCTCAATCAACGGTGAAAAATCTGAAGGGCTTTAACCACTGGTAGAAGTGTCTTCTCACATCAACCACATAGCAGCACATCGTATGATGTGAACCAGACGGCTATTTTCACTAAGCGAGTTGAGTACAAATTACAAGGCAATTGCAAAATTGCCTGGGCTCCGCTGAGTGTAGGCGAGCCAAAAAACATTGCTCTCGGAAGCTAACTCTCCTCTATCGTCTCTTTCCTGTTATTCTTAACCAGTCCCGGGGCTGATTCCAGAAGCTGTCTGATGATGCCATTAGGAAAGTCCAATCTGTGTTTACCTAAGCATGCTCAGGGCCTTCCCAGCTGCAATCATGCCATCTGTCCTTTCCCCAGCTTTAGTGGAACATGCTCCTAGGAGGTCAGGTCCTGCCCAGTGGGTGTGTGGGGCAGGGAAATGGCCACTAGTATCAAGGGTTCGGGCACAGCTCCAGGCCGCGGCTCCTCTCTCCTCTCCTAGCAGGAGCCCTCCCTTCCCTGAGAGTCTACCTTCCCCAGGGGACCCGTCAGCCCAGGCCACTTCACCACCCTACAACACCACCTCTGGGAAACTCGCTCTCCTCTTCTTCTGGCCCCCGACGGGGGTGACTCCTCTGGGTGAACCACCAGCTGAGAAATTCGAATCCCCTCCTTTACGAGTCATCTCTCTCATTCGACTCCTCTCCCCTCCTGGGAGAATTGTTGAAATCCTCAATAATTTCCAGGCATCGCTCTGCCATTGTTGTTGGTGAAACTGACCCCAGAGTTACACTGAGAAATCTGTCCCAGGGGTCCCCCGCGCCAGCCCGGAACCTTGGCATCTTTTCAGGGCCCACCCCCTTCCAGGCAACAGTTAGGACTCTTCGGAATCCTATTGCTCACATACCACATCCCTTTGGGGTGGCCCTGCCAGCTCTAAGGGGAGATGCTCTACGTAAACGGTACCATTAACTGGCAGCCAAGCCACCCAGTCTAAATCCTGTCCAGGGCCCGGAAGATAGAGGAGCAGCTATCTGCTCGGGGCAGGCTGGGCAAGAGGGCAAGATCACGAATGCTGACCACGCTAAAGCCTCAGCCCGGGTCCACCCGCCAACTGAGGCCGTGCCGCTGTTTACCAACACCAAAGCATCATCAGGGTCTGTGCATTTTTAGGTCTTTGGAAACAACACCTCCGAACATGGGCTTCATCCGAATGGTGTGTGATGGCAGGTGAAAGAGGAGGCAAAATCATTCCCGTTGAAGATGATGTGAGAGTGAAGGTGAGGAAACGAAGACAATCAATGGGAAAGGTATTAGAAACAATCAGGGAATTTAATCATGGAACACCTTACAAAAGTAAGCTATAAAAAGCAGATTTCCTGCAGAGAAACAAAAACCAGTTCATACAGACATCATGGCTACAATGGAATACTATTCGTCCATTAAAAAGAAGGAGAGCCTGCCACTGATGACAACATAGGTGAACTTTGGGGACATCATGCTAAGTGAGATAAGTCAGAGAGAGAAAGACAAATACTGTATGATCTCACTCACTGGTAGAATCTAAAAAAAAAAACAAAAAACAATACAAAGAAGAAAAAAGACCTCATAGATACTGAGAGGAGATTGGTGGTTGCCAGAGGCAGGGGGTGTGGTTGGGGGTAAAATGAGTTAAAGGGGGTCAACAGGTACACGCTACCAGGTATAAGACAAATAAGTCCTGAGGATATAATGTACAGCATGGTAACTATAGTTAACAATACTGTATTGTACATTTGAAAGTTACTAAGAGAGTAACTCAAAATTTCTCATCACACACACAAACAAAAATTTGTAACCATGTGTGGTGATGAGTGCTAACTAAACCTATGGTGGTGACCATTCTGCAATATATACATATATCAAATCATTATGTTATACACCTAAGAGTAACACAATGTTATATGTCAATTATGTCTCAGTTTTTAAAAAATTATTTTCAATACCTATGCCTTCTTTCAGAAGCACAAACACATTAAAAAACACTGCCTATCAGAAAAATAAAATAACATAATGGAAGAAAAGGTCTCTTCTACAATCACGGCAATAACACATCAAAAGATGAGAAGCAGGAACTTCCCTGGTGGCTGAGTGGTTAAGAATCCACCTGCCAATTCAGGGGACATGGGTTCGAGCCCTGGTCCGGGAAGATCCCATATGCTGTGGAGCAACTAAGCCCGTACACCACAACTCCTGAGCCTGCGCTCTAGAGCCCGCAAGCCACAACTACTGAGCCCGTGTGCCACAGTTACTGAAGCCCGCTCGCTTAGAGCCCGTGCTCCGCAACGAGAAGCCACCGCAATGAGGAGCCCTCTCACCACAACGAAGAGTAGCCCCTGCTCGACGCAACTAGAGAAAAGCCCGCGCACAGCAACGAAGACCCAATGCAGCCAAAAATAAATAAATAAATAAATTTTAAAAAATAAAATAAAATAAAAAGAAGCTCTTTAAAGAAAGAAAAAGATGAAATGCTGAGGCATAAACTTAGCAAGAACTAGAAGGGATTATTTTGAGGAATATAAAAGAAGATGAATAAATAGAAAGATCCACTTGGTTGTAAAATATGTCAATTCTCACCACATAATTTTCTAAATTCAGGACTATCCCAATTAAAATGCCAACAGGAAATAAAGGACTGAGATCCTAACTTTATTCTTTACATAAATATGAATTACAATTAAATAAATATGAAATGAAGTCCTAGAAGAAAACATGAATGGATCTGTTAACAATGTTAAACTACAGAGTCCCTTTCTTTCTAAGGAAAAAAAAAAATTCAGAAGCAGAAAGGGAAGTAATTATCACTTTACTTTAATTACATTAAGTAATTAATTGATTAATCATTTTTTTGGAAGGTAACACATCCACAGTTCACAAAATTCAAAAAGAACATTTGTCTTTTTTAAAGGGTATATATACACACAAAAGCAATGCATGTTCATGTATTGAACCATCATTAGTGTTTTCTTGTGTATCTTTACAGAATATACAGTACCTGCACAACCATATTTTTTAAATAAGGATGGGAGTGCACTATACACACTCTCATGCCCCTAAGAGTTTTCACTTGCTCCAAACAAGAGATCAACCTCTATCTGCCAATTTGGCTCTGACTCATTCATTTCCAGTTGTATAATATTTCGTTGTTCTGCATAAAAAGTATTAATTTCTATATGGGAAAAATGACCACAAACCAATTCAAAAGACAAACTACGATCTGGGGGACATATTTGCAACACACATGACTAAAGAGGGCTAATATCACTAATACAAATCAACTTTAAAAGAGACAATAACCCACCCAAAAAGAGGCTAAAGATGTGATCAGACAGTTCATAGAAAAGGAAATTCAAATGTTCGTAAACAAAAGGTGGTCAGCCTCATTCATGGTCAAAAGATACAAATCTCACAAGTTTTTTTTTTTCCTACCACATGGGCAAAAATCACCCAGTTTAATACCTTGGTGCTGGTGAGGCTGTAGGAAAAGAATGTGCCCAGTAGAACTGCCCACAGGTGATGTGAAAACCATTTCTGTCCATGGGGCCCCCAGGCCTGATTTCTGGCTCTTCAAGGATTCTGCTTCCTGATACCCTTTCAGACGCTTGTTTTCTACTTGAACTAGCTAGGGTGGGTTCTGTTGTTTCCAATTTAGACCCTGACTTCCAATGTAGAGCCTCAGGTAAGAAGAGGATACCAATTTCCTCTTTACAAATTGGTTGACAAGATTCCCCAAGATACCAGGTACTGATGTGTGATCAATGCAAGTGGTTATCTGCACAGACGCACAACCTTTTACCTGGAAACCTTGGGCCAGTCATATTTTGCAGTTTGGGGTTTTAGAAAGGTGACATGCTGCAGGTGATATCATGTAGCCCCTGTGTCAGTGTATGGGCCAGCACCCTGTAATCATACAATTGATCATTCTCAAGGGAAATGTGTAACGTTCGCATTTTATGGCATAATTAAAGGGTACATATAGCTTCATGTTAACTCGGGTCATAAGTTACGAAAGCTTGTGATTTTCAGAGCTCTTTGGATTTTGGAGTTGTGGATTGGAATTGTGCACCTGTATTATATCTACTGTATTTTCCCATGGCCTAATTATTTTGTTCTGCGATACTTGGTTTTTTAAAATCCTTCAACACCAGCCTGAAATATGACACATCCAATTCTCAGTGGAGACAACTCCGGCTTCTTGGTACATTTTCACTTCTTATCAGCCCCAGTGACCTTTGGCCAGGCAGGTGGGGTGAGGCCCAGTTTGCATGTGACATCACTGGGTTGTTGGTATTGCCAAGCCCAAAGTGACACTGGAGTTTCCCCAGTGTGGAAACACCTTAGGAGATCAGAGCCACTAGCATTGAATTGGGATCGTTTTCTATATGGGTCCTGGTCTGATTTCCAATGGAGAAATTCCTAATTCACATTAAGGATGGAATATCTTTAGAGTTAAAATTCTCTCTCACTGAGGTTTTCTAAAAGGTAGAATTTGATTCCTGGAATATATAGATTGATCTGATGCCTCGATAATCATTGACTAAGCATTTTGCAACCCTATTTTAAGATCTTAAACATGACATGCAATTTTTTTGTTTCTTTTTTTTTTGCAGCTTGATTGAGGTATAATTGGTATGCTTTCTGCTGTGCACATTTGAAATATACCTTTGGATGAGTTTTTACATATGTGAAACCATCACCACAATCAAAATAACGAATATCCATCACCTCCAAAGTTCCTTCATTGTGCACAATTTTTAAATAAGGCATGTTGAGATTATAAAGAAATTTAAAGTTTTCCCCCTTAGCAAATGCTTGCTTGTAAGAGACAAATCCAGGTGTTTGTCTTTATTATCCGGTTTATTTTCAAAAAGAACAACAAAACCCAAAAAGAAAAGTGCCCAGATTTCAACCGTACCAGCAGGAAACCATATAATTAACTCTACCCTTTTTGTAATCCTATATCTGCCACTTCAAAAAGAATCCAGTGTAATGTAAGGTGGTACCCTGGATTTGACTCCAGGAACAGAAAAAGAACATTAATGTGGAAACTGGTGAAATCCAAATAAAGTCTGGGGTTTAGTTAATATTAAGGTGTCAGTTTGGTTTCTGGGTTTTGACAAATGTAAGATATTAACCTTAGGAGAAACTGAAAACAGGATAAGTGGCATACAGAATACTCTGTACTATCTTTGTATCTTTTCTGTAAATCTAAAATTATCCAAAATATACACTGTATATAAAATGAATCCAGTGATAGTTACTCAAAACCACGTTTTAAACATAAAAGATTTTATTGTACCTCTTGGACTTTCCTGGCGGTGCAGTGGTTAAGAATCTGCCTGACAATACAGGGGACACGGGTTCGAGCCCTGGTCCAGGAAGATCCCACATGCCGCGGAGCAACTAAGCCTGTGCGCCATAACTACTGAGCCTGCTCTCTAGAGCCCGCAAGCCACAACTACTGAGCCTGCGTGCCACAACTACTGAAGCCCACACGCCTAGAGCCCGTGCTCCGCAACAAGAGAAGCCACCGCAATGAGAAGCGCGCGCACCACAATGAAGAGGAGCCCCCACTCGCTGCAACTAGGGAAAGCCCGCGCGCAGCAAACAAAGACCCAACACAGCCAAAAATAAATAAATAAATAAATTTATAAAGAAAAAAAATACTTGCATATGGGGGAGGGACACTTTGAGAGCATGGGATTAACAGATGCACACTACCATATATAAAATAGGTAAGCAACAAGGATTTACTGTATAGCTCAGGGAACTATATTCAATATCTTGTAATAAACTATAATGGAAAAGAATAGAATATATATGTATAGATAGATAGATACATATATATGTGTATAACCGAATCACTTTGCTGTACACCTGAAACTAACACAATATTGTAAGTCAACTACACTTCAACAACAACAAAAACATGCGTATGGTATACACCGCCATACAGTGTATTTATTATTCTAGGCTGCCTTAAAACTCTACAGAATGAGGTATGGAATTTTTTTTTTCTTACTGAGTTCTAGAAATCAGCTGATGTTTCATAGGTCCTGCCCAAGCTAAGCCAATGTGCTGATCCAGGTGACTGGCATTATTACATCAAACACCAGCTTTTCCTGGAAGTCTCAACTCTGGCATGAGCCTTTTCAAGGGGAGTGTGTACCCAGAAAGAATTGTTAGTGTTGAGGAAGGAATTAAATGAAGAAGCCTGCTGTTCCCAGTAATGCTTTCTCTTCCCTACCAGTACAGTAAGTCCCCTACATACGAACGAGTTCCATTCCGAGAGCACATTTGTAAGTCCAATTTGTTCGTTAAGTCCAACAAAGTTAGCCTAGGTACACAAATAACACAGTTGGCTGTATATCCACTGCATTTACGCTTGCTTCCAGACATCCTGGGCTTGAAATAAAGATACTGTACTACTGTACTCTATACACAGTACTGTAAAGTACACAAAAGCACAACCACTTGTAGAGGATGCACACACGCGACAATGTACACCAGACACATGAACTAACTTACGTGATTGGACATGCGAACGCACATTCACATCTTTGAAAGTTTGCAACTTGAAGGTCCGTACGTAGGGGACTTACTGTCCCCTAATGACTTACCTAATGACTGGCCAGCACTACCCACATCATGGCCCAAAGAATGCCCTTTTGCAAACAGAAAGTCATAGCCTATTTCACAAATGAGTATATACAGATTACTGGAGAAATGCAGCCAATCCTTTCCACCCTCACCTGCTGTAACCCCAAGCTCTAGAAAACGAAGCTAATTCTTCTATCCCTTCTTTTTTTAAGGTAGGCTTTTACACCCACCAAGTTAACGGTGCACTGAGTTTAACAAGAAAAGGGTGAATGCCAGTCTTAGGAGGCAGAGCCCTGCAAGGTCCACAGCTTTCAGATTTTGAGAGAGAGGGAGTGTTGGTGTAGTGGCCAGCCTGGGGATGCCAGGATTTAGAGGTGTGGGTGTGCTGGGTGAGGGGGCATGCAAGGCTGAATTGGTGCAAGAGCCCAAAGCAGAGGTGCTAAGAGCAGCTACCCACCTGTCTGGTGTCATTCCGTGCAGCCCCTCTGGTGTGCTCAATAACGGCCCCTGAAGGTGTCCACATCCTAATCCCCAAAACCTGTGAATGTGTTACCTTACTTGACAAAATGGACTTTGCGGGTGTGATTAGATTAAAGATATTGAGATGGGGAGATTGTCCTCGATTATATATGTGGGCCCAATGTAATCATAAGGGTCCTTATAAGGGAATGAGGGGGCAGGAGTGTCAGAAAAGAAGATGTGTCCATTGATGGATGAATGGATAAAGAAAACACAGTATATATACAACGGAATATTATTCAGCCATAAAAAATGAAGGAAATCCTGCCATGTGTGACAACATGGATGGGCCTTGAGGGTACAATGTTAAGTGAAATAAGTCAAACAGAGAAAGACGATTACCATATGATCTCACTTATATATGGAATCTAAAAAGAAAAAAAAGGAAGAAAGAAAGAAAAAACTGAACTCATAAATACAGAGAACAGATTGGTGGTTTTCAGAGGCAGGGGGTGGGGTGAAATGTGTGAAGGTGGTCAGAAGGTACAAACATCCAGTTATAAAATAATTAAGTCCTGATTATATAATGTACAGCATGGTGACTATAGTTAATAATACTGTATTGCAGACTTAAAAGTTGCTAAGAGAGCAGATCTTAAAACTTCTCATCACAAGGAAAAAATTCTGTAATTCTGTGGTGACGGATGTTAACTAGACTTACTGTAGAGATCATTTTGCAATATATACAAATATTGAATATTATGTTGTACACCTGAAACTAATATAATGTTATGTATCAATTATATCTCAAATATATTTTTTTAATGAAAAAAAATTTTTTTTAATTTTTGGCCACACGGCTAGGCTTGTGGGATCTCTCAGTTCCCTGACCAGGGACTGAATTGGGCCCCAGCAGTGAAAGCCCGGAATCCTAACCACTAGACCACCAGGGAACTCCCTCAAATTTTAAAAAAAGAAAAAGAGATGTGATGACAGAAGCAGAGATTGGAGAAAGAAATGTTGAAGGCACTACATTGTCGGCTTTAAAGATAGAGGAAGGGTCCACAAGTCTAGGAATTCAGGCAGCCTCTAGAAGCAGGAAAAGGCAAGGACACTAGATTCTTCCCTAGAGCCTCCAGAAGTAAGGCAGCCCTGTCAACCTATTTTGGACTTCTGGCCTCTAGACTGTAAGATAATAAATATAAATTTTTTTTTCTTCGTTGCTGCATGCGGGTTTTTTTGTTTTGTTTTGTTTTTTTGAATTTTTGAATTTCATTTTATTTTTTTTACACAGCAGGTTATTAGTTATCCATTTTATACATATTAGTGTATACATGACAATCCCAATCTCCCAATTCATCACACCACCACCCACTCCCCCACCCCCGCTGCTTTCCCCCCTTGGTGTCCATACATCTGTTCTCTACATCTGCGTCTCAATTTCTGCCCTGCAAACCAGTTCATCTGTATCATTTTTCTAGGTTCCACATATATGCATTAATATACGATATTTGTTTTTCTCTTTCTGACTGACTTACTTCACTCTGTATGACACTCTCTAGATCCATCCACGTCTCTACAAATGACCCAATTTCGTTCCTTTTTATGGCTGAGTAATATTCCATTGTATATATGTACCACATCTTCTTTATCCATTCATCTGTCGATGGGCATTTAGGTTGCTTCCATGACCTGGCTATTGTAAATAGTGCTGCAATGAACATTGGGGTGCATGTGTCTTTTTGAATTATGGTTTTCTCTGGGTATATGCCCAGTAGTGGGATTGCTGGATCATATGGTAATTCTATTTTTAGTTTTTTAAGGAACCTCCGTACTGTTCTCCGTAGTGGCTGTATCAATTTACATTCCCACCAACAGTGCAAGAGGGTTCCCTTTTCTCCACGCCCTCTCCAGCATTTGTTGTTTGTAGATTTTCTGATGATGCCCATTCTAACTGGTGTGAGGTGATACCTCATTGTAGTTTTGATTTGCATTTCTCTAATAATTAGTGATGTTGAGCAGCTTTTCGTGTGCTTCTTGGCCATCTGTATGTCTTCTTTGGAGAAATGCTATTTAGGTCTTCTGCCCATTTTTGGATTGGATTGTTGTTTTTTTAATATTGAGCTGCATGAGCTGTTTATATATTTTGGAGATTAATCCTTTGTCCATTGATTCGTTTGCAAATATATTCTCCCATTCTGAGGGTTGTCTTTTCGTCTTGTTTATGGTTTCCTTTGCTGTGCAAAAGCTTTGAAGTTTCATTAGGTCCCATTTGTTTATTTTTGTTTTTATTTCCATTACTCTAGGAGGTGGATCAAAAAAGACCTTGCTGTGATTTATGTCAAAGAGTGTTCTTCCTATGTTTTCCTCTAAGAGTTTTATAGTGTCCGGTCTTACATTTAGGTCTCTAATCCATTTGGAGTTTATTTTTGTGTATGGTGTTAGGGAGTGTTCTAATTTCATTCTTTTACATGTAGCTGTCCAGTTTTCCCAGCACCACTTATTGAAGAGACTGTCTTTTCTCCGTTGTATATCCTTGCCTCCTTTGTCATAGATTAGCTGACCATAGGCGTGTGGGTTTATCTCTGGGCTCTCTCTCCTGTTCCATTGATCTATATTTCTGGTTTTGTGCCAGTACCATATTGTCTTGATTACTGTAGCTTTGTAGTATAATCTGAAGTCAGGGAGTCTGATTCCTCCAGCTCATTTTTTTCCCTCAAGACTGCTTGGCTATTCAGGGTCTTTTGTGTCTCCATACAAATTTTAAGACTTTTTGTTCTAGTTCTGTACAAAATGCCATTGGTAATTTGATAGGGATTGCATTGAATCTGTAGATTGCTTTGGGTAGTATAGTCATTTTCACAACATTGATTCTTCCAATCCAAGAACATGGCATATCTCTCCATCTGTTGGTACCATCTTTAATTTCTTTCATCAGTGTCTTATAGTTTTCTGCATACAGGTCTTTTGTCTCCCTAGGTAGGTTTATTCCTAGGTATTTTATTCTGTTTAGCCTCCATGTGTTTGGTTTTTTTACAGATTTTTTCCTGTAATTGATATCTAGTCTCATAGTGTTGTGGTCAGAAAAGATACTTGATACGATTTCAGTTTTCTTAAATTTACCAAGGCTTGATTTGTGACCCAAGATGTGATCTATCCTGGAGAATGTTCCGTGCGCACTTGAGAAGAAAGTGCAATCTGCTGTTTTTGGATGGAATGTCCTATAAATATCAATTAAATCTATCTGGTCTATTGTGTCATTTAAAGCTTGTGTTTCCTTATTAATTTTCTGTTTGGAAGATCTGTCCATTGGTGTAAGTGAGGTGTTAAAGTCCCCCACTATTATTGTGTTACTGTCAATTTCCTCTTTTATAACTGTTAGCAGTTGCCTTATGTATTGAGGTGCTCCTATCTTGGGTGCATATATAGTTATAATTGTTATATCTTCTTCTTGGATTGATCCCTTGGTCATTATGTAGTGTCCTTCTTTGTCTCTTGTAACAGTCTTTATTTTAAAGTATTTTGTCTGGTATGAGTATTGCTACTCCAGCTTTCTTTTGATTTCCATTTGCATGGAATATCTTTTTCCATCCCCTCACTTTCAGTCTGTATGTGTCCCTAGGTCTGAAGTGGGTCTCTTGTAGACAGCATATGTATGGGTCTTGTTTTTGTATCCATTCAGCGAGCCTGTGTCTTTTGGTTGGAGCATTTAATCCATTCATGTTTAAGGTAATTATCGAGATGTATGTTTCTATTACCATTTTCTTAATTGTTTTGGGTTTGTTTTTGTAGGTCCTTTTCTTCTCTTGTGTTTCCCACTTAGAGAATTTCCTTTAGCATTTGTTGTAGAGCTGGTTTGGTGGTGCTGAATTCTCTTAGCTTTTGCTTGTCTGTAAAGCTTTTGATTTCTGCAAGAAATCTGAATGAGATGCTTGCTGGGTAGAGTAATCTTGGTTGTAGATTCTTCCCTTTCATCACTTTAAGTATATCATGCCACTCCCTTCTAGCTTGTAGAGTTTCTGCTGAGAAATCAGCTGTTAACCTTATGGGAGTTCCCTTGTATGTTATTTGTCATTTTTCCCTTGCTGCTTTCAATAATTTTTCTTTGTCTTTAATTTTTGCCACTTTGATTACTATGTGTCTCGGCCTGTTTCTCCTTGGGTTTATCCTGTACGGGACTCTCTGCACTTCCTGGACTTGGGTGGCTATTTCCTTTCCCATGTTAGGGAAGTTTTCGACTATAATCTCTTCAAATATTTTCTCGGGTCCTTTCTCTCTCTCTTCTCCTTCTGGGACCCCTATAATGCAAATGTTGTTGCGTTTAATGTTGTCCCAGAGGTCTCTTAGGCTGTCTTCATTTCTTTTCATTCTTTTTTCTTTATTCTCTTCTGCAGCAGTGAATTCCACCATTCTGTCTTCCAGGTCACTTATCCATTCTTCTGCCTCAGTTATTCTGCTATTGATTCCTTCTAGTGTATTTTTCATTTCAGTTTTTGTATCATTCATCTCTGTTTGTTAGTTCTTTAATTCTTCTAGATCTTTGTTAAACAGTTCTTGCATCTTCTCGATCTTTGCCTCCATTCTTTTCCGAGGTCCTGGATCATCTTCACTATCATTATTCTGAATTCTTTTTCTGGAAGGTTGCCTATCTCCACTTCATTTAGTTGTTTTTCTGGGGTTTTATTTTGTTCCTTCATCTGGTACATAGCTCTCTCCCTTTTCATCTTGTCTACCTTTCTGTGAATGTGGTTTTTGTTCCACAGGCTACAGGATTATAGTTCTTGTTGCTTCTGCTCTCTGCCCTCTGGTGGATGAGGCTATCTCCGGGTTTTCTCTAGTTGCGGCAAGCGGGGGCTACCCTTCCTTGCGGTGCACGGGCTTCTCATTGCAGTGGCTTCTCTTGTTGCAGAGCATGCATTCTAGGCGTGCGGGCTTCAGTAGCTGTGGCTCACGGGCTCTAGAGTGCAGGCTCAGTAGTTGTGGTGCACAGGCTTAGTTGCTCCGTGGCATGTGGGATCTTCCCGGACCAGGGCTCGAACCCATGTCCCCTTCATTGGCAGGCAGATTCTTAACAACTGCACCACCAGGGAAGCCCAAAATAATATATTTTTATTTTAAGCCATAAAGTTTGTGATAATTTGTTACAGCAGCAATGGGAAACTCATGAAGCTCCCAAGAAGAGGGGTTCCCAGGCAGGCCTCCACAGGGCACACGGACAGGAGGAGCCCTTGGTTGAACCATCTGAGAGCTGAGGGTTCCCAGCCTGGGTCTGAGCATCACTGGGAATCTTTGATGGAAGGAATGAAGGCCCCCAGAGCTGTCTCAACAATTCACAAGGCCCCAGAGAAGTCATTAATTTGCTCCCAGTAAGGCTTTTCAAGTGGGTTAAAACATCAAATTTCTTTACTTGTGTCTGGAATTGTACCCCCGCCATGTGGCAATACGGTTCTGCCACCAGCAACGCTGACTAGCAACTTCTGAGTGACTGTAAAACAGGAAATGCATTATCCGGGACTTAGTTCATGCGGGGAGATTATGTTCTGACAGTACAAGCACAGGCTTTTCAAAATGTGACTCTTGCTGTTCCGTAAAACATCTCCATAAAGTGAGAGGATCATCTGTCAGACAGAGGCCAGGCAACTTATTCAGTTCAGTTCCTAACAACTGTTTTATGAGCTCTCTTATACACATTGTCATAGCCAGAGATCAAGACCCCTTGTCTTAGCTCGGGCTGCCATAACAAAATACCATAGACTGGGTGGTAAACAACTGAAATCATTTTCTCACAGTTCTGGGGCTGGAAGTCTGTGACCAGAGTGCCAGCATGGTCAGGTTCTGGTTAGAGCTCTCTTCCAGGTGTGAAATGTGAAATAACATGGAGTTATTTATGTCAAGGGGTTTTTTAATGGAGGCAGGAGGCCATTAAGGAGGTTGGCCTTGACACACGTCCTCACCAGGTGGAACCATAAACTTTTGAATTGGGCAAACAATATAAATATGCTAATGACTCTGCAAGAACACCTGAAACTTGTCACAGTGGAGAACTCTTACTTGTTTAGCCAAGACTAGCTTCTGCCTCCACCTCTAATTAAACTTCTTTGTAATGCAATCTTCCTTCTTTGCCTTTAAAAGCCCTTGACTTTCAGTCTCTAGCAGGACCCTGGGTTGCTCCTGGAAACTGTATGCTCTGAATTGCCAGTCTTTGATCCCAAATAAACACTTTTTGCTTGATTATTGACTCCTAGGTTTATTTAGGTTGACACTGGCTTGCAGAAAAGTCACTAATCCCATCAGGGGGGCCACGTCCTCATGACCTCATCTAACCCTAATTACTTTCCAAAGGCCCCGCCTCCAAATTCCATCACAGGGGGTGGGGGGAGGGAGGGGGCGTGGGCTAGGGCTTTGACATATGAATTTGGGGAGGACATTCAGTCCATAACACCCCTCCAAAAACACACACAGGGAAGGATGATCCCTGTTTCTCCCAGACAAACAAACATACAGTATACATCTGACAAGAGGTTCCAGTACACATTTTCCAAACACAAAGAGTAACAGTAATCAAATTAGAATACATGTTTGAAAAAAAATTCAAGTATATGTTTTAAAACAAGGGAAATCTCAGTAAACAAGGAAAAGAATATATCTGAAAGGGTATTCTATAAATGTCTGCAAAGAAAAAGAGTTAGAATAATATGTGTTGGTTTTGTTTTGTTTTTTTTAGTTTTCATTCTAAAACTTTAGTCATAAACCAGGCAAAATGCAAAACTCACTAGTTTATAAATATCAGTTGGAATAAGTTGTTTACTCACTCTGAAGTCTTTTATTATTTGTGGAAGTCTTTCAAAATCTGTATTTGCCTTTGGCAAGCAATTTTAAGGAGGCTGTGATTATTAAAATTTGGGCAAGAGAGTCCTTTTAGCAATTTGTGTTTTAAAAGGCTTCTTTTCCTTTTTTCTCTTTTTTAGTTTTTTTTTTTCAAAAGATGTATTACAAGGACAATAAGCATTTATGAGTGTGAAATAATGAATTCTAAAATAATTAAGAATCAAGTAAAGAACAAAAACCTTTTGGTGACTCAGTTATAGGCCAGCTAGGTGGAATAATACATGTTTTTAACTTTTAGGATATGTAACATAAAATTCTTTTGATTATATGGGGCTAATTTCCCTCATGAGAAATTACTGAAGAACCGGAGTCTGAGAGTGAACTCCTGGTGGTTCTTGGAGGTGAAATTTTTCATAATTTTTGGCTCAGAGACAGTGTCTAGTGAAGGAGGCTTGGCTCAGGCTAAGTAACAGGGCTGTGAGGAAGGCTGGGACCTGGAGTTTTCTGGAAGGGAGAGAACTCATAAGGCTGAGAATTCCCCAGTATACCAAGGGTGCTCAAAAGGTGCTGAGCAAGACAGTCACTGCCCTGACCTCATAGGCTTATAATGAGGTGGAGGGATGACCTAGGGCAGGGCCTCTTACAGGAGGGTGTAGGCTTGACTCCCGCTTTGCTAATGGTGCTTGTGGTGACTCATCAGAAGCTCTGCCTGCCACCACCCAGCTGCACTGAGCTACTGCCTAGTCTGAGCCCGTCTGTTAATGAACCACTCTTACTCATGTACAACCTGCCAGGTTTTTCCTGGAAGTCTACAGGACCCAGATGGCAAATTTAAACCCAGAAGGATAATGATATGATCTTAATCTCTACAGAAAACAGGAATCCTTTTGAGTTTCTCTGAATTAATTACACAAATCCTGCCCTGAGAACCCGTGAAGACACCTCCCGCCTGCCCCTCGCAGTTCCAACTGGCAGCTTCCTGAAGCCCTGGGCCCCTTCCCTGGAACTGTAGGGGCTTTCCCAGGGGACTCGCCAGGGGCAGGAATATTAAAGCTTTGGTATTTACCTAACATGTAGGCATAGCTTCTCTTTTTATAGGGGTTAAAAGGACCTGGGCTTCCCTGGTGGCGCAGTGGTTGAGAATCTGCCTGCCAATGCAGGGGACACGGGTTCGAGCCCTGGTCTGGGAAGATCCCACATGCCGCGGAGCAACTGGGCCCGTGAGCCACAATTACTGAGCTTGCGCGTCTGGAGCCTGTGCTCCGCAACAAGAGAGGCCGCGATAGTGAGAGGCCCGCGCACCGCGATGAAGAGTGGCCCCCGCTCGCCGCAACTAGAGAAAGCCCTCGCACAGAAACGGAAGACCCAACACAGGAATAAATAAATAAATAAATAAATAAATAGATGATAGATAGATAGATAGTACCTGTAACTTTCCTTCCCCTGTTTACAGAGGAATGAAATGCAGAATGTCATGTTTTGAAATAGTTACTCTTTCAAGGGTCCTTCACAGGGAGGACTAGAGGAGAAAATAGTATGATTTTTTGAATGGGGTTTTCCGGTGCCCCACTGGGGAAGCACAAATGCAACACTTGCACGGAATTGAAAGGAGGGCACTATGGCCTGTGATGGACACCGTGAGGAGACAGGACCCTGTCACTAGAGACCTGCGGCGAATGTGTCCTTTGACTTATATGCCAGTCCCTCTGACCTTGCTGCTCGGATTTCTTAGAACACCCCATCAAGGCCTCACTTAGCAATGCTCAGGGCCTAATTTGGGTTCAGAGCTCTTGCTGCTGTTTGAATCGATGGGGGGCACGCACCTACCTACACTTTGGGGGCGCCCATCTCAGCAGAGATCAACGGTGACATGAGATGGTGTTGAACAGCAGAAGACGGTAATCTGGGACAGCGACACAGGTCTCGGGAAGTGGAAGTTCAGACAAGAAATGGAGTTTCAGAATTGAGATTGTGGGATTGGGGAGTGGGGGAGTGGTGAGAGGTGAAGGAAGGAAGAGGGCTACGTGGGTGGGGTGAACTGCATCGGAAAAGAAGTAGCACATTCATGGCTTTCGTGAAGTACATCTTCAAAGACTCACGGATGGTGGGGGGATAAATTAGGAGTGTGGGATTAACAGATATGCACTACCATACAGACAATAGATAAACAGAAAGGATTTACTGTATAGCACCGAGAACTATATTCGATATCTTGTAATAACCTATAATGGAAAAGAATAGAAAAAAAGAATATATATACACACACTATATATATATATCTGAATCACTTTGCTGTACACCTGACACTAAGACAATATTGTAAATCAACTATACTTCAAATTAAAAAATCCTTAAAGACCCACAGATAGAACAGCAGGGTCCTGTTGGAGAGCCTCAGAAAGTATGATGGGGCGGGCAAAGCCAGGCCTGATTTTAGGGGGAAACTGAAATGTCAAGATAAGAAATTTGGCGTGAGTTGCAAGGGGCTTTGGCGCTAGACAGGGCTGGCTAGGAGCTCACCACACCGTGTATCAGCTGTGCAGTTTGGGGTATGATCAGTCAGATTTTGATCAGAGAAGCAGAACCACTATGGAATTTGTGTGCGTGTGTGTGTGTGTGTGTGTGTGAGATAGAGATTTGACCCTAAGAAATCATGGGAGTCGGCTGCACAGTCTATGTGAGACCCTTTCTTTCTGTGGCTGGTGCTGGAGCCTGAAGTTCTCAGGGCAGGAGGTGGGGAAGAGAAGGTGGACGAGCCGAGGAGGACGCAGGGACAAGCCGGAACAATGAGTCTCTCACCATCTCCAAGCCTCCAGCAGGCTGTCCTGCAGGAAAAGCTGGTGGCCCTTTGCCGGGGAGCTAAACATGCACCTGGCCCAGGAGACAGGGAAGCTGTAGCAGAGGATCTGGGCAGGTGCTGGAGGAGTCTTGGGCCTGGCTGCGTCCCCGCCCTCCAGGCTGCGAGCAGATAAGCCACAGTGTTGTGAATTGCAGCAATGCCCCACTCCCTGCCCCAGTCTCCCGAGAGTAGAGGAATGTGGCTGCACCTTGACTTCTTTTTTTTTTTTTTTTTTAATTTATCTTATTTATTTTTGGCTGCGTTGGGTCTGTTGCGCACGGGCTTTCTCTAGTTGCGGCGAGCGGGTGCTACTCTTCGTTGTGGTGCGCGGGCTTCTCATTGCGGTGGCTTCTCTCGTTGCGGAGCACGGGCTCTAGGCACACGGGCTTCAGTAGTTGTGGCACGTGGGCTCTGTAGTTGTGGCACACGGGCTTAGCTGCTCCGCGGCTTGTGGGATCCTCCCAGATCAGGGCTCGAACCCGTGTCCCCTGCATTGGCAGGTGGATTCTTAACCACTATGCCACCAGGGAAGCCCCTGCATCTTCACTTCTACCTTCCAAATCCTGTAAAAAAAAAAAAAAAAAAAACAACCCCTTGGCCCATGCTAACTCAGAACTATGCAAGAAGGGAATTCTAGGAAATGCAGTTATGGCTTAGCTAAATTGATGCCCTACAAATCCACTGCAGGGCAAGTTACTAAATGCTCTGAGCCTCGGTCTCCTCATCTGTGAAGCAGCAGTCATGAGGGTCCTAAGTGTGAGGGCTGAGTGGTGTAACACATGCAGAAGTACCCCTGGCCATCAACCAATGTTGGCTTCTTTCCCCACCCCTCATCCACCCTCCTGAGGGAGGGGAGGGGAGCACCTCTAGATTATTTGCATGAAGATCAACTAGTCAGAAGGCAGCAAATTAACGGAAAGGAATGGGGTGATTCAGGTTTTGTAAGGCTTAAGTTTATGTTTATATAAATTTGTAAAAGAGTACACAATTGAGAGCATAAAATTAGATACAAAAGTATTCATTTAGAATGAGAAAATAAATCACAAGTTACAAATTTTTAAAAGCTGCCAAATACCACTAACATTGCAAAATTCAGAAAAATAAAATATTTGTGTTAGCTCACTGCCTGACAAACCTCTCTAATACTCTTTACCTACATATTTGATTGTGTAATCTTTGCGTCTACATCCAACCTTTTCAAATCTGCTCTAGGGAATTCCCTGGCAGCCCAGTGGTTAGGACTCTGTACTTCCGTTGCAGGGGGCATAGGTTTGATCCTTGGTCCGGGAACTAAGGTCTTGCAAGCCGCTCAGCACAGCCAAGAAAATAAAATAAAATAAAATAATATTAATAAATTTAAAAATACATAAAATATGCTCTAGAGAAAGAATAGAAAGTTAATTCAGACTTTCCTCTAGAATGATTTATCAAACTGTTTCTTCTTATTGACAATTTAGAAAAGTGTCTTTTAACTTCACAGTCTGCTGTTGCTATATCATGTCAAGACATTTCTCAAAAACACCAGAGTCACCCCAACACAGCCCTACAGGAGAAGTGTGTTAAAGGAGAAGTCTAAGAGGAAAGAGACAGAGGTCTGAATGACTGTGGTTAAAATCTCTTACTTGGCAGATTTCACAAAAGCATATGACCATGTGAACACAGTGCGGGGAGCCCCTTCCATGGCCGTGGAAGAGGTTGTGGAAAGGAGGGTCCCTTTCACACTTTTACTGAGGTGTAAGCTTTCAGTGGTTTCTCAGTAAATCTGCCTCCAAAGGGGAGCAGCTAGAGAAGGGAACCCACTTACAAAGATTATGTGCAATAAACGGAGCTACTGCATGGGGCTCTGAGGGGGATAGATGGAACCAGACAAAGGGCAGTGGGTGCTAGCCATCCTTCACCAGAAATGCCAGTGAGACTGTCTTCCTGTTCTCTTCAGATGGAGGATTCCGTACAAATCAGTCATCTATCCACGACTTCACAGTGTCTCAGCCAGGAGGAAGAGGAAAAGGAAAGGCCAACCACGGAGAGAAGTGGCCTTTCTATGGAGAGCTGCCCTGGAATCAGGGGACAGTTACTTGCTTTGGGGATACTGTGTGCCTGAGGTGACAAAAGGATGCCCACCCAAGTGGCAAACTGGGTAGGCTCCTTTTAGTGCTCTGCCAGGAACTGTAAGGAAAATGTAAACGCCTTATGTTTTAGAAGAGAAGAGCTCTGGAAGGAGATTCTCCAGCTGAGGAGAAATAACTCTGCGGGTTTTCAGGTACCCCTCAAGGACCACAGGCTTCACTGCCGCTGCCCCTGAGAATTCTACATCAAGGGAGATCACAAGCCCTCCCTGGCCTGGGCTGAGACACATGAACTTGTGTCTTTTTCTTTAACTTGACTTTTTTTTTTTAATTTCCTGATTATAAAAGTAAAATATGCCCATTGGGGGAAAAAGAGAAAAGCATTAAACAAACAAACAAAACTGTTACCATTCATAATCCCACACCCTATTTCACATCGGTGTTTCGGCATATTTCCTCCAGTTTTTCTCAATACGTCATTTTTGCAAGGACTCTGCTTTTTTCACAACATATGAACATGCCTTTGTCTTGAAAAACTCAAAGTACCATTCAAATACTGCTAGATATTTCATCACATGTGTTTGCAACAGTGGCTGTAGACCTCAAAAGAGTTCTACAGTAAGGAAATAAAATGCAAAAAGTCCAAAAGTAAAGCCGGATGTTGCCAAACATTACGTGGCCAACTAGCCCAGCAGGGCCCCCCAGCGGGACCGACGACCCTCTTCCTTCACTCTTGGTCTCCGCGCCCCGTCCCATCCCCACAACTCCCTCCCTTTTTTGCCCCCCTTCCTTCCCTGCTAAACTTGCTTCATGGCTCATCCTGGGAGAACAGCAGACTCAGATCCTCGCTGGCATCAAACTGGAAACAGCGCAGATTCAGCTTGAGCGCAGGCCTCCCACACACACCCCCGCAGCCCCAGCGCCCGCAGTTACTTCCTCATACACTCCTTTACAGCCTGAACCTGGGCCAAACCCACAGGCCGTTTTGAAATGTGGGACATTTCTCTCCCCCTCCGCGCTACTGGGCGCCCATTAACCGCCGAAGCCCCACTCCTTCCTTCTCACAGGCTCTTTCAATCCACTATACCCTTAAAACCTATTTTCAAAAAAGGGTTCAAAGCTGAGTAGGTACTTTAGAGACTAATAAGCAAGCAAAAGTTTCAGCTCGAGGGAGGAATGCTCCAACTGCGCAACCCCTGGAATCAGGGAGCAGCGGGAGAAGAGGGGGTGGGGTGAGGATGGAGGGCTCCGCGCGAGGCCCACCCAGGGCCTTGGGTTTCGAGGGGGTGTTTCCAGAAGGGTCGCAAGGCCCCCGAAGATGGCGTCTGGCAGGGTTCCCCCCCCTCCCTCCCCCCCTCCCACCCCCGTCCTCTGTGCCAGGCCCAGGCCTCGCTCCGGGAGTCCGGCCTCGGTGAGACCCCGGCTCGGGCGGCCGCAGAGGCCGGGATCTGGCCGCGCTGGGCGCTTCGGCCGCGGGGAGACGGGGTCGGGGGGTGCGGCCGGGAGGCCCCGGGCCATGGTTCCCGGGAGCGCCGGCGCGCATGGGGGGCGCCGGGAAAATCCCCGCGGCGGGCGGGGCGCAGGAGCGCGGCGGCCTCGCGGGGCGGAGCGCGGGCGCCGGGAGGGGCCGGGCTGGGCGCGGCGGCCGAGCAGGGCTCTCCTGCCGCCCGGGACGCGCCGCCGGCGCCGCCGCCGCTCTGGAAGAGGCAGGCCCCAGCGCCCTGCGCTCGCCATGGCCACCTAGGCGGCGACGTGAGCGGCTTGGCGACCCAGCGCCGGGGCCGGGTCGCGCCCAGAGCGCCGCCGAGCCCGCGGCGCCCAGAGCCCCGGGCCATGCGGCCGCCGCCTCTGTTACTGCTGCTGCTGCTGTTACTGCTCAGTGGCTGCGACGCAGCGGCGCCCCCGGCAGGTAAGCGGGGCCTGGGCCCCCCGCCCCGAGGCCGGCCGGAACCGTTGTCGCACGGGTGGGTGTCAGCGGGGAGCCCGGAGTAGGTGGGGTGCCCACGGGAACCCCGATAGGTTGGGGGTAAACGGGGGTGTCCCTAGCGGGTGGGGTCCGCAGGGAACCTGGATCGGTTGAGGGGCTACAGGGCTGCCCCGATCGGGCGGGTCCGCGGGGAGCCCGAAGTGGGTGTGGGGTGGTAGGGGAGAATTCCGGGCAGCCTCGGGGCTTGGAGCAGGCGCAGCGGAGGAGCCGCTGGACGCCGTTCGGCCCTCCCGGCGCCCTGGACATCGCTGGCAGGAAGGAGGGGCTTAAGCTGCCCCTGCATGAATCTGGACACACTCTAGCTCCTTCTCTCCCACCCCCGCGCCGCCGCCCAAACACCAGCGCGGCCCGACTCCGAACGTCTCAAAATGAACAAAGGAAAAACCGAATCCAGGGCTCGAGGAAAGGCCGCCTCTGCGGGCCACAGAGTCTTCTCCTGGGCCGCCTGAACGTAGCCCCGTCTGGCACGTCCTCCCCAGTGGCCTGAGCCAGAAGCAGGTCCCAGGCCTGCCTTCCTGGCAGCTGCGTGCCGTGGAGGCCAGCCACCGGCAGGGACCTTCGTCTTGGAGGTTGTGACTGTAACTCAGTCTTACTGTGGCCGGGTGTGTTTGATATCGGGTGTGAAATCCCGATGGTTAGTCCCCTGGGATGGGGAACGGATAGATGGGGGGGAAGGGGGCGGGGCGGGGCAGCGTTCAGGGCAGGACCCAGAAATGTTACCTTGCAGGTAAGGGGGTCGGTCAGCTGAACCAGACTGTTAATCCCAGCTCCGTTCCCATCTGGACGGCCCTTTACCTGAGATCGGCCACCTGCTTACCTCTGACACTAACTGACCATACTTATGAGCGAAAGAGAAAAACTACAAAAAGAGAGAGAGAAACAAAGAGAGAACAATGACAAAGGTGGATGTGTGAGAACGTTCTGTGCATGTCCACTTGTTTGTGTTTTGCTGGGTTCCTTCCCATGGAAAAGCCGGTATCATAGATTGGGTAACACTTAAGAAGTCTCAAGAATTTAGAAGTTTCCTCCCACTTGAATTCTCAAGGTGTTGTTTGCGTTTGTTTCTTTAGTCAGCATCTCTTGCTAAAGCCCTTAAATGCTGTAGATCCTGGCTGAGGGGAGCCTTGCATATGGGGATATGTGCTCCTGGTTAAATGGCTGTTTCCCCTGGGAGTCGGACAGATGGGTTTGAATCTTTTTTTTTTTTTCTTTTTTTAATTTATTTATTTATTTATTTATGGCTGTGTTGGGTCTTCGTTTCTGTGCAAGGGCTTTCTCCAGTTGCGGCGAGCGGGGGCCACTCTTCATCGCGGTGCGCGGTCCTCTCACTATCGCGGCCTCTCTTGTTGCGGAGCACAGGCTCCAGACGCGCAGGCTCAGTAATTGTGGCTCACGGGCCCAGCTGCTCTGCGGCATGTGGGATCCTCCCAGACCAGGGCTCGAACCCGTGTCCCCTGCATTGGCAGGCAGACTCTCAACCACTGCGCCACCAGGGAAGCCCGGGTTTGAATCTTGACTCTGCTCCTCCCCAGCTTCAAGCCTTGAACGACCTATGTCTGCCCCTTCCCTGCTTCCTTCAGATGAGATTTGGGCATTGGTAAAATGTTGGTAATTGCCCAAGGTGGTCCTTTATACTAGTGCTGCTCCTGATTAGTCTGTGAACTGTTTGTGACTTGTCTGCCAATAGTCCAGAGGTTGAGAGAAGTATATCAAAACTTTGCGATTTGATATTGCTACAACACGCATGGGCAGGTCCATCTTTCTAGTGATTATCTTTGATTGTATTCTGCAAAACTTTGGTTCTGTGTGATGCATTGGAAATAAACTGGTCCTTCACCACAGATCCTTTGCAAAGCAGCACCACATTATACTAATCTGTTTTTTGTGACTATTTGAAATTTTGCATAATAAACAATTAAAAACTAACCGGGATATTTTTAAGAGAAACTCTCTGTTGGTCAAAACACAAAGTGAAAAGATTAACGATTATATAGTAAACGGGTAGTAAGTAGTAAAATTTCCAGACTTCTCCATAATTTACAGGTGTCCTTCAGTAGTCACGTAATTGCTTTTATGGTCAGAGGGGGGAGAAAATACAAGTACTGGAAACAAAATTTTTAAAGGGAGACTTGCAATATCTACCCCTTCGAGTTGTTAGAAGGATAACATATGTAAAATATCGGACCTGACCCAATCTGTAGTAGGTGCTGCTTTAGATAGAAGCTAATCAAAGCATTAAAGTGCAGTAAGTCAACCACTCTCTAGTAATTCAATTACCCGAATGTTGAAGAATTAAGGCTTCTATTTGTAATTGTCATAGCTGCTGCTTATTGTCTAGCAGATTGGAATGTCCTTAGGCCACAAAATTTTCTCACCCTGACTTGCTGACTTGAACATCCAAAGCTTCTCGGAGCTTAGAGACCACTGAGAAAGACCATAAATCCCCAACCACATAAAAGCCATTGCAGATAAATGTGTATTAAGTAACTCCTGTTTGTCCATAATCTCAACAGTGGAAACTACTATGTAACTGGAATGTTTGGGGGCAAACTCTATAAATGATAGTAATGGCCACCATTTATTGGGCTACTCTTTTAACTCAGACAAGCTGTTAAGTGCTTTCTATACATTATCTCTCCGAATTTTCTCACCCATGTTTTGAAGTAGATAAGAGCCCCACTTTACTCCCTGGGAAACCAAACCATCCTTTATAGGAAGAGACAAATGGTCTAGGTAAATAAGCTGATGTCCAGTATTTACAGACGAGAGCAGCTTCCTGGTTATTCAGGGAATGTCTTTTTGACTTCTCCTCATCTGCAGGGAGGTGAGATCATTGATGTTCATCATAATGACCCATCCATGGGAAGATCCTGAAGGGTGTTCGATTGTCAAGATTAAATGATTAATTTTGATGTTAGCAGTACTTTATTTTATTATCTGTGTGTGATGTGTGTTTATCAAACTATGCTGTTAAGACCCAGGAGAGACTATTCTTAAAAACGTATAAAATCTCAAACACCTGGATCCAGGGTGGATCGGAGGTGGCCGGTTGGGGCAGGAGGGTGGAACAGAAGGAGCTGTGGTTGTGAGGTGCAGAGGACACACTTGGCACCTCCCTAGGTTACCTCTTCTTACCATTAACAGTTAGTGAACCATTGCCCCAAAGACCATGGAGAAGCAAGTAGAGTGGGGCTTTGTACACCCTACTTAGGACTGTGAGCTTTTATCTTGTAGGAGCTGGGGTGTCATTGAAGGCCTGGTGTCCACCTCCAGGGACTGTATTCGTTTCCTGTTGTTGCTGTAACGAATGACTACCAACTTGGCACCTCAAACATGTTCGCCGCCTAACTAATTGGCCATCAGGCGATTTTGCCGTAAAAGATAAAATAACTGGTTGACGGTTTGGTTTCATGGTTTGGTTTCAAGTGGTTGAAATGTGTCAGCGTTTCTTCCAGTTAGTGAAGTTACTGATCACTTTATCGAGCTGACAGATGATGATGATTTGGTTTCTGATTTTGAAACACACTACCTTGGAAGAGAAAGAGACCAACGGCCTTAAAGGCGCAGCATTGAACCAACCTTTCCCATAGAACTAAACGTTTATCAAGAGACATGTGACAATATGCCAAGACCACGCAATAGTGTAGAGGCTTTCACAACGCAGTACAAAGCTCAGTTACAAACATGCGTCCCAGTGTTCAGAAACTGACACCTCGCTTAATGAAAGAGGAAATCTTAGTGAAAAAGAGAAAGCATGAAACAAGTCAATAAGCAAAAAAACAAAACAAAACAAAACAATGTATAATATGATGAACGAAAGACTTTGAAGACAAGTGCTTTGTAAAGCCCACAAAATAAAATCTGTTGTTTGCGCAGTATTGCCATGCATCTACACACATTTTCAATGGATTCAAATATTTTGTATTTTGCAATAAAGTCTTCTAAGTTTTGTTATCACTTTTCATGTTTCATTATGTCTTGCGTAATGTCTCTCTTTTCTTTTTCATTATTTTACTTTCTTACAGTTAAATTGCCTGAGGGCAAATTAGTTATTTGGCAAAAATGTTTGCAGTGAAAATGCTGTGGCAAAAATGTCTATGGCAAAGAGGCTTATGGTGAAGATGCCTAGAACCAAATTTAGTGTCTTACAGTCCTGGAGGTCAGCAGTCAGATGCAGCTTTCACTGGGCTAAAATCAAGGTGTTGTAGGGATGTGTTCCTTTCTGAGGGTTCTAGGGGAAGAATCATTTCCTTGCCTTTTCCAGCTTCTAGACAAACATCCTTGTGGTGACATTGGGTCCACCCAAATACTCCAGGATAATCTGTTTTTAGGTCTTCTGATTGGGACCCTAAATTTCTTTTTTTTTTTTAATTTTTTTAACATCTTTATTGGAGTATAACTGCTTTACAATGGCGCGTTACTTTCCGCTTTATAACAAGTGAATCAGCCATACATATACATACATCCCCATATCTCCTCCCTCTTGCGTATCCCTCCCACCCTCCCTCTAGGTGGTCACAAAGCACCGAGCTGATCTCCCTGTGCTATGCGGCTGCTTCCCACTAGCTATCTATTTTACATATGGTAGTGTATATATGTCCATGCCACTCTCTCACTTCGTCCCAGCTTACCGTTCCCCCTCCCTGTGTCCTCAAGTCCATTCTCTACATCTCCGTCTTTATTCCTGTCCTGCCCCTAGGTTCTTCAGAACCTTTTTTTTTTTTTTTTTAAGTTCCATATATGTGTGTTAGCATACGGTATTTGTTTTTCTCTTTCTGACTTCCTTCACTCTGTATGACAGTCTCTAGGTCCATCCACCTCACTACAAATAACTCAATTTCGTTTCTTTTTATGGATGAGTAACATTGCATTGTATATATGTGCCACATCTTCTTTATCCATTCATCTGTTGACGGACACTTAGGTTGCTTCCATGTCCTGGCTGTTGTAAATAGAGCTGCAATGAACATTGTGGTACATGACTCTTTTTGAATTATGGTTTTCTCAGGGTATATGCCCAGTAGTGGGATTGCTGGGTCGTATGGTAGTTCTATTCTTAGTTTTTTTGAGGAACCTCCATGCTGTTCTCCATAGTGACTGTATCAATTTACATTCCCACCAACAGTGCAAGAGGGTTCCCTTTTCTCCACACGCTCTCCAGCATTTATTGTTTATAGATTTTTTGATGATGGCCATTCTGACCGGTGTGAGGTGATAGATACCTCATTGTAGTTTTGATTTGCATTTCTCTAATGATTAGTGATGTTGAGCATCCTTTCATTTGTTTGTTGGCAATCTGTATATCTTCTTTGGAGAAATGACTGTTTAGGTCTTCTGCCCACTTTTGGATTGGGCTGTTCAGGGGTTTTTAAAAATAAATTTATTTATTTTACTTATTTATTATTTTTTGGCTGTGTTGGGTCTTCGTTGCTGCGTGTGGGCTTTCTCTAGTTGTGGCGAGCAGGGGCTACTCTTTGTTGCAGTGTGCAGGCTTCTCATTGCGGTGGCTTCTCTTGTTGCAGAGCACGGGCTCTAGGCAGACAGGCTTCAGTAGTTGTGGCGCGCAGGCTTGGTAATTGTGGCGCACGGGCTTAGTTGCTCTGCAGCATGTGGGATCTTCCCGGACCAGGGCTCGAACCCGTGTCCCCTGCATTGGCAGGCAGATTCTCAACCACTGCGCCACCAGGGAAGCCCCGGTTGTTTGTTTTTTTGATACTGAGCTGCATGAGCTGCTTGTATATTTTGGAGATTAATCCTTTGTCAGTTGCTTCGTTTGAAAATATTTTCTCCCATTCTGAGGGTTGTCTTTTCATCTTGTTTATGGTTTCCTTTGCTGTGCAAAAGCTTTTAAGTTTCATTAGGTCCCATTTGTTTATTTTTGTTTTTATTTCCATTTCTCTAGGAGGCGGCTCAAAAAGGATCTTGCTGTGATTTATGTCATGGAGTGTTCTGCCTATGTTTTCCTCTGAGAGTTTTATAGTGTCTGGCCTTACATTTAGGTCTTTAATCCATTTGGAGTTTATTTTTGTGTATGGCGTTAGGGAGTGTTCTAATTTCATTCTTTTACATGAAGCTATCCAGTTTTCCCAGACCCACTTATTGAAGAGGCTGTCTTTTCTCCATTGTATATCCTTGCCTCCTTTGTCATAGATTAGCTGACCATAGGTGCGTGGGTTTATCTCTGGGCTTTCTCTCCTGTTCCATTGATCTATATTTCTGTTTTTGTGCCAGTACCATACTGTCTTGATTACTGTAGCTTTGTAGTATAGTCTGAAGTCAGGGAGCCTGATTCCTCCAACTCCATTTTTCTTTCTCAGGATTGCTTTGGCTACTCAGGGTCTTTTGTGTTTCCATACAAATTGTGAAATTTTTTGTTCTAGTTCTGTGAAAAATGCCATTGGTAGTTTAATAGAGATTGCATTTAATCTGTAGATTTCTTTGGGTAGTATAGTCATTTTCACAATGTTGATTCTTCCAATCCAAGAACATGATATATCTCTCCATCTGTTTGTATCACCTTTAATTTCTTTCATCAGTGTCTTATAGTTTTCTGCATACAGGTCTTTTGTCTCCTTAGGTAGGTTTATTCCTAGGTATTTTATTCTTTTTGTTGCAATGGTAAATGGGAGTGTTTCCTTAATTGCTCTTTCAGATTTTTCATCATTAGTGTATAGGAATGCAAGAGATTTCTGTGCATTAATTTTGTATCCTGCTACTTTACCAAATGCATTAATTAGCTCTAGTAGTTTTCTGGTATCATCTATAGGATTCTCTATGTATAGTATCATGTCATCTGCAAACAGTGACAGTTTTACTTCTTCTTTTCCAATTTGGATTCCTTTTATTTCTTTTTCTTCTCTGATTGCTGTCGCTAAAACTTCCAAGACTATGTTGAATAATGGTGGTGAGAGTGGGCAACCTTGTCTTGTTCCTGATCTTAGTGGAAATGGTTTCAGTTTTTCACCATTCAGAACAATGTTGGCTATGGGTTTGTCATAAATGGCCTTTATTATGTTGAGGTAAGTTCCCTCTATGCCTGCTTTCTGGAGGGTTTTTATCATAAATGGGTGTTAAATTTTGTCAAAAGCTTTTTCTGCATCTATTGACATGATCATGTGGTTTTTCTCCTTCAATTTGTTAATATGGTTTATCACACTGATTGATTTGCATATATTGAAGAATCCTTACATTCCTGGGATAAACCCCACTTGATCATGGTGTATGATCCTTTAAATGTGCTGTTGGATACTGTTTGCTAGTATTTTGTTGAGGATTTTTGCATCTATGTTCATCAGTGATATTGGCCTGTAGTTTTCTTTTTTTTGGTGGCATCTGTCTGGTTTGGATATCAGGGTGATGGTGACCTTGTAGAATGAGTTTGGGAGTATTCCTCCCTCTGCTATATTTTGGAAGAGTTTGAGAAGGATAGGTGTTAGCTCTTCTCTAAATGTTTGATAGAATTTGCCTGTGAAGCCATCTGGTCCTGGGCTTTTGTTTGTTGGAAGATTTTTAATCACAGTTTCAATTTCAGTGTTGGTGATTGGTCTGTTTATATTTTCTATTTCTTCCTGGTTCAGGTTGTCCATTTCTTCCAGGTTGTCCATTTTATTGGCATATAGTTGCTTGTAGTAAGCTCTCATGATTCTTTGTATTTCTGCAGTGTCAGTTGTTACTTCCCCTTTTTCATTTCTAATTCTATTGATTTGAGTCTTCTCCCTTTTTTTCTTGATGAGTCTGGCTAATGGTTTATCAGTTTTGTTTATCTTCTCAAAGAACCAGCTTTTAGTTTTATTGATCTTTGCTATCATTTCCTTCATTTCGTTTTCATTTATTTCTGATCTGATCTTTATGATTTCTTTCCTTCTGCTAACTTTGGGGGTTTTTTGTTCTTTCTCTAATTGCTTTAGGTGTAAGTTTACATTGTTTATTTGAGATGTTTCTTGTTTCTTGAGGTAGGATTGTATTGCTATACACTTCCCTCTTAGAACTGCTTTTGCTGCATCCCATAGGTTTTGGGTCGTCGTGCTTTCATTGTCATTTGTTTCTAGGTATTTTTTGATTTCCTCTTTGATTTCTTCAGTGATCTCTTGGTTATTTAGTAGTGTACTGTTTAGCCTCCATGTGTTTGGTTTTTTTACAGATTTTTTCCTGTAATTGATATCTAGTCTCATAGTGTTGTGGTCAGAAAAGATACTTGATACGATTTCAGTTTTCTTAAATTTACCAAGGCTTGATTTGTGACCCAAGATACGATCTATCCTGGAAAATGTTCCATGAGCACTTGAGAAGAAAGTGTAATCTGCTGTTTTTGGATGGAATGTCCTATAAATATCAATTAAGTCCATCTTGTTTAATGTATCATTTAAAGCTTGCGTTTCCTTATTTATTTTCATTTTGGATGATCTGTCCATTGGTGAAAGTGGGGTGTTAAAGTCCCCTACTATGATTGTGTTACTGTCAATTTCCCCTTTTATGGCTGTTAGCATTTGCCTTATGTATTGAGGTGCTCCTATGTTGGGTGCATAAATATTTACAATTGTTATATCTTCCTCTTGGATTGATCCCTTGGTCATTATGTAGTGTCCTTCTTTGTCTCTTGTAATAGTCTTTATTTTAAAGTATTTTGTCTGGTATGAGTATTGCTACTCCAGCTTTCTTTTGATTTCCATTTGCATGGAATATCTTTTTCCATCCCCTCACTTTCAGTCTGTATGTGTCCCTAGGTCTGAAGTGGGTCTCTCGTAGACAGCATATGTATGGGTCTTGTTTTTGTATCCATTCAGCCAGTCTATGTCTTTTGGTTGGAGCATTTAATCCATTTACATCCAAGGTAGTTATCGATATGAATGTTCCTATTACCATTTTCTTAATTGTTTTGGGCTTGTTATTGTAAGTCTTTTCCTTCCTTGTGTTTCCTGCCTAGAGAAGTTCCTTTAGCATTTGTTGTAGAGCTGGTTTGGTGGTGCTGAATTCTCTTAGCTTTTGCTTGTCTGTAAAGATTTTCATTTCTCTATCGAATCTGAATGAGATCCTTGCTGGGTAGAGTAATCTTGATTGTAGGTTTTTCCCTGTCATCACTTTAAATATGTCCTGCCACTCCCTTCTGGCTTGCAGAGTTTCTGCTGAAAGATCAGCTGTTAACCTTATGGGGATTCCCTTGTATGTTAATTGTTGCTTTTCCCTTGCTGCTTTTAATATTTTTTCTTTGAATTTAATTTTTGATAGTTTGATTAAGATGTGTCTTGGAGCGTTTCTCCTTGGATTTATCCTGTATGGGACTCTCTGCATTTCCTGGACTTTATTGACTATTTCCTTACCCATATTAGGGAAGTTTTCAACTATAATCTCTTCAAATATTTTCTCAGTCCCTTTTTTTTCCTCTTCTTCTTCTGGGACCCCTGTAATTCGAATGTTGGTGCGTTTAATGTTGTCCCAGAGGTCTCTGAGATTGTCCTCAACTCTTTTCATTCTTTTTTCTTTATTCTGCCCTGTGGTAGTCATTTCCACTATTTTATCTTCCAGGTCACTTATCCGTTTTTCTACCTCAGTTATTCTGCTATTGATTCCTTCTAGAGAATTTTTAATTTCATTGATTGTGTTGTTCATCATTGTTTGTTTGCTCTTTAGTTCTTCTAGGTCCTTGTTAAACGTTTCTTGTATTTTCTCCATTCTATTTCCAAGATTTTGGATCATCTTTAATATCATTACTGTGAATTCTTTTTCGGGTAGACTGCCTATTTCCTCTTCATTTGTTTGGTCTGGTGGGTTTTTCCCTTGCTCCTTCATCTGCTGTGTATTTTTCTGTCTTGTCATTTTGCCTAACTTACTGTGTTTGGGGTCTCCTTTTCACAGGCTGCAGGTTCGTAGTTCCTGTTGTTTTTGGTGTCTGCTCCCAGTGGGTAAGGTTGGTTCAGTGGGTTGTGTAGGCTTCCTGGTGGAGGCGAGTGGTACCTGTGTTTTGGTGGACGTGGCTGGATCTTGTCTTTCTGGTGGGCGGGACCGCGTCCGGTGGTGTGTTTTGGGGTGCCTGTGATCTTATTATGATTTTAGGCAGCCTCTCTGCTAATGGGTGGGGTTGTGTTCCTGTCTTGCTAGTTGTTTGGCATAGGGTGTCTAGCACTGTAGCTTGCTGGTCATTGAGTGGAGCTGGGTCTTAGCGTTGAGATGTAGATCTCTGAGAGGGCTTTCGCTGTTTGATATTACGTGGGACCGGGAGGTCTCTGGTGAACCAATGTCCTGAACTCAGCTCTCCCACCTCAGAGGCTCAGGCCTGACACCCAGCCGGAGCAGCAAGACCCTGTCAGCGACACGGCTGTGCACGCCCCGCGTCCTCCTCAGAACCCTAGGTTTCATCCCCTCCCAAAGATATCTGTGTCCTGTGAATACATTAGGACACAGACATCTTTGGGAGGGGCCACTGTTCTGCCTACAGCAGGGTCAGACCATTGAATACAGTGGTCAGCATGGGGCTGGGCCCCCTGTTGGTGGTCACTGAAGGCAGGGTCTGGGTATTGGGTTGTGGCGCGCCACCTGCAGAAGCAGCCATCCATCAGGACACCCTGAAATAGGCACGTCTTAAAAATCACACTTAGGCAGCAGTGTCTGGTTTGCCTTTCATTCGTGGTCCCTCATTTGCCCCTCACTCCATCTCTGGGAGAGATGGTATCATTTCATTATTCATGGGGAGACTGAGGCTCAAGTGGGGTCGTGGTAGGATCCCATGGCTCTAGGTGGCAGGATCAGGATTCCAGCCAAAGCCCTTTGTCCAGAAATTCTCTTCCCTTCCCACAGAGCCTTTGTCAACACTGTTGACAGCAGGTGCTATGGCCCTAAATATATGGACCTTTTAGAGCCATCCAGATAAGTCCATGGTCCAGAGTTGTACCCACTCCCTGCCCCAGCCTCTGAGACCAGAGAAAAGGCAGGACTTACACATAAAGCAAGGAAGAGAAAGAGAGACTGAGCTTAGCATGGGTTTCGGGTGGACAAATGCAACACTGAGGACACAGAAACTGGCTACATAATCCCTGAAGCAACTCAGGCCGCTGGGCTGCAGGCCGCTCGCTCCCCAGATCCTGCGTGCCTGGTCCTCCAGGCACTGGGGATGAAACGGTCCCCAAGTGTGGCAACACCCAGCCCTCCTGGAGCTCGCCGCTCTAGTGTCGGGGGAGACTGTCAGTGAGCTGCTAGCAAGGAGGAGAGGAAACGATCACGTGGTGCTCGCACTGTTCTCAGCCCCGCATGTGAAATTAACCCACTCATTCCTCATAATAACCCTTTGAAGTCTTCACTGTTTTCATTTCCATTTCGCAGGTGAGACAACCGAGGCACAGAGAGGGGAACAGCTTGCTCAAGGTCCCGCAAAGAGCGCATGGCTTTGAACCCAGGCAGTCAAGTTCTGGAATCCATGCCTCTCACCACCGGGGTGTAAACAAAGGACGCAGGTGGTGGGAAAGCCAGGAGAAAAGGAAAGCAGGGATCGGGAGTCCCCTGCCCTGGGCTTCATAGGCAGGAAGCTGCTCTGATAAGGTGGCATCTGAGCAGAGACATGAAGGGAGCGGGGGAGAGAGCCTGGCACAGGGGGAAAGAAGGCTCCAGAGAAGGGCAGCAGCAAGGGCAAGGCGAGGTGAGAGGGTGCCCGGTGCTTCCCAGGAACAAGGAGGAGGCCACGGGAAGCTGTTGAGGGACGGGCCTCCTGAGAGGCGTGCAGGGCCGGGGTTGAAGCTGTTGGTGTTAATGAGTGGGCAGCCTCTGGTACTTCACTGTGAAATCTACAGCCGTAAGACTCATTTTCTTCTCTGAATGTGGTGAGACAGGGGAGTCCAAGAAACTCAAATACGAGAGCAAAACTGCAGGTCCTTTCTCCACACCTCAGTAAAATGAAAGTTGAAGAAAGTGGAAGACTCATCTGGAGACCCCAACTTTTCCAGAAGGCTTTCTTCTGGTTCACGTGCCAGTTGGGGTGGAAGACTTCGCTGGTCCCCTGTCGCTCCCTTTCTCAGCTGAATGTTTAGACGGGGGGGAGGGTGCCAGGAGAAGGGCGGAGGGAGAGGGAACGCCTTCTGGCTCCTCCCCAGAGATGGGGAGATGGGGAGGAGGCCTGTGGCAGGCTGAATAAGGGTCCCCAAAGTTGTCCACATCCTCATCCCCGGAACCTGTGACCACGTTATCTTACATGGCAAAAGGGATTCGGCAGACGTGATTAAATTAGGGGTCCTGAGCTGGGGAGATTATCCTGGATTGTCGGGCTCTGTGGGCCCAGTGCAATCACAAGGGTCATTGGAAGATGGAAGAGGTAGGCAAGAGAGTCAGAACCAAAGAGACGGCAGCACAAGAAAGACTCAGCCCAGCATTGCCGGAGGAAGAGGCCATGAGCCAAAGAATGTGAGCAGCTTCTAGGCAAGGAAAAAGGCAAGCTTCCAGAAGGAACAGAGCCCTGCCGACACCTTGACATGGGCCCAGTGAGACCTACTGCAAACTTCTGACCTCCAGAGCTATAAGAGCATAAATCTGGGTTGTTTTAAGACACTACATTTGGGGTCATTTATTTCAACATCAATAGGAAACTGGGGACTTCCCTGGTGGCGCAGTGGTTAAGAATCCGCCTACCAGTGCAGGGGACACGGGTTTGAGCCCTGGACCGGGAAGATCCCACATGCCGCGGAGCAACTAAGCCCTTGCACCACAGCTACTGAGCCTGCACTCTAGACCCCGCGAGCCACAACTACTGAAGCCCGTGCGCCTAGAGCCTGTGCTCCGCAACAAGAGAAGCCACCGCAATGAGAAGCCCACTCACCACAACAAAGAGTAGCCCCAGCTCGCCACAACTAGAGAAAGCCTGCGTGCAACGAAGATCCAATACAGCCAAAAAACAATTAATTAATTAATTAATTAATTTTTTAAAACTAGGAAACTAATATAGACAGTAGAAGGTCTCCGGGATGCTCTGATGGGTGCCCAGCCCTAACCAAGCACTCACCCCTGAGACCCTGCACATCCCTCCCTGGAAGCAGAACTTCATTTCTCAGCTCAGAAATGCTGTGGCATCCACTGGGCTATAGCAGCCACAGTGGGTGGGACGGGCCTGACCAGGAGACCAGCCTGCCGCCACGCTGCGCCTTTGGCCCGGCTTCCATGAGGCCTGGCATGAGTTGGCAGCAGTGTCGGTGAGCTGGTTGAATTAAGATCTAGAATGGAGGTCAGCCCAAGGTCATAGCTGTGAAGACAGTGGACATTCTGTAAGTAAACAAGTGGCCACAGACTCTAGGTAATGTACCTTTCAGAAGAGAGCAGCAAGCCAGGCTATCAGCTGATCTGGGCATCCTTCTTTCTTTAAGATTGGATGCATTTACTGAAATTGTGTGGTTTGAGTTTCCTGCTTTGAATTCTGGAACGGCATGTTTTTCAAGCTTTACTTTCCACCTCTGGGTGTTTCTCATTAATCTTTTTTTTTTTTTCTGCTGCGTCGGGTCTTTGTTGCTCTGCGCGGGCTTCCTCTAGTTGCAGCGAGCGGGGGCTACTCTTTGTTGCACAGGCTTCTCATTGCGGTGGCTTCTCTTGTTGCGGAGCATGGGCTCTAGGCACGCAGGCTTCAGTAGTTGCAGCACACGGGCCCTACAGCTCGCGGACTTCAGTAGTTGTGGCGTATAGGCTTAGTTGCTCCGTGGCATGTGGGATCCTCCCGGACCAGGGATTGAACCCGTGTCCCCTGCGTTGGCAGGCGGATTCTTAACCACTGCGCCACCAGGGAAGTCCCCATTAATCTTTCAGTCTCAGAGAAAGTCTATCATTAGGTCTGTTTTCTTACTAGAGAAAAGGCTCCCATGCGGGCAGCCTCTAGCCCAATCCTGTAAAGCACCTGCTTGGAGTTGTGTTTCCCAGGTCACCCCGAGAAGGGGGATTCAGATCTTGGTGGCAGTTCCCTGGGGAATGTGTTATTCTGTCGTTTGTAATTCTCAAACTTCAGTGTGCATGAGAATCAGCTGGGAAGCTTGTTGAAAATGCAGAATTCCTGGTCTGGGGTGGGGCCTGGGAATCTGTATTTTAACTTCAGTGCTTGTGATGTTGGGGGGTGTCTTTGAGAAACACAGCGACTCTGATGAAGCCCAGAAGACAAGTCCTCACCCTCCCAGGCGACTGTGGGCTTTGCACGCCTGGTTTGGGGTGTGTTTCTGTGCGTGTGTATGTGTGCACCCATGTTTGTGGAAGTTTACCAAACACTCCTTTGGTATAAGTCTGGGTCTAATGCATGTCAAGTGGTCATCATGTTAATTTTCTCCACGGCCTTCTGCAGTCTACTGTTATTTGTTCCTTATTCCTGACGAAGAAACGGAAGCCCGGGCTGTTAAGTTACCCACACTTACTAAACGTAGAACAGGCGTTCTAGTTCAGCCAGACCCCACACCCAGGACCTGTTCATAAGGACTGGAACCTGCAAGTGGAAAGGCAGCCCCAAGCCCCTCTTTTTCCCACGGTCTGTGTCAGTGGTGCCGTCTTTAGTCAAAGGCTAAAGGAGTAGGGGAGAATGGGTAATACCAAAAACCGAGGCGTAATGGGAAGGAAATCCAAAAGAGGGGATATATGTATATGTATGGCTGATTCATTTTGCTGTACAGTAGAAACTAACACAACATGGGAAAGCAACTATACTCCAATAACAATTAGTTTAAAAAAAAAAAAAACACCAAGGCGTAGGAATGGTCTGGTAGAGTGCATTGGAATATTTTTGTAATCGATTTTTCTCCTCTTGACCCTCCCTTTCTCTCCCGCCTCTCCCCCCTTCTCTTATTCTCTGTCCCTCTCAAGACACCCTCTTCCAGCTGCCTGCTCCTCGAAACCTGAAGGTTCACCTGTACAACGCCCAGCAGGCTCTGAGCTGGGAGCCCGTGTCCCTGCACAACGACACAAGGCCGGTGGTCTACCAGGTGCAGTATAAATAGTAAGCGACATTTCTGTTGGCATTCTTACCGGGAGCTGGGGTTGGGAGGTTGTTTCGGAACCTGAGGCCAGCTGCTTGTTCTTGCCTCTTGGCAGGATTGTAAGCAAATCCATGGGAAGCAGATAGTTCTCTTGTACTTTTTACATCTCCAAGGACAGAGATTTCACAACACCCCACGCATCTGAAGGCTGAAAGGACGCTGGCCATCAGAGAACTCAGCTGTCTAACCACATGGCTGCTTAGTTTGGTGGAAGTTGACTCATCGGTTTCAAGAGAAGATGTATAAAAAGCCTTCCTGTCTTGAAAGGGCAAGAGGCATCTTTTGGTCTTCATCTTTTTCAGGTGTCAAAATCTGGTTTATTTAGGCTTGTGGGCCAAATTTGGTCTAATAAGGAAGTTATTCATCTAATGAACTATTAATTCTCAGCTTCTAAACTGGTGTTCCATTTTGCAATTTATTCCAGCCCCTCATTCTGTCTCTCACCTTCTTTTCAAGCTTTTTTACAGTTTGCCATCATTTGATTTGCAGTATAGACACATAGGGGAAGAAGAAAGGCAAAATCCAAGTCCTTGTTTACCTTGTTCAATGAATTAAGTGAAGACTAAGTTAAAATTATTGTGGGAATTCCCTCGCAGTCCAGTGGTTAGGACTCCACTCTTCCAATGCACAGGGCATGAGTTCAATCCCTGGTCGGGGAACAAAGATCCTGCATGCCACACGGTGCGCCAAAAAAAAAAAAAATTATCAGCTAAGTCATTTTTAGATTACTAAATAAACAAAATTTTTAAAAATAGGAATGCTCAGTGCTTTTGAGAATGTGGCTGGTGGATACAGTGCTGGATCAGGATCAATTATGAGCACAGCCCCCTTAGAAAACACTTCTACTATTCACTTAGAGTCTAGGGATGTCCATGTTACTTTTATCCTAGGCAGACAGTACAAACCCCCCATCAGAATAAAAAACAAACTTATATTCATGAAGATATACTGATACATTGAAGTGTCTATGCATGTCCATTAGCAGGAAGGCGGCAAACTGTGTCAAGTTAACTTGTGGATGAACCCTTAGGTGACCAGTAAAAAGGGTAGTTATGTGTCACGTGACAGCAGGTGCAACTGTATGCGATTTGGAATGAGTCTATGGTCAAGAACAGGTAGGCAATGTAGAAAAATTACAGATGGTTAATTTGTTAGAGGAGTAGTTTCCAGATGACTTCGTTTTCATCATTAACTGTCCATTGTAACGATACTTGCTTAACAAAAATTCTGAACTGGGATTTGAGTCCTATCTCTGGATCGCATTTATCTATTTCTTAAGTAATCATAAATTACAAACATGATCATCTGTAATAAACGGACCAGTCCATGAGGACCGGCTACATAATTTGTGGGGCTCGGTGCAAAATGAAAATGTGAGGCCCCTTGTGAAAAAACTATTGGGAATTTCAGGATGGTAAAGCAGAGCTTCAAACCAGGTGCCCTCCTAGGAGTACAGCTTTGTGCCGCTGCACAGGTCACATGCCTGTGAAGCTGGCCCTGCTTGGCATTTAGTAAATATGGTATCTTAGAGCCATACAAGAAGATTTCAGTAAGAGGAAGTCACAGCTGATCTGTTGACTAGCATTCCTTAGCCTTGACTGGGGAAGTACATTTGTGGGTTGACAGAGCGCCTCTAAATATTAGAAGTATTTGTTAAAGCCTTTGACAGTTTCACATCACAGACCAACCTGTTTCACTGTGTTTTCTATTTGGAAAGCATTTTGTAGATATTTTTTCAGGTTAGAGGTTGGTTTTGGTAAAAGAAACAAAGAGGTGTGCTGAATGTGAATGTCCCTATTTGGAAATGCTGAGGGGGTCACTGAAAACTCAAACAGAGGCTAATTTTGTTTTCTTTTCCAATTACAGATTTGATCATGCAAGAGGGCCTTTGCTTTTTTTGTTGGTTTGTTTCTAGATACTTTCACTTGTTTAGGACATTTTAGCTACATTAAATAATTTAATTTTGAGGCTTGTGGGACTTACAAGTTTCCATTCTGTTTCTCTCCAGTAAAACATCACTATAATTATAAATAAACGTGCCTCTGTTTTTTGACAGTCACAGTAGCAAAGCCAAAATTACGTAGAGCACTTTGTGGGAAAATTTTAAGTTTAAATCAGAAGTTGCAGATCACGTGGCCTAAAGTCTGTGTTTGGTCCACAATGTTTAATTTTTTTTTCCAATTAGTGCCAACATTTAAAAATCTGGAGATTTCACTTAAAAAAAAAAAAAGAACCGAATTTCTGTTTTTTCTTGAAAATAAAGACAGGCAGACAGCGGGGCCCTTTCTAGGTCACACCCCACTTGCCCTGCTGCCAGGCCAGGACCTGCCTCGCCCAGTCTTCCCAATGCATTTTTTAAATTTCATTGTTTCATCATTTTAATAGCAATACATTTTCTTTATAGAAAACGTGGAAAACCCAGAAAAGTAAAAAGAATAAAATTAAAACAACCTGGTGTCCAAGAAAAATCACTATTCTCATTTTAGTGTATTTCTCTCTAGACTTTTTTTTCTAAATACATGCAGTTGTTTGCAAATGTGCCAGCTTGTGTGTAAGACTGAAACAAAACTGGGGTTACACTTCTGGGTCCTGTTTCCTTTTTTTTTTTTTCCTTTTAACAATGTAGTTAAGCATGTAGCCACTTTTTTCATACAGTTATTTCTGTGTGAACATTTGTATTCTATGTTCTGTTATATGATGTATCACTCATGACTTTTTTAACTTTTCCTCACTCACGAGTGGTATATAAATAGTTGACAGTTTGCGACTGTTATAAGTAATGTCCTCAGACATAAATCGTGTCTGATTGTTTTCTTACATTTCTGGAAGATGACTTGCTGGGTTCAAAGGGAAGAAACTTCATCATTTTTGGAAGTGATGTAACAGAGGCTGGACAGTGAAATCATTGTTTGCCCAGGTGTTTAACAAACATTTAGATGGTGCTTACTAGGCATCAGGCCCTGATCCAGGCACTTTCCTGGTGTCCACTGTTTCAACTGTCAAGACAACCCTGAGAGTCAGATGCTATAGTTCATCCCATCTTATAGATAAGAAGACTGAGGAACAGAGAAGTGAAGTAACTGGGATTTGAACCCACGTAATCTGGCCCCAGAGTCCGTGTGTTTAATCATTATGCTGTTCTCCCTCTCATGAAGAAGTTGCTTTCAAAATTAGGTAAAAGGGACAGAGGCCATCCACATGAGTACATTGCCAGGAGCCAGGACTACTTGCTGGGTAAGGCTCAGACTGGCTGATTCAACATAAGCCTGGGCAAGAGGGTGGGAGTCCAGACATGGGCAGTGCCACGCTCGTGAGGCTGTGTCCATTTCATTATCCATTTAAATGGGGCCAAAAAATAAAAAATAAAAAATAAATAAAGGGGGCCCACAGCACCTTATTTTTACCCTTTGCAATTAGATGGGGAGGCCACATTCCGGAACTCCACTTCCCCCCCCCCCCCCCCCGCAAACTGCTGACCTTCATGTGTCAGCTGTCATTTAAATTCGGATGACTTGTGCCCTTTTAAACCCCTTTTTTGAGAAACACTTTTAAAAAGTAGTTCTGAAATTCAACGGATTTCTGTGTATTGATTTTGTAACCTGCAACTTTACCAAATTCATTGATGAGCTCTAGTAGTTTTCTGGTAGCGTCTTTAGGATTTTCTATGTATAGTATCATGTCATCTGCAAACACTGACAGTTTAACTTCTTTTCGAATTTGGATTCCTTTTATTTCTTTTTCTTCTCTGATTGGCTAGGACTTCCAAAACTATGTTTAATAAAAGTGGCGAGAGTGGACCTCCTTGTCTTGTTCCTGACCTTAGAGGAAATGCTTTCAGCTTTTCACCCTTGAGTCTGATGTTCGCTGTAGGTTTGTCATATATGGCCTTTATTATGTTGAGGTATGTTCCCTCTCTGAGAGTTTTTATCATAAATGGGTGTTGAATTTTCTCAAAAGCTTTTTCTACATCTATTGAAATGATCATATGGTTTTTATTCTTCAATTTGTTGATATGGTGTATCACACTGATTGATTTGAGGATATTGAAAAAACCTTGCATCCCTGGGATAAATATGAAAGGGGCAAGCTTGGAGGTGAGGGGAGGACATGGTACATGGGTGGTCAGTTCCCTGGCGAATCAGGGAGAGGGCCTTTTGCCCCAGTTCAACAGCTGGGATTGGCAGGGAGAAGGTTATAGTATCTTTAAGTATCTGTATAACTTAAAAAAAAAATCACTTACCCCCTTGTGAAGCACACCACCCCCAGTCTGAGAGGGGGTGTCTGTGGTTTTTGGTCCCTTTCCCGATTAGGGCCTGTGACCCCAGGGCGTGATGGTATGTGAGTATGGTGGGCATCTTCTGTGGAATCCCTGGCCACACATCTTGATGTGGCGTTCATCTGGTCACCCGCCACATTAGCAGAAGATAAGTCTCCAGGCAGGGTCAGAGGTACACTCAGAAGCACATGTGTGAGAGCTGGTGGCCGTGACCCCCCAGCCTTATCTCTCCTGTCTCCCCTGGCCTTGCTTTCCAGGCCAGAGTTGCTGTCCCGGGCATAGCCTGTCCCTAGAGGGGACACTGCCTGCTGCCGCACTACTGAGGCTTCTAGAGCTACCTCCCTGCCTTTTCTCAAGTCAGTCACCTAAGGACAGAGCTCAGAGTCAGCGAGTAGAATCCCACGTGGGCGGGTGGCATTGGGACTCTGGGGAATGCATTCTCACTTACAAGGACGCATGGCCTTACATTTGGCAAAGTTTTCATGTGGCCAAGACTCTCTTTAAATGGGCAGCCATGGGGTGAAAACAAACTCTACGCCAGCAGGAAGTATGGGTATGGTTTGTATGAACACTGTATCATTCCTAAGACATAGGCTACAGAGGTTGAGTTTGAAGCATTAAAATCAACTGTAGAACAAAATGGCAGAAAATGTTTGCAAATCATATATCTGATAAGGGACTTGTATCCAGAATGTATAAAGAACTCTTACAACTCAAAATTAAAAGGCAAATAACCCAATTAAAATATAGACAAAGGATCTGAGTAGACAGTTCTCCAAAGAAGATATGCAAATAGCCAATAAGCACATGAAAAGATACTCAACATCATTAGTCGCCAGGGAAAATATAGCCACTTGGATGGCTACAATAAAAAAGGCATGGGCTTCCCTGGTGGTGCTGTGGTTAAGAATCCACCTGCCAATGCAGGGGACACGGGTTCAAGCCCTGGTCCGGGAAGATCCCACATGCCGCAGAGCGACTAAGCCCGTGCGCCACAACTACTGAGCCTGCACTCTAGAGCCCGCGAACCATGACTACTGAGCCCGTGTACCACAACTACTGAAGCCCACGCGCCTAGAGCCCTTGCTCTGCAACAAGAGAAGCCACCGCAATGAGAAGCCCGCGCACCGCAACGAAGAGTAGCCCCTGCTCGCCGCAACTAGAGAAAGCCCGCACGCAACAATGAAGACCCAATGCAGCCAAAAATAAATAAATAAAATAAATAAGTTTATAAAAATAAAAAATTAAAAAAGCATAATAACAAGTGTTGGTGAGGATAAGGAGAAATTGGAACCCTTATACATTGTGGGTGGGAATGTAAAATGGTGCAGCTACTTTGGAAATCAGTTAAAAATAGTTACCATATGACCCGGCAAGTCCACTCCTAGGTATACACCCCAGAGAACTGAACATAAGTTCACAAAGAAATTTCCATGTAAATATTCTTAGCATTGTTCACAATAGCCAAAAAGTGGAGACAACCCACACGCCCATCAGCAGATCAGTGGATAAACTAAATGTGGTATGTACATACAATGGGACATTATTTGGTCATAAGAAGGGATGAAGTACTGATACATGCTACAACATGTATCACGCTTGAAAACATACTAAGTAAAACAGGCTAAGTGAAGGGCACTAGTCACAAAAGACCACATAGTTTACGATTCTATTTCTATGAAATGTCCAGAACAGGCAAATCCATAGAGATAGAAAGTAGATCAATGGTAGCCTAGGGCTTGCGGGGTGGAGGAAATGGAGAGTGATTGCTGTAGGTGCAGGGGTTTTTAGGGGATGATGAACTGGATTGAAATGGATTGTGGTGAGGCTGCACAACCCTGTGAATTTACTGAAATCCATTGAATTGTACACTTTAAATGGGGGTAGTGTATGGTATGTGAGCTATGTCTCAATCGAAAACATCGAATTAAAAACTCATCTCTGGGGAAACTGTTATATGTGATCGAAGAGAGACTTGTGCAAAGTAAAATCCTTCTTCCCTTTGCAGCAGCACTAGTAGTACCTGGTATGACGTCAACAAAAAAGACAGCAGGGTGGATTGTACGAACCTCACCGGGACAGAGTGTAACTTTACCGCAAACAGCCTCTTGGAGGGTTTCCCACGGCATTTCAACATCTCTTTACGCGTCCGAGCTAAGCTGGGGGACCTCGTCTCTGCCTGGGTAAAGGCACCTTGGTTCGAACACTATCGGAATGGTAAGACGACTTGGGTACAAACTTCCTTTAACGTTTGCAGGTTTTCTTCACTTTCCTCTTCGCTGAGCGGTACTGACTCCACGCCCCTCCGTCCTGCCTCTCACCCTAAATAACCAGCACCCAGGTGGGTATGATGGTCAAACCCGAGTACTGACCACGGAAGCTGACGCTAGGGGAGGGTGATTTGCTAGACCTGGAAGTTGTCAAACCCCAGCCTGCAGGTCAAATCCCGCCCGCCAACCGGTTTTTGTAAAGTTTTATTGGAAAGAAAATGTGTTATATATGTACAATGGAATACTACTCAGCCATAAAAAAAGAATGAAATAATGCCATTTGCAGCAACATGGGTGGACCTAGAGATTATCATATAAGTGAAGTAAGTCAGAGGAAGAAATATTGTATGATATCTCTTACATGGGGAATCTAAAAAAATGATACAGATGAACTTATTTACAAAACAGAAACAGACTCACAGACATAGAAAACAAACTTACGGTTACCCAAGTGGAAAGGGGGGGAGGGATAAATTTGGAGTATGGGATTAAGATATACACACTGCTATATATAAAACAGATAAACAACAAGGACCTACTGTATAGCACAGGGAACTTGTAATAACCTATAATGGAAAAGAATCTGAAAAAGAATACATGTATAACTGAATCACGTTGCTGTACACCTGAAACTAACACAATATTGTAAATCAACTATACTTCAATTTTTAAAAAAAAGTTTTATCGGAATGCAGTTTCCCCATCTTTTCATATACTGTCTATGGCTGCTTCCAAGCTGCAACAGGTGAGCTGAGTAGTCGCAACAGGGGCTGCGTGACCAGTCAGAGCCTAAATTCACTCTGGTGCTTTACTGAGAAAGTTTGCTAACCTCTGTGCTGGAGGGAATACTAGCATATTGGCTTCACTGATCACTGTTACATGGCACAACTTCTTTTATGTTCAGGAAAGATTTTAATTTAGCCTTGAACAGTACCTGGCACATAGCAGAAAATATCTGTGGAATGATTGAATGAACAGATATGCTCCCAGATATTGGAAGGGAGCATGAGAGTCGTCAGACAATAGTTTATAGATTTGTTCCTGCAATGATTCATTCTTCACATGGTCAGCCGTGCCTAATGTTTCTCTGCTGTCTATGCAAACACAAAGTATGGAACTTCTTGGGATCCTGATTCAAACTAAACAGAGGTATAAGACGATTGAGGAAATGTGATCGCTGTCTAGATCTTTGATGACTTATTAAGCAATTGTTGCTTAATATACCTAATATATATATATTAGGTATATATATTAGGTATATACCTAATATACTTCAGGTGTTATAATGGTATTTTGTTATGTTTTTTTAAAAAGGCGGGGAGTCTGGTCTTTTCAAGATACATACTGAAGTATTTACAGATGCAATGATGTAATGTCTGAGATTCCTTCAAAATAATCCAGAGAGTGGGAGGGGCAAGGTGGTCCTTACAAGGTGGATGGGCACAGGAGAAACAAAACCGGTCAGGACTTGACGGTTGCTTTAAAGTTGGGTGATGAGTACATGAACTTTGTTTACAGTCTTCTCTCTACTTTCTATATGTTTGACATTTTCTGTAATAGAAGCTAAGAAAGGGACTTTCCTGGTGGTACGGTGGTTAAGACTCCACACTCCCAGTGCAGGGGGCCCGGGTTCGATCCCTGGTCAGGGAACTAGATCCCACATGCGTGCCGCAACTAAGAGTTCGCATACCGCAACTAAGACCCAGCACAACCAGATAAATAAATAAGTAAATATTTTTTTAAAAAATTATTTAAAAAAAAAAGGTTTTTGCTAGCAATTTGAGGATGGTACGAGAAGACAGTGCAGTCCCTGCTGGCTGGTCTTCTGTGGACAAGTCATTTGTCCCTGAGTGGAGAACCATCACACATCTGAGCTATCAAGCGTCACCAAAGTGGGAATTAGTGGGGAAAAAGTAACGGTGGTATCAGAAGCAGGGCCTGTCATGAAGTCGCTGGTCTGTCCTCCCGGCCAGAGCTGGGCAGCCATGCCCTCGGTTAGTTACTGGTGGGATGTCACTGGTAAACTTCAAGACAGTGGTGTTCTCCGAGCCCATCGCTGCTTGCAGCACTTGCGGTCGAGTCAGGATGGGTAACCAACTTGAAGATGCTTTACTGAGGGTAGAGGGATGAGATGGTGCCTGAAGGGGGCAGGCTTTGGCATCACATAAACTTGGGTTCAAATCCCAACACTGCCACTTACCGGCTGTCACTCTGGGCAAGTAATGTCCCTCTGGGCTTCAGTTTCCCCCTCTGGGAAATGGGGATGGCCTTCTGTGGGTGTTACATAGATCTGTGTGGACGCGGATGTAAAGTCCGTGTTGCCAGGTTTAGGGTGATCGCTCAGTCTGTGGACACTGCTATCAGCAGTGACCCATAGATCCACTGAGCCCTCCTGCAGGGCCCAGAGAAAAGGCAGACTCATCACGTTGGTATCAGATTCTCCGTCTGGCACGCCCTTCAGAAAGGCAGGTCTTTCGGTGCTGACCTGGCAGCGGTTAAGTGATTAGTCATCCAGGCTCCCATGCCCACTCCGGTGGGTAAGTCACAGAAAAGTCTAGAGCATCTGCTCAGCGGGGGCCTGGGCCTGCAGGTCCGCATGTTGTTGCATGCTCCAGTCACTTGACTTTCAGAAGCATAGCTTGAAGACGTGCATGCCATCATCTGTGAGCAGGTTTAGTGAGAGCTTTTTGTTTCACACAGCTAATCCGCTAACATCGCTGTGGCTTGAGGTGGGCCAGGCCCGACCCTGTATCTGTCTGGACTTAGTTCCTCCACCAGAACAAAGGAGATGAGAGGGCATGAGTGCAAACCCTGCAGGGACCAGTTACTTTTACACACAGAGAAAGGTGACCAGAACACATGCCTAACCCTCCCCAACCTGGGAGAGCCCAGGGCAGAGCGTGGAAGCGAGAGAGACATCCAGCCCCACTTTGGTGAACGCAGAACTGTTCACCGTGATATGATCATCTGTGTGTGTAGAAGGTGCAGAAACAGGCCTCTTAGAACTTGGAGGACACAACCTGTACTTTGATCTGAGTTCCTCAGGTTAATTATACAATTTAAATGCTCACCTGATAAATGCTGTAATCTTCCTTCTAAGAGCATATTATGAGCCATAGTCCTTGGCTGTCCTGTGACTTATATGAAAAGCCTTAACAAATAGACGTATGATGGTAATATTTCTCAGTTATTATATTTAAGCATTGTATTAGAAAGAGCTAGAAGATAAACGTATTTAAAAGTTTGTAAACACCACTTTTGGTGGGCTAACAAAATCTTTTCCCTCTCTGCATGAAAATTTGACCTTTGGTTAACCTTCCAGCTCTCTGGAAACCTGATAAAGGTGGCATACGAACCACGTTATCTTTTTTTCTTTTTTTATTGGGGTGTAGTTGTTTTACGATGTTGTGTTAGTTTCTACTATACAGCGAAGCGAATTAGAGTTCCCCATGCTATACAGCAGGTTCTTATTAGTTATCTATTTTATACATATTAGTGTGTATACGTCAATCCCAATCTCCCAATTCATCACACCACTACCCCGCCACTTTCCCCCTTGGTGTCCATCCGTTTGTTCTCTACATCTGTATTTCTGCCTTGCAAACCGGTTCATCTGTACCATTTTTCTAGATTCCACATATATGCGTTAATATACGATATTTGTTTTTCTCTTTCTGACTTACTAGCATTGCTTATGGTCAGAAGGACCTCTGGTTGGTAAATAGCACTTCAACCAGGCCAGTCTTAACCACCTGGTAGGAAACCGTATCTGGGGCACTGCTGAGTGAAGGGGTTCTTGTAACTGGGCGTGTCCCTTGTGGGGACTCTGGAAACTCTTCTTGTGGAATTGTGATGAGAAATACTGGCTCTTGTGGTTGAGCCAGGGAGTGCCCTGTACCTGCCCGATGTGGGTGTCAGATCCTTGCACCTGAGCTGTCTCCTGGGGGTGGGCAGGCGCGGCCATGTGGACAACTGTGAGGACCCCTCCTTCCACTGAAGGCCAGAAACCCCTGGTGCCACTCTGTAGCTCCACTGGGCTTCCTGCCCTGTAGCCTTCCAAGTAAATCTGGTGCCCAGAACAGCCTCTGGTAGTCTGAATGCAATCTCATTGCATATATAAATATGTGCATGTGTGTATATACTAAATATAATTACATGTACAATATACATATTCTGTATATATATATATGATGTACATGTGTATGTATATATATGTATCTACGTATATACATAGACTGATTGATTGATTTTGTTTGTAATTCTATTTCAGCCACCATCGGGCCTCCAGAAGACATCTGGGTGACCCCAGAAGAAGGCTCCCTTATCATCAGGTTTTCTTCTCCCTTTGATGTCCCTGCCTCCGTGGCCTTTTTTTTGTATTATGTCTACTACTGGGAAAAGGCAGGAATCAAACAGGCAAGAGCATTTTTCTTCTTTGTTTTTGAGTTTCATTTCTTTGGAGTTTCTGGATAGCAAAAGAAAGTCTCCTTTAAAATGGCCCAGGGCACCAGGGTATTGCAGTGTCCCCTTAGGCTGAGCCTTAGCGGTTTTGAGCCTCCTCTTCAGGACCTCTGTTCTCACTGTGCTGAGACTCCCCTCCCGCCAGACCCATCTGCAGGGCTCTCTCCGCCTGGTGTCACGTGGTCCCCATGATCTGGGTCTGGACTCAGCCGGTGACCAGGGTGCCTTTGCCACACTCCGGAGTTTGGGGAGGTTCTGTGGGCCTGTTTCTACGGCAATGAATTTACTACTGCAGCCTGCAAGGTTTAACTATATGAATTCTCTGGTTTGAATGGTCTGCAAAGAGGACAATGTGAATAGGTGAAAAGTCTACTGGAAGGAGAGAGAGTGTTCTAGGGAGAAGGGCCAGTAGGTTTGAAAAGGCTCGGCACATTTGGGGAACTGCACGTGCTCGGATCCTTTAGAAATGCAGGCCACGTGAGGGGCTGGGGCAGGGTAAGGTTGACAAAGGTGGGTCAGACCAAAAGGGGTCTGGTCAGCCCTGGGTAGCACAAGAAAAAACTGATGGCCTTTAATCATCTCCAGTATCTGATTATCCAAGCTACATTTAATGATGTTTTACTACCTGTGTAAACTTCGTGATTTCCTAAGTTCAACATTATTATAATTTTTTATAAGAATAAGAGCTTACGTTTATCCAGAGCTTTCTTTGTGTCTGGCACCGGGCCAGGCGCTTTAGATACATCATCTCATTTAACCTTTACACCCACCTGTTTCACAGAGAGGGAAACCAAGTGGTTAAGTAAGTTGCCCAAGGTCAGCCACTGACAGCAGAGCAGAGGAGACATCTAGCCTCAGGGTCCACGCTCTTAATTGCTGTTTCCCTCCCACGTAGCTGATGTTTGCCCTTGCTCTTCATTTCTTTGTGGTGAGTGTAGAAACACCGAGGAAGGCAAAACTCACTGAAGAACAGACTCTTAGCAAATAGGGAAGAAAGAAAGAATCGTTTCCCGAAATGCCGAGGTCAAGGTCTGGTCAACTGGAATAGAGAAGGCCTGGAAAAATCCAGAAGGGTTTCCCCTTTCTCCCTTTCAGCCAGAGCATCTATACTTTGGACTTTCATGAACAAAAGATTCTGGGGCTAAAGTAACTCTGAAAGCCACCTGTATGATCTCCATTCCGGCTGTGAGTCTGTATGTCAGGGGTCCCCAAGACCAACCCCTAGATTTGCTCGAAGGATGCGTGGGACTCAGTGTATAGGTGTACTCAAGGCTGTGATTTATTCCAGAGAAAAGACACAAAACAAACAAAGCAAACAAGCAAAGGGAAGAGGCACATGGGGCAAAGTCTAAAGGAATCCAGGCATAAGCTTCCCTGAGTCTTCCCCTGGAAGTCACCCAGGACACACTTAACAACAAGAGTGACGTGACAGCATGTGTGAAATCTTATCTACCAGAGAAGCTCATTAGAGGCTCAGTGCCCAGGGCTTTTATTGGGGGCTGGTCACACAGGCACCCTCTGCCCAACATAGACACCAAAACTCCAGACTCCCAGAGGGAGAGCAGATGTTCAGCATAAAAAGCATTGTTTATACACTAAACCACCCTTATCAGTTAGGGAATGGTGGAAACACTCCTCAAATCCACATTCCCAGATGCCAGCCTTGGGTCAACCTTGCAAGCAAACCTTTCTAAGGACAGCAGTCTCAGGCCTGAATGGTAGCTCTTCTCTGCAGTCTGTGATTCTAACTTTTGGAATAGCCAACTGGCTCCCAGAATAAACTCAAAAAGAATGTTGTCCTTAAAATTGCTTTATGTGGCATCAGGAGTAAAAATTTTTCTCCTCTGCCATGGCAGTCATCATTTCAAATAGGAGGGAAAAAAATTAAAAATCATCTCTAATCCTACTATTCAAATATAATATGATCATTTTGTATTTTTAAAAATAAGATCATGGGACTTCCCTGGCGGTCCAGCGGTTAAGACTCCGCACTTCCACTGAAGGGGGCGTGGGTTCAATCCCTGGTCGGGGAACTTAGGTCCTGCAGCGTGGCCAAAAAAATAAATAAATAATAAGATGATGTTCTATATACTGTTGAAAAATCTGCCTTTTTTCAGTCAACATACATAAGCAGCTTCACCTCCACATTCCGGAGTGTGTGTGATATTCCACCATTTCAAATGGCTATAGTGTATTCTACTGTAGTATCTCAAAATAAGAAAGCAGTCCTGGGACTTCCCTGGTTAAGAATCCGCCTGCCAATGCAGGGGACACAGGTTCGATCCCTGGTCCAGGAAGATCCCACATGCATGCCTCAGAGCTACAGAGGCCACACATCACAACTACTGAAGCCCGCACGCCTAGAGCCCATGCTCCGCAACAAGAGAAGCCACTGCAACGAGAAGCCTGCGCACCGCAGCGAAGGGTAGCCCCCGCTCGCCGCAACTAGAGAAAGCCCGCGTGCAGCAACAAAGACCCACAGCAGCCAAAAAAAAAAATAATGAAAGCAGTCCTTTATGAGAAATCCTATATTGCCGTAATATAGTATTATTTTTCTCCTTTCCCTGTGGAACAGTGACAGTTTGTCCGAGGTGAGAGTGAGGGGCCATTGACTGACCATGTGGAGGTGACAAGACCCGAGGGAGGGTAGCAGCAGGGAGGGGAGAAGGGGACAGAATCCGCTAAGAATTTGGGACCCAACTCTTTCCTGATGACATAAATCACTCAGATCATTTCGACCAAAACTATAAAAGGAGTCAGCACATTTCAGTGAAAACCAGAAGCAGATTGGGAACCAAAGGAACATTATTTCCTAGAATGACTTTTTTCCTTTATTTGTTGACTAACTTCAAGTATCTAGATGAGATTAACCATGAAATACAAAATGTTCATTTGAAAGGAGAAAATTTCGTCCTAGAAACTGGGATTTGCTAAATTCCAGCTTTGGACCCTCCATTGCTGTGATGGGGCTTCGGCTGGGCCCTCGGACCTCACAGCCAGAAACACAGCTCTAATGCCATCAGCATCTTTCTTGACGCTCCTCACCAATTTTCACATATAAAATTTGTCTGCTATAAGCATATGTGATACATATAAAATTGGTATTCTGGGGGCTTCCCTGGTGGCGCAGTGGTTGAGAATCTGCCTGCCAGTGCAGGGGACACGGGTTCGAGCCCTGGTCTGGGAGGATCCCACGTGCCGCGGAGCAACCGGGCCCGTGAGCCACAACTACTGAGCCTGCGCGTCTGGAGCCTGTGCCCCGCAACAAGAGAGGCCGCGACGGTGAGAGGCCCGCGCGCCGCGATGAAGAGTGGCCCCCGCTCGCCGCAACTGGAGAAAGCCCTCGCGCAGAGACGAAGACCCAACACAGCCAAAAGTAAATTACTGCATTAAAATTTAGAAAAAAAGAAACCGATTCCATGTTACTCAACAATAAATAACATTTTTTAAAAACAATCTTAAACTTGGCATTCTGTTTCTTTAGAAACAGAATTACCTTCTTCTTTGGTTATTGTGTTCAGTGTGGATTTGAGGAAACGTTGGAGAAGATGGAAGGGGCTTGACCATGCCTATGTGGGTAATGTTCAGGTGTGGTTCTTGGTGTTTTTTACGTAGGTGACACGCCCTTTCAGGAGCAACTTCATCACGCTGAATGATTTAAAACCCTTAAGAGTATACTGTTTCCAAGTCAAGGCAGAACTGCTTTTGGCAAAAGAAAACATCTCTAGACCTGGGCGTTTAAGCAACATATCTTGCTCCGAAACAACAGTGGATGGTAATGTACGCTTTCTTAAGTCCTTTCTGAGCTGGGAACAGAACACTCCTAAAATAGTGCAATCAGGGATTGCTTATTAGGTGAAGGGCAGTGAGAATGGGGAGACCCAGAGAGAAGGGGCTAGGACAGCACTTCACTGTAGAGATAACAAGCTCGTGCTGAAGTCTCCAGTAGCAAGAGCTGCCAGACAGCTAACACTTGCTTTGTTTTAGGATTGCCTTTACTAGCTATTAATTAAAGCGTACAGGGCTGGGTGGAGGAGGGGCAGTATCCATCCAGTTTACTGGGACATGAACTCTGTTTATTGCAGTGGTGGGTGAGAAATTACCCGATGTTTGTGTCGTGTGTAGGATGGTCATCTTGTTCACTTTTATGTCACCTCTTTAGCCTCTACCAAGCTTCAACAAGTCATCCTGATCTCTATGGGAACCTTCTTGTTGCTGTCAGTGGTGGTAGGGGCCTGTCTCTTCCTGGTCCTGAAATACAGAGGCCTGGTTAAATACTGGTTTCACTCTCCACCAAGCATCCCATCACAAATAGAAGAGGTATGTGTGTACACATCTAAAAGGGTGACGTGTCAGCCTTTCATGCCCCGCTGGTAACACCTGAGAGTAGAGCAGTGGACAAAGCCACGAGACAGAGATTTGAGTTAAAAGCAGCACTTGGTTATTTGGACACCCATGTTCATAGCAGCATTATTCACAATGGCCAAAAGGTAGAAACAACCCAAGTGTCCATCGACAGATGAATGTATAAATAAAATGTGGTGGGAGTTCCCTGGCGGTCCAGTGGTTACGACTCAGCGCTTTCACTGCTCTGGCCTCGGGTTCAATCCCTGGTCGGGGAACTACGATCCTGCAAGCCACAAGGTGCAGCCAAAAAAACAAAAGAGACACGTGGTATATACATATGAATGGAATATTACTCAGCCTTAAAAAGGAAGGGAATTCTGAGACATGCTACAACATGGATGAACCTTGAGGACATTATGATAAGGGAAATAAATTAGTCACAAAAAGACAAATACTACATGATTCCACTTATATGAGGTACTTAGAGTACTCACATTCACAGAACCAGAATGTAGAATAGTGGTTGCCAGGGTCTGGAGGGAGCGAGGAAATGGGCAGTTAGTGTTTAACGGGGACAGTTTCAGTTTTGCAAAATGAAAAATGTTCTAGGGACTTCCCTGGTGGTCCAGTGGTTAAGACTCCACACTCCCAATGCAGGGGGCCCGGGTTCAATCCCTGGTCAGGGAGCTAGATCCCACATGCTGCAACTAAGACCCGGCACAGCCAAATTAATTAATTAATTAATTTAAAAGTTCTAGAGACAGATGGTGGTGCTCATTGCCCAACAATGTGAATAGACTTTACACTACTGAGCTATACACTTAAAAATGGTTAAGATGGTAAATTTTATGTTATGTGTATTTTACCACAATCAAAAACAAATTTGGGGGGCACTTCCCTGGTGGTCCAGTGGCTAAGACTCGGCACTCCCAATGCAGGGGGTCAGGGTTAAATCCCTGTTCAGGGAACTAGATCCCACATGCCGCAGCGAAGATCCCACATGCCGCAACTAAGACCCGGCACAGCCAAATACATTAATTAATTAATTAGTTAAATAAAGTAAAAAAACATTTTTTTTTAATTTTTTTAATGGCACGAGGTTGGCCAAAAGGTGGCCTGGTCTGGCCCGGCCAGGAGATCGGCCGCAGTAGGTCCCACTGGAGACAACACGACAGTCCCGGGCTTTTGGAGCCTGGCTGGAGGGGACACGGACCAGTGGGGACAGCAGCCGAGAGCATGAGCTTTGGGTCAGACAGCGTGCAGGCAGGAGGGCTCTAGAGTAAACACACCCAGAGCCGTGAGCTCAAAGCCTTGCACGCCGAGTACACAGGGGATGTTACTAGTATTTTAAAGGATTTAAGAAAGAAAAGTGGAGTGGGTAGGTCTTACGGAAAGTCTTGTTTTCCTGCCCAGCTCCAGTGACCCCCTGAGGCTCTGCGAGGGAACCCAGGCCCTGTGAGGAGACAGCCGGGACATTCTTGGGATTAGAAACTAGCTGATAGAAGAATATTTAGAACTATTTGCTTCTGGAGGTTTATCATTCTTCAGTAAAATCAGGGTAAAAGTACTGGAAACAGGACCTTATTATGTTGTTATATCTAGTCTGTAAAGACAGAGTGGTGCTTCTAGAAAGAGCTATAGTCACTTGTTTTCCTTCCTCTGTCTTGAAGTGTTTAAAGTACACAGACGTTATGCGAAACACATGTTAAATTCCCTACTGGAACCTCCATACAAATGCTGCAGGATTCCACTTCTATCAAGAATCTAAAAAGAATAATAGTCAAACTCATAGAAGCAGAGAGTAGCACAGTGATTACCAGGGGCCGGGTGGCCGGGGGAGCGGGGAGTTGCTTTCAAATGGTATAAAGTTTCAGTTATGCAAGATGAATAAGTTCTGGTTTCTGCTGTACAACATTGTGCCTGTAGGTAGTACTGTGTTGTGCACTTAAAACTGTGTGAAGAAGGTAGAACTCATGTTAGGTGTTCTTAACCACACACACAAAAAAACAACAACCTTCCCTGGTTAATACTGTCACAACGTAACAGCTCTCAACTCAGAATTTTACTTGCATCAGTAATTTCTGTCTCGGGACTTCCCTGGTGGTCCAGTGGTTAAGGCTCCCAGCTTCCACTGCAGGGGGCACAGGTTCAATCCCTGGTCAGGGAACTAAGATCCCGCATGCCACGTGGCACAGCCAAAAAATTTAAAAAACAAACAAACAAACAAACAAATAACTGTCTCACAGAACTAGCAGCAGGACCCTCGTAAGTGAATTTACTACTAGTTGTTCCTTTGGTGCTTGGATCTAAAACATAAAGTCTTTCGGTTCACTTTTCTGGGAAAGTGTGAAAAGTCTATATCAAAGGTCACTGAAGTTACATGAATCAGGTTTCACTTATATTTTTGAGGTTTCACAAGTGCACGTGATTCGTGGTCGTTCGTCTTCTCATCAGCCAGCTCTAAGCTGACTGTATTTCAGTATCTTTCAGCATTTCCAAGAGCCAGGCAGTCGGTTCTTGGTAACTTGGTAATTGATGGCTAAGCCCAGAGCCGAGGCAGGAGGGCCAGGGCGAGTTAAGGCCTGTGGACCAGCACTTTGCCTTGAGGACCTGCGCTTTCTGATTCGCCCAGGGCTGCATAGTGCAGATCCTCTGCACCCCGTGTGTTGTGTGAAGTAGAACCAACCAGTGGATGGAGTGGCTGAGAAAAATGCTCGTGATCTTTCCCTCTTTGCCCCCATGGTAGTTGAACGAGAGGCTCCGTTTCCTCCTTCCCTGAAAAGTTAGAATTCCAGAGACATTTTAGGATTAATAATCCACAAGCCCTCATCCAGTGCAGCAAGTCAGAACTTGCTTTTCCTGAGTTACGCCCTTTCATGCTCTCAGAGTATTCCCTGGGTTGGCCCTTGGATTCGTGTGAGTTATTGAGATGAGGGGTGAATGGGGGTTCCGGTTTTAGAAGTTGCTTCGTTGGTGGACAGAATTGGAAGTTATACCTGAATGAAGTAGGATTATGCCAACTGAAACTGAAGTATGAAGGTCTGGTATTTGGAACTGATAAACAAATTATGATAATGGTGTCCAACCTTTTCAAGTATTTAAAGGATCCAGCTCAGCCCATCTTAGACGCCTTGGACAAGGACAGCTCGCCAAAGGATGATGCCTGGGACTCTGTGTCCGTCGTGTCGTTTCCAGAGAATAAGCAAGAAGACATTCGCCAAAGCACTTTGAACCAAAGCACCGATCCAAGCCACCAGCCCGTGGAAGGAGGCCCCTGAGGCAGTGAAGCTGCGGATGTGCCTTTCCGGACGTGACGGAGCCCCCTACTCCTTATTCCTGTCGTGAAGAGACCCGGGGGTGCCTGGGGAGAGGTCGTGGGTCCCGTGGGAGAGGAAAACTTACTTTTTTTCAACTAAGAATTTCCTAAATCCTACAAGTTTCTAGACCGATTCTACATACCAAAAAAATTAAGGTTTCTCTTAAACACTAAAAAGGCCCATAATTATTTGTTAGCAAAATGGCTGTGGCACCCCTCTGATATTTTGTACATTGTGGGTGGGGCCAGGCGGTCAGGAGACGGGGTCCTCTCCTGGCTATGGCAAGGAGCTTGGGCCCCTCGGGCAGGTCACCTAACCTGTCCCAGCCTATCCCAACAAGGGACACTGAGTGTCCTGGCTTAAAATGTGATGAATCCTGTAAATAGTTTCCTATTAATTTAAGGGTCACTTTTTTTTTTTCAAGCTAGAAATAAAAGACTGTATAGTTAACTTTTTAAAAGTCTGTGAAGTTTTTCCTCTTCACCTTCTTTATTTTGGTCTATTTGCTGCAAAGTTTCAACTTTTAAAAATGACTATATCTAAATTTTTGTTTTCTTAAATAACACCCAGTAGAGCTACCCAGAGGCCTCATGGTCACGCAGAAAGAAGTTTTGACCTGTGTCACTTGATTCCTTGAAAAGTTAGGAAGGGGATTCTCAGAAGCTGCCTCAGCGCTGCATTTGTACGTGATGTGTCACATGTGCTGAGCAAGGCATGGAAAGAGAATTAGGCAATGGGCAATAGTGATAGCCACTGGGCCTGCAAGTCCTCTGACGATGCAAGTATTGATGCGTTATTTTGTTCAGGGGATATTAATTAAAAATCCATTTATATGGGGGCTTCCCTGGTGGTCCAGTGGTTAACACTCCATGCTCCCAATTCAGGGGGCCTGGGTTCGATCCCTGGTCAGGGAACTTCATCCCACATCCCGCAACTAAAAGATCCTGCGTGCCACAACTGAGACCTGGCACAGCCAAATAAATAAATAAATAAATAAAAGAAAATATATTCTTAAAAAAAAAAAAATCCATATATATGACTCTTAAGGTTTAGGAAATGGACGCGTAGCTTCACTCCTCCCCTCCAACACACACACAAAGTGACATGTTGCCATAAGGTTGCTTAGAGAAAGAAGCCCCTACTGGCAGCCTAACCTTGACAGTGGGAAGAGGCGATGCTGACAGGAGGTATCTGAAGCTTCCAGCACTGGTCGATGGAACCACCTTCTCTGTCTCCGTTGGGGCCCTGTGCCTCTGGTGAGGAATTGGCTCTTGGACTGACTTTCTAACCAATCACTGTGCACCCTTCCATCCAGGGTGACAAGAGAGAAAAGGACACCCACCCACCCCAGGCGAGTCCCCTTGTGAGATGTCTATTGATTAGGTGCCCCTTGAGTTGGGACAGGTTTGGAGAAAGAGTTAGTAGAGGGAAACGGTAAAGACCTCCCTCAAATCATTTAGGAAATGTAAGATAGAAGAGTTTCCTCTGTTGGGCCACACGAAGCAGCCCAGTGAGGAGAGGAGGACACGTATACAGCAGGAAGAGAACCGCTTAAGAGTTTGAACCCAGCAGAAAGGGGGACAGATCAGCTCTGTTAGGAATAAGCTTTTCTGTGCCACCCTCCATAGAAGGAGGTGCCAGCTAGTCGGGGGCAAGCAGGCTGGCCATGGGGACCAGATTCTGATAAGGCTGAACTGGATTCGGGGCAGAATCAGTCCAGTGTCCTGGGGCAGACTGGGGTTCAGGCCCAGAAAGGCCCTTCTTAATTGCAGGCAGCAGCTTCAGTGAGTGACGACAGACTCAGAGCCCAAGCCCAGGGCCAGCGCTATTTCCAGGTGCCACTCAGGGGCCAAACTCTACAAGGTTATTGCTTTATATGGGAGGGGCTACACTGACACCCAACTGGGTTCACCAAGCGTCCAACCGTGCTTCTCTCGGGCCCGCGCCATCCTTCCTCAGTAAGCATCCCCAGGAGGCATGGGGCTGGCCTGTTATCCAGCCCCAGGGAGAAAGGACAGGAATTATTTAAGATACTCCTTTTTAATAGTATTTTCCACAAAGAAACACCTGGTTCTACTTTGTCAAATAAATGACTAAGCAATGGGATTAATACTTACACTAACTTGGGACATTAATTTCTAATCAAGCTAAGTACATAATCATGTTTGAGCTGGAAACAGTCTATAAATTACCAATAACAGGGCAAACTGCCACCCACATGCCAAATCCAGGCTGCTCCCTGTTTTTGTACAGGCTGTAAGCTAAAAATAGTTTTTACATCTTTAAATGGTTGAAAAAATCAAAAGAAGAATAATGTTTCATCACACATGAAAAGTATATGAAATTTACATTTGAGTGTCCATAAGTAAACTTTCATTGGGACCCAGCGATGCTCATTCATTTCTATATAGCCTATGGCTGCTTTTGCACTGCAAGGCAGAATTGAGTAGTTGCAGGAGATTGTTTGTTTGCCTACAAAGCCTAAAATATTTATTACCTGAACCCTTACAGAAAGAGTTTGATGACCCCTGATCTGTACAATGCAGTGTTCATTGTATAGGAGAAAACAGACTCACTTCCATTATTTAGGTTTATACAGGTACAGAAGGTCCCTACAAGACCCCATTTGATACTGAGGCTGTTTAATTCAAGGTTCATATATTATACGGGAGGAGGGGCATTTGATTCTTGCATGTATTCTATAAAGCACCTTATGGACTATGTACCCTGGATACAAGTTAGGAGTATGAAGATCAATGGAGGAAAGTAGGCCCTACATCAATAATAGGTCACCCAGAGATGATGGGTGAGTTGGATCAAGGACACTGCTAGCCCATAATGTACCGTTATGTGAATTAGATAAAGACACCCACCTTTCAAGACACTTTGATTTGTGCCACGAATTTTCTTTTTAAGTGAACATACGATCTCCTGCGCCTCACTGTGAATAGCGCCCCCTGGGGGTTCTGCAGCGCTCAGCTTGCAGACTGCAGACAACTTCAGCGCCCTGGGACGGGAAGCTCCTGGGTGAACCCCTCTTGTTCTGGACGGTGCCAAGGCCAGCAGGGCGAGGAGCTGAGGGACATGGGGGTGGAGAGGGGAGGCCCCCGGGGGAGAGTTGGAGGAGGGATAGGGTCAGAGAAGGGAGACTTTCTCCATATCTGTAGGTCACTGGCTGGTGTACTGTAACTGGAGAAACCGCTGCTGCTCTCTCACTAGAAACTACCAGCGTGGAGAACAGCACAGGTCCTAGCCCGTGATTGGGGCATCTGCCTTTGTGACTTTTATTTCATTTACCATCACTTATCTCTGTCCATAGTGTTTTTTAAAAGTCTGCATAGTCACTAGTTATGCTGCTTTTAACTACTGGGAAACAACCGTATATCCCTAAGGTGCCCCAGGGCCTTCCAAAATAACTTTGCTTTATGGCAGAAAGCCTGTATTTTAGGCGAGAACATCCTAAACCGTCCCAACTGTTTGGTGAGAGTACGAATCCACACAGGCATCTTCCCGTGGAGCAGTCAGACCTCCTGCACCTCAATGTGCTCACAGGCTCTCCTAAGAAGCAACAGCTCTCTGATGGGGATACAGTAAAAGTGACCTCTTCCTCCTTGCTTCCGGTTTGTGGGGAGGGAAGATGGCCAGCTGCCTCGGGAGGGCACAGAAGCTGGTCAGAGTGGATACTTGGAGCAGCACTTGGCTCAGGGGAGGGATCTGGTCAGTGCCATTCGCCGACACTCTAGGAAGACTGAGATGCCACCTAAAATTTCATCCCGATAATGAAATACAGGCAGGAGTGGCTTCTCCAGGCCCCCCACTTATTAAAAAAAGGGGGGAGGCAGACCCCCAGGGTTTCTTTACGTACATACCCCTAGTTAAAACATAATCACTTGCAAAAGACATTAACTACTTTTCGATTGTAATTAAATAGTGCTGTGAATAACAATTTATAATAAATATGAATTGGACTTGTTTCATTTTTACATTCAAGTGAATAGAACTATTTGATATCGTCCCTGTAGATAATAAGTGTACTTTTTGTAGTTGAGAGCATGAGAGAAGGCCTAAACCCTCCAAGAGCTGATGAGTCCAGATAGGACTCTGAGGCCCTTGCCAATGGGCAAGTAAAGGGCCTGGCATAAAATTCAATTAATCAATTAAACCGATATGCTTCTTGACTAGCTCCTTTCTGAAGTGTTGCTGTGAACCTTAGTATGACTGTATGTAACTCCAGCTACCCCAAACACTTTTCAAGTGGCCAGCCCCATGCTACAACTAAAAGATGAACACAGCACCAATAGTCAGGGCCATGTGTACGTTTGTATAGGTTGTGTACTGCACAACCCCAGGGGTGCCATTTACATACAGAGAATACAAATGTATTTGGTTCCTTTGAGACTTAGAATTTCCTCATGAAAACCTGTCAAAATTAATGGAAAGGTTTCCATGCTAACTTGCAAAATCAGTTTTAAAACTTATTATACACCAAAAAGTCACTAGTAGACTTTAGATGGTAACATGAATTTCTTTTTACTCTATGTTTTCCAGCGATTTTCTAGAGAATATTCCTTTTTATAATGAAATAATGGGAATTCCCTGGCAGTCCAGTGGTTAGGACTCCGAGCTTCCCCTGCAGGGGGCACTGGTTCGATCGCTGGTCGGGGAACTAAGATCCCACAAGCCACACAGCGCAGCCAAAATAAATAAATAAAATAAAATTTGATGAAATAATGTCACAAATTTTGTATAAAATGAAAGCTCAGTGAGTGCTCTGGTCCAAGAGACACTGGGATGGAAGAGACTGAAAACAGGCAGATTTCAGGATGAGGTTATAAACTCCCCCTCTCCCCCCACATCTGGGTTTTTCTTCAACCAGACAAGAAGCATTTATATATGTAAAGATTATAATTTGTTACACACAAATTGTATATATCCTCTGTCATATCACAGGGCCACTTTAGTTCAAGTCTACATACTGCTGTTAGTAAAACGTACAACGAACATGTTCTGTTTGACTTATTAATCAGTCTCTCTCCCCACAGGGTACTTTAATAATTATAAAGGAGAAAAATAGCTACTTTACAGTGAAGATGATACCTGGTGGGCACCACCTTGAGCATCAAGGCAGGCAAAGTTAAAATCACCAGTACTGGGACAGATGTGTGCTGGCTTTGATGTCCTGAAAACATAACCTCTGTGTTATTCCTGCCCAAACTGTATAACCAGAATCTACTCCTGATGGGACATCAGACAAACCAAACTTGAGGGGCATTCTACACAACAGCTGGTCTGCATTCTTCAAAAATACCTAGTCATGGGCTTCCCTGGCGGCACAGTGGCTAAGAATCCACCTGCCAATGCAGGGGACACAGGTTCGAGCCCTGGTCTGGGAAGATCCCACATGCCGCAGAGCAACTAAGCCCGTGGGCCACAACTACTGAGCCTGAGCTCTAGAGCTCGCAAGCCACAACTACTGAGCCCACGTGCCACAACTACTGAAGCCCGCGCGCCTAGAGCCCATGCTCCACAACAAGAGAAGCCACGACAATGAGAAGCCCACGCACTGCAACGAAGAGTAGCCCCTGCTCACCGCAACTAGAGAAAGCCCACGCGCAGCAACGAAGACCCAACACAGCCACAAAAATAAATCAATAAAATAAATAAATTTTTAAAAAAAGAGTTGGACTCTCTCATCAAGACTACAATTGCTGGTGGTGGTGTCATTCCACACATCCACAAATCTCTGGGAAGAAAGGACAACAGAAGACTGTCTAAAGGATGCCTGGATTCCTTATTATCTCAGGACTCCAAATACTCTAACAGCTGTCCAGTGTTGGTGATTCCAGTGGACTGTACCTCTGTGAAAAACACAATTTTGCCTTTTTGTAATTCTGTTTGAGAAAGTTGGAAGTTTAATTTGCTTTCCAACCAACCAAATTTCTGCATTCTAGTCTTAACCATATTTAAGTGTTACTGTGGCTTCAAAGAAGCTATTGATTCTGAAGTAGTGGGTTTTGATTGAGATTACTGTTTTTAAAAAACCGTTTGGATTTTAATTGTGATGTAGAAGTTACAGTAACAAACATTGGGTTTTGTACTGACATTATTTCCACTCCGGTGGATAAGCTCAATAAAGGGCATTATCCCCCCCAAAAATAAAATAAAACAAAATAAATTTTTAAAAATTAAAAAAAAAATTAAAACCCTATGTAAAATGACTTAAGCTGTGTTAAATCTGCTACAAAAAAAAAAAAGTACTGGCAGGTTCAAAACAAAAACCAACCGACTCCAGATTCTTTTTAAGGTGGCACGCCACCTTGTGACAAAAGGCCAAAAAGCCAACAAATGAGGAAGGAAAAACCACTGCAGGCAAAGCCACCAGGGAAAGAAGGACCCGGCTTTATTGATCACTTACTGTTTCCAGTAAGGCATTACACGAGGCATTCCCTCATGTTAATTCTCAAACCACACTTACAGAAAGACAAACAGCCTTGGGGTCACATAGCTAATAAACGGCAGTGGCAGAATTAGGGAAAAGCAAATCAACCTAAATTTATAGTCCCCCAAGAATCCCAGCTCCAACACCAGAAATCTCCAGTAACAATGCAACTGGAAATACTCTTCCTCCTCTCTCCATCCTCATCTTTCCTATTCTGCGTGTCAGGCTGGCCACTGGCTTTTCCCAAGATCACAACATCCACACCTAAGTTTCCCTCTCCTTTTAATTCCCTGCATTCTATCTATTCTTCTAAAGTCACCAGAGCAGCAGTTTCCCCAAATTTTATTTCTCAACATGTTCCAGGAGATAAATTTCCAGGATTCAAGGATGGAAAACACCACAGAACTGACACTTCCTTCCTAAAAACATACAAGACATAGTGTATAAAAAGCTCTAAGAAAAAAACTTTACAGGAAATAAAAATGTTTTAACCTAGTTCAGCCGAGGGTCTCCCAAGGTTCTCTGACCAGCGCGCACTTTTTCCTAAAGCAACACCGAGGTTCTAGGGCTGCTCGGGAAATGCTGGCTGTGAGAAGAGCAGGACTTCGCCCTCAGGAAGAAAGGGCCTGAGCTGTGATCCCGATCCATGGGCAAGTCACTTCACCTCTCCAGATAGAAGTTCCTACCTCCAATTGTGAGGATGGAATGAGACAATACACAGCACATAGAAAGTTCTCGATACAAGTTAGCAATCAGCATTGAGCAGAAAAATGACATGACGAAATAGGGCCCTCCAGTGGGAAGATTTAGCTGGTGGCAGAGTATTAAATGAGGAAAGAAATGATGGTCCATGATAGGAAGGATGATGAAAAAATGCTATGCTGAAGGAAGATAAGGTCAATCAGAGTTCTTTATAAACTGCGGTCAAACTTCATTATTTGCAAGTTCACTTACTCGATAAAACATTTATTTGTAACTCCCAAGTCAATACTCATGGCATGCCCTGGTCATTTTCGGACATGCTTCGAGTGGTAATTGAGGTCGCCTGACCCACAGATTCCCAGCTGAGGTGGAACGAGATGAAGCTCTGCCTTCTTGTTTCAGCTCTCATGCTGTAATGTGTCCTTTCCACAGGCTATTTTGTGCCACGTTTTTCACATTTTTATGTCTCGTTACTGATTTCACTGTGTAAAATGACCCCCAAGACTGGAATGGGCCTTATGGAAAAAATGCGTGAGTTAGAAGCTTCCTTCGGGCATAAGTTATAGTGCTGCTTTGAGCTCAAGCTTATGAATCAACTATAGTAAACAAGGTTTGTTGTTGTTTTTTTTTACTAGTTATCCAATACACAGTTATATTCAAGTGTCTCCAATTGTTCCAATAATATCCTTTGTAGTTTGGGGGGGGTTTCTTGTTTTGTTTTTGTTTTTTTTTAATACATCTTTATTGGAGTATAATTGCTTCACAATACCGTGTTTGTTAGTTTCTGTTGCACAACAAAGCGAATCAGCCATATGCATACACATGTCCCCATATCCCCTGCCTCTTGAGCCTCCCTCCCACCCTCACTATCCCACCCCTCTAGGTCATCGCAAAGCACAGAGCAGATCTCCCTGTGCTATGGTGCTGCTTCCCACCAGCCAACTATTTTACATTCGGTAGTGTATATGTCAATGCTACTCTCACTTTACCCCAGCCTCGCCCTCCCACCTCATGTCATCAAGTCCATTCTCTATGTCTACCTCTTTATTCCTGCCCTGCAACTAGGTTCATCAGTACCTTTCTTTTTTTAAGATTCCATATATATGCGTTAGCATACGGTATTTGTTTTTCTCTTTCTGACTTACTTCACTCTGTATGACAGACTCTAGGTCCATCCACCTCACTACAAATAACTCAATTTTGTTGCTTTTTATGGCTGAGTAATATTCCATTGTATAAATGTGCCACATCTTCTTTATCCATTCATCTGTTGATGGACACTTAGGTTGGTTCCATGACCTGGCTATTGTAAATAGTGCTGCAATGAACATTGTGGTGCATGTCTCTTTTTGAGTTATGGTTTTCTCCGGGTATATGCCCAGTAGTGGGATTGCTGGGTCATATGGTAGTTCTAGTTTTAGTTTTTTAAGGAACTTCCATTCTGTTCTCCACAGTGGCTGTATCAATTTACATTCCCACCAACAGGGCAAGAGGGTTCCCTTTTCACCACGCCCTTTCCAGCATTTATTGTTTCTAGCTTTTTTGATAATGGCCATTCTGATCAGCATGTGGTGATACCTCATGGTAGTTTTGATTTGCATTTCTCTAATAATTAGTGATGTTGAGCATCTTTTCATATGTCTCTTGGCCACCTGTATGTCTTCCTTGGTGAAATATCTATTTAGGTCTTCTGCCCATTTTTTAACTGGATTGTTTGTTTTTTTGATATTGAGCTCCATGATCTGTTTGTATATTTTGGAGATTAATCCTTTGTCTGTTGTTTCATTTGCAAATATTTTCTCCCATTCTGAGAGCTGTCCTTTTGTCTTGTTTATGGTCTCCTTTGTTGTGCAAAAGCTTTTAAGTTTAATTACGTCCCATTTGTTTATTTTTGGTTTTATTTCTGTTACTCTAGGAGGTGGGTCAAAAAAGATCTTGCTGTGGTTTACGTCAAAGAGTGTTTTTCCTATGTTTTCCTCTAAAAGTTTTATAGTGTCTGGTCTTACATTTAAGTCTAATCCATTTGGAGTTTATTTTTGTGTGTGGTGTTAGGTAGTGTTCTAATTTCATTCTTTTACATGTAGCTGTCCTGTTTTCCCAGCACCACTTATTGAAGAGGCTGTCTTTTCTCCATTGTATGTTCTTGCCTCTTTTGTCGTAAATTAGGTGCCCATATGTGCGTGGGTTTATCTCTGGGCATTCTATACTATACCATTGATCTGTATTTCTGTTTTTGTGCCAGTACCATATTGTCTCGATTACTGTAGCTTTGTGGTATTGTTTGAAGTCGGCGAGCCTGATTCCTCCAACTCCATTTTTCTTTCTCAAGATTGCTTTGGCTATTCGGGGTATTTTGTGTTTCCATACTAATTGAAAGATTTTTTGTTCTAATTCTGTGAAGAATGCCATTGGTAGTTTGATAGGGATTACATTGAATCTGTAGATTGCTTTGGGCAGTATAGTCATTTTCACAATATTGATTCTTCCAATCCAAGAACATTGTATATTTCTCCATCTGTTTATGTCATCTTTGATTTCTTTCATCAGTGTTTTATAGTTTTCTGAGTACAAGTCTTTTACCTCCTTAGGCAGGTTTATTCCTAGGTATTTTATTCTTTTTGTTCCAATGGTAAATGGGAGTGTTTCCTTAATTTCTATTTCTGATTTTTCATTGTTGGTGTATAGGAATGCCAGAGATTTCTGTGCATTGATCTTGTATCCTGCAACCTTACCAAATTCATTGATTAGTTCTAGTAGTTTTCTGGTGGCATCTTTAGGATTTTCTATGTATAGTATCACATCATCAGCAAATAATGACAGTTTTACTACTTCTCTTCCAATCTATATTCCTTTTATTTCTGTTTCTTCTCTGATTGCCATGGCTAGGACTTCCAAAACTATGTTGAATACGAGTGGCGAGAGTGGACATCCTTGTCTTGTTCCTGATCTCAGAGGAAATGCTTTCAGTTTTTGCCATTGAGTATGATGCTTGCTGTGGGTTTGTCATATATGGCCTTTATTATGTTGAGGTAGGTTCCCTCTATGCCCATTTTCTGGAGAGTTTTTATCATAAATGGGTGTTGACTTTTGTCAAAAGCTTTTTCTGCATCTATTGAGATGATCATATGGTTTTTATTCCTTAATTTGTTACTGTGGTGTATCACATTGATTGATTTGAGTATACTGAAGAATCCTTGCATCCCGGGGATAAATCCCACTAGATCATGGTGTATGATCCTTTTAATGTGCCGTTGGATTCTGTTTGCTAGTTCAGGATTTTGTTCAGGATTTTTGCATCTATGTTCAGCAGTGGTATTGGTCTATAATTTTCTTTTTTTGTTATATCTTTTTCTGGTTTTGGTATCAGGGTGATGGTGGCTTCGTAGAATGAATTTGGGAGTGTTTCTCCCTCTGCAATTTTTTGGAAGAGTTTGAGAAGGATTGGTGTTAGCTCTTCTCTAAATGTTTGATAGAATTCGCCTGTGAAACCATCTGGTCCTGGACTTTTGTTTGTTGGAAGATTTTTAATTATGGTTTCAATTTCATTACTTGTGATAGGTCTGTTTATATTTTCTAATTCTTCCTGGTTCAGCCTCGGAAAATTTTACCTTTCCAAGAATTTGTCCATTTCTTCGTGGTTGTCCATTTTATTGACATATAGTTGTTTGTAGTAGTCTCTTATAATCTGTTGTATTTCTGCAGTGTCAGTTGTGATTTCTCCTTTTTCATTTCTAATTTTATTGATTTGCATCCTCTCCCTTTTTTTCTTGATGAGTCTGGCTAAGGGTTTATCAATTTTGTTTATCTTCTCAAAGAACCAGCTTTTAGTTTTATTAATCTTTGCTACTGTTTTCTTCATTTCTATTTCATTTATTTCTGCTCTGATCTTTATGATTTCTTTCCTTCTAATGACTTTGGGTTTTCTTTGTTTTTCTCTCTCTAGTTGTTTTAAGTGTAGAGTTAGATTGTTTATTTGAGATTTTTCTTGTTTCTTGAGGTGAGATTGAATTGCTATAAACTTCCCTCTTAGAACTGCTTTTGCTGCCTCCCATAGGTTTTGGGTCATCGTGTTTTCATTGTCATTTGTTTCTATGTATTTTTTAATTTCTTCTTTGATTTCTTCAGTGATCTCTTGGTTATTTAGTAGTGCACTGTTTAGCCTCCATGTATTGTGTTTTTTACAGTTTTTTTCCTGTTATTGATTTCCAATCTCATAGCGTTGTGGTCAGAAAAGATGCTTGATATGATTTCAATTTTCTTAAATTTTCCGAGGCTTGATTTGTGACCCAAGATATGATCTATCCTGGAGAATGTTCCATGTGCACTTGAGAAGAAAGTGTATTCTGCCACTTTTGGGTGGAATGTTCTACAAATATCAATTAGATCTATCTGGTCTATTGTGTCATTTAAAGCTTGTGTTTCCTTATTTATTTTTTGTTTGGATGATCTATTGGTGTAAGTGGGTGTTAAAGTCCCCTACTATTATTGTGTTACTGTCAATTTCTCCTTTCATGGTTGTTAGCATTTGCCTTATGTATTGAGGTGCTCCTATGTTGGGTGCATAAACATTTATAATTGTTATATCTTCTTCTTGGATTGATCCTTTGATCATTATGTAGTGTCCTTCCTTATCTCTTGTGACAGTCTTTATTTTAAAGTCTATTTTATCTGATACAAGTATTGCTACTCCAGCTTTTTTATTTCCATTTTCATGGAATATCTTTTTCCGTCCCTTCACCTTCAGTCTGTATGTGTCCCTAGGTCTGAAGTGGGTCTCTTGTAGACAGCATATATATGGGTCTTGTTTTTGTATCCATTCAGCCAGTCTGTGCCTTTTGGTTGGGGCATTTAATCCATTTACATTCAAAGTTATTATCAATATGTATGTTCCTATTACCATTTTCTTAATTGTTTTGGGTTTGTTTTTGTGGGTCTTTTTCTTCTCTTGTGTTTCCCACTTAGAGAAGTTTCTTTAGCATTTGTTGTAAAGCTGGTTTGGTGGTGCTGAATTCTCTTAGCTTTTGTTTGAAAAGCTTTTGACTTCTCTGTTGAATCTGAATGAGATCCTTGCTGGGTAGAATACTCTTGGTTGTAGGTTTTTCTCTATCATCACTTTAAGTATATCCTGCCACTCCCTTCTGGCCTGCAGAGTTTCCACTGAAAAATCAGCTGATAACCTTATGGGGATTCCTTTGTATGTTATTTTTTGTTTTTCCCTTGCTGCTTTTATAAATTTATTTATTTATTTATTTTTGCTGTGTTCTGTCTTCGTTTCAGTGTGAGGGCTTTCTCTAGTTGCGGCGAGTGGGGGCCACTCTTCATCGTGGTGCGCGGGCCTCTCACTATCGCGGCCTCTCTTGTTGCAGAGCACAGGCTCCAGACGCGCAGGCTCAGTAGTTGTGGCTTACGGGCCCAGTTGCTCCGCATGTGGGATCTTCCCAGACCAGGTCTTGAACCCGTGTCCCCTGCATTGGCAGGCAGATTCTCAACCACTGCACCACCAGGGAAGCCCTCCCTTGCTGCTTTTAATATATTTTCTTTGAATTTAATTTTTGTTAGTTTGATTAATATGTGTCTAGGTGTGTTTTTCTTGGGGCTTACCCTGTATGGGACTCTCTGTGCTTCCTGGACTTGGGTGAGTATTTCCTTACCCATATTAGGGAAGTTTTCCACTATAATCTCTTTAAATATTTTCTCAGACCCTTTCTTTTTCTCTTCTTCTTCTGGGACCCCTATAACTCAAATGTTGGTGCGTTTAGTGTTGTCCCAGAGGTCTCTGAGATTGTCTTCAATTCTTTTCATTCTTTTTTCTTTATTTTGCTCCTCAGCAGTTATTTCCACCATTTTGTCTTCCAGCTCACTTATTCGTTCTGCCTCCGTTATTCTGTTATTGATTCCTTCTAGTGTATTTTTCATTTCAGTTATTGTGTTGTTCATCTCTGTTTGTTTGTTCTTAAGTTCTTCTAGATCTTTGCTAAACATTTCTTGTACTTTCTCAATCCACGCTTCCATTCTATTTCCAAGATTCTGGATCATCTGTACTATCATTAGTCTGAATTCTTTTTCAGGTTGATTGCCTATTTCCTCTTCATTTATTTGGTCTTGTAGGTTTTTACCTTGCTCCTTCATCTGTGGCACTTTTTTTTGCCATCTCAATTTTTTTTTAATGTGTGGGATTGTGTTCCTGTCTTACTGGTTGTTTGGCCTGAGGCTTCCAACACTGGGGTTTGTAGGCTATTGGGTAGAGCTGGGTCTTGGTGCTGAGATGAGGAACTCCTTGAGACTGCACTCCGATGAATATTCCCTCGGGCCTGAGGTTCTCTGTTAGTCCAGTGGTTTGGACTCGGAGCTCCCACTGCAGGAGCTTAGGCCTGACCCTGGGCTCGTGAACCAAGATCCCACAAGCCACCTGGGGCAGCAAAAAGAAAACGAAGTAAAAAATAAAATAGACTAGGAAACTAACAGATATTTTAGGAAGAATATAAAAATAAAAATATAGATGAATCAACAACTGGAAGGTATATCAGTACTACAATAGTAAAAAAGAGGAGGGAAAAGAAAAAAAAAACGGGGGAAAAGGCCTTGGCTGTGGAGGGCGGGGCGTAAGCAAGGGCGAGGTTTGGGTGGTGGGTGGGGCCAATGCTCAGGACCCACAGGGCTGGAAAAGGCCCTGGGGGCTGGGGGGGTGGGCTTAGGCTCAGCGAACAGAAGGGGCCCAGGTGTGCCCCCCACCCCTGGTCTCAGATGGCGGGGGCCCTCACCTGGGAGCCCAGCAAGCTTTCTGGGCCTGAGTGGGCGGGGCAATTGCCCTCTGCTCCTCTCCTGCTCCTCCTGGAGGGCCCCTCCCCCCTGCCTCTCCTTAACTCCCCTCAGCCTCCTTCCTATGCCCCCAGGACAAATGTGGCAGGGGAGTGGAGGGGGCTTTGGAGGGCAGGGGACTGGCCTGGGAGCTCAGCGGGCTCCCAGGGCCCGAGTGAGTGGGGCAAATGCCCTCCACTCCTCCCAGAGGGTCCCTCCTGCCTACCTCTCCCTACCTCCCCTGAACTCCTCAAAAAAATTGAGATGGCAAAAAAAAGTGCCACAGATGAAGGAGCAAGGTAAAAACCTACAAGACCAAATAAATGAAGAGGAAATAGGCAATCAACCTGAAAAAGAATTCAGAGTAATGATAGTAAAGACGATCCAGAATCTTGGAAATAGAATGGAAGCGTGGATTGAGAAAATACAAGAAATGTTTAGCAAAGATCTAGAAGAACTTAAGAACAAACAAACAGAGATGAACAACACAATAATGGATCCTGTCTGGCCTCCACTTCTCCTCCCCCTTCTGTCCCCCCACGTCCTATCGGTTCACTTGGGGGTCCCTCCCATCTCCTTGGGCATCAGGGTCCCCCACCAGAGGCCAGTAGGCACCCTAGTTGTGGGGAGATGCTAACTCAGCATCTTCCCACACCGCCATCTTGACTCTGCCCCAGGAGACCTTTATATTAAGGGAATCACATGTATCTTTAAATGATTACAAAGGACTCTATTCTAACTTACAATGTCTGATAGGAGTGGATACTAACATTATCTTTTTTTTTTTTTTTAATGAGGAAACAAACAGGGAAATTAAGTGATTTGCTCACAATTAAAAAACAAATTTGTGACAGAGTCAAAAATAGAAAAAACAGCCACTAGGCCTTCTGGACGGCCTTCATTAGCCTTCACATTAGCATTTCACAAATCTGAGTATAATATAGTTCTCCTGGGAATTTCCTGCTGGTCCAGTGGTTAGGACTCCGTGCTTTCACTGCCGAGGGCCCAGGTTCGATCCCTGGTCAGGGAGCTAGGATCCCACAAGCCGCATGGCATGCTCCACTCCCCAAAAATATATATATATATATTTCTCTTTATTTTATAAAGGGAAACTGCTTCTTTGACCAGGTCCACTTGAGTAACTGCAAAATGAACAGCCAACCCAGTTTTATAGTTCATTTTCTCCAACAGATTTAACAATACTAGAATGTGTGAGAAGTAATATTTATTGCAAGAGGTTAGAAGGGAGTGGAAACAAGTAATCAGTTTTAAAATTTGTTGGAAGCAAGACACAGTTTTTTTGAGGAAAAACAACAAAGAAAGAAGTAATTAAACAAGATGGTATCTAGACAAAGGCACAGCATTCCACAACTGCTTCATACTCTGTGCACAGGAGATCCTCAGAGAGGAGAGACATTAAGCAAAATAAGGCTTATATTAGAAGCTGCATACAATACCACTGATATTATTCTGTCTTACAACAAAAGGCTCTAGAAAAATCCCCCTGGAGGAAAAAAGTGCAACACAAAACCTGTATAACAAAGGAAAGCAAAAGTAGAAATAAAGACCCAACTAGCCCTCTGAAATCTCTCACGGGAATACACTCAGTGCAAATACAGTATTTCAAACTCAGCAAAAGAAGTTTCTGACTGGAGTAAGAACTTTCAGGTTAAAGATGTATTCTGCAAGAAGAGTTCACCTAAAGCTTGAGAGCTAGAGCAAAAAGAGACTTGCAGTCAGTAACTGAGTGGATGAAACGCCTAATTTTTCACTAGGTCATAATAATCCCCTTTGGGAAGAAGTGCTTTATCTTGAAACTAATTATTCCACTTTTTTTTATATGGTTCATGCTTTTAAGCTGCAGTTGTCTCAAACTTGCTTGATATAGAATTTTGCAATGTCAGATAATAGTAGGCTGTCAAAAGAGAACCATTTAAGCTGCTTTTGTAAGAAGCATGTTGCTGAGCTGCCTTACAGTCTTCTTACATCAACCATATAAAACTGAGCTTATCTGATCATGTATTAACCCTTCTCAAATAAAGTCATATGAGAGGAATTGTTTTTAAAAGAGGCTTTCAAACTAGTCCTTCAGGCATTTTTAAAAATCTTCGTATAAAAGTCCACTTTATACATAAGAACAAACATTTTTCCTTTAAAAAAGAATCTCATTTTTAAGCCAAAATAAATTACAACTTGCTGATATACCTTTTTTAATGGCTCAGTGCTTATTTCAGATATATGGAGCTGTATTTTTTGCACATTTTGAAAATTAGAGATACTGAGACAAAGTAGTTAACTCTACAATTAGATGATGATACAACCCTGGCTCAGGGAACAGATTAAGCTCTAAGTCTTCAAGAATAAAAAAACCGACACAGATCATCTGATCTATATAGTCTTATACTATGTACATATTAACAATCTATGCAATGAAAAAAAAAGGACAGAAATTTCATAAAACTATTTCAAAACTCAGAGCATAAAAGTGTAAAGAAACAAAACATTTAATGTACAATCTATTCCATTTGGCAATGTGTAAATTATATTGAGAGATAAAAACTTATCTACAAATAGAATATAACAAAAGGAAAATGTGATGTGAGAAGTGATCTCAGGTCCATAGCTCTTCAGTTCTTCCAAATTTATAGATCAGAGTGCTAGAAAGATATTAAAATAAATCATGAGGTAAAATCACATAGAAACGCAAAAGAGAATTTATTTTCTAAATATGCTTTGATGGGTACCTCACTGATCCCTTTGTATCAATTTCTAAAATTAAAGATTGTGGTGGTGTTGGTCTGAATTTGCTTGTTTTATAAACCAGTTTGTTGACCTTGATGGTTGAGCTTAACTGAATATCTTTTCTTAAAGCCTGAAGTTACTAGATAGGTCACTTGTAAGGAAAGGGGGCATTTCTCATAGCAGCCGGCATTAGGGCCACTCACATCTCTACGATCCTACAATGTCTGAGCTACAAACACTGAAGCATCCTAACAGACCATGTTGAAATTCTTCGTTCAGTTAACAAATAATTACCGTACAGAGTACTGGCTGGGCACCAGGCCCCTAGCTAAGCACTGGGAATGTGACCGTGAGTCAAAACAAGACAAACGTGCTCACCAATGGGAGACAATCAAATTCCAACTCAATGACACACATGGTACCAAGAGAGGGAAATATAAGGATCTGACCTAGTTAGAGGTCAAGAAGGTTTTCCTGAGGAAGTAGTGACTGAACTGAGATCTAAGAGTGGGAATTATCTCAGCAAGGTATAAGGGAAGAAGGAGCGGGGCAGAGAGATGGGACACTCTGGCAACATGAGTTTGAGTCGTGGGTACGCTGGAGGTGGTAGATTTGAAATGTCAGCCACCCAAGAGGGGATAAGTAAGAATCTGGATATGTGGTTTAGACGTGGAGATAGACAGCTGTGACTCACTGGCATACAGGCAATAACTGAAGTCCCAAGCAAAAAGGACCTCACCTAGAGAAAGAACGAGTTGAGAAGAGGCTTAGAACAGAACCTTAAGAAACTTCAAGTTAGCGGCCAGAGGGTGGAGGATCAGCCTGCAAAGGAAACAGAGGAAGAGTGGCCGGAGAAGTAGGAGTGCACTCTGGTGCCTAGAAAAGGCCTGGCACACAGGAAGCACACAGCTGGCTGGATAACTTGCCGGCCTCTGGGCAGAGCGCATCGCTGATGCAGTAGTCACTGCCCACGTGAGCACAGGCCTTTACGCATACAAGGTTTCTGTTCATCCAACTGTCATTTATATAGACTCCTCTACCACTATAAAGGGCTGAATCTGAATTTAAATTTGATCTCTCAACAGTGCCTAAGGCATCTTCATGAAAATTCACTGTATTCCCAGAAGGCTGTCAGTCACATGCCAAGAAATACAATCACAAGACCGCAGAAACTGTCGAACATCTTTCAAAACCAAGAGTGTCCAGGGGCTTCCCTGGTGGCGCAGTGGTTGAGAATCTGCCTGCCAATGCAGGGGACACGGGTTCGAGCCCTGGTCTGGGAAGATCCCACATGCCGCGGAGCAACTAGGCCCGTGAGCCACAACTACTGAGCCTGCGTGTCTGGAGCCTGTGCTCCGCAACAGGAGAGGCCGCGACAGTGAGAGGCCCACGCATTGCGATGAAGAGTGGCCCCCGCTTGCCGCAACTAGAGAAAGCCCTCGCACAGAAACAAAGACCCAACACAGCCAAAAATAAATAATAAGTAAATAATAAATAAATTTTAAAAAAAAAGAGTGTCCAGGCCACAGTGCAATAAGAGGGAACCCAGGCAGGGCAAAGCGGTCTCCCTGAGTTGAGGAAACAGAGTTGAGAGTTCAGGGAGGCCAAGCGGCTGGAGTGTGCAAGGCGGGGTACAGACAGCTAGAGAGGGGGAGCCCAGGAGATCGGTAGGGGGTTCCCCTTGAGGCTTCTGCCAAGTGCTGACAGCAGATGCATGTGAGGAAACTACCCAAGAAAAGGGCAGGAATCACTGGAAAGAACAATTCCCAAAGCTCCCACAGGGCTGGGAAGACTTCAGAATCTCACAGCAGAGTGGAAAACCTCAGACTACATGGAGAATCAGGAAGAATACTCAAAAGTGTACTGCCTTAGTAAGGGGGACATATTAATCCCAGACTAAAGCTGCTTTGGTCCTGCCTAACGGAGCTTAAAAGCAAGATTCGAAAGGACTGAACTGTTTCCAAGTGACTGAGCTGCATCCAGAACAAAGTTCAAAAGCATTTAGAGGAATACCAAAAAGTCCAGCCCCCAATCAGCTTCATGCAAAGAAGCAAACAGGGGAAAAGGGATCCAGAATGAAAAAAATAAATAGAAATAATCAATAGGAACAGACTAAGAATTGACACAATTAGACAAGGACACTGAAATAGTTATAAACATACTTCACATGTTCAAGAAGGCAGAGGAAAGCATAAGTATGTTAGAGAGAGATGTGGAAATTGTTTAAAAAAAAAATCAAGTTAACAGAGATGAAAACTGCAATGTCTAAGATGAAAAACATACTGGATGGGAGTAATAGCAGATTAGACATGACAGAGGTAGAGATTAGTGAACTTAAAGATATAACAACCTTTAACTATCCCAAATGAAATACAGAGAGAAAACAAGAAAAGAGAATAGTTGATGGAGCGATGGGGTAAGAGTAGGGGTGGAGAGGTAGGGCAAAAAAAAGCATGAAAAGAACTAAGCACCAGTGAGCTCTGGGATGACTTCCCACAGCCTAATATACATGTAATTGGAAGCCAGAAGGGCAGGGTGGACAGAAAAAAATATTTGAAGAAATAATGTCTGAAAAGATTCCCAATTTGATGAAAACTATAAATCCACAGATCCAAGAAACTCAATGAACCCCAAACAGAAGAAATATGAAGAAAACTACACCACAGCACATCAAAATCAAATTGCTTAAAATCAATGACAAAAACAAACTTCTTCAAGGCTTAGATTTTAATGCTTTTGTGTGAGGGGTATGGGGTAAGGGATGTAATTTTATAAATGATGCCTAAAATACCTATCTTTACACTAAAAGACATTTCATTCTGAAAAGCAAAGGTTACAGGGCTTCATTTTGGAAACTTTTTCGAAGATTGCCCCTAAAAAATACTTTTGATATTCTTTTATTTTTATACTTACTTTAAGTTATCTTAAAAACTTAATACAAAATCCAATTCACCAACCAGGTTTTGTATACGACATGCATAGTATGTATTAATTCTAATTTCTTTTTTTCTTATTTTATTAAAGGTACATGATATGGTTTCTTAACAAAACACAGGCTATGGAAGCAGCAGTCTGGGTTCAAATTCCCATTCTGCATTTGCTAGTTAAGTGGCCTTAAGTAAGCTCTGAGTCTTATTTCCTCATCTATAAAATGGGAGCACCACTTGTTTTACATACTTAAGATAATTAAGTGGGAATTTAAAAGGTAACATATATAAAGCATCTAGCTGAGGTCTTGGCACATAGCAGGGCCCCTAATTAAATGGCTTGTGTACGCTTTTATGCAATAGTAGAATTTTCACCTTTTAAAAGAAGTTCTATACACTGTAACTAATCCAAGAGATTTATACATATTCCAGTGCCTATGCTGCTCTTATAATAAAGATGATGTTCCTGTAAATGTTATAGGTGTATAGTTAAAAAATTAGGCAACTTACCTAAAAAATATAAGGGCATTTTGAAAAAACACAGCTAGTCCTGGATAAACATCAGTATCTGCACACACAAAGTAAAACAGATCAGATAATTACAAAAGGCAAATGGCTGTAACAAAGTATTCATGCCATTCATAATGACATGCTCTGTATATTATAAAACACTACTATTATTCATTAACTCTAAAAAATCCACAATGAAATTGAAGTAAGAAAATGATAATCTCCTTCTCCCAAAACAAAGGATTACTCTCACTCTGGATAAAAGACAATGAAATTATTAGGTTTTCTTTCTGTCTAAAGCAGTTGCTATGGTTCTAGCTGTATCGGAACTGCCAAGGAAGCAGCAGCTTATCCCTTCACTTCCTATGGCCAATACAGAAACACACAATGTTAGAAAGATACAAATTAAATTGTTGATGATGTAACAGTCTGTTCATTTTATTTTCTTTCATGAATTCAGGAGTTTTATTGTGCAAATCTGACATATAGAAAAAGAATCATTATAATTCATCATCATATTCTCCTGGAGAAAACAGTCACTATCTTCATAGGAAGGAAGAAGAAAAATTTGGAAATTACTCAAATTTTTGTGGATATTTAACTTTTATAAAACTATCAATGTTGATTAAAAATACTAGTTTGGATGAAGAAATATTCAATTTGTAGCCTTTGATATCATAGCAAACAATATAGCTGCATGGTTAAAAGCCCCAAGTTTGAGCCATACCCCTGGATTTGAATCCTAACTCTACCACTGACTAAATGTATGACCATGGGCAAATTATTTAACCTCATTATGCCTTACTTTCCTCATCTGTAAAATGGGCATTGTAACAGCACCTGCCCCCCAGAGTGTGAGATGTGGACTATGCATAGTGCTCAGAACAGTTCCTGGCTCATAAAGTGCTACAGAAATGTTAGCTGCTGCTACGATTATTAACAGCTCCAGAAAAATCTGTACAGTAAAAGATTTGAAATATGTGTTAGAAATGCTCTCTGAAGTCAGTTTACAAACTAAAAAGTATATGTAACGAGCAATGCTGTAGAAATATGAAGATGAGATCCATAATTGAGAAATTTCTCAGTATGTACTAGTTCTTTAAAGATTAAGATACGACCACTGAGGGAATTCCCTGGGTCCAGAGTCCAGTGGACTCTGCGCTCTCACTACCAAGGGCACGGGTTCCATCCCTGGTCGGGGAACCAAGATCCCCCAAGCTGTGTGGCACAGCCCCCCCAAAAAAGAAAGAAAGTAAAAAAAGTACTTTCCCTCAAATAAGCTTCATGCTAGAACTGTGTGCTCCAGAGTATTTTTAATTAACTAAAATAACACATTTTAGAGTAGTATTAATTAAACATTAGGCAACCACTGTCCTCTTGTACTGACTTATTTTGTGCAAAATGAAAGACAAAGGTATTCCCAAATCTTATATTGATCAATCTATGATACTTAAGGGATCCTATCAAGATATTAAAAGGTCAGCTGTGGGTCAGGACAAGACGTGACAGTTAAGCAGAGTGACGAGGAGATTCCAAAGACAGAGGCATCACAAGACGAATAAACTATTATCTGAAACTTATTCCTGTCTTTGGAGTGAAGGGAGAGAGCCAGTGAAAGAGGTTCTTCTGATGCTTCCAGAAGCACATGCTAAGACTGGGTCCTGCTTTTCAAAACCTCTCGCCATCCCCGTGATGAAAAGCTATGGTGACTGGAACAGTCACAAAACTCAGAATGGTATACTAAGAGCTCACTCCATTGCATCAACCGTTTCAACATGAAGGCTACACACGTCTTCAGTCTTGCACTTAAAAAACTCCCCTTGTGAACTGGCAGTGCTTCTCAGCACCTCTGCCCCCTAAAAAAAAAAAAAAACAAAACACTCCCCTTGTACCTATGAATGAAAAATTAGAGGCTGGGGTTGGAGAGAAGATGTTATCAGTGGACAGAAAGATACTGGGGTCCACAATGCCTTATCTTGAAATCCTTGGGGCAAGGTATGTTTTGGAACTCAGGATTTTTCAGATTTAAAAATGGTAACACAGGGGGACTTAGCTGGTGGCGCAGTGGTTAAGAATCCACCTGCCAATGCAGGGGACACAGATTTGAGCCCTGGTCCGGGAATATCCCACATGCCGCGGAGCAACTAAGCCCGTGCACCACAACTACTGAGCCTGAGCTCTAGAGCCCGCGAGCCACAACTACTGAGCCCACGTGCCACAATTACTGAAGCCCACGCACCTAGAGCCCGTGCTCTGCAACAAGAGAAGCCACAGCAATGAGAAGCCTGCGCACCGCAACGAAGAGTAGCCCCCGCACCCTGCAACTAGAGGAAGCCCATGCGCAGCAACAAAGACCCAACGCAGCCAAAAATAAATAAATAAATAAATTTATTAAAAAAAGAAAAACAGTAACACAGGGCATAATATTACATAGCACCCCCAACTATGTTTGGACCAGCATCCCACAATCAAATACAACCACATTCCTCTAATAAAACATTTGAATACTTATTAAATGAAATAAAGACTATAATGAGCCCTGGATCATTAGGTCAGGTTTTGCTGCCAAACTGGTTATGAAAAACCTGACCTTCAGCACTTTTGTGGATTCTAGAATTGTGTATAAGGGGCTGTAGCCCTGTACAGATTTCTCACTTTTACCACTACAACCCTCAGTAAAAGGCCTCTGGTATAGAGCTTGGCTATCTGGGGTAAGGAAGGAAATCAGAACCTCTAGAGATAGCTGAGAGTCACCTGGTCTTGTCAGTGGCTTGGATTTCCTAACGAGGCTATCCCACTGCACTAAATGACCCCACTGAGAAGTTTTATTAAATAATTTATATCTTCACACAGAGTCTTATCTTCAAGCTAACTGAATTATTAAACTAAATTTTACTCCACGGGGAGTTAACAGACTAAGCCAAATATAAAGGACATATCTGAATCTTTCCTATGAAATAAAAGAGGAATAAATACTTACTTTGGGTAACATATGCACCAAAAAGAATCCACATAGAAGCAATAAGTGACCCAAACATCAACATGAAACCAATGAAGAGCCAAACTCGAGCACCTGTGTGAAAAATAGGCTTTATGATTTTGCTCATTTTTACAGCTCTATCTATGCCTTAGGAATACATAACACTAGAACACTGTTCATCTAATATATGCTATGCCTATCAAAGACACTCACGTATTTATATACACCTGCTAAAACAATTAACTGAATGAAGATTGAAAAAAAGAAACTAAAACTAAAAGGTGTTAAGCGATACTTGGAAAGGGAAAAAGGGTAAATTACCGTTCTACTGGCTAGAGAAACTAACAGCTGAGTAAACTAAAGTAGGCAAGCTTCAGAAGTAATTATTTGACTAAACTGATTAATTAAACCCTAACTGAAAAATTACCGTGTTGTATATATTATCAAAGTAATTGCTCTATTAGAAGTAGCAAATGTATTTCAGATAGCCATTACCACACAGGAATGAGAGACTGCAAATGAATAAGGACCATATGACCTCTTTTCATCAACGTTAATATCATGGTACTACTCAACATGGTACTAACAGCAGCGATATATTCAATCTCTCTTATTCAGCCAAACTGTACCACATACCCTTGAAAAGTTCAAGGACAAAAGCATCTCTTCAAACCCCTACTGTATAGAATTTTAGAAGTTATACAACAGAATCTCAATAAAGTGATCATCTGGACACCTGAGTAGATTCAATACATTTTTAGGAAAGCAAGTTAGCATTTGTGCCAGACCCTGATCACAGGTATACTGACAGCCTGTCACCCTGTGGAAGGGGAATACAGCTCCCCTGAAGTGAAAATAAAATCCAAGCCAATTTCCATAATAGAAAGCTAAATTTGCCTCAATTTCAGATATTTGGTTACTAACTGAACAGAAATTCATATATTTTAGACACCAGATATGCAGGAAGCTCAAAGCTCAGCATGGTTAGAACAGCTGATATTTGAGAGAAATGGGTCCCTAGGTTATCTAAATTTTATTATAATACTAAGCAGATCTCCAGAAATATACAGCAATGTTTACTTCCTTGGAGGAAAACATCCTCCAAATTCAATCACAGCTTTTACCTAAAGTGAATGAAAGGAAGTATCAAAAGTCCTTGTAATTATTTTCCTTCATGTCCTTTATATATGACCACACAAAAATTTTTTAACAAAACTGAACAAGAAAAAAACTTCCCTTGAAAAATGAGTATGCTTTTGTTTAGCAAAAAATAAAAAACTGTAATGTTTTCCCTTTTTTGCTTTGACTACCAGGAAGCTCAGAGTCAAGGTTAATAATTAAGAGTATCCATTTTGTCCTAGAGTCTAAGTATCAATACATGATCTTCTTTCTACCTAGTTCCTGTTCCTTCTTATTTAACAGTTCCATTTGTAGTATATTTATTACGTTAATAACACTTTCCTGCAAATTCCTCTGGGAATTAAATGGGAATAAATTACACATAAACCATTTAAGTAGTATGAAAGCTGAGTGTGGCAATAGCTGAGCATGCCTACAAGATAGTTTGCCCTGAATTTTTGAAGCACTAGACAGAACTTGCACTAAAGGTACCACGTATAAATGTAAACTGACGTAAACTGACTGTGAATTTTAACTGGGTAAGAAATAATCATGGAATAAAATGTTATAGTCACTACTGAGAGTAAAAAGTATGAGCTTTGGAACCAGACAGACCCAAGGCACATGCAAGTTCTACCTTTAAGCTAAAAAGTTTTGGGTAAGTTACAATGAAATTTTCTACAGAAAATAGTTAATAGTAACATAATCCACAGCAATGCCTGTGGAATATTTTTGAAAGAAAAATGATCAAATAAGTTAATGTGTGCTCTATGCACAACATCACTTGCTAATACATGCTTTTTTATTCTTTATTCTCACTCATTCCTGACATTAACTGCTGAAGCTGGGGCACAAGGCATGCATGTGTGCGTATGCATGCGCGCACAGACACACACAATACACTTTTAACTTAGGTTCATCTGTCATTTGTCACTATCCCCATCCTCTCCAATTCTTCAAGGATCACAATGGAAGTGAAATTATAAAATCTGCATCAGCATTTAAAGCATCAGGTACAAAAGAAAGCTAATTTGTCCCCCTGTAGCTGGCTTATTTCACTTAGCATAATGTCCTCCAGGTTCACCTCCGTTCTCACATATGGCAGGATTTCCTTCTTTTTTAAGGCCCATTCCCCTATGTGAGGTATCTAAGAGAGTCAAATTCATAGAAACAGAGAGTACAATAGTGGTTGCCAGGGGCTAGGAGTGGGGGAAGTGGGAGTTGCTGTTCAACGGGTATAAAGTTTCAGCTACACAAGATGAATGAGCTCTAGAGAGCTGCTGTACGACACTGTGCCTATAGTTAGCAATATGGTATTGTGCATTTAAAACTGTGTTGAGAGTAGATCTCATGTTTAGTGTTCTTACAAAAAAAAAGGAAATTTTTTTAAAGCTAAGCTCGTCAGCTCCTTGATTTGGTTTAATGTCTTATGATACTTTATGATTCCATTTATATGAGATTCTAGAAAAGGCAAAACTACAGTGATAGAAAGCAGATCAGTGGTGGCCAGGATGTGGGGGAAAGGGGATTAACTACAAAGAGATATGAGAGAACTTTCTGGAGTAATGGAAATATTCTATATCATGATTGTAGTGGTAGTTACACAACTGTATACATTTGTCAAAACTCATCGACCTGTACACTTTAAATTGAATTTTATTTTATATTTTATATAAGTTATCCTCAAATACACTGACAAATATATATATATATGATACTGTAGACAAAGAGACTAAATGATTCTCGACTGGATACAAACATAGCATGGTGGCCAAGAGCATGGGCTCTGGAACCAGATTGTCAGTGTTCAAATCCTGGTCCCACCACTTATTTGCTTTATGACTTTGGACAAGTTACTTAAGTTGTCTGTGCCTTAGTTCCTTAATCTAAAACTGAGGACAAGAGTGGTTACCTTACAGGACTATTGTGACAATTAATTGAGTTAATATGTGTAGAGCATTCAGGACAGTCTTTGGTACACACTAAGTATTCTACAAGTACTTGCTATTATTCTTAATCATCCTTCAAAATTCCTCTCCCACCTACTCCAAATTCCTGACTATAACCACAAGTCACCCCTCCTAGTCCTTAAAGGTTGGAAATAGAACGTCTAGTACTGAGCTTTTTATATACAGCATGGAAATTCCACTGAAAACAAACCCCTGGATTCTAACAGAATGTGTTATAACCTGAACAAAAGAAAAATACTGTTGGATGACAAATCAAAAAAAAATTCAAACTCAAAAAAAAATGTATATGTAGACAAACAGCATGTTTCTTCTAAATACTTCTGTTGTAGCCTATGGGTGGTTACTCAGGTGATCAGAACTGAATGTGAAAAACACTGTAGTCCCAGGTTTGATCTCTTAATGTGTCCGTACTTTGCTGTTCAGTAATCATGGTCAGCCATCTTGTAAGTAATATTATTGGTCAACATTTGGGATAAGAATAAATCCATCGGGGCTTCCCTGGTGGCGCAGTGGTTGGGGGTCCGCCTGCCAATGCAGGGGACACGGGTTCGAGCCCTGGTCCCGGAAGATCCCACATGCCGAGGAGCGGCTGGGCCCGTGGGCCACAATTGCTGAGCCTGCGCGTCTGGAGCCTGTGCTCCGCGGCAGGAGAGGCCGCGATAGTGAGAGGCCCGCGCACTGCGGTGAAGAGTGGCCCCCGCTTGCCGCGGGTGGAGAGGGCCCTCGCACGGAGACGAGGACCCAACACAGCCATAAATAAATAAATAAATAAATTTAAAAAAAAAAAAAAGAATAAATCCATCACTAACACAGGAACAGTCAAGATCCATTGATTCTGCATGGTTAACATTTTATCTATATACTATGGGCAATATAACATGACAAAAACCAGTAACCTCTGGCAGTAACTTTAACTTTCTTAAAGTTTTAAATAACACAGAAACTTTTTTTAAAAACCCTACATAATCATTAATCATCCCTAAATAAAGACTCACCAGAGGCTTTGTTTTTTCTGCTGATAAATCCCTCTTTTACCTGCATACATTAACAACTCAAAGTGCCTTTACCTGTTCTTCCTAAACAGCCGCTTTCATAGCTGTCACCTCTCACCTGAGCATTGGACACGGCATTTATCCTAGAACAATACAAAATCATCTAATAAACGTTCATGCTGTTAAAATATTCATAGATATTTACATATCATTTAGAAGGGAAGCATTTCCTATCTAAAGCCAGTATCTGAATAACTGAACATATCTTTTAACTTAAATATCCTAGTGGATAGAAATACTATGCTAGTCTTATTTTCCTAAAGTACACCCAGAAAACATACTTAATTTTTTTTTAATATCAATGTTTTCTATATATTGGTAATAAATATGTTGAAAACAAAATTAAGAAAACATTTCCATTTATAATAACATCAAACAAAAACATACTTAATTTTAAGGGATTACTATCATTTGTCTCCAAAGATTATGAAAGAGGCCAATTTTCTGTGTTCTTTTTCTATTTTATTTTATATTTATACATGAATGACCCACCATGAGTTACCCCATTTTAAGGTTCTCATTATAACCAAGAGTTCAAAAGTTTCTCTTTGTGTTAAAAGTCAAGTGATTTTCTCTCATCCATTTCTCAAATTCAGAGAACATTTGGTATAATAAATAGGCCCACTTTATTCAGCTTCTCTTTCCATTCTTGTTAGAGCGGGTATATTTGTAGCAGGAATTGTCTTTTCTTAGCATCCTGAATGAATATAAGTAGTTCCATCTTCTACAATTCACCTTTTTAAAGCTCCTGACAGTGTAAGAAAATTACGTAATCTTAATGTTTAACATATTTTTTTAAATTATTAAAAGACATCCATGAAAAGCTTCCAAACTCTTTTATGAAGTGAGATAATGGCTAAACCTAAAAATGATTTAATAAAAAAGGAAAGCCATAGATCAATCTCATTTAAGGCCAGTCCTGCCCTCCCTCCAATACTGGCAAATACAGTTAAGTAACACACTTAAAAAAAATAATACTCCATGGTAAAAGTTGAATGTATTAGATACTCAGTGCTCTGTGGTGGCCTAAATGAGAAGGAAATCTGAAAAAGAGAGGATATGTATACGTATAGCTGATTCACTTTGCTGTGCAATATAAACTAACACAATATTGTAAAGCAACTATACTCCAATAAAAAAAATAAATTTTAAAAAGGATTAAAAAAAAAAGTTGAATGTATTAGAGTATTCAAGGATGACTTCCTACTAAAAAATCTAGAAATGTAACATACTTCATTAAACCTAAGATGCCAATGATTTTTAAGATGCACCATTATTTTTTTATACTTCCAAGAAAGAAAAAATATTATGAATTATAAGATACCAAGAAGCACAAGATATTAATACAAGAAGCACACTGATATTCAAAGATATTAAAATACAAAAAATAATCTTAAGATCTATAAAACATAGTAATTTTTCAGTTTAACAAATATAAGGACAAAAATCACATGATAATCTTTATAAAGTATAATAGAATTATCTGACTAAATTCAACACTTTTTTTTTTTTTTAATTCTTACTGGAGTATAGTTGATTTACAATGTTGTGTTAGTTTCAGGTGTACAGCAAAATGAATCTGTTATACATATACATATATCCACTCTTTTTTTTTTAGATTCTTTTCCCATATAGGCCGTTACAGAGTATTGAGTAGAGTTCCCTATGCTATACAGCAGGTTCTTATTAGTTATCTATTTTATATATACTAGTGTGTATATGTCAGTCTCAATCTCCCAATTAATCTCTCCCCCCCAAATTCAACACTCAGTCTTGATTTTTAAAATCTTAATAAAATGGCAATATAGATATACACACATATATTTATCATGTTAAAGAAGAATCAATCAATGAAATTAAAAAGTTATTCCAGATAGCATTAAACTTTGAGGAAAAAATGTTTTTAGAAAAATAATCTTGAATTGAGAATTACCTTCATACTTACATGAAGAAAGCCAATGTGGAAAACACACCACATGTGTGAAAAGCGTGGTTCAGCTGTTCTGGCTTAGGATACACCACGGCTGCATCAATCATTATCCACCAACCTGTAAAAAACTTGAGAAAGAACCCATGTCATTAAAATAACACTAATACTTTGGCTTAGCATGATACCTGTTCCTTAACATTCCATGTTTTCTATGGACCACATAATTGGAACATAAAATATGTCTACTTTGAGTTTTAGATGTTGAAATATAAAAAACAAGAATCCCTTGTTTACTTATTCTTTATAGCATATGAGGTGAATCTAACTAATCAAATCCGTGTAAGATTCAAGTTCTGCTCTTAATGCAAGATGAAAAGTTTATTACCTAGGAATGAATTATCTGCTTCTTTTATCCACCATAAAATTATATACAACCAAAGCTCTCTTAACTAACCTCCAACTAACCAGCTCCCTGATTACCCGATGTGTTTCACTCTCTCGTTCATATTAAAAAGAATGTGGAACATTCTTTTTTAATATGCCCAAGCACTTTTGCTTCCACAAATGAGCTGCCACGTCTCCAAAAAATATCTACGCTTGCTATAATTTTAATTATGTAATTTGATTAAAAACTGACTAAACATGAGTTTGCAAAATGTAATGTTTCTATGTCAACTAAGCTGAATAGAACTAAAGTAGACAAGTTACTAAGGAATTTCATAGACAAATTAAGTGCAGGCGAGGTGACCACAGAGCAAGAAAAACTTGGAAACACCTACAAGAATTCTGCATGCATATTGCTTCACAATTATAAGATGTTATGGAAAAACCTGAACGAACTTTTTGGCCACCCCAGTATCTTTAGTTCCTGCTCCACTTTATTTATTTCTTTATTTATCTTTTCTATTGAACTTCAGGTATAGAACTATATACTGGAAAAGATTAATTTAAATTAAGTGGAACATATACTGAAATTTGCTTCAAAAAATGCAGTGGGGGCAGGGAGTGCTTGATGGAATGCTAAAGCAAGATTGGTCATGATCTGACTTTTTTTTGAAGCTCAATGATAAGTACAGGGGGTGAGAGAGGACTCTATACAATTCTCTCTATTTTTGTGTATACTACTGATATTTTCAATAATAAAAAGTTTTAAAAAAAATATTGGAAAGAAAATTAAGCAGTAGTTTCCTCCGCAAATTTCCTCTCGCTTCCTGCCTGTGCTGCAGCTGGGGTATGAAGATGGCAACCCTTCCCTAAAGTGCTGCAGGGCTTCAGTTCTAATGCAGCCTAAGGTTGTTAACTACTGTCTGCACATCCTGAATTTCAATGAGTCACAACAATATTATTAGTTACATCAAATTCTGAGCCTTTGAGGATCCTAAAGGAATGATACATATTACATAATTTACTTAAAAAACTACTGCCTTCAAAAACTGTATTATCATGGATATTCACAGTTCAAAGGAATCAAGATTAATTTTCAGGGCAAAAAGTGAGGTATAAATGTCACCAACCAGGCTTTTTCACTTACCAATATACCTGCTACTACAGAAGCCACTGCATTTCTTCTCTCACTCCAGTCGATACATTCACATTCTGGCCAACGGAAATTATCTAGGAAGCCTGCCATTTTCACCACTTAAGCATGGACTTTTCATTAAATACTATATTCTACAAATAAAAAGACAAAAAAAATCGATCTAAGGAAATGTTGTTTTTTGTTTTTAATTTATTTATTTTATTTTTGGCTGTGTTGGGTCTTCGTTTCTGTGTGAGGGCTTTCTCCAGTTGCGGCGAGCGGGGGCCACTCTTCATCGCGGTGCGCGGCCCTCTCACTGTTGCGGCCTCTCGTTGCGGAGCACGGCCCCAGACGCGCAGGCTCAGTAGTTGTGGCGCACGGGCTTAGTTGCTCTGCGGCATGTGGGATCTTCCCGGACCAGGGCTCGAACCCGTGTTCCCTGCATCGGCAGGCAGACTCTCAACCACTGTGCCACCAGGGAAGCCCAGGAAATGTTTTTAAGAAGTGAAATATCTTACTCCTTTCTTAAAGCTTTAAACACAAATTTAACTTTAGGTCTAAATCTACTATAGTTAAGAAGAAAAATTCAATACTACAATGAATATCTATTGAGATGTACATAAGACTGTCCTAGGACACAGAAGGAGCTTACTATTTGTTAAATGAGCATGGTGGTTTTAAAACATGTCTGCCATAGAGAATGGTCTTGAGGACATGGGGTGGGGCGGGGGGGAGCTGGGATGAAGTGAGAGTAGCATCAACATATATACACTACCAAATGTAAAATAGATAGCTAGTGGGAAGCAGCAGCATAGCACAGGGAGATCAGCTCAGTGCTTTGCGACGAGCTAGAGGGGTGGGATGGGGGGAGGGAGGCTCAAGAGGGAGGGGATATAGGAATATATGTATGCATATGGCTGATTCACTTTGTTGTACAACAGAAACTAACACAACATTGTAAAGCAATTATACTCCAATAAAGACGTATTAAAAAAATAAAAAATAAAAATAAAAAGTGTCTGCAAAGTCTTTGACACTTCTCCCATTGAGAGGTGGATCTATGTCCCTACCTTTGAATTTAGGTCAACAATAAAGGCTGGTTCACCGATAAAGTAGAGAAAGTGATGCTGTGTAACTCTGCCATACAACTTCTCAGACTAGATCATAAAAGACAATGCAGCTTGCAGGTGGTTCTCTGGAACACTAACACTAGAGCCCTGAGTTGCTTTGTAAAAAATCCAAGGCCACAGTGCTGTGAGGAGACCACGTAGAGGTGTTCTGGCCCAAGGTTCCAGGTGGCGGCCCAGTCAACAGCTAGCCCTCAACTGCCGGACGTGACTGCTGCTCCGGTTATTAGCATTACCCCCACACTTTAAGCCTTCCCTGACGAGGCCCCAGGTAGACGGAGCGGACACATGTCATCCTGGCTATGCCCTTTCCAAATTCCTGACCCACAGGAACCGTAAGCATAATAAAATGGCTGTTTTAAACTACTAAGTTTTAGAGTTATCTGTATGCAGCAATAGATAACTGGAAGGAGAAAAAACTATATAAGGGTACAGCATGCTGTGCGAATTTTCAAAACAAAGAGAGTATGTTCAGATGTGATGATTCAGGAACACCTTAAGTTCCAGAAAGAAAAGGGGAAAAAAAACTATTTGAAAGCACCGAAGAGTGCTGAAAAGCAGGCAGAAACTGGAGGGCATTTACCCCTTGAAAGAAAACACAATGAGCAAGATCCACTTTAATACAGCTTTCCCCCCTGAAGAATCCCCTAACCTCCCACTCCCAGCCAAGTGAGACCCTGTGGTGCAGAATAGCTAAAACTTGAGCAAAAAGTCAGTCTTTCTGGCTTGAGGTATCAGAGGATGAAGTTCAGGATGACAAGAGCAGCTGGAAATTGAAGGGGAAATCTTGGAAAGGGGTAAGTCACAAGAGGGAGCCCCAAACACTAATATAAACTCTCTTAAATACCTGACTAACCCCTGAACAGCACATGCATGAAGGAGATTCCAAGGACCTCAGCAGAAAAAAATATCTGGAAGGCTAAAAGAACTAAACAGATTTCAGCTGCTGTCCCCTGCAAGGCATTTTGGAATTTGAGTTCCACCAGGTCAGAGATTAGTAAACACCTTGGGATTTCCACACACTCCAACAAAGTATAAGACCAAATCTCCACAATTTCAGGGTGATCAGTCAGTATTTTAATTGCCTGTTAGAACAAAAAGTAACACTCTTCAGATGAAGATAACTGATCCAGAGTGTCTATAATGTATCATCCACAATGTCCAATATACAGTTGACCCCTGAACAACACAGGTTTGAACTATGCAGATGCACTTATATGTGGATTTTTTTCACTAAATACATACTACAGTACTACACAATCCATGGTTGGTTGAACCCACAGATGCAGAACTGCAGATACGGAGAACCAATGTATAGTTAAATATGAATTTCTGACTGCACAGAAGGTCAGCACCCCTAACCCCTGTTTTGTTCAAGGGTCAACTGAATAGTTAAAAAAAAAAAATTTGCTAGACTTTTAGAGAAGCAGAAAAAATGTGATTTATCTTCAAGGAGGAAAAAAAAGCAGTCAATAGAAACAGACCCCCCCATAACTCAGATATTGAAAATTAGCAGACAATGACTTTAAAGCAGCCAGTATAAACACATTCAAAGACAAAGGAACATGGTCAAAATAACTGAGTTAATGGAGAATCTCAGTAGAGAAACTTTTAAATGTAAATTTTAGGACTGAAAATTATAATATTTGAAATTTAAAATTAACTAGATGGGCTCAGTAGGAGATTAGAGACAGTAGAAGAAAAGTACAGTAAGCTTGAAGAAAGATCAAAAGAAATTATCCTATCTAGAGAACAGGTTTTTTTCTTTTTAATTAGGGGGAAAAAATGAATAAAGCTTCAGGAAACTCAGGAACACTAACAACTGGTCTAACATATGTTTAATTGGGTCCCAGAAAAATAAAAGAATCAGGAAGAAAAAATATTTAAAGAAATAATGGCTGATAATTTCCCAAATTTGGTGAAAAATAATAATTTGCAAATCCAGGAAGCTCAGCAAACTCCAAGGAGGATAAACACAAGGAAGACATCATAATAAAACTGCTGAAAACCAGAGATAAAAAGAAACAAAGCAACTTTAGGGGGAAAAAATAATCAACACATTACATACAGGGGTAGCAGAACAATATATATGATGGCTGACTTCTCATTAAAATCAATGGAGGCCAGAAGAAAATGGAAGGACATTTTTTGACATGCTTTTAAGAAAAGCAATCATGAGAATTCCCTGGCAGTCCAGTGGTTAGGACTCCATGCTCTCACTGCCGGGGGCCCGGGTTCAATCCCTCGTCAAGGAACTAAACTCCCACAAGCCACTCAGCACGGCCCAAAATCAATCTCAAATGCTATATCCAGCAAAAATATTCTTCAAAAGTGAGGGTGATGGCAGTTCTACCCCTACCTATCTACCCAAGAGAAATGAAAACATATGTCTACACAAAAACTTGTACACAAATGTTCATAGCAGCATTACTCATAATAACTAAGCAGTGCAGCAACCCAACATACGTCAATTAATGAATGAATAAATAAAATGTGGGATACCATACAATGGAATACAAATTCAGCAATAAAAAGGAAATACTGATACATGATACAACACCGATGAACCTCATAAACATTACGCTAAGTGAAAGACAACCACATATTGTATATTCCATTTATTTAAAATGTCCAGATGAGGCAAATCTATACACAGAAAGTAAATTAGCTGTTGCCTAGTGATGGGCAGGGGAGAGCAGAGTGTAATAGGGAGTGAATGCTCATAGGCATAAGGTTATAAAATTAGACTGTGGCGATTACTGCACATAAATATACTAAAAATCACTGAACTGTACACTTAAAACAGGTGACTGTTATCATATCTTTATTGTATCTCAAAAAAGCTTTTTTTAAATGAGCATAAAATAAAAATATTTTCAGGTAAACAAAAACTAAGATAATTCATCAGCAAATCTGCACTAAACAATGCTAAAGGAAATTCTTCAGGTTAAAGAGAAATGACACCAGATTAATCTCAGATCTATAGGAAGGAATGAAGAATACCAGAAATAATCAATATGTGGGTAAATATAAAAGACTATTTTTTATTCCTTCCCTTTATTTAAGACAACTATTTAAAGCAAAAATTATAACATTGTATAGGATATCCACAAAGATAAACTTTCTAAATAGCATGTTAGTTACATTTTCAAATAATATGCTTAAATATGGATTTAGGCGAAATACCTCTAAATTTAAAGTAATGGGTCCAATTGTTAATCTGAAAAGAAGTACAATAAATATACTACAGAGGGTCCAAACACTGGAAACACAGACTGGGAGACAATATTTGCAAAACAAGTATCTGACTGAGGATTTGTACCTACAATATAGAAAGAACTCTTAAAGATTAATAATAAAAAAAACAAAATATAAGCAATAAAAAGTGTGCACGAGAGTTGAACAGACTTGAAATGGGCAAAGGACTTAAAAAGACAATGACCAAAAAGCATCTAAATAGGTATTCAACATCATTAGTCATCAGGGAAATTCAAATTAAAGAAATATCATCACATCCACTAGAATGGCTAAGATTAAAAAGACTGACTGTTGGAAGCAGAACAACTGGAAATCTCATACATTTCTGGTTGCGGTTTCTTACAAAGTTAAAAATAATCCTCCCTATAACCCAGCAATTCCATCCCTAAGTATTTACCAAGGGAAGTAAAAACATATGTCCACACACAAAAAGACTTTTACAAGAAAGTTTATAGCAGGTTTATTCATATTAGTCCCAAACTGAAACAACCTAAATATTCATCAACAGAAGAATGGATAAACAAATTATGATGGATTCATACAATGGAATACTATTCAGCAACAAAAAAGGATGAACGATATATATAACCACACAGAAAAAAAATCTCAAAAACCTGATTTATGTGAAAGAAGGCAAACACAAAGGAGTATATACTCTATGATGCCATTTAAAATGAAGCTTAGGAAGAGGCAAAACTAATCAATAGTCCCAGAGATCAGAACAGTGGTTGCCAACAGGGGCTGAGGATTGACTACAAGGGAACTTTTTTGGGGTGATAATAATGTTCTATATCTTGGTTGGGATAGTGATTATGCAGGTACATTTATTTATCAAAAGTTACTGAAGTGTACACTTAAGATCTGTGTATTTTACAGTATGTAAATTTTACCCCCAAAAAAGATTTTAAAATTTTATCATTTAGATATGCTTTAGCTGCACTAAAGCCTTACTATGTACACATTATGGGCACATTTTATCAAGATAGTCTGCAGACACAGATATGAACTGTTATCAAAGATTAAATATTAACTGGTTAAAAACAAGTTTAGGGAAGGTCGCCATGAATTTAAGACAATGTCTGAAGGTTAAAACAAAAGTCATGGGACTTCCCTGGTGGCACAGTGCTTAAGAATCCACCTGCCAATGCAGGGGACACGGGTTCGAGCCCTGGTCTGGGAAGATCCCACATGCCGCGGAGCAACTAAGCCCGTGCACTACAACTACTAAGCCTACGTTCTAGAGCCCACGAGCCACAACTACTAAAGCTTGCGCGCCTAGAGCCCGTGCACCGAAACAAAGAGAAGCCACCGCAGTGAGAAGCCCACGCACTGCAACGAAGAGTAGCCCCCCGCTCTCCACAACTAGAGAAAGCCCGTGAGCAGCAATGAAGACCCAACGCAGCCAAAGATAAATAAATAAATTTATTTTTTTTAAAAGTGACATTATTAAAAAAAAAAAGTCATGTTTCCTATTATAAAATTCATTTTGCATATATTAACCTATTTATAAATAGTTCTATAAGCAGAAAACATGCAGTCGTCCCTCAGTATGTACAGGGGATTGGTTCCAGGACCCCCCTCGGATACCAAAATCTGTGGATGCTTAAGTCCCTTATATAAAATGGCATACTATTTGCATATAACCTCCTTTATATACTTTAATATCATCTCCAGATTACTTATAATACTTAATACAACGTAAATACTATGTAAATAGTTATAAATACAATGTAAATGCCATGTAAATAGCTGCCAGCACTCAGCAAATTCAAGTTTTGCTTTTTGGAACATTCTGGAATTTTTTTTTCCTGAGTATTTTTGATCCCTGGTTGGTTGAATCCGTGGATGTGTAACCCAAGGATACACAGGGCTATTTCCACACACTAATTTCTGAAATGTCATGGTCTTCTCCCTCCTGGAGCTTAAATTGGAGGGTCAGGGGTTTGGGTGGGGCAGAGAAACATCAAAATAATACAACCAGTTACTATGAAGGAAATGCACATGATCCTGATACAAAATAAGGGAGACCTATTTTAGAATGTTCAGGGAATGCCTCTCTAAAGAGGCAACACTTGCTAAAATTTTAAAACACACTAAAATTTAAAAGCTGAGTAAAGTTAATTAGATTAAGGAGAAGCAAAAGAGGCAGAGCAGAGAGAGGGAAAATTACATACAAAAGCCACTAAGTCCCTTTGATACTAGCAAGGAAGAATTAGCTGGTACCAAAGAGAATCAGAATATAGTAAGTTAGGGGAGGAAGTGGCTTGGAATAAATATGGAGAGAGACAGGTAAGTACCAGATCACCTTGCAGATTAATGTGGACTTCATGATGGATTTGGGGTTTCACCAAGTGCAACGGGAAACCAAGTGAAGAACGTTAGGATAAAAGGAGCAAAGGCACCAAGATGGTCACTATGGTAAACATTTAGGAGAGGAAAGTGAGGGCTACTATATTAAGAACTAACACTCTGAACTGAGAAGACTGACTTTCATATGGGTTTTCTTACTGATATTTACCAAAAAACAAGCATATTTTATCATGACAGTCTTGATTTAACAACAGCAATGGACAATACTAACACTGATCCCCTGGCTTAAAGTGGAGATAAGTATACAATATTTAACTTAAGATAATAGGCCTTTGGAGAATTAATGAAGGCAAAGACTATTTAGAGGAAATCTAAATGTTCAGTAATAGAATAAATGTTTAAGTAAAATAGTTTACTTAATGCAGACATTTAAAAATCTATTTTTGAGGGACTTCCCTGGTGGTCCAGTGGTTAAGACTCCGTGCTTCCAATGCAGGGGGTGCAGCTTCAATCCCTGGTGTAGGAACTAAGATCCCACATGCCACGGGGCGTGGCCACAAAAAAATTTTTTTTTAAATCTATTTTTGAAAAACATTTAATGGCATGAGTAAATGGTAATGACTAATACCAAGTGAAAAAAACAGGTTATTAAAACTGTATCTAGGGCTTCCCTGGTGGCATAGTGGTTAAGAATCTGCCTGCCAATGCAGGGGACACGGGTTCGAGCCCTGGTCCGGGAAGATCCCACATGCTGCAGAGCAACTAAGCCCGTGCGCCACAACTACTGAGCCTGCGCTCTAGAGCCCGCGAGCCACAACTGCTGAGCCTGTGTGCCACAACTACTGAAGCCCACGCGCCTAGAGCCCGTGCTCCGCAACAAGAGAATCCACCGCAATGAGAAGCCTGTGCACCACAACGAAGAGTAGCCCCTGCTCTCCACAACCAGAGAAAGCCCGCACGCAGCAACGAAGACCCAACACAGACAAAAATAAATAAATAAAATAAATTTTTTAAAAAATGTATCTATAGCATTATTTCCTTTTTAGAAAAAAGAATTAATAGTATATATATATATATATATATATATATATATATATATATAAAAACACATACATGCATAAAGATACTGGAAGGACGAACACCAGTACTTTCATAATATTATTTTATATATGGGTCACAGGATGGTGTGTTTGTTTTGCTTTCTGTCTATTTTCAAAGTTTGCTGCACTGAGCATGAATTACATTTTTTTAATGCAAAGTGATTTTAAAAGTTATTGTAATTAACACAATGAATTGTTGATTCTTGCCTATTGAGAAACCTCTTATATAATGTACTATGTCTGTAACTATTTTTAATAAACTTAACCTTTTTTGAGGTCAAGGAAATTACTGGTATGTTCTCCCGCAAAACTGACCCAGGTACCAATTTTTAAAAAAACAAGATTACTGAACTGAACTAATGGACCCACAAGTCTTATAATACATTAGATAGCAATTATTCCTATTACTAGAGAGGTAACTCTTTATAAAAGGAAATGAGTCCTTTTTAGAGAGCATTTTAAGTGATTCAACTGTGAACATTTCAAACACTCAGTTTAGGAAACCAAAGGATACCTGCAAAAAGCAAGAGGAGAAAACAACTACACACTTTAACATATAAACATGGTCTGAGTGATTTCCATATGCATCAAAGTCCAAATAACATACCTAATTCAAAATTCTTTCCTTTGACCAAACTTTCATGTTACCATCTGTTTGTTCATCCAGCTCTTCACTAGTTGTTAAATGCTACAAATGTTAGGTTCTGTGTATATACAAGTGATTAAGACAATCAATGTAGAGAACAGTCTAGTTAGGGACATTGTCAGAAGAATAACTGACTGCATTATAAAATGTGCTATACTATACATACACAAAAGGGCTATAATAGAAATATGAAAAGAGTGTTATAGGACACTACTTCCCGGGAAGAGTTGAGTTGAGGAAAGTTTGATAAAGGAAGAATAAACTTGGCTGGGATTTGAAGCAAGAAGAGGAGTTTGACAGATGAAAAAGAAGGAATAAAATATGCGAAATTATGTAGGCCCACAAGAGAACAGGGTAGAGATTAAGGTATTTCAAAGAGTGATGTGATTAACATGTTTGGGACAAGATCATCAAGGATTTTTCAGCCTACACAAATCTGACCTCTATTCTCTAAGCCAAGGGATTAGCAAACTTCTGGAAAGAACCAGATAGTGTACATTTTTAGTTTTGCAGGCCAAACAATCTCTGTCACGACCACTCAACTCTGCTGTTATAGCATAAAAGCAGCCATAAACAACATGTGACCAAATGAGCATGGCTGTATTCCAATAAAACTTAAATTTACAAAACAGGCAGCAGATCACCAGACTTGGCCCACAGCTCATAGTCTGCAGGCCCGTGCTCTAAGCACTAGGAAACTACCAGAGGCTTGTAAGCAGGGAAGTGACAAAATCAGCTCTGCGATTTAGAAAGACAATTCTGGTGGCAACAGTATGGAGGAGGGACTGAAGGAAAATGTTAAAGACACCTTCTAGACAGGAAGAGAAAAAGGATGTAAACTGAGGCCATACTCATACAGGCTAAGGAAAAGGTTTTTATTTGAGAAATATTGATGTGGTATTATCAACAGGCAAGGAAGAGCTAAGAATGACTGTTTGGGTACCCAACGGCTGGAAAGACACCATTAACCAAAATAGGGAAGGGAGAAAGGGAGAGGAGAGTTTGAGCATAATGTGTTTGATATGACTGAAGGACATGCAGGTGGAAATGTATGTAAGACAGATGTACAGAAACCACTGAAAGAGTGGTTTAAAGCAGAAACACAGATTACAGGCTGATAGTAATTAAGTGGTAACTGAAGTCACAGGGGCAGCTAGGGTATCTCAAGGAGAAAATATGGAAGAGGGCTGAGGACTGATTCAGTGTTCATCTCTGACTCACTCTCTTCCTTCCTTGCATTACTGTCTGCCAGGCATTACAGCAGACTTACATATACAATGGCATTTAATCAGCACAAAACTCTTCTAGATCGTGAATGAAATATTTACAGAACATGTCCTACAAGCAAGGCACTGTGGGGAAAATAAAGGTGAATAAAACTTGGCCCTCATCATCAGGAGATTTACAAACTGGCAGAGAAATCAATTAACACCTTTTAAAATTAAATTACAATTTGTATCATTAAAAAATCTGGGGGAATTCCCTGGCGGGCCAGTGGTTAGGACTCCCAAGCTTCCACTGCAGGGGGCAGGGGTTCGATCCCTGATCGGGGAACTAAGATCCTGCATGCCACATGCTGCAGCCAACAAATAAATAAATAAGTTACCAAAAAAATCAGGAAATTAAATTTAAATATCGTGCAAGATATTAGGTCTACATGGCCAGAGCAAAACAGCTGACTCAAATTAAACAAAAATAAAATCTACATTTTCCCTACTACTACTACTACTACTATTACTATTACTACTGGCTCTTAGTTACAGGGTCCCTACAGGTTACAGGCAACTCTACCCCATCCTCAGAAAAACTCTTTTCATAGACTATTCCATTGAATCCTCACAAATACTCTAAGGCAGTTACTATTATTATCTCGTATTACTAAAAAGGTTTACAGAGTAACTGGCCCAAGGTCACACAGCTAGCAAGAAGGAAAGCCAGGATTCCACTGAAGTTCACATCTGATTCCAAACCTGTGCTCATGACCATTACATTGTACTGCTGCCAGACAGTTTCACAGCATTTCTCTCATTTCCATTTCGTGAGGAGAAAGTTACTATTCTACTGCCTGTGGTGAAGAAAGCAAGAAGAACGAGATGGAAGAGAAGGAGCCCCAATTTAGAGGAATACTGTGATCACCTGGAAATAGAAGAAAGCAGTCCAATGACGTCTACAATGACAGTGGTGATTACTGGTGATTCACATCTTGACAAAGCAGTCTGGAGAATACAGTTTTTCTTCTTAGGTTGCTATAAGCCTGGTGTCTAGGCAGCCACAGTGTGAATATTTTATAGGCCTTAAAATCCAACAGTATGATTATTCAGAGAGCTAAGCATTTTTGGAAAGACATTTTACATACTTAATCTCAGGATGCTTATTTGCCTTCTGACTTGTAAATCATCTGTAACAAGAATAAAATTTAGTAAGTACCACCAATTTTCATAAGAGATTTAAATCTAAAAACCAAAGTAAAAGACAGGGAGCACAGGGTTTTTTTTTTTCTTTAATATTTATTTATTTTGGCTGCGTTGGGTCTTCGTTGCTGCGCACGGGCTTTCTCTAGTTGTGGCGAGCGGGGGCTACTCTTCCTTGCGGTGCGCGGGTTTCTCATTGCGGTGGCTTCTCTTACTGCGAGTGCAGGCTCTAGGCGTGTGGGCTTCAGTAGTTGTGGCACAAGGGATCAGTAGTTGTGGCTCACAGGCTCTAGAGCGCAGGTTCAGTAGTTGTGGTGCAGGTTGTTGAAGTAATACAAGTGAAGGATGACATGGGGACCTCCCTGGCAGTCTAGTGGTTAATACTCCGCGCTTCCACTTCATGGGGCACAGGTTCGACCCCTGGAAGGGGAACTAAGATCCCACACCCCTCATGCCTCATGGCACGGCCACCAAAAATATAAATAAATAAAATAAAATTTTAAAAGATATGACTGCCATGACCTCCTGACTCCACGGCCAGATCTAATCCCCCTAGTACTTCATTATTAATCTTGTTATTTGATTAATACATACCTTCCCCTGAAGAGAGTAAAATCCACGAAGGACATTCCATGTCCATTTTTGCTCACTGTAGTTCTCCCAGAGCCTAGCACAGTGGCCTGGCATATAGTAGGCACTCAAATACTTGTTGAATGACTGACTCTAACTATTTTGTCTTTCAAATTTTGAAATGCAATACCTGTCTCATTATCCTGTCACAAAAAAAAAAAATGAGTCTACTTCTTTATACCTAGGTTTATTTAAACTGATAATTTGTAGACGTTGGTAAAAAGAAGCATCATTTCAATGAGGGAAATAAATCTTGCCAGGACAATATATTAAAACACATTATTTCTTTTTTTTGGCCACACCACATGGCATGCGGAACTTCCCCAACCAGGGATCGAACCCATGCCCCCTGCAGTGGAAGCGCAGAGTCTTAACCACTGGACCATCAGGGAAGTCCCTAAAACATATTATTTCTTAAAACCATTCTCCCTGCTTCCTCAAGTCCAGATTCTGCCAGAATTTTCCAAAACTCCGACCGGATCATGCATTTCATCAAAAACTTCCAACAGCCTGAGATAAAGTCCAAAAGATACAGGGTACTTACAGTCTCTCCCTATTATAGCTTTCTTATCTCCTACTATCTTGATGCACTCTTTACTCCATCCACAAAGAAATAAAAGGGAGAAGGTAGCCAGTACTTATTGAATACCTACTGTTAGGAAAACTGCTATATATTTCTAATATATTTATTTATATATTTCTATATCTATTTCTATATATCTATCTATCTCCTTGGAATGCCCCTTTCATCTCTTTGTCTACAGACAAACTCCCAATTCAACCTTCAGGACACACATCAGCCAAGTTTGGAAATAATTGAACCAGATTACATCAAGGATCCCTTCCATTGCTAAGATTCTGAGAACCATGATCCTTCTAGTAATGAAGCAGTCTCCAAGAGCGATATGAACTAGAAAGTTCTAAAGATTTCATCATTAATTTCATCTATGTCAAAACATACAATTAACAAACCAAGTGAAATGTGTAAACCTTTATTGATCCTGGTTTCCAAAAAAAAATTTTTTAAGGCAGTCTGGGCCAACTGGGGAAATCTGAATACAGGTCAGACAGAGAATATTACAAAATTATTTTCCCAGATGTGATAATGATAGAATTGTGGTTACGTAAAGAGAATGACCTTGTTAGGAGATGCATTCTTACATATTTAGGGGTGAGGTGTCAATGTCAGCAACATATGACTAAATGGTTAAGCAAAGAAAAAAATAAAGCAAATATGGCAAAATGTGAAAATGCTGAATGTACTGTTCAATTTTTCTGTATGTTTAAAATTTTCTTATAATAAAAAGTTGAAAAAATAGAAAGCCATACTATCATGAATTGTCACCTAAAAAAGATGACTGCTACACAATCCCAGAGCTGATCCAGCCATGGCAAAACTTCACTCACTCTCTGAGGCCATCTTTACCTAGGTTTCCCAACAGAAGCCCTGCTTAGGCATCTTTGCACCCTCTCGGATTGCTCAGAAAATGCCCTACTCCCCAGTTCAGAGACACTGGCTCCAGGGTCACAGCTTTGAACCACACAGGTGAAAGGGAACCCACCTGGCAAGCAGTATTGCGATGGCAAAGGCCTAGAGTAAGAACATTTCTAAGGGGCTCAAAGGCAGTGGATGCCTTGAAGTACCAATTATCCTCCTCCTGCATTAGCCACCATGCAGGCAGCTAACAGTACAGGCTTTGGAGTTAGCACTGGCCTGGGCCCTCTCCTACCTTCAGCCTCTTCCCAGCTGTGCCTACTTGGACAGGTTCATTTATCCATTCCACTTTTAATGGAATAGTTGCTGTGTGACAGGCACTGTTCAAGCTTTAAATGTCCTTGGGCTATGGTCCTCTGAGGTGTAAACTGGGGATATGACAGCACATCCCTCAGTAAGTGAGAATTAATAAGAAAAGCAGTGTCTAGCACATGTGATCACTCAATGCTATCAACCACTACCTAATAAGAAGATGGTTCACATACATACGACTGCTTCTGTAGAGGGCACTCTGTTCCTGGCAGTACTGCCATTACTATTTGGAAGAGGAAAACGATTACTATCTCTGGGTGATGATGGCAGATGTACATAGCACCTCATTCTGCTCCCTCTTGAGACTTCACGAAAACTGCAATCAATAAAAGGAGTTTTTAGAAAGTCATAAACTCCTAACGATAGGGAGAACAGAAGATGAAACAATAGCAATAAAATTTTGAAAGCTGGAAAGCAGATGGACATGGTAACTGACTTAGCACACCCAAGAAAGCCGAATTTCCAAGCCAGTAGCAGGGAAAGCTGAGAACCAACACAGTGACAACTTGGGGGGAAGCAGGAAGAAAAGTCAGATCCCAGAACCTGTCCCTTTTCTCGTCATGGTACTGGCAACTGCTTCTTCCATATCCTGGCAGAAATCTGAGGTTTCTTCTCCCCACTGTGTCTTGTGTTCTGGACTGGGGGATACCAGGCATAACAGAAGATGGAGGTATCATACTGAAAACTGGACAGAAGGGACCTCTGTTCCTCTGTTCTGGTGCAGAAGACTAGCAGCCAGATCCTTTCCTTCCAGATAAGAATCTGGAAAGCTATGCAGAGAAAGAAAACTTAAAACAAAATCACTATAACCTCAGAGATAAGAGAACATATTGCATTTTAAAGGAAGAATAGAATACTATCATAAGAAACATTCAGAGACTAAAAAATAGCTTTGAAAAATAAAAACATAACCATGGAATTTTTTTTTTAATCCAAATACAAAGGTTGAGAAATAAAAGTTAAGAAAATCTAGCAGTGCGAATTCCCCGGTGGTCCAGTGGTTAAGACTCCGCTCCTTTATTGCCGAGGGCATGGGTTTGATCCCTGGTCAGGGAACTATGATCTCACAAGCCGCATGGTGCCCCCAACCCTCAGCCCCCCAAAATCTAGCAGTAAGTAGATGGAAAACAGAAGAAAACAGGTAAGAAAATTAGAAGACCTTTAAAAGATTCACATCTAAATAAGAGGTGTTTCAGGAGACACTATAGAGAATACAAGGGAGAAAAATAACAAAATATTCAGGAAAATCTCTCCAGAATAGAAAGTACTGTATTTCCAGATTTAAAGGGCCCATCAAATACTCAACCTAATGGATGAAAATAGACCCACGCTAAGACAGGCCATTTTAAATTTCAAACCACTGGAGTCAAAGCACAAATTAGTCTGCAGAAATTAAAAACAAAACAAAAACAAATAGCAGAAACTAACACAACATTGTAAAGCAATTATACTCTAATAAAAATTAATTTTTTAAAAACACAGGTCAAATACAAAGGATCAGGAATCATAGTACTTTGGAATTCTCAGCAGCAACACGAGAGGCAAGATGACAATAGACCAATTACTTCAAAATTCTGAAAGAAAATTATTTCCAACTAAAATTCTATTACCAGCCAAAATATCAGTCAAGTATGAGGATAGAATCAAAACATATTCAGACAGGCAACGTCTCCAAGAAAACGTAACTCTTCTTGTCAAGAAGCTACTGGAGTTTGAGTGCCACCGGAGAGAGTAAATCAACAAAAGGGAATACAGGAAAGATCCCCACACAGGAGAGCTAAAGAGAATCCAGCTATGCCCCAGACGAGGAGGACAACCAGGCCAGACTGAAGCAGTGTAACCAGGTACTACAGCAGCTTTTATTTTTTTTAATTTTTTTTTTTTTTAGTTTTTATTTATTTATGGCATGCAGGATCTTAGTTCCCCAACCAGGGATCAAACCCGTGGCCCCTGCAGTGGAAGTGCAGAGTCTTTTTTTTTTTAATACATCTTTATTGGAGTATAATTGCTTCACAATACTGTGTTAGTTTTTGTTGTACAGCAAAGTGAATCAGCCATATGCATACATATATCCCCATATCCCCTTTCTCTTGAGCCTCCCTCCCACCCTCCCATCTCACCCCTCTAGGTCGTCGCAAAGCACTGAGCTCATCTCTCTGTGCTACGCTGTTGCTTCCCACTAGCCATCTATTTTACATTTGGTAGTGTATATATGTCGATGCTACTCTCCCGCCACCCCACCTCCATGTCCTCAAGTCCATTCTCTATGTCTGTCTTTATTCCTGCCCTGCCACTAGGTTCATCAGTACCATTTTGTTTGTTTTTTTTTTAAGATTCCATATATATGTGTTAGCATACGGTATCTGTTTTTCTCTTTCTGACTTACTTCGCTCTGTATGACAGACTCTAGGTCCATCCACCTCACTACAAATAACTCAATTTCATTTCTTTTTATGGTTGAATAGTATTCCATTGTATATATGTGCCACATCTTCTTTATCTATTCATCTGTCGATGGACATTTAGGCTGGGAAGCGCAGAGTCTTAACCACTGGACCACCAGAGAAGTCCCTATGCCAGCTTTTTAACCTGAGGACTGAATGCCCTATGAACCTGACCCAGATTCCTATGTGTACTCAGCTGTGCTTGGCTTGATCTTGATCATATGCTGATGCAGTTCCTGCTTTCCTTCTGAACCCTGCAGCCTGCATCAGCAAAGGACATTCACTTCCCTCACAGAAGGTTCCACTTTGACCTACACTGGTAACTGCATGCAGGCCACGGTGAGCAGCCCACTCCCTCAGACTGTATTTCTGCCATCTTTCCAGTATTTGGTCCACACTAGAGCCCTCTGATGCCCTGACTGTAGTGAACACCGTATCCCAAGACTCACTCATAACACTGCCCACTGACCTCCTCAGAAAGGGCCCCTGTCAGGGAAACAGTCAGGGAAGCTGAAGCCATTCCGTCCTGCTCATCTTTCCTGGAAGCTTTCATCTAAAAGTGACAATATTGTCCTTTCCTTACACAGTCAGATTTGTGCTTACAATTATGGAACAAATTTTTAATCTCAAATTGAGAAAGCGCTAGCATTTTCTAACAAGCCTGTTTGGACCTCATCTGTGCTCTGAGGAAAATAACTTTGTTATCACAGTTTATTTAATGAACAATCCACTGTTAATAAAGACACAGTTTATAGTCCTGTAAGGTTTCAGTTTAACTGCAGAAATTAATAAGGTGTTATGATTTTATAGTCTGGTAGAAATGATTAATCACAAGGTATTATGATTTTGTTGCCCTCTTGAACATTAACCAATTATATCTAACTCAGCAATTTTATTGAGACATTCTTTCCCTATGGACTACACAGATATCTATTTCTTAAATCCTCTTAAAACCGGTTCTTTGTGGGACTTCCCTGGTGGTCCAGTGGTTAAGAATCCACCTTCCGATGCACGGGACTCACGTTCGATCCTAGCTGGGAAACTAAGATCCCACCTGCGCGCAGCAACTAGTGAGAAGCCCTAAACAAAGAGCCCCGAGCACTGTAATGAAGACCCAGCGCAGCCAAAAACAACAAAAAAAACAGTTCTTTGTGGCACTCTCAATAACTATAAAATAAAACTCTGAAACATGCTACGTGTATGAGAATTTTGTTTTTAACATTGTTCACTCAAAACTAAATATACTGTTTATGTGTAAATATTTATATACGTGTGCATATATGTACATGTGTATATTTATGTATTTATGTGTAAAGCTTATTTTAAATTTATTTATTTTTCGCTGCTTTGGGTCTTTGTTGCTGCTCTCCGGCTTTCTCTAGTTGCAGCGAGCGGGGGCTACTCTTCACTGTGGTGCGCGGGCTTCTCACTGCAGTGCTTTCTCTTGTTGCGGAGCACGGGCTCCAGGCGTGCGGGCTTCAGTAGTTGTGGCACGTGGGCTCAGTAGTCGTGGCTCGCGGGCTCTAGAGCGCAGGCTCACTAATTATGGCGCACGGGCTTAGTTGCTCCGCGGCATGTGGGATCTTCCTGGACCAGGGCTCGAACTCGTGTCCCCTGCACTGGCAGGCAGATTCTTAACCACTGCGCCACCAGGGAAGCCCTGTAAAGCTTATTTTAAAAAGCAAGAGAAAGACTGGAATTCCCTGGCGGTCCAGTGGTTGGGACTCGGCACTTTCAGTACCAAGGGCCCGGGTTCGATCACTGATCCGGGAGCTAAAGTCCCACAAGCCACGTGGCATGGCCAAAAAACAAAACAAAATGAAAGCAAGAAAAAGATTAATTTAAAAAATCAGGGTAGAGGCCACCTCTGGAAGAAAGATGTAAATGTTTCATTTCTTAATTTGGTTGTAGATAACAATGTTGATCATTGCAATAGTATTATTTAAATTGTATATTTATATATATTCTGTACACTTTTTTTGGTACCTGAGATACATTTTGCAACAAAAGAAACATTTAAAAAGAGAACAAGAACTTCTGTTACTGTTGGATATTCACGGGGATTACCACAGGAGGGTATTACACAGCCTCTGTTCACATTTTCTCTTCCTGAAGGCCTTCTCTATTCATTCCTGCCAAGCCAATCAAATGAGTCAATATAACCTTAAAGTCAACATCATTAAATGCTAACAAGGTTAATAAATTAACCATTATTTAACCTGGTCCTCAAAATTTTTTTGATCCAGTCTCTAAATATAAAAAGACACACAGATTCTAAGAAATGCATTTAAATCAAGCAAATTAACTACTGCTTTTTTTTTTTTAAATCACCACTAGAATTTAATTTACTTATTTGTTTATTTAATTTTGGCTGTGTTGGGTCTTCGTTTCTGTGCGAGGGCTTTCTCTAGTTGCGGCAAGTGGGGGCCACTCTTCATCGCGGTGCGCGGGCCTCTCTCACCATCGCGGCCTCTCTTGTCGCGGAGCACAGGCTCCAGACGCACAGGCTCAGTAGTTGTGGCTCACGGGCCTAGTTGCTCCGTGGCACGTGGGATCTTCCCAGACCAGGGCTCGAACCCGTGTCCCCTGCATTGGCAGGCAGATTCTCAACCACTGCGCCACCAGGGAAGCCCCAACTACTGCTTTTAAATTATAAAATCCTTCAAGTTACAAAAAAAGATTCCTGGTAAAAAGAGCACTACCTGAAACTTATCCAACAATGCCCAAAAGATTTTCATGCAGTAAGTTTTTTAATGGCTAAAACCCAAAAACAACCAAACGCCCATCATTAAGGGGCCAATAAAATATATTAGAGTACATCTAAACAGCTGCATACTGTACAGCACTTTAAAAATGAGGAAGGTGCATACTGATATGGAGACGTGTCCTTATATTAAGTCAGTTGCCCAAAAGTATCATGGTACTATGCCCTCCTAGGGACTGGAATTCAGGATGCAAAGTAAAGAAACAAGGATTCTAACTTTCACTTGATATACTTCTGTGCTGTTTCAATTTACTTGATATTATTCTGTAACATTACAAAAAAAAGTTTACAACCTGGATATATTACCGTAATCATTTTAAAAGAGCAGATAAGGATAAACTAATAATATAAATTCTTTACCTCGGACTCCAGAAGTGAATTCAGAAATGACCAGCCAGTTAAGGCTGCCTTAATCCTAACGGGCCGAGGAGGATGGGGGAGGGGAAGGCGTGTCTCCGGAAGAGGAACACTGCATCCTCTCCGTGCTCTCATTAACCCAGCTTTTCCTGTCGGGTCGATAGTCAAGGTAACTTTTGATGTTCATTTTAAGGACGAAGAGGCTTGCAACACTATTATCGGTAAAAAAAAAAAATGTCTAACGTTGGTTCTACGTCTGAAAACTATGTTTGTCTGAAGATGATGGAAAAGAAGTGTAACAATCCTGGGAGTAAGAGGCTTGGGAATTGTTAAGGAAAGGGATTTATAGCGCAGGTAGGTGACGAGTTTGAGAGAAGAGGTGGGACACTCCGAAGAGAAATCAATGCCTTTGAGAGGCATAACGCTCATTATACATTCACTCCCATGGGAGGCTTGAATCCTTCCCCAACACACACACACACACACACACACACACACACGCGCGCGCGCCCGCGCGCGCGTGGCGCCAGCAGCGGGGAGGGAGCGAGCACAGTCGATCTCAGCACTGCTTGGGCTTTAAAAGGTCATATACTTACCTTTCAAATTAAGCACCTTCCATTGATTAACTCGGAAGCCAATTTACTGGTTAAAAACCAAAATGGTCTTCCCCAGCACAACTACCTTTGCTACATGGGCAACTCTCTGCTGCTCTTTATCTAAAAGGGCACGAACACTTTATGATTAATACGCGAAAGAAGGTTGACCCTCTTCCATTTCCATTTCACACCTCTGTACCTGACTCTCCTAAAGAGAGACTCGGAAAAGAGCGCCGAACACTGAAAACATTCCCAGCCGAGGTTCAGAGCAAACGGGAGGGGCGACGAAGCACCTGAGTGGCCCCCTGACGCCCCGTGCGGGCCGCACATCGTCTCCCCACCGCCCGTCGCCCCGGAAAGCTGACAGGCTCGAGACGGAAATCTTTCCAGACCTTCCAGGGAAGCAATCCGACGGCGAGACAACGCGGCGGTGCGGCCAGCCCCGGCCGAGCGCTAGCCACGCTCGCCCGAGGGGACGCGGGCTGGTGCGGAAGGGGCGGCGGCGGCCCCCGCCCCGCAGAACGCCCGGACGCCCCGCGGACCCGCTCCACCCGGCGGCGCCCCTCACTGGAGAGGCCGGGCCGGGCGTCGCCGCACCTCGCAGGCCGGGCCGGACGAGCCGGGGGTGCCTTCCTACGCGCGGGCGGCAAGCGTCAGCCCCTCGCACGCCCCAAACCAGCCTCCCGCACTCACCCGGCTTCCCCGACGCCCAAGCCGACACCAGGCGCGCGCGCGCAGAGGAGAAGGCGGCTCAGCCGCGGCCGAGCCGAGGTCCTCGACTCCACCTCAGCCCACGGGAGCCGGGAGCAGTCGGCGGGCGAAAGGCGAGAGCGCCGGCGGGGCGGGGCGCGGCGCCGTGCGCACCGCAGCAGCCAATCCGCGCGCAGCAAGTGGCCAGCCGGGGCGGGGCGGTGCTCTAGGGGCGGGGGGAGGACGCCACGGGGCGGAGCGAGGGCTCCGGGGTTTTTCCGGCCCTCCGGGAGTTGCCGGCCAGGCTTGGCGTCTTACAATTCGTGGATGCGTAGACCTGGCCACTACTGTTGCCTTCTGGGTGGCAGCAGAGCTGCGTTTCTGCTCAGGGACTTCAAGTGCAACATCCGTAAGATCACGTGCAGGGGGAGCCCAAGACCCAGGGGCAGGGGCTCTCTTTGCCTATAGGCCCAGAGGCGTTGACCACCAGCTGCCCAGTATAGGGCACGTGGTCCAAGAGGGTTCTCAGGAACTGAAGGTCTGTAAAGATGTCCTTTTCTAATCCCCGCCACTCAGAAATGGAGGCCTAGAAAGGTGAAGTTACTTGTCCAAGGCTACCAACTAGTACTGTAACCCGAGGTTACCAACACAACTAACTAGTCTTCTGATTCTGTCCTGAAGCTTTTCCCGGCCATCCACCAGATTTTTGTTTTTCTTATAGTCAGGTGTCTTCCTACTGTCTCCTTTAAAGACGCTACTTCTTGAATTTTAAATGTAACTTCAACAGCCTTTGCAAGCCCCGTCTGTCTAAATTTCCTACGGAATATAAAATGTCATTTTGTTGTTTGGGGGAAAGACATTGTGTAAGTCCAGTTATTATCAATAGAAATCTAAAAAAGCTTTTACCTGAAGTATAATGAAATAAAAGTTTTGTGTCCCAAGTTATCACAAAAGGCCATCCTCTTCTACTCCTGTTACTCCTATAGCTCTTATACGTGTAAGAGGAACAATTCCTACTTTTTGATATTTTTTCCACTATCTCTCAGTTCTCATTTTCATGGATACTATTTTTCTATCTTGTATATTTTATATACACTTGCAGTTACATTACCCATCATCCTGATAGCATGTGCTAGGATCTAGGTGCTCAATAAATATTTGTTGAATAAATTACTTTTAAAATATGTGCAACCTTAAAACTAGTTAAACTGCTGACCTATGAAAGTTGACTTTTTAAAATAAGTTTTTAGGGATTTCCCTGTCTGTCCAGAGGTTGGAACTCTGTGCTTCCACTGCGGGGGATGCAGATTCGATCCCTGGTCGGGGAACTAGGATCCTGGAGGCCATACAGTGTGGCCAAAAAGTAAGTAAGTAAATAAATAAATAAAAGGTTTTGAAATCTTGCTTCTTTTTTGATTATTGTATTAGGGTTAGGTTTGGCTGCATGAAGCAGGGGAAAACAACCAGAAAATAAGAGTGGCTTAAACAAAAATTGGTATTTCCCTCTCAAGTTTTAGAAGTCCAAAGTTAGTCTAGAGCTGGCCTGGCACTTCATGGAGACAGATGCAGCCTCCTTGTTCCAGCCAAGAAAGTCACACATGTATTTATTTATGCTTTCAAATATACTAGCATTTGGAAGATATCAGCCTCCATTCCCAATGTCACCTCATAGTCTAAGAGAGCTGCTGGAGCTCTAGCCATTATACTTGCATTCCAACCAGAAGATGAGAGGACAAAGGGAACACGCCCTCTCTTTAAGAACCTTTCCCAGGACTTCCCTGGTGGTCCATTGGTTAAGAATCCACCTGCCAATGCAGGGGACGCAGGTTTGATCCCTGGTCGGGAAACTAAGATCCCACATGCCCCGAGACAACTAAGCTCACACATGCCACAGCTACAGAGCCCGCACGCCTCAAGGAAAGGTCCCGCATGCTACAACTAAGACCCGACGCAGCCATAAATAAATAAAGTGGTTGTACTATTTTTAAAAAAAGAACCTTTCCCAAAGTTCACATATATCATTTCTGCTTTCATTCTGCTGGCAAAAACTTAGTCACTTGGCTACACTAAACCGGAAGGGAGGCTAGAAAATGCAGTTTCAGTACTGAGGGAGAAAGGAAGAATAGATACTGGGGGACAAGTAGAAGTTTCTACCATAGTCTCAAATCTCATCACTGTTTAAAACATTAAGTATTTTAAGATTCTCCTAGATTTTTTACCTTTATTACAGAAGAGTATCTGAGAATAAATGCTTACCCCCATTTATGAAGAAGGATGTTACTGTTGACCTGCCATTAGGATGCACATGCTTTGAGTTGCCTTCCCAGACGTGAGAGGGGACTTGCACTAAAGCAGCTTGTTTCTCTATCATTCTGTAAGCCTCTACTTCACAGAGAGTCAAACATGTATGTAGATATGCTTTCAAAAATATGGGCATTTGAAAGATATTGGGATTAAGTTGCTGATGTCAACATTTCAGTGTCAACATTTCAATGTACTGATTTGAGTCTTTAGTAAAGTTGCAGATCAGCTTTAAAAAAAACTCCACATATGCCCTGATTCAGTTGGTATTTGATTATCTCTCTACCTAAGCATGTTTTCTTAAATTCCTATTACCTCCTAGATTCTGGAGTTTTGTGACTTCAGGACCATTTTCAGGTTTGGGCCAGGACAGGTTCTAAAAGACCTACTTCCCCTAAAACTGGACAGGTAGAATCCAGTCCAGTTGGTTCAAACCTACTAAGAGAAAGGAACAATCCAGGCTGTCCTTCACACCAGGTTCCACAGGTTCTGGTTTGTTCTTACTTTCTTGAGGCTGCTTCATGAACTTACTCTAATGGATGGCATTCATGTCCCACCTTTTAAGTACACCAAAGTATATTGCAGGAGCTATGTTATGTAAAGCATATTGTGTAACCATGTACTTCCAAAAATACTGTCTTTCTCCGTAAGCTTATTGGGTTGTGAAACAAAAGGACTTCCTGTTAGTAAGTCAGTTAGAACTGTTGTATTTGGATGAAGTTGACTTGAGACTAAGATCACATTCCTTTGGATCTTAAATGACCCTCTCCTAAAAGGATGGATATTCAGTATCAGTCATTTAGGTTAAAGATGGTCTTTTAGAGGGAAAACAGGATACCAAAGCTTGGAAGATCATTTGATTTAGGCAGAAGAGGAAACACTTCTTTCTGAAGTCTAGACTCTGATGACAGTGGATACATTTATCAGTTGGTTTCTTTCAGTTACAAATAACAGAAAAAACAATCTCAAACTGGCTTTTTAGAATAGTAAAAACAAACAAACAAAAAACCTAGTTTTAGAACAGAAAAAGGGGGACATAATCTCAGTTTAAATAGAGATACATACAGAGAAAATGAGAAGTATGATACTGTCACAAATGAGTCAGGATTTTTTATGTATCATGTTAAAATAACCATCTATGTTGTGACACAGGAAGAGGTGGTGATGAAATATTACAAGTACTGTATGTCAAGGATACATGCAGGATATATGGATATATGCAGACACCAGTGTTTAAAAGACTGATACGGAGACATATTCTTCAGTGGGTAACAGGGAACAGAGGATGGGTCAGAAAAAGATACAGTAGTATAGTAGTATAAGAAGCATAAAGGGACTTCCCTAGTGGCTCAGTGGTTAAGAATCTACTTGCCACAGGTTCAATCCCTGGTCCAGGAAGATCCCACATGCACCACAACTACTGAAGCCCGGGCACTCAAGGGCCCACGTGCCACAACTACTGAGCCCACATGCTGCAGCTACTGAAGCCGGCGCGCCTAGAGCCTGTGCTCCGCAACAAGAGAAGCCACCACAATGAGAAGCCCGCGCACCGCAACGAACAGTAGACCCCACTCGCCACAACTAGAGAAAGCCTGTGTGCAGCAACAAAGACCCAATGCAGCCAAAACTAAATAAAATTAAAAAAAAAAAAAAAGCCCTAAAGAAGTTAGATGGAAGGCCTCTGGGGACAGTACAAGACAGAAATACAATAGGTGACCCCAAAATTAATAAATCATTTCAACACGTAATTTTTGTAATATAGATTGACTTTAATTATACTAGAAGGGTAGCACATATGAAGTGTTTTTTAAACAATGCTTATTGATGAAATTAATGAGGTTACTGAGTTTCATGTATGTCTTCTGTATTAGTTATCTATTGCTATCTAGCAAATTATCCCAAAACATCAGCAACTTGAAACATCAACTATTTATTTATAATCTTGTACAATTTCTGAGGGTCAGGAATCTGAGAGCAGCTTAGTTGAGTTGTTCTGGCTCAGGATTCCTCATGAGCTTATAATTAAACTGTCAGCTGGGGCTGCAAACATCTGAAGACTTGCCTGAGGCTCTGCTTCCCATAAAGCTTACTTGCATGGCTGTTGGCTGGAGACCTTGGTTCCTGAATACATGTGCCTCTCCACAAGGCTGCCTCAAGATATGGCAACTGGCTTCACTCAGAGTGACTGATCTGAGAGAGAGTGAGAGCAGGAAGCTTCTAGCCTCAGAAGAGATATACCATCACGTTTGCTATATTCTATTGGTCACACAGAGCATACCATCATGTTTGCTCTATTGTGGGAGAGCGCTACACAAAAAAATGTGAATATCAGAAAGAGGGGATTTTTAGGGGCCGTCTTGGACACTAGCTATGACCTCCACTAATTTAATAACATTTGTTTCTAAATTAAAAGGGATCTCTGATCTCCTCTGGTACATGTTTGCCTTCAGCACTGCAAATGCAAACTCCAATAGGCATGTAGTACTGGTAAGTCTAATGCCATAAGCCATGGTGCCATGTTTTTCTAAAATGAGGTACAACTCTTGGTAATATTCCCAAGAAAATGAAGTACAATTTTCACAGTAGTTGTATTTATGGGAAAAAATGAGTGTATTTAAAATCATGCAAAATTATGTCATATTTATATGTAAAATATAATCCCATTCTAGGCTTAAATGACTATAAACAGAGTATTCACCCACATGAATGTCTGGTGGGACATTTGAATGTTGAGCAGGACACGGAACAATTCCTCACTTTGGTCAACCACCTGTACATTGCAAAACACCCGACATCCCTGGCCTCACCTCCTGAATGCCTGTGGTCAGGGGTGATGTTTGAAATACTTAACAACTAGGGACTTCCCTGGTGGCGCAGTGGTTAAAAATCTGCCTGCCAATGCAGGGGACACGGGTTCAAGCCCTGGTCTGGGAGGATCCCACATGCCGCGGAGCAACTAAGCCCATGCACCACAACTACTGAGCCTGTGCTCTAGAGCCCACGAGCCACAACTACTGAGCCCACGTGCCACAACTACTGAAACCCATGCACCTGGAGCCCGTGCTCCACAACAAGAGAAGCCACTGCAATGAGAAGCCTGCACACCACAGTGAAGAGTAGCCCCTGCTCGCTGCAACTACAGAAAGCCCGAGAGCAGCAACAAAGACCCAAAGCAGCGAAAAATAAATAAAATAATTAAATTTAAAATAAGCTTTACACATAAATACATAAATATACACATGTACATATATGCACATGTATATAAATATTTACACATAAACAGTATATTTAGTTTTGAGTGAACAGTGTTAAAAACAAAATTCTCACACACATAGCATGTTTCAGAGTTTTATTTTATAGTTATTGAGAGTGCCACAAAGAACTGTTTTTTTTGTTGTGTTTTTGTTTTTGTTTTTGGCTGCGCTGGGTCTTCATTACAGTGGGCGGGGCTCTTTGTTTAGGGCTTCTCACTAGTTGCTGCGCGCAGGTGGGATGTTAGTTTCCCAGCTAGGATCAAACCCGAGTCCCGTGCATCGGAAGGTGGATTCTTAACCACTGGACCACCAGGGAAGTCCCACAAAGAACCGGTTTTAAGAGGATTTAAGAAATATCTGTGTAGTCCATAGGGAAAGGAATGTCTCAATAAAATTGGGGGAGGGGGGAAAGGGGAAGCGGGGAAAGGGGGAGGAGGAAGGGGGAAGGGGGAAGGGGGAGGGGGAGGAATTGGGAGATAAGGATTAACACATATACACTACTGATACTATGTATAAAATAGATAACTAATGAGAACATATTGTATAGCACAAGGAGCTCTACTTAATGCACTGTGGTGACCTGAATGGGAAAGAAGTCCAAAAGGGAGGGGATACATGTATATGTATGGCTGATTCATTTTGCTGTACAGTAGAAACTGACACAGCATTGTAAAGCAACTATACTCCAATAAAAATTAATAAAAAAAAAACTAGGATTCCATGGACTTACCAACCAATCAGAATAGGTGCCAGCCAGCATGACATACTGGTACAAATGGGCTAAACAGAAGCTCGGCCAGTAGTGCCCCTCTAATCATCTTGTCAACTGAAAATTCTCCCACAAATTTCCAAAACGTCCTCTTGGGGGCAGTAATGCCTCTGCTGAGAACCACTGATTTACCACTGAGGACCACACCCTGCACCCAGCATTTCATGTTCATCATCTCAAAGGATTACAACAATCTTGCATTTGACAGATGAGAAAACAGAAGCCCAGGAAGGTCTCATAGCTAGCGAGTGGAAAACCCTGGATCTGAGTTCAAGTCTCTCGAGCTCTGAAGCCCATTCATTTCCTCTCCCCTACCTCACATTTCCTCTTGCTTGTCGGTGTTACAGTTAGTCAGGGAGGCAGGGACCTCGAGGGAAATAAAGGACAAGAATAATAATCCAGCTAGAAAACACACTGAATCCTACCTACTATACAGCACAGGGAGCTCTACTCCATACATATAGTAATGACCTATATGGAGAAAGAAGTTTAAAAAAGAGTGGATATATGTGTATGCATAACTGATTCACTTTGCTGTACACCTGAAACTAACATAACAATGTAAATCAACTATACTCCAATAAAAATTAAAAAAAACAAAACCACACACTGAATGCAAAGCAGCCCCGGGAACCTCAGTGTCTGGAGTTCTGGAATCTTCACTCAGTAATGTGATCTGCTCCAGTTTCCTCTCTGCCAACACCATAGCTTGGTGTGTGGGTAAGAACAGGGATCTGGAATCAGACCAACTATAGTCAGTCTGGATTCAAATCCCAACTCTGCCACTTCCTAGCTGCATGCCAAGTTATTTCACCTGAGCCTTAGTTTCTCCGTCTCTCAGAAACAGTTAATAATAATACCTATGTCATAGGATTGTTGTGAAGATTAAGTTAGTTAACGTAAGGAAGGTGTTCAACAAGTGTGGGCTTTTGTCGCCTTCTCTGTATCTCATACCTCATGGCTCGTTATTATGCCATATCACCTTCCTGATTCATGATGACTTCAGCTTGCATTTGCCCTCTTGATGCCTTGTCATCTTTGTGTAACCTTGCACTGCTATTTATTTCATTTGCTCTGTATTGGTTTGTTCTACTTTCCATGAGAGCATACAACAGTCTCATTCTGGCTTAACAGATAATGAGATAGAGCTATATGTGTTGAATTGGAAAAATCTTGAAGATACATTAATAGGCAGGTGAAGAAAAACATAAGAATATGTATAGTGTGCTCACATTTGTGTATTTTTGTGAAAGCAATGGAGAGACAGTGTGGGTATATAAATCACATACAGTTGACCCTTCAACAACTCAGGAGTTAGGGGTGCTGATCCCCTGTGCAGTCAAAAATCCAAGGATAACTTGGATTTGGTTTCACATCTCAGATTCAACCAACTGTGAATCGTGCAGTACTGTAGTACACATTTATTGAAAAAAAATCCACATATAAGTGAACCTGCACAGTTCAAACCTGTGTTGTTTGAGGGTCAGCTGTGCATAAATTTTTGAAAAGATATTGTGGTAGCAGGATAATGGCCCCCCCAAATATGTCCTAATCCCAGAATCTCTCAATATGTTATGTTACACAGCAAAGGGAAATTAAATTTGCAAATGGAATTAATGTTGCTAATCAACTTTTTTTTCATTTTTAATTTAATTTTTGTTTTGTATTGGAGTATAGTTGACTTACAATGTTGTGTTAGTTTCAGGTGTACAGTAAAGTGGTTCAGTTATACATATACATGTACCCACTCCTTTTTAGATTCTTTTCCCATATAGGTTATTACAGTATACTGAGTAGAGTTCCATGTGCTATACAGTAGGTCCTTGTTGATTATCTATTTTATACATAGTAGCGTGTATATTCAACTGACTTTATTTTTTATTTATTTATTTATTTATTTATTTTTGGCTGCGTTGGGTCTTTGTTGCTGTGCACAGGCTTTCTCTAGTTGTGGCGAGCAGGGCTACTCTTCGTTGCGGTGCGGGCTTCTCGTTGTGGTGGCCTCTCGTTGCAGAGCACAGGTTCCAGGCACGCGGGCTTCAGTAGTTGTGGCACATGGGCTCAGTAGTTGTAGCTCATGGGCTCTAGAGTGCAGGCTCAGTAGTTGTGGTGCACGGACTTAGTTGCTCCGCAGCACGTGGGATCCTCCCGGACCAGGGCTTGAACCCATGTCCCCTGCACTGGCAGGCGGATTCTTAACCACTGTGCCACCAGGGAAGCCCCTCAACTGACTTTAAAATAGGGAGATAATGCTGGGTGATCTGGATAGGCCCAGTGTCACCACAAAAGTCCTTAAAAGTGAGAGAGGGAGGCAGGAGAGTCAGAGTCGTGTGACATGAGAAGGACTCCATCTGCTGTTGCTGGCTTTGAAGACAGAAGAAGGGGCTACAAGCCAAGGATACAGGCAGCCTCTAGAAGCTGGAAAAGCAAGGAATCAGATACTTCCCTAGAGCCTCCAGAAGGAATGAAGCCCCGCCAGCACTTTGATTTTAGCCCAGTAAGATCCACCTTGGACTTCTCGCCTCTAGAACTGTAAGATTATAAATTTGTGTTGTTTAAGCCTCTAAGTTTGCAGTCATTTGTTATAGCACCCATAGAAAATTAATACAGATAAGCAAGAAATTGTTGATGAGGATTAGATCTGGGAAGTAGGCTCAGGAGGTCTGGGTCTGGGGGAGTCTGGGGTAAAGAGGAACTCACTTGTTTATTGCCTATCCTTTTTCATTGATTGGATTTTTTACTATATACATACAAATTTTTTAAAATTAATTTATTTATTTATGGCTGTGTTGGGTCTTTGTTTCTTGTGCGAGGGCTTTCTCTAGGTGTGGCAAGTGGGGGCCACTCTTCATCGCGGTGCGCGGGCCTCTCACTATCGCGGCCTCTCTTGTTGCGGAGCACAGGCTCCAGACGCGCAGGCTCAGTAATTGTGGCTCACGGGCCCAGTTGCTCCGCAGCATGTGGGATCTTCCCAGACCAGGGCTCGAACCCGTGTCCCCTGCATTGGCAGGCAGACTCTCAACCACTGCACCACCAGGGAAGCCCCCACAAATTTTTAAAATAATCTTTTTCCCCCAAATAAAGAACCTTACCTATTGAACTAGGTAACACCTCATCATCCAGTTGATGATGATTGGCCCTGTCCTCAGGCCAATGGCTTTGGCCCCTGTGGGACTGTGGGGAGGCAGGCACTGTAATCGATACATTTAGAACGAGTATCTCCCAAACCTCTCAGGATACTCAAGTCCATAAGAGTGGGACCCAGAGGCATGCACACGTGCTCTGCCTTCCTCTACCAGCTCCCTGTGTCCAGAAGGCCATGGAATCATGACTTCTTAGGATGCTTTTTCTTAGGGTTGGAGAAAAGAAAGAGAAGAGAGGGCAGGTAGGTTCGCTAGGCCTCAGTTTCTCCACAGGCTGCGGGCAACAGGATGTGTAACAGGAAACAATGGGAATCGACATCGCAACTACTGCTTGATCACCTGCTGAGTTTTAAAGTAAAAAGTCTGTATATGTAATTAAAGACCACTCTCTCTCAGTCATTTTCACAAAAATGTGCATTTGTTTTTATCTAGTGTTTCTCCACTTTGTGGATTCTTGTTTAGGTAAGGCCACTGCTCAGTTTGGCAAGAGTAGCTATCTGTTGTAAGAAAGACACAGTAACACAGGCCTGAGAATAATAGCAAAGTTTCGTGGCGTTTTGGCAGAAATTGGTAAGTAATAATCAATTTTTGCTGCAGCCATAAAAGCATCTAAAATAAAATTCTTAAAACATTGGCAGTCATTTCTCTGCTTAACACAATTTAAATAGTTCTCGGGGTGGGGGGGGGGGTGGGCAGGTGTGTGTGTGTGATGAATTGGGAGATTGGGATTGACATATATACACTAATATGTATAAAATGGATAACTAATAAGAACCTGCTGTATAAAAAAATAAATAAGATAAAATTTAAAACTTCAAAAAAAAATTAAAACATAAAATAAAATAGTTCTCATTTCTTATGCTTCTGAAGACATTTCTTGCCTATAGAAAAGTAGCAAGCAACCTACCAAAAGCAGAACCCCTCTGCATTGTCCTTTACTGTTTTCTTTTCTTAATAAAAGCTTTCATATGCCATAAAATTCACTCCTTTAAAAGGCACAGTTCCATGGTTCTTGGGACTTCCCTGGCGGTCCAGTGGTTAGGACTTGCCCCTCCACTGCAGGAGGTGCGCGTTTGATCCCTGGTCAGGGAACTAAGGTCCCCCATGCCGTGTGGCATGGCCAAAAAAATAAAAATAAAAAAATAAAAAATAAAAGGCACAATTCCATGGTTCTCACTATGTTCACAGAGTTGTACAACCACTACCACAGTCAATTTCAGAACATTTTCATCACCCTCCAAAAGAAAACCTGTCACCATTAGCAGTCACTCCTCATTTCCTTACAGCCCTAGGCAAACACTGATCTACTTTCTGTCTCTATAGACTGGCCTACTCTGGACTTTTCATACAAATGGAATCATACAATTTGTGGTCTTTCTTGACTGGCTTCTACATTTTCATTTAAAGCCTGCGGCTAGCTGAAGACATGACAGAGAAATTTCAGTCAATGCAGGAAACTGACTGCAACTGGCAAGATTAGCTTTGAAATCAATACTTCCCCAAGAGAAGAACTATGGAACATTTTTTTCAACAAATCTTAAAAATAATAAGAACTTCTGTTTATTATTATATTAGCACAACAGGGTACATAATTTAATACTTAGGATGGAGTGCTCATCGCGTTTCACTAACCACGCGGGATTCTTTACGTACAATAGATCATTGAGTCCTCATAAGAAGCATTCCTGTTTACACCTGAGAAACCTGTAGGTCCATGAGGTTTGGTCACGGATCATACACCTACAAAGTGGCAGAGCTGAAAGTTTAATGAGTCCACGTGCCCCAGGCCCTACAATCCAGTGTATAGTGCCTGTTTATCCCCAAACCATGAAATTCCCATGATCTCATCTGTATCGGTCACATTTCTTAGTTGCAAATGGCAGTCCTGCCTCTAGCTGGATTAAGCAGAAAAGGGATTTATTCAAGGACACTGGAAGTTTGGGGAGGGTGGAGAAAGTGGCTCAAGGTGGTTTCCAGGAACAATGCCTAAAACCACACTGAAGAACTGGGCTGGTGAAAAAAACACAAGAATGGCTGTGGCCACCATGCACTAGAAGCCAGGAACTTGAGTGCCACTGCCACCAACATTGACGCCACTTCTGGGCCAGCAGCTCCACCTGGCAGCCACTGCCTTCCTGCACCAGCCAAGTGGAACTTTCACAGAGAACCAACGCATTTCCTCCCATGCCTCATCCTGAACACATGTCTCCCAAGGACATGTCTTGTTGGCAGTCTAGGTCAGGCACCCACTTCTGAGCATATTTAAGTGAACTAGGATTTTCTCTCCTGCCAAGACCAACTTCAAAGGTCTGACTTCCTGTGCTAAGAAGCACATCCTCCCCAGATGAATGACAGATGCCATCATCAATATGGGTGGACTATTTGGAAGATGATGGGCAACCAAAAGTACAACAATTGTCTACTATCCATTTAAGCAAAGCTCACTGGGAATCTTGGGGCTCAGCTGGGCCAATCATGGCGTAAACTGGTTGAATGGAGGAGCTGAGAGGATGAGGCCATGGTACCAGGTTCCCCTACAGGATAAAACCACAGACAGCACAGAGGCCCAGCTATAAATGCCAAAGCCAAGTCGCCACTGGACCATATGCTCCTCAATACAAGGTCCTCTAGGTGCACCAGGAAAGACCTCCCACCCGCTACACACACAACTGTGAGTAGGTCTCTTGTAACAATGTTTATCTTACTGGAGTGTATTCAGATGTTATCTGTCCTGTTGAAACCTTCAGGTAGGATCTGCCTCTTAGTGGGGCTGGGGGGACATCAATCACCTAGGGAAGATGTGGGTCTTTGAACAGGAAGCCAGACCTTTGAAATCAGTCTTGGCAGTAAAGGAAGTCCCTTAAGACAGCAGTCCCCAACCTTTCTGGCACCAGGGAGCAGTTTTGTGGAAGACAAGTTTTCCATGGACTGGGGCGGCGGTGGAGGGGGGGATATTCAGGGCTCAGGCGGTAATGCGAGCGATGGGGAGCGACGGGGAGTGACGGGGAGTGGCAGATGAAGCTTCGCTCGGGGGTTGGGGACCCCTGCCTTAAGATCTTACTTTCCTAGGCTAGATTTGGGGGAGGAGAGGCATGCTGAGGGCACTTGAGGGCTCTGCCAAAAGTGGAAGAGGGGTGTGCTCTTTCCCTCCCCAGCAGGCTGGGGATTGGGCTCCGAGGCAAACTGGAGAGGGTCACAAGCTGCATCAGCCCATCTTAGGGACTGTCTTCCTTTCTTTTCTGTCATCCCTGAGCCTTGAGGAAAGCTGTGTTTGCATGTTCCAGTCTGGTCTCAGCCAGGCAAGAGGTATTATGACAACACCTCTGGGTCTGCCCTTAGGCCAGAGAAGGAGAGGAAGCCCAGTACCCCCGCCCAGCCCCCACCCCTGGACCTGGGTCACAGTGGCAGTAGGAATACCAAGCAAAGTAAGTATCTGAGGGCTACATTTGGGGGTGAGGCATCCTTTTGCTGCACCCCACCCCAGTTACTGATTTCTGAGAATCCAGATGGTGGAATGGTGGATTGCCTTGCAGGACTGCAGTAACCGTATGTTGAATGAACAGAACTTTGTCGAAAAGGAAAATCAGTACTTCTAGCAACAGGCAAATCAGCATGAGTTGTGCCTGAGAGGTATTGGAAATGTCCCAGAAGGTGGCTGAGGCCCAGGGATGGGGACTCAGGCAGTTGGTAGCAGGGAAGTATGGCCCCAGCCATAGAGACGTTACAGGGGACTCCCATCTCTAGGAGGGGTACCCCAAAGAGCAGGGCTATATCCTGGGAGCACGATGAAGAAAAAGAATAATAATGTAGTCGTTCTATCAAGGAACTTAAAACTATAGTCCTGAGGGACCAGACTACTGAGGCCGAACCTCAGGCACACAGAACAAGGACACAGCTCAGAGATAAAAGCCTGTGATCTGTGATCTGAGGATCTATCCTCAAGCTGTTGGGTCACCAACATCTATGAGATGTTACGGAAAAACCGGAACAAACTTTCTGGCTAACCCAATACATCAAAAGAGAGGTAAGTGTCAGATTCCGATTCCACAAACTCCAATGAACCGGCCCAAATCTCTTTTTCTGGCCTGGAACTTAGTTATTTAAATAAGTGAATCTGTTTTTACATAGGCAAACTTGCCTTCTTAACAAGAATAGTCAAAAAAAAAAAAAGAATAGTCCATGTCTCAGTCAGTTTTAACATTATCCATAAAAAAGATAAAAAAGATTAACTTAGATGGCCAGGCAAAAATATGTTTTTTATTACTATTAGTTGTTTATAGAACAATCATTAAAATTAACTTTAATCATTAAAATTAACTTTATTAATTAACCTTATTAACTTTATTAATATAGACAACATTTACAAACATAAAGTGTGCTGTGCTGAAATTAGGAATTACTGGAGTTTTCTGATAACTCTGCCTTCTCATTAACTAATAGCAAAAATGGTTTCATTCATATATGTTGCTGCAATGTAATTAGGTATCATATATCTAATTCTAATATTTAACAAGCTTCACAGAATCATAGCCTTCTAAAATGTTTTGGAACTATAGCTTTTATTATAAACTCTTATTTCACACTGTTCACAATTGTATTTAGAATAATATATCATTGCAGAAGCTAATGATAACTCATTCAATAAAGTAATCACATATGCCAATTAATGCCCCATCATGTAAGCAGAAAGGTCTGAAATTTCCTTTTGAAGATGTAATTTTATTTAACTATCACACACTTTACAAAGTAACTTGTTCTTCCAAAATCAGAGGGGCAAGTGACATGATTCTGAGGCACTTCCATAGTACAGCGCTCCGAATTAAATAAGGAAACAGACCTGCTCCTTTTGACCACTCTCCATTATCCTCTAGTTGCCCAATTCTGTGAATAAGGCAGTTACACAAACCTAAAGAAGTCAGATCTTTCTGAAAGTGGTTGGGACACAATCTCATGGATGTCAATCTCCTGTCATTGCCAAAGGTGCAAGTGGGCACCTTATCTTTGTTTATTAAAGGGTTCCTAAGACAGGAAATTGGATCCCTAAGACAGTAAACTGAGATTTTCATATCAGTGAAAAAGCCTCTGGGGAGTTTGATACGTAACAAAGAGAGGCTTCAGGTAGGTTTATGTAAACCTAACATTTCAACTCTGATTAGAGATGAAGCCAAAAGTGATATCTTGTTTCCACTGAGCCAAAGGATTTTTTTTTTCCCACCTCTGAAAGGTCAGAAAATACTTTCAAACTCTTTAAAAGTGGACACTGGAATCTATTTCTAGAATAGCTAAATCAGCTAGCTTGGCTGATGGATCTATGCTGCCAATGGCTCATGAAGTTAGGCAGGATAAAGTACAACCAAGATATTTGGTGGTTTCTTTATTCACTACCCAGAGAGAAGGGCTTTATAAAAAAGAAGAGTGTCATAACTCCACTAGGCTAATTTTCTGATCTTAACATTTCCAACCATATAGAGAATGTCCCAAAAGTCTTAGAAAAATTTGTGCTTTAATAACCTCAGGCATATAAATGCAGCAAACTTGTGAAAAACATACATCATTTGGAGGTTTAGTTGCCTACATTCCATACTTCTTTCATTTTGTGACCTTTCATGATACATTCTTAGTTGTTGTTGAAGTACCTATGTTTGAAGATGGCAAACAGCAACTGTTTTTAGCTTATTAGAGTTTAAAACTGCACTAAGACTTTGGAATACCCTTTATGATTCCCAGCCTGAGTCCCTATCCTAACTCCTTTCACCTGATGACCGACATTTACGCTCTGAAATGTATGAAATTGTTTCCTTAAAAGTTCTCCTCTTGTTTTGCCATATCCTCAGAGCAAAGCTGGTTGAACATTTCTCTGACTTAGTTTCTTACAGCTCTCTCATCTACACATCACTGGAGATGTGACTTGTTTTGTGAAAAGTACAGAGGCACACAGTTCTCAGACTCTTGTGTTATAGAAAGAAATCTCAGCCTCTATGTGTGATGTCAGTACTACTGAAATGATTGGGGGCAGTTCTGTGAACAACGAGATGGTCATATTTTAATAAATTGCCACACATTCATCCAGTTAAAGAAACCTGTCTTGACTCCAGGTGTTTTCTCTCCTTCTCCCTGATCAAAGTTATTTGGGTTTTTATCTGTGACTTCTTGTGTTTTTATAAAGGTCTCATATATTTCCTGGGCTCTGGCAATTTCTTTCTGCGCATCAAAATGGACTTTTTGCCTGGTCAGAAGGGGAACAATTAAATTAAAGTCATTAATTCGCTTGTTTAGTTTTTTGATGTTTTCTTGAAACTGCTCACAAACTTGGTTCCACTGTTTCTGTTCAGTTGGTGTCATTGGATTCCCAAGTTTTTTCCTTGACACTAAAATTGCCTCTCTGAGTTGATCAATAGTATCCTTTATTTCCTTTTGCATTAGGATCCATTCTGGTTGGTATCCATTATCTATCAATATTCTGTTCAGGTTGTGAGTCATGGGATCAATATATGAACAGCCAGAAAATTTTTTTAGAGGTTTTCCTTTCCCACTGAGATTGTCAAAGTCTCCTTTTGCCATTGATTCCTGAATGAGATCCTCCACCAAACGTTCTATTGCTTGAGTTATCTTTTGTTCCTTACTGTGTCTTACATCTTTAACAGTTACACCATCGGTGAAATACTGGCTTTGCAGTTTCTGCTTTTGGTATTCCATCACTTGCTCAGTTGCATGGTCTGCTCTAAATTGCCTATACTGCTTCTCTCGTTGACTTGGAGTCCCAAAACCAATACCCTCAAAACTTAAATAATGCCGGTGTTGCGGTGTGTTATATCTGATTTTTTTTTCTTCTTCTTCTGTTTCTTCAACTTTACTCTGTCTGGCATTTGTTTGTTCTATCACGTGGGAAAGCACCTTCCTATAAGCTTCTTCGATCCTTATAAACGTTGCAGAATCAGCAGTACTAGAGCCACTGTCTGGATGGTATTGCTTGGCAAGCTTACGAAAAGATTCCCTGATATCGTCTGCAGAGCATCCTTCATCCAGATTCAGCAGCCTATAATATTCTCTCATCTTCTTTTTGGATTTATGAGTTGACATCATTCTAGTTCTAATGACACCAAGATATGGACCCATTTTCATTTGGTTAGGAATCACTGAAGCATTTATCAGGTGAGATCTTAAGATTTGAGCCATCATCACATACACTGTGTTCATTATTGTACCCAGAGTTCGTCCTAGCAATGATCTATAAAACGACAACAAATATAGGGTGAAGACAGTTGTATTATCATCTAAATTTATATTTTCAGCAATAAGGATTAAATTACAGTACAACAAGGGGTAGTTCTTTCTAATGCTGCTGCCAAAATTCTTATAGCTATATTTCATTTATGTTAGCAGAGAAATGGAAGTTGATGATGCTTTGCATTAACATATTGTGATATAATCTGGATTCTACTCCTCACTAACTAACCACAGAATTTTAGAGCTGGCAAGTTCTCAGAGATCATCTAGTCCAATCTTCTCATTTTGTGAGAAAATGTAGGCCCAGAAGGTAATGCAACATAACCAAGTCCCATAGCAAGGTGTAAGCAAAATGGTTAGGGTTAGGGCACAATAAGCCCCTTGCTTAATTGTCTGTATCCCCAGCAGATTATAAACTTCATTGGCACCACCATTTCTTTAGTTAGTGAGTGTATCATTGTCTTTATCGTCCCAAGGAGTCTTGTCATGAGAAGACTTATGTGAAACAATCAGAGAACATGACAAAGTATGTACCTAGTCTGACACTAAATTGAATAGAATCAAGTGTCCAAAAGACTTTAAGCTCTACAGCTTGTTAGGAAGGAGCTATCTGCTGCATGCCGGAAAACCAAGATGAAGGGTGAGGCCTCCCAATACGTTAGCTATTATTTTTTAAATGCATGGTATAGGGCTTCCCTGGTGGTGCAGTGGTTAAGAATCCGCCTGCCAATGCAGGGGACACAGGTTCGAGCCCTGGTCCGGGAAGATCCCACATGCTGCGGAGCAACTAAGCCCGTGCGCCACAACTACTGAGCCCGTGAGCCACAACTACTGAGCCCACGTGCCACAACTACTGAAGCCCACGCACCTAGAGCCCGTGCTCTGCAACAAGAGAAGCCACCGCAATGAGAAGGCCGTGCACTGCAACCAAGAGTAGCCCCCGCTCGCCACTAGAGAAAGCCTGCGTGCAGCAACGAAGACCCAACGCAGCCAAAAATAAATAAATAAATTTATTTTTTAAAAAAAGCACGGTATAGTAGAGGAGAAAGTCTTGTACACAGATAATGGCAGTGAAATGCTGGAAGTGGTTTAATTGAAAACAGGATTTTGATGTATAAACGCTAAAACTGAGCTCCTGGGGACTCCAATTTTCCGGACAACTGGGGTCTGGGAGTTTCAGAGTTGATTGGGATGGTAGTGATTGTGCGAACCGTGGCCGTCGCGGGTAAGTGGTGAGACCCAACCCTTGACACGCCCCGCCCCCTGCCGCCCCGCCGCCCCGCCCCCTACTCACCTCTGATGCTGGGAACGGGCTCAGCTGCTCTCGCCCCCATGCTACGCCTGTGCGCATGCGTGACCGATGGGCCCTTCCCTCCTCAGGCTTCCCCGCGGTGGCCGGGGGCAAGTGTCTCCGCTGGACTAGACCACCTGCGTTTTACACTGAGGGAACCCTCGGGGTGCGGAGGGCAGTATTATACCTAATAGGAACAGATGTCCTACCTTACCAGGGAACCCCAGAATCCCTTTTAAAACGAACTCTTCCCAAGAGGACACGAGCAGGACATTTCGAGAGGCTACGCCCCGCCCCAGACAATCTGCTCCGCCTCCGCCCCCACCTCGAATGGGAGGTGGATCGATCGACGGGGATTCTGGGAGCTGTAGTTTGCCGGGAAGCGCGGCGCGCGCAGAACTCTGCCGTGCGCCTGCGCCTGCCAAGAGGAAGGCGGGGGAGAGCCGGGCTCCGAGAATGTCGCCGTGGAGGTGGTGGAGACATATAGGAGTTATCGTAGGCGAATGTAGGTTGGGATCCTTCAAGTCCTATTGGGTCGGAGGGCAGTGGCCCTCGGTAAATTGGTTTTTGAGGAGGGGAAGACAAGTCCGTTTCCCCGAACAGGACCTGAACAGCCTCTTCGGGTCTGCAGCCGGGGACACCAGCTCAGAGACAAGGAAACTACCCAGCCCAGAAAGATCTAGCTCACCCGGGTTAGAAACCTAGTCTTTCATTAGTTCAAGAACGTAGTGAGCAGCTCACTCTGCCCGGCGTTGGTAGGGGGTGAGCACAGTCGAAGACAATTAAATTAGGTGTTTCCTGGCTTTAAGTTCAGCCACTATCATGGGGATTTACTTTTTCCCCCTACTGTACGAGGAGATAATTGTAAAAAAAGAAAGAACAAAGAAAGCGGCAGAAACTTGCAGAGTCAGACCTGAGTTGAAAATCCTATGGCTTACACTTGCCTTTTTTCTGTGTCTGTTTATCTGTAAAATGAAGGTACCAACAAATGGTAAACTGTATTTAGCAGTTACTTTTGGCCAGGCACTGTGCTAAATGCTCTATGTATAGTCTTTTCAAATCCTTACAACAGACCTGTGAGGTAATTGCTGTTGTTTTCCCCATTTTACTGATGATGAAATAATAATTGCATCGAACTCACTGAGTTTTTGTGAGAATTACACAATGTATGTAAGCCACTTTGCACAATGCCTGGCACATTAAATATTTTTGTTATGATTGTGTCTCCTAAAAGAAGCCAGAAATAGGTACTAGCCTAGACAGGCTTCTGAGTTATAGACAGTGTAATAATTTGTTACCTTCTATGTAGGTGTGCAGAAAATGGTTAAATTCTTATTCAGAAGTATTTCCTTATAAGCAAACAATGAGCATAGAAGAACTCCTGTGCGAAAGAAAATGTTTCTACAAGTTTTAACTCTTCTAGCCAACATTTTAAACAAAGCTATAAAAGGGTTAAAAAAAAGCACAGTTTTAGAAACTACCCATACTTATATAGCACTTTGCATTTTACAATGCACTCATCACAAATGCCATTTTGATGTTTGCATCTTATAAGTAACTATACTTTAACCGCGAGCAGTTAAGTGACTTGGTTAAGTGACTAGACTCTGTAAGTTACTGGGACTCTTAAGTCCATTTCTGTTTTCAGAATGTCAATTCTATAGTGTGATTCTGTACATGTAGAAGGTGAATTGGAGTCAGCTGAGTTATCAGTAAAGCACGCTTTGAGCTGCAAAGTGTAAATTAGCTAACTGACTTGGGGGATTATTTTTCTTACGTATATGAAATGGTGGAGGTAGGCAGTTTCTGGTATTGGTTCAGCTACCAAGAATTGCTTTACCATTTTCTCTCTTTCTCCATGTATGTATTTCTTTCTGAATTATTTAAAAGTAATTGCATATATTATGTTCCTTTACCCCAAAGTACTTAAGTATTTAAAAGTAATTACATGTTTTACGTCCCTTTACCCTGAAGTACTTAAGTATTTGTTTCCTCAAAACAAGGGCGTTCTCTTACATCATCCTAGCACTGTTATCAAATTCAGCAGATTTAACATAGATACAATATTATTATTTATTTTTTTTGGCCATGCCACATGGCTTGTGGGATCTGGGATCTTAGTTTCCCTCACCAGGGATGGAACCAGTGCCGCCTGCAGTGGAAGCGCAGAACCCTAACAACTGGACTGCCAGGGAATCCCCAACCCATGGACTTTTAAGTCAGCAGGTCTTCCTCAGTTTAGTTATGGGCAGAAAGAGTCCACCATTTGAAAATATAGTTCTCATTAAAACAGAAAAAAACCCAAAAGAATTAAAATATAGTTCTGTTCTTTTCTCTTTTTTTTTGGCTGTGTTGGGTCTTTGTTGCTGCCTGTGGGCTTTCTCTAGTTGCGGCGAGTGGGCTTCTCATTGCAGTGGCTTCTCTTGTTGCGGAGCACGGGCTCCAGTAGTTGCGGTGCGTGGGCTCTAGAGCACCCGGGCTTCAGTAGTTGTGGCTATGTGGGATCTTCCCGGACCAGGGCTCAAACCCATGTCCCCTACATTGGCAGGCAGATTCTTAACCACTGGACCACCAGTGAAGTCCTAGTTCTTTTCCTTGTAGAAGGTGCCTGCATACTGTGCAGTCAACAGTCCTAAAGATTATAAGATGTGATCAGAGGATCAAATTTAGAGTCAGAACCAAACATGTAGGTTGACTAACTTTTTTTTTTTTTTAATTTTGGCTGTACCGCTTGTTGGCAGTTCCCGCGGCCGGGGATTGAACCCAGGCCACGGTGAAAGCGCTGAATACTAACCACTAAACCACCAGGGAATTCCTGGTTGACTAGCGTTTTTAATGTGATCATGCTACCTCGCTTATTTAAACTCCATAGACTATTTTTTTTAAGATTTATTTATTATTTATTTTATTTATTTTTGGCTGCATCAGGTCCTAGTTGTGGCATGCGGGATCTTCACTGAGGCATGCGGGATCTTTTGTTGTGGCGCGCAGGCTGTTCATTGTAGTGCGTGGGCTTCGCTCTAGTGGTGGCGTGCGGCTTTTCTCTCTCTAGTTGTGGCGCGTAGGTTCCAGGGCACGTGGGCTCTGTAGTCTGCAGCACACAGGCTCTAGTTGAGGCACGCGAGCTCAGTAGTTGTGGCGTGCGGGCTTAGTTGCCCCGCAGCATGTGGGATCTTAGTTCCCTAATCAGGGATCGAACCCTCGTCCCTGAATTGTAAGGCAGATTCTTTACCACTGGACCACCAGGGAAGTACTTCCACAGACTTTAAAAAACCTGTTCATTTTCTATATAAAATTGTTAACCACTTTAAGGTTATGTCATGATTCAAATCAACATGCTTGAACCTCAATCTATTATTTTCCACAAAGTCTAATTATTACCTCCAGTTTGTCAGCTGGGTTGTAGTATAATCTTACACATAGGGCTGGTTTTAAATTAAAGTGTGTTGGATTAGATGTGTGTGACATTTCCTAGTCTGGAACATCTTTTTCATAATTCCATGCTCTCAGAGTAGAGTTGAGCATTTTGAAACAAATTTCCCCATAAACAAGGGAGGGTAGAGAATTGGCATGAATTTAGTTAGCACACCAAAACTTAATCATTAATTCTGTTTCTGAGTGGGTGGGAAATAGATGTGTGATATTTTTAAAGAGTTACCAGAAAACAAATTTTCTTACCTTATAGTTATATTAAATACTTCACTGAGCTACTGCAAGAAGCATGGCACTACAAAAGTAACCTCTTTTCTCTTTGTACTCTCAGATGTAGTTTCACACTTTGACTAAAGCAAGTGAAGGCTCAAGACTTCCTTGGTGGTCCAGTGGTTAAGACTCTGAGATCCCAATGCAGGGGGCCCAGGTTTGATCCCTGGTCAGGGAACTAGATCCCACATGCATGCTGCAACTAAGAAGTCTTCATGCTGTAACTAAAGATCCCGCATGCCGCAACGGAGATGCCACAACTAAGACCTGCTGCAGCCAAAATAAATAAATATTAAAAAAAGAAAATAAAGCAAGTGAGGACTGTTTTAATCCATCTGTTTCTTTTTTTCCCCTTTCTTTCATTTGCTGGTTCCGTGGTAACTGCAAAGAAGTTGATTTATTTCCAATAAGTTGTGGTGCCATAGTAACCAAAATCACACTCCCCTGAAGACTGATTTATGGTTCCATTTGCATCCTAAAATCACATATTTTTCAATGATGTTTGCGAATCTTATCTTCTGAAGCTACAATTCCCAGAAGCACTGTGAAATATGCTTCTCAATTCATTTACTATGAAATATGATTCTCAATTCATCTCAATTCCTTTTTTTGTTTATTTTATTGAAATAGAGTTGAGGTACAGTATTATGTTAGTTTGAGTGTATTAATTCATTTTTTACTCTATTTGATCAAGGAAGAGTTGGCTGTAGACAGTGTCAGCTTTAAAAGAAAGACAACGAGGGAATTCCCTGGCGGCCTAATGGTTAGGTTTCAGTGCTTTCACTGCAGAGGCCTGGGTTTTATCTCTGGTCCAGCATGCTGCACGGTGTGGCCAAAATTTTTTTTAAAAAGGCAGTAGATTAACTTAATTAGCATAACAAAGACCTAAAGTCTAGGGGGGTTGGGAAAAGGTACCCTGGAAAAGAGGAGATTCACACTCATTTAGATATTTTTCCGTTTTCCCTCTTCGCAGGTGGGTTGCCCAGTTATTGAACCATTCTAAGGTGGTCAGTAAGGGCCACACGCAGGATTTGTGGAAATTTGCTAATGGAAAACTGCCTTCCCCAACCCAGGATGCCAGTTTTCATTTTTGGCATCGAATTAACATGGTGATTTATTGTCATTTGAGCCTGAATTATCTGCATTTGACTGGTGCTGATCTCTAGTGCTTTCTGTTCCTTGAAACTATGAATAATGTATATACCTCACTCTAATTGCAGGCTACTAATGGGGAAAAAAATGCACATCAGCTGCCTGAGAATCAAGATTTGAATTGATTCCAACCCATATTATATTTACCCAACCTGTTTATCAAAATCATTGCTTTACAGCACAACACTATGTTTTTCTCATCCTTCAAAATTTGTTTCCAGCTTTATTGAGGTATAACTGACAAAAATTGTATACATGTAAGGTGCACAACTTGATAATTTCATATATGTATAATTGTGAAATAATCATAACAACCATGCTAATTAACAAATTAACATATCATCACCTCACATAGTTACCGTTTTCTTTTTCTTTTCTTTCTTCCCTTTTTTGAGATCCCAACTGCAGGGTGGAAAGCCTTCATCAATCCTTGGGAAACCTGGGACTTCATTTATAGGTAAAGAATTTTTATCTGAAGTTAAGATCCATTACGTTCTTTTTCTCTTATGCATTGGGTTTGTTCAATAATTAAAGTCCTATGTGATCCGAATTCCTCTGGTATCTACTACCATGTACATTCATTATCTTTGGCTTTAAACATTTTAGCTCTGATGTGTCTGGATGTGAATCTTTTTGAGTTTATCCTGCTTGGAATTCATGGAGCTTCTTGGATGATAAATGAATGTTTTTCCATAAAATTTGGGATGTTCTCAGCCATTATTTCTTCAATTGTTTTTCTCATCCCTTTCTCTCCTTCTGACACCCCCATTATGCATTTGATGGTGTATTTAATGGTGTCAGATTTCTCTGAGGCTCTGTTTATTTTTCTTCATTCTTTTTTCTCTCTGTTCCTCAGGTTGGATAATCTCTATTTGATCTATCTTCAAGTTCACCATTTCTTCTGCCAGCTCAAATCTACTACTGAGGGGACTTCCCTGGTGATCCATTGGTAAAGAATCCGCTTTCCAATGCAGGGGACTTGGGTTCGATCCCTGGTCGGGGAACTAAGCTCCCACATGCTGCAGGGCAACTACCGAGCCCATGCGCTCTAGAGCCCACATGCCGCAACTACTGAGCCCTCACGCTCTGGAGCCCGTACACCACAACTAGAGAGAAGCCCGTGAGCCACAACAAAGAGCCTGTGTGCCGCAACAAAAGATCCCGCATGCCACAACTAAGACCCAACACAGCCTAATAAATAAAATTAATTATTTAATTAAAAATATAAAGATAAAAAATAAAAACTTAAAAAAAATCCCAAATCTACTGAGTCCCTCTAGTGAAGTTTTCATTTCAAATATTTTTCAACTTCAGAATTTCTATTTGAATCTTAACAATTTCTTTCTCTTTATTAATATTCTATATTTGATGAGACATTTTCATGATACCGTCTTTTAATTCTTTTTTAAAAAATATTTATTTATTTATTTAGGCTGTGCCAGGTCTTAGTTGCGGCACGTGGGATCTTTGTTGTGGCATGAGGGATCTTTAGTTGCGGCATATGGACTTACCCACTGGACCACCAGGGAAGTCCCCCTGTCTTTTAATTCTTTGTACATATTTATAATGGCTGCTTTGAAGTCTTTGCAAAGTGCACCATTCAGGCCCCTTCAAAGGCAGTTTTTATTGCCTACTTTTTTTCCTGTATATGGGTCACACTTTCCTATTTTTTGCATGTCTTGTAATTTTTTGTTGAAAATTGGACATTTTAGGTAATATATTGTAGCAACTTTGGATACTGATTTCCCCCCTCTAAAGGTGGTTGTTATTTGCTTTGTTGTCTGTTTGTCTAGTGACTTGGCTGAACTAATTCTGCCAAGTCTGTTTCTCCACAATGTGTAGCCTCTGATGTTCTTGCTCAGATTTTCCCCTCTTGCTTTTTTCTTTTAACATGGCTATTTAGGGGTTGCCTCTGCGTGGGAATAAGACACTTATTGGGCAAAGGTTGTGCTTAAGCCCTCCTAGCCAGTTAGATTTTTGCTCTTTACCATTGTATGTGTGTGTGGCTGTCATGGTTCAGGGAATTTATGTTTTTGCCTCTTGTTCAGCCAGGGAATAGTAACTTGGAGGTTTCCTCTCTGATCGTTCCTGAAAGGGCACAGCCCTGGGCATGCACACAGTTTTCAGACTGCCACGGATGAGTATGGTATTTTTAGGCCTGGCTTCCTAGAAGTTGCTTCTGGGTCAGAGTAGCTTATTGGTGAACCAATCTTAGTAAGAGATTGTGTTTAAGCCCCTTGTGCCAGTGAGGCTTCTGCCCTGGATGGGCAGTTCTGTGTGTAGCTTGGGGAACACTTTCAAGTTTGCTCATGTCCTGCTCTGATTGCTCCTGAGTAGGTGCAACCTACTGTGTGCACGTGACTTTCCCAAACTCAGAGTTGACTAGATTCCAGGAGGGCTCTTCTTGGCCGTCTCTTTCCCTGATTAACTCCTTGCTTTGCCATTGTGTCCCGACAGATCTATTAAAGTGAAGCAGAGTGTTAAGTACATGTGCCCTGGATCCTTACTGCCTTTGTTCAAATCTTGGATATGCCTAGCACTCGATGAATGTTCTTGGGCAAGTGACTTAACTCCTCTGTGCCTCAGTTTCCTCATTTATAAAAAGGGAGTGATGATGGTATCCACCTGGTAATATTGCTATATGGATTCAATGAGCTAATGTTGTAAAGGATGTGGTGAGCACTGTGTCAGGGTTTGTTTTGAATTCAGTGTTTCTATAGTCAGAATCAGGAACTTGGAGTCTCTTTCCTTCTTTTGGGCTAATCTGAATTCAAGCAGAGTAGTGTTTGATGACCCTCTTCAGATTTGAACTGGGAGGGCCTAGAGCAGAGTTCTCACCCTATAGTGTTCAAAAGAGTGACCTGAGGGCTTCCCTGGTGGTGCAGTGGTTGAGAATCCGCCTGCCAATACAAGGGACACGGGTTCGAGCCCTGGTCTGGGAAGATCCCACATGCCGCAGAGTAACTGGACCCATGAGCCACAACTACTGAGCCTGCGCGTCTGGAGCCTGTGCTCCGCAACAAGAGAGGCCGCGATAGTGAGAGGCCCGCGCACCGCGATGAAGAGTGGCCCCCGCTCGCCGCAACTAGAGAAAGCCCTCGCACAGAAATGAAGACCCAACACAGCCAAAATAAATAAATAAATGAATAAATTTATAAAAAAAAAAAGAGTGACCTGAGGAGCTTCTTAATAATTCCAGATGCTACCTCTAGAGATTCTAATTCTGTGGTGCTGCATAGAGCCAGAATCTGTATCTTTAATGCATTTTCAGATGATACTGATGCAGGGGGTCCATTGACCACATCTGAGGCAAACTGACTAGACCCTGAGATCCTTCTTTGAGTGACTGTAGACCACTGATTCTCAACTGGGGAGGAGGAAGATTTTGCCTTTCAGGGCACATTTGGCAATGTCTGGAGACAGTATTGATGGCCACAACTGAGAATTGTCACTGGCATCTGGTGAGTAGAGACCAAGGATGCTGTTCAACATCCTGCAGTGCACAGGACAGCCCCTACAATAAAGAACTATCTGGCCCAAAATGTCAATAATGCTGAGGATCGGGGATTCTGCTGTGGACCATTTTTTCTCTCTTTTCTCTTTTTCCTGTATTTCCTCCTAGATCTATTATGATGTGCTAGAGTTGCTAATCAAGGAATAGAAGAATGTTGGAACTAGAAGGGACCTTCGAAATCATGTAGTCTTACTCATCTGAGAGAGAAAAATGACATGCCCAAGGCCATACAGTTAGTGGCAGTCTACTGCACGATGTTTTCCTATGATCCTCCCCATCCAGAGGACAAACATGCTGAAGTGCTGCAGAAGGAAAAGAAGTGCTAGAGTATTTGCATATTGGCTTGGCACTTAGCTTTCTAAATTAACAATCTCAACTCTAGGAGAAATTGTTTCAAAATGTAGTTAGTAGTACCAGACTGTTGTTAAGTCATTTATTAGATTTTCTTTTTTAATTTATTTGTTTTATTTATTTATTTTTGGTTGCATTGGGCCTTCGTTGCTACGCGTGGGCTTTCTCTAGTTACCGCGAGCGGGGGCTACTCTTCATTGCCACGCGTGGGCTTCTCATTGCGGTGGTTTCTCTTCTTGCGGAGCATGGGCTCGAGGCGCGCGAGCTTCAGTAGTTGTGGCACGCAGGCTCAGTAGTTGTGGCGCATGGGCTTAGTTGCTCCGCAGCATGTGGGATCTTCCCAGACCAGGGCTCGAACCCGTGTCCCCTGCACTGGCAGGCAGATTCTTAACCCCTGCACCACTGGGGAAGCCCCATTTATTAGATATTTAAACATATTCTTTGTGTCCAAATCATCAGCTGACAAAAGTGCTAAGAATAAGAAAGAATTTCTCAGCAAGGCTCCTGGGAGCCTTTATTGCTGCCTCCTACAGCTCTGGGGCAGGTTTGGGTACTTCTCTTAATATTATAAGATGTCACCGAAAAATGGACATTTCGCTGAAGATTTGAGGACACGGAGGGGAGGATTCCGTTCAAAGCCACCAAGCAAAACTTCCTAAAAGTTGCCTGTAGGTATCCTGTTCTCCTGCCTTACACCTCTCATCTCCTTCCTTCTCCCTGCCTTGCCTCTGAAATGCTCTCCAAGTTTCAAAACTTCATGTAGAAAATAGAAGCACTGAAATTTGCCATCCACCCAGCCTCTCAAGGACCATTTATTATCCTCAACTGGGTGCCTTGTAGAGGTGGGAGATGGGATGATGGTGTCTGTCTCATTTCCAATGCCGAGTGGTTTCTCAAAGGATTCAAACCACAAAACATTTCTCTTCTCTTCTCTAGGTACAGGAGTAAAATTCTGCTAGTAAGAAAAATCAGATTTTTTTCCTCCAAACCATTAACATGACAAAAATACATAAAACAAAGTAACAATGACAGAATGTTCTTAATCAATAAATTCTCCATTTAAAAGGCCGTGATCAGCATAAAAACAATTCACACAAACTTTAGGATCTTGATTACATCTGAAAATTTCAGGAAGAGGGTCCAAGATTTTCATTTGAACCACTACTTATAAGAGCAATAAAAGGGGGGAGGAATCAAATAACTACAGGAGGTTGAAGAAATAAATTATGAGGCATCCTATCCTCTACAGCCTGTAAAAAGACTGACATGGATCTCTAGGAAAAGCCATGGAAAGATGGCCATTGTATTTTGTGAATAAATAAATATTGCTAAATTATGTTTGAAAGGGATGAACCAGTTTTCACTACCAGCATATTGGTGATTGCCTGTTACTCTACACACCCTTGATAATGCATTGAGTTAGTAATCTCTCTCTTATTTTAAAAAATATTTATTATTTATTTATTTATTTTGGTTGTGCTGGGTCTTAGTTGCAGCAGGTGGGCTCCTTAGTTGCGGCACGTGGCCTCCTTAGTTGCAGCACGTGGGTTCCTTAGTTGTGGCATGCGAACTCTTAGTTGTGGCATGAATGTGGGATCTAGTTCCCTGGCCAGGGATCAAACCCGGGGCCCCTGCATTGGGAGCGCGTAGTCTTAACCACTGCACCACCAGGGAAGTCCAGGTAATCTCTTTTGAATTTTTGCTAGTCTGACAGACTCATATGCACATATGTGTGCGCTCATGCACGCGTGCTTGCCCACACATGCGTAAAATCTCTTTATTCTAATTGCTAATGAGAAATGAGTAAAATCTGTTTACCATCCAAATTCTTTTTTCCCCAAAGGCTCTCCAGAGATTTATTTATTTATTATTATTACTATTTTTAACATCGTTATTGGAGTATAATTGCTTTGTAATGGTGTGTTAGTTTCTGCTTTATAACAAAGTGAATCAGCTATACATATACATATATCCCCATATCTCCTCCCTCTTGCGTCTCCCTCCCACCCTCCCTCTAGGTGGTCACAAAGCACCCAGCTGATCTCCCTGTGCTATGCGGCTGCTTCCCACTAGCTATCTATTTTACATATGGTAGTGTATATATGTCCATGCCACTCTCTCACTTCGTCCCAGCTTACCCTTCCCCCTCCCCGTGTCCTCAAGTCCATTCTCTACATCTCCGTCTTTATTCCTGTCCTGCCCCTAGGTTCTTCAGAACCTTTTTTTTTTTTTTTAGATTCCATATATGTGTGTTAGCATACGGTATTTGTTTTTCTCTTTCTGACTTACTTCACTCTGTATGACAGACTCTAGGTCCATCCACCTCACTACAAATAACTCAATTTCATTTCTTTTTATGGCTAATATTCCATTGTGTATATGTGCTACATCTTCTTTATTCATTCATCTGTCGATGGACACTTAGGTTGCTTCCATGTCCTGGCGATTGTAAATAGAGCTGCAATGAACATTGTGGTACATGACTCTTTCTGAATTATGGTTTTCTCAGGGTATATGCCCAGTAGTGGGATTACTGGGTCATATGGTAGTTCTATTTTTAGTTTTTTAAGGAACCTCCATACTGTTCTCCATAGTGGCTGTATCCATTTACATTCCCACCAACAGTGCAAGAGGGTTCCCTTTTCTCCACACCCTCTCCAGCATTTATTGTTTGTGGGTTTTTTGATGATGGCCATTCTGACTGGTGTGAGGTGATACCTCATTGTGGTTTTGATTTGCATTTCTCTAATGATTAGTGACCATCCAAATTCTTGAAGGATCAGTTTGTCTACTCTTCTAGTGCACAAAGCTGATGGGATAAAATTAGTTACTTTGATTTGTTTTGAAACTTTCTCTGCCCTGGTGGTAAAGGCCTATTTGAAGGGTGCTAAGAAAAGAAAAATAGAAGAGGAGAAAACATTTCCTAAATGTTCCTCATTCTATGAGGTCAGTATTATCCTGACACCAAAGCCAGACAAAGACATTACAAGAAAAGAAAACTACAGACTAATATGCTTTATGAATATAGATGAAAAAATTTCAACAAAATACTAGCAAGTCAAATCCAGCAGCATATTAAAAGATTATACACCATGACCAAGAGAGACATTCTAGGAAAGCAAGGATGAGTTAGTATATGAAAATCAATTAATCTACCATATTGATAGAATGAAAGGAAAAAAAACACATGATCATCTCAATTGATGCAGAAAAAGCATTTAACAGTATCTAACTCTCACTCATGATAAAAACACCCAACAAACAAGGACTAGGAAGGAACTTCCTCAATCTGGTAAAGGGTATCTACCAAAATCCACTTAAAAGGAAAGATTGAAAACTTGTTCCCCTAGCAACAAGACAGGATGTCAGTTCTCACCACTTCTATTTAGCATTTTACTTGAAGTTTCAACCAGGTAAATTAGACAAGAAAAAGAAATATAAGACATATTTTATTTGGGAAAAAAGTGGGAAAGAAAGAAGTAAAACTACATTTCCAATGACACTATCTTCTATATAGAAAATCCTAAAGAGTTGATAAAGACACTGCCAAGACTTAATAAATGAACTCAGCGAAGTTGCAGGATATGAGGTCAAAATACAAACATAAGTTGTATTTCTATAAACTAACACTGAACAAGCTGAAAAAGAAATTAACAATTCCATTTAAAATAGAATCAAAATGAAAAAAGAAAACAATTAGGAATAAACGTTACCAGGGAAGTATAAGACACTAAAAATTATAAAATAATACACTATTGAATGTAAAATAGATAAGCTATTGGGGAAGCAGCTGCATAGCACAGGGAGATCAGTTCGGTGCTTTGTGACCACCTGGAGGTGTGAGATAGGGAGGGTGGGAGGAAGACACAAGAGGGAGGGGATATGGGGATATATGTATACATATAGCTGATTCAGTTTGTTATACAGCAGCAACTAACACAACGATGTAAAGCAATTATACTCCAATAAAGATGTTAAAAAAAATTATAAAATATTGTTGGAAGAAATGAAAGAAGACCCAAGTAAATGGAAAGACATCCTGTGTTCATTGATTGGAAGACTTAATATTGTTAAGATGGCAATACTCTCCAAATTAATCTACAGGTTAAAATAAATTCCTTTCAAAATCTCAGTCGGCCTTTCTGAAAAAAGTTAACAAGCAGATCACGAATTTATATGGCAATTCAAGGAACACAGAATATAAAAAATACTCTCGAAAAAGAAGAACAGGGGACTTCCCTGGTGGTCCAGTGGGTAAGACTCCACGCTCCCAATGCAGGGGACCTGGATTCGATCCCTGGTCGGGGAACGAGATCCCACATGTATGCAGCAACTAAGAGTTCAAATGCCACAACTAAAGATCCTGCACGCCGCAACTAAGACCAGGCACAGCCTAAATAAATAAACAAATATTTTTAAAAGAAAGAAAAAAAAGAATAAAGTTAGAGAAGTAGCACTTCCTGATTTCAAAAGTCACTACAAAGCTACAGTAATCAAGACTTTGTGGTACTGGCATAAGGATAGACATATAGATAAATGGAATATAATTGAGAGTCCAGAAATAAACTCATACATTTATGGTCAACTGATTTTTGACAAGGGTGCCAAGACAATTAAATGGGGGAAAGAATAGATTTTTCAATAAATGGTGCTGGGACAACTGTATATCCACTTGCAAATGAATGAAGTCGAACCCTTGTTTCACATTATGTACAAAAATGAACTTGGGATGGATCAAATGTAAGAGCTGAAACTCTAAAACTTTTAGAAGGAAACATAGGTGTAAATCTTTGTGACCTTGCATTTGGCAATGATATCTTAGATATGATACCAAAAGCACAACTAACGAAAAAATAGAAAAATTGGACTTCATCAAAATTAAAAATATTTGTGCTTCAAAGAATACCATTGAGAAACTGAAAACACAAGCCACATAATGTGAGAAAATATTTTCAAATCACGTATCTGATAAGGGTCTGGTATCCAGAATATATAAAGAACTCTTACAACTCATTAATAAAAAGACATTTAACTCAGTTTTAAAATGAGCAAAGAATTTGAATAGACATTTCACCAAAGAAGACATACAAATGGCCACTAAAACATTAAAAGATGCTTAACATCATTAGTCATTAGGGAAATGTAAATCAAAACCACAGTGGGATACCCCTTCATACCCCTGGAATGGCTATAAAATGATAGACAATCATTGTCTATCATGATAGACAAAATGATAGACAATAGCAAGAGTTGGTGAGGATGTGGAAAAATCAGAACCCTTATATATTGATGATGGGAATGTAAAATGGAACAGCCCCTTTAGAAAACAGTTTGCAGTTTCTTGAAAGGTTAAACATGGAGTTACCAATGATTAAGCAATTCTACTCCTACCTATTTACCCAAGAGTACTGGAAACATGCTTCCACACAAAAACTTGTACATGAGTATTCACAGCCACATTATTCATGATAGCCCCAAAGTAGAAACAACCCACATGTTCATCAACTGATGAATGGATAAACAAAATGTGATATATCCATACAGTGGAATATTATTCAGTCATAAAAATGTATGAGGTACCAATACATACTACAACATGCATGGACCTTACAAATATTATGCTAAGTGGAAGAAGCAAAACACTAAGGTGAGTGAATGCTAACGGATAGGGGTTTCTTTTTGGAGTGACGTGAATGTTCTGGAATTAGATAGTAGTGATGGTTGTACAACTTTGTTCATATTCTAAAAATCACCGAACTGTACACTTTAAAAGTATAGTATGTGAATTATATCTCAGTGAAAAATCAGAAGTGTTAATTTTTTTGTGTTAAGAAATTAGAGTGTATTTGGTATTTTATATAGTTTAATATTTAGAAACTCACACCTAATAGAATTCTGGGACAGTCTTAAACTATAATTGAAAATGTGTAATTGAGTAATTTAGACTTTGATTTAAAATTGAAATCTTCCTAAGTTTATATACATTATTAGCATATCTAAGAGAATTTTAGCCATCAACTTATTTTGTAAGTTTAATGTATCATAGTAATACTCAGGCTTTTTATTTTCTTAAGTCAGATAATAGAAGTATTTGGAAAGGAAAACAAATATAGAAAACTTAAAATTCAGCCTCAAATGTTTTCATTTGTTAATGGAATCAACTATTTTTTAAAATATTTATTTATTTGGTTGTACCAGGTCTCAGTTGCGGCTCGCAGGCTCCTTAGTTGCACCATATAAACTCTTAGTTGCGGCATGCACGTGGGATCTAGTTCCCTAACCAGGGATCGAACCCAGGCCTCCTGCACTGGGAGTGCAGAGTCTTAACCACTGCACCATCAGGGAAGTCCCTGGAATCAACTATTAACTAAAGTTCCCTTAACAATGACAGTTAACCTTTGTTAAACTTATAAATAAGATAATAAGATATGTAAGCTGAATTTCAATTCTGTAACTTTAATAAATTAATTATTAGTTTTAAAAAGCAAAATATGCCTGAAAAATCTCCCCTTTCTTTTCTGCCCCCCTCCTTTGCTGGGGTGACAGAACAGAGTTACTTGTGTCCTCATAGAGATAGTCTATACATAAGCATGCTTTTTTACTCCCACTCCCACCTTTTTAATTCTCTCCCTTCTTCAGAATGACCTCTATGAATAGCCAACCCTGGACGGTTTTTGGGCTGGTACTTCACTTTGAGTGGCCGGAAGATGCCACTGCAGTGACAGCTCTCAGGCCCAGTAGGCCATCTGTGAACTTGCACCTCAGATTTGGAGATAATAGTTGTTAGGAGCTGAATTGTGTTCCCCCCCCCCCCCACCAATTAATATGTTGAAATCCCAACCCCTAGTATCTCAGAATGTGACAAATAGGAAATTGGGCCTTCAAAGAAGTGATGAAGTTAAAATGAGGCCATTAGGGCGGGCCCTAATCCAATCTGACTGGTGTCCTACAAGGAGGAGGAAATCTGGACATAGAAAGTGAAACAGGAGGGAAGGGGGCAGGGCACAACCTTTAAAAGAAAGATATAGCCATAGGACATGACAAAAACTGGTTAGAACTAACTAGATCCAAGATGGCGGAAGATTTGACTTCCAGTGGACCTTGAGCCTCATCATACACTCATTGTAGTACATTAGCGTAAGGTAAGTGACACACCCACCAGTGCCACGACAGTTCTGAGGCCAACCATCAAAGACCAGAAAGTGGGCTGTGGCCCAATTCCTGGATATCTCTGCCCCTCCCCCAGAATTGTTGGAATAATCCTCCCACTCATTAGCCTATGAAATTACCCAGCCCATAAAAACTAACCATGCAGGCTGTAGAGCACAGGCTCAGGAGTTGTGGGGCATGGGCTTAGTTGCTCCGCAGCTTGTGTGATCTTCCTGGATCAGGGCTCGAACCCATGTCCCTTGCATTAGCAGGCAGATTCTTAGCCACTGTGCCACTGGGGAAGTCCCAAACCTGCTGACAAATTGATCTTGGACTTCCAGCCTCCAGAACTGTCAGAAAATCATATCCGTTGCTTAAGACACCCAGTCTGTGGTATTTTGTTATAGCAGTCCTAGCAAACTAATACAACAGTTCTCTTTGATCTCATGCATTCTTTCAGTGGACTTCAGGAATTTGTATTGTTATCCAAGCTGTTTCCTCCCAGATGGAAAACTCTGAAAGCAAGTAGAAGTTTTAGCTCTCTCCTTTCCCTCTTGCAGACATGCCGTCCTGCAGGTCTCCCCCTGGGGCTGCTGCTGCCTCCTCCCCTTTGAACTTTATTCTTCCCTTATTTTGCACACCTAGCCCTTATCCTGAATCTTACAGGATGCTCTAACCCTAAACACCCTCAGGGTACCAAACGGAGGCACAGTTGAAAAGGCTGATTTGCTGTGAGAATAAGATTATTCTCTTATTTGTAGAGAATAACAAATTCTTTACAAAACTGGAGGTTTTCCAGTGCTTGGCTTTCAGCACAACCTAATAGCTTTGTCAGCTGATTTAAACATTTTTTTTCCATGTGGGATCTTAGTTCCCCGACCAGGGATCGAACCCACGCCCCCTGCATAGGGAGCACAGAGTCTTAACACTGGACCACCAGGGAAGTCCCTTAGCTGAATATTTAATTTAAAGTGATTTTTTAATGATAGATCTTGTTTTATTTTGTTTTTGCTTGTAACAGAAGCAGTCAAGGAATTGAGTGATACTCCTACACAAAACTGTTTTTTTTTGGCTGCGTTGGGTCTCGTTGCTGCACGCGGGCTTTCTCTAGTTGCGGCGAGTGGGGGCTTCTCTTCATTGAGGTGCACGGGCTTCTCATTGCAGTGGCTCCTCTTGTTGCAGAGCTGGCCCTAGAGCACGTGGGCTTCAGTAGTTGCGGTGCACATGCTCAGTAGTTGTGGCGCACGAGCTTAGCTGCTCCATGGCGTGTGGGATCTTCCCGGACCAGGGATGGAACCCGTGTCCCCTGCACTGGCAGGCGGATTCTTAACCACTGCACCACCAGGGAAGTTCCCCCAAACTCTTTTTTCCTATAAATTCTTGGAGGTTAGTGATGCAGAAAAATTTTAAATGCAGTTTGACTTTCATTGTCCACAAATATTTCAATTCATGAAACTTAAAAAAATGAAATCGATTTGGAATATTAAAATCTTCATGCAATGCTTTATTGCAATGCTGCGAATACAGATGGGGCTCAGGAGTTAGCATTTTTAATAAGCTTACCCAGGGAACTACCAGGTTAACAGATGGAGGCTTTGAGGATTAGGATTGCTATTCTGATGGATAGTCTTTAGTATGGTTTGGAAACCAGGGCGGGGGAGGGGTGACTGTGGGGCTCCCGCGCATGGAGGCCTCTTTTTGTCACCCTTTCCTCGTAGACCAGACTCCAGCCTCCACGACCTTCCCTGAGTTCCAAAGGGCAGATTCGTACAGTTGCTCATCAAGGGAGGAGCAGCCAAAAAACCACCTGAGGCGAGATTAGAGGGACCAGAGAAGCTCATCAAGATTAAGAGACCCACCACCTGAGACCCTGCTCACACCCTCATCTTGTCAGTAACCCCACCCTTGGAGTATTGTTATAAAACTCCTCATCAAATCCTTCTGGGTTGGGACACATTTTTTGAGACAGCGGCCTGTTCTGTCCCCCTTTGCCTGGCAAAGCAATAAAGCTATCCTTTTCTATTTCACCCAAAACTCTCTCCGAGATTCGATTTGACAGCGGTGCACAGAGGCCGAGATTTTGGCATCAGTTTCCGTGACAAGGTGTGGAAGTCCTATCTGTATTCATTTAAGTGACTTCATGCTGAACGGGAAGTATTTTAAATGTAAACTTGATGCATTTTATAGCATAAGATGACATGTAATCTTGATGTATTTCAAAAACTATGAATTAATCTTTCTATGGTAACAGAGAAGGAGTTGTATCTCTCTTTTTTGGGGAACAGTTTTATTGAATATAATTCATATGCCACAGAATTCACCCATTTAAAGAGTACAATTCAATGGCTTAGGTGTGTTCATGGGGTGGTGCAACTGTCACACAATCGATTTTATTATATTCTCATTACCCCAAAAGAAACATTGCATCCTTTAGTCATCATCTCCAAATACCTCTATCCCCACAGCCCTGGGCAACTATTAATCTACTTGGTCTCTCAGGATTTGCTTATTCTGGACATTCCATATAAATGGAATCCTAAACATGCAGTCATGTGACTGGCTTCTTTCACTTAGCATAATGTTGTAAGGTTAGTCCATGTTGTAGGGTGTATCAGTATTTCTTTCCTTTTTTTTAAAAAAATATATTTATTTATTTTTAATTTTTTAATTAATTAATTAATTTATTTTTGGCTGTGTTGGGTCTTCGTTTCTGTGTGAGGGCTTTCTCTAGTTGCGGCAAGCGGGGGCCACTCTTCATCGCGGTGCGCGGGCCTCTCACTGTTGTGGCCTCTCTTGTTGTGGAGCACAGGCTCCAGACGCGCAGGCTCAATAGTGGTGGCTCACGGGACCAGTCGCTCCGCGGCATGTGGGATCTTCCCGGACCAGGGCTCGAACCCGTGTCCCCTGCATTGGCAGGCAGATTCTCAACCACTGCGCCACCAGGGAAGCCCTATTTCTTTCCTTTTTATGGCAGAGTAATATTTCATTGTATGGATAGTCTACATTTTATTTTTCAATTCATTAGCTGACATTTGGATTATTTCTACTTATGGCCTTGTGTTGTGGTTAATATAAGCTTTACATGGCTTGAGAAAGAATGGCTATAAGACTGTCTAAAAGAGAATAGTGATGGAAGAGGTAAAATTTATGTATTAGATAATTGGTAAAAAGCAGTTCAGGGAGATAAAAAAGCCAGGAGGAACTGTCAGCATAACATGAACTTAAAAAGAAAAAACAAACAACTGGAATTTTATTAATCTTCCTGAACTACTTGCAGCTGCATCTATCAGGTGACTTGTGCAGCTGGACCTTTGTCAAATGGGGGCTGCTGAGCATGGGAATCCCTTGTTGTCTGGGGCATCCACCATTGTGTGAGAGGCAGTTTTTCTCGTGACAGCCCAAAGGCCATTTTCCTGTTTTCTTTGACCCCCGGCCACGAGAGCAGGGTGAGTGACCTAGACTTGACCAATCAGATAATCCTGCCTGGGCAAGTGACCCAGAGATAGAGGCATTCTGAGTGCATTTTGATTGTGGGAGCAGCTACAAACTGAATGCTCACTGAAGTAGGGCCGAAGGAGCCTGCTGTGGCCATTGCAGCAATGTCCTTGCCAGTCTCTTCCTGGGCGTGATTCTGGCTGTGGTTCTGGCTGCTTAGCATGGGAGAATAGCCAAGAAAATTCTGAAAAAAAGTAATGAGGAGGGACTAGCTGTACCAGTTGTTAAACTTTATTATAATTAAATACCATATTGTACTTATTTTATTTATTTATTTATTTTTGGCCATGCCGCGTGGCTTGTGGGATCTTAGTTCCCCGATCAGGGATTGAACCTGGGTCCTCGGCAGTGAAAGTGCCAAGTTCTAACTACTGGACTGCCAGGGAATTCCCTGTACTTGAGTTATTTTTAAAGTTTATGTATAGTAGTTAAAAATGGTAAAAAATTTAAGAAGGAACAGTTAGAGACTGAAATCTCTTAGAAACTATTATAACATTCCTCTAGAATATTTGGCTTCCTCATCATTTTGGAACTCGCATTTGAATCCTTTTTGATTGTTGTGTGTAACCAGCAGAACTGATTAACAGTTGAACCCTCTTTCCCCTATCCACCCCATCTTTCTACCTGAACACAATGTAGGGGCTCATTTGTATTACTCCTGCTTACACAAATAGAAACAGAGACATCTATAATAAAAGACAAATATCCATATTTATTACATTAATAAAAGACTAACATCTTATTTTCACCCTTCTATGCATTGCCTTTTTCATAACCTAAATGACCTTTTCTCTTTGAGTATCACTATAAATCAACAGCTGCTCACACACTCAACATGTCCAAATAATAGTTTATCACAAACTAGACAGTAGGACACCCTTTCAGCTGACTCCTCTGTCCTTTCAGTATCGTCCCTGCTACTTTCAACTTTTTTTTTTTTGGTTTCTGTCAACCAGATATTTCAGATACACTTTGATTCTTCCTATCATCTGAAGATATTGAATCAGCTACCTTCCATGGTGTCCAGGTTCCTTTTAGTGGATATTAGTGTCTAAATAAGGGCTGGAAAATTGTATTTCTAAAGTCATAAACTCTTACTGATTTTTCTAATTTACCCTGGTACCAGCTTCTACTTTTATTACAGTATATGATTTTATCAACCAGTAACATTTTCCTTTATATCTTCTAACTTTCTAAAAACTTCATAGGATAGTTTGGCATATACATAATAGGTGCTTATTATGTTGAGTGAACTCTCTAGAAAAAAATGAGTCAATTGTTTTTGCAGCAGACACCTATGTGAAATGATGTACCTGGACATCATTTGATGGTAGTTGCTGACTACAGTCAAGGAGAGGTAGGGTAATCTTGGCCAGCTGCCTGGAGAAACTGACTTGCAACAGAGGCAGTGATGAGGGTCTCTTGGCAAAGGTGTCTGTCCTTTTTTCTGGCACTCTGCTTCTCTTGACCCTCTACTCTTTCCTGTATTAAGGCGAGAGTTTACTCTCTTCTGTATATAGCTACTGTAAGAGTCCTGTGCCGTTAAGTTTTGAGTTTAAACTCCAAGGGAGGACTTGAACAGGGCTTCAAGGTACCCTTCCAGTAAGGTGCCCCCCTGTTGGGCAGGCAGAGCTCTTAGGCCACCCTGAAGGTGGCTCAGCAGTCTAAGCCTGGCTGGCTGCCTATGGGCCAGGTGGCCATTCCCTGTTTGCTCAGCTACGACAGAAATGTGGTCCTATGTGTAGGGTCATGCACATGTGCCCAGTATGTCAACCTAGACCTCCCAGTTCCAGAACTGCATATCCACATTAGAAATGACTGGCTAGAGTGGGAAATCATGCAGTCCCATTATACTCTTTACTAGTCTTGAGTAGATTGCCTTCCATCCTCCCAAACTGTGAAGCTAAAATCTGGGTATTACAAAAATTGTCAATTATTAGAGGAATGTGTAATGATATTTCAAAGCACACAGAACATCATCCCTCAGAAATGGGAGCTACGTCAAAATTTTATGACACCAACTTAGGATCAGAATAATTAGAGAAGTCTCAATTAAAATCAGTACAGATACACAATATGGGGAAGAGATATTAACTTATTAGACTTATTAGCTCTTCAAAAAAGAATATAAGAAAGATTAAGTTTTGGTATCATCTTATTTGGCTGAAAGTAAAAGGAATTCTGAATGCCTATTTTGATGATGAACAAAAAGGCCCCAAACAGGTAAAACCTGAAAGACCACTGGAAGCAATACATATATATCTTAGATATCTTTCAGGCTGAGTCCACGATAAAAGTCACCCTGCAAGCAGCTAGAATTCTTTCAAAGCTGGCTCCATTCTTGGATTAGGATGCTTCATTCCTCTTTGACCCAACAGATCTTGCCATTTTCTCCAAGCTGTACAGTTCCACTGGCCACCAGCTGGAGGGCTGAGGGAAATATTTTATGTTCTGCTAATTTTACTCTTTCAGATAGAGTTTCAACAGTGTCACCCCTCTTCACCGGAACAGCTTCTTGTAAAATAATTTGTCCAGCATCTACATCTTCCTGGAGAAGAAAGTGAGAAAGTTTTGAACATTACCTCTGCCAAGTACAATTTACATTAAATACTAATAAGATTTTGGTAGAAAGAGACATACTTACAGCTACAAAGTGCACGGTGCACCCAGTGACAGTGACCCCGGCATCCAGGACTTGTTCATGGGCATTTGAACCCTTAAACGAAGGGAGCAAGGATGGGTGGATGTTGAGCATTTTCCCTGGAAATTAATTAAAACATAGTGGTCAGAATTTAAAAACCCTATGTATTCTGTTAAAGGAACATACACTTTCCTGTCTAGAATCAGGAGTCAATAGGAGCAAGGTTTTTCTAGGATGGGTGTTTTCTTTGTCAAAGACAGAAATGAGGAAAAGTGAAATACACATTCTCATCCAAGGAGGCCCTGGGAGCAGCAGGTTTCTGCCTTGCACAGCTGAAGACACACCGAGGGGCTTCTGAACAGGCGCCTGCAGTGACTCAAAGCTGGATGGGAGGGGTTCTAATCTGGATCATAGGGCTCTTGAAGAAAATTCAGCTTGTCCCTGGCACATAATATTAGAAAGACAGGAGGTTCCTGCCTAGTGTCTATGTGCTTGACTTCTAACCATGAATTGGCATGTTCACATGTGACTAATCCACAGATGCCGGATTAGTCAGTCTGTGTGCCTTATGTCACCAAAAGCATTGCCTGTGGTATATTACACCACAAGTGCTCTAACTATATTCACTTAAGAAAACAAACTCTCCGAAGAGGAAATACATTTACTGACCAAATATGTGCACAAAAAAGAACCACAGGAAGCAGTCAAAACTTCTGTGGGAAAGGCATTAACAGCAGATACTATGTTATCTGGCAACAATGCCTTCCTTTCCATCTTCTGGCAATGGTTCACACTTCCTCAGAAGAGGAACTCTATTTTGGGATACAGAGAGTCACCTTCTCTTGCTTCTGAACAAGTAAAAATAGTCTCTTCCCAATATTTATCCAGAAGATGAAATAGTACGTTTGTAGTAATGTGAAACCAACCTAAGCTACATTAGAAACCGTAATTATAGCAGGCCAGAGAAAACTGATAGAGAGAGCAGGATAATAAATCATTATTCTTTGGGCTAAAGGCAAAGGAAATTCCGTTATGACGTGTGTCAAAATAAACCGTCACAGTAAATACCATGCATGACTGGGATTGTTTGGCAAGTTAACCACCGTATGGCCCATTTTCAGTATATTCCTCAATGTAGTATCAAACAATTTTTGCTTACCATTCCATTTTCTGACAAAGGGGCCAGATAAAATTCTCATGAATCCTGCAAGACAGACTATGTCTGTGGAGAACTCTTCAAGGACTTGGTCTACTGTAGTGTCAAATGCTACACGATTTTTATATAATTTATGATTAATTACCTAGAATAGAAAAAGATAAGTACAATCTGTTTCCAACAAATTACAAAAAATAATTTAAAACTCAACCTTTACATAGACCATACTTCACCTCCTTCTGAAGATAGACGTCATGTCAAGAATTAAGTAATGGACAGGATGAGTATAAAGGCAAGCGCAGCACCCACCCCAAATCCAGGCATCCAAAGAACACTTGGGGGCAGATTATGAGTTTAAATAATCTTGAAAGATACTTTTCAAAGTAACTTACTCTGGTGGGAATTCCGGCTCTTTCTGCTTTATCTAAGCCAGTCACTGCAGCTTTGTTGGAGATCACAACAACAATGTGTGCGGAGCTACTTGGCTCCCTAGTACTGTCTATGAGAGCTTGGAGGTTTGATCCTGAAAAAGGGAGAAAAACACAGGTGAGTGCACACTTCTTTAAAACGTTTATACCATTTTGAATAGGGAATGGTCAAGATTTTTGAATAAAAATGTCTTAGAGGGCTTCCCTGGTGGCGCAGTGGTTGAGAATCTGCCTGCTAATGCAGGGGACACGGGTTCGAGCCCTGGTCTGGGAAGATCCCACATGCCGCGGAGCAACTAGGCCCGTGAGCCACAACTACTGAGCCTGCGCGTCTGCAGCCTGTGCTCCGCAACAAGAGAGGCCACGATAGTGAGAGGCCCGCGCACCGCGATGAAGAGTGGCCCCCGCTTGCCGCAACTAGAGGAAGCCCTTGCACAGAAACGAAGACCCAACACAGCCCAAAAAATAAATAAATAAATAAATAATAATTAAAGGTGCTAATAATTAAAAAAAAAAAAAAGTCTTAGAAAAGATTGGCAAAATATGTGAGGCTTTAAAATTCCGTTCCTCTTAGAACAATGGATTAGTATCTTACAAAAACATAGGCACTCCTGGTTCAAGGATATGTAATTGCTCCTGCAAAACAGTATGATTTAGCATAGCAGTAGAAACAGTATAACATGATTTTAAAACTGATTGATGAGGAATAAGCTGCTTAATTAAGAAAAAAATCAACCCTCTGAAGAAGAACAAACCACTATGACCCTTACAGTAGTTTCTTTGCTTTACCATCAACTTGGGTCTAAAGTATACTGAAACCTTAAAATAGACTTGTAAAGCAATTATACTTCTGGGAAAGTTAACCTAAAGAAATAATCAGATATGCACTTACGAACTTATTGTATATTTAAAAGAATGTTATTAGCAATGTTACTTAAAACAGTGGAGGGAATCCCTGGCCGTCCAGTGGTTAGGACTCTGCTCTCACTGCTGAGTGCCTGGGTTCAATCCCTGGTCAGGGAACTAAGATCCCACAAGCCGCATGGCGTGGTGCAAATAAAAAAAATAAAAAATTTAAAAAAAAAAGGAAAAAAGAATCATACTATATCCATCCATATGAGAGAATACAATGCTCTTAGTACTTTACCCCGCTGTCTGTAAGAGTAAAACACAAATTTTGTATTGCTACTATTAACGATTTTAAAAAGCCTCAACTATCCTAAGACTTTTCAACTACAAAGCTATGATTCAAAAGAAGTTGGAATTTCCATTGTCTTTTCTAGCTTCTCTCTCTTCAGCCATATTCCCAACACCCTCTACTTTTCCTTTAGAAGCTGTTTCAAATGCCTGAGAAAAGTGGAAAGACTGAGGATGTAGAAAAGATAACACTCCTTAATGATACCTAGCCCCAGTACTGAGAGTGTTCTCACAGTCGGAAGGAGGGTTTTTTTTGGGGGGGGGTGGTGTGGGTGGGAGAAAAGGAAGAGCATTTCTACAGCTCTGTAGTAAAGAGGAAGCCACAACTCACCTGTCCCAGATATTAAGACAGCTACTCTTGCCTTTTTTGGTTGAACAGAGAAATGATTTTTCAGGGTGCCATACTCCAATACTGATCCATTTATTTGCATGGTTTCAATCAGATGCTTGACTTTCACACGAGGAGAACCTTTGTTTCAAACACACCCAATAAATAAAAAAAGAACAACTGTGAATTAACAGTAATATGGAAAGAGAAGTGTTCTATAAAAACTTTAGAGTACTGTATTTTATTCTGAAAGTAAGATATGCAAGGACTAAAATAATAGGTTTGCTTTACTTATCGTCACTCATTCATACAAACTTCCTGATGGTGAACATATGTAACTGCCCACTTCAACTAAAAGCTACAGCACTATATCTAGACATAAAGTGGATATGTTACTGCCTGCCAGTGTTCTGTCTTCCCTTTCCTGCAAGTCTTGCATCCACAATAGTGCTATGACCTCTTGGCTTCAAGGGTAGGCATGTGACCCAAGCAAGGCCATTCAAAGACTTGATATAGGATGTTGAGAAAGAGAGGGCCTCTCTTACTGCAATGTGAGTTGAAGGATGTGGGCTCAAGACATCTTTCCGGTATTTGGAGAGCCTGCCTGAAAATGAAAGCCACACAATAAAGGGATGAAAGGCAGATACAGACAAAATAAACAAGCCTTGACATCTCTGTTAGAGAATCTGAGTTGGTTTTCTGTCAATCTGCCAATTTCTAGTACTTCTAACAGAGTTCTGAGTCATACACAGTACTGGTCAGGGTGCTTGCTCACTACTCCTTGAATTGAGCTGAACCACAAAGCAGAGCCTGAGACAAGGTCTTACATGCGAGGTGATTACTTTGGGAAGTGATCCTAGGGAACCAGAATGAGGATGGGGAAAAGCCAATATAAGAGTGTTATTAAAGTGGTCACCACTGTGGGCAATTGGGGCTTGATTCCACTGAGAACCTCAAAGGAGCCATGTAGACTGTGCCTCAGAACCGCTCCCTTCTTCTGTCCCTAAAGTGGGCATTTATTCACTAGTTCTCACCCCGCTGGTCAAGGGTTGTCCTGCAGGGTGTAGTTGTGCATATGTGACTGCTACACAGAGGTGTCAGAGCCCTGAGGCAGAAGTGAAGAGATGAGTGCTATTACTGGCATGGGTGTTTTCATGTTACAGCTGCGTAAAGACAGCTGCCATATCAATGGCTTGAAATGGAGCAACTAAATATACCGAAGAGCAACTAAATAAGGAACAGTTACCTTCAGGACATGCAACCACTCTGCCGATCACCCAGGCTTCTTCCTTGTGCTGCTGAATATCCTGCAGAATCTGCTGTGTCAGATCCTTTGATACCACAAGGGCAGCCCCAATCCCACAGTTAAATGTTCTGGCCATCTCTTCTTCAGAGAGGTGTCCTTCCTGCTGTAACCACGAGAAGATCCTGGGGATCCTCCAGGTCTGGGCATCTGAAAACAGGCAAGAGTTGTTCAATTAACCTATTATTGACACAAAGTATAGAAGTATGTACATATACAAACCTATGGAAATTAAAACCAGCACTGCTATTTTATAGAGGGTAAAACTATAAACTGGCCTTTCAGAAGTTTTTTGGGGATCCATTTGTACCTCAGGCATTAAGAACACTTTTCTTGTCACGCTTGGCCAGTATTCACAATTGAGCGAAGTTTTGTGCTGCGTTAACTAACCAGATTCTTAGAAATCCCCTAATGAATTAGATGCTCTAATGGCTGAATTCCAGTAAAGGTGGGCCTACTACCCTTTTGTGAATGAGAAAAAAAAAACAACTAGATTTAGGTGTAAGAACATATCCTCTAATACAACAAAAATCTCTAATAAAAAATTTTAGGTAATACCTATATAGACACACACATAAAATTCTTTTTTTTTTGGCCCTGCTGCATAGCTTGCAGGATCTTAGTTCCCCAACCAGGGACTGAAACCGGCCATTGCAGTGAAACCACTGAGTCCTAACCAGTGGACCACCAGGGAATTCCCAACCAATAAGTTTCCTGAAACAGCAATCTTCACTCATTGTCTCTGTATCTCTGCCATCATCCCCCACTCCAATATATGGGGGTTGGTATCTATCCTCACCAAGCTGCTTTTTGACACTGCTAACCAGTGTCATGTTGAAATCCTTGCTCGGAGTTGATACTTTTACATGGTTTACTGCCTGATTTTGACTATTCTTTTTTAGAAATTCTACCTCTGCCAAACTTTAAGGTGGGTGGAATATTGAGGAACAACCTTTTGGTCCCTCCTATTCTCTTTGCGATTAACTATTACTACCTGCATATAAGTACCCAACTTAACTTCTGCTCACAAAAACACTACAATAAATACTTCAAAGATTTAAAACACTGTATTTCCACTTCCTATTCCAAATCTACTCACCTACTAAACTAGAAACTTGGGACTTCTTTTTTCCTTCTAAGCACAAAATGATTCTCCAATCTGTTTCCCTTCTCTATGCCTTGGTTCAGGTCTCCTTTATCCCCTGCAGGGACGATTTAATAACTACCACTTCCCTTCCCAGCATGTTCCTGATTCCATCTTGAAAGAGCTTGAGCTTACTGACCCCCTTGGAGAATCTGCTTAAAGAATTTCATCTAAGTCAATTACACGAGGACTTTATGCCTTATAAACATGGCTAATGAAGCGAGAAAAGGCGGAAAAGGGTCAGTCCTATTTTTTCCCCAAGAAGCCCCAATGATTTAAGAATTTTCCAGGCAAGGACTTCCCTGGTGGTCCAGTGGCTAAGACTCTGCACTCCCAACGCAGGGGGCCCAGGTTTGATCCCTTGTCAGGGAACTAGACCCCACATGCCGCAACTAAGACCTGGCGCAGCCAAATAAATAAATAAATAAATAAATAAAATATTTTAAAAAAGAATTTTCCAGGTATAATCATATGTGTACTAACTACCCATAAAGTTTCCTTCCACAATGTATTTTTTCTCATAACAGTTTTCTGAGCAAACGTTCTTTTTAGCAATCTTACCTAAATCCACCCCAAATTTCTGAGGTAGGACTCTGGGGATGTTTTCTAGCAATCCTCCACCGGTAATATGTGCAAAGGCCTTAACATGTCCTGAACGCAGGACAGGTAACAGTGAATGGCTGTAGATTCTGGTTGGAGTTAGAAGTAAGTCACCTGTATATTAGAAAGATGAGACAAAAACTTAGTCTATGAATATAAAACCAAAACATATGCAATTTGTTCCATTCTAACTTTAAGTAACGAAAGCCTAACCCAAACTAAGTGGTTGCTCAGACATTTCCAAGCAGGAGAGTTTAAATGTGAGTATGTTTACCTAAGGCCTGGCCACCACAGCCATCAGGTGCTGGAGAGGAGTACTGAAGGGAAGATTTCGCTACAATTTTCCTCACAAGGCTAAATCCATTGCTGTGAAGACCAGATGAAGCTATTCCAATAACAGCGTCTCCTTCAGTGATTCTTTCCAGGTGAGGGAGTTTCTGGTCCCGCTCCATTGCACCAACGGCAAAACCGGCTAGATCATACTCTCCAGGAGGGTACATGTCAGGCATTTCTGCCGTTTCACCTCCTGGCAGAAAGAGAAAACAAGAGCAAAGAAATCACCGAATACTTATAAACCTGTCTAGGAAGTAGTGACACCAGCTACTCTTCATATGAACAATTAAACAAAAGCTGTATTCTGCAAACATCTAAGCATGATTTCAGGGGAAATAGCACTAATTTCCACAAAGGGTGAGTATAGCCTCCAAACATCATTATTTTTACGGGATGAACACTCAGTTGAATATAACACCATTTCTCCAGCAGTTTAGTTTCAGAAATGCTTTCACCTATATTTGATCTTTACAATCACTCTATGTTCCAATAATGGTACAGGCTTAGAGAAGTGATTTAATCAGACCTGCCTAACTCTAAATGCCCTGGCCTAAAAAATATGTCATAGTTCATATTACCACCATATTGTGTAAAGACAGGGTCTAGGCAGGCAGATCCAAATTAGGAACTGTTCTAAAAGATGGTTGAAAGGCAATTTTGGCTTTTGGGACATACTAGTCCACAGAAATGGTAATATAAAATAGGTAGTTTTGTTCCTTGGTCAACCTACAAATTAATTTTGTTCAAAATTCTCATGTATGTATTTAATATTTCTGTAAACCTTGGGTACATTTTATTCTTAGTGTCATTTCTGTGGGAAAATAAGGCTTAAGTTAAGATTCAGAAAGCCAAGAACCGATCTGCCTCTGCTGCAGGGCCATAAGGAGGAAACAACCCCCTACCCTGTCTGTCCAGGAGGCCACTGAGAGAGATGGGAGTGAAATGGTGGCTGAGGATCAGGGAGAAAGATGAGGCCTGGGTGATGGTGGAGGAGTATGAGTCTCAGTCTGGGGACCAACCCTTGAGGGGAGGGTTTGAGGGCACAAAGGTCTAAGTTTTCCTTAGGTGGTATCATCTATATTTTACTTGCCTCATCTTGTGACACATAGTTTGTCTCGTTAGGTCTACTGGTAACCGATCATGTTTGTACATAGGGCTGAAACACATAAGAAGGATGCGTGATTAAAATAGATGATCATACCGAGGAGAGCACATCCGGCTTTTTTACAAGCTTTAGCGATTCCAGCAACAACAGCTTCAGTCGTACTGGGGTCAAGTTTTCCACAGGAAAAGTAATCGAGGAAAAAGAGGGGCTCCGCTCCTTGTGCCAGGATATCATTTACACACATCGCAACCAAATCTTGACCAATGGTTTCATGTTTATGGCACTGCTGGGCAATCTACAGAAGAATATAAACATCCACATAAGCGAATAAGCTCCAAACTATATCTTGTCAATTATCAGTGGAGGCTAACAATATTACTGACTTTTGGCTAGGTGCTCTGAACACCTAAAGACAAAAGAACACTATATTCCGATAAGCTACTTGGTCCGAAAGTATTCCCTTTTTTCCCCTAAGATAACCCTTCTATCTGGATATAGCCTCACCAACACTGTGTTATTAGAAACACGTAGCTATTGTAGCCAACTGTATGATTACTTGGTGTGGTTCTCTTTAGTGCATATATGTCAAGAGGGGAAAGATATGTATTTTATTTGTTTATTTATTTATGGCTGCGTTGGGTCTTCGTTGCTGCACGTGGGCTGTTGCGGTGAGCGGGGGCTACTCTTCGTCGCGCTGCGCGGGCTTCTCATTGCACTGGCTTCTCTTGTCGTGGAGCACGGGCTCTAGGCGTGCGGGCTTCAGTAGTTGTGGCACGCGGGCTCAGTAGTTGTGGCTCACGTGCTGTAGAGTGCAGGCTCAGTAGCTGTGGCGCACGGGCTTAGGTGCTCCGCGCATGTGGGATCTTCCCGGACCAGGGCTTGAACCCGTGTCCCCTGCATTGGCAGGCGGATTCTTAACCACTGCACCACCAGGGAAGTCCCGAAAGATATGTATTTGATACACAGTAAATTCTTTCATATCTTTCATAAAAGGCCTTTACTCACATAGGTGGTGTCTGATTACCTTCAGTTTAGTTCCAGTGCCATCTGTTCCACAGGCCAGAAGAGGATCGTTGAAACCGGCTGCTTTCAAATCAAAAAGACCAGCAAAACCTCCAAGATCAACATCACAGCCTGTTGGAGAGAAAATTAATTACTTGCTGCATTTCAACAGCAAAGAGTTGATCAAGAAAGCAGATATTAAAGGGGCATACATATCCTTTTGAGTTTAAGATCATGGATAAGAAATGCTTTTAATGTTAGAGATAAGAAAGCAGAACACTGTGAGTTTGGCTTAAATAGGGCAAGACTTACAGCAACTTGGCATTAATCTGGAACATTTTCCTCAGTAAACTACAAAGCACAAATCAATACACAATGTTTGTCACAGTTGATGAACTAGCAAAGGACAGACTCTGACTTACCTGGTCTGGAGGTGGCTTTGGCTAAAGGCTTAATTTTCTTGACCAGCATATTTCCAGCTGCAATGTCTACCCCAGATTCCTTGTAAGTCAGGCCCCTAAAGAGTTTAAAAAAAACAAAGACATCACCTAAATGCCAGGGAAGAATCATTTTAACCTTAAAATATTATTTAAAGCAGAAGATATCACTAGTGATTTTCATATCCCCCAATACGCTGGGCCATATCCAGAGATTTTGATTTAGCTGGTCTAGGGCCGGTCCTAGGAATTGAAATGTGTTTAAACAACCTCCTCAGTTGATCATCACTGTTTGGAACTTCACTATTTGTAACTACTTCTCTAACTTAACTATTTCTTCCAGAAGTACTTGTCACAGGCAGTTAAATATACCAATATTTGGCCGTAATATTTCTCTGTTCAATTTTGATATGGGAAGGAAAGGACTGCCAAAACGGAGTCAAAAAAGTGAAAATTAGGATTTTAAGAACTCTACAAAGAAATCCCTCAATAATGAAACTGAGCCCTTACTGCAATAATAGAGAACTGTATTAGTTTCCTTATAGCTAAAGACAGTAAGAAATAAGATTTTAAAAACTCTAAAAAAAGCAAAACCAGGTAATGATATTCAGTGCATCATTTCCATCTATAATAGTGCCAACAAGTTGGAACAGTACATTTAGAGATCAAGTTTATAAATGGCAATGTGACTTCATTAGTCTTGCCTTACAAAAATGACAACTCTGGACTAGTGGGATTCAGGGATACGTGAAGAAATATGTCAAGTTTTATTAGAAGCAAGGTGCCAGGGTACAGACTTGAGAGAAATCTGGCAGTTAACTCCAATAAAGTTAGCAGTCTGGGGTCACGCTTAGATAGGAAACGAAGTTCTACTGGTTAAAAACAACTCTTTTGTCAGGTAGCAACTGGCACTGTAGCCTCTCATCTTCTTCATCTTTAAAGAATTAGATGAGTATTAAGATTTCAAGTCCCTTGAAATAGGTCATTTCAATAGAATCTAGTCATTTTAAAATAAATAAAATTTTAGCATGGTATTTTAATGTTCAAAAAAAAATTCCATTATTTAACCTTAAAAAATTTGCCTATCAGTAACAGTGTAACTTGAATTAAGTTGCTAAAAATTTCTCATTTTGTCCTAAAACACATTTATTTCTCATAGATGAACTCAATGAGCAATAGTAATTGTGATGAGATCAAAACACCCACATTTGCAGTTAATAGTTCATTGATTTTTACAAAGGAATAGTTAGTTGTATATGACAATAAGTGAATCAATAAAGGGTTACAAAATACATTTCAGTAATAAGTATATATGCAGTGGCCAAATGAGATGGCCAAAATTTATAGTATAATTAAATAAAGTTGCAAAGTTAGACGACCAATATTTTCATCTTGAATTCTTTGACAAAATCATGAACTAAGATAAATACAACAGGGACTTCCCTGGTGGTGCAGTGGTTAAGAATCCGCCTGCCAATGCAGGGACACAGGTTCGCGCCCTGGTCCGGGAAGATCCCACACGCCGTGGAGCAACAAACCCCATGTGCCACAGCTACTGAGCCTGTGCTCTAGAGCCCGAGAGCCACAACTGCTGAGCCCGCGTGCCACAACTACTGAAGCCTGTGCACCTAGAGCCCATTCTCTGTAACAAGGAGCCTGTGCACCACTACAAAGAATAGCCCCTACTCGCCGCAACTAGAGAAAGCCCACGTGCAGCAATGAAGACTCAATGCAGCCGAAAATAAATAAGTAAAAAAAAGATAAATACAACAGTAATATATAAATATATGATAACTCAAGGAATAAAAATCCCTTCCCCCATCTTTATTGATGAATAATTGACAACTGATTGCATGTATCTAAAACGTACAATGTGAAAAAATCTTTCAACAGCACTGATCTTATTGAGCTTTTCAAACATGAGCTACCATGAAGTTTTTTCCATTTCATTTGAATATTGCTGTAACTAGTAGTTTCAATTCAAACTAAATGCAAATCAAAATCAGATCAGTCGGGCTTCCCTGGTGGCACAGTGGTTAAGAATCCACCTGCTGATGCAGGGGACATGGGTTCGAGCCCTGGTCTGGGAAGATCCCACATGCCACGGAGCAACTAAGCCCGTGAGCCACAACTACAGAGCCTGCACTCTAGAACCCGCGAGCCTCAACTACTGAAGCCTGCACACCTACAGCCTGTGCTCCGCAGCAAGAGAAGCCACCACAATGAGAAGCCCGTGCACCGCAACAAAGAGTAGCCCCCCCTCACCACAACTAGAGAAAGCCCACACCAGCAACGAAGACCCAACGCAGCCAAAAATAAAATAAATAAAATAAATAAATTTATATATATATAAAAAAATCAGATCAGTCTCATAGAGTTAAGAATATAGAATGACTTAGTACAGGGTTAATGGAGTTTTCTACATCGCCATTTATGCCAGTTCTGAAGCTGTGCTATAATCACCTTGGTCAGAAGTTTACCTGGGCTGCTGGAGGAAAGCTATGGCACGATAGCCAATGTCGTTCCTATAAATGGCTCCCTCAAACTTTATAGCAGCTAGTCCTTTCTTGGCTCCTTCAAGGGCTGAGATGAGATTTTCCCGGATGGCCGTTACTGTAAGGACCCTACCCCCATTAGTCACCACTTTGCCATCTTTTAGGGCAGTGCCTGCTTGGAACACCTCTAGTCCTAAAGCTTGAGCCTCAGGAAACCCTGTAAGAGAGCATATTTGACATATCAATTGCAGTAATAATATTCTACACTGTGGCTTATAATTTCCAGAAGTTTTTTTTTAAATAAAATCTTTGTTTCACTTAAATGAATCTTCACAAGAATCCTATCAGAAAGGAATTAATGTAATATAATAGTAAATACAGCCTTTCTCCTAAGAACAGTCTGTTCTGCTCTAGGGTGACAACTGTATTACTAAAACCTTGTGTTATCATAAATCTCATGTAAGAATGATTATTTCAATAAGGAAGGAAAAAAAAAAGAAGCTAAGCCCTGAAAAGTTTGAAACTAGAAGCATAAAGTTATTTTCTCCTGAAAAGTTAAAAAAAAGAAAAAATTAACAAAACCTAAACATCATGAATAAATCCTGCATTTGATCACATTTTTTACTGAAGAGTAAAAGAATTTCTTTTTGCTTTATCATAGCCAACTAAATAAAGCTGCTTTCTTTTTTAAAAAAACCAATAAGATCATTGCAATGCAAAACATATTCTTAATCTTTTCCCTAATAAAACAATTGTAAAATTTTAAGACAAATATGATTTAAATTAGGTTTTGGGCTCCACCTAAAAGAAAATCCCTGGCTTCATTTTTTCTTTTGGCTGCGTTGGGTCTTCGTTGCTGTGTGTGGGCTTTCTCTAGTTGCAGGGAGTGGGCTCAGTAGTTGTGGTGCGCGGGCTCTAGGGCGTGCAGGCTTCAGTAGTTGTGGCTCGCGGGCTCTAGAGCACACGCTCAGTAGTTGTGGTGCACGGGCTTAGTTGCTCCACGGCAAGTGGGATCTTCATGGACCAGGGCTCGAATCCATGTCCCCTGCACTGGCAGGCGGATTCTTAACCACTCTGTCACCAGGGAAGTCCCCTGGCTTCATTTTCTTTTGAATTAGTTTTAAGATCTCACATACGTTATTTTACATTTAAAATATTATTAGACTGTGTTTTCTAAATTCTGAAATGACCAACATGGACAGTTTATACAAAGACAACCTCTTAATTAAAAAGAAATTTTTTTTTCCTTATTAATTTATTTATTTTTGGCTGAGTTGGGTCTTTGTTGCTGTGTGCGGGCTTTCTCTATTATGTGGCGAGTGGGTGCTACTCTCTGTTGTGGTGCATGGGCTTCTCACTGAGGTGGTTTCTCTTGTTGCGGAGCACGGGCTCTAAGCTCATGGGCTCTAGAACACAGGCTCAACAGTTGTGGTGCACAGGCTTAGTTTCTCCATGGCAAGTTGCTCGGTGGCATGTGGGATCTTCCCGGACCAGGGCTCGAACACATGTCCCCTGCACTGGCAGGCGGATTCTTAACCACTGTGCCAGCAGGGAAGTCCCCCCGAAAAAAACTTTCATATCCCTAGTTTGTCCTTTTCCATTTCTCTCTTTTTTTTTTTTTAAGATTGATTGATTGATTGATTGCTATGTTGGGTCTTCGTTTCTGCGCTAGGGCCCTCTCCAGTTGCGGCAAGAGGGGGCCACCCTTCATCACGGTGCGTGGGCCTCCCACTATCGCGGCCTCTCCTGTTGCAGAGCACAGGCTCCAGATGCGCAGGCTCAGCAGTTGTGGCTCACGGGCCCAGCCGCTCCGCAGCATGTGGGATCCTCCCAGACCAGGGCTCGAACCCGTGCCCCCTGCATTAGTAGGCAGACTCTCAACCACTGTGCCACCAGGGAAGCCTCCATTTCTCTTTTAGTACCATATTTGGTAATCTGTTAATACACATCTTCCCTAAGTGTTTTTTTTTTTTTGCTGTATCAAATTTTCTGTAAAACAATTTTTTTATTGTAGTTGATTTATAATATCGTGTCTTCTCTAGGTGTTTTTATTTTTATTTTTTCAAAATATTTATATATTATTTATTTATTTTGGCTGCTCTGGGTCTTAGTTGCGGCATGCAGGCTCTTAGTTGCGGCACGCGTGCGGGATCTAGTCCCCTGACCAGGGATTGAACCTGGGCCCCCTGTATAGGGAGCGCAGTCTTACCCACTGGACCACCAGGGAGGTCCCTCCAGGTGTTTTTATAACATAGGGGCATTCAGTCACAGGTACTCAAGTATCTGGTGGTATCAGTAACACCCAATATTGGGGTGTCAGAAATAACTATGACACTTGTCACCCCAATCTTAGGGAAATTTCATCAATACAAAAGATCTTGATTCTATTCCTTCCCTTTCTTCATTTTAAAAGGCAATCAGCTCCTAACTGCCCAGCTGCCATGTGTGGGATGCACAGGGCAATGGACTTACTGTCTGGGTAAGACAGTAAATAGGGTGTTTGAATCAAACACAGTATTGGGGTATTAAGGGAGGCCAAATGACAGCCTGCTAGGGATTTTAAAGGTCTGGTGTTGGCCTTATGGTGCTGGAACTTATTTAGCATTTTAAAACACTGCTTTATCTAGCATCATTTAACTAGATGCCTCACCTCCTATAATGAGAAACAGAAGAGAAGGCTATACTTCCGAAACTTTTAATTCTGCCATCAAAGTGACCATGGGGTGCACTGCAAACTGGGGGGTTAATTTGTGATCATTCAGAGATCAAGCCCTGAAATTTTCTCCTTGATGTAATTTATATTAAAGTTCCTCCAACTCTCATACATTCCTATTATCTTCCTGGCTCTTGGAGGATGGATGAGAAAGGCAGCTCTGGGTGATTCTCTGGAAACTTAGCTAGGCCCACTTAAGTCTTCACTGTGCAGGAAGAGAAACGGACGGCAGTTCTTTAAATACAGTAATTTTGGATATCTGGACACCCATATCCAACAAGCAACATGGTTATGTTAAAAACCCCTGAAAGGTTACTGATGTCTCTACACCCTTAAAAGGAACACAACATTGAATGGGACAAAGGCCTACTGTGGTACTGGTCACTTGTCACATTGCGATCCAACCTGTTGTTCTCTGATATTCACCTGTTATCTCTACACCCTTGGTGTAGTCTCCTGGATAACCTTTACTTGCCATGACCACAGTTACGGCAGTGCGGTTGTCAAGCCAAACAGGCAGAGATGTACAGAGCAGGCCATCTAAGGTAGACTGAATCACTTCATAAAGGTCACTTTTAAGAAGTGGGAGGATCACCTGGAAAAACATAATCAACACGGCAACTGAGAGAAATTTCAGTTGTCCTTAGACATTTTATTCACTGGGGTACCAGAACTTGCATATGTTTCTCAAAGGTAATTATTTCAAGGCTGATAAATCCTAAGATTAAAACAGCACACATATTCTACAAAGTAACACTTTATATTATTATCTTTATTACTCACTTGGCACTCTGGATCACCAAAACGGCAATTAAACTCCAGAACTTTTGGGCCGTCCTTGGTCAGCATTATACCAGCATAGAGGATACCTTTGTTAAAATATGGAAAAAAAAAAAAATCTATAATGAAGACATTGTATTGTGACTATGAAAATCAGAATATAAACTTATAGTACTGAAAGTTTTGGAATGACCGTAACAAATGTTATAACAGTGGTCAATTAAGAAAAGAAAATGGTGGGCTTCCCTGGTGGCGCAGTGGTTAAGAATACACCTGCCAATGCAGGGGACATGGGTTCGAGCCCTGCTGGGAAGATCCCACACGCCGTGGAGCAACTAAGCCCATGCACCACATCTACCGAGCCTGCGCTCTAGAGGCCACGAGCCACAACTACTAAGCCTGTGTGCCACAACTACTGAAGCCTGGGCACCTAGAGCCCGAGCTCCGCAACAAGAGAAGCCACCGCAATGAGAAGCCCGCGCACTGCAACGAAGAGTAGCCCCTGCTTGCAGCAACTAGAGAGAGAAAGCCGCGCACAGCAACAAAGACCCAATGCGGCCAAAAATAAATAATAAATAAATAAATAAATTTATAAAAAAAGAAAATGGTGTAAACTTACTCTATAAATAATGTCCACAATGACATCAATATGCTTACCTGCATATGGCACACCCTCCTGCTGCATGCCATCCACTGTCCTCTGAAGAATAGTATTTTTAATTTTTAGCAACAAATCCTTAGAAACCTGGGGAACATAGAGACATATTTAAATGTAACTGGTATTAAACTGAAAAAGTCCTCGCCCACACTGAGGCTCCTTTGTATACTTACAGTATATTCTATGCATACCTCATTAGCCTATAAATTGAGAATCTAGAGTTTATAAATTAATTGTAGAAATTATTGCACATGCATGCCGCAACTAAGAGTCCGCAACTGAGACCCAGTGCAGCCAAAATAAATAAATAAATAAATAAATTTTTTTTTTTAAGTAAAAAATATATATAAATAAAATCACTTTTACTAAACGGTAGTTTTAATACACGAAGTCTAAAGTAAACCCTGTTTGGTTTTTAATCTTTTAGTTAAGAAAAATATCTAAAAGGCACTATATTATTAGCACAAACAATTATAACTATCAGCAGTGAAAGGAAATGGGTGAGTTTCTGAAGTGCTAATCTATTTATAATATGCTCAATGCATATTTTCCATAAACATTGTCAAGGAATTGTTTGGAAACATGCTCTATCCGTTATGAAGTAGAAAGACTAGAAGAACAAATGACAGTCTGACTTGGTTCTCAATTCACCATACCCACTCTTACTGAGCACTTATGTATAGGGCCCTGGATATCCAAAGATGAATAAGGAGGGGCTAGAAGGATCTGTTCAATCGATACTTAAGTTAGTTTCTCAAAGGCTTTTAGAAAAGGTTAGTTTTAGAGTGAGACCAGAAGAGACACTTTTCATTTAACAGGAAAACCAATTTGCTGATTAGTAATATCATTTACAGAAAGAAAAAACAGAAAAGTGTCTTAAGAGCTCTTTGAGAAGACCAAACGACTACGGAACTTCAGCTGAGCCTCTGGGAAGTACCTGAGGTGCTGGACAACAGGCTCCCATTCCCCCTGTGTTGGGGCCCTGATCTCCCTCCAGCAGTCGCTTATGGTCCTGTGCTGGGGGCATGGGGGCCACAGTCTTTCCATCAGTGAAGCACAGACACTGTAGAGAAAACAAACGGTCCACTTAACCTTAAATGCCAATAAGTAAAAAAATAATTTAATAAGGAGAACTATATGTACCTTAACTGTAATTAGAGGAAAAGTTTTCTTTTTTAAAGTAAAATGATTTAAAACATAAATAACCCTAAGTTTCCTAGATGGAGAATCAAAAGATCCTGTATACTCTGTTCTGAAGGATCTGTAATTTTTGAGCTAGGTTGGGGGGGAAAAAAAAAAAATCAAGCTACTCTCAAAGTAAAAAATTTCAACCTTTCCCCCGTTTAAATAATGGGTGATATAAGTCCAATTTGCCTACTGCTACACTGGGGATGATTAAAAGAAGATAAATTCTTTGGACTTCCCTGGTGGTGCAGTAGTTAAGAATCTGCCTGCCAATGCAGGGGACACGGGTTCGAGCCCTGTTCTGGGAAGATCCCACATGCTGCGGAGCAACTAAGCCCATGTGCCACAACTACTGAGCCTGCGCTCTAGAGCCCGCGAGCCACAACTGAGCCCGAGAGCCACAATCACTGAGGCCGTGTGCCACAACTACTGAAGCCTGCACGCCTAGAGCCCGTGCTCTGCAACAAGAGAAGCCACCGCAATGAGTAGCCCCCACTCTCAGCAACTAGAAAAAGCCCGCGCAGCAACAAAGACCCAACGCAGCCAAAAATAAATAAATAAGTTTGTATATTAAAAAAAAGAAGATAAATTCTTTTTTTTAATATTTATTTATTATTTTTTTCTTTTTTCTTTAAAATTAATTAATTAATTAATTTATTTTTGGCTGTGTTGGGTCTTCGTTTCTGTGCGAGGGCTTTGTCCAGTTGCGGCGAGCGGGGGCCACTCTTCATTGCGGTGCGCGGGCCTCTCACCATCGCAGCCTCTCTTGTTGCGGAGCACAGGCTCCAGACGCGCAGGCTCAGTAGCCGTGGCTCACAGGCCTAGCTGCTCTGTGGCATGTGGGATCTTCCCAGACCAGGGCTCGAACCCGTGTCCCCTGCATTGGCAGGCAGATTCTCAACCACTGCGCCACCAGGGAAGCCCTCTTTTTTCATTTGTATCCGAAATACTAAACGTATACAAATTCCTGTGTAACTGCTCAGTTTATGCTCTTGGATGAAGCGACCAGAGTAAACCAAGCCTTTTTTGGGATCATAGGTCAGATAACACAGCTTATACTCTGTAAAAGTCCAAAAGATGAATATACGTACAGACACCTCTTCTCCTTCAAGAAGTTCTTCAATGACAGTTGTTTCTCCAGCTTCTCCAAAAGGTTTATCCTTATTGTCGATAAAAACAAAGAGAGAAATAAATTATAAGCTTTTATTATTTACTTAATTGGCTGTTGTCATTTTGCACCATTTGTATTATGAACCAACGCACTAGTATTAATAATTTCTCTTTCTCTTTCTGAAAGCTGCAAAGGAACATATATGAATGTTTCCTATTTTTATTTTATTTATTTATTTGTGGCTGCACTGGGTCTTCACTGGTGCGCGCAGGCTTTTCTCTGGTTGCCCCGAGCGGGGGCTACTCTTCGTTGTGGTGCGCGGGCTTCAGTAGTTGTGGCTCACAGGCTCTAGAGCACAGGGCTCAGTAGTTGTGGCACACGGCCTTAGTTGCTCCGCGGCATGTGAGATCTTCCTGGACCAGGGCTTGAACCCGTGTCCCCTGCACTGGCAGTCGGATTCTTAACCACTGTGCCACAAGGGAAGCCCGAATGTTTCCTATTTTCAGAGTTGCAATGATGTAGAGTTAGCACTGGTACAGATGAGATGAACACATCATTAAAACTCTTCTGGGGATCCAGCTTTCCAGTTTCAAATAAGGTTAACAGAAAAACAGATGTTTTCATCATTAGCATTTAACTCTTATTTCTGACTTATAATTATGTTTGCTTACAATAATTATACTAAGGTCTGTGAAAACAGATTTCCACAAGGGGGAGAAACCCACAACAACCAAGAAGGATCATAAAAGCAAAGTATATTAATTCATTGCTTCACTTTTCTTAGACCTGAGACACAAAGGATAAATACTTTTTTTGTCCTCATGGATTGCTGAGTATTTATTTTTATGTTCTGTAGTCTGAGGACTTTCTACCTTTCGGAGCAGACAACAAAGGATGCTAGACAGAACTTACTTGCAAAGAACAGAATCATCGTTTTAGCCATCAGTGTAGATGTGTCATAACCCTTTTATAGAGATGGATTACAATACATAGTACTATGAAAAATAACTGTGTTTGCTATACGTTTTCCTTGCCTTGAGGAATATTTGTAAGCTTAAGAGTATTTATTTATCCAGTGTGACTAGAAAATTATAAACTTTTTAAGAGGGATCAACTTACCTGCATAATCTCCTGTACAGCTTTGCAGGCCTCTTCTTTGCTCTTTGCGACAACTACCCCTTTTCCAGCTGCAAGACCACTGGCCTTCACAACCAAAGCGGGGAAGTCTGCACTGTGAAGACAGAGTAAATTTCAATATCCAATAAATCTTTAAGATTCAAAAGTTTAAAATGCTTTGGGATTGTGTAATGATATGCTATAGCAACAACTGAAAAGCAGAAAAAAAAAAAACTGCTAACACCATTTTGATGTACTTCCTGCCAGGATTTTTTTTTCCTATGTATTCCTTTATAGTTGTGGTCATATGGTACATACAGTTTTGCTTTTCTCACTTATCATGAGATCATATAAACAAAATCTGTGGGGGAAAACAGCAGTTGCATAGCATGAATATGGAATGACCTTTAAGATACAATACAAAGTAATGAATCATGCTCTCCTTCAAGTAAAAGATGTAGCTGTATAAGACCAATATAAGCACGGATACACAGATCATTTCTCCAAGTACACATAAGAAACTGTTGTTGGTAGTTTCTTCTGTTGAGTAGAACTGGAGATCTAGAAGGAGACTTACCCAAAGTAAGTAACAAAATTGTTACTTGGAAGGTATCTGGCTACTAGGAAATAATAAAATTCAATGTAGGATGAAGAAAAAACAAAGAATGAAACTGACCCAACTAAAAAGAAAACATACCAGGTAAAAAGGAAAAGTGTCAACAAAAATAGGGGGCAAAGGCATGTATCTACCAACATTCATTTATTGCTCAATGTTCTCCATATAATAGAGAACAGGATGTTTAATTTTAAGATTTAGGATTGAACAGTGGTGGCAGAAGGCCAAGTGATGATTCCTCACTCTAGTTAATTATTGATGAAAAAAATCACTATCCTTTATGTGGTAAGATGCCACTGTGTCAATTTGGCTAAGAGGGCACGCCTATAGAACCAAATGTATCCTTTTCCCCTAGAAACTCTTCAGCAACAAACATTAAAAAATTTATCTTAAAAAAAAAAAATTTATCTTTCTGCAAGGCCGCAAGAGTAAATCCCATTTTATTTTGATGTTGGAAAAAGGCAATCTACATCCTATGAGTTTTCCCCTAGAATTATCTTAGTGTAAACTCGTAACATAAAAGTGACCCCTATATTCAAATATCATGTAACAAGTGCCCTTCACAGGCTATCTTCTGTTTACCTCATAATGAAGCGGCAGGCTTCTTCAGCTTTGGTGAAGGCTCTCCACTGTGCAGTTGGGATTCCATGTCGGTCCATGAACTCTTTGGCAAATCTCTTGCTGGACTCTAACTGAGCTGCTTCCGCTGTCGGGCCAAAGCACCGCACTCCTGCAGACGCCAGGCTCCCAGCAATTCCTAGGGGCGGAAACAAGCAGCCGCAGCCCAGCTTTCTGCAGGGCCTTTTCATTCTGAAGAATTAGGATCAGGCTCAATATACACTGAGATGAGGCAAATGGCAGAGAATAACTACGTTTTTCATGTTTTCTATAGGATATAAACAAAATGCTACTGACACATGATTCAAATCCAACAAAAATCATGTGTGATATTCAAATATATGGATTATTAAATAGACACCAGAATAGAGCAGAATAAACACGAAATATCTCCCACAGCTGCAAATTTGATCTCTCATTCAAATTTAGTCTTGTTATTCATACTACGATGCTTGGGGGGGAAAAAAATCCTAGAATCCATAAATTTCAAGAGGGTGAAAGCTTTTTCAGTGTATTATATTAGAAATCCTCATCTGTAAAATGTATTAGATGAGATGATCTCCAAGCTCCTGTTGGCACGGTGTATACCATAATAATAAACAGAAATGAACTTTACCAGCAGCCAGAGGTGCCTCTGGTCCAACAACTACAAATTCAATTTTCTCATCTTTGCAGAACTGTGCAAGGGCAGTGTGATCACTGATTGAGATGTCTGTGAAAAGAAAAAAGAAACAAACCCACCTTGTTTATAAAAACATTCTTTAAGTTAACTGTCTTTCTGAAATCTAAGTACTATACTTTGGTATGCCTATTAATTGTTGGTTTTCTTTTATTGGTACAGATGAGTTTCACCATGAGCAATTCAGAGCACAGTACATTAGGCTAACCAACAAAGCTCAGTTCTCTGCTATCACTACAGTGATAGCAGAGAACTGAGTAAGTTTTCCAAGAGCTATAAGGTACTTTCTTGACTATGGTGTTCATGTTGCTAGTGTCGATTGTAAACAAAAAAGTGTATCAGAGAATATACTCAGAAACTGGTCTTTTAAATGTCATTCATTCAAGATTTACTGAGAACTGCTATATGCTAGATACTGTCCGAGTCACCAGGTTAAGATGCAAACACAAACAGGGTCCCTACACTTAAGATGCTTATATTTCACTGTGGGAATGCTAAGTTATAAATATCCAAGCAAAATAATATAAAGTATGAACAATTAGGCAAATCTGATGTGAGGTAAACTGGGAGGCTATTTCTGATTAAGCCAGAAAGGGTCTCTGTGCAAAGACGTTTAAGCTAAGAACTGAAGGATGACTTTTAAGACCTAGCTCACTTCTCCAATGTACAAGCCTGGTAAATTGTCTTTCTTGATGAGAGTTCTAAGTAGTAGTAGGATCAACCATATATTAATCATGAGTAGGTTCTATAGGCGCTCTTCTGCTTCACTGTTATTTGGGCCACCATTCTTAAGCTGGCTGAAGTCTCTGTACATATGTGGTATTTGTGATGTGTAGGGGATAAGTGCAGAAAATGTAGAGTTCTCAGTCTACAGGAACTGCCTGAGTGGGATAAGGATGAAGTACCATGCACTCTGGGTTAGTAGCTGCAAACACAACTGGGCTGAACAGAGCCAACTACCTCAGCACAGCAAAGGGTGGCAAGAGGAAGATGACACACCTAACCTGTCACTACAAGTGATAGCAGCCTCATGACAATATTGGGAGATTTTCATGGGCTGGTCTGTATAACATCAATTGCATCTAGATAAAATGTGCCATTTCTTTAAAAAAAAAAAATACAATACCTCACTCCCAGAGTTAAGATCCCAGGGAAGCAGATATTTTCTTATTTATCTTTTTCTTATTATTTTTGCTCCTATGTACACAATTATCTTCTCCCAGTTGGTAGCTTGCTGGGTCTATGTTCTCTCCATAAATATTATGTGCCACGTAGGGTACTAGGCACAGTGCACACAGTGCAAAATAAGACAGGAGACACGGGACTTCCCTGGTGGTGCAGTGGTTAAGAATCTGCCTGCCAATGCAGGGGACACCGGTTCGAGCCCTGGTCCTGGAAGACCCCACATGCCGCGGAGCAACTAAGCCCGTGTGCCACAACTACTGAGCCTGCGCTCTAGAGCCCATGAGCCACAACTACTGAAGCCTGTGCACCTCGAGCCTGTGCTCTGCAACAAGAGAAGTCACTGCAATGAGAAGCCCATTCACCGCAACGAAGAGTAGCCCCCGCTCGCCACAACCAGAGAAAGCCCACACGCAGCAACGAAGACCCATCGCAGCCAAAAATAAATAAATAAATAAATTTATTTTAAAAAAAGACATGCGACTTCCTTGCCCTCATGCAGTTTACATTCTAGAGCTTATGTTCTAGGAGGGAAATGAAGATAGGAGACAGACAAAAGTAAAAGAAGATACAGATAATAGTTCATGATTGAAAACAAATGAATTGGGGGGTGAACATGCTTTACTTAGAAACTTTAGAAAAGTCCTCTTTGAGAAGGTAACATAAGTTGAGACCTGAATGATGAGGAGCCAGTCATGCTAGGAGTGAGAACAAAGTCCAAGGCAGCTCTGTTTGGGATGCTGGCAGGACTGCATGGATAGAGCACAGTGAAAAGAAAACAAGGGCTGTAAAAGATCAGGCTGGAAAGGCAGGCAGAGGTCAGATCACAGAGGCTTTTGTAAGGACAGGAGTTTGAGTTTTATGCTAACTACTATGAGAAGTCACTGAAGAATTTAAGGCAGCATAAGAACTGATCATCTTTTCCTATTTACCAGTGGAAGAGATGAAGGCTGAGATCTATTATGGAGTAAGAATTGCCAGAACTTACATTTAACAGCACTGCTCAATTTTCCATTCCCCAAAATATACACCAAAACACCTTTAACCAATATTAGGCATTTTGTAACTTTTTCAGTGGACGTGTTTTATAAGGTTTAAAATAATTTAAGGTAAGAAAATGATACACTCTGAACAACAGGATACCTTAAATTACAACATATGGCAAGTATTCAAATTACCACATAAATTTTTGGGTTAAAAAAAGCATTCAAGGGCTTCCCTGGTGGTGCGGTGGTTGAGAATCTGCCTGCTAATGCAGGGGACACAGGTTCGAGCCCTGGTCTGGGAAGATCCCACATGCCGCGGAGCAACTGGGCCCGTGAGCCACAACTGCTGAGCCTGCGCGCCTGGAGCCTGTGCTCCGCAACAAGAGAGGCCACGATAGTGAGAGGCCCGCGCACTGCGATGAAGAGTGGCCCCCGCTTGCCGCAACTAGAGGAAGCCCTAGCACAGAAACAAAGACCCAACACAGCCAAAAAAATAAATAAATAAAACTCTACCATGAATGTAATATTAAAAAAAAAAAAAAAAAAAAGCATTCAAATCTGAACAGCAATTGACCTTTATAAAGAAGAGTTGTGGGGGGCTTCCCTGGTGGCGCAGTGGTTAAGAATCTGCCTGCCAATGCAGGGGACACAGGTTCGAGCCCTGGTCTGGGAAGATCCCACATGCCGTGGAGCAACTAAGCCCGTGAGCCACCACTACTGAGCCTGCGGGTCTGGAGCCTGTGCTCCGCAACAAGAGAGGCCGCGATAGTGAGAGGCCCGCGCACCGCGATGAAGAGTAGCCCCCACTCGCCGCAACTGGAGAAAGCCCTCGCACAGAAACGAAGACCCAACACAGCCAAAAATAAATAAAAATAAATTAAAAAAAAAAAAAGAGAAGAGTTGTGAGTGACAGTTTATCATCTACAATCATTCAGTTTTACTTCAAAAAAATGATTACCAGTGTTCGAAATCTTTTCAGAGCAGGCAGTGCCTGCATTTCCTGGGGTGACTAACACTTGCTTGACATGATTAGACTGTGCAAGTTTCCAGGCCAGAGTATGTTCCCTTCCTCCATTGCCAATTACAAGTACTCGGGCTGCCATTGCTCAGTCTGCAAAGCAGGAATTCAGCAGGAAAATGAAAGCTGCAGAAAGAAAACCACAGTTGATAGTTTAGAAGACATATACTTTAGAAACCACGATTTCTACATATGATTTAAGTAGTCATTTGTAATCATACAAATAACATTTTATCCCAGCAATTCATTTGTGGAAAACTAGGATTCATAATTTGAGAAATATGACTGTGTACTCTTAAGGATTAGAGCGGTACTTTAAAGCTCCTTATTTCATTAAAACAAAATCTATGAACAATCACCCTTCTTTGGGCTTCACTTTTATTTATTTATCTTGGCCGTGCTGGGTCTTAGCTGCAGCACGTGGGATCTTTGTTGCGGCATGCAGACTGCTAGCCGCGGCATGCAGACTGCTAGCCGCGGCATGCAGACTGCTAGCGGCGGCATGCATGCGGGATCCAGCTACCCGGACCAGGGATCGAACCCTGGCCCCCTGCGTTGGGAGGGTGGACTCCCACCCACTGGGCCACCAGGGAAGTCCCTGGGCTTCACTTTTTAGATTTAAAAATCATCAAACCTCAGTTAAAAATGAATCTTAATGTTTTAAATTTAGACACCAAATTGAAAATAACTTTTTAAACCTTTAGTCTTATAAATAATAGACTTCAAAGTTACAATAAATTCAAAGAAATGTTTAAGACTAGAGCCCGTAAAGGGTCAAATAGTAAGTATTTTCTGAGGGCCATATAGTCTCTGTTGCAATTACTGAACTCTGCCACTGTAGTATGAAAGCTGCCTTGGACAAGAGACAAATGTAGCCAGGCTATGTCCAGTAAAAACTTACATAAATAGGCAGTTGGCTGTAGGTCATAGTTTGCCTACTTCTGCTCTAAGTAACAGGAAGCTATCAGAGGTTTATAAAGCATAACTGTGGCTGTGTTTCCATAAAACTGTATTTATGGACACGGCAATTTGAATTTTGTATAACTGTCATGTGTCACAGAAACACCACTTTTCCTTTTCTTCCCACAAACATTTAACAATGTAAAAACTATTCTTATTTGGTGCACTGTACAAAAACAGGTAGTAGGAAGGATTGGCACAAGAGCAGTAGTTTGCTGACCCCTATTTAAGAAGTTAGTGCAATATGCCAGAAAATTGGTAGAGAAGGCAAAAATCAAATTTGAATATGTCTTGCTTAGTTCTGGCATTTGATCCTGGGCAGGATGGGCAACTATCTCTCAAGCTAACAGTGTGACCCTGGTTAAGCTCTTACTACCTGCAATTCAATTTCTTCACATCTTAAAAGGTGGAATTAAGAGAATTTGTCTTATGAGGCCTAGTAAAAATTGAAATGACATTTACAAACAATTAGTACAATTTCTTACACTCAGCAGTAGTAAATGCTAACCTGCTATATTTTATTTATTACTTTTGCCAAATTGATGCTTTAGGGAGAGAAAGAAATTCTAACAGGAAAAAAAAAGCCAAAGGAATGAATAACTTGTCACATTCATTTACTAATTTTCAGAAGACATGTAATTATGTAGAATGCAAACTGATAACAGGAAAAACTGAAATCAGTTACTTCTTGTGAGATGCTAGCATTACACACTTGAAGAAAAATATAACTTGATAATATAAAGAAGACCTTTTGAGCACTTACTTCGTGCCAGATGCTATTCTAAATGCTTTTCACGAATTACTTCACTTAATCTTAAGAATTCTGTGAGGCAGCTAGGATTACCATGCCCACTTCGCAGATAAATAACTAAGGTTCAGTTAGGTTATGTAACTTGCTGCAGGTCACATAGATAAGTGGGAATGTAGCCTGGATTCCAACGGAACCAATTTTGCTTCAGATACTCTTTAACAGTTGAAAGTATGAGGAAGAAAAAAATTACTAAATTATCATCAGAGAGAAAAACACTATTTTAGCTTAATGGAAAACACAGACTTGCCGTGTGTATTGAAATATCTGAAATGAACGTATCTTTAAATCTAGAGAAAACATTGATGTTTAGTTTGAATAAGAGGGCCAGTGAAGGGAAATTATCCTGATTACTGCCGCGGATCTCTGAAATAGGATTAGGACTCAGCCTGAGGGAATCTACACCCAGGAGTGGCTAGGAGGCCGCCAGCCAGAGTTGCCTAGGTTTGAGTTAAGGAGTTAAGACTTCCTAGCTGGGATACCTTGAGGGACTTAACCTTCTTGGGCCTCAGTCATCTAAATGGGTAACACGAGGAGAATTAGAGAGCCAGGAAAAGCCATTTCAAAGGACTTGGTGAATTGGGACTTCCCTGGCGGTCCAGTGGTTAAGACTCTGCGCTTCCACTGCAGGGGGCCTGCGTTCCACCCCTAGTCAGGGAACTTAGATACTGCATGCTGTGCAGCATTGCCAAAAAAAGAAAACAAAACAAAACACAAAGGACTTGGTGAATAAAATAAGGTAGAAACCAACTACAAAATGGGACTAAGTAATCTGCTAGAGACAAAGGATGCATAATGAGAAAATATGCAATTTAGGTGCATGACCTAAAAAACCTAAAAAAAGCAGAAAGATGCAAGAAGGCCCTGACATCTTACAAAGCAGAGAAAGTGATAGATCCAATGTAAACCTCAGTTAAAACTGAAAAGCACATGGCCAACCCTCACCCACTGCGATTAAAAATAAGAGGACAATCCCTACCGCCAAACCAGTTCCTACAGTTTCATCCAATTCCTGATAGTAATCCCCAAACCAAACCGTAAATGTACTTTCCTGAAAAGCGGAGGAAACTTACCCACGTACCCAAGGCGGTCTGGGCGCTCGCACTTAGACCCTCGCTGAACGGTCTGAGCCCACTAGCCAGCCACGCGCCGGAAGTCCGCCGATGGGATCCGGCGCGCACGCCCCCCGCCCACCCGCCCCGCCCCGCCCCGCCCCCGGCTGGCTTCCCTTCCCCATTGGTCGGCGCGGCCAGTGGGCCCCACCGCGAGGTAATCAAGAGTGATTCCCTCCGGCTCTCGGGCGCGGCCTGAACCTTCCGCAGGGTAAAGCTTCCTAGCCCTAGCAAGTTTACAGTGTAACACTATAGTGTCAGGTGCCACGTAACGTCTCTCCGCTTCTTCCAGAGCCTCCTGAGCTCTGAGGAGGGGGAGCGCCAAAATGCTTAACCCATGTTCAGCTAATTGTGTGTTGCTCACGAGTCAGGACTGAACAGCTACCGTGCAAAAGTCTCGTGACACGCCTGGCTCCTGACGAGATTAGAGTGCACCAAGGTTTGAACACACGTGGTTCAGGACCTCTGGCCTAATGCTAAAACGAAAAAAAAAGCCGAGGCCAATTATAGGATGCCACGGGAGGCAGATGGCGGTAAAAACGTGTTCTTCGTATGGGGGCAAGCGCTGATTAATGCTTTCCCGGATGGATCTCCCTGCCGAAACTCGGTGCCATCCGGGAACGTTGGAGGCCCCGGTCAAACACCATGTTGCCCTCCTTGCTCCCTTTCCTCACGGAATTTAATCTAGGGTGTTTAGTGACCAAAATAAACCTCTTAGGGCCCCCAAACACTGTTTAAGACTGACAACTTCAGAGGACAGTCGCCTCTAGAGAGACTTCTCCTGTAATGGCGCCTGCGTCAGTCACTAACATGGCGGACATAGTCGTGCGCGGCGCAAACGTCAGCAGCTCTACCCCAGACGCTCAGAAACAGCGGAGGAGAGCAGGGCCGTGCTCACTGATTGGTTCAGAGGCGGAGCGTGCCGGACTGGGCGCTCCCACAGGAGCCAATCAGGACGGCAAGAAACGGAATTGGCCGCTGCGCCTCCTCCCGAGGCATGCTGGGAGCCTGGAGGACTAGTGAGGAGGAGTTGAGAGAACGGAGCGGACGCCATGGCGACCAACATCGAGCAGATTTTTAGGTCTTTCGTGGTCAGTAAATTCCGGGAAATTCAACAGGAGCTTTCAAGGTAAACGCTTCCCAGACTCTTCTGCCCCCAAGGGACCGATAGGGCCTCACGTAGCCGTCCGTGGCACCTTTCTTCAGGGACGCTGTCGTTCCTCGTCTCAGGCCCGGCTACAGCCCCGCCTGGGCCTGGGATCCATTTTCCGGCCCCCCCCACCCCCGTCCGCTCCCTCCCTTCCCAGCGAGGAACTTCGCCCTTTCCGAGGTAATCCCAGGCTCCCTCGTCTAGAACCGAGTTAGGATGCTCAGGCTTCTCCCCCGTTTGGTCATCCCCTACCTTTTAGCTACTGTAGGCCTGGTTGTCCACCAGGGACGGGCCTAGTTCCTTCCTGAGCTCCTCCTCCGCCGCGGCGCTTCCCCTCCCCCTCTCTGCCTCCGCGGATTTCGCCGGCCGGTGTCTTTGACCGGAAAGGGGTCTAACGGCCGTTTCTTGGGTAATCTTAAATCCGTTTTATTATTGCGAGCTTCAGACCATTTGGGGGTCGGGATCCTTTAATTAGATTATTTGGGTCCTACTGTTCTGTGGCTTCCACCAGGTAGCATTCTAATAGTTTAATAGATTGGAAATTTAAATTGAAACAGTTCAAATTAACGTTAGCTACTTTGACAGAATATTCGAGGTGAGGATGGAAGGGGATTTTGCATTAGTGGTAATTTTTTTAATTTAGCAAGCGGAAAGTGGACTTCGTGTGTAGCTCTAAAAATTTTGGCATCCCTGACCCAATTGACATATTTGACCAACACGCTACTTTTGTCATTGCTACTGGTTTACCCTTGCTTCCCCGCAATTTGAATGAGAAGACATTTTCAAAGAAATACTTGCTTACTCAGAAACGAAAATCGCGTGGGTCATGTTGTTATTCAGTGGTTGCCTTTTTGCTTTGTATAACGTAAATATTTGTTCCGAGTTCAAATGTATTGCTGGTTGTATTTTAAAAGTTGAGAGCAAGAACCAGACGTAACGTGAATTTGAAAATCAGCCGAAAACGCATTTGTAAACTGAGCGCTCAAATTAACATAAGGTTATTGGGGCAATGATACAGTATTGCTGTAATATTTTTCCGGGATATATTGTTTTTTCATTGGGAAATAGATCGTCTCATTGATTTAGTTCCTTTTTAAAATTTTGTTATATGCTGGTTATTTTTAGGATGATGAGAAACGACCTGAATCAAGGGACTATAATTTTCCTGAAAACTTTTTAATAGTTGCATGTATTAAGTAGTTGTGTTTGCTGGTTGTAATGTCTTGTTTCTATACCTTTTAAAATTCAGTTTTTGTATTAGAAGTGTTATTGTTGTGGAAAGTTTAGAAAAAATAGAGGAAAGAAAATTTTAAAACACCACATGGTTATTGATCTTTATGTTCTTTCGTTTTTTTCTTGTGCATACAGATGCACATGTTTTGTGAAGTGTGATCATCTTGTTTTGTGTTGGTTGTTTTTTTCACCCATATATTGTGAACACGTTTGTGTTTTATCGGTCTCAGTAGTCTTTGAAACATTTTTCATGGTTCTGTAGAATTCTGTTGTAGGATTGTATTGATGGATATTTAGGTGCTTTGAAATTTCCACCCCTTTTCAGCAGTTCGGTAAGCATCCTCACAGCTTTAAGATGATTACTTTGTTATAGACAGACAGGTTTTTTTTTTTTTTAGCCCTGCTTTTCTGATTTTTAAATCCGTGGCCTTTTTAGTAAGGTACGCACTGTGTAAGTGCTTAGGAAAAATGTAAAAGAGCTCCAGGAAGAAAGTTTAAAAAGAATATGAGATAAAGCAGTTTATTACTAGAGGAATATTCAGCTTGTTTTCAAATATTATGCTATATATTGTCAATATCAAAACAAGTTTTTGATTATTTGCCATTTCAATGAACTATAGTTCCTTTTTTTTCATTTACTTTTATGAATATGGGTTTGGGTGAGGAGACTGACATTTAGACAGTTGAAGTTATTATATATAGATGGTTAAGAGTATGAGCTCTGGTTTTGAATACCAGCTTTACCTCTTAATAGATGTATGATGTTCAGCTAGGTTTTTTTGTTTTCTCTGTGCCTCATTTTCCTCATTTAAATAATCAGAACAATAGTGCTGATCTTAGAGTTTTGTTAGGATAAATGAGTTTGAAAATGTAGAACCGTGTAACCCTAATTAATAGTTAATAAATGTTACATATTGCTACTGTATGATTAATTGTATTAGAAAACCAAATGTTCCTTATTAACGGTTAACTACTGAATTTTTTTGTTTTTTGACCATTCAGACTTCTATCAGGTAGTGGAGCATAATTGTCGACCCATTTTGTTACCTAAAATTTAAGTTACATTAAGTCAAACGTGCTGTTTAAAGTATTTTTCAAAACAATTTTGTAAATTTACACAAAATAGTACAAATGATTAAATGATATGTTTTTATGTCTGTTAAGATTCTTCTGACCCTGTGAATTGAAAATAAGTGATTCATTTACTGTTAATATAAATGAGTTGTTTTACATGATTTTTGATAATTGGGTGAAAATTATATAAATGTATTTTTCCTTTTCAACATTATGGCATTTCAGCAAGTCTGATCAGTCTAAACCTGATTTTGACTTAATGTGTCTGTGGCTAAAGTTGTGTTCCTTGATACTGCTGATGGTGATTGTGATCCATGCACAAGTGTGGCTTTACTGTGGCTATAGCTTCTACCGTAATGTTAGGTCATGTATTTTTCTTTGGTTTTGTGATTGTGATCTTAATAATAATTTTCCTCCCCTGAGATAAATATGCTGGTTGGGGAGTATTTTGTTTAAAAAAAAAAAAGATGAGCTTAGAAACCTGTTTTAAAGACTTTTTCTTAACTTTCACAGTTCTGAAAACTTTAATCGTGTGAAAATAAAAATGTACCAACTGTAAGTAGATAGTATTAAGGAAGCACTGTTGATGGGGAATAGCATCCAAAATAAATATAAAATGGTGAAGTGTACAAATAAGATTGTTTTAATCAGTTGAGTTACAAATATTAATTTATTATATGGCATGATAAAAGTATTAATGAACTTTGGTAACTTTTCTTGTAAAGTGGAAGGAGTGAAGGCCAGCTCAATGGTGAAACAAATACACCTGTTGAAGGAAACCAGGCAGGTGATGCAGCTGCTTCTGCCAGGAGCCTACCAAATGAAGAAATAGTTCAGAAGATAGAGGAAGTACTTTCTGGGGTCTTAGATACGGAACTACGATATAAGCCAGGTAAGTTGGAGATAATCAGCTGTCTTGAAAACTTTAAGATTTTTTTTTTTTAATAGTTAACAGTAGTATTTCTTGATTGCAGGGTATTTAAGATGTTCATTAGATTTAAAACTTCAATAAGTTTAATTTTTAGTTTAATTGATTTACTGAAGATTTTGTTTAAGTATTTTTTTGAAAATACAATTGTACTGGAACATGAGCATCGATGCATTTGTTTACTTTGCTGGTGGAATATAACTGCCTTTATTTGGTTCAGTCTTACAGTGCCTCAGTGCCAGGATTTTGAATGTGGGTTTTCATTGAACAATTGTATAAATGTCAATTTTGGAAGGTACAGGAGTCTGGACCATATCTGTAATGATTTTAAAACCCTGGAAGGTTTTATTTTAAAACTCAAGATTAGAGATTATCTTGTTTTTGTATCTACTCCTCTTAAAGGTGCAATGAATGGAGAGGAATCATTGCTGGATATTTAGCATTTGGGGAATTGATTAAATAATTGATGCTTAGAAATGGATTTATGATCAACCACAAAAATAACAATATTGTTTAGTTTTGGAAATGGGGGGCCATGGTATGGGTTTTGTTTTTTACTTTTTTAATTTTTAGTATAGAGTATGGTTAAAAAAAAATAGCATAGACTGTAGCCTTGCTTAGATTCATGGTTCTAGCAACTTTTTCTTGAAGTATAATGTAGCTAACTAACATTTGGTACATAATAAACAATTAGTGGAAAATGATTAATTTTGCTTTGGAGGAGGTCTTGTCATGTGTTGATTTGCTTTTTCCATAATCTTGATGACCTGGATTTCTGATCAGCTAAGATCACTAAGGTTTATCTAATATGATATTGGCATTAGAGTAAATCTCATCTGGTTACAAAGTGGATTATAAACCACTTTTTCTTTTAGATATGCAAATTGAAATGTTCTTAAGTTACATGTTAAGGGCCGTACGAATTTCCTTCTCCAAATGACTTTATTATCATTTTTAAAGTAGAAACATTAAAAAAATTATTTCTTAGTAACTTAGAAGAGTATTGGGGGGAAGAGATGTTATTTTTATTAGAATGCAACATGGGTGAAAATTCAGGTTCCATATTTTACATTTGTTGTTCAGACCTTATACTATAAAAGCAATCTCTAGCATTTGCTGAGGGCTTACTTGGTGCCAGGCATTATTAGTGTACTTTGTATGTTTTAACTGAGTTCGTCCTCTAACTCTGGAAGACAGAGTGTCAGCGGTTTGGCCACGTCTATTCATTTAGTGAGTGGTGAATTGATTCAGTATCCAAAAGCAGACAGTGTGTTCCAGAGCTAGTGCTGTGTTGCTTCCTGTATAAATAAGGGTTATAAAACAGTCACAAAAGTTCTTTAACGTATGTTTTTGTGGGAATTCTAATAGTTAATAATATGAAAGATATTCATCTTAACTGCAGTTCAAAAGTAATTTGCTGTATAGTGAGAGCTGGAGAAAATAATTGTTTTAAATGAACTTAGTAAAAACACATCTTAATGTAATTCTAAAAGTTTTTGTAATAAATTAAGAACTTAATTCTAACCCAGGTTTCAGTTGAAGAAGAAGTATTGGAAAAGTGTCAGTCTTCAGATAACTGGTTTATGGAAAATAGTTTATTTAGTAACCTTTTATTTAACAAGAAGTGTTATGGTATCTTAACATGGAATGTAAGTTTTGGTTTATACAACTTATCTAAATCTATTTTGGGGGATATTTGACAAAATTAATTTTCCTAAATTTCAGACTTGAAGGAGGCTTCCAGAAAAAGTAGATGTGTGTCTGTACAAACAGATCCTACTGATGAAATACCTACCAAAAAGTCGAAGAAACATAAAAAGCACAAAAATAAAAAGAAGAAAAAGAAGAAAGAAAAGGAAAAAAAGTATAAAAGACAGCCAGAAGAATCTGAATCAAAGCCGAAATCACATCATGATGGGAACGTAGATTTAGAATCAGATTCCTTTTTGAAGTTTGATTCTGAACCTTCAGAAATGGCACTGGAGCATCCTGTAAGAGTGTTCGGCCTATCTGACACCAGTGAGTCTCCTGCACTTGTGCTAGAACCTCCTGTAGTATCAATGGAGGTATTAGAGCCACACACCTTAGAAATTCTGAAGCCAGCTACAAAAACTGCAGAACTGTCAGTTGCATCTACATCAGTAGTTTCAGTGCAGTCAGAGCAGTCTGTAGCAGTAATGCTGGAACCATCCATGACAAAGATTCTGGATTCCTTTGCAGCAGCACCAGTGCCTACTACAACAGTAGTGCTACAGTCATCTGAGCCGGTTGTAACAATGTCAGTGGAGTGTCAGATGAAGCCTGTGCTGAAATCATTGGAGAGCACACCTCCAGAGCCATCAAAGGTCATGTTGTTAGAGCCACCAGTAGCAAAAGTGCTAGAGCCATCAGAAACCCTTGTGTCATCAGAGACACCTACTGAGGTGCACCCTGAGCCAAGCACATCGACAACAATGGATTTTCCAGAGTCATCGGCAACTGAAGTGCTAAGATTGCCAGAGCAGCCTGTAGAAGTACCATCGGAGATTGCAGATTCATCCATGACAAGACCGCAGGAGCTGCTGGAGCTGCCCAAGACCACAGCGTTGGAGCTGCAGGAGTCGTCGGTGGCCTCAGCGATGGAGTTGCCGGGGCCACCTGCGACCTCCATGCTGGAGTTGCAGGGGCCCCCTGTGACTCCAGTGCTGGAGTTACCTGGGCCCTCTGCTACCCCGGTGCCAGAGTTGCCAGGGCCCCTTTCTACCCCAGTGCCTGAGTTGCTAGGGCCCCCTGCGACAGCAGTGCCTGAGTTGCCGGGGCCCTCTGTGACGTCAGTGCCACAGTTGTCGCAGGAATTGCCAGGGCTTCCAGCACCATCCATGGGGTTGGAGCCACCACAGGAGGTACCAGAGCCACCTGTGATGGCACAGGAGTTGCCAGGGCTGCCTGTGGTGACAGCAGCAGTAGAGCTGCCAGGGCAGCCTGTGGTTACAGTAGCAATGGAGTTGACCGAACAACCTGTGACGACGACAGAGTTGGAGCAGCCTGTGGGGATGACAACGGTGGAACATCCTGGGCAGCCTGAGGTGACGACGGCAACAGGGTTGCTGGGGCAGCCTGAGGCAGCAATGGTGCTGGAGTTGCCAGGACAGCCAGTGGCAACGACAGCGCTGGAGTTGCCAGGGCAGTCTTCGGTGACTGGGGTGCCTGAGTTGCCAGGGCTGCCTTCGGCAACTAGGGCACTGGAGTTGTCGGGGCAGCCTGTGGCAACTGGGGCACTGGAGTTGCCTGGGCAGCTCATGGCAGCTGGGGCACTGGAGTTCTCGGGGCAGTCTGGGGCAGCTGGAGCACTGGAGCTTTTGGGGCAGCCTTTGGCAACAGGGGTGCTGGAGTTGCCAGGGCAGCCTGGGGCGCCAGAGTTGCCTGGGCAGCCTGTGGCAACTGTGGCGCTGGAGATCTCTGTTCAGTCTGTGGTGACAACAACGGAGCTGTCAACGATGACCGTGTCGCAGTCCCTGGAGGTGCCCTCGACGACAGCGCTGGAGTCCTATAATACGGTAGCACAGGAGCTGCCTACTACATTAGTGGGGGAGACTTCTGTAACAGTAGGAGTGGATCCCTTGATGGCCCAAGAATCCCATATGTTAGCTTCTAACACCATGGAGACCCATATGTTAGCATCCAACACCATGGACTCCCAAATGCTAGCATCCAACACCATGGACTCCCAGATGCTAGCGTCCAACACCATGGACTCCCAGATGTTAGCCTCTAGCACCATGGACTCCCAGATGTTAGCAACCAGCTCCATGGACTCCCAGATGTTAGCAACCAGCTCCATGGACTCCCAGATGTTAGCAACCAGCTCCATGGACTCCCAGATGTTAGCAACCAGCTCCATGGACTCCCAGATGTTAGCAACCAGCTCCATGGACTCCCAGATGTTAGCAACCAGCTCCATGGACTCCCAGATGTTAGCAACCAGCTCCATGGACTCCCAGATGTTAGCAACCAGCTCCATGGACTCCCAGATGTTAGCAACCAGCACCATGGACTCCCAGATGTTAGCCACTAGCTCTATGGATTCCCAGATGTTAGCATCTGGCACTATGGACTCTCAGATGTTAGCTTCCGGCACCATGGATGCTCAGATGTTAGCGTCTGGTACCATGGATGCTCAGATGTTAGCATCTAGTACCCAAGATTCTGCTATGTTGGGTTCAAAATCTCCTGATCCCTACAGGTTAGCTCAGGATCCTTACAGGTTAGCTCAAGATCCCTATAGGTTAGGTCATGACCCTTATAGGCTAGGTCATGATGCCTACAGGTTAGGGCAAGACCCCTATAGATTAGGCCATGATCCCTACAGACTAACTCCTGATCCCTATAGGATGTCAGCTAGACCCTATAGGATAGCACCCAGGTCCTATAGAATAGCTCCCAGGCCATATAGGTTAGCACCTAGACCCCTGATGTTAGCATCTAGACGTTCTATGATGATGTCCTATGCTGCAGAACGTTCCATGATGTCATCTTACGAACGCTCTATGATGTCTTACGAGCGGTCTATGATGTCCCCTATGGCTGAACGCTCTATGATGTCAGCCTATGAGCGCTCTATGATGTCAGCTTATGAGCGCTCTATGATGTCCCCTATGGCTGAGCGCTCTATGATGTCAGCTTATGAACGCTCTATGATGTCAGCTTACGAGCGCTCCATGATGTCCCCGATGGCTGACCGATCTATGATGTCCATGGGTGCTGACCGGTCTATGATGTCGTCATACTCTGCTGCTGACCGGTCTATGATGTCATCGTACTCTGCAGCTGATCGATCTATGATGTCATCTTATACTGCTGATCGTTCAATGATGTCTATGGCAGCTGATTCTTACACCGATTCTTATACTGATACATATACGGAGGCATATATGGTGCCACCTTTGCCTCCTGAAGAGCCTCCAACAATGCCACCATTGCCACCTGAAGAGCCACCAATGACACCGCCATTGCCTCCTGAGGAACCACCAGAGGGTCCAGCATTACCCACTGAGCAGTCAGCATTAACAGCTGAAAATACTTGGCCTACTGAGGTGCCAGCATTACCTCCTGAAGAGTCTGTGTCGCTGCCTGAACCTCCTGTGAGTCAAAGTGAGATTTCAGAGCCTTCGGCAGTGCTTGCTAATTATTCAGCATCAGCATCAGAGCCTTCAATGTTAGCATCAGAGGCTGCCATGACTGTTCCAGAACCACCACTGGAGCCAGAGTCTTTGGTCACGTCAACACCTGTAGAGTCTGCTGCCGTAGCAGAAGAGCATGAAATTGTTCCAGAAAGACCAGTGACTTACATGGTGTCCGAAACTCCCACAACATCAGGTGAACTGACTGTGTTAACATCAGAGCCTTCTGTTATGTCAGAGGCAGCAGAAACTTTTGATTCCATGAGGGCTTCAGGACATGTTGCCTCAGAGGTATCTATGTCCCTGCTGGAGGCAGCAGTACCTATTCCAGAGCCATCACAGAGCACTGTAGATCTGCCAGCCATGGCTGTCTCAGAGCTACCAGCTGTGGCTGTCCTGGAGCAACCAGCTGGAACTGTTTCAGAGCCACCAGCCATGGCTGTTCCAGAGCCACAGGCTGAGGCTGTGCCAGACCCAGTGGCTGTGGCTGTCCAGGACCCACCGGCTGAGGCTGTCCCAGAGCCCCTGGCCTTTTCTGAGCCAGAGCATGTTACCGTTCCTGTGCCAGTTGTTTCTGCCCTGGAGCCTAGTGTGCCTGTCCTGGAACCAGCGGTGTCAGTCCTTCAACCTAACGTGATTGTTTCAGAACCATCTATTTGTGTCCAAGAATCCACTGTGACAATTTCAGAGCCTCCTGTCACTGTCTCAGAGCCGACTCAAGTAATACCAACTGAGATGGTTTTAGAGTCTACACCAATAATACTGGAGTCTAATGTTATAAAAGGAATGAATTTACTATCTGGCGATCAAAATCTTGCTCCAGAGATTGGCATGCAGGAGATTCCCATGCATTCAGACGAAGAGCCATATGCTGAAGGACACCTGAAGAATGACTCTTATGAAACTGAAAATGATATGAATATAGACCTCAATATAAATAATCACTTAATTGCTAAAGAGATGGAACATAACACAGTGTCTGCTGCCAGCACTGGTGCTGTTGGTGAAACTGGTGAAGAGAAAATTTTACCCACCAATGAGACTAAACAATGCACAGTATTGGATATCTGCCCTAGTGTTAGTGAAACTGATGTAGGAGGGACTCTGTCTTCTACTGGTCCCCTTGCTCTTGAACCTGATGCAGTGGGAACTGGTAAGGGTCTTGAATTTGCCACAGCATCTGCTCTCAGTTCAGTTAGTAAATATGATTTTGAAGTATCGTTAACTACTCAAGATACTGAACATGACATGGTAATTTCCACCAGCCCCAGTGGTGGTAGTGAAGCTGACATAGAGGGACCTTTACCTGCTAAAGACATCCATCCTGATATACCATCTACTAATAACTTTGTCAGTAAGGATGCAGAAGGATCATTACCTATACAGGAGAGTGACCAGACATTAGCAGTGGCTCTCAGTCCTAAAGAAAGTAGTGGAGAAGATAAAGAAGTACCTCTCCCTACTAAAGAGATACTGTCTGATTCAGGATTTTCTGCCAACATTGATGATATTAATGAAGCTGATTTAGTGAGACCATTACTTCCTAAGGACATGGAACGTCTTACAAGCCTTAGAGCTGGTATTGAAGGACCTTTACTTGCAAGTGAAGTTGAACGGGATAAATCTGCTGCCAGTCCAGTTGTAATTAGTATACCAGAAAGAGCTTCAGAGTCGTCTTCAGAGGAAAAAGATGATTATGAAATTTTTGTAAAAGTTAAGGACACACATGAAAAAAGCAAGAAAAATAAGAACCGTGACAAAGGTGAGAAAGAGAAGAAAAGGGACTCTTCGTTAAGATCTCGAAGTAAGCGTTCCAAGTCTTCTGAACACAAATCGCGAAAGCGCACCAGTGAGTCTCGTTCTAGGGCAAGGAAGAGATCATCTAAGTCCAAGTCTCATCGCTCTCAAACACGTTCACGGTCACGATCAAGACGCAGAAGGAGGAGCAGCAGGTCAAGATCAAAGTCTAGAGGAAGGCGATCTGTATCAAAAGAGAAGCGCAAAAGATCCCCAAAGCACAGATCCAAGTCCAGGGAAAGAAAAAGAAAAAGATCAAGCTCCAGGGATAACCGGAAAACAGGTAGAGCTCGGAGTCGCACCCCAAGCCGTCGGAGCCGGAGTCACACTCCGAGTCGTCGAAGAAGATCTAGATCTGGGGGAAGAAGGAGCTTTAGCATCTCCCCGAGCCGAAGAAGCCGCACCCCCAGCCGAAGGAGTCGCACCCCGAGCCGACGGAGTCGCACCCCGAGCCGACGGAGCCGCACCCCGAGCCGTCGGAGCCGCACCCCGAGCCGTCGGAGCCGCACCCCGAGCCGTCGGAGAAGATCAAGATCTGTGGTAAGAAGACGAAGCTTCAGTATATCACCAGTCAGATTAAGGCGATCACGAACACCCTTGAGAAGAAGGTTTAGCAGGTCTCCCATCCGCCGTAAACGATCCAGGTCTTCTGAAAGAGGCAGATCACCTAAACGTCTGACGGATTTGAGTGAGTCATTTAAAAATTTAATGGTATTAGAGAATGATTTAAAGCTGAGTTTTTTCTGTGAGTCAAATGGAATATTTGGGGTTATTGGTTTAGGATAAATATTTTTATCTTTAAATTTTTGTAGTTAGGTTAGCTTCTGTTTAGAAAATGTAGGAATAAGTACATTTGTAATTAGCATTTAAAAGACCTGCTTTGGAGTAAATTAGAACCAAGGTATTTCCATACTTGAATGCTTTCTTTTTGCTTTAACCATATTCCGTAACTAAAAATGGCAAGTAGAAGTCCAGTTAAAGACAAGGCTAGTATCTGCTCAGGTTGTTATTGTATGTATTCCAACATAAATTCTTGCAGATAAGCCTAAAATCAAATGTTTCTTTTTTAATAAGTTACATGTCTTAAACTGGCAATACAGTACTGTTATATGTTTGTGAAAATAATTCTGGTTGGTATAATGGGTGATGGAAGTGAGTAGGGAATTTTGCATATGGGGAGTTAAAGTGATTTCAGTCTGCCTTTTAAAAGATGAAGTGTTCTAATTTCTCCTAATTTTAAAAAGTGTGCAGAGGTGATTAAAACTTGATGGATCATGCGTGACTACGTGTAATAATAATGGATAATTTATCATTATCCCAGTGGATTGGACATTTCCAGGTCAGAGTTGTCTAAAGAAAAAGATCTTAACAGAACCCTAAGGGAGAATGCATTCAGTTCAACAAATGTTTCTGAGTTCTTTTTTTATTCAAAGCAGAGGAACAGTATATGAGTGATTACAAGTTAGTACAAGAGACACAGATAAAATGCATATATGTCTCTTTTACCAAATAGTAAAACTGCCATGATTACTGTAATTACTGGTATAGATTAGGTACTTTGGGAGCACGGTAGAGAGGAATGTTAAGTTCTGACTTAAGACTTGTTACTTTGAAGAGGTGGCAGTTTTGAACTCGGGCTCAAAGAGTGATTTAAAATGTTCTCCGAGATTAGAAGGAAAGTAATTTAAGGGGCATGATAGTTGTGGAAAATAAAGTAGGCTTTGGCAGGTGTGTGTCTTAATGTGTGTGGCAGAGTGATCATTTATAGTTGTGTAGTCTAGCTATTTTGTATAGTGTTTGAATGGTAAGCTAAATGTGGACTTAATTCTTTTTTAAATATGGGGCATTTGTTTTAAAACTTTGAGCCAAAGAGTGATTTTATCACAGCTATAAGTTAGGGCAGAAAATTGATGCCTTTAATTTTGTTAGCATATGAAACATTAGATAATACAAAATGTACAGCCTTTTAGGAAAACTGCTTCTTATATTTTCCTCTTGCAGATAAGGCTCAGTTACTTGAAATAGCCAAAGCTAATGCAGCTGCCATGTGTGCTAAGGCTGGTGTTCCTTTACCGCCAAACCTAAAGCCTGCACCTCCACCTTCAATAGAAGAGAAAGTTGCTAAAAAATCAGGAGGAGCTACTATAGAAGAACTAACTGAGGTAAGCTAGACAGAATTTGTCATTCTTAAATGGATTATTCCAGTGATGTTGACTCTGGAGCGTGCCAAAACCCGAATTGTGGGCTGAACTGATAATGGCTGGCACCGAGTGGCCAAAACCCGAAATACAGACGTGGCAGCGGCAGAAGCTCTATTTAGCAGGCCATTATCCGGGATGGCTAAGCTCCGCTAGCTAAAAGTTACTTCCCATTACTTTTGCTTTCCAGTTTTAGAAGCCAAACTGACTGAGGAGTGGGACGGTTCGTTTGAATGGAGGAGGTGTTGAGTGAGCAACACGCAGAAGCTCGCCTACAGTTTCGTTTCCATTCACGACGTGTTCACTGATCGCCACGAGTGTACTGCATATACGCAAAGACACAGACAATCTTCAGAAATGATCTTTTGCCACCGGAGCTTGGAAATTAATGAGAATAGCTGGCCATTGCCTGAAAGGAACTTCTTTCGCATCAACATTTCGGGTTTTGGCTGTTTGGTACCAGCCATTGGTGATAATGGCCGGCCATTATCAGTTCTTCCTGCGGTTCGGGTTTTGGCAGTAACATATATATTTTAAACACACTTATTTTTGTTTTTAAGAATTTGATCTTTTCAATTGAGGCTTTTTTTTTTTTGGTCTTTTGGCTTTATTTTATTAAAATTTGTTTTTTTTTTTGGAGGACGCTGAAATATTGCTGCTAGGATCCAGAAATACCACATTGTTTCAGATATTGAAACTTGTTATTGGCTAGCCTGATGCCAGCCTGCCACTGTCAATATATTCTGTTCCCCTTGGTTACAAGCTTGGTATATTCTGTGTTTTTGGCTAAATGAGCTTTTTATCCTATTAAAATATTTTCAATTGATAAGGGATATGACGAATTCTACTGCTAGTATAGAGACATGTCCACCCAAATTTACTCTGACCTTTTTATAAAGCCAGGTAATGGAGTCGGTTCCTTTGCTTCTCAAGGCGGAATTGACTTTGCTTTACGTGTCAGACCTTCATCAGTTGCACCCTCCCCATCATGCCTTATATTCCATTCTTGAGTTCTATTCCTTTAGAGACTCAACCTACAAAACATTTATGGAAAGACATGCTATCATCTAACCCAGTTGCAAGTGTTTGAGATTTTATTTAGCCATACATTTGGGGATCATATAGTTTCTTAATCTGTTTTCTCACTTAGATTTATTACAATATGAATTACAATTTTTAAGTTTAAGGACCTAGTGAAGGCTTCTGTTGCTTGCTTATCAAATCCAAGCTCCTTATCCAAAACCTTGTGAACACTTAGTGTTTCCCTATATATTTTAGCCTCATCTTCAGTCCTTCTAATAAGTTTTTTCTCACCTCTTTACCACTACCTGACTAGGGTGACTTTCTTTTCCTTTCCCTGCTAATCCTTGTTCTTAACTATGAAAATCTGGCTTAGAACTCTGTGAGGAATATTCCTTGATTATCAGATTCTGCCTGATTCTGTTCTCTCTTAAGCTTTTGTTCTTTGAGCACTTATGTACTCAGTTTGTATTATATCAGTTTGCACTTGTTAATTGTGTTGCTCTGTAAAAGCGTTCCTCAATTATCTCATGTGTATGTATTCCGTCTGTTGAACTAGATTGTAAGCTCCTTGAGAGCAGGGACCATGTCTTCTACTTTATTTTTTTGTATTCCCTGGACAGTGCCCAGTACAGTGCTCTGCACATAGTAGGTGCTCAATAAATGTTGTTAACTGACTGACCAACTAGAGTGTGTTTAAATAGTAACCAGTAAGCTAAGTTACGTATCTGTAACCTATCATTAATCTTGTTTTACTTTTGAAAGTTGATTTTATGTGGTTTTGATTCTTTTAAGAAATTACATGTTACTCTGCATAAAGTGTAAGGTTTATCTTTTGTTTGTTTTTACTTTTTTAAGAAATGCAAACAGATTGCACAGAGTAAAGAAGATGATGATGTAATAGTGAATAAACCTCATGTTTCGGATGAAGAGGAAGAAGAACCTCCTTTTTATCATCATCCTTTTAAACTCAGTGAACCCAAACCCATTTTTTTCAATCTGAATGTGAGTATTAGTGTTTCTGGACTCGTGAAACAGCACAACTTGTGGAACTGTTTAAGTAAAATTCAAATGGAATTTAGCTTTTAATTTAGGTTAAATACTGTGAGAAATAATGAACAAAGTCATTTTCAGATTATGTTGAACATCTATTGAGTTTTAATTAAGAAAAACATTATTTTTTAGATTGCTGCAGCAAAGCCAACTCCACCAAAAAGCCAGGTAACATTAACAAAAGAATTCCCTGTGTCATCTGGATCTCAACATCGGAAAAAAGAAGCAGATAGTGTTTATGGAGAATGGGTTCCTGTAGAGAAAAATGGTGAAGAAAACAAAGAGGATGATAATGTTTTCAGCAGCAGTTTGCCCTCTGAGGTAAGTAAAAGGAATATTATGTATTTTTTCCTTTTATATACCTGAATCTGCATTTTATTGTTATTTTATATCTGATTTGGATTCTGTTTCACTCTTCTTAGGGCCGGGTTAAACGGCAGGGCCGGGTTAGACGACAGATGAAACAACCCGCAGCTTCTCATTTGACAGTAACTCGATGCAATTCACTTTGTGGAACCAAGCCACAAAGTGAAAAGCATCGAATTGCAGAGAACAGTGTTATCACATCCCTACCCAACATTGGGCCCTCCTTGCACTTGTGGGAAGGTAGCCCAAGGTACAACTATTTAGCTTCCCGTTTTGCTTCAAGGCTCTATAGCTCTAGATTTTGGTGGTAGCAAATTTATTGGGTGGAGGGATTGAGCAGAGAGAGGCAGATCCTCAGGTTCAACACAAGAACTGGATTGGAAAAGGCATTGTAGGCTGATGTGAGCACCTTGGATACATAGCCCATTGCCCTTAAATAATGGTTTCTATTTCTCTGGGTTGTTTGTCAGATAGCCTTTAATTTTAATTATTTTCCCTTCCCTATGCTACCTTGGCCCTTTGGATTCTTGTGTTTAACCTAATGCTCAGCCTTGGTACTCCGTTTCCCTTCTTCTCCTTCCCCTTTTTGCTACTATTAAAAGTTGGAGAAGCGGAATTCACACCATGAAATTTCCAGGAGGCTATAGTTGTATCTTGTCAAAATGACGCGGTAATAACGCCAAGTGTCAAAACAGCCCCGTTAAAATGCCGCCTGATTAAATAATGTGCTGCTAAATATAGTGCACATGAAAACAGCAAGACTGTATATATATGTAAATATATATATATATATCTGTATCTTTGTATGTATCTCTGTATCTGTACCTTTGCTGTATCTTTTAATAAACAGTTTACTTTTATTTAACTTGTTGTGCAAAATCACGCTTGGGGGATCTGGGAGGGTGGAGACTTACTAGGGGGGTGGGAGTTTTAAATGATACTATAGACTAGTCATCACCTCTTGCCCTTCGTTTGCAAAGCCCAGACATTTGTCCAAGGACTGGATTAGATATCTGATGCCCTTACAATGTAGGAATTCTTCCCCAGTTCCTTTCCTTGCAGTTCTGGGATATGTGGGTCAGAGAGACCTGTACTCTTCACATACAGGTTCCCTTTATTGGCCATATCATCGTCGTCCAGTAAACACCTCTGATAATACAAATAAACGAATTCTGTTTATAAAGTTAAAAGTGAACAGAACCCAAATCAGAAACTTTGATAGTATTTTTTTTCCCCTGGGCTATTCACAGGTGACATTTTCACTGTGGTTTTCTTTTTACCTGTGGCATTTGAAAAGAGAGCAAGTTCTATACAATGAAGCTGGACATAACTAGCCAGTGCAACTTACAGTCACTGTTGATGATCTATATTTACATGGGGGTCAACAATTGAAGCAAGTTATACCATCACCAGTGAGGGAGAGGATAGATAGCTTGTTGGGACAGTTTTTAGTGAAGTCAGTTGAAGTAGCTCAGTTGCTAATTCCCAAATCAAGCTACCTGCACATTTCAAGAGGGAAAGTTTAACTGACATTTGTAACTGATTTAAATCTTGTAGAGGCTGAATATAAACCATGGTGAGAGGGCTGAACAGACTGACTTAGAAATTCTGATACATATGCTTTTAGTAATTTCTTGAAGATTAAGCAATTAACAGAAAAAAAACATTAGGGGATTATTTATGTGAGAAAAATTTTCCAAAAGAGTGAAGCCCTATAAATATTGCAAAATTCCAAGGGATTTTCCTGGGAAGATAAGTGACCATAACTATTTTGACTTCAGTTGAACATCGGGAGAGTGCTTAGTGAATCCTGGTGATTATGGTTCTTATTGATTGAGAGTTTATGTGTAAATATATGTATTTCAGTATTTAGCCATTTTCAGTTTTAACACTAAAACCGTGGTGCCTTACACTGTCATCAACAGTGGTTGTCAGATTTGAATGAAAAGTTGGGGGGAATTATTCCAAAGAAATCCTACGGGGGAGTAGGTGGGTATTCAGATTTTATAATAAGTAAAGGAGCCTTTTATTAAAGCAGGAGGGGAAAAAAAGTTTTGTTCATGAAGCAGATTTCTCCTGTGGGGAGGATATATACAACTATTTGATATCAGAACTCTAAGCTAGTTTCTTAGACGATTAGACTAAAAAAATATATATGTTAACTATAATTTCAAATAAAACAATCCCAAAATTTTAGGAAGAAAAGGGACAATTTTGCTTTTGCTTTCAGGTCTCCGTACTTTTACCTAGAAGTAATATGAAACACCTAGAGGAAATGTTCATAATATAAAATGTTTAGTTCCATTTATTTAGCTGTATCTTATAAATATATTTGTAAGATTAATGTTCTATATTCCAGTGTTTGCAGAATACTATTGGTGACATTTTATGGGAGCATTGACTCTTGATTCCCTGTCAGGGGTTGAAATAAAGACTTTAGAGAGAAAAGGAAAGTTCTTCTAAATGGTCAACATTTTAACCGAATAGTACTTTGAATTTTTTTACCTGTTAGTCTTTTTTATTTTAATAAATGTAAATGGAATTTGTGGTTCTTTAGTTTTGAGCATGAAACATTTAGGCAAAGATCACAGATTTGATCTCAGCTTTGCTATGATCCTTAATCCCCCCAATTGTTTTGCACATGAGTGCTCTTTGACATAAGTATGAGTGGATAGACGTGGATGGATCAACATGAATCCATATCTTACGGAATATCAACTCATCAGACTGTGTGCCCTACTGCCATAGCATCGTCTTCCTACCCAGAAGCCAACCAGCATCATCCTCAGTAAGGAGTGACTGCAGAACCTTGATCATATTTGTGTCAGTTTGATTTATAAATGAAATCAGAAGTGTTGGAAAACATTTTAAAAATTGTCCTCGGGGGCATTAATTCTTGGTAATAAAGTTAGCAAAGACTTATTGGGTAGAAGATATAAATGTAGTCTCTGACATAAAATTTCCTTGGGTTAACTATTTATCATAATGTCCAGAGGTAGCTTGCCGTTAAGTCTAGTGATTGTTTACATGTTAGGACAGTTTTTGTCTCTGGCAACTGTGCTTGATTTGTTACTATTGAAGAGTATTTCCCCGTCCCAGTGGAGTTAAAATTCCCTTATATTTAGAAGCTCTAAATTTTTGAAGTTTAGGAAAGCTGAGTTCTTGTGGTAAGATGAAAATTTTAATTGAAAATGAAACAACTAGGACTTGGCAGTGCTAGAATGTGTTAAGTACAGCTTTGTTGTTCATTCTTCTCTCCTTAGATTCTCTTAGGTGATTAACATGGAATTTCTTTACCATTTAATGGTTTATCTATTATCTTATTATAATTCATTTGGATTAAATGTACAAGTTAACTGAGAGTTGCACTAAGGAATTCTATGTGAAATAAAAGGTTCATAAATCAGTTTTAAAAACCAAGCCACATAACAACTGAGGCAGTGTGTATTTAGTGTGGCTTTTGTTTCTGTAGTTTTCATTTTCTACATGAACCTCTTTGTATTTTATTAATTTTAGCTAAATATTTTAAAATCATGTTTTGTATGCAGGTTAGGTGCTTTTTCTTTAATTCTATTTTCTTACAATTAAAAATTTCCTTTTTTACCATCTTTTAATTTGAGATACCTGCAATTACCTCTGTAGAAAATAATTTGCCTATTACAGGGATTATTTTTTCCTTACCTGACTGACCACCTTCTAATAATTCTCTTTAGTTCTTGTATATACTTTAATTGACTTTATAAGAAATACTTAAGATAATTGTTCTATTTATATAAACAGTTGGGTTAACAAAGGGGGGGAGGTAAACTGACTTAGAAGGGTTCTTTAAATGAGGAAGATACAGAAGGTACACAGTTATAACTTAGGCCATGAAATGCATGTTACATGGTGTCAATTATATGTGTTTCATTAGTCCTGACAACTTTTTAGGTTATGGAAGTAGTAATCTGCTGTGTTACTGACGTAGAGGGGTGAAATAACTTGGACAGGTTTTTATTAATGTGAGAACTGGAATTATAATTCAGGATACTCTTTTATGTGGATTTCACCTTTTAGAACAAGTCCTAGGGAGAAGGAAATTAAACACTTCCCCCCATGATAATACCTAGAGTATTACTACACATTACATAGAAAGTCTGTCGTGTATTAGCGGAAATAAATAAGGCGTGTTGATGATAGCTTGATAACAGTATTCTGTACAGTTTAAGATAATTTTTCCCCCAGTTTTTAGCATTCTAAAACTTTTAGCATCATTTTGGTACCTTTTACACATTACTGTTTTTGAGCAACATTAAAAGATGATTAAGATTCTAAAGCCCTGCTACACTGTATAGTTTACTATATACTATATATACACAGACACTATACAGTCCAATACAGTAGTCATTAAGTGAACCACTGAAAAATCAGTTCTTTAATTGCACTAGACACATTTCAAGTGCTCATTTGCTTTCACTATAGAAAATTCTGTTGGACAGTGCTGTTCTAAAGGGTAGCTGTGATATTTTATGAGTGTTTTAATACTGATTCATAACATTTGGTGTAGTCTTTGAATATTACTGCTTTTGGGCTTTCTATTGCATATCCTGAGTTACCTTGAAAACCTGGAAATATGCTTTTTGATACAAACTCTTGAGAATCCTTAAGAGATTAAGGTAATCCTGATTGATTCTACTTTGAGTATATTTTTCCACATTAAAAAGTATGAATATGAAATTAATAGTCAAATTACTATTTGGTAATACAGTTTTGACATGAACTTACAGCTCACTTGGTAAGCCTGTTGAAGAATAAATGAAGTTGTATTAGGAAAAAACTAGTTGTAATTTTATCTAAAGTAAATTTATATTAAATCCCAATGTTGATATATTAAATAAATACTATTGAAATAAATAAATAAAAATTCCTTTCAGAGTGAGATGTGAATTTAACGTATAATATTAGTGAGAGTTGAATGAAGTTTCATCCTGAGGATAATGATGGGGTATTTAGGTTACCTGCTTACTTAATAAAGGTTAAAAGAGAAAAATGTATGAAGATATAAAAATGTCTTCAGAAGGAAGAATTCACAGATAGGTATGCTAATTTGCTTTCCAGTTGGCAAGAAGTAATTTTATTCTAGAAAAGTTGGAAGTTTTCGGAGCCATCTTAACTACATTTTTATGGCTAATTTACAGTTGGAAATTGGGGGATCAGAGCTTGGGGTGGTAATGGGTAGGTGCATTTTCCTCAGTATTGCCTCTGAGTTTCGACTTTTTAGAATAAAAACCTATTATTTTATACCTAAATAACCTAACACTTAGATTTGTAGATGGGTATGAAACCCAAAGTAATTGTGGCAAGGTTAAAGAACAGTACTTGAGATATATTTAGTGGGCTTTCAAAAATTACTTCGATGATCTTAACATCTAAGGCCAAAGGAATGTAAATTTTGACCTAAGATATCTGGGTTCCCACTTAAAGTCCCAGCAGTGATCACAATTGTAAATAGAAGTGAAAAGTGAACCTACTAAGTTTTCTAGTGTTTCAATCTGGCTTTGCTTATATAGCCCCAGAAATATTCTAATTAGTGTGGATAATTTACTAAGTTGACTAAGAAATTAGGATCTTTCATAAATGAGATATGTAAGCAGTCTAATAAACAGTTACGGAATGAATTCAGTTTAATTCTGCTTTCATTTTAAGAAGGCAAATATATAGAAATCTGTACTTTCTGGTACCTTGTGGAAGAAAAATTGAGTTTTGCTAAAGGAATCTTACTAGGTGATTCAGCAAGATAACTAAGGATGATGGAGTGATTAAGGGGTTCTGAAGATAGGAAAAAGGAAGATTAGTAATCTTTATGCATGAGATATAATTATTCTCTCAAAGTCATATACCCTTCTCAACTATATAGGTCTTATTTTTAAAAGAAGTATTTCATACTCAACTACACAGTCAAATTACAGGTAACCTTAGTTTAGCTTTTTAAAAAAACCTTTGTTATTTTACTGACTTCCTTGTATTTGTCACATCCATGCAGTACTTACTAGTCATTCTTTGTAAATGAATTTAGGAATACTTCATGTCAGATAAGCGTTTTCCAAAAATGAATTTTCTTGGGTGGAATACTAGAAAATATTAATGGGTTAAGTAGTGTTAGAAGAAAAACAAGTATTAAGAATTGGTGAGTTGACACAAATCAACCTAACCTCTTAATGTTAGAACAAAAAACATCAAATTTTCTTTCTCTGGTTAAGCTCTCCACAAATTTGGCAAATACAGTATTTGCTCTAAAGATTATCCTTAAAAATTTCCTGGACATTATGAAACTTCTTAAAAAGTTAAGTCCCATCTGCTTAGCTTAAGCTTTTTACAAGTAGAATATGAGCTTTGAAAAGGAGGACCTAAGACATTTCAAACATATTTTAAGTGTTTCAATTATGTACCCCACAGAAATATTTTAACTTCCATCATAAATGTACATAAACTGAAAACAAAAGATCCATTTACTTAAATAGTAAATATATTCTTTGAAGAAACCAAGTTCCTAAGACCAAACTATATGAACAACTGCAAGTAGGTGAAAACATGTGCAGACGAGTGAAGGAACGATCACTGACGTGATAATGGTTTTCTGCTTATTTAAGAACCTTGCTTATTGCTTTTGAGGGTTATGCTGAGAAGTAGGGTAAAATGAAAACTGCTAATGAGTTACAAAATTGTTCAAAAAATTCTCATTTATTATAAATGACTGTTTTGTTAGTGAAGGCCAGAGATTGATTGTAATTTGATGTAGTAGAAAATATGAGGAAAGAAGTCGGATTTTAGGTTGAGTTCAACTGCTGCCTGATACTTTGTAACTTACCTTAAACAATCATTGTCTGTTTTCCAAGGTTAGTTTACCTTTTAGAGTCTTCTCCCTACTTTACAAAATTTTAATATATAAAACTTACTTTGTTTTTGACATGAAGCAACTAAAGATATGAGCATTTTTCAGAATTTAGGGGGACTGTTGTTATTTGAGATAATTATCTGTATTTTCTTTCTTAGCCTGTGGACATCTCTACAGCAATGAGTGAGCGGGCACTTGCTCAGAAAAGACTCAGCGAGAATGCATTTGACCTTGAAGCTATGAGCATGTTAAATCGTGCTCAGGAACGGGTATGTAGCAGTTTTAATATCTACATGATCATTTATCTAGCAAGCTCACTTAAAGTGATTTGGGGCTTGATCATTCAGTATATGTTGTGTACTGTGGGGCAGGAGCTGTTTCTTGAGAGAATAAAAATAGAAAAAATTATCTGCCCTCATAGAATTTATAGTCAATCTAATGTATAAAAATAGCTAAGTGCCCATAATAGCCTTGTGAGGTGTATTGAGTTTCCACTTTCCATCTGAGAAGACAGGTAAAGAGTGGCTAAATGAGGCCCAAGGGCACAAAACCAGTTAAGTAGGGAACTGGGATCCAAACCCAGACAGTCTGAATCCAGAGTCTGTGCTTTTTAAACAGTGGACAGCGGCTCCATAGGCTACTTTTCTATGGTAAATATATGGAAGCAGTAAGTACATGTTCAGAGAGAAAATACATTGCCCGACAATACTGGGTGTTCAGTAAATATACTTTGAATGAATGACAGCTAATTCTTTAATTATCACAGTGTTTGAACAATTTCCTATGTTTATTATTCTTTAACTATCTTGAATTTATTCTCGATTTGTAACACTTCAAAGAAAGTAATTAAAAATTGAGGTTGTCAAATTAGCATGCATTTATGAGATATGTAAGCAGGAGGGCAAGGATCCTTTGCCATATGAGTGATTTTCTATATTTTTCATGTATCTGTGCTATTTTGAAGAATGAGTGTCAGCTATGCTTTTTAGTTGTTAGAGATATATCTCAAATTTTATCAGTGGGATCCACTGAGCAGTTACTGAACTGCTGCTTTGGAATGTTTAGGAAAACAATATTTTAAAGATGTACAAATACAGTATATTGTTTTTGAAAAGTTGAAAATTTAAGTCTGTTATTAAGCCTTTTCGGGAACTAAGTAAACCATTTCATTTAGGGAATTAAATTAATACCAGTGGCACTTTAACTAGAGAAGTAATTTTACTTAATTGAGGCCTCTTCTTTTCTTCAGATTGATGCCTGGGCTCAGCTGAACTCTATTCCTGGCCAGTTCACAGGAAGTACAGGAGTACAGGTTCTGACACAAGAACAGTTGGCCAATACTGGTGCCCAAGCCTGGATTAAAAAGGTACACAACATATGCACATACAAAAGTGTCCACGTACGAAGTTAAAATTTTTAAGAAAATGTTTTATTAAAAGTGCAGAAAGAGGCCAGTGAATCTAACCAGTTTCATGAGTAAATTTGCTATGTGTATATACTCCAGGATGGACACTGAAGATGGATCATTCATGAGACAATGGCTAATGTATAAATATGGCTCAAGAGCCACTTAATTTATATCCTGCTGCTCCTGGGTTTTGTGGGGGTGGTTTTTTAAACTGTGTTTTGAATGCTAACAGTGTATCTCAGGTGCTGTTCAGAATATTCCACAGTTCCTGTTGGACAACCAATCTAATGATTTCAAAGCAGTGGTTCTCAGATTTTTTCTCATCATGGGATACTTTATTACAGGTTTATTTTTGGTGCACTGCCCCCAAGAGCCTTCTGCCACCTGATTTTCCGTTCCTCTATTCCTGTGCCCTTCTTTCCCTCTTCCTTAGTGCCTGCGCCCTCCTGTAAGCTCCCTTGGCCCCTAGTCCTCATTCCTGTTGTGAGCTCCAGCCCCAGGCCCCCGTGGTTGTCAGCTGTTCGTTACAGCAAGTGGTTGGGAGGCCCCAGTGTTAGTGCTGCATGTGGTGATCTTGCCAGGGGTCTGGAAAGCTGGGGGAGGATGGCTGAAGTGTTGGGTGGGCAGTGCTGAAGGGTGGGGAATCGGGTGGGATGGGGATGGCGAATACTATCTGTGGACCACCATTTAGGCCCTGGTGGCCTCTGGTGATCCACAGGTTCAATTTGAGAACCGCTGATCTCATGAAAAAACAGGATATGTAAGACCTAAATTCAAGGGAGAGGACGGACGCCTCGTGCTGTGAAGATGTAGGTGCTCCTGGTTTCAGATTCCTCCTGCAGTGAGACGTGTGAACTCCACCTACGGCTGCCTCGTTGTTGGGGGAGTCTTAGGTGGTTACAGAGGGCTTTCTGAAGAAATGTATTCTGGTGAAGGGAGTGGCTTGGTTGGATGGGTGATGGGGAAATTTGTTTCAGGAGTATTGGCAGCATAGCAGTGCTGAAACTGGGAGGCTGTGTGGTCTAATGGATTGGGAAGGTTTCTTTATCCTGCTGTACTCCTGACTCCTTTTGTGACTGTGGCAAGTAATTACTTGGAATTTCAGTCTCCAAGTGCCTTCTTCCTGCCTCGCAGGGTGGTGATCAGTAATGGGATGGGTACCTATAGAAAACTGCTGTGAGTGCCAATGAGTGAGCTGAATTTCTGAAAAGTCATATTTTTTGTTGCTTTGGACCTTTTAATAACTTTTTTTTCAGTTTTGATAGCATTATCTCTGGTGATCTTCTTATTAACAAATTAATGTAAAGCATATCCTTACTTTGCCTGCCCCCCTTTTTGGGGGAGGGGGGAATAGTTGCACCAGTATCTATATAGTGAGTACACAATCAGGTTGGTTAAAAAAATTACAACTTACCTAGTTTACTAGGGGTTGATGAAAATCTAGCAAAATATTTTTAAGCTTGAATTAGTTTTGGACTAATTATATTACAGTATTTAAGATATGAAAGTGATTCATGTGCTTGAAAAATGGCTTTCATCTCATTGGGAATAATTATAAATGTACATCTATTTCTTTAACAATTTTAGTTCTTTAATACTATTTAATGTTGAAGCTGAGTACTCCATATTTCAGAAAGTTAGACTTGAAGTTTACGTGGGTGTTTAGCACATAATAATTAAATAGTCATGTACATTACTAGGTAGAAACTTCAGAATGTGATTCCATTGCAAAGTTGGTCTTCATTTGTACAGTGAAGTTCTGATCCATACATAATGCTACAGACTTCTAAACATCATCACTTTAACATAACTTACCAAATGATTAAATTGGTTCCCTGTAAACTTTCCCTTAATTTTTTTTGGTTTCCAGTCTTGTAGACAGTTGGCAGATTTTAAATAATTTACCTCATTTAAAATATAGACATACATCATTTTTGATAAGTTATCACAAGAGAAAGATGTGTTCATTCATCAGACCAAATTTTTAAATAATTATAGAAGAAAGCAGTGCTTTCAGGAAAACTTCCATTCATATGTTACTGAACAATATATGCTGCTAATATCAGTTAAGGCCAGGAACATTTTATTTATAAAAATGAGCAAAAACATGGAAAAAGTCATTAGGCAGCTAGAAATTTAACATTCATCTTCACTGTCAAATATCACAAACTGTCTACTTGTTTTATTTAGAAAACTTTTTCAAAATGTTCGTTTGGTGTTTTCTTGCCTTGCTGTAGGCCAGCACCCTCTTTTAATGTTAAAGACTACATGGAATGCCAACATTCTCCATATTCTTTTTTACTTTGCTGCAGTGTATTCTTAGATGAAAAAGTATGAGAGTTTATTAGTAGTAAAAAAAAAAATTTAAATGGTTATTGATTTGAAAGAAGCTTTATTTTCTGGAATGAAATGATTTGGACATGACCTGATGAATATTGTTTACTTTTGTAGTCTCATTAATTAGCTTTTTGTTGAACTGTATACACACTGGTGTAAAGATTTGAAGATATTAGAGAATGGAAACAAAATTGGAAACCTGCGTTATTGGGGATTTGTATTATACTCTGCACAGTTGCCCTTTTTTTTAGGAGTGTTTCCTGGAAAAGAGGGGCGGATGAACCTGGAAGTAAGTAAAAGTAATTTTAGGTGTGTAGCAACAAGGCAGTTGGTATCCAAGCATCAGCTAACTTTTCTCTGTCCACCAACACTGCATGGCCTGCACCAAGTAAGGAACTGAACCAGGGGTATGTTTTTACCTCCACAGCTGCCTCCTTCCATCAGAGTACCGTGTTGAACTTAATGTCTAGTCACACTTCATTGGCATGTTTTCTCCCCAGCAGATAATTAAAAAGCTGGGAAAAAATAACAGTACACAGTTTTACTATTGTGTAAAACGAAGATTTAAAAATTCACTATTAACTTATCAGTAGAGGAGGTGATTAATGTATACTATTTCTAGAGCTACCAAAATTTTTGACTGCCTCTGTTGATAAGTTAATGACTTTTGCTTACATTTGCTAGAGAATGTAAATCTAGAATGTTTAATAACAAGGGGAAATAAAACATGATTTGGAGATGTATGTTATAAATTTTTAAAAAATGGCCATAAAGATCAACAGTAGAATTCAGTGGTTTGTTACATATACATGGATGCCCTTTAAAAAGAGGCATCACATAGTTCTTAACACGTGAAAATAACTGTTGACCATGCTAATGTATATAGTTGTGCATCTTATGACATTAAGTGGTTTGCTGCTTTGATGGAAATTATGGTTCAGTGGGTTGGATACAAGAGAGATGACTGTTCACAGAATAACCTGTGAACTTTCACCCCTCTGTATGGAAACTTGTTTCAGGGCCAAATCCTTGTAGCTGTCTTCTTGCCCCGGTCAGTGCCAGCCCTACTATTCACAACACTGCTGCTACCGAGGCCTAGGTATGTAAACGTTTAAGGAGTTTTTTAAAAGTCTTTTTAACATCAAGTTAGGTTTTAAAAGAATTCAAAATTCAGTTTGGTATAATTACAGGGTATTTTATGTGTTATCTTTCTGCTTCATAGGGATTTTCTAAGTAAAATATTTATACTTGATTTATGGTAGAATGGGGGGAAAAAACTTTGGATGATAACAGTATGCTTCTTCAGTGTCCAAACTATTTCTAAATGATTTCTAGGCTTTATTCATTAACTAGGTACACCTGGGACAATTAATATTATTGACTGTTTTAACATTGCCTTCTTTTTATTTTGCAAGCTAAGAAGAGATACCAGTGAACCTAAATAGTGGACGAAAACAGGAGTGTTCTAATTTTTTTTTTGGAGGGGGACACAAGGGCCACTGTTCTAAAACTGCCATTTGACTTATTTGACTTTCAGAATACTGTTATGTTTATGTGAAAATAATTAGAACATACACACTACAGTATGTATATAAGTATAGAAGCATTTAATTGCTGTAACTATAACAGATCTAGAAGTAAAATAAGATTTCTTTCTTTAAAAAGTTACACTGAGTTTGTAGTCAAATTCTAACTATAAAATGGGGATATTTTACCTTTCTTTCTTTGGATAGGATCAGTTCTTAAGAGCAGCCCCAGTAACTGGAGGAATGGGAGCCGTTTTGATGAGAAAAATGGGCTGGAAAGAAGGAGAAGGATTAGGAAAAAACAAAGAAGGAAATAAGGAACCTATCCTAGTTGATTTTAAGACAGATCGAAAAGGTAAGTTTTTTTAGAAAGTTTATTATACCTTCTTTAACATTTAGGATTTCATTACTATCATAAATTCTTCTGATGTCAGTGATCCTGAACTGGAGGCACTTCTTACAGTATATATAGGTTTTTGTTAGGAAAAAAAATGTTTAACCCATTTTCAGAAGCTTTATATATAGATGGAGACACTAATTTGAGCGTAAAAGGCAACAAACAACCTTTGTTATGTGCAATATATGATTACGTTTTTAATTAGATTTCATATTTAGATAGAATTTCCATTTTGTTTTCTGTTGACAGGGAACATGTGCTTGTTTTTGTTTCTAGGATTTATTTTTTCTTTCAACGATATTTATCCCACATATTCTCCTCATTTCCTATTAGAGAGTTCTGTTTAGTCTTCACTGTCTAAACCCCTTTTGCATATCACTTTTTTCAAGCTCAGTAATTGAGTTCTGTTGGGTTGGGGCTGGAGAGTAGAACAACTGCTGACAGCAGTGTTACCTCTTTTCATTGCATTTCTTCCCTTGGAATAATGTCCATTGTAGAATCACACGGGGCTGCCAGCTAAATGTGATTTCAATAGCTTGTTTAAACCTGATTTTTAAACACTGGAAAATTTAAAACTAATTTATTTTCCTTATTTTTGTAATCAGAAAGTTAAGTTGAAGTTAATGCAGTTAAATTATTGTCCTAATGAATTTGGAAACCAACTAGCTCTGACCAAATTATGTATTTTAAAAAATGTTTTGCATCAGAATTTATACATTGTCATCTACCGAGAATAATACGTTGCCATTTAATTCCAAATTGGAATTTATTGTAATAGTGATACTCGGAAATAGGCTAGAAATAACACAATCATCCAATAATGCAGCATTAATGCAAACTTTAAATTAGAAAAAGACATTGTACTTCTTGTCACATTGACATTACTGCTTATACAAGTTGAATAGACTGTGTGTGTCATAAAAGGTGGTTTATGAGAAGACAACATCTGTGGGTGCATTGCATAATTCCAGGGAATAGTCCCTTTGGAATTGTGCAGTGTGGCCTGGGTTTGGGAAAGCATAGTGGCAGAATTGGCAAAGAACTGGTTGAAAAATTCCCCTGGGATAAATGGAAAGCATTGATTTTAGTAATATAGCTAAAGCCCTTTTAGAAAGTGAGGCTGAGGCTGTTGGTCTTTTGAGTACATCTCACGTTTGAAGTCAGAAGGGGCTTGTTTGCTGGAAAAAGAAACGGACCCATTTATCCACGAGAGAGCCTTTCTCACTTTTTCACTTTGTTTTGGCCTAAAATCCTCGACTTCTGGGGAACATACTTATTAAACTGAGCATCATTTTTCAAGGGATGAGAAACCTTTAGAAATCATTTGCAAAGAGTATTAACTTTTCTGAAAATTTTTATTTTGTACAATTTCCAATACTAAGATAAATGAAGACAGTGTATAGATTTACGTATTGAAACAACAAAATAGGAGTCAAGATCAAGGGTAGTGGGTGGGTGTTGACTTCTATTTGAGGGCCTGGATTGAGGTTCAGTTTCCTATAGAGGGAGTAGTTGTTTCGCCATATTGTAATTTTAAATGCTTTGAAATTTATTTAGTGATCATTGGTTTTTTTTAAGGTCTTGTTGCAGTAGGAGAAAGAGCACAAAAAAGGTCTGGAAACTTCTCTGCTGCAATGAAAGATCTGTCAGGTGAGAGTACAGTTTTGAATTTCTTCTTGTTCCACCCTCCCCTTGAATTCAAATTTTTTGCCTCAGATGTGGAGATAATTATAACTGGTTATTTTTTTCTCTGCAGGCAAACATCCTGTGTCTGCCTTGATGGAAATCTGTAATAAGAGAAGGTGGCAACCACCTGAATTTCTCTTGGTCCATGATAGTGGCCCTGATCATCGCAAACATTTTCTCTTTAGGGTAAATATGAATTTCTGCATTAATTGTATACATTTGTTAATTTGATGACTTGATGTTAGAGGGTGAGGGATAAGCATTATATGATCACAGGATTAACGTATTGCTTGTGGGTTGGGAGTGTGTGTATGTGTATATGCTTTAATATGACCTGTTAATATCCTATTATTTTCTAAATGTTGGCGGGAAAGATGTGGGCAAAATCTGGTGAACAATTTGTTGACCTTTTCTAGTGGAATGTGGGGAACTAATTGTTTTTATCAGGCTTCCCTCCCGCTGCGCCCCCCAGCCCCGCGCTCCCCCACCCCGCCCCCCCCCCCCCCCCCCACCCCACCCCACGCTTCAATTTGGAGACCTGCTCTTAATTTGCAGTCCCTTTTCCCAAATGATTTGCTTCTTTTCGGGTTGAGATTTATTTGACTTACATGGTATGGGTTTTATATTTTTGTAAATTATCTTTCTAGCATTTAGTGAAAAAATTACAAAGCTAATAGATATTAAAGTTTGATGCTGTTCTTATTGTATGTTTTTCTTGAATAGGTATTGAGAAATGGAAGCCCTTACCAGCCCAATTGTATGTTTTTCTTGAATAGGTATTGATAAATGGAAGCGCTTACCAGCCCAGCTTTGCCAGCCCTAATAAGAAGCATGCTAAAGCCACAGCAGCTACTGTGGTTCTTCAAGCAATGGGCCTTGTACCAAAGGACCTCATGGCTAATGCCACTTGCTTCAGGAGTGCCTCACGTAGATAGATTGAGGTTTTATATTAATCATTTCAGATAATTTTACTCTGCATCAAAATGTATTTCCTCTTTAATGTTGTAAATATTTGGCAATTTAAGACATTGTGTAAAAAGCAATCTGTACAAACATCTCCAGGCTTTGATTTTTGTACCATGGAAATTGTATTTAACCATACAGGGTTTTGGTATGTTTATATTGTTTACCTTAGTGATGTATTTGTTTAAGTGGCTAACATCCAAACGATTGTTTGAAGGCATCCGTAATCTTCAGTGTGGAATGTTAAATAACGCTTTTATACTGTATTTTGTACTATGATGTCAACTCCCCTTACTTATGGCTAGGCTGCTGTAACACTTGCCTGTAATCAGTGAAGGGCTGTGCACCTTGTACTAGTTCACAATGGGTTCTGCTGGACAGATACTGGGCCAGTGTTATTGAGGTAATCAAGCAAGATCTGTTCCACAGGGCTAACGCCACCGTATCCCCTTTAAATTTTGTAGAGGTTATAAAAAAAAGAAAGTGGTATGTTGTGTGATGATCAGCACTAAGTCCTGTGTTTCTGTCAAAAGCCACTTGGGCCATGAATGAGAAGGGAGTTAAAAAGAAGTCTGACTAGAATTTTACTGCAGAGGCCAAGTACATTTAGTATGGCATTGAGTTGTGATATAGTTTTACTTTGATGTGCATTTTGAACTTCAGCTACACCTAGATAGACGTAAAATGATAATTAAAATGCTGTAACCAACTTATCTAATAAAATTGGCACCCAGCCACTATTTTGTTGACTATGAGAAAGTTTAAGTTTATGTTAATTTTTAGGGTCTGATAGAATATTTCATGTGTATTACAGTGGTATTCATATGCTATGTCTCTCAACTTTATTTTCAAAAGCTTAAGGCCCAAATATAAACTTCTCTGGAATAAATGTGGTGTTTTATTTTCTGGATTACAAAGTGAACACATACTTCTTCACTACTGTTACTTCTTTACCCAATGCTTTGGATTTCTAAGCACTTTTATTTAAGAAAATTTGAATTATATATATACATGCACATAGCACAAATACCTACAAGAACATATTAAATACTACTTTGTCATGACAGCTGAGCATACTTTACAACTCTTAACCCTATTCTATATGGAATACAAAATACCCTTATCTGAGTTAACATGCATTAAAACAAGTAATATGTATTTTGAGAATAGAGGAATTGTAAACAGGTAGGAAAACAACTAAGGTGGAAGCGTCAACAATCAACTCAGTAGATACTGTCTACATTTGTTTTCTACCTTTATAAAACTAGAACTTGCTAATAACAATCCTAAGGAAATTGTTAAAGATAGTTTTGTCCTGATGCTCTCAATGGCATGAGATAATTGATACTAAGCCTCAATTTCCATTTGCAAGGAAACACTCAGTTTTCTACCCAGTTTATAATTAGGTTAATGGATCTAGAATTTTCATTCAAGGTTTTTGAAGTTTTTAAAAAGTTTATCTTCATATCTGAATATCTAATCAAAAGAGTAAAAACAAATGTTGATTTTGAAACCTTAACCCTATTTACTGCTTAGTGCATGTAATAAAAGTATTGTAAAAAGGTTAATGTTTGTAAACATTTGAGTATTTTTAAAGCTATATTCCTTTAAACTTCCAAAGTGAACTTTAAAGCCAAAGATATAAGAATCTTGAATTTCCTTGCTAGAAGGCTTTTTTCCTCAAAGATTCCTTTTAGGCTTACTTTGGTGTTCAGGATCTCCAATTATAAATGTAGTCACTCATTTCCACATGCCGTAAAGATGATTTCCCCAGTATCGGTGTTCGACTAAGGTGGTCCAGAGTTTTAGGGTGCAATCCACAGTTGGCAAGCTCCTCATGAACAGCCGCCTGTGGAAATTTGTATGCAAGTCAGTAAAAAGCATTGTCAGAGTCCTTGAACACTGATGAGTTTTTAAAATTACCATGGGCTCTTTGACAAATAGATGCCTTATTCAGTAAGGGCAAATTCATCGTTATCATTATCAATAGAAGCTCATCCTAAGAATTTTTGCATAATGACAGCATCCAAAAATAATAATTTTGGTTATTTTTATAAGTCTGGCAAACGGATAAAAACAGTTTTAAAGGTCTCATTACCTCTAAGTAAAAAGCTGTATGTCCAAAATCAAAGGCAGATATGTTGTAAAGCAACTACTTCAGTTTTAAAGCAAGTGTGGACACATCTAGAAACTGCTGGATCACATGAAACAAGCAGCTCATCCCTCCCCGAATCTAAGAAAAAGTTCTATAGGAAAAAAAGAGGCCTATGCGGCTAAATAAACACCCATAATTATTTATTTACCCCCGCCCCCGGAGTAAGTAAGCAGGCACTATTAGGTTCTGGATCTGAGAGGACAATGAAAACAACTTGCCTTTTGTTTGGCAAGTTCTTTAGTCAGTGTTGAATACAACAGCCTGAATTCATAAAATTTACCTCACTCACACACAAACTTTATAGTCATTATCCCTTCCCTCTTAGTAATTGTACTTGATAATATGAAGCAGTACAGTTTAATAACTTGAAACACCAGTTTGGTTCATCATAAATGACTTCCTCCATCCATCTAGTCTGAGAAAACCGCAACTAAATCTGTTTACCAGCTGTCTACTTACCTTATCCAGTACTTTATCCTTTGGTGGGCAGATATTAAATACAGCAGTTGGCTCATGTGTATACAGTCCTGCAGAAAATGACCCACTCTGTGAAGATCTGAGTAGCATAGTCACGGAATGTAGAGAATGAGGCATGATAGGACCTGTAATCTCCAAACTAAATTGATCTCTGTATCCAGAAGGAGCTTGTGTCTTCACGTTTACACTTCGCGCCTTCAAAAAAAATTCAAAGAAAATTATGGTCACCATCTCTCAAGCTTTTGTCCCTAGCTAAAAATGTGATCAATAACTTCTCATTTGGGTATTCCCCTCTTTAACAGTTAAGGAATAAAAGTAGTTCATAAGACATCAAAAGAATGTTACATGAGTAAAAAATGTTCAGTAATTCTGTTTCCAGCATCCTCTCCAAATTATGAGGCTGTCAATTTAAATATTAGTTCTAGAGAATGTAACTTTTTAATATGGTATCCTTTCTGATTTATTAATGCACTTTCAATGCATAATATTAGGAAAATAAAAATTAGATTCTGTTGCTATTACATTCAGCATATGTAACACGAAAATTACATGTGTAATTCTTCAACAATATGGATATATACTTATTCTTTTCACTTATCCATGATCCAGTGTTTGAGACCACCTATAATTTAACAGAACATTCTTGGCTCTGTTCTTTCACTGGTTATGAAAGACAAACTTTAAGAAAGCAACTTTTCCTTATGGCAATAATTCAAACATAACTTTTCATATAATTCCTTTGATAATAACTTTATATCAAGGAATTTTTTTACTGGGAGGGAAGAAAAAAAATATGCACCATGTAAAAATACCAAGAATTTATCCTATCAAAAAAGGAAAAGTATGTCTTTAAAAGCTAGGTTATGAGGATTAGTGTAGAATTTTTTTTTTCTTTTTATTACCTTAAGCATTTGCATTGTGGCACCTCGGAAAGCTATAGGTGATAAGAGGGTTGGTGGAAGTCCTGCCTGGGGACCTGAGGTAGCAATTAAACTCTTACAGTTGATCAAAAAATTTAGCAATGTAAAGGTATTTGTCCCCTTCACCAACACAACAGACTCAGGTCTGTGATCCATTTGTACTTCATGTATCTCTTTACGCCTGAACGTGACAATCAAGGAAACTGCAAATGCAAATCCCATACCAAAAGGAACAGCAGTTATCTTAATCCTGAATCACCTGGAACCCTCTTCCCCCACTCCAAACTGGAAATGCTCTTGCTAATCCTCTTCACTGCAATTATAAGGCATCTGAATGATCAAAATGATTTCTTTTTGACCATCTGAATTAGCTAGAAATTGATACCTAACAACTGATTTCTTCTCTAGTCAAAAATATGTTCCAGTCCCCCCACAAACTTAACAAAAATAGAATATTTTCACTTAAAAAGGTTTAATAATTGTTCATGGCTTTTTGGTATTTAGGGGTTTTTTAATGTCATGATGGAGTATCAGTTTTAATATCTTAAAGATAGTTTAAGATTATAGTTAAATAAAACTGTCAGTCAATATTACATTGCTCAAGGGAATTCCCCGGCAGGCCAGTGGTTAGGAATCTGCGCTTCCACTGCAGGGGGCAACTGGTCGGGGAACTAAGATACCGCATGCTGTGTGGCACGGCCAAAAAAAAAAAATAATTACATTGCTCACTAACTTAATTCAATGAAAATAAATTCTAGTTAACAGCAACTGAAAGGATACAGCTTGATAGAAAGTACATCTGGTTTTTTAATTTTATCTTGCACACCCATCTCTTCCAGCCAGGAAAAACTTTCTTCTTCATCCTCATCGCTGACTGCTTGCTCCCTAGGAAACTGCTATAGTTAGTCAGGGTTCCCATTTCCTAAAGCTGTTTCCTCTACACTGAATCCATAATTCACCAGATGATGTAAAAGGTTATTTTAATCACATACTCCCCATGTCCCAAGCTTGTTCCAGACGCTTTCCTCTTCTCATGGCCACTTTCTTTTATTAAAGGCAAAGAAAATTCAATACCTACGTGAGAAAAGAAAAATGTAACTATGTTTTCTTTAATCTGAAGGAATTAAACAGGCGTGCCCGACTTGTAGAGAGTATATATGAAAATGAGTTTTTACTCCTGATGTATTAAAGCAGTACTTTTCATGCTTTCTTGATGGCAGCTCACAACACACATATCTCCTTGAAACAAATGGTTCAGGACACTACATAGTCTCACTACATGTGGTACTCTTTCATCAAGTATATACTACTCTATTTCATTTTTTTATAAGGTGCTGAATGAGTCCACTAAGTAGATTTCATGATCCACTAATGAGTTGACCCTCTTTAAAGATCATGTTATTAAAAGGGGGTAGATAATTTGTATTATAAAAGAATTTCTATAGGAGTATATTCAGATTGGGACTTTCCAGCTTGATATATGTTTAGAGATCAGAGAAGGGAACACAACTTAAAGCTATGTACAATGGACAGCTTAATTAAACGCTGGAAAAAAATCAAAAAAGAAATAAAATAATTCTTAAAACAATTAGATAAAACTGGTAGAAGACAATTCAACTGCTAAAAGACAGTTCAAATTTTAGCTTTTAAGGAGTGTTTACTATATAGTGTGGTATTCTCACTTTAAACCTATAGTTTTACCTTCGTTTTTCATAGCTTCTCTTATACCTCTAGTTGTAGGAGAGATGAGAGCCGTGACTACATCATCTCCTGCTAATCCCGCTGCACGGAACAGGACAGTAAACTGATAGGTACAAACGTAGAAATAGGGGCAAAGTTTTGTCTTCAGCAGATTATACAGAGAAGTAAAGCTCACAGACCTATGAAGAAAAACATTTTTCTTTAGGCATTATTAAAACTAACTCAACATCTAAAATTTTTTTTGTATAATTTAATTTGATACTCACCTGATTTAAAACACAAATATTACAGATAATGGTCTGAATTTTTGCCATGACATAGAACTTGGCTTTTTAAAGGACTGAAATTGGTCACAGGACTCACTGATGACTTCTAAATACTTTAACGAATAGTGTTTACCATTTAAACACTAGCCATTTTTTCTTTAAACAAAACTTAATTGATAACTGGTTGCTCACTTTTTTTTTTTAATAAATTTACTTTATTTTATTTATTTATTTTTGGCTGCGTTGGGTCTTCGTTGCTGCACACGGGCTTTTCTCTGGTTGCAGCAAGCGGGGGCTACTCTTTGTTGCGGTGTGCAGGCTTCTCATTGCGGTGGCTTCTCTTGTTGCGGACCACGGGGGCTCTAGGCGCGCAGGCTTCAGTAGTTGCGGACCACCGGCTTAGTTGCTCTGCGGCATGTGGGATCGTCCCAGACCAGGGCTCGAACCCGTGTCCCCTGCATTGGCAGGCGGATTCTTAACCACTGCGCTACCAGGGAATCCCTGGTTGCTGACTTTTAATAAGCAGCTTCTACTGATGAGAAGGGAAGCAGCCATTGGCAAAAAGTATAATAACGTTAAAGAATTAGGTCTCTATATATTTATCAAACACTTATGTATATATTCCACAACTACGTAAAGAGTGAATAAGAGTTGGGAATTCCCTCCCCGTCTGGTGGTTAGTACTCCGCGCTTCCACTGCAGGGAGCACAGGTTCGATCCCTTTGGTCAGGGAACTAAGATCCCACAAGTCGTGCAGTGTGGCCAAAAAAATAAATAAATAAAAATTTTTAAAAAAGAGTGAACAAGAGCTAAAAAAGTAAACAATTAAAATTTTTTTTCTTTTTGGCTGCACCACGCAGCATGTGGGATCTTAGTTCCCTGACCAGGATTGAACCTGGGCCGCAGCAGTGAAAGCGCCAAGTCCTAACCACTGGACCGCCAGGGAATTCCCCAAAAGTAAACAATTTAAATGTTAGTTATTACAGTTTAAATAAAATAATTCAGAAGGACATAGAAATCCATCTACTACTGCTCATCTCCACATCATAAATAAAATAAGGAGAAAATACGGCTAAAATGGGTTGCACAAATTTTTACTAATCTTACCAGTCACTCATTAAAATGTGTTGCAGGGTTTCATCATTTGACCAAGGGTTTGTCTTTCCAGCCATTTTTCTGTCAGCTCCAATACGAGGGAACAATGGTAGCCAAGACAAGGCAGGGTGGAGCCAATAGATAAGGCTCTGCTGGAAGGCACAACGGAGCTCAGTGGAGAGTTTGGGATCCTAAAATACAAAGATGATATTGGACAGTTCTTGCCCCAGTAGAAATACAGAATTTAATTAAAAAGACACTGAATATACCAAACACTCATTCTCAGGATCTTTACTGCTTCCTGTAAGAAAGTGTTAATAACTGTTAACAAGGGCTAAAATGTGGTTTATTATTGTTTGGGAAAACCTTCCTTGCCAGCCATTACAGTCTGTTAAACCACATACCAGCAGGGACGCTTAGATGTAGATGGGAACATTCGTCTGGGTCTACCATCCTTGAGAACAGTGACTATCACTCTTTATCACCAGGGCAGGGGGGTGGGGTGTGTGTGTGTGTGTGTAACACTATATTCAACCCCCTCCCCTCATAGCACTGTTTCAAAAGTAGCCAATAAAAACCGATCATCCCAATCACAAATCATCTGCATCTATTTATCAGAAAAGATGTACCAAGGCCTCTTTCAGGTAATCTCTTTTAACCTGGTTTGAGTTGATGAGCTGCTTGAAAGTAATGCAATTACATTTCTCTAAAACCTTTCTAGCACTCATCAACTCTCCTAAATTTACAACAGACCATCACCCAGGTGGTAAGAATTAGTGCATTTAAAAAATACAGTATACATATGTGAGAAAACCAGTAAAATAACCAATCTGTCTTTGCAATCCTACTCCTCAATTGCTTTTCATTTCCTGATATTTTCTTTCTCAAAAGGCCTTAGAAAAGGATAGCGTAGTTCAAACACTTCCTGCCTGCAGCAGTGACTAATTCTCAGGACAGGTCTATAAATTTAACAGGCAGTTACTATATCTGATTTAAAAAACAGTATGAAAGCAGCATTTGGGAAATAAAAAATTTCCCAAGTCTCTGTGTCTTTAAATGTCAAAAGAAAAACTTAATGAAAGGAAATGTCTCTGATATTTTGCAGAGAAGTACATTTTACACTTAATTTGTTACTTTTAAGCATAGCTATTTTCTTACAGAATTACCTGTATACTTTGAGGCAAAGTAACTTCTGTTGCCCTACAATGCTGGATGACACCTTGAGCCTCTTCCTGTGCTTTCAAATGATCTGCCCAGGTAAAGGGTTGAGAAGAGGCGAAAAGGAGTCGAGTTTTAATACTCCAGTCCACAGGTAACTCAGTACTCTCTGAGGATGGAATATCAGATTCGGAGAATGATTCATGAGGAGTCTTTCAGAAAACAAAGAACACAAAAATTAGTAGAGTACCAAGGAAAAAACCCTTCAATCTGTAGAATTCATCAACTAACATACTCATGACCACTGAAATTTCAAAATGTTATGAATGGTACAATAAATAACACTGAAAATATACTACACACTGTGAAAGAGTCTGGAAAGAGCCACACTAAACCGTTAACAGTGATTTTATCTCTGGAAAGTGGGAATTTGTTGTTGAGGCTGGTGGAAGGAAAGGTTTCACTTTTTAGTTTATTATAGTTCTATATAGTTTAGTTACAAGAGACGTACTATTTTCACGATCATGATTTAAAAACATCTACTACTGATACTGCTATCAAAGCAGAAATCTTCCAAGTATTTTTTAAAAAGCACTTTTTAAGCCTCTAAAACTCTGGAACCAGGTCTAAGTTGCTCTTGCAGGTAACTTAGGTTGGGTTCTTAGAGGCCATATTTAAGAAGCATTTGCCGACCTCAAAAATTCCTCCCAAACCGTTTTGCTGTCAAATCAGTATTCTCCACGTTACAATGATTCTTCTAGATGACATTATTAAAAAATAACAAGGAAGGGGGAACTATTTCCAAGAGACCCGAAGGCCATTTATTTGCAAGGAAGGGAGACTGGGTCTTGGGAACTCTTCTAGCCTGCTCCCATTAGGACAATCTATGCATTTGTTAAACTATCACGAAAGCAGCAGCTGAGGAATGGAATCAAGGAGCGTTTCTGTGTGTGGTGGTGGTGGCAGGGAGGTTCAGTGATATACCACAGCCTGTGGAACTAATTTGGGGATTTGCAGTGAAGGATTAAGTTCAAAAAGCAGCTGAGCCTGGAGGCGTCGGCTCTGAGTGATGAGCTGGAGTTGTCACTACCTACAGAAGAGCGTGAAAACTGTTGGGGGCAGAAATAAAACCCACATCTACGCCTACTTTAGCATTGGTGCCATTATAAACATTACCACAACATACAAAGTCCTTTACCAAGGCTGATGCCTGGCACCTTTTCAACCCTGGTAGAGATGATCACTCAGGGCTCTCTGTGAAACTATTTTCCAAGTAAAACACTTCTGAGAAGTATACACTCATGTTATAAGAATATACACTCTAATGACATTTAAAAAGTGTTACCTGGGGTAATTCAGTAATGGCTGTTCTTTCAGGAATCTTCTCTTCCCATAGCAAATCATTTTCTTGATTAGAGTCTAAAAACTGAGGTTAAAAAATGGTCCTTTTAAATTATAAATGATGCTGGAGTTCGCTTTAAACATGTAGACCTTCACCTGGCATACAAGTTTCTCAGCAAGTGCAGGAATTCACGTGAGCGCAAATCAGTATAACAGAGTATTTCACTTCAGTTTTGTGCCTGAACTTTACTATCAAAATGGACCGGGAAAAGGGCAGGTGATTTGCGCAACTAAGAACTCAGTAACCAATAATCTCAGTTCAAAAGATCCAAAAGGTTGCGGGGTAAGACAAATATTAGTAAATTCTGACCCCATCAATCCTCAACATTCCCCCAACCCCAGAATAATTTTGAGCGCGTGAGAAGGCAGGCACTGAATCACGCAGGAAAGAGGGTCCTGTAACCTTCCCATCAAACGGTGGCCTTCCGGGAGTAGTGCCAGGATCACTCGGCGCTCTCTTCCCACTGATCTCCAACCCCCCACCAGACGGCTGCAGTCCAAACTCCCCCGCCGCGCGCCGGGCGGGGCCGCGGGGTCCACTCCTCAGGACGGGCCGGCCCCGCAAGTCCCGCGGCAGCTCGCGGAGCGCACTTCACGCCGCCCCGACCTCGCAGGGCAGCCACCCCCAAGGCTCAAGGCCCCCTGAGGCCGCGGGCGGCTTCAGCTTCGCGCCCATTTCGCTCCTGGAACGCGAGAACCCGCCATCCCTACTTCACAGACGAATCGACCCACGAACTACGAGAACCCCTCGGCTCCCAGGCACGCAGACACTCACCGGGCCCGGCGCCTCCTGCTGGCCGCGGGACGGCCCGTTGGGAGGCTCGGCGGCGGCCCGCGGCCGGTTGTCCAGGCGGGCGAAGGGGTTCCTTCGGGACGCGGTCGGGCCGCCGCCGCCGCCACCTCTGCCCACTGCCGGGAAAGGGCGGAGGGGCAGCCCGGCCGTCAGGGCGGCGCGGCGGGTCGCCGGCTCGGGCCGCTCCTCGGTCGGGGAGGCGGCCCCAAGGCTCCGGCCCCTTTTCCGTCGGAGCCGCAATGTCTCTGGCGGCCTTTTGAAACTGGGCGAGTAGCCGGGCACCGACAGAGCCATCACGAGCCGCGAAGGCCGAGGACCCGGCCCGCAGCCCCACAAGCGCTTCCCGCGCGCCGCGGCCCCGCCCCCGACGTGGCCCCGCCCCCACGGCGTCTCGCGGCGCGTGTGCCGTACGGCGCCCGCGAGGCTCCGCCCCCGGCTGTGTTCCTCCGAGACCAAGGGCGCGCGAGGGTCCCGCGCCTCGCCGGACGCCCCCTTGGCGCTCTGGTTGGGTCCTTGGCTGTAGTCGGGTCGCCGGGTGCTAGGTGGCTGGGAAGCACGCGGTCCTGCGCACCGGGATAGATGAGCGCTGTTCAAATCCGCAGCAGGGTGTGATGAGCCCCAGGCACGGCGCCAGGATGAAAACGAAACGTCACACTTGAGCTGCCCCTTCGATAAGCTTCCAGAGCGCAGCGGCGACGTCCAGAGCTGGAGAGAGGGGCCTGGGCCTCCTCCCCCTCCCCCCGAAACAGAGAGCCCCGACAGGAAATCAGCACGCCGGCTACGCAAGCGCAGTCTCCCGCCCCGCTTCCCAAGCATCGCCACTGCAGCCTTCCACGCAAACACTGCAGCGGTCACGGACGAGTTACCGTGATGCTCCCGTTCGATCCTGAGGAAACCCTGGAGTGAATGAATATTTGAAAAAAAATTTAGCTTTCAATGGGCTAGGTCCTTTGAGACTTGAAAATATATTCAAAGTATTAAATTACGACAGCAAAGGATGTTAAAGAAGGAAGGTGTTGAGAATGGAGTTGATACAAAATAATGTTATTTTGACATAGCAAAAGACTCCAACAGCTTTATCAGAGTAGCGTGGCTTCTGCTGAAAGCAGTTTTCTTCATGTAAAGAATTTTATAAGAGGCAAATATATAGGAACAATAATTTTAAAGGCTTTCAGAATATTCCCTTTAGATGTTAAATTTTAGAATTGTCTTGACCCGTCTGTACAATGTTTCCAAATACTTTTCAGATACTTCAGACTTTTCAAATACTTCATATAACTCTGAGCATCGTGTCTCAGCAGGAAAACGTGCTTAAAAACATAAAAACTTGCTTTTATCTTCCTTGACTTTTCTGAGCAATTTGCAAGGAAACTCTGGCTTCAATACTGGAAAAGGTTCATCCAACTGAGGTCTGAGAAAGAACAAAATTAAAATTGAACAACTTGCTTCTTTCTTCCTTGATTTTTCTGAACAACTTCCATGGTAACTTTTGCCTCGTATAGTGGAATGGGTTCATCCAACTGAGGTCTGAGGAAGAATGAAACTATTAGAAATGTCTAGTTAAAGATGGGTAGAGTACATAGCATGGTAGTTAACAGTTGCTATAGTTCAACTCTATTACTCTAAATCAAATTTGTCCATTAATATTTCCACTGTTGAAACCGGTTAAATTTTGAATGGGGAAAAATACCTATTTTATCCATTCTCTCTTTTTTGATAAACAGATCCAGCTGAAAAAAAAATTGTACTTCTTGTCAACCTGTAGGTTATTTCAAGTTGCTTTGGGAGGGGAGATGAGGATAAGCAAAGGGTGAGGTACAGTATGGAATGGAGTAAGGAAAACTAACGAACCACTTCTATCTTAGGGAATGCATACTGGTGTGTATACACTTCGAGAAATACTAAGGAGCAGCTATTTATCTAAGCAAAATAATAAAATATGGAGGCAAGAGGTGTACTGAGAAAGCTGAAACAAAAATGGGAATGCCCATTTTATCTCCTGGAGAATAGAAAAATAAACAAGAACAATGATTTGGTCATTTAGCATACCTAAAAACACCAGTTGATAGCTTGTCCATCACATCTTTTAAGATACGTAGCTGGAAAGACTGTTAAGGTGGCAACATAAAGGAGAGAGGAGTAAATAAAACCATTTGATAAGCAGAAGATACTAGGCAGGTCACCTATTTTTTTTTTAATAGAAATTCTGTAAGCTGTCATGTTTACCTCTAAAACAGGAAAATGGGGGAACTGATTTGAGAGAGGTGGTGACATAATAGAGCCTAAACTTCTAAGGACAAGAGATGAAAGAAGCCTAATGCCTGTCCTAAGTAATGACTAGTGTTATCCCAAATGGATGGTAACAGAATGGGGTCAGGGTTTCATTTTAGCGCCACTTATGTTATCTTTAGTTAAAAACAATTTTAGCACTTATATCTCTTACTTTGGGTGCACATTTATTTATTAAACCAGCTGATAAATACGTATGCAGGAAAGTTAATAATCTGTGTGTGTAATATATGCCACTAAGAGAATTAAAAAGCAGGGTAAAATTTAAAACTCTAGTCATTTACTTGAAATTATAATATTAGAACTGAGAGTCTATATAACTGCTAGTACAGGAGAATTATTTATGGCATATAATCACACAATTGGAAGGAGATTGCTATGTTAAATCACAAGCAGCAGCTGGCTCATGTGTGATGCAACTGAGGGGGGTGTGCACAAGTGAGGACTGAAGTCTGATTCAGGACTTTCGAAAATGTAAATTAGAAAATATGAACATAAGCTACTTTAAAAGGACCTAAAGAATACCGATTCACTTTTCACGTACTACAAATTCTCTTTCTGCTTCTGTTAATGAAATTGCCAGCAGTATGTGTAAGTATATAAATATAAAACATATATTTCTGATTTTTGAAAATTTAACATTTCATATGAACATGTCACGTTTCAGTATGGTCCATGGATTTGTCAAATAGGTTAAAATCTCATGGTGGGGAGAAAGGGGAGCAGTTGAGAGATTTAAGTTATTAAGTAACACAGGCAGAGCAGCCAGGCTACCTTCTGACATGAAAGACTCAAAACATACTAACTTATGTTACTTTTAATACATGGTCTCTGTCATTAACATCCCATGGTATTCTTGATAATTACAATGTTATTGAATGTGTCATTATTTAAAGTTGAAATTTAAAGAATTCTTTTAGAAAGTTAAAAATTAAGTTTATTTTCCAAATTTAATATGAAAATATTTAATCAGAAATACATTAAACACATACATTCACTACATTAAGGGGACGTTCTGGTTTTGAAATGTACTCTTTAAAACTCAACATATGCAGTATACTAATTAAATATTATTCAACTATTTGAAAGCTCTGTATTAAGTCTGCCATTGCTCTTAGAGGAGGCTGGCCCTTGTACACGTCACGCATATGTAACAATGCACATTTAATAAAAATAAAGAATGATATTCAGTGAGACAAACATACGGTTGTGCAAGTCTCTTTCTTCACGCACAATTATACTCTATTAAGTAATGAGAACTTATTTTTTATCCAACGTATTAAAGTTTTTACCAAATACAGCTGCCTTTAAAACAGGCGTCTTAGAAATAAAACATTTATTCTTAAGTTGACCCTGCTCTAAAGAGGTTTGGACCTTTCTTTTGGAACTGCTCTCATATTCTCAAGAAAACTTTTCATTACTTTTACCAAAATGGAATGATCGATTTCATTCACTAGATTTGTTACTGAATCACTTCCATTTAAAAAAATCAAACCCATCTTCATTTGATGAAGATTTCCTAGTATTGATATTCTTAAAAACACCCCACGTGGGACTTCCCTGGTGGTCCAGTGGTTAAGACTCTGCCCTTCCAATGCAGGGGAGGCAGGTTCAATCCCTGGTCGGGGAACCAAGATCCCACAAGCCGCGCGGCCAAAAAAAAAAACCCAAAAAACAAAAAAAACACCCCACAAACTCTTAATTTTGATAACTAAGATTATCAGGCATTGTCAAAATGTTTAACATAATGGCACCACCGTAGGAGTAAAGATGCAGCCTGTCAAGGTGATCTGTAATTTCCATAATGCCAGGTTAAAAACGAAGCACACTCTTCCATGTATCCTATAGTTTCTCATTCAGAAACGAGCAAGACTGCCTGGGTGTGATTCCTGTCCTGCCACTTGCTAGCTACATCCTTAGGCATGTACTAACCTTTCTATCCTTCAGTTTCTTTACCTGTGACATAGGGATAAAATAGTACTTAACTTTCACAGGGCTGTTTTAATATTTAAATAAATTAATACCTATAAAGCACTGGGAACATTGTTTGGCATGTTCAATGTAAGTTAGCTGCTATTATTATTAATTATTATTATCATCATTAAAGAACTTAATGACGAGAATACAAGGTAAATTTCAAGCCAGAAACTCAAGTCAGTAGAAAAAAAGGATATAAAGATACTTTCCCTGTTGTACATTTGACAAATTCCAAACTTCATCATTAAGGAAAGCCACCGTCGCTCCCTTGAGGAAAAGGCAGTGGCTATCTGGAGGATCCAACTTGGATAGAATGCACAAAGAATAATCAGTTGCTGTGAGTTTAATAGCAGAAGAATGATTGGTATCTTCAGCCAGAAAAGCTTTTACACAAATTAAATAATACCCAAATCACAAATAATCAGCACACACAAACTTTAATAATAATATGTATACTATACCGTTTTCTTTTCTAATGCATTGTCCAAAATGATGAAACAGCAAGGTCAAATGCAAGGCCAATCTAGAGGTGATGAAGCGGTAGTAGGTATATGTGTGCGGGGGTGCGTGTGTGTGAGAGAGAGATATTTCTCGTTGCTACTCACCAGTCATCTTCATGAGGAAGTTGGAAGATTGGTGAAGATTGGTACATGAGAATTATGGTATTTGCATATCAACCATGATAAAAATACTTGAATTGAATTTTGTTGAGAAATGTAACTTTGGAAGACAATGTGTGTATATATATATACACACACACACACACATATAGTAAATTATAATTTGAATAATTAGGAAATTGTCATAATTTTATATAGAAATGTTTTGTTAAGTATATGTCAACAAGAATGTTTGTTACTAAGGAAAAAAATCTTATTTGAAACACTATTAAAAAATTCATAAGTCACTACTTCAAAACCACTAAATAAAAGTTAAATGAACTCCTCTGCTAAGCACTATATTTCAACATTTGGCCAACAGCTAAAGTTAAAAAAAAAAAAGCTACATTTCTTTAAAAATAGGATATAATTCAGAATTTATACAAATTTAGCCCCACCTTGCTAAAAGACTTAGGCATTATTCTTTGTTAATTGCATCCTTTTGGTGTATCAGTAATGCTTTATTGTTTCTGATAATACCTGCAGGTTTTCTTCTGTTGTTACCCAGTGGCCTCCAACACCAAGAAGGGTGATGATATCATGTTTATGTGGTAGTAGTTGTAATTTTACAGTTGGTTCATCATCTTTATTATATAATCTCACTTACAAAGGAATTGTTTGAAGAGAGAGAGGGAGAGAGAGAGAAAATGTATTTTATAGTAATCTGATAAAAATTTATTCTTCAAACAAGTTCTCTTTACTTTTTAATATAGGTACAAGGAAGCATTTTGTACTCAGACACTTAAAATATATTTTTTGCATGAAAACTGGTCATACACTTTACTTTAGATCTAATTATAAGTGATATAACTAAAGATAAAAAGTCTATTTTAATTTGAAAATCAGGCAAGATAACATAGCACATAACTAAGTCTGATAATTTCGATTATAACATTGATAGCTTAATACTTTGGGAAAAGTTGACTTCTGTAAGAGTAAGGAACTCAGATTCAAGACAGTCATACTGGGACTTCCCTGATGGCGCAGTGGTCAAGAATCCACCTGACAATTCAGGGGACACGGGTTCGAGCCCTGGTCTGGGAAGATCCCACGTGCCGCGGAGCAACTAAGCCCGTGCGCCACAACTACTGAGCCTGCGCTCTGGAGCCCACGAGCCACAACTATTGAACCCATGTGCCACAACTACTGAAGCCCGCGCGCCTAGAGCCCGTGCTCCGCAACAAGAGAAGCCACCGCAATGAGAAGCCCGCGCACTGCAATCAAGAGTAGCCCCGGCTTGCCGCAACTAGAAAAAGCCACGTGCAGCAACAAAGACCCAATGCAGCCAAAAAAAAAAAAAAAAAAAAAAAAAGACAGTCACATTTTGACATAATTATTGAAATGTCCATTTGAAAAGTTAATGAAGTATACATTCACTTCCACTGAGAGATTGTTCTGAGTTAATTTCGAATCTTGAAAATACTGGCTAAAAAGAAATACATATGGTCATAGCTGTATTCATTACAATTCTTAGGATAGAAGATAAATTCTAACAAAGTATAAACAGAATCCCTTTGCAGGCTTGTGAAACCTGTTCTTTAGGTGTGATGGCACTACCTAATAGTGTGAAGATTAGGTGTTAAATAGATATTGGTTAAACTACAAAAGTTCAAGCAAGGTGAAAATGCAACAAAATTCTGTGCGCTTTCCAAACAGGGACTGCAGAAGTCTACCATCCAATAGAGGGCAGCCATACATAGCAGAACTGACTAATTAAGCAGCTGGCTGAGACCTGAACTAATCCAGGAACCACTGAGGAGATCATATCTGCAGATTTCTTGTAGAGATACTTAAAGTCCAATGCCTACACTTTAAAAGGCAAGCATGTTCTCTCTTCCAGACAGTGCTTACAATGGGAATAAAATGAAGAAGCGCCAATTTAAATAGAAAAGTTCAAAAATAAAAAAACCCTAAATATCAATTTAATAATATATAAATAAATATTTCCTGGTTATATATTTTTTTCCCAGGAATTCTCCCATCACAATATAAAAACTACAGAGACTACTGATTTAGTAAAGTACCCACCTCCAGCATCTAGGACAATATCTACTCCAAGGCCACCTGTTTCTTCTAAACAGCTTTCAGCAACCTGGGCTTTCCCATTGGACACATCGATCACTCGGGCTGTAAAGGACAGGAAGTCAGGCAATCTGTATGTGATCAACACAACTCAGAGAAGAAGAGATAGAAAAGCAAATATCTCTTCTCTGAAATGAATTAAATGGTTGAAGCAATTACTGAATCAAATTATACTTTTTCTCATCTAACCAGTATTGCTAAGGATCAATTTAAATGAAGGAACTGGTATATTCAATAAAATAAAAATATGAGCATTTTATGGATAATGTGTCCCAACGTTGGTCTGTTGACAGAGAGGATTGTTCTTTACAGCTAAAGGATATTTTGCCAGAACTGAGAATCTCTAAACCACAGAGGTACATATATGTGAAGATGTGGACTGAAAGATTAAGCAATTTCTTAAGTATGTTCAGATTTAATAGAGTTTAGAACTAAAAAGTGCAAAGATATATTTATGTGATTTGGTACTTCTCTGTTAGAGGCTGTTTTAACCTTTCTCAGTCATAGAAATCCCAGCCCACACCCGCATCTCCCGACTCTGCCCTCCAAAACAAAAAAAATATCCCAAAGGTGAAAAAAACCCCAGGATTATTTTAAGCAGGGTTAGTAAAAATAAACTAATTTTAACTGGTTGCTTTAATGTATTAATAGAACAAGCCAGTGAGAGAACTAAAAAAAAAAATCTCAATTTGAATTGGCAAACGAAGACACATGTTTATATTTCATTTTTGTATCTTTTAACACCTTCTCAGTAAAGAGAATTCCTCTCAGAGATTCTCCGATTGGAGGTGTAGTGCAGTAGTGACTGAAGTCTCAGGGGATGGAGGTGAGGGTGGGGGGACTCGAGGAAAAGGGGGCTGAAGCACCTAAGAAGGGCAGGGTTAACCAAGAGGAAACTGCTCCCTCCAACAATACTATTCATGCTCCCCACCCCTTACATTTTCAATCTCTCTTTTTCCTTTTTTTTCTTATTTTCCTCCTTTCTCCAGCCCCTGTTTTAACCTTCCTTCCATTTCTTGGTTATCTCTGCCAGAAGCATAACATAACCATGGAAATAACACAGGCTTTACTATTAGGCAGGCTTGGGTTCAAATTCCATTCCAGGCCTAGTGGTACATCTAGTGGTACATCCTTGGACAAGCTGAATTCTGAGATGCTGTTTCCCAGTTAGTTGACACAGGGTTGTTGAGGATTTAAGGAACTATCATCCATATTAACACTCAATGAACCTTACTTTCCTTCCTGCCTGCCCTTCACTTACACTCTGCTCTTCTTTTCTCTTCATCTGTTAAACTCCAATATTAATTCTGTTAACTCCAGTCTATAAAATTCCATTCCTATCTTTCTTCTCTTCTTTTTCATTTTTTCAATCTCTATTTTCTTTCTCCTTTCCATATTCATCGCTATTCGTATAGGTTCAATCTTTTCAAGAGCTCCCCAGCCTCTACCATGTCCTATTTATCCTAAACTATATCTGACCTGGGTTTCTGTGTAAGTGGCTCATCTCCCTTCCTAGTGTATCACAGGAAACAGACAACTTTAGAGGTATATCACTGGGTAAAAGAGGTTGAGAAACATAAAAAGTGATGCAAAAATATATTGATTTATTGACTAAAACCAAAGAGGCATCAGGTGTTTCTCAACTGTGTCAAAGTTCACCTAATTCAAACTTGGGTGAGTTGGTAACAATGAGGCAAAGAAGAAAAAACACTGAAAAATGTAGGTTTAAAAAACAAATCATTAAAATTTAAACTATAACTTATGTAAACTTGGACTTAGCACAGATACTAAGTGCATTCTTTAAATGACATGCATTTGGCATTTTGCAGTTTGTTCTACAAGTGCAGTTTTTAAGGTGATATCTCTTCAAAATTTTATGTTTTAAAGTCTGTGTTGAGTACTATTACCCACCTATAGAAGGCCTAAATCTTTCAAGACACTGCTTGTCTTCAAGGCTGCACGCTGTTGAAATCACTTTGGCTCCTCTATGGTGTGCTAACTGAATAGCTATTGTTCCAAGTGCCTGTGTGGAAAAAAATACACGATGGTGTTATAGATATAGGTCAGAGGCCGTATCTAATTCATTTTATAGGTTGTTTAATAAAGTGTAATAGTTTAGTGCTACTTCAGTATATTTTAAAATGTTGTCTGATAGAAAAAGAAAAAAATACGGATAAATTTAGAAGTGGAAACATTTGATACACTCTTCCTCAAGAGGGGTGGTGGAAAAGCTATGTGTGCCACAGACTCCCAGCCAGTCTGACTGAAAGCAGCACACAATTTCAAGGACAGAGGCCTAATTCAGAACACGGCCTTGGAATGAGAAAAATGAGCCATTAAGGGCCTTGTCAGCATAATGTACTATGCTAATTATATAATATCAATACATATGCAAGTCCAGCAACCTCAACTTCAAAAGTTCCATCCTTTTGCTGACCTGTGGAGTAAGTTCAGGGAAACACTACTATCCTGATGTAGGACGTAAGGATGAAGCCAGTGCTGAAGACAGTTATGCCTTTTTTTCAATGAAAAGCAGGGGAAAAAGCATTTTCATCAACAGCCAGTTAGAAAATAAAACTATAAAATCACCCCAAGTTTTGTGACATTTTTAGATTATATTTTATGTAATCTCTTTTAGTATCTTGAACTATATTTTGAAGATGCATGTAATATGTTTAAATTAGCACAGTTTTGATCTTGTGTGATCTATCTATAAATGCAACACCTTAATCACATAAGTGTTAAGTATGAGGGAGATGATACAAAATTGGCAGGGAGTCCTGGGGTCTGGCTTCAAAGACTATGAGCTATTTCAGGCTTTGTGTAACAGACATGAATAAAAATGGCTTGTCTGCTTTTTTAAAGTACTAGCAGATTCAAAGTAATAAGAAACTAAACACAGTAATGCTAACTTTTATCTCCTTGATAAAAGCCGCTTATTTTAGAAAATGGGAGTTTGGTAAAAGTATCAGTGAATAAGCTAACTGGCAACAAATTATATTAGCAAATGGATGGCCCCTTTCTCAATTCCCTAAGTTTATTTGTATTTTGGTCTGTTTCTTAACAAAGCCATTAGCACCTACACTTGCTCCGTCCATTATCAGCACTGACTTTCCAGGAGAGAGATGAGAAAGATAATGCAGAGCTGTATAGGCTCGTACTCCATCCCGGATGGTTCCAGCCGCTTCTGTCCATGTAACTTTTTCTGGTTTGTGAACTATCACAAAGAACAAGAGGAAACAATCTGTTAGCAAGTCCCGTGAGACCTGCTTCCTGGATCTGTTTCCCTCCATCTCTGCTCCCACCATGGCCCTGGTCCAAGCCTACTTCTAGTATCTCTCACCTACATTACGGTTTCTCTGCTTCCATTCTTACCCATGCATACTCCACTTTCAGCATAGAAGTGTGTGTGTGTGTGTGTGTGTGTGTGTGTGTGTATTTTTTAAACGCTTTATTGTTAAAGTAAAACATATGCAGAAAAGTACACGAAATAAAGTACAGCTGGATGAATAAATATAAAGCAAGTAACCACCATCCTGGTTGAGAGAGAGAGCACAGCCCTCACGCCAACAGCCTCGCCTCTCCAGCAGAGACGTTTTTGAAAAAATTGAGATATAATTGACATCAGAGGTCACCACCATTCTAATGTATTTTCTAATTCACCTTCATAGTTTAATAACTCAAGTATCCATTCCTAAACAATATAATTTTGTTTTGCCTGTTTCTGAAATTTATCTAAATGCAATTGTACCACACACATTTTTTCTATCTTCTTTTTTTGCTGAATATCGTTTTGTAAGACACATCCTTTCTTGTTACATGTGGCTATAGTATAGTGCTTCCGTTTTTGATGTCTTATGGCAACATCTGATTTCATAGGATGGATTGGTTATCCACTCTCCAGTCAAGGAACATTTGTGTTTTTTCCCATTTTTGGTAGTTAAGCATTCTTAACTAAGAATGCTCTTGTATAAAAGTTACTCTTACACTGGTACACAGGTTTTCTCCAGGATATTTACTGAGGAATGGAAATCCCAGCTCCAGGATATATTACCTTCGACTTTATATTTCCAAAGTGGCTGTATGAATTTACTCTCCCACAGCTGCTGTTGTGAACATCCTTGTCAACCCTGGTATTATATATTTTTGCCCATCATATGGATGTGTAATGGTTTCTTACATGTGATTTTACTGATAATTTGCTTTCCCCTGACTACTAATGAAGTTGAGTACCTTTCCGTGTTTGTTGGCCATATGGAATTCCCTTTGTGAAGTGACTGTTCAAGTGTTCTATCAATTTTTCTATTGTTGTTGACTTTTTCTTATTGATTTGTAAAAATTCTTAATATATTCTAGATGAGTCATTTGCTTGTTTATGTGTTGTAATTATTTTCAACTTTATGGCTTCTCTTTTCAATCTCTTTAGTGGTGTCTTTGAAAAATAGAAGTGTCAGAATGATCTTTTAAAAACATAAATAACATCCTAACACTTCTTTGTTTAAAATTCATCAATGGCTTTCTATTGCACTTGGAACAAAATGCAAACTCCTAGTATACTGTAATTTAAGCCATATTAGCTTTATATTTTCTGACCATTAAGCTGCTCTTTAATATGTTTATTTAATTTTTATTTTGTTTTTATGTTGTACATTGAATGTGATTTTTTTCACAGTATAGGCAATACTTTCTCATTTTACCTATAATCAAGTTTATAACACTTTCCACAGTCTTTACCAGGACTATTTTTCCTCTTATGTCAATAGACGCAGATGGGTTAGCATGGCCAGTCAGCATGGAATTTACCAACTAATTAGTGCCATCTAGTGGGGAAGCAAAGCATCCAAGCACATGATGAAAATGTTCAGACAGACAAGCAAGGCATTAAAAGAGTAAAACAGGGGATATCTCACACAGTAGTTTATTCCTTACCAAACTCGAGATAGTTATTTTCCCACTTTTACTGATTATGAAATGGGGTTCAGGGTAATTAATTTGTCTGAGGCCACAAGTTTCAAAGTCTGACTTTAAAGCCCATCTACTCTAACAGTGCATGTTCAATCTATATAAAATTTATTTATATGGAATTTTTTGGGAACATCTTTCATCATAAGGATTGGGACTACCCATATTTTCATTAGGAAATCAAAAATTCAGGGCTTAAAAAATTCTAACAGTAATAAAACTACATTTAAGATTGCAGAGGCTTTAAAATTACATGGTTGGACATGGTTTAACGTTGAGATCCTTGCTTTTGTGTTAGGTGGTACACAAGTGTTTATTATGTTATAAAAACTAAGAAAATAAATAGAAGAGAGCCATGTATGGATCAATAATAACAGTATGTCAGAGCCCAAGAATTACAATTTCAATTCTTTCTACCTCAGGTCCAAAGGAATAATGCTGAAAATGTGTGCCAATTTTTTAAAAATTTAACTTTTATTTTATATTGGAGTATAGTTTAGTCACAACATTGTGCTTGTTTCAGGTGTACGGCAAAGTGATCCAGTTATACATATACATATATCCATTCTTTTTCAAATTCTTTTCCCATATAGGTCACCACAGAATACTGAGTAGAGTTCCCTGTGCTATACAGTAGGTCTCTGTTGATCATCTACTTTGTATGTATCAACAGTAGTGTGTATATGTTAATCCGAAACTCCCAATTTATCTCCCCACCAACTTTTCTCTTTGGTAACCATAAGTTTGTTTTCTAAGCCTGTGAGTCTGTTTCTGCTTTGTAAATAAGCTCATTTGTATCATTTTTTTAGATTCCACATATAAGTGACATCATATGATATTTGTCTTTCTCTGTCTGACTTACTTCACTTAGTATGATTATCTCTAGGTCCATCCATGTTGCTGCAAATGGCATTATTTCCTTCTTTTTTTATGGCTGAGTAATATTCCACTGTATATATGTATCCCACCTTCTTTATCCATTCCTCTGTCAATGGACATTTAGGTTGCTTCCATGTCTTGGCTATTGTAAATAGTGCTGCAATGAACATTGGGGTGCATGTATCTTTTTGAATTATGGTTTTCTCCAGATTATGCCCAGGAGTGGGATTGCTAGATCATATGATATTTCTATGTTTAGTTTTTAAGGAACCTCCATATTGTTCTCCATACTGGTTGCACCAATTTACATTCCCACCAACAGTGTAGGAGGATTCCCTTTTCTCCACACCCTCTCCAGCATTTATTGTTTGTAGACTTTCTGATGATGGCCATTCTGACTGGTGTGAGGTGATACCTCATTGTAGTTTTGATTTGCATTTCTCTAATAGGTAACCATGTTGAACATATTTTCATGTGCTTTTTGGCTATCTGTATGTCTTCTTTGGAGAAATGTCTATTTAGATCTTCTGCCCATTTTTTGATTGGGTTGTTTCTTTGACATTGAGCTGCATGAGCTGTTTGTATGAAAAATAAAATCAGAATGGCTTGAGAACTGAAAGCACAAAAGAGCTGGAAGAATTACTCAACTTTTTACCTTTGTCCTCAATATTCTGAAACAAGATTAATAAGACATCTTTTGGGAGTTGTTTGGAGACTGGTTCTTTGGTTTGGTAAAAGAGCTGACTTACTAGAAGGTGACTGAGTTGTGAGCTTTTACTTAAAAAAATCATCAAATAATTAATAGGAACTAAAATAGTCGTGGTGAACTAAATTATTTCTCCCTGCAAATCTTCAGGGAACATACTGAAATTATTTTCTCTTTCATAGAATGTTAGAGCTACAGCAGAGATTAGAGGTTATCTAGTTTGGCATCCTTGTTTATAAACAAAGTAAAGTGTGCCCAGGTCTTGCCTAAAGGTCATGCAGTTAGTGGTCATTCTTCTTTTTTTTTAATTTGACGTAGTTGATTTACAATGTTTCAGGTGTTAGTGGTCATTCTTAAAGTACTTCTGTTAAAGAAACATTTTGTTGTGTTTCCCTTCTCAAGGAATATCTATCAATAGAATTGCTTCCTCTGTATATGTTGGTGGATTTGGGGACTATAATCCTCCTGATTTGTAGGAAAATAAAAGGTCATTTGTGTGGTTCTCTTGTCTTAGATTAAACTTTATAGCTAGAAAATTTTGATGTTCCAGTTTGCTGTTCTTCTTCTGGTCCATCTTATAATCCTCCAGTGTTCAGCAATGCTTAAAGAAATGGATCTTTTTTTTTTCTTGGTTTGTTTTTTCAAGAGTTAACTTTCTATAACAATTTAGTTTACTTTGTCAAAACTCAAGCCTAGGAATCCAAACTAAAGGTTTTAGTTGACTCCATATTTATAAGGTTCTCAAAAGAACAGGGACAATAAGGGCCCAAGGGGGACTTCCCTGGTGGTCCACTGGTTAAGAATCTGCCTTCCAATGCAGGGGACGCAGGTTCAATCCCTGGTCAGGGAACTAAGATCCCACATGCCACGGGGCAACTAAGCCCAAATACTGCAACAACTGAGCCCGCATGCCACAACTAGAGAGAAGCCCACATTCCACAACTAGAGAGGAATCCGCGCAACGCAACAAAAGATCCCACGAGCCACAACTAAGACCTGATGCAGCCAAAAATAAATAAATAAATAATTTTTTTTTTTAAAAAAAAAGGGCCCAAGGAAATTCTGGGATTAAAAATAGTAGAGTTTCCCATAAAAGAGACAGCAGCCGTCCTCAATTTTCAAACTGCCTTATATCAAAATAGTCATGGATCAGAGATTTGCACTGCATGGTACTTGGAAGTGAGTTTTATCTTTCAAAGGAAGATACGTAGTTGGCTCCATATGTAGGCTTAATATATATATAAATAAGCACAGGCCTCAGATTTCTGGAAAACTGTCTTTTAAAGTTAATTTTTAAGGGACTTCCCTGGTAGCGCAGTGGTTAGAAATCCACCTGCCAATGAAGGGGACATGGGTTCGAGCCTTGGTCCGGGAAGATCCCACATGCCGCGGAGCAACTAAGCCCGTGCGCCACAACTACTGAGCCTGCGCTCTAAAGCCCGCGAGCCACAACTACTGAGCCTGCGCGCCACAACTACTGAAGCCTGTGTGCCTAGAGCCCGTGCTCTGCAACAAGAGAAGCCACCGCAATGAGAAGCCTGCGCACCGCAACAAAGAGTAGCCTCCGCTCGCCCCAACTAGAGAAAGCCTGCGCGCAGCAATGAAGACCCAACGCACCCAATAAATAAATAAATAAATGAATGAATGAATAAAATTTAATTAAAAAATTAATTTTTAATAAACAAGAAGGTATTAGTTGGAAATTTTAGACATAGTAAATGTCATTAATTTAAATATAAATTACTTAACAATTTATAATTTCAAAAATGAAATGCCAAAGATTTCCTAGCCTAGTTCAAGTTACTATATAGACTCAAATGTACAAATTTACTATTTTTAATAGTCCAAAATCCAAATTGGCCCACATGGTCTGATTAGCATTTATATCATTCAAGAAAGAACTTAGGAAAAATTTTAATAAAATAGTTCAAGAACACAAAAGAATGTATGATGACCTATAGATAAGATATGAAGAATAACCTGAATCCCAGCATAAGGAATAGCCGACTGGCAGTACCACTGTAGTCCCGTGGATCTACTCTGATCACATCCTCTTTCCTTGCCCACAAAGGTAACTTCCACATGACTTTTCATCCCTACCTGTTCCTTATATCCTTAAATAACACATGCGTAATTAAACTTTGTATGTTTTTGAACTTCATAGAAATAAAATGGAATCACACTGTTCGTATCCTTCTGCAATTTGCTTGCTTTTTTCACTCAGCACAGTTTGTGAGGTTCATCCATCTTGATATGTTTGACTGTTATTTATTCATTTTCACTGATGAGTTAATTAGAAATATCTTTAGTTATCCATTTTCCCATGATGAACATCTGGGCTGTTTCTCTTTTTATTCCACAATTACAAACCATGCTACTATGAACTCTTGTGCATGTTCTACTGGTACACATCAAGCTTCTCTGGTATATGAAAGTACCAGTGGAATTACTAAGTCTGAGGTGTTAATACATCATTACCTTTATTAGCTCATGCTAAGTTATTTTCTAATGCATTTGTACTAATTTACACTCCCAGTGCATAAAAGGTTCTACTGCTCCACATCCTTGCCAACACTTGGGATGGTCAAACTTTATAACTGTCAGTCTCATGGATGCATAACGGTATCTCTAAGTGCTTTTAATTTGCTTTCCCCTGATTACTAAGGAGATGCAGCATCTTTTCACTATAGTTTCATGAAGAGTGTCTGTGTTTATACATTTATTCGTTTAAATTTAAATATTTAAGAAGTAAATTACTGTAAGAAAATTTTTAAATTAACATTTAAGTTACATTGAATACTGGTCAAAAGATATTAGCAACAGAAACAAGAATAAGTGTTTTTGAGTCTTTCCTGACATCTAGACATGTATTGTCTAGATTTTATACATTTAAAAATTTCAATTAATAACCAAGAATAAGAAGTAAAAAATTCTGGTTAGTGATATAATTTCAGAGCCAAGGGAGAAATGGCTTTTCAAACCTCTTACCGTGAGCAGTGTAAGGGAAACTTAAAGGTCTAAATACTGTTTAGTTTGAAAATGAATTTTATGGATACAAAATATAAGCTAGAAGTAGTCATATAACCACCCGATAGTTATTTCCTAGGTACACTCACAGCAGATGCAAATAAATCATACTGTTACTAAAAACCACACACGTCTGTGAAATAAGGCTTACGTGAGTTCCAAAACACTGGACTACCACATACCCAAGTAATGCTCATGTACTCGAACAGCTTCACAAAGTCCAGGGTCTTCAGAATCCAGGGGTAAAATTCCTGAAAATTAAAACGAGAAACTTAAGGGACACAAACCAAAAATGAATTCACCCCTAATGAGATGCCAGTAAGCATTAGTCTAAATTTTCCTCAGTGGAATTTTGAGGAAGGTTCCAGTACTAGTGTGGAGAAGGGAGAGATTTCAGAAATAAGGAAGGGAAGTAGTTTATTTTCTGATACGAACAATATAATACCTGTACTACCTTTCTTTTTCTTCCTCTTCTTTCACCTCTGAGTGATGATAAAGACGATGGCTGATGTACAGAACAAAGTCAGAGTCCTGGGGGCATCTGTGCTCATCATTAAAATTGTCCCTGATTCACGGCTCCCTTCCCAGAGTTTGGTTCTATAGGATAGTGAGGTATGCTTCCAATAAAATCCCATTTTCCCCTGAGCTACTCTGATTTTATTTTTGGTCTCTTACAAAAAGGATCTTGAATAATACAATGTCACTGACTTCTTGGGCAGATAATAAAGATAAGACAGAAATAATAAATTCTCAAAGAAAATACCCAAGTCAAAGGCAATTGTGTTAAAAGCTGATGAAAACTTTCCTATAAATTTATTTTTAACAGCTTCAAGCATGCTGTAAAGCTATACATTTTCTAAGTCTATATGATTATTTTCCTATGAAGATTTTCTACAGAGAAATGGCAATTTCAAAGACTACTACTAAATGCACACTTTATATTTGTTTGTGTGAATGTCTAGGACACAAGTATAAATATATATTTTTGCAAAATGGTATTAACTATAGATTAAAAAAAAAAACCAATAAATTAAATGTCTCCAGTAAATTTTTAGTTTTACAAGGGTAGTAAGGGAGCAGCTCTATACAATTCAAGTCGGATGTGGAGAGAAGAGCTTCTATATAGCCAAGTCAGTCAGTAGTCTTCAAGCAGATGGATTGTGACTTTTCTTTTCTCTGGAGTCTTCAGTCTAACTATAGACCAGGGTCCTGTCAGTGAAGGGCTGCACCAAGGACAGCAACAACTATGGTCATCTTTCTATCATATCTACAGCCAGATATTGAAAAGTTTTAAACGTTCTGCTATTGCGATCAAAATCCCAATTCTCTTCATCAATGGATATTTGAGAGTAAATTCCAAAACTTAGGTAAGTACTTGTATATGAAGCAAGGTCACACTAAGCATCAGCAATTGTATAGAAAAAAAAAAAAAAGAAACAACAGTAAGACAGAGGACTTGAAATAGGACTAGGACCTATAACTTACCAGCTACTTCATCACCTGGTTGAAAGAATGATACCTTGCTTCCAACTAAAGAGTGGAGAAAATTAATAATCATTATTTTGAGGTTATTAAATATAACTGAACGATTAAAATAAATTTTAAAAGCCATGGATTAATAAAAAGTCACTAACTCAGAGAAAAAGTCAAGAACTTCTAGGACATTTTGATAGTCTGTAAGGACAGTAGGATAGAACATGTCAAATCTGGATTCTCTACAATATCTGGGCCATGTGGTTGTTGACACCGTAGAGCAGGATGTCTCTCCGTTCAGCTAAGGATGAAGGAATAAAGGAAAATAATCCACTCCACAGCTCTTATGATGATTACACTGGATATACTGGGTTCCACCCCTCCTGAGGCTAGTCCAATCTGTCATTGTTTGAGTTGTAAAATCTCTGACACACAATGGGAATTCTGGTTAGAGTCACATATGAACTACTTTGATTTGGGATTATGGAAATAAGTTCAGAATGGTGCCAAGAAATTTTGGGGACTATACAGAAGTGATAGTTACATTTTCTCTTTGTGTGTAGAGAAAAGTCCTCCACCATCAGTCAATTCTTTAGAATATTTTTGTTCAAATAGTTACAAAAGGAAATGGGAGGAAAAAACCCAAACCTCATTGAATGCCTACTTGTGCCCAGAATTTTAGCGTGTTATCACATTTAATCTTCATGGCATACCCATTAAGTACCTATTATTACTCCTATTTAACAGACAAGGAAACTGAGGTGCAGCAGTGAAGTAAGGTAGAGCCTGAAATCTGGAAGTGGCGCCTCAGGCTGGCTCTGTCTGCAAAAGGGCCCCAGTTTGCTGCTTCTTTGGATCTCTTCTGTACCATTATCCCCCAATATTTTTGGCTTCTGTACTTTTCTTTTTCCCTCCTGCTGAGGATTCTTGTCTACCTGAAATCACCCTGATCCTTTTTTCTTGGCTTCCTTCGTACTCCTCTTAATTGTCCTTCAAACAGTGGCATTGCCAAGGGTTCCATGCTGTCTGTCTCCTTCATTTTGACTCTCTCCCTGGATGAACTCATCACCCTTCTATAGTTTCAAACACAACCTAAAGTTGACAACTTTCGAATGTAACCAGAATCTTGTAAATCATTTCCTGCTTTTACCTGTTTTTAATTTCCCTGTTCCAGTCAATTATTAAGTTCTGCTGGATTTACTTTCTCAGTATTTATTGAATACATTCACTACCTCTGCCGCCACTGTCTAGGTTATGGACTTTGTCATTTTTTCTTTAAATTAATTATTTATTTTTGGCTGCACTGGGTCTTCGTTGCTGCGCACAGGCTTTCTCTAGTTGTGGCGAGCGGGGACCACTATTCGTTGCGGTGCGCGGGCTTCTCATTGAGATGGCTTCTCTTGTTGCGGAGCATGGGCTCTAGACGCGCGGGCTTCAGTATTTGTGGCACGTGGGCTCAGTAGTTGTGGCATGCGGGCTCTAGAGCGGAGGCTCAGTAGCTGTGGCTCACAGGCTCAGTTGCTCCGTGACATGTGGGATCTTTCCAGACCAGGGCTCGAACCTGTGTCCTCTGCATTGGCAGGCGGATTCTTAACCACTGCGCCACCAGGGAAGCCCCATGCCGTTTCTTGCCTGTTGGTCTACTACCCAAACAGTACTCTTGCCTACAGCCTGCTTTGCTTCAAATCCACCCTTCTTATGGCCACTCTAATACTCTCTCTACAACCCAATCTGAGATAGGAGGCTCATCATGGGTCTGGCCCTTGCCTACCCTCTTGTCTCATTTTTGGGGGGGGGAAGGAATCAGTGTTCCTATCATCATGAAAAGATTCTGTTCAATATCTTTTATTCTATGATCTCTGAAGGAGAATTTTCTTGACGCAGTGGTTTTTTTCTGCCAAGTACCTTGACTATGACTCATGCCCAGAACTTAATTTTGCTCTAGTAACACCGAACTCCATAATTCTTACATACATCACATTATTACCTGCTTCCGCATCTTTGCTCATACTATCTTCTCTGCTGAGTGCGATTCTTGGAGAAGAATTCTCCTCCTGCCCACCCCTTACTGTCTGGCTAACTTACTCCAAGAAGCCTTTCCTGTTTCTGCTGGCTGGTTAGGCACCTCTCCTTGGAGCTTTCAGAATGAATTTGCCTATACATGTTTGTTTGCCTCTCCCCTAGATTGTGAACTCTTGGAGGGCAGGGACTTTGTCTTATTTATCTTCACATTCCAAGCACTTTGCAAGTGCTCATGAAATGATGAATTAAAAAAATGAATGAATGAATGAATGAATAATTGATTGATCATCTTCTGGCTATTGTAATTCTTATTTTTATTTTCGTACAATCCAAGCAGAAGAAAGGAGAGGGAATAAAATTATGATTTAGTTATGTTAGAAGATTACATTAAGAGTATCAGATGTATTATAGATTAAATTTACAGGTGAAATTCAAATAGTCTAACCCACATGATAATGCTCATTCATCCACTCACATATGCAAGAAGAGCAACCATAAAATGATTGATCATAAACTATTAGCAGAAAATATGAACACTACGTTTATTCAGAAACAAATTATTTCAAGTACTTTGGCTTACTGTTCTACATGTTAAGACCATTATTTACTAAAATTTTTCTTTATTTAAGGCAATCATAAAATGTTACTGGTTATTTCTCCCCAGAACCAATTTCAGATGAGCAAACCGTTTACCTTTTAAATACTCCATTTTAGGCATACTTTAAAAATTTAATGTGAATGTAGTTACCGACCATTATATAAATTTTGGCCCAAAGCCAACTTACACAAGTAATTTAGCTGGTCTGCAAACACCATAAAAAGGACAATACTGGTCATTCTATTCAATGTGATTACTCATGGATTTAAATACATAATCTCTAAATATTTACTAAACTGTAATAAGCTCTTCAATTATAAAATACCAATTTAGTTCTAGTTTTCCTTTTAATTAAAAAAAGGGAAAACACTTCTGCATAATTAACTTTTGTATTTGAAGAAGTGTGTATAATTTTATGTGTCAGTAAACCAATTAGCTACCATTTAATTTCTTTTACCTTAGAAAAGGAATACAGATACTTATATCTGTAAACTTACCATCTAACACAATTCCAGCAACTTCTCTCCCAACAGGAAAGAAATCCTTCTCCATCTTCATTTCTGCTAGAAGCTAAATAATGACAAAGGCTTGAATTTACTGTCAAGAATAAATCCGAGCCTCTTTTCATACATGAGGAAAGCAAGAGCAAAAACCAAACCACATAAAAAGCAAATATGACTCCATTTTTGGCGTCAAGACAAAAAGCAAGTAACTTCACAATACAGGTTCCTCTATAGAGTAGGAAACCAAGTTTGCTGAGGAATTAGTGGACATGTAGGGCTTAGGTATGAGTATTACCATTCAAATCACCATCAACATACTTTAACATCTTTATTCTGCCAAATATGAAGGGAAATTATAGCCAGAACAATTTTCAGTTGGCTAAACATTTTGTACCAGTCACCTCATTTGGGTGGGGTGGGTTTGATTGTTTCTCACAAGCCCTGGGTTAGGGAGTAGGTGAGAAGTAGTGATGGATATACACAGGGAAACTGCCACATAATCTCAGGCTGGAGTTTCTTCTTTTAAAGGATTATTTATTTATTTATTTATTTATTTATTTTCATTTGTTTATTTAATTTATTTATTTTGGGCTGTGTTGGGTCTTCGTTGCTGTGCACAGGCTTTCTCTAGTTGTGGCGAGTGGGGGCTACTCTTCATTGCGGCGGCTTCTCTTGTTGCGGAGCATGGGCTCTAGGCTCACGGGCTTCAGTAGCTGTGGTAGGCAGGCTCAGTAGTTGTGGTTCACGGGCTCTAGAGCACAGGCTCAGTAGTTGTGGCGCACGGGCTTAGTTGCTCCGCGGCATGTGGGATCTTCCGGGACCAGGGATCGAACCCATGTCCCCTGCACTGGCGGGAGGATTCTTAACCACTGACCACCAGGGAAGTCCAAATTATTTATTTTTGAGAGATTATTATGTTGTTAGATTCTGACCACATTCAGCACTTCATTTTTAAAGTGACAGAGTGTACATAGATAAGCCTGTAGTTTAAGCTCCTTTTATACTTTTCTAAAAGTATAGAAGTTACTATACTTTTATAATAATACTAGAGATGCTGAACATTATTTGTAGATATGTTAGTATTTTAGGACCAGTAAGTAAAAAGAAATTGAAATAATTTTCTTGTATATTTCCCTTATTTTTCAATTCTTTGATCTCCTATACATACTTCACTGCCAGAAAAGTCTCTTTCTCAATGTGGAACTTTACCTTTTTTCTAAGATGTTCACATAACATTCTTACAGAAACATTCGGTGTTTTACAGTATTTATTTTTTATGCAGAGCTAAAATCATGGTTATGGCAATTGCACCCTGTTCTCCTTCACTTACCATAAGCATCTTCTCATATTCCTACAGTTTTCTAATCATTATGATTAATAGTTGTTGTAAAATCAAACTGATTTCACTGTAATTTACCATTTCTTTCTGTTAGACATGGAGATAATTTCCTAGACTGGCATTTGAATGGATTTTTTGTAGTTTTAAAAAGAACATCTTGGAAGGGCTGAACACAGAACTCTGCAGATAAGGAACAGTAGATTATTCTCAGTGAAATGACTTCAGGGCATCTCACTAATTCACTTCTCAAGTCATACTCATGTTACAGAATCGCCCAGTGGAAGCCTATACCTTTGTTCTGTAGTTTCCCTAAATGTGACTTTATTGAAGAAAACTTTTAGATCCCTAGAAATTATGCTGACATTATAAACCAATAAGTTAAGGGTCCAATAAAACTATAGTATTCAACTTTATAAAACTGAGTAAATGGGCCTGCTCTATTTATCATGGCACATTTAACCATACTTCATTTATTTACCATTTGAAGACTTTCCATGTACTTCGTGGTCAATAATGGAAGATTACTGTGGGGTGGTGTGAGGTGGTGTATGAGAGAGAGAGACAAAGAGAAATGACAAGAAGAATATGAACCCTATCAAGACATTGACTACAAATATCTACAGACTAGAGACTTAATAAATTAATTTTAGGTTTCTAGTTTCTATTTTTACTATATTTAAACAGTCACTTCTTCCTTGATTATAGGCCTTAGTAATTATAAATTCTCAGCTTTTCACAATGTAAAGGAGTTTATAAAATATTTTCATATAATAATATGAAATGCATGACTTCAATTAGGCTAATAATTTACCTTAATATAGAAATACACAAATGAACATTTAATCTTTTTCCTAGCTGTTCTATTCTTCTAAGAATGATAATTTCTTCGTACTCAGAAGTCAGTTGTTATTACTATAATTTTTGTACGCTAAATATATTGTGAAACTCTCATTTGACTTTTGGCCAAAATAAAAGCACCAATACCTTTGTATTTATACCTTTGTATTTATCTGGCTCAGAGCACAAGCTTTAACTTGAAGCTTCACATAGTTATCCTCTGTAACAGGAAGATTTTCCTAGAACCAAATAATAAAATAATTACACATTCCTTTTAGAATATGCCTTCATGTCGCAAAAATTTTCACACATAATTGAACAAAATCAAACAGACTCCAAATCTTACACCTTACTTAACTGAAAAAGGTACAAGCAATTATCCTATAGTATATAATACAAAAGAATATAGGGAATTTGGGGGTAAAAATTTTAAAAAGCCTTAGTTAGGGTACATATTTTGAAAAGGTACTTAAGATACTGACACGGATATATGCGTAGGCAATGAACACAGGATAACGAAGTAGAGCAACAAATACTGTACCTCATTTTAATTTAAATAATCTCAAAGCATCAAACCATCATGCAGGGATAGCCTTAAACACATACACATAATATATACACAGTAATGATTATGGACTTTTCTTAATGCTATAAATAAAGTTTGTTAGTGTCATTTGTTAATCTCTGCTTTATTTAACATCTGTCTTGGACATTTCAGCATGCCCCATGGCACTCTGGGGTCAAAATACAAACTTAATGGAACTTAATTATTCCTCATATTTCACAGCTAGATATAACTTCAAAGGCAAAGATATTTCAGACTCAGGTACTCAATGTCATCCACCAATGACACCAATAATTAAAATGCTTTCTTCAACCCCTGATATGCCCCAATATTAGATCAAAAGTTGGCTAGAACAGCTACTTGCACAGTGCCTCCTGTGTTCTATCAAAGGGATCACTGCGTTTAATTTGATATGAACACAATATTCTGGGATATCCCTTTTTAAAACTCAGATTTGATAATATTTGGTGATAACACGAATATATTCAACAATATCGATGAATTTGTGGATTTTACTCATGATTGTGTGAACCTGATGATGACTGCTCCTGAGAGCCAATCAAAACTCTTAGACCTTTCATCCTGACCCAATGGTAGAAGCCAAGCTGTCTGAGGTTTAGACTCCTAACTTAAATGATTTTGGAGCTGTAGAAAGATAACACAGAAAAACTGGATTGTGTTCATGAGCCGGAAATTCTTATTACTACTATGAAATATACAGGCACTATGAAATACATATAGCACTTAGCTTTCGTCCCTAAATTTACAGTGGGATAATGACTCTGGCCTGCCACAAACCTTTCAATCAATCACCAATGTATGAAAATTCTACTATCTGTGCTTAAAGTGGTAAAAAACTGGAAACCATTTAAGGCTTAGTGAATGAGGTAACTTCGCACAGCTCAGAAGTTAGTGTGAAAAACAATGCTTTTCCACCTCTTTCATTTCCCAATATGAGAGAAAGTATTTTCTGAAATATGCCTACAATCTGAAAACTCACTTTACTGTGGTATTCAGAATAAATTGGGTTAATTTTGCAACACATAAGACTACTGAAGTTGTTCTGTTTTCCTAGTATCTTTTATGCCACCACCCTGAGGAACTAAAAACTCCTTTGTAGCAACTCCTTTAAAAAATATAGTTATACCACAATATGGACCACTGTTTTCACATAAGATTAAAGTAATTTATAGGGTTTCACTTAAGTAATTTTCACTCATTTAGTTCAACTCAAAATAATTTGTAACAGGCCATTTAAAACTGGGTCTGTCACATATGGAAAATACACTATCTTGTTTCATTTAATGATTAGACAATTTTTCTTACCCTTTCTTGGAACACAAATGTTATTTCTTCACTTGTAGAACTCTGTTGAAAATATAAGCCTTTCATAGTCACCTAAAAACAAAAAAAGAAAAAATATACATGAAATAAACTAATCAACAAAACGTCTTCCAGATCAAATGAAAGTAAAAATTGAAAAATAGTGCTGGCAAAGGATAAAATGACAACTCTAAGTGTTGTCTTCAAACGAATTCAGGTAATAGTTCTTGAAAGCAATTAAACAAGATAATATGCAACAATCTCTGGTACGCATTTGAGAATGGGCTTATAGTTCAACCTTTCACACAAAGGTGAGCATGTGCTTAACTTCATTTTACTGTTCAATAAAAATTTTGAGATGTACTTGAAAAAATTTAAAAAACCTTATGCAGGCCAGAGGGCTCAATTTTCATAACCAAAGGTGTCATTGAAAGGGCTTTCAAAGTCTTAAAATAGACCATTAAAAAAGGAAAAAGTGGACAATGAAGACACATTGAAATTGTACCCCTAATTCCTCTGTATCAGTTTATAAGCCATTTAATGGAAGTATTTAAACCTGTATTCTGCAGACTTCTTGAAGCATCTCTAAGGATTCACAGCTGTTTCTTTAATTTTCATAGTAATTGCATGACAAGACTATTTTTTAAATGTAAATTTTATAGAAGTACTGTATAAAATACACATAGAAGGACTTCCCTGGCAGTCCAGTGGTTAAGACTCCATGCTTCCAATGCAGGGGGTGCAGGTTTGATCCCTGGTCAGGGAACTAAGATCCCACATGCTGCGTGGTACAGCCAAAAACCCAAACAAACAAGCAAAGGAAAACTTACCCAAAAAAAATTAACTAAAAATAATATACATAGAAAAGTTCACAGATCCTAAGTGTATAGCTTGCTGAATTTTACAACAAAGTGAATGTGGCCATGTCATAGCAGGAAATACATCTCTAGAACTCCAGAAGCTCCCTCGTTCCCCTTCTAGTCACTACCTTCCCCTCCTAAGGACACTCAATATCCGAGTTTTAAGAGCAGGTGAGTTTTGTCTGTTTTTTACTTTATATATGAAATCATGCTCCTTTATGTTTAGTTTCTTTCCCTCAGTGTTATGAATTTCACTCATGCTGTTGCCTGTAGTTGTATTATTTCATTCATTCTCATTGTTATATGGTATTCCATTGTATGAATAAATTATTATTATCCATTCCACTAAAGATAGACATTTGACTGTATCCAGTTAAGACTTTTACAAATTATCCTGCTAAGAACATTCTTGTACATATTTTTTGGTGAAAGTAGTACAGTATTATTGAATTTATTTTATGGATGAGCAAACTGAGACTTAGAGGCTAAGGCACATACCTAGGGTCTCATAGCACCTCCTGGGCTAGAGCTGAGACAAATCAGGTGTTACCAACTCCAAAGTCATTTCTCTTAACCATTATATTTAATGGTTTTCTATTGAGCTGCTAACGTTAGATGTATCACTTAAAACTAGAATCCTATCTCCTTTAGTTTAGGATTGATAATTAAGTGCTTGTTGACAGAACTAGCAATCCAACTTGTAAGGCTCACTGAAAAATGAAAATGTGGGGAAACTTGTCCAGAAATTATTAAAATTTCAAGATGGTGACAGCCAAGCATTTAAACCAAGCCTGAGTCCCTTCTGAGTGTGAGGTCCAGCGTGACTGCATAGGTCCCGTGCTCATGAAGCCGGCCCTGCAAGCAGAATCTTAGTGGATCTAATGGATCTGTATAGTGGATTTTTACTGAGCAGTTCAGTAATGGTTGCTACTTTCTAGAAGGTAATAATCAAATGCTGGAACTAAGAGAAATGAGTACACATTCCAGACATTTATAGAAATTATGTATGTAGCATCTATCAACAAAGTATATAAAGAAAAGACGAGCCAGGTAGGAAGATTAAATTAAGTCTAGCCCTCTGGTTAGAGAAGCCCTCTGGGGTGGGTGTGTGCGCGCCTACATACATCAATGTGTTTGTTGGGGTGGTAGGGGAGAGGGGAAGAACCTAAGCACAGAACAGCAGCTATGCATTCCCTTTCATAGAAATCTAGGCTCTTCTGCCTAGTTGTCAAGGCTGTCTAAGATGCATACCCACTGTCCCTAGTCTACCTTACTCCCCCCCATTTTTCCAACACATACCCTGTCTGATCCAGTCAGCATGACTTCACACCATATGGCCACCGCTGTCTCAGGACTCCAGGCACTGCCTGCTCTCTGAGACTGTGCAGTACTTACGCTATAGATTCTGTGAAGTAAGTAAAGCTCAAGTCCTACTCCCTATCTGAAATCACCTCCCAGTGACGTGCAATCTACCCCATCTGTCCCATGCTTCTAGATTTCATTGTTACATACTAACAAACAAGGCCTTGCTTTATTCACTAACTAGTGGGTTTTCCCAGCTATTGCTTCGAAGAATCAGTATTCCTTATTATGAAATAAACAAATCTCTGCTCCTACTCATTCTGGAGCTACTGGAGTTGCCTTTTCGAGAAATGAAATAATTACACATCAACATCTTGATTTCAAAGTGTCTCCCTTTGTAACTCTGGAAGCCACTGTCTTTCCTGCCCATTGCATCTGAGAACATGCGGCATGTCTCCCAGATCAGCAGTCACATGGATCTCATACTGTATGTACCTCCAGTTTCAAAGACCCTGGAAGCTGTTTGTGTGAACCCCTAGTGTCCCTTAAGACAACTGTTATATACATAATACTGCCAGTATTTTTGGTCTGATCGTTCTAAATAGTTCCTCCAAATTAGGTTACAATCAGTCTGGCTGGTAGAAAAAAGTAATGTTTAGTTGGTCCAATAAGGAAACATGTGGGAGCAAAAAAACCCCTCAAAGTTACAAAGTGAAGAAAGAGAAATGTTTTTACAAAAGTGGCCAGAAGAAAATTGAGGAACTATTACTTGTTTTGCAACCCCAAAAATGAATACTAAGTTCTTTTTTGTTAATTAATTACTTTATTAATTAATTAATTTATTTATTTTGGCTGCGTTGGGTCTTCGTTGCTGCACAAGGGCTTTCTCTAGTTGCGGTGAGTGGGGCTACTCTTCGTTGCGGTGCGTGGGCTTCTCATTGCGGTGGCTTCTCTTGTTGCAGAGCATGGGCTCTAGGCGCACAGGCTTCAGTAGTTGTGGCAGGCAGGCTCAGCAGTTGTGGCTCTCAGGCTCTAGAGCACAGGCTCAGTAGTTGTGGCGCACGGGCTTAGTCGTTCCGCGGCATGTGGGATCTTCCCGGACCAGGGCTCGAACCCGAGTCTCCTGCACTGGCAGGTGGATTGTTAAGCACTGCGCCACCAGGGAAGTCCCAATACTAAGTTCTTAACAGGGGGAAAATGGTAGAATAGATGATATTCAAGTCCCACTAAGTTTCTTAGGCACTGGTCCAGATTAAATGGAACACTTAGTCCATTATTTAACAAAATTTTTATTGAATGTAAAGATATTTGCACACAGGAAATAAAACAACTGAACACCTCATAAAATAAAAATATAAATTAAATGTATACTATTTATCATGCCATTTCCAAGGATGAATGTCATGTAACCTCAAAATTATATATTCTACTGTAAGCTTTCCTTTATCAAAAAAGTGCTACGTAAAACTTTTAAATAAAAATAAATCTGTTTAAAAATATAGGCTGAAGTAAAAAGCCCTATAAAAAGCATAAAGATTTTAAAATTTTCCAGGTACATCTGATTTTAAATATATTTGACATAAGTCCACAAATCGAAGATTATGGTTGTAATACTTTAAATTTTTATAATGGTAACATATGAAAAATTTGGAGAAACAAAAATTAAGACCTCTATTTTAAATAATTTTTGGTACAAAGCAGAATAAGGAATTTGCATAAATTAAACACTTACCATAAATAACATCAAGAAAGTAGTTAAAGAAAGTACTAATCTTTTAAGGAATTTCTAAAAAAAAATCAATGGGAAGAAATTTCAAATGGTTTCATCTTAGTTATAACAACATGAACTCCACTTGCTCTTCCCCTGCTACACTATGCCCCAAGGAGCTCATCTATTAATAATTGTAAATAAAACCTCTACAGATCATTCCTTATCTACACTTTCAGACCAAAAGTGTTCTGAGTATCAGATCAACCTCAAAATCAACGGACATAAAACTAGACTCGTTTTTCTTCCCCCAAACAAGATTGTGCTGTACCAAACTTCAGTCATCAAGGATATTTTAGAATCTATCATAATTCCTTCCTCTGCATTAAGTTATCAACCATAAGGCTTCCTTTTCCTTTACAATGTCCTGGCTTACCTGCTCATTTTAGATGTTAGCACAAGCGATGGGCTAACACTGCAATGCCTCAGGCCGGGGCTACGGCCACAGGCTGCTGAATGGCTTCCTTTCTTTCCTTCATCCAATACACCTGTTACTCTATGGACAACCTAAGCCTGAAAGTCCAAACTCTTCTTATATGCTCAATTTTCCATTTTTCCCCAACACAAACTTTACAATTTGGTGGCCACTTCAGGTTCAGGATTCAGTTTTAATGCTTCTAACCCACCCTAATTTTTATTTTAAGGAAAGCACAGATACACTGTCAAGCAGCTAGGCTACCAAAAAAACCAGATGAAGTCAACTCTGAAATGCTGGCCCATCATGCTGGGCCTAGTGTACAGCATTATGATACTAGCTGGATTGTTAGGGGTAAATCTTCAGTTATATTGAAGAGGTGACAATATTAAGTTTTAACAATGTTCTTACCCATCTGTGGGACTTTTCATACATATCCACATATCAGAGAAAGAAGTATGTCAAACCATGTACCCATAAAACATATGGTCAGCATAATCAAAGTAACTAACGGAGGTTTGGTTCAAATACCATACTTTGCAGGTTGTGGAGGAGACTGGTAGTCCTAACTATAGATAGGCCAGCTCTGCTTCTTAAAGAGGGAGGCATATCTCTACATTGTGCAGGCAACAGTCTCTAGAAATCCGTATATTTTAAGGACACTTTACATAAGCAATGAATACACAGGTGTTTGGCTACATACTGTACTGTTCTCCTGGGTCTGTTACAAGATGGGCATGGGAGGCACTGTGATAGTGGCTCATACCTAGCTAAACCTGGAAAGCATTTCTAGCTAATAACATGTATTATAAGAACTTTTTATTTCACATTTTAGGTATATAATTTAAAACTTAGGAAAATGCATGAAGTTGCATGGTCCCTCTTACTAGATGGATTTAAACTAGAGGCTGGATACACATTTACAGTGGCATCATAAAGGAGATTCAAGCATCAGTTGAGGAGGTCGGGGGATGAGATGACCATCACAAAGTCTCTTCTAATTATGAGAATCTAGATTTATATGAACATTATCAAGACATACTCAATTCAATGTATACAAGTGACACATAATCTTTACATCTCACACAACCTGAGATCTAAAGATAGGTGAAGAATTAGGAAAGGAAAAAAAGTTTTTTTGATACGGGCTTTAGGCGGAAGCAACAACAAGAGGCATTGGATTGGATACGTCAAATTGTTGCCTATATATGCAACAAGTGGCTTCAGCAATGACCTCTTTTGAATCGCAAAAGAATATGTGATTAATTCTCCTGCCTCCAAGAGAGCTTAACTATTGTTATTTGTTGATTTACAAAATACCTTTTCACTTAAGAATTCTTACTAGTAGGACCCCCTTGCTAGTACTGCTGGGGGGTGGGTAGTGGCTTGATTGGGGAAGTGGGATGGTTATTAATTGAAAGATTAGAAATTTTTGTTCCAGTTTCTATTTGACGTAGGGCCATTTAATATAGTAAGATCTAGAACGACAGAAACTTAACTTTCATTTATATTTCTGAATTAGCATCATATTTTCCCATATTGTACTACTAGGGAACAGTGGAGCCACTGGTGGCACGAATGACAGTCATCCCTTCCTGCTGGCTTAATCATGTCACACTGGGACAATGCAGGTGATGAGGAAGATAAGCAACTGAGGGATCCTCCCTGTATCTCTAATACATTCTCCCTCTTCTCCAACTGACTTAAGGGATGTTCTTCTCCACAGACTAACATTACTGCAGTTTGTCAACACTTAGTTTTCTAAATCACTATAGGATTTTAAATCATTTCTTACTTCAGATGCAAAGTAGGAACTGTAATTTTGATTAAATATTTACTAATAAATTCACAATCAAGGGAAAATAATTCATGAGATGTCACCTTTACTATAATGTATAAAAAGAGAAGAAAATTATTTTGCAAAATACTACATTTTAGCATTATGTGGATATGTGTGTTTTTGCTTTTCTACTCATAAAACTCTCATTAGCTCAACGTATACTGTTTATTGGGTCTAGAAAAATCATAAATAAAGCTGTCTTTGAACTATTCTATGTGAAGTTCACAGGAGCAAGAAAACATTTTTATCAATTAAAAAAAGATTTCACCAAAAACAAACCCCCAAAACACTGTGATTCCATAGTTAAACATTTTAAGAATTCCCAAGCCTTCCCTTTTTCCTCCTTCAAGGAGGTACACAAATGAACCAAGACACATTACTGTCCAGGGTATAGTAATATCTCCTTGAGGTTATGCGCACTCTTCTTCAATCTAGAACTCTGATTTTGAATGCACAGCACAGAGAGTTGTAAAACTACCGAAATATTTCACTGCAACTGACAGGCAACTTTGCCTTGTATGGTGAACCCTCTCTTTCAAATCTGAATGTCTCATCCTCTGCCATCTAGAGCAGAGGCATCAATAAGTTGAAATTAGTGATAAAAGGTAACAATTATACACTGCAGTGATTGATGGATACGATTTAGAAGTCATAACTGGCCCTAACCTGAATCCTGGCTTTCCTACTTATTCACTGTATGACTTGGGCTACGTAATTTTAACCTTCTGGGCCTTAGATTCCATACCTATAAAACAGGAATAATAACAGTAGTTACCTCAAAGGGGTACTGTAAGGCTTAAAAAAATACACGCAAAGCCCTCAGTACAATACCTGGCACACAGTAAGTGCTCAATAAACGTTGACTGTTTTTACTATTATTTCTGTAAACTGAGCAGAGAACTTGTAAAATATCAATAGTTCCAAAGCCCATCTCACAGAGCAGCGAGGGGTTCTGTCCAAGGCAACTTGAGTTTTAACACCTTTTAATTTCGGCCGTGGGCTATGACATCATCTAGATCGGTGCCATTCAGTAACTGTAGCCACTAGCCACCAAGGAGCCCTTGAACTGTGCCTAGTCAGAACTGAGACGTGCCGTTACTGTAAGATGCACATCAGATTTCGAAGACTTAATATGAAGAAAAAGAGAATGCAGAATATTTCGATTTTAAAATATCTGATTATGTATCGAAACGATAATATTTTATTTCTTATCTTTGGCCACACCGCGCGGCTTGTGGGATCTTAGTTCCCCAGACCAGGGATGGAACCGGGGCCCTTAGCAGTGAGACCTCGGAGTCCTAACCACTGGACAGCCAGGGAAATCCCGAAATGGTAATATTTTAGACATCCTGGGTTAAATGAAACTTTAAAATTAATTTCATGTTTCTTTTCTTTTTTCTTTCTTTCTTTTTTTTTTTTTTTTAAACGTGGCTCTCATTAAATCTGCACTCAGAGCTGATGGAGAACCCGGCTGCTCATGACGCGGACCAGCAGCACCTGAGAGCTTGTCAGAACTGCAGATTCTCAGGGCCGCCCAGACCTACACAATCAGCATCTGCGCTTCAATATGATTCTGAGGTGGTTCTCTCGCATCGCTCCAGAGTATTCCGCCGTCGAGCTTACTCCGGAGGACAAACCTGGCCCTACAGTTACATAAATGCGAATACCCTGGCTTTAAGTAAGTGCTCACCGAAAAACAAAAGTGGAGGAGAAAGCGGCGGTAGGGAAGGAGTAAGGTAGAAAAAAAAGAAACTCCAAGTAGAGGAACAAAAAGATGCAGGAAGGGGAGAAATCCAACCTGGGAGATTCAGTGGAAGGGAACTTCCAGACTTCTGCCTCCATAAATGTGGAGAGAGATACAAACTGAGGTAAAATCTACCATCCAAACCTGTAAGGACCAGGAAATCGTCAGTCAAATCAAGTCTTACCCGCCCCTCAGCGGCCTCAGCTAAGCGAGGCCTGGGCCCGAGAGATCTGAGGACGGTAACCACCATCCGCCCCAGGGCTGGACGGTTCGCCGGGGCGTCTCCCGCTCTTTCCCCCAAGGCCCGGTTTCCCGAGACACGCAGCGCGTTTCTCGGCACTCACCTGCCTCGGAGCGGCTCCAATGGCCTGCACCTTCACCACAGCCACCTTCGAGTCCTTCTGCAGAGGGTCCGCCCCCTCTGGGCCAGGGGCTGTTCCCATTGGCCAGGCCTCTCGTCAGTCTCGGAGGCTCTCGGACTCTCCGAGGCTGTAGGGAACGCCATAGCAACCGAACACGGAACTACATCTCCCGGCATGCTCTAAGGCGATGCACCAGGGGCTACCAATAAATGCGCGAAGTCCTAGTTGCCGAAGGGTTCAGTTTTATGCAAATATCAAAGACCACACCCTTCCTCATTCCAACCGTATCCCCATCATCTTCTTTGGACTGTTCCCCGCCTCCCTTTTGCCTCCACATTGTTCTTTCCTTTAACACTTTCCGTTAGTTAGTTGAACGCATGCTAACTAGTGTCTCGCTTCGCACGGCAACGGAGAAATGCACCGAACTCGTGGAACAAAATCTGCCCAAGCCCCGTCAGGAAAATCCCAGACCAGACATCTCTAGTTACGCCTTCTGGAAAGGGGGTGGGGAGGAAGGAGAGCCCAGGTCACGCCCCTTTGGGCTTGCTGATTGGTTTATTCGGCTGTCACTCCGTCCTCTTTCATTTCTCTCAGCTGCCCCTCCTTTGGTTCCCCGCGGTGGGCGGGGCTAGAGGTAGGGGGCGGTGAGGAGGTGTGGGCCCCTTCTTCCGATTGGTAGGGTTTTTTTGTCCCCACCCACCGGGGGCGGAGATGGAGGGGTGGATGGGAGCAGGGAAGGCAGCCGAGGGAGATGAGGAGATAGGCGGGAGCGAGGGAGGGAGCGAAGGAGGTAGAGAAGATCGGAGGAGAGGGGAGGGAGCGCAGCTTGGTTGCTCCGTAGTACGGCGGCTCGCGAGGGAGAATCCCGAGCGGGCTCCGGGACGTACGGAGAGGCGGGCGGGCGGGGATGGTGTGCAGGGCTGCGGCTCCTGCGTTCCCTCCCGCTGCGAGTGAGCTGTACTGATTTGTCCCTGGGGCGGCAGCGTGGACCCGCCTGGAGATGAGGTGAGGAGCGGGCTGGACCGCGGCGGCCTGGACCGGGAAGGCGGCAGGGGCGGGGGTCGGCGCGGGGGTCGGCGCGATGGCCGCCTGGGGCGCCCGTTTCCCGGGCCGTCGCGCGTCCCTCCGGGCGCCCTTCATCCTCTGCCGCACGGTCGGGAGGCGAGGCACCCGCCGACCCTGTGCCTCGTCCTTCCTATTCTCCCGGGGGCTGCGGTGGGGCGGCCGGCTGGCGGGCGCCGGGAGGCCAGGGCTCCGCGGCGGACTGAGGGGGTGGCGGCCACGGGACGGGCTTCGGGTTGAATGGGCGTCCGCAGCCGTGGCCGGCGAGCGGGGTCCCTCCTTCCTCAGGGGGGACGTGGGGCGGTCGGTCCTTCCAGGGCTGACTTCGCTGCCCTCGGCCACCTGAGCCTGGCGGGCCGGCCAAGCCTCGCTTCCCCGCCAGCCTCCCGGGGATCCGGAGCTCGCGGGGAGCGGCGTCGCGCCTCCCGCCTCTCTCCCCCGGCCTCGAGTTCCCGGCTCATCCCTTTTTCTCTCTCGTGTGCCTGCGAAATCCCTGTCAGTGAAGGACAGTCAATGCCGTTTGGCCCTGAGTCCTCCTGCTGGGGCTGTCTCTGATGGTATTTAACGGAAAGCGGCTCTCCTTTCAGTGGGAGCGCGTCCCCGGTGTCTGCCGTTCCCCTTCCTTTCTTTACGCACAGACAGGGCTTTACGGTGTGGACCGAAGGCACAATTACCGGCTCTTGCTTGAACGAGGAAATGTGATCAGAATCCCCAGGAAAAGGAAACCAAAGAGGAATGGGTTGCGCCTTCCTTTACTCCTTGTTTGCCTTTGGATTAGAAGGCAACTTCGTAGATTACATTTCCTATAGACATCTTTTGTTGTGATTCAGACTAAAGGCTTTGCTTTTGAAGAAATAAATTAGCGGCTTCTGTGTTGAGTTGAAGGCTATGGAGATTTTTGATGGCCTCTTAATATGAAAGTTTCCTTTAGAACTTTGCCATCATCAGTGCTATTCTGAAGGCAGCACCAGCCTGAAATTTTAAATACCTGCAGACTCCGGACAGATGCGTTTCTTTGTGCTTATCTGCTGGCATCCTACTCTTAATGTTTCCGTGGTCGGAACGTACGGATAATAAAAACAAGTACAATAAAAGGTAGAGGTAATAAAAACAAATACCATACCAAAAAATGCATCTGGAAAATCTCAATTCTGTCAACGCGGAGGCAGTTTTTACTAATCCCTTTGAAAGGATGAAGACCAGGCTCAGAGATCTCATGGATTATGTAGTGGACAGGATATGAGGGAAGGAACTGGGGCCATGGATCCAGCAGGCCAGCTGGTTTATATAGTGCTACTCTTAACCTCTGAAATAGGAGGAATGTATTTGTTGGGATACCTTTATTTTTAGATGACTTAAGGTGCAGAAGCTTAAATGCCCCCCAAAATTATGATTTCTACCTGTCACTGAGAACAAAATACTGTGTTTTTGTTCTCAAATTTTTAATAGTTTACTTGAAACATTTATGTTGTTTTGATGGTTGTTTGCTTATTGCTAAAGAAAAAACCATTTTAAAATATTGAGTTCTTTCTGTAGGAGGTTTGTAAAGAACCCAGAAACTTTAGGTAATCTAAATTGAGAAATGAGGGACACTAATTTAGTGATGGTTTAAAAACTATTTAAAACTTCTTTAAGTAGCTCCAGTAAGGAGCATTTCTGACACAACTTTTTTTTTAAGGCTATTTCTTTATCTAAGAATGTTATCTATTGAAATTGCCGAGGCATATGATACCTTCACAAAAGTCTATTATTATTCTGCCTGAGTAAGAGAGGAAATGAACAAATTTTTGATGTACTTTGGAACCCTGTGGATTGTTCAGATACTAAGCATTGTGAAATAGGGCATAAAATGAGTGGTAGCAAGTTAGTTCCCTGAAATGTTTGTCTCTCTTAGCTAATTTTTTTTTTTTGGCAGTTGACTAACAATTTCCTTTTTCTTAATGCTTATCCCTAATATTGGTAGTAAAATTCTGCTTAGGTTCATGTTTTCCCCAAATAACTAGATTAAGGCAAACTCAAATCTCCTATAACGGGGGTTAAGAAGGCGGTGCTGGTAAATCCCTCTACTCTTACTCAGCTTTTTAATTTGCTAGATTTGTGAATTATAGGGAATTAATTACAGGTCGGTTGGGTTTATATTACTCAGTTCACATTCCACTGCCATAGAGCTTTTCTCTTCTGAATGATCATTCTCTTCTGAATGGTTCCACTTACTGGCAGGTTTCTCAAAGTCTGGACCTCAGAACACTTATATCAGCATTACCTGAGGTTCTTGCTAAAAATACAGACTCCTGGAATCTGATTTCCAGCAGGTCCTCCAGGAAGTTTTCTTGCACAGTAGCGTTGGAGAACCACTGGCATTGTGCTTCCTTCTCACTGAGTGTGTCCTAAGACCATGTTTTGAAGAGGATAGCAAGTTTTTTCAAGAGACAGAATAACTTTTATGCCTTAGGCTGCTAATAAAAAACTATGATGTTCAGGTATGTAACATACCTATAATATAAATTTCAGAAGGGCAGAGACTTTGGTTCATCATTGTGCCTCCAGTGCCTAGAAGAGTGCCTGGAGGAACTTCATGAAACACTTGAGTGAATTACATCACAGTGAGGCCACGTCTTTAAACCTTTACTTGTAAAGTTAATCTTATCACTTTGTAGTCATTGATTTTAAGCTAGGAGCCACAAGTACTGTACCCCAGTCATTTCTGTAAGTTTGGTTGGCTCTGAAAGGAGAGAACCTTTCCCAAGCTTAGACTGCTCAAGGCGATAAGCTGGAAAGAAGGCCCCTAGCAAAATGTTTGCTTAGACTCAAAATATAAATTTAAGTCACAGTATAGTGGTAAATTACTATGTTATCACTACATTAAAATGCCATTTTATAAGCTATGATAAGCCCAACATAGTGCAATAAAAATTGGTTTCCAAACAATGTAGAAAACTGGTATGTTTTCCGATTTTATTTTTCATACTCGTAACATATGACCTTCACTCCTTTTTTTCAGAGTCCAGCACAGGACTCAGTCCCATAAATAACAGCTTCTGTTGTGTAGTTGAGGGGATGGATAGTTAAGAGTGCAACATCTAGAGAATATTGGGTTTGACCGCACATAGTCTGTGACTTTGATCTAGTCACCTAACCTCTCTGTGCCTCAGGTTTCTCAGCTGAAAATGGGAATAGTTGTAGTAAAATTTAATACTTCTAAGTGGTTGCTTGAGTTCTTCAGGTACATTCATTTAATAAGTGGTAGTTACGATGATGATCATAAGAAGTTGAGGTATATAAAAATAAATGAAACTCTAGCTAGTCTGCTCAGTTTTTGTACTACTGTACTTTATGGTAGTAAGTAGAAATCCATTGCTTAAAAAAGAAGTCTCTTGCTAATTTCCTGGCACTAAATATGTATAATTTTTAAATTATAACAATAACTAGACTAAACATTAAAAGTATTTAATAAAACATCAAGTTCTATGCAAATTTTTTTTCTAAATAAAGATAAACCTGTCATCACTTTCAGCTTAATAGTATTATTTCAGAAAGAAACTGATAATCAGTTTAGATAATCCCTTGTATTTTAAAGAATCGCATGTTTATGGTAGAACAATTGAAATACAGAACAACAAAAAGTAGAAAACCATAAAATACTTAGAGGTCCACTACCTGAATACATTTCTCTCCAGACCCTTTTTCTGTGTGCATGTGGCTATTTATATATAGTTTTTGGTAGCAAATATGGGATCCTGCTATACATATGATTGTTTTGTAACCTGTACTTTTTTTCTTAACATCTTATCATGAATCTTTTCATGTCTGTATAGTCAGTTATAATAGTAGTTGAATAATCCATTTTATGGGTCTATGATAATTTAACCAATTTGTTTTTATTAAACATTAATTTTTTTTCCCACCACTATAATCAGTATCTCTGCAATGACTGTCCTCCATGCATCTCTATATATACTTTGGAGATTTTTTTTCCTTAGGATAAATTTCTAGAGGTGTGATTGCAGGATCAAAGTACATGCTATGGTTTAAGGGTTTTTGATACATATTTCCAGTTTGTCATTTTGAAAGGTTGTAGCAATTTACACTCTTAGCATGGTGTATGAGAGTTCCGTTTCCCTCCCCCTTCCTTTTTTTGGGAGTGACTTAACCAGTGACAAACCTAGTGAATTGTTTTCATTTCTAGGAAGAAGAATCGGATGTTATTGTGACCAGTTTGGTGGTGCGATATGGAAAGTCAGAAAATTCATACACCTGTCATAATGATAGCTAACTTTTTGGTTTTTTTTTGGCTGTGCTGGTTGGATTGCGGGATCTTAGTTCCCAGACCAGGGATTGAACCCGTGCCCTCTGCATTGGAAGCACGGAGTCCTAACCACTGGACCGCCAGGGAATTCCCGATAGCTAACATTTATTGAATCCATTTACAGCATTTTATAAGCATTAACTCACTTAATTTTTACAAATTCTCGGTTTTTTAGATGAATATGACTTGGAAACCAAGGTACCTGCAGTTAAGTAACAGAGAGCCAGCAAGTGGCCATGCAGATTAGTTACTCTAGAGCCCAAACTCTTAGCCACAGTGCTGGATTGCCTGTTTCTTGCACATGTTGTACGGCATTGGGGGTACTTTTTACATTCCTGATTTCTGTTTTGAAATAACCTAGCAGTTTCTTGGCGTGCTTTAATTTATAAAGTAGGTGGGGCACAGATTTGAAGCCCTCTCATTGAGGAGTTCGTCGCATAAGTTAGCTCACAAACAAGCCTCATGTCCTGTCTAGCACCCACCTCTCAAAGCAGTGTGCTACCCTTTCCTCTGTAGTGGTTTTCCTAAAGCACCTCTGCGTAAGAAACAGGATTAGAGTCACAGAGAAGACTAGCGAAATTGGAAAAGGCAGTTTACTTGTGGTGTGGACTGGCCTTGGGAACACAAGACAACGTACAGAAGTGTGATTAGGGAGACAGCCGGGAGTCTGTCCAAACATTTCCATGTCGGCCAGCTTGGAGATTTGAAGTGGCTGGTGGAAGTTCAGTTCGGGAATGCAAAGGCCTCACTGTAGAGAGCTGTCACCCATCCATTGGGAGACCATTTAAAAAAAAACAAACCCCTTCTATTCATAAGTGTGATGGTAGAATATCATTAAAGTTTTGTTGCTCATGACTGTAGCCCTCTAACAAGGTGAATTTCCAGTAAGCTAATCTGTTTGAATTCATCATTGCTCTTTTCACCTTTTTCTAGTAGGATTGATGATTGGCAGCTTACCTTACTAGCTTATTGCCCAGAGAGAGGGCTGGTGAAATCATTTTGGCTTCAGCTCTCTGGCCTGAGTTTGTGCTGCTCAGTCAGGCAGGACAACCACGGCTCAGTTTTAGGCTGGACACCAAAACCCACTCTCACGGTTGTGAGGGCTGGAGCTCCACCCAGGCTGGGTGGGAGTGGTCCTGGGGGCACTTTACTCCTCATCCAGTGGTGGAGCCAGGAGGTGAACTGAGGGATGCGATAGAGTTTCGGATTCAGCTGAATTTGAGAAAATATTGTTGGCCAAAAAGCTCATTCGGACTTTTGCATAACATCTTACAGAAAAACCTGAACGAACTCTTTTGCGAACTCAATAACAAGGTCATAGCAGTTGGTCAAAGTTTTTTTTAATCCTTGGTGGTTAAAATTAAACGTCCTTTCCCTAATGCAGCTAAAAAAAAAGTTAGCTATCATTGTGACAGGTGTATGAATTTTCTGACTTTCCATATCACACCACCAAACTGGTCACAATAACATCCCATTCTTCTTCCTAAAAATGAAAACAGTTCACTAGATTTGTCACTGGTTAAGTCATTCCCAAGAAAAGGAAGGGGGAGGGAAACGGAACTCTTGTACACCATGCTAATGCAGGAGGGCCAGCTTTGGATCCTATGTGCCTTGGTGAACCTTTTGACTTGTTTCTCTGTCAGTGATGGTTTTGTTCATCCCAGCATTTTGTCTGCAAGTCCTTATGGTGACTGGTGGATACAGGGAAATGGACAAGGCCAACTGGCTTTTAGTTTCATGCTTTCACCAACCTGGTTACGAAGGACACTGATTCTTATGATAAAAGCTTGGAAACAAGGTGTCATTGGAGCCATTTGTTGTGTGTGTGTGTGTGTGTGTGTGTGTGTGTGTAGAGGGCTAATCACCTCTCTCTGAGGCAAATTTCCTGAGCAGTTTTATTCTAACAAGGGTAATGTGTTGTATTATAGGCCATTGTATAAACACACACACACACACACACACACACACACACACACACCCATTCCTGTGCATTATCTATAATAAGAGTGTTGTGGATCCACTGTTTTATAAAAATCAATTCATTTCTGCTGTAATCTTAGGATAATAGATTTTAAAAGCAAGTAATCTTTCAGTTTCTGGAATCATTTGAAACTCAACTGCTCCATTCTTACAGAATTAAGGTATTCCATTTTGATCACTGACATATAAAAGCTGTATAGCTAGTAATGAGAGAAACCTTGAAAAGTTGACAGAAAAATTAGTGCCATTCCTGGTATATATACCAAGTTTCAGTGGTTAAAGGTCCACCCTCCTTTGTTTCTCCTCTTTCCTTCACTTACAATAAATAATATTAAACAAAGTCAGTAAATAATAATATGTCTCTTATAGGTAGTACTGCTTATTTTCAGATACCTTGATATATTGTCATTAAAATTGCTGTTTTAATATTCTTTAAATGATTAGAGAAATTGTGGAGGGAGAGAACTTGGTAGAGGGGTTGACTAGGGTGTGAGCTCCACGAGACAGGGAGTTTTGTCTGCGTTCCTCTCTGCCTTATCCTCAGGACCTAGAACAGTGTCTGGTGCACAGTGGACACTCAACAGTCGCATGCTGGCATGTTGAATAGATTAGTGTTTGAGGCTCTGTTTACCTGGAGGCCCGAGTCACCCAGGTGAGGTGAGCACTGGAGAGACAGGTGAGGAATAAAGGAGACAGGAGCTGGTTTGGATTTTATTCAGAGTCAGTGGAAGTAGGAAGCCAACATCAGTTTTAAGCAGGGGAGTACCTTTTGTTTGAATAGATCCCTCTGGATGTCACGTGGGAGTGGACTGGAGGAGAGCGAGAGAGAAATGTTGAATTGACCCTGCTTTCAGTTATCTGAAATTGACATTTCTACCTGGCCTTGTACTTTTTCTTTGCCATGAGGGTAATATGATTTACTCTTTGATGGGATGAGATGAATGGTGATTTGTATAAACTTTTGAAGTTCTCTGAGGAAAAGAGAACCCCATAAAACCACTATTCTTATGGATCAAATAAAATAAAACAATGTAAAATAAAGATCAGGAATTATTTAACTTTTTTTTTTTTTTAAATTTTATTTATTTATTTATTTTTGGCTGTGTTGGGTCTTCGTTTCTGTGCGAGGGCTTTCTCTAGTTGCTGCGAGCGGGGGCCGCTCTTCATCGCGGTGCGCGGGCCTCTCACTATCGCGGCCTCTCTTGTTGCGGAGCACAGGCTCCAGACGTGCAGGCTCAGTAGTTGTGGCTCATGGGCCCAGTCGCTCCGCGGCATGTGGGATCTTCCCAGGCCAGGGCTCGAACCCATGTCCCCTGCATTGGCAGGTAGATTTTCAACCACTGCGCCACCAGGGAAGCCCCTAACTTTTTAACCATTAATTTCATTGAGGTTATGACTATAGATTTCTGATAGGAGAGATTTTTCTGTTTACATTTTTTGGTGAAAGAAACCTTAAATATATGGAAATGAATCCTTAAAAATAGCTGTTTTATGAATTGAGTGTCTATAGAAGCTATTCACTTTGAGGAAGATCTAATTTGTAAAATGCTAATATTGTCTGTCCAATCTGGTGTTTTAATTAGTATCAAAGGGAGGGAAATACTGTAGTAATTGTAACCTTACGTTACTTCCTTAGTTACTTCCTTAGTTCCGTTAGTTTTAAACCATAGTCATTATCTGTTATCTTTAGTTGTTTTGATCTCATTAGATTAAGTGATATTGCAGTTGTGATTTGGTAATTTAAAAAGTAACATGTTTTTCTTACTACAAAAGCAATACATGTTTATTGAAGAAAACTTTTGAAAATTCAGATAAAGGAGTAAAAGAGCATATCTGGGATCTCACTGTCCAGAGATAATGACCGTCCATGCCCTGTGAGGGGTCAGCTTGCTCAAATTACCTAGAAATTTAGGTGTATTCAGTCTGGGAGACATGAAGGCATGTTAGGGACTCTGGGGACTGAAGATGGTCCCATGGATGGGGCAGCCCAGGGCCAGTCTGCCCAGACATTTGTGGCCCTGGGAGGATACATCTTGGTGTTACTACACCTTCTAGGTTTTTAAGAGAAGCTGGAAATCTAGAAATATGGATTTAATAAGAAATCTCCCAATTTTTATGTGGGCCACAATTTTTAATAACACACTGGGGTTCAAACAAAGCGTACCTGAGGGCTGCATTCAGTCTCTTTTGCCTTGCCAGTTTATAACCTCAGGTATATATAGTTTTGTAGCCTGTGTTTTTCACTTAGTATATTGGAATATATTCCCAAGCCTTAACCGTATGCTACCTCGGCAGTGTGTACCTGTCTCCTGTTTCCTTACCAGCATTGGGTAAAACCACCTCAAAAAAAAAAAAATCTTAGCCAGTTTTATTAGTTTTAACTCGCATTTTTTGGTACTACTACTGAGTTGAACATTTAAATGCTTATTGGCCTTATACAGATTTACTTGGTAACCAGCCACCTTGCTAGAACTCTGAGTTCCAGTAGTGCTTTGGTCATTTATTCAGTGCTTCTCAACCTTTCTAACATTATATAATATTTGTACCACATCAGTCCTAGTAATTAGTACTAATGGCAGGCATCATCCCCTAAACCTGAGGGCATCAGTACCTTGAGCACACCTCTAACCCATGTTAAAGATCTACAGGTGGGAAGTTCTGAGTTTGGTCAGTGGTTTAGTGAATGTTTGAGCACGTGCTCTGTGCCTGGTATTGCTCTAGGTGTCCAGCCTTGAACCAAGACAAAGGTCTCAGCTCTCCAAGACCTCATGATTTTTTTCATTTCTCTTGAGTTTTTCATGTAGACCATCATATTTATAAAAGATACTTTTTATTTCTAGAATTTATAATTAATTTTTTGGCTTGTATTTCTTACTGGCATGAACTCCCCAAACAGTGGTGAATGCTAGTTACCCTCTCATTTCTTAAATTCAATTAATTCTCTTAAGTTCTATTAAACTCTAGACTTTGGTGACCATTTCCTTTATTTTGATGATGAGAAAACCAGGGTACAACCCTGGGAATGTATAATGGGAACTTTTGGAGTGTCTGCCTGACTCAACACGAATCCCTTAACTGTCCTCTAACCTAGACATCCACTCCCCTGCATACTTCTTCATTCCCACAGAAGACACAGAGGATTGAACCAGGTTTAGGGACCTGACCCAAGGTAGTCCAATCAGTGTCCTTTCCTGGAGATTTGACGTTGGGCCCAAGAGAGAGGGATTTGACCTTAATGTGTTCACGGGCCGTAACGTAAAAACTTGGGAGTTATAGGCAGTTACGTTCTGCTGTTGTGTCTGGGGACAGATAAAGGTGATTTGTGGATGGAGAAAATAAAGCAGGTATCTAGAGAGAAGCAGAAAGAGAGAACACTACCTGAGACTGATAACTTGAAACATCTCTTCCAGTTTTTTCTGGGGCTGGTTGCATTCCTGTTCCTGAGTTCTATGAAGTCCTCCTATATTCTTAAGATTACACCCCACCTCCCCCGAACACACATGTTAGTTGAAGCCAGCTGATGTTGGGTTCTGTTACTCTGACCTAAGCCTTCTCTTCATTTTCAGCTCTATATTCTTTTTATAATCCTACCTCATCTCTTGTAGTTCTTGACTGTCGTCTGAGGAAGTTGTGAATTTATTATTATTTTCTCCATATAACAGCAACATCAAAAATTAAAGATACACTACTATATATAAGATAGATGGGACTTCCCTGGTGGCGCAGTGGTTAAGAATCCACCTGCCAATGCAGGGGACACGGGTTTGATCCCTTGTCCGGGAAGATCCCACATGCCACGGAGCAACTAAGCCCATGCACCACAACTACCGAGCCTGCACTCTAAAGCCCGCGAGCCACAACTACTGAGTCCACGTGCCACAAATACTGAAGCCCGCATGCTCTAGGCTCTAGGGCCTGCGTGCCGCAACTACTGAGCCCGCATGCTGCAACTACTGAAGCCCGCATGCCTAGAGCCCGTGCTCCACAACAAGAGAAGCCACCACAATGTGAAGCCCGCGCACTGCAATGAAGAGTAGCCCCCGCTCGCCACAAGTAGAGAAAGCCTGCACGCAGCAGCGAAGACCCAACGCAGCCAAAAAAAGAAAGATAATCAACAAGGACCTACTGTATAGCACAGGGAACTCTACTCAGTATTCTGTAATAACCTATATGGGAAAAGAACCTGAAGAAGAATGGATATATGTATATGTATAACTGAGTCACTTTGTTGAACACCTGAAACTAACACAGTATTGTAAATCAGCTATACTCCAACGTAACATAAAAATTAAATTTAAAAAATTAAGGACAGCAAGAGACACAGAAGTGCACAAATTTAAGCTAATTCAGGCAATTATGATTTTATTGGAAAGGCCATTTTGCAAATGTGGATGCCCCCTCTGACCTCTCTTAAGCCAGTTCAGATCTCTAGCTGAGGGAAAACAAAAAGGAAGAGATTTTGAACTTAATTCCAAATGTCCTAGAATTTCAGTGGAGTTATTCCCCTTCACATACATATAACCGTTTGACCTCATGAAAAAAATGATACTGCATCTGTGTAGGGGGTCTGTTTAAGCGTGTTCTGTTCCAGCCAGTGAAAGAAGACTCTTTAATATCTAAATATCAAGAAATTGAACCACAGTATAATTTACCTGGGGCTGGGCTTATTCTTAGATTAACTTTCTGTCTCATGGTGATGTCATAAGTACTCAGTGCTAAGTTTAAATATTCTACTATCCTAAAGGCATTGGATGGGGAGGGGAAAAAATGAAGAATAATAGGAAGAGAGGGAAAGAATTGTAGTAGAGAGAAGGAAGAAAGCTCAGTGCTGTAATTCTCCTTATTCATAATTGTATTTATCTGAACTTTTTCATTTGCAAGCGGAAGAAGCACAAATTATCTTAAGAAAAAAAGGGAAATGTATTGACTCACATAACTGTCAAGTCCAAGGGTTCTGACTGGCCTGGCTTGATCATGTGCCTGAACCAGTCACCATGGCCAGGGGAAGGCAGGACTCTCATTGGCTGTCCTGGGCCTTTGGGTCCACCTTTTGTACCAGTTGGTAAAGTCAGTAGCTAGACTCCTGGAATTAGCAGAAGGAGGGAAAGTGGGATCAATTACGAGAAGAAAGAATGCCGGGCAGGCTAAAACACTCATACAGTGATCCGACAAAGGGGCTGATGGTGACCCTTTTTTTTCCTTTTGAGTGATAGTCTTTAATAAAACAATAATACAAAGACATCAAAGCAATCCAAAGTATATATGAACTTTCTTCTCAATAAAGTTTACTTTTTAAATTTAAATGTTCAACATGCTGCCCAAGAATCTGTATTGTTCATTCATTTTAAAACAAAATGTATTTTACTATCCTGTGATTGCTCGAGATAGGATGAAGTTTGGGCAGCTCATCTCTAATCTGGTTAGATCACCTTTGGTTTAGAAGTGTGGACATTATTTCACTAGTTTGACTACTTCTATAATTATAGATTTTGTCAGATTTTTTTCCATGCCTAAAGGTATGTTAGCATTCTCTCGTGGTGTGTATTTGGAGGCTTTCTAACTTACGGTTCATCTGGAACTGCTGGGGAAACGTGTATACTATGGAAAAGTTGGAGCTGGAAAGGGATATCCTTTCTGCAGCCATCTGCTTTTTTAAATTAGACTCCAGGAAAGATAGCAGTTTGACCTTTTTCAGAAGGGCATGGGTCTATTTTTAATTGTTTTGTTTTGTTTTGTTCTAAGAGACCGATAATAGTAGGTGGTGAGAGCTTATGGTATCTTGAAAAATGTTGCACTTTTTTTTTTTAATTCTTATTTTTTATTTATTTTTTGGCCACGCCCCATGGCTTGTGGGAATCTCAGTTCCCCGACCAGGGGAAGCAGTTGTGAAAGCCTGGAATCCTAACCACCAGGCCACCAGGGAACTCCCACTTATTTTTTAAATTATATACCCACAGCATGATTTATCAATATTTCACATGTTCTGATTATAACAATTCCACCCATAAACTCTAGTTCCTGGACCTTCTTTGTTTTATCTCAGATTGTCAGTTTCCCCCTAGTTTCATTTCCTTCCACCTGCAGCTGGGACCTCAGAGTGGGTCACCCCAGCTATTTCCTTGCCCTGGTGTCCTTCTGTCATGTCTACCCCGCAGACCTCCATTGCTAGACCAAGCCAACTATCTGTGTTCTGTTTCCTGTATTTGTGCTGTTAAAAGTCAGCTGACAAAAACTGTACAAACTTGCGGACTTTTGTCCTCACCCATTTAGCTGCATTCTTCCTGAACTTGCATTCTGCTAAGAATTCTTCCTCAGCTTTCTCTCCATTCCTCACAGACACTGTACCACATTTGCCCCTTTCCTCAAGCCTCCCTGCTCCTCCTGAACCTTTGCTCTCAGGAGCAGTTCTGCCTCCTGGCTGGGCCTGCTGCCCACTTCCCAGGCAGGTCTTGTAAATCTATCTGACTCACACTTGCTCTTTGCTTCTTGAGATAAGAGGGTGAAGGAAGAGGTAGGTGTCTCCGTCCCTTCCCCTGGTTCTAGATGCCATCCTCTTCGGTTTCCTCTGAGGCTCTGAGCTCCGTGTCTCATCAGAGCCACAACTCCATCCCGCTTGACTGCTGTGTGCAGGTGCTGTGGTAGGAGCTGGGGGGACAGTAGTGACAGGTCCCTGTCCTCACTCTATTTATATTTTACTAGGGACAGACAGACATACCCCGCGCCCCCCAATCACAGAAATAAATGATTCCTAGCTGTTGTAAGTGCTATAAAGAAAGTGTCCAAGGACCTAGTCTAGTCCTAGAGTCCAGGGAAGATGTGACATTTCCTTGGCATCTGAAGGATGTCTAGCAGGTCATCAGGGAAGGAAAGAAGTTGTTTGGCTGAGGGACCAGAATGTGACAGGGCCTGTGGCATAAAGGAGCACAGTATATTTGAGTAGAAGGCACCGTGGCCGCCATGAAGAAGCTGGAGAGGGAGGTAAGGCCGGACGCGCAGGACCTTGCAGGCATGTACAGAAGGGTTCGGTGTCCATCTCAGAGCCCCGATCTGAATCACGCTTGCTCTTGGCCTCCTGTGTCCTCCATGCCGTCCTGTCCTCTGCTCGCTCCTTCACGCCGCTCGGCTTTGACCCCCTCGACGCTCCACTGTCGGCATCTCACACCTTCCTCTAACAGCCTTGTCTCTTGGAAGAATAGCCGTGCTGGGTGTCTGCCTTGTCCCTGTTGCCTGTTGCAGTCTGCGTCTGCCTCTGCCCCTACATCGTTGAGTCCTATGCACAATTTCCTGTCAGTTCGTTCCTCGATCTTTCTGTGACTTCCAACACGTTCTGTAGAAACACTCTTCTGCTTGGGCTTTCTGTGTCTTTTGCTCTGTGTGTTCTCCCCTCTCTCACATCTAGGACTTCTCAGTCTCCTCTGAGGGCTCCTTATCCTTAAATGTTGCTGTCCCCAGGGATGTTTTTTCTACCCTCTTTTTAAAAAAAATTTATTTAATTTATTTACTTTTGACTGCGTTGGGTCTTCGTTGCTGCACGCGGGCTTTCTCTAGTTGCGGTGAGCGGGGGCTACTCTTCATTGCGGTGCGCAGGCTTCTCATTGCGGTGACTTCTCTTGTTGCGGAGCACGGGCTCTAGGCACTCGGGCTTCAGTAGTTGTGGCTCACGGGCTCTAGAGCACAGGCTCAGTAGTTGTGGTGCACAGGCTTAGTTGCTCCGCGGCATGTGGGATCTTCCAGGACCAGGGCATTGGCAGGCAGATTCTTAACCACTGTGCCACCAGGGAAGGCCCCTCTACCCTCCTTTGACCCTACACTGTCCTCCAGGACGGTCATCTCCACTCTTAGTTTTATCTGTCACATTATCTGCATGTCCATACCTGGAGCTCTGTCCTTTCTTCTGGGTTTTGACCCTTTATCTGAGTGCCTCCTGTGATCCTTGGGCACTTCCAATGCAGTGTGTCCAAAACAGAGCTCACCACCACCTTTCTTCTGACAACCTCTTTCTCTACCTGTATTTCCCATTCTGGTGAATGATACTATTATGTGCCCTTTTGTTCATTCTTTCAGCAATTGTTTATTGAGTACTGTTATATACCAACAACTATGTTATTAGATATTCTGGTGTAGTAAAAAAAAAAAAAATACAGTTAGTCTTTGTCCTGGATTCCTGTCACTGAGCTCCTAAGACCTTTGGATTTTCCTGAGTTGGTAGGAATGCCTTTTGTTATCCAAAATGAGCCCTTTTGGACCTTACCTGAATTTATGCTAATGAAGTGCCTTTCAGCTCCCCACTACCACCACCTGCAAGGAAGGGGAAGAGGGAAGGATGAGATCGAGGTCAGTCACATGGCCAATGATTTAGTCAGTCATGCCTACACGATGGAATCCCATATAAAGATCCTAGAATGATGAGGTTCGGGGAGCTTCTGGTTTGGCGAACACTTAGCTGTGTGGGAGGGAGGGCACCTGTATTCCATGGAGGAGGAGAGGAAGGTGTGGAATCTCTGCACCTCCCTTCCCCCATACTTTGCCCTATTAGCCCAAATGGCCAAATGGTTGTTCCCGAGTTATATCCTTTATAATAAAACTGTAATCACAAGTATGGAGCTTTCCTCAGTTGTGTGAGTTGTGAATTATTGAACCTGGGGCAGCGGGGGTCGGTGTGGTCATGGGACCCTTCGAGTTTGTAGCCTACATGGCAGAAGTGCTGGTAGCTTGGGGATCCTTGAGACTTGGGGCTGGCATTGAAGTGGGACTGAGCCCTTAACCTGTGGGGTCTGCACTAAATTGAACCGTAGGACACCTAGTTGATGTCGGAGAATTGTCGTTAGAACACATATTCTGGGACTTCTCTGGTGGTCCAGTGGGTAAGACTCCACGCTCCCAATGCAGGGGGCCTGGGTTCGATCCCTGGTTGGGGAACTGGATCCTGCATGCATGCCACAACTAAGAGTTCACATGCCGCAACTAAGAAGTCCACATGCCGCAACTAAAGATTCCACATGCCTCAACTAAGAGTCCGCATGCCACAACTGAAGATCTTGCGTGCCACAACTAAGACCCGGTGCAGCCAAAGTAATAAATAAATAAATATTTTTAAAAAAACATATTCTGACTATAGAGTCTGTAGATGTCTATACAGTTGTCCCTCGGTATCTGTGGGGTGGTGAGATTGGTTCCAGGACCCCCCACGGATACCAAAATTCCTGGATGCTCAAGCCTTTCATGTAAAATGGTGTAGTATTTGCATATAACCTATGCACATCCTCCCGTATACTTTAAATCATCTCTAGATTATTTATAATACCTGATACAATATAAATGCTATGCAGATAGTTGTCAGTGCTCAGCAAATTCAAATTTTGCTTTTTGGAACTCTCTGGAAATTTTTTTTCTGTGTATTTTTGATCTGAGGGTGGTTGAATCCACAGCTACGGGACCTGTGGATACAGAGGGCCAACTGGATATGGTGTAGACTCAGTACCTGTCTCTAAGCCAGACAAGTGGACAGTCAGTTACAATTCAGCCATGCAAGCAGCAGCCTGGTCTCCTTCTGATTCTGAAGTTGCTAGATTTTGTCGATTCTGTCTCCATAATATCTTTTGAATTCACCCCTTTCTCCCTCTCGCTGTTGCAGCTGTCTTAGTCCAGGCAGTTACCGTTTTTTACTTCACTGCTTTGCTCTTACTGGCTTCCGCTTCCTAGCTGGTCAGGCTTCCCTCATCCACTTCGTCTCACCTGCATGTTGTTGCCAGAGGAGTGTATTGGTTCACGTGCTGCCTCACGATGAAATCTTCCCCTGTGGTTTCATCTCTTATGGGAATGGGTTTCAAACTTTGGTATCAGGACCCTTGTATACTCTTAAAAGTTATTGAAGACCCCAAGCAGATTTTCTTTACGTGAGTTTTACCACTATTTGTCAGATTAGAAATTAAAACTGAGAAAGTTATAAAATATTAATTTATTTATTGAAAATATCTGTAGTAAACCCATTACACACTCACATAAAAAACAGATATTTATGAAAACTGTTTTACAAAACAAAACAGAGGGACTTCCCTGGTGGTGCAGTGGTTAAGAATCCACCTGCCAATGCAGGGGACACGGGTTCGAGCCCTGACCCGGGAAGATCCCACATGCCGCGGAGCAACTAAGCCTGTGGGCCACAACGACTGAGCCTGTGCTCTAGAGCCCACGAGCCACAACTACTGAGCCCACGTGCCACAACTACTGAAGCCTGCACACCTAGAGCCCGTGCTCCGCAACAAGAGAAGCCACTGCAATGAGAAGCTTGCACACCACAACGAAGAGTAGCCCCTGCTCAACGCAACTAGAGAAAGCCCGCACGCAGCAACGAAGACCCAACGCAGCCAAAAATAAATAAATAAATGTATTTTTTAAAAAAAAAACAAATTTAGTGAGAAGAGTGGCACTGTTTTACGTTTTTGCAAATTTCTTTAATGTCTGACTTAGCAGAAGACAGCTGGACTCTCATATCTGCTCTGTAGTCTGTTGCGAAATGTTGTTTTGGTTGAAGTAGTTGACGAAAATCTGGTCTTACACAGATATGTAGTTGGAGAAAGCAGGGGTCTTTTAATGGCATTTTCCAAAAATTGTGGTTATTCTTTGCTACTATACCAGCATTTGACATTGGTAGTTTCTTAAGGGTTAGTTGCAGTGTGGCATCTGAAGTTATATTAGTAAACTCTTCATACTCTGTTAAAATAAAATCTATTGATCCATCTTGCAATTTGAATGGATGTTTTACTCCTCTGTGATTTTGTAACATCATGTATTGATCATTTGGAAAATATTGCTCCACTAAGTTATGTGGGTCTTCCAGATGTTGATACATTTCATTAAACAATATCACGAAATCCCATTTAATTTTACCACCCATCTTATTAGAAAATTCTCTAAATTTGAGGGAAGCAGTCTAACTCACAGTGGCAGATACTAGTTTTCCAAATTTAAAATTTTTACCCCAAAGCTTAACTTTTATCATCAGCAACGAATACTGTCAGTCATTTTTCTTGAAGCAGCAGGCCCCCTTCATTTTTGAGAAACCATCTGCCAGATACTCAAGTCTGAATAACCATAGTTTTTCTGTTGTCATTCTGCTGAACAAAAAACTGTGTTCCATGAAAAAAGTGGCTAGTTCAGCTTGTAACTCATTTGTACAAGTGTGTTACCTGGAGGCATTGGTCATATTCTCTGGTGTGCCATAGAAGTGTCCTTTAGTCACACCCATATTAAACACATGTACTCAACGGCTGAGATTTAATAAAGTAATACTTTTAATAACTCATCAAGGATGTTCTGAGGTGAAATTGTTTTTTAATTTTTTTTAATTAATTAATTTATTTAAATGTGAGTGTGTGGCAATGAAGAATACAAGGACCACTAGTACAGTTTGGTCCCTCTGCTAAGGTGGCTGTAGTGTCCCCCACCCTTTTTTTTGTATCAATGCAAACATAAGTAAAGGGAAAATAATGTCTGAGTACTATTATGATAATAATTTTGAACTTCAGGATCCCTGAAAGGGTCTTGGGAACTCCAGGGATCCACAGACCACCTTTATGCACAGTCTAAAGAGTGCTCTATGCTCTGTCCCTATTGACCTTTCTAATTTTTCCTCTTCTCCAGCTATACCTCACCTTTCCCAGTTCCGGCCACCTGCACCCTCAAAATGTCGTCCTTTTGTCACACGCACTTACCTTGACATTTCTTTTCCCCCAACCAAGCATTTTCCTTTGCCCTCTTCCTCTGCCTCCCCTACTCTGGCTCTGGCTGATACCCTTCTAGGCCAAACTGGGCCTACCTGAGGCGGAAGGTCCTGCCACAGCTGTTAGTCGTTTTCCCTCTGATCCCACCCCCCTCCCAAACTTTTGAGTGTACCTCTTTCCATCTATTTCCCAGGTGCCTTGATTTACAATTCTTAATTTCACAATCCTGTCATAACAGGAAAGCATTTTACATCCCTCTTGTGACTTAAGCTTATTCATGCTAATGTTTTACATGTTGAACCTTCTTAGCCATAATTCAATGAAACATTTGAACAAACAGGTGGTGAGATATTTGTTTGGAGCCTTCTGCTCTATCAGAAATGGTATCATATCAGCTCGGTGCTTTGTGACCACCTAGAGGGGTGGGATGGGGAGGGTGGGAGGGAGGGAGATGCAAGAGGGAAGAGATATGGGAACATATTGTATGTGTATAACTGATTCACTTTGTTATAAAGCAGAAGCTAACACACCATTGTAAGGCAATTATACTTCAATAAAGATGTTTAAAAAAAAAAAAAAAGAAAAGAAATGGTATCATAGATTGGTCTACCCAAGGAATAACCTGATTTCCTTTAATAACTACGTGAATGATACCCGTTTTCCTTATTAGGAAACTCTTCTGGTATCATCTATATTTGGGGTTATATACAGCTAAGTTCATCAGATAAGTAAGCTGAGTTGTGCCTAGCTTATGTAAAGTATGCTTTAGAATGACTTCTGGTTTTATCTGACCCACACCTGTCACTATCCGCACCCCCTCCCCCCATGCACACACCCATACTGCCCATCCCCCCACACACAGAGGAATGCTTACTGAGTACCTGTCCCAGCTCAGGTATTTTGCAAGGGACTTTCACATATCCCATCTAATTTGTTTTCCACAATTCTGTGAGATAGATGGTAAATACCCTTATGTTACAGATGAGAAGGCAGAACCTCACATTTGCTACATTTGTAGTAATGAAAACATTATAAGTGTCATATTGGATAGCTGAACTTAAATAAAACAATTCTTGAGTTACCACAAAAGTAAATAGGAGGATAACATTATGAAATGACACTTGGTGTAAGTGAACATTTATCAGGTAGGCACACTTCAGGGCTTTGGTCCACCTTTTAATTCTAGAAGAAGCAAGAGTTACTTGTGAAGGATTATTCTAGATACGGCTTAAAGTTCCTTCAAATTCTGAGGTCCCATAACTCTAGGCAGTTGCAGCAATGTTAGAAATATCAGGAAGTTATGGCTCTAATTATTGCTCAGAAAAATCTATAAACTCCAGTATTGTGTTCATATTGGTTTTATTATGAAATATATTACCTTTTAGATTTCTTCTCAAGTTTGAGGTTCAGTTTGCAAAGCCATTAACTGCTGTATAAATACTGCAAATTATGGGTTTGAGTTCGATGGACCTTTAGGCACTGGCTTTGCTGGTAACTGTAACCTCTTATAATTACTGTCAAGATGGAATCCAGATGCTCTTGGAAATAGACTGTTGAGTCACATCCTGAATAGCCTTTGTCAGATTCAGAAATCTTAGAAAAGACCTAAGTTGGAATGATAAAATGACATTCACCCCTTTGGTTTTTGGCTTACTTCTTTGTGACATTCCTAAACCCGATTAAAGAGTTCTAGAACCAAGATTTGTGCAGACAGTGGGGATCGGAACTTGAAAGTGACATATCAAAATGTAGCTACTAGCATTTTCTAAAAAAGTCCTCAGTTAGGCATTCAGGCAAGGCTTATTATTTCATGGTTGAGAGGCAGTCTAGCAAAGGGATTAAGAGCACAAATTCTGGGGCTTCCCTGGTGGTGCAGTGGTTGAGAATCTGCCTGCCAATGCAGGGGACACGGGTTCGAGCCCTGGTCTGGGAAGATCCCACATGCCGCGGAGCAACTGGGCCCGTGAGCCACAACTACTGAGCCTGCGCGTCTGGAGCCTGTGCTCCGCAACGAGAGGCTGCGACAGTGAGAGGCCTGCGCACCGCAACTAGAGAAAGCCCTCGCATAGCAACGAAGACCCAACACAGCCAAAAATAAATAAATAAATTAAAAAGAGCACAAATTCTGAAGCCAAACTGTTCAGATACTGATTGTATGACCATAAGTCAGCTATGTAACTTTTCTGTACCTATTTCCTCATTTATAAAATGAGGTGGATCACAGTTCTGCCTTATAGGGTTATTGTGAGGATGTTAAAGCACCTAAGACAGTGCCTTACTAAATAGTAAGCACTTTCTGAGAAATGAATATTATTATTTTATCATCATCTATGATTCAATCCTGGATTTATAATTTAAGACAGAAATGAAGGTGTTATATAGTATTATTGCCAATTGATTCTGTGACCTCTTTTAACTTCTTGGTTGCTCTTTCCATCATCTGGAAGGTTGGCATTTGTCTTAAGCTTGGTAGAGAGGACAGGACCAGACGCCTGGTAGGTTTAAAGTGCTTTCATCTGCTTACAGAAAAATAGTTAGACATAAGAACTCTTACATCCAACAACACAAAGAAACAACCTAATTTAAAAAATGGGCAGGGCTTCCCTGGTGGCGCAGTGGTTGAGAGTCTGCCTGCCAATGCAGGGGACACGGGTTCGAGCCCTGGTCTGGGAAGATCCCACATGCCGCGGAGCAACTAGGCCCGTGAGCCACAGTTACTGAGCCTGTGCGTCTGGAGCCTGTGCTCCGCAACAAGAGAGGCCGCGACAGCGAGAGGCCCGCGCACTGCAATGAAGAGTGGCCCCCACTTGCCGCAACTGGAGAAAGCCCTCGCACAGAAACGAAGACCCAACACAGCAAAAATAAATAAATAAATAAATAAATAAATTTAAAAAAAAAAAAAAAAAATGGGCAAAAGATGTGACTAGGCATTTCTGCAAAGAGGGTAGTATGAACACTCAACAAGCACATGAAAAATGTTCAGTGTATTGATATTTAGTCAATAGGGAAATGGAAATCTAAAGTATGAGACGCCACTTCACATCCGTTAGGATGGCTATTAAAAAACAACAGAAAATAAAGTTTTGGCAAGGATGTGGAAAAATTGGAATTGCTGGTAGGGATGTAAAATTGTGCTACTGCTCTTCCTCAGTAAGCTAAATATAGAGTTACGTGGCCTAGCAATTTCATTCCTAGGTATATACCCAAAAGAATTGAAAACAGGTGTTCAAGCAAAAACTTGTATGTGGAATGTTCATAGCAGCACTATTCACAGTAGCCAAAAAGGTGGAAATATTCATGTCCATCAACTTTTGTTTATCAATAGACAAACAAAATTTGGTATATTCTTCTAATGGAATAGTATTCAGCCATAAAGAGGAATGAATGATGTATCCACAACATGGAGGAACCTTGAAAACATTATGCTAAGTGAAAGAAACCAGACACAAAAGGCCACATACTCTATGATCCATTTGTATGAAATACTCAGAATAGGCAAATCCATAGAAAGCAGATTAGTTCCTAGGGGCAGGATATGGGGTTTCTTTCAGAGATGATGAAAATGTTCTGGAACCAGGTGTTTGTTGTACAACATTGTGAATGTATTACATGTCGCTGACTTGTCCACTTTAAAATGATTTAAATGGTAAATTTTACATTCTATGTTTTTAAAAAAGGGAGAAAATTAGACATGACATTTAGTTTACCCTAATGGCAATTTTGTCAAAATATTTTCTTAAACTATTTTTTTTATAATTTTAGGATGTGATCATTTTCATTTCATTTATAGTTCAGTGAAATGTATCATCATTATTCTCTTGTAGATCTAGAAAAGGTAGAAAATGAAAGCAATGAGAATTTTGATATTTGTTCTTTCCTTAGTGCAGAGGTTCTCAAAATGTAGTCTGGAGCCCCTGAGGATTGTTGAGACCCTTTCAAAGGATCTGCAAGTTCAGATTATTTTGGTAATGATGGTTAAATGTGATTTCCCTTTTATACCCTCCTTCTCCATGTGTTCAGTGTAGTTTTCCAGTGGCTATATGCATTTGATGGCATCATTCCTTTGATGGCTGATGTTTTATGTGCTTATATATGTCTGTTTTTTAGAATTTCCTAAGGTAAGCTCTTTGGGTTCCTCAATAATTTTTAAGAATGTAAAAAAGTCCTGAGGCCAGAAAGTTAGAGAATCAGTGTCTTAACAAAAATGTTATGTGCTAATAATAATTTTTTTAAAATGTATGAAGTGCCTACATTATGCATTTTTGAAAATAGAGGGAAAATAATTGTAAGCCAATTGTTTTTTTTGTTTTTTGGTTTTTTTTGGTGGTGGTGCTTTTACATCTTTATTGCTCAGAGGTTATTAGATTTGGAACCAGGGTGTTCTTTTCTGGACACTGTAAGTCTCCAGTTTAGGAAATGGATCTCGGTTATTGGTTAAGTCTATAGTTTTTAACTTTGAACACGTTTTACAATAGGAATGATATTAGATATGTTGATTAATGTTACCATATTCAGTTCCCCCAAACTTCTATAACCTATAATGTATTTGAAGTTTCATAATAACAGCTGATGTTTACTGAGTGCCTAATATGTGTAGGCAGTGTTCTAGGTCTTTCCCCATGTGATAACTCATCTAATCCTCCCTATAACTCTGCAGAATAAGTAAACTGTTATAATGGTTAAATAATTTACCTATGATCCCACAACTGGTAGGCGGCAGATCTAGGTATTAGGACCCACGCAGTCTGGCTTCCAGAGTCTTCACTGTTCGCACTATGCTATATACTAGTTTATGTATGCATTCTGTATAATAATAGCTCACTGGGAATATATATATAGACAGTTCCCACTTGGAAGGCCCGCCCACACTTCTACCTCATTGTAGTGCTGTGTGACAGTGGTGCTAGGGTTGGGAGTTGGCCTGGGTCTAGTGCCTAGGGCAGGGGCTTCAGCAAAGAAGTGGTTCAGGGAGACATGGGTAGCAAGAATAGGAGGTTGGGGAGCTGTAGGGTGCCAAACCTCTTGCCCAGGATGCCTCTGGTCCAGTTTGCTAGTTGGATGTTTCCTTCCTAGGGATTGGCTCAGCTTATGGCTTATAGGAGCATCTCTCTTCCTTTCTTCAGCCCTTTGAAATAAGTTAGATTTTCACAGTTTTCTCCTAATCTGTCTTTGAGTCATGCATTTACCCCATTTGGATGATTCTGAGGGTTTTTACTACCAACTAGAAATGAGAAAAAAGGTTGGGGTGGGGGAAGGTGTTAAAGACAGCCTTTAAAAAAGTAACTTTTAAGGGACTTCCCTGGCTGTCCAGTGGGTAAGACCCCATACTCCCAATGCAGGGGACCTGGCTTCGATCCCTGGTCGGGGAACTAGATTGCGCGTGCATGCTGCAACTGAGTTCTCATGCCACAATTCAGAAGCCCACAAGCCGCAACTAAAAGATCCCACATGCCGCAACTAAAAAAAAAAAAGATCCTGCATGCTGTGACGAAGATCCCACGTGCTGCAACTAAGAACTGGTGGAGCCTAAGTAAATAAATAAATACTAAAACAAAAAACAAAAAAAACAATTGGCTAAGATTAAAAAAAAATAAAAGTAACTTGGAAGTAGTAAGTACAGCTATTAATGGTGATAAGGGTCCTTGGGATTCATATAAAGGAAAAGCTACCAACCTCTAAGAATGTCACCTGCCTTGGTGTGGGCTGCCCCAGGCTTGTCATCACTGGGGCAAGGAGAGGCGGAATAACCCAGGCCTCTAGCCCTGGACTACAAGGGGAATGTTGCCAAGAGATCTGCCCTGGGGCTCAAGGATGTGCCCTCCCACCTCCTGCCTTTCTCTCTCTCTCTCTCTCTTTTTTTTTTTAACCTATTTTTTGTTTGTTTGTTTTGTTTTGTTTTGGCCTCCACTTGCGGCCTTCGGGATCTCAGTTCCCTGACCAGGGATTGAACCTGGGCCACGGCAGTGAAAGCCCGGAATCCTAACCACTAGGCTGCCAGGGAACTCCCTGATTTTCTCTTCCTAGTATCAGTCTTACTGCCCCGGATCCCTTTCTAGGTCCAAGATCCACACTGGGGTGATGTAGGAAGCAGGGGTGGGGCCTGGGGATGGTTCCAGGCAGTTTGTGTGATGGGGTGGCTCCACTAGTGTTAAAAATAGGGCGTTTTTGGACTTTTCCTTAAGAGACTTTCTTTGCTGCGTGGCCATATCCGTTACTCTGTCCTGAACTCTGGGAGGGAAAGCACAACCCTGCGGGGCCAGTGAGAGGCAGAGCCTGCCCAGGAGTTCCTGCAGAAACCTGCCACGGGGCAGTAGGTGGTCCCTCCTTCCTGCTTCTTTGAACATCTCTGATTTAAAAGGTTTTTGAAGCTGAATCCTTAAAAAAATATTGTATGGACTCCTTGAAGATGCTGGCTGGAGGAGGCCTGGCGGGGGGTGTGGGGGGGAGGAGGGCGGATACTGTCTCTCCTTTTCCACTTTTGGTGCCATGGAGTGGGCTCCAGTCGTGTTCATGACTATTGTCCAAACGTTCTGGTTTCTTAACATGTATCAGAAGCAGTGAGAGAAGAAGGTATTTTTGACTATTATTATGTCTGCATGAAAAAGGGCTGTATGTGCTGGTAGTTTCATTTAAACTTTTATGTTTGTGGGTTTATTTTCTACTTAAAAATTGTTTTTATGACACAATGGTTACGGTATTAAAATTCCTCTGAGTGGCATCCTGTATATTCAGCTGCCCAAGTCGGAAGCTTATACCTCATTCCGGAATTCCTTCCTCTCCCTTCACCACTTGTAATCCAGCACTACTGATCTGGCTTGGTTCTCGAAGTTTTCTCACCCTACTCAGGTACTGCTCTGGTTTGTGACCTGCTCCCTCTCCAGCCAGGTGTTCCCTCCTTCCTTACCTTTTTCCGTAAGAGCAGCAGTTTGCAAACATTTTCATCTTAGGACCCCTTCATGCACCTAAAATGTATTGAAGACTATCAAAGAGCTTTTGTTTATGTATGTTTTCTTCATTGGTATTGCCATATTAAAATTGAAACGGAAAAGTTACCTATTTTTAACACTTTTGCTTTATTTATTCATTTAAAAATAATAATAAATTCATTACAAGTGAGCATAAATAACTCTTTAATGAAAATAACTCTATTTTTCATAACAAAGAATTGTAGAGAGGTAAGTGGCCTTTTTTTTTTTTTTTAAATCTCATTGATTCTTTTTTTAGTAGCTACTTTATTTATTTATTTCTAGCTGTGTTGGGTCTTCGTTTCGTGCGAGGACTTTCTCTAGTTGCGGCAAGCGGGGGCCACTTTTCATCGCGGTGCAGGGGCCACTCTTCATCGCGGTGCACGGGCCTCTCACTGTCGCGGCCTCTCCCGTTGTGGGGCACAGGCTCCAGACGCGCAGGCTCAGCAGTCGTGGCTCACGGGCCCAGTTGCTCCGCGGCATGTGGGATCTTCCCAGACCAGGGCCCGAACCCGTGTCCCCTGCATTGGCAGGCAGATTCTCAACCACTGCGCCACCAGGGAAGCCCAGTGGCCCTTTTTTGCAGTTTTGCAGATCTCTTTAATGTCTGGCCTAGTAGAAGTCAGCAGCACTCTCATAACTGCATACATTCCTCGGGTCACCACAACAAGCTCTCAGCCTTGTCACACCCAGCACTGCGTTTTTGTAATGCTTCCTTTAGTCTCATGAGGTTAAATTCATCAATAATATACACATAATTTCAAAACTCTCAATGTAATGCCCCAACTTTTTTATAAAGAAGCAATCTAAGCATTTCTTTGGCATTTGAATATGCCCGAGCTTGGTCTTGACTGCACCAGAAGACACGGGAGTGAGATGCTCATTGCAAATGCAGTGGCTACCAGTGTACCCCGATGGAGGTGGTTCAGATATTGAGAAGGGCAGTATAGTTAATGACGTGGCTTTTCCAAAATTGTGAACAACTTTTGGTAAAACTGAAAACAATGTTCTTTTGACTTATACTGCTAGCACCCTACTAGGGTTAGGGTGTATAGTAAAAACTTGTAAAAAGTCCTTTGTGTTTATATGTAAAGTGGAATTTGGTTCTAGGTTCAGAGAGTTATAAATGGATTTTGTTTCCCCCTACAGTAATGTCTAGACAGACATTCGAGTCACATGGGACAATTCCTTGTATGGGACCGTTCTCAGGAGCCTGTTAAATGCCAGTGGTGCCTCCCAGTGAATGTGACAACCAAAAACACTCCCACATATTTCCGAACATCCACTGGGGAGTGGTACAAACCTATGGAGAACTACTGATTAATGGAATCTTGGCTGGGTTAAAAAAATTTTTTTTAAATGTTGGATGATCATTTTTAAAAAATAATTTACATTATAAAAGAATTTTGAATTGGGACAATAATCACCTATAATCTTCCCATTCAGCATAAACAGTATTAATATTTTTGTTCCATACTCGTCTTGCCCTTTTTTTGTTGCTGTTGCTTCTATAGATAATTTTTCTCATTCAAAAGCAGGATCATTAGGGGACTTCCCTGGTGGTCCAGTGGGTAAGACCTCGCGCTCCCAATGCAGGGGGCCCGGTAAGAGTCTGCATGCTGCAACTGAGAAGCCCGCATGTGGCAACTAAACATGCGGCAATGAAGATCCCACGTGCCGCAACTAAGACCTGGTGCAGCCAAAATAGATAGATAGATAGATAGATAGATAGATAGATAGATAGATAGATAGATAGATAAATATATAAAAAAAAAAGCAGGATCATTAGAAACTACTTTTTTTTTTTCTTTTGCTGTGACGCACGCGGCTTTAGGGATCTCAGTTCCCTGACCAGGGATTGAACCCGGGCCATGGCAGTGAAAGTGCTGAATCCTAACCACTAGACCACCAGGGAACTCCCTGATAAACTCCTTTTTTTTACTTGGCCTGATGCCACTTGATTTTACCTAATTGTATGTCCCCTTTTTAATAACAACAAAGTCATTTTTATTCTTGGCTTTATTCTTAGCACAATCTCACGTAAGATGCGACAGTGCATACTCATGTCTCCTTTTGGTGCTAACATTAGGGCCAGGATGGAAGGGCAAGAGCAGAGCCTGGACTTGTAGGGAGTTGGGTGGCCTTGAACAAGTGACTTAGCCTCAAGTATTAAAGAATGTATGTAAAGTTTCTGCCCTGGGGTGAGTGGAGGTCCTGTCTGGCCTCTGCCAATCTCCAAGTGGACCGCAGCCTTCTGGAGGGCAGGAAAGGTACTTTAGACACCATTTTGTCTCTGGCACTAGCTTAGTACCTGGCTCTTTGAACAGATGAATGTGGCAGAAAAATTTGGTACTTCATTGGGCTGTGAATAAACTTTGTTTCATTTGTCTCATGGTTATACCTCCATTACAGGTAAACAACTATATTAATTGTTGTTCACATCAAACGCCAGTAGACCTTGCCCCAGATGGGCTCACCGATTAGTTCAGGTTAAGATGTTTCTCAAGTTTTTTTAGCACACCTGATTGTTGTATTTATGTCTAGATATGGCTTCAGTATTGTTTTTACTGAGGAGTCTGGTTGATTGTTTGATTGTGAAGGCCTGCCTTTGACACTTGTAATTAAATGAGTTCGCATTTAGCGTGTTCCTTGAGGAGGCCAGGTGTGTCAACCTCAAAGGCCGTGGAAGGCTTGAAGTGATGTCTCTAGGACTCACTGGTACCTTTTAAGACATCTCTACAGGTATGGTTTTCTTTCCTTGTTATCTTTTTATTTTGCTTTAAAAATTTTGTTTTCAGCTGTTACGATTAGAGATTTAGCAGCTCAGTCCCCTTGAATGATTTAATGTGTTACCATTAGAATTCTGAAAGATATAATTTGAAAAATGATTTGACTGTCTAGGAGAGTTTCTGGATGCTGAAGGCCCAAAGATTATAGGCTGAAACAGTGGTTCTCCAACTTTGGCACGCATCAGAATCACCTAGAGGATCGTGATAAAACTCACTGTTGTGTCCCACCCTGTTTCTTATTCTCTAGGTCTGAGGTGGGGCCCAAGAATTTGCATTTACCAGCTCCCTGTTTATGCTGGTGCTGTAGGTCTGGGACAAGACTTCGATAACCACTGAGCTAAAGTGTTGAAGTCCATTAAAGGTATTAACATGGAGGGAGATATGGGACCCAGCATGTTTCAGGAGAATCCCTTTGTGCCCCCCTAAGCTATTTAGAATAATGAAGAAAAACTGGTTTTGGTACATGAAGAGAAGGGCATAAACCCTTGAAAATACTGTGTGATAGTTGTAACGGTCATTCAAATTAAGATAAAATTGGAAAGTAATTTTTAGAAGTTTGTTTTACCTTTTTAAAAAATAAGTAGTGCATGTTCATAATGGGAAGTGTGTAAAATACAGAGAATTTCGATTTTAGAAGTGAAGAAAATTCCTGAAATTATATTTTATCACTTGAAAATATCTCTTGTTAATTTTTTGGTAATTCCTATTCAATATGCATAGGACTTTTATTTTTGTTTTTACCCCCAAAACGAAGTTTTTATTATCAAATAATATATGCTTATTATAATGAAAGAAAAAGATCATAAAGAACACTTAATTTTTCTAGACACAACCACTGTTAATTTCCTGTAATTTATTATTAGAGATTTCTTTCTATGAATATGCGTATTGCTATGTATTATCCTGACTACAATTTTAAAACCTAATTTTTATTTTTACACTTTTATTTATTTATTTAAATATCTTTATTGGAATATAATTGCTTTACAATGTTGTGTTACTTTCTGCTGTACAACAAAGTGAATCAGCTATATGTATACATATATCCCCTTCCTCTTAAGCATCCCTCCCACCCTCCCTATCCCACCCCTCTAGGTGGTCACAAAGCACCGAGCTGATCTCCCTGTGCAGCAGCTTCCCACTAGCTATCTATTTTACATTTGGTAGTGTAGATATGTCCATGCCACTCTCTCACTTTGTCCCAGCTTACCCTTCCCCCTCCCCGTATCCTCAAGTCCATTCTCTAGTAGGTCTGCATCTTTATTCCCGTCTTGCCCCTAGGTTCTTCTGACCATTTTCTTTCTTTTTTTTTTTTTAGATTCCATATGTATGTGTTAGCATATGGTATTTGTTTTTCTCTTTCTGACTTACTTCACTCTGTATGACAGTCTCTAGGTCCATCCACCTCACTACGAATAACTCAATTTTGTTTCTTTTTATGGCAGAGTAATATTCCATTGTCTATATGTGCCACATCTTCTTTATCCATTCCTCTGTCGATGGACACTTAGGTTGCTTCCATGTCCTGGCTATTGTAAATAGTGCTGCAATGAACATTGAGGTACATGTATTTTTTTGAATTATGGTTTTCTCAGGGCATATGCCCAGTAGTGGGATTGCTGGGTCGTATGGTAGATCTATTTGTAGATTTTAAGGAACGTCCATACTGTTCTCCATAGTGGCGGTATCCATTTACATTCCCACCAGCAGTGCAAGAGGGTTCCCTTTTCTCCACACCCTCTCCAGCATTTATTGTTTGTAGATGTTTTGATGATGGCCATTCTAACTGGTGTGAGGTGATACCTCATTGTGGTTTGGATTTGCATTTCTCTAATGATTAGTGTTGTTGGGCATCTTTTCATGTGTTTGTTGACAATCTGTATGTCTTCTTTGGAGAAATGTCTATTTAGGTCTTCTGCCCATTTTTGGATTGGGTTGTTTTTTTGATATTGAGCTGCATGAGCTGCTTGTATATTTTGGAGATTAATCCTTTGTCAGTTGCTTCATTTGCAAATGTTTTCTTCCATTCTGAGGGTTGGGTTGTCTTTTCGTCTTGTTTATGGTTTCCTTTGCTGTGCAAAAGCTTTTAAGTTTCATTAGGTTCCATTTGTTTATTTTTGTTTTTATTTCCATTACTCTAGGAGGTGTGTCAAAAAGGATCTTGCTGTGATTTATGTCATAGAGTGTTCTGCCTGTGTTTTCCTCTAAGAGTTTGATAGTGTCTGGCCTTACATTTAGGTCTTTAATCCATTTTGAATTTATTTTTGTGTATGGTGTTAGGAAGTGTTCTAATTTCATTCTTTCACATGTAACTGTCCAGTTTTCCCAGCACCACTTATTGAAGAGGCTGCTTTTTCTCCATTGTATATTCTTGCCTCCTTTGTCAAAGATAAGGTGACCATAGGTGCGTGGGTTTATCTCTGGGCTTTCTATCCTGTTCCATTGATCTATATTTCTGTTTTTGTGCCAGTACCATACTGTCTTGATTACTGTAGCTTTGTAGTATAGTCTGAAGTCAGGGAGCCTGATTCCTCCAGCTCTGTTTTTCTTTCTCAAGATTGCTTTGGTTAGTTGGAGTCTTCTGTGTTTCCATACAAATTGTAAAAATTTTTGTTGTAGTTCTGTGAAAAATGCCGTTGGTAATTTGATAGGGATTGCATTGAATCTGTAGATTGCTTTGGGTAGTATAGTCATTTCCACAGTGTTGAGTCTTCCAATCCAAGAACATGGTATATCTCTCCAACTGTTTGTATCATCTTTGATTTCTTTCATCAGTGTCTTATAGTTTTCTGCATAGAGGTCCTTTGCCTCCTCAGGTAGGTTTATTCCTAGGTATTCTTTTTGTTGCAGTGGTAAATGGGAGTGTTTCCTTAATTTCTCTTTCTGATTTTTCATTTAAAACCTAATTTTTTTAATCCAATAGCTTTTCATGTTATTAGATGTGATTCTGAAGCATCTCTTTTTTAGGTGCAGAATATTCTAATGTGAAAAACATAATTTGTGCTGAAATCTTTTGAAACAAATCCCCTGATACCCCTGCCTTTTGGATGAGTTCCGTGAAGCAGAATTGGTAGGTCAAAGAGCTTGTAAAATCTAAGGCTCTTTATACATTTTACCAAATTGTCTCCAGAAAGGGCTTAGTAATTACTGCCCAGGTTCCAAGTCTATACTCATTGCCATTTTAATATTTATGAGCTCGATAGGGGAAAAAATAGTATCTCCTTGTTTTAATTCCTTGTGCTGATAAGTTTAGCATTATTTTTATGTGTTAATTACTCACTTATATTTCTTCTCTTTTGAATTTTCTCTTGTCCTTGTCACATTTTCTTTTGGAGTTAATCTTTTTTCTTCATTTATGTGAGCTCCTTGTACTTAGGGATTTTTTTTTTTTTAATAAATTTATTTATTTATTTATTTTTGGCTGCATTGGGTCTTCATTGCTGCACGTGGGCTTTCTCCAGTTGTGGCGAGTGGGGGCTACTCTTCGTTGGGGTGTGCAGGCTTCTCATTGTGGTGGCTTTTCTGGTTGAGCACAGGCTCTAGGTGCACGGGCTTCAATAGTTGTGGCACACGGGCTCAGTAGTTGTGGCACGCAGGCTCAGTAATTGTGGCACACAGGCTTAGTTGCTCCATGACACGTGGGATCTTCCCGGACCAGGACTCAAACCCGTGTCCCCTGCATTGGCAGGTGGATTCTTAACCTCTGAGCCACCAGGGAGGTCCAGGGATATTTCTTTATTCCCAATTTTTCATTTGCTTTTAAAACTTGTGGTGTTTTCTTTTATAGAAGTATTTACCTCCCCCCCAATCCACCATTATTTTCCATTTTTAAGGATTTCTGCCCACAGTCAAATGAAGAAGTCCTCTCTCATGCCAAGATTTTATGAATATTAACCCATATTTTCTTCTAGCACACTTTCATGGTTTCCTTTTTTTCACTAGAATCTTCAAGCCATCTGTAATTTGTTTTGGTGTCAACAAATCTAGTGTAGGCAAATGTGATTTACATTTTCTTAATTTAATTATTTTTCTACACTATGCAAACATTAGGCAAATTTAGGTAGCAAGTTGGAGGTAAGCATTAAGTTTTCACACTGCTCTGAGAAGCACTGGGATTTCTGAGAAGTCTTAGAGGGTTTGCCATGGGAATAGAGGTGGGAGAGGTATATGGGTGTTTCCAGCTCCAACTTCTCCCAAGAACTGCAGACTTACATGGTCAGCTAGGCACCGAGTAGGCAGATCTTCTTGGGAACCTAATGACAGGCCGTTCAAAATTAACATGGTCAAAACAGAGGTGTTTTTTTTTTTTTAATTTATTTTATTGAAGTATTGTTGATTTAGAATGCTGTGTTAGTTTCTGGTATACAGCAAAGTGATTCAGTTATATATATATATATATATATATATATATATATATATATATATAATAGTTTGCATATGGTAATCCCAAACTCCCAGTCTATCCCTCCCTCACCCCCCTTCCACCCTTGACAACCACAAGTCTGTTTTCTATGTCTGAGCCTGTTTCTGTTTTGTGGATAAGTTCTTTTGTGTCATATTTTAGATTCCACACATATAAGTGATATCATATGGTATTTGTCTTTCTCTTTCTGACTTCCTTTAGTATGATAATTTCTAGCTCCATCCATGTTGCTGCAAATGGCATTTCATTCTTTTTTTATGGCTGAGTGGTATTCCATTGTATATATATACCACATCTTCTTTATCCATTCATCTGTTGATGGACATTTAGGTTGTTTCCATGTCTTGGCTATTGTAAATAGTGCTGCTGTGAACATTGGGGTGCATGTATCTTTTTGAATTATAGTTTCATCCGGATATATGCCTAGGAGTGGGATTGCTGGATCATATGGTAGCTCTATTTTTAGTTTTTTAAGGAACCTCCATACTGTTCTCCATAGTGGCTGCACCAATTTACATTCCCACCAACAGTATGGGAGGGTTCCCTTTTCTCCACAACCTCTCCAGCATTTGTTATTTGTAGAGTTTTTAATCATGGCCATTCTGACCTGTGTGAGGTGGTACCTCATTGTAGTTTTGATTTGCATTTCTCTAATAATTAGTGATGTTGAGTGTCTTTTCATGTGCCTATTGGCCATCTGTAAAAACAGAATTCTCGATGCTATTCCCAGTCTAATCTACACACCCCAGACCTTTCCGTCTTAGTAAATGGCGCCCTTATCCACCCAGTTCTCCGGGCCAGAAACTTAACAGCTCTTCTTGATTCCTCTGTCTTCTACCTGCTCCGTATCTATTCCGTTAAGTGCTGTGAGCTTTCTGTTCAAAGTACATGCCGAATCTCACCACTCATCATCATTTCCACTGTTAAATGTTACTCCTGGCCACCACTGCCTCTCAAGTGAGTGTCTGCCATGACCTCCTCGCTGGTTTTCTTGATTTCACTCTGCCTGTGTGGAATCTGTTCCACACAGCACCTTCTACACTATAAATCAAATCCTGTTATTCCCTTGCTCAAAACCTTTCAAAGACTTCCCATTACACTTAAAATAAAATCCAAGCCTCACTTTAAGAGATGCTTGTATTTTGGTCTCTGTTGCCTCTCCAGTTTCCTCTTTCTATGCTCACTTTGTTCACTTTGCTCCAGCTGGACTGGCCTCTTTTTCTTCCTTGGACAGGTTCTTTTCCTTCCATGGGTCTTTGCACTGGCTGAACCCTCCCAGAAAGAACCCCAGTGTCTTTTTAGAGAGGTTCTCCAGGCATATAGAGAAATCCCAGTTACCACCTGCAACCATCATCTGCCTTGTTACCCTACCTCATTTTCTTTGGAGTAGTTCTCTGTGTTTGAAATGATCATATTTGTTTGTTTACTTCTTTATCAGCTTTCTCCCCATTCTAGAATGTAAGCTCCCTGAGGGCAGAGACTCTGTTTTGTTCCCTCCTGAATTCCCTGTGCTTAGCCCAGTGCCTGGCTCATGGGGCTCCTTAGTGGTGGGAGGTACTTGGTAGCCATTTGTGGAACTGCTCCCACCCTGTGGCCCTTCCTTACTTACACTTTAATCATAGTAGCTCAGCTGTTCAGTCTTGAGCTAGGGTGAGGTTTTGTGTACAGAAAGTTTTGTTGGTTAACAAAAGTTTGAAGACAATTTCCTCAGAAGATAGGAATTTACTCTGAGGATATATGAGGAAGAAGAGGTTTTAATTTGACATTTCTGTCAGAGTGTTGCATTCACTTCCTAAGTATATTGGTGATATGGTTCCTGACTTTTCAACCTGAAGGGGCAAGCATGAGTACAGCATGATTTTAAACATTTCCTGCTCAAGATTTTAAGCATTTCCTGCTTTTTCTTTACGTACTGAACTGCATACCATAGATTGTTTTTAATCCTATAATTAGGATGATTATGAGATTATATCATCTCATATTTACCCTTTTAAAAGAGTGCTTCCTGAATCTCAAGCCAAAGCATTTGTATAGCTTTATTGTGTAAATATTTTATGTTCCAGGTGTGTTATTCATACATATAAACATATCTTCGCCTCGATCTATATGTATATGGTAGTGTAGTTTATGACTTCTGTGCTTCCTGTTTAACTCCTCACTGTTTTGATACTCTATACCAGGTTGCTGCTCCCTAAATATTAGTTCATTTCTGTGACAGTTGTCCTATGACAATTTCAGTATTTTAGTTTCTGGCTACTCTTATTAATTAGAAACATCCCAATTGTTTTTTAAGTTATTGCTTTCTACATTTTAACCAGTAAGTTCAAAGAGATTGCCTTTTGTTTTTGTCTAATGTGTTTTCATGTTATAGTATTGGGAGTATAAAGTTTTACAACTGTTCTTTTCATTGTAGATTATACATCTTATGAAAATAAAAAATTTTTATTGTATACAGCTTTTTCCTTGAAGTGGTACTTTATTAAATTTAGTAACTCTTCCTTTCTTTCTTTCTTTGTTTTTGATTTTCAATCTCTGTCTTTTATTTTATTATTATTATTTTTTTGGTTGCGCCACGCGGCTTACAGAATCTTAGTTCTATGACCAGGGATTGAACCCAGGTCCTGGCAGTGAAATCGCCAAGTCCTAACCGCTGGACCACCAGGGAATTCCCTCTCTTGTTTTTATTTTAGGTGTATTCTAGTTAGCTTGGCCTGCTCTTTTCACAGCAGACTATTGTTTAATAGATATGGTATTCTTCTGCATTTTATTTCCAAAGCAAATAGCTTCTAATTTAAAAAATAACTTATTTATTTATTTATTTTTTAATTTTGGCCGCGCTGCCGCAGCTTGCAGGATCTCAGTTCCCTGACAACGGACTGAACCCGAGTCATGGAAGTGAAAGCACCAAATCCTAACCACTAGACCACCAGGGAACTCCCTACAGTTAACTTTTGAAAGTCGAAATATAATTGACATATAACACTATATTAGTTTCAGGTGTACAACAATGATTCTTACAGTTAATTTGTTTCAAAAGAAAGTAGTAGATTTCATTCCTCTGGACATTGCTTGTTCTCTTGTGTCCTGTAGAATATTTTCATTGGTGCCGTATTTTCGGGGTTTTCTTCAAGGAAGGGAATTTCATACCTGTGTAAAGGGTTGAATTAGAGGGCAACTCCAAATGCCTGAAGTGCAGCAAATTGGCCAGCCCAGACGTCTAGAGAGAAAACAAAGCAAAACAAAACAAACAGTGGGCTAGTGATATCCTGGTTGGGGTCAAATTGTTATCTACTTTGCAAGAGTAAGTTAGAAACTATAGAGGAGGTTACTTATTTCTTCCTCCTGCCCATTGGTGAGTGACGGTCTTTAATGTATCAAAGTTTAGTGAGGGGTATATGAATTAGTCAGCTTTTGCTAAATTATGCTGTAGTAACAATCCCCAAATCTCAGTAGCTTCCAACAACAAAAGTTTATTTCTCACATTAATACCCTTTGTGGGTTTCATTCCAGGACCCAGGATGAAAGAGTGGAAAGAGCCATGATAGACCCTCCCCATGGCTATTAATGCTTCTGCTCAGAAGGTGACATTTGCCATTGCTACTCATACTTCATTGGCCAAAGCAAGTCACGTGGTCAAACATGGCCTCAGTGGATAAAAAGTATAATCCCCTGCAGGGATGAACGGGTAGGGAAGGACCCGGTAAGGGAAGGAGAGCAAATATTTTGACAGTAACATTACAGTATATTTTTGGATGTAATGACCTTACAAAAAGGTTTCCTAGGGTTTTTTTTGAGGGGTATTCAGAGTTGGAGATGGGGCAGGAAGGTTTGCAGCCTACATTTTTAAGCACCTTGATAGTGAGAATTGACTAGTATATCTTAATTACATTTTGGGGATCCCAGCAGACAGTGGATTTAATACATGATAACTGCTTAGTAAACGTTTGTTAGATTAGTGGACAAAGACTTCTAACAATAGTAAGAAAATCAATCTTTTCATTATCTTTAGTGCCTTTTGCAGCTTAGCTTGAAAGAATTTTATAGAGCAGGTCCTATAAACTACACGTGTTATATTATTAAATGAAAAATGCTTTCTCGGGGGTCTTTTTTGCCATGTAAGAAATTGTTTTTTTAATGACCTACATATTCATTATAGAAAATTTTGATTGCATTAAATACAATCAAGGAAAGGATAGTCTTCTATCTGGCTACTCAGGACCACTACTGATAATGTTTATTATATATTCCACTGTATTTTCTTCTCCTCCTTTTTTTTCTCCGTATGGATTTTGAACATTGTCCATATTTATAGTCATATTGTGATTACTTATTTTTGTACTTTTTGCAGTATCTCTTGCTTAACACATAATGTTGTGAATCAACAGTTGTAAGGGACATAGATGATGAGTATTATAAAATTAATTTTAATTTTCCCTCTTCTCCTCTCTTCCTGACTGTCCTCCTTCATATGAACTATTCGCTCAATCAAAAAAGTTACACCCTGTTCCTATTCTCTCTCACCACAGCAAGCATGGAAATGAGCAGAAGAATGGTGAAAGGTAGACCAGAGGCATGAAAAATAAGGTGGGGAGGTGATTCTCAGACTAGATAATCAGCTCCAGGAGCATCAAGCTCATTTTCTTTTTTGTGTGTGTGTTTGCTTATTTGTTTTTATATTTTGTTTTGTTCATTTGTTTTTGTTTTTGGCTGGCCTGCGGGATCTTAGTTCTCCAACCAGGGATCGAACCCGGGCCCCTGGCAGTTGGAGCACCAGAGTCCTAACCACTGGACCCCCAGGGAATTCTCATGTCTTTTTTAATCTTTTCTTTTTCTTCTTTTACTAAGAAATCAGTTTTTCATATCTTGGAGTTTTCACAGTCTTTTGAAAGTCAAAAACTTGGAAATAAGTTGATTTTAGTACTATTATCTTTTTGTGATGTACTAGATGACTTTAATGTGAGTCATTCCAGAATGTTGCCCCTACTTGAACCTATGATTTGAGTGCCCTCTTTATCTAAGGTTGAAGCACTTTTTAGTTAGCAACTGAGCTTTTGTAAGCAATCCATTGTAAAAGTTCACCATGCCTTGTTGTTTTGTGTCATTAATCATCTTCCCTCTAAGCTTTGGAAACATGGCTGACTCTTGAGTCATCTGGTCCTTCGCAGTGCTGGAAATCCACCCTGCTGAGGTGAATGCATGAAATATTTGCTGTCTCAGTAGAGATCTAACTGGTTTGTCTCTTGTAATGCATAGACTGAATTCCTTACATGTTACTAAAAGATACCTTTTGTGTCCATTTTACAAAGGGATCTGATTGGGGCTATCAGAGTTGCCATATAGATGGCATGATTAACCAAACTATTTATTAAACTCTTTTGAATACTCCTGTACTTAATGTAATTTCCAAATATTTTGAAATACCAAATGTAGACTCAGGGAGCTCAGTGACCAGTTTTTGAATTTTGGTGAATTTTTCTAGTTTAGTTTTCATAGTTGTCCATTTTTGAAATGTCTGCTCTGCCAAATAGGTTAGGAGTATGGGCAGAGCAACAGTTTAAATAATCTGTTTGCTGTTGAAGCAGATGCCTCTAAGTAAACCTCCCAGATCCAAAGGAGAAAGGGGGGAAAAGCAGGAGAATGAACCCCACCATGTAACATCTGTTAGAGATAATGTGAGCCTTGCAAGTTATTCTTCGGTTCCCATCCTAGATTTTAATTTTCCCAGTTCTATTAAGGTATCTTGGTAAATTCTGTATGAAAAGAGTGCTGATAACTTCTTAAAGAAATGTGATTCAGTGATAACTTTGAGTTTCCATGTGATTACTTATCTAATCTAACATTTATCTCCTTTAAGAAAAATGTCCATTATTAAGTCAATTTACAGGTCAGACATTAATCTTGGTTGCCAAGTGTCTCAAATCAATTCTGGAGGCTAAAGTGATCTTGATGGCACTCATCGGAGTACTGATTCTGTTGAATAAAAGACATCAAGGCTTTGGTCTCTTTTGTGTTGCAATTTTCAGCAGAATTTAAAAGAATGAAAATTTCCAAATATGGACTAGCATGATTTATGAGAATATTTATCAAGATTAAAGTAATATGTTAAAAATCAGCTTACTTTAGTTTAATCTAAGCTTAACTCTTAGAAACTGATGTAAAGGGTAGTTTAAAATATGCTAAGCTTCATTAAAAGTCTGGATTTGGTGGTAGAAACAGTTTCCCTACGGCATCTCATAATTTCCTTAATTTTGGAAAGAGTGTCTTTTGTCAGGATGAAGAAAAAAATGACCAGTAATTCTTTTTAATCAGGTTTAATTGCAATGACAGATAAAGGAGAAAACAAATTGTTAGCACAAGTTTGTGTGCCCAACACACAGTGAGGCCAAACAAACTGAAACGTAGGAGTTTGGGGCAGAGAAAGCTTTATTACAGGGCCATGCAGGAAGATGGGTGGCTCATGCCCCAATAAGCCCCGAGCTCTGGGAAGGGTTTCAGCAAAGCATTTTCAAAAGCCAGGTGAGGGAGGGGTGTCACAGGGTCTGTGATCAGCACGTGCACAGTTCTCTGATTGGCTGATGGTGAGGTAACAGGGTGGTGTCACAGGGGTTAACATCATCAGTCCTTAGGCTCCAGGAGGCCTGGGCCCATGTGCTCATGGTCATCAAGTAGTTAACGTCTTCCATTTGGTGGGGGGTTTTCCCATCTGTAAAACAACTCAGGAAATGTGCATCAAATACTGTTATCTAGGTACTTCAGAGAGGAGCTAAAGCAGCCGATATGGGGGAAGGCCTGTCCCGGGAAGACCCATAGGGTCCAGCTCGGTTACAATAGCAATTTAGAGACAGGTAATTTCTTAATTCATCCTTTCACACCTGTGTGAACAACAGAAAAACCATAGGGTCATTCTAATTGTTTATAAAGAATTTAGATAATTCTTGCTATATTATATTCCTTTAGAATTCTCAGTTAAGTATTTGTATAAGCTGGTCTTATAGAAATAAGCTAGCTGAGAGGCATTTGCTTTCTAAAACTAGCTTTCTTCTCTTTCTCTGTTTATTTAACCTTTTATTATGAAAAATTCCAACAACTACAGAAGTGGGAGCAGTAGTAATCCCCATTACCCAGCTTCAGCAAGTGTTAACTCTCATCAGTCTTGTTTCATCTTTCCCGCCAACCCCAACTCTAGATTATTTTGAAACAAATTCTAGACATCATATCATTTCATTAAAGTGAATTGCTTTTGATAGTGACAGTAGAAGCCGTTTTCCCTCTTGGCACTAGCACAGACTCTCAGGGCTGAATAGAATTTATAAGGAGACAGACTCTGCATTGAAGAGCTTACCTTTTGAGAAAGGAGATCATATTTTCACTGGATACTTTCTTCAAGTTTCTCTTGTCTTTCAAATAGGCATGTATTTGCAAAGTTCTTAAGTTCTTATCTGTTTGGAAATTCCTGTAGCAAGTTCAGGTTTAGACATCCTGTACTGCTTTGGCTGTGCCTTATCTAAATAGTATTGAAGGGAAGAAAGAATTATTTCACCAGGAGTTGGCTTTGAGAGGAGTTAGATATATTGGGTATATTTAGGAAGTGCCCCTTAGTGCTGTAATAATATACTAGCTTTTAAAGGTACCTCATAATAATAGCTTTTAAAAAGCACAAATAAAACACTTAAAGGTGATCTCTTTTCCTAGCCATCAGTGGGACAATTTAATTCCTTTTTTGAGTTAAAATAAAATATTCTTTCAAGTACCTGAGATCTGCAAGTATTAGTTGACTCATCTTTTGTTTTTAAACCTATTGGTTTCCCAGGCCAGTGTGTCTTTTTGTATATTTTGACCTTGCACTTTAAACTGAATTCCTTTCATCCTTTGAAGGAGGCATAAAACTGTCAGTTTATATTGGTGAGTGTGAGAAATAGAATTTTCACTTTTCTCTATGATTTCTAAATTTCAAGTAGCTTTAATAACCGTCATAATGGTTTCTCAACTTCTAAAAGTAGATTCCAAAAAAATTTAAAAAGTAGATTCAACAGATTAAATAGAATACTTGAACCGTTTTCCTTGAAAAACTAAAACCAATTTTGACTTAATTGTTAATTGTTAGAGTTTAGTTCTTGAACATAGGAAACTGTGGGGTTCACTTTTATATTTTACTTTGTTACAATCCCTAGGGTTATTGGTGACTTGGCTGTATGGGATGCTGAAAGTGCTGGATTGAGCCAGATCAGAACTCTAATTTGCGGTGTGATTAAATATGTCTACTTCTCTTCAGTAGCTAAACAGAAGTACTTACATTTACATTTCACCTATTTCACAGAGGTGTTGTTAGAAGTCCTATAATTAGATTTTCTTTAATTTGCAAAAATATTTGAGCTGCTTCACAGATAGGTGCTATATAAAAGCAAGGTGTTACTAACATCTCACTTTTCTTGATTTGTGTTTTTGACACTAGAAGCATATATTACTTTTTCTCTTTTCCTGGTACAGGTTCTGCTACATGTTTTGAAATTTGTTCTCTTCACATTTTTAGCAGCTGGGATGCTATAAAAGCAATCTTGTGTCCTATTTTTAGTACACAGTGATGAGTCTGGATAGATGGCTCAGGTAATGGCAAGGTAATTGAACTGAGCACTAAGCGCTCGCCTGTGTATCCTCTGGCCTCTCCCCTTTCAGGGTAGAGTTACTGTTTACAGTGACAGTTTCACCGTCTGTGACTGGGTAGTCTGAATCAGTTTGCCTGCTGCCTGGCTGTCTTGAATGCAAGTTTTGTCTTATCCCCTCCCCCCCACCTTTATTTTATATCTTGCATTTCAGGGTAGATGATCTACTTGGCTAACTACTGCAGGGAAGCTTAGTGCTGTCTAATAAAGTCAGAATGAGGTCCTTCGTGTTAGGCGACAGGAATTAGAGAGCAGATCTGTGACGAGAGCCATGTCACTGGACTCCTCAGTTTTTCTGGGCTTATTGTGCGCTTATGGGTGAAAGCGTTCTCCTTATCAGGTTTGGGTTGTATTGTTTGGAAAAGTTTGGACACGCTTCATGTACATTTAGCAGAAGATTCATTTTCTTTTAGTCCCAACCATGGTTGGCCAACCTTGTACTTGGTTAAGGTTGAAGAATTCTAACTTTGGTTCTACTTAAAGGATTCCCCAGCCTCATCGGGATGCTTCTGTAGGCATGAGCTTTTCACGTAAGGAGACGAGCTGTGATACATTTAGGTTTTGATGTTTCTAGTTTATAGAACTTGAGAGCCTGAGGATTTGGGGTGGTGGTTCTTCAGGGAACAGGAGCTTCTCTTTCTCACAGGGTGGTCTCCTTCGTTACATTGTTACATTGAACTACTCAAAGGGTTTGGGTTCTGTTACATTTGGAAAAGAATTAACTTTTTTTTTTTAAGATTTTTTTTTTTTTAATGTGGACCATTTTTAAAGTCTTTATTGAATTTGTTACAATATTGCTTCTGCTTTTAGGCCTGAGGCATGTGGGATCTTAGCTCCCTGACCAGGGATTGAACCTGCACCCCCTGCATTGGAAGGCGAAGTCTTAACCATGGGACCACCAAGGAAGTCCCTGAGTTAACTTTCAAGACCAAGTGAGATGACTTGCTTAGGAGGGCATTCCAAATATATAGGTAGGGACAGTTGTCAGTGGTCCTCATTGTGTCCTGCAACTAAATTGGCAACTGCGACAACTGCCTTGCTTTGAAAAGGTCCTTAAAAAACAGGGATGATGTCCTTTGGTACTGAGTAAATAAAATAAGCAAAGGAAGCCTCTGATGTTAAACTGAATTTATTTGATTTTAGGGCCAAATAAATGAAGACTGTTTCTAAGAGAAACTTATGCCCTGTGCAGATAAAGAGAAACCTCCTAAGAGTTTTGATTGTTGCTTCCAAAATAGCAAATTTCTAGAACATGAGTGCCTGGTTTATCCTTAAAAAAAAAAAAAAGTCATCAGTGTTTTCATTCATAGCTTTTTTTTTTTTTTTTGAAAAGGCATTTGCTTGAGCATCAGCTTCATTAGTCGGTCTATGTTTTATGTATTTCTGTCTTAACTCCAGATAATTGATTTGAAAATTAACATGGCTAATATAGTACTGTGAAATGTAGGGAACAAGTTCATTTCTGTTGTATTCCTTGGAATTATTTTTATTCCTTGGAACTTCTAAAAATCAAGATTTGGTTTTTGCTTTGATATTTGTCACTTTGGAGAATTGAAATTGGTTTGGCTCCTGAACATTTGCAGGATTATACAATATCAGGAATCTGACTGGGGAAAGACTCCTTGTTTAGTTCTCAGTTTATGCAGGTGACCCCTGAAGGTGGAAGGGTGATCACATGGAATTCTCAGTATTTACTTCATTCATTCGTTCTAAGACCCATTCATTCAGTACACATTGTGTGTCATTCATGGGCCAAACCATGTAACAGGTGCTAGAAATGCAGAAGCAAGTTCCTGTACTCAAGGGACCAAAGTCTTGTCTAATGAACACGCAGTAAACAAGCAGTTTACAGTGGATTTAGTTCTAAGCTTAGAGCATGCAAAGGGGACAATAGAGGAAATCCACTTAAAACCATTCTAGCCTCCAAACAGGACATGTGGCCCAAGTTTAGAAGAGCAGGAAGAGTTAGCCAGGTCAAGAAGGGAGGACAGAGAAGGAGCGTGGGTAGCGCCCTACAAGGGGTAAATTCAATTCTTTTGTAAGGATAGTTCAGTAGTTAATAGTTACCAATCTGTAATAGTTGTACAGTAAATAAAATCATTATGGTTGCCTAATGTTGACATATTAATTTTGGCTCTTTTTCCCTTGGTGTGTTTCTACAAACTGTCTGTGCTCAATTTTTTTCCCTTGTCCATTTTGTGCTTGTTGATGAGAAGTATCTACATTTTCTTGCCAACTACATAATGTGCGTTTATTTGGATTTAAGCTGCCACCTCCCCAAATCCGGCTTCTTAGTTGCTGGAGAGGGACAGACTGGAAAAAAGTAAATTGGAAAAGGTAACTCAGGTCCTGGCACGTTCCTGTTAAGTCTTTCAGTAGCTCCCTTGCCCAGGTGTGCCAGTGAGACATGGTGTAGTCTCAACTCCACCCTTATACCTTTGCCCTTGGTGCCTTTGCCCTTGGTGCCTTTGCTTCCTCTTCCTGAGTGTTCATCGTCCACCTTGAAAGTGATGCTGCAACTTCTCTTCCTCCTTCAAAGCCTGTCTGGTGACCTTTCCACTACACTCAATTCATCCGTTTCTCTTCTCTGCTGCCTTTGTACCGTGACCTGCTGTCCATTGTTGTATGAGCACATGTAGAGTGATTCTCTGTTCCTGTTCTAAATTTGAGCTCTCTGAGGCAGGACCTGTATCGTTCTCTGTTTGGGTCTTTATGTTTATCACAATAAATGCTGTGTAATAAATAGCCATTAATTGATTTAAGCTGAACAGTTGAGCCTTTAAACATTTAGTTACTCTTTTATATTTACTGGATGGTAATCGTGACTGAACAAAAGTGTATAAGTTAATGTTCCAAGTGTTTTATTTACATTAAAACTCATTTTATCCTCCTTGTTAAAGAAAAACTTATTCTGACACTTGTTAAAACTATAAGGAAGACTTTATTGAAGACTATTGCAATAGAGGAGAGAGAACAGGCTCAACTCTGAGTATAACAAGGATGAGTGGGGATCTATAGCCAAGGAGCAGGGTGAAGGGGGTCAGTGGATGGAAATTTACTAAGAGGAGACATCAGGGTAGGGGGATTCTTGCTAAATTGACCTAGTACAGGGACTGGTACATCAAAGGCTGGAGATGAGGAACTCGATCAGATATCAGGTGTGATCAGATATCAGGGGTAGGGAGGGTCTGCTCAACTGCCTAGCAGGATTCTTGCTAAAACTGGTCTAGGCAGACTGAAGACAGCACAGGGCCAAGGCTGAGGCCTAGTCCAGAAGAGGGCTCAGAGCAGCCTGATTAAAGTTTGGTCAGGGGAAAGTCTTTGTCATTATGAGCTTTTAAATTAGGTACTATTATTATCTGCATTTTATAGATAAAGAATCTAAAGCTTAGAAATAGTCTAAATAACTTACACCAGGTCCACAGCCAGTAAGTACCAGAGCTGGGTGCTTGCTGGATGCTTTCCATCTGAAGGCTTCAAACTGTTGATCATTTTCTGGACTGTGTCCTGCCTGTGATGGCTCAGTTAATTTTTGCTAACCTACTGTGAGAGTCAGTAGAAGTTTGCCTCTCTTTTAGAATGACTCGTGGCCTTGCTGCTGTCAGTGCTGTTGTAAGGCCCATGATTTCCACAGGAGCAGCATACTCAGGTTGCAATAAAGAAGGAGATTTAAATGTTAGCGGCGTTATTAGAATTCCAGATAGATGGTGTGACTATCTATACACATTTCTATTTTCTTATATATTCAGCAGAATAACATTTTTCAGTCAGATTTCTGGATCTACCTATTGAAATATGACCACAGAAGGGAGAAAAATCAATCTATTTCTCTGCTGAGCTCTTCACGTATGAGTGAGTTATCTTGTAAACTTTATGAATGGGCTGTTTTCTAAATGGTAGTAATTGAAAAAGACCATTTTTGTGTGATTTTCTCAATTTTCTATGAGAAATAAAAATTAAAAATCAAATAGCTTATATAGGGCTTCCCTGGTGGCGCAGTGGTTGAGAATCTGCCTGCTAATGCAGGGGACACAGGTTCGAGCCCTGGTCTGGGAAGATCCCACATGCCGCGGAGCGACTGGGCCCGTGAGCCACAACTACTGAGCCTGCGCGTCTGGAGCCTGTGCTCCGCAACAAGAGAGGCCGCGATACTGAGAGGCCCTCGCACCGCGATGAAGAGTAGCCCCTGCTTGCCGCAACTAGAGAAAGCCCTAGCACAGAAGCGAAGACCCAACATAGCAATCAATCAATCAATAAAATAAATAAATCTTTAAAAAAAAATAGCTTATATAGCTGCTGCTTCTGTGGTCTGTGTTCAAAGGAAGCCCTCTTTAGCATGAAGACAAGGTTCCTTAGATTGCAAGACATTTTGGAGGTTTCTCTCCACTACTTGGTTCCCATCCTATGCATAGCATTTCTTATATTCTCTTGTCCCTTTTCCATTCCTGCCATTCAGAATTATTGACTAGTCCTTGGATGCCTATTAAACTTTTATATGGTGCTTTGCCCATGCCCTTCGTGCTGTTCTTTAGTCTAGAATGCTGTTTCCTATGTATCTGTATACTGCTATTAATTTCAATCACACTCATTGCTAGTTGTTCTGAAGAGTGACTTACTCTCTTGGGTGAGTTGGTAGCTTTTTTCTCTGGGCTTTCACAGTCCCGCGGGTTGTTTCATTTGATGCAAGGTATGGGAAGTAGTGACTGTGAATCATTGCACAAGCTTTAGATGAAGATTATATCAGTTCTTAATTGTTAAAAATAAAGTCACAGTAAACATCTTTGGCTGTAGATCTTTGCATTTTGGATTATTTTCTTAAGGCAGATTCCCAGGAGTTGAATTATTGGTTACATGGATAAAGAATATTTTCCACTCTTGAAGCTTTGTCACATTGCTTTCCAAAGGAGATGTAACAGTTTGCCCTCCCACCAGCAGTGGGAGGGGGGCTCTAGTTGCTATATGGTTTTTAATATTGGAAATCTGCAATAATAACCTTATTTATTTCGAGGTTTTACTTCATTCCTTTGTGGTGAGCTTTCAAGCTGGATTGACCTTAATTAAATTGGATCAAATTCCCAAGTAAAATGTCCCTCTGACAAAAACTTTCTAAGGTCCATTTTAAAGGTTGAGGTGTAAAGGAAATAAGAAAAGCTTTGTCAGAGAGGGAATAAAAGAGTTTTATAACGTCCACATAGATGAATGTTAATCAGTGAGCTGCGTATTGAATGAATTAACTTTTCTTCCCTTCAGTAACAATAGTTATCTTTTCAAAATCTTTTGATCTTATTCGGAATTGTAAAGCTTAATAGCTCTACTGGATTTCACAACATTGAAGTCAACTGCAGTCAACTTGACATGTGCAAACATGCCTAAATTCTAATTCTAGATAAACTGAATTGGAATTCACATTTTGAGAATAAAATTGGCTTCTACAAAGTTTTTCATATTCTGAGAAGTTGAACCTTTTTAAAGAAAATACGAAATTGAGAAAAACTGGGATTTTCTTCTTTTTCAATTTTGTTCCAGACCACAGTGTATTTGTGATTTTGTGTGTGTGTGTGTGTTTACCTTCTGAAAGCATCCTTTTTTTTTTTTTTAAATTATTTTATTTCATTTATTTTTGGCTGCATTGGGTCCTCGTTGCTGTGCATGGGCTTTCTCTAGTTGTGGCGAGTGGGGGCTATTCTTCGCTGCGGTGCGCGGGCTTCTCATTGCAGTGGCTTCTCTTGCTGTGGAGCATGGGCTCCAGGCACGCGGGCTTCAGTAGTTGTGACACATGGGCTCAGTAGTTGTGGCTCGCGGGCTCTAGACCACAGGCTCAGTAGTTGTGGCCCACGGGCTTAGTTGCTCCGCGGCATGTGGGATCTTCCTGGACCAGGGCTTGAACCCGTGTCCCCTGCATTGGCAGGTGGATTCTTAACCACTGTGCCACCAGGGAAGTCCTTTTTTTAACATCTTTATTGGAGTATAATTGCTTTACAATGTTGTGTTGGTTTCTGCTGTATAACAAAGTGAATCAGCTCTGTGTATACATATATCCCCATATCCCCTCCCTCTTGCATCTCCCTCCCACTATTTGTGATTTTTAACAGAAACTTCCAAGCTTCCTTTCTGTACTTTAATGGTACAGATGGATCTACTTAAAGAAGTTGAGTGAAATCCTCGCTAAATAATGACCAGGATCCTTTTCAGCTTTTCTCTTTTTTCTCAGGCTTAAATATATTTCAGTGTAATTCAGTCAAGTGAAGTGAAATTAAAGATTGGAATCATGTATCTGTTGCCTTCTGAAACACTCTGGTTTTCTGTTGGCTGCTGTCTGTTGAGTGTTTTAGTGATGCTAATGTTATTGAACAGTTTTTTAGTCCTAAAACTTCCTCGTGTCGATAAATCTTGTGCTGCATAGAAGTCCTCTAGGTCACCTAGCAGGGTGCAGTTGGTTTTTGTTAATGACTGCATTGTCCTTTACTCTCATTCATGATACTCAGTGACTTTTCATTGATGTTGCAGTAAGGCTTTTCCCTTGGACTTCGCCCATTCTTTACACGTTGGTAAATAACCTTCAGCTGTAGCAGGAGGCAACCAGCATCTGTGCATGGATCAGGTTATCAACAGGTAGCTCTGTAGATTTCCTTTATCTCCTGATTGGGCAAACACTTACCAGTCCTTAGGAAAGACTCTACTAAGAGATTAAAACAAATCTCCCTTGAAGTTTCCACTTGCTGGCCTCAGGAGTTGGTCTAATTCTCATTGTTGTCCATTGTGGCACACTGCATCTGTGAAGATGTCAAAGGTGTGAAATATTCGCTGGCTTCTCAGTTGTGTACTCATTATCAAGGCTTACATGTAGTCAGATTTAATTTTGATGAATATATTCAAATGCAGAGCATTTAATCAACACTAGCACATGGTTTTTTTTTGTACAGCATGCGTATGTTTCACTTCTTCTTTTACTATGATCTATAAACTCATATTTAATTTATCCGGTTGCAGCTGTTGCACTATTTTTGTTGAACGAGGCTTAAAAATCTGGCAGGAGGCCTTCTTGCTTTCTTGCTCTTTTCAGTGTTGTTTTGCACAATCGGTGCTTTCTGGGTAGTTTCTTGACTTCTTTTCCAATGCTGAGGCTTTCTGTAAAACTTTTCTCTGCCTTGGCTTGACCACTGTTCCTGCAGCTGAACTGGTAAGACCAGGCTTGGTTGCTGCCTGTATTTGGAGGTTTACAAGTTAATTATCTAGCGATAAAGGGGAGAGTAGTCAACCAGTACACTGTTGATTTAAGACTTAAGTATGATATTATTTCTTGTGCTACGACAGGGAAGGTTATTTTAATATTTTCTTTTAAATGTGCATGTGCCTTGTAATGTGTTGAGAATTCAGTTTTTATTTGAAAGAAAACCTTTCGATCTTCTCTTTTTAGTGACCACCATATTTATCCACATGACACAGAGGACAACATTTTGTTCTCCCATTACCTAGTTCGTTACTTTTTTTTAATGTGGTAAGTATTTACAATTACCTGTGAAATTTCAATTTTTGGTCACGTATTAATTTTTATTTGGGGAGCAACTGGAAAGTGAGTTGATAGTAGGCTAAATGTATATAATCTCATTAATTTGGCTGATAATCTTGAAATACCAAAAGTTTTATATTTAAAAGAAAATTTAATCTGAAATGCCCTTCTCCCACTCATTGATTCTTTAGATTATTGTTTGCTCTTTGGTTTGGGGTAATCTGCTCTTTTCCAGGAATTACTTTTTCAGCTTTCAATACCTTTCAGTGATAATGTTTTATTCTTAATGACCTTCTTGAAAATGAGACTTTCTGGAAGAAATAAAGTCCCTCATTTATTTTATTGAAGACTTATGAATGGTTATCCTGTCTGCAGCTGTAGTGCTCTAGAATCCTATTTCTTAAAAAAAAAAAGTTAGACAAGCTATAAGTTAATGACTTACTTTTCAGATGTGACTTTGCAGCTAGTAGGTGGTCTAGAGGTGCAAATAAGCTTCAAAGAGGGGCTGGTTAATTTCCTTTTCTCTCTTAAAACAAGAATGCCTTTTCTCTGTCTCTTTGTTCACTGGCCCTCATTTTTCAACTTTGTAGCTACGTTTTGGTTTTATTGCTCCCCGATGAATTCTCTCCTATTGCAAATATTAAAGGAAGGGTGATTTAGAAGAACTGAGGTTAAAATCTGCTCCTTGAGCTCTATAGGCGACATTCCTTGGCGTTTCTCTTTGTGGAAAGTAAGCAGGAGTAAATGGGCAAGTCGGCTGAAATGCCAGTGAGTGTTGCCAAGGGATGTGCTGACAGCTGGGCCTGACAGTGATTGCTGACCACTGGTCATTCCTGATGCATCCCCTTCTCACCTCCGTCCCCTGCCACCAACCCTTCCCCCAACAACAAAAATCTGGGAGGCACGCCTGTTCTCTTTTGAGAGGACAACTTGGATATTCACTACAGCTTCTCAGACAACGTTGACAATGTCTCTTTGAATTTAGTTCTCTTTTTTATTGGGTTCTTCACCCTTCATGCAGTTTTAAAGTTTTACTCATGAACAAGCTGCACGTCCTTACAGGTCATCTTGTTCAGCTTCAAACAGTAGCACATTTATTAGCTACATTGGAGGTCCATGACTTCAGACATGACAATTCGGCATTGATCAGGTTGGCTGTATGTTTGGGATTTGTCAGTTCCTTTGTCCATTTATTGTTTGGCTTTCAGTACCTTTTCTCTGTGTTTCAAAAGAGCTTTGTTTACATCCTGCCTTTATGTGTAATCTTACAGGGCAACTTTCTGCCTTTTGTTCATCTCCTGCTCATTTTTCACAGGAGTGGAATTTGGTGTAAGACTTGCTTATAAAGCAGGGGTATAGGCTCTTCTGGTTGTTTTCCATTCATTGCAGACTTCTTTTTTTAATAAAAGAGATCTCCTTTTTTTTTTTTTTAAGGTTTTCTAATTTAAAATTTTTAGAAATGTAAAGGCCTCCAAAAGTAAGAGGTGTGGGGACAATAGTTTGTTTTTATTTTTATTTTTTGCGATTCCCTTTAATTTTTATTCTAGAACAGGGATGAATATGGGTAGAACAGTGCCTTAAACCAGACCTTCACAACTCTCAAATATGAGACAGTATCATGATATCAGTATATTATACACTTTTATGTGTTCCTGAGAATATTTTTATATTTTTCAAGATATTTATACATATATTTTCTTTTTTCTCCCACATTTTGACACTTTCTTTCTCTATGTTTCATTAATGCCAAATTGCTAGAAATTTAAAATTTCTATTCTGTACCTTCCCATCCTGTAGGTCCTTTCACCTAAAACTAAACCTTTTGATTAACTTTACAGCAAAATTTAAAAAAAATTTTTTTAATAAGTGAACTTAAAGTTTATTGCCTTAGTACCATGAAAATCTATTTCAAATAAATTAGCCTGAATATTGGGAAAGGACACTGTGAACTGGGTGTAGACAATAGACCTGTTAAAATGCAAGCCAAAAATGAAGTCTATTTTAAATATGAGGAAGAATAGGTCTTTTGTTTCCTTACCTCTCTGACCTCTGATACCTTCTAGCCATCTTGCCTTTCTGTGGTGATGTTTCCTGCAATCTAGAACTGTTGGAATACTGTAAATTTAAGGAGAATAGGTGGGAGAATATAAGCCTAATTTGTTTATAATGTTCCACTGTACATAAAATGCCTTCTCTACCAAGGGTATGTCTTTAAATATTGAGACCAGGTGTTCTCTGGTTATGAATCCAGCAACATAAGTCAGTGGCGTGTTCACAGCACAGCCCAGGTCTCTGCCTCTCCTGTAGCCTTTGCTTGTCTAATTGTTGGGACTCGTTTTCCTTATGTATATAAGATGATTCCAAGATTCTGTGAGGGAATGGGCATTAATTAAGTAAAAAACAGATACTGTATATTCATAATCTCCTTTTGGTCTTTCAGTCATTAATCCTTAACTGGCCCTGCTTTGGTTGTTAGAATTCTGCTAATTATTAGAATTGCATAATTGTGAGGATTTCTTTTTCTGTGAATGAGTATATGTTTGAATTATCTCATTTCATCTTGATACTTCTTTTTATATTTACCCTTTCCCCCCTTTAATTTTAAAACATGTTAGAAAAATTTCAAACTTTCAGGAAATTCAGAAGAATAATGTGACATACCTGTTTTTAAAGATGTCTTAAATAGTTTAATTATTTAATATAAGGTTAAAAGTTTTAAATTATGCCAATAATTGAGTTTAGAAATTTTATTCCTCATGATTAGTTTTTGCCTTTTTTAGTATTTTAGTGTCTAAAATTTTAGTGTCTGTTGCGTGCTAGAAACCAGTTATACATGTTTCGTATTTGTATTTTGTTTTTTGAAATTATTTAATATTTTCTGAATAATCTCCCTTTATTTATGATAGCAAACATTGGGAATCAAATAACAAACCTGTTTTAACAGTTTTTTATCATGCAAAGTGACATTTTAATAAATACTGTTTTAAGGATGATCTACCTATTTTATACATATACATTTATAGAGGTGTCTTCTACTTTAAATACATCAACATTTGGGATTTTAATGTACATAGTGAAACTAGGGGTCATATTTATTTTTTCAACTTTCTGTAATCAGCTTTCATTTCTGAAGCTGAAATGAAGAAAGGTTGAAGACTTTTCTCAAACATGTTTTAGCTTTTGGCTTAAAAATCCTAACATTTAGCCAAGCCTTTCAAACTACTATTTACCTGTTTCTTGATTACTGAATATGTCTGAGTGTCTTTCTATCTTTTACATGTAAATATAGGAGGGTTTGCCTCACTCTAAAAATTAATATCTAAGCCAGCAATGTGTTTATGAAAGGTTTTACTAACTTTGGGAAAGTATGTATTATAATGTAAAATGTGCAAAAGAAGGCACAGTTGTATATTGAGGAAATACAAATACTAAGGTGGGCACGCTTGTGTGCATGGTGGCTACCTTCTCTGCCTGTATGAACAGATCTTCCCCCCAGAAGCACTGCATCAGCTGCTGAGCTTTCTGCACTCGTTCTGGGGCAGTGGCCCTGCCTCCCTGCTTCCCAGGCAGTAGGGCCAGGCACCTTAGGGAGAAGAACACCCTTCTCTGTTTTCTTCCAGGTAGATTCCTACGTTTCTGTGTGTTTTCTTTGTAGGTAACACACCTTACCCCGCTGAAATCCCATCATATGGGTTGAACTTCTGCCTTCACTCACTCCTTTTTTGTTTTTTTAAACTGCTCTGTTGTTGTTTTATTTTAATATAAGACTTTCAACTTCCATTTGATAAATGCTTACATTTTACTTTTCATATAAGAAGTAAAAGCTCTTTGGACTTATCTGGCAAAATTCTATTAAACTTATTTCCTGCATTCAGTTTCCTCTGTGGTCTGCTATGACACTTTAAAAAAACAGGACTTCCCTGGTGGCGTGGTGGTTAAGAATCCGCCTGCCAATGCAGGGGACACGGGTTCAAGCCCTGGTTCGGGAAGATTCCACATGCCGCGGAACAGCTAAGCCCGTGCGCCACAACTACTGAGCCTGCACTCGCGAGCCACAACTACTGAGCCCATGCGTCACAGCTACTGAAGCCCACGCGTCTAGAGCCCATGCTCTGCAACAAGAGAAGCCACCGCAATGAGAAGCCCGCGCACTGCAACAAAGAGTAGACCCGTTCGCTGCAGCTAGAGAAAGCCCGCAAGCAGCAACGAAGACCCAACGCAGCCATAAATAAATAAATAAATTTATGAAAAACAAACAAACCCACTTGCTTTCCCTTCCCTCGTCTTTTTTGCTTTCCAGCGCTTTTATTGCTTGGGACAGTATCCTTTCACTCCCCACCCCCAGCTCCACCCTGGAAGGTTTACCAGGCTAACTACTTCAGGAATATTCCATTAAGTTCTTAATCCTGAAAGTATGAGGTTATACACAAGCACTGAAACAAGACTGACTCTCTGTTCCGTCATTTAGAAAATTTTCAAACCTTCAGGAAATTTCAATGACTATATAAACTGTGCCTTTGTTTCCACATCCCTAAGGTGGGATAGTAATATTATTTAGCCCGTAGTGTTGTTAATTGGATTAAATTGGCTAATACAGGTCAGGTGTGTTAGTAGCATTTAATAATACAATTTTAGTGAATTATTATTTGTCACCTACGTTTTCTCTCTCTCTCTCTCTCTCCCTCTGCCCACACACATACACACAGATTTTTGATGTGATTTTTCCATCCCCTGTTTAATTATAAACTCCTTTTTACCCCCAGCTCTCTTGAGATATAATTGACAAATTAAAAGTTTATATATTTAGGGGGTACAGCATTCAATATGTGTATACATTGTGAAATGACTACCACAGTCAAGCTAATTAACACATCCACACCTTATCTACCATTTTTTTGTGTGTGTGGTGAGCACACTTAAGATATATTCTCTTAGCATATTTCAAGTATACAATACAGTATTATTAGCTGTGGTCACCATGCTACACGTTAGATCCCCAGAACTTACTCATCTTATAACTGAAAGTTTGTATCCTTTGACCAAGTCTCCTCATTCCTTACTCCCACCCCTGGCAAGCACTGTTCTGCCTTATGATTCTATGAGTTTGGCTCGTTTAGATTCCACTTATAAGTGAGATCACATAGTATTTGTCTTTCTGTGTCTGGCTTATTTTACTTAGCAAAATGTCCTCCAGGTTTAACCATGTCACAAATGGCAGGATCTTCTTTTATTAAGGCTGAATAATATTGCATTGTGTATGTATCCCACATTTTCTGTATTGATTTACACATCCACAGACACATGTTGTTTCCATGTCTTGACTATTGTTAATAATGCTGCAGCAAACATGGAAGTTCATATATCTCTTTGAGATAATGATTTCATTTCCTTTGGATATATATCAAGAGGTGGCATTGCTGGATCATATGGTAGTTCTATTTTAATTTTTTGAGGAACCTCCATACTGTTTTCCACAGTGGCTGCACCAATTTACATTTCACAACAGCAGTGCACAAGGGTTTCCTTTTCTCCACATCCTCACCAGCATTTGTTATCTCTTTTTGATAATAGGTATCCTAACAGGAGTAAAGTGATATTTAATTGTGATTTCGATTTGCATTTCCTTGACCATTAGTGATGTTGAGCACCTTTCCAGTGTACGTGTTGGCCATTTGTATGTCTTATTTGGAAAAGTGTCTGTTCAGGTCTTTTGCCCATTTAAAAATTGTTGTTGTTGTTATTATTATCATTATTTTTCTATTGAGTCAAATGAGGTCATTGTAAACTCCTTAATTATATTAAGTATTCTTGCTCAAAAGCCGTATTGTCTGTCCATTATTTGTTCTATCCCTTCCATTTTTTTTAACTTGAGCTTAAAGTTGAGTCTTTTTTTATGTGTGTTTTAAAGATAAAATACTTGTTGAAAGTTATTGGAAATAACTACTTAAGAAGATAGTCCAATGTAGATATTCTAGTTTGTATTCAACTGCTAGGATTGCCAAACTCTTGACTTTTATTTTTAGAATTTTCTTTGTGGCTTGTGACCTAATGGGAAGTATCAATACACTAAACTGCATGTATTTAAAGTGCACAGTTTGGGCTTCCCTGGTGGCACAGTAGTTAAGAATCCGCCTGCCAATGCAGGGGACACGGGTTCGAGCCCTGGCCCGGGAAGATCCCACATGCCACGGAGCAACTAAGCCCATGCGCCACAACGACTGAGCCTGCGAGCCACAACTACTGAAGCCCGCACACCTAGAAGCCGTGCTCTGCAACAAGAGAAGCCACCCAATGAGAAGCCCACGCGCTGCAACGAAGAGCAAAGCCCGCACGCAGCAACAAAGACCCAACGCAGCCCACCCCCCCAAAAAATTAATTAATTAAAAAAAAAGTGCACAGTTTGATCAGTTTTGACATATGGCTATACCTGTGAAACCATCACCATTATCATGATAGCAAACATTTCCATTCCTCCCTGAAGTTTTCCTGTGCCTCTTTGTAATTTTATATTCTGTCCCTTCCTCTACTCTCATCTCCTGGCAATCACTGATTGGTTTTCTATCACTATAGAGTAGTTAATATTTTCTAAAATTTTTACAAAAATGGAGTTATACTGTGTGTGTGTGTATACCTTCTTCTTTCGTTAAGCATAGTAATTTTGACATTCATGCATGTTATTGCTTATAGCAACAGTTGGTTCCTTGTTACTGCTAAATAGTATTTCATTGTATGGGTATATCACTGTTTATACATTCATCAGTTGTTTGGGTTGCTAGTTTTTGGCTCTTAAAAATAAAGTTGATATGATATGTGTAGAAATCTTCCTGTGGATAGAAATCTTCATTTCTCGTAGCTAAATATAGAGAAGTAGAGTGGCTGGGTTGAATGGTGGCTGTATAATTTTTTAAGAAAACTGTTGCCCAAAGTGATTATACCATCATACATTCCCACCAGCAGAGTCTAGCTGTTCCACATCTTTGCCTGCACTTGGTATGCTCAGTCTTTTTCATGTTTGCCATTCTAGTGGAAACATAGTGGCACATCACTTTGGTTTAGTTTCCCTAATGGCTAATGACGTTGATCACCTTTTCATGTGTTTCTTGGCTGTTTCTGAGAGTTATTTTGTGAAGTGTCTGTTCACATCTTTTATCAATTTCCTCACTAAGTTGTTTGTCTTACTATTTACTTTTAGGTTGCAAGAGTTCTTTATATATTCTGAATACAGCTCCTTTGTCTGATGTATGTGTTGCAAATGTTTTCTCCCAGTCTATGGCTTGCCTTTTTGTTTTCTTAATGAGCTAACATTTCACTTTGATGAAGCCCAATTTCCCACTCTCTCTCTTTTTTAAAAAATAAATCATGCTTTTTTGTGTTCTAAGAAATTTTTGCCTAGCCCAAGGGTCATGAAGATATTCTGTCTTTTAGAATTTTTTTGTGTAAAACTATATGGTTTTAAATTTAGGCCAAATTTAAATTTTGATCCATTTTGAATTAATTTTTGTGTATTTTGTGAAGTAGGATTGGTGTTCCCCCCTCCCGCCTTCACCACCTCCCCATATCCAGTTGATCTACTTCGGTTTGTTGAAAAGACTTTTTTCCTCCAGTGATTTGCCATTGCCAAAAATGAATTCACCAAACATATGTAAATCTATTTCTCAACTCTTTGTTCCATTGATCTGGTATGTCTGCCTTTACATCAGTCCCAAAAGGTCTTGGTTATTACATTGCTTTTTTAGTAAATCTTGAAATCAGGTAGAATAAATCCTCCAATTTTGTTCTTTTTAAAAATTGCTGTGGTTATTCTAGGTCCTTTGCATTTGCAAGTAAATGTCAATATCAGCCTGCCAATTTCTACTCAAAAAGCCTGCTGCAGTTTTAATTGGAATTGCACTGAATATATAGATCCATTTGGCGGGAATTGCCATTTTAGCAATATTGAATCTTTTTATTAACATAGTATATCTCTCCATTTATTTAGGTCTTCTTTAATTTCTTTTTTTAAGCAATACTTTGTAGTTTTCAGCGTAGAGACCTTGGCCTTGGATGTCTTTTGTTAAATTTATACCTAGGACTTTTACATTTTTTTGGCACTGCTGTAAGTGGGATTGTTTGTCTTAATTTCAATTGCCAATTATTTGTTGTTCATATGTAAGAATTCAGTTGATATCAACCTTTCATCCTGTGTTTTTGCCAAATTCACTTATTGTACTATTTTGTAGATTCCTTGGGGTTTTCTGTGTAAACAATTATATCATCTGTAAATAGAGTTTTATAGATTTAAAAAAAATCTATGTCTTCTTTTTTTTTTTTTTTTTTGTCTGTTTGTTTTTCTTACCTTATTTCAGGGCTAGAACCTTCAAAACAATGTTGAATAGAAGTGGTAAAAGCAGGTGTCCTTGCCTTCTTCCTGATCTCTGGGGGGAGAAATTTAGTCTTTAACCTTTAACTATGATGCTAGCTGTAGGTTTTTCATAGATGCCCTGTATCTGTTTGAGGAAGTTTCCTACTAATCTTAGATTTCTGAGAGTTTTTATCATTCCTAGGTGTTGAGGTTTTGTCAAGGCTTTTTTCCCCACATTTATGGAAAAACGATCATATGAGCTTTTTGGTTTATTCTGTTAATATGGTTGATTACATTAATTTATTTTCAAATATTAAATTAACCTTGACTTCTGCATAAACCCTTGGTTTTATGTTTTTGCCAACATATATCCTTTTTTATATATATTTTTGAGTTTCAGTTTTGAATTCTTTGGTGAAGAATTTTTGCATATTCTTTACAATCTTGTTCTGTAATTTTGGGGGGATAAAGCTCAAAAGACGTATGACTTATCAATTTCAAGGACATTATGAAGATTAAGTGAGGTGAAACACTAAAATTTTTTGGAAAATTATCAAGCTTACCTATATAATATATTGACTGAGAAATAGTGGAAGAACAGAATAGCAGCTGTAGTTTTTAAAGGGAATTGGCAATGAGAAGTGGCCTGCTTCATAACTGGACTCAGTTCATTGTGGTGGCTTGACCACATGTGTTTTCTCTTCTCCTTCCCTGATGTCTGCCATAATCACATAGGCAGCTAAAAGATGTTAACTCCTAAGGAAAAAGATAATAGTAGAGAAGATATTGACAGAAGTAGAGAATAGACAGTAGAGAAGATAGTGACAGAAGATTTTTTTTTAATATAAATTTATGTATGTATGTATTTATTTATTTATTGGCTGTCTTGGGTCTTCGTTGCTGCGTGCGGGCTTTCTCTAGTTGTAGCGAGCAGTGGCTACTCTTCATTGTGGTGCACGGGCTTCTCATTGCAGTGGCTTCTCTTGTTTCGGAGCACAGGCTCTAAGTGCGTGGGATTCAGTAGTTGTGGCACACAGGCTCAGTAGTTGTGGCTCGCGGGCTCTAGAGCGCAGGCTCAGCAGTTGTGGCGCACGGGCTTAGTTGCTCCGTGGCATGTGGGATCTTCCCAGACCAGGGCTTGAACCCGTGTCCACTGCATTGGCAGGCGGATTCTTAACCACTGTGCCATCAGGGAAGTCCCCAGTGACAAAAGATTTTGACAATTTTTTGTAAAAAGAAACATAACTTTGGAAAAGAGTGTTAATTTGAGTTCAGAGGTGGATAAACAGTGCCTACAAATAAAGGTGAGGTCAAGCCAGCTTGTCCCAGGCTCAGAGTGATTGGAGGCTCCTGGCATTCCTTGGTCAGTTTTGCAGCTAAAAATCGAAATTCTTCAACAGTCTGTGTTTCAGACATTTTGAACTATTCTCTCCTGCACCCCCAGCAGACAGGTGACTACGTCAGCCCCCTTCCTCTGGGGAGATGTGAAGAGCACTAGGCCAGAGATGCTCCAGACTAGAGGGGTGAAACATGGGGTTGAAAATAAAGGGATTGTATACAAGTCCACCCACTGAAGTATAGGCCCCTCACTTCTTTCTCCCTTCTCCACTCCTCCCCAGAAGCCAGCTGGAATACCACATCTAGCTGAATAGCTTCAATAGAAAAAAATCTACCTACTGACATTTGGAGAGATCCCAATGAACAGGTGACTAGATATATCTGATCATCATAGGGAGAAGCCCATCAATGAACAAACCTGCCACCCATGCCCAGCTTCTGAGCATTGTTTTAGTGCCTCCCTCTTAAATATGAAGGTGCATCCAAGGATCACCAGATGTATGAGGAAAGCCTCAAAAGTGAAAGAGAATGACCCCAAACAAACTATCAGTGAGCAAACAAAAAAGGAATCAAATGATGCAAGAAACAGAAGAAAACTAAAGAGTAAAATGAAAAAAAAAAAAATCAGAAGAATAAAAAAGAAGTTGTGTCCATTTAAAAAAGAGAGGGGGGAGAACACTAGGAATAAATAGTTGAGAACAAGATAGAGCTTTTGGAATTTTAAAATTCCATAGACAGATGAAATTGAGGAGTATTAGGGCAAAGGGACTGTCACTTTTTAATTCTAAATTTATCTAATTTTTTTCTGTTACTATTTAGTATTCATTTTTAACTGTGTGCATTTACCATGTTGTTTAGTTAAACATAAGGAAAAATATTAAGTTTGGATTTTTTTAGTTGGGGAAGAGGACTGGCTTGGTTTCACGTTGACTGTTCATGAGCAAATAATGCCTGATGGGGATCTTTGAGCCTGGGTTTATGTTTGGTATTCTGGGCAGACATTAGTGTAATATGCATTTTAAAGCAGCAATTGCAGACAATGTTTTTCATAAGAGCAACACAGGCTGTGGAGTTTGCTGCCCCTGCTCAAATCCAGCTTGGTCACCAAATGTGTGATGTTGTTCTAATTACTTCACCTCTCTGATTCTCATTTTCTTCGTGTATAGTATGGAATGGTAATATAGTACCTATGTCATAGGGCTGTGATACGATGGAAAGAGATAAGGGACTTCCCTGGCGGTCCAGTGGTTAAGACTCAGCGCTTCCACTGCAGGGGCACAGGTTCGATCCCTGGTCAGGGAACTATTGCGCATGATGCACAGTGCAGCCAAAAAAAAAAAAAACGGAGAGACAAGACAGTGCCCAGCACGTACTAAGTGCTCGTTCAAAAGAGCAATTGTTGTAACCATGAAGCAGATGCACTAGTATATGTAGATGGTTAGAAAAAAGATATATTTAAAAAATAACAAATACAACAATACATACAGTTAATGAGATAATAGGCTGTCCCGAGCTAATAGTATCACTCACCAGACTGAAAGCTTCTTGTTGCCGGAGAGTCTTTCGTTCACATTCCTCAGTGCCCATCATTGCACCTGGGACTGAGAAACTGTGCAGAGAAGGAATGAATGAATGAACCCTTAGTTGTAACATTCATTTGCAGTGCTATCCCCTAACTCTAGTATCAGTCTTCAGGTCATTAAGACAGCGTGTTAGTGTGTTTATAAGTACCTAGGAGTGAAGTTTTCATAAACTTAAATGTTGCATTTCAATTACAGGCGTCGATTAGCAAGGTGAAAGTAACAGAACCATGGCTCAGTTTCCAACACCTTTTGGTGGTAAGTTTTCAAAGATTTTCCTTTTTTAATGTACTTTGGAATCGCATTTTTAAAAACTTAGTATTATGGCAAATTTCAAATATTCACATAAGTAGAGGGAATAATATAATCAACCCATCATATAGTTTCAGTGATTATCAATCAACTAATGGCCAATATACTTTCACCTGGATTCTTTTGAGCATCTCTCATATATCAGATCATTTCATCCACAAACCCTTTAGTGGGTGTTTCTAAAAGATAACACTTTTAAAGATATAACTACAATACTGTTGACACTCCAGTAAAGTTACTAGTAATTCCTTAATGTCTTCAACTATCAAGTCCGTGTTAATATTTTCCCTGATAGTCTTTAGATATTTTTCATTGTTGTTGTTACGGTTGGTTGGTTCAAATCAGGATCCGAACAAGACACATACATTGCAATTAGTTCATGTGTCTCCTAAGTTGCTTTGTTAGTGAACCCTTCTCCATCCCTGTTTTTTTGGTTTTTTGTTTTGCAATTTATTTGTTGAGGTGACTGGGTCATTTATTTTGTACTTTTTCTTTAGACTGGATTTAAAGCATGACATTTTTGTTTTACTTTAGTTTATCTGCTTGAAACATCAATCTGCGTAAAATGTGTTTTTCAGGTAATTTTCCCTAAGATTATTAGGAAAGTGTTAAATGTTGGTTTTGCTTACTGGCCAAGTTTTGTTTTGTTTTATTTTGTTTTGTTTTAAAGAGAGCATGCCATATGAATGAATTTCTCTTGGCAGCTGTCGAACCTAGCCACCATGAAGAGAGTAAGGCAGCATAAAGCCCCATCTCTGTGATCACATGTGTAAAAGTCTCTGTGAGATTCTAGTACAGAAGTCTGCAACATTTTCAAAACCATTAGTCTTACTGTTTTATTTTCTGTTTTGTTTTTGTCCCCCTTCTTAATTACTGAGCAAGTTTTTTGTTTGTTTTGTTTTGCTTGTTTGGTGGGGTTTGTTTCTGTTTGACAGATTTTGACAGGGCAGTAGAAGTTGCAGGACTGTAAGGCCTGTGAGGGAAGGGATCTGATCTGTTTCGGTCACCATCTTATCCCTAATGTCTAACGCAGTGTGTGGCACATAGGAGGTGTTCAGCAAGTCTGTTTTCAGTGGCTGAATGAATTGCTGCTCTGCCTGTCGCTGTCATATCAGACCGTGCAGAGAAGGGAGATTTCAGTGTTTAGACATTTTGCTTGTATGCTAGGCACATTCACATACTGCCTGTTCCCACCTTTTGGGAAAATGTCTGAACTTTTGAAAACCTTCTACCTATGTAATCTAGAGTTATTTGGTGAATTCGTTTGAGAAAACCTAACACTAAAGTGAGGACAATCTCACAAACAAGGGGATATCTGGTCAGTCCAAGAACTGAAACTGAAGAAGGACCTAAACCCTGTTCCCTTTGGTTTGCCATTGTTTTTTTCAGGATACCCATTTTTAAAAACAGCTTCAGTGAGTTATAATCTACATGCCATAAAATTCACTACAATCTAGTATTTGAATATTTTATCACTCCAAAAAGATTTTCATGGAATCACATAGGATACTAATTTAGTGAAGCTCAATTTTTCCATAACTTTCACTTGCGGCATTTAAGACATCTGAAAATACTGTTTTAAATTAGACTGTTGATTTGTATATCAGTCTGTTTATGTAAATAAATGATGATTATTAACATGTCTTCATACAGTCCTACTAACTACAGGGTTATAGGACAAGTTTTTAAAAAAAGAATTTGTGCTAATATCTTTTTTTTTTTTTTTTTTGGCCTGCGCTTTACTCTTAGTTTTCTTTTTTTTTTCCTTTAAAAAATTTTTATTGGCGTATAGTTGATTTACAATGTTGTGTTAGTTTCTGTTGTACAGCAAAGTGAATCAGTTATACATATACATATATCCACTCTTTTTTAGATTCTTCTCCATATAGGTCATTACAGAGTATTGAGAAGAGTTCCCTGTGCTATACAGTAGGTCCTTATTAGTTGTCTGTTTTATATATAGTAGTGTGTATATGTCTACTTTTAGCTTTCTAACTTTATATTCAAAACTTCCAAGGGCAAACAGATGTTAACTTATCAAATCATTTATAACATACTGACAGTATCTTAAGGTACTGTGGAAACTGTGGGTGTGAGCACTTTGTTTTTCTTTTCTCATTGAATAATTTCTTTGTCTTTTCTTTGGATTGTAGGTAGCCTGGATATTTGGGCCATAACTGTAGAGGAAAGAGCAAAGCATGATCAACAGTTCCATAGTTTAAAGCCAATATCTGGATTTATTACTGGTAATTGGAGTCAGTATTTTTATATTTTTACTTATCATAGTGCATATATCTGTGGAAAATCTATTATGCAGAGCGAAGGTGGGCACATGTGATCAAGGGTACACTTTGCCTATTTTGCCTTAACCTGGAGTCTGTATTTTTTACAGTTGCTTCTCCTCCAATGCACTCAAGTCTTTTTTGCAGTTTTTAATGGACGCCAAGTCACTGTTTTAGGCATATCACTGATGGGAATTGGTTAAGATTAATGGACCACATTCTTTAAGTAATTGTAGCATTGGACTGTGATCCTTGAGCAAAAACACTTCCTTAATTCTGATCTTGAACTGGCTTGAGTAAATTAACAGATTATGAACATTAAAAAAAATTTTTCTTATTGTTATGTCCTTAAAGATCCTTTTGTACTTTGCTTTTCCTAATCTCTTTCCTGTTTGATTACTTTTCGGGAATTAGCTTTAGAAAAAATGGGATCTAGATTTCCTGGGAACTTGCTTTTGTGTGTATTTGTTTCAGTTCTCTTTAACTTACTATTTCTTAGTCCTCCATGGGATTCTTTTAATCATTGTTACTAAATCTCCATAAATATGTTAGAAGTACCAAAAATCTGAAGTGTAGGTAAATGGGAATGGCAAAGAACTCTTTTGTAAAGTGTAAGTATGGGTCATGAGTTTCTTGACGATTTCTGTAGGTTCACTTTGTTGTAATGTGCAGCTGTTACCATCTTAATTACTAGCAGATTAATTAAAGTGGACACTCTACCCCTACACAATGGTAGGCCCTTTTTGAGATGATTTTTTTTTAAGTGTTACATTCTAAAGTCAGTGCTGGTGGATTCATTTTACTGTTATTTATAAACTTACCATTTGGCTTTTAAAATGTATTCAGTTCAGTATTTACAGGATTATTAACCTTTTTCTTTTTGTAATTTTGCCATAAGTGGTTTTCTGTCAGCTGCTGTTTTCTTCTAAAACTTTTTCCATTTAATTTACAGGTGATCAAGCTAGAAACTTTTTTTTTCAATCTGGGTTACCTCAACCTGTTTTAGCACAGATATGGTAAGTTGGAACTTCATACAAGCAGAAGGTTATAAACTAGTCCAGTAATATCTAATCTTAATTTCTTAAGTTACAGAGGAGAACATGTATTTCTAGTCTGAAATACCCCACTACTTCTTACCAGAGAAGTACTTCTGAAAAGTGTCTTTCTGGTAGGGAACTTTAAGAAAAAAAAAAAAGTGGTGACATTTGCAAGGTAACTGTTACAAAGTTGAATTTCCAGTTGTGAAATCTGCATTTTGATATTTTCTCACCACTTTGTTTTTTTTGTTTGTTTATTTTCTGGGGTTTTTTTGGCCACACCATGCTGCCTGTGGGATCTTAGTTCCCCACCAGGGATTGAACCCATGCCGCCTGCATTGAGAGCACAGAGTCTTAACAACTGGACTGCCAGGGAAGTCCCTTTCTCACCACTTTGTTTTACCTTCATCCACATCACCCATATTCGTCTAAATGTTCCACATTTCTTGCTTTATAATGTGATAGTTCTGTATCTTTCATTGAATAAAAGGTAAAGAAGATATTTGAGGGTTAATAATGGAATAATCAGTGAAAGAGTGAAATAACCAGTATTCATTACAGTGTTGTACAAGGTGAGCACATAAAAAATATTGTTGAATCCCTTGATTAACTAGCACAAATAAGTGTTCAGTCTTTTGAAACCACAGGAAAGAAAGAGAATGAATGAAAAAGACTGGCAAATACAGTTCTGGATTCTAGGTTTATGACTTTCGGAAGCCATGCTGAATTCTTTGGCCAAGAAGCCACGTTTTCCTGCAGTGTATGGTTCTTACAGTTAGTACATCATTTCCCTGGGTTTGTTAGTGTTGTGGTGGCAGCTTGTTATGGTGAAAAGAACACATGATCTGTAGTTGAATCCCATCTGTACTACTTTCTATCTTTCTGATTTGGAACATGTACTTACCCCCCCTCAGCCTCAGTTTTCACATCTAGGAAATGGGAAGACACGTTTCCTTACAGGGTTATTGAGTGGATTAGCAGAGAAACTGTATGTAAAGGACTTAGTGTGGGCCCTGGCACATAATAGAGCCTCAAAACAAAACCCCAGAAAGGTACTGGGCTGGCCAAAAATGTTGGTTCGGGTTTTTCTGTAAGATGTTACGGAATGCAAAAATAAAGATTGACATAGTTCCTTGTTGCCTTTAAGCAGAGTCTACAGAACATAGTCTAAGCTTGATTATAAGTGTCGTCAGTATGAAAATCATTTACTATGTTCTGAAATAACAAAACTTTCATGGGAAATTATATATTATTTGTGTGTGGATTTATTTGAATTGAAATTAAATGATACCAGATTCCTGTGCTTTTTTTGGTGTCTGCTTTATTTTCTTTTCCCTGGTTGTCAGCATATGGGCTGCCAGACTGTCTCTTTCAACTATGATACCCTTTTAGCGCTAACGTCTCATCTACTTTGAAGTAGAAAATTCAGATAACCAAGGTTTTTGGAATTACTTTTATTTATTTATTTTTTTAAATTAATTAATTAATTTTTGGCTGGGTTGGGTCTTCGTTGCTGCGGACGGGCTTTCTCTAGCTGTGGCGGGCAGGGGCTACTCTTCGATGCGGTGCGCAGGCTTCTCATTGCAGTGGCTTCTCTTGTTGCAGAGCACGGGCTCTAGGCGCACAGGCTTCAGTAGTTGTGGCACGCGGGCTCAGTAGTTGTGGCGTACAGGCTTAGTTGCTCCGCGGAATGTGGGATCTTCCTGGACCAGGGATCGAACCCGTGTCCCCTGCATTGGCAGGTGGCTTCTTAACCACTGTGCCACCAGGGGAGTCCCTGGAATTACTTTTAAAGTAAAGTAAAAGAGACACACACACACACAGAGGGAACACTCATGTACTTGTGAGCACAGGGACACTGACCTGTTGGTTAAGTGCCTAAGTCTAAATGCAAGAAACTTATGACATCTGTGTTAAATTTCGTTTTGCTTTGTGTTCTGCTGTGTGATTGTTTTTCACACCATCAGCCAAGATCACTCACTAGACTCTTCCTTTCCCAGACTTAGCTTCCTTCACTGAATTCTGCTTTTATACTGTATTTCCAATCTATGAAGGTTCATTCAAGAAGCAGTCTTGTAATGAATACTCTGCTGCAAGGAAATCTCACTTAACATTTATTCATTCAACAGTGGAAAAATATTTATCAGATGTCTACTATGGGCCTGTGCCTGTTGTAGGTGCTGGGAATACAGCTGTGAAAAAAACTGACAAAATTTGTGCTTTCATCGAAATTGCAATCCAGTGGAAGGAGATGGCCAATAACAGCATAAAAACTGTCACATGTTAATAAGTGTAATGGAGAAAAAAAAAGTATTATTTAGTAAATTTCAGTTCTTTCAATTAAGACAGTTAATTTTCCAAACTGTTCTTTTGTTTTTTTTTTAACCAGAGTGTACCAAAGTCATTTTTACCAACTTATTCTTTTCATTGTGAAAATTTTTTAACAGTGAAGATAATGAGTCTGCAGACTTAGGTTAAATCAAAAGTGTTCTTTGTCTTTAATTTTTTTCCGACATTTTGTTAAATAAATTTGTGATGGCATATTTTACTTTCATCAAGAATTGCTATCAGGGGAAAAAAACCAAAATGAAACACACCTCTAAGAATCTTTTCCCAAAAGCAATATCTCTGAAAAGTCGTTGGAAATTTCTCGAGCCACAGATGTCCTGCTAAGATGCTAGAATGGTGTGGTGCAGAGTGTGAGGAACATCTGTCTTTTGGCACCAGCTCTGATGCTTCTTCACTTTGTTAGCTTGAGCAATACTTCACCTCTTCAAAGTTCGGTTTTTAAATTTATAAATAACAGCTGACCTAATGAAATAGTTTTCCCTCCCTATCTCTCATGCTAATCTTGTGTTCTCATGTGGTTTTTCTGATGGGGTCACAGGGAAAGCCCAATGCCCCTTTTGGTAGAGAGAGGAGTGGGTTTGAGTCTAAAGTTTTAGGCAGTCCCTGTGTCATTCCTCTGGGGAAGAAGAAAATTTTGGATTGAGAATTAGGACCTTTTTCTAGTTTCTCTTTCTCTCTGGGCCTTACTTTCTTTGCTCTGGACCTCCGTTCAAAAGTATGAGTGATGTGCACAGGTGGGAAATATCTGTTGGAATCCATGTAGAAGTTATATTCCAGTTAATTAATTTATGAGCTTTGGAACTATAACCTACTAATACTTTGGAGCTACCTATCTCTCCAATCCAGTTTCCAATTAAGAATACAGGAAAACTTGAATTCTTCCTCAGAACGGAGTCAAGTCAGTCAATGCCAAATTATAACTGTGGTGGACGATGATACATCTTCCTAGAAACTGTCTTGCTAATAAGGAACTGGAAGGAACCGGGCCTATATCCTTTTGGCAGCTTAAATGCTTAACATTGTTGCAACCTTGGTCTGGTGTGGAGACAGAGAAGAAAGCAGAGGGCAATGGACGAGAGCCTTGAAGGCAGAGGAAAGCAGAGGTGGAATGAGGACTTTGGAATCAGAGGCAGTAGGTAGGGGCCACAGAAATGGGGGTTAGAAGCTCTTAAGGAGAGAAATGAGGGGAAGAGAGGGCACACCACCTAGAAATGGGCCCCGAGAAGAGGAGGAAGCCAGAGGCGTAAGGGCAGAAATTAGAACAGCTTGGTGATCTGGCTCAAGGATGGGGCAGGGGGCAAGGCAAACACCTGTGTGACACCTTTGGATACTATCTTAGGATACCACTGAGCATATGTCAGGAGGGCCTTCAGCCCCCAGCAGGATCAGTTTGCCAAAGTCATTTACCCCCAAGAAAAGTCATCCTGGACATTCCTGAGTCTTCACCATCTCAGTTCGTGGCTTTGAGCATCTATCCGGCTGCTGGGACCCATGCCTGATTCCTCTCTTTTCCTTACCCTACACAACCAATCCATCAGCAGGTACTTTTGACTCCATTTACAGACTGTATCCCCAATCTGGCCATTTCCTTCTGTATCCTTTGCTACCATCCTAATTTGTCATAGTGGGCCTAATAGCTGGGCCCACTATTCGAGCGTTCTGACTGGAGTGTCTCACACTTGCGTGTTTAGATTCCATTCTCCAAACGGCACCCCAACAGTCTTTTGAAAAAGTAAATCCATTTAAAACTCTCCATTGAGAAGAAAACCCAAAGTCATGACCAAGGCCACAAGGCCCAATATGATCTGGCTCTTGCTTTTTCCCTCTTCTCTTATTTTGAACCTTCCTCAATTTTTGCACTCTGGTTTCACTGACCTTTTTTCTATCTTTAAGTGGGTTCTTTTGGCCTCAGGGTCATTGCACTTGGCATTTTCTCTTCCTGTCACGCAGCTCTTCTAGATCCTCACATTATTTGGCCGATTACCCTTCAGGTTTTGGTTCACTTCCCCAGAGAAGGCCTTCCTGACCACTAGTCTAAAGTAGTTCCCTCTCCCCACCTGCTCCTACGAACATCTTCTCTTTCCCATCACCTTGCTTTATTTCTTTTTTTAAAAAATAAATTTATTTATTTTATTTATTTATTTTTGGCAGCGTTGGGTCCTCATTGCTGTGCGCTGGCTTTCTCTAGTTGTGGTGAGCAGGGGCTACTCTTCGTTGTGGTGCACGGGCTTCTCGTTGCGGTGGCTTCTCTTGTGGAGCGCGGGCTCTAGGCGCGCGGGCTTCAGTAGTTGTGGCACACGGGCTCAGTAGTTGTGGATCGCAGGCTGTAGAGCGCAGGCTCAGTAGTTGTGGTGCACGGGCTTAGTTGCTCTGCGGCATGTGGGATCTTCCTGGACCAGGGCTCAAACCCATGTGCCCTGCATTGGCAGGCGGATTCTTAACCACTGCGCCACCAGGGAAGTCCTTGCTTTATTTCTTAATTTTTTTTTAAAATTTTTATTTATTTATTTATTTACTTATGGCTGTGTTGGGTCTTCGTTTCTGTGCGAGGCCTTTCTCTAGTTGTGGCAAGTGGGGGCCACTCTTCTTCGCGGCGCACGGGCCTCTCACCATCGCGGCCTCTCTTGTTGTGGAGTACAGGCTCCAGACGCGCAAGCTCAGTAATTGTGGCTCACAGGCCCAGCTGCTCCGTGGCATGTGGGATCTTCCTAGACCAGGGCTCAAACCCGTGTCCCCTGCATTGGCAGGCAGATTCTCAACCACTGCACCACCAGGGAAGCCCCCTTGCTTTATTTCTTAATAGCACTTACCGTGTGGAATAATCTGACTAGTTTTCTTGTTGAATGTCTGCTTGCACTGAAACAAGCTCTGAGGGCAGGAACCTTGCCTGTCTTTTTCTTAGTTGTAAGCCTAGTTCCTGGATAGAGACCTTAGTAGGTGACTTGTTCAAAAATATTTGTTGGGGAAATCCCTGGTGGTCCAGTGGTTAGGACTCCGCGCTTTCACTGCGGTGGTCCAGGTTCAATCCCTGGTCGGGGAAGTAAGATCCGCAAACTGTGTAGCGGCCAAAAAAAAAAAAAAAAACTTCGGATGAATAAACAAAGAGATAAGCGAGTGACTGGGCCAGGTTAATCTGCATAGTGGGAGGTGAGCAGCCTGTGATGAGCCTTTGTGGATGAAGCAGGCTCCTAAAGGAATCTGTTGGCTTCAGTTCTGGTGTAGTGAATGAGATGGAGCGAGAGGAGGCCCGCCTTTTTTCCCTGAATCTTATGATACAAACAAGATAGTTTCAGAATTTCTACACTCCTGTCCACCACAAACAACAAACCTATTCAGTGACGTTCAAGGTTACTTCATAGTTCTTTTGTTTATATCCTGAGGATATATGAAGTAGTGTGTTCAGAAGTTATTTAGATTAGTTTTTTTCCCTTCTTCCTATGTGGACATGTTACTTATTTAAAATACTATTAGATTGATTTGGTTTTTTTTTGGTTGTTTTTTGTTTTTAATTAATTTTTATTGGAGTATAGTTGATTTACAATGTTGTGTTAGTTTCAGGTGTACAGCAAAGTGTATCAGTTATACATATACATATATCCACTCTTTTTTAGATTCTTTTCCCATATAGGTCATTACAGCCTACTGAGTAGAGTTCCCCGTGCTATACAGTAGGTCCTTATTAGTTATCTATTTTATAGGTAGTAGTGTGTACATGTCAATTCCAGTCTCCCAATTTATCCCCTCCTCCTTGGTTTATATGTTTTTGTTTTTATTTAGTTTAGGGATCTGCTCTCATCTTTGTGAACTTAATTTTATGTTTTGAATATGTAACACATTAACAAGATTCCAAAAGCTAAACTGTACAAAAGTGTGAACTCAGAGAAGTGTCACTCGCTGTCCTATTGTTTCATCCCATTCCCACTTATTTTATTAGCTTCTTATTATCCTTTCTTTGTTTATTTCTGTGGGAAAAAGGCATGTCCATAATATGTGTGCAAATTTATATTTAAATTATTTCCTCTTCCTACTTTGAAAGTAACCTCCTATAAATGTTCTTTTGTTCTTTGCTTTTCTCACTTAACAATGTATCCTAGAAATCACTCATAACATTCCATAGAGATCTTCCTCATTTTCTTTTTACAGTTATATAATACTTATTGTTGAAGATATACCATAGTTTATTCAACTAATTTCCTGTGTTTTCTGCATTTCGGTTATTTCTAATATTTTACAATTACAGATAATGCAGCAAAGAATGAGTTAAAGCATGTGTTTTTGTATGGTTGGAAGTGTATCTTCAGGGTGAATTCCTAGGATTGAATCACTGTGTCAAAGAGTAAATGCATATGTAGTTCTGTAGGTGTGGCCAGATTTTCCTACACTTGGAGTTGAAGCACTTTTTCCCACTGACAGTATATAAGAGCGCTATGTGGTTTATTTGTACAAATCAGACAGAAAACTTACCCTTAGTATTCAGCATACTTGTGGACCTTTCCTCATCCCAGCCATGCCTGCTGTTAATATATAGATTTTTTTTAAAATTTTATTTATTTTTGGCTGCATTGGGTCTTCATAGCTGCGTGTGGGCTTTCTCTAGTTGCGGCGAGCAGGGGCTACTCTTCATTGCAGTGCACAGGCTTCTCATTGCGGTGGCTTCTCTTGCTGAAGAGCACAGGCTTTAGGTGTGCAGGCTTCAGTAGTTGTGGCGCATGGGCTCAGTAGTTGTGGCTCACGGGCTCTAGAGTGCAGGCTCAGTAGTTGTGGCACACGGGCTTAGTTGCTCCGAGGCATGTGGGATCTTCCCAGAACAGGGCTTGATCCTGTGTCCCCTGCATTGGCAGGTGGATTCTTAACTGCTGCACCACCAGGGCAGTCCTTATATACAGATTTTAATATCAGACTAAACATCGTTTGTTTTTTTTTGTTTTTTTTGTTTTTTTTAAAAATTTTATTTATTTATTTATTTATTTGGCTGTGTTGGGGTATTCGTTTCTGTGCGAGGGCTTTCTCTAGTTGCGGCGAGCGGGGGCCACTCTTCATCACCGTGTGCAGGCTTCTCACTGTCGCGGCCTCTCTTGTTGCGGAGCACAAGCCCCAGACGCGCAGGCTCAGTAGTTGTGGTTCATGGGCCCAGTTGCTCCACGGCATGTGGGATCTTCCCAGACCAGGGCTCGAACCTGTGTCCCCTGCATTGGCAGGCAGATTCTCCACCACTGCGCCACCAGGGAAGCCCCCAGACTAAACATTGTATTTAAGATCAGTTTGTTTTCAGGAGTCATAAATAGCTATTGTTTGTCTTATTTTTTATTAAAAATACTTTTTATCATACTTTCTTTTTAACTTTGGAAGTTTTGTGAATTTAATTTCAGGATCCTCAGACTTTTAGTTAGTCTTTTGGGGAGATTATTAGAAATGAGTAAACTGGACTTCCCTGGTGGCGCAGGGGTTAAGAATCCGCCTGCCAATGCAGGGGACACAGGTTCGAGCCCTGGTCTGGGAAGATCCCATATACTGCGGAGCAACTAAGCCCGTGCACCACAACTACTGAGCCTGTGCTCTAGAGCCCGCGAGCAACCACTACTGAGCCCATGTGCCACAACTACTGAAGCCCGCACGCCTAAGAGCCCATGCTCCACAACAAGAGAAGCCACCGCAATGAGAAACCCGCGCACCGCAACAAAGAGTAGCCCCCGCTCGCCGCAACTAGAGAAAGTCCGTGCGCAGCAACGGAGACCCAACGCAGCCAAAAATAAATAAATAAATAAAATAAATTTTAAAAAAACTTTCATTAAAAAAAAAAAGAAATGAGTCAACTGAGAAATAACTATAAATAAGAGATGAACTGGACAGCAGAGCTGAAATCATATTTTGCAGAGAAGATTTGAGAAATCGAATTCCAAATCTATTCCAGTATATTAGGAGGGGGTGAGGAGAGTTGAGCTTTGTAGGAGTAACTGCTATAGTTCTAAAAGACCTTTGAGTTTTTACTACAAAGGAGTCCCAACAGTTATATTCTGTTAGTTGAGCAAAAGAATTTATTTTAAAAGGTCACACAAAATTGTCAAAAAAGTTTTGGAATTTTGATGGATGTCTAGAACCTGAGCATTATGTGTTTCCTCTCCTCTCCTTTTGAGGCTTCTCCTAATTAAACCATTACTAGAAAGTCTCTTCTCTCATAACCCACTCATTATCCCACACTGGATATTTTTGTTTCTCTCTAGAAAACATATTTTGGGGACAGTAGTGTGGGGAATAGGGAATGGGAATCTATCTGCCTGATTTTTTTTTTTTTAAGTATGCATGTCAGTGTTGATTGTTGGGAGCTTTTATTTTATCCATGAAAACCATTTGAAGTAGCTGAATATCTTTTTAAAAATATTTGGGGGACGTCCCTGGCGGTCCAGTGGTTAAGACTTGGTGCTTCCACTGCAGGGGGCACGGATTCGATCCCTGGTTGGGGAACTAAGATCTCGCATGCTGCGTGGTGACGCAAAAAAAAAAAAAAATTTGGTAAAAGAAAGAAAGCTCACCATTTCATTTTATTGATTTAGCTTCCTTTATAAAACCGGAAAAAACAGTACAAAAATAAAGCAGCCAGAGACCAGTCTCAATTATGATCGTAGACACAGAAAATCAAAACAAAATCTTAGCAAATAGAATTCCACAATGTACAAAAACTATGACCAACTTGAGTTTATGCCAGGGGTGCAAGATTGGTTCAGAATCAAGGAATTCCCTCAACATTATTATATCAGGAGCTAAAAGGAAAAAGAAAATGTGCGATCAGATCAGCAGATGCTGACTAAGCATTTGATAATAATAAGTATAGTAACCATTTCTAATAAGTAGAAAAGGGAACTGCTTAAATATGTCATTACTTTTTAAAAATCAGTACCAAATATTATTCTAAACAATGAAACACTGTAGTCATTTTTTTTTTAAAGCCATTAAATTTAAACTCAAAACCAACCAGGGATGCTCACTTAGTAATGTCATAGAGGCAGTAAGACCAATAAGAAAGAGGAATGGTGGGGACTTCTTCCCTGGTGGCACAGTGGTTAAGACTCTGAGCTCCCAATGTAGGGGGCCCAGGTTTGATCCCTGGTCAGGGAACTAGATCCCACGTGCCGCAACTAAGACCCGGCGCAACTAAATAAATAGAAGTAAATAAATATTTATTTATTTACCAAAAAAAGGAGGAATGGTATAAATATTGGAAATGAAAGTTAACTCTCTTTTTTGCTAGTTATGTGATTGTGTAAGATTCACAGAAGTTTGGTAAGATGGCTCAATACACCCAGCATAAATGATTATTAAAAGCAAAATTCTTCTCTATGCTTGAAATAAGCACCTAAATATGGAAATGGGGGACATGTTCTATTTAAAAGAGTGACAGAAATGATAAAATTCCTAAGAACACATTTAACAAGAAAAGTAGTTACTTATATGAAGGAAGTGATATAATCTTATTAAAGGAAATATTAGTAGAACTGAACATACTATTTTCTTTGAACAAACTATCATAAAAATGTCAGTTCTCTAAAAATTCATGTATCTAATGCAGTTCCATCTTGATTTTCATTAGAGTTGTTTGTAGAATAGATAAATTAAAAGTTCATAGGGAAAAAGAAATGTCTGTGAATGGCCAAACAAGTTTTTTTTTTTTTAGTTTTTATTGGAGTATATTTGATTTACAATGTTGTGTTGGTTTCAGGTGTACAGCAAAGTGAATCAGTTATACATATAAATATATCCACTCTTTTTTAGATTCTTTCCCCATATAGGTCATTACAGAGTATTGAGTAGAGTTCCTGCGCTATACAGTAGGTCCTTATTAGTTATCTGTTTTATATATAGTAGTATATATGTGTCAATTCCAATCTTCCAATTTATTCCCCCCCCCCCCGCCCTTACGCCCTGGTAACCATAATTTTGTTTTCTACATCTGTGACTCTATTTCTGTTTTGTAGATAAGTTCATTTGTACCCTTTTTTTAGATTCCACATATAAGCAATATCACATGGTATTTGTCTTTCTCTGTCTGACTTACTTTACTCAGTATGACAATCTCTAGGGCCATCCAACAAGATTTTTTTAAAAAAGCCTTACCAGATACCAGAACATACCATAGAGTCAGTGGGATCAGATTCTTGTCACATTGACCTGGGAATTGTTCAGTCAGAGTAGATAATCCAGAAATAGATCTCATTTCATATGGACATTTACTAAACCACAAAAATATTTTTTTTTGCTTCAATGAGAAGAGGATGGATTGGTTAATAAACATTGCTGGGAACCCTAGGTATCCACCTGAAGGAAATCTGGTTGAACCCTGGGGTAACATACCACACACATATATGCAATTACAATTGGTTTAAAGATTGAAATGTAATAAAGTAATACCATCTTAGAAAAGAAAGCTATGTGATAAAAGAAATATTTTACACATATAAAACTGTAGAATTTCTGTATGCTAAAGATATTACACACAAAATGGACAAGTTTTAAAAAATCTTTCGACAACTGACAGATAAACAGTTGATATGTAATATACAATGAGCGCTTTTAAACTGACAAGGAAAAGACATGCAGTCCATCAGAAAACTTGGCAAAGGATGTGAATGAGCAATTCATGGAAGCACGAGTCCAAATGCACAAGAAACATGGCAAGCGATGCGCAAGGCTACTAGAAGTGAGTGAAATTCACACTCCACTGGTGTGGTTTGCTGAAGGCGGTCATCGACCACAGGAGGCCTGGGGCACTCCTATCTGAGGCAGAAGGGTGGTTTTTGTAGCCATGGGGTTCCCTTTATGACTTTATGACCTTCAAAATTTTTCCTGAAGAACAGTGTTGACTTTTACAATTCTTAACATTTTTAAAGATTTTTAATCTTTGTTGTATTATTATACTTTTTATTGTGCTTCATGTTTTCTTACTTTGAGTTAACTCTAGAAATGTAGGGTTATTTTCTATGTAGCTTAATTTTCTTTTGCGAACACTATCTGTATGTGGCTCATTTAAAACATGGCCAATGATGGCATTGTAATTGGAGTAGCTGGTCTTAACATTTGAAGTTTCAAATAAAACTTTTCTTAAGAAAGGTTTAAAAAATAAATCCTTATGCCCTTAAAATCTAGACTTCAACAAATGAAATCTGAATGAACATTTTTTGTGCAGAAGAGGTTAAATCATGAATATGCAGTTTCAGTTAGCAAAAATGTAGTTTCCAGTTGCAAGCACAAACCCCTTTCTTTTTCTTACTCTTATTTGAGAGAAATGCTTTACATAATAGCTCATTGGAAGTTGACATGACCATTTGTTTGAGTACCACTTTCAAATAGTAAGTGCATTTGTAAGGTCATTTAATGAATTTCCAGAGCTTTGAAAGTATGCTAGTATTAATAGTATAGTAGAGCATAGTATGTCACATCCCCATGGTGAGGTTTGTAGAACCCCACAGAGGAGTTGATGCAATCTAATCAAGTATCTAGAAATAAACTCTGTTTCTAAGTACTTTTTTCCTCCTAATAGCTTTATTGTCACATAATTCACATAACAGAAGTCAGTTTTAAAGTGTATAGTTCATTGGTTTTTAGTCTTTCCAGAATTGTGCAACCATCACCACCACCCAGTTTAGAACATTTTTATCACTCCAAAAAGAAACCCCATTTGATGTCCATGGTATATATCCTGACATTCAGACTGAAAATTACCTTGTGTATCATAAAAGTAGAGAGTAACACAATAAAACATATTTCATATTTATATAAAACCTTGTCCGTTTTTCCCTACAGCTTGGTAAACAAGTTTTGTTTTGTTTCGTTTTCCCCGGGACCAAGGGAGCCGATTATTTAGTTTTTGTGTGGGTGGGAGTGGTGGTTTGGGAAAGGTTCTTTTAAGGTCACAGTCATTCTAAGCCCATGCTGTTGGTTTGCAGGGCGCTCGCTGATATGAATAATGATGGAAGAATGGATCCAGTGGAGTTTTCCATAGCTATGAAACTCATCAAACTGAAGCTACAAGGCTATCAGCTCCCCGCCGCACTTCCCCCTGTCATGAAACAGCAACCACTTGCTATTTCTAGTGCACCAGCCTTTGGTGAGTCTGAAAAGGAATTGGTTCCTATACTTCATTACATGTTTTTAAAATAAATATTTCCCTTCTCCCACCCTCCCCTCTCAGTTTGTAGCACTGTGAAATTCTAGGAGGCATTCTGTCTGAAAAATGATGGCCCTGTGCAAAAAGATAATGATGGAAGGGAAGAAGCATGGTCACATTCTAACCCTGGGATGAGAGTAATCAAAATGAAAGCAAATAAATAAATTTCACAGCTTACATCTCAACCAATACAAAGGCCTGGGATGAATAATAAAAATAACCTGAATTGGGGGCTAACTCCATACTGTACAATATATGAATTAATCATCCCACTGTAACAAGTTTGATATCTTTGAGTCATTGGCTTATGAGAAATTAGACTGAGATTTAATTTTGTACTTTATAAAAATGTGGAGTAAGTTCTAGTCATATAAATCTCATTGCAGGATGCATGTGTGTGTAATCTGTGAGGTGTCGTGGCCTCTGTTACGTTTCACAGGACTCAGCTATCCAGTTGATTTCTATAACAATGCAGAATAAAACTCAGGTCACTTTGAAATTAAGATTAATCTTTTTTTTTTTTTAAATATCTTTATTGGAGTATAATTGCTTTACAATGGTGTGTTAGTTTCTGCTTTATAACAAAGTGAATCAGCTATACATATACATACACATATATCCCCATATCTCCTCCCTCTTGCATCTCCCTCCCACCTGCATCTCCCTCCCACCCTCCCTATCCCACCCCTCTAGGTGGTTGCAAAGCACCGAGCTGATCTCCCTGTGCTATGCGGCTGCTTCCCACTAGCTATCTGTTTTGCGTTTGGTAGTATATATTAGTCCATGCCACTCTCTCACTTCGTCCCAGCTTACCCTTCCCCCTCCCCATGTCCTCAAGTCCATTCTCTGCATCTGTGTCTTTATTCCGGTCCTGCCCTTAGGTTCTTCATAACCTTTTGTTTTCTTTTAAGATTCCATATATATGTGTTAGCATACAGTATTTGTTTTTCTCTTTCTGACTTACTTCACTCTGTATGACAGACTCTAGATCCATCCACCTCACTACAGATAACTCGATTTCGTTTCTTTTTATGGCTGAGTAATATTCCATTGTGTATATATGTGCCACATCTTCTTTATCCATTCAAGATTAATCTTTTTTGATTCATTTAAAAACTAGCTCCCCTGCCTTTTTGTATTGGGGTGGGGGAGAGGATATCTATAAACTTCAGCCTCCAGTGACTCACATATGCCAAAGATTTTCAAGGAAATTCATATTATATATTTTTAAAATGATTTATGAACATTACCCACCAAAAGAAATAAATTTTTCCCTCTTGGGAAGATACCACCCATTACCCTCTAACCTGAGAATCAGAGCCCTAGATTCTACCTTTACTATTAAACTCAACCTTGAAATTGAGCTTGATTAACTTTTCTGTGTCTTAGTTTCTTCACTTTAATATAAAGTACAAAGTTTACCATATGTATTCATTCTCTCACCTTGTAGAAATGATCACTCTTAATTTAAATTTGGTTCTCACCCTTTAAAAAATTGTAGATGGAAAAGTGATTGAAAACAGTTTTGAGAAACAAACATGTTTTCCTCATAAAATATATTATAATCTGATTTTCCCGTCTTATTTTCTGGTGGGAAAAATTGGAGAAAATGTGTATTGTCTTGTGCCATTTTGTAACATGGCTTTCTCAGGAAAAAGACCACTTTCAATTGTAATATTTCCTCAGATAGTTCAGTATGGGTGTGAGGGCCATTATTAGTTCAGTATTGTGTTGATCCTATGTGATTTCTTAAAGGAGCTTATCAAACATTTTAAGGATTCTAAATGGAAAGAGAGAGGAAGAGACAGAGGGAGAGGGAGAGGGAGGAGACAGGAAAAAAAAAAAAAAAAGGATTCTAAATGGAAAACATGAATAAAACACTCTAAAGTATTAGCAATCTACCATACTTAGAGTCCTCAGTTTTCAGTTGCAATGGGCAAGTAGTCATTTAGGATTATAATTAACATAAGTTTCTTATTCTCTCACCTCCTTAGTACTATAGCCAAATACCATTTAATTTATAGAAAGCTTATCTTTATGGTTCTGTTTACTTGCTTTATTATACATCTGAAGGTAACACTTAAATTGGGCAAATACACCAAAGCTATAGGAATCTTTTCCTGGCTTTCAGTTTGTTGCCACCATTTTAGTCCTGCAGATGGTAAAGCATCTCCTATTGGCAAGGATTTCCCGGCGAGGTCCCAGCAATCCCGGTTAAGTGCAGTGTCTTCCTCCTTTGGAAGGTCTTTTTATGTATAAAGTAGGCTAATTGTGAGAACAGACAGAAGGTATTTGCAGGTTGCTTTACCAGCATGAATCTTGTTTTTCTGGCTTAAAATCTCAGAGACTGCTAAATTATTCTATAAGAAGGTAAGCTTTAATACAGAGATTAACCTCATAGTTGTTGAAGTGTCTTTAAAATTTCTATATAAGATGCAAACCTGTTTTGTTGCTGTAATGCTTATTTTTCTGTATTTGTTTACACATTAAATTGTTACAAAGCAACGACAACAACAACAAATGAAATCAAAGGTGCAGATTGTCAGGGAAAAAGGAACAAACCTGCAGTGTCCTGCTGCATCTTCTGTTTCTTTCTTGCTCTTATTGGATTCTTGACCTTTCACATTGTCATATACTTCCTTTTGAAAGGTTTTGTGTTTCCAGAACATCTTTGTGTTTCCTTGTGCTCCTTTTCTTTACGGCATTAAGAAATATGTATTTTATTCACAGTATTGAGGCAATTGGCCATATTCAGTTTTTTTTTTTTTTGGCCACGCCACGTAGCACATGGGATCTTAGTTCCCGGACCAGGGATCGAACCCTCACCCCCTGCATTGGAAGTGCCGAGTCTTAACCACTGGACTGCCAGGGAAGTCCTAAGTTATTTCTTAGAACAAAATGCCACAGGAAAAAAAAACCCATTATTATCCCAATTTAAAACATAATTCCATAAAAAGCTGTCTTTTAGTCAGATGTTTTTCTTGAAAATTAAATGGTAATTAGCTAAGATCACCAACAGTTCTGATTTCTTCTGTGTTCTCACCCTAGACTTTAATTATTTAGGTTGATTTAAAGATTACAGCAATCAGATCCAACATCTGATTCATGGGAAAGTTCTTAGACAGTTTAAACAAAACACAAAAATTGTGGATAGAGTTTCCTTCTCTCCTCTTCATCCTGATATATCTGATGACAGGGAGTAAAGTGAAGGAGGTTTGGGATGGGACAGTCAATAGTCATTCAGGTTGTCTCTGATACAATTAATGATAGGCTGAGATAAATGACTGCTATGCTTTTACTTAATAGGTTCACTATTAAAAACAAACAAACTATGCATTGCCTTTCTTTTGGTGAGGTTGAGCCGCAAGTCTGGATATTTTAAGGGGAAAGGTACAGGTTTTGGGTTAGGCAAGTAGGACCGTGATCCAAGAGAAGAAGGAAAACTCAAGAAGTCACGTGAGAGCAAAGGCTAGGAGGAGCAGAGGTGAGCGGCGCCATAGGCTCCAAGGGACCAGGGCCCCTGTTGGTCTTGTGCATCGTGTGTTCACGGTTCCTAGTCCTCAGTTAACCAGCTTATTTAAAAGTGGACGTTACTCTGAATCTCTGAAGGGCCCTGTAGCCAGCATTTGGTCGAAACCCAAAACAGCTAAAGGGTGTTTGGTTTTCTTTTGGCCTCCCTTCCGGGGCTGCAAGAAGAAACCTCGGAGTGGAGAAAGGGTCAGATAACCACAGGCATCCCATTGCCTCTTTTTCCCTCAAACCCGGGTGTCAGTAATTCTTCCTCTGACATGTAATATGTCTCCTCTTATTCCATCCTGCTATAGGAATTTCAACTCTAGGGTTATTGCCGATTTATTTTCAGGAGGGGTGGCCTCACTGCCCAGAGGGTTTTACAGTCAGCTGAGTAACCTGCCCCGGCCTCTAAGGGAAGCTGGGATTTCTTGGCTGCCCTCCTGCCAGTCAGACCTTAGCTCTTCCCCCCACCCCGGCTTCTCCACTGCTTTCCCTTCCCTCATTCTCGTCACGTCACCCTTCTCAGTAAACTGTTTTCAAGAAGATAAATCATGAGGGAATTATAGAAAATAAAGAGAAGTTAAAAGTACATGGTCTTAATCCGCTTTACCCAAGTTTACTCAAAGATCTGGCCTTTGTCAAGGTAATTTTTTTTTCTTATACTTCTTCTGGCTACTTGAGAACATAATTTATTACTATTATCATTATTTTCTAATTAATATTAGACATTATCTGACCATGGGTTTCCTAGCCCTGTGGTCTGTCTTTACATACAGTGTTTTATCCGGTCACAACAGTAATCCTAAAAGTGTGCAGAGATTATTGGCTCTCTTATACAAACGAGAGGCCTGAGATTCCAAGAAGTTGAACAGTTTGCTTGAGACCATGTTTCTGAAAGGGAGGCAGAGCCTGTTCAAACTCAGATTTCCTAAAAAGGCTCTTGGTTTCCTTATTTCCTTCTCTCTTCCCACCTTCCTTATCACCAAATCATGAGGGTGACATGGGGTGTCATCACTCTTCCAAGGTTAATGCAAATGTTAACACACTGTGGAACTAAGGCTGGCTAGGGGTTGAATAATCATTTTTGTTAAGAAGAGGAAAATGGGGTGCAGTGATATTGTGATTTGCCTAAGGGTACACCCAACTGTGTTTAAGGACATTCTGTGAGTAGGCCTCGTACCTTCTTCCTTCAGTGTATTTGCACACAGCATCATTCTTCTTTTACTCTGGACTCAACCGTTTCAGGGGGAGGTGGTTGTTTTTGTTTTTGCCAGAGTCCATGGTTTTATGGTTTTATTAAGTCAAACCAATCAATATTTTTAAGCCCTGATTGCGTGTCCTAGTTGCTGGGAAGATGGCGGTGAGCAAGACATCGTGGCTCCTGTTGCTATGGAGCTTGTTGACAAGTTGGGGGAAGCAAACAGATAGACAATTCCACAAAACGGGGTAATATGATAGAGACAAATAGGACCCGGTGGTTAGGGGAGAATTTTCCGAGGAGATAACTTTTGAGCTGACTTAGGCACGAGAGCCTCTCGAGGGGAGAAGACCCCCAGGCAAAAGCAACAGGTCCTAAGGCAAAGCTTGGTGTGTGGGAGGAACAAAAATGAGATACTTCAGTTGTAGCTGAAATAGCCTTAGGACTTAAGGTCAGGGAGGTAAGGCTGGAGCCAGGTGGTTTGGGGCCTGATAAAACCACTAAAGAGTTAGCATTTTTTTCTAAGTGCAGTTGAAAGCTTTTAAGCAGGGGTGTGCCATGGTTGATAGACACTTAGAAAAAAAAAATCTGTGTTATCTGAAGACTATTTTTATTTCTTTGTTATTTTTTGTTTGTTGTTTTGTCATTTGTGTTATCTGAAGACTGGATTGCAGGGGGACAAGAGTAAAATCAGGGAAATCAGTAAGGAGGCTTTTTCCATAGGCAAGAGATTATGGTAATTTAGATCTGGGTGGTGATAATAAATGTGGAAGATAGGGTAGAACTAGATTCACGATATCCTGTATTGTGGAGAAAAAAATAAATCAGATTTTGACCATTTTAAGTTTGAGGGGCCTCGTTGATTTCCAAGTCGAGATGCGAAGGAGGCAGGTGAATCTGTTTGTCTGCAACTCGGGAGGGATCCGTCAGTTCCCGGTGAGTTTGGGTGCGGATGGCATTGAAAGCCCCGGGGCTGGATACGGAATCTTAGAGAGAAGTGAGAAGATTTCAATCTTAAATGGAACCAGAGGATATAAAATGGAGAATCTCATGCGTGGGTCCTCAGGAAAATGAAACTTAAGGACCAAGGGACTGGTCAGGCATTTACAGAAAATCGAAACTGATCCCTTGACTAATGAACATCCTGCAAGAGTCTCTTCTCCTCCTCAAGCCAATGAACTTGCTCCTAGGACTCTAACTGAATTCCCTCCTCTTTGTGATCCTTGCCCATAAATCCAGCCCACCCCAAAGCCTCAAAGGACTCACTTGTAGCTTGCTGTAGTTGGCGTGTCCAGAATTGCAATTCTTGGGACTTCCCTGGTGGTCCAATGGTTAAGATTACACGCTTCCAACGCAGGGGGCGCAGGGTCGATCCCTGGTTGGGGAACTAAGATCCCACATGCCGCGCGGCGCACCCCCCCCCCCCCAAAAAAAAAGGCATATCAGAATTGCAGTTCTTCTGCTATTCCTGCATAAACTCAACTTCTGGTAATTCAAGTTTGCTTCAGTTTTCCTCTTTACTTAGGTTGACGAAGGGTAGCTTTAGAGTAGGCGGAAGACCTAGGACCAGGCCTTGGCGGTCTGTGACATTTAAAGCTCTAGTGAAAGGGAAGAAGCCAGAAACAGAGTGAAGTGGGAGGAAGTTGGTGTCCTAGTAGCCAAGGAAAAGTGTTTCGGGGGGGAGTGCCCCATTGTTCAAGTTGCTTCTGAGGAACTGAGTAAGAATAGGACAGAAAAGTGATTGGATTTGGCAAGACGAGCTTGGACCTCACCTTGACGAACCGTTTCCTTGGAGTGGTAGGGACGGGAGCCTGCTGGAGGCTTGGAAGAGGGGAGGGTTTAAGTGTAAGGAGGAGTACGTCAGCTGAAGAATGGTGTGTTTATGGGGGGAAGTGCCCCCGTCAGTGGTTGAGGAGAGAGGGTAAAACTTCAAGAATTGAGACTTAGCCCCGTCAAGAGGGATGGCATCTAAAACATAGCCTCTGGTAGGTGAGTTTATTTAGAAGTATTCAGAAAACACTCATTCATTCAGAAGAGGCAGTCAGTTGGTAAAAGGATGATAGTCTTTGCAGTGGCAATTTAGGAGCTGAGTAGGTAACTTAAAATGGAAAAATTATGATGTTAGAGAATAAGAATAAGAAGACCTGCAAGATCTGGTCCCTGTGAATGCTCAGCACTGGCCCAACAAGGCTGCCTTTGGGGACAGGATCTCACACTGAGGAGAAGTGACTGGGAGTGGAATACAAATTAAGCAGGGCACCGACACAGAGACAGAAGGAGGAGAAAGTCCAGGCCAAAGTGGGGGAGGAGAATGAGCCTGGAAATCCCAGGAATCAAGGCTCATATCAAAACGAGCATCAGGCAGTATCAGGCAAGGTCAAATCCCACACAAGGTTATTATTAGAAAAAAGAGGATGAAGAGCCGAGTAACACCCCTGTGGACAATGACAGCACATCCGTAACCTACTATTTCAAAACAAGCTGAAAGGTACTAAGAAAATGATGCGAGTCATGAAATACTAACATAGATCAGAATTTTAAAGCCCCAGAAATCAGGTGACCACTCAGGAAAGAATGAGACATAAAAGAAAAAGTCATTTCAGAAATGAAGAGTGAGCCAGAAGCAACACAAGAGAGACTGTCTGAAAGGAAATAGAAGGTAAAAAGGGGAAGATTTCAAACTTTAAAAGGAAATGAAAAAAGATACAGAGAATTTGAGGAAAAGCAGCAAATGTTGAAGGCAAAGAGAATTGAGTAGGTTAGCTGGGGTCTCTGAAGAAGAAAACCAAAGCAAGGGAACAGAACAAATGGCAAAAACTAGTTCAAGATGGCTTTCTTGACATAAACGGTTTGAAGCTAAATTTGAACAAATATATATAGTACGTGCCCGAGAAGATCGACCTGGAAAGATCAACACTAACATACATTCTAGTAAGACAAAAAATCATTTGGGCCCAAAGAAAAAGAAAACACATGGCTGATGAGAAAGAAAATTAGAATATCTTCGGACTTTTCTGCAGCAGTGCTTCATGCCAGAAGGAAATGGAGTGACATATTTAGGATTCTCAAGGAAAGAATCAGCCAAGAATTCTGTGTCCAGAAAAACCACACCAACCAATTTTCCAACTCTCCGGACACTAACTTTATATCTTATAATTAAATTCAATTCTGACGCTGACTCTGGTCGTTAGCGTCAGATTCCGCAGGTTTAAGGGTTCGGTCCCACAAGACTGCCCTCACTTCCGACTTGAGTCACAAGTAATGGGCCACAGGGTACCCATGCTCCGTCTGACTGGACTACAAAATCAGAGGCTCCCACAAACTTTTCTCCTCTTTTCTGTAATTTGCTAGAACAGCTCACCAAACTTAGGGGAACGTTTACTTACATTCGCCGGTTTGTTATAAAGCATATTATAAAGGATACAGATGAACAGGCAGATGGAGAGGTGCATAGTGTAAGGTCCGGACGGGTCCTGAGTGCAGGAGCTTCTGTCCCCGTGGAGTTGGGGAGCGCCACCCTCCCAGCACGTGGATTTGTTCACCAGCCTAGAAGCTCTCCAAACCTTGGCATGTAGGAGTTGTTATGGAGGTTTCATTCTGCAGGCATAATTGATTAAATCGGGAGCACTTGATTAGCTCAGTCTCTGGCCCCTCTGCCTTCCCCTGAGGTCTGTGTGGAGGTGGGAGTTGGGTGGGGCTGAAAGTTCCAACCCTCTAATCATGCCGTGATCTTTCCCGTGACTAGCTCCCATCCTGCAGCTATTTAGGGGTCCCCAGCCATCATTCACCGCATCAAACACACAGAGATACTCTTACCACTCTAGAGATTCCAAGGATCTTAAAAGCTCTGTGTCAGGAACCAGGGACTGAGACCAAATATTTTGGCAAAAGTTGTTCCTATCAGTCAGGAAATTAAAAGGGTTTTAGGAGCTCTGCCAGGAATCAAGACCTGGGGACAAAAACCAGATATGTATTTCTTATTAAATCACAAGTTAGGGTAGAGGAACTAAAAGAATAGAAACATCTATTTTAGTTTCTATCGTTTCTTCATTTTTTGGTTAGAATACTTCTATAAAGAGAAACTTTCTCATCAAATATTTGATTACTCTGAGGTTCAGTATATAAAAGAAAGGCAGGATAAATGTTTATTTTCTGCCTTTATTTACTAGTTTTCAAAATAAATTGATTGCCTGTGGTGACCAATTAGGATTAAAAAAAAATCATTGTGAATTTATGAATTGATTTCTCTTTGGTGGCTTTCAGTCCACTGCAGTTATTATTCTTATTGATCCTCAACTTCGGCCAGTAGATCCTTCTTTAAGTTGGGTCTTGAGCCCTTTTGATATGATCCTTGACAATTTTTACTACTCTTCAGAATGATTAATCTGAATTCATATTTTAAATGGAACTATATTACAACTGGAAAGGGATTTTCTTCTCCATGCAGTCCTGGATTAATTATCATTGAATGCTGAAATGTGGTTCCATGTGAATTTTGTTGGGATTTTTCCCTTCATAGGTATGGGAGGTATCACCAGCATGCCACCGCTGACCGCTGTTGCTCCAGTGCCAATGGGTTCCATTCCCGTTGTCGGAATGTCTCCCCCGCTAGTATCCTCTGTTCCTGCAACAGGAGTGCCTCCTCTGGCTAACGGGACGCCCCCTGTCATACAGCCTCTGCCTGCATTCGCTCATCCTGGTACGTGACCTGCTGAAGCCACAGGCTGAACTTTTACCTGTATTTTAGTCTTCATTCTCCTTAAGTTTTCTGTCTTCACGTTCTGATTATATTTAAATGGTATTTTATTCCAGAAGAAATCATCTTCATTTTTTCTTTTGTTTCATTTAATGTCTCATTTTGGGGATGAGCTAGGCTAGAGAGAGGGAAAGGAGAATGAAATTATGAAGCTTTGGGTGCCATTGTGCACAGAGGTGAACTCAACAGCTAAAACCAAGAGTATAATTTCCTTTCAAGGGCTTGATGAGAGCAGCTCAAGTTTGAACAGTATTTGAACACTTTTTATTTCCATGTATCAGTTACTACTTTTCTTCAGCTGCCATGAATTGCTAATAAACAAGCCAATCCCTTAGGAGTAGAATTGTGTGGGAGGAAAAAAAAGAACATTGCCTTTCTTTTTTTTGAGGAGGTGGAGTGAATCAGGCATAGAGGGGGAAGGAAGTCTATTGAATGGCTAAATATATTAAGGTTATAGTATTACATGCTTGCTTAATTGAGACTTTATTCAAAGTCTTTTTCCCTTTAGTTAAAGAAAAGCATAGTGTAGATGTAGATGGTCTTAGTCTAACAAATCAGAATGGATTCATATCAATATGGAAAGTTTTTTTTGTTTTTTAAGTACTTCGGATATGTCTGAATAAATTCGTAAGTGACTGACAGTGTGGGTTTGAGCCTTATATATGAATCTGCCTAGGCCCCTGCATTTATTACGTCTGTCAGGATGTGTCCCTAAGTTATAGCCACAGAATCCAAATCGACCTCTAGTTTTTAAGATGTTCTTTTCACGTGTAGTTTATCTTTCATAGGAGACCATGACTGCAGGTGTGATGGCAGCTGAGAAAATGCTTGTAATTATTTTTCCAGTAGTAGCAGTGAATCCACGCACTGTGTCTTGTTTTCTTTTGTGGCGAATGTTGCAAGACAGTAGGCAAGGTTGAAGGGAATGTTGGTTAAGGCTCAAAGTTTTTCTCCTGACACACAGCTAACCAGCCTGAATGAGACTCAAGACACAAAAGCTGGCCCTTCTGGCCTCACGTGTCATCTGGCCAAGACAAGTCTGTGACTTCTTGGCTCTTACATCTGGAACTAATACTTCAGCTCCTTCAGTGCAGTTAAGAATATGCCAGCTATCTATTTAAGCTGTTACTTCTTTAACTATTGGAACAGAGCCTATAAAATGTGATACTAAGTGTTTAATGAAGAGTCAGATTTTATGGATGTAAACATTACTACCTAGTAAGGTGCTTTTCTGAAGGAACTAGTAAAACATTTTTGGCTAGAGGGCAGGAAGCAAGGAGGGAATAACTTTTTGAGTCTGGAATGGTAAGAAGGGAGGAATAATTTCTGCCTCAGATTTGATGACTATACATTTTAATTTTTATAAATAGGGAAACGTTTCTTACTTTTGTAAAATTAAAATTATTCAACATTTATTTATCTTTTCAGCAGCCACATTGCCAAAGAGTTCTTCCTTTAGTAGATCTGGTCCAGGGTCACAGTTAAACACTAAATTACAGAAGGCACAATCATTTGACGTGGCTAGGTAAGTTTGCTTGTTTTTTTAAACGGGTGGTTTGGTTAAGCCATTATCTGATTGACTCATATATTTGAAAGTGAATTAGCTCGGTGTTCTTTTATTTGTCTTGTTTTAGTTTGCAGAATGCTAATAATTTTCTTAATTCTGGATAATGTTACTAGGTTTTATTATTTATTTGTTGTAAAGATGACAGAATCAAGAACACTACTTTTCCTTTGAAAGCTTTGCATGTTGATTTTTTTTAAAGAGGATGATAAATAGGTAGTAGTAAATGTTTAAAAAAATAGAACTCTAGGTATGAGGAAAAAAAGCACATTAACTATTTTGTGTCAGTCATTTAAAAGTTTATGTATAAAAAATACTGTATGAAAATTAGAGGCAAAACTGGCTCTAATTTTATCTCAGAGAATCTTATGGAGTCTGTGTGGATTGTTAGTAAAACTTCAGATCAGTTTTTATGAAATGAGTTATTCAGGTTATGGGACAGTTGTTATTAAATCAAATATGTGGCTCAATTTTGGGTACAGGTTGCATGACCTGTTTGCTTCTGTTTTGGCCAATCTTGGTTCATATTATCTTTCATATTTTTATTTTACCCATTTTTTCCCCTTGCATACTGCTGTACTAAAATAAAAAATTAAGTCTCTTGATAAGCTGTCTCAAAGCTTTCCAAATGAAAAGGAGATGTAAATGAAAATGATTCCATCTTTTCTTGTTTCAGTCCTCTTTAGGAATCTTTCCTAAGTGAATTGAGTCATTTTTCCTCTTCAGAGAAAAGAGCATGTTGAATATAATTCAATAATTCATTGCCTTTTAAAAAATAATATAAAGAAAATCCATAAACTGAAAGACACTGTGCCAAATGCTTTATGCACATTAACTCATTTAATGCTCACCTTCTTCCCCATAAGATGACTATGATTTTCTCTGTATTATAGATGAGGAGGAGCCTCAGAGACAGTAAGTGACTTGCCCAGGATAACTTAACTCCTAAGTGATAGGGCTGAGTTGAACTGAGATCTTTCTGATTTTAAGGCAGATGTTCTTAAAATTTGCCCTAAAAACTTCGGTTAATTGTGGTATTACAGGTATTTGTGTTCCATTTAATTAAGGTTTTACTCCTAGGATGCAGGAATATTTATTGAGTATCTGCTTTGACTCATTAATCCCATTTAACCTGCACAACCACCTGTAGGGTAGTAATTGGCTCAGAATTGTGAATGAAGAAACACCCAGAGAGGTTATATTTCTCACCCATAGTTTACAGCTTACTAAACAGCAGAGCTGAGATTTAAATTGAGATCATCTAATACTAAATTCCATGTTTTCTATTCTTTCTCCCATATCACGCTGAACTTTGAGTTTTCTCTGACTTTCCACAAGTGATTTTGAAATCTGTCTTAAAATTGACTTGTGACATTAAAATGAACAAACAGCCAGTATTAGCAACATTAATGCTATTAAAATGTTGGGTCTGCTCGCCCATGTGCAGTAAACCCAATCTACTGACACCAGGTTGTAAGGCGCCAGACAAGGAGTCCGGAGCAGCTAATGCTCAAAAAACCTGAGCTCCCCAATGGGTTTTAAGGGAGCATTTTTAAAGGCAAGATGAGGGAAGGGAGTCGCAGGATGTGTGATCAGCTGTGTACCATTCTCTGATTGGTTGATGGTGAGGTAACAGGGCAGTGCCACAGGGGTTAATGTTATCAATCCTTAGGCTCCAGCTTCCCTTTGGTGGAGCTTTAGCATCTGTAAAACAACTCAAGAATGTGCATCAGATACTGTTATCTAGGTACTTCAGGGAGGAACTAAAGATTCTGTGGCTGCCATATGGCTGACTGTTTACATTGTTACCAGTTCTCCTGGCCCAGTTGCTACTTTTGTCACTACACGTTCATGTACTTTCAATCATTAATTCTTGAGCCAGGCTTCTGTGACTCAGGGGAGGCCTGGGAGACTACAGCTTTTCTACAAACAAGAGATAGGCTGAGAAAAAAAAAATAGAGACAGGCAGAGGATGTGAGGGGAGGGGTCTGTCCCCAGAAGGCCCCATAGGGTCCTGCTCAGTTATAGAAACACTGGGGTTTTTTTGGTAGTTACCTTTCAATAATTTAAGTTTCTAGCAAGTTTTTATAATGTGGCATCTAACGTTTTGGTTAATGCATTTTTAGGCCTATTTAAATTCTCAGGAATTTGGCAGAAAACTATGATTGGATAAGTGTAATCTTGAACACCTTCTGTGTAAGACCCTACATTCCTGGGGTGCAGGAGAGATATAATTAGCTTCTTGACAAATAGGCAAGAGTTGGAATCTGCAAAATATTAGTTTAAAATGAGAGAGTTGTTGCAGAAGTATGCACAGCAGATTAGAACTTGGTAAATGTTTTTATTAAGAAGTTTATAAAAATTGAAAAGATAAATTTTTATAGGTACTTTTCAAGTGTTTGGGAGCTGTTTCTGTGCTTTGAGAAGTGTACATAGTAAGTATCAGTGCATAGGTAACATACATAAATGATGATTAAAAGGTCCAGTTCATGATTAAAATTTCACTGTAATCTGTGAGAAATAGGTATTTTTGTTGAAATGAAAGGAAATTGCAAATGGGGCATTAGTTGTAATCTGTCCTGGAAGTGGAGTGCCATTTTTACTGCCAGCTCAGCCATCGTGTTTAAATTGCCCAGTTGAAACATCTGGCTCTCAACAAGCCATGGGTACCAACCAGTATGATAACTGTGTGGGAACTAATCTGAGGAACTGATCACCAAGGAGGTCTACACCCGAACTGGCTGCCAGCAAGGGGTTTCCTGAGGTCAGCTGCACATTGGCAAGGAAAGGTCAGCACTGGATCGCAGCCAGAAGCAGAGCTCCTTCCCATACTGCACTGCTGATTTGCCAACCACCCTGGGAATGTTCTCTTCTCTCTGGGAAACTCCATTTTGGGCATTTAAGTTCTCAGAATGAAATAACTTCCTTTCATTAAGAAATACATTCTGTATTTTGGTGTAAAGAAAGTTAAACATTTTAAAGAATTAATACCTTTAAAAGTAGTTATTTGTTTTCTATCAGCATTGCTTTTTAAACCTAAAGAGGACTGTTCTAGAAGTTTAGAGAAGTCTGGTCATTACTGTATCACCTCCGTTCCGAGGACATTTTCCATTCTTTTGTAGAACCTTTAAATTAGTAAATTGTCCATATAACTTGAACCAGCCACTTGGTCTGTCGTGTTTACCCTTGATTTGGAAAAAATAATGAGCTTATCTGGAGAGAAAGGTTTATAACCTTAAAAAATGGAAAAAATCATTATAGAAAATTCAGAAATAGTGATTAGGAAGTGAATAAAATGTTAAATCTAGTTTTCTAGAGAAGTTCTTAGTTTACTGTTCTTAGGGAACTTAAGTGTGCTATTCCTCACTATTAATCCTTTTTTCCTCTCCTTCCTCTCTTTGCCCCACAGTGTTCCTCCGGCAGCTGAATGGGCTGTTCCTCAGCCATCCAGACTGAAATACAGACAGTTATTCAACAGTCACGACAAAACCATGAGTGGACACTTAACAGGTATTTACAAATAAGAATTAATTTAGTGAAACATGATCTTTGTTCTAAATGCACATTGTTTCTAGATGTAGGGCTGAAGATTTTCCAGATGTCTTCCTCTATTTACTGTACTTCTTTCTAAACAGGGTTTTCGTTGTTCCTCTTACAGTTCTCATCTACTGATAAGGCCATAGTTATTTTATTCTCCAGTGCCTCAGGCTTTTGCTTCTTGGTAAACAGAACCTAGACCAAGGATCCCCCAGCACCCCAAATGCCACTGTTGTGCAAATCAACGCACTTGCAAAGAAGCACTGCTGTGGACAAAACCTGGTTCACATTCTGAAGTTCAACTTAGTAGATGAACTTGAAACCGTCTACTCAAACAATCAGTGTTTATGGCAGGACGCAGGGTGAAAGTAGTAAATGGTTGGGGAGTTTAGAACCTAGCTTTGCCACTAACCAGCTGGAGGTCACTTTACGTATTTGGATCTTATTTCTTCATGTATAAAAGGCCAGAGTTAAGGTATATGGTCTCTATGGATTTAAAAAAAGATTGTTGTCTACATTAGAAGGATTCAAAGGATTTTATGATACTATCCAGAAACCTTTCTAATAAGGGGTTAAACACTTAAAATTGATTAGAGAGTTATAAAGAAAAGCATAATTTTAATAAAGGAAAATAGAGATCTCCGATAACAAACATTAAGTGTAAAAAGGGGGAAAATGTAACTGCTCTTTAACAAACATGAAAGGAGGGGAGAATGGGGTCATTTTCCTGGGGTGGAGAAGCAGTGATATTCAGCAGAAAACATTTTAAATTTCTGATTCTTACTATCTTTTTTTTTTTTTCTATCACTTACAGTTGCAATTTTTACTTCCAAAAGAAAAATTCATCCTTGTTTAAAAATGTCAGGATTGGGTGAGACTTAGAAGGGTTCTGGTCTAACCTTGAACCCTATCCCAGTAAAGAATCTCAGCAGTCATTTCAAATAAGCGTATATTTGTATCTGAAAGGGCGAATTATAAGTATGCACAAATTCTCTGTATGCCTCTCTCACTCTGCTAAAGCAGTAGCTGTCACTTTTATACATAGCATGAAAAACCAGGCCAGCTTATGTGGGCACTGAAGGAATATTCAAAGATATAGTTTTAAGTATTGTTTAACATGATTTGACACCAGTGTGTCATAGAGACCCAGACCTTGTCAGTGAATCTGAAAACATTTTTCAAAGCACTTTTGGTGTTTGCTGGGAGTTACTTAAAATAGTATTCAGATGCGATGTTGATGCCGAAATTCTCTTTCCTTGGTAGGATGTGTTTTATGACCGAAGTATAGTATCAGGTAGAAGGTATATGACGCAGGAACTTAAATATTTAGAACTTTTAATATCTGAGGCAGAAAATGAAATTTGAAATATACTGGATGGATGAGCAGATTTTTGCTGCTGTTTAGCTGTATACTTATTACTATTTTGTCCTGGAAAGAATTTAAGGTGGGAATTTCATTTTCAAATCTTTGTATAGTCATGTCAAATAGAAAGAATAATTTATTCCAGTACATTTTAAAATAGGAGTAAATAAAAGACATTCAATTTGTTTTCCCTTTGTGAGGAATCAATATAGGGTCTGTTTTAGGCCACATAAGACTGTTGATGGAAGCAGAGCAGGTTTGTTGAAATGAAATACAAAGATTATTTCCATGATCACAACTGTGAAAATAATTGTATGAATCCTCAACCCCCAAAGCAGTTACTCAATTCAGCTTAAGAATTGAGTAAGATTAAGAAGAATATCAAGAAAGTTGAGAAAAGTTCCCAGAATGGAAAGAGGCACAAGTGAAATATTTAGCAATGGCACAGTTTACCCCATTGATTACCTGGGTTGATTTCGCTGGTACACCTGGTTAGGTGGGCACCCCCTTGTTCCTTCCCAACCTGATGTATATGCTACTGCACGCTCTTAAAAGAGACACTCTTATAAAAGAGAGAAGGAGTCCTTCTTTAATCTAAGTTATATAAGTAGCTCTAGAATTCTGGTAATGCTATTCTTGCTAGTTCTCTTCTCAAAGAGGTATTTTATTATCTCCTTGCATTCTGCAACAGTGCATATGTTATTTGGTTATTCATATGCTAATTACAAAATGCTAAAAGTCTTAGTCATTGTTTGAAGTAAAGCATTAACTTCATTTAATTGTCTCTGTTGTTTCCATTCAAGGTTCCCTACTCAAACATAGCTACCCACTGTAGGCTTTGTGAACTTGAGATTTGTGTTTATTCCCTTAATGTTTCCTTATAAGCCAGTCTGCCTTTCATGAATGTAGGCTTCTGCAGAATAGTTCTGTACACTCAGAGCTTGATTTTTATGTTGTCCTGTTACTATCTTTGCTGTTGCTGATCTAATTTAATGTTTCACAACCTTGTCTTAGGACTTAGAGTCAAGTATTAGAAATTGCAAAAGATAGTTGGGATCTTTTAGTGCAGGGGTCAACAGGCTTCTTCTATAAACAGCAAAATAATGTTTTCAGATTCACTGACAGTGCAGGTCTGGGTCTGTATGACACACTGGTGTCAAACCATGTTAAACAGTACTTAAAACTCTACCTTTAAATATTCCTTCAGTGCCCGTATAAGCTGGCCTGGGTTTTCATGCTATGTATAAAAGTGACAGCTACTGCTTTGGCAGAGTGAATGAGACATACAGAGAATTTGTGTATACTTATAATTTGCCCTTTCAGATACAGAAACATTTTAGACTTGCAGTCATACACTGTCACTGCTCTTCAACTTTGCCATTGCAGTATGAAAGCAGCCGTATATCATGCTTAAATGAATGGGCATGGCTATGTTTCAATAAAACTTTATTTACAAAAACAGGTGGAGGGCTGGATATGACCTATAGACTGTGGTTTGCCAATCCCTGTTCTAGATCATTTTCCTCATTTCAGAGATAAAAGAACTTCCTAAAAGTAGTTTTGTTAATGTCACATGTCATTAGGGAGTGGAAGAGTCAGGACTGGAATCCATATGTCCTGATATCCAGGTCCAGGGCTAGTTCTTTTCATTTACTGTTACACTTTTTATTGAGTAGGTGAAATATGAACTTTCTTTTATATAGTTCTGAAGTGGGCAGAATTGTTACAAGTATAAATTAAAGCATTCACTAAACTTTTGCTAATTCTACTTTAATGCTGCCAACATTCTAAATACAATGTTAGAGACTAAATAAAATGATCAGTGAACTTTTCTCATTCCAATATACCACAGAACAAGCAAAATTTTATACGTGGTCATCTTCCTAACACAGTTGCTACCACTTTCCGTTCCTTGGTCTTCCTGTCATCCTGGGACCACACCTTGGGAGTCAGTGATGGACATAAGACATTTGTCTCTCTCCTCCTGACACTAGTTTATGTAAACATTCAGATTCTTCCATTGTAGCCTTTCTGGTATCTAAGGCTAGTTTCATGCCAGAACTGAAGATATATACAAGTATTTTAAGAAGTGAGAGCTGATTTTGAGAAGAGAGTTGAAATTCCAGGAATTCTTCTTTATCACTAACCTAGGAAATGGCTGTGATATTGGCCATTTATACAACCTTGAGCAAGTTTTTTTTGTTTAGTTTTGTTTTAGAGTCTGTATAATGAAATGAGTAGAAGAGTTCTCTCTAAAGTCCCTTCCTCCTCTAAGATTCTCTGAATCTTATCTGAATTTGTTAGTCATCATGGTGGAGGAAGCAGGTGGTGGCCAAGATGCTGAATTTAGAGAGAATAAGTTTCAGCTTTGTAAATAAAAACCTGATACGAATAGAGACGGTAACCTGGACAAAAGGGCAGGTTATATTTTGAAACTCTAATCCTTTACATACTCATTCCTCATTAAACATCTATTTAACAAAAATTTATTGACTGTGTGCCAGGTGCTTTGTGTTTCTTGCCTTTTTCATTGGGGCTTAATTTCCTTTTTAAAAAGCCCCTCGGGTAATAGCAAATATTGTTTAAAGCACTGTGATTGCATGAGATTGCATAGTACCTATGTGCAGAACACTGATCAGTGAAGATTTGCTGATTCATCTTTATATTTTTTTCCTGGTTTTTGTTTAGGTCCCCAAGCAAGAACTATTCTTATGCAGTCAAGTTTACCACAGGCTCAGCTGGCTTCAATATGGTAAGGAATGAAAAAGTTCCTTGGTTTGTAAAAAGTGGAAACTGTATTTCTTAAATTGATATGGCTCATGGGTCTTTAGATTAATACCGTTATTTCTAAGGGGGATATATGGAGTAGGCTTAATTTTCCAGTGAGTTGTTATGATTACCCCTCTTACTTTCCCCCCTTTTGATTTTGAAAAATACAAAAGCAGAGCAATCAATATAATGAATTCTCAAGAACTCATAATACAGCCTAAATAAGTCTTAACTCATGACTTGTCCTGGTTCTCCCCTCCTCCTTTCAATTATTTTAAGCCAAATCTCAGTCATTATATCATTTCCATCTGCAAATATTTCAGCTTGTATCTCCAAAAGACATAGGGATTTTTTCCCCATGTGACTGCAATACCAAAAGTCCACTTAAAACTTAATAGTAATTCTTATCATTAAGTTAATCAGATGGTGTTTAAATGCCTTAGATTGTCTCATAATTTTTTTTATAGTTGATTTGTTCAAATCAGGACTGAAATAAATCTATATTTTGTAACAATTGGTTGATACATCTTTTAAGTCTCCTTTAACCTATAAACTCCCCCTTGTCTTGTTCTCCACTCCTCCCCCACCCCACCCTGCAAAAAAACCCCAGATCATTTGTCCTATAGTTTCTTATAGCCTCACTTTAGCTGATGGCACCCTTGTGGTGTTAATTCATTCTTGTGTTTCCTGTAGATCGGTAATTAGATCTTGAGCAGGGTTCTCCACCTCAGTGCTATTGCCATTTTAGGCACGATGACTCTGCGGTGGAGGCCTGTCCTGTGGACTGTCGATTGTTAAGTAGCGTCTCTGGCCTCTGCCTACTCCAGCAGCATGAGCCCCGCCTCCACTTGTGACAATCAGAAATGTCTCCAGACACTGACAGATGTTCTTTGCAGTACTAAATCAATCAGTGGTTGAGAACCACTCATCAGATTCAAGTTTGAATTTTTTTTTTTTTTTGCAAATTACATCAGAGATGATACCGAGTACTTTCATCAGTAGGTACATTTATGTCTCTTTGTCTATTTTGTTATGACTTTTAGTAGCTATTGATGAGTCTTGCCTAATCCTATAGGATTCTTTACATTTAAATATTAACTAGAATGTTAAGTATTTAATTTTAATATCTAGTTAAATATTAACTAGAATATGCACTTTTCAGGAGTGTGTATCTCTCAGTTATGCATTATCCATTGATTCCACCTGGAAGATAAACCCGGTCTATACCACTTACCTGCTAGGTTCATGATTTTGCTGCAGGCTCATTGATGTGGTTGTTTCATAAGTGGTCAAGCTCTAGTGCTGCTGCCTTCACCCATTATGGTCCCTTCTGCTTTGCGTTAAAGGGTCAGCCTCTTGCAATAGCATAATAACAGACCAGTTAGCAAGCATCTTATATCTATGACACATCCAGACCTCTTTAAGTCTGGGTGTGTACCAGTATCCTAGGGCCCTGTGAAATAAAAACTAAAGGCCTAACATTTATGGACGTTGGTTGTTTTTATGACACTAGAATATAATGAAGTGTTTAATTTTCTCATTTATAACCTGCCCTCTTTGAAAAAAATACTTGAGTCTTCTCCTACTAGAATATTATATTCTCCTTCTACATGATAAAAAGATATTTAAGTAAATGTGTACAGCCATTCTTCAGGCAAGTATGGGGAAAAAAATAGGAATTCCACCTGCCTTTTAATTGCATTTACCTAGGAGTGGGCAGTGGAAAGGAAGAGAGAACAAGGTAAAACAGGCAGGGTTTTCATTTGTGGCTCTGTTCTGCTTAAAAACAGGAGTCTGGCACCTGGAAAAGGCAAAGGTAGAGGGACAGAAAAGAGATCAGTGATTGCCAGGGCCTGGAGGCAAAGGAAAGGGTGACTATAAAAAGACAGGAATTTTCGGTGATGATGAAACTTCTTTACATTGTAGTAGTTACACAACTGAATGTGTCAAAACTCGAAGAATTGTACTCTAAAAGGGGTGAATGTTACCGTATGGATGTTGTACCTTAAAAAAAAAAGAGTTTATGCCACCTGAGGAAATTTCAGATTTAAGAGGAGTTTCTTGATTTATCGCATCAGCAAAGCCAGTTAGTTGCCCAGCGTAGCATCTGTCCTGTTGGTATTTTAGTGAACAGCGTTGTGGTCTTGCATCCTCTTTTGGTGTCCAGAAGTTGTTAAAGTAAAATCACATTCTTGGACTTGCTAGAAAAATCTGTTTAATTAGCTGCCAAGGCATGTTGATTATGAAGAACAGTGATGATTGAATCCTCAGATTAAGGAACAGAAAACACCTTGCCTCTGTGGCTGGAGGCCGTAAAGATCCACCCTTCCGACGCCTAGATCAGGGGTTGGTCCAGTGAGCTGAATCTGGCCTGCACCTGGTTTTGTGTTTTAAAACAACAGTGCCCATTTGTTTCTCTATATATTGTCTATGGCTACTTTCCTGCTGCAGCAGCAGAATTCAGTGTGGTAGAGATTGTGTGTTCTGCAATGCTTAAATATTTACTATCTGACCCGATAGTCTGCAGAGCGTAGTCTAAGTTAGACACATGGAATGTATGATACATTTAAAGTGGGTTGCAGTGATTGAGAAGAGTGTAATTATAATCATAGTTAACATCTGTTGAATGCTGAACACCATCCCAACTATATGGATTGTCTCATTTTGTCTTTGCAGCGGTGGTGTGAGATAGGTACTATTTTTATAAACTGAGGCACAGAGGAACTCAACTGGCCTAGAGTCAGAATAAGAAAATAGAACGTTTAAATCACTCATGAATAGTAACAAGCATGCATTTTCATGAAACTAGATTACAATGAACTTTTTGTTGAATAGGAATCTTTCTGACATTGATCAAGATGGAAAACTCACAGCAGAAGAATTTATCCTGGCTATGCACCTAATTGATGTAGCTATGTCTGGCCAACCACTGCCACCGGTCCTGCCCCCAGAATACATTCCACCTTCCTTTAGGTAAGGAATATTTGGCTCTCATAAGAAATTGTGCGCTGAGTATGTGAATTTCAAACTTGGCTTTGTTGGCTGTGTATCTTATAGTCATTTTTTATTCTTGGCAAGTAAATGAAATATCTATGAATTCAAGCAAATCTTCTTAGGTAGGTTTGTGTTAATCTTTCCCTGTTCTGTTCTTTAAAGTACTTATAGGATATTAGTAAAACAGTCAAGTAAAACATCACAGATTTTGTGATTTTTGAGACAATCCATATAATCAAAGCTCACCCAAAACTTTAGCAGTTTAAGTGCAATGATATCAACCTGTACATAGAAGATAAAGCAAGGAGATTTCTGCCTATGAATTCTACACATTCCAGACAGAGGTAACGAAATGCTGGCAATGTAGAAATTATAATCAGGAAGATAATTAAAGAAAATTATCATGGTCTGAAACATAACCTCAGTGGAGACATCGAGAGGGTAGTTCAGGGTCCAATTGGGAGGACTCTGCAGTTACTGGTATCCTCCGCCTACACACAACCACGCCATACACAGCCCTCTTGGGCAACTGCGTCTCAAAGCTTTAACTCAAAAGACAAATTTGGGATCTTAACGAGTACAAAGAAGAACAAAAGAAGCACAGATAAGAATTTCTGTCCTAACTCCTCACGGGAAGGACTGGGGGAAAAGTCCCCATAAAAGTATGAGACATGAAGCCATCACTGTCGGCACATACACGGTGCAGGGGGAGCTGAGAAAACTGTGAATGTGTAGGAAGAAACCGGTAGCTGGACAGTTTGCCCATAAAATCTCACAGCTGCAAGAATCGCTACAAGAAACACAACACTGGAAGCTGATAAAAAAGCATAAAAAGAAGATAGGTAGATGGGTTTAAAAGAGCAAGATTAACGGTGTAAAGTGAAACTAACCAGTAAACTAAGTGATTTGTTTTAAGGACTATAAAGTGTAGACATTTCATGTGTTTATTAAGAGATAACATGGAGAGACTTTGTAAAGGGAAAAAAAAAAGATGCTCTCAATTAGCTGAGCTGCTAATCTTCCCTTGGAAATTTAATGTTCCGCAGGAGGGTTATGATCGTAACAGCGAACACTTACTATGTCCCAGGTACTGCTCTAACCACTTGACAATTGGTAATTGATTTAATCCTTTGGAATTGTCCTACTTTTGGTGACGGTTCTAAACATTTGAATGAAGATGGCACTCAGAGTCTGATGACGTTCAGATACTCATTTTTAAGAAACTCTTTGTAAATAGAGAAGACCAAATCTGTATCTTTTCCTCACTAAAAATGAAAAATTTGTTCCATGATATGTGGCATAATCTTAAAAAAATTTTTTTTTCATAATTTACCCAATTCTACCTAGACAGCTTTACGTGAATCCTTTTTTTTTTTTTTTTTTTCTTTTTTTCCACAACTGCAGAAGAGTTCGATCTGGCAGTGGTATATCTGTCATAAGCTCAACTTCGGTAGATCAGAGGTTACCAGAGGAACCAGTTTTAGAAGATGAACAGCAACAACTAGAAAAGAAATTACCTGGTAAGACAGTCCTTATATTTGAATTATAGCATATTAGAGATTTTCTATCTCTAAGGCAAAGATGGAGGTAAAAATAAATTTAGCTTTTGACATTCTTGCTATGTTTCTTTTTTTAAATTTTATTTCTTTTATTTTTTTGCTGTGTTGGGTCTTTGTTGCTGCGCACAGGCTTTTCTCTGGTTGCGGCGAGCGGGGGCTTCTCTTCGTTGCGGTGCGCAGGCTTCTCATTGCGGTGGCTTCTCTTATTGCAGAGCATAGGCTCTAGGCGCGTGGGCTTCAGTAGTTGTGGCATGCGGGCTCAGTAGTTGTGTCTCACAGGCTCTCTAGAGCTCAGGCTCAGTAGTTGGGGCGCACGGGCTTAGTTGCTCCGCAGCATGTGGGATCTTCCCAGACCAGGGCTCGAACCCGTGTCCCCTGCATTGGCAGGCAGATTCTTAACAACTGAGCCACCGGGGAAGCCCTTGCTATGTTTCTTTAACTGACCTTAGTCAGAAAGGAGACACTTTTCATATGCTTTTGGGTTTGAATATATGTGTAGAAATAAGAACATTATGTACTCTGCTAATGCACCCTTGTTCTAGCTTTTAAATTGAAATCTGATTATTTACCACTTAATAAAAATTTTATAAATGTTATCTATAAAATGCTCAAAACTGATAAGCCTTTAAGGTGGTTGCTTAATACCACCAGTGCAGAAATAGAATGTAAAATTGCCTACTGTTGTTTTCTCATGTTGTTATAGAATCGGAAGCTCCGTGATAACAAGAAGTTATTTTAAATTTAATATGAACCTAATTTAAATTATCCTCATTTACAAAGATAAATTCATCATACTATTAAAATATTCTATGGTAGCTATGAATTATTAATGATGAGATGATAATTGATACTGACACCCTAATGAAATTTATTATGGAATCTCTTTATGTTAAATACTCTGTCCGTGTCATTTTGTTGCATTTAAAGTGCTCAGGGGATAATTGACCTGCTCAGGACACTAGCTCTCCTAGTCTCCTCTTTAACTAAATTACTTTTTGTTCAGTGATAAACTGCTTACTGAAAATGTTCTTTGTTCAAGTGTGTTGAGTACAGTGAAGAATCTAAATGTTAATAATACATGGTCCATGCCCTCTAGAAGGTTATAATACAACTGAGGATTTAAGACATCCATATAAACAATCATCAAAGCAGTGCATAAGTATGATAAGTTCCTGAAGACAGAATTATAGATGCACAGCAGAGCTTACTTATAGCTGGTTGGCATAGACTGGGAAATACACAAACAATTAAATCTCTATGGACGAGGTCACAGTTGAGTTGAGATTTGGAGAGTAATTGGGTCATTACAGTGGAAGGGAGGAACATTTCAGGTTGATAATAATGGGAATAAAGTCTTAAAGCAAATAAGGACAGGAATCCTTAGAATTTGGAATTTTCTTTTTCTCTTGGTAGAAGACATTCATTTAAAGTTTTGAACAGGATGTGACAGCATTAGAGTTTTTGGTTAGTGCATTCTTTCTTTCAACAACCATTTATTATGTGCCTCTGTGTACCAGAAATAGGGCCAGATTTTGGAATTAAAAAGATGTATAGGGATTTTCAGTTTTTTTCTTTTTTTTTATTGAGGTAAAATTTACTTAAGATAAAATTGATCATTCTGAGGTGTACAGTTCAGTGGCTGTCTAAGTCAGCTTGGGCTTCCATAATAAAATGTCATAGTCTGGGTGGCTCAAACAGCAGAAATTTATTTCTCACAGTTCTGGAGGATAGGAAGTCCAAGATCAGGGTGCCGCCCACTTCCATTCCTGGTGAGGGCACTCTTCCTGACTTGCAGATGGCTGCATTCTCACTAGGTCCTCACATGGCCTTTCCTCGGTGTGTGCTCATGGAAAGAGAAAGATAGCTCTCTCTTCCTTTTCTTGTAAGGCCACTAATTCATAATGAGGGCCCCATCGTCATGACCTTATCTTAACCAGAATTACAAAGTTCCCATCTCCAAATATCAGCCCATTTGGGGGTTAGGGTTTCAACCTATAAATTGGTGGGGTGGAAAACATTCAGTCCAAAACAGTGGCCATACCTAGTTACTCTCCATTCTCCCTTTTCCCCAGCCCCTGGAAATCACCAGTCTGCTTTCTGTCTCTTTGGATTTACCTCTTCTGGATATTTCATATAAATGGTATTATGCAGTGGGTGACCTTTTACGTCCGGCTTCTTTCACTTAGCATAGTGTTTTTGAGATTCATCCACATTGTAGCATGTATCGTTACTTCATTCCTTTCTCTGATGGAGGGGACTTTCGATTTTAAGGTGGCAGAGTAAAATGGATGCTGCCTGTTCTGAAATCACAAAAGGAGCCAGAAGAACAAGAAAGTAAAACTTGCTTGCCATCTCTGATCTCTAATCTAACTACAGTATGTAAGGAAGGTCTGTTTTCAGTGAAGGCCAGACAGGAATGTGGGAAGAAGCCAAGAAAGGATGCTCACAGCTACACATCTCCAGACAGAGTGTGAAGTGACGGTCCTTGAAATAGATTGGGAACAATGGGAATGACATGCTGCACAGGCTGGCAGTGAGAGCTTCCCTTGTCTGGGGCTGGCTCCAAGGAGAAGCGTGTGAGGCAAACACAAAACTGAATAGACGCCGCTGAAAACATAGTAAGGGATGTGGTGGATGGAATTTTTTTTTTTAAAGTAAAATAAAATGGATGTAAACAGTGTTAGCAAGGATCAGAGAAAAACAATTATTGACCTGGGGATAGTTCTAAAATTCATAACTGGTGTTCTCAAAGAAGGAAACTGAGTAATGGGTCAGAATAAATAATTTACCGAGTATCATTTCCATGATGATTAGGGCACAACCTGCTCTTCAGTGTGAAACCCAGGAGGAGACTTAACCTTCTTACCTCTGCGTTCAGAAACTGTCTTGTCTGTTAAAACTGAAGACACAACAGCACGGTTTTAAGCAAAGGAGAAAGAGGTAGAAAGGGAAAGATTCGTGGTACAGAAGTGACAGGGGGTCAATTGCTGAATCCAGGTCATAGAAAAGGGAAAGGGTAGAGTGACAGGGAAGGTATGGAGGTTGGGTGATGATGCAGAACTGCTGTCAAAAGATTATTCCAGAAACCGCATTTGGCATTTTGAACACTATGATGTGGTTCATCTGGAGGGGCGAGTATATAAGCAAGAAGCTGGGTGAAGGGCACGTTCATAGTGCTTATCAATGAGGGCACAGGTGAGAAAGAAGCTTTGGGAGTTCGGGTTTGCAGGTACACTACACATTTCCAATATGCCATTGAGTTTTCCCTTTGAAAATACTATGTTGAAAATCATGGCTTTCCCTAATCGTTAACGTTTCTTGTTTTAAAGTAACCTTTGAAGATAAGAAGCGTGAGAACTTTGAACGTGGCAACCTGGAGCTGGAGAAACGGAGGCAAGCGCTCTTGGAGCAGCAGCGCAAAGAACAAGAGCGCCTGGCCCAGCTGGAGAGGGCGGAGCAGGAGAGGAAGGAGCGCGAGCGCCAGGAGCAGGAGCGCAAGAGACAACTGGAGCTGGAGAAGCAGCTGGAGAAGCAGCGGGAGCTAGAACGTCAGAGGGAGGAGGAGCGGAGGAAGGAAATCGAGAGGCGAGAGGTGAGCAGCTGGGGAGCGGCCCCGTCATGAACACGGGTGCTCTTCCAGAATTGGTTAAGTAGTATATTAGCACAGTCTTTTTTTTTCTTTTTACAATTCAGTAGTTTTAGTTATTCACAAAGTTGTGCAACCGTCACCACTAATTCATCACCCCAAAAAGAAACTCCTTACCCATTAAGCAGTTACTCCCCATTCCCCCTCCTCCCTGCCCTTAACCACCACGAATTTACTTCCTCTCTCCATAGGTTTGCCTATTCTGGACATTTTGTATAAGTGGAATCACATAATTTGTGGCCTTTTGTGTCTGGCTTTCCATTAGCATGTTTTCGTGCTAAGTTGTAGCGTGAATCAATACTTTATTCCTTTTTGTGGTTGAATAGTATTCCATTATATGGATAGACCACATTTTATTTATCCATTCATCAGTTAATGGACATTTGGGTTGTTTCTACTTTTTGGCTATTTTGAATACTATTGCCATGAACGTTCACGTACAAGTTTTTGATAATACAATCTTGTAACAAACCATTGATAGCAGTTAAGTATTTTTGTCTAGCCTTTTTTCTGCATTAACATACAAATATAGAAACAAAAAGGTTTATATGGTGGAGAGGTTGCAGGTTTAGTGAAATTGTTTTTTTAAACCACTGTAATGGTATCACACTAATTTTATTGTTCTGCATCTTTTTCTTTTTCCACTTTAGAAAATAGGTGTAGTCATCTTCACTGTATTTTATGGATGTCTTCCTAAATTTGGTGCCATACCTGGATAGGGGCCAAGCCTATCTCCTGTCTGTTTTTCCAATTTTAGTATATTGGGTTTTTAAAATTAATTAATTAATTAATTTATGGCTGCATTGGGTCTTCGTTGCTGCGTGCGGGCTACTCTTTGTTGCGGTGTGCGGGCTTCTCATTGCGGTGGCTTCTCTTGTTGTGGAGCACAGGCTCTAGGCGCACACGCTTCAGTAGTTGTGGCACACGGGCTCAGTAGTTGTGGCTCGCGGGCTCTAGAGCGCAGGCTCAGTAGTTGTGGCGCGTGGGCTTAGTTGCTCCGCGGCACGTGGAGTCCTCCCGGACCAGGGCTCGAACCTGTGTCCCCTGCATTGGCAGGCGGATTCTTAACCACTGCGCCGCCAGGGAAGTCCTAGTATATTGTTACAGAAGCAAATGACATGATTCTCTTGTGTGGATAAAATGTATTTTAAAGATGGGGGATTTGTCTTTATAAAAAAATAATACTTTGGTTTCATCTCCTGATGATTGCTTTAGAAAACTTGTAGCTATAAGCTGCCTTTCATTTGGGCAGACACACACAGATACTAACAGGATTTTCATTTCCAGAATGGCAACCAAAAGGTAGACAACCTTTCCTTCTTCAATGTTTTTTAAAAAAAAAAGTATTTTAGAGTGTTTATTCAGGATTATTTAATTGACATTTACCACGTGCCAGGCATTGATAGTCCCTGGAGATAAGGTGATGAATAGGAACTCCACCTGTCCTCCAGGCCCTTACAGTGTAGCTGGAGCACAGGTATGTAAGAAGCAATTACAATACGATAAAGAGTGCCAGGTGCTCTTGACAGATACTCTGCCTAGCAGCCATCAGAGTCAGCGTTGAAGAGAGCTGACGTTGCCAGAGAAATTACAGAACCTTCTGTGCTAAAAAGGAAATGAATGATTAGGGAGATGGGGGTCACAGACTTTTAAAGCTTGAGACAAATAATAATCTCTCATGTGACAGAAGAAATAATAACTACTTGTTTGATGGAAGAAAGCTTTTTTTGTTTTGTTTTTTGTTCTGGGGTTTTTGGTTCGATTTTACTAGATTAATTTTCCTTGTTTTTTATGAGTCAGTAAATAAGGAAGAGCAGCTTATTTAGCACACCAAGCATCCTTAGCGGCATAAAGGATTGAATGTCAGTGGTGAAACAATCCAGTCTGTTCTCAACTCATGTAAATATAATAGCCTTTCTGAATATTCTGTTTTTTCCCATAGAAGGAATACTATATTTGTATAAAATTTTTCTGCTATTTTAAAATAAAAATTTCTTGTAATGCTTAATAATATTTCACCCCTAAAAGAAAAGACTTACTAGATGTAATGCTTACTAAGAGACCTTGAAGAGTGGAAGAACTGAACAATTAAAAAATCGTCTGTTTGTGTATGTCACAGGCTGCAAAACGGGAGCTTGAAAGGCAACGACAGCTTGAATGGGAGCGCAATCGAAGACAAGAACTATTAAATCAAAGAAACAAAGAACAAGAGGACATAGTTGTGCTGAAAGCAAAGAAAAAGACTTTGGAATTTGAATTAGAAGCTCTAGTGAGTAGTTTGAGTATGCTTTGCGAATCTACTTACATTGAACCATTAAAATGCTAATAATTCTTATTATTTTTCATTTGTTAAAGAATGATAAGAAGCATCAACTAGAAGGAAAACTTCAAGATATCAGATGTCGATTGACAACCCAAAGGCAAGAAATTGAGAGCACAAACAAATCTAGAGAGCTGAGAATTGCTGAAATCACCCACCTACAGCAACAATTACAGGTGAGAAAATATGTCCCTTAAAAGCTTTTTGGCTTACATGCCTTTCTCTGATTCATCTCATTCATTTATTCACTCAACAAACATCAAGCATCTAATAGGCATTGGGAAGCCAAGATGAAGTAGACAAGGTCCTTGCCTGAAAATAGGTTGTCTAGTAACTCAGCACACTTGCTGAGACTGCTGCATGCCAGCTCAATGCAAGCTCTGGTAAGCACTGAGGATCCAGCAGTGGACAGCAGAGACAGGACCCCCACCCTCACGGAGCTTACCTTCTGTTTGCAGGGGAGACAAGCATTAATAAAATGACAAGTATGTACTCTATTAGAAGATGAAAAGTTGCTCTGGAGAGCGAGTAGGGAAGAGAGTTCCCAGTAGTAAGGAGGGCTGTGGTTTTGAATATTGTGGTCAGGAAAGACCTCTCTCTGAACATGCTTTTTGAGCAAAGACTTGAAAGAGATGAGTGGCTGAGCCATGTGAATATCTGGCAGAGCAAGTTATAGGTAGGGAAACAATAGTGCAGAAGACCTGAGGCTGTAGCTGGTCTCTGGGATGCCAGTTACAGCAAGGAGACCACTATGGTTGGAGCAAGTGGGGGCTGGATCACACAGGACCTATAATCCATTCATGGGACTTTGGCTTTACCGTGATAAGCACAATAAAGAAGTGCAGTTAAGTATATTAGGGGGAGTTCCAGAGATGTATGTATAGACAACAGTTGGAGACACAGTGGAGTACTCTAAGCAGTTCTACTTTCATTTTATTACCTATCCAACCTTGACCACCAAGTTGTTACAATATCACCTGGTTTGGTTTCAAGTGTTGAGCTGGGGGGGGCATCAAATTCATGTAGGTATTGTTCTGCATATCATCATGAAAGATGATCAGTTTTGAGCATTGTGACTTTTTTTTTTGTAAGTCATTTTAAGACCGCTGTGTTCTCAGAGACATTTTCTTTCTTTCTTTTTTATTTATTTATTTATTTATTTATTTATTTATTTATTTACTTACTTACTTACTTACTTACTTATTTATTTATTTAGGCTGCATTGCGTCTTTGTTGCTGCACACGGGCTTGCTCTAGTTGCAGCGAGCGGGGGCTGCTCTTCATTGCGGTGCTCAGGCTTCTCATTGGGTCGCTCTCTTGTTGTGGAGCACGGGCTCTAGGTACACAGGCTCAGTAGTTGTGGCTCACGGGCTGTAGAGCGCAGGCTCAGTAGTTGTGGTGCACGGGCTTAGTTGCTCCGTGGCATGTGGGATCTTACCGGACCAGGGCTCGAACCTGTGTCCCCTGCATTGGCAGGTGGATTCTTAACCACTGTGCCACCAGGGAAGTCCCTTGAACATTGTGACTTTTATTTCAGCTTCTTCTTCTCTGCATGCTGTTTTTGAGATTTATCCATATTGGTGAGTGAATCAGTTGTTTGTTCCTTTTCATCACTGAGTAGTATTTCCTTATTTATCCCCTCACCTGTTGAGGGACGTGTAGGTTTTTTTCCAGCTTGGGACTTTTTTTTTTTTTTTTAATTTACTTTTGGCCGCGTTGGGTCTTCATCCTAGGGTTTTCATTGCTGCGCGCAGGCCTTCTCTAGCTACAGCAAGCAGGGGCTACTCTTTGTTGCAGTGTGCGGGCTTCTCATTGCTGTGGCTTCTCTTGTTGCAGAGCACGGGCTCTAGGCACCCAGGATTCGGTAGTTGTGGCTTGCGGACTCAGTAGTTGTGGCTCACGGGCTCTAGAGCGCAGGCTCAGTAGTTGTGGTGTAGGGGCTCAGTCGCTCCACGACACGTGAGATCTTCCTGAACCAGGGATCAAACCCATGTCCCCTGCACCGGCAGGCAGATTCCTAACCACTGCGCCACCAGGGAAGTCCCTGGTTTGGGACTTCTATGAATAAAGCTGCAATGAGTATTTATTTATACATTTTTATGTGGAAATGTGTTTTATTTCTCTTGGTTAAATTTTAGGAGTGGAATTACTATGTCATGTAAGTATGTGCTTAACCCTATCAGGAACTATCAAATTGTTTGCAAAGTGGTTGTACCGTTTTACATTCTCACCAGGAGTGTATGAGTCCTTCAATTGTTCCTCATCCTTGTCAACACTTGGTTGCCATTATTTTTAATTTTAACATCTCTGGTGGGTGTGTAACGATATCTCATGTGGCTTTAATTTGCATTTTCCTGAAGGCTAATGATGTTGGGCATTGTTTCATATGTGTATTAGTATGCATCTTCTTCTGTGTGTCTTTTGTGAAAAAATCTTTAGCTCATTTTTTAGTAGGTTGTTTAGCATATTATCAAAGTTCTTTATATATTCTTGTAAGAAGTCCTTTTTTTAAAAAAATATTTTATTTATTTATTTATTTGGTTGTGCCGGGTCTTAGTTGTGTCAGGCAGGCTCCTTAGTTGCAGCTCACAGGCTCCTTAGTTGTGGCTCGCTGGCTCCTTAGTCGCGGCACGTGTGCTCCTTAGTTGTGGCAGGAGGGCTCCTTAGTTGCGGCATGCATGTGGGATCTAGTTCCCTGACCAGGGATTGAACCTGGGCCCCCTGCATTAGGGGTGTGGAATCTTAACCACTGCGCCACCAGGGAAGTCCCAGAAGTCCTTTGTCAGATAGATGTTTTGCAAACATTTTCACCCAGCCTGTCGCTTACCTTTTCATTTTTGTAATGGTGTTCTTTAAAGGGCAGACGTGTTTAATTTTGGTAAAGTTCAATTTATTCATTTTTTTCTTTTATGGTTTACACTTTCCATGTTCAATGCAAGAAATCTTTGACTATCCCAAGGTTGCAAATATTTTCTCTTATCTTTTCTTCCAGAAGTTTTACCCTTTTATATTACATGTTTAGGTCTGTGATCCATTTCAGGTTCATTTTTACTTAAGTGTAAGGTAAGGGGTGAGGTTCATTTTTTTCTATACCAACACCCAGTTGTTCTAGCAACATTTATTAAAAACACTGTCCTTTTCCCCCATTGAATTGCCTTGGTAGCTTGTTGATAATTAACCACATTTGTAAAAAATCTTTTCTAGATTCTCTTCTGTTCCTTTGATCTATGTCTGTCCTTTCAGCAGTATTTCACTGTTGATAATTTTAGTTTTATAATAATTTTTGAAATCAGGTAGTGTGAGTTCTTCAATATTTTTCTTTTTCAAATTATTTTGGCTATTTTAGGTCGTTTATATTTCCACAGAAGCTTTTAAAATCATCATGTCAGTTTTTACAAAAGTACTTAGAGTTTTTATTGGAATTCCATTGAATTTATAGATCAGTATGGGAAGAATTGACATCTTAACAATATTGAGTCTTAATAGTGTATCTCTTAATTTTATTTGGGTTGTTATAAATTTCTTACAGCAGTGTTTTGTAGTTTTCAGTGTACAAGTCTTGTACATATTTTGTAAAGTTTAGCCCTAATTATTTTAAGGTTTTTGATGCTATTGTGTATTACATATTTTAATTTCAATTTACAGTTGTTTGATGCCAGTATATAGAAACAGTTCATTTTTATATATTGACATTATATGTGTGATATTGCCTAACTCATTTATTAGTTCTAATAGCTTTATTGTAGCTTCCTTAGAATTTCTACATGCATAAACATTGTGAATAAGGATAACTTTATTTCTTCTTTCTCTTTTTTTTAAAAATATTTATTTATTTATTCATTTGGTTGCACCAGGTCTTAGTTTCGGCAGGCGGGCTCCTCAGTTGTGGCATGCGAACTCTTAGTTGTGGCATGCATGTGGGTTCTAGTTCCCTGACCAGGGGTTGAACCCGGGCCCCCTGCATTGGGAGCGTGGGGTCTTAACCACTGCGCCACCATAACTTTATTTTTTTTCCAATCTATACGCCTTTTATTTCTTTCTTTGTCTTAACTGCATTGATTACAACCTCTAGTACTATGTTGAATAGAAGTGGTGAGAGTCTTGTTCTTGATCTTAGGAGCACAGCATTCAGTCTCTCACCATGAAGTATGATGTTAACTGTAGGTTTTTTTTGATTGATGCCCTTTATTAGGGTGAGGGACTTCCCTTTTGTTCCTTGTTTGCTGACAGTTTTTATCATGAATGAGTGTTGAATTGGGTCCTATTCTTTTTTCCTGCATTTATTGAGATGTTTATGTGGTTTTTTTCTCCTCTATTTTGTTAATATGGTGATATTTGAATGTTAATCAACCTTCCATTCTTGGGGTAAACTGCACTTGGTCATGGTGTATTATTGTTTAACAAACATTTTGCTGGATTCAGCTTGCTGTTATTAGGGGTCTCTTTATTGAAATTCATGAAGGATATTAGTTTATCGATTTCTCGTAATGTCCTTGTCTAGCTTTGGTATCAGGGTAATAAACAAGAAACTAAGTTGTAGGGTATTCTTTTGTCTTTTAGTTTCTAAAAATATAGGATGGTAGTCTTTCCTTGATATCTGTGGGGGCACTAGTTCCAAGTTGCCTGGGGATACCAAAATCTGTGGGTGCTCAAGTCCTTTATATAAAACGGATAGTACAGTAGTCCTTCCATATCGGCGTATTTGGATTGAAATTCGATCCTAGGCTGGTTGAATCCAGATAGGGTGGACTGACTGTAGTGATAGCTACCATTTATCGAAGGCCTGGCATGTGCCAGGTGTGCTCAGTGCTAAGACCTTAACGTGGATATTTAATAGAGTCCCACAATAATCTGGTAAGGACACTATCATTACTCTCATGTTATACGTGAGAAAGTGAAGATTCGAGAAGGGAACATTCTAGAATCAGTTTCTGGCATTCAGTTTCTAGCTGGGAAACAAGAATCCAAATTCGAATCCAGATCTATGTGACTTCAAGACTTTACTTCCAACCTTGACACTACACTGCCTTCCTAGCTAACCCCATCAGCTTGTCTCTTAAAATCCTGTATATTTCTGTAAAACTTTCTCTCGGGCTTCCCTGGTGGCGCAGTGGTTGAGAATCTGCCTGCTAATGCAGGGGACACGGGTTCGAGCCCTGGTCTGGGAAGATCCCACATGCCACGGAGCAGCTGGGCCCGTGAGCCACAACTGCTGAGCCTCTGCGTCTGGAGCCTGTGCCCTGCAACGGGAGGGGCCGCGATAGTGAGAGGCCCGCGCACCGTGATGAAGAGTGGCCCCCGCTTGCCGCAACTAGAGAAAGCCCTTGCACGAAACGAAGACCCAACACAGCTAAAAATAAATAAATAAATAAATAAATAAATAAATAAAGTAGCTATTAATTAAAAAAAAAAAAAAAGAGTGGTAACTCTTGGGAAGAAACAGAGAAAGATCGCTTTAAAAAAAAAAAAAAAAAACAACTTTCTCTCACCTCCTGGAATAGTTATCAGGTTCCAGTATCAGATCAGTTGGTCCAAATGTGCAGATTAAAGGATTCGGGAGGCTGATTGCACTATGCCATTTTAATATAAAGGACTTGCGCAATCTCATATTTTGCTATTGAGGGGATCCTGGAACCAATCCCCCATGGATACCGAGGGATAACTGTGTTTCTTCCTTAAATTTTTGGTGGCATTCACTAGTGAAGCCTTCTGGGTCTGGAGTTTTGTTTGTGGTAGAATTTTTAATTGCAAAATTTATTCAATAGATATTGACAGAAGGCTATTCCAGTTTTCTATTTGTTCTTTGGTCTGTTTTGATAATTTGTATCTTGCAATGAATTTGAACATTTCATCTGAGTTAACAAATTTATTTGTATAAAATTGTTTATAATATTCTCTTATTATTCTTTTCAAGTCTGTAGTATCTGTAGTGATGTTACTTCTTTCATTCCTGATATTGGGAATTTGTATCTTTTCTCTCCCACTCCAACTCCTCCTCTCCTTCTTCCTTCTCTCCCTCCCCTTTCTCCTTCTCTACCTCCTCTCCCTTCCCCTCCTCCTCCTTTACTCCATCAATCTAGCTAGGAGCATATTGGGTTTATTGATTGATTTTTTTTAAAAAGGTTTTGGTTTTAGATTTTTTTTTTTTTTTTCCTCTGTGGTGTGTCTGTTTTCTATTTCATTGACTTAGGCTTCTTATTATTTCCTTCCATCTCTTCATTTTGGGTTTAATTTGCTTTTTTCTAGCCTCTTAAGGAGGAAGCTTAAATTATTGAATTTGGATCTTTCTTCATTTCTGATAATGTATAACATTTTAAGCTATATAATTCCTTCAAAGCATTGTCATAGCCATATGAATATGTTGTATTTTTGAATCTTTTTTAAAATTTCCTTTGTCATTTCTTTGATGGGTTGTTTAGAATTATGCTGTTTAGTTTCCAAATGCTTCGATTTTTTTCCATTTGTCTTATTGATTTCTGATTTATTTATGGTATGATCTGTGAATATACCCTGTATGATTTTAACCCTTTTAAGTTTATTGAGACTTATGGCCCAGCATTTGATCTGTCTTGGTGAATATTCCATGTGCACTTGTAAAGAATGTGTGCTCTGTTGAAGTTGGGTAGGGTGTCCTGTAAATGTCAGTCGATCAAGTTGATGTCATTCATGTCTTCTGTGTCCTTACTGATTATCACTGAAGTCCTAATCAGTTTGAGATATTAGGATATGACATATAATGTAAATAGTATCAGAAGTTCACTGCTAGAAATTGTTTGAAAATATTTTAAAATGCATACACCTTTTAAAAGTGTATTCTTTTCTGTGGTAACTGTTTTTCTGTGTCTTTCATTAACTATTTATGAGAAGTTTCATAAAATATTCCATTGAAAATTTAGGAGTGAAGGCCATGTGTTTGTTTATTATCTCACTGAATGCTCTGTGTCCAAACATATTTTTATTATTTAAGATTGATGCTTAGTATATTCAGTTATTGATAATAAAATACCAATCAAGGTTCCTGAAAAAGTAGTGAAGTTAAAAATAATACATTGTTTGAAGAAAGGCAGGTACATAGTAGGCAGTGAGAAATCGGTTTCCTTTCTTTACCGTAATTAGCAAATTCTTGCTCTGCAAATGAGTCAGGTAGCCCTTCATATTGGTTTGACCTATTTTCGAAACTCAGGTAGTCCATTTAAAAGTAACGTTTAAATAAGTGAAACAATCTGAGTGATCTGAGCCAGGCTTCATCTTGATCCTTCATTGTTTGTCCTGGTTCAGCAAAGAATCTTTGGGATTGGGTAAGAGGCCTTGCCTTAATTTAGCAAGGAGAACAAGAGGAGAAGCTTAGTTGGCTATGCTTTTTTGGGAAAATGATCGATTTTTATATTCTGTTTTGTTCAAATTTGGGGGGATGGGAGGTATATGTGTTTGTGTGGATTATTCATATGAGAAGATGCTACCAAATCCTCTCCGTTGAGCTGTATCTACTGTTCAGACGTATAGTACACAAAGATTTATTACACACAAGCCAGTCTGTATCTAAAGGTGGCTGTTCCAGAAAGGGACTGGTTCTTAGCCTCTAGTGAAAATTTTTAATTGACATTTTTATTTTTTCAAACCAAAAGTTAATACACAGAGATTTTTTTCTCAAATCAAAGTAAAAATAAAAGTCAAATATTCCTTAATAAAGACAGGAAAATCTGTCCTTTTTCTAAAATGTGTAGAAACTATATTGAATAATTTCAGCTGAACTTAGGCAAAAACAATTGCTTGTCAAGTCACCCATGAAAACTCCAAATAGCCTTGTACAATGTGGTTTAGCTTTTATCTATGTCAGCTAAAAAATAGTTGGTTCAAGATTTTTGTGTAGCTGTTTAAAATTGTGCCTCTATCCTGAGTGTTGGACAAACATATATGGCAGCTAAGATTCTAATTGTTAAAAGTCCTTTTTTGATTTCTGTTTCCAACTTCAGGTATATGGTAATCCAGTTCAACCCTATTAAGGCTCAAAGTTCAGGACAGAACAGTTCCTGTTTAAACTACTGAGTCAGTTTGCAAACAGCAGGGTCACTGCATTTGCATTTGATCCCAGTGCAATTGAGAGATCATTGCTTTCCATCTTCTCTGCTGAGTTGTGAAACCACCCTGACAATTTCACTGTAGAGGATTCAGGTTGAGATCAGGAGAGTCTTTGAGGGATGAGAAAACATGGTAGTTTTCTCCATCATTCATTGCTGTGTTCTCTTTCTCTCCTAGGAGTCTCAGCAAATGCTTGGAAGACTTATTCCAGAAAAACAGATACTCAATGACCAATTAAAACAAGTTCAGCAGAATAGTTTGCACAGTAGGTGTTTTATAAAAGTTGACTTTTTTCCTTTTTACTGGCAAGAATTTTCTTAATTGAAATGAGAACGTTAAAAACCATTTTTCCTCACTGCCAGTTTGTTTTTCTTATCTTGCGATGTTTTTCTAATACAGGAGATTCACTTCTTACACTCAAAAGAGCCTTAGAAGCAAAAGAACTAGCTCGGCAGCAGCTACGAGACCAACTGGATGAAGTGGAGAAAGAAACTCGATCAAAACTACAGGAGATTGATATTTTCAATAATCAGCTGAAGGTAACTATTCTGTGTGTGCCTACATGTATGTCTTACTTTTTAATTTTTCTAACTGGCCAGATGATTAGTTGGTATTTGATCCCAGGCAGAAAAATTTATTAGGCTGGTTTGTCAGCCTTCATGAAAGCCTTCACATTTATGGATAAACATTAAACAATCTAAGTTGAATTTTTCTCCTTTAAAATATAAAAATGAATTTGGCATCTCTAAATTAGGGCTGAGTGAATGGCCCCAACATGACATCTGTCTTTTACCTGAATTACATTTTTACACATCTTCATCCTTTTGTCTATTGAGAGCTACATCAAGTTGAATTTCCAAAAGCTAGGCTCCAAAAGCTTCATCTTTCTTATGTTCTTTAAAGACTACTGAAAAGGAACTGCTGTCTCTTTTAAAACTAAGAATTTTTCTTCTACTTCTCACCTTCAAGACTGTACTTGAATATAAATCTTTATTTTGTCACCTCACATTTTAAAATGTTATTGTTTAATGGAGTAATTGCTTTTGTCTTTGTGGCAGAAGTGGTGTATGGTTTTGTCATATTTACACAGTAAAACTCAGGAAAATGCCAAAGCTCTTAGGGAATGTAAAAGTAGTTAGATCACAGCCTTTTTCTGATTTGGTGCTTTTGATTTAACTTTAGAACTTTATCATCTTAAGAGTGATTATTATCTTGTAATAAAATATCTTGGAGTGCAAACAGCTCATTTCCTATCAATAACGATCATATACTTTAGATTTAAGTAGATATTGGAGTTTTTAATCAGTTATGTTCTTACAAAAAGTTGGATTTTACACTTGTTTTTCTCAAATATTTTCTTTTTCCGACCTAAAATCCTTTATACTTGATTCTGACCAATTTAGCTTTTTGACACTAGGAAAAAGTTAAAACCCTATTCTTCATTAGTAGAAATAGAAAAACAAATTAGAAAGCATATTTGAGATTTTTACTTGACTTTTGAATTGTGATTCTAGGCCAAATTGTCTAGACATTTGAGTTTGAGGTATTTGTACTGTTTTCTCAGAGTAATAAGTAATAAGCTCTTCTCAATTATACAATTCCAGGAAAGTGATCTTAGGGGAAATATTATTTGAGTAAATTTAGTGTCTGGGGTTTTTTTTTGCTTTCATGCTTACACAGAATATGTATTTGTGTGCATGTGTGTATGTACTATATATATTTTTTCTGTATTCGTACACGTATGATTGTGTCACATGTAAGAATTGGAAGTACAGCTATCAGTTCTCCTTCTCTAGAATAAGTACAATAGAGACATGTTAACTCTCTTATGACTTGTCACTATTTCAAGCAAAAGGAATATGGCACTAGTGCAAGCTTGTAGTCCTTTTTAATAGTCTCTTGGATTATAAACTGTTAAGTATTCAGGTATCTTCTGAACCCAGGCAGTACTCTAGATTTCTGCCTTAATCTTAAGATTCCTTTCTATAGAAGTTCGACCAAAACAAGGTTCACACATTTTAGAAAATGATACTCTGATGAATTCCCTGGCAGTCCCGTGGTTAAGACTCGGCACTCTCACTGCCAGGGGCCCAGGTTCGATCCCTGGTTGGGAAACGAAGATCCCACAAGCTGCAGTGTGGCAAGAAAGAAAGAGAGAGAGAGAGGAAGGGAGGGAGGAAGGGAGGGAGGAAGGAAGGAAGGGGTACTCTGGTGGATGACTTTTTTTTTCTTTTTTTGGTTGCACTGGGTCTTAGTTCTGGCAGGTGGACTCCTTAGTTGCGGCTCCAGGGCTCCTTAGTTGCAGTATGCAAACTCTTAGTTGTGGCATGCATGTGGGATCTTGTTCCCTGACCAGGGATCGAACCCAGGTCCCCTGCATTGGGATCACGGCGTCTTATCCACTGCACCACCCGGGAAGTGTCCCTGGTGGGTGATTTTTGATAATGCCTAGATGACTTACGGATTATTTTGGCTGTATTTAGGCTATTGAATTACTGTTGTCATTGCTATAGAGAACACCCTTAAAATGTGGTGTTTGTCACTCTTTCTGTGTTTAGTTGACTAATGCTGCCTTCAGTATCAGAGAGTTGCTTATACAAAGGCTAATTTTTTAGCCCTTTATTCCACTAGCCCCTTTTCCAAATATACTTATTTTTAAAATAAGAACATTCCTTTCTGTTGTAACTTTTATTTTAGTTTTCCATTTTTACTTTAAATTTAAGTCAATGTGGAGAGTAAAAAAAAAAATCACAAGCCAGTATGTAGCTATATTGTTTTGTTATTTAAAACTCGTTTGGAGGACTTAGTGACTATATTATGTTACCTGACGGTTATTATTTCTATTATTCCTCTCAAACCTGGTGAGACCAGAGCAGAAACAGTTACACTGAAGAATCAGAAGATTTATAATTTGATTGAGATAACTCAGAGGCAGATTTAAGTAACTATTGAGTATCTCCTGCCAATTTTTCTTTGTTGTAGTCACCTTGGAGAATATGAAGCTTTTTTTTTTTTTTTTTTCCGACTTTAGAGCGTATATTCACTAGCAGCTATAGTTTCTTGTGATGGACCGACAGAGCCACATTCTGACCCTTTGGGATTTCTTCCATGTCTCCCTTGATACAGCAGTGCCTTTACAGCATCCTCACTAATGATGCAAACATTACTTCTACCTTGCTGACGGTGAAACAGTTCAACTGCCCAGTCATTCCACACATCGAATTTGATGGTGTCAATTTGCTCCATCCTAAACCTTCCTCTCCTAAAAGGAAACCAGCCGGGAGGGTATAGAAAAGAAATTCAGACTTAGTTTTGTTTTATATTCGTATAGAGTGTTCATCTAGAGGAAGCAAGTTTAATTCACTCATTATCAACTAATATGGTGACACTGGAGAAATACCTTAATGGAGTGCAAAGTTTTAAAATTAGTTGATCGGAACATTAAACCTATATTCAATGGCTGGCTCCGTAAATGAGGGTTCCGTTTAGCAAAATCCAACTCTCATAGTTCTTTTGATACAAAACTACTTACAATAAGCCACTCACTTCTTTTGATGCACACTCAAGGTCATGTCCAGTTACTTAGGGATAAGGTCATGTAAGGAACAATAGCACCCTGCTTTAGCCCAGATTCTTAAGCATAAGACTGGGATTGGGAAGTATACTTATATTTCGTTTCTTGAATGAGAAAGAGTTTAGAGAGTAGGTATGCTTTTTCCTTTTATTCTTTCTTTCATATGCAGTCTGGATTAGTTCTATCTACCAGATGTCTAGTTGAGATTCATTCTTTTGAGAATCTCTCCTTTTTTTCTTCAGTTAAACAAGAACTACACTTATGCCTCCTAATTCAATATCTGATAACCAATGATGGAAATACTCAAGGCATTAATTAAAGAGGAAAACAATTACTTTTGCAGTTAGATTAACAGGTATTTGTTTCATGTTGGTAGCAACCTACTGAAAATATAAAGCTTACTTCAGTTCTGGGGAAGTGTTATTCAGGGCTGTGGAACATAAGGTCTCTAGAATCTTGGACCTTTACATTTCTGTCTGATCTCATGGAAACTGAGGACTCTTTTTTTCCTTTTAGAAAAGGCTGTTTTCCCATGCATTTTAGTAGATACCTTCCTTATAGATAACGATATTTATGTTTTCCAAAATTGATCCCAAGACATAAGTGTCTTTCTAATTTATCACCCAAAGCGAAGAATTACTTAAAAATGGAAACAGAGGGAATAAACTTGGCTTTTGTAGGTTTAGCAAAAAGGGGGGAAATGATAGCACTCTGATATTGAAGCTTTTGTGCTCAAATTCCCAATTGTTAGATTTTGTATTTTTACTGCCTTTTGTCTGAACAGTAAATTTTTCATGATCAAATGAAAAATTTAACCAATGATTTAACTAGGAATAATTGATTTTGTTAGTAATTATTGCCAGGATGAATTAACCCTTCTTGAAGTAGCTTTAATTCAGTGGACCAAATTTGTTTACCAAATTTTCTGCTTTTAAAATGTGTTATAGATGCAGCAAATATTTCTCATGCTAAGGAATCAAAAAAGTCTTCTCATATTCATGGCCTAGAAACATCAATTTAAAATTATTGATTATTGGGACTTCCCTGGTGGCAAAGTGATTAAGAGTCCGCCTGCCAATGCAGGGCACACGGGTTTGAGCCCTGGTCCGGGAAGATCCCACATACCACGGAGCAACTAAGCCCGTGTGCCGCAACTACTGAGCCTGTGCTCTGGAGCCCGCGAGCCACAACTATTGAGTGTGTGTGCCACAACTACTGAAGCCTGCGTGCCTAGAGCCCATGCTCCTCAACAAGAGAAGCCTGCGCACCGCATCAAAGAGTAGCCCCCGCTCGCCGCAGCTAGAGAAAGCCCGCGTGCAGCAACGAAGACCCAACGCCCCCAAATATAAAAATAAATAAATAAATAAATTTATTAAAAAAATAAAATTATCACTTATCTATGACTTTTCTCTTTTTACCTTGTTTTACAGGAAAATCAAAGCTCTCGACATTTTTTGGAGACTCTGTCTGCCTTTTAGGCACATAGAATCATTCTGATAGTTATTTTTCTTATATATAGTGCTTAGCTATAGGTGTAAAATTGTGGCTCTAACAAGTGTCAAATACCATTACCAGCAGGGACTTTTTAGACAGCAGCGTTTGACCACTTGCCTTTGGCAATGTTAGTAGTTACTGTAACAGTTTTCCTTGGCCCTGATAGCTTAATGTTCCATATTTTAATGACCACCATGATACAGAGCAGCAGCATAAAGTACAGCTTATAGTTTTCAGGGCTCCATTGTCAGCCAAATAAAGAGAATCCACGCAAAGAGGCTAGATGTTGTGTTTCATGTTGGAAAGTTGAGTCCTTGTTGGTTCCCATCTAGTCACTGTGTGCTGGCCAAGTCCTAACGTGAATGGCGTTTACGTCGGAGCATTTCTTTCTTCCAGTCAGTGGAAATGCAGGAGGCAGTGTTGTAGTGCCTGGCAGTTCTCCTGGGCTGCGCCATCCACTTAGACTTCTTTCTAAAGGTCTCCATGCCCTACTCAGGCAATGCACATCTTTCTCACACTAAGAATGGTGAACCATCCCCAGCTCTGTGCTTCAGTTTTCCCCATGCAGATGAGTGCTTAGTGTCTAAGACAGCATTTACCATGAAGCGCTAAGCCTTTTTTGTAAAAGTTAATAATGATTAGTTATTATACATCATTGAAGTATGGGTGAATCTTTCCTCTTGACAAATTGTGTGTGTGTGTGTGTGTGTGTGTGTGTGATGAAAGCTCTGAACTACAAGCTGGATAAGGTACTGTATCTTTATAAGGTACTGTAGTCTTTATAACAAGCATATTTTAGATCATTGAATTTGCCACGTGGCTGCAAAAATTTGAAAGACAACCCTCAGTCATTATTTGGGTTGATGTGCAAATTTTCATCATCAGATAGTATAGTCAGTATACTATTCCAAAAGGGGATAGTATTTTATTTCTTAGAAAAATGTATTTAGGACTAATTCAGAATTAAGAATTATATTTCTTAATATACTTGGGAAATCCAGGCTTTGTAAATTGAACACAAGAGGCTGTTAGAAATATAAACTCTGCTTGTAATGATACCTGTCCTAAAAATTGCTCCTAGGAACAGAATTGTTGTTGAAATGAGAATGCCAGTTATAGTAAATAAGGTTCTTGGCTTAGCTAAGGCTTTTATGCTCTTGGTTTCAGACACTTGTTTTCATGGCAGCCTCATTCATTATGAAGGCAGTGAAAGGCAAAACGTTTAGCAACCAGGGGAGAAAAGAAAAGATCTGGAGAAGGAACTGCAGAACAGAATGAGAAGTCAGGAAAAAAGTGCATGCGAAGGGAAACAAGGAAGGAAAGAAAAAGATACAGAAAGAGGAGATGCAGAGACAGCAAGAGAAATCAGTGTGAATTCAAATTACAGTGTTGCTTTCTTATGTTAGTAGATTAATGTTTGGCTGTTTCATGGTTTGTTCAAGATTAAATTTTATTTTTACCTCTGTGATCCTTTTGAAAAGACCTCTTTTGCACAGAAGTAATAAAATGCTCTAACTCTCATTCAATGTACTTGTGATTGTGGAAACTTTACACAGATTCCTTCAATGTAGAAAAATAATTAGAACGCTCCCAAGACTCAAAATAGTTAACAGACATTGTACATCAGATTCTGTGCCATACCAGTAGGCTTGTTGGTTGGTTGAGTTTTTTAGTAATAGTGTGGGTTTTTCTTTTGAGGGTTTTCAAAAATACTTAACAAAAGGTGATTTGGGAAAGGGACAAAAGCAGAACTCAGTCTTTGAAAAAAATGTTTTCTTTGTTTTAATTCTCTTCTTTAGCCAAACCCCTTGACAATTTTATCCTTTAGAATGACCTGTATTTAAAACAATGGGATATTGCTTTATAAATAAAGTTGAGACATTTGGGGAAAACACAGATGTTTCAGGACAAAATGGAGTCCATTTTCTCTTTCTGGGAATATATGGGTGTCTAGCAAAGGCTCTTGGGAGACATCGGAAAAGTTTCTTAGTTAGCTACTTCTATTGCAGAAAGCACAGGGTTTTCTAGTTCTTCTCCCGTTTTTTGTTCGCCTATTGCCTCACCCCTTCACAGACACACGCACATACATGCTGCCCAATTCATCCCTCTTTGGCTCTTCTATAGCACTTACGATACATTCACTGCCGCCTTGTGCCATGGGGAGTTGGACTTACTATCTGGTTGAATACTGACTCCAGATTTAGAAGTAACATTTAAGCATGTTTTTAAATGTTAGTATACCCCTTTTTGGAATTTAAATAGCCAATCAATATTTTTTTATACTCCTCTGACTTTTCTTACATCAAGAATGAATACATTTTCTAATTTTGCAATAATGGAATATCAATTTACCTTGATATGGGTAAAATTTCTCTTTTGAAATGGTCATTTTTCAGATTTTTCCACACAGATAGGAGTTCCCCTCTCTTCGTTGGGTTTGTTGATTGGCTTTCTTTAATAACTTTCCTTTTGTTTCACAACCACTTAATTGGGATAAGTTACTACATTTAAAGACTCAAAAGTCCTTTTAAAAATTCTGTTATTGTGTGCTACACAATATCCCTGGGTGAGAAGTAAAGTGATGTTTGTTTATACAAAAGCACGCCTACCTGTAAAATCTGTAACTTCCCCTCTCCCCCTAACATTTGTATAGAAATGGGACAGTTTACAAGGCATTTCCTTCCATATGGATTCACTTGTTTGCTCTTCATAGCACCTTCCCTTTGCTGTAGGTAGGACAGGTACTACCTGCCAAGTCTTGCAGAATCGAGTAAACAGAGGCTTAGAGAGGGACCTGCCAATTGCACTCTTCCTTTATCAAGCTGACTCCCAGGGACAAGAAGGGTCTGGAGGCTTTGAGATTTCTGCCATTCATTGAAGTTTTTTGTGGAAGCCAGGAAAGATTCAGGCTGAGTGTCTTGGGTGGAGTGTGGGGAAAAAAAATAAAAGCCCTTCTCCTTCTAACTTTCTGTAGGTATTAGGTCTAGACAAAACAAACACCTGAAATTTCTGTTGCTGGTACCTAGATCAGTTTCCTAAGAGGTCCATTTAATATTAACAGTACCAAGACTGTTGTAAATAGGAGATGTGTCCTCCACAGTTTTATTTTGATTTATAGTGTTGAGTTCATGAATTTCTAGTAATTAATCAAGGTATGTTTGGTTTTGTCTTTCTTTTCCAAGAGATAGCCTGAGGCAAAAACCAGAAGCAGAGTAATCCTTCAGAAAAGTTAGATGACCAAATTAGCAATATATTCTCATTAACTGCTAGTCTTTTTTAGCCCCCGCCCCACTGCCCCCCATTGCTCGTTCATTTTTTTTCTCTCTTCACAAACATTTATGCAATGTCATGTTTATGAAAAGGAAAGCCATACATATTGTTCAGGTGGATACTTCTTTATTTTGAATTTTATTTTATTATTTTTTTATACAGCAGGTTCTTATTAGTTATCTATTTTATACATATTGGTGTATATATGTCAATCCCAATCTCCCAATTCATCCCACCACCACCCCCTTCACTTTCCCCCCTTGGTGTCCATACGTTTGTTCTGTACATCTGTGTCTCTATTTCTGCCTTGCACACCGGTTCATCTATACTGTTTTTCTAGATTCCCCATATATGTGTTAATATACGATATTTGTTTTTCTGTTTCTGACTTACTTCACTCTGTGTGACAGTCTTTAGATCCATCCACGTCTCTACAAATGACCCAGTTTCATTCCTTTTTATGGCTGAGTAATATTCCGTTGTATATATGTACCACATCTTCTTTATCCATTCGTCTGTTCATGGGCATTTAGGTTGCTTCCATGACCTGGCTATTGTAAATAGTGCTGCAATGAACATTGGGGTGCATGTGTCTTTTTGAATTATGGTTTTCTTTGGGTATATGCCCAGTAGCGGAATTGCTGGGTCATATGGTAATTCTATTTTTAGTTTTTAAGGAACCTCCATACTATTCTCCATAGTGGCTGTATCAATTTACATTCCCACCTGTAGTGCAGGAGGGTTCCCTTTTCTCCACACCCTCTCCAGCATTTATTGTTTGTAGATTTTCTGATGATGCCCATTCTAACTGGTGTGAGGTGATACCTCATTGTAGTTTTGATTTGCATTTCTCTAATAATTAGTGATGTTGAGCAGCTTTTCGTGTGCCTCTTGGCCATCTGTATGTCTTCTTTGGAGAAATGTCTATTTAGGTCTTCTGCCCTTTGGATTGGGGTGTTTGTTTTTTTTAATATTGAGCTGCATGAGCTCTTTATATATTTTGGAGATTAATCCTTGGCCCATTGATTGGTTTGCAAATATTTTCTCCCATGCTGAGGGTTGTATTTTCGTTTTGTTTATAGTTTCCTTTACTGTGCAAAAGCATTTAAGTTTCATTAGGTCCCAATTGTTTATTTTTGTTTTAATTTCCATTACTGTAGGAGGTGGGTCAAAAAGATCTTGCTGTGATTTATGTCAAAGAGTGTTCTTCCTATCTTTTCCTCTAAGAGTTTTATAGTGTCCAGCCATATACTTAGGTCTTTAATCCATTTTGAGTTTATTTTTGTGTATGGTGTTAGGGAATGTTCTGATTTCATTCTTTTACAAGTAGCTGTCCAGTTTTCTCAACACCACTTATTGAAGAGGCTGTCTTTTCTCCATTGTATATCCTTGCCTCCTTTGTCATAGATTAGTTGACCATAGGTGCATGGGTTTATCTCTTGGCTTTCTATCCTGTTCCATTGATCTATATTTCTGATTTTTTGCCAGTACCATATTGTCTTGATTACTGTAGCTTTGTAGTATAGTCTGAAGTCAGGGAGTCTGATTCCTCCAGCTCTGTTTTTTTCCCCTCAAGATTGCTTTGGCTATTCGGGGTCTCTTGTGTCTCCATACAAATTTTAAGATTTTTTTGTTCTAGTTATGTAAAAAATGCCACTGGTAACTTGATAGGGGTTGCACATTGAATCTGCAGATTGCTTTGGTATAGTCATTCTCACAGTGTTGATTCTTCCCATGCAAGAACATGGTATATCTCTCCATCTGTTTGTGTCATCTTTGATTTCTTTCATCAGTGTCTTACAGTTTTCTGAGTACAGGTCTTTTACCTCCTTAGGTTGGTTTATTCCTAGGTATTTTATTCTTTTTGTTGCAATTGTGAATGGGATTGTTTCCTTAATTTCTCTTTCTGACCTTTCATTGTTAGTGTATAGGAATGCAAGAAATTTCTGTGCATTAATTTTGTTATCCTACAACTTTACCAAATTCATTGATTAGCTCTAGTAGTTTTCTGGTGGCATCTTTAGGATTCTCTATGTATAGTATCATGTCATCTGCAAACAGTGACAGTTTTACTTCTTCTTTTCCAATTTGTATTCCTTTTATTTCTTTTTCTTCTCTGATTGCCGTGGCTAGGACTTCCAGAACTATGTTGAATGATAGTGGTGAGAGTGGACATCCTTGTCTTGTTCCTGATCTTAGAGTAACTGCTTTCTGTTTTTCACCATTGAGAATGATGTTTGCTGTGGGTTTGTCGTATATGGCCTTTATGACGTTGAGGTAGGTTCCCTCTATGCCCACTTTCTGGAGAGCTTTTATAATAAATGGGTGTTGAATTTTCTCAGAAGCTTTTCTGCATCTATTGAGATGATCATATGGTTTTTATTCTTCAATTTGTTAATATGGTGTATTACATTGATTGATTTGTGTATGTTGAAGAATCCTTGCATCCGTGGGATAAATCCCACTTGATCATAGTGTATCATCCTTTTAATGTGTTGTTGGATTCTGACTGCTAGTATATTGTTGAGGATTTTTGCATCTGTATTCATCAGTGATATTGGTCTGTAGTGTTCTATTTTTGTAGTATCTTTGTCTGGTTTTGGTATCAGGGTGATGGTGGCCTGGTAGAGTTTGGGAGCGTTCCACCCTCTGCAGTTTTTTGGAGGAGTTTGAGAAGGATGGGTGTTAGCTCTTCTCTAAATGTTTGATAGAATTCACTGTGAAGCCATCTGGTCCTGGACTTTTGTTTGTTGGAAGATTTTTAATCACAGTTTCATTACTTGTGATCGGTCTGTTCATATTTTCTATTTCTTCCTGGTTCAGTCTTGGAAGGTTATACCTTTCTAAGAATTTGTCCATTTCTTCCAGGTTGTCCATTTTATTGGCATAGAGTTGCTTGTAGTAGTCTCTTAGGATGCTTTGTGTTTCTGTGGTACCCATTGTAACTTCTCCTTTTTCATTTCTAATTTTGTTGATTTGAGTCCTCTCCCTCTTTTTCTTGATGAGTCTGGCTAAATGTTGATCAATTTTGCTTATCTTCTCAAAGAACCATCTTTTAGTTTTATTGATCTTTGCTATTGTTTTCTTTGTTTCTACTTCATTTATTTCTACTCTGATCTTTATGATTTCTTTCCTTCTGCTAACTTTGGTTTTGTTTGTTCTTCTTTCTCTAGTTCCCTTAGATGTAAGGTTAGATTGTTTATTTGAGATTTTTCTTGTTTCTTGAGGTAGGATTGTATTGCTATAAACTTCCCTCTTAGAACTGTTTTTGCTGCATCCCATAGGTTTTGGATCATTGTGCTTTCGTTGTCATTCGTCTCTAGGTATTTTTTTATTTCCTCTTTGATTTCTTCAGTGCTTTCTTGGTTATTTAGTAACGTATTGTTTAGCCTCCATGTGTTTGTGTTTTTTACGTTTTTTTCCCTGTAATTGATTTCTAATCTCATAGCGTTGTGGTCAGAAAAGATGCTTGATATGATTTCAGTTTTCTTAAATTTACTGAGGCTTGATTTGTGACCCAAGATGTGATCTATCCTGGAGAATGTTCCGTGCGCACTTGAGAAGAAAGTGTAATCTGCTATTTTTGGATGGAATATCCTATAAATATCAATGAAATCTATCTGGTCTATTGTGTCATTTAAAGCTTGTGTTTCCTTATTAATTTTCTGTTTGGATGATCTGTCCACTGGTGAAAGTGGGGTGTTGAAGTCCCCCACTATTATTGTGTTACTTTCAGTTTCCTCTTTTATAGCTGTTAGCAGTTGCCTTATGTATTGAGGTGCTCCTAGGTTGGGTGCATATATAGTTATAATTGTTATATCTTCTTCTTGGATTGATCCCTTGGTCATTATGTAGTGTCCTTCCTTGTCTCTTGTAACATTCTTTATTTTAAAGTCTATTTTATCTGATGTGAGTATTGCTACTCCAGCTTTCTTTTGATTTCCATTTGCATGGAATATCTTTTTCCATCCCTTCACTCTCAGTCGTATGTGTCCCTAGGCCTGAAGTGGGTCTCTTATAGACAGCATATAGATGGGTCTTATTTTTGTATCCATTCAACGAGCCTGTGTCTTTTGGTTGGAGCATTTAATCCATTCATGTTTAAGGTAATTATCGATATGTGTGTTCCTATGACCATTTTCTTAATTGTTTTGGGTTTGTTTTTGTAGGTCCTTTTCTTCTCTTGTGTTTCCCACTTAGAGAAGTTCCTTTAGCATTTGTTGTAGAGCTGGTTTGGTGGGCTGAATTCTCTTAGCTTTTGCTTATCTGTAAAGCTTTTGATTTCACCATCAATCTGAATGAGATCCTTGCCAGACAGAGTAATCTTGGTTGTAGTTTCTTCCCTTTCATCACTTTAAATATATCGTGCTACTCCCTTCTAGCTTGTAGAATTTCTGCTGAGAAATCAGCTGTTAACCTTATGGGAGTTCCCTTGCGTGTTATTTGTCGTTTTTCCCTTGTTGCTTTTAATAATTTTTCTTTGTCTTTAATTTTTGTCAATTTGATTACTATGTGTCTCGGCGTGTTTCTCCTTCGGTTTATCCTGCCTGGGACTCTCTGCGCTTCCTGGGCTTGAGTGGCTATTTCCTTTTCCAAGGTAGGGACGTTTTCGACTATAATGTCTTCAAATATTTTCTGGGGTCCTTTCTCTCTCTCTTCTCCTTCTGGGACCCCTGTAATGTGAATGTTGTTGCGTTTAATGTTGTCGCAGAGGTCTCCTAGGCTGTCTTCATTTCTTTTCATTCTTTTTTCTTTATTCTGTTCCGCGGCACTGTATTCCACCATTCTGTCTTCCAGGTCACTTATCCGTTCTTCCTCAGTTATTCTGCTATTGATTCCTTCTAGTGTATTTTTCATTTCAGTTTTTGTATTGTTCATATCTGTTTGTTTGTTCTTTAATTCTTCTAGGTCTTTGTTAAAGATTTCTTGCATCTTCTCGATCTTCGCCTCCATTCTTTTTCCGAGGTCCTGGATCATCTTCACTATCATTATTCTGAATTCTTTTTCTGGAAGGTTGCCTATCTCCACTTCATTTAGTTGTTTTTCTGGGGTTTTATCTTGTTCCTTCATCTGGTACATAGTCCTCTGCCTTTTCATTTTGTCTGTCTTTCTGTGAATGTGGTTTTCGTTCCACAGGCTGCAGGATTGTAGTTCTTCATGCTTCTGCTGTCTGCCCTCTGGTGGATGAGGCTATCTAAGAGGCTTGTGCAGGCTTCCTGATGGGAGGGACTGGTGGGGGGTAGAGCTGGGAGTTGCTCTGGTAGGCAGAGCTCAGTAAAACTTTAATCTGCTTTTCTGCTGATGCTGGGGCTGAGTTCCCTCCCTGTTGGTTGTTTGGCCTGAGGCGACCCAGAGCTGGAGCCTACCCGGGCTCTTTGGTGGGGCTAATGGCGGACTCCGGGAGGGCTCATGCCAAGGAGTACTTCCCAGAACTTCTGCTGCCAGTGTCCTTGTCCCCGGGGTGAGCCACAGCCACCCCCAGCCTCTGCAGGAGACCCTCCAACACTAGCAGGTAGGTCTGGTTCAGTCTCCTATGGGGTCACTGCTCCTTCCCCCTTGGTCCTGATATGCACACTACTTTGTGTGTGCCCTCCAAGAGTGGAGTCTCTGTTTCCCCCAGTCCTGTTGAAGTCCTGCAATCAAATCCCTCTAGCTTTCAAAGTCTGATTCTCTAGGAATTCCTCCTCCCGTTGCCAGACCCCCAGATTGGGAAGCCTGACCTGGGGCTCAGAACCTTCACTCCAGTGGGTGGACTTCTGTGGTATAAGTGTTCTCCAGTTTGTGAGTCACCCACCCAGCGGTCATTGGATTTGATTTTATTGTGATTGCTCACCTCCTACCGTCTCATTGCGGCTTCTCCTTTGTCTTTGGATGTGAGGTATCTTTTTTGGTGAGTTCCAGTGTCTTCCTGTTGATGATTGTTCAGCAGTTAGTTGTGATTCCCGTGCTCTAGCAAGAGGGAGTGAGCGCACGTCCTTCTACTCCGCCATCTTGAACCCCAGGTGGATACTTCTTTAAATTTTATGTAATATCACTTCACATAATACATTTATTTTTGAGTGTTTCTAAAACCAAATGAAGGAGAAACAGTCACAGTTTTTTAATTAAGTGATTCTGTGCCACTTGCATAGCAATAGAACAACTGTCTTTAGTAAACTTGAAAGTGAGCCATATTTCTCAGGGCAAAATATTGGATCTTCTTGAGTATTCAATTTGTGAAGCATATCGCTTTTGAAATACTTTGGCTGTATGCCACAGGATGTCCAAAGATGTTTTATGGTGCAAATATCTTAATTCCTTAGGGGAGGTAAGTGACTTTTCCCCCTTGGTTGAAGGAAGAAATTTAAAAGCAAGCTGATTTTCATTAATCTTAACTAATATAAGACAGAATCTTTATTTGCCAGTCATTTTCTTATTGTGGTTTATAATCTGTGTTTGATCCAACATCCCTTTGAGAGTCAAATAAAAGCTATGTGCCTTCTCAGCAAGAAAAATGCCAATATACCCCAGTTTGCATGTAATTTCATAGTGTTCACAGAGCCAAAGCTTTTTCATAGACCCTGGATAAGAAACTCTGCTTTATCTTAGAATTCTGTAGATATTATTGGTGAAAGAAATCTTATTTTAATTTATATATACTATGCACTTTATAGGAGTTTTATTTTTCCTATATATTTATTTGTAGCTAAAACTTATTGAATGCATGCTTATTTCTTATTTATTAAGAAAGTCACCATACTTTATTAGGAGTTAATATTAAGCTATTGTCCACTATATCTAGTGTAAAACATATACCCTTGAGTAGAACTCAGAAGAAAGGTCAACAAAGTTGTACACTCAATACCATATTGCTAGATAAATATCCAGCCAATAAATAAATATGTGACTGTAGAGTTACTTATTTTAGAAAAAAGTAAGTTAATTTGAGGAAGAGCTACAAGTGAGATACTGAGTTTTGAATGGCAGTAATTTCTTATTTGTTCTGTTTATCTTAGTTATAATAGAGAAATAACCATGACAAGATTTAACAGAATTTGCAGGGTCACTTACATCAGGCTGGTCACCAGGAGAGTTGATACGATTTGTGTGGGGAAGTTTTTCTTAGCTACTTCTCCCAATAGTTCTCTCATTTCCTAAGTAAATAAAAAATTTAATAAAACACCAGATTTATTTGTCACCGAAAAATGTTTTCCCTGAAAGAATTAAAAGGCAACTTGTAAATAACTATACTTATACTTGAATTTCTTAAATGGTATTGAAAAGGAATGAAGGAACAGGGCAACCCTCAGCTCCCATGTGAAAGGACCCGTTGCTCCTTGTCATGCACAGAAAAACAAGTTGTTAGCTAGATTTTAGTTTATATTCCTTCGTTCTATAGGTTGCCATCTCAGAAGTTCAGCTTTTAAAAAAAAAAAAAAAAGTAATCAACTGAGGAATCATACATTTTCTGCTTATTTTGGTTCATGCCATCTTAAACTCCCAAGTCCAAGGAAAGAGAGGAAAACCCAGAATGCCTTCCTATTCATAGCATCTTGATTTTCTTACACTGGATTGTGTATCTCAGCAGTATTTGACTTGGATGAAGGAAATGACAGAAAAATTTTGCAGTCTTCAAATCTGGATCATAAGATGTCAGAGCCTTCTGTTACCTCATTTGACATCTGTTATTTTATGGCTCCTGCAAGCTCCATTTCCTTGGAGGTACTTGAAGCTGCAGCTTATTTAGACAGTTCCAAAGATAGGTTCAGCTTATCCTCTAATTCTCTTATACTCAAAAAAAAAATGTGCTTTAAATTTTTTTAAATATCTTCCTTCATGTATTTGAAACATTTAAAAATTGTTTTCAAACTCTCATTAACGTGATTTTTTCCTATAGATTCTTTAAGTTTATTTCTTATTGCTTTTCATTTTATAGTCCCTCATAATATGTTGCTAGCTTTATTTCCATCTGTCTTGACTTTGTATCTGGTAATTATTGATCTATAAATTAATATCCAATTACTAGAGCCCAATATAGAAAGGAAATATGCAGTATAATTCTTTGTTAAAATGAAAAATCTTCGTTTGTGCCCCGGTCTACCTGATGCATTGGTACATCATGGCCGGCGTCCATTCTAACTGGCCAGCGCTTGCGCAGTAAGTACGTGTTGTTAAGTGTTTTGAATATCACTATGCCTAAAATACATTTTTCCTGGATGAAGTAAGCATCTTTCTGTTTTAATATACAATCAGGTTCCTCCTCTGTCATTTCTTTCTTTTTTTTTTAACTATTTATTTATTTATGGCTGCGCTGGGTCTTCGTTGCTGCACGTGGGCTTTCTCTAGTTGTGGCGAGCTACTCTTTGTTGTGGTGCACAGGCTTCTCGTTGCAGTGGCTTCTCTTGTTGCGGAGCACAGGCTCAGTAATTGTGGTGCACGGGCTTAGTTGCTCCACGGCTTATGGGATCTTCCCGGACCAGGGCTCGAACCCGTGTCCCCTGCATTGGCAGGTGGATTCTTAACCACTGCGCCACCAGACAAGTCCCCTCCTCTGTCATTTCTTACTCTTTTGTATTTAATTTCAGCTTAGAATTATTTTGCTTACTGGTTATACCTTTTTAGTTTATGTAATAAGAATAAAATCCTAAATAAAAGAGACACAGGTAAATAGAGAATAAATTTTTATGGTGATGAACAATGTCTAACAATTTAACAGATCTTAAAACTAAAAAAGAAACAAACAAAAACTAAAGATTGTCTACTCTGATTTAGCTTGTGGTGCATATCAGGGACCTGAGATTAAAATCCTGGTATCTTTGTTCCCAGTTCAGTACCTTTTAATTATAGTCTGTTGCCATAAATTATTTTTCTGAACCTATTTGAGAATTTTGTGCAGTTGAAGATGAGATTTGAAAATAGAAGAAAAGTTAATCTTCATCACTTCTTACCCTTCTTTTTAAAGGGTCTCAGCCATTGGGTCAGTGACAGAGTGGGCCATCCCTGTCTATGCAGAGGCTAACTTTAGGCTTCCTCTCTTAGGACATATAGAGTTTCGATTAATAGCATTCCACTGCAGTTTTCTTTTTCACGTAGAGATATTAACTTGAACCAAGAGTGCAAATAACTCTAACAGAAATTGACCCTTATTTTCCATTTGTCTCTGAAATATCAAATCCCAAATATTAACCAGATTTTTTATTCATGTTTTTAGAGATTACTATTTATGCTTGATTCCAAATTACTATGAAAAGCAATACTGCTGAACTTTTAGCACATTAAAGTTTTACATCCCATGGTATAGCAGTGAGAAAGGTGATGAAAAATGGAATTCTTTTTTCCTGATGTTGATTTTTGTCTCTTAGAACTGTAAACAGACCAAGGCGTCATCATTATGTTCCAGTTTCCATTCTTGGCCTTCCATGGCCCCTCTATAGCTAAACTCCTGTCTCAAGTACCCTTCATAATTTGGAAGTCACATGCCCATGGCTGCAGCCACAGGGAATAGTCCTTCAATTTGTGCCTGACGAAATTGTGTCTTCCTGCTGCATCCTGTCTGGTTATTCCCAGGCTCATCTGCTGGGTTCTCTACTGAAGCCCCTTTCTTCTTTCCTTCCTTCCCCCTCTTCAAGTGCCTCCTTCTCTCCAGTCCTTCCTCCTTGCCCAGTACCTGCTCCCCCTAACCTTCTGATCTCCAGTTAAACTTTTTCTCGTATCGCATTGATCCCTTTTAGGACCTCTCAATGTCACTTATGGTATACAGAATGCTTGTTACATACATTCTAACTTTATCTTAAGAACGGTCTAGCTAGTAGGAAAAGGTTAGCCTCACTCTTAGGGCTTTTCTCTAGGAATAAGTGCATTTTAACGCTGATCTTCTTCAGACCATCTCTCTACCTTTGACGTCTGATCTGTGAATGAAATCTAAAAGTAGAAATAAGGCAGGAAGAAACCTACCCATCTGGACTTACCAGTGAGCAAATCAAGAGAAGACAGGGCAGGCCTTAGTTCTTAAATCTCACCATATAGACCCCTTGGCTGCCCGCCTAGTTAGCCAGACCAAGAAGTCAACTGGAACTTTACTCTTGGTTCTACTGGACACTTTGACTTGTCTGATTTATTGTTGACACAAGTAAGAAGAGATTTGGTGACTGAATCTGTTAGCAACCATTTGATTCCTATGGAATCAGAGGGTTTTCCCTCACCAACAGGCATTTCTTTGTTCTTCATATTTTTGGGTGTTTAAACTTCTGACTTGAGTACTTCAAATATCATAAAATACACTTTATTTTCAGTAGCATGCTAAGGAAATTACTGTTATTCCTGTGTTAGTATCAAATGAGGAAATCGGATCCAAAGTGATAATCAAACTATAGCTTTTTACTTTCCATCTGACTGCTGGCTTAGTTTGGGGCAGCTGACAGCTTCACACATGGTTTTAATAAGAAAAGATGCTTCGGAAGAGGTCTGATTCGAAGAAAAATATACCCTGGGGGGAGACTCAAAGTTGTGGAGGAGAGGGATGTCGTTTTGTTTCAAAGCAGCATGTCATAAGAAGGAGGTGAGGTTGTAATGGTTTAGTGGAGCGAGTGTATGAAGAAGTGTGTACATCTTCAAAGCCAGTGGAGGTTGGTGTTGATTATTATCAAAAGAATCTTAAGATTCCATTCATGATCATCACCATGTCTCAAAATTGGTTGAGTTCCATTACTGTTGCTGAGTCCTGAGCAGTATAGTTTTTCTAATGCTCGTCCCTAGCAAGCTCCTTCTAAAGCACCTCATGGACCATGGTGCAGTGTGTTATGCCTCACTAAAATATGATCTCAAACAGCTTCTGGAGATGAGTCATGTCAAAATGTAGAGTGATTTTAGTTTTCCAAGGTAACGTTTTTCAAACCTGAAGTATTATCTCCTACGTGTCTAGGCTTCCCCACTATGAAATGTTGCATGCTGATAAACAGTGGAAATGTCTATCAGCGCATGTCATTACATGAACTGTTTCTTGATCATTTATAGGAACTAAGAGAAATACATAATAAGCAGCAGCTACAGAAACAGAAGTCCATAGAGGCTGAACGACTGAAACAGAAAGAACAAGAGCGAAAGATCATAGAATTAGAAAAACAAAAAGGAGAAGCCCAAAGGTGAGTCTTTTCAGTGGATTGTGGACCCTTCTGGAAGGAACTTTGAGTATTTACTATTCTTTGCCGGGCTTCTCCAAGTTCTTACTGCACCAGAAAGAGCCTTCAGTCTTTAATGTGTGTGTGGGCACATGTATATATAAATCTTTGCATGTATAAGTACCCCCCAAAGTTTTTGGTTGGTGCCCAGAACTCTCTCAGGCTACGACTATGTAGATAAATGGAATTATACAAGAAATTGGGACACTTGGTATGCTCATTTGCATGCCAATGACCAAAATACGTTTCCAGTTCACAGCCTTTTAGTAACAGTGGCCATCAGAGTCCTGGGTTTGAAATCAAAGTCCCTGAGCTCAGTGGCCACACAGGGTTTCTCCAGTGAGACAGACAGTATACCACGCCATCTTCTTTCTTCTTTTTTTTCAACTGCAAATGAAACTTGAGTACAAAAGGACAAAATTTGCTGTTGCTGCTGCTGCTTAGGACACAGACACATTTTTGTTTGAATATTTGTGTCTGTAGTCTTCTATTTTTATTTGTAACCTTTCGTAGTAAATTGTAGAAATTTATTGTTTCACTTTTGGTGTGTCTGATTTTGTTATTGGATATTTGCTTTTTAAACTACAAATTGATTTTAGACTCCCAAGAAACAAAAATGACCAAATATCCCAATGATACAGTGTAAATTATAAAAATTGGTTATTGAAATTAGACTAAAAAAATGAAGAAACTCATACTTTAGGCAAGTCACTGATTTTACTGGGCTGAGCTCAGTTTAACTGCCAGGGTGCACATTTTTTTTTTTTTTAATATTTATTTATTTATTTAAATTTAATTTTTGGCTGCATCAGGTCTTAGTTGTGGCATGCGGGATCTTCATTGCGGTGCATGGGCTTTTCTCTAGTTGTGGCGTGCGGGGTCCAGAGCACATGGGCTCTGTAGTTTGCAGCATGTGGGCTCTCTAATTGAGGCAAGTGGGCTCAGTAGTTGTGGCATGTGGGCTTAGTTGCCCCACGGCATGTGGGATCTTAGTTCCCCAACCAGGGATCAAATCCGAGTCCCCTGCATTGGAAGATGGATTCTTTACCACTGGACCACTGTGGAAGTCCCCAGGGTGCACTTTTGCAGCACTCTTTATTATGGGTACATATTGTATTTTGCATTTGGTGTTTTGTTTTTTTTTTATCATGCCAGTGGGTAGGTAGGGTTTCAAACCAATTTAGAGGACTATTTTATGGTTCTCTTGGTGGAAGGAGGTAGGTCTAGGATTTTGTCCCAGGGATTAATTCCTTGGATATGTTGATTAACTCCATCATTTTCTTACCTTCAAAGTTTACTATTCACAATACACTGCATCGAAGTTCCACATTCCTACAGAGTAGAAATACACATACAGTGTCATAATATAAAAGTTTAAATTTTCTGCTTACAATTGTATGATAAATAGCACCCAAACTTTAACTTCAGAAATTACGTGGTTATATGCTTTTATAAATGGTGGCCTTTATTGGTGGAATATGTTAAGCAAATTTTATTTGTTGTTATGAATAACAATTAACACTCCTACCCCTCCAAAAAATGTCTTTTGTGCTTTCTTAAAAGATGTTTTGAAAATTGTAAGTGAAATGCTTGATTTAAATTGAAAAGAATTCTACTGCACTAAAGCTTCACGTTTCTACAGAGTAGAAATAAATATAATATTTTTTAAATGGAGAATAAAAGTTTTATTTGTTTATATCATGTTCCCTTGGCAGTTTCCTCGTTCCAGGAGATGACCTTTGTGCGTTGGCCATGTCACAGGCTAGTGATTCATGCTGTAGACTTTAGAACCAGGCTGCCTGAACTGGTCCCCAAGCTGGTGTGGCTGTGTGACCTTGGACAAGTCATTCACTCCCTCTGCCTCATTTTCATCTGTAAAATTTGGATGATAATGATAGGACCTACCTACCTAGTGTGAGGGTTAAAGTAGTTAACAAATGTGGAGGACTAGTTATTATTAACATGGTATCATTTATTATTGCACATTAGTTTCTTTCTTTATTTGGTTGCACCGGGTCTTAGTTGCAGCACATGGGCTCCTTAGTTGCAGCAGGTGGGCTCCTTAGCTGTGTCATGCAAACTCTTAGTTGTGGCATGCCTGTGGGATCTAGTTCCCTGCCCAGGGGTCAAACCCAGGCCCCTGCATTGGGAGTGCAGAGTCTTACCCACTGTGCCACCAGGGAAGTCCCACATTAGTTTCATTTAAAGTGTGATCATTTAAAGTGTTTTCTGATTTTGTAAAATATTATGGAAAGCGGGAAAAATCATCCCCGATCTTTTCCTATGGATTTCAGGTTGAGGCCATCATATTTTTCACGGCCTATATTTAATTGCACTTTATCTCTTTGTGTCAGCTAGTTTGAAAAACAAAGTAGTCGAATTCAGTAAAATATATAGAAACTGTTGCTTAGTAAGGGATGGTTACTACCTCAAGGGTTCAAAATCACCTGTTGGTTTCCGCTTCAGTTCTGGGGAGCTACTTGTGTGCGTGTACATACGGTGTGTCCCCTCAGTGATCTAATTGTTCATGGACTTCTTTAAGCAATATTTCATTTGCAGTGCTGGGTATACTTTCTCTTCATGGAAGTTATGTTCCTGTGTTTTATGGCTTTTATTTTTCTTTGCAATTATATGCCAGTTTTAAAATCGAGAAGTATTTTTGTGATTTTTCTAATCACTTTATAAGCTAGCTACATCAGGAATTTTCTTTCTGTGTTTTTCTAAATCATGTGATTTCATCTCACTCAGAAAGGGAGCCCTGAGAGCCTCTGTTTCATTGATTCAGATCCCTCCATCTGAAGAACAATATCCCTTGGTGTTCAGCATCCCATTGACTAGATGGAGCTCTTTGTGCAAAGGGGCCACACAGCAGTGTTAACTTGGAGTTGCTTCCCTGCTGTAATCAGGCCTTTTGTTGACAGACGAGCTCAGGAAAGGGGCCAGCAGTGGCTGGAGCACGTGCAACAAGAAGATGAGCATCAGCGGCCAAGAAAACCCCACGAGGAGGAAAAACTCAAAAGGGAAGAGAGTGTCAAAAAGAAGGACAGTGAGGAAAAGGGCAAACAGGAAATGCAAGACAAGCTGAGTCGGCTTTTCCTTCAACAACAAGAGCCAGCTAAGCCAGCTGTCCAAGCACCCTGGTCCACCGCAGGTATGAGAAGCCAAAATTATGTGAACAAATAAGTCCTTTTCTACACCTGAAACTAACACAACATCGTAAATCAACTATACCCCAATATAAAATAAAAATTAAAAAAAAAAAGTCCTGTTCTCCCAGATCCTCTTGGGAAATATTCATGTCTAATCAGGCTCTATCTTGGCTGTGTTCATAGCGATGAGAACATCAGTGTCTTTTTTTGGACGGTGCAGCTGTTCATCTTCTAGCATCATCAGATGTCTGTTTAGTTCTCCCCGCACCGTGCCAACCTTTGGCATCCAGAAGTCTTTTGCAGACGACAGTGGCATGAAGTTTCATTGCCAAACCCCATTCATACACCTGTATTCCAAATGGAGGTCATAACCCTTCCTGCTTCTCTGTTTTGTTATTTTCTCTGGGAATTTCAGAGCTGTCTCAGCAGCAGGAAGTGGTGCTTCTTCCCCTTGCCTATAGTGACGTGACATTCACTGTCCTTAGTCTGCACCGCATACAGCTGTGTTCTTACCTTTTGAAACTTTTTATTTTTGCCCTTTGAACATAAGTTAACGTCTTTATAAATAACGATAAATGAAAGACTTTGAAATGGCTAGAAAACGTTATCCCTTTTATCAGATGCAAACTAGAATGTATTTTTTTGAATTCTCTTGTAGCTGTACGATATTGTAAAGCTTAGGAGATAATACTCAGCTGAGGAAAGTGATGGCCTTTTCCTTTGTTTGGCAAATGACAAATGTTTGTTTCCTGTTTGCACAGCGGGCAGGGATGGGAGTGAGGGTTCAGAGTTGGCCGACACCCTCCCTGCCTCAAGATGCATGCAGTCCAGGGAGAAAGACTGGCAAGCCATCAGATCCACACAGGAGCCTGTGCCATACGAGGACAAAATATATGTTTTAATATTTTTCTTGATCTGAAAATTATTTCACCATGACTTGATCTTAAGTTCCTTATGCGTCCTCTTGGTATAAAACGAGGATTTTTTTTCTCCTTTGGTCAGTGGGAAATTATGCACATCATTCAGTTCAAGATGACACAAAGATAGTACTTTCACGGCTTTTCAGAGAAAATAGGTGTGTATCAAAATACTTGCAGCTCTTGGGTAAAACAGTTCAGAGGGCTGTGAGTAGTTATTAATCAGGATCCACAATATCCTCTGCTCATGTGCATTTTTAAAAATTTTACTTCATTGAAAAGCTACATTATTTTCATCTAGGGTCTGTCTTTGGTTCATTTTTTTCTCTAGGACTTGTAATTCACCAGGAATTACGATTGAATGATCAATAAGAACGGTTCTTGGTGAAATCAGCACTTATGTTTTACATCACCACATTGAGGGCCTAAAACATCAACCTTTCCATGTCTCTTAATATGGAAAGTTAAAGTTGTGCTTCTTTGCCCTGTCCCCCGTGGGTTGGCTGTTTCAAATTTGCGTCACATTCGAACCGCTGCATCGTGCTAGACACCCTGCATGGGGGGAAAGAGGTCTGGATGCTTTATAGATGCGCACTGCTGACGCCTAAGCCAGGGAGCAGAGAACGGGGACTTCAGGCAGCCTCACTGCACTCGGCACTGGGATGACCTTGGTTTAACGTCCACTAATGACCTCTCTGATGGGTTCTAGTTGCTGACATCAGATTTGGCTCTCCTTTGGTTTCAGAACCAAACACATCCTCACTATGTGTTTCAGAAATTCCTTGAGTAGATGGAAATTGTTCAGATGTTAAGATAGGCAGCAGAGGAGATAGATGTCTGTAATTTGGCTTGTGTCATGCATTTGTGTTCCGTGTAACGTTTTACTTTTGTTCCCTTCTCCTTCTTTCCTCGTAAACAGAAAAAGGCCCACTGAGCATTTCTGCACTGGAGAATGTAAAAGTGGTGTATTACCGAGCACTCTATCCCTTTGAGTCCAGAAGTCACGACGAAATCACGATCCAGCCAGGAGATATAGTCATGGTAAGAAAGACTCCAGCGAAAGCGTGGTTTCCGTTGATGGTTAGCCATCTGTCCTCTTTTTGTACTTTATTTGACAATTGTAAAGTGGTTGGTGAGTGTGAAATCCAGTAATCCAGCATTTGAGTTTTTGAAGTAAGGCCTCACTCTTCTTCCTTTTCTATTAGAATGAAAGTTGGCACTTAAAAACGTATCCCAGCATCACTTTAAAATAGAATTGGTAAAGAAAATGGGTTCTTAACATAGCCTTGCATAATTTTAAATCTGTAAAGCTCTGGTAATTTTAGAGTTTAGATTACTACTTAGATATTAAAAGTAGTCTTTCAGAAATAGTTTTAAATGCAAAATGCTTGATCATCATTTTCATAGTTGCCACTGATAATTTTTGTATCTTTGGGTCAAAGCATCTTTTTTTCCCTTTGCGTAAACTTTGAATTGTGTGAAGAGTAATGAATTAAATACAGTTAACCTGCTTTCCTACTCTATAAATGAACAGATGAAAGAGTGTAGAACTTTGCTTGTTACAGCTTGTTTAATTATTATAATAATAATCTTATGATTGTAACTAAAACTATAGTAACCAGTTTAAGAAAGAATAAAGCAATGTGGTTGACCTAAATTATTTCCTAAAAGAAAATAGTAGTTCCTCAATCCAGTTATTAACGTTAAGTCTTAGAAATGGTTAAGCTTTGCATTACTGTTGGCTTTTTTTTTTTCTTTTTAATATGGAAATGGTTCAGAATTTTTTTTAAGAACTATGAAAGTTAAGAATTGAGGCAAACACACTTCCCATACTAGGACCCATGTCTTTGAAGTATAAAAGGGTGTCATGCAGTCACTGTAATTACTCATGCATTCATCTTCCGTTTATGCATCGTATCTGTATTTAGAGTATGTGATCTTTCATGGGTCAAAATATATAGAAAGAACAGTATGTTTGGTACTCAAAGAACTCAATCCCTTCTCCACTTATTTTCTGATAGCTTTTTCTCTAGTTCTTATGGGCTGGAAATAAGGGAGTCGTGCCCAATGCTCCAGAATTTTTCAAAGTCAACATCTCCTTAACAATAACAAAACCCTCTTCCAGTAATCTCTCTGCCTTCATTCAGCACAGAGTTTTGGATGCCTGGGCGCCAGCCTCACTCATTCTTTACAGAAAGAACTGCTGGTTTCTCTCAAGTGTGGACACACCACGCTGCACGTGAATGGTGACCCGGGCGGAGTGTTTCGCAGCTTCTTCCCTGTCTTCTGTTTCCTAATGGCCTGAGGCTGCTTTATTCCTCCTGCCTGGTCTTTGAAATATCCTGTGCCTTTTAAAGCAGATTAATTGGAAATTATCTAAATACCATGCAATAGCAGGAATCTAAACATTATGAAGGTACAAAGCCATAGCAGAGAAGACCTCATTACAAAGTTGATTTTTATACTGCTTTAAAAAAAAAAAAAAAAAAGCCTAACATATTTGAAACTGGATTTTGTTGCAACACAAAGTGCAGAAAAGTAATGTTCTCTTCCTGAGATAAGGAAGTGTTACCAAATATTACCATAAGGAAATGTTACAGATGATCTGTATTTTAATGAGTATATATTGCTATTTTTTTGAAACATAGTCTTGTTACAATGGTACTGAGTCCTTTTCCTCAAATTGACTAGTTAAGCATCAGCCTCACTAGAAGAATAGAGTGTAAGTATACCATGAGAATGAAACATTTCATTAAACATGTATTTTGCCTTGCTTTCAAACCTTTGCTTTCCTGGTGGAGGTTAAAGGGGAATGGGTGAGTGCCTTGTGACTGTCAGGAAGTCTGCATCTTATTAAATGTTTCGTTCTCTTAAATCACTTTAATTCTGTGTAAGCACACATATCTTTGGGTGTTGTCGTGGCAGTAAAAAGATGTTTTGAGTTTGTGTAGTAAGTTGTGCTTAAAATAGAAAATGAAGAAAAAGGTGTAAATGTTTGTGTTACCAGGTTTCTGTTTGCTAGATTCCATGTAAGGGCTAACTTGAAGTTTCCATATTGGCAAATTATTAGGTCAAGTCTCTGTCTCAGATCATGGACAAAAATAAATTCCAAGTAGCTTAAACTTAAAACTTAAACTTAAACTTAAAAAATTCTTTTTTAAAAGGCTTTTTTTTTTCTAAGGAGAATATTGGAATAGTTTTCTAAGAAATGCCTTTCTGAGTTAAAACTAGAAGCCATCAATGACAAAAATGGACAGATTTGACAATATTAAAAACTTAAATCCTGTAGACTGCAAAATACATAGTAGACAAAGGGTCACTATCCATATTACATAAAGACTCTGAAAAGTTAATATGAAAGAAACCCACAGCTTTAAAATGTTGGCTGAGGATATAAGGAGACATATACAGATGAAGAAAAGTAAATGATTTAAAAAAAAATACAAAAAAGATGCTTCTTTCTTTGGTGATCAGGAAAATGCAAATTTTAAAAATGAGATAGCATTTTTCATCTCTCCGGTGAGCAAGTTTAAGAGTTTGATAATATTAAGCTTTGTCAAGAGTATAGGAAAGTGGATACAATATACATCGTCAGCATGGTTGTATGAATTGGCTAAGCCATTTGGAGGGCAATTTGGCAATACCTATTCAAATTTAAAACTCTCATTCCCCTTGACCTAGGAATTCTGTTACTCTCCCTCCTCTAGGCTGTTTTTAGCAAGTGCATGAATAAACGTGTCCATGGATGTTCACTGCAGCATTGTTGGTAAAAGCAGACAAGGAACAGCCCAGTATCCATCAGTAAGGGAATAGTTTAAATAAATTGTGATACAGCTAAACAATAAATATAATGAAGATGTTTTTAAAAATTACACAGATCTACATATACAAATAAACTCCAGTAAAAAAGCAGAAACAATATGTAGAGCATAGTTGCATTTGGTTAAATTAAAAGCTGTGTGTGTGTGTATGAATGTTTTTACATATATAGTTTACAGTCTCGCGGTATAGGCATCAAACTGTTAACAGTGGTTACCACTGGGCAGTTACAGAGGTGTCTTTCATGTTTAATTCTGTGTACTTCTATATTCATGTTTACAAATGTATTAACATTTGTAATTTTTAATGAAACACTAAAGATAAATCCAACTTCGACAACTATTAACAGAGAATGTCTCCCCAGGCCTGGAATGGTGTTTATTTTATCTCAGACATCCCACATATGTTAACGAAGGGGCTGTGCTGTGAGGCATACTGTATTCTCTTGCTGAGGGGACAGCGGTGGTGTCTTCATTTTGTACCACGAGGTGCAGCAAGACACCTCAAATGGCATTCTACTGTATCATGTTTGTGAGGCTAACAATCGGTACCCAACAATTGGAAATGGACATGTAATAGTAGCAATTTTTTTATTTCATGAAGTTTGCAGTTGAGAAACAGAATCGTGAAAAATACGCAATAGAACATTCCTAGCAATCTCTCTTGGTTGAATAATCAGGAGTTCACCTACTTTTGTGGGCACAGTAATCATCGGCTTCTCAGATTTCTCAAACTTCTTTGAAAAGTAGCTGACTATACCTGTTAGATTTTAGAAGTCTAGTAACGTTTTCTGTTTTAATGTAGGCAGTCTTGGAGGGGGCTTTAAAAAATATTTTGCTGTTAAAAAAACTTGAGTATCAGCCCAATTTTCTCCAAAAATATTTTTTCATGATTAACAAAAATTAAAGTGGTATTTTATATATAGTCCCGTTCTAAATGTTGTTGATAATACAAAAAAATATAAGATAATTCTGCCATTCATATGTTTAAAATCTCTTTAGAAAAATAGGGAGAAACACATGAAAAGGCCATTGTGTGATGAAGTTCCCAGTGAATGCTCACTAACTGCTAGGAATGTAAAAGAGGAAAGAAATCAGAGTGAACTAAGGTGCTCAGGGAAGACTTCTGAATGGAAACATCTTAATTGAGTTTGACCTGGACAGCTAAGGCTTAGATACTTTGAAAATCTATGGCCTGTCTTCTGATCTGGAGGTCCCAATACCTGGAGGGTGAATAAGTCCAATTTGACATCCACAATGTATTGGAATAGCATAAGAGATTAGGGACTTCCCTGGCAGTCCAGAGGTTAAGACTCCACACTTCCAATGCAGGGGGCACAGATTCGATTCCTGGTCCGGGAACTAAGATCCCACATGCCACGTGGCCAGAAAAAAAAAGAAATTGGAACACCTCTGCTCACTGCCATTTTGTTGAAGTTTATCTTAAGAAAACAGGCTGATCATCTACTCAGCTGGTTTTAAATGGTGCAGGGCTGAGTGCATCAATCCTGCTCAGGGACCTTAAAAAAAAAACACAAAAAAACCCCACAGCCAATCCAGGGCTCATCCCCAGAGACTGTGGGAACTTTTCATCCATATTTAGGATTCAAAATCTTGTCCAGGTGGTTCTATCAGGGAGTCAGTTTAGGGAACCACTGATCTAACCTAATCTCTTTTCTGTCAGGACTAATCCCAAGTCATTCTGGAAAATATCCTCTTCTTAGAGATACCCAAAAAAGGAGACTTCTTTAGGGGCTGTCAGTCATCAACCAGTCAATTCATTCAGAAAGTTGTTTATCTTCTAATTTAGTGTTTCTTTTGTAGCAATTTAAACTCATTCTTTTTTCCTTTTCTTTTCTTGATGGAGAATTGTTTTTGGGATTTTTTTTGTTTTGTTTTTTTTCAGTGTAGTCAGTACCTTTTATTTCCTGCCTTTCTTAGATTTCCATAATCTTAACATCTGAGCCATTGCTGTGTTGAGGGATCAGCACATACCTGATTCCAGGGGTGGACCAAATCCAGCCCATGCCTGTTTTGTAATAAAGTTTTACTGGAACACATTCAGGCGTGTTCATTTACATATTGCTTACAGCTGCTTTTGTGCTACAGCTGCAGAGTTGAGTCGCTGCGAGAGTTAAGGAAAATTTTGCCGACCTCTAGATTAGCGCTTTAGAAAACAGTTTTAATATCCTCATCCAGGAGTTTAGGGGGAAACCTTTTATTTCCAAACTAGCAAATGTACGAAACATGTGCTTCTCCCCACATTCTGCAGCACATCCCAGGCAGCTGCACCGGTGGGTCTAAGTTGGTACACAGTTTAAACCTGTTTGCTGTCCATGCCCTTTGTCCTGCTTGTGAGGGGAGAGGGGATTTCTGTTACCCTTCTTTGTGACAAGGTCAGAGGCTTTAAAAATCTTACTGTCACCATGATGATGGCGGTCATGAAGCATATAAACATTGAGAAAAGAAATATGATATTATTGGGTTTCAGCCACGTGTACTTGAACCTGATCCGCTGTGTGCATTTGACTGTTGCATCAGTGCCCTACAGTATGCAGTGCATAATTATTAACAGTTCGTAGACTAGATCTGTAACATATTCCCAGACATTTAAGCAACATTTGGGGTTTGTGCTTCCCACGTTGATGTTTCATTAGAATGACCCCACATGCTTTGAGGTGTTGCTGTGGAGCTGATTAAATGAAATTGTATGAAGACCAGTATTGTTGGGCTTCCCTGGTGGTGCAGTGGTGAAGAATCCGCCTGCCAATGCAGGGGACATGGGTTCGAGCCCTGACCCGGGAAGATCCCACATGCTGCAGAGCAACTAAACCCGTGCGCCACAACTACTGAGCCCTGCGCTCTAGAGCCCGCGAGCCACAACTACCGAGCCTGCGTGCCACAACTACTGAAGCCTGCGGCGCCTAGAGCCCGTGCTCCGCAACAAGAGAAGCCACCACAATGAGAAGCCCACGCACCGCAATGGAGAGTAGCCCCCGCTCGCCGCAACTAGAGAAAGCCCACATGCAGCAACGAAGACCCAAAGCAGCCAAAAATAAATATTAATTAATTAATTTTTTTAAAAGACCAATATTGTTAATATCAAAATCCCCCTGACTTACAGCCACCGATAGACGAATCTACCCTATGTGTGTATAAGTCCACATTATAGCCAGCCACATTACAAAGAAGTCTGTGTGCTTGACTTTGCTTATTCTATCCTAATTTTATGTCCCGTTTTTCCACAATGGGATCGGCATTTTGAGTACAGCTTTTCAAATCCAGGAAGGAATGTTTCTCATTTTCATATGAGACCCCTTATGCTTTTTCTAAGTGGTTAATTTAATTTAATGTTAGGAGGGAATTTTTATTATAACCTCTGAACCTTAAAATTAAAATTTAATTACTCATTAAAATTAATGGATTCATATAAGAATAGATCAAACTAATTGAGATTATTGTTTGTTCAAGTTGACTGATGGATTTCCTTGGTTAAAAGTGAAATACTGATTTCACTATTGCCCTCAAGGATGGCAGAAACTCTTATTTGCAGGGATAAGGAGCTGATGTGGCACCCTCTCCCCTTCCTGAGTACCACTTTCAGTGGTGAAGCCTGCTTTCTGTCATATCAGGGGACAAGGCTGGGTGTGATTAACTAGGGTGTGAGCTAGACCTGCCCATAGGGTGGAACATTTCCTCAGGGCTTCAGATCCAATTCAAGATGTCAAGCAAAAGTCTGGTTAACCAGGTAAGACCCATGTCTCAAGGGAATGACAGTGGGTCACAGGACATAATTAAGTAAAGCAGCTGGCATTCAAGGAGGTCCAACTAGCTTAGACCAGTAGGAGTTTGATAGGTCGTGATCAGGGATCACATTCCAGCCCCTACAGGAAGATAGGAAGGCCAACCCCGAGGGCATAAGGTACTAGACAGGTTTCTAGAGCAGGGAACTCCCCATAGAGAACCAGAAATCTCTGGTTACCTAAAGTAAACAGGGTCAAATAGAGGCCAGGCTTTTAGAACAGGGCAAAAGAGAACTGCAGTAGAGTCAGAGCTGGACAACAGGAGAGATGGCTTTAGAAAATCTGTTATTAAGCACGTCTCGTATGCCAGGCAGTGTTCTAGATACTTATGATTCCTTACAACAACTATTATAAAACAGGTACTGGTATTATCCTTCATTGTACAGATGAAGAAACCAAGGCACCAAGAGATTACACTTTGCCCAAAGTCAACCAGCTAATAATATAGAAGTGGTGTTAAAACTGAGGCAGTCTAATTGCAGAGCCCTACTCTTAATCATGACACTTTGCAGTCTTTTTTTTTTTTTTTTTTTTTTTTTTTATTTAATTTAGGCTGCGTTGGGTCTTCATTACGGTGTGCGGGCTTCTGATTGCGGTGGCTTCTCTTGTTGCAGAGCACAGGCTGTAGGCGCGCGGGCTCACTAGTTGTGGCACGTGGGCTCAGTAGTTGTGGCTCACGGGCTCTAGAGCACAGGCTCAGCAGTTGTGGCGCAGGGGCTTAGTTGCTCCGCGGCATGTGAGATCTTCCCGGACCTGGGCTCGAACCCGTGCCCCTGCATTGGCAGGCGGATTCTTAACCACTGCACCACCAGGGAAGCCCCACTTTGCAGTCTTGAGGTGAAGCGATTGTGTCTGGCTCCAGCTCCTCACTCACTGCTGCCAGACCTCACCTTTGGTCCTGGGACGTGTGGAGGGGGCAGGAACTGGGCTCTTTAACCCGCTGAGAAGCTGGGGAGGCCCTGGCTCAGCCTGACCTAGAAACAGCTGTGTTTTCAGTGCAAAACAGCTATAAAGTTAAAATGCGTCATAATATCACCAATAAATATAAACAAGAGAGAAAAGGCGTCTAGCCATTTGAGTTCAGCAGAAAATAAGATCCAAGTGGGGAAAAAATGTCACCTTAAATCCTCATCTGGAGAAACAGTTCGGGCTGCCCAGAAAAAGGAAAGAAAGAAGAAAACAATGCGGGGCAGCTGAATGAGAAGTGGCGCACGTGCTCACATTGATACAAGTGTTAGCACCGGAACTGTAAAGCCAAAAATAGAACCTTTGGAAGCAGTGTTGCTATCTCGGGGAACTCCTTTTTGGAGAGTTCTCAGCTTTAAAAACTGCTTTTACCCATGACAATAGGGTTCCTAACGTAGAGAGAGCAGCAAGGAAGCTCTCCTATGGACTGAATATTTTATAAATAACATGCAGAATTAAGTAGAAAGTCCTGTATTCTACTTTCTCCACCCCTACCCCAGGCATTTTTTTTTTAATTCAAATAAGCTAATAAGCATTATACCATATTACTCTACACTGAATACAAACAGATGTTTGGTTCCATAGTTATTTGCTTTGGGGTTTTTGTGGGGTTTTTTTAACTGAATATTTGAACGGGTTAGAAAACTGGTATTTTTGCCACTTTTTCCAAAATCATTGTTAAGACCCTACATACTCATTTATGTGATTTCGAAAAAGCAGCATTAAGGTCCAATGTACTACCTCCTTAGGCAGTATATTATGCAATAAAAATAGGATAAGGTCTCTGACAGAACCTTATTTGACTTATTGTAATGAAAATAATTTTCTACTAGTGAATGTAATTGTCCTCAAATTGATCTCCTGTTGCTTATAAAATAGTGAGAGTAACTTCTAAAGATAAGTAGAATCATTCTGGTGATTTTGACTAATCCTTTTGGTCAGAATTAAAATAAAATGCCAACATTAAAAACACAGTTGTAATAAATCTCTGAAATTTTTTAACAGCAGAATCCTATATTCTCATGTGCATGTTTGTGAATATTAAAGTGAAATTTATACAAAAGAAAACTCTAGGACTTTAATAAAATTAATTGTTGCTGTAAATAATCATTTCCTTAATTTTCTCGTCATGTATCTGTGGAGCTTTTAAATGGCTAAACACAGCAGCCAGTTTTACTTGCTGTAGAAACCATCTAAGGCTCTATTTTTTATCTTGTCCCTATGCTGAATAAGTACTGCTTAGTTTAGAGATTTTTTTTAGAGTGCTAAATTCATATTGATTGCACCCTTTGCTTTGTTTTAAATAATAAACCTAAGTCAAATTATTTTTAACAATTACATGACTTCCTGAGTGATGAAGTCTGTCACATCACTTTCTAATTCAAAGTAGCTCTAAAAATTTAAACTGTAGGCCTTATTAGGATTCCTTATTGGTCTTAACTGCTATTACTAGGGGAAAAAGAAAAAGCTAAACAGGCACAAAAGACTAAGAACTTGAATTATAGCACCTACTGTTTCTTCAGAGTTAAAGTTTAGAGACCATTTTTCCAGACTCTTAGACTAAGAATAAAGTGAAGAAATGTCTGTGCCGTGTGTTAGTCTGACCGGGTCAGAGGCGGGGGCTTTGTTCTGGTAGAGTGTTTGGTGTCTTTAGGGGTTGATTTAGTTCCACTGAATTAAACTTTATGACTTTCCTGCAGGTGGATGAAAGCCAAACTGGAGAACCGGGTTGGCTTGGAGGAGAATTAAAAGGAAAGACAGGATGGTTCCCTGCAAACTACGCAGAGAAAATCCCAGAAAACGAGGTTCCTGCCCCAGTCAAACCAGTGACTGATGCTGCCTCCACCCCTGCACCCAAACTGGCTGTACGTGAGACCCCGACTCCTTCCGCGGTGACCTCTGCAGAGCCCTCCGCGACCCCCAACAACTGGGCCGACTTCAGCTCCACGTATGTGTAGGATGCTATTTCTGATGATTTTTGAAATCCCAGCTTAGTGATCTTTTAAGTGTTGTTATAGTCTTGGGTTGTACCTCTGAGTAATTTTCATGGCCACTTTCTCTGGTCTTCCGGCAAATGGTGGATTGCATTCTCTGACCTGGATTTAATTATATCATTGCTCAACAATGATTTGCCCTGGGATAAAGTAAAGCCTATGACCCTTGTTTCGTTCAATAATTTGTCTGTATCTTACATTCTTGTGGAAGAAATGGAGAAATACAGTTTCCTAATAATGTGCTTGACACCCCTGACAGCAAATATTTAGAGTCATTTCCTGCATGGAAATAGCACTTTTTTTTTTTTTTTTGCTGGACAGAAACAGAAATTGAATTTAGTCATGTGGTTTTGAATAAGATAGAAAGCTGTTTCCTGGGAAGCTTTTCTCTTTCATCAGTCCTGTACAAACGTACAGCAGAGCGAAGAGATGTGTACTCTTGGCCGCTGTTCGTGCTATGCCTTTGGTCATCAGGAAATGGCATTAAAAACAGTGTGTAAGGGCTTCCCTGGTGGCGCAGTGGTTGAGAATCTGCCTGCCAATGCAGGGGACATGGGTTCGAGCCCTGGTCTGGGAAGATCCCACATGCCACGGAGCAACTGGGCCCGTGAGCCACAATTACTGAGCCTGCGCGTCTGGAGCCTGTGCTCCGCAACAAGAGAGGCCGCGATGGTGGGAGGCCTGCGCACCGCGATGAAGAGTGGTCCCCACTTGCCGCAACTAGAGAAAGCCCTCGCACAGAAACGAAGACTCAACACAGTCATAAAAATAAATAAATAAATAAATAAAAGAACGTGAATTTCTAAAAAAAAAAAAAACAGTGTGTAAGCAGAGGTTTGAAAGGAGAGGTGAAGCCGCTATCCACGCTTCCAGTTATAGAACTGGTCTAGGTGTGCAGTAGTCTAAAAATATTTTATACTGGCATTCAAGTAAAAGGGACGTAATAAGTGTTTTGTTGTTGTTGTTTTGTTTTGTTTTTAAATTTATTTATTTATTTATTGTTGTGTTGGGTCTTCGTTTCTGTGCGAGGGCTTTCTCCAGTTGCGGCAAGCGGGGGCCACTCCTCATCGCGGTGCGCGGGCCTCTCACTATCGCAGCCTCTCTAGTTGCGGAGCACAGGCTCCAGACGTGCAGGCTCAGTAGTTGTGGCTCACGGGCCTAATTGCTCCGCGGCATGTGGGATCCTCCCAGACCAGGGCTCGAACCCGTGTCCCCTGCATTGGCAGGCAGATTCTCAACCACTGCGCCACCAGGGAAGCCCCAGAAGTGTTTTAAATTTGTTTTCAAGTCTGATCATCTTTCAGAAGAAACAAATTGAAGGCAAGGAGTCAGGGCATAATGCTGGAGAAAGATCAGGTGGAGGAAATAGAGGAGAGAGAGGTGAGTGATGACCAAGGGCAGGAGGAAGTGGAGGGAAGGATGTAAGGAATAGCAAGTTTTTCATACTTACAGTTTCACATAAATTGTTGAAAGTGCTAATAAAGAAGGCCCTCCCTATCTAATCTCTGCTAAAAAGTAGTCTTTTATTAGCGTGATTGAAACCAAGTTGAAATTCTCCTCTCGATTGTTTTTTTCTTAATTGAAGTATAGTTGATTTATAATATTGTGTTAGTTTCAGGTGTACAGCAAAGTGTTTCAGTTATATATCAGTAAGTCCCCTCATACGAACCTTCAAGTTGCGAACGTTCAAAGACACGAACGTGCATTCGCATGTCCAATCACGTAAGTCAGTTCACACGTCTGGCGTACATTGTCACATGGTTGTTCTTTTGTGTACTTTATGGTACTGTGTAGAGTACAGTAGTACAGTATCTTTATTTCAAGCCCAAGATGTCGGGAAGCAAGCATTAAAGCAGCAGTAATGTAGCTGGTACTGTACTGTACTTTTCAAGGTATTATATTGTAAGATTAAAAATGTTTTCTTTATTTTTGTGTTTGTTTTTTATGTATTATTTGTGTGAAAAGTATTATAAACCTATTACAGTACAGTACTATATAGCCGATTATGTTAGTTGGGTACCTAGGCTAACTTTGTTGGACTTATGAACAGATTGGACTTTCGAATGAGCTCTCGGAACAGGACTCGTTCGTATGTAGGGGACTTACTGTATATATTTTTTCAGATTCTTTTCCATTATAGGTTATTACATGACATTAAATATAGTTCCCTGTGCTATACAGTAAATCCTTGTTGCTTATCTATTTTGTGTATAGTAGTTTGTATTCCCTGTCTTGATTTTGATTGAAAAGTTCTGACTTTGGAAACTAAAGCTTGCACTAAAATAGAAGACAAGCGCTGTGTTTTCCAGGATTTTGTTCTGCTGTGGATCCAGTCAGTGTTACTCTCTTGCTCAATAAATGTGTGGTCTGCAGCTCTCCTGCTATAATTCCAGGCTTCTTATTTTCCAAACCCTGAATCAGGATGTGCCATCTATCAAAGGAAATATTTTAATGTTCAAATTTGTTTATGTCTTATAAAGATTTTTAAAAAGTCAATTGAATTTAAATCTGCACTGACACAGATGTGTTTATTTAAAATTATAAAGTCGCAAAATTAAAACCATCCCCGATATCAGGACAACAGGTTGCTCTAAGGATACCACTGGTAGTTACCATGGTATCCGAGCACATGGCCTGGTGCTTGCTGTGTGATGATGGGACAGAGAGATGGTATTACTAAGCACCAGCTGCTGGGCTGGCATGTTTTCACATGTGGTGCGAGACTTCTTCTTTGCTTATTTAGCATTGTCTTTACAAATGAAGATAATGATCACGTGAGGATGTTTCTCTGGGGCTTTCTCGTTACAAAGTATTTCTCTATGTGGTATTTCATGTGACCCTCACAACTAACCAGAGTGGCACAATATTGTTCCCATTTTATCAACGAGGAAATCAAGATTCAGAGAAACTACTAGAATTTGCCTGAGACCCATCGCTAGTGTGTGACGGTCAGAGCCAAACCCAAGTCCAGTGCTCTTTCCCCCTCCTTGTTCTTAAACAAGCCCCATGCACATCCTGGGTGTATGTTTATGGCGGGAGAAACGCCGGTGCATCGGGAAGTCCTTGCCACTCACGGTGGCGTGCTTCGCCTTCCAGGTGGCCCACCAGCACGAATGAGAAACCAGAAACCGACAATTGGGATGCGTGGGCAGCCCAGCCCTCCCTCACCGTTCCGAGCGCCGGGCAGTTGAGACAGAGATCAGCCTTCACTCCAGCCACAGCCACGGGCTCCTCTCCATCTCCTGTTTTAGGCCAGGTAACAGCATCGATGGGAGCAGGAGGGCCTCGAGTGCCTGTGTGGGGCGGACAGATTCAGCCAGTGCTTGTTGTCAATGTCATTTAGGAGTAAGCCTCATTATATGCATCTGGGTCGGCTGGCAGGGCGGGATCCAGTTCACATTTTCCCAGTAGAGGGAATAGTGACAGTTCAGAGGATGGCGTTCAGACATTTGAACTCCATCTTGAACAGTGGGTAAGAGCTTATTAGGAAACGGAGAGGGCTGGCATGTCAGACAGAAAATACTGTGAGGGTATCACATCATTTTTAATCAGCTATACTCCAGTATGAAATAAAAAGTTAAAAAGAAAATAATGTGAGGAGAGGCTTTAGGTAGGAGGTCAGAGAGTGTTTCGGGAAAGTCATGGGTCAGTCCATTTGGCTAGACCATTGAATATTTATCAAAAAAGATAGACCGATTACAGATTAATGGGAAGCTCTTAAATGCCTTGCTAAGAAAGTAATTTCAGAAAGGGTAATAAATAAAGGAATTTATTCCTTTATTTATTTAATAAATAAAGGAATGGAATTTTTATAAATAGTCAAACCAAACAGCGAAATTGCCCGTCTGGCAGGCATTTGGGGGTCAGGGACAGTTTCTGCTCGGGGAACAACCAGAGTGAACACAGGCTCCGGGCAGATTCAAGTGGAGGGTGGTGTGTGCAGGAAGATTCGAGTCGGGGACACGGGGGCACTGACAACAGTTGAAGAGGGTGGAGCCCCAATGCCTGTGGGAGCAAAAAGGAAAGGAAAGGTCTGGGACTGAGAAAAAGATTTGACTTTACAGGGGAACAAGGAAGGCAGAAAGAGAAATTGATTTTTAGCGAGAAGAAGTTGGGTTTTAGACGTGTTAATTTTAAGGTGAGAGGGGGACAGCCAGGTCATTCTGTCTGGCCGGAATTGGGACATAGATCAGATCTCAGGAAATGAGTGAGCTCTTCAAAGGAGAGAGAGTGCACGAAGATGGAAATTGCACAGAGCGTGTGTCTCCTCTGACCTGGGAGTACGGCAGCTCCTGAGAGGAGCTGCCCCTTTTCTTTGCATCTGTCCCAGCTCAGCAGGCGGCACAAGTGTCATGCTCAGCCGTGGTGACTCTGGTGGAGGAGGGCTCAGGACCAGGAGAATGAGGGGAAGTTGAAGGCTGTTTCCAGAAAGCGGGGGTGGTGGTGCTCATATTATTAAAGGCGGTGGTCTGGGCAAAGAGGCAAGTAGAACCTATCTGTGATCTGGGAAAGAGCAGGATAAACCAGATCGTAGAGGGATACAGAGGAAATGTTTGGTGGGAAAGTGGAAAGATCTGGTGAAAGGACAGAGAAGGAGCAGAGAAGAAGGAGGACAGGACGCAGCCACGTGGCCAGTGGAGAAAGGGACTGAAAAGTTGAGCACCAGAGAATCTAAGTGGAAGCAGCATTAAAAGCACAGAAAAGAAGACAGGCTTCTTTTTCTTCTGGGAGAGGAAGGGTGAAGAGAGGTTGGAGAAAGAGGGAAAGGAGTTCAGGTTGTGCTCTGGGCAGCTTTTTCAGGAGGGGCCCCCGAGGGCCTGCGGAGCATGCATGAAAGGAATTGAGTAAAGAAGGATGAAGCCTGACGTGGCTGAATGTGTGTAACTGGTCATCACACATTATCTTGGTTTTCTCCAGCAATACTGCACAGTTTGGGACTAGAAATAATAACAGTAACATAAGCCACCCCTGTTAAGATTATCACTCTCATAGCTGCTCCAAGGATACATCCTGTTACACTTTCTTAACCACCTTTTGAAGAAAGTGTCTCTGTTTTAGAGATGTGGAAACTGAGGCCTGGAGAGATTAAACAGTTGTCCAAGGTCACACAATTAGTAAGTGACAGACTTGGGATTCAAACCCAGAGTCCGTGTTCTGCCTGATTCCACGCTGGTTATTCAGGTATCTCCACGTGGAAAGATGGACAGGGCAGGTGCAGCAAAGATTTCTCGGGGTGAGAGGTTATGAAATACTGGAGCCCAGGTGAAATGGCAGAGACTAAACGGAAGTGATGGAGAGGATTAGGCAACACAGAAGCGCTGAGATCCACGGCTCCGGTGTGAGGCGCCCTGCAAGCGCGAGGTGGGGACACGGCGGGCAGAGACTCTGTGGTCCTGGGGGGCGTTTGGAATCCAGAGACCCCTCCTCAGTTCTGAAGACTGGGCGGAGTGTACAGTCGAGATGTAAGGAAATAGGGATGTCATAGGTCTAAGAAGGCGAGAACCCACGGAGACCAACATGGAAGCCGAAACTCTTCGACCTGTCATAAATTCTCCACTTGTCAGACATAATCACAGTTAAATGTCATTATGAAAATATCTTCTACAGGCAAGTCCAAGTTGGTTCTGAATGAACTGTCATTGGGCATTATCCCTTGTTCTTGTCCATTTACGTATATAATCGAAAGTTGACGTTGTTGTATTTTATAGTATTGTTTTAAGATACTGTAACTGTTTTATGTTACAGTCTTAAAAAAGATAATAAATGCCTCACCCTGCCTTTCCAGCCTCATCTCCTACGCCACCCCTCCATGAGACTAGGCCACACGCACCCCCAGATTGCGCTTCTCCTCCTGGACACTGCGGGACAGCATCTCGCGGCCGTGCCCTCCGCCTGGAGTGCCCTTCCTCCAAAGCCCTAGCTATCAAAATCCTTCTGGTCCTTCAAGGCCTAGCTCAAACGCTGCCTCCTCTGTGAAACTCCCCCTGTTGCCCTCAGGCAGCATTAATCCCTCTTTTCTCTCTGTTCCCGCAGTGAATAGTTGGAACCTCTTAGCGTATTTCATTCTGCCGGGTGGTAGGCATAGTTGTTTGTATCTCTTTCTTCCTCATGAATTATGAGTTCCTTGGTAATAATATCATACTGCCCATTTTTATAGTGCTTTCTGGTTAATAAAGTGTTTTAAGCTAAATTATTTTGGGGAGGCAGAGATGGCATTTTATTCATCTTTGTATATGGTTTGCATATAGATGTATTTATAGTAAATGGGGATTACAGTGGATTTATGCTTGCCAAACCCCTGTTCCTCTAAAAAGGAACTGAAACAAGCCCAATCCAATGCAAGGTGTATTTCCCTGTGTCCACCTAAACTAAGACATCAGTTAATTACCTTTTGAGATTTCATAAGGTTTCTGCTCTGGTATTAATCCCCCACTAAACACCCAAATCCGATTGGAAATTGGCAGGAGTGGGAGTGCCCTGGGCAACTTGAGACTTAAAATAGAACCCAAACAGAAAAGGCACACAGCCAGGTGCAACAGACTAAACACGACCTCCTGGCTTGTTTAAATGGAGAATTCTAGATGGCCCGACCACGGCTTTGTGAATAGGCTAGCAGATTTTCACCTCCACTTTTGGAGATAAACAGTTACTGCGAACAATGGTGCGTGTGGCACCAGTGCTGTGCTGAGGCAGGGTCCTCCGTGGCTGCGCGTGTGCCTGCTTGTGCCCATCGCGGGGGAGGAGCCAGTGTTCACGTCACCTGAACGGATAACAAGTCACAGAGTGATGAGAGGTCCTTTATGTTCTTCCACACAAGGGCGAAAAGGTGGAGGGGCTACAGGCACAAGCCCTGTATCCTTGGAGAGCCAAAAAAGACAACCATTTAAATTTTAACAAAAATGATGTCATCACCGTCCTGGAGCAGCAAGACATGTGGTGGTTTGGAGAAGTTCAAGGCCAGAAGGGTTGGTTCCCCAAGTCCTACGTGAAGCTCATTTCAGGGCCCATAAGGAAATCTACGAGGTATGTTTGTATTTATCTGCTTCTATTGGATGAAAACCATGTCAGGCATGAAATTATTGTTTGCACTAGTTACGATTCATAGATAGGAGTTGCAGGATTATTTTGTCTTTAAACTGGATCTTTTAACTGCAAAAATTAGGGTACGTGGCAACAGGGGAGAGCCTCTTACAGATAAATGGTCATTTTTTTCCCTTGCTCATAGAAGCCTGTATATCCTGTTTTTCATTGAATTATGCATGAGGGAATTCTACTCTGAGACCTGGAACATTCTTGGGGATTTGTTGGAGATTATGCCCCTCTTCATGCTTAGTATCCAATACTGTTCCAGACATACAGGACTACTTAGAGGCCCAAAGCATTTGGGAAAATTTATGGAAGAATGAATTATCTTTTTCATTAGGATACTTATAGCATGGAACCTTGACATAAAGGTTGTTGTTTAATTGTTCTAACCGTGTAGATGGTCAAAACAAATTATGAGCTTCAAGAAGAGATGAAGAGCAAAAATATTGAATGAGCATCTGTCAGTCATGCTTTGAAATAGACCAGTACATTAGCTGTGTATCCAGCAAAGCAAAGTGCTGGCAAACAAGGATGTGAGCTTAGAATCAGGCCTCTGTGGCCCCTTGTGATGTGTTTTGACTTAGCTGAGTGCATCTATTTCAGCTGTAGATGATCAATGCTTTAAATGTTAAACAGTTTTTAAAAAGAAAAATCAGTGTCATTTGTACTGTTTTCTTTGAGGGTGAAAATTAAAATACTTTCCCCCCCTCTTCCAGCATGGATTCTGGTTCTTCAGAAAGTCCTGCTAGTCTAAAGAGAGTAGCTTCCCCAGCAGCCAAGCCGGCCGTGTCAGGAGAAGGTGAGAACCTGACTCAGATCATGTTCTTTAGAAGGTGGAGGGAATCGTGTAATACAGTGAATGTTGGAAATGAAGTTGGATTTCATGTTTAAATAGTTTACATTAATTTACGTTCATTATATTAAACTCTAAGGTAAAATGAGGTTTAGCTCTTTACAAAGTCATAGTACTTTATGGAGACTTTCAAAATACTATCAGATACATTGATCATAAAAACTGAATTTTCTATTTATGTTTGATTATGAGCCCTTTGACTCTTGAAAGAGGCCCGTCAGAGTCACTAAGGACCAAGTTCTCTGAGCATCTCTACAGCTAATTTGTGGTGGTTGCTATTTTTCTGACTTTATACAGATAAGTATTTTGGTTTAAAGCCATAACTATACAGTTCAGTAAAACTGTCACAGTAACATCAGTGCCATTTGTACCCCAAATGAAACAGAAGTTTCATTTCTGTGTTCCATGTAAATAACTACACCAGATTATTTAGGCCTAAAAATTGTATTTTGAGTGTTTATTACACAAATAATTAATTGCTTTATTTCCTCTTCTTCATGACATAATCTTTTCGATTATATATGCCAATATATGGTATAGGTTTAAAAATGAACAAAACCTACATAATTCAGGCTTTAATGGTAAAAATCTCATGTCTTTTCTTCATTTGGTCCATGAGCGCTACCCAAGTTAGACAGGCTTTCCATGTTGAAGTATGAACAGTGTTTGTAGCTAACAGATGTCTACACGACTGTATAGTAGATTTTCATAGGTTCCTTGAATTAATTCCATGAGGGTGGAATCTTTCATTCAGTTTGTTTGCCATTATGAGACTTACATTCCTTAGAAACTTTGCCTTATGAAAAATAGAATTGTTAAAGCAATTGTTTCAATGGAGACAGCAAGGGTTAAAATTTAATGGTATTTCAGATAGTAACAAAGTTACTTGTTCAAGAGGAATTTCAGAAGTAAAAAATTTTTTTAGTTTATAGGTATAGCTGTAAAACTTCATCATCACTGAACAAATCCAGTATTTTATTGTATCCAGTTTTTGCCATTACCACCAAAACTATCGTTAGGATAGTTCTCTTCATACATTCTTGTCATCTTAATGACTTTTTTTATCCACTGTTAGGAGAACAGGCAAAAAGGTCTTTTAAACACAGCACATGTAGTCAGTATTATGTCAGGCAAATTATGTGTGCCTCCTGTCCCCCCAAATTCAGTGTGTTATATCCATTCAGTCTCACTGGAGCACCAGAGTTTGTATCCTGGCTCTCTCACCTAGTGACCATTTAATTTTAGTCATGCCTTAACTCCCTTATCTGTAAAATTGGCATAATAATCACCACTTGAGGTAGGAAATGATTACAAGGCTTATGAGATAATAGTGTAAGCTTTTGGAATAAAGGCCAGTAAATGTCTGCTACTTTTATTTCCTTTTTGCTTCATTTCCTGGATTTATTGATAGTCACTTAAAGCAGTGAGCTTTCTCATCCAACAGCTGGGTTTTTTTGTTTTTGTTTTTCTGTTTTTAGCATCTTTATTGGAGTATAATTGCTTTACGATGGTGTGTTAGTTTCCAACAGCTGGGTTGATGAATGTTGATTTGTTTTGAAACATTGTACAGAGACCTCTACACTTCAGACCTCAATAAGTAGGTCACAGATGAACCACACACATCCTTAAAGTTGGGCAACAGAAGAGAGTTAAATTCTAACCTCGGTTGGCATTTATTACATCCATTTTGAAATGATTTAGGTATTAGAAATTTGAGGAGAGATTGCTGGCTTTCTGGAGGGGTGTGGGAGGACACTGACATCTGAAATTCTGAGAAAAGGTACTTAAATATATTAATGGACCAGTTATCAATACTGTATTAAATGTAATCAGATTTTACGTAAACCAGAAACCAGATTAAATAGATGGTCAATTTGGGTAGCTCTTAAAATATGGGCTTGGGAATGGCCAGTGCCCTGTGTTACACGTCTGGTGAAGAGGGTCTAAGTGGTGAGGAGCCCCCGCATAGCGGTCCTCATGTCTCCCTGTTTTCATTGAATCAGAAGGTCCTCGCAGATGCCTGCGTGCACACAGCGCAAGTAAAGCCACAGTCTTTCCCGTCTCCTTGGTATCTTCTGCTGCAGTGTGAAGTTCAGCTAGAGTTCACGCTTCTGAAGTTTCTTAAGCATTTCGAAAGTGACTTCAAACTTTGGATCCATTTTAAGAAAGTGACTTTTAAGTGCAGGAATCACTGGGAAAAGTATTGATTGCCAAGGATCCAATCTTAAATGGCCAAACATGAGCTAAGGAACAAGTAACGGAACAAAATGAAAAGGGAAGGGTCAGAATATTGAGAAATCAGAAAAAGGAATATATTAATGAAAAAACAATGTCTTTATTCAAGCTGCCAAACTTTGATTTCCTTGTGTGGGAAATCATTTTTCCAGTTTTAACTGTGGAGGTGTGTGTCACCAGTGCTGGAGGGCTAAAGACAGAGAGGCTTCTGTTCTGCCTTGTACGTTTGGATGACCTTGTATCTCGGGGTCTGCTGGCCTCAGCCTGCAGGTCAGCACAGCGAGGCTGAAGTGGCCCCTTGGAGAGCTGCCGACATTAGCATAAGCATTAGGAGGATTTGTGTTTTTTGGTGTCTGTTTTAGCTTTCATTAGTGCCTCCTGCAGAGGCTCTTATAATTAGACAGTGGAGTCCTCCATACTAAATTAATTGACATTAAGCTCTGCATTTAAGGATTATCATATGAAATTTTAGCAAGAAACACTCCATCCATCATCCATCATAAAACGAACTTTTCGGGTAAATGGTGTTTTGTTGTGTTTTTTTGTTTTGTTTTGTTTTGTCATTTTTTTTGGGGGGGGGTTGCTTTTTGCTTTTTGAAAAATACACAAAGGCCTAGGATAAAATGGACAAAAAGTGGAAATAAGAAACGTATGTTCATCTTTCCAGAAATCTTTTATTCTCTACCTAGTGTAGTGTCTAGAATTTCGTGTCAAATGATCTTTCTGAGAGTGTGACTTGGTTTCTAAGCCTTAGTAAAGTCAGCTGTTTATAATTCAAAAGAAAAACTTCCTCTGGAATGCACATCCTTCACATTCAAGACAGTAAAGAACATTAATTCTTGTCCTTTACGACTAAATTACATGAATAATCAAATGTAAGAAACTGTGATTTGTCTTTTCCACTTGTTCAGAAAGGCGTGATTATTTTCTGGGATTGGGTAGACACTACTTTTATCAGCAGTCCACTCTACCTGTTTATACTTGAATGACAAGAAGATGTCCGTTTTTAACTAAAGAATATATATTTTAAATTTTGTGTTCTAACAGCTTCCTGCCATCTGTGTATATGGCACAATAGGACTTAAATTTTCACCGAGGCACTTGAATAATGAAAAATGTGTCTTATTTAATTGACATAAAGGATATACCACGTCTAAAAGGTTTCTAAAATGGTGACTTGGTACCTTCAAAAGTGAATTACAGATATTTGATGAGCTCACCAAGGAGCCTGCATGTCAGTGCATCTAACCCACTGCTCAGCATGACCTAGGTACTCAGTAAATGTTAGCTAAAAGTGAACGTGAAAACCATTTTCATGTAAAAAGAAACCATGGCGTTAAATCGGAGATCACTCTCAGTACTGGTGTTGGTGGACATGCAGTTGGGATTTTTTTTTTGTTCCTGGTCCAGGGTCTTCGCAGGAATTGTCTCCCCGGCTGCAGTTATTGAATTTTTATGTGCAGTCGGGGAATTTGGAGCCCAGGGGGTTCTGCAACTCTGCATTTTATCAGTGACTAGCCTTTCTCTTGAATGGACCTTATCCTAATAATTTCCTTATTCATAAACTTGCTTTTGCAAAGTTGTCTGGGATTTCTGTAAACAATCAAGCTCTCTCCGTATCTCAATATTTCTCCCCACCAGAATTTATTGCCATGTACACTTACGAGAGTTCTGAGCAAGGCGATTTAACCTTTCAGCAAGGGGATGTGATTTTGGTTACCAAGAAAGATGGTGACTGGTGGACGGGAACAGTGGGCGACAAGTCCGGAGTCTTCCCTTCTAACTATGTGAGGCTTAAAGATTCAGAGGTAAACCCACATTAACTGTTTCCTCTCCCTTTCTGTGCAGCGATTCTCTTTTCAGGGAGTCATGATGTTTGCCGGTGGAACATCATTGTTGGGTTTTGCTAAGTTCTGGAACGTGACAGCAAATACAGTGTGACCTGTAATTGTTTGAAATTGTCTATTGGTGCCGCAGGGTCAGCCTTGGCTTCCCAGAAGCAGAAGAACCCCCCGGGGCTCAGTGGAGGCTGATCGTAATGAGGCTGGTCTGCGTCAGCTGGGATAATACTCAGGATTCATCTCTATTCCTGAATGTAATTGACTTAGGATTCGGAGTAAATATTCTAGATTAAGTCTTCAGGGTCACTGATTTGAGAAACCCCAAGAAAGATACACAGCAATATCTTGCCCATGTAAACAAAAGTATTTTGGTGATACTGGCCCCAGAATATTGGGCAGTAGAGAGTTTTTAGAATTTGTATTTTTGCCTACACAGTAGGAAGACACAAGATCTAAGAAATTGGTACACTTTGGCTAGAACTTAGTATCTCCGTTGATCAGAGACTGAATTTATTTTAAATGCTGTTATCCTTACCAATTGGAAGTGGCTCCCCATTGTTGTTAATGGGTCCCTAAAAATTCAGTTGCATGAAGTGGCCTTGAGATAGCACAAGATTAATGAAATGGTGGTGTGGGCCTACTAGAGTATGGGAGCCCATCTCGTAGTGGCCAATTTCAAGTTAGTGGGAATTTCAGGTTATAGATGTAGTCATTTAACAGACCCATAGCTGCTTGGGGAGCGAAGCTGGGCCTGGTGATAAGCTATGGTAGTTATGATAGTTCTACCAGGTCAGCCTTCTCACCTTCCCTGCAGTTCCTAGGAATAGTTTTATTTGCTGGTTGTTTTTTTTTTTTTTTTTTTTTTTTAAAGAATGTCATTGTTGTTTTGGGGTTTTTTTGTTTGTTTTCCCTTGCTTTGGTCTTGAGAGCAGCTTGCTGAAATTCCCCTGGAGGGATTTGCATAAGTGTTTTACCCTTGGAGAATTTGGCAGAAGCTGGAAAGAAAGTACTTCTTTTCTGTAGGACAGTCGTTGTATTGTCCTCTGCAGACCTGGAGAGGGAAAATTCAACTCTTCTCCAGGCCAGCCAGTTATATCCAATAAGAACCATGGAGATATTTCAGGGGAGTAGAGGGAAAACATTAAAAACTAAACTGGATTTCTGCTCCCATGCACAAAACCTCTTAAAATGGCTTTACCTTTGGGATCAGTTAAACACAAAAGCCATTACTAGTATTATATTTTAATAAATTAGAGTTTTCTACCAAAAACCATCCAAAGTCAGTAAGTTTCAAAAAATGCACTGTGACATTTTCTAAAGGTAAGTTGAGTTGTAAAGTGCTTTCTTAACCACAGTCTTAAATACCAGCCACAGAAGAACGTTATAACAGTGCTAAAGATTTTAGACAAACATTTAGCAACGTTATTTCATAATAATGAAAAAATCAAAAAAGGCAGCTCTTTCATCCTACTTGGACATAGACTTCAATATTATAAGGCCATATCCCGCCAAACTTAAAAACCAGACCCAGCTTCAGATACCAAAATTGACCCATGGACAAGGGGGAGGTTGTCCTAAACCTGCTTCCCTTCTCTACATGAGCAGGGCTGGAGCACGTAGCCTGGATCAACTTTTCTGCTGCATTCTTAAGAAGCGCCAGGATGGAACCTGGCCATCTGACTCTGTCTCAGCTTAAGTGCTGGCTGTGGTGTTTAAAAGGGAGCACATTGAAGCTGCTTGAATTCTATCACTGGGTTGCTAATTGCTTTGTTCTTTTTATGGACTAGAGAGAGTATATTTAAGCCTGTACTGGGAAAGTAACTGGTCATTTGGAATCTTGTATCATTAGTGTTCCTTCATTTGGATATGCAGCCTATAAAAATTGCAAGGAAGATGAGTATTGTATAACTTCGTTAATACAGAAAGCATAATCAGAGTAAACATTTTAATTCAAACTTTCCCTGCCAAATGGTTATTGAATTTCAGTATAAATATAGGTAGGGACAATGATAAGTTGTGTTCCTGGTAGATAATTACATATTTTTATTCTTAAAGTTACTCCCATTTAGTTAATTAAGCCTTTTGTTTTGTTCTGTTTTAATTGGAATACTTAATTTACTGGAAGATAGGGACACAAGAGTGAAAATTAATCTGGAGTAAAGCACTTTGCAACGACAGATTACGGCCTGGCCCCTGTCCCAACTGAGTCTCTGCTGGCTTGGCTTGCTCAGCTGGTTTAAAATTCCATGAGTATCTATGAAGGAATTCAACCCCAGAGCACTTTTGGAACACTTAGTAGTTGGGAAAAAAAATGGTCTGCTTCTATGAGCTGTGTGTCCAGCATTACAAGAGAAATTTCAGTGTTTAAACAGTGTAAGGTTTGGGTGGAAAGGACATACAGGAGAGTGGCTGCCTCTTTGGATAATGGGATGCGGGAAGGGGTGTTTGAATTGCCACTGTACTGTTTTCCTTCTTTAAAAAAAAAGAAAGCCCTAAAGCAAATGTACCAAAATATTAATATTTCCATGTATTGTTAATATTAATATTAATTTAATTAAAATATTAATATTAATAATATTAATATTTTCACGTATTTAGTCTCTAGTATATGGAGACATAATAGACATCCATTGCACTCATGGATGTCTATTATAGTCTCTGTACTTTTTTTATGTGTGAAGTATTTAATCATTAACCATTTGGACATCAAGCATGAGCTTAGTGTTTAGGCTGTAGACTATAACAGTCTTCCTGGTGGGGCAGCCCCTGTTTCACCTGACCCAGGGACTGGATGGGCCCATGTTACACACAGTCAATACCTGAGCCCTCTGGGGTCCTACAATGCCACTTACTTTGCTAATTTTTCTCTTAAGAAGAGAGTTAAAGCTACACGCTTTTAAAGTACTTATTTCGCCCCATGTTTTCCTTGATACAGATCGTAATGTCAGGAGATACAATGCTACTATGTTTCCCCAGAATGAAAAGGGGAATTTAGGGGCTCACACGGGCTTGTGTCATCATTAATCGTTTTTTAAGTTGCTTGACCAAAACTCTTCAGTATGCAAATGAGACCTTCTGCTCTGTTTTAAGGGCTCTGGAACTGCTGGGAAAACAGGGAGTTTAGGAAAAAAACCTGGTAAGTGACAAACCCTGATGCTTATTTTTCAATATTTTAAATGTAATTGATAGTTGCTCCCAGTCTTTGTTTATTGGGGCCAGAAGCCTTAAAAATGAAAAGAGAAGAAAAGACAAAAGAATCTGTCCGAAGAGTGGTTGGAGCAGATCCTTTCCTTGGAATCCATTAATAACGTATTTATAGATGGTTATGAAATATGGCTGTTGCCTCACACATGGAGAGTAGGGACATTACCAGACAGAATGTTCTCTTGGAATGTGAAGAAATAATTCAGGCAAGATGGTGGGGAGTTGTCATGCATGAACCTGTAGGATTTGGGGTCAGCAGCTGCTTAGTCCTCCTCTCGTTAGGTTCAGGAAGCCCTTGTTCATTTCCTGGAAGCATATTCAGGCCCAGGACATAAATAATGGAGGAGATGAGAGAGCAACACGTATTATCAGAGTGCAGGTCCTATTAATTTAGAAGCCATTGGGTGGTTTTCCTCAGGTACACGGTGAAGGTACAAAAATTATAGTCATCCCTCCGAACTCAAAGTGTTTTAGTTTATTTAAACAAAATCACATATTCTCTAAATAGAAGCCTGAAAGAAAGAAGAAAGAAGCAGATGTGAAATCATATGGTTGTATGGCCTGTCTTCCTCTCTAGGTCATTTGAGCTTTTTTGCTATTACAGCCTTAAGAAATTACAGGTTGAAAGAGTCACCGCAGTGCCGACAGGGATGTGTGTATCTGTGTCTGGTTCTCAGCTCCAAATGCGCTTACCTGGCAAGGAAAGGTGGGTTTTTAGGTAGTTGTAGGATTTTAGTCTGACTCAGATATTGGACCACCCCGGTCAAATCTCTGTTTTAACCAGGAGTATGCTACATTTTGAATTGTCATTCCAAAGGGTCCAGAGGGGCTTAACTTTGCACTGAAACCAGCGAGCTGCTCAAAAAAGCTGGAAAAGACAGAAAAGAGTGTCAGGGCAGGTCACTGGCTACGCAGGCCAGGTCCTTTGAGGAGTAGGAACATCAGGGGCCAAATAGGACACTAATTTGGATCTTTTCCAAATGGAAAACTTGTGGCGTCTAGAGCTAGTCCTTGGCATGTTGGGGGAGAATTCTCATCCCCAGCACAGATTTCCCAGCTTGAGCTCTCAGTGGAGCCCACGTATGTGTAAGCTGGGCTCTTTCTCGCTTCCCCTGAGCTCTGGGATGCATCTGTCAGGGCCAGCCCGCACCGGGACGGCCTGGCACTCCTAGCATGGTGGCCACTTATTACAGAACAGGGTCCTAGGGGGCTAATGTGCCTTCAGGGAAGCAGGAGCATGGGCCTTTCACCTCTTTCCTTCTGTCTGTCTGTCTGTCTTTACTTCATTCCTTCTTTCTTCATCTCTTTCTTTCAAGAACAGTTATGATGGGGAGAGAGTGGAGAGGAATAGAACAGTCTGTTCTGTCTTGCTTCTAGAAGTTCACAAGGCCGTCGCTGCGGATACGCCAGAATTCAGTCGGAGGAGGATTTTTTTCCTTTCGTAGTCGACCTCCTGTGCCAGGAGAAATGTACTTTTCAGAGCCTGGTCTGTGGTACTGCTGGAATTTTTCCCATGAGACTGTTCACATTCAGGAAAAGTACAGAACTGTTTACATTTTTTTTTTCTGTGCTGAATTGTTGTTTTGCATAAAATCCCTCCTCTTGACTGCAGGATCGTCCTCTAACTTGAAATAAAAAGAAGTAAACTTACATTGATGTGATTCCTACCTGATATTCAGGGATCACCCTCAAAATGTGAGCCTCAAAGAAAATGGTCTTGTGGGTAGAAGAGAGAGTCTAAAGAAAGTCGTAACATAGAAAGAAATTAGCTAGTGCATGCTCCTGGTGGTTTCTGAAGAAAACAGATTTCTCTTTCTACTGTACTTGGCAGGTGGAAAAGGTTCACTTGAGTTCCTTGATTCGCTCAACCATCCTTGACTGGACCATGTGCTAATAATAATCAGCACTGTGTGAGGGCAGAGGGCAGTTGGGGATGAATGAGGCCCAGCTGCTGGCATCGGGGTGTTCTTGGGAATTGGGGCAGTGGAGGTAGGGTGCGGAGTTGGGGGAGAGTGGGGAGGTTGTGGAGGCAAGTTGGTATGTTCTGAGAGATGAGGGGGTCCTCGAGCAGACCGGGCACAACCGGAAGACAAGCCCAGCTCCTGAATACTGCATTTGCCGTGTGGTCAAAGAAGGGCCACTGAGCCTTCTTCATTTAGTAGAAAACCGGCCCCGTACACCGGCTTTGACGATGTTGACCCGTGAACCTGGGAGGTGGCTGTGTCTTCTTAAGCTCTCCTTTTCCTGACTCTAATGGTGCGCTGCCATGTTTGGTCTTGTTTTCCAGAAATTGCCCAGGTTATTGCCTCCTACACTGCTACCGGTCCCGAGCAGCTCACCCTGGCCCCTGGTCAGCTGATTTTGATCCGAAAAAAGAACCCAGGTGGATGGTGGGAAGGAGAGCTGCAAGTCAGTGTCTTTTCCATTTGTTTAAAATTCTCTGCCCAAATTTCAATATGCAAGATCTCAAAGGGACACCGTTTCATTGCAAAGTACAGATAACCCTGCACCACCTACATCCTGCGTTTGTGTAGTGAGAGATGCCACGTTATCTGGATCCATTCGGTTCCTAAGCTTTGGGCAGCCAGGAACAGAATTGTGAGAGCTAAGGATTCTTCTGAAGATGCATCTAAATCTGTTGGATTCTTGAGTTCAGACAGTGAGTGGTGGGATAGTGAGAATTCATGATGGAGTCATCCGTAAGTCACAGCGTTGTAGGAGCGGAGCTTTCCATCAGCGGTGCTGTAAGGTGTGGTACCATAGTAGCCTTTGCATTCAAAGCCACATCTGTACGGCACAACAGTTTTAGTTCTTGTGTGTGTTTGTGTGTGTGTGTCCTCAATTCATCATTCTGTCAAGGCAAACCTTGGTCAGGAAGGCAAAGGCCTATGTTGTGGTGAGGTAAAGAAATACAGCACCTTTCTGTGCAGCTAATTAAAAACTAAAGTGCCGGAGAGTGAAGAGTGAGCTGGTGGACTGAAGAAATGTATCTTGGCTGGAATAGAAGGCACTTTTGGCCTGGAGTACCCAAAGGCAAAAGTTCCCCTGGGAGCTCGCTGGTGGGCAGCCATAAAAACCCTATCCAGCAAGGAGGACGAGATACAGTTTATTGGCTCAGGATTCCACTGGGGTCCTGGAATCCACCCCCCTCCCCTTTTTTTTTTTTCTAATTTTTTTTTAGTGATTGATTTTTTTGGCTGCATGGCTCGCAGGATCTTAGTTCCCCGACCAGGGATTGAACCCGAGCCCCAGCAGTGAGAGCGCCAAGTCCTAACCACTGGACCGGCAGGGAGTGCCCTCCGCTCCCCCTTTTAATATGTCTCTTCCTTCACTGGGTAGCGGGAGGCCTTCCTCAGACCGGTGGGTCTCATTTCTTGTAGAGAGTTGTCACCTCATTGGCTTTCCCATCCATATGTGACTCCCCTGTTCTGAAGACTTAAGGGGTGTCCCCTTGACATATATACACTAATATGTATAAAATAGATAACTAACAAGGACCTGCTGTATAGCACAGGGAACTCCACTTCGATGTACAGTAGAAACTAACACAGCATTGTAAAACAACTATACCCCAATAAAAATTTTTTTTAAAAAAAGGGGGTGTCCCCACTGGCCCTCCTCATCAGCCTGCTGGCTGAGACTCCCCTCAGATGCCCTCTTCCCCTTCCAGCATCCGTCTTAACCAGTCTGACCTCTCACAGCGACATCTCTACTCCATCCTCATTCGGTGATTTGCTCTCTTGAAAACAAGCAGCAACCCTCAGACCCCGATGCCTCACTGCCTTTGCCCATAGCGCCTCCCCACATGGTCATCTCCACTTCTCCCCCGTTCCTCAAGAGCCGGCCAAATCCCACTTCTTCCGGAAGCTTTCTATGACCATCCCACCAGAAGCGGCATCTCCTTCCCATGAACCGTGGTGGCCCCGATGCGTGCACCACTCTTGGTATTTAGTGTTGACGCGGATATTATTACTTCCGTGCATATTTCTTACTTCCTCTTGTAGATTATCAGCTCTTTGAAGGCAGAAACCATATTTTTTCAGCCTCACGCTCCTTGTACCTTGCTCAAAAGAGAGTCCTGAGTGGTTCTTACAATCCACAATTGCCGTGCCCAGGGCGGCTTCTGGTGCTTTCACCAGCCCTTCTCCCCTGTGGACACACAAATGAAGAAATTGCCAGTGAGCTCTGTGTTCCGCCCTGGTGAAGGTGCAGGGACGGGAGAAATGGTGGGGTCGTTGCGAGACCTATGGCAGTATATACTCAATAGATTAACATGGGGGAGCCTTTAAAGGAGTGGCTTCCACCATTGGTGGATTAAGTGTGGATTAGAGTTTTAGTCCTTGAGCCAAGGTCATGAAATCTATCAGACTTCAAGGAAAGTGAGATTTGATCTGCGTTCTAAAAGTAACCCAGAAGTATCCCTCTTGATAAACCGAATCAGATGAGAGGGCAGAGGTAAGATGGTGGCAAGTTTCCTTTTCTCTTAATTTTATTTCCTTATTTTGGGAACAGGTAATATACTCACATGGTTTCAAATTTTTAAATTACAAGGGACTTCCCTGGCGGTCCAGTGGTTAAAACTCCGCGCTTCCACTGCAGGGGGCGCGGGTACGATCCCTGGTCGGGGAGCTAAGATACCGCATGCTGCGCGTCGTGACCCCCCCTAGAAAATAAATAAATAAATAAATAAAAATTACGAAAGGGAATTCAAATGTCTCCCTCCCACCCTGTCCCCAAAGGCAGCTGTCTTTATCAAAGCCTTGCTTCTAGAGGGTGTGTGTGTGTGTGTGTGTATGTACGTGCTGTAAGTTAAGTTCTCTGCTCCTGGTGGTGTGCAGAAGGGTAGTTATAACACTTACCATCATCCCTAACTAGAGTCTTCATCTCATAGAATTGTGTCAGGAGTGCAAGTCTTGGTTCGCCAACTTCATTATAAGTTCCTCTGTGTCTTAAACTATCCCTTTCCAACAACTCCCAGCATGTGAACACTCAATGGATGGATTTTGTGTCGAATTAGATTAAAGTGAAGGAGGCAGGAATGGTGGTGGAAAATGTGGCTGATCCATCACATAAGCCTGATGGCTTTTGAAAACAAGGTGAAGTTTAGACTCCGTGTGTCCTCCATATATTGCGTGTATGTCATCTTGTATATGCACAATTATTCTCCATAAGAAGATCGCAGATGTGACTGTGAATCTTGGCTTGCCACCGACTAGTCTGTAACCTTGAGATTGTCGCTTAACTTTTCTGAGCCTTACTCTTTTTATCTGGGAACTAGGAATAGTAATAGTGGGAAATGGAAATAGTAATAGTATTATCCTTCTGGAATTGTTGTGTAGGTAAATGCATATAAGGTGCTTAGCACAGGCCTGGCTCATAAAAAGCACCCAGCATGTGTTGACTGCCATTATTATTATTCCTAAAATCCATATGTAACATTGGCATAAACAATAATCTCTACATTACCTGAAAATGACAGCTGAGAGCTGTTAAATGAGCAGTTTTCCATCCTGTACATACTGCATTGTACTCTGTGATCCACACAATCTAGCCCATGCCAGAACATTCTAGGCTTTGCTGATTGATGGCTGCCACAATTTGAATTTTAGCTGGCATGTTTTCATTTTGTCATACAGTAATCCATAGATTCTACTATTGATGTCATTTGTTTTTCAGTTATATGTAAACTTGGTATAAGTGCAAAGTATAACATGAAAGAACATGAACCTTTGAAACATTTTAATATAATTTTTTGTTATTAGGCACGTGGGAAAAAGCGCCAGATAGGCTGGTTCCCTGCTAACTATGTCAAACTTTTAAGCCCTGGGACGAGCAAAATCACTCCAACAGAGCCACCGAAGCCCGCAGCATTCCCAGCAGGTAAGCAGTTTATACTCTCTGCTCAGAAAATGGTCTATGCGTCATGGTAGCCTTTCCACTCAATTTTTTTAGCTTAGATTGTCTTTCACACCGGCTGTAAGCGCTTCTTGTGCTTGCTGGGGCTGACACCCAGCTAATGTGATATGGAGTGTGTTTTTCAAAAGGACCAAGTATCGAAGCAGCTTTGCTGTGCTGGGTACAACAGAGCCCTTGTTGGAACCGGCTTCCTAAAGGGGCCCTGAATGCTATGCCATTGAAGCCAGATTTTTCTCTTGATTTCCTTTTCCAGCTATTTAAATTGGACTTTGGGCTAGGGGGCGAGGGGACAAAAAGGGCCTCCTAAAAATAAATGGCCGGGGTCTAAATAGGTCAGGAGATTGAGCTGGGAGGCCCCAGGGCTCTGTTGGTTGTAATGTGCCGCTCAGTTGAGACTGAAATAGCTCCCCTGCGACATTTCCTGTGAACAGAGGGGCTGCGCTTAATGGACAGGATGTTATACACACTCTCCTAAAGGGCTAAAAAGGAACAGAGGGCTCCGCCGCTTAGACGGTTGGCTATTTTCTGATTGAAGAGACCGAATTAGATGCTTCGGTAATAGTTGAGATGGGCGAGGTTAGGGGAGCAGACTTCTGCTTTAGGTCTTTAAGCCATCAGTGCTTGGGTGGCACTTGTGGAAAATGCAGAATTTTCGTTCCAGTACCTTGTGGTTAAATGTCTATGCTGTACATCCCCAGCGAAATCAGATTAAAACCTGGCAGCCTTTGCAAGAAATGAAAGGACTGGCCAACATTGTGACTGGTTCCCAACCACAGCTGGGCCCCTTTGCTTGAGCCGTGGCCTCATGTGGGCAGAGGGGTGTGGTGCCAGCTGGATCTCCTCTCCCTTGGGGAGGCCTGGCGGCGTCCCCTTCATCAGGTTGGTTAAAACCGGCAGAAATAGTTTGCTGAGGTGATTGAATTAGCTGGTGATTGAGCATCTTTAAAGCCTAAGACTGTATAGAGGTTGGTTAGGAAAGATTAACTGGGGGTAAAACCTAACTAGGCAAACTTTATCTGAAGTGTAAAAATGCCAGGGAATAAAGGCAGTGTAACCTCCTATAGGTTTGAGGGAAAAATGAGAAAAGAAAAATTGTTCTTGAATGTGGAAATTGTTTCATTCTTTGAGAGAAAATTTTGAGACACAAAGGTACAGCAGAATAAAACACTGATTTTACTTTTCACTAAGAGTCGAACTTTTTGGAGGTCAGATGATAATTACCTTCCACCTTAAAAAAAAAAAAAAAACAGAACAGAAATAAAGAGCAACAGTGAAGTCCCCATGATATGCAGCTGTGTGTGAAGTTGGGCCAATGTTCAGAGTCAGCATTTTGAAGGAGTGCCACTGCACTCAAATAGAAATGATTCCATGGAAGCTTTCAGTTATCACGGTACATTTTCTGCTGACAACTAAACGTGTAAAAGAGGAAGATATTATAGAAACTCAAGGCCTGGTCTGACATTTTTGCTGTCGTCTTGGTTTTCCATCCTCCGTCTTCCTCTACTGCCCCCACTACACAAAGCCCATCAGAGCCCTCCACTTACTTCTGTCCTCTTTGGAAAGGACACAGATGAGACACGAGAGTACCTAATACCCCCAGGTAGCCCGTCCCGCGAGCCGCGCAGGTGTGCCGCCGCCCCTCACCTGGCCTGTCTCCTGCAGTGTGCCAGGTGATCGGGATGTACGATTACACCGCGCAGAATGACGACGAGCTGGCCTTCAACAAGGGCCAGATCATCAACGTCCTCAACAAGGAGGACCCCGACTGGTGGAAAGGAGAAGTCCACGGGCAAGTGGGGCTCTTCCCGTCCAATTACGTGAAGCTGACCACAGACATGGACCCCAGCCAGCAATGTAAGTGCCCTGGTGCCTCGGTTGCCTCTCCTCTCTGGTATCTCATGGTGAAACATGCAGCATTGCTCTGATTCTGCTGAGCTTTGTTTGCAGAACTTAAAGCTAGACCATTGCTGCATTCGCAACAGTCTCTTTGAAGACCTTCTGTAATGCAAGACTTTATCTCGTGGGGTTTTTGTTTTGTTTTGTTTCTTTAAAAAAAATCATTCCTTCTGTAGCATGTCCCCTCCCTTCCCTCCCCCCTTTTTCCTTTTTTTTTTTTTCTTTTTAATCATTTTGGCACCATGCTGTTTACATGCCTGACTCATTTTCCTAGCTTGAATTTTGCTCATTGTTTTGTTTTGCTTATGTGTTGTTTTCCTCCTTTTTCTAGGAATCATATGTTGTCCATCCCCCCCTCAGGCTTGAAAGTCCTCAAAGAGACCCACTATCCCATATCACTGCCCAGAGGGATGATGGGAGATGCAGCCTTGATCATGTGACTTCCAGCATGATCACCTACTGCCTTCTGAGTAGAAGAACTCACTGCAGAGCAGTTTACCTCATTTTACCTTAGTTGCATGTGATGGCAATGTTGAGTTATTACTTGCAGAGATAGAAGCAAAAAAATTACAAAAATACACAGGGTAGTGGGTCCTTTTGTGGCTTTCCTAGTGACTCAAATTGACTTCCCCCCACCTTTGCACAGGTGCTTTCAATAGTTTTCAAATTATTTTAAAATAAATATCTTAGCCTTTTAATAAAAAAATAAATGAATTACTTCTTTGCTATTTTGGTTTTGCAAAAAGACCCACTATCAAGGAATGCTGCATGTGCTATTAAAAAATGTTCCAAATGTCCATAAATCTGAGACTCGATGTATTTTTTTCATTTTGTCCAGTGTTTCCAACTAAATTGTGTCGTTTGGGTTTTTGACCCCCTACTATAGAAGTACAGAGGAGTTCAGTATATCTGTTTTAAAGACATGTAGAATGAGGCCAATTAAACAGAAGCTGTTTTGTGCTTGTTTGTGTGTATCAGATGTACCTTGTTGAGCATGTAATAATACATCCTGTACATAAGAAATTAGTTCTTTCCATGGCAAAAGCTATTATCTTGTATGATGCTCTAATCATATTACATTAATTTTATTTTGCACAGTGACCTTGTAGCCACACGAGAAAGCACCTGTGTTTTTGTTCGGTCTCAGATTTATCTGGTTGAGTTGGTGTTTTCTGTTTTGGGTTTTTAATTTTGCGTGTTTTCATGCCATAAATCCGTAGACAACACCACTGAGGTTGTTACGATCAACAATATCTACAATCTCGCCTTAGTCTCTGTTACACCAAGTTTTATTCCAGTGACTTTTCATGGAATGACATATTTTGAACAAGTAATTTTCTTGACAAGAAAGAATGTATAGGAGTCTCCCTGCAATTAATTTCCGATGTTTACATTTTTTAACTAGACTGTGGAATTTCTACAGATTAATATGAAATGGAGCTCATGGTCCGTTGATGTGTTGGATGTGTTGTAGCTGAAGCCATGTTTGTCTTTTAAACACTAGTTGGAAGCTCTCAATAAAAACGCCGTTGCCGACAGCACAGAAAACGGGGCGGGGGGCAGGGAGCCTCAAGCACAACCTAGCGGTTCTACTAATGACTTTTTAACAGTAGTGAACTTCTGTTTTTACGTCTCTCCCCTTGGGGATTCCGTGCTGGCGATTGTGTAGAGGTCTTTCTCCACTCACGTGGTGCCGAGAACGAGGACTCCCCCTCATTCACTGGCGCGTCAGTATTTTCATGGATATGAATGTAAAATATATAAATATATAAACCTGCGGCTTTAACAACTGTAATACAACTTTTGAATTAGTTATGTGTATAGATAATTAAATTCTTCATATAAAAGTTAGACGGAAATGTCTCTGTGTTCTTGATGTTGGAAGCTGGCAGTGGTGACGGGGAACAAGCAGACTGGACATGAGCAGGTGGCCTGCTGTCCATTGTGATACAGACACCATGAGAACCTCACTGAGTCTTCTTTGAACGGCCCTCCCTCTTACCCTGCTACCCACCCCTCCCTGATCAATATGCAAACAGTTACCCCTCATAATACTGGTTTTGGAGAATAGAACTACCACCCAGCTTCGTGCTTAACTGTCTCATTGGGCTTTTGGTACATGCTATTGATACCTTGGCAGGTGTGTGATGTGACTCAGAGTATAAAACATTTGTCCGAAAGATGTATCACGATAAGGGTCTGTTGAACATACAGATGTGGGTAAATACGGAAACGTTCACATCTTCCATACTGTTGTTCTCCATCCGTTTCTGCCTTGCACACTCCAGTCTCGTTGCCTTTGCAGAAACAAACTGGTGTACACGTTGATGGAACTGTTGGCTACAATGACCACGTGCTTGATTCCGTTCAGGAACTTCACTTATTGGTCCTCCCCTGCCATTCAGTGGAAAAGTGATTTCCTTCATCAATTCAGCAAATATTGTGGGGGAGAGATCCATCGGGTGCGGACGCCCCTCTGGGTTCTGGGGAGAGTGTGCTGCTCCGTCAGTAGAGACAGGGTCCCCGTCCTCATGAAGTTCATGTTCTAATGGGAGGAACAAGCAGAAAACCAAACTACTGCATAAATATATGTACATAAATATATGTGGGGTGGGTGGGTGTGTGCGCGTGCGTGTGTGTGTGTGCGTGTGTGTGATACGGTGATACGTTCTGTGCTAGGAGAAATATGGATGCCAGGTGACACTGAGCAGGGCATCCAGAGCCGACCGGGCGGGGAGCGCGGTTGAAGGGAGGGATCAGAGAACCCTTCCAGGAGAAAGGGATGTTTAAACTGAGACCGGAAGGATGAGTAGGGGCCGGATGAAGCCGGGAAGAGAAGTGGCTGTTTGAGGCAGAGATGTCACACAGAGGCCCGGAGGTGGGCGGAGAGACCCCTGTCACTGTCACCCAGCCCACCCCCTTGTGCAGCGAAGCCCCGTCTCTTGGCCGGGACCCCTTCACCTGTGTAAGTCAGTGTTTCCAGCCTTGAGTTTGGCTAGCAGGGATGCAGTTGCCAAGGTGGGTAATGCTCTATAATACTCTCTATAACTCTCTCCAGGCCCCTCTCCATAGATCATCCCTCTAGGCTGTCTTCTGGGTTTGTTGACACAGGTTGGTCCCCAGGAAACTGCTCTTTCCCCCTCCCAGATCATTCGGTTTGCACTTGATTGTAGAGTATCCATCTGACCCAGTGCTTCTCAAGCAGAGGGAGGGAAGACTGCGGCATCCAGTGGGTAGAGGCTGGGGATGCGGCTAAACATCCTACAGTGCACAGGACAGTCCCCCACAGCGACAGTCCCCTGGGGCCACAGCGATCTGGCCCCAGGTGTCACCAGTACCAAGGTTGAGAAACCCTGGTCTCATCCCACTGGGTGCTGCGGGTAGTGCTCTCCTGGTTGCTCTGGGTGAATATACTTGCGACTGAACTTTGGGTAGAGTTTTGCCCCAGTGGCACGTGGACAAGAAGAGGACAACTTGCTTTCCTGTGTCCGCCTGCCCCGCCCATGCAGAGCAGGACCCAGAGGGCTGACGGCAGCCGCGTGGCCCAAGCTCCAGGCTGCCTCTGCATAAAATGGTATCTAGGAGAAGCCGATCTCAAGCAAGGATTCATTCCCCTGTAAAGTTACAGTGTATTACATCATTGCATGTGCACCCTGTTCTGGAAGTAGGCCCAGACCCCCCAGCAAGTGGTGACTGGGTCCTCTCCACCTTCTCTGATGCCATCAGAAGAAAAACCTGCTAACACTAGCTTAGGAAAACCTTCGAAGTGGTGGGTTTAACTGTATGAAATATTTGCCAGTACTCTTGTTTCTTACTTATAAAACGGCAATTTCATGTGGTTCAACCTAATACACTGTATGATCTCAGGGCACATAGTAGGGTAGGTGCTCAAGAACGCCTGTCCAATGGGTGGGACCGGGAATTAGTGAATGAGAGGAAAGCACCGACTTCCGGTTCTTGGGACGCAGCCTATCACCCCCGGAGAGGAGGCCGGGCTGTCTCTGCAGTTCCCTTCCGCTTTTAGGTGTGAGCTTCCTGAGAGCGACAGTCTCCTTAGAAGGGGCTGCTCCTGAAGCCTCTCGCTCATTGGTCAGTTCAGGAGGCTGAGGACCAGGATGCCAGGGCGTCTTCCCCTGCGTCTGGACCAGGTCTCCGTGCCAGCCCGGGTCTCAGCTGGGGAACAGGCCCAACAAATCAGTCAGTCCTGTTTCCTGGCAGAGTGAAAATCACTTATGAGAGAAAGTGAATATTCATTTTTCCTTCTAGCAAAATTGTAAGTTAATCCTATTCATTCTTTTTAGTTCCCAAAATACCCAAGAGAATTTTTGTGGAAACTACATGGAATGCTAACAGTCCCAAAACTGCACAGAAAAAAAGCCCTTTCTTCAAAATGTCTGATATTTTGGATCTGGTAGGATAGGGAAACATAATAAGGTCGAGGATCATGATAGCTTGATGTGAACATTTCACCTCAGCCAAACTTCTCTTGGGCCTTTCTTTAAGAAAACTCCACACATAAAAACCAGACTTCCAGAATGTTTTCTGGTGTGTGGTGATTCCATATCAAAGGTTTCCATTGCCTCTTAGGAAGGTTCTGTTCTTTACATTGAAAACTCCCTGGGCATTTTTTAATAATATAACTTGAGTCACAAAAACTGAAGGTTTTGTTTGTAGAAAATGAGAATCAGCTATAAAATTGTATCAGTGCAACTTCCTGTTAAGCATGCTATCTCTTAGAAGCTCCGATGTTATTATTTTATCTTGTCAGCAGACTGGGTGTGTGTGTGTGTGTGTGTGTGTGTGTGTGTGTGTGTGTGTGTGTGTGTGTGAGACAGACAGACAGACAAAGAGAGACAGTGATTTACAGGTGACTTAAATGCCCACGTCAGTAGCTTGGTAACAGTGGGTGAATGGTGAGCTCGTAGTACCACCAGCAAGCAGACAAGTGTCACTCTCGAAGATTCTGGCGTAGGCTGACAGCTGCTGTTCCCACATCTGCTTGGCACATAATGTCAGATGATGTCACAAGCTTCAAAAGAGGAAGCGTCCCTTCCTTTGACTCAGCCCATCATGTTTTTAAAAGTTGGACAGAGTCTCCTCTGGGTGTGTTTTCTCCTAACTGACACAGGAGGGGGAAGGGCACTTTTGAGCTGCCATTTTTCATCAGCAATGCTGCTTCACTCAGAGTACTGAACAACTTGACTCCCCTTACATGCCCCACGCTGTCCCTTCCCCCTCGGTCTCTGCCACACACAGTCCCCTTTGGTCCCAGCCCACTTAGTTGCAGTCGAGGTCCCACATAGGAAAAGGTCTACGGTGGCTGCAGGTACATGCAGAGGTGCTCCCCCCCTCCCCCCGGGATTATTTGAGGAGGTTGAAATCTTGGAGAACACTGGGCACACGCCCTGCACTTTGTAGCTGAGGGCACTGACGGTCTGGGAGCTACAGTGACATTCTCAAAAGGCAGCTCCCAGACTCTCTGGCTTGTGCGTTTGAGAAGAGCAGCCCTATCTCTGCCAGGGCTTCAGAGCCACCCACCTCCACATCATCAGTGACTGCGTCTGTGGAAAGACGGAGAGCGAGTTTCCCTTCCCTTGTGTGGTCCTCCCACTCCTGGGGCTGCCATGGGAGGGAAGGATTCCAACCGATTGCTGCCCCTTTCAGCACATGGGCTCAAGACGCCACTGGCCTCCTCAACCTTAGTCCTTCTCACCGCAACTGCAGGCAGATTTTCCAAAGACACAGGCTTGCTCTCACTCTGGGCCAACCTAGGAACACATGTTGCTGTAGCTTCTCAATTGTCATTCCTTGGCCGCTGTATATAATAACACAACTTATCTACAAGTTTAGTGTAATATTGGACTCCATTTCTCTTAAAATTTTGGAACACTTGCTTTTCTTTCTTTCTTTTTTTTGGCTGTGCTGTGCAGCTTGTGGGATCTTAGTTCCCTGACCAGGGGTTGAACCTGGGCCCACTGCAGTGAAAGCGCCGAGTCCTAACCACTGGACCACCAGGGAATTCCCTGGAACATTTTATTTGGGTAGATAGTAGAGGGGAGCATGGGGGATCCACATAACTGTATCCTGGGCCCTCTTAGAGGCTAGGAAGCAATACCAGATGGCAGTTCAGAGCAGGGGTTCAAATCCCAGCTCTGCCCCTCACTGGTTGTGTGTTCGTGGGCAGGTTACTTAACCTCTTTGTGCTTCATTTTCCTCATTTACATATGGAGAGATAATAATAACACCTAGCAGATAGTAAGCTCCCAATAGATAATTAGCTTTGTTGTTACTGTTGCTGGGGAGAAAAGGCATCTGTGCCTGGTCGGTGAGCATCACAGAATCCATTTAACTGGCTTCCTGTTTTCTTGCATTAAACCCAGACAGCACAGGATTGTGTGCATTTAAGACTTTCAGAAAACACGCTTTTGCAGACGGGAATTTCAGAGAGAAAAGCCTGGACAGCTTCCCTGAAAACTGTCAGACGTCTCATTCATTTGTGCGCAAATCGGGGCCCTTCTCTGTTAGCGGGAGGCTGGCCCATGTCAAAGCAAGCAGCTTTTTTCAAACACCTTCCTGTGCTCCCTGAACGTGCAGGGGCATTTGGGATTTGGGCCACAGTCTCGGCAGATGTCCTGGCAGAGGGGGAGAAGCCGCCCCGGGTTTCACACGGCTGGTTGGCAGCGGGGAGACCAACAGAGCCAGTGGAATGCACGAGGCTTTTAAATGTCACGTCTGTGGACTGTGTTGGCAGGCCCATGCGGCGCTCCACAATAAACCTGTCACACAGGCATTGAGTCACTGGGTCCTTTATTTCTCATCACTGCATTCTGTGGCCTTGTGTTCTCTTGCCAGCAAAGATTGGAACGTTCAGCCCCCAAACATGCCAGAAGCTCGTTGTTTTTTAAAGCAACCGTGTAGCTTGGCTAAGGGAAATGTATCACTAGGGGCTGCTCCCCAAGGTACTGTCTCCAGAGCAGCCGCCCCCAGCACACTTGAAGACTGGAGGTTAATTCTCTCCAACCCCCTGTGCACACCCTGAGATGCTTCTCAGGATCCAGAGCTTTGGGCCTTGGGCACCTCTGCCCTCTTTGCCGGGCCTCCAGCAGACCGCAAGCCCTACAGTCTGCCCCAGCGCAGGAGGCAAAGCCAGGATGCCCCCCCTCCTCTCTGGGGCATTGCCTTGGGGTTCTGAGGCCCCCTTGGGAAGGACCCCACACATCTGAATCCTCCGCTGATGTGATCTCCGGCAGGAACCTTCACCCTACCCCATCCTCAAGGGGCAGAAGTACATCTGCCCATCCTCTCCCTCCCTTTTCCCCGTGACTGTATCAAAGGCTCAGGACACCGCCTGCCTGCTGATTTCCAGCAAGCAACTCCTTTCCCGCTACTTCCTTGAGAATCTCAGCTGAGGAATATGGATCCAGGTGATGAGGCTGGACTCAGCAAAACCCCAGCAGACAAGGTGCCTGCTCTCCTGAATCTAGGAGATAGATTCAGTAGCGGGAGGAGGCCACCAGCAGACAAATAAGCAGAATCGTTTCAGCTAGTGGTGGATGAAATGGGACAAGTGTGACGGAAGGCCAGGGCTATAGCAGATGGCCTCTCTGGAGAGGTAACGTGGAGGGGTGGAGATCTGACCGCAGAAAAAGAGTCGGCATGCAAACGTCAAGGGGAAACGTATTCCAAGTCCCAGGAACAGCCAGTGCAAAGGCCCCAAGGGTTGATGAGTTTCTCCTGCTCCTCCCATAAGGATGCACTAGTCTTCTACCCGGTACCTGCTCCGTGCTTGCCGTCTTCCAGCCTCTTCTCCACACCATGGGCAGAGAGCTATTTTAAAAACCCAATTAATTCTGCTTAAAATCGTCCAGGGAGGTCCCAGTCCTCCTGGGATAACGACCCAAATCTTGCATTTGGTCCATGAGGCCCCGCTTGATCTGCTCCCTTCTCCTGCCCATGCGCAGCCCCTGCCCCGCCCTCTCTCATTTATTCCTACCTATTTGCCCATTTGTGCTCAGCCTTCCCCAACCAGGGTCTTCCTTTCTGAGCTGCTGACAGGACCACCATTAGTGGCTTCTGTCATCTACAAACCTTGCAGGTTTCTGGCATCAGAACGGGTTGCGGGTGCAGGGGCTGCAGCCACTCTGGCTTCCAGGAGGAGATGCTGATGCTTAAAGAGGTGAAGTCCCAGGCTGGTCTCCAGCGTCCTGGTCTAATGTTCTTTCTAGTTCCTTCTGCTACCTTTTGGGTCACCATGATGACCCTAAACAGAAGTCCGGGCTTCTGTTGGCCCAGTGGGTTTCCAACTGGCTCTCTTGAAAACCGTCTCCTCTGACCTCCAAATTACTTGATGGAAAGGTCCACTTTTTGGACTTCTCTGGGGGTCCAGTGGTTAAGACTCCACGCTTCCACTGCAGGGGGCACGGGTTCAATCCCTGGTCGGGGAACTAAGGTCCCGCATGCCGTGTGATGCGGCCAGAAAAAAAAGAAAGGTCCACTTTCATCACTGGTCCCCACTGTGGCATCCTGGCTGGGCAGACAGCATGGACGTGGAGCCTTTCCCTGCCTTGGAGATCACACGACTCAACCTCCCTGAACTTCGTCTTCCCCCCAGGGCTCTGTGTGCCTGCACGTCCGGGGGAGGTGGTACGTGCGCTCGGGTCCACGGACCCCCATCACCGGCCCCGCCCTACCCATCGAGTCTTACGCAGCCAGACCTTCTATCACCACACTCTCCTCGCCACCTCTCCAAGATTCTTGCATTAAGCTGAAGCCACTGGTGGGCCCCAGCTGGAATGCCCTCACCCCATCTTCCCCTGCTCTGTCTGCCCACCTTCAGCCCTCCTTTCTCTGCTGCCTTGGCCAGCCCCTCTAACCCGCCATGTCTGAGCTCTTTGCTGAATGCTAAGTTACTTACCGTACATAAGCTGAGTGGACGGAGGCTGGTGCATAGACAGAGATACTCTTACCTCCTTCCTCAGACTGTGAGCTTCTTGGGAGCCAGGTCCTATCCCATGAAGACCTACAAACACTAAATAACAATGGTACCTGCCTTTGTATTTAGTACTGAATGATGCCCAGTCTCCCCATCTGCTTAGAAACTGGAGGGCAGCCCCTACCTCTCACACTTGTGTATTCCCCACGGTACCTCACTCTCGGCCGTTGCTCAGGAAGTGTCAGTGGTGGACAGTCTGGTGTTGCCCCCCCGTCGTTCCGCAGGCTTACTTCTTCATCCCCAGCGAGGCTGGAGGGAAAGGACGCACCCCAGTGTCCAGTCTCCTCGCTGTGTGTGGCCTAGAACCCTGCACCAACTGTGCCTGGGAAGGCACTGCTCTGAAAAGATAAATCCACAGGAGGGAATTCCCTGGAGGTCCAGTGGTTAGGACTTGGCGCTTTCACTGCCATGTCCTGGGTTCGATCCCTGGTTGGGGAACTATGATCCCGCAAGCTGCGCGGTGCAGCCAAAAAAAAGAGAAAAAAATCCATGCGAGAAGACCTTAGAACAGGAAATGAGCTTGTTAATCATGAGACTTATTATTCACCATTCTTACGCCACCCTGAATAATATACATTGATTTTGTGTTTGGTTTTGTGTCTCCCCTCCACTAGAATGGAAGCTCCATGAAAGCAGGGACCTGAGGGCATCTCTGCAGTTGCTGAGAAAGAGCAGGAGATGTCACGGGCTCAGGTGGCCTCTTGTGTTCCAGCGGGGTCAGTTTGCCAAGTTAGGAGAGACCACAGGGGACCAGGTTGTTCTTAGACCCTTGTGAAGAAAGTTCCATCGGGATGAGAAGTCCACCCATGCCCCTGTGGACCACCCAGAGCTGGTTTGGTGTCCGGAGCTTCCCATGGGCTGGGGCTGCCCTGGGACTGGTCAGCCAAGGTCATTTTCAGAGGAGACCCGGCTGCCTTGACCCAGCCTGGCTGCCACCAACCCCCGACAGCCTCTGGCTCCGAGGACAGGAGCGTCCTCTCAACCGGCTCATCCAGGAATGGACAGGGAGAGCCGTGGGTATGGGCCACCCTCAGCCCCACTCTTTCAAAAGCTCGTGGTTTCCTTGTGAGCCTCCACTTTCCAGGACAGCAGGAGCGAAGGTTTTATTCCTGATCACAGAAGTCACCGTCCATCTCTGGGCTCTGCTCTCCCATCTGTAAGATGAGGGCATCAAGCAGAGTGATCTTTCAAGCTCTAGCCCTGGACTTGGGGGTCAGGTGGTGGCAGTGTGGCCTCCGGGAACAGAGCATCAGAGGTTCTCTGGGCTCCGGGGTGTGGATGGCCTTAGAGGATGGCATTCTGTGGTTACGGCCATCACATCTTGGACAAGTGGCGTGAGTGACCGGCCTCGGGCTGGATTCGGCTCAGCGGTTGTGGCCCCTCTCATCCTGCATGTGCCTGGACAGGTCTAGTTTCTGAGTCTTGCTCCCTCTGCACACCAGGCGCCGTGTTTCCAGGCAAGCTTCCCTCCCATGGCGTGGTCCTCACCGTTGGCTGCACATCAGAACCACCTGGAAGGTTTACAAGTCATGGACACCCGGGTCGCACCCCAGCCAGTCATATTCGATAAGTCTGCAGTACAGCAGGGACGCCAGGCTTTTCAAATGCTCCTTAGGTGATTCCGACATGCAGCCAAACTCGAGAGCCACGGCCCCCTCCATCCTCCACGCAGCTGCCACAGTGACCCTCCCAAAATACAGCCAGACATTCCCCGGCTCCCCAACCAAAGACGAAAATCCAGACACCTAACTACATCGTTCAGAGCCTCCTCGACTGTACTTCCCCACCTGTTAGGGGTGAATAGTGTCCCCAAAATTCATATGTTGAAGCCCTTAGCCTTATTCTTCATACCACAGAATATGACTGAATTTGGAGAAGGGGCTTTTAAAGAGGTCATTAAGATGAGGCCATCAGGGTGGGTCCTTATCCAATCTGACTGGTATCCTTACTAAGAAGAGGAGAGGAGATTTGGGCACAAAGGGTCACCAGGGATGATCGCACAGAGAGGAAAGGTCATGTGAGGACACAGGGAGAAGATGGCCAGCCGAGGAGACAGGATTTAGAAGACACCAGACTTGCTGACACCTTGATTTTGGACTTCCAGCCTCCAGAACTGTGAGACAATACATTCTGTTGTCCAAGCCGCCCACTCTGTGGAACTTTGTTACAACAGCCCGGCTGACTGATGCATCACCCTTCCACCAGGCGAGAGGCATAGTGATCAAGAGAAAGAACGCTGGGGTAGGATCCCCTCGGCCTTTTATTAACTGAGGCTCTGGCAAGTTACTTAACTTCTCTGTGCCCGTTTCCCTGTCTGTTCAATGGGGAATAACAGCAGTAGCTACCACGTAGGATTACTGGGGAGGGTTGCGTGAGTCCATGAACGTACAGCACTTGGAACCATGTGGCTCAGAGTGGCATCCGTGTTAACTTTCCTTTCTCCCTGGTACCCCAGCCTCTGCTTCCCTCTTCCTCACCTGCCTTCTGGCCCCACCACCCCACTCTTGCTGCCCTTTTCTCCAACTGCCCCTCTGCTCTGATCCCTAACTCCTACTCACCCACCCTGACATTTGCCTGAGGAAGGCCCCAACTCAGATTCCTCCTCCTCTGGAAAATATTCCCAGATCCCTCTCATCAAAACTATGGCCTTGGGACTTCCCTGGTGGCACAGTGGTTAAGAGTCCGCCTGCCAATGCAGGGGACACGGGTTCGAGCCCTGGTCCGGGAAGATCCCACGTGCTGCGGAGCAACTAAGCCTGTGCACCACAACTACTGAGCCTGCGCTCTAGAGCCCACGAGCCACAACTACTGAAGCCCGCGCGCCTGGAGCGTGCTCTGCAACAAGAGAAGCCACCGCAATGAGAAGCCCGCGCACCACAAAGAAGAGTAGCCCCCGCTCGCCTCAACTAGAGAAAGCCCGCGCGCAGCAACGAAGACCCAATGCAGCCAAAAATAAATAAACTTATAAAAAAAAATACTATGGCCTCCTTCCTCATACTGCGATAGAAGTGTGTTTGTACTTCTAACACACCGATCTGCCTTGTGTACTCAAAATATTTATTTACGGCGGCTAGTAAGGACCCCTAAAATACTGCAGGATAGAGCACATTGACAGTGGGAACTCAGAAAGAAAGAAAAACAAGGATGGTGACATAAATGGGGCCAGGAATGAGCTAACAAATGCAGACCATGGGGCACTTGATGCCACACCAGGAATTCCAACATCGGTTATAAAGCCATGAATGATATGCCTTTGATTTAAAAAAATAATTACTAACATTCTTTTTGATGCAAAATTAAGAGATGATTTATCCCTGAGAGTAATTTGATTTTCACCACTTCTCAACAGTCATTAAATTGCCCAGCAGCCCATGTAGCTGGATTCTCCTTCTTGGGAGACAATTAAGCTTATCTGGAAACCACATTGGCACTTTTAAACTTCCGGGTTGTGACTGAGTGCAGCTGAGTAGAAGGCCCTGGTGGGTCCCCAGGACAGGCTGCAGAGGGGTGCCTGGGCTCAGCTGGACATAGCTCAGGGGGTCTTCGGTGCCATCAGGTAGAATTTCCCCCACCTCTCACCACAGGCCTCCGTGCCCACTTGACATCTCTAGACCCCCATCAAAATCCAGTCTTAAGGATTTGCACCTCTGAGGTCTCAGGGATGGACGACAGGGTGCATTGTGTCCTCTACGAGGTGCCTGTGAATCGGCAAGGGCCAGAGTGTGGATGGGATGCCCCAGCCTCCAGCAGACTGAAGCTCCCGCAGTCCTGCTCCTTCATCGGTGAATCCCAGCATCAAGCACAGTTGCGGCCATAGCGGGCCACAGCTTAGAGAAGAGGGGGGTTTAGACATCGGCTGCAGGGCAAGGACAAAGTGCCTTGACCACAGAACCTTCTTTTTGTCACATCCATTGTGGGCAATAAGGGCAACATGATTAGATTCATTTTCCCAGGAGAATCCAGTGTAGCCTTGAGGGAAGTGCGCCCACCTGGCAGGAGACACCAGGGCCATGAGGCTCCCATTTCCTACATTCAGGTCAACCCTGGGGAAGCCTTCTGTGTAGACGGGAGCTCCAGGAGCCCAGTTAACATGGATCCTGCTGACCCAGGGCCATTTAGCCAGAGGATTTGGACTGAATGTCCCCACAGACATTGGTAGATCCTTTCCCTTAAAGATGAAAAACCATCGCCCAAGCTTCCATACTGCTTCTCCCCCGTCCCTCTGGCATCACGGCCTCTGTAATCTACTTCCCACCTTATCTACTGTCTACTTCCACACTTATCTTCCATAGCATCTCTGCGTTCACCTGGCATGCTGGCCCACACGTCCCCAACATAATGGCCCCATCCTCCCTGGCCATATAGAAGCCTGGCGCAAGGAGGACCAGGTCCTCGTACAACCTTCCTCCATCGGGATGGAGAGCACCTAGTTTTCTGAGTTGTTGCATCCTCCACCATCGGCACAGCCCGCAGGCCCATTCTTTGTTGCTTGCTATTTTAAATTTAATTTTCATGTCCAGTCACCCCCAGGGCTATGAGTTTCCTTGAGGACAAGGACATTACCTTGCTTATTTCTGTGTCTCTTGGACTTCAGGGGGAACGCAATGCATATTTATCGACCATCTCATTGTATATTTTGGCCCTTTCATAAGAGGAATGAAGCCTGTTTATTTGCTTTGCTCTGTGGCCAGCTTGCTGTGGGGCCTGGTTTGGTTTTAAAAATTATGGTCCCCACTGGGAAAGGAAGTAGAATGATTGGGGTAGGGAGAGGGGGCTTTTTACCCTACATCTCGATGCTTCATGTCTTTTGAACTGTTTACAATAAGCATGTGTTTGTGCATTACTTTTGTAATAAAGCAATTTATTTAGATTATGCTGTTCCTATGAGCAATGTCCCACTGAGGGGAAAAGATGATCTTTTGGGGTAAGATACTTTTCTGCAGTGCCCCAGACTCCAATCCTTTCAGAGGGGCGTCATGGCTCTCTCTGTGCTGTAAATGTGTCTATATGAAATTATAAGGGACAGCACACAGATTAGGAATTTCACATGGGTTGTAATTGGGGATCATTTCTGACTGCCTGGAGTCATTTGCAATATTATTTCAGCTGCAAGAGGATTATAGTTAAAGAATCCCTCCATCACGCCGAGATGTCCACGAAATTTATTTGCTGTGCTTTGCCCTCTCGTTTTTCACTGGGAAAGGAAGCCGGCAAAGCATGTTTATTCTGGTTCCCAAAGGAGAGAAAGACCACATCCCTCCACCCCTAAAGAAAACTCTCTATTTGAAATGTCTTTTCCACTTACCCTGCTCTGAATAATGGAGTTTTTAAACTCTCTTGTTTTGCTAAATATTAAATTTTCAAAGGAAGGATATTTTTGAGTTCAAAGCACCTATTTCAAGTCTTTAATCGTTCTCTTGGTCTGGCATTCATCTGCAAGAATTTTTAAAACAGCATCCTATGGGTCAGTTCAGTAGCTGAAAAGACTGTTCCAAGCCAACATTGTTGGCACATAACGCTGAGATGAATCTCCCCACAAAATCTTTGCTGTTCTTTGGGTTCTGGGTCCTGGAGAGGCCATCTGGACCATCCCTCTGTCTCTAGGCAGGCTGGTTGGGGGGCCAGCACAGGGTGGGATTTGTTGGGGCAAGTAGCCTAGAGTCACACAGCACTGCCCCCCCCATATTTCTCAGCCTGCTGGGTGGATTGGCCGAAGGCTGGAGCTGCCGGGAGTAGGACGCCATGCAGCCTTCTCATGCCCCCCACCCCCATGAGCAGGAGGCGGTCAGTTCACCCTGAACTGGCCTCAGCACTTGGGATTCTTGGACCAGTGGCCCAAAATCCACCCTGGACCTTCTGCTGTTGCTCTGGCTCTGAGCTTCTTCAAAACCACACTGTGTGAAACTTGAAGACTCAGAAGAATGAACTTCTGAAATCCAAAGCAAACCAGTTCCTGTCATCTTTCCTCAGTCGTTCTGTGTGTCTCTGGTCACGTGCACCATCCTTGCTGCAGAATTGTCAGTTTCTAGGAATGTCACCATTTCTCAGTGGGGTGCTATTGGCACTGGAGGTGGGCCATTCTCTGTCCTGTATATTGCAGGTCATCTAGCAGCCCTGGTTCAGCCCCCCAAATTCCAGCAGCCACCTCCAGTCATTATGACAACCAAGAATTCATTCTCAGCCTGGAGTTGGGAGGTGGTTGCAGTGCAACCCTCAACCTGGTGGGGAGCAATACCACCCTCAGTCTGTTGGGTGGGCAGTACCGTCTTCAGCCTGTAGGGGAGGCAGTACCATCTTCAGCCTGTGGGCAGGCAGTACCGTCTTCAGCCTGTAGGGGGGGCAGTACCATCTTCAGCCTGTGGGCAGGCAGTACCGTCTTCAGCCTGTGGGGGGGCTGTACCATCTTCAGCCTGTAGGGGGGGGCAGTACCATCTTCAGCCTGTGGGCGGGGCGGTACCATCTTCAGCCTGTAGGGGGGGCAGTACCATCTTCAGCCTGTAGGGGGGCAGTACCGTCTTCAGCCTGTAGGGGGCAGTATCGTCTTCAGCCTGAGGGGGGCGCAGTACCGCCTTCAGCCTGTTGGGGGGGCGGCACCACCCCCAGCTGAGGACCCCAGGGTTCTTAGCTGTATGCTCTGGGGGTCAGGCATTTCTCCTCTTCCATCATGAATTCCCAGCACCCAGCACAGTAGGATATCAGTAAATATTTGTCAAATGAATGAAGGAATGAGATCCATGAACAAGCTTCAAGAGGGCCTGCAAATCCTTTAAAATTGTGTGCAAAATGTGTATATTGTGTGCATTATATACATATGTTTTCTGAGGTAAGAGTTCACAGCATCCACCAGATTCTGCAAGGGGAATTGTGACCTACGGGGACGTTTGGAAGACTGTTCCAACCAGTGTCCACTACTAGCCCGATGTTTGTATCCTTGCAAACGTCACTGCACAGTGTGTGGGAACTGAGTTTTAGAGCTGCTGGTCTGTACCAGTACTCTGATATCCCTGCAGAAAGGAATGTCCTGAAAATTGCAGGGGAGACCCTGCTTCCCTGAGTTCATACAAGTCTGTAATGCAAGGGCTGTATTCTACCCTTTAACAAGAAATGGCCTTACCCCTGGGCCCTTGGACTCACTAACAGGAAAGTTTGGTAAGAATAAGGCAGGAATGAGATATTTTCCTGCCAAATTCAAGAGTGTTTCTTGGGTGGCTTTCCTAAAGAAAGCTAAAGAAATTGGTGACATCACTCAGCTTCCAGTAAGCCGGGGCTCACGCATCACCTTGGCAGAGGTTGGCTGAGCCCCCCAGGTGAGCAATCATGACTTGCTTCCTTCCTGAGAATTCATTGTTGATGCAATTGTTTTAATAAAACACAGTCAACGCACCGAGGCAGGAAGGACAGCTAGGCCAACTGGTGGCTGAGCAGAGGGCCCGAGTCCCAGAAACATCTGCAGACCTACGCGAAGGCTCACGCTCAGCCCGTGGCCTGTGGAATTGCAGTTTAGCCGCACTGCCGTGGCTTTGAATGAGGTCTCGGATGGAAGGGCGTGGAGCGTGTTAACATGATGACGGCTCAGCCTTGATGCTTTCCTGGCATCCATCTGCCCATCCTGGGATTATCCTGTCCCAGGAAGAGAAGCTCTGGCATTCTAGAGAGGGCATTTGGCCAGGGGAGGGGACAACACTGAAGGCTGGAAGCGCCCAGCTCAGAGTTAATCTTGGGCACAGTGAAGCATTTACCGAGAAGTCTATGATATCATTCGCCCCAGAGGGATCATTCTATTTGCAGAAGCTTCCAGCATATAGACTAGATCAGTCATGAGCCTAGAAATTCCCTCGGGGGAAGGTGGAAACTCTGACGAACCCCTGATAGTTCAGAGCAGGCTTCTCAGATTCGAGTGTACCTAAAAAGTCACCTGGATAGCTTGTTAAATCAGATTCCAGGCCCTGACTCCACAGTCTGGTCAGCAGGGGCCTGAGCATCTGCATTTATAATAAGCTCCCAGGTGCTGCTGATGCTGCTGGTCTAGGGACCCGACTTTGAGAACCACTGGTGTCCAGCAGGGGGTTCTGCACTGTGCTCCACGGCACCCCCTTGTGGGGAGAAGAAGGGATGCGAAAAGGAAGCGAATGGGACTCAGCGCCCTCACCCCCACCTACATCCAAGACACCTCCCAGTCTTCTTTATAAATCTGGTTTTGGTGATTAAACAAAGAACCCCTGATAAAAAGGACAGAGGTGAGGGGACCGCTGACCTGGAAGAGGTAGGTCCAGACCTGCAGGAGGGGTACTCCCTACAGCCGTGAGCTTACCCGCCCCTCATTCCAGTGTGCCTGGGGCAGGGGACAGCCTCTGCCCAAACCCCGAGAGCATCCAAAGCAGACCAACCCCAAGTAACCGGCTAAGTGAGCAGAGGCCAGGGCGGGCGCCACCTGCTGTGCATGCCCCACCCCACGTCAGCAGAACCTACTCCTTGTGGACCTGCAGCCAGAGCTGTGTCCGGCTGTCTGCACCTGGAGGAATTCCCTGTCCGCCTGTAGGTTCGCTGCTCAGCTCCCGTGGGTGCAGGACAGCAGCCTGGTCCAGGAGAGTTTGCCCAGCAGCGTCTGGATGTGCCCCACCTCTGCCCTGTCCCCGGGCCCATCGGGAGCCTCAGCACAGCCATTTCGTCCTCCAAAAACCAACCTCAGGATAAACATGTGCCCTCCTGTAGCTCGGATCCAACAGTAGTGATCTTGGGTACAGCCCAGTCTCTGGGGTCAAAGTGTCAGGGTCCCATCTCAGCTTCTCCACCACCCAGCTGAGAGAGCTTGGGTGAGGCAACCTCTCTGAGCCTCAGTTTCCCTGTCTGTACAATGGAGATGATTTTAGTGTCTATATGAGCATTAAACACAACTGTCAGTGTTCAGCTCCTGGTACAGCACCTGGCATGGTGAGAGCCCTCAGGAAATGTCAGCCAGTTGTTACTAAGTCTACTCTGGTTTTTGTTTATTTGTTTGTTTGTTTTCATTTGTTTTTAGGCCGCCCCGTGTGGCGTGTGGGGTCTTTGTTCCCCGACCAGGGATCGAACCCGTGCCCCCTGCATTGGGAGCATGGAGTCTTAACCACTGGACTGCCAGGGAAGTCCCCACTAAGTCTTCTCTCTTGACACTCTTTTAGTGGTTTTGCTGAAGCAGGAGTGTACGGCCTGTAATAGTTTCCTGAGGCTGCTGTAACAAATGACCGCAAACTGGGTGGGCTTAAAACAACAGAAATTTATTTTCTCATAGTTCTGGAGGTGAGACATCCAAAATCAAGCTTTGGGTAGGGCCATGTTCCTTTGCGGGCTTCAGGGGAGAATTATTGCATGCCTTTCCCTTAGCTTCTGATGCTGCCAGAAATCCCTGGCGTTCCTTGGCTTGTAGACACGTCACTCTAGTCTCTGCCTCTGTCGTCACATGGCGTTCCCTTCTGTCTGTCTCTGTCGTCTTCTTATAAGCACACCAGTCATATTGGACTAGGGCCCGCCCTAATTGGGTATGACTTCGTCTTAATTGGATTGTATCTGCAGAGACCCTATTTCCAAACAAGCCCCCTTCAGAGTTAGGACTTGAACATATCTTTTTAGGGGACAACAGGGATAGGACTTGAACATATCTTTTTAGGGGACAACACTGTCTAACTGGAGTGAGACCACAGGGCCCGGCGGCCACGAGGACCCTGGGGATCTTCCCCATGAAGCTGTGCAGGCTTCCCCAGACCTGGACTAAATTGTCCCCATGGTTGTGTTTTGCAGGGTGTTCAGACTTACATCTCTTGGATATGTTGACCCCAACTGAGAGAAAGCGACAGGGATACATCCACGAGCTCATTGTCACGGAGGAGAACTATGTGAATGACCTGCAACTGGTCACAGAGGTAAGGGCAGCTGGGGGTGCTGGGGCAGGGTGGGGGGCACTGGCAGAGGGTGGGGAAGGCAGGGACTCTGTCAAGGAGGGCTGAGTCCTGATTCCCAGTGTGAGAAGCTTTCCGAGGTATGGGAGCATCTGGACGGTACATCACAGAGGAGAGTCTTACCCAAGAGAAGATGCTTAATTCTCATCCGTGGCCACGGACTCACAATTCTCATCTGTGAGTCCTACCCACAGAGGAGCAGAGACCCTTCAAGCCAGGGATAGATGAACCCGTGAGGAGTGCCTGGGAGGGGACACACGGGCTGTGAGCTGGGAGTCTGGGCTCGACTCAGAGAACTTGCAGCTCAGCCGCCAACTAATTGATGCCGTAGAGCGTCATCTCCCTGGCCCTCGGTGGTGACATCTGAAAGTGACAGTCATCTGGCTGATATCTTGGTTATTCCTCATGCTACATGTTACCTCCCAGAAAAATCTGTTGCGGAGAATGAAGATGTTTCCTCCCGGGGCCCCGTGCACACCCTCCCTCCCCCGTCCTGGACGATGTCTCATTTTGGCTCTCCTCCCAGGGAGCTGTTGAAGGGCCTTGTCTGCCTGGTCCAGAAGGATGGGGAGGTGGAGAGTTGGGAAGTTCTGCTTTTCAGGAAGCCTTTGGTCCATACGCATGGGAGGTTGCCATATTAGGAAACGGGTTTGCAGAGCTGGACGTTGGGGTCACCCTACAATTTGAAAAGTACCGTGATTGTTTGGGAACCCCTGTACCCCAACTACTGTGAAACCATCTCCTCTGATAGTCTTATCGACCCAGAAAGACATTGCTCGGTGACCCAGTGTTGATGAGTACAGGTTGCAGGATGAGTTGATGGCCCCCAAGGCCATCATTAATGCTTAGGGAGCATTGGTATGAAAAGGTGTCCCTTTCTCAAGACACGTGACTGTCACTAAATATACAGTCTTGGACGTCTAGGCTGTGAGTGTCACCCTCTTAGATATGGTACATTGTGCAGTGGCCTGGTATATGCCAGGTTCAACATCGGCTTAAAGACTCATGAAGAGTAGGCCTCCCAGGGATCAGCCTCAGCCCAGCCAAGTTTATTTCAAAGACAGGCTGTCCCGGTCCTTAAGGTACCTTCCAGCGAGTGGCCTGCCTGCAATGGTAGCTATGACCTCTTTCTAGGCAGGGGCTCACCACGTGAGGCTCAGCCAAGACCTGTGGTCTACTGTGAGCTGCCCACCCACGCGGAGCTTGGGCAGGCTCCTGAATTTCCCGGAGCCCAGGAGAGGGGCCGCACCCACCTGGTACCAGGCCTTCACTCGTTGGCTCTGTCCCAGGCCCAGCCCAGGCTGCGGGCAGAGCAGTGGAGTCTGTCCCGTCCCCAGGCTGCTGGTTGGGGGCCCGGCTGCCGGGGCTGCTCCCCTGGACTTCCTGAGGCTTGTCTGTGCAGCCGATGCTGGGGGCAGGAATGCGGGAGTCCCCCCCACCCCATGCATCTCTCAGCCCTCCACTTCTCCCCTGTGCCCAATTCCTCACCGTGGCAGGTGAGAGCTTGAGTGCCTTTGTCCAGACCCCCGGCTGAGTCCTGGCGGAGTTAAGGCCTGTCCTCCAGAGTTTAGTGGGCCTCCTTGTAAAACAGTGTGGACCTGATGGGAACCCACCACCCCCCATACCCCCCGGCAGAGGGAGGGCCACCTGCTTCAGAAACTCTGCAGCTTCTGGGCCTCCCAGCCAAAGCTGCAGATGCCTCGGTCCTTCCCGTGGCTCCGAACAGATCGGTGTGTGCGTGCGTTTGAGTTTGAAGCTAACTGTTTGCTTTCTGAACTGCTTCGTTTTCTGCATCTGTAGATCTTTCAGAAACCCCTGATGGAGTCTGAGCTGCTGACAGAAAAGGAGGGTGCTATGATTTTTGTTAACTGGAAGGACCTGATTATGTGTAATATCAAACTGCTGAAGTAAGCCTCTCCTCCAATCTCCAGCCTGGCTTCGCCCTCGCACGCCGGCCCTGCTACGTGGCTTCGTCCGTGTGTCCCCTCCGTGCATGCCGCCCTGTGTTTCTTTCTGCCTCTCTTCCTCATTTCCACTCACAAGAACCATCGCTCTTTCTTGCCCTGATGCTTTCTGGAAACACACCCCCAGTTTTTCACTGGGGAGAATGGATTGCTCAGGCATCCCGGTTCCTGCTTTTACCGTGGTTCTAGAATGAACAGAGCTGGGCCGATTCTGGCTCCTAATCGCTGGCCAGCTCCATCCAGGGTGGGGGGCAGCCCCCCCATGCCTCAGACCCTGGTTCCATTGGGGGAATGTTGATCTCTTGAGACTTTCTTGGCTCCTGAAGATGGGAAAGGGTGGGACCGCTCATGGCCACGGTCAGCGGCAGTTCTCAGGATAGGCCTCTGAGAAGCCGGCCTGGAGCAGTTGCTATCTTATTCCTGTTTTAGTTCTCGGAGGCAGCTGCAGGGCCAGGGAGAAACACTGGGCCAGGAGTCTGGAGACCTGGGCTTGGAGCCCAACTTGCTGCCATTCCTCAGTTTCCCCACCGGTAAAAGGAAGGGATTGGATTACATCATCACAAAAGTCCTTTCCAGTTCTTAAAAAAACTTCCAAATCTGTGTCCACCAGGCCCTCGGTATAACATCATTTGCTAGAAAACAGATGAAGTCCGTGGTGATCCTGGGGGCCAGGAGGAAGCACAGGCCCTGGGAACTGGTGTCCATTCCAGATCTCTAGGTTCATGTAATTGGGAAGCAGCTATTTCCTGAATGTGGTCCCTGGGATTTTATAAAGTGATTTCAGGTCCCCACTTTCTTGAGTGTGTTTGGGAGTAGATGAAGGGATGGACAGAGAGGTGCAGAGAGGCGGATGTGAAGAAAAACTATAACGTCTTCTGTTTCTATGTTCTAGAAGATGTTAATCAAAGATGATGGCATAGGGGTGGCTTGGAGAAAGTATTTCCATTACCCACCCCTGAGAAGCATACTGTAGAGGTTTCTAGCATAGGTCTGGGTCAGACTCTTGGGCTCACACCCTGCTGTTGCCTACCTGCTTTGAGCAAGTCACCTATGCTCCCTGGGCCTCAGTGTCCTCATCTGTAAAATGGGGGTGATAATAGTACCTACCACATATGGTTCTCCTTAGGGATCATTTAGACAGCGAGTGCGTGGTCCCTAGTAAGTGCTGGGCTTGGGCCCCAGGGTGGGCTGAGCACCCACTCTTGCCTTGGAGAGAGGCTGCCTTGTCACTTGGGGCAGGTGGGCTAGTTAACCCCTGAACCTACAAGTACTAAACCTAAAGTGTTGGAGACAAGTTGTTTTGAAATAGATGAAAAGGTTTTCTGTTGAAAATATACCTACAAGTTAACGCCTCTTTCCTTGGGCAGCTGTGTGGGGGTGGGGAGGCGGGCGATGTGTCTGATGTCCCCAGTTACACCCCTCCCCAACCCTCCCAGCATCGGCGCTCCCTATGCCTTTCTGTTGTCTCTGTACTTTTAACCCTCCATCCTGCTCATGTCAGGAAAGCAGAAGCCCCTTTCTTGAGCTCTGTCAGTGCCAGGCCTGCGTGCTCCTTCCTCCCATTAGCGCTGATGGGCTCCACAGCCCTGGAGGTAGGAATTGGGAACGCTCTTGCAACCGCGGAAACAAGGCTCAGAGAGGTTGAGTGACTTGTCCAAAGTCACACAGAAGGCAATCAGGGTGCCCCGGGCTGCTCTGTGGACAACGCCCAGGGTCCCACTAGGGGTTCCACCCTGTCCTGCCCTCGATGGAAAGAAGGTGAGACCACGAGGCAGACGTCTCGAGTTTTCATCTGGGCTCCAGCGCCTTCTAACTCGTTTTGGGCAGTTACCTCGGGCAGATAACTCCCCACCCCTTTGTTTTAGAGCTTGTAAAATTGCAGTCAGGGCTCCTGCCCTGTCTAGCATGCAGGGTTATCCCAAGGAGCAAAGAGATCAGGTGTACAGCTGGCACCCTGTCAATCATGGCACCAACAGGCACAGACACACCCTCTCCCATCACAGGTATGCTCTGCGCCTTCCTCTGATGACCTGATTGGTTAGTTTGGCTAATCTTTTCATTTTCCAGATAAAATACTTGTATTTAGCAGGACCTTTCTGGGGACCTGATTTCTTTCCTCCTTTCTTTTCTTTTTTTTTCCTTTTCAACATCTTATTATGAAAATTTTCAAACATACCAGAAAAAATTGGACGAATTTTATGGTGAGCGCCCATATTGTAGATTATACAATTTTGCTGCATAGACTTAATTTCTTTGTGCAAAGGGCTAATCCCAATGACGGGAAGGTTTAGGACTCCTGGCAGGATGGAAGAAGATGAAGAGAATTTAAGGCAGCTCTCCCTGGAAGGCTGCAGTGGGCAACCACATATCTGTCACTCCTGATCCAAGGTCCAGCGACTGCTTGTACTTAGAGGGGGGACATAGGATTTATCAAACAGATAAATAAGAAACAAATAAAATGAACATAAAAGGGAGCTACCTGGGGCACACAGACTTCCTACTAATGCCACCTCTGGTTGGGGGTTAAAATGGATGGTTGGCTCTCTTACCTGTGAGCAGAGAGCTGAGAAGTTTGTCTTCAATGAGCAGAGTAGGGAAGAAGAATCTAGAACATTTTAAAGTTAAGAGCTAGGTGCAGGCCGCTAAGGATGGCTGTTAGAAGTGATAGCAGGAGGGGTGCAGAAGCGAGATAGGGTGTGTAGAACCAGGTACTGCAGCTGTGTTTTTAATCAAGATCCTTTCCTGCCTCTTTGCTTGAATAATAAATAAATAAATAAATAAATGAAAGAGCTTCTCCAAAAAAAAAAAAAAAAGTTTTTCTTAAATATTAAGTATTCAGTTTTCTTTTTAACTTAAGAAGAATAGGCATGATTTTATTTTAGGCAGAAAAACAAAGAAAAATAAAAAGATACCTTGGGGGGTAAAGACAGGATGGGGAGAAGGAAGAAAGGGGCTTTGGATGGGAGTGGGCAGGGTGAGAGGAAAGGAGGGAGAGGCTTGAGGAAATGAAGAGGAAGGACAGAAGGGAGGGAAGAGCAGGGGGGCCGTGGAAGCCCCCCTTGGTGGGATGGCAGGAGCTGCTTCTGGAGCAAGGACAGGCCAGGAGCCCTGAGCATCTTGAGGGGAGGCGGGGCTGGGCACGGTGCTTGTCCTCACATGCGGTGCTTACAGACTGTGGGCTCTGGAGACCAGGGCTTCCTGCTACCCATGAGCTGTGTGACTCTGGTCAAGTCATTCGATTTCTGCGTGCCTCAGTTTCCCCAACTGTCAATAGGGATAATGTCATATAGATTAAAAAAAAATTGTTTGACACATAGGACACATTCATAAATGCCAGCTCTCTTGACCATCCCCTTGATCTGCGAACTTCAGAGGGCTACTCATTCGTTCAGCAAATGTCAAGCTCTCTGATGTGTTCATTAGCTGATTGATTACTGTCGCAGTTCAAGACCTTGAATCCATAGACCTTTATGTGAGATTACAAATCAGCTCACCAAAGGGCGGGGCTGAGGCTGCAGCAGTGGAGTCATGTGATCCCTGAGCCTGGTGACGCGCCCTGTTTCAACCCACTCAAACCCAGTCCTCAAAAGCCTTGCCTGTGCGGTAGAACATCCCAGAAGGTGACTCACAGTTCAACCTAACAAGTGCCTGGTCTGTAGCAGGGGCCTGATTTTAGGTCTGTCTCCCAGTTGGACAACTCAGGTCTCCAAACGTGGGCCTCCAGAACCCAGGAACTGGCTTAACTTCCTCAAGACAGTGATGATCTGCGTGTGATCTTTTTTCTTTTCCCTTTTTCTTCTCTCCCCATCATTAAAAAAAAAAAAAAAAGGAGGGGGGCAGGTGAAAGCACTCTTATTCCCTTGCAGAAAGATTGTGTTTCTCCTCATTGGAAAATCATGGAATGATGGAATTTCTTCCCATTTCCGTCCATAGCAAGTTTGTAACATGGTTATTCAGCACTCTTGTCCCCCAGCATTGGTAGTGACGTAACCCTTGAGCAAATTTCTACACACTGGGAGATATCCCACACCAACCCCCAAATGAGCAGTGGCCACCTGGCCATCCTGAGGGTACCAACCTGCCACTCCTCACACCCCAGGCAGCCAGCGCTGACCAGCACCTCTCCCCACAAGGGCACCTGCTTGAGGGGGAATGGCTCATTGTTTGGACCACATAGCGCACTGTCCCTAAAGCTTTTCTCCTTGGCTTGTTGCCCAGTCCAAAGATTCTTTTTTTCTTTAACCAAAAACGTAGGAGAAAGAAAATAAAGTGATCTGAAGTTTTTAATACTAAGATTGCAGAGCCTCCTTAGAATTATATAGCCCTACCCATGACCTTGAAAGCAGCCAGAGGAATTCATAGTAACATCCTCCCAGCCTTATGTAAAAATTCCATATCATACCATTCTGTTCCTTCCATCCATCCATCCATCCATCCATCCATCCATCCATCCATCCAGGCATACAGCCATCCAGCCATCCATCAATCCAGCCATCATCCATAATCACTAGGGTAGGCAGAACACACCCATGGCCTCATATGTCGAGGTCCTGCCCTTATAGTACATTGCTATCCTTGCTGCGTAAAAGCTCGGTGCCACGCCCTTCTTATAGATGCTGGGTTAGGAGTTGACGTGCGAGTTAGAAGGGTGGGATGCACAGTCCTGGTGTTATGGTCCTGAACACTCAGAATGCAGCTGGACTCCTGAGCAAACACTTTCCAGTCCCTCTAGTACCTTCTCAGCTTCCAGGATATAAATTGTTTGAGTTTACGACCCGTTATCACATGAATAGGCTTCTCTCTTCAGAACTCCTCTTAATCCAGTCAACTTCAAATTAGCCACAGCGATGAAGCAGTGAACCAGAGAATGGCACAGATTGTTCAGACAATCATTTATACCTGGCTTTCGTGAACATAATGGGATTATTTTTCTGTGGCAGTTGATTTACCATCTTGATTATGTTTTGTTTGGTCTGAAATTGAGCCTCCATGGCCCCTGGCAACAGCAGCTTCCCTTGGGCAGCACTGGCCCCGGAAACAGGTTCAGTGTTGGGGCCATACCAGCCTGGACAGATCATCCATAAAGTCAGACATCCACCCAGGGATCCTGTCTGAGTTATTCAAAAAAGAGATTCCATATATTTCCACAAGAAAACATTGTCTTTTATGCTGACTTGTTCAGCAAAGTTTGTTTTTTTTTTAAGTTTTTCTTCCTAAGAGCCAGCAAACAGCCTTCATCTCAAAGAAAAATGCCCCAGTGATACCTCTTTGTAGCACTAGACTCATTTCTTTTTCTGTTCCTTGTCTGCCACATAGATGCTTTAGTGGCCCTGGGTTTGTGCCCCTCACACACATCCCATTTCTGTACCACCTATAAGTGTGCTGTGTACCCATCAGAGAGCGTGAAGGGGGCACTCACTTCTCGTGTTTCTGTTCAGAGCGCTGAGAGTTCGCAAGAAGATGTCTGGGGAGAAGATGCCTGTGAAGATGATCGGGGACATCCTGACCGCCCAGCTGCCACACATGCAACCCTACATCCGCTTCTGCAGCTGCCAGCTCAACGGGGCTGCCTTGATCCAGCAGAAGACAGATGAGGCCCCTGACTTCAAGGAGTTTGTCAAAGTAAGGAGCCCAGGCTGAGCTGAGTCTCTGCCCCCGCCGAGTGGCCGTCTTCCAGCGGCTGGGCGTGTGAGGGGCTGATTCACACATTTACTGAAGGCCAACAAGGGTGAGGTCTCGGCTGAACAGTAGGGGCTGCCCCTCGCTGGCGGGTGGCTGGGACCAAGGGGGTGGGCTTGGAGAGGAGGGACCAGCGCTGGCCTAGAAGCTCTGCCTTGGCCAGGTGTGAGTGGTGTTATCTGAATACAGGTTTAAATCCTCCATCTCATTTTTAGGCCTAAGAGGGCTGGTGGGTCTCAGGTTTCCTATTCTGTTTAATCTGAGCATCTTCAGTTCTTTGCTGCTCTCTGCCCTTCACCTGCAAAGGGAATGGCCGGCAATCCCAATGGACCCTTTGTTTTTTTCCCAATTGGTTCTTTTTGATGGGCTCAAGCTCTAGGAAGCCCATGGGGGTGAGTGTGGGATGCCAGGACCGCTGCCTTGGAGGATAACAAGGGTCTGGAGAGCCATGTGCCCACCAAGGGACATTGTGGGGAAGTGGGCCCCATGCTGCTGGAGGCCCCAGGCTTTGGGTCTGCTGCCCTTCGCCGGGGTGGGTCCCTGCTGGCCAGGCCAGCCCACGCAATCAGCCCCAACCTCTCCCAGAGGGGAAGAAAAAAGAGAATAAAATAACTTCTGCTAAACAGGCACATTTTGATGAACGGACAGCAAAATAATCGTACTAATGACAGGCTTATCTTTGTACCTCCTGCATTTTGGGGGCAGGCCTTTCCCACTCCCCCCAGTAACCATGTTTGTGGAGTCATCGTTGGGAGGGGAAGATGCCATCTCTTCTCAGCCTAGCATCAGATGTTCTTGTTCTTTCTTTCTTGCCCTGTTTCTCAATATTAAGTGCTCTGATTTTCTACCCAATGAGTGGGGTATCTAAGAGGAGAAACACTGCTATGAAGGAGGCCTAGGGTGGGCTGGAGACTGGAGAGCAGATACTGGGCTGCCAGGTGCCACGGGCCACCTGGGGTTCCAGCCAAGGGCCGGGTCCTCCCTGGGTGCAGGCAGGATGAGTTCATCACTGGATGTACTTGAACTTGAGGGAAACGCTGACACCAGCCCAGGAGGGGCCTTGTTGCCCCTCCCCTTCTCACCCCTCCCCTCATCCCCTCTCCCTGCCTCATTCCTGCGGGACTTTGACATGCCTTTGCCAGCTGCAAAGTGTTCCTGGAATAATGGTGTCCACGGCTGGAGCAAGTTCAGGCACTGACAGGTCCCAGGGCTTGGGGCCCAGGTCATGGCATTAAACCTGTTCCTAAGACACTAAACCTGACCAGAACCTTTGAGAGCTGTCACCATATAACCCCTGTGACTTGTAGACGGGGTCACTGTTTGGAGGTAAAAGGACTCTTGTCCTCCAGTCAAGTTGACGAAAGTGGTGGAAGGAAAGAGGCAGGGAGTCCAGGGTGGAGACTACCACAGCCCCTGGGACTGGGGGCCTGACCCTCATGTCTCGGCTTCACCATCCCTACCCTGCTGGGGCTCCCACGGGCAGGTGCAGGTTTCGCCCAAAACAGACGGTGAGATCCGGCCAGGCCCTTCCAGCGTCTGTGGGACTTGAGGGGGATTTTTGTTCTGACCTTATAGTCTTGTGACTCTCCTTGCTCCTGGGAATGTTATAAAGTTTTGGTAGGTATCCAGAGGAAATATTCTCTGTGAAGCCAGAATCTCATCTTTGGAAGTAAGAAACCACATGTCCCATGGAAGGTCCACTGGATCTGGGGAGCAGGGTTCAACCCTGCAGCTGAGTCACACCCAAGGTAGATTCCCACTCTCCATCTGGAACGGGCCTCCTCCTGGCCTGGGGATAACCAGCCCGGCTCTTCCAGCTCCGGGCTCCTCAGCTGTTATCCAGATAGATGAGATAATGTGATGGGTGGGGAGTCCTGAATAACATCGATGTTGATGTCACTGACCAGATTTTGCAAACTTCTTAAGTACATTTTAAAAAATCTCTTATTTCAGAGACTGGCCATGGACCCTCGCTGTAAGGGAATGCCACTCTCTAGTTTTATACTGAAGCCTATGCAACGGGTAACGAGATACCCACTGATCATTAAAAATGTAAGTAGCTGTCTTGCCTTTTCGAGTAGAGGAATGCTTCCCCAGCAGGTCAGGGATCTGGGGCCATGGGCAGGTTCCCCAGCCAACACACCCGGTATCTATTGTGTAGAAATTTTATACCAACAGGCTGCAGGAGGCATCTGCTTGATAACTCAGAAAGAAAAGCTAGCTTATCGTGAAAAGAGCTAATAATACACAGCCTTCAGCTCTGCAACCAAGTGGCCTCCACCTTATAAGTCGGAACATGAGAGCTCAGTTCTTTTCCTAACACAGGCAGAGTGTCTTTAGGCCTTGGTTTTCCTAGTAAGAAAGAGAGAAAGAAATATAGTTTCCACCACTTGTCTTCAGAAAGCCATTGTGAGATACTCTATGTTGATATTAGATGATTGTTTTTCTCCTGTCATTTTAAGAAAGCCAATACCAAAAGAAAAGAAAAAAAAATTAGGGTTTCAGCGTGCCCATCTGTAAAGTGAGTGAGCAGACTTAGACATCCTCTGAGCCTGTGATTCTATAACCACAGGGAGGAAAGCTCCTGGAGAGAGGTTTTAGATCTGGTTCCTTTCGATGGAGAATTTAGAAACCCAGATCTAGACACTGGTGTGCTCACTGATACTGGGGTGTTGTTGCCTTTTGACTCTCTCAGCGGCCGAGCCAGGCAATATACGTATGTGTATATATTCATACCCACATATTAACATAAGTGTGCTAACATATTTATTTCAAGATTTATATATATTATAATATGTATTAAAACCCATGAGGTCACACCAATACTTCCTGTTCTAATCTAGTATCATGGAATTTATTCTAGCCTTTCCCCTTTCTCTATATATAACTCCCTTCTCCATGAGAAGCCTGGCTCTCATTATCCTCAATAGATTTACTTATTTGCTGAATCCCCTTATATGTAACAAATTTCCCTCTCATATAAGCCAGTTCCTCAGTCCAACCCCAGTTTGACCCCACAAAATACACTGTGGCCACATTGGTTGAGGTAAATAATTAGTTTTGAAAGAAGCTTTCAATCTACTGTTTCCTTTTCTCCAACTTGACAGTTACTATTAAACTAACTCAACACTTTTCTTTACTTCCCCCAATATTTAGTTGGGAATTGGAGTTGGAAACAAGATTTTTAAGTTCTAGGGGCTTCCCTGGTGGTCCAGTGGCTAAGACTCCACATGCCCAGTGCAAGGGGCCCAGGTTCGATCCCTGGTCAGGGAACTAGAGCCCACAGGCTGCAGCAAAGATCCTGCATGCTGCAACTAAGACCTGGAGCAGCCAAATAAATAAAATAAATATTTTTTAAAAATAAAATAAAATAGGTGTTCTAGATCTAGCTAATGGGGGGAAAAACAAAAACAAGAAAATAACTGAGAGGCATAAATATTAAAAAAGAAAAAGCAAATTATCATTCTTTGCAGAAACATGATTGCTACCCTAGAGAACCAAAAAGAATGAACTGAAAACTAGCAAAACTAAGAAGAGAATTTCTAAAGGTGGCCAGTTATAAGATACATATGGAAAACTGTAAAAATACTAAGATTAGATATTCTTTATAATACTGAGGTGGACAAATTCTTAGCATGGCACCAAAGACAGAACTTTAAAGAATTTAGATTTGTAGCAACTTGAAAAAAATTTTTTTTCCTCTGGGAGAAACCTAGATGTTCATTAAGGAGAGTAGTTAAATAAAGTGGTGAGTCTATACTATGAAAGAGACTTTTTTTGTATTAGCTGGAATGATATCTAGAAAATGCTGTTAAGTTAAAACAAAACAAAACAAACAAACAAAACCCAAAAACAACCTTTCACAAGCAATCCTACAGTATGGTCCATTTTGCAAAACCAAGGAAAAACTCTGTGTGACTGTTAAATGTATGTGGAACATCTGAAGGGAACTAAAGGGATGCCCTTAAGCCTGGGCACAGTTACCTCTGAGGCAGGAGAGCAAAGGGGATAGAGCACAGTTGTTATCTATACTTCTGTGTTGTTTGAATCTTGCATATCAAGAATGTGCTAATATTATTTGAATAAACATATTTCTTAAAAAATTTTGTGTAACCGAATATAATGAACAAGATTAAAAGACAAATGACAGATATAAGCTGAGTAAACAGATTTTAACTGTATATAAGAAGATACTGAAATATACATGGATTATCTATCTATAATATCTATCTATCTATCTATCTATCTATCTATCTATCATCTATCTATCTATCTATCTATCTATCTATCTATCTATCTATCTATCTATCATCTATCTATCTATCTATCTCTCTCTCTGTCATCTCAAGCACTCTTATAACTCAGAAAGAAAAAGACAAATACCCTAATAGAAAAATAGGTAAGGGGCTTCCCTGGTGGCACAGTGGTTGAGAATCTGCCTGCCAATGCAGGGGACACGGGTTCGAGCCCTGGTCTGGGAAGATCCCACATGCCGCGGAGCAACTGGGCCCGTGAGCCACAACTACTGAGCCTGCGCGTCTGGAACCTGTGCTCCGCAACAAGAGAGGCCGCGATAGTGAGAGGCCCGCACCGCGATGAAGAGTGGCCCCTGCTTGCTGCAACTAGAGAAAGCCCTCGCACAGAAACAAAGACCCAACACAGCCAAAAATAAATATTAAAATAAATTAAAAAAAAAAGACCTAAAGAAGAAACACATGGCGAATATCTTTCTAAAAAAAAAAAAAGAAAAATAGGTAAAATATACAACTAGACATTTCTGAGAGGAGTGTAGAATAGCAGTAAAGAACATGTTGTCATCTTGAATGAGGTGTCGTGCAGAAGTCTGCTGTGGAATCTGTGATCTGACGTGTTAGGCACAAAGCCTCTGCACACGACCCCCTATAAGCACGTGAAACTGGACTGAGAAGAAGAGTCACAACTATTGCCCTCGAGCTGAGGTGTCACTGTCACCATTTCCCATGAGAAAGTCTGGTCTGAAGTGCAGGGGGGAGGCCTCTGAACGTGGCCCCCTGTGAGCAAGTGGAACTAGACTGAGCACAGAGGAAAAGAAAAAAGTCGTGTGGCTGACAGGGTCTTGGTGCTCTGTCCGGGCGTCAGGCCTGAGCCTCTGAGGTGGGAGAGCTGAGTTCAGGACACTGGTTCACTAGAGACCTCTCGGACCCACATAATATTAAATGGTGAAAGCTCTCCCAGAGATCTCCATCTCAACGCCAACACCCAGCTCCACTCAACAACCAGCAAGCTACAGTGCTGGATACCCTATGCCAAACAACTAGCAAGACAGGAACACAACCCCATCCATTAGCAGAGAGGCTGGCTAAAATCATAATAAGGCCACAGACACCACAAAACACACCACCGGACGTGGTCCTGCCCACCAGAAAGACAAGATCCAGCCTCATCCACCAGAACACAGGCACTAGTCCCCTCCACCAGGAAGCCTACACAACCCACTGAGCCAACCTTAGCCACTGGGGGCAGACACCAAAAACAACGAGAACTATGAACCTGCAGCCTGGGAAAAGGAGACCCCAGACACAGTAAGTTAAGCAAAATGAGAAGACAGAGAAACACACAGCGGATGAAGGAGCAAAGTAAAAACCCACCAGACCAAACAAATGAAGAGGAAATAGGCAGTCTACCTGAAAAAGAATTCAGAGTAATGATGGTAAAGATGATCCAAAATCTTGGAAATAGAATGGAGAAAATACAAGAAACGTTTAACAAAGACCTAGAAGAACTAAAGAGCAAACAAACAATGAAGAACAACACAATAAATGAAATTAAAATTTATCTAGAAGGAATCAATAGCAGAATAACTGAGGCAGAAGAACGGATAAGTGATCTGGAAGATAAAATAGTGGAAATAACTACCGCAGAGCAGAATAAAGAAGAAAGAATGAAAAGAATTGAGGACAGTCTCAGAGACCTCTGGAACAACAATAAACGCGCCAACATTTGAATTATAGGGGTCCCAGAAGAAGAAGAGAAAAAGAAAGGGACTGAGAAAAAATTTGAAGAGCTTATAATTGAAAACTTCCTTAATATGGGAAAGGAAATAGTTAATCAAGTCCAGGAAGCACAGAGAGTCCCATACAGGATAAATCCAAGGAGAAACATGCCAAGACACATATTAATCAAACTATCAAAAATTAAATAAAAAGAAAAAATATTGAAAGCAGCAAGGGAAAAGCAACAAATAACATAACAAGGGAATCCCCATAAGATTAACAGCTGATCTTTCAGCAGAAACTCTGCAAGCCAGAAGGGAGTGGCAGGACATATTTAAAGTGATGAAAGGGAAAAATCTACAACCAAGATTACTCTACCCAGCAAGGATCTCATTCAGATTCAGTGGAGAAATTAAAACCTTTACAGACTAGCAAAAACTAAGAGAATTCAGCACCACCAAACCAGCTTTACAACAAATGCTAAAGGAACTTCTCTAAGCAGGAAACACAAGAGAAGGAAAAGACCTACAATAACAAACCCAAAACAATTAAGAAAATGGTAATAGAAACATACATATTGATAACTACCTTAAATGTTAATGGATTAAATGCTCCAACCAAAAGACATAGACTGGGTGAATGGATACACAAACAAGACCCATATATATGCTGTCTACAAGAGACCCACTTCAGACCTAGGGACACATACAGACTGAAAGTGAGGGGATGGAAAAAGATATTCCATGCAAATGGAAATCAAAAGAAAGCTGGAGTAGCAATTCTCATATCAGACAAAATAGACTTTAAAACAAAGACTATTACAAGAGACAAAGAAGGACACTACATAATGATCAAGGGATCAATCCAAGAAGACGATATAAACAATTGTAAATATTTATGCACCCAACATAGGAGCACCTCAATATATAAGGCAAATGATAACAGCCATAAAAGGGGAAATCAACAGTAACACAATCATAGTAGGGGGCTTTAACACCCCACTTTCATCAGTGGACAGATCATCCAAAATGAAAATAAATAAGGAAACACAAGCTTTAAATGATACACTAAACAAGATGGACTTAATTGATATTTATAGGACATTCCATCCAAAAACAACAGAATACACTCTCTTCTCAAGTGCTCATGGAACATTTTCCAGGATAGATCATATCTTGGGTCACAAATCAAGCCTTGGGAAATTTAAGAAAATTGAAATTGTATCAGGAATCTGTTCTGACCACAGCTCTATGAGACTAGATATCAATTACAGGGAAAAAACTGTAAAAAATACAAACACGTGGAGGCTAAACAATACACTACTAAATAACCAAGAGATCACTGAAGAAATTAAAGACAAAATCAAAAAATACCTAGAGACAAATGACAATGAAAACATGATGACCCAAAACCTATGGGATGCAGCAAAAGCAGTTCTAAGAGGGAAGTTTACAGCAATACAATCCTACCTTAAGAAACAAGAAACATCTCAAATAAACAACCTAACCTTACACCTAAAGCAGTTAGAGAAAGAAGAACAAAAAAAACCCAAAGTTAGCAGAAGGAAAGAAATCATAAAGATCAGAGCAGAAATAAATGAAATAGAAACGAAGAAAACAATAGCAAAGATCAATAAAACTAAAAGCTGGTTCTTTGAGAAGATAAACAAAATTGATAAAGCATTAGCCAGACTCATCAAGAAAAGAGGGAGAGGACTCAAATCAATAAAATTAAAAATGAAAAAGGAGAAGTTACAACAGACACCGCAGAAATACAAAGCATCCTAAGAGACTACTACGAGCAACTCTATGCCAATAAAATGGACAGCCTGGAAGAAATGGACAAATTCTTAGAAAGGTATAACCTTCCGAGACTGAACCAGGAAGAAATAGAAAGTATGAACAGACCAATCACAAGCAATGAAATTGAAACTGTGATTAAAAATCTTCCAACAAACAGAAGTCCAGGACCAGATGACTTCACAGGTGAATTCTATCAAACATTTAGAGAAGAGCTAACACCCATCCTTCTCAAACTCTTCCAAAAAATTGCAGAGGAAGGAACACTCCCTAACTCATTCTGTGAGGCCACCATCACCCTGATACCAAAACCAGACAAAGATACTACAAAAAAAGAAAATTACAGACCAATATCACTGATGAATATAGATGCAAAAATCCTCAACAAAATACTAGCAAACAGAATCCAACAACACATTAAAAGTATCATACACCATGATCAAGTGCGATTTATCCCAGGGATGCAAGGATTCTTCAATATACGCAAATCAATCAATGTGATACACCATATTAACAAACTGAAGAAGAAAAACCATATGATCATCTCAATAGATGTAGAAAAAGCTTTTGACAAAATTCAACACCCATTCATGATAAAAACTCTCCAGAAAGTGGGCATAGAGGGAACGTACCTCAACATAATAAAGGCCATATACAACAAACCCACAGCAAACATCATTCTCAATGGTGAAAAACTGAAAACATTTCCTCTAAGATCAGGAACAGACAAGGATGTCCACTCACACCACTATTATTCAACATAGTTTTCGGAGTCCTAGCCACGGCAATCAGAGAAGAAAAAGAAATAAAAGGAATACAAATTGGAAAAGAAGAAGTAAAACTGTCACTGTTTGCAGATGACATGATACTATACATACAGAATCCTAAAGATGCCACCAGAAAACTACTAGAGCTAATCAATGAATTTGGTAAAGTTGCAGGATACAAAATTAATGCACAGAAATCTCTTGCATTCCTATATACTAATGATGAAAAATCTAAAAGAGAAATTAAGGAAACACTCCCATGTACCATTGCAACAAAAAGAATAAAATACCTAGGAATAAACCTACCTAGGGAGACAAAAGACCTGTATGCAGAAAACTGTAAGACACTGATGAAAGAAATTAAAGATGATACCAACAGATGGAGAGATATGTCATGTTCTTGGATTGGAAGAATCAATATTGTGAAAATGACTATAGTACCCAAAACAATCTACAGATTCAATGCAATCCCTATCAAATTACCATTGGCATTTTTTACAGAACTAGAACAAAAAATCTTAAAATTTGTATGGAGACACAAAAGACCCCGAATAGCCAAAGCAGTCTTCAGGGAAAAAAGCGGAGCTGGAAGAATCAGACTCCCTGACTTCAGACTATACTACAAAGCTACAGTAATCAAGACAATATGGTACTGGCACAAAAACAGAAATATGGATCAATGGAACAAGATAGAAAGCCCAGAGATAAACCCACGCACCTATGGTCAGCTAATCTATGACAAAGGAAGCAAGGATATACAATGGAGAAAAGACAGTCTCTTCAATAAGTGGTGCTGGGAAAACTGGACAGCTACATGTAAAAGAATGAAATTAGAACACTCCCTAACACCATACACAAAAATAAACTCCAAATGGATTAGAGACCTAAATGTAAGACCAGACACTATAAAATTCTTAGAGGAAAATATAGAAAGAACACTCTTTGACATAAATCACAGCAATATCCTCTTTGACCCAGCTCCTGGAGAAATGGAAATAAAAACAAAAATAAACAAATGGCACCTAATGAAACTTCAAAGCTTTTGCACAGCAAAAGAAACCATAAACAAGACGAAAAGACAACTCTCAGAATGGGAGAAAATATTTGCAAATGAATCAACGGACAAAGGATTAATCTCCAAAATATATAAACAGCTCATGCAGCTCAATATTAAAAAAACAAACAACCCAATCCAAAAATGGGCAGAAGACCTAAATAGACATTTCTCCGAAGAAGACATACAGATGGCCAAGAAGCACATGAAAAACTGCTCAACATCACTAATTATTAGAGAAATGCAAATCAAAACTACAATGAGGTATCACCTCACACCAGTTAGAATGGGCATCATCAGAAAATCTACAAACAACAAATGCTGGAGAGGGTGTGGAGAAAAGGGAACCCTCTTGCACTGTTGGTGGGAATGTAAATTGATACAGCCACTATGGAGAACAGTATGGAAGTTCCTTAAAAAACTAAAAATAGAATTACCATATGACCCAGCAATCCCACTACTGGGCATATACCCAGAGAAAAACATAATTCAAAAAGACACATGCACCCCAATGTTCATTGCAGCACTATTTACAATAGTCAGGTCATGGAAGCAACCTAGATGCCCATTGACAGACCAATGGATGAAGAAGATGTGGTACATGTATACAATGGAATATTACTTAGCCATAAAAAGGAACGAAATTGGGTCATTTGTTGAGACGTGGGTGGATCTAGAGACTGTCATACAGAGTGAAGTAAGTCAGAAAGAGAAGAACAAATATCGTATATTGATGCATATATGTGGAACCTAGAAAAGTGGTACAGATGAACTGGTTTGCAGGGCAGAAATTGAGACACAGATGTAGAGAACAAACGTATGGACACCAAGGGGGGAAAGCGGCGGGGGTGTGGCGGTGGTGGTGTGATGAATTAGGTGATTGGGATTGACCTGTATACACTGATGTGTATAAAATTGATGACTAATAAGAACCTGCTGTATAAAAAAAAAATAAAATAAAATTCAAAAAAAAACCCAACAAAACAACCAAAACCAAAAATGGGCAGAAGACCTAAATAGACATTTCTCCAAAGAAGACATACAGATTGCCAACAAACACATGAATGGATGCTCAATATCACTAATCATTAGAGAAATGCAAGTCAAAACTACAATGTGATATCACCTCACACCGGTCAGAATGGCCATCATCAAAAAATCTACAAACAATAAATGCTGGAGGGGGCATGGAGAAAAGGGAACCCTTTTGCACTGTTGGTGGGAATGTAAATTGATACAGCCACTATGGAGAAAAGTATGGAGGTTTCTTAAAAACCCAAAAATAGAACTACCATATGACCCAGCAATCCCACTACTGGGCATATACCCTGAGAAAACCATAATTCAAAAAGAGTCATGTACCACAATGTTCACTGCAGCACTATTTACAATAGCCAGGACATGGAAGCAACCTAAGTGTCCATCGACAGATGAATGGATAAAGAAGATGTGGCACATATGTACAATGGAATACTACTCAGCCATAAAAAGAAATGAAATTGAGTTATTTGTAGTGAGGTGGATAGACTTGGAGTCTGTCATACAGAGTGAAGTAACTCAGAAAGAGAAAAACAAATACCATATGCTAACACATATATATGGAATCTAAAAAAAAAAAAAAAGTTCTGAAGAACCTAGGGACAGGACAGGAATAAAGACACAGATATCAAGAATGGACTTGAGGATGCAGGGAGGGGGACGGGTAAGCTGGGACGAAGAGAGAGAGTGACATGGACATATATACACTACCAAATGTAAAATAGATAGCTAGTGGGAAGCAGCAGCATAGCACAGGGAGATCAGCTTGGTGCTTTGTGTCCACCTAGAGGGTGGGATAGGGAGGGTGGGAGGCAGACGCAAGAGGGAGGAGATATGGGGATATATGTATATGTATAGCTGATTCACTTTGTTATACAGCAGAAACTAACACAACATTGTAAAGCAATTATACCCCAATAAAGATGTTAAAAAAATAATTAAAAAAAAATGATGTCAGGGACCAGGCTGCTTGTATTTGAATCTTGGTACCACTGCTGTGTGCCCTTGGGCAAGTTACTTAACTTCTCTGGGCCTCAGTTCCCTTATATGTAAAATAGGTATGCTAATAGTACCTAGTGCATAGGGTTGTGAGAAATCAACTGAGTGAATATATGTATGTCTGGCTCCTACTAAGCCGTATATAAATGTTAGCTTTATCATTTAGTGTACTTACATACTAAGTGTACACAAAATTCAAATTCTCTGGTAATAAAAGAAATGCATAACCAAATAAGAAAATACCTGGTTTTGGCTTGCCAGGTAGGCATATACTGAAAAGATTGTGAGTCCTCAGTGTTAGCAAGTTTGCTTGTGGAAGGTAGACTGGTTCAGTCTTTTGGAGGGCAATGTATACATCAAATTCCATGCTCTCTTTGGCTCAGCACTACCATGTCTAGGAATTTATTCTAAAGAAATAATCAGAGAAATATTGAAAAATTGGAAACATGAAGTTTTATGGGAAGGAAACTGTTTAAATGCATTGTGGTTCATCCTTACAATGACATATTATAGAATCTTTAAAAATGATGCTCTATATACTTCAATTAAAAAATAATAAAATGATGATCTAGGTCCATATAAAGTGGACACTAAATGCTGTGCTATAACTGCCATGAAGTGGGAAAGAAGCAAGTACAAAATTGTACAGTGTAGTATGGTAGCATGATCCAATGTTTATTTTTTTAAACTATATGTATTTATATCTACACAGAGTGTATTAACGAATAGGTAGGCAGAGGTTAATTCCAGATGGTGCAATTATGGCTGGTTTTTAGTTTTTTTATAACTTTCTAAATTTTCTAAATTTTGTACAATAATACTTTTACAATGAGAAAAAACATACACCTATTTTCATTTTGAAAACAAAAAACAAACAAAAAAAGAATTCACACAATTCAGCTATGTGGGCTTCCCATCGAGAGCAGTTGTTCTCAGTCTTGGCTGTACGTTAGAATCACCCGGGGAGCTCTAGAAAATTCCGATGCTTGAGTCCCTCCCCTGGGGATTCTGATATGGTCAGAGTTGAGGCATCAGGACTTTTCAGAGGGGCTCTAATGTACACCCAGGAGCCACCCAGGGCTGGGGTTGTTGTTTGGAGATGATTGGTGGACACACAGGACCCAGATTGGGTGTCTTCCTCAAATTGGGTGCCTCCTTAGGACTTTAAACCAAAGTACACTTTAGGGATGAGATATTATTCAGGGTAAAGCCCACTTGAATTATTTGTATGTGGACAAGGCCTGGGCAAGTACACCCTCAACATAATCCTAGTACATTGCAAAGATGGCTTAGGATCTTTCTTCATTCTTAGTGTCTTTCCTCATGATGACTGTTCTCAGTGTCCTCAGAGTCCTTTGAGAATCTGATGGTAACTGCTGTCACTTACTGAGCACCTTCAAAGGGCCAGGTACTTTGCAAAGTGCTTTACTTGTATCAAGACATTTAGTCCTCCAAACAACCTTATAAAGGAGGTGCTATTAGTATCCCCATTTTTCATATTAGGAAAATGAGGCTCAGAATATTTATGTGACTGACCCATATCATGGCTGGTCAATGGCAGGGCAGGGATTTTAACCCAGGAGGTCTTGCTCTAGAGCTGGCACTTTTAACCACTGGCTTGGAATAATTTATCCAGAAAAATGCACCTTTGCTCAGATGCACCCATTAGCATGCAGTTCCACGGGTCCATAGTTGCCTACAGCTGTGCATAGACCCAGGAAAGAGCCATTCTCCAGGGAGGAATCCACACGGGGTGCAATATTGCCCTAGATGTAGCCACTGCCCTCCTCATATCCCAAGTATAGATAATGTGGCAGCCCATGCCCCCCAAGGGTCCCCTGCCAACAAAGAGTGGTCATCTCTCTCCATGTCATTGCCAAGGTGGGTGCTTAGAGCTGCAGTTGCTCTTGTGGGCACTGTTCAGGAAAGTCTGTGCTATGCCCTGCCTCTGTTGGGTCTGGCCCTCCAGGACAGTGAACCGCAGGCTCACCCACACTGCCTAAGGATGTTGTCTTCTGTTCTCCAATGTAGATCCTGGAAAACACTCCTGAAAACCACCCAGACCACAGCCACTTGAAGCATGCCCTGGAGAAGGCAGAGGAGCTGTGCTCCCAGGTGAACGAAGGGGTGCGGGAGAAGGAGAACTCGGACCGGCTGGAGTGGATCCAGGCCCATGTGCAGTGTGAAGGCCTGTCTGAGGTAGCGCCTTAGGGTGTGACCTGCGTCTCCTCCACTGAGCCTTGGCAGCCGGCCTGAAGGAGGACGAGACAAAATCATGAATTGTCCTCCCTGTTGGCCTCCAGTTTGCTAGTTCTCTCTCCAGCTGCTTCTAATCTGCTGTTTAATCCATCTACTGAGTTCTTTTATTTCAATTATTTTCTTTTACCCTTTCCAGCATTCTAGTTATTTTCTCTAATCTGCTGGTTTCTTTCTTGTCTTGTTCCTTTCACAAATGACCAGGCTTCTCATTTATTTCCTAACACATTTAAAATATATTCTTGTATATTTCAGATCTATAATTCCACTAACTCAGGTTATGAGTTTCACTGTTTGGTCTGTTGCTTCTGCTAGCTCTCACCACACATGTCTGTTTCTCTGTATGTACTTTGATTTTTGATTGTGAGCTCAACATTCCTTGGAACTTTATCTGTGGGATCTTTGAGGTCTGAAGTTGTATTCCTCCTGCAAGGATTGCTAGCTACCAGGATCACCCTAAATTAAATATAGAGGGGTTTTCACACTAGTGTGTGAATTGTGGTTGTAAACTTAAATGAGAACTGCATTGTGGTTACAGATTCTCAGGGACATTTTTTTTTCCCTACACTTACACCAAGTTCAAAAACAAGCAAGTTTCCTTGCTCATCCCTTCTGTGCTGAGTTTACTTGTCATTCTTCCTTTGGAGTCCAGCTTTTTGGGATCTCCTGTTATCTCATGTGGGCCCTGGATATATCTCCTGTCTCTTGCACCCTCCATAGCCTTTAAAATGGAAGCTTAAGGTCACCAGATTTAAGAAAGACTCTCAGGGCTAAAGCCAGCTTAGGGGCTTGTTTATCTTCCAGGGTTCACATTTTCATGCTGTTTTTGGCCTCTGCAAATTTCTTATTTTCATTTTTAATTTTTACCACCTCGCTTGCATTTAAAAACTACAGTTCTATATTTTACTCGGTTTTGAAATTTTTCACTGGGTGAGTCAGAGTCTCTAGTCCACCATACTACCAGAAACAGAGTCTCTCCTGTAGTATTTGATTCTCTTCTTGTCCCTTATCTTTACTTTAGTCTCATTCATTCTTTCTTCCTGTTCTCACTCTCTTTCTCTTTGCCTCTGTACACACACACAGATACACACATACATACACACATTTGTGCACACACACCATTGACTAGGGTTTACCAAAATGCCCAGGCAGACTGTCTCCCTCACCCACTCTCCCTGTGGCTCCTTCCTTCTTACAAGCTTCAAAGGCATTCACTACCTGAGGAAGTTACACCACTGCTTCCTCCCTGCCCTGCCTCCTGTCCCCCTTCCGTGAAGGTGTGGGATAACCAAAGTTATGGAAGCAGCCATGTGGAAACCAAGGTTATGGATGTGGGTTCCCATTTTGGAACTGTGTTGATAAGCAATCCAGGGGCACTCACTGGTTGGCTTACTTATTCATTCATTCATTCAATAAACATTTACTGAGCACCTGCCCATGTGCCTTGCTCAGTACTAAACACTGAGGACATGGAAATCAATAAGATGTGACCTACACCATCTCAAAAAGCCTACAGTCCTGGACCAAGTAGAGGGATCAAACCAATATTTACCACACAGTGTGAGACATTATGAGGCAGATCTAGGTGCCAAGTGCTGTTGGACACTCATGGAGGAAGGAACCGTCGTGGAGGGATTCAGGGACATGTTGGAGAAGGTGACACTCGGCTGGGTGTTGAAGGATGAAGATACGTCTCCAGGAAAGAATCCAGGGGGAGGGCATTTCAGTGGAGGGCACAGCCTGAGCAGGACTTGGGTGAGCAATGTAGGGTGATAGGTGATAAGCTTTAAGGCAAGTTGAAGCCAGGGCAAGGAAGGGCTGTGTATCATTCCAAGGAGTATTAATTTGATCCTGAAGACAGTGGACTTGAACAGCTCCTGAATCTGCCAGCCTTAAGTGCAACTGTGCACTTTTTCTTTTTTTTTTTCAATGTTCCCTATCTTTTTTCTTTCTTTCTTTCTTTCTTTTTTTTTTTTTTGCCACACCACGTGGCTTGCAGGATCTTAGTTCCCCGACCAGGGATCGAACCCAGCCCCAGCAGTGAAAGTACAGAGTCCTAACCACTGGACCGCCAGGGCATTCCCCTCACTGTGCACTTTTAAAGGGGTCCTTCCCTGAGTCTCAGGGCTGCAGTCACGGGACTCAGTGAGGCCTGGGTCTTCATCTTAGAACATTAAGAATAGGGAATTCCCTGGTGGTCCAGTGGTTAGGACTCCACACTTCCACTGCAGGGGCATGGGCTCGGGGGACTAAGATCCCGCATGCCACATGGCACGGCAAAAAAAACCCCTCAAAACATTAAGAATAAAATAAACTCCTGTCATTTGCTTTTTTGTGATGTATATACCCTCTTTGAAATAGATTGTTGTCCTTCTTTAGTGACCGATCCTTCGTGGCTATTGTACACCAGCTTTCTGTATGGTCTGTTTTGTCTGTACAGTCAAGGTTCACGATCGTGGGGAGGGGGCGTGTTGGCTTCTGTTTCCTAGCCCAGATCTGGACACACACTGGTGATTAAGTTTCAAATAAATGCCGTCTTTGGCATTCTTGTCTTAAGATCAAGAACTATCAAGGCTGTTCCCAATTCACATATGTTCAGTGTTAGCCTGGCCAGTTGGAGGCTCTAACCTTTGAGTATGAATAAACCACATCACCTCTATGTCATCCAAGTGAATTGCTAGATTCATGGCCCCCAAGTGGCTTGAACTCTCTCTTGGTGAGTAAAAAGGGCTAGATTGACATCCTTTGAAGGCTCCCTTTGTGGTGTCACCTTCAGTCTTTGGGGCTCCCTCAGAACCTCAGTGGGAGGTTAGAGGCCCTCATCCCTCCTTGTACCTGAGAACAGAGTGCACTGGTCACTCTTCCTTGCTGCCTATAGGTCTCTGGTCCTAGAGGCCCCACTGATTCTTTCTCCCACACTGGAGGCAGACAGGTGGCCAGCAGCATCTCTTGGGGAATGCGTGTTGTGAACTGTCACCTCTTCATTAATACTCTTCTCAGGGAGGTCTGTAGGGTTCATAGCTCTGGAGAGAGACTCAGCCTTGAAGGCTGCTGGATGGAGGATACCCCAGGGGCCCAAATGTGGGCAGGTGGAGACCCGAAGTTCTGACTCCTGCCTGGATCGTATCACTTCCTGGGCACAGCTGTGGCCTTCCCCTCCCTCAGTCTCTCCCCCGCTATCCAAAAGGGGGGCCTTAGTGGGGTCATATGTTCTACAGTCTCCCTCTGCCCCTTTAGAACCTGCTCACAGGAGATGATAGAGCCCAGGGGGGATGAGAGAGCATGAGATATAGAGCCCAGGGGGATGACAGAGCTGCGTTTCAGCACTTCGATCTGTCTCCAAGTTTTGGGAAGTGGAAGGAAGAGAGCTGCCTGTCCCCTTCACATTTTCGGGACCAGTGAGTTGGGTGAGATTTAATGGGCACCAACAGTGTCTGTTCTGCTTGGCTTTGAGGCATCTGTCAGCACCACTGAGTTCTGTAGTCCACCCATGTGGTAGGGGCCTGGACTCAAGCTGCGCCTTGGAAAGTAGCATTTGTCCTGTGGAACTGTACAGAGAGAGTCGCTGCTGCTTTCCAGAACCGCGTAGGACTGTCTGAGCCTGTGCAGGGCCATCACTGGAGCCGGTTCACGCCACCTCCAGCGGACTAGCCTGCACACAGCACATAGCCATCAAGGAGGGAGAGGGCTGAGTGTTTTCTTCCTGCTGCCCAGTTTCCCCAATAAATACAAGGGAGAAAAGCGCCAGTCACCCTGAGACACTGAGCAGACCTCAAGGAAAAGCATTAGGAATTACAGCCAAAGTTCATCTTGACACGTGGAATCTCCAGAACCACGACTTTGACTTCTTGGCTCCAAAAGTCCCTGCCTGAAGTCTTCAAAGCAGTCCTTGATTTGAGCCTAAGTTACAGGCCTCAGATTCTGATGGAGCCCATGCTTTCAGATGCAGAAAAACAAAACAAAACAAAACAAAACAAAAAAATGACCTCACTTCATTGTGTCTTCTTTGGGTTTTGTTTTCCTTTCTCAGCAACTTGTGTTCAATTCAGTGACCAATTGCTTGGGGCCACGCAAGTTTCTGCACAGTGGGAAACTCTACAAGGCCAAGAGCAACAAGGAGCTGTATGGCTTCCTCTTCAACGACTTCCTCCTGCTGACCCAAATCATAAAGCCCCTGGGCTCTTCGGGCACCGACAAAGTCTTCAGCCCCAAATCAAACCTGCAATATAAAATGTACAAAACCGTAAGTTTGATTCTGTATTGCAACATCAGGGTTGACGTTTGGGGGAGGAGGAAGTTTCCAAAAGGAGCATTTCAGCAGGGTTTCAGGAGCATTACAGGAAGTTCAGGGGCTGAGACAGGATTTAGGTGACCACAACATCACGGGTCCAGCAGTATCAGAAAAGGAACGCCGCTCAAATCAATTGACGACACATCTATTAGCTGTCAAGTGGCTGCTGTGGGTCCCCCAGATGTGTTGAAGGTATGCCTTGCCCTGGTGGGGTTCCTGGTCTAGTGTGGCAGGTGTGGGAAAGCTCGAGACTAGAACTCAAGCACCCACCTCCCGAACATTCCCAGATCTCCCTCCAAACTTCTCAAGATGGTTTGGAACATCTGTGCCCCTCACCTTTTTCCAGCAAAAGCCAATCTAAATAGTCAACGTGTAGAGAATTTTCCTAAGCTGTTTATTTGGTCTGCTTCTACGTACATGGCTGTGTTTATGTGTCTTCGTGTCATGGGATATTGTTTTTCTAAACTTGTCTCTGTGTGAGTATTTTCACAGAAGAATTTTCTCTGAAGCAGCAGTTAGCTTTATTTTGGGAAAAAGCACAATGTACTTATGTAGATTGTCACTAGCAGCTTCGTATGAACAACTTGGAGAGAATTGCTTGGAGGTAGAGTAGATGGGGACTGTTTGCTGATTAGGACATACTGTGGGAAAAACAGACCCGTCACGTCTTCTTCTGGAGGACTTAAAAAATACCTGCAAAATGGAGGGGGGAAATCCATATTTATAACTTGCAGTATCTGAGAGTTAGTATGAACACAAAATCATTATTCTGCTATAGTTTACTGAAACACCCTCCCGCCCCCACCGCAGACACACACACACACACACACACACACCCTCACCCTCAGTCTAGTTTATTAGAACACATGCACGTAAGCACACACACATACTCATAGTTTACCGCAATACATGGCCCCCAGTCTGGTTTTGTAATGGCTGTGCATTATTTTTCAGCCTATTTTCCTAAATGAGGTTCTAGTAAAATTACCCACTGACCCTTCCGGGGATGAACCCATCTTCCACATTTCCCACATTGACCGAGTCTACACCCTCCGAGCAGAAAGCATAAACGAAAGGTAAGAGCTGCCTCCTCACTGGCACTGGGCACCCAGGTCCCACCAGGTGCAGGACAGATGTGGGACATTTAACTAGTCAGCGGCTCCCAACGTTCCCTCAGTTGCAATGCCATCCCCTCTGGCTGGAGGTTGTGGGGGGGGGGCATGAAGGTGGGGTGGTCTTAATACGTTTTTCTAGAGCCTCTCAGAAGTTTGACCCATGGCATGAATTTTGCAAGATAAAATGCATTGAAACGAATTCTGCTTGAGAATTTTTTAAAAAAGCAATTTTCAGAATTTGAGATAAATGGAGCATCTCGTTTCCCAAGGTTTCCCAGGTGGCAGAAACCAATAGGAAAGTGATTTGGGGATTGACAGGACCACCTAATCCTGACCCCCCCTCCTCAGCTGGCTTCCCTGGACAGACATTCTGGATCCTAGAACTGTGGGCATTTTTGCTTTAATCGCATCTTCAAGGTTCTGCCCCGGAGCCAAATGAAACAGATTATTTTCTGAAGGGTGAACTTGACATAAGACCTACAGCGTTCCAAGAGCATTTGTGCCAAAAAGCAGGAAACTGGCTAAAGTCGTCATGCATATGCTTCTCGGGAAAAGGAAGGCGAAAACATCACGCCAAGATGTAGGGGAAAGCCAATATGCTTTCCCCAACGTCTGTGTGCTTTTTCACGGAAAGTGGTTCTTTATCTGGGAAATGGTTTCTTTCCTTGGATGGTTTAGTGAGAGAAATCCTTCTGGCCTTATTGGATTAGGCAAATATGTGATGCTTTTCAAGAAGGAAGGAAGGGGAGTTGTTGCCAACATCTCCTCCAGGGCAGCATTTATCATCATAGATTTTCTTCCATGGGGACGCAAACTCAGGTCTTGAGCACATCAGTAAAAATGTCACTCGTGCCTTTGTTGTCCATGCTAGAAATCATGATTAGCACCATGTGACATAAAACCAGACTTTCTTTGCTGAACCTTTGTTGTAAAAATCAAACGAACAAGGCAGAGTCCTAGAAACTGAATTTGTACAGACCTGAAGCCTGAGTTCTGTTTGGCACCGTTCTGTCTCTTCCTTTCCAAGGACCGCCTGGGTGCAGAAAATCAAAGCTGCTTCTGAACTCTACATAGAGACGGAGAAGAAGAAGCGGGAGAAGGCGTACCTGGGTAAATGCATCGCTGAGCAGGGGGGCCCGGGATCCCACAAAGTGGCGGCAGAGAACCATTTGGTTGTGCCTAGAACCCTTAGAGCTGGAAGATGGGCCTGGGGGTAGGGGAAAGCCTGAGGGGGCAGGCAGGCGGGAGAGGGAGAGCGAGGTGCAGGGTGAGGGCTGGAGGGCAGATTCCAGGATCAAGGAAGCAAGAATTCAAGGCGGGGGAGGGGTGGGGAATTGTTCTTGTAGGGGAGCATAATACGGATCATGAGGCAAACCAGAAAGGCAGCACATCCTAAACGGGAGCATTTTGTGTTGTTTCTCCTGCCGTCATAGTCCGTTCCCAAAGGGCCACAGGCATTGGAAGGTTGATGGTGAACGTGGTTGAGGGCATTGAACTGAAACCCTGTCGGTCACACGGTAAGGACCCAAGAGGCCCCCTCTAGCACGTATTAGTGGTGGAAGCCCCTTCTGCATCCCCTCCACCTGGCTTTAAAACAAATGTGCTATTTCCATAATCCTCAATTTCCTTCCAGACTTGGTTTTTCTAGCACTTGTTAAAAAGAATTTTTTTAAAATTCTTTTCCACCGTTTTGCTTTCGAGAGAGATCTGAGTGGCTGCCCTTTCACAAAACAGTCAACCCCTCTGTATCTGCAGGTTCTGCACCTGCGGATTCAACCAACTGCTGATCGAAAATATTCGAAGAAAATTCGAAAAATTTCCAAAAAGCAAAACTTGAATTTGCCACACACCGGCAACGTTTTACATAGCAGTTACATTGTATTAGGTATTATGTGTAATCTAGAGATGATTGAAAGTATATGGGAGGATGTGGGTAGCAAAGACTATACCATTTTATGTAAGGGACTTGAGCATCTGAGGAGTTGGGTATTTGTGGAGGGTTCTGGAACCAGTCCCCGTGGACACTGAGGGATGACTGTGGTTTTGACACAATCTAGGGCTAAAGTGAGGAGACAGGAAAGGCTTAGTTTTGAAGCCCACTAATGTAATTATGTAAGTATTATGAATATTTAAGTATTACACTTTAAGTATGATGCTGGATTGTGTGAGTTTCTGCCTGGATTCTCCATTTTATGCAGCTTATTAAGTGTGGCATTGGAGGGAGATCAAAATGAGGGGTGTAGCGGGAAGAGCTGCCACATGGCTGTGACCCCGCCACGCTCACCCAGAAGAGCTGGGCAGCAGGCGGGAGTCAAGCAGGCTCTGTTCCCTCTAGGAAAGAGTAACCCGTACTGCGAGGTGACCATGGGCTCCCAGTGTCACATCACCAAGACAATCCAGGACACTCTGAATCCCAAGTGGAATTCCAACTGCCAGTTCTTCATCAGAGACCTGGAGCAGGAGGTCCTCTGCATCACCGTGTTTGAGAGGGACCAGTTCTCTCCAGATGGTGAGTAAACAGCGGCCCCGAGGCACCCTTCCCCTTTCGCTGTCACTTGGCTTTCATGGATAAATATTTTCTACCTGGGAACTTGGTGCCCAGAATTTCTTGGGCTTCCTGCCAGAGAGATGAGGTTGGCATAAGACAAGACTCAGCATCCCCTGGAAAGAGGCCTTCACTGATGCCAGGGTGTCTCAGAGAAGGTGGACAAAGCATGCTTGGTCTAGAGTGGTCCAGCTGCCCTAGACAAAGACCATGGTCCTATGCTTCCGCAAAGCAAGTAAATGCAGGGAGAGCTATACCACAAAGCCTCAGCCCAATTCTTCAGTCCTTGGCTAAAAGCTGTGGTGAGAATTCATAAAACTAGCCAGTAAAGCAAGATGAACATTAGCCCACAAAAAATGTGGCAGAATCAATCAGTGCCCTTTGGGTGACATTTCTGGTTAATTAAAGGGATGGAATTGTTTTGGATGCATCATCCCGTCAACCAACTTTCTGTTTCTGCTTGAGCCTGGAAAAAAAATGGGACTGGCAATGATTCTGAGAAACTTCTCTCTCCCTTCCTCAACCCAACGAAAATAAGAGAGTAAGTTTAAAGATTGCGGTCTCAACTTAATTATATTCAAAGGAGTAAAATTAAGTGCTAGGAGTGAGGGTCCAGTGCAGGCATAATCTGGGGAAGGCTTAAATTGCTCCATGTGGCTTTTGTCTTTTAGTACTTTTATATGAATTATCTCGTTGTGAGTTAGTTACTACTAATTATTGCCCAAAGATGGTCGCATAGCTGGCTAAATGTTAGAGCATGACCAGAACAATCTGACTCTTAAGTCTGGGCTCTTAAGCACTGTGTTTCAATTTATTTATTTTATTTATTTATTTTTGGCTGCGTTGGGTCTTCCATGCTGCGCACATGCTTTCTCTAGTTGCAGCGAACGGGCTCAGTAGGTGTGGCTTACGGGCTCTAGAGCTCAGGCTCAGTACTTGTACACAGGCTTAGTTGCTCCACGGCATGTGGGATCCTCCCGGAGCAGGGATTGAACCCGTGTCCCCTGCGTTGGCAGGTGGATTCTCAACCACTTAGCTACCAGGGAAGTCCCTCATTGACAATTTTTATTCTGATAAATAAAGGCTTGAGGTTGGATTTTTTTTTTTTTTTTAGTAGTGAAATACCACGACACAGTGGCAGCTCCACTAGAGTTTAAATTGCAAATCCTAGTATTGTTCTTACTTCAGAGATCATTTCCATGAAATGCACAAGGGGCAAAATAAACCGGTATCTTCCACCAGAAAAAATTCCCAGGTTTTAACCGTTGAAAGAAAAGCTGTTTCCTGTACAAGTGTTCCTGGATCATAGCATATTCCAAAAACTAATTGTTGAATGAAAAAATGAAGGAGTTAACGGTCTGGAGGCCCGTTTAACACCATTGTGCATTTGCACAGCATCAAAAATTGTTTCAAACATGCTCACGTCCATTCTCATACTGACACTCAATACTTGATAAAAAGTGGTGTTGAGATTGTCCTGGGAGCACGGCTGGAAGCATGCAGCTCCCGTGCTGTCACCTCCTCCCCACCCCCTCGAGTTTGCTCTCTGGCACTTACAGTGGTACATTATAAGGACCAGCCCTTGTTCACCATCCTTGACTTTTTGAAAAGGAGTGTAACATCACGAAGCGTGTTCCTGGGACAACCCCTGGGAGAAACTACTGTCCCAGAAATAGCTGACTTTCTTCTGGGCAATTGCTTTAAATTTCATGTAAGTTGCAAACTGTGCAGCTGATAGGACATCTGGTTTTGCATTGCCTCCCAGGAAGCTCATAGCCCTTTGGGGGTCCTCGGGTGGGAGAAAGTCTGTGTTTTGAGCTCCTTCTGGGCTCTCCTTCGTCTCCATCCCGGTACCTTTTGGTTTTCACTTCATTTAAAAATTATGCTGTCATTGTAGTCCCTGGATTCTCGGAAACTGACCTAACTCCCTTTTGGAAGAAGGAAGAGTATAACAACTTGCTGGGACATTCCCAATATGCGAAGTACCCGCCGTGAAGAGAAGGAATCCTCTCTGAGGAGGGTCTGTGTGTTTCTCCTTTCAGATTTTTTGGGTCGGACGGAGATCCGCGTGTCTGACATCAAGAAGGACCAGGGTTCCAAGGGTCCAGTTACGAAGTGTCTCCTGCTGCATGAAGTTCCCACGGGAGAGATCGTGGTCCGCTTGGACCTGCAGTTGTTTGATGAGCCTTAGGGAGCCGGCCCAGGGCGTGCTTGGCAGAGCTCCAGCCTGAGGCAGCAGATGCTGTCTGGAAATGGTGTTGCTTTTCGAGGACCACCATTTGGTGTTCAGCCACAGGGCAACAGGACAGCAGAGACAGGACCCTCAAAGCTTCTGGGAATACTTCTTGACAATCCTTCCCCCTAAACAATTTCCCATTGTGTGAAGCAAAACTGTGTTTTCCTTTGTTTTCACTGCAGGGCTCATCATGGCTTCCAGGGTCTTTGAAATCCCATCGCCCCCAGCTACGTTCGGTTGGGAGTCTGGCCCATCCCTGGGCCTGAGGCTTGGGTCTGGTTACTGTAAAATAGATTTATAAATGCCATGTCTGTAGTTTTGGAGAGCTCATGTAATCCTCCTGTTTCTTACCTCCACCAGCCTCCAGGTAGGCCCCCTGACCTATGATGCCGAGTCCTTGGTGTGTTTAGAAATAATCATGATGATCTTGGCATTGCTTCAGAATCTCATTCTCCCACTGGGACCTCATTTGAAATGCTCCCCTGCATCTGATCACTCGGGAGATGGTCTCCTGATCAGACACTGGTCTAGCTCTTTGAAGAGCTGGTCCATGGAAGATTCCAGCAGTTCTGTTGTTAGAGCTTTTCCAGTCTCCTCCAGGTCTTTTATTGCTAGATGTCAATGAAAACTATCACTGGCTACTATCAGGTGATCTGATTCTGATTTCCAGCACGCTTGGAAGGTGGTTAAGAAAGGTTGTTACCTACCAAGTTATACTCTGCTGGATTAGATCACTGCAGGTCACCTGAAAGGCTACTTTCCGACATTATGGGGTCCTGGTTGCCAGCCCGGTTGGAAAATTCTCTCTTGGCTTGGAGGTCCTGTGATGTTTCACAAGAGTAGTTGTTGGTGACTGGATCTGAGCCTACTCTTGCCTGATTATCATGGGAAATTTCCACAGATGTCTTTGGTACGTTCCCCCCAAAGGCATCCCCAAGGTGTGAGAAGGAAAAGTGACAATCTGTGGAGGAAATCTATTACGTGGTGGGGGAGAGACCCGAGAAGCATGCAAGCCCCTCAATTCCAGGGAAGAAGACCTGAGACTCTTTCCCAAACCCCACCGTACACAAGCAACCTCTCAGTAATGGAAAAATACATGGCGCGTTGACAGAGTCAGGAGTGTATGAACACGTGCCAAGTCTGGCTTGTGCTCTTTGAGTTTCTCTCCTTAAATGCCAGGAGATAGGCTGCTTAACCACATAAGAACTTGATTCGCTAATGAAAAGCGTGGGCCGTATTTTGTTTGCATGATAATGCTCTCATAATCCCAGTTTGTCGTTTTCATGTAATGTTCTTTGCGCGTTCTCTCGGTCCTGGAATCTAGCTTTCCTGTGTGAGACGGTGTTCTCTTTGATTGCAGGTCCTTAGAATTTAATTAGGGTTGTAGAAACACTTTTTGAAGATAGCATCAACCTAGTGGCAGAGTGAACTACCCACTTTGCTGGGAACTGAATATGTCATGTCATCCTTTCCCATAAGAGCCCTGTCATTGTTCAAGCGATTTTTAAAATGTGTGTGTCAGAAAAGGCAACAAAGTTTACATTTCATACTTTTAAGGAACACTCTATTATTTATTTATTAAAGATAGTGTAGTCTTTTGTATCAAGAACAACAGACATAAGTATTTTTTGAAGCAAGCAGATATACCCTTCAGTTAGAAACTCTCAACTGAAGACCTTAGAGACCAGGTTCAACTTCAAGCATGCATTCGTTTACCACTTTCCAGCAGCAGACATGGTTCAAATACTTTAAGTTTATATTTTTTGATGTTGTTAGGAAACTGTTTTAAATTAAATCTACGAATAGACCTACCAATCATGCTTTCCTATTTCTATAACAAATACAGTTTGTTCAGTGTACTTCTGAAGAAGGACATGTTACTATGGTAGAAAAAGAAGGGTTACCTGTGTAAATGGGGTCGTATTGGGTCACCATTCCAATCCCTTTCTTTCTGTTCTCCCTTTTCTTCACCGGCTTTCTTTGCATGTGAATGCCGGGCATCTCGGTTCATGTAGGGAGGATGCGATGTGCTCAATGACAAACATCTTGTCGCCTTTTTAGGTCCACCAGGTCACCCACCCACAGAGTCCCATTATCGGAATTAATGTAGCATGAAGAAGCAATATGTGAATTGTTTTCCCAAGTGACTATACTGAGCATCCTTTAGATGCTCCCCCAGGGTAGCAATTCTGTCCTTGTACTCACTGGGGTAATTTGTCAGGTGACTGATCCTCCTTACGGGTGAGTTAGGCTGGCCCTCAGATCCAGCTGTGACTCGTGAGTCGTGTGTGAGATACAGGAATGTGGGTGATGCGTGGAGTCTCAAATTCTTTGACCTCTAGTCCTTCCCTTCTACCTTTTGGGCTGCCTGGGCTGTGTTTCATAGAGATGAAATGTCCCTTGCCAATAACTTTCTATCTCCTAGCTCTTTGCTTTTGAAACACAGGGTTTCTCCAGGCCACTGCCTCCTGGCATTCTGACCCCAGCCCTCTAGACACCCCCGCAAGCTTCCCTTTTCTCTGAGCTACGCTGAGCTCCTCTAAGCCCAGCCAGGGGCCTTTCTGCTCACAGGGCTGTGCCCTGAGCTTCATTCAGACCCAGGGCTGGCCTGACACACAGAGAGAGACCTTTCTAGGCTGGGGTCTCCACGGACGCTTGAGAAACTGGGACCAGGCTTCCTACATGCCCCTGACCTCTGATGGCAGAGGAGAGAGCTATGCTCCCAAAGAACGTTCATGTTAAAAGGATCATTCTTTTCTTCTTTGGTTTTTGAACAATTTAAGCATGACCTGAGTCTATGAAAGTAACTGATTTCAGCTGGTTGAGTAGCATTGAATTTAGCTGGAAAAAAAATTCCACCAGAAAATGGATAAATTGACCACTCGCATTGTCTCGGTGACCTGGCACCCCAAACTCTTGTCTCTCCAGGAGTTGCCTGGTGCAAGCGTAAAGCCACTGACCACAACAGAACAGGGGCGTTCTAGAATCTGATGGGACTGGAGAACAAAGGGGAGTGAATGAAGTGCTTCTGGTTCTATTTGAAAGGAGATCCTTGGAGTCTGTTTTAGAGTTTGCCAGTACTTTGTATGAGCAGAAAAAGACTTCTCTATCTCTACTCCAAATAATTTTTTCCTAGTTGGTTGGGCCTTTTTGATTCGCAAGAAGAATATTCGTTTTGTGTATGTAAAGATTTTAAGAATTTCCATTGGGAACAGCAAGTCGTTTTTCATTTTATTTCAATTCACTGCATTCTCCCTTCTCTTTGGGGCTGGAGATGAGCTTTACAGCGGACACTAGCACTTTGAAAGGGACGCCTGCATACTTTAGAGGTGGCAGGGTAATTTCAGACTTGAAGTTAGTGTGAGGTTAGCGATGGGTCTGCCTACTCCAGATGTACTTGCTTTGAAAGTTCAGAGCTTCCTGTGCAGAAAGTGAGGTGATGACAACAGACGAGGCTGGATATTCTTGTTTGGTTTTTAGGATTAGGACTTTAATTCCTACCAGGTGGAAGCATAATCAGTGAAGCAGTGATACGGTGAAGCTCTCAGATGCTGTGGTCTGAGCCGCCCTAAGGGGTATCTGGTAAAACTAATACCGCCTTCTCTTTGCACTCAGGGGCTCCTCCTGACTGCAGGGAATGGCTCAGATCCGATGCCAAGACTCAGCTGGCAGTGCCCTGAGCCATGTATTGTGTCAATATGGTTGGGATGTTTATTGCACTTGGAAAGCAGCTGTTTATTTGAGCTAGAGGAAAGGAACCTTCTAGAACTCCCATTTCTTCACCCTGCATTGTGTCAGTTCCAGGATATGTTTGTAGGTCACCAGGCTCAACTAAGGTACATAGCCTGCTATCTTTAGGAACCAAACTCTATTCCTGATAAGCATGGAAAACTCATGCCACATGAAAGAAAACTTCTAATAGCTCCCTATCTTGGGAGCATTAAAACCCAGATGCCAACAGTCGGAAAGTCCCATCTCTGGGTTGCGGTCTCTCAGTAACACAATCAGCACTGTTAATAGCGCATTGGTCATTCAGGGAGTCCCCATTCTGGACCCAAACACCATCCGAGGGGCTGGGAGGTGGTAAGGAGGGGCCTGCCTTTGTGGCTTTCACAGACTAATTGTAGCTCTAACTTTAAGTCATTTGAATAACAGCCAGTGCTTGTAAAAATTCATCTCCACCTCCAAATAATTATTTCAGTGACATGCAGGTTCAGTCAATTCCTCCACTGAAAGGAACCCTCTTTAATCTGGCCTCGGGGAACCAGAAAACACCCACATAATAACTTGTTCAACACTGTGTGTGGTTGTCATATTTCAGGGTAAATTTGCCCCTACTGTTTGTCAGGGTGTTTTGTGAGTCATTTTTTAATAAGATTTTGTTCTACTTTCTATACCAGCCTACATTGTTAAAATCATTTAAGAGAGTGAGTATTTTAGGATTCAAAGCCCACCAAATAAACTGTTCAGAAGTGGGCTTACGTGGTCAGCCTTGAAAAAAGTTGAACGTTTCTCTGATATTTATTGAGAATTATCCAGTAACCAGGGTTTCTTTTTATGCAGTGGAAAGAATGCATAGTTTTCTTCTAGGAACTCTGGCTTTGTACTTTTTTCATTGAAAAGAATAACATTCCTATGCGGCGGTGTTCCTAAAACTATGTTCCTTTGCATTTTTCCTCTCATACTCAAACCCCTTATTTCCTCCCGTTTCTCTGTCTAAACAGAATGGGGCCTGGAGCAAAGAGGGTGATGCAGGAGCCAGAGAAGGGCTGGGTGCTGGTGGAGGCTTTGCAATGCCTGGTTGAGGAACCAGCAGCTGCCGTTCTACCCACTGTCACCGCTAGGGGGCGATCTCCCTGTTGGAAACTTGCAGGTCCCACTGGCGGATCCCTGGGCGCTGGCTCCACCTACTGAAGCTCCCGGGCAGTGCGCTCGTGTAAATCACGGAACGAACTTGCTGGGTCTGAGACGGAAGGGGTGGGGGGAGTTAGAAGCGGGCGTGAGACTCGAACCTAGCACCCCCGGGGTACCTGGTGACACCTTGCCTTTCTCTCCTGCTGGGGTTGGGGCTATAAGGGGTTCTTAGCCTTCCTGCCTTTTTCTGCATCTGTTTTGATGAAGGCCCCTGAGATTCATCCCTGCAGGGGCCTTAGGTGCAAGTCGGAGGTGTCCCCCCACTGCTGGGCTGACGCGGGACAGGTGCACTGGGTGAGGTGCCCTCTCCCCAAGAAGGGTTCTAGAAGTAAGGTCCCCTCTGCTTGGATTGGATAGCAGAGTCTCTACTTGGAGACTATGACTTCTGGGATTTCAGATGTAAAGGAACTGTTGGGGCCATGCAGATCATTGCATGGTGTGTGTGTGTGTGTGTGTGTGTGTGTGTGTGCATGTGCACTGGGAGGAATGAGTGGATATGTGGATTGAACAGGAAAACAGGTTGGTCTGACCCTCCCAGAGTCACACTCAGGACCCGCTACATAATTTGTGGGCTGAGTGCAAAATGAAAGTGTGAGGCCCCTTGTTCAAAATTATGAAGAATTTTGAGGTGATGACAGCAGAGAATTAAACCAAGAGCAGACCCCCTTAAGCACAGGGTCCCATGTGACTGCACAGGTCGGACACCCGTGAAGCTGGACCTGGTCACACTGTATTTTCATTTGATTTTTGAAGCAAGTGGGGCTTCATCTTTGGCTTCTTACTTTGTAAAGGCACAAATGGTCTGGACCAATCACAGGGTACAGGACCCGAGCCCCTAGCTGACAGATGCTCCTGGTCTCCGGGCTCCCAGTCTAGGGCAGGCTGCCGTGTGCCAAGAGGCCTCCAAGCCTTTACCATTTAACCCACTGATTTGAAATAAAACCCTTCCTTTTAGTCGTTAGTCATCCACTGGGGGCTTGTCTCCTCTTTGCTGGCAGGACAGGGAGGACTTTCCAGCCTCTGCCTTTCAAGTGACCATCCAGGTGATGGTAACAAGAATGCAGAGCTGGCGGGGGTAGGGTAGTGCCCAGTGCCCCTTCCCCTGGGGCTGGACGCTGCCCCTCCATCTCCACTCCCTGGAGAGAGGGAAGCCAGCTGCCGCCCTGCCCAGGCTGGTCCCTTGCTCCACAGGTGTCTGGAGGGCTCCTGCTTCAGAGGGGCAGCGCCGTCCCAGCTGGGCTCTCCACCATGGGATCCCATCCATGAGCAGGGTGATGTGAGGGGAGAGGAAAGACCCCACTGTGTGAGTAGCCTCGAGTTCTAGAAGACCACGTGCCGGGGAGGCAGCTGACCGTGGAGTTGCCCCTCCTGCTGTGTGGTTATTGTTACTTTCTTTCGCTAGCGTTTTTCTAGCACTCGGCTGGATGCTCCAAAACCTTTGCACTTCTGCTTTGTCTTTGCAAATCGATTTCACGTCTACACACACAGAGCAATAATCCCGTCTATGTTTCCCGATTCTGTCTGGGATTATAAAGGTTGCTAAGTAAAAATGTTGACAGAAAGTTGAACAGAAATATCAAATTCATCTTGCATGGATTTGATGGAGTCACTTTGAACGAAATAGCAAATTATAGCTTTGTTTCTATGTGTATTGCCGTCGTCCAGACTACTGAAAGTTCAGAAGTGTTTTCTAGAGGCATTTAATTAATATTGTGTCAACGTTAGTTTTCATGAATGAACATTTTGGTGTACATTTTACAAATCAACACCCTTATAATGTCATCTTTAAATATTCACTACTGGAAAGTAGATATTCTAGCAAGATCTTTGGTAATGATATTTATTTTAACACATGCATTTAAAACATACATTGCCAATAGCCCAAGTGTCTTTGAACTGTAAAACCAACTTCAGATCTTGTCTGCTGAAGCCCAGCAGGCTGAGGTCTGTACCCTCCTGGCCCACTTCTTTTACCCCTTCATAAAAGGGGTAGATAGACAACTTGGCAGTCATACAATTCATGTCCTATTGCCTTAGCTACTTCAGCTTTGTACCTTCACATCTATAGGTGGTCACTATATGTGTAAATACATGTAAACAGATGAGAATCTGCAACAAAAATGTCCTGTGTGTGATAATCAGTTCTTAGCTTCCGATTTTCTGCGTTTTATACAGTTTCCAGCTAAGAAAAATGCAGAATTCCACTAAATAAAGTGAAAAAGTTATGCCCTTTAAATGCTTTGTCCAGAAATCTCTGCTGTATGTTTATGGGAATGTCCATGACTAAATGTACATATAGTGTGTAAGAGGCTATGGTTAAATGTTGCATAAACTAACACAGATTCTGTAGTTATAAATATTTAACTTGTTATTGTAAAATGTGATTTGTCATTGAGAGATTATTTTTCTGTATGTATATGAGAGTATTTTAGGAATCTAATTTAAGTGCATAAAACTATAGAAAAAAAATTAAAAACCTATCCCAGGAGTAGAAAATACTTAATCAGATTACTTGGGTTCAACCCAACTAAATTTCTTATATTAAAAAGAAAATCCGAGTTGCATACGTTAGAAATTCAAAGAAGTCATTTTTGAGGGGCATAGAATGTGATGAACTTAAATAAAGTGGGTGGTGTTGTGATAAACTGATAAGTACCATCTAGCCATGACCTTGGATGAGACCCAGGTATTTCATTAAACAGGTAGGACAGGAGGATTGAGAGCCTGTTTCCCATCAGATCCGTGTGATGTGCTCCAGAAGCCTCCATGGGTTCTGGCAGATTGGTCAGGAATCTTGGGTGGACCTAACCATCCTTCTAGAGAGTTCCAGACGTGGGAGGGAGGCCACCCCCTGACCCACCCTGGCTCACCCTTTGCAGTTCTCTTTCTGGAGAGATTCAGCACATCCCTTTGGTGTTTGCATTTTCCATGAAATTTCCTGAGGCATCCTCACCGTCTTCACCTATGGCACTGCTGGGTGGGTTGAAGGATGAAGTTTGGGGCTTTCTGGGTTAAGCTGTTTCTGGCACACAGAACAGGCAGCACAGAGCAGCCTCCTAGGTGCCTGTGTCCATGATGGAGACCCCTGGGCAAGAGGCCTTCCTCTTTTTCCCTGTCCCAGAAAAGGGTCAGAGGTCCAGGCTACTTCTGGGGCACAGACTTTTTACACTTTGCTACCAGAAAGGTCCCTGCAGGCCACCTAGGGAGGGATGGAATGCAAAATCCTGTGAAACTCAAGGTCTAAACCCCTGAGAGGTGCATTCGGAGGTCATTTCTGGAGGTGGCAACCCCGTGAGTTCGACCCCTCCCTTAACGAGCTGGGAATGATCCAGTGGCGAAAACAGCCAGTTCCTGGTGATCGGGGGGTGTTGCATATGCATCACCATTTGTGGAAAGTTGAGGGCCATGGCTTGAAAGGACAAATGGGGAGTGCGTGCCTTCGGTTTTCAACAAGCTGTGTGCTTCCTAATGCTGTCAACCAACAGTCAAAGTCCTTTTTCGACATGCCTGAAATTGGCAAATGCTGGGGTCCAAGTGACCTCCTGGACTTCAGGGGTGTGGGGAGCTGTGATTTCTGGAAGCTTCCTGGAATCTCTTGTCATATGAGTACTCTGCAAATCACCTTGAGGAACTGTCCATGTGGATGTAACTGACTTTATTTCCAAACATGGAGCTGTTTAGAGATCTCTTTGTTCAAGGTGGCCAGGGAAGGCCATCTAAAGCCAGCCAGCAGAAGTGTGGACAAACTCCGGTCCACTCACCCAGAATAAGTCCTGACCTTCTTCCTGGGCACCAAGCCCTCGTGGCTGGTGTGGCAAGAGGGCTGTGACTGGGAATGAGTCAGCCAGTCAACCGCCCTTTGGGCCCTGGTTGTTCCAAAAGTCTGGGGTCAAGAAAAGCCAGAGAATGTGGGGTCCTGCCCAGTAGTGACTGCTTGAAGCCATTCCACTCAGCCTTCGTCCGTTTAGAAAAGAATGTATCAATCCTGACATGAGTCCTTTGTGTTTCCAGTGACAAATGGGTCACAGTGCTGGTGGCATATTGCTCCCCTTACAGTCCTGCCCAGGGGTGGAACTAAGCCACCCCGATGGACGTCCTGTTGACTGTAATATACTTCTGTTGCCAAATAATGGTACTGTTCAATTTCCCATCAAAGGGAGACTATATTGTTTGATGTGTAATGTCAATGGAGTTCCAAAAATTACTAGACACTATTATAAATTGTAGAATTATGTATTTGTCTAAGGTTTGATGAAGCAGGGCCAAAACATTAGGTTTCTTTTTTGTTTGAAAGAAGCTGAGGTTAGTTTTGCTGTCTGAGCATTCCTTTGGCACCTTATTATGTAAGAAATGTTAAATTTTACTGATCAAGATTATGATAACGGAGGTTTTTTTTTTTTTTTCTTCTTTAAACCAGTAGCAACATCAATACAGATGGCTATTCCTGTGTATCTTGAATCTAAAAAGAAGAATCTCTTCCAAACAACTCTTTGGTCATTTTGACCTGTATGGTTTAAATTCACATAGTTCATGAATAAAAGGAGAAAAACCAACCCTGTTACAGTGGATTGTTTTGGATTCTTTCTGCCCCACCTCCTTTCTGAGCAGACTGACAGCTGTGCAAATGGCATCTCTTCCTGTGTGTTTCCTTTTCCCACAGACAAGGCTCTAGTTATGGAAGGAAATTTATGCAAAAATAAACATAAAAAACCAAACCAAACCAACCACCCTTTCACCTCCCCCACGCCTTCTTCAGACAAATGTTAGCACAAAGTGGAAATGGATTTCCTGTACCAAGTACTTCTGAAATTCTATGTTATGTATCATGAGACATGCCAGGGGAGGTGAGGGGAAAGCAAAAGTCAATATTGTCTTACAGAGACATTCAGAAGGATTCCTCGGGCTTTCCCCAAAGAAGTTTCCAACACAAAAAACTCCACATGTTCAGAACTTTGACTTAACTCTGGGTCAAATTAGCAAACCAACACAGAATTTTATTGTAACCTAAGTTTCCATGGGAAAGCTCTAGAATTTTCTTCAGTTCTGGTTTTAAGGTAATTCCTCCTTATTTCATCACTGATTTATCTAAATATGATCAAATCCCTTAAATTCGCTGGTTGGCTTGGGCACTAGTTGAATTATTATAGCACATTAAAAAGACTGATCCTGAAGCAGCAAATCTTTGCCTTTTTTAAACCAGTAGGCCCCATTTTTGATAAACATAAAAAATCTTAGGCCATTTTCTTGGTTGTTATTTGAAGTTCTAAAAATAAATTAAACGTCATTGAAAAACAAAGAAAATAAAGTACTTTTTCCAAACTACACCTAGTTTTCTCCGAGATTGACAAGGTCCCCCTGAACAGCTTGGTGGGTGGTGGGAATCACTGGTATAAAACATGTTGAATAATGCCTATTTCACCACATTTAGCAGCCAGCATAATCAAGGCAACATTTTGTTCTAGAATATCTATTGCTTTCCCTCTAATTCCAGAAGTAATATTTGTTAATGCAGATAATTCAGCAAACACAGAAAAATACAAAGGAAATAATATCACTTAATGGGATATTCTTCCACACAAAAGTAAATGTTAGCATTTTGATGCACATTATTCCTGTTATTTTTCCATGCATGTGTGTGTGTGTGTGTGTGCATTGCATATGCATTTTAGATGCTCTTGTACTATTTATAACTAATAAACTTGAACACTTCCCTTATGCAAGGCCCTGTTCAATTACACAATTTACATAAATCATCTCACTTATATTTTGATTGCTTTCTTTTCAATCAGATCTATATCTATATAGCTATATCTATCATCTATCATCTATCTATATCTATGTATCCATATCTATCTATCTATCTATCTATCTATCTATCTATCTATCTATCTACCTATCTATCTATCTATCATCTATCTCCATTCTTCAACAACTTGATTTTTAAGAACTTCATAGTATCCCATTGCCTGAATGTATTCCAGTTTACCCTAATTTTTAAAAGAATCCTGAATGGTTACATGTTGAGGCTGCTTTAAAATTTTCACCGTGGTAAAAAAGTGCTGTGAAGAATATCATTGTCCACAGATCTCTGGGTTAATCTCTGATGACCACGTAAGGCAGTGTTTGAAGCATTTCACCGTTTCCCCCCATTTCTATGTGCTTAATTTACAGGGAGGTTGTTGAGTTTGATTCTGAAGGATTCGGGCAGTATTACCCCCAAAGATATTTTGTCTATCAGCCGTCACGTATCTTGGAAACTTGTGGTTTGACAGGGGTATGCAGTGTGTGATGCCCTGTCTGGTGCAGTGTGAGCCCCGCTGCCATCAGGAAGCAAGCCAGGAGGAAGGCAGGTGAGTCTTGGCGAACCAGAGTGTTGGCTGGGTTACAGACGCAGCTACTGAGACTTAGAGGCCCATCATCCTGTGGCTTCAATGACAGGTTTATTCTCCCTCATGTTAACAGCCCAGAGGTCCAAGGTCAGGCCTGGCAGGGCCTTGAAATCACTAAGCTTTTACCTTGAAGTGTAGCTGCCCCAGCTCCTGCTGCCTCGTCCACATCTAGCCAGAGGGAAAGGGAATTGTGTGCCTGGTTCTCGTGAGGCCAGTCGGGAAGGCACACACATCATTTCCTCTCCTCTCATCTGCTGGAACTTAGCTCCATGATCACGTACATCAAGGGAGCTGGTAAATGTAGTCCCCGGCTGGGTGGCCAGATGTCCAGCTGAAAGTTAGGTGACTGGATACTGGGGCCACACACCAGTCTGAGCACTCCCGGCTCCTGGGAAAGAACCGAGAGACCCAAAGTGGTGTCTCTGTCAGTTGACATGTTAGGTGATTGTGGAGCTGGTTTGCCAGGAGGAGGCCAGATTTTCAGCAACGTGACAGCCAGGAGGGAAATGTCATGGCAGATGGAGGGCATATTGATCTGAGCCCTAGGATGTGGCCCTGGGTCCCTCATTGCCCTGCTGGACTTCCTAGCTGCCGTAGTCCCTCCCCTGCCAACCCAGGGGTGTAGTTCTGGGAAGGGAATCAGTTTGCTGTCCAAACACTTGGAGGGTGACCAAGGAATGGGCGCCTGAGATGGCTGTTGTCTGGACCACTCTATTTTCTCTAAGAAGGCCCACAGGAGGGAAAGTGTAGGGGAGAGCTGACCTGGGTTAAGGGGTGAATCGGGAGCATCTTAGGGACAAAGTGGGAAGGGACACAGGGACTAACCTAAGGTTAGCTTGGCTTGTTGGCTCCAGTGATGAGGGACCATGTGCCAGGGTGCAGCCAGTGACAAGCTGGAACAAGCACAAAATGGGGCAGGGGTGGGGGCAGGAGTAGTGAAGGACCTGGGCTCTGGGACCTGTCCCACTAGCCATCCAAGCCCGTGGTCCTGAGCAAATCTCTAAGGCCCCTCCATCTCTTTCCTCATTTGTAGAGTGGGGTGATGTCTGTCCCACCTGGACCACAAGGCTGTTACAAAGCTTAAGTAAGATATACATGAAATGGCCTTGAAAACTGCAGAGCATCCTTCAATTAGGGGTGTTATGTCAGAATTAAGGGCATTTTACTGGGGAGAGACTTCCCTGGAGGACTGATGGAGCGAGTCATCCTAATGATCTAGTAGGAACCAGGAGTTCTGAATGACTCTTGAAGACAGGAGATTCTGGCAGGCAGAATGACTTGCCAGGTGACCTTGCTTGAGTGACTACTACCTGTCAGGTGCAGTGTTTAACTCCTGGGGTCAGATGGCCCAGAGATGTCAGAGGCCTTTGGACCAGTAACCAACACCATTTGCTGACACCTTTACATCTGTGAGACCTGGTACTAAGCTCATCATAATCTTGCTTCACTCTCGCAGCTACTCTGGGAGTGGTCATTACTGCTTCTTCCATTTACAGGGGTGGAATCCGAGCCTCGAAGGTGGGACGCTTCATGGGTTGGAACAGCAGAGGCTTGCACGTACACCCCCCAAATGCTCCAAGATGCGTTGAGTCACCGCGCCTACTGTTGCAGAGAGCAAAGCAGCGACCATCACAGGACTCACCGCGGACGGCATGTCCTAGCCCCTCTGATGAAACTTCCTGTTGAATGAGTTTTGTAGAGTGGTTATTACTCCCAACTGGGTCACTCTACAGTCTGGGAAAGGGTTACCATCCCAGTGAAGTAACACATTCACTGTGGCTGCAAAGGTTCTAGTCCTGTCAGGATGTATTTTATGACCTGAAGTATGGGGGCTGCATGCACACCAGGTTAAGTGTCTGAGATATCTCTTCCGGCAGTTTCAGGGTAATTGTAATTATCAGAGAAGCGAAAAGATTTATTTCGAGTTTGGCTCCCTCAGCCTGGCTGGAAAGGCCTTAATTGGCAGGACCAATGGGCAGAAGTTCTGCCACACAGCAGGGACTTGCATGCATGCATGTATGTATTTATTTATATTTTTGGCTGCGTTGTCTATTTTTATTTTTTTCTATTTTTTTTAAACATCTTTATTGAAGTATAATTGCCTTACAATGGTGTGTTAGCTTCTGCTTTATAACAAAGTGAATCAGTTATACACATACAATATGTTCCCATATCTCTTCCCTCTTGCATCTCCCTCCCTCCCACCCTCCCCATCCCACCCCTCTAGGTGGTCACAAAGCACCGAGCTGATCTCCCTGTGCTATGCGGCTGCTTCCCACTAGCTATCTATTTTACATTTGGTAGTGTATATATGTCCATGACACTCTCTTACCCTGTCACATCTCACCCCACCCCCTCCCCATATCCTCAAGTCCATTCTCTAGTAGGTCTGTGTCTTTATTCCCGTCTTGCCACTAGGTTCTTCATGGCTTTTTTTTTTTTTTCCTTAGATTCCGTATATATGTGTTAGCATACTGTATTTGTTTTTCTCTTTCTGACTTGCTTCACTCTGTATGACAGACTCTAACTCCATCCACCTCATTACAAATACCTCCATTTCATTTCTTTTTATGGCTGAGTAATATTCCATTGTATATATGTGCCACATCTTCTTTATCCATTCATCTGTCGATGGACATTTAGGTTGCTTCCATGTCCTGGCTATTGTAAATAGAGCTGCAATGAACATTTTGGTACATGACTCTTTTTGAACTATGGTTTTCTCAGTGTATATGCCCAGTAGTGGGATTGCTGGGTCGTATGGTAGTTCTATTTGTAGTTTTTTCAGGAACCTCCATACTGTTCTCCATAGTGGCTGTATCAATTTACATTCCCACCAACAGTGCAAGAGTGTTCCCTTTCCTCCACACCCTCTCCAGCATTTATTGTTTCTAGATTTTTTGATGATGGCCAATCTGATCGGTGTGAGATGATATCTCATTGTAGTTTTGATTTGCATTTCTCTGATGATTAATGATGTTGAGCATTCTTTCATGTGTCTGTTGGCAATCTGTATATCTTCTTTGGAGAAATGTCTATTTAGGTCTTCTGCCCATTTTTGGATTGGGTTGTTCGTTTTTTTGTTATTGAGCTGCATGAGCTGCTTGTAAATCTTGGAGATTAATCCTTTGTCAGTTGCTTCATTTGCAAATATTTTCTCCCATTCTGAGGGTTGTCTTTTGGTCTTGTTTATGGTTTCCTTTGCTGTGCAAAAGCTTTTAAGTTTCATTAGGTCCCATTTGTTTATTTGTGTTCTTATTTCCATTTCTCTGGGAGCTGGGTCAAAAAGAATCTTGCTGTGATGTATGTCATAGAGTGTTCTGCCTATGTTTTCCTCTAAGAGTTTGATAGTGTCTGGCCTTACATTTAGGTCTTTAATCCATTTTGAGTTTATTTTTGTGCATGGTGTCAGGGAGTGTTCTAATTTCATACTTTTACATGTATCTGTCCAATTTTCCCAGCAACACTTATTGAAGAGGCTGTCTTTTCTCCACTGTATATGCTTGCCTCCTTTATCAAAGATAAGGTGACCATATGTGTGTGGGTTTATCTCTGGGCTTTCTATCCTGTTCCATTGATCTAGATTTCTGTTTTTGTGCCAGTACCAAACTGTCTTGATTACTGTAGCTTTGTAATATAGTCTGAAGTCAGGGAGCCTGATTCCCCCAGCTCCATTTTTCGTTCTCAAGATTGCTTTGGCTATTCGGGGTCTTTTGTGTTTCCATACAAATTGTGAAATTTTTTGTTCTAGTTCTGTGAAAAATGCCAGTGGTAGTTTGATAGGGATTGCATTGAATCTGTAGATTGCTTTGGGTAGTAGAGTCATTTTCACAATGTTGATTCTTCCAATCCAGGAACATGGTATATCTCTCCATCTATTTGTATCATCTTTAATTTCTTTCATCAGTGTCTTATAATTATCTGCATACAGGTCTTTTGTCTCCTTAGGTAGGTTTATTCCTAGATATTTTATTCTTTTTGTTGCAATGGTAAACGGGAGTGTTTTCTTAATTTCACTTTCAGATTTTTCGTCATTAGTGTATAGAAATGCAAGAGATTTCTGTGCATTAATTTTGTATCCTGCTACTTTACCAAATTCATTGATTAGCTCTAGGAGTTTTCTGGTAGCATCTTTAGGATTCTCTATGTATAGTATCATGTCATCTGCAAATAGTGACAGCTTTACTTCTTCTTTTCCGATTTGGATTCCTTTTATTTCTTTGTCTTCTCTGATTGCTGTGGTTAACACTTCCAAAACTATGTTGAATAATAGTGGTGAGAGTGGGCAACCTTGTCTTGTTCCTGATCTTAGTGGAAATGGTTTCAGTTTTTCACCATTGAGGACAATGTTGGCTGTGGGTTTGTCATATATGGCCTTTATTATGTTGAGGAAAGTTCCCTCTATGCCTACTTTCTGCAGGGCTTTTATCATAAATGGGTGTTGAATTTTGTCGAAAGCTTTCTCTGCATCTATTGAGATGATCATATGGTTTTTCTCCTTCGATTTGTTAATATGGTGTATCACGTTGATTGATTTGTGTATATTGAAGAATCCTTGCATTCCTGGGATAAACCCCACTTGATCATGGTGTATGATCCTTTTAATGTGCTGTTGGATTCTGTTTGCTAGTATTTTGTTGAGGATTTTTGCATCTATGTTCATCAGCGATATTGGCCTGTAGTTTTCTTTCTTTGTGACATCTTTTTCTGGTTTTGGTATCAGGGCGATGGTGGCCTTGTAGAATGAGTCTGGGAGTGTTCCTCCCTCTGCTATATTTTCGAAGAGTTTTAGAAGGATAGGTGTTAGCTCTTCTCTAAATGTTTGATAGAATTCACCTGTGAAGCCATCTGGTCCTGGGCTTTTGTTTGTTGGAAGGTTTTTAATCACAGTTTCAATTTCAGTGCTTGTGATTGGTCTGTTCATATTTTCTATTTCTTCCTGGTTCAGTCTTGGCAGTTTGTGCATTTCTAAGAATCTGTCCATTTCTTCCAGGTTGTCCATTTTATTGGCATAGAGTTGCTTGTAGTAATCTCTCATGATCTTTTGTATTTCTGCAGTGTCAGTGGTTACTTCTCCTTTTTCATTTCTAATTCTATTGATTTGAGTCTTCTCCCTTTTTCTCTTGATGAGTCTGGCTAATGGTTTATCAATTTTGTTTATCTTCTCAAAGAACCAGCTTTTAGTTTCATTGCTTTTTGCTATTGTTTCCTTCATTTCTTTTTCATTTATTTCTGACCTGATCTTTATAATTTCTTTCCTTCTGCTGGCTTTGGGGTTTTTTTGTTCTTCTTTCTCTAATTGCTTTAGGTGCAAGGTTAGGTTGTTTATTCGAGATGTTTCCTGTTTCTTGAGGTAGGCTTGGATTGCTATAAACTTCCCTCTTAGCACTGCTTTTGCTGTGTCCCATAGGTTTTGGGTCGTCATATCTCCATTGTCATTTGTTTCTAGGTATTTTTTGATTTCCCCTTTGATTTCTTCAGTGATCACTTCGTTATTAAGTAGTGTATTGTGTAGCCTCCATGTGTTTGTATTTTTTACAGATCTTTTCCTGTAATTGATATCTAGTCTCATAGCGTTGTGGTCGGAAAAGATACTTGATACGATTTCAATTTTCTTAAATTTACCAAGGCTTGATTTGTGACCCAAGATATGATCTATCCTGGAGAATGTTCCATGAGCACTTGAGAAAAATGTGTATTCTGTTGTTTTTGGGTGGAATGTCCTATAAATATCAATTAAGTCCATCTTGTTTAATGTATCATTTAAAGCTTGTGTTTCCTTATTTATTTTCATTTTGGATGATCTGTCCATTGGTATCTGTCCATTAGTATTTGCCTTATGTATTGAGGTGCTCCTATGTTGGGTGCATAAATATTTACAATTGTTATACCTTCCTCTTGGATCGATCCCTTGATCATTATATAGTGTCCTTCTTTGTCTCTTGTAATAGTCTTTATTTTAAAGTCTATTTTGCCTGATATGAGAATTGCTACTCCAGCTTTCTTTTGATTTCCATTTGCATGGAATATCTTTTTCCATCCCCTCACTTTCAGTCTATATGTGTCTCTAGGTCTGAAGTGGGTCTCTTGTAGACAGCATATATATGGGTCTTGTTTTTGTATCCATTCAGCCAGTCTATGTCTTTTGGTGGGAGCATTTAATCCATTTACATTCAAGGTAATTATCGATATGTATGTTCCTATTCCCATTTTCTTAAATGTTTTGGGTTTGTTATTGTAGGTGTTTTCCTTCTCTTGTGTTTCTTGCCTAGAGAAGTTCCCTTAGCATTTGTTGTAAAGCTGGTTTGGTGGTGCTGAACTCTCTCAGCTTTTGCTTGTCTGTAAAGGTTTTAATTTCTCCATCACATCTGAATGAGATCCTTGCTGGGTAGAGTAATCTTGGTTGTAGGTTTTTCTCCTTCATCACTTTAAGTATATCCTGCCACTCCCTTCTGGCTTGCAGAGTTTCTGCTGAAAGATCAGATGTTAACCTTATGGGGATTCCCTTGTGTGTTATTTGCTGTTTTTCCCTTGCTGCCTTTAATATGTTTTCCTTATATTTAATTTTTGACAGTTTGATTAATATGTGTCTTGGCGTGTTTCTCCTTGGGTTTATCCTGTATGGGACTCTCTGTGCTTCCAGGACTTGATTAACTATTTCCTTTCCCATATTAGGGAAGTTTTCAACTATAATCTCTTCAAATATTTTCTCAGTCCCTTTCTTTTTCTCTTCTTCTTCTGGGACCCCTATAATTCGAATGTTGGTGCGTTTAATGTTGTCCCAGAGGTCTCTGAGACTGTCCTCAGTTCTTTTCATTCTTTTTTCTTTATCCTGCTCTGCAGTAGTTATTTCCACCATTTTATCTTCCAGGTCATTTATCCTTTCTTCTGCCTCAGTTATTCTGCTATTGATCCCATCTAGAGTATTTTTAATTTCATTTATTGTGTTTTTCATCATTGCTTGGTTCCTCTTTAGTTCTTCTACGTCCTTGTTAAATGTTTCTTGCATTTTGTCTATTGTATTTCCAAGATTTTGGATCATCCTTACTATCATTATTCTGAATTCTTTTTCAGGTAGACTACCTATTTCCTCTTCATTTGTTAAATCTGGCGTGTTTTGACCCTGCTCCTTCATCTGCTGTGTTTCTCTGTCTTCTCATTTTGCTTAACTTACTGTGTCTGGGGTCTCCTTTTCCCAGGCTGCAGGTTCATAGTTCTCGTTGTTTTTGGTATCTGTCCCCAGTGGCTAAGGTTGGTTCAGTGGGTTGTGTAGGCTTCCTGGTGGAGGGAACTAGTGCCTGAGTTCTGGTGGATGAGGCTGGATCTTGTCTTTCTGGTGGGCACGTTCACGTCTGGTGGTGTATTTTGGGGTGTCTGTGGCCTTATTATGATTTTAGGCAGCCTCTCTGCTAATGGATGGGGCTGTGTTCCTGTCTTGCTAGTTGTTTGGCATAGGGTGTTCAGCACTGTAGCTTGCTGGTCATTGAGTGATGCTGGGTCTTGATGGTGAGATGGAGATCTCTGAGAGATTTTTGCCGTTTGGTATTACGTGGAGCTGGGAGGTCTCTTGTGGACCAGTGTCCTGAAGTTGGCTCTCCCACCTCAGAGGTATGGCCCTGATGCCTGGCTGGAGCACCAAGAGCCTTTCGTCCACACGGCTCAGAGTAAAAGGGAGAAAAAATAGAAAGAAAGAAAGAAAGAAAGAAAGAGGCTATAATATAGTGAAGTAAAATAAAGCTATTATAAAGCAAAGCTATACAGACAAAATCTCACCCAGAAGCATATACATATACACTCACAAAAAAAGGAAAAGGGGAAAAATTAATATATCCTGCTCCCAAAGTCCACCTCCTGAATTTGGGATGATTCGTTGTCTATTCAGGTATTCAACAGATGCAGGCACATCAAGTTGTTTGTGGAGTTTTAATCCGCTGCTTCTGAGGCTGCTGGGAGAGATTTCCCCTTCTCTTCTCTGTTCGCACAGCTCCTGGGGATCAGCTTTGGATTTGGACCCGCCTCTGCGTGTAGGTCACCTGAGGGCGTCTGTTCCCCGCCCAGACAGGACGGGGTTAAAGGAGCAGCTGCTTCGGGGGCTCTGGCTCACCCAGGCCGCGGGGAGGGAGGGGTACAGAGGAGGCGGGGCGAGCCTGCGGCGGCAGAGGCCGGCGTGACGTTGCAGCAGCCTGAGGTGCGCCGTGTGTTCTCCCGGGGAACTTGTCCCCGGGTCACGGGAGCCTGGCGGTGGCGGGCTGCACAGGCTCCCGGGAGGGGCGGTGTTGGGAGTGACCTGTGCTCACACACAGGCTTTTTGGAGGCGGCAGCAGCAGCCCCAGCGTCTCACGCCCGTCTCTGGGGTCCGCGCTGATCGCCGCGGCTCGCGCCCTTCTCTGGAGTTCGTTTAGGCGGCGCTCTGAATCCCCTCTCCTTGCGCACAGCGAAACAAAGAGGCAAGAAAAAGTCTCTTGCCTCTTCGGCAGCTGCAGACTTTTTCCCGGTCTCCCTGCCAGCCAGCTGTGGTGCGCTAACCCCTTCAGGCTGTGTTCACGCCGCCAGCCCCAGTCCTCTCCCTGCGATCCGACCGAAGCCGAGCCTCAGCTCCCAGCCCCGCCCGCCCGGGCGGGTGAGCAGACAAGCCTCTCGGGCTGGTGAGCGCTGCTCGGCGCCGAGCCTCTGTGCGGGAGTCTCTCCGTTTTTCCCTCTGCGCCCCTGTTGCTGTGGGATCCGCGCTGTTAGCCGCGGCTCGCGCCCGTCTCTGGAGTTCGTTTAGGCGGCGCTCTGAATCCCCTCTCCTCACGCACCAGGAAACAGAGGGAAGAAAAAGTCTCTTGCCTCTTCGGCAGCTGCAGACTTTTTCCCAGACTCCCTCCCGACTAGCTGTGGTGCACTAACCCCTTCAGGCTGTGTTTACGCCGCCAACCCCTGTCCTCTCCCTGCGATCCGACCGAAGCCCAAGCCTCAGTTCCCAGCCCCGCCTGCCCCGGCGGGGGAGCAGACAAGCCTCTCGGGCTGGTGAGTGCTGCTCGTTGCTGAGCCTCTGTGCAGGAATCTCTCCGCTTTGCCCTCCGCACCCCTGTGGCTGCGCTCTCTTCCGTGGCTCCGAAGCTTCCCCCCTCTGCCACCCGCAGTCTCTGCCCGCGAAGGGGCTTCCTAGTGCGTGGAAATCTTTCCTCCTTCACAGCTCCCTCCCACTGGTGCAGGTGCCGTCCCTATTCTTTTGTCTCTGTTATTTCTTTTTTCTTTTGCCCTACCCGAGTACGGGGGGAGTTTCTTGCCTGTTTAGAGGTCGGACGTTTTCTGTCAGCGCTCAGTGGGTGTTCTGTAGGAGGAGTTCCACGTGTAGATGTATTTCTACTGTATCTGTGGGAAGGAAGGTGATCTCCGCGTCTTACTCTTCCGCCATCTTCTCTCCCCCCTCTCGCGTTGTCTTCATTGCTGCACGCGGGCTTTCTCTAGTCGTGGTGAGCAGTGGCTTCTCTTGTTGCACAGCACGGGCTCTAGGCATGCGGGCTTCAGTAGTTGTGGCATGCGGGCTCAGTAGTTGTGGCACACGGGCTTAGTTGCTCCACGGCATGTGGGATCTTCCTGGACCGGGGATCAAACCCGTGTCCCCTGCAATGGCAGGTGGATCCTTAACTACTGCGCCACCAGGGAAGCCCCAAAGAGCAGTGACTTCTAACAATCAGTGTACCTTCCACTGGAATACCTGCTCCCAAGAAGGGAGAAAATCCCCTGTGATTCTATTCTTTGCAGACACTCCTGGCCATTCCTTGGTGCAGGGGACATTCTCAGCAGCTGTGACAGCCAGCTGGCTGAGAAAGCTGCCATTCTGCTGCCTTCTCTTGCTAAGTGCCCAGCTCCGATGGGGACCTCTGTGCTCATGGGGCTGAGGGAATGAATGCTTGTTAGCAGAGTAACTGCTTTTAGATTTTCTAGATTCTAGACTAGAGGCATCTTTTTGGCCAGAATCTGTCTGAAAGCTCTTACAGAAAACACTACTGCCTTTAAAAGTAGAATAATGTGGAGGGTGAGACTGTAGGACAGATCACCTTGGGCTCAAGTGACAAGTCAGAATGCACACGCTGTAAGTACTCGTTCGAGTTAGGCAGATGAGCACAACCCGGCCCTCTTTCGAGGACTTCTGAGCAGCCCGGTCACCCGGCTGACGCGGGACCCGGGGGCACAGCAGCAGGCGCTGGCCCACGTGCTGCAGAAGCTGTAAGAAGCGGGGCAGGAGCAGCTGCCGGTGTCTGGCCAGCGTGGACTCAGGGACCACTTTCAGCGTCTGGCTAGAGATGGGCCCCAGCACGTGAAACTTGGAGATGACAACCGGTTTGCTTTACCTTAACTCCACGTGCAGGCTCAGGGCTCGGAGACAAAGGAAATGAGGTAAGATACATGAAGTACTTAACAGTCCCTGGTATAGAGGTTAACTTTTTCCTAAGGGATACAAGCTTCCATGAATTCCTAAGAATAATCGACACAAACTAAATTCCAAAGGGCCTTTTAACCTTTAAACTAAGAGGATCCTGAAAGATATAAAAATAAGGCTCCCTATATTTCCATTTTAAAAGACAGTAAACATAGTATATTCTGTTCAGGAAGCATTTTATTGTTGCTCCAAGTTTAAGAACTTTCACTTTTAGGAAATCAACACTTTTAGGAAATCGCCCGCATCGCTTTGCTCAGCTTCTGAATCTTGGTTTTTGCAGACATATCAACATATTTCTCTCCAATACGGACAATCATTCCACCCATGATTGATGGATCAATCTAGGAAAGAAAATAGGTTGGAAATGTGAAAACACATTGACATTTCATTAATCAAAAAGAAAGATGAAAAAGTGCTCTGAAAGGTCTACGTGCTACATAACTGTAAGCGGTAACAATTGTATCTAGAAAATGACAGAAGTCAAATTGTGAATGGACTCAATAATCATTTATATTGAAAATAAATATGAAGGTTCCACTATAGGCAAGTTTTTACACAATCAAATCTAATTTTCCACTTTCTATAGCCATTTTAGGTGTCAAACAACCTGAGGAAACGTACCGTACGTAATTAAAAACCTACCTTAACTTCCAATTTCAATACTTGGCCTTTACTTAGGAAACTCTTCAGGACTGTTTTTAATTCGGTAAGAGTGGCTTCATCTAAAGGCTAAAAAAGGACAAAACCATTCTCTAAATTTAGATAAAGCAAAACAGAAAGTTACTATAGTTGAAGGAGAGAAAAAACATCCCTCCAACATATCACCAAGACAGGCCTTGTGAATTCCTCTGTTAAATATCTGAGGACCCATCCTGGAGTTGTGCCGCAATAGTCACTCATCAATGCTGGTGTCGGGGTGTGCAAAGGCCCTGCCTCACAAGAACACCTGGGCAGCTCACACTGAGAGGTTAGGTTCACTTACTGGCCATCTCTGCTTCATGGTACTAGCAGTACAACTTAGAAGTAACGATTAGGGGAAAAACCTGAAGTTTATAATGCCTGAGGATGCAGGCCCCTCCTCTGCGCAGCTCCCCCGGGTGCAGCCTGAGTCTATTATTCCCTTGGATGAAAAGCTGCAGTTTGACCTGGGATCTGCGGGTACCAGGAGCTCTGGCATGCCACTCCACTCTCTGCAGCTCAGAGAGAGCCCAGGCAGGCGGCTGGCTCCTGAAGTCAGTACAGCTCTGTAATCTTGTTCCTACAGAGCAAGTGCCCTGACCATCCACACTGTGTTCTCTCCTTTTTGCCCCAACTTTTACCCCCGATTGGGCGAGAACGGCAAATGTTGCTGAAGGAGTGGCGTTTCACCTGTCACAAATCCTACCTCCCAACCCACACACCCAAGAGTCCAAAAGCTAGCAAAGAAGCCTTTAAGCTCTGCAAAGATCCAACAGTATCTTTTAGGGGGTGGTGGTGGGGAAGTCTATCAGTGCTCCATCAATCATTCGCTGAGGCTCTGAGGTTAGAGAAAGAAGTATACGCACGCCTTCCATTCAGACACATGCTGCGTGCTAAGCACCTGTGTGTGCCAGGCATTTTATACCACCACCTCCTTTAACCTGGACGACTCCGGGAGGTCAGGAGTTATTGTTCCCATTTTACGTGTGGGAGAACTGAGGCTCACGGTGGTTAAGAAGAACTCACCTGGGCAGGAGGGATAAATTGGGAGACTGGGATAAACATATACATATATATACGTATAAAAAATAGATAACTAATAAGAAACTAGTGTATAGCACAGGGAACTCTACTCAATACTCTGTTGCGCCCTATATGGGAATAGAATCTAAAAGAGTGGATATATGTATAACTGATTCACTTTGCTGTATACCTGAAACTAACACAACATTGTAAATCAACTATACTCCACTAAAAATTAATTTAAAAAAAAAAAGAACTCACCTAAGGTCCCACCAGCAAGTGAGGACTAGTGCCAATATTTGAAATCAGTCTATTTCTAAAGTCTGTGCCCCTAGCCATTAATCAAGGTGTATATATATATTTTTTAAGGGTGGAAATTATTTACCCGGGAGACTCAACATCAAAAACATTAGCATCAGTTGGTTCTAAGAAACTTACAAAATCATGTCCTTAGAATCACTGAAGAATGACCCGCACCAGTGCTTGGCCATGGGGATGGCGTGACCATCTGGCCAGGGAACCCTGCTCTGAGCTCTATGGTCAAGGAGAACCAGTGCAGTCACGGTGGGCTCCGGAGAACATGAGCTGTGTTGATTCTCAGCCAGGTATGTGCTTTGGGGACACCAACTACTGAACTACAAATGTACGAATAGGTACTATGTGCTAAAACGTCTCCTTGATATTATGCTCTTTTGGAGAGTTGGAATATCTTTTAAACACTAGAAATATTAATCTAGGTGAGGTCAGGTGCTGCGTACCCCAAGTAAATCTACCATGCTCTATTGATAACTAAGCCCCACAGACTGTTTCCCTACCTTGACTGAACTACAGTGGGAAGAGAATATGTACTTAAGACAACAACAACAAAATTAATTCTGGGGAGGTGGTGCAGGTTAAGGAACACGGGCTTCTGAGAGAGAGGCCTGTGTTCAAATACTAGCCCACATTCTGTGACCTTGAGCAAGCAACTTACTCCCCTGGGCTTCAGTTTCCTCATGGGTAAAATAAAGATAATAACACTTCTGCTTCACACAGACCTTTGATATTAAAATAAAGCGCCCAGAATAGTGTAGGTTTCAAAATGCAGTCCACTTCAGCGAGTCAGTAAGATTAAAGGGCCCTTCCGCCTTACCCCTTCCCACTCACCACCGCCAAAGATTAGACACTCATTTCAGTAAACTACTTAGTGTGATATTTACAAAATAATTTAAACCTGTAATGGAACACAAACCAGTATTTCCCGACACATTTTTAACCCAATCTACACTCTTTATGAAGAATCACTGGTTAGGGAAGCACCAAGAAGACCCGCTGGCCCTTGCAAAGCAGCGGTTCACAGAAGCTGGTATAAATGAAGCAAACCGCCCAAGTGCCAAGTCGCCTGTCCCGATATCCTGATTTTAGCCTTTTTCTTTTTGTTCTGCAAAATGTGACACAGGGGACGTCAAGGCAAATGCAGCAGCAACAGCCCGTCACCTACAGACGCGGTGGCAACTGTGCAAGGCACTTCTCCCCGGTGGGCACTCATCATGGTGGAAAAGGCAGAAATGACCCCAGCGGTATTGTTCAAGCGACCATTTTCAGCAAGCAAATCTGGGAAAGTAAAGGTATTTCACTTAAATCAGGTCATTCATGAAGCATTATATTCACCTCGAATGCAAACTTAGATTTGTGGCCTTAAAATTCAATATCATTTAAGAATGTGAATGGAGAAGATGCAACTTGTTATTTAAAAAGAATATTCAATGTTCAAAAAAAAAAAGACTGAACAAACAAGGATTTAAATTTGTAAGGGTGTGTGTGTCTTACATGGGTTTGCAATAGATTTCTTGATACAGCCTGCAATCTGATTTTCAGGTTTATGCCACAGATACCAGTGTTGGCCACAAATCCCGAAATTAACACACTGTCTATATTCACTACACGCTTTCTTTGAATTCTGAGTGATCATGGGATTTGAAAAGCAACTCAAATGTACCAAAGAATGCAGATGTCTTCAAGGACAGGGGCACAGCCACTGGTTACAAACCATTTTCTTGGTATGAGTCCCACTGGTCTCGTCCATGGGTTGAAACTATGCAATCAGACATTCTTGCATCTTGATATCCTTTAGACAGTGCTCCTCAAACTTTAATGCCCAAACAGTTCACTTGGGGAACCAATTAACATGTAGATTCTGATTTGGCAGGTTGGGGTGAGACCAAGATTCTGCACTGCCGAAAGGCAGGTCATGCTGGTGTTCCTGGCCCATGGATCACAGTTTCAGAAGCAGAATTTTCAGAGACTTCAATAAAAAAGATCTAATACTTACTGATCAGGTTGGACGTGAGGGGAGAGAACTTCTCTTTTGCTGTAATGTCATTTAGGCTTTTCATTTTAATGGAACGCTTTACATAGGGATTCATAATAGAAGCAGCCATTTTGGGTTCCTTCACGATTTGCTAAAAGTACCAAAAAATAATTTCTTAAACTTTTTAGAGCATAAATGATCCTAGCTGCCATACACATACGTTCTGATGAATCATATATTTCATGAATAAAATTAGCACTCGCAAAGCACATGAAGAGAAGTTTACAATCACAAAATTTTCTTTGCTTTTAAGATGATTTTACACAGGATACAGTATTTCTTGAAAATACTTAAAACCACTTTAATGAAGTTTCTTCAATTTATTTTTGCCTTTCAAGAGAGATTATAGAAAAACTAAGCAGCCAAAAGATTGAATTCACCACCTATTCTAATGCATCTACTACGGGTAATACTCTAGTTCTTCCCATGCGAAGAGGACGCTAGTGGTGCCCACACTCAGGTGTAGACCTAACAAGAGGTGCTGACTGCGGGCGGCCTCCTGGCCTTGCCCTCGGAGGGGCCTCTCCCTCTCAGGCTGACCCGGATTCTGTCCTGCCTCTCAGAGAGCTCAGGAGAACCAACCCTGTGCCGTGCGGGAGCTCTGGGGCCTCCAGAGCAGCCTCAGTCAGTCTGGGAGGAAACACGGCCAAAAGACGGGAGTGCAACTGCCATGAGAGACACAGCTTTGTCTCCGCTGTGTTCCGTCACCACCGTCTGGTCGGTGATCGCGTGCAGCGTCCAGCACTCTGCTCCCCTGAGTGTCAGGCCAGAGCGCCAGCAGACCAACGGCCGCTTCCACTTGGGCATCTTTCAGTCATGCACCTCCATCAGCCCCTCTACCCCTCTGTCAGCACCCTCTCCTGGGCTCCTGGACAATTTCTGTCTCTGATCCTAGCTGCCTGCCTACACTGCCATCTAATGCTAAAAGTTCAACTTGAGCGACCCCAAAGAAACAATATCTTTCCATAAAAACTGCTAGCTTATACAAACGACAAGCATTCCGGAGTTGGAACCACACAGTTCTTCATGTTTCTTATCTGTTTTTGCTGCATCACCCACGGACAGTTAGTGACACCTGGGCAGCATCACGTTTTCCTCTCAGTGCCAAGAAATGGCTGATTTTCTTTTATAAAGAGTCTTAAGGTAATGGCCTCCTCTGTATGTCTCCACGTCTTAACCGACTTCAAGTTTTAATTAAACCCCATTCTGGCATCCACAAGCCAGGCCACTGGCCCCTTTGCAAACACCGGTGCTCAGGTCTAAAGCGGGCGTGTGGGACAAGCAGCGGGCAGTCATCGTCACCGCCCAGAAAGCCTGCGTGTGACCCCGTCTGCCCCTGCTACTCGTCCCCCGAGTGTCTCCAACAGTAAGTATGACTCTGTGAGTGTCACAACAGTTGACGGTACCAACTGAGACCAAAAGCGTTATCTGCAGAGATAGATGGACGAAGGGAGGAAAACAGAGCTAAAATTATTGTCTGTTAGGACGAAAGTTCCCACAAAAGCTCAAAATGAAAAAACGAACAAGACTTATTGTTCTATACAACTAGTCTGTGAAGGTTTTATCCCCTCTAACAAACAGTAAGATTAAAAAAAAAAATCTTTAGAAATAAGTTGATTAAAAATTACAAGAGATTCTTAAAACATAAAATCAAAAAAAAGAGCACAACTTTCTCTGGAGAGATTATATACTAGCTGTATATCCCCCTCCTTTAATGCAGAACTTACTGCTAGAGGTGGGAACTAGAAAGTACTGTACTGTACAAAGTACAGTAGTACAGTATCTTTATTTCAAGCCCGGGATGTGAGTGAAATTGCAGCCCTCCGTCTCCTATTGGTGACCACCCTTCAGCTCTACCACCTCCCACCTCCTCTCCCTCCTCCAGTCAGTAACTCTTCTTGCCTGTTCACTCGATGCCAGCCCCTGGATGCCAGCTGTTGTACTGCACTACTGTACTTTTCAAGGTACTGTACTGTAAGGTTAAAAATGTTCTATTTTTTGTTTGTTAGTTTTTATGTATTTGTGTGAAAAATATTATAAACCTATTACAGTACAGTGCTATACAGCCAATTGTGTTAGCTGGGTACCTAGGCTAACTTTGTTGGACCTACGAACGCGCTCTTGGAACGGAACTCGTTCGTATGTAGGGGACTTACTGTAAGAGGAGCAGGGGAAGAAACAAAATGTGTAGTAACCTGTTAACTAGAAAACTCAGGGGAAACTGCAGCGAGGATTCTTCTATTTAAGTTACACTGTAGGCTTTTGTTAATTCAGTTCATTTACTCTTCATGTTTAAAAAACACGTAAAAATAAACTTTCCCCTGTAGCCTTGTGGTCTTTGTCAGTTCTCTATTATCGTCATGAAGCTCTTGCACCTTCACTAATTTTGCTGCACAGCGTGCTCTGCTCATTTTCCCCTCACAAAAGGCTTCATAAGGAAAATAAACGTCCAGTTAAACAAAATCATAATATATTCTAAAGACTGTTTTGGGAATACCTGGAAACACAAGCAAAGATTCTCAAGGTGACTTTTTAATTCTCTTTTGAAATGACAATGTTTCTTAAATTACCATCTTAAATTTAGATTTTCTATTTCTTCTCTGAGCCCAAAATCTTGGTTCCTAATATTAATATCCTTACCTGCGTCAGATTGTACCTATTATACAACAGGTTCAGAATGATAATACCCAGTATTATTACTATCAACATCATTACAGAAAATATGTTTTTCCCTTTTCTTGCAACTCTTTCTCTTAGGATATACCTCACTAGGCATGCACAGTCAAATATCTAAGCAAAATATATACAATGAGAACTTAATAAGTAATGAACAGGAAAGGCTACTTACTGCTACTCTCAACAATTCCTTTTCTACTTGCTCCAGTTTATTCTGTTTAGATGCAGCAGAATAAAGAGCAGTGGCATAGCGACCTTCGATACCGTACACCTGAACAGGTGGCTTTTAAAAAAAGGGTGGAGGAGGGGAGGAAGAGAAAAGGAAAATCAGTTAAGACAATACTACGGTATCCATAGCAGAAAGAAATATTTATAATTAAAAAAATACACCTTTTATAGCACAAAACAGTTTAAATATGTCATCAAAGAGCTACCCTGAATGACAATTCTCAAAATTAGGGATGTTTCCTTGGCCAGGTCACTCTATATGTGAGCTTCCAATTTCTCATCTTAAAACGAGGGGTTTAGGAAACATGGTGTCTGAAGTCCCCTTCCGCTCTATCTATAATTCAACAATGTTAATTATGAGATGAGCTTAGGATTCCTTTGAATTCAGTAACTACTTAGTTCCAAGTCTGGGAGGTTTTAAACACTGATAGAAGGCAGTTTTGAACATGTTAGAACCAGGAAAACAGGTGTTTATGAAACACACACAAGCATACTTTTATACATTTCAGAGTAATACTGCAAATATCCCTTACAGAGCTCCATAAATGTTCAGTTTAATGGAGCCCTTTAGCAATTTACTAAGTGCCTGAGGCTTGAATTATTTTTTACAATGAACCACTGGCTTTTAAAACCACACTACCATCAATGTATGACTACATATGCATAGTGGTACTGTGTGATTGTAGTGGAAAAACTTAGGCTTTGGATGAGCAAGATTTAGTTTCAGTCCAGCTTTAAGACTAAGCTGAATAACCTTGGGTAAGTTTTCCCAAAGTCTGTTTCCTTTTTTTGTAAAATGGGAAGACCAGCTACCTCCCATCACTGTTATTGGGTTTTACGAAATTCTCCTACTTAAAGGTTATGCATGGGCCTGTCCCACGGCAGGCATTCAACATTATTCCGTCCCCTAGCCCCTCCACCCCCACCATATGTGGGGAACCACAAGTCATGCAGAAAGGTTTAGGGGTAACTATACAAAATCCATGCCCTAAGTGTACTGCTGTCTGATGCACACACATTCATCTGCTTTACAATTACAAAAGACATACCCTCACAAGCTTGGCAAACGGCCTGACCACAGATGTACTGAAGCATCGCGCCTTTAAAACAAAAAGAGAAAGTAGATCAAATGAGACTACTTAAAGGATTTCTGCATTTAAACCTGCAATAATAAACAGTAAACGTGACTTCTAGATGAGTCGCTTCTCATGTTTCCTTGTATCATCACATAGATTACATGAGCGTGAGCCGCTCTTTATTACCTAGGAGTAAATTTCCCCACTGAGACTCATTCCAGGTTGCTTGGGAAATTGCTTTTCTACTTCTAACTTCCTAGTTTACTAGGAATAGGCTGAGGCAAGCACACCACTATGAGAGAGAAAACACTAAGTTTGGTGAAATATGTCTTCCAAAAAAATTTAACAAGATTTTCGACATTTATATTACCACCCTCGAGCATCATTTTAATAAAAAGTGGGAGGATTCCAGGCATGATCTGCAAGAGATGGACCTTCTTAGAATCCAAATGCTATCTGAAAATACAGACGAATTCTTTGGGTACTCCAGCCGTCTGATGTGAGAACAGGCCCTAGTACCTTGTCTATCAAAATACTATCTTGATATTGTTGAGATGGTATCTTGTCTATCAAGAGTTGGAATCCAGAGTTTAAAAGGCACCTGCAAAAGCACAGGTCACCTTCAGATAAGTCCAGCTCTAAGTGTACTATACCGGTTGTAAGGGTTAAAAGACTTTATAACGCTTATGGAAAACTTACGGAAGCTGTACGCTGTCATGATATGTAAAGCATCATGTAATATAAAGAGCACGAATTTTCTTTCCAACTCTGTGGATTCGAATCTCAGCTCTACCCCTTATTGGCTGAGCAGCCAAGGACGAGTCATTTTAACTTTTCGGTCTCACTTTTTTATTAAAACGCGAAATATGCTTTTACAAATACTCCTTAGCATTACTGGTGACCCCTGCCAGGTGTGACCACCACGACAAAGAGAGATCCCCCTTCACCTGTGCCCTTCAAACCAGCTGCTTCTCGGGGCTGTGCTCAGAGGACGCCAAGGTCGGACACGCGCAGCCCCAAGACCACCGGCCCGCGCGCATCCCGGGGGGGAAAGCGGGGCTGCCCAGGCCGCCTGGCGTCGCCCCCCACTCGCCTGGCCCCGCGACCTTGAACGGCGGCCACGCTCCCCAGCTGTGGCCTGGAACCGTGGAACTTAGGAGTCTGGTACGAGTCACCCCAGAAGGGCTCCTCCCGCTGGCTTTCAGGACCTCCGTTCTCTCACCTGCAGGGAGAGCCGAGACACTGCCGACGCGGCCATCTTCTCCTGGTGGCTGTAGGTCAAACCCGAGCTGGCAAAAGGGACCAAGACCGCACGCGTGCGTCAGCGTAGCCGCTCGGCCTGCTGGGAAATGTAGGCGTAGGTCGTCAGGCCGCATGCGTAGGGATCTCCCTCAGGCTGGGAGTTGTAGTCCTTAGAAGCGAATGGTCAGGGCAGGACCCACAGGGCTGGGGGGTGGGACTAGTGGGCTCGACAGCACCTGGAAATGAAATTCTAGAGTTACTAAGTGACCCTTATTGTAGAATAGATATATTGCCCCTAGTTTAAAATTTCCATTTAGGTAAGTACGGTGGCCATTTGTTCCATTTCACATTCATCACTAGCATCATTAGCGTGTTTACCCTTTCTTCCTACCACGCTAAAGGGTGATCAAGCGCAGTTCCTCGCGCTGTATGTATATATAAACCCCGAGCCTTACAGCTCCAGCAGCGGACACTACGTGCCCAGTACCTGGGCCGTGACTGCTCCTGCATACCTCTATCCCACCTCCGCCCCATCTCACCGGAGTACAGCACTGACCTCTTGGTTTGTGCGGACGCGTGAGGTTCTGGTGTTTAAACACTTCCTTTCTGCGTAAGGCAGAGTGATTATCTGAGAACCATACCTAAAAATAGAACTGGTGTTTGAGCAAGTGTGACATTGAAACTGAGAACCCAACACTAGCTTTGGCTAGTTTCTCTGCATTCATACAAACAACCTATTTTCAACCCACTTCCCCCTAAATGGAATTTACTCTAATTTTCTCTTGTGTACAGAAGAGAGTTGGCTGTCGGAACTTGGTTGGAGTTTCCTGGTTGCAGTAATGGGGTCTTATGGTCAATTAAGATGTCTTTCTGCTCAGATATATTATAGGAACACAGATTAAGTCTTTAATTTACCCTTTTCGAGTGCAGGTTTCTCATCATTACAAAAACTTGTTAAGGGGCTTCCCTGGTGGCGCAGTAGTTGAGAATCTGCCTGCCAATGCAGGGAACACGGGTTCGAGCCCTGGTCTGGGAAGATCCCACATGCTGCTGAGCAGCTGGGCCCGTGAGCCACAATTACTGAGCCTGCGCGTCTGGAGCCTGTGCTCCGCAACAAGAGAGGCCGCGATAGTGAGAGGCCCGCGCACCGCGATGAAGAGTGGCCCCCGCTTGCCACAACTAGAGAAAGCCCTCGCACAGAAACGAAGACCCAACACAGCCATAAATAAATAAATTAATTAAAAAAAAAACTTGTTAAAATGCAGAAAAGTAGAAGGGATGTAATTGCCCTCTTTTCGAACACGCAGAGGCAGCTGTTGTCAATACTTTAGTGTGTTGTCTCCCATTATTTTTTCAGATAGTAGCCTGGACTGCCCAGGCTTGAATCCCAGTTCTTTCATTGACCTTGGCCCAATTATATAACTTCTCTGTGCTTCAGGGTTCTTATCTATGAGTATTAGAATAGCACCTACATAAGGGCTGTTAGGAAAAATGAACAAGTTGTATATCTATCTATCTATCTATCTATAGATTTAGAACAATTGTCTGACAGACTGGCACTCAATAATGTTCTCTATTTTGTTTTTGTTTTTATATTCTGTAACTTAATCATTCAATAATTTTGAACATAATTCAGATGGTTGCCTTTTTCTTTTTTTCCATTTTAAACAATACTTCATCTCCTGAGCATCTTTAGACACAAATTTTTTTTTCTTCTTACTTAGGATAACTTCCAAATAGATTTCCGGAGCTGGCACAACTTGGCAAGAGGGTATGAGCACTTTAAAAGTCTTTGATGAATGAGGCCATGCTCTTTTCAAAACTTTAAACCAATTTATGCTTTCACTAGCAGTGCATAAAAACCCTTGTTTTACTTTTCTCTGCAAACTCTTTTGGGAGGTTGTCTTCAAACATGTCTAATGGAAAGTATATGCATTATGCAACACATTTTATTGAGCACCTATTATGTGCAGGCAGATCTTTTATACCCTGGAGGTACAGCAGGGTACAAGACAAGGTGCTTGCCTTCATAGACCTTATATTCTATGTGGAACCAAACCACAAACCCCATGTTTCCTAACGTGTGGGTGTTATTAAATGTAATTCAAATCAAAAGTTCTGGGGCCAAATACACTTGGAAAACTCTAGACTATTGCATTGATAATTAATTATACGGAAGCTGTAAGGTTGCATAGCAACAGGGTGATTCCCTCTATTTCCTTTGTATTTACCCCCATCTCACTTCAGCCCTTTGCATTTTGCCAAAATAGTAGTTTGTGGTCGTTTGAATTTTAGGGTTTATCAAATGGTTGCACATGTATGGTTTCATTTTTATTTTGAGTCTCAGGATAACTCTAAGATGTAAGTAGTCTGGTACTCCCCTACCTTATAGGTGCTGAAACTTCTTGGATCCTGTTTGGGCAGCTCATCTAGGAAATGGCAGTTCTGGGTCTCAGGATGCATTTCTGGGCGTCAGATTTTGATGCCAGTGTACGCTGCTTACATCTTGGTGATCTGGACAGTTGGAGAAACACAGAAGCAGCCCTGATGCCTGACGCCTCCGCAGTCAAGCCTCCCTTCACCTGCTCATGGATTCCTGGGTGTCTGCTGAAACCTCACAGCAAGCAAAGCCCAGCAATGACCAGCCAGGGCCTCAGAGACAAACTCTCATGAGGGCCCAGCTGGCAGCAGTCTCCTAGATGGGGGACTATCAAACCTTCTTATATGCAAGAATAGAGAATTTGAAAGAAAAAAAGAATTTTGTCCCATAAAAGAAGGGAAAAGACTTAGCATTTTACTTTTATACTGCTTTCCTCCTGTACAAACTTAAATTGTTTAAAAAATAGTTATTTTAACAGCTGAGGCTGACAGAGTCAAAGGGACTTGCCCAAGGCCACAGTCCAGGGCTACAGTGGTAGTGAAACCCAGACATCAAATCTCAGCTTTTTTGTTTTAAGCTGATTTTCAATTCAAAACAAATATATTTCTCACCATTTTATTTTCTCTGTAAAGGCACCATATGCTGTCATGAAAACCAGCAGCGTGGTGTCATGAGACCCTCAACTGCACATGTTTTAAAAAATGAAGTGATTTTCCCCTTGACCCAGAAAGAACCTTCTAAAACTCAGAAATCTGGATGAAAGTTAATATGCAAACTGTTCACTGCATTCACTTTAAAATGGCAAAAAATTGGAAACAAATGTCTGAGCATAAGAGAAGGGTTTTAAAAATGGAACATTGTGCAGCTGATACCATGAGATTTTCAAAAAGTACTTAGTGGCATAGAAAAATATTTAATGACACCGAGGAAAAAATTCCAAACTACATTCTGTATTTTTCTATAATGAGCACGTGTCACTACCATAATCAGAAGAAAAAAAAAGGGGGGATGCCATGATCCTGTCCCTTGACTATGTTCCCAATAAAGAAGAGATCCGTCCACTCTAGTTTCTGATAATGCCCAGCTTCTGGCCTGCAGGGCAATGCTTCAAGTTGACGAGTTCCATGAGGGACCAGGCTCCAAAGTTGGACCAAAGGACTTCTAAGTTTTCTTTCCAAGATTAGCTTCAACTAGACTCCACCAGCCCAGGGAACATTTTCTTGAGCTTTGCAGAATACATACTAAGGATGTTATCTTCAGGGCAAAGCCTGTTAAGATTTTCCCTACACATTCTGTTACACTGAAAGGACCTGGGAAGTGTTTGCATTATTCATATATTTGTTTATCTTGGAGTGAATTTCCATCAGTTTTCTCTTTCTTTTAGTTCTTTCCCCCTCCAAGTTTATTTTGAGAACTGTACATGGATCCTTTACAGCAGACCAGAGCCACTTGCTGTCCTGGGGACCCAGGCTGGCAGCCCCGATTTAGAACTTCATATGTAGCTTGTCTTCCCATTTAAAGCTTAAGAATGGGAAAGTGACTTTGGCAGCTTGCTACACATGTCTATGGCGTTAAAGGGGGTTTGAGGCCAGTCCTGCCAATCAGCAGAGGCCCCTGGGCTGGAACTGATCTGGCTTTGAACAAGAAAAATTGTTGACAGTGGGACTCCAGGTGCTGAGACCATATGATTTTAAACTGTTTATCCTCGGGATTTGATGCATCTACTACAGAAGAAAAGAGTGAATAAAACACATGAAAATGGCTTGGTGATACTTTTGTCTTTGGAGAAAGCTGCATTAGATGGATCTGCAGCACAGAGCCGGGACCTGGACGGCGACAGAGGGAGAACCAGGTACTGCGGGAACCGGTCCCCCTCCCCGGCCACGGGCACCTTCCCGCCCCTTCTGCAGCGGTTGTGCCTACCTTGAAGCATCAGGGTCACTGCTCGCGCTCAGCCTGGTCCAGGTTTCCGAAGCATCATCCTGACACTGGGGGGCGCCATCTCCTCACGTTGTCAACTCAGCCTCTGGCCTTGGAATCAATTTCTTTCTAGAGCTTTCGCCATTCAAACCCCCGTGTCACAGCTCACACAAGCAAGTATGAATCAGAGTATTGTGAGATTGACTAACAACCTGGTTCCTGAGAGATGCTCTAATCCGGGCTCCTTGTGTTTCGGGGCTCAGACGGGTTCAGTTTCTTGTTACTGTCACGCAGCCTCAGTGGGGAAGCCGGTCTTAGGACCCCCAGGGACACTCCCCCCCTCCCCCTCCCCCATGTTCTTTCCAGTCGGCGCTGGCCCCGCCTCCTCCTCCTCAGCCCTCACACTTCCCCGGGCTGGTTCGGCGTTTGCTTCCACAGGCTTTAGAGTCCATCGCTCCTGGGTTAGAGCGGACCGAAGTCTTTCTTATCAAAGTCCTTTTTCTTTCTGGGTTTGGGGCAGTTCAGGGAAAAGTTATACCATTCAGTGGGTGCCCTGTTCCGGGAGGTGGTAATGACGGAAGGAACGAGCAAATGATAAATGCAGAACATTCTTCTGTTTGTTGATTTGATAAAAAAGTTGACAGTAAACAGTGGATGTTTGGGGGCCTTTCTGATGTAATGAAGCGCTCTGCAGCTCCCATGCTTGCTTCTATTTGGTGGTCCTGCCGGGGCTTGGGGGGCGTGGGGAGGCCCTCATTCCCTGCGGTTTGGTCATTGTCTGCTGTTCCTGCAGAGGTAGTGCCAGGCTCTGCAGCCCCGCGGCCCGGCCGGGGTTGGAATCCCAGCCCTGCCACTCACCAGCTGTGTGGCTTGGGTGGGTCCCCTAACGGCTGTGCCTCGGTTTCCCCACCTGGAGAATGGAGATAGGAACCATACAGGTCATGTGAGTTACCCAGTGCGCCATGGACTTGAACTGTTACTCTCCTCCTCGAGACCATCTCTCTAAACAGCATCTTCCTATATAGAGGCAGGAGGAACACAAACCTGGGTCATTCTTCATTATGGAATTTTAATTCTTATTTTCATCTCCTTCTTGTGCTGTGGCCCAGAACGTAGAGCGGAGCTTCACTGTGGCTTCTGAAAGCTGGGAAATTGTTATTGTCAAAAGCAGCCCCTTTTTGAAGGAGCTTGCCTACAGGGGGAAGGCCCATAGCTGGTGAGTCCCAGCTGGGTCTCCTCATCTGGGAGGTTACAAGAGAAGACGGACTGGTGGTTTTAGAACAATCGGCTCTCAGGATATACTGGTGAACAAGAAAGCATTGAACACTGATTACTTAAAAAAAAAAAAGCAGTATGTATATTTGGTGCAAATAAAAAGGTGAGAATAGTGAAGGCTTTGTAGGAGTTTGGTGTGGAAAAGGCAATTATTTGATAAAGAAAAAAATTATACATTTTTTTTCTTTGCACGGTTATTTAGCTGTAGTAAAAGGGAAAATAAAAGTCAGGGAATGAAATGTATACAGACAGGAGGGGAAGCGCTCTCAGAACACGGGACAGTGTGTGGTGCAGTCAGATTTCGAAATGCCCAGTAGAGAGATGGGATCATCCTGGATCCCACAGTGGGATGCAGCACCCAACAAAGTGTTGATGAACCCTGGTGGCAGACCAACCACTGTGTCGTTTTTATCAATAAAGAAGCACACAGGGAGGAACGCTTACTTTGAGGTTCCTGGTAAATCAGCCTGGAGCTGTTTGGGGTGGTGCACTTTAGTACAAGGATGATGGAGAAGAACAACGGTCAGTCCAGTCTCCTGGAGCTGAGCGCCTGGGAACAGTGTAGATGAGGTGACTTGAGAATAAAGGATTTTTTCCACCTCCGAGTTTAAAGACAGCCACTGTCTCTGTAGCAAATGAATTAGTGTGACCTTGCAGATGGCCCTTGTGACCCGGAAGTGACAAGGAATAATGAGACTTTTCATTTTGCTAACTGAGTACTGGGAAAGGAAGATCAAGATGGAGTCAGTATTGCTAAGAGAGCTCTCTGAAATGGAGCTGGGAGGCCATTGAGAGGGTGACTTGTGCATGTCTCAGCCTGGATGGAATCTGACCTTTGACTTGATCAAATCATCCAGAACATCTACCAGAAACTCATGACAGTCTATCTAGTTATCAGACCCCTACCCTAAAACAGATTATGATTCCTTAAGGACAAATATTTTCTGATTTGCATCAGAGTCAATCATAATTCTCTCCAGGCAACTTTTTAACAACCTTGTGATTTTTGGCTTTATAAGCCCCTGACTTTTTTCCTTCCCAGAACATTCTTTCCAAGTAACCTGAATCTGTGTCTCCCGAATTGCAATTCTTAAGACCCCCAAATAAACTCTTTTTCTTATTTGCAGCATCCTGCATCATCATCATCATCATCATCATTATTGTTACTTCAGTTGACAGTACCTCCTAGCGGGAGACTGGTGACATATTTCTGTGGGTTTTTGATTCTGTGCTTTGAATTGCAAGGCTGAATAAGAACACTACCTATTTTGAGTTTTTCAGTAACGGGGGAGTTATTGGTGGGGTGGTCTTTGGAGATTAAGGCCAATCTGCAGGAAAACTGAGTAGTTCAGATCATTTATACTGTATGGCTTGAAGTGGGATAGAGGACCATCCCCTAATTCATTAACTCATTCTTTCAGGCATTAATTCATTTACCAAACATTAGCTGCATGTTAGAGATCATGATAGATGCTGTAAAGAATGAAGGCAACCAAGACAGACTTTGCCTTCAAGGAGCTGTTGCCAGCTCCCTTTGAATCAGTTTTTCATTTTTTATTTTTATTTTTTAAAAGATTTTGGCTGCACTGCGTGGCTTGTGGGATCTCAGTTCCCTGACCAGGGATTGAACCTGGGCCACAGCAGTGAAAGCACTGAATCCTAACCACTAGGCCACCAAGGAACTCCCAGTTTTTCACTTTTTAAAATGACCTTCCCTTTGTTCTACATATTGGAAAAGAAATTGGTATGGTGTTTGGCTAAAAATCAAACTAACTAAATTGCAACATAATTTTATAAACTCTGGGCTGTCTTTAATCTTTAAATCTTTACATTTTGTAGGAATCCCTTCTACATCTGGGCTCCTAAGGGACAGCAAGCTCCTCCTATCATATCTTGGCAACAAATTGAAGCAACGAAAGGGGAAGAAATGACAAAAATAAATCATTCCAGCTGGCAAAACATCACTGTATAGTTCTCAAAGTGGCTGTTTATCAGAAATAAGGTTGATACCCTCTTGGTGGCACTGGATCAAATTGGTCCACATTTTTAAAAAAAAATTAATTAATTAATTAATTAATTTTTGGCTGTGTCAGGTCTTCGTTGCTGAGTGTGGGCTTTCTGTAGTTGCGGTGAGTGGGGGCTATTCTTCACTGTGGTGCACGGGCTTCTCATTGTCGTGGCTTCTCTTGCTGCAGAGCACAGGCTCTAGGCTTGCAGGCTTCAGTAGTTGTGGCACGTGGGCTCAGTAGTCGTGGCTTGTGGGCTCTAGAGCTCAGGTTCAGTAGTTGTGCCACACGGGCTTAGTTGCTCCACGGCATGTGGGATCTTCCCGGACCAGGGCTCGAACCCGTGTCCCTTGCATTGGCAGGCGGATTGTTAACCACTGCGCTACCAGGGAAGCCCCAAATTGGTCCACTTTTGACGATGACAAGAGGACCAATGTTCTTTCTTCTTGTGATCTGTGACAGTGCTGTGCACCCTGGAATCAGCAGAGTTTTTGTAATCCAGATTTGTTGACATTCTTGAGGCATGGAAATGTTCCTCATTTGTATTCCAACTCCACAGGTTTCCTGAGAGAACATACTAGAAGTAGCCTTTCATGGTGGTAGCCATCAGTCCTGGCTACTGATTGAAATCAGTTGTGGAACTTAAAAAACTACAGATAGCCACCGAAGACATGTGAATTAGAATCTACGTGTACATTTTATTTTAAATTAATTATTGAGCTTGAATGTTCAGTGATTGGACAGGGATAGTGAGGAATATTTGCTGAGCTGAGAACCTATTCATAATGCATTGCTAAGTTAGAAAAAAGCAGGCTGAAAAGAACATTTAGTGTATAATCTGATGATATTTTGTTAAATAATCACGTATTTGTATGCATCATACAAAAAGCCAGAAGGAACCGCACAAATACGCCTAAGGTGGTAACAACTGTTAGTCTTTTCCTTGGTGCTTTTCTGTATTTTCTAAGTTTTAAGCATCAATCATATATTGTTTTTGTACTGGAGAAAAATTCCTCCAATAAATGTTAGTGGTTTCCCCATCAGGGACAATGTGGTGAGAAGGAGCAAGGAAGCTAGATACACATGACTGTCTCATTCATTCATTCATTCATGATTTCTATTTAGCCTTAAAATTTTTTCTATTAATATTATTTAATGTTATTTTCTATTTATTAAGAAAAAATGTCTTAAGCACCTGCTGTGAGCTACACATGGACAGTTTTAAGCACTTGGGCTGCAGAGGCTCAGTTTCCTCAAATCCAGCATGCAAAAGGGGCTGTGAGGGGCGGCTTCCCTGGTGGCGCAGTGGTTGAGAATCCGCCTGCCAATGCAGGGGACACGGGTTCGAGCCCTCATCCGGGAAGATCCCACATGCCGCAGAGCAACTAAGCCCGTGCGCCACAACTACTGAGCCTGTGCGTCTGGAGCCTGTGCTCCGCAACAAGAGAGGCCGCGACAGTGAGAGGCCCACACGCTGCGATGAAGAGTGGCCCCCGCTCGCCGCAGCTAGAGAAAGCCCTCACGCAGAAACGAAAACCCAACACAGCCAAAAATAAATAAATAAATAAATTAAAAAAAAAAAAAAAAGTCGGGGGAAATGAGTATTAAAAAAAATAAAAAAGAGGCTGTGAGGATCTCGTTGACAGGCACGTTCCCTGCCTGGAGGTGCCAGTGAAGTACATCTGGAGGGGGGCGGGGCTGGGAATTGCCTATGTTAAACAAACACCCTGTGTGGTTCTGACAGACTGTCTGGTACCACCCTCTGAAAACCTGTGAGGAGTGGGCCCTTGACCTTAAATAGCTTAAAGTCTAAAGATGGTGAAAATGGCAAATGTGAAAACCTGATTTGTTGGTTTCATCATGGAATGTCGACTAAGTTCCCCCAGGATGTCCTTGGACACATGCTCCTTAGCTGTCTTATTTTAGAATGTGACATGTCTAAGTGGGATGACAATCAAAATATACCCAGCCAGATTGCCAGCCTCCGTGAGGGTCATTAGATGAGGCAAACACCTTCCTTCCTTAAGGACAGTCAGAGAGCAACAGCACGAGGAGTCATAGCAACTCTGACAGCAGCCACTACTTAGGGAGTGGTTAGTGCCTGCCAGGCACTTGTCTAAGCATTTTTTATATTTTTTTTATTTTTTAATTTTTGGCTGTGTTGGGTCTTCGTTGCTGCACGCAGGTTTTCTCTAGTTGCGGCGAGCGGGGGCTACTCTTCGTTGCGGTGCATGGGCTTCCCATTGTGGTGGCTTCTCTTGTTGCGGAGCACGGGCTCTAGGTGTATGGGCTTCAGTAGTTGCGGCATGCAGGCTCAGTAATTGTGGCTCGCAGGCTCTAGAGCACGTGCTCAGTAGTTGTGGCACACAGGCCTAGTTGCTCCGCAGCATGTGGGATCTTCCCAGACCAGGGCTCGAACCCGTATCCCCTGCATTGGCAGGCGGATTCTTAACCACTGTGCCACCAGGGAAGCCCTGTCTAAACATTTTATTGAATTCTCTCAAAAACCCAGAGGTTACCTACCCCATTTTACAGATGAGGAAACTGAGGTTTTAGAGAGATTAATTACCATGCCTGAGATTACGTGGCCAGTCAGTTGGCTTGTCTCCAAGAAAACCTGGGCTCAACTACTATATTATCCAGCCTCAAACTTGACCCATGGCCACTGTGTAACCTCTCGTTGTGAGGCTGCCTCCAGGGCTCAAGAATATTGAGACTCAGGCAGCTTGCTGCTCGGCGACCCCGGTTGAACGTTTTCTGGTGTGAAATTATTAACTTCAACCTTCGAAAACTGTGCCCTTCATGGTCCCAGCCAGTACAAAGTTAAAAACACTTGATAAAATGCATAAAACACAGCCAGCAGCATATTTCCAAATCACGTTGTAAGCCAGGCAGCGTTCTCCTGAAACATTCTCGGGGGCAAAGCAGTTAAGAGAACTTCCACCGAAGTCTGTGGACTGGGGTGTCCACTGAACCAGGGAAAGCTGGGGATTTGGGGAGGCCAGCCCCCTGCAGTGGGAATAGCTAAGGGAGGGCTTTGGGAAATTTGGGCAGTGACAAGGATGTAGGGAAATATACTACAGTTTTTGCCTAGGAGTGAAACTCACATTTGAAAGAAAACCTATCTTCTACTCTACCCCCAGGCATGTTTTTTTTCCCACTCTTATTTATAATACAATGATGGGGCATTATTATTATCTCAATTTTTAATTTTACTGAGATATGGTTTGCATACCATAAAATTCATGTACCCTTTTAAAATGTACATATCAGTGGTTTTTAGTATATTCACAAGGTTGTGCAACTATCACCACTATCTAATCCAAGAACATTTCCACCTGGCCAAAAAAGAAACTCCATACCCGTTACAATCACCCCCCATTCTTTGCCCCCAACAGCCTCTGGCAAATTATGAAGATTTTTAATCGTTATATCTTTTCAACTAGATTACAACAGACCATGGAACTCATCACTCTTCCTGGCACAAAGTAGGTGCTCAGTAAATGTTTTTTTCTTGGTGATAAAGCTCTCAACCTTAAGACTCTCCTTTCTGTTTTGGTCCGTGTGGTAATTTAAAAATTATAGTAAATGACTGGAAAAAGAAAACATGCAGCTGAGTTTTTTCCCCCTTCCCCCTCCCATTTAGGAAGGCCTGAACTCAGAGGTCTCATGTCAACCAGATAAATGTTTTATTGGACTTTAAAAAATTCAGTTTGATTTAGGAAAAGACAAAGACATCTTGGGTCTTATAATGTAACACGAACATTGACAGTTCAGTGATAGTTTGTGTTTTTCTGGCTCATAAAAATACAGTGAGGAAATGAACAGCTTGGACTGTGGGAAAAAGAGAAGTTATGCTGAAACTCTGATAGGCATGGGTCTGAATTGGTTGTTTATGGAGTGAAAAGCAGGTCACACACAAAGGCTGAGACGCAGCTTCCATCATGCCTGGGAATCTACAAACTCAATGCCATCTCATTGGCAGAACATGAAAGCTAAAGATTATCCCCTAATCCTGTGGCATTTGCTGCTCAAAAATTTTCACTTGAAGTCACACACTCTTTGGAGATACAAATATTTTGTTTACCCCTGCAGTATCTATGGAAAAACTTGTCAGAATGTTGTCTATAATGGTTACTGCAGACGAAGTGGGTTTTGTCACCATCTGGAATTGACCATGCTCTCTCCACCCAAAATCTCCACTTCTTTTTAAATTCAAATAGTGGAAGCTTATGTGACAGCTTTACCTCTGATAGCAAAGAGAATAAGATTCAGTGCCCTGCTGAAAAGTGGAAACAACCCAAATGTCCATCAGTGGAAGAACAGATTAAAAAAAAGGAGTCATATCTCTACAACAAAATAGTATTCAGCCATAAAAAAGGAATGAAATCCTGACACGTTCTACCACATGGACAGACCTTGAAAACAGCATGCTGAGTAAAAAAAGCCAGACACAAAAGGTCACAGGTTGTATGATTCCATTAATGTGAAATGTCCACAAAGAGGCAAATCTATAGAGACAGAAAGCAGATTGCTGGTTGCCAGGGGCTGGGGAAGGGGAACTGGGGAGTGACTGCTGACAGCTATGGGATTTCTTCTTTGCAGGTGATGAAAATATTTTGGAAATTAGATAGTGGTGATAGTTGCACAACTTTGTGAATATACTAAAAACCACTAAATTGTGTGCTTTAAAATGGTGAATTTCACAGTATATAAATTACACCTCAGTTAAAAAAAAAGTAAAAAGAAAAAATTTGCCCCAAGCCTCCCAAGGGGTTAAAAATAAGAAGAGTAAGGGGGGACAATCTGATCTGATCTGCTGGTGCCTGTGCTGAAGATGATTTAGTCGCTCTCCTTGCAAGGCATTTGCTGGAAAAAAAGCACGCGCTCGCCACAGCAACACCCTCTTTCAGGCCTTTAACATTCTTGCCTGGCTGGTGGAGCTAAAGAATTTTGACAGCTGAAAAGGACCTTGGAGAGTCTAGTCTGACTCTCTCACTTGGCAGGTGAGAAAGCTACTTGCAGGCAGTAGAAGTGACATGTTCAAGGTCGCCTTGTTAGTGGCTGAGCTGGACCTGAAACCCAGTGTTCTTTTCACTTGACCTGTTTTGCATTTGTTTTTTTCCCTCTTCTCTGTCTCTCCCTGTGCAAATATGGTTGTGCATTGCACAGACCTTAGTCTTCCTGAAACACAGATCGTATGCCACCTCCCCCTAAAAAACCTTCATGGCTCCCCACGGTCCTCCATCTCCTCTCTGCCACTTGGCTCCTGAAATAAACTGTCCTTGTGGGCCCAACGCACAGTGTACTTTCCAATATCACTTTCTTGTTCATGTTTTGTTACTAAACTTTGTATATATTCAAAGTCCTCAGCTAAATCCTGAGTTTCTTGAAGACTGGGATTGGGTTTTTCGTGTCTTACGCATCTTTGACCTTGGGACACAGGGCACAGTGCAGTTCCTTGAACTTGGTAGGGCTCAGGAAATACTTTAAGAAGAGTTGATTCCATTCAAGACTACAGCTAGTCTTTGCCCAGATACATGCAAGGAATATCCCAGGAGTTCTGTCAGTAGGTGGCTATTTTGTACTTCATCTCTTCTGTTGGAAGACCAACACTGAGTTTAATCTTTGGCTGTAATCCGGACAAAAAGATTCTAGAACCCTCTCATGAGAATAGATTTAGTCACAAAAAGGCAAAACTCAGTGACTTAAAAAAAAATAACCCAACATTATTTTTGAAATAAACTTTTTATTCATTACAGAAGTAATTTGTGCTCATTGTAGAAGATCTGGAAAATTCTGAGAAAGTTCCAGGAATATAAAGGAGAAAATAAAAAGTGCCCCTAATCCTAGCCCCTAGGGAATATCTATCGATAGCCTTTGATCTGTGCAGCCATTTTTCTATGCACACGTATACATCACAGGTAGATTGTTTACAAAAACGAGATCCCGCTCTGCATGCTGTTTTGTAACCCGCTTTTAAATTAAATGAAAAATGAAAATTTAAAAGCACTGCATTAAGTGGGAAGAATTTTGTTGCCGTCAACTCAAATGACTCATGCTGATGACATGGAGAAATGGCAACTCAATATTTGTTTTGCTTCTTTGCTTTTCTTGGTGCAGGAAAGGGTGAAACAGACAGGGTAGGAAGAGTTCCATGAACTAAGGAATGAGTGCCTTTCTAGCTACCAACTCACTGCGGGGCGAGGAGGTGTTTCATCTCTTTGGGTCTTTGTCTTCTCACCAGTCCTATGAAGGAATTGTGTCCATTAAGGTCCTTTCCTAGCTCTAGACTCTTGTGAGCTTTAAGTTTCTCCTTGTCCCTTCTTTGTCCTTGGATATTTCAGAGCCCTCTATGTGCTCAGGAAGGCAGGGAATGTGACTGCTTTTTCCCTGATTTACGCCAGCACAGTCCCTGGCAAAGAATTGACACTCAACAAATATTTGTTAATGAATGAAAGGATGAGATGCTCATGAATGATGTCCTTTGTCACAAACATCATTGGACCACATGGTCCTCTTTTGGAAGCACCAAATAGGAATTCTATATTTAGGTTCTTGGAATTCGGATAAAAATACAAGTGAGTAATAATGTATATCAGTTGGTTAATGGAAAATATTGTTCCATTCTCCAGATCCCATTTGGCTCTCTCTGTGTCTCCATGAGGGAGATGTGACTAGTTCCGTTCCACAGGTAAATGGATGGCCAGTTTCCTCTGCTGGCCTCTTGATTCCAGGTCCCAGGTCCCTTCTGCTACTCCTCATTGCCTTTCAGACATCCCATTTCCTCTCTGGTTGGGAAAGTCACTCTACAACCACTCAAGCAAGTTGAAAGCAGAAGTTCTCAAACTTTAGTGTTCTTAAGAATTGCCCAGGGCATAGTGATCCACATTTTAAATAATTGTTCAGGGTGATTTTGATGCAGGTGGTCTGAAAAGCACACTTTCAGAAATACTAGCTTAAAATATTTCAGGTGTAGTATTTTGTCAAGCAGAGGAGACTGCCAAGAGAAGGCCATCAGGCTCTTCCTCATCAAGCATCAGCTTGCCCAAGCTTTGGTTTCCAAGGGCACTTGCAAATAACAACACAATGTTTCATGTTCATTATACATTTACTGTGCCAAGAGCTTTTCTAAGTGCTTTACATACATTATGTTCTTTAATGTTCCTAAAAGCTCTCTGTTGTAGGTCCTATTATTGCCTCCGTTGTACAAGGAAACTGAGGCTCAGACAAGTATGTCTGGCTTATCTATGATCAGGTGAAGTTGACAACAGGATTAAGTAATCAAGTCCTACTATTGCCAGGTTAAGGAAACCTAACTCTTTATTATTTTTATAATAGCTGGGAGAAACTGGTGAATGCCATCGGCTAATAGGGAGAGTAATTCATATTTTGGCTTACATATTCATGTCTTTCCTCATGTGCGGATGGCTCTTGGCAATTGTGAAACTGGAAAACAAAACAAAACAACACAGTGAAACGAGTGAAATTCATTTCTTCTTCCCCTGGGTAAGACCAGCCCTAGGACCAGCCCCTGCCATGTTCTGAATCTAATGTTACTTTTACCTCAGAACCGAGGTAAAGTTCTATCAGGGAAACTTGAACACTGATTACTGACTGGCTATTTGCTGATATTAAGGAATTATCATTACTATCATCTTAGGTATGATACTGATATTGTGGTTATGTTAAAAAAGAGTGCTTATCAGAAATAGAGTCACAGATGTAGAGAACAAACTTGTGGATACCAAGGAGGGGAAGGGGGGGATGAATAAGGAGATTGGGATTGACATATATACACTACTATGTATAAAATAAATAACTAATGAGAACCTAAAGTATAGCACAGGGAACTCCACTCAATGCTCTGTGGTGACCTAAATGGGAAGGAAATCTAAAAAAGGGTGGATATATGTATATGTACAACTGATTCACTTTGCTGTACACCTGAAACTAACACAACATTGTAAAGCAACTATACTCCAATAAAAATTAATAAAAAAAGAGTGCCTGTATTTTATAGCTCTATACTGAAATACACAGAAATTAAATATTAGGAGGTTTTGGATTTTCTTCTAAAAATCCAGTTTGGGGCGGTAGATGAATGAAACAGGATCAGTTTTAGGATGATAGTTGTTGAAGCTGGCTGATGGACACATAGGGGCTTATTATACTATTGCCTCGAGTTTTGTATGTTTGAATATTTTCATAATGAAGAGTAAAAAGTAATTTCCTGTCTCGTGTCCCTTACTCTCTGCAAGTGGATTTCATACGTGTAACTAAACACTCGAGGTTAATAATGGATTAATATCTGATTGCTGTAAGAGAGCATTTACATTTTAAACAAGGATCTGTAATGTCTTAACAAAGAAATACTTTGTTAAGACAAAGTAAGAAATACTTTGGAAATTTCAGGCATTACCCCAACCTGATAGGAGAAATATTTTGTATTAGCTCACACTTTCTCCTTCCCTACTTTGTCTATGTGCAGAACTGGTCCTGATCCCTGCCTTTGGGGACACTTTTGATCATCATTATTTTTTCTTTTCTAATAATGCTTTGTAATAACATGGTGTTACGTAGTGTTCAAAATGCTTTCATTTGCTACTCCTAGACCCTCATTCCTTTTCTGTGAGTAGACAATGCATATCGTTAAGCATGGGAACAAATAAAGGTCCAAGAGGTTAACTATCCAGTTTTTGGACTGGTTAATTAATTCTTTTGTTTATCTCTCCTTCAAACAAGAAGCATGCATTGAGCATCTACTATACATCTGTTAAGATGCTGGACTGACATGATACAGGGATGCGTAAAATAGTGCCTGACTTTGAGGTGCTCATACTTGGGGAGGGAAAACAGTGCTAAGTGAATACGTTTACAGGGTTGAGGGCTTCACTGAGAAGAAGAGACTTGTGCTGGGCCATGCAAAATAAGCAGAAGTTTATCCCACTGCCAGTGAACGTCAGAATCAGAACCAGAACCCAGGGATCCTGCCGTCTGTTTGGTCCAGCACAATCTCTGTGTGGCAATTACGCTTCTCTTTTTTTTTTTTTTTTTGAAGATCCCAATTTCCTTTGTTCCTTATAACTCCTGCAGGATTTTTCTTAAAGCCTTACAATGATGCTGTCATCTGTGCTGCGCAAAGTGAAGCAGATCTCTTTGTTAGGGATACAGGGAGCAGTTCGCTGCTGAAAAGGAATGGGTGGAGGGCAGAATGCTGACCGAGGTACTGTCCCTTCTAGAATATAGCCCAGGGGCGTTCCGTTCCTGTGTGATACAAATGACAGCATTCTCACACTTGGTGGCTTTCCAGGCGACTGACGGCATGGAGAACCTCCCTCCTGTTTACCTGTTCTTGCAGCCATTACTCACCTCGTCCCACACAGCCCAACACTTGCACACAAAGCCACAGAGTGACTTAAAGAAAAAAAAAATCAAAAACCTTCCCCCAACCCCATTCTAAAATGTCAAGTGTTTCAGTTTTGAGAAAAAAGAAAGCTGAAGAAAGGATGACTCATGACAGGGCTAACAAACAACTATCTGAAGGTATGCTGGTGAGTCACGGCGTGGAGATTTGCCTTTATGTTGTGGAAAGGGCCCGGGATTGAAGAAGCATCATGGGACCAGCCAGTAAAATTCCACTACTCTCTGAAGCCGCTTTGGAGGTAATTTAAAAACCTTGGGCTTTTTTCAGCCCCAGTCTAGTGCAGGGCTTTGGGTACCCTCAAGTATGTTGATCTATACAGGAAATCAGAAAGAATGATTATTAATAACTGGAACAAAACCGTTATTATCTTTCCATGCCCAATGCCATGCTGAACCAGCCCTGCTTGCTTCTTCAAGCCAGCGAGACGGCTGGATTTTCTTGAAGGGTATTGGGTTGCTAAGCAACAGCGCTGGCAGCATCCATCATGCCCAGCAATGTCAGCGCCGGAGTGTGGCCGGCAGAACACGCCTCCCCCTCGCCTCCCCTCGAACCCCTCCCCCATGAAAGCATGAATTTGCATCTAGGGTACAGGACCTGTGCCAGGTGATTCTGTGTATAAAACACCACAGTGCAGCACATGAAGCACAAATATTGTTTTTGGTTGCAAAGCAGGGCATGTGACGTAGTTGAAAATACATACTCATTTGTGTACACTCTTCACATAAAGAGTGTAGGCATAATTTAAAAGCCTGCATGTCAAATATGCTGGTGTGTTCTGCCTTTAAATCATTTTCTTTTCTCTCCGCCCATACAGCATCTTATTTATACCCTGTTCTGTCCATATCTTTCCCCCTCCCTTTGTTCTGTGGTCTCCTGTGTGATAGAGCTATTGTTTGTGTGTGGGGCTGTGTGGACAAAAGGGAGCCTGTTTCTACATGGGAGACAGCCCTGTGGTTAACCGTTGGAGGCTGCCGTTTACAAGGCCTGTCGCTGTGGCTGCTTTGCTCCGGAAGTGCCCATTTTCTGGGTAGGGTCTCTACCTGGGCCCCATCTGTCTGTGCCTTTTACTTCCTTTCGAGGGGCAGCAGGCCGAGTAAGCTGATCAAGTGCCAGAGGCAGAGGGATGGGCAGGAAAGGGTTATCAGCTTTGGGGTTAGACAGACCTACATTCAAATCCTTTCTCTTCCGCAACCAGCTCTGGCATCCTGGCAAGTTTCTCTCCCCATTTCTGAAAAAGGTGTTAATAAAAACCACCTCACTGGGTTTTTGGGAGGGCTCAGTGTGTCAATGCATCAATATGCCTGGTTCCCAGTGTTTATTAAGTGGCAGGTATTACAAGGATTGAGTGAATCAGAGATGATTCCCAGTTGGAAGGGAGTTTAAGATGTCATCTGGTTCAGCCCAACAAGGAATTCTAATTCCCCTACTTCTTCCAGTGGATAATTGGGGCAGGATCCAGCTGGATTGTCAAAGTTGATGCTTGGTGATTGGGTTCGGTTATAAGTTCTCAGACTCCTGGCTCAGTGATCTTTTTTCTGGGCCCATTATGATATCTATTTGCCTTCCTTAAAGTTATCTCTTGGCTTTGGGGGCCTTACCCTGGACCGATGTTCCGCCTTATAGGACTGAACAAGGTTGGTTGGCAGGAACCCTTGTCTGACTGTGAGATTTTGGTGGTGGTCAAGACCTGGAATTTGATGGAGGTCTGACGAAGCTGAAGGATGTGCCCCGGGAACCTGGCAGGATGACTCTGCTGGGTCCGACAACTCTAGCACATGTTATGCAACCTCTGCTCTGAAGCTGTTAGAGCTGCGTCTAATGCCCCATAGAGGTCGAGCTCTCAAACAGGAAATATGTGGGATGCCTTATCTGAAGGTGACTTTCTGATTCTAGCTTTTAAACCACAACCACTGAAGATGGTTGGTGCCAGCAAGTCCTCCTCAGTTAGTGCCCAAAATACTATTTTGTACATTTAAAGACTCCGCCTCTCACTCCCAAGAATCTGAACCATTCGCTCTTAGAGAAACCACTCCCCCTGAAGGAAACCCGGGGGGCCTTCCTGGTCTGGTGTTACCAGCCAAGGAAGAGCCAAGGAGACAGCCCTCAACTCCAGCCTGAGGCAGCCACGTCCCATGGTCCGAGGGGTGTGCCGCTCCTTTTTAGGAGACTGGGAAGAGGAACAAGGGATCAGTCTAGGTTTAATCCAGGTCAGAGTTGAGTGAGAAGACTGATGGCAAAGTAAATTCGAAGGAGACAGGTAGGTCAGTGCATTCGGGAGACACTGGCTGTGGGGGATGCGGAGGGCTGCACCAGTGGCCAGGAAGAGGGAAATGGGTTAGGAGGGGCTCTTGGGAGTCCTACCAGGGAGGGTCTCCCCTACTCCCATCCCCACCCAAGCGTGCTTTGGAGCCCCAAACCATGAAAAGGTAAGAAGGATTCCTCCAAAGGCAGGACACTGTGTGCAGTAGAGGTGACTTAGAGTCCAGGATCAGTGACAAAATATTCACATCTAGAACGCTGGTCAAGGAACACGAGCCAGACTTACTAGCTTTCAGTCCTGGCTTTGTCACTTGGCTATGTCACTTCCAGCAAGTCATATAACCTCTTGGAGCCTCATCAGGGAAAATGGGGATAATAATACATACCTTTGGGGTTATTTTGAGACAAATGAGATAATCCATTTAAAGCACTTTGTACAGTGCCTGGCACACAGAATACTCTAGAACTGTTAACTCTTTTTTTGTTGTGTTGTTATGGCGTAAACATCTCTCTGGAAAAGAAGCTGTTTACTCACACTTGTTCTTTTGCTATGGGTTAGAGATGACAGTGGATTGTAAGAAGCCCCAGTTCTACCTCAAAATGTGAAAGCCTGTTCACTCAACCACAGGGAAGTGGTCTTCAGGAAACTCACTACCATGCTCTGGGGTCGAGTCCAGCTCCCTGGGAAGAACTACTGTTTTCCCAGCCTGCCAACAATTTCCTTCTTTTGGGTGGCCTGGGGCATAGCACTGGGGCCTCATGGGCTGTTGAAAATTAGGACACAAGAAGAACAAGCTGTACCCAGGGATTAAACCTGTTCTTCCTTCACAGAGGTGTGACCTTGAAGGGGATTTCACAAGGACTGTGGAGGCAGGGCAACAGGTGGGAGTGGCTGCCCTCACATCCACCTTCTTTGCACACCTGTCAGCAGGGCTTGGCAGCCTAAATCCCAGACTGGCTAGCAGAAACCTGGGGCCTGACGGGGGTGAATGGAGGCTCCACAAATAGCTGCCAACCTCATGGGACCAGAGGTGGGTCCTTAGAGCAGCCAGGCGGTTGGTCTCTAGACAGCTGGGCAGCAAGGATGTGGAATGTATTACACCTGGGCCTCTTAGCAAAGGAAATGCAGGGAGAGGTACTTCCTCCACTATGCTCCCCTGCCCCTTTGGTGTTAAGTGAAAGTATTTTCTCTCTCCTTCTCTACTCTCTCCTCTTCCTTTCCAACCAAACATCATCTTTAGACTGTAAAAACAGTGTCAGGAAGACTTTTCACACCTTGGTGGGGACATGGAAAGATGATGTGGCACGTTATGAACTATGTAACCTTGCAACACTTCTGTTGCAAAACCTCCTGATGTTCTGGATGAACTGTCAGGTACAGCCTTTTAGGTGTAGATCTAAGGTCATAAGAAAGTAAAGGGGACAAATAAAGAGGGAATTGCAAGCTAGAGCATCAAGCATATGACTAAAGCAGTGATATCCCTGGGGGTGGGGGTAGGATGTACCGGCTGCTTTTGTTAATATAGGCACTTGGGCTTGAAGGTTCATCCACAACATTTGTGTGGTTTCCAGTTTGCGGATACTATGAATAGTGCTGCTTTGAACATTCTAGTACCTTAATTTTGGTTGCACATAAGACATTACTGTTGGACAAACATCTAAAAGAAAAATTATTGATTCTTAGATATTCATAAACTCAGATTTGAAGGACACTGCTATACAGTTTTTCAAAGTGGTTGACCATTTAAAATTCCCAGTGAATGAGCATTCTAGTTGCTCCATATTCTCTCCAACAATTAATATTGTCTTTTCTTCTCTGCCTCATTTGAACCACTCTGGTTGGATTTGTGATTCCATGATGACTAATGAGAGTGAACACTTTTTCATAAGTATTTTGGCAATTTGGCATATGCTTTTGTGAAATGTCTGTTCAAGTATTTTGTTCATTTTTCTGTTTTTTCTTACCTGATTTATAGTTCTTTATATACTTAAAATATAGATCTTTGTCAGGTATCTTTATTGCAAATATTTTTTCCCATTCTGTAAGTTGCCTTTTCACTCACCTAGTGATGTTTTTTGATGAATAGATGTCCTTGATATTAATAAAGTCCAATTATCAGATTTTCTTCATAGTACTTGCTTTATGTGACCTATTTAAGAAATGATTGTTTTCTCCAAAATAATAAAGATATTTCTTATGTTTTCTTTTGGAAGCTTTATTGTTTTATCTTTCACATTTATATCTACAATCCATCTAGAATTCATTTTTTGTATATATAGATTTTTTTTGTATATATAGAGGTTGATATTACTTTTCCACATCGAGTTATCCAATCGATCCCAACCATTTAATTAAAAAAAGAGTATTCTTTCCTCCCTTGTACTGCATTGTCACCTTTGTAATAAGTCAAGTGACCATATATGTATTGGTCAGTTTCTGGATTCTCTATTCTGTTCCGCTAGTTTGTTTGTTTACCCTTGTGACAATATCACACTTTATATCATTACCTAGCTTTATAATGAGTCTTGATATCAGGTGGAGAGAGTCCTTCAACTTCTTCAAGCTTGTCTTTGTTCTTCTATTATTTAATTATTTATTTTTCTTTTTGGCTGCACCACACGGCATGTGGGATCTTAGTTCCCCAACCAGGGATCAAACCTGCACCCCCTGCATCGGAAGCACAGAGTCTTAACCACTGGACCACCAGGGAAGTCCCTGTCTTGGTTCTTCTTGATCCTTTGCATTCATGTATACAGTTTAGAATCCACTTGTCAATTTCCATGCATACTCACTAAACCTGCTGGGATTTTTAATTTAGATTACTTTGAACTAAATAACCAAGATATCACTGAAGAAATCAAAGAGGAAATCAAAAAATACCTAGAAACAAATGACAATGAAAACACAATGACCCACACCCTATGGGATGCAGCAAAAGCAGTTCTAAGAGGAAAGTTTATAGCAATACAATCCTACCTCAAGAAACAAGAAAATCTCAAATAAACAAGCTAACCTTACATCTCTAAAGCAACTAGAGAAAGAAGAACAAAAAAACCCCAAATTAGCAGAAGGAAAGAAATCATAAAGATCAGATGAGAAATAAATGAAAAAGAAATGAAGGAAACAATAGCAAAGATCAATAAAACTAAAAGGTGGGGTTTTGAGAAGATAAACAAATTGATATACCATTAGCCAGACTCATCAAGAAAAAAAAGGAGGAGACTCAAATCAATAGAATTAGAAGTGAAAAAGGAGAAGCAACAACTAACACTGCAGAAATAAAAAGGATCATGAGAGATTACTACAAGCAACTCTATGCCAATAAAATGGACAACCTGGAAGAAATGGACAAATTCTTAGGAAAGCACAACCTTCCAAGACTGAACCAGGAAGAAATAGAAAATATAAACAGACCAATCACAAGCATTGAAATTGAGACTGTGATTAACAATCTTCCAACAAACAAAAGCTCAGACCAGATGGCTTCACAGGTGAATCCTATCAAACATTTAGAGATCAGCTAACACCTGTCCTTCTAAAACTCTTCCAAAATATAGCAGAGGGAGGAACACTCCGAAACTCATTCTACGAGGCCACCGTCACCCAGATACCAAAACCAGACAAAGATGTCAAAAAAAAAGAAAACTACAGGCCAATATCACTGATGAACTTAGATGTAAAAATCCTCAACAAAATACTAGCAAACAGAATCCAGCAGCACATTAAAAGGATCATACACCATAATCAAGTGGGGTTTATCCAAGCAGTGCAAGGGTTCTTCAATATACGCAAATCAATCAGTGTGATAAACCATATTAACAAATTGAAGGAGAAAAACCATATGATCATCGCAATAGATGCAGAAAAAGCTTTTGACAAAATTCAAAACCCATTTATGATAAAAACCCTCCAGAAAGTAGGCATAGAGGGAACTGACCTCAACATAATAAAGGCTATAAATGACAAACCCAAGCTAACATAGTTCTCAATGGTGAAAAACTGAAAACATTTCCACTATGATCAAGAACAGGACATGGTTGCCCACTCTCACCACTATTATTCAACATAGTTTTCGAAGTTTTAGGCACAGCAATCAGAGATGAAAAAGAAATGAAAGGAATCCAAATCGGAAAAGAAGAAGTAAAACTGTCACTGTTTGCAGATGACATGATACTATACCTAGAGAATCTTAAAGATGCTACCAGAAAACTACTAGAGCCAATCAATGAATTTGATAAAGTAGCAGGATACAAAATTAATGCACAGAAATCTCTTGCATTCCTATACACTAATGATGAAAAATCTGAAAGAGAAATTAAGAAAACACTCCCATTTACCATTGCATCAAAAAGAACAAAATACCTAGGAATAAACCTACCTAAGGAAACAAAAGACCTGTATGCAGAAAATTATAAGACATTGATGAAAGAAATTAAAGATGATACAAACAGATGGAGAGATATACCATGTTCTTGGATTAGAAGAATCAACATTGTGAAAATGACTATACTACCCAAGGCAATCTACAGATTCAATGCAATCACTATCAAACTACAACTGGCTTTTTTCACAGAACTAGAACAAAAAATTTCACAGTTTTTATGGAAACACAAAAGACCCCCGAATAGCCAAAGCAATCTTGAGAAAGAAAAATGGACCTGGAGGAATCAGGCTCCCTGACTTCAGACTATACTACAAAGCTACAGTAATCAAGACAGTACATGTACCACAATGTTCATTGCAGCACTATTTACAATAGCCAGGACATGGAAGCAACCTAAGTGTCCATCAACAGATGAATGGATAAAGAAGATGTGGCACATATGTACAATGGAATACTACTCAGCCATAAAAAGAAACGAAATTGAGTTATTTGTAGTGAGGTGGATAGATTTGGAGTCTGTCATACAGAGTGAAGTAACTCAGAAAGAGAAAAACAAATACCATATGCTAATGCATATATATGGAATCTAAAAAGAAAAGAAAAGAAAAAAAATTGTTCTGAAGAACCTAGGAGCAGGACAGGAATAAAGACACAGATGTCACGAATGGACTTGAGGACATGGGGAGGGGAAAGGGTAAGCTGGGACGAAGTGAGAGAGTGTCATGGACATATATACACTACCAAATGTAAAATAGATAGCTAGTGGGAAGCAGCTGCATAGCACAGGGAGATCAGCTCGGTGCTTTGTGACCACCTAGAGGGGTGGGATAGGGAGGGTAGGAGGGAGACGCAAGAGGGAGGGGATATGGGGATATATGTATATGTATAACTGATTCACTTTGTTGTACAGCAGAAACTAACACACCATCGTAAAGCAATTATACTCCAATAAAGATGTTAAAAAAAAAGAGATTACTTTGAAAACTCTATATATATCAAATGGTAGAGTTTTTATATCTTTACAATTTGACTCTTCCAATATATGAGCATGGTAAAGCTCTTGTACAACTTCCATTACATGAATACCTAGGTATTTGATGTTTTCTTGATGCTACTGTAAATTCCTCATGTAGGTTCAAGGTTCAAATGTACACTACCCATTTGGTCTGGGAATTCTTAAGCTGAGAAGTTAATATAAAACTGTTCCCAAGCAGTGATAATATCCCTGCAATGCCTGTCAGAAGCAAATAAAGAACCTCCTTGGAGGGATATGCCCTCAATCCAGGGAGCTCAAAATTGCTAAAGTAGAAGCATACTAAATATGAGTTCACAAACCAACATTCCAAAACATGTAATGAACCAAAGTCCAGCATGAGCTGGAGTCAGCAGATAAGCAAGTGTGAGATTAGATCCCAACAGCTTAAGATAATAGAACTATCAAATAAACTATAAAATAAATGTATTTAAAATGAGTAAGTGCTTTGGGGGCTTCCCTGGTGGCGCAGTGGTTGAGAATCTGCCTGCTGGTGCAGGGGACGCGGGTTCGAGCCCTGGTCTGGGAAGATACCCCATGCCACGGAGCAACTAGGCCCGTTAGCCACCATTACTGAGCCTGAGCGTCTGGAGCCTGTGCTCAGCAACAAGAGAGGCCACGATAATGAGAGGCCCGCGCACCGCGATGAAAAGTGGCCCCCACTTGCCGCAACTAGAGAAAGCCCTCGCACAGAAACGAAGACCCAACACAGCCATAAAAAAAAAAAAAAAAAATGAGTAAGGGCTTAAAAGAAGGTATTAAACATATAAAGAGAATTAGGCATTATTAAAAAGAATGAGGCAGATCTGAAAGAGAATCTAATAATACTAATAAAAATGAAAAGTATATAGTCATTAAATTAAAAAGTCAATGGGTAAGTTAGGCAAAGCTGAAGGAGAATTAGGAAATCAGAAGATAGAGCAGAGGGTATTTCACAGAAAGTAGCTCAGAGAGATTAAAAGATGGGAAATATGAATGAGAGGTTAAGAGACAGGAGGACAGGATGAGATTTTCAATACAGGTATAATGGGATTTTCAGAAAGTAAGAAGATAGATAATGGGGAAGAAGCAGTACTCAATGTGATAATGGCTCAACAATTTTTAGAATTGATTAAAGACTTGAATCCTAAAAACCAAGAAGCCCATTTAAGTCCTGAGCTGAATTAAAAAATATATATCTGTAGTGTAGAGGGAAAGAAAAATCAAGAAAACTCAAACAATCCAATAGAAGGAGAAAAAGAGAAAAGAAAAAAAGAAAAGGTAGAGTAAGGAGAAAAGTACAAAATAAGGCAATAGTCATAAACCTAAATGTATGAGTAATCATAATAAGTATATATGTAGAATACATTATTCAAGAGTAAAACAGTAAGGTTGAAAATAAAATAATGAGAAAATATACACCAACAGAATACTAATCAAAAGAAAGTTTGTATAGCTATAATAATATGAGACAAAATAGTCTTTAAGTATGAAAGCACTAATGGGGAGAAAAATAGTCACTACATATGATGAAAGGAATAGTTCATTAAGATATGTCCACCTGGATTGCACCTAACAAGATCACCTTAAAATATATCTAGAAAAAACTTATGTAATTACAGGGAAATATTGGCAAATTCACGATCATGGTGGGAGATTTTAACATATCTTCCATAGTAATTGATAAGCCAGGAAGACAGACAGTTAGTAAGATTATAGGACATTTGGACAACACAATGAATAAGCTTGAACAATAATCGTACCTGTAATTCTATACTCAGCAATAGAGCATATATGTGCTTTCTAAGCAAGTATGGAAGATTTATAGAAGTTGACGATATACTAGGCATTTACATTATGAGGCCATTTTATGTAATGTTTAAAAACTTGTAAAACTATACTATACAATATTTGTGAATATTACACATATTGAAAGTGTAAAACACATGGAAGCAGTAAGCCCCAAGTTCAGGCTGTTGTTTTTCTGGACATGAAAGGAGAAAAGGGGGATGAGAGAAGGACATATTAGGGTATAGCCAACAGTATCTGAAGTGCTTTTAAAAATAACTTAAATAAAAGAAAAGATCAGCTCCCTGTCCTGGTACAGATGGAGTGTACCCTCTAAGTCTATCTCTCCCACTAATTATACCCAAAATGCAGGACAAAAGGAGTAGCTACGAGAGGACTCTCAGGTAATCGCAATCAGATTTGGGAGGGAAGTAAAAACTTGAAGAATGACTCATTCAGGGGTGAGAGACTCATTTTTTCCCCCTTTCATGTCCCAACTTTGATCAGAAGGCAACTTAGTTGTGGGCAAAAATTCTGAGAGAAACCCTGTCTTCTGGCCAGAAGACTGAGAAAAGGGATGCGGAGCTAGAGAGTAGGAGAAATTCTGAAGAGGAGAGAGCTGGAGAAGGGGGTCCCCTAATTCTATGTGTGAACCAACACAAATCCTGGGCTTGGCCCAGAGCTGCATATGCCCAGGGCAAACCTAAAAGCAGTGCTGCAAAGGCTTTGACAACTGACCTGACAATGGAACCCCACAAACAGAAGACAAAACAGCACTTATGATCTGAACCCAACTGGATTGACTGCCTGCGTAAACAAAACAAAACAAAAGCCAACATTCTGTAGAGGTTTTTTGGTTTGCTTTTGTTTTAAACAGGATCTAGAGTTTTACAGTATAATATTCAAAATGTACAGGATATGGTACAAACTTACTTGACATACAAAGAACCAGGAAAATGACCATTTCTCCAAGGAAAAGGCAATTAATGATGTTAATCCTGAGATGGCCCAGATGTTGGAATCATCAGACAAATACTTTAAGTAGTTATTAGAATCATGCCCATAAAGTAAAGGTAAACACTCTCAAATGGAAAGAAATAAGTGGTCAGCAGATAACAGAAACCACTGAAAAAGAGTGCAAGAGAAGTTTTAGAAATGAAAATGATATCTGAAATTAAAATATTCATTGAATGAATTCAGTAGCAGAGTGGAGGTGGCAAAGTCAATGAACTTGAAGATAGATTAAAAAAAATGATCAAATCTGAAGGATAGAGAGAAAAATGATTAAAAACAAATTTAACAATCTCAGGGAGCCTGTGGAATAAGATCAAAAGTTCTAATATTCTTGTTGGAGCACCAGGAGGAGAGAAGAAAGAGATTGGAGTGGAAACAAAATATGTGAAGAATTAATTGCTGAAACATCCCAAATTTGGTGAAAAACATATATTTGTAGCTGCAGGAAGCTCAACAAACCTCAAATAGGATAAACAAAAGGGAATCATGCCTAGATATATCATAATCAAACTGTTGAAAACCAAATACAATGGAAAATTCTTGAAAGCAGCCAGAGATAGGTAACATATTGTACATAGGGGAACAATGACTCATATGACTGAGGATTTGTCACCAGAAACTGTGGAGGCCAGAAGATAGTAGAATAGTAAAGTGCTTAAAGAAAAGAATTGTTAACCCAGAATTCTATATGAAGAGGAAATATCCTTCAGGAATGATGGTAAAATAAAGACATTCTCAGATTAAGGAAAAGTAAGAGAATTCTTTTCCATCAGACTTGCTTTAAAATAAATGCTAAAGAGAGTTCTATAGGCCAAAGGTAAATCATATCAGAGGGAAACTTGGAACTTCAGGTGTGAAGGAAAAGCAAAAGAAATGTAAACATCTGGGTAAATATAATAAACTGTTTTTCTCCTCTTAAGCTCTTTAAGTATGTTAGAAAGCAAAAATTATAACATTAGTGGGGTTCTCAACGTATTTAGAAATATTACATATGGCAACAATTGCAGGAAGAGGGGAGAGAAAAAGTATGTATATGGTTGTAAGGTGTCTACATTTTACTAGGAAGAGGTAAAATACTAACTTGAAGTAGATTATGAAAGGTTAGAAATGTATATTGTAATCTCTAGAACAGCTAATAAAAAAATAGATGAAAAGATATAGCCAAACAGTCAATAGATATATGAAAACAAAATACAAAAAATTCAAATAGTCTGAAATAAAATGGGTAGGAGGAAATGGAACAAAAAAGCAGAAGGTACAAACAGGAAACAAATACTACAGTGATAGACTTAAATCCAACCATACTGATAATTACATTAAATGTAAATGATCTAAACACACCAATTAAAAAACAGTGTCAGATTGGATAACAAAGAAGACCCCAAAATAAGCTGTCAACAAAAATACCCAGTTTAAATGTAATGACATAAAAAAAAGGAAATGAGATAAAGCAAATAGGATAAAATAATAAAAACAGGTGGTAGGTATCTTTGAGTTAATTCTATTACTTGTTATTATACTATAATGTGTGAAATATTTATAATAATAACAAAAGGAGTTTGGAAAAATAAATTTTCTCCAAAACCTTCCATGATTCCCCTTGCCTCTGAGATAAAATCATATATGATCTCAAGATGTCTGGCCCAAATCTGACCATCCCATCTCATTTCCCTGTAGTCCCCTATATAACTAGACCAGCGTAGGGGCTAAGTGCCTAGGATTTAGAGTCAGGAAAACAGACCTCAAATTCCACTTCTTGCTGGCTGAGCATGGACAAAGAACTCAACCTCTTTAAACCTCAGAAGGCTTCAACTGTATAATAGGTATACATTACCTAACCATAAGTGTTTTATTTTGAGGAATAAATATAATATTGTACCAAAGTACCTGGCATAATGCTTGGCACGTTGCTCAATACATATCAGCCATTATTAGCCAGATTGATTCAACTGCTGTTTTAAAAACTTACTGTATATCATCTTACCTCCCTGCCTTTTCTTACTAACAAATTTCAGATTGCAACCTATTAATCGATAGTGAAATCCATTGAGTGGATTATGACCAGCATTTGAAAAAAATTGGAATAAAAATGATATAGAATAGAATAGAATGAGATAGAATGGAATGGAATAGAACTGAATAGGCTAGAATAGAATAGAATTTTTAAAAGGTTGAACTGTGTGTAGTTAGGGTAATTATTGTTTCTGGGTATGGGTGTAAAATCTCTGTCTTATGGGTTTTGGCCAAAAGGAGTTTGAGAAACACTGGTTTCCATGATTCCTTTGGCCTGGAATGATGAGCTCCTTGCCCCTCTCCAGTGGCTACTTTCAAGACCTACTTAAGACCCACCTCCTCTGAGAAGTCTTCATATGATCCTCATTGCTGTGGGCTGCCAGTTCTGGAATGAGTTCTCAGCTCTGGACCACCCCCCTGCCCCCTGCCCCTACGGAGGAAGCCATTTGACATCTACCTTCAGTACAGCCTCAGTTCTGATTAGGGTCAAACCCGCTTCTGTTGACGGTAGTTTCGGATGCTCTGTGAAGCAGTTCTGAGGATATAGAGTAAACCTCTGGCCTTACGTTCCAGACTTCTTAGCTAGGTTTCTGTAACTCCGCCCTCATCTCTGCTTTGACTCCAGTTAACAGGATTTATAGACCCCCAGCATTGAGCATGGGTGGATGGGAGGCTCTCAGGGTACTAGTGTGGCTACCAAAGAGCGAATGCTTAGGCAGCTCTTTCCTGCTCACTCCTGAGGTGGCCCTATGAAGGGTGGTCCTTGCCTTGCTCCTCTAGAAGAGAATTAGCGAATAATGCATCATTGTCCCAGCGGAAAAATCAGGGTTAGGTTCCTGCAAGCCTCTGGTCACAACATTTTCATGGACACAACACCTAACCTTATTTTATGTGTGTTTCTGTTTAAAGACACCATATATAATACACGTTGTTGACTCACTGACATTGAACTCATGCCCAACAGAAGACCACAAGCCTGAAGAAGCTTCTCTAACATACGTATTTTCTCCATAAGGCCCATCCCAGTCTTCTTGTGTGTAGACACAGTAGACAGCATCTCAGCTGTGTGCTTGGGGGACACTTTAACAGTGAGGTCACCAACAGAAAGTGCCAAATGTGAAAAGTGTGACAGTGAAGAGACCGGGAAAGGGACACTTGTTTACAGCCTGAGAGCTGAAATAAGAGCCAAGAGCCCTGCCTTGCTCAGCCTCACCGGGAACATATGCAGAGGTGACACAAACTCTTCACTGATTCGAGCATGCACCCATCCTCTGTGCGTGACCGGTCATGAAACCACCACGAGTATTGATTTGGGGGTTACAAATACATTTTAGCAAGTAGGAGAATTTCAAATAAGGGATCCATGAATAATGAGGATCGACTTTAGATCCAGAGTCTGTTTGCCTAGCACCCAGGGTAGGGGAGCTGATCAGACAGCAGTATATACAAACATGGCCCTTCCCTCATGGGGCCTGTGGACCGCTGTGGGAGAATAAACACAAGCCAACAACAAACTAGTACATCTATCCTTTCAAATTGTGCAAAGTGCCATAAGGGATATGGAAGGGTCCAGACCCCTCTGAAACCAGACGGGTTAGAGGAAGATGGTACAGAGAATGTTCTAGGCTGTGGGAACTGTACATGCAAAGACCCCGAGATGGGAAAAAGCTTAGAGTCTCAAGCTTCAATTCAATCTGTCAGCGAATCCTTCTGGTTCTACTTTCCTACTATATCCAGAATGGTTCACTTTTCACCACCTCCCTGGGCCACCCTGCCCACAAGAATCAAAGGAGAACAGTGTGGCCGCAGCACAGAAGGGAAGGGGAAGTGGCCTGAGACGTTGGCAGGGGCCAGATCATGCAGGACTCGGGAAGCCCTGGAAAAGAGTTTGGCTGAACCTGAAATGCAGTGAGAAGCCATATTGATGTAGGTTTTAAACACATGAGTGATGAGATGTGATTTATATGCTAAGACCAGGTACTCTTAAGAAGAGGAAGCATCAGGGGCAAGTAACAGCAGAGGTGAGTTCCGTGGTTGTCCCTCGGGTGCTGGTAATGAAGAAGGAAAGGGACAGGTGGATTTGGAAGGTATTTCAGACGTAGAATGGACGGGATATGCTGGTGGCTGTGATGTGGCGGGTGAGTGGTCAGGGAGCAGCCCTGGGGTCCTCCGCACTTGGCCTCTTGGGCTCAGCTCGTCCTGTTCTTGGCCAGTCTGTCTTGTTTCCTCATCCTCAATCCTCCAGGCTTGGTCCTGGCCACTCCCCACATTCTGACACCTGACTTTGAACTCCTTTCATATTTACTGTCTTTGTCTCTTTTCCATTCTCGTCACACAACGTCCAGTTCTGCTTGAAGCTTCTGTGTGTATCTTATCTCCAGGTGGACCAAAGCTCTCGGAGAGTCCTTTTCTCTCGTGTCCCACATCACCTCTGATGACGCCCACATAGGTATCTCCCTCCCCCAACTCCAAAATTCATATCTCCAGCTGCCCACTTGGTGCCTCTGTTGGAACAACTAAGAGGCATCTCAGACGTAACCTGTCCAAGACTGAGCTCCTAAGATGCTTCCAAACTGCTCCTCCCCACACACTTCTCTTCTCGGTTGATGGCAACTTTATTCTCATTATTCAGGCCAAGAAGCTTGGAATCATCCTTGTTCCTCTCTGATGCCCTTTCCTTTGGGCTCTACCCTCCAAATGCATCTGTAGTCTGACCACTTCTCACCATCTGCCCGTCCCACCCTGCTTTTTTTTTTTTTTTTTTGGCTGCTCTGGGTCTTCGTTGCTGCACACGGGCTTTCTCTAGTTGAGGAGAGCGGCGGCGACTCTTTGTTGTGGTGCACGGGCTTCTCATTGTGATGGCTTCTCTTTGTTGTGGAGCACGGGCTCTAGGCATGCAGGCTTCGGTAGTTGTGGCACGCGGGCTCAGTAGTTGTGGCTCACGGGCTCTAGAGCACAAGCTCAGTAGCTGTGGTACATGGGCTTAGTTGCTCCGCGGCATGTGGGATCTTCCCGGACCAGGGCCCGAACCCGTGTCCCCTGCATTGGCAGGCAGATTCTTAACCACTGCACCACCAGGGAAGTCTCCACCCTGCTTTAAGCTACCACCATCTGCCACTTGGATAATGAGGATGGCCTCAGATGGAGTCCTTCAGAGCCTTCTCTTCTCTGACGTCACCTGATGTTGCTCTGCCCTCCCTAACTCCCCTCCCCCCTCCCCATGCTCTTTGGCACGGTGGGCTGGCTCCCACTCAGAGCCTCTGTATCTGCTGTTCCCTCTGCCTGGAAGTCTTTCCCCCACATACCTGCGCGGCGCATCCCTTGTCTCTTTGAGTCCTTATGCAAATCCCCCTTCTTGGTGAGCTCTTCCCTTATCATCCTAATGAAAATAGCAAATAACCCCCCTTTCCTGACCCCCTACCCCACCTTCCTGATCTATTTCCCCCATAGCACTGATGATCTTCTACTATTCTCTCTCTATTTTATTATTTATTTTATTTATTGTCTACCTCTTCTTGCTGGAGTGTCAACTCCACGAGGGTAGAAATGTTTGCTTATTTTGTCACCGTTGTGTCCCTGGCTCCTAAGACGCTGCCAGCAGCCAGCTTCACGGCCACCGTGTGCCGGCATGTGCTCACAGGGCCCTGCGCTTGGTTTAATGCTCTGCCGTCCATATCTTGAAATCCTTAATACGTTTTGAATAAACCCTCTCACCTATTTTCATTCCACATGGAAATTATGACTGCCAGGCACACAGGCGGCACTCAATAAATAATTCACCCCTCTGTCAGGTGGAGTACATTTTTAAGTTATCTCTGAGGAATGAGAGGCAGTGCTCCACCAAGAAGGACTTTTAAACCTCAGGAAGCAAGTGGTGAGGCCCTGGGATAGGCAGGGACCCCAAAGCCCTGAAGTCACCCCCAAATCTGTCCACACATCAGGCCAGGCCCCAGAGAATAGCAATGGAAAAATAGTCCTACTTTTGGCCACAAAGTCTAGAAAGCCATGAAAAGCTAGGGAAATCCATTTTGAGTCACACTTTTAAGAAAGAAGAGAAAATGAAAGTAGTTAATCATAGGATGAGTTTTGTTAGACAAAAATGGCAATTCAGGTAGAAACACACATTTAAAGACTCCTGAGTATGCACAGCTGACATCTCATGGGGGTGGGGGTAAGCCAGAAGTTACCGTCTGCATCCTTGGTAACTTACAAGCTAAAAATGGGGACCAGACTTAACTTATGAAATACACAGAAGACCAATGCTACAGGAGCCAGAGGAAACATGGCAATTCCAAAGCTTTGACCTTGGCATTTGTCTTTGTGATTTCATTTGAAAATGGAGTATGATTGAAATTCTCAGAATTTACAAAATTTATGAAATACATAAGAATATGATATCGAATATAAATATGATAATAATCAATAAAAATAAATATACAAAATATTCTCTACATAAGTATAAATACAATAAGTAATAATATAATATATAATATTATGTAAGGATATAATATATAAAGTAAGAAATAGGTATAAGAAATAGAAGTATTGAAATTGTGAGCTTGCTTTTTGCACTCAGACCCACTTCCCTATGGTGTTAGGATGCTTTAATTGGCAAGTAAGAGAAAGTGAACCCAGCCTAGCTTAGGACAAAGGGGGATTTTACTTATTTATTTATTGCTTCTGCTTGGGAATAAGCAGGGTTGGGAATCTGTCCACCTACCCTTGGTCCCTGCAGCTTGGCTCTCCCAGGCATCATACCTTCCGGCTCTGGCTGCAGACCCGGATCCTCTGGCCAGAGAAACGTGATGCCTCACTCCCAGGTCTCTATGGCTTGACGCCCAGAGGAGCAAAGGAAGCATCTCTTTCTCCCAGCAGGGACATGTGAAATTGTGAACGAGCTGGACGGCCCTCCTTGGTCACATGCCCCTCCCTTGGCCTTCCAGGTTGGCAGGAGCCGAGGGCACCTGTGATTGGCCAGACCTGCGCCATTGTCACTACCTTCTCAGGGGGCACTGAGGCTCAGCCCTGCAGAACCACATCAACTTGGGGAGAAGCAGCTCCTCAAAGGAACAGGGAAAGGAAACAACAATCATAATCTGAGCCTTTTTCCCCATGCTAACAAAAGACATTTTCTCTCTGAGGCTGATACAAAGCACTGCTTTTTTTTTTTTTTTTGAGTTCTCCCATTATTATTATTATTATTTTTAACACCTTTATTGGAGTATAATTGCTTTACAATGGTGTGTTAGTTTCTGCTTTATAACAAAGTGAATCAGTTATACATATACATATGTTCCCATATCTCTTCCCTCTTGCATCTCCCTCCCTCCCACCCTCCCTATCCCACCCCTCTAAAGAATGTTTATACAGCCCTTTCGCCTGGATGTTTCCACAATCCAGGTATTTTGCATTCCAGTCAAAGACTTGGATGAAAAATTCCCCAATCTAAAGATCAACTTACTTTTTATTTGGGGAGCGGTTGATAAAATGTGGGCTCTGACATTAAATTAAAAACCTTCTGCACAGCAAAGGAAACCATCAACAAAATGAGAAGGCAACCTACTGAATGGGAGAAAATATTTGCAAATCATATATCTGATAAGGCGCTAATATCCAAAAAATATAAAGAACTCATACAACTCAATAGCAAAGAAACAATCAGATTAAAAAATGGGCAGAGGATCTGAAGAGACATTTTTTCAAAGAAGACATACAGATGGCTGAGATACACATGAAAAAATGCTCAACAACACTAATCATCAGGGAAATGCAAATCAAAACCACAGTGAGATATCACCTCATACCTGTTAGAACGGTTATTATCAAAAAGAAAAGAAATAACAAATGTTGGCCAGGATATGGAGAAAAGGGACACTCTTGCACTTGTTGGTGGGAATGTAGATTGGTGCAGACACTATGGAAAACAGTATGGCGGCTCCTCAAAAAACTAAAAATAAAACTACTATATGGTCCAGCAATTCCACTCCTGGTTATTTACCTGAAGAAAATGAAAACACTAATTTGAAAAGATATATGCGCTCCTATGTTCACTGCAACATTATTTACAATTGCCAAGACATGGAAACAAAGTGTCTATCAACAGATGAATGGATAAAGAAAGTGATTTTATATATATATATATATATATGATCTCATGTTTTCTTTTCTTTTTAATTTATTTTAATTAATTAATTAATTAATTATTAAAAAAAAATTTTAAACATCTTTATTGGAGTATAATTGCTTTACAATGGTGTGTTAGTTTCTGCTTTATAACAAAGTGAATCAGTTATACATATACATATATGCCCGTATCTCTTGCCTCTTGTGTCTCCCTCCCTCCCACACTCCCTATCTCAACCCTCTAGGTGGTCACAAAGCACCAAGCTGATCTCCCTGTGCTATGCGGCTGCTTCCTACTAGCTATTGGCTTTACATTTGGTAGTGTATATATGTCCATGCCACTCTCTCACTTTGTCCCAGCTTACCCTTCCCCCTCCCCGTATCCTCAAGTCCATTCTCCAGTAGGTCTGCGTCTTTATTCCTGTCTTGCCCCTAGGTTCTTCATGACCTTTTTTTTTTTTTAGATTCCATATATATGTGTTAGCATACGGTATTTGTTTTTCTCTTTCTGACTTACTTCACTCTGTATGACAGACTCTAGGTTCATCTACCTCACTACAAATAACTCAATTTCGTTCCTTTTTATGGCTGAGTAATATTCCATTGTATATATGTGCCACATCTTCTTTATCTATTCATCTGTTGATGGACACTTAGGTTGCTTCCATGTCCTGGCTATTGTAAATAGAGCTGCGATGAACATTGTGGTACATGACTCTTTTTGAATTATGATTTTCTCAGGGTATATGCCCAGTAGTGGGATTGCTGGGTCGTATGGTAGTTTTTTTTTTTTTTTTTTAAACATCTTTATTGGAGTATAATTGCTTTACAATGGTGTGTCAAAGTTTCTGCTTTATGACAAAGTGAATCAGTAATACATATACATATGTCCCCATATCTCTTCCTTCTTGCGTTTGCCTCCCTCCCACCCTCCCTATCCTACCCCTCTAGATGGTCACAAAGCACTGAGCTGATCTCTCTGTGCTATGCGGCTGCTTCCCACTAGCTATATATTTTACGTTTGGTAGTGTATATATGTCCATGACACTCTCTCACTTTGTCACAGCTTACCCTTCCCCCTCCCCGTATCCTCAAGTCCATTCTCTAGTAGGTCTGCATCTTTATTCCCATCTTGCCCCTAGGTTCTTCTGACCATTTTCTTTTTTTTAGATTCCATATATATGTGTTAGCATACGGTATTTGTTTTTCTCTTTCTGACTTACTTCACTCTGTATGACAGACTCTAGGTTCATCTACCTCACTACAAATAACTCAATTTCGTTCCTTTTTATGGCTGAGTAATATTCCATTGTATATATGTGCCACATCTTCTTTATCTATTCATCTGTTGATGGACACTTAGGTTGCTTCCATGTCCTGGCTATTGTAAATAGAGCTGCAATGAACATTTTGGTACATGACTCTTTTTGAATTATGGTTTTCTCAGGGTATATGCCCAGTAGTGGGATTGCTGGGTTGTAAGGTAGTTCTATTTTTAGTTTTTTTAAGGAACCTCCATACTGTTCTCCATAGTGGCTGTATCAATTTACATTCCCACCAACAGTGCAAGAGGGTTCCCTTTTCTCCACACCCTCTCCAGCACTTATTGTTTGTAGATTTTTTGATGATGGCCATTCTGACTGGTGTGAGACGATATCTCATTGTAGTTTTGATTTGCATTTCTCTAATGATTAATGATGTTGAGCATTCTTTCATGTGTTTGTTGGCAATCTGTATATCTTCTTTGGAGAAATGTCTATTTAGGTCTTCTGCCCATTTCTGGACTGGGTTGTTTGTTTTCTTGATATTGAGCTGCATGAGTTGCTTGTATGTTTTGGAGATTAATCCTTTGTCAGTTGCTTCATTTGCAAATATTTTCTCCCATTCTGAGGGTTGTCTTTTTGTCTTGTTTATGGTTTCCTTTGTTGTGCAAAAGCTTTTAAGTTTCATTAGGTCCCATTTGTTTATTTTTGTTTTTATTTCCATTTCTCTAGGAGGTGGGTCAAAAAGGATCTTGCTGTGATTTATGTCATGGAGTGTTCTGCCTATGTTTTCCTCTAAGAGTTTAATAGTGTCTGGCCTTACATTTACGTCTTTAAACCATTTTGAGATTATTTTTGTGTATGGTGTCAGGGAGTGTTCTAATTTCATTCTTTTACATGTAGCTGTCCAGTTTTCCCAGCACCGCTTGTTGAAGAGGCTGTCTTTTCTCCACTGTATATTCTTGCCTCCTTTATCAAAGATAAGGTGACCATATGTGCGTGGGTTTATCTCTGGGCTTTCTATCCTGTTCCATTGATCTATATTTCTGTTTTTGTGCCAGTAGCATACTGTCTTGATTACTGTAGCTTTGGAGTATAGTCTGAAGTCAGGGAGCCTGATTCCTCCAGGTCCATTTTTCTTTCTCAAGATTGCTTTGGCTATTCGGGGTCTTTCGTGTTTCCATACAAATTGTGAAATTTTTTGTCCTAGTTCTGTGAAAAAAGCCAGTGGTAGTTTAATAGGGATTGCAGTGAATCTGTAGATTGCTTTGGGTAGTATAGTCATTTTCACAATGTTGATTCTTCCAATCCAAGAACATGGTATATCTCTCTATCTATTTGTATCGTCTTTAATTTCTTTCATCAGTGTCTTATAATTTTCTGCATACAGGTCTTTTGTTTCCTTAGGTAGGTTTATTCCCAGATATTTTATTCTTTTTGTTGCAGTGGTAAATGGGAGTGTTTTCTTAATTTCACTTTCAGATTTTTCATCATTAGTATATAGGAATGCAAGAGATTTCTGTGCATTAATTTTGTATCCTGCTACTTTACCAAATTCATTGATTAGCTCTAGTAGTTTTCTGGTAGCATCTTTAGGACTCTCTATGTATAGTATCATGTCATTTGCAAACAGTGACAGCTTTACTTCTTCTTTTCTGACTTGGATTCATTTTATTTCTTTTTCTTCTCTGATTGCTGTGGCTAAAACTTCCAAAACTATGTTGAATGATAGTGGTGAGAGTGGACAACCTTGTCTTGATCCTGATCTTAGAGGAAATGGTTTCAATTTTTCACCATTGATAATGATGTTGCCTGTGGGTTTGTCATAAATGGCCTTTATTATGTTGAGGTAAGTGCCCTCTATGCCTACTTTCTGGAGGGTTTTATCATAAATGCATGCTGAATATTGTTGAAAGCTTTCTCTGCATCTATTGAGATGATCATATGGTTTTTCTCCTTCAATAATTTGTTAATATGGTTTATCACATTGATTGTTTTGCATATATTGAAGAATCCTTGCATTCCTGGGATAAACCCCACTTGATCATGGTGTATGATCCTTTTAATGTGCTGCTGGATTCTGTTTGCTAGTATTTTGTTGAGGATTTTTGCATCTATGTTCATCAGTGATATTGGCCTGTAGTTTTCTTTCTTTGTGACATCTTTTTCTGGTTTTGGTATCAGGGCGATGGTGGCCTCGTAGAATGAGTTTGGGAGTGTTCCTCCCTCTGCTATATTTTCGAAGAGTTTTAGAAGGATAGGTGTTAGCTCTTCTCTAAATATTCGATAGAATTCGCCTGTGGAGCCATCTGGTCCTGGGCTTTTGTTTGTTGGAAGATTTTTAATCACAGTTTCAATTTCAGTGCTTGTGATTGGTTTGTTCATATTTTCTATTTCTTTCTGGTTCAATCTCGGAAGGTTGTGCTTTTCTAAGAATTTATCCATTTCTTCCAGGTTGTCCATTTTATTGGCATATAGTTGCTTGTAGTAATCTCTCATGATCCTTTTTATTTCTGCAGTGTTAGTTGTTACTTCTCCTTTTTCACTTCTAATTCTATTGATTTGAGCCTTCTCCCTTTTTTTCTTGATGAGTCTGGCTAATGGTTTATCAATTTGTTTATCTTCTCAAAGACCCACCTTTTAGTTTTATTGATCTTTGCTATAGTTTCCTTCATTTCTTTTTCATTTATTTCTGATCTGATCTTTATGATTTCTTTCCTTCTGCTAACTTTGGGGGTCTTTTTCTTTTTCTTTCTATAATTGCTTTAGGTGAAAGATTAGATTGTTTATTTGAGATTTTTCTTGTTTCTTGAGGTAGGCTTGTATAGGTATAAACTTCCCTCTTAGAGCTGAGTTTGCTGCATCCCATAGGTTTTGGGCCATCGTGTTTTCATTGTCATTTGTTTCTAGGTATTTTTAAATTTCCTCTTTGATTTCTTCAGGGATCTCTTGGTTATTAAGTAGTGTATTGTTTAGCCTCCATGTGTTTGTATTTTTTACAGATTTTTCCCTGTAATTGATATCTAGTCTCATAGCGTTGTGGTCGGAAAAGATACTTGATATGATTTCAATTTTCTTAAATTTACCAAGGCTTGATTTGTGACCCAAGATATGATCTATCCTGGAGAATATTCCATGAGCACTTGAGAAGAAACTGTATTCTGTTGTTTTTGGATGGAATGTCCTATAAATATCAATTAAGTCCATCTTGTTTAATGTATCATTTAAAGCTTGCGTTTCCTTATTTATTTTCATTTTGGATGATCTGTCCATTGGTGAAAGTGGGGTGTTAAAGTCCCCTACTATGATTGTGTTACTGTTGATTCCCTCTTTTATGGCTGTTAGCATTTGCCTTATATATTGGGGTGCTCCTATGTTGGTTGCATAAATATTTACAATTGTTTATATCTTCTTCTTGGATTGATCCCTTGATCATTATGTAATGTCCTTCTTTGTCTCTTGTTACAGTCTTTGTTTTAAAGTCTATTTTGTCTGATATGAGAATTGCTACTCCAGATCTTTTGATTTCCATTTGCATGGAGTATCTTATTCCATCCCCTTACTTTCAGTCTGTATGTGTCCCTAGGTCTGAAGTGGGTCTCTTGTAGACAACATATATACGGGTCTTGCTTTTGTATCCACTCACCCAGTCTATGTCTTTTGGTTGGAGCATTTAATCCATTTACATTTAAGGTAATTATTGATATGAATGTTCCTATTACCATTTTCTTAATTGTTTTGGGTTTGTTATTGTCGGTCTTTTCCTTCTCTTGTGTTTCCTGCCTAGAGAAGTTCCTTTAGCATTTGTTGTAAAGCTGGTTTGGTGGTGCTGAATTCTCTTAGCTTTTGCTTGTCTGTAAAGGTTTTAATTTCTCTGTCAAATCTGAATGAGAACCTTGCTGGGTAGAGTAATCTTGGTTGTAGGTTTTTCTCCTTCACCACTTTAAATATGTCCTGCCACTCCCTTCTGGCTTGCAGAGTTTCTGCTGAAAGATCAGCTGTTAACCTTATGGGGAATCCCTTATGTGTTTTTTGTTGTTTTTCCCTTGCTGCTTTTAATATTTTTTCTTTGTATTTAATTTTTGATAGTTTGATTAATATGTATCTTGGAGCGTTTCTCCTTGGATTTATCCTGTATGGGACTCTCTGTGCTTCCTGGACTTGATTAACTATTTCCTTTCCCATATTAGGGAAGTTTTCAACTATAATCTCTTCAAATATTTTCTCAGTCCCTTTCTTTTTCTCTTCTTCTTCTGGGATCCCTATAATTTGAATGTTGGTACGTTTAATGTTGTCCCTGAAGTCTCTGAGACTGTCCTCCATTCTTTTCATTTTTTTTTTCTTTATTCTGCTCTGCAGTAGTTATTTCCACTATTTTATCTTCCAGGTCACTTATCCATTCTTCTGCCTCAGTTGTTCTGCTATTGATTCCTTCTAGAGAATTTTTAATTTCATTTATTGTGTTGTTCATCGCTGTTTGTTTGCTCTGTAGTTCTTCTAGATCCTTGTTAAACGTTTCTTGTATTTTCTCCATTGTATTTCCAAGATTTTTGATCATCTTTACTATCATTATTCTGAATTCTTTTTCTGGTACACTGCCTATTTCCTCTTCATTTGTTAGGTCTGGTGGGTTTTTATCTTGCTCCTTCATCTGCTGTGTGTTTCTCTGTCTTCTCATTTTGCTTAACTTGCTGTGTTTGGGGTCTCCTTTTCACAGGCTGCAGGTTCATAGTTCCCGTTGTTTTTGGTGTCTGCCCCCAGTGGCTAAGGTTGGTTCAGTGAGTTTTGTAGGCTTCCTGGTGGAGGGGACTGGTGCCTGTGTTCTGGTGGATGAGGCTGGATCTTGTCTTTCTGGTGGGCAGGTCCACGTCTGGTGGTGTGTTTTGGGGTGGCTGTGGTCTTATTATGATTTTAGGCAGCCTCTCTGCTAATTGGTGGGGTTGTGTCCCGTCTTGCTAGTTGTTTGGCATAGGGCGTCCAGCACTGTAGCTTGCTGGTCGTTGAGTGGAGCTGGGTGTTGGCGTTGAGATGGAGATCTCTGGTAGATTTTCGCCATTTGATATTACGTGGAGCTGGGAGGTCTCTTGTGGACCAATGTCGTGAACTTGGCTCTCCCACCTCAGAGGCACAGCCCTGACGCCTGTCTGGAGTACCAAGAGCCTGTCGTCCACATGGCTCAGAATAAAAGGGAGAAAAGAAGGAAAGAAAGGAAGAAGATAAAATAAAATAAAATAAAGTTATTAAAATAAAAAATAATTGTTAAAAATTTTTTTTAAAAAGTAATAAAAGAAGAAAAAAAGAAAGAAAAAAATAAAAGAAAGAAGAGAGCAACCAAACCAAAAAGCAAATCCACCAATGATAACAAGCACTTAGAACTATACGAAAAAAACAAAAACACGGACAGACAGAACCCTTTTTGTAAAAGCAAAGCTGTACAGACAAAATTACACACAGAAGCGTATACATACACACTCACAAAAAGAGAAAAAGGGAAAAATATATATATATCATTGCTCCCAAAGTCCACCTCCTCAATTTAGGATGATTCATTGTCTATTCAGGTATTCCAGAGATGCAGGTACATCAAGTTGATTGTGGAGATTTAATCCGCTGCTCCTGAGGCTGCTGGGAGAGAGTTCCCTTTCTCTTCTTTGTTCTCACAGCTCCTGGGGTTCAGCTTTGGATCTGGCCCTGCCTCTGCACGTAGGTCGCCTGAGGGCGTCTGTTCTTCGCTCACACAGGACGGGGTTAAAGGAGCAGCTGCTTCGGGGGCTCTGGCTCACTCAGGCTGGGGGGAGGGAGGGGTACGGAGTGCGGGGCGAGCCTGCGGCGGCAGAGGCTGGCATGACGTTGCACCAGCCTGAGGCACACCGTGCGTTCTCCTGGGTAAGCTGTCCCTGGATCACGGGACCCTGGCAGTGGCGGGTTGCACAGGCTCCCGGGAGGGGCGGTGTGGAGAGTGACCTGTGCTCGCACACAGGCTTCTTGGTGGCGGCAGCAGCAGCCTTAGCATCTCATGCCCGTCTCTGGGGTCCGCGCTGATCGCCGTGGCTTGCGCCTGTCTCTGGAGCTCATTTAAGCGGCGCTCTGAATCCCCTCTCCTCGCGCACCAGGAAACAAAGAGGCAAGAAAAAGTCTCTTGCCTCTTTGGCAGCTGCAGACTTTTCCCGGACTCCCTCCCGGCTAGCCATGGCGCACTAGCCCCTTCAGGCTGTGTTCACACCGCCAACCCCAGTCGTCTCCCTGCGATCCCACCGAAGCCCGAGCCTCAGCTCCCAGCCCCGCCCGCCCTGGCGGGTGAGCAAAGCCTCTCGGGCTGGTGAGTGCTGGTCAGCGCCGATCCTCTGTGCGGGAGTCTCTCCACTTTGCCCTCTGCACCCCTGTGGCTGCGCTCTCCTCTACAGCTCCGAAGCTTCCCCCCTCTGCCACCTGCAGTCTCCGCCCGCGAAGGGGCTCCTAGTGTGTGGAAACCTTTCCTCCTTCACAGCTCCCTCCCACTGGCACGGGTCCTGTCCCTATTCTTTTGTCTCTGTTTTTTCTTTTTTCTTTTGCCCTTCCCAGGTACATGGAGAGTTTCTTGCCTTTTGGGAGGTCTGAGGTCTTCTGCCAGCGTTCAGTAGGTGTTCTGTAGGAGTTGTTCCACATGTAGATGTATTTCTGATGTATTTGTGGGGAGGAAGGTGATCTCCGAGTCTTACTCTTCCGCCATCTTGAAGCTCCTCCGGCCCGCGGTCCCCAGGACTCCTCATGTTTTCTTTATAGATAAATAATGGAGTATTATTCAGCCAAAAAAAAAAAAAAGAGAATGAAATATTGCCATTTGTGAAAGCATGAATGGACCTTGAGGGCATTATGCTGAGTGAAACAAGTCAGACAGAGAAAGACAAATATCATATGATCTCACTTTTATGTGGAATCTAAAAAAACAAACAAAAAATAGAACTCATAGATACAGAGAGCTGATTGGTGGTGGCCAGAGGCAGGGGAGGGGAGCAGCTGGGCAAAATGGCTGAAGGGGTTCAAAAAGTACAAATTTCCAGTTATAAAATAAGTAAGTCTTGGGGATGTAATGTACAGCACGATGACTATAGTTAATAATCCCATATCACACATTTGGATGTTGTTCAGAGAGTAGGTCTTAAAAGTTCTCATCACAAGAAAAAAGCTTGTAACTATGGATGGTGATGGATGTTAACTAGACTTATTGTGGTCATCATTTCACAATATATAAAAAATATTGAAACAAATATAATGTTGTACACGTGTTAAATAGACCTCAACTTAAAAAACAAAACAGAAAACAAACAACAACAATAAGACATGGGCTCTGAAGTCAGACAAACCTAGATTTAAATATTGCTTCTGCTGCAGAGTGTAGGAACTTGGGAACATTACTTAGGTTCTGTTGGCCTCACTTTCCTCCTCTGTAAAATGGGGATAAAATTATACCCCTCTTAGTTTTATGGTAAAGATTAGATAACATAACATGTATTACAAAATAGCACGGGGTCTCAGCAGATGTTCTTTTATTTACCTTCCCCTTCAAGTACCAAATGGGTAGTTCTTTACCTCTTGGGAAGACTTAAAAAAAAAAATCTCACAGCTTGCAGTGATGCTCTACGCATACTCTCTTCACTTGTCACATTCATTATACTAAAAGAATCCATTCGAGTCTTTTTCTTTCCCACTGGAAGGCAGGTCCCTTGAGACCCAGGGCCATGTGTTACCCATTTTTATGTCCCCAAACTCAGTGCCTGGAAAACAATAGGAATTCAATCGATGCGGAGCTGTTGAACTATTGACCCTCCAGGCAGAGATTCTGAGGGTGGCTGATCAATGGTGCCTTTAGAAAAGCGAGAGATGAGGGTTAGATGCACAGAGCAAATATTCGACTATTTTCTGGACTTGTTTAACTTTGGGTATGTGTTTATTGGGACTCCAAAGGGAATGTTTATGTGAACATGTCATCTTACTGGTTAGAGGCAGCATAGGAAGGTGGAGTTACACTGCCTGGGTTTGAATCCTTATTCCACAACCTACTTGCTTTTGGGATCTTGGGCAAGTTTCTTGATATATTTGTACATCAGTTTCCTCATCTTTAAAATGGGACAGCAGTGGTACCAACCACATAGGGCTATTGGGAGAATTAAATGAGATAATGTGAAAAAAACACTCATTACGTAATATGTGCCCCATATTACATATGCTCAGGATAAAAAATACTGCCCCGATATATCAGATTCAGGCTGTGGGAAGGGGCTTGATCTGGGGCCACAGCGCTTGTTCAGTAGTTACTGTATTTGTAGGGGTACTGGCTTGGCTGCTGTAACAAAGACATTCCAAAGTGTGGTGACTTACCAAGATAGAAGTTGATCTTTTTTCCATGTAACAGTCAGCAGTTCAGGGCTGTTGGGTCAGCTCTTCATCCTCTACGTGGAGAATGGCTACCTGGACCGTCTCTGCGCTCTGAGGAGTCTTCTCTAGTTCTTGTCACCTCTTTCCAGCAAAGGAAAGGGGGAAAGGGACTGGGAGTGGGGAGGGGATTATCGTTCCAATCCTTGAGGGCAAGGTCAAGAAATGACCCTCATTGCTTCTGCCAACCTTACCTAGTCACGTGATCACACCCACTGTAGGGGAGGCCGGGAAATGTGGTCTTTAGCCAGATGTCCACGTTGCCAGCTGAAATGTTACATGGTGAAAGGAAAGAAGAACTGAAATTGGGGGGCAATCGGCAGCCTGTCAGAGCCTCTCAGGACCTCATTAAAAAGGCAAGAGTGATAGTTACCTTTCGAGAGGGCTCTTTGCTGGATTCCAGCAGCAGCAGTATACAATGCCAAACTCCCCACACACCAGGTGGGAATTTAGGAAATGATTCAGGCTCCCTGCCTGACTCATACATTGAACATCCTGGAGAGAAAAGTAGCTGTACACCCATTTGAGGCTTGGGATTTAGTTTATAATAATAATAATGACTTTGGCACAGAAAACTTCCTGAGGGTTAATGAATGACTGGTTTGGATTAATAGCCCGAATCGCTGCCTGAAGTCTATCAACTCCTTCCAGCTTCATTTAATCTACAGGAAATTCTTTGTACACCCAGCTATTACTGCTTCAATCTCACAAAATAAAAATGAATGGATGCTTCATTGGAACTTGGGGGAAAAAAAAAAAAACTTGATCACCATTGTGTGTGGCCACCAGGCTATTATTTTTTTTTTTCAGGCACATTTCCTGCATTTTCTTTCCTTCTCTTTCTGGCTTCCATTTGTTGCGGTGGCAGCAACAGCAGCAGCAGCTGGCCCTCTAGATTAGCTTTAACTCCCTTGCTATTTATAGCGCACTCTGCAAAGCTCATCACACTTGTGATTCCCTATTTAAACGTGCTTTCCCAGCTAGATTGGGAGCTCTATGAGGTCAGAGACAACCAGGAGACCCTGGGCTCGGCAGAGCCTGGCCACAGCACTGCTCAGTAACGATTTGTTGGATTTAACTAAATAGAGTAGCTGCTGAATTTTGAACAAGTTGCCATCAGTCCGGTGGATTCCTCAAAGCAAACCTGGGAATCTTTGCATTTAGCTGGATTTAAGATAGCACACTTTTAGCCCATAAGAATTTGATCAGAGTTTCCCAAGAGGGCAACTTGAAACAGAAAGGCAAGGTTGTAGAAGTAGTTGTAGAAGATGTTGTCTAATGCCATCAAGCTGTCAACTGTGGAGAGAAACCAGGGATGTGCTAAAGTAACTGGTGACTCTTCCTGCCTGTAGGGATGCCCACTGCTTCCCTGGCCTCGGATTCTCTGCCAGTAGATGTCATTGACAAAATAAGCATGTTTCCCTCGGCAAAGTCCTCTGGTTCAGGGAATTAGAATTTAGGGATGGCTCTAGATTTCCTCCGCCATGCTATTTAAACTCTTGCCTTCTTGTCTGGTATGCGGTCAGCATCCGTGAGGAATTGCCAAGCGAAAGGTGCAGGCCCTGAGCAAAGACCTCCTCAGCAGATCTTGTCATTGTCGCTCATTGAGCCGACCTCGTCTCAGTCGAGGATGGCTACCCCGGCCATCAATAATCTACCTTGATTCCACACTGGTCCCCCAAGGTGGGCTTCAGACAGCTTCCCACTTCAACCCCCCTAATTAAAACAAGCCAAGTGGGTCCCAGCTACAGAAAATTCCTGGCAACAGAGATGGTGTTGGTGGCTTTTAAACCAGCAGTGGAGATTGAGTTAAAGAAACAGGAAGCCTAGCACAGTCAGCGAGGGAGGTTAGGTAGGAATAGCATTAAGTGTTTAGAAAGTGCTTGTTTCCTTCTGTTGTCCTTATGAGAGCTGAAAAGGGGATTTCAGAGTTTTGGCGGGGGTGGGGGGGGCCCTGGTAAAGAATGAGAGAGTTTAATCAACTAGAGGGACCTTCCCAACTTACATTTCTCAGTGTTTGTTACATGGTATGTTTGCCCAAGTTAAAGGTGTCAAAAATAGAAATGAAAGCCCCATCTCATTAAGGTTTGACACGCTGTCATCTTCTGGCTAGGGGTCTTTGACTTTTATTTTTTTCTCTTTAACCCAGGGCATGAAATGTGCTGTGATCTCTCAGATAATATTGTGGTATCATGTCCAAGTAGTATGTATCTAATCAGACTTTATTTATACATAAACATATAGACTATTAAAGCTAAGTGAGGTCAAAATTTCTGTATCAAAGGGAGTAGGTTGTGTAGAAGCTTTCATATGTAAAAAATACTGACTAGCTCAGCAACAGATAGGCTTTCCTGATAAATTGTTTTCTCAGAAGATGAGACAAGGACAGATACTTGCAGTTCTTCCATTGAGAGCTTTCAGAAAGTAAGAGAAGCTTCCCCCACTCCTTCTAGTGAGCACTCGAGCCATTCTTTCACCTCTCTGGGCCTCAGAGTCCTTGTTAAGTTAAATGAGGTACTTTCTCAGTCTACAATTCCTGGGTTTTTGGAGGAGCTAAAAATGAAAGAGAAAATTCAACACGTGTCGGGTGAACAGGCCTCAAGGATGGGCTCCGGCACAAAGGTGGCCAACGTCTATTCATGATGTGCCTGCCTTCTGATCAACTTCAGGAAAGGCAAATGTTGGAGTTCAAGACCTTCCAAATGAGAGCCCTCGGTGGTATCCATCCTACTCACATTCTGTTATTTAGCAGGACTCTCAAGGGGCAGGACCTTTGCTTTCCTGCAAACCTTTCTTTAAGTCCACTGCTGGAGGTGGGCATGTGGGGTAGACAAGATCATCACTTTCTATTGCAATACGAAGACTGCAATGTGATCAGAGAAAACAAAGCACAACATTGAGCTTAATGACGGCTTTTAGAAATGACTCGTCCTAGTCAAGTTTTTATTTGGTGCTTCTCAATTTTCCATTGGCTATGGTTTGAGGAATGAATGCAGTTCAATGATATGTTCTCTTTCTCATGCTTCTCTCTCCTCCTGCTAATAGCGTGTGTGTGTGTGCGCAGGTGTGTGTGTGCACACATCCGCATGCTTACTTAATTTATCTGTTTCCCAATTATTGTATCCCAAACTGCTGCAGCCTCAGAAGCAACGTGGTGTAACAGAAAGAATGTGAGGCTTAGAGTCAAAGGCCGGAGCGTGAATTCTAGCTCCACTTACTTGCTGGGTGGCTTGAAGCGAGTCAGAGTAAACCTCGCTGTTTACTCATTTTATTAGTTCCTTATTGCCACTGTAATATATTACCGCAAACTTGTTGGCTTAAAATAATACTCATTTATTCTCTTAGAATTCTGGAGGTCAGAAGTCTGAAATCAACTTCAGTGGGCTAAAGTCATGTGTTGGCAAGGCCACGATCCTTCTGGGACTCCAGCAGGGAGTCTGTTTCTTTGCCTTTTCCAGCTTCTAATGCCATATTCCCTGCATTTTGTGGTTCTTGTCTCCCTCCTCCATCTTCAAACAGCAAAACATCTTGCTTCAGTGGTCACACTGCCTTCTTTCCTGTCGAATCTCCCTCTACATCCCCTTTAAAAATATATATATATATTTATTTATTTATTTTTGGCTGTGTTGGGTCTTCGTTGCTGTGCGCAGGCTTTCTCTAGTTGCGGCGAGCGGGGGTTACTCTTCATTGTGGTGCGCGGGCTTCTCATTGTGGTGGCTTCTCTTGTTGTGGAGCTCGGGCTCTAGGTGCACGGGCTTCAGTAGCTGTGGCACACGGGCTCAGTAGTTGTGGCTCGCGGGCTCTAGAGCGCAGGCTCAGTAGTTGTGGCACATGGGCTTAGTTGCTCCGCGGCATGTGGGATCCTCCCGGACCAGGGCTCGAACCCGTGTCCCCTGCATTGGCAGGCAGATTCTTAACTACTGCACCACCACGGAAGCCCCTACTTCCCTTTTATAAGAACATTTGTGATTGCATTTAGTGCCCATCTGGATAATCCAGAACAATAGCTTCAAGACCTTTAGCTTAATCACGTCTGTAACAGCTCTTTTTCCATATAAGGTAATAGTCACAGATTCCAGGGATTAGGGCATGGACATCTTTGGGGGCCATTATTCAGCCTACCACACTCATTTATTAAGTAAAGATAGTAACTCCTATCCTAAAGGACACAAAAATTAAAAGAGGCCACATTTGTGAAAATGTACATAGTGGAATTCAATATATGTCACTGAGTTTGGAAGGAGGAGTTGCCCTCCCATTGGCCAGTCTCTACCCCAGATGGACACAATAAAGAATGACAGAGCCAGGACTGATGTGGGCTGGGGAATGTTCAGGGTCTGAGTTGGCTATAGGTGCCAGTGACCTTGGCCATAGAATGACTCCAGGAGCAAAGTTCAGAGGAAGGCAGAAGATGCTTCAAGAAAGAGACCCAGGTGCTCATGACCAGAGAAGTCCAGGCTTTCTGACCTTGCTCAAGCATGATGAGGATTCATTTCTCCCAAGTGGGAAGATTATTATTTTTTACTGCTTAGAGATCTGATAGTACGTAGTTACCTTATAATGCCAGGAGGTGTCAGGTTGAACACCGCCATCAAGAGTCTTAATGCATTTGGGGCCCCAGCTCTAGCCACAGCAGCAGATATCTTCTTCCTTTTTCTTGAGCTGGATATTCACCAGGCAGTTATGATGTTATTATGTAGGAAGAGAAGACACACAAACATCTTTTGTGTCCAGGAAGGCAGTTGGTCACTGCCTACGGAACCCTGTGGGCTGTTAATCTTCACATACTCCCTCTACCCCATGAAGCTTTATTATCCTGGGGAATGAGATTACTCCTCAGCATCCTTAGGGCAGGGGGGCTGGGGCCAGTGTGTGCAGCCCCTTCCCTGGAATTGTCACCATCCTTCTGGCCTCTGGGGGAGAGCTGCCAGTGCTCACAGATGGAAGTGTGTTGGGAATTCCATGGCAGCAGCCAGCAGGAATGGGTTCACAGGCCCATGGTCAGGAGAGGGGGCAAGGCCTGGAGAGGGGCTCTCCTAGGGAACACGCGGGTCCCCCAAGTCCAGTCACGGGATGAGGAATTACAGTTGGGCTTCTGCTCGATGCACCTGTGAATTCCTATCACAGGAGTTTGATGCATTTGTCATTTGCTTAAGTGCCTGAGCCTGAATGATACTCTTTCGGTGCCTGTAAGGGAGAGAGATGAGGCAACCATCACCCCCTGCCCCCGTGGCTCTTCTTGCCTTTCCAGGAGCTTTCCGAGAGTCCCTCCTTTGACTCTCCTGGTAACTCAGGGGATGGCTGAGATGGAACATCAGAGGTCTTAGTCTCCACTCCACAGGAACCGGGCTCAGAGAGCTTGAGCGGCTTCTCAGAGTCACGCAACACACGTGGCCAAGCCTGAGTCCAGGGCTCTGCTCATGACACCAAGAACCGGGAACTTGCCTGTTTCTGACCCCTCTTATGGATTTATTCAGTTTGAAAACTGTATTTTATGTTCGTCAGAACCATCTTGTTGAGGTGTAGGGTGACCGGCCATCCCCGTTTGCTCAGCACTAAGGGGTTTTCTGGTCTCTGGGGTTTTCAGTTCTAAAACTGAGCAAATTGAGACGACTTCGTCACCCTTTGTACAGCCTCCCATAAACACCCAGTGCCCTGTCCAGAGGGGACTGGGGGGGAGAGTGCCTGCGTCTGGCCTGCATTCTCCAGGAGCTGCAGAGCCCTTGCGTCTGCCAAGGTCCGATTGGGAAAATAGGCCTTCTAAGTATTTAAACAAGGGAACATACATAATCCAGGAAATTGGTGGGAAAACTGAGAAACCAAATAGGGAAGAGTCAAACAACTCAGAGACTAGCAACAACAGATGCCACGACCACCCCTAGGCTGCAGGAAGGAGGAAGGGCTACTGGACCTGGGGGTTGGGGTCACCCTTGGGCACTGGAGCCAGGGTGGGCCTGACCCGTGGAAGCTGGAGTCACCAGAGACACAACCACCAGTGCAGACACTGCTGCCGGGTCAGAGCTGGGTACACGCTGGCTGCTCCCCACCTCTCACCCTAACCTTCGGTCTCCCAGCAAGACTTTCCCCTCTTTTGTGGAAAGGCCAGGGGTGGGGATGTAAGTTAAGCCTGGCTCATTGGCCATGCGGGAGAACTTTCCTCATGCCTGGGTTTCCCTTCTGGGGGAGATGCAGGCTTCTTCACATGTCAGCTTCAGTGCTGACACACGCGTTTGGAATCAATCCCCCGTGACAATCGGCTACTTTAATCAAAGAAACTCAGAATCATCAAACATTTAAGCTGAAAGGCATCTCCAAGATCATCAGCTCAGATGGGGAACAGAAGCCCGGGCTGCTGATGGAGGGATGGTGGTGCCAGTGTCAGGACCAGAACGGGGTCCATCCGCTGCTCAGGCTGCGGCAACTTCCACCACCAGCTGCCTCGGCCCTCAGGACCACGGGGGCAGGAGGCTGTGGTCCCACTGTGCAGGCGCTGATGGAGTGCGCCGGCTCCAGCCCTTCACAGTGACAGTGGGGACATCGGCATGAGACTCCTGCCTCTAGGAGGCTAACGGCTGTAATTGCAAATGCTTATTGCAAGAGAATGAAAACTTTTTAAGGAAAATAAGTCGTGGCTAGATGTTCTGACTCCACCTTTATCCAGAACACGATAGGAGGGAGTACCGAAAAATTTAATGCTTTGATTTCAGGGGATGATGGGATTTAGATGAGATAAAAAATTTTTTTCTTCTATTTTGTTCTCCAACAATATTATGTTGCTTCAATAAACTCTACATCTCACATATATGATATGTGTGTTTATTCAACAAATATTTATTGTGTTCCTACCATTCAGTCATTCCACAAACGTTCATTAGATGCTTAATATTGAGTGAGGCATTGTGCCAGTGATGAGCGAAGCGGGCATGATTGGCGTTCTCTCCAAGCTCACCATCTGTGTCCCAGGTACTGGCGAGGGCTCTCCCTCTGTCTTTGTCTTCTCCCTTCCGTCCTTTCTTTCTTTCCCAAGCCCCACCACCCTGAGGGGTACGATGCTATGCCGTGAATAGTAACCAATGGTGTTTCTTCCACGTTTGCCTGTGCCTGCTCTTACAGAATCTCCAACCACTCTGCAAAGCCCACCTCCAAGAGTTTATTGATATATCACAGGAAGTATAACTTTAAAAAAGTCTTCCCTAGCTGAATTTTTTTAAAAATTACTACTATTTAATTTATTTATTTATTTAATTTTTTTTGCCGCGTTTGAGTTTTCGTTGCTGTGCGAGGGCTTTCTCTAGTTGAGGCGAGCGGGGGCTATTCTTCGTTGTGGTCCGCGGACTTCTCATTGCCGTGGCTTCTCTTGTTGAGGAGCGCGGGGTCTAGGTGTGTGGGCTTCAGTAGTTGCAGCATGCGGGCTTCAGTAGCTGCAGCACACGGGCTCAGTAGTTGCGGCACGCAGGCCCTAGAGCGTGTGGGCTTCAGTAGTTGTGGCACGTGGGCTCAGTAGTTGTGGCTTGCGGGCTCTAAAGCGCAGGCTCAGCAGTTGTGGCGCATGGGCTTAGTTGCTCCGCGGCATGTGGGATCTTCCTGCACCAGGGCTCAAACCGCTGACCCCTGCATCAGCAGGTGGATTCTTAACGACTGTGCCACCAGGGAAGTCCTTTCCCTAGCTGAATTTAACTTCTATCTTGAACCCCCATTTTGCCATGTCATGTTAGGGTTCCCATGTTTCTCCTGGGGATATATATGTTCCAGGGGGCTTGTGCCAAGGTATGTCTGGGGGTCCCTCCGGTCCTTGCTGATGTCCGTGGCGTTGTCCATGGTCGTTGGTCCACACAGGTTGCCAAGGATCCCTCCCCTGCTGCAAGCTCTGTGCAGTCCATCAGCTCTGTGTTTCCCATCCACACTTGGGTGCACAGCAACCTGCCACTGCTTCTGCCCTACAGTGGGGGCCAAGGTCCTTTTACCTAGCAGTTTTTCCTCCTCTGGGGTCTAGGCCCTGCTTGTTGGGTGCTACCTGAGCAAAGAGGCCCAGAATTCCCCTGCTATCAGAGTCCACATGGAGGTTGGTCCAGCACTTGGCCTGGGGTGGGGATGGAGGGCTCTTCTCATTGGGACCCATCAGCACCTGAGGCCCATTGCTTCCATGTGGTCCTCTTTCTCCTCCCATCCAGGAGAGCTTTACTTAGACTGGAACACGTGTTCACTGGATGCTCTTCCCAACCTGTCACCTAGGGGTGATCTTGGTCCTTTCCATGTCCCTTGGAAACTCAAAAACTAGAAGATATTCTATTATCACATCCCTTCGCTGAGGCAGTGGGCATCAAATGACTCAGCTGCTCCTTCTAAAGGTTGGAGGAAAGAAGAGAGGGCTAAGGGTACAAGGAAATTGTGGCTAAGACCATTATTTATTATTTCAATAATATTATCCTCCCGGTGATACATGTACTTATATGTGGATAATATAAAATTCTATAAATTTATAATTAAGTGGTTAGATCATTTATAGATGGTATCTGTTCATAGACTACAGATGATTTTTATTTTCTTTCTAAAACTTATGTGTATTTTAAAATTGTACACATTTTTGTTAGATGACTTTCATCCATATCCCAGGCTTTAAATACCATCTATAATGTGCTAATAACTCCAAGATTTATATCTATAGCTCAAACCCCTCCTCTGGGCTCCAATTGCAGAAGTGATGGCTCCACTTGGAGGTCTCACAGGTGTTATCAATTTAAAAGTCTACAATGGAAAATTTGAATCTGCTTTCTCCTGACTCCGGTCCCAAAATTTTAAAAAGTGCTCTTTTCTGTGTCTTTCTCATCTCAGTCAAAAGCACCCCCAGTGTCTCAAGTTAAGTTTTTTTGAGTAATCCTTGATCCCCACCGCAGATTTCCTATCCAGTCTGTTTGTAGGTGAGCTGCATTTCCCTCCAAAATACATGTGTCCACTCCATTCCACCTGCACAGCCGCCACTCTGCTCCAAGCCAATGTCATCTCCAACTTGCATGACCGTACAGATTTTTACCCCTACTCTAGGTGTAGTTTTCTTCATTGATTACTAGAGAGACAGGGTGATCATTAATCAATGTTGAATAAACAGACCCTTGAGGTTTCTCACCCTGGGGCACACTGAAGTGTGTCATGAGAGAATCAGTGTTGTTGTCAACCAATACCTACCATAGCAAATGTCCTTGTCACTTTCCATTTCTCCCTCCTATTGGGAAACCTGGTTTGCTTTCTCTGAATCTTACTAGACATGGCATGTCTCTCCTGATCAGTTGCCAGGTGGGTCCTGCTGGCTCAACTTCAGCTGCCCTGGAGGATGGCTGCTGGCCTGATTTCTGTGAGGTCTGCCCAAGGCTCCCCAAAGTCAATGACTCACATGCTATGGAGCCCAAGCTTAGGTCGTTCCAAATACGCTTCTGATTTGATGAAAATCTGGTCACTTTTTCCACATGAAGATATTCATCTTTCTTTAATTCTCACTCCTTCTTTTACTTCTAACCTTCCATTTGGGGTTATTTTCCTTTTCGTTTTAGATGCTGATCTGCTGGTGGTGAATGCTCTTGGGATTTTGCATTTTTTCTTGTCCCAAAATGTCTGTATTTAACCTTTATTCTTGAAGGATATTTCCCATGCCTAGAGGATCTAGGTTTTTCTTTTGGCAAATTGAAGACATCATTGCATAGTGTTCTGGCTTTCATTGTGGCTTTTGAGAAGTCAGCTGACTGTTTTTCCATGGCTTCCTTAAAGGCAATCTCTTTTTTCTCAGGCTGCTTTAAGATTTTCTTTTCCTCTCCCTCTCTCTCTGTCTCTGTCTCTTTTTCTCTTTTCTGAATATAAGAGTGTCTTTTTCATTGTCTTGCTTGGGATTCATTGGTCTTGATTCTGGGGATGTGTCATTAGTTCTGGATAATCATCCATCATCAGATATTCAAATATTTTTTTTCTGTGCCTTTTCCTCTTTTTACTCTATCTGATACATACATTAAATGTTTATTAGGTTTACTCATTGTATACTCTATTACCCTCTCTTCTGTCTTTATAATCTTTTTATCTTCCCATACTATAATCTTGATAGTTTCTTCTGCTTTAGTTTTGGTATACAAATTCTCTCTTCAGCTGTGTATAAAAGTGTGGTTAAAATCATCCACTAGGTCCTTAATTTTAGCTAATGTATTTTTCACACCTAGAAGTTCTTTTTAACATCAATTATGACCCCTTTTTATAGTTTCCAGTTCTTTGCTAAAATTTTCAAACTTGCTGATTATTTATTTGACAGAATTGTTTGAGTCTGTGTCTAGTAATTCAAATATCTGAAATCTTGGTGTTTCTCTTGTCTGTTGGCTCTCACTCATGGTGTCATGTTTTCTTGTATGTCTGGTTGTCTTTGAATATGACCAGCTCCAGTTTTTTCTGGGCATGCCCAGAGGGCACACATCATGGACATAACCTGTCCACGATTCCCCAGCGTTCTGCTTGGTCTTCCTCTCCTGCCCTGGTAGCCCTCAGTCACGTTCAAGGAGAAGCCTCTGCCATCTGCAGAGCTGTGTGAAGTCACCTCATTTTTGCCTTCAGTGAAAGTTGCCTCCTGCAGGTCATTGCCTCTTCCTCAGACAACCAATGTCACTCTTGCTTATTGTGCCAAAACACTAAGTGACGCTCAGAGGGTCCGAGTGAGTCTGTATCCTCTGAGGTTCTCAGAAAACTGCAGCCACACAGCTATCCGTGCAACAGTGACATGTGCATGTGGCAGTGGTGGTGGTGGGTCCCTAAGCTGCTTGGGCCAGTTTTTAATATTTTGAGTAAAACAACTCCTTCCATATTCACTTGTAGTTCCTCTGGCTATATCCCACGGGGACAATTCTGGTCACAGGGATCAGAGTAGACTGTAAATATAACAGCCCCTCCCATTTGCTGATAGTGGTTATTTTTTTTTCAGAGGGCAGTCAAGCTTTTCAAGGCTAACTTTCCCTTCCTTTCAGGTACTCACTTGAGCTGCTTGGTGCACGCAGATTAGCTTCTGGGGCGGGGGTGGGGGACACCTCACATGCTGCCAGACATTCTCAGATACATGGAACCTGGGAGGGGGAGGTGGAGGTGAGGATGGGGGTGGGAGGATTTGAGTGGGGAGAGCCACAGAACCTGCTTTATAAATTACCAGAACCTGCCAAACACACACACACACACACACACACACACTCATTCACTCACACATGCTACTCATCTATTTTTGGCCTAAGTGCCTTGAGCTCTTCTTCGGGAAAGCACATGCACTCTTTCAAGTTCCCAGGTTCCACTTGGTAAATTTCCTACAGCCACACTCTGAAAGTCCCTGCCACCCTCCTCCCAGCCTCGGAGCTGGGTGCCCGGGCATGCCTGCCCGCCCGCTTCCTGTTTCACCTCAGTGGACTGAGTCAGCCGTGAGCTTGTGGAGAGGGGCTCAAACACCCACAGTCCCCCGCCCTCCTAGTCCCGGACACTCTATGTCCGGTCCCAGGGACTGCTCCCCGAACAGTGTCACCCTCTGTGCTTGTCCCTTGAGACTCACTCCTGGACTCCCTAAAAGTGCAGTTTATTCCATTTTCATTGACAAGAGGGGACTCCACCATCCTAATATCATCTGAATGCCTGAGGAGTCACATCTTACACCCTCATGAAAAACACAGCAGCTTGTCACGATGAACGATGTTACTGTGAATAATGCAGTTTTGAGCTGAAGCTCCTTCTTATTCCAAGAGTCAGTAAATTTCCCTTTTCTCCTGTATTTCCTCCCCTCCCCCATTACACATAGGTTTAACAAGTCATGAATCATCGTGGTTTTACTCCTGGGTAGAATTGTTTTTTCTACTGTTATTGCATTGCCAACTGATGGAAACATGAAAAAGGAATCTGATTAATTAGTAATTTGAGATGAACTTAAAATCTCAACAATCTTGAAGGGAGAATGAACTACAACTAATCAAAGATGCTAGAATCTTCAAGGAGAAAAGGACTCATGGGATACCAGCTTAGTCCTTTTACAGGACCAGAAAGAAAACTAAGGTCCAGAGAGGAAACTGGCTTGCCCAAGCTCACAAAGCAGGTATCTGGTGTCACCAGTGCTAGAGTTCAGATGTCCTGACCCCCGACCAGCAGCCTCCTTGTGGTTGGAGAAAATGGAAAAACAGCTTATGTTTAAAATTTTAAATCATGCCAACACAAATATTTGTATTCTAAAAACATCAAGCTTTGCTGTGTGCCACTTGTTACGTGTTTCATAATTATTATCTCGAAGAGCTCACAGTATTTTACGTATAGGATTCCATTACTTACCATCTCAGCCTTTGAAGCATTTGAAGGGACCCCATTGTCCAGGGAGGAAATTGGATTTATTGATTAGTAGGTGGGTGGTTTGGGTGCCTGGGGACACCTACCCTTGTCTTTTGATATAAGACTGCATTGTAGGGCCACATTCATTCTCTCACTAAGCCATTGTATTGAGTGAGCACCTACTGTGTGCCAGGAGCTGGAGAGAGAGTGGTGAGCAAAGCAGAAAAAGCCCCTGCCCACACAAAGAAGAGAGAAACAATAAAGAAGCAAACAATTGCACTTGTAACGTAACACCAAGTGTGGGAAATACCACAAAGAGAAATAAAACGAGGGAGGATGCCATTTTGGAAAGAGTAGTTAGGGGAGGTCTCCCCGAGCGCAGGCCTGCAGTGCTGGGAGGGGAAGTCCTGAGAATGTCTGGAGGAAGAACATTCCAGGTGGAAGGAACAATGTCAACTGGAAGGCCAGGACGGCTAGAGATGAGGAGGAAGGGGGTGGGGTGGGAAATGAAGTCAGAGACAGAGGCTGCGCCAGATCACATAAGGGTGCAAAGAACATGGAAGGAGTTGCATTTTTAAAAAAATTGTGGTAAAACACAAATAACATAGCATTTACCATCTTAACCGTTTTAAAGTGTACATTCAGTGGTGTTAAGTGCAGTCACATTGTGCAACCAATCTCCAGAACTCTTTTCTCTTATAAAACTAAAACTCTGTACCCATTAAACAAAAATTCCCATTCCCCCTGCCCCCAGCCCTTGGTCACCACCATTCTACTTTCTGTCTCTATGAATTTGACTACACTAGGGACCTCATACAAATGGAATCATGCAGAATTTGTCCTTTGTTTCTGGCTTCTTTCACTTAGCATAATGTCCTCAAGCTTCATCCATGTTGTATCATGTGTTAGAATTTCCTTCCTCTTTGAGGCTGAATAATAATCCATTGTATATATATATATCACATTTTGCTTTTTCATTCATCTGTTGTTGGACACCTGGGTTCTTTCTCTTGATGATTGTGAATAAAGCTGTTATGTATGAACATGGGTGTACAAATATCTCTTCCAGACCCTGCTTTCAAATCTTTTGGGTATGTACCCAGAATTACCAGATCATATGGTAATTCTGTGTGTGTGTGTGTTGTATTTTTTTAGTGGAACCACCATACTGTTTTCTGTAGTTGCTTGACCATTTTATGTTCCCACTAACAGTACTCAAAGGTTCCAATTTCTCTCCAACGTGCTCTCCAACAGTTATTTCCTAATTTTTTTTTTTTTTGATAGTAGCCATCCTAAGTGGTGTGAGGTGGTATCTCATTGAGGTTTTGATTTGCAGGTGTTGGATTTTATTCTAAGGGCGGTAGGGAGCATTCAGAGGATGAGAGGCAGGCTTGAGGGTAGGAGAACAGGATGCTCAGATTCAAAAGGACCTCACTGGTCGCTGTGTGGAGAATAGATGGTAGGAGACCCTGGAGATAAATTGGGAGGTGCTGGTAGCTTGGATGAGGATGAGAGCAGAGGAGGTGGGAAGTTGTCAGATCTGGGTGTACTGTGAAGGTAGAGTTGACAGATTTTGCAGATGGATTTAATACGGAGTTTGAGAAAAAGAAAGGAGTCAAGGATGATGACAGATTTTTGGCCTGATAGGGAATGGTAACACCATTAACTGAGACGGGGACCAGAGGGATGGGATAGGTTTCAAGTGGGGAGGGAAATCAAAAGTTGTGCTTAGAATGTTACATTTGGAAAGTCAAATACACATTAGACATCCAAGTGGACATGACTGAGGTCTTTCAAGCTCAGAGAGAAGGCTGGGTAAAAGATAGGAATTTGATTTGTGGGGTTATCATACAGATTTAGCATTTTTAGCCCCGGGGACCCAGTGAGATTGTTGAGGGTTGGCAAACTATTCCCCATGGGCCAAATCTAGCCTGCTGCCTCTTTTTGTACCAATGGTTTTTACATTTTTGAATGTTGGAAAAAAATGTTTAAAAGAATAATATTTTGTGACACATGAAAATTATATGAAATTCAAATTTTGGTGTTCACAAATAAAGTTTTATAGGACCCCAACTACGCTCATTTGTTGATGTATAGTCTTTTTATTTTTTTGAAATTTTCAAGGAGACTTTGCTTTCTGTATAAATTTTAAAATAGGAACTCAGTTCATCATCGTCTGTGGCTGCTTTCTTGGCCTAGGGAATGAGTGAGGGAGGGAAGAAAGAGAAGAGATACAGGGGCTGAGGCCTGGGCAGGGCTTGTCAAGGGTCAGCCACTGTCCCTGTGAGGCCAGGGCACCAAGATGGCACCACCTCTATGAGCAACTGCATCCAGGGGCCCAGCAAGCCGGGCCAGCTTAGCATCTTCTGGACAGCTGAGGTCATAGCGGCTCATGTCAGGCACATCCATTAGTTGGAACCATGTGAAATGGCTGATGTCCAACCTTGTTTGCCTCACTGTATTAATTTCCTAACGCTGCCATAACAAGTCACCACAAACTGGGTAACTTTAATATTTGTTCTCTCATGGTTTTAGAAGGCGTAAGTCTGAAATCAAGGCGTCGGCAGGGCCATGCTCCTGACAAAGGCTCTGTGGAGGGATCCTTCCCTGCTTCTCCTCACCTTCTGATGTCCAGTCTTTGGCGTCCCTCGGCTTATGGTTGGATCACTCCAATCTCTGCCTCTGTCCTCACATGCCTTCTTCCCTGTGTCTCTGTGTCCAAATTTCCCTCTTCTTATAAGGACACCAGTCACTGGGCTAGGGCCCACTCTCATTCAGTGTGACCTCATCTTAACTTGATCACATCTTCAAAGACCTTATTTCCAAATAAGGTCACATTCACAGGTACCGGGGTTAGGCCTTTAGCGTATCTTTTGGGGGACACAATTCTACCCACTATACTTGCAGACACAGATGTCACATGGTTTAATCTAAGAGTGCTTGAGTTCTTGAGATGTTTTTTTAAAAGGACACAGCCAGGCAACTGATCTTGGGGAGGAAAAAAGAAAAAAAAAATCCCTTTATTGGTTTTAAGATCCTCACCACTCCCCCACTGCCTTTGGGCGGACCGGCTGCCTCCCCATGGGCAGAATATGGACAGAAGAATAACACAAGCTTCTCTGATGTCATCACTGAACTCAGGCAACCCACTATGGCGTTTCCTGAGTTTCGGGCAGAGGTTTTCGGCCAGGGATTCTGAGGCTCGGGCCTGAGATGCCACGTAAAGAGGCAGCGAGGAGATTGTGGGGGAAGGAGCACTGAACCAGAGTCTAGGGGCTGCCACCCCTGAGGCTGTGTGACCTTCAGCAAGTCCCTGCTCCTTGTCCCCACGAGCCCCAGCTGCTTCGCCTGCAGGAAGGAAACCACCACGGCTCCATCTCCCTCTCGGTGGCGCCATGAGGATGAGAGGAAATCGGAGTACTTGGACCCAGCAAGCACTCTGCAAATGTGATGTTGTTTCCAGATGAAGCAAACCTGACATCGTAGAATGACTAAAAGCTTGACACTTAGCATTTCATCTGTCATGGATCAAGTTCCTTTTCAATGAATCAAATTTTTCGAACTGGAAAAATTTCTGGATAACTCTTTTTTCAGTCTTCTTTTTTTTTTTTTTCCCTCCAGTTGTAGTAAAATACACACAACTGAAATTTTATCATTTTAACCATTTCAAAGTGTACAATTCAGTGGCATTAAGTGCATTCTACTTCCAGAATATTTTATCATCCCAAACAGAAGCCCTGTTCCCATCAAGCAGTAACTCACCATTTCTGCTCACCCGCTCCCCTGCCCCTGGCAACCGCAAATCTGCTTTCTGTATCTATGGATTTACCTATTCTGGACATTTCCGTTAAACGGATGCATGAAATATGTGGCCTTTTGTGTATGGCTTCTTTCACGTAGCATAATGTTTCCAAGGCTCATCCATGTTGTAGCACGTGTCAGTATTTCTTTTTTTTTATGGCTGAATAATATTCCGTTGCGTAGATATGCTACACTTTGTTTATCTATTCATGCATTGGATGGACCTTTGTGTTGTTTCCACCTTTTGGCTATTGTGAGTAGTGCTACGATAAACATTCCTGTATACGTTCTTGTTGGAACACCTACTTTCAAGTTCTTTCGGGTACATACCTAGGAGTGGGATTGTTGGGTCATACGGTAACTCTATGTTTAAATTGTTGAGGAATTGCCCGACTGTTTTCCATGGTGGCTGCACCATTTGTATTCCCATCAGCACACATGAGGGTTCAGTTTCTCCTGGATAATGTCTGAACACTTCGTTTATTAAATGCAATAACCCCTCCTGGGCCAGCCAGCTGCTTGCTGTCTGTCTTTCCTGCTGTAGCCGGAGGCCCTGGGAGCAACTGGCAGGTCACCCACTCTGGTCCCCTCATTGACCTCTCCTGGTGGGTCACTCATGGCCACTCATTTGGGCAGGTCTTCCAGAACCACAGAGCTGACCCTGGAGTGAGGATGTGGGTGCAGCTGACCAGAACCTCTGCGGCAGTCATGGGGGCAGAGGACAGCTCTGGCCAGTGTGGGGGTAGTCCCTGTGGTCTTGGACTTGATCTGAATCAAGTTCCTCTTCCTGGCTGCCTCCTGCCTGGCCTTGCTGGCTGAGGAGTCAAGTTGAGGGGATCTGTTCACCCACAGCCCACATCTTCCGGCAACTCCTTACTCTGCTGTATTGGTCTGCTGTTCCCTTTGGGTTTTCTCTTGTCCTGGACACTTTCTTCTACTGCTCTCCAGCTCTTTGATCCTCAAAGAACATTCCACAGTCTCTTAGGGGAGAAGAAGAGGCATCCCAGTTTACATTCAGACACACGCCATGAACTCACACAGAACCCTCAGTAACCATTTATACACAACCAACCGGGCTGAGTTATGTAAGTACATGTATTGTTTATGCTCAGTGTTCTAGAGTGATGGAAAGAATATGGGGTCAAAGGATCCCTCGGTCTGGTGGTATGACCTTGGGCAATCATCTCCCCTTCTTCTCCTCTTAGGTGGGGATAAAAACCCCACGGAACGATGCCTCCGGGTCACTGTGAGGAAGTAGATGAGAACACCTCTTTCATGTGGTAGCATTTTTATCCCCTGACAGAATGGAGCCATTTCTTACCATGCTTGTCTTGGATGACCAAACGGCCTGCCACATCTTCCTGCTGGGATGTCTTTTGAAGAACATTCTGGAAGTGGAGGTCTGGCCCAAAGCAGCTTTGGGGCCGGGCGCCTGCCTCAGGAGGACATAGAGGAGGTGGTAACATCTGAGGAGAGTCTGATGAGAATCATCTTGGTCTGGAGAATGCGGCAGGAGACGGTTTCTGGCGCCTGGATGCATTCCATTTCGGTTTTTAGTTCTTCACAAGCTATTACGGGAAACGATGTTTTCAAAAACAAGGTTGTCCCTGGCCTGGTAGCACCGGGTCACTCCACGCAAACAATCCCCACCGGACGAGGGAAGGTCCAAAATATGCAGGCACATGAGCGATACCGCTGAGCACATGAGGCCGCATAATTTTCGCGGGCCCCTGCCTCGGAGTTCTGGTGAGAGCTGGCTGTCTGTTCAGGAATCAGCCTCCAGGTCTGGCTTTTGGCCTTTGCCTCACCTGTGGGGTCTGTGCGGGGCTCAGGATTCCAAAGGCAAAGGACACGTTGCTAGTGCCGGTCACAGCCCCCAAACGTGTGCACTTCACTTCACGTGAAATCTGTTCCCATCTCCGAAGCTGTGCTGTAGGCCTGGCGTAGATTCCGCACAATATTTTATATTGGAGATACTAATCTGGGGAACGGAAGGGACATTAATAGTGGGAGGGTCCGTGTCATCTTCTGCTTTTATTTTGTGTGTGTGTGTGCTTTTGTCTTGCCAACTTTTTTTTTTTTCAGCCAAAGAAGACAGATGTCTGCTTTTTGCTGCAGGGCCCAGAACTGAACCGCTTGCTAAGAAAATGTCAGCTCACCTCAATTCTCAAGGTTGACACTTGGCACAGGGTTTTAGGGGCAGGAAGGAGAGGAAAAGGAAATGGAGAAGTATCTTGGAAGGATTAGTATTTCTTTCCTTCTGTCTCTTCCGTTCTCTGCTTCTAAGCTGATGGGAAGGTAAATAAAAGTAGTTTGGCTTGATGGGCCCTGGGTGGAAGGCAGGTGGGGTAGAGACACGCCACACACACACACACACACACCCAATACCACCCCCAACACCACACACACACACACTCACCACACCATACCACACACACTCACCACACACACACACACACACACCACACACACACACTAACCACATACACACCACACACACACACACCATACCACACACACACACACCACACACACACACCACACACACACACACATACCACACACACACACTACACACACCATACACACACACCCACACACCACACCATACACACACACCCACACACCACACCACACACACACCCCACATGCACACACACCACACACACACCATACACACACACACACCACACACCACACCACACACACACACCACACGCACACACACACACCACACCATACCACACACACACACCACACGCACACACACACACCCACGCACACCACACATTCCCTTATACCACCCACCGCCTCCACACCACACATATACCCAATACCACACACATACCACCGCACCACACGCACAGCACACACATACCCATACACACCACACACACACACACACACACACACACACCCCACATGTCCTGTGGGGTCGTGTAGGGAGCTCTTCAGGAGAGCTCATATTCCTGGAGAAACAAGCTGGATAAGTGTCTCCGAGGGTTCCCCTCACCCAGCCAGCAGTTGCTTGTCTGGGAAATATGGCAAATCATTACTTGACAGGATTGCCAGGTGTATTGGTTTGCTAGGGCTGCAAAACAAAGTACCACGGACTGAGTGGCTGAAACAACAGAAACAACAGAATCTGATTGTCTCACAGTCCTGGAGGCCAGAAGTCTGAGATCAAGGTGTGAGCAGGGTTGGTTCCTTCTGAGGCTGTGAGGGAGAATCTGTCCCTGACTTTTTCTCTAGCTTCTGGTGGTTTGCTGGCCATTTTTGGAGTTCCTTGGCTTGGAAATGTATCACTCCGTCTCTGCCTTCATTGTCACATGGTGTTCTCCCCGTGTGCATGTCTGTGTCCAAATTTCTCCTTTTTATAAGGATACTAGTCATTCTGGATTAGGGTTACCCTACTCCGGTATGACCTTATCCTAATTAATTATATCTGCGATGATCTTATTTCCAAACAAGGTCACATTCTGAGGTCCTGGGGGTTAGGAGGTCAACACATGAATTTTGGGGGACACCGTTCAGTCCGTCACGCCAGGTATATGAGTGCCCAGCTGCTGGGGCTCATAGCCCTCTGGGACTTTGGACTCTAGAGGCAAGACTTAGGGCTTCTTGACTATATGCCCGGACACCAAACAAGAGGTCCAGGATTTTGAGCAGGTTAGGTGCTTGGTATTATGAGAAATACAAAGGTAAGCAAAGACCTGTGTGTCCCTGGGTCCTCAAGAAACGTACAGTCTGGTCATAATAAAACTTGACAATTGCCTAAGGCATCATAGCTGGGAAGGTATTTCCATGCTTATTATCCATTTGAGCCTCACATCTAACAACCTTGAGAGGCAGGTCTGGCAAGAACTCTTATCCTCATATCCAGAGAGAAGAAGTAACTTGTGCAGAAATCATGCTGTTGGTTGGAATCAGGACTTGGGTCCTCAGATTCTGCTTGGCCCTCTCAGGAGGTAGAGCCAGGTACACAGGGGTGAGGGTGCTTGTGGAGGTTCACCTTTGGGGGATCCAGAAAGGCTTCATGAAGGAGGGGACATCTGAGGAAGTCCTTAAGAAAAATCTGAGGAAGAAGGGAGCTTTCTAATTACAGTTACGTGCAAAGGGCTGTCAACTGGAGGTGTCCCTGAGCTGCACAGTCCTTGGGCGACATGGTTTTCTCACTGGATAGGCATCATCCATCACTCTAGTCTGAATGTTTGTGCTGCCTCCACATTCATATGTTGAACTCTTAATATCCAGTGTGATGGTGTTAGGAGGTGGAGTCTTTGTAAGGTGATTAGGTCATGAGGGTGGAGCTCTCATGAACTGGATTAGTGCCCTTATAATAGAGAGCACTAATAGAGTGCCCCAGAGAGCTCGCTGCCCCTTCTACCGTGTGAGGACACAGTGCGAAGTCTGCAAACCAGAAGAGAGTCCTCACCCGACCATGCTAGCACCCTGAGCTTGGATTTCCACTTCCATAACTGAGAAAAAATGTTCTGTTGTTTATAAGCTACCCTGTCTGTGGTATTTTGTTACAGCAGTCCAAACAGACTAAGATACCCACTGTCACCCATGCCTCCCCATTTACCCCATCTATTCAAAAATAGAAACTCTTACAACCTTCTCTCCATGGGGCTCATCCAGTCCTTGAGACCAACAGAACCAATTTTCCTTTAAATACTCCTCTAAATTTTCCTCCTTCAACAAGATTCTCCCAGCAGCCTTGGTGAGTGTCAATTAATGCAAATAAACCCAGAGGATGACACCAAGCTGGATTTGGGGTTCTTTTAGGGCACCCTCTGCTCCCCCATTGCTCAAACCCCCTCTGGATCACAGCACTTCCAAGACAGGATTCCCACCTACAATCCCTCCAACCCTGGGAGGAAAGTGACCTCAGCTGTGTCATGCTGGCTCTGGCCTCTAGGATCCTTCCCGCAGCAGAGCCATGCTCTTCTCTGCACACTGCCCAGGCCCCCAGCCCTCCCCACTTCCCCCACCCCACAAGCTAGGATGGGCCTTGGAGGATGGGCAGGACCTTGGCGGGCAGGAATGTGGGGGAGAGGGGAGGCTGCAAACGGTTGAAGAGCTCAGTGCTATTCCCAGCTGCCTTCTGGTGCATTATCTTGTCTGCCTCCTTGAAGAGCTTCCTTGGCAGACTGGGCTAATTCTGTTCTTGCCATTTTTTAGAGCTGGGGAAAAGAGCCCTCCATGACTTGCCCAAGGTCCCACAGTCTGCAAGCCTCGAGTGAGACTAAACTCATCTCTTCTGATTCAAGCTCAAGTCTCCTTTCCCAACATGACATGGCCTCTGGGTGGAGGCAACTTCTTGAGAGAGGACACATCTGATGTCCCTGCAGAAGAACCCTCCATAGAGGCTGCTTGATTTGCAAAAGGATGGGGGTGGGGTGGGGTGGGTGCTGTTAAGAGCCTCAGAGTTCCCAGGAGGGTCTGCAATTCTCCCATGAGTCATTTTTCTGGGGGAAAAGATAGTGTCTACCAAGCTTGGAGGAGAGGCTCTGTGGATTGCATTTAAAACTAAGAAGAAAGGTAAGGTTTGTGGAAATGGATAACTGATTCAGTTAAGGACACTTACCAGCTCTCCCCTCAGTCTCTTCTGGAACACATGCACTGTTTTGCCTAAGTTTAAAGCAAAGCCCTTTTGTTAATCACTTCTTCCCATTTAAGTGCAGGCTCAGGTGGCAGGTAAAACACTTCAGGTGGCTGAGGGCCCAGCCTGCTGACAGGTGAGTGTGTCTGCTGTGTGACATCTACAGGGGAGCAAGACGGGGTCTGGCTCCAAGCAGCTGATGACCTCAAGATGGCCTCAGGCTGAGAGCATGGGGTCTGACCCCAGAGACCCCAAGAGATCAGTGAGGAGCTGGGGACACACAGGATGACCGGACAGGCAGGCTGCGAAGAAGTGCTGTTCCTCTCTCTGAAGCCTCCTTGTGGCAGCAGTCAGCTCAGATTTTGGTCCATCACCCTGGCCAGACACCAGGTCCCAGTTGCTGGGTGTCAGACCCTAGGGAGCTGAGGACGTTGTAAGGGGTTGACCCAGGCTGTGCTGATGAGTTTCCCACTTCCTCAAATGCAAATTTCAAGTACAGGTGATGTTGTGATGCATGAAATACCAATTTCAATGTTTTATTAACATACCCTCATTCAACAGATCCTCACTTAACATATGCTAACATTTAACATGTATTAAAGTATAATGAGGACAAATTAAATTATTTGATACTGCTATGGGCTGAATTGTGTCCCCTCTCCAAATCCATATGTTGAAGCCATAACCCCCAGTAGCTCAGAATGTGACTGTGTTTGGAGATGGGGGCCTTTCAAAAGGTGATTAAGTTAAAATAAGGCCATAAGGGTGGGCCCTAATCCAACTGGACCAGTGTCCTTATGAAAAGAGGAGATTAGGACACAGAAAGGCACAGAGAAATGACCACCTGAGGACACAGCCAGAAGATGGCCATCCACGAGCCAAGGAGAGAGGCCTCAGGAGAAACCAACCCTGCAGACACCTTGATCTTGGACTTCCAGCCTCCAGAACTGTGAGACTATAAATGTCTGTTGTTTAAGCTGTCTAGTCTATGGCAGCCCAAGCAGACCATTAAATGGGTTCTCCTGCTCGGAAAGGCTGTCTAGCACTTTCTCACTTCTGGCTACATGTGGAGTTAAGGAGTCACGTGGTGGAGGCTGGAGAGGCTCACTGGCTAGTCAGCTCCCCTCCACACCCAGGCACCCTCAGGACATACTTGGCATTGATACTCTCAGTGTGGAGATGCTTGGCCTTGGTGGGTGGACCCACTTGATCACAAGCCAAGCTCATAAAGCAAAACAGAAGGCTGTGGACAGGACAGAGGAAGCCAAGACCACAGCCACGACCCTAGCCGACCACCGCACACCCACCCTGGACACTGGCCCTCGGTTCTGCCCTGCAGTGTGGAGGCCTCTGTGGCTGCACTGGAACAACTTCTTGTGGGCTCTGCTTCTCACTATCACCGCTCCTGAGTCAGACTCTGGATGGGCTGAGCCCTGGCCATATGCTTGAGCCCTAATGGCAACGTTGGCTGGGAAGGGGGGTAGTTTGTGTTTTCAGCTTCTGTTCGAGGACATTCTTGACCTTGCCCCCCACCAGATGCATCCATAGGATGAAGCATCCCCCAAATGCACAGATGCCGGGCAGCCAAAATAATCACAAATGCTCTCTAATGTTGGGATGAGTGTGTGCATGCACGCATGCACAGAACGGGGCTGGTAATGACCTCAGATGCGTAGAGTAGCTAAGAGGATGAGCTTTGGCATCACACAGATGTGTCTGAGTATCTGCAACCTCACTTACTAGCTTTTGATCCTGGCTTTTTACAACCTAAGCCTCAGTTTTCTCACCTGTAAAAGGGGAATAATAATGCCTACTTCATAAAATAGAAGCCATTATTTTTATCGTTGTTGATGTTATTATTAGAAATATCATGATAGCCATGTTGTGACACATCTGTCAGGGACTCCAGGCCTGACTACAAGGTCTGATTAGATCAATCTTCCAGGTTTTTCACCTGTCTCTCCGGATGCAGAAGGTCAAGTCATCTTTTTCACCTTAAAATGAGAGCCATCAAAATGCATCTTTTTCACCTCAAAATGAGAGCCATCAAAATCCTTCAAAAAGGATTAACTTAAGCTTGAAGCATAAGGTTTTTACTGCTGTTTTATCCTGTGGTGCGTGGCCCTCAAGCACTGTTTTATAAAAATTATGGCTCGTTGGGTATACCAAAGTCCTCTGTAGCTCTAACCTTTAGAAAAATAAATAGAAGGGGAAGGAAATAGAAAGAGTAAGCTAAAGTAAAATCATTGAGTTTCCCACTAGAGCTTGCAAGAAGATGGAGTTTGGGAGTGCGAGAGCTGGAGGGGTAGGTCGGTGGCTGGTTTTATTGGCAAACAGGCCGGTACAAGGAGTCACTGCAGTTTATTGACATGAAAGTGTTACAGGGTGGGCACCGAGGCACAGACAGACCCAGAGCATGTGGAGGGGCAGCGTGTACCCAGCTAATGCACGCAGCACCCTTTCAAATGGGTCCTTTAACCACGGGACCCCTGTACCTTTTGTAAAAAGATAATGCCTCTCAGAGTGAACTTAGGGAGGAATGAATGATGTAAACAGCAATTCTCTACCCACCACAGTGTTTAACGGAGCAGAATACCCTGTTCTTCTGCCTACTCAAATAGTTACCTGACTAATAATAATAACTAATAGTTACCTATAAAGTTTGCACAGCAGACTCCTTTTCTTTTCTCTCTTTTGTATCTAGGGAAAAATAAGTACATGGTCAATTTCTGGATTGTACCACAGTGGAAAAACTTTACCTAAACTCCAAACCAGTATATGCACCAAAATTCCGGATCAAGACAGAATGGTAGGATGAATAGAGATTTACAGAAGGTGGCTTTTCATTCTGGTACTTACCTTCGTCTTTACTTGAGTGGTAATCGAATGGATTATCAGATCATATCTGCTTTTGCGCAGGAAGCTCCTGAAATGATTGATTTATCCAAGCATGGGTTTGCTTCTTCTGTCATGTTTGACTTAGTCAGGCCATAGAGATGTGGAAGCAAGAGGAGGGCACTATTGGGGATAGTGCTGGGAGGGGATGGAGAGAACTGGGTAGAGGAGGTGGATTTTGAGCAACAGGTTTAAAGGATTGATCCATATAGTTAACAGATAGCTCTTGAGCATCTACCATGTGCCAAGCACAGTCCTAGGTACTGGGGATACAACAGAGAACAGAATGGACACCATCCCTGCCCTCATGGTAGGTGTGTGGCTTTCAGGTTATTCTAAGCCAAAAGAATGAAAGTTGAGAAAGATGGAGGAGAGAGTGAGTGTTGTGGAAATGAGCTGCACGTGGGCTTTTTTCATTTGTACTTTCTTTCCACTCCTCCAGCATTTACTGACCACCTACTATAGACAGGTTTTGTGCAAGACGTTGGGGATACAGTGATGAACCAAGCCCCATTTCCAGCACTTGAAGAGTTCAAAGTCTGGGAGGATGGAGGTGTAGATATTCCAGGACAATATATCTGAGCTCTGGTCAAGGCAGGCTTGGAGGAAGAAGATGCAAACCCTGGCGCAGAGCGTGTAGAAGGCTTCCTAGAAAGGGAAGGGGGGTGTAGGTCTCCATCTTAAAGGAAGAAGGAGAGCTTGCCAGATAGCATAGGGAGGAGAAGCTTCCAGGAAGAGGGAGTGGAAGACATCCACTGGGGGAGGGGGACACAAGAAGTAGGTTCTTAGGTAGGGGAGGGCTGATGGTGGAGAGCCTGGATGGGAAACCTGGTTTTAATTTAATTTGAGACATGATGGGGGCAACAGCCAAGTTCAACGAGTAACTCAATGTAAATGACATTTGAGGTTGAAGATGTCTGTGTGCTTGTTCAGGATCATGTCCTTAAACAGGGAATGCCTATTAGCAAGCTAATTAAGGCCCTTCAGAAGTAGGACCATAATTGGTTGGGTTTTAGAAGACTTAGAGGTTGGGGAACAAATAATAAAAATACTGATTGAATTTTGGTTTGTCAAGAAATTCAAGAGTCTACACTTCACTAATAAAAATGAAGCAAAAATATTTTTTTTGAGAAGACTAACACTAAGGTAGTGATGACTATAATAAATCAGAAATCCTTTGTCCACAGACCAGTTTGGTTGACAATAAGAGATTAAACATTACCCTAATAGTAAGGAAATTATTAATAGCTGCTACTTATTTATAGCCATTTATTGCCAGTCTCTGGGGAGGGGGAGGAAGCAGAAAGGTACAGGTGCAGGTGGCTTTGAAGGGGGTCGGTAATGCCTGGCCCTACTCTTTTCTCTTCACCCCACTCCCTTTTCCGAATGAAAAAGCTGGACACCATGCCCAGGCGGGCTGGGAGATGAGTGAGGAAGGCAAGAACTACAGTTTGAACTCTTTCTGTAGTTCTCGGTATATCTTTACTTTCATTTTAACTTCTTACACCTGTGAGTTAGTGGAGCTGGAGCTCTAAAGTATCATCGTCTCTCTGGACATCGCCTCCAGCCCTGGTTGTCAGCCTTGGCAGGCAGCAGAATCCCTTAAACAAAAGGTTGGAAACTGCACGTTGCTACCTCACCCCCTTTCCTGGGTGTTCTGTTTACCTAGATGAGCAGTGGAAATCCAAAATCTGTATTTTGTAAAGTTCCACGGGGATTCAGATATCTCACCTGGGTTGAGGTATTGACTTGGAGGCTCATGGGTGCTCTTTGGCGTTCTCTTTTAAGTTGTAAATAGCCTGGGGACGTGGCGCTGCTCTGGACTTTACCCGGCTGCCTTCCTGGACACGCAAAGGAGTTCAAGTGGCTATAGGGTGTGGGGTGTTGGGGGTTCAGAGGAGGGCTCCGAAAGAACGTTCTGGAAGGGGTTTGGAGCATAGCAGCATTGGGCGTATTGGGGCAAGGAAGAAAGGGACAAGGTAGAGAAGGTCTAGGTGGTAGGAAAGGCTTCCAGAAGGAAGCAGACAGGACACCAAGGACGCCTCCAGCTGCTGGGGATTTGCTGGGCACGCCCCGCCCCTGGACCTCCGAGCGGGCTCATTTCCAGCCTCGCCCCTTCCCTGTGGTGGGTGGAGCATGTCAGCCTGCTAAGGAAATTCCTGGAAGGAAACCCTGGCGCAACCACCTAAGACCGGTACTTTTCCACTTCATGTGTTGATCTGTGCTTCTAGAACTCCTGGCACGTCCTCCCCTACGATGGCGTAGAGGGCTGGGGCTTCGCGCAGGCACTTTAAGCTTCGGCTGCCCTCTGTTCTGGTGGTGCAATGAGTCTGTCGACGTCACCACAGAAAGTTTTCCTCCTCTGAGTCATTCTCCATCGTCGGTTCTCCTCAGTCTTGTGTCCGCCCAGCTTCAGCAATTTGTGATGAAAGGATGTGTTTTTCCACTGTGGCCTGCGCTTGCCACCTGCCTCCCAGTTTTTCCTGTTGCCTTCAGAAACTAGTTAGTTTTTACAAAGGAGCACTCCTCCCTCCAATCCAATCTCAAAACAAGTATGGTTTTGGCATACCGAGCCTGACTAAGGTAACGGCTGCTCTCCTGTGCCAGTTGCTGTCACTTCCTTCACGTGAGCGAAGCATGCGTTTCCTCCCTTGGTTCCTCTTTATTTCTCCGCCTTTCCCCCTCTGTGGGAATGAGGGTGGGCGGGACCCCTCCGGGCGGGACCCCTCCCCCCTCCCCCCTCCCCCCTCCCCCCTCCCCCTCCCCCTCCCATCAGGCCCTGCATATCTGATCGGTATCCCGGAACTGACTGGTGGAAGATTCTGATCATGTTGAGATCTTCCTTCAAAATCTCCACCGGCATCTAAGATTTTTGCTGCAAGACAAAGGCTGGTTTCCTGTCTATCATCCTCATTAATGTCTTCTCTATCTGGGGTGAGTCTGGTGTTCATTGCTTTAGTTTTGTCAATTCCGATACATACTCTGTGCTAGGGGTCCTGAGGGAGACAAAACGGAAAGGGACTCATCCCACTTCAAGAAGAGATTTCAACATGATACAATTTTCTTTCTCGTGAAATACCCTGAGAATAAGCAGTGAGCAACCCTTTGTGTCGGGACAGGAAACCCAGGCTCTTTCTGTCTTATTGCTCTGCGCCCTTTGCATGATCTAAGATACCTATCAACGGTTTCTTGATCCAGGCAGTAGGAGGCCCTTTAAGGGCCTGAGGGAGAAGTTAAATATATCACTTCTGTCATATCCCACGTGCGAGCTGTTAGTCGCATGACCATACCTAGAGGCAAGTGAAGCTGGGAAATGTAGTCTTTTTCTGAGAGTCTGTGAACTCAACTAAAACCTCTATTAATTATTAGAAGATTAAAAAAAATAAATGTTTCATGCATATGTGAGAAGGCTGTGCATTTTCTAATTATTGGTTGCAGAATTCTGTATATGGTCATTAGGTCAATCTTGTTAATTGTGTTGCTGGTTTTTGTCTGCCCAACTTTTCAATAATTGAGACTTACCAATAATTGAAATCTCCCTCTGTGTTGGTGGATTTGTCAATTTTCCTATGAACTTCTATCTTTTTTGTGTGTGTGTGTGTGTTTTGAGGCTAGTTAATTAGATGCATTCATATTATGAATTGCTATGTCTTCTTGGAGAACTAACCCTGTCACCACTATTGAGTGATCTTCTCAAGTCCTAATTATGCTTTTTCTCTTGAGGTATGTTTTATCTAATATTGACATATGTCTGCTATCTTTTTTCATTTTTTTATTTTTAACTTTCTCATGTTTTTAATGCTTTCGATCTATCTTATAAATAGTACATAGATGGATTTTGTTTTTAAAATCTAATCTGAAAACTTTCTGTTTTTTTAATTGGAAAATTTAGATCACTTACATTTATTTAATTTTTGATGTATTTAAGCTTGTTTCTGTCTTCTTAATTTTAATTTCAGTAAAAAGATTAAAAATTCCTGTTTCTGTTATTTAGAAAATTTCATACCAATATCTTTTATATAGCTTTAGCATGCTTTCATATCCTCTGAACATATCTTCCCCATGTTAATATCCACAACAGCAACAAAAATTCCAAGATGTGTGATCCCTTTCATTTTGTGTATTTCTTGCAGTTTCTTCTGGATTTGTTTTTCTTTTTTTTGAGTATCACATGTTCAAGAAGTTTTTTTTTTTTAATTAATTTATTTATTTTTGGCTGTGTTGGGTCTTCGTTTCTGTGCAAGGGCTTTCTCTAGTTGTGGCAAGCGGGGGCCACTCTTCATCGCGGTGCGTGGGCCTCTCACTATTGCGGCCTCTCTTGTTGAGGAGTACAGGCTCCAGACGCGCAGGCTCAGTAGTTGTGGCTCACGGGCCTAGTTGCTCCGTGGCATGTGGGATCTTCCCAGACCAGGGCTCGAACCCGTGTCCCCAGCATTGGCAGGCAGATTCTCAACCACTGCGCCACCAGGGAAGCCCTCAAAAAGTTTTAATGTGAGTCTTAGCATAGCTGATTTCCTCAAGCCTTGTATGTTGGAGAATATTTTTATTACATTCTCTTGTTTGAATGACAACCTTAACGGGAATGGAATTCTAGGTTCAAAGCACTTTTTCCAGTGCTTTAAAACTAATACTCAGTTATCTTTTTGCATTCAGCATGGTGGTTAAAAAATGTGATTCTTTATCCTTTGTGTGATGTGCTCTTTTGGAGAGTTTTCAGAATTTTCTCTTTGAGTTTGGTGTTCTTAAATTTCATTCAAATGTGTGTAAGTGTTGGATTTTCCTTATCTCTCCTTTTGCAATGCTATGCACCCTTTCAATCTGAAGTTATTTGTCTTCTTTAATTTGGGGGAATTTGTCTCCATTAATTCTTAGAATATTTCCTTCTCTCCATTTCTATTTTATTTTATTTTATTTTTTCTATTCCATGACTCTTATTTTCTGGATGCTTCTACAAATTATATTTTTCATTTCTGAATCTTTCCCTGTATTCTTTCTGGAGATATATATATCCTCATCTGGTTTTCCAACTCACTAATTTATTCTTCAGCTGTATTCATTTAACCATGTAGCAGACTTATTGTGTTATTTATTCCCATTATATAATTTTCATACCTTGTATTTCTCCCTATTTTTGTTTTATATACCTTTGTTGTCATGAACAAGGAGAGAAACAGGGGAAGCCCAGGGAAAAGCCCCAAATAGGACACCCCCATTTGGTATCATCCAGCAAGCAACTCTTGAGACCAAGTCTTCCCCTTCAGATTGTGAGGGGGAAGTGGCTCCGGGAAGAGGAACTCACAGATTATCATTGACCAACCCTGGGTTGGGAGAGCAGGGAATGCAGAGGCTACTCAGCCTTCACTTGTGTTCAGAAACATTTTACTGGAACATGACTTCTGAGCTGCTCCAGTTTTGCTCCTAAACCAGTAGTCTGGGCTATTACTATTACTTTCTAAAGGGGAGGGGGCAACTATTGATAGTCCCAAGGCAATGGTAGGGAAGAAGAGCAGAACTCAAGCTGCTTTTTCTACTTTATCCTCCTAGAATGGCACCAGCTGCTGTCCCTGTCCCAGGCTGCAACACCCGTCTCCCACCTAACACTCATATATATAGCAGTCGTTTTCCAGAGTTCTCATAGTTTTTCCTTTGTTTCCTGGATTTTGGGTTTCCTATCTCAATTGAGTTGATTCTGAAGGAGACAGGTGTGAATTCTCCATTGTGGCATGTGTGGTATGTGTGAATTCTCCATTGTGGCAGGAATTGGAACCTCAACAGAGCACTCTGCAACCATGCTCTATTAATCAGGCCAGAGAAAGGATATATGTATCCTTAAGATTTATATGTATATATAGAATAAGGAATTGTAAGGTACAGGGTATGTAAGGATATATGTTATATTAATATTTTATATATATAATAAGGAATTATAAGATTTATATAAGTTAAAATAAAGTATAAATATGTCTTATTTATATAGGATACATTTACATATCTAATATAGTATAAGATTTATCTAAATCTTATATAAAATATACATATATATGTATATATTTATATTTATTATAAGGAATTTTTATAAGATTTATTATAAAGCATTGGCTCATGTGATTATGGAGACTGGGAAGTCCAAAATCTTCAGGGTGTGTTGGTAAGCTGGAGATCCAGGGGACCCAGGAGAGCCAGTGTTCCAGTTTCAGTCCAAAGGCAGTCTGCTGGAGAATTCTCTCTTGATCGGGGGAGGTTGGTCTTTGTTCAGTTCGGGCCTTCGACTGATTGGGTGTGGCTCACCCATATTATGGAGGGAAATCCGCTTACTCAAAATCCACCAATTTAAATGTTAATCCCATCCAAAAACACTCTCACATCCGGAATACTTTTTTGGCCAAATATCTGGGCACCCCATGGCCCAGCCAAGTAGATACATAAAATCAAGCCATGCTCCCAACAAGAGAAGCCACCGCAATGAGAAGCTCGCATACTATTATTTAAAGTATAGTCCAAGGAGCAGTGTTGGCCTCCCCCAGGAACTTGTTAGAAATGCAGAGTCTTGGGGCCCACCACAGAACCTACATTTTAAAAAAAAATGCCTGCATTTTAGCAAGACATAAATCTTCTCAATTTATTGAGCCTGAGCTTCACATCTGTAAGATAAGGATTACATCAGAGATTTTCCTGGACATGCAAGGGCCTTTAAAAAAATATGAACACTATCTGGGCTCACCCCAGACCCGTTGAAACTGAATCTTTGGAGCATGCCACAAGCATCTGTATAGTATTTTAAAAAACTGTGTTGGTGATTTTGCTACCCATTGAAGGTTGGGAACGTCTAGAGCAGTGTTTTGTAAAGTGAAATATGCACACAAATCGCCTGGTGACCTTATGAAAATGCAGATTGTGGTTCATGGGATCATGAGGCTGGAGATTGCATTTCCGGCACGCTCCTGTCACACTGCTGCTGCTGCTCTAGGACCACTCTGTGAGTCTGGAGATGCTAGACTGGATGGTGAGTGAGGTCCTGTGCAGTTCTGAACTGCTCTGATCCCTGCGGGTTGGGAGGGCTTCACAGTTTCACCAAAGTGAGCTCCACCCAGGATGCGTCTTAGTATCTAACCAGCAAATAAGGCCTTGCCCTTTGTGGTTTCCAGCATCTTCTGAATTCCCCATGTCAAAAAATCAGATGTCTTCCTGTTGCTATTACCCACATGGAAGTGACTGTACTGTTCCTATGGAAAGGTTGGCTCTCTACCCCATGACCAGGGTATAAGGCTCTAGAAGACAGCAATTATGCCCTCCACGGGGCTGGGGAGATTGAGAATGGTTATTTGGTATCAGACTAACTTCATGCGGAGACTGAGAAATTCAAGTCAATGGGAGACCAAACTCAAGATGTGTTCTGGACTTCCCTGGTGGTTCAGTGGGTAAGACTCAGTGCTCCCAATGCAGGGGGCCCAGGTTTGATCCCTGGTCAGGGAACTAGATCCCACATGCTGCAACTAAGGAGTCTGCATGCCACAACTAAGAGTTTGCATGCCACAACGAAGATCCCATGTGCTGCAAATAAAGACCTGGTGCAGCCTAAATAAATAAATACATAAAATACATATTAAAAAAAAAAAAAAAAAGATGTGTTCTACCTGCAGCCTCAGGCTTGGTCCCTGCTGCAGCTCCATTGAATCCTCCCATTTCCTTAGCTGGAATAGCTTTTTCTCACTGGCCCTTTTCTCAGCCTTTAATTTAAAGCTCTGTTGTAAAACTTAACTAGAGCACTCTGACCTGAGTTCTAGGTATTTTGTGTTTGCTCCTTCTCTAAGTTGAGATGTCCTTCAGGGGAAGCCACCACAGCCCTTTGCTTTCCTTCTGGCCCCTTCCACCACCCATCCCCAGTGGCAGCTGAGGTGGACCTCAGAAAGCCCAAATGAGCTCATATCACTCCCGTGCTTGGTGCCCTCCAATGGCTTTGCTTGATGCTTTGAGTAGAATCCATACTCATCGCCATGGGGCCCTGATAACCTCCCAATGTCATTCATTACCACTTTCCCCCTTGCTCGCCACACTCTGGCCATGTTGGCCTCTCCCAGCACTCCAGGCTCACTCCTGCCTTGGCTGTTTCTTCTGCTCAACACACTTTTCCCCAGATCTTCATGTGGCTGGCTGCCCCTTGTCATTCATTCCACAGCCCCTGTGTCACCTCTTTTGAAAAGCTTTCTCAGGCCACCCTTCTAAGCGGCCTTCCCCATCCCAGTATCTTTCTGTGCCCCATTACCCTGTTTTGGTGTCTTCATAGCATGTATGACCATTAGAATGATCTTATTTATGGATTTGTTTTCTTATCAACTGTCTGCCCCATCCCCACTAGATTGTAAACTTCACAAGGGACCCTATGGTTTAATCACCTTGTTCTCTCTAGTGCCTGAAACTTTGACATTCAGGAACAGGAGGTATTCAATTATTAACAGAATGAATCGTGACTCTTTCACTGCACTTAGCTCAGTTTGTTCATTTAACAAAGCTTTTTAAAATTATTATTTCAACCAAAATGTGTTTATGATTTTGGGTGTTTTCCAGAAAAACTAGTTCATGGAGAAATGTTGCAAAAATAAGGCACATTTGACAGGAATAGTATGGGACTCAGTTGGATCCCATTTTGCATTTGTAGGGGCGCATGTGGGGTCCTGAGTTATGGCATGTTTGCCTGTCTGATTTAAGGAGCTCACGCAAAGTTCAGAATAAGCTTTTGCTTGTACCCCGCACTCTAAATTCCTCTTTCGTGCCCAGTGGCAAGCTGGCAAGAAGCAGCTGATGAGGATGTGGGGCAGACAGGGTCAGTCCTGGAGCTCTGCTTTGCTCTGACACCCCAACACCTCTGGCAAGATAGCAGCTCTCAGCACCTGGCCCGGGGTCTCAGGGAAACCCTGGCACAGTAACCCAAAATGCCAGGCTGCTGCACAGGCAGGAAAGGCACCTTCAGTGAAGGAGGCTGGTGCTGACAGGGACATCAAAGTGAGCCAGGGGCCAGCTGGAGATTGTGCCGGGAGTGGCTGGGAACAGGTTTGTGTCTCCACCAAGGTTTCAAGCCGCCCTCTGACATTGCTTGTCAGGGGTTTTACCATTCTCCCAGGTCTGCGTGATTCAACCCAGCCCGCCTGGTAAGGTGGAAGGGCAATGAGGTGTTTCCCTGGTGCTGTAGCTTCACCAGGCTCCTGGGGTGGTCCCTGGGCTTCTTTAGGTGGTCTTGGGTAGGTGGAAATTGGCATCCAAATCACAAGTCAGACTGAATCTACTTTCTTTTTTTTTTATTTTTATTTTATATTGGAGTATACTTGATTTACAATGTTGTGTTAGTTTCAGGTGTACAGCAAAGCGATTTATTTATACATATACATATATCTATTTTTTTTCAGATTCTTTTCCCATATACGTTATTATGGAGTATTGAGTAGAGTTCCCTGTGCTATACAGTAGGTCCTTGTTGATTATCTATTTTATATTTAGTAGTGTGTATATGTTAATCCCAACCTCCTAATTTATCCCTCCCCCACACCTTTCCCCTTTGGAAACCATAAATTTGTTTTTGAAGTCCCTGAGTCTGTTTCTGTTTTGTAAATAAGTTCATTTGTATCTTTTTTTAGATTCCACATATAAGTGATATCATATGATATTTGTCTTTCTCTGTCTGACTTACTCCATTTAGTATGATAATCTCTAGTTGCATCCATGTTGCTGCAGATAGCATTATTTCATTCTTTTTTATGGCTGAGTAGTATTCCATTGTATATCTGTATCACATCTTTATCCATTCGTCTGTCAATGGACATTTAGTTTGCTTCCTGTCTTGGCTATTTTAAATAGTGCTGCAATGAACATTGGGGTACATGTATCTTTTTTTAAATAAATGTATTTATATACTTATTATTTATTTTTGGCTGCATTGGGTCTTTGTTGCTGCACATGGGCTTTCTCTAGTTGTGGTGAGTGGGGGCTGTTCTTCATTGCAGTACGCGAGCTTCTCATTGCGGTGGCTTCTCTTGTTGCGGAGCACGGGCTCTAGGTGCGCAGGCTTCAGTAGTTGTGGCACACGGGCTCAGTTGTTGTGGCTCACAGGCTCTAGAGCGCAGGCTCAGTAGTTGTGGTGTGCGGGCTTAGTTGCTCTGCAGCATGTGGGATCTTCCTGGACCAGGGCTCGAACCCGTGTCCCCTGCATTGGCAGGTGGATTCTTAACCACTGTGCCACCAGGGAAGCCTGCATGTATCTTTTCAAAGTATGGTTTTTCTCTGGATACATACTCAGGAGTGGGATTGCTGGATCATATGGTAGGTCTATTTTTAGTTTTTTAAGGAACTTTGAAACTACTTTCAAGGTGTTTTTCCCACTGGAGATGTAAATTTCCATTAAAAAGTGCAATGTGAGCATGAAAACAGAGCCACAATGAAGGTTATTTGTCCAGAAAAAAATCCCTAAGCTATATTTTGTGTGTTGGGGAATAAAGGGGCATCAAAGGGTGAACAAAGGCAATTCAGGACTTCAGCACGTAGGTGGTTTTTGTGGTTTTGGCTTCACCAAAAGGTCCCAGAGATGGAGTGGATTGGGTGATAACTATGAGGGGTCTGGTGTGGATGACTCTTTTGGTTCAGCTGAATTTAATTCAAGTAAAAACGACGTGCCTGCTCCGTGCCAGGTACTGTGGGCAAGAGGCCTATCAGTTCCCACCCTCTTGAACCTTATTATGCCGCTGGAGACGCAAACAAACGTTACTCCCATAGCAGTGTGATGGCAGACAGAGGCAGCTGCCTCTTCCTCAGCGAGGCCCAGGGATTTAGAATCCCAAGCCTCAGTTCAAGTTCCTAACTCACCAACCTTTAGTTCTTTGACTTTGGGACAATTATTTAATATTTTTAAGCTATAATATGAGGAAATTACATCTGCCCTGTCCATGTCATGGGTTGTTATGAGGATCTGATGAGATCATTTATTTGAAAGCCCTTTTGAACTCATAAGGAGAAATTTGAGTTGTTATTGAGACTACCAAGCACTCAGTTTTGGAGTTTTCAATGATAATCTCTTGCTGTTCACTGCCACATTGTGACACTCTCTGTTAGCAATGGGATGTGAAAATCTGAAGAAAGGTATAGAGATGCCCTGTCCAGTATGGGAGCCACTAGCCACAGGTGGCTGTTGAACACCTGAAATAGAGCTAGTCTGAACTGAGATGCACACTAGGATGTGAATTTTGTAAAAAAAATGAAAAACAAAGAAAGAAAGAAAAGTTGTAAAATATTTCACTAATGATTTTTTAAAATATTGGTGACATGTTCCAATGATAATATTTTGGATATACTGGGTTAAATAAAATATATTAGAATTTATTTAAAACATGGCCATTAGAAAATTTTAAATTACGTGTTATGGTTCACATTATACTTTCATTGAAAGTACAGCTATAGAGATTCTCTTTGGAAATTTTATTTTGTACACAGTACACATAAACATTCATATAATTTCAGAGGTATTGCAGACCCCTTGAAGTCCCAGCTATGGAACTCTAAAATGACTATTTTAAAGGTTGTTTTCCATTTACACTCAAAATACGCACAAAAAGTGTTCCTGTGAAATTAGATCACTTTAGTGAGAAGCATTACTGTGTTCCTCTAGGCAGGAAGTGGCTTCATCATCATGATCATCGCAGAGGCTGCACGGAAGGCCCCCTGTAGAGTGTGTGCAGTGCCCTCAGGTCTAGATGGACAGAACTCTGCAGAGAGGTGGCTGAAGCATCACTACAGTCGTGTGGTTAGAGTGAAGACACGCCAAAGCTTCAGTAAGGAAGAGATTTTCCAAGTACCAAGTGAACAACCTCAGTTTCCTCCCACCCTCGAATCTTTTTCCCTCTCATGGAAAAAAGACAAAACAAAAAGAAAGACCCATCCTTTAGTTCTCTTTTATATTCCCTAGCTCACGGAATTCACCCCCAAATCTTTTGAGGTATTATCCATGCTGATTTTATCAGTTGAGGAAAGGAGACTCAGAACAGCTCAGAAACTTGCCAGCAGTCATGTGGGTAGGAGAACTGGAATGCAAACGCTTTCCAGGGTCAGTCTGTTTCTGCCACTAGCTGCTGCCAGAGGAAGAGGGAGGAAAGTAGAAAGGGGGGAGTCAGAGGCAGACATTGGCCACACCCACCCCCTGACCTTTATTCTGAGAGGGAAACCATGACGTTTGATGGTAAGAGAGGATCAACCACGGACCAGGTCTAGGGGATTCCCTGTAGTTCTTGGGGAGCCATCTTTTCTTTTTTTGGCTTTATGTTAATTTTGTTCCATTTGTTCTTGTTTTTTTATTTTTTATTTTTTTAATTGAAGTACAGTTGATTTACAATGTTGTGCTAATGTCTGCCGTACAGGAAAGAGATTCAGTTATACATATATATACATTCTTTTTTTTAGATTCTTTTCCATTATGGTTTATCATAGGATGCTGAATATGGTTCTCTGTGCCGTACAGGGGAGCCATCTTTTCATGGCTTCCTTTCAGAGGAAAACTCCTGTTAGATGCGTAACAGCAAAAACAAAGCCGCAAACAAAAGACCAGTCTATAGCATTTACACAGCTTGGGTTAGTTGTGGTTCCCTGTCTAGAGAAGCCAGGGGAACAACCCATGTCCATCCACCAAAGATGGGCTTGGAATGCTGTCAACCCTTAAACACAACACTACTGAGGGCTTCTGAGTTGACTGTGATCTAATGAAACGCTGGTGTCAGTCAACTCCTGGAAGAGTTTGCTGGCTGGCCTGGTCCCCAAGCAGAAGCAGCAGATCCCTGCCCAAGTTCTAGGAGTGGGATGACCAGTGGCAATATAAAGGGCAAAAAGACAAGAGAGTCTTTCTTTCTGAGAATGTTTCCACTGCAGTTAGGTTAGAAAATGATCCAGGGAAGATATAAACTAGCCCTTTCATTTAGCAAAATAAAATGCCTATCCATTTGGTAATCTGCGCAGTAGACGTCCCGGCCAGAATCTTGTTTTTAAAGGTTTTATTTAATTTGCACGCCCCCCTCCTCCCACTGCCCAGCATCAGGCTGGACAAGAAGAAAGGGGGCAGTGGCCTGGCAGACGCTGCCACGTGGTATGTCCTTGTAGAATAGCTTCCTTCCTTGTAGAATAGTGGCATTTGTATTAAATAACCACCGGGAAAAGGTGAAGTGTCGATGATAGGAGGTGTCTGCGTTTCCTGGGGTTTTGTTCCAGGTTTAATGAATATGGATAATGCATGGAACGTCTCAATTTTCAGAGCTGTGTTTTTTCATTAAACACTGTCACTCTTCACGGGGAAGGAACTAGACATTCCTGACACATGATTTGGCCGGTCTCAATCACAAATGCTCCAAAATTGGCTTTCAGAAACCCATTCCAGATTTGGCCCAGACTGTCAAATCTTGTCCAAGCACCAGTTGGGAGAGGACTGGCCAGAGAGGCCTGATCAGAAGGCCATGCTCTAAAAAATACTTGCTGAGTCTCCCCAGGGAGTTCGGTTGAGGAGGGCAAGCGATTTGCTCTTCAAATGACCTTTCCTTCCTTGGAAAAGAACACATGGAATGAAAGTGCACAAGATGTTTCTGGTGTCCCCACAAGAGTTTCACACAAGTGAAGGCACCAAGGACCCTCCATGCATGGACCAAGTGAAGAACGTTTTGTCCCATCTCTAGGATACCTGTCCTCATCAGCTAATTTAACTACAGTACAGCTGGTGGCACCTGTCCAGTGAAAATTGAAATTGCCTTTAAGGTAAAAATGCATTGCGTTCAAGGTTGGGGCTGTGTCTTCTTCTGAGTTGTGCCTCATCCAGCATTTCTCAAAACATGATCTTGAGACATTCCTGCATCAGAGCCAGGGGATCTGTTTCAATAGCAGATTTGGGGGCTCCTAATCACCAAATATGTGAGAGCGGGAGCCCAAAATTTGCATTGTACCAACCCCCAGGCAATCCTGATATACCCCAAAGTTTGTGAGCCACTGGATGTGAAAAGAATGAGATTGGTTTCTTTTTGAACTTGTTTAATGGTATGTCTGTTGGGAGGAAAGTTTGAACCACAAAAGACAGGGATCACTCTAAGCCCGTGTTTTTGCTGACTGATACGTGTATCTTGTCCCTTCCCAGTTTTGAGTCATCATCTGCCCAAGAACAGTATTTCTAAGAGGTTGTTTCTGTGTGTCTTCTGGAAAGAATTTGTCCTTCAGTATATGCGATTGCAACATGTTGATAAAAGCAAGAGAAAAACAATAAAACTGTTCTGTTGAGCTTCTCATTTTTCTGAAGCAAACAGTTTTTAAGCGATAAAAAAGCAATTCAGTGAAACTTACTCTTCACGAGTTTACACGACAGAATGGATATGTACTTGTGTATTCATATACTGATCCTTGCACACATGATCACCCAAGAGTCTGAGTTGCCTGGTCCTTAAAAAACATGCTTTTTCAAATTTACACCATACCCAAATCTAGAATGATGTTTGTTGTTTAAAGGACACTGATGTCAGATCAACGTAGCAAGAAGTCAAAAAGTGCATTGACCATTTCTGGATAAATTTCGGTGGATCTGCATTGCTTATGTTAGGACAAATTTAGTTTTAATTTTAAACTATCTGGTTACCTTAGGCAAAGTCTATTACATTAGACAGCAATGAAAACGAATGGCAACCCCTCCCCCCCAAAGTAACAAGTGGATCTTCAACCAAATAGTCCTTAGTTACTGCAAAACCACTCTAGTTCTCTAAAATACCCCAGGCCATGGCACCTAGGGACCGGCCACATGAAGTCAATAAGACAAAATGAAGACGCCAACATTAAACCAAAGGTACGACATTTCTTCTTATGAACGGAGGACTCTTTTCGCCATCAAGGAAGCTCTTTGTAGTTTGTCCAGTTAACCTAGAAATACCAGGGTGGTGCCCTGAGACTTCCTAGTGAGAAAGAAGAATGTTGCCTCCTTCACTGTGTGACCATGGAGAGTCTTGCAAGTGTGTGTAGCCAACAAATTTGTTAGTTTCAGATAAGATACACTGAATGATTTTGCTGGGGTTGTTGATCCAGGAGGTCCTGTAAAGTCCAGCCATGCTTCTCTAGACCGTTCTCTCAGGTCCTCTTATTACTTGAGCATAGCGATGGGGCTCCACCTTGTTCAGCTCCCGTGTTGCAATATACTCTAACAGTTATGATATAAAGTGAGGAGGACAGATGAAAAGTGATTTCAAAATGTATGTGTTTCCTTTTCTCCATCTGGATGAAAATGAAAAAAATCAGGTCTTAAGGCATTGCAGAGTTTAATCAGGAAATGAGAATCCACTCAGCATTTTAAATAGAGGATATTTAATACAGGGAATTGGTTAAGCAGGTGATGAAAGTTCTGAGAAGCCAAACAAAGGGCCAGTGAAGGAATCCAAAACAGGAGGCCACCAGTCCCCTAGGCTGGGGAATCAGAGGAAGGAGGGGTGTTAGCAGAGCTAGGAGCTGGGCCATCCAGCACCCATGGTGGGCATGTCTGGTGGGAGCTGGAGCCATGCCAGAGATTGCAGCAGCTGCTGAGACATCCCATGAGGCAGAGAGAGAAGGAGAGCGACTCCCTGGCTTCTCCCTTCTTTCTATTCCTCAATCTTTTTCCATTGCTGTCCTTCAGCCAGACTCACCAGGAAGCCTGGAAAACACAGTCAGCAGGGGTTAGTTTCCATGTGATCAGCTCATGGGAAGGAGGAGGGATGGATTTAACCAGCACATCACCCCATTGGGAATACGGCAGGACTCACTCCTTGCTGTCAAACATGGAATTCATTGAATTATGGAACTCTGGCCCATCATCTTGACCACCCCCTGTAGGGCAACTTTTCTTCTGAACCATTTATTTCCTTGAGTGTGATATGCCATAATCATCAATACAGATAAGGCAAATGCAGACCTTTATCCCTGCACTGGATAACCGCTATACTTGGTATCTACCTGCTGTGGCTGGCTGGGCCAGTGTGGTGGTTCTGATAAAGGTCAGAAATGGAACTAGAAGTCCTTCGAGGGCCACTAAGAAGAGGACCACAACTTTCAGAGATCCTTCTCAGGAATGGGCTGTGAATCTGGGACGGAGGCTCTTTATTAAGCCAAACTGGTTCTTTCCAAGGAAAAGTATATGCCTTTGGATAGTTGTACTGACTTATACTCTTTAACTAAAATACAGCAATTATTAGAACAATCCACCTATAAAATGCATCCTTCATGGGAAAAAATTCATGTTGAGAACTGTAAATGCTTTCCATTTTCTGTACTGATCCCCTCCTCCCCATGTCACCCCAAAACTGGGTTCACCTCTTAGTGGGTGTTGAGCCAAAAGACATAACCAAGCCAAAGATCAGGAGAGGGAAGGATTTATTACTTGCAGCAAGTAAGGAGAACACTGGGGATCTTTCCCAAATCAGTGTCTCCCTAAACAGCAAAACTGGGGAAGTTTTAACCTAAGGGCAGATGCATGAACAGGCTTGGGCTGGTGACAGAGTCCAAGCTTTAGTTGATGGAAGTCACGAGGGTCAGAAAAGGTCAAATCATCCTCCCTTAGTTTCCAGTTGATCTGGTGGTTGAGCTTCAGGCTAATCTTCACCATTGAAACAGAACTGGGAGTCTTTACAACTGATACTTTATCTTTGCTATTGTTACTTCTCTTGTCTGAAACCAGTCGTTTGTTTCTGTATTCTTTTGTTCCTTTAAGATCAGTAATTACTCAGACCTGTTCAAGGACAAGTCAGGCTCAGATCACAAAATGTCTTTTAAGCCAAAAACGGCTTCTCTTCTGTCAAGAAAGCCATGCTTGGTTCTCTTTCTCCGGGGACACCCTACCCTACCTGCTTACACTTCCTTTCTGGTACTACATCCTGTATCAGACTCATCTTGTATATTTCCTGCTCCAGTCCTAGAATCAACCATTTCTCTAAGGAGACCTGGATCCTTATATTGGAGAACAGTCTTAGAAACCAAGATCTAGCTGCTAGATGTGCTCAGTTTGGCCCACTTTTAATCTATCCATCCATTTCCTAAACATACACCTTTCCCAGTGTCAACTTTGGGCAAGACTCTGGAGCAGACGAGACAAATGAAGTGCAGGTAATTCTATTACTCCATGGTCCGAGAGAAGCACTGCCCACGGGCTATGAATAGAGCTCCATGCTAATTGGAAGGTGAAAGGAGATTTCCAGTTGGAGATCCATATCACAGAAGTCTTTGTTCTTGATTCTAGACTTTACCTCCTATCTTCCAGGGCCATATCTTAGTAGCTTGGCTCATAACTACCCTTCCACATGAGAGTCTATAATATCAGCCTGACCTGAGTTTAAATTCTGGTTCTGCCACTTATTAGCTATGTGACCTGGAGCCAGTGTCTTAACTGCACTGTACCTCGGTTTCTTCATCTGCCAATTGGGGATGGTGATGCCAAAAGGACCCACATTTAGAGGGCTTTGGGAAGATCAAGCCTAAGGCACGTGGAATGCCTGGCACAGTGTCTGGTGCAGCCAGGCACAACAAATGCTGGCAAGCAGAATGGCAGTGAAAGCTGGTGTCCTTCTTGGAGCAACGTGTCTTGAGTGTCATCTGATTCTTAGGACAGGGATGCAGAAGAGGCTGTAATTAACAGTTTGTAAAGGCAGAGCCAAAAGAAGTGGCTGTGGAACGGGCTGACTCCTGGGGTCACAGTCAGGTCTGTCCTGTAGATGACATTGTTTTTGAGAAGTAAACCGTAAACGATAGAGGTCTTGGGGTCACCTGGCATTTGGTGGCTCAGCACAAAATTTAGCACCAGGAGGTGAGGCATCTGCTGCCACCCGCCCGCCCCCCGCCCCCTCCCCCCCCACCTGTGATTCATGCTTATCAAAATGCATTAGCATAGCCTCCAATGTCAACATATGCTTGACATTCCAGAAGGGAGCTTCATGCTAGGGTTCTCCACCCCCAGAGCTGCTCCCCCCAGACGGTGATGATGAGCCTAACAAATGTTTCCTGTTCTGGAAGGAAAACAGTATTTTTTTTTTTTTTTAATCCTCTTGGGCTTTGCTTTTTTTTTTTTTTATAAATTTATTTATTTATTTTTGGCTGTGTTGGGTCTTCGTTTCTGTGCGAGGGTGTTCTCCAGTTGCGGCGAGCGGGTGCCACTCTTCATCGCGGTGCGCGGGCCTCTCTCACCATCGCGGCCTCTCTTGTTGCGGAGCACAGGCTCCAGACGCGCAGGCTCAGTAGTTGTGGCTCACGGGCCCAGTTAATCCGCGGCATGTGGGATCTTCCCAGACCAGGGCTCGAACCCGTGTCCCCTGCATTGGCAGGCAGATTCTTAACCACTGCGCCACCAGGGAAGCCCCGGAAAACAGTATTTAAACTAAGCTGTTTCAGAGAGTCTTAAGACCTTTTAGGAGCAGGTGAAGCATAGATGTCATGAACTTTCCCTGGAGTTAGGTGTGTCCCCAAAGTCTTAAAATTGAGCTTAATATAGAGGTTGTGGTTGTCCCCTTTGGTGTTTTTCTTTAACCTGAGAAGCATCTAGAACAGTGATGCTCAAGGTGTGGCTCCTAGACCAGCAGTATAAGCAGCCTCTAGGAACTTGTTAGAAATATAAATTCTTGGGTCCCATCCCAGACCTACTGAATCAGAAATTCTGGAGGTGAGACCTGCCTCTCTCCCCTGCCTATTACATTATATGTTTTAACAAGCCCTCCAAGTGATTCAGATGCCAGATATAGTTTAGGAACCATCGATCAAAAGGATGCAGGACTTTCCCAAACTTTCAACCTTAAAACTAAAGGCGTTTTGAACTCTAAACACCTTAAGAGACTGACTCTCTCTAATGTATGACACTAAGTAGGTACACATTAAATATTTATTGAATGGATGAATTAGAAAATACTGAAATGGTTAAAATTTAAGACACTAACAGCAGCAAGGGCTGGTGAGGATATGGAACAAAGGAACTCTCATTCATTGTTGATGGGAACGCAAAATGGTACAGCCACTTTGGAAGTCAGTTTGATGGTTTCTTACAAAACTAAACATACTCTTACCATACAATCCAGCAATCCCACTTTTTGATACTTACCCAAAGGAGTTGAAAACTTATGTCCACACAAAAACCTGCACAGGTATGTTTATAGCAGCTTTATTCATAATTGCCAAAAAGTGGAATCAACCATGAAGTCCATCAGTAGGTGAATGGATAAATAATGTGGTACATCCAGACAATAGAATATTATTCAGCAATTAGAAGAAATGAGCTATCAAACCATGAAAAGACATAGAGGAAACTTAAATGCATATCGCTAAGTGAAAGAAGCCAATCTGAAAAGGCTACATACTATATGGTTCCAATGGTGTGACGTTCTGGAAAACGCAAAACTATGGAGACAGTAAAAAAGGTCCGTGGTGTTCAGGGGCTGGGGGAAGGGAGGAATAAAAGGGTGGAGAACAGAAGATTTTTAGGGCAGTGAAATTTCTCTGTATGATACTACAATGGGCAATATATATCATTATACATTGTTCAAACCCATAGGATGTACACACAAAGAATGAGCCCTAACGTAAACTATGAAATTCAGTTAGTAATGACGTATCAATATTGGCTCATCAATTGAAATAAATGGACCACACGAATGCAAGATGTTATCTTTAAGCCTTAAGCACATTGGGGTCAACCCATCAGATACATATGTAACTGATTTAAGAGCATCCTGTTTCCTTGGAAGCATAAATTCTTCTCAGTCTCTTATCCAAAGAGGAGGGGTCTTCTTTCCAAGAAAGAAAAGGAAGAGGGGTCTTTCTAGCTCCTAAAGGTAGTGGTGCAGTGAGCCCTGGATGAATTATGCCTGTCCCCTTTTTGAAACCCCAGATCCTTAGGAAATGCTTTGGGAAATTGGTGCATGAATTTTGATAGTCGGGCTGTTCTGGTGGATCAAGGTCTTGGATTCTGCTCCTCATGGGGAGAATCAGTCATTCTGAAGAAGTTCAGTATTTCCTTAAGATGATAAGTGGGAGCTTCTCTGTGACATGACCACATTTCACATGCATAGAAATGTTCCAGTAATACTATGTGGCTCTTTTAATCTTAAAGAATGATATTGCCTCAGCAATGCTGGCAAAGGGGTTTGCTAGAGAAACAATGGAAGCTGCAGCAGAACATCATTTTTCTTTAAGGTTGGACCCAGCAAAAATTCTATACTTTTAGCCAGAGAGGGCCCTGTGGCAGCTCCAGCCAATGAGATATAAGCAGATGTTGTGTGGATGGGGCTTCCAGGTGAACTCTTTAAAAGAGGACAGAAAAAAAGGTGGAGTGGTGGGGGTGGAATAAATTGACATGCACATTTTGTCCTCTGTCTTTTTCTTTCTTCTGCCTGGAATGCTGATGCAATGCTGGAGGTAGAGTTGCCACCTTGTAGCCATGAGGTGGCCATGAGTGCAAAGTCCACAAACTAAGGATAGGAATGCAGAAAGATAGAAGAAACATCATTTCTAGAGGGTGTTGTGCAGCTGCTGTACCAGTCCTGAACTACTTACCACTGAATTTTTTTTTAAAGGAATTCCTTTACTTTTTAAATTATTTTTATTATTTATTTATTTTTAGCTGTGTTGGGTCTTCGTTTCTGTGCAAGGGCTTTCTCTAGTTGTGGCAAGCGGGGGCCACTCTTCATCGCGGTGCGTGGGCCTCTCACTATCGCGGCCTCTCTTGTTGCGGAGCACAGGCTCCAGACGCGCAGGCTCAGTAATTGTGGCTCACGGGCCTAGTTGCTCCGCGGCATGTGGGATCTTCCCAGACCAGGGCTCGAACCCGTGTCCCCTGCGTTGGCAGGCAGATTCTCAACCACTGCGTCACCAGGGAAGCCCCCACTGAATTTTTTTACATGAGAAAAAAAACCCAACAACCCTAATTTGTTTAAGTTGATATTTTGGGAGTTTCTGTAACTTGCGGTCAAATCCGACGTCTAACTGCATGAGAGGTATTTTTAGTCTACGCTCATGGTTGAGAGTACAGACTTTGAGGTCTGACAGACCTAGTGATGTGTTCTGCTACATGACTTTGAACATCCTCAACTTCGGATACTTCATCTATAAAATGGACTCAATAGCAGTTCTGACCACTGTATCGTTTTAAGGATGACTTGAACGAACATATTTTAAGTGCTATTAGCACAGTGCCTTGCACATATTTTTTTTTAACATCTTTATTGGAGTATAATTGCTTTACAGTGGTGTGTTAGTTTCTGCTTTATAACAAAGTGAATCAGTTATACATATACATATGTTCCCATATCTCTTCCCTCTTGCATCTCCTTCCCTCCCACCCTCCCTATCCCACCCCCTTGGTGGTCACCAAGCACAGAGCTGATCTCCCTGTGCGGTTGCTTCCCACTAGCTCTCTATTTTACGTTTGGTAGTGTATATATGTCCATGCCACTCTCTCACCCTGTCACAGCTTACCCTTCCCCCTCCCCATGTCCTCAAGTCCATTCTCTAGTAGGTCTGTGTCTTTATTCCCATCTTGCCACTAGGTTCTTCATGACCTTTTTTTTTCTTTTTCTTAGATTCCATATATATGTGTTAGCATACTGTATTTGTTTTTCTCTTTCTGACTTACTTCACTCTGTATGACAGACTCTAGATCCATCCACCTCACTACAAATAACTCAATTTCGTTTCTTTTTATGGCCGAGTAATGCCCCATTGTATATATGTGCCACCATTCATCTGTTGATGGACACTTAGGTGGCTTCCATGTCCTGGCTATCGTAAATAGAGCTGCAATGAACATTGTGGTACATGACTCTTTTTGAATTATGGTTTTCTCAGGGTATATGCCCAGTAGTGGGATTGCTGGGTCGTATGGTAGTTCTATTTGTAGTTTTTTAAGGAACCTCCATACTGTTCTCCATAGTGGCTGTATCAATTTACATTCCCACCAACAGTGCAAGAGGGTTCCCTTTTCTCCACACCCTCTCCAGCATTTATTGTTTCTAGATTTTTTGATGATGGCCATTCTGACCAGTGTGAGATGATATCTCATTGTAGTTTTGATTTGCATTTCTCTAATGATTAATGATGTTGAGCATTCTTTCATGTGTTTGTTGGCAATCTGTATATCTTCTTTGGAGAAATGTCTATTTAGGTCTTCTGCCCATTTTTGGATTGGGTTGTTTGTTTTTTTGTTATTGAGCTGCATGAGCTGCTTGTAAATTTTGGAGATTAATTGCCTTGCACATATTAAGGACAGAATAGGTGGTACAAAACTGGAGTTGCCTCCCACTACAGATATAGGGTGTGTCATCATTTGCAAGAACTTGAAAAACAGAGCAGGATCTGGCAGCATTGTGTCTTGGACACTCTGAATATTATATAATGTCTGGATTTCATTGTCATGTGCTAAATCAAGGTCACCTGATGCCGAGTGGATCTTCCAAGGCTTAACCCCAGACTGTTATTCACTCCCTCACCCACTTCTAGGGCTTGATGCCTACAGATCCCTCTAGGGAAATGACCCTCCCCCCCCAACACACAGCCACTTATAGAGCGAGACAGTTATGCGGAGAGAAGAGGCCGTGATTCATGCCCCAAGGCCATTGCCTCAGACTCAGCTGATTGCACCGGAAGTAGACTTCCAACCTGAAGGGGCACACTCTGTAGGCTGGCCAGAGGCCTAGCAAGGGTCCTAGTGGGACAGTTCTTCCCACAAGGGACAATAGCTAGAGAAAAACACAGCTCTGCTGGCTGGTCACCCCCCATGAGGGACCTCAGTGCTGCCTGGCAAGCTAGTTCCATGTCCTGGCCATACACTCTCCTACCCTCTGAGATGGCCATTTTGAATGCTTTTATCTCCTCTCAGAACTTCTTCCCCTCCTCATTCTCATCTGATGATATTAGTGAAAAAAGAGAAGCAATCGGAAGAGAACTGTTTCTGAGTCCTTTGCACTACCTTCCCTCCTATTACCTGGGATGAACTGTGCCTGCCCCTCGCAGAGGTCAGCCCTCACCTGGGTTCTGGGCCTGTGTCCTCTCGCCACCCTAGAACATCACTCCAGAACAACACTCTTTTCTCTCTCCTGTGTCATAATGTCCAACTGTCCCTCTGTCCTGGATCATGCTCTATGCAAACGTGTGCTAAGATTCTCATCTTGAAACAATGACAAAATCCTCCTCGAGCCTGAACGCTCTCTACCTTCCACCTCACTCCTGTGCTCCCCTTTTACAGACCACTTCTGCCCTGTCCTCACGGTTTCCATTTCCTCACCTCTTGATTTCACTCGAGTCAGGTTTCTGTTCCTACCATTCCAGGGAAACTGCTCTTGTCACCCAATGGCTTCTTTCTTGTCAAATCTGATGGCCAATTCTCAGTCCTCAGCTTACTCAAGCTTTTAGCAGCATCTCACACAAATGATTATTCCTTTTTGGAAAAAGTGTCTTCACTTGGTCTCTTCAGTGTGGGAAATAGACAATAACAAATGCCTTTATGATATGATGTGAGCTCTGTTAGGGCAAGGACTTTACTTCATTTACAGCCGTATCCCCAGTACCTGGGATGGTGGCTGTCATGTATGAGACACAGAGTATCTGTTTGTTGACTGGATGAGTCTAGATCGGGGTAGCAAAGTACAGCTCACAGGCCAAATCCGGCCCACTGCCTGTTTTTGTAAATAAAGTTTTATTAGAACACAACCATGCTCATTTGTTTACAGATTGTCTAAGGCTGCTTTCACACACTTCACAAGTTGAATAGTTGTGACAGAGACCGTATGTCTGACAAAGCCAAAAATATTTACTATTTGACCCTTTACAGAAAAAGTCTGTGGACTCCTGATTTTAAAAATTATTTCAATTTCCACTATGTGCTGTGTGTGTAAGACCCTGACCACAGATGATCAAAGAGAGAAAGTTCATGTAAAGAAATCACAGTGCCCTTTCTCATCCAAAGGTATCATCAGGGTTTGTCTGTGGCTCGGGGCTGAGAAGGACTCTCCGTGGTGAATAATTCAGTGGTGATGGGAGAGTGGGGAAGATGGAAGTGAAAGAAAAAAGAATATTAACCTTATTTTTTAAATTAATTTTTATTGGAGTATAGTTGCTTTACAATGTTGTGTTAGTTTCTGCTGTACAGCAAAGTGAATCAGCTATACGTATACCTCCCTCTTTTTTGGATTTCCTTCCAATATTAACCTTATTAATCGGAAAACATTCCCTGAGCAATCATTTTATACCGTGTATTTTGCATATTTTATTTCACTTCATCCTCATATAATCCCGTGAGGCAGGCACTACCATCTCCATTTTATAGATGAGAAAGCTGAAGCACTTGCAGGCTAAATGTTTTGTGAAAAGTCACACAGAGCTGTGAAGTATCGGAAAGGGGATACCGATGCCAGTACCTGAGGTGGACCCTGGCCCAGATGACAGTGATGATAACAGCAAACACACATGGGGCCTCTGATGACGTACAGGTACTGTTCTCAGTCCACGCCATCAACCTCAGGACACTAAGGCATGAGAAGAGTGACCGACTTGCCCAAGGTCACCTGACCCCGGTCAAGGGCAGGGCCAGGACTTGACCTGGTAGTTTGGCTTTGTGTCTGTTCCCTTCCACTTTACTATAAAGTGTAATAGGTCCTTGACGAATAGTCATCGAGCTAATGGATTTGAACTGGAATTTTCTGAATCCCAACCCAGTGCCTTTGCCACTGTCTGGCAGCATCCACCCTTTTAAGGTTCAAAGGGCTGTGCAACATTTTGCTTAGAGTAGAGCTGGAGGCCATCTAACTTGTTTCTGCAGAAATTACTAGAACGTTTCAGAATTTACTCATCCTCTAACTACATTCTTATCTCTCTTGAGGCACTGCCCACTCCCTTGGGGAAACTATAATTTCAATAACTGGTGATAACATCTGTCTTCAGAAATCATCTGCAGAAATGTACATCAGCAGAGAACTAAGCCTCCGAGTTTTAAGGAGGTTTCTTACAAAAGTCATCGGGAGCAGCTTTCTTAGTCAGACCTGCCGAGAGGTTTGAATCGGGCAGGAAAATATATTCTCCAGTTGACGGTTGTGTACATCATGGCTCTCCAGTGGGAGGTGAACTTTTTCCCCCATGTGAAAGTTACTTAACCTAAAAAATGGGATTTGATGTATTTATCTTCCAAAATCAGATAAAACTGTTATGAATTTTATGCACGTTTGGCCATCCCTCAAGACTAGGACAGGGTTATTCAAGAAAGGAGGCATTCTGTGTTCATTAAGGCACATTTTCAATTTTTTGCTGGCGGGGAAAGAAAAGTGACATCTTTCCTTCTGTCTTAGTCATTTCGAATTCCCATAAAAAAGTACTGCAGTCTGGGTGGCTTAAACAATAGACATTTATTATCAGTTCTGGAGGCTGGGAAGTCCAAGAGTAAGGTGCTGGCCAATTTGGATCCTGGTGAGAGTTGTCTTCCTCTCTTGCACATGGTCGCCTTCTTGCTTTGTCCTCAAATGGTCTTTCCTCAGTGCCTGCATTTGGGGAAAGAGATCTCCCTCTCTTCTTCTTAGAAGGCCGCCAATCCTGTGAGATTAGGACCCCACCTTTATGACCTCACATAACCTTAATTAGCTCCTAAAAGCTCTGTCTCCAAATACAATCACTTGGGGGTTAGGACTTCAGCTTATGAGCTTTGAGAGGACAAAATTCGGTCTATAGCACTTTCTTCCCATCCACGAGAACCTCTCCATGTGACCTGACATGATGAAAGTTTGCTAGCTGATTTTGCAAATATGATTTAGTCTGGTTTTGAGTCCACGTTAAACATGCTTCTGTATGAGAATACCTCCAACAATTTGCTTTAGCTTCAAGTCCTGTACACATGAGGAAAAGTCATGTGTGCCAGTGGCAGTTAATCATTTTTCTGGCTATTCCATATGGAAATAATAATGGTGGTTTTCTTTTAACAATTGCTTAAAAGATACCAGGTGCCATCCTACACAGTTAGTATCTCTAAGCATTTTGTCTTATCTTTTCATCTTCTTGACAACCTATGATGGATGGGGCTGTATTATTTTTACTTCCATTTTATAGATGAGGACACTCAGGTTAGAGAAGCCCAGTAACTTGCTCAAGAGGACACAGTTAGGAAATGACTCAGTCCGGATTTGAACCGAGTACAAACTCCAAGGCATTCTCCTAACCATACTCTCTGTTTCCCAGAGCACTTATACTTCCAGAGACTTCAGTCCACAGTCACCAAGAATGATGGTTCAGCACAACCCTTTAGACCAATCTCTAACTGAGAAGGAAGCTGATTCATTTTGATTGAGTTCTTGCTTTCATTCAGATTTATCTTATTTGTTTTTGTTAGTCATAATTGAGGCAAAGGGACACCTTTCTGAAAAGCCACTCATGACTTAAAAACATTTGGCTTTTTATTAGATGTTTAGAAATTTCTGGAAAAAGCCACTTCTGAAAAGAAGCAGTAGAGGATCATAATGGTGCCGTTTCTCATTCTGTAATTTCTTTTCATAGCTGTCTTCTCTCATCTATGTGGAGTGCATCCTGAGACAGTTTTATGGCTTTTTTTTTTTAAATGAAAATTTCCCTCACTTTTCAGAAGCGCAAAGGAAAAACCATGACAGAAAATGTTTTTCTTTTCCCTCTCAGTTCTGGGTTGCAAGTAATGTGTTTTTGTCATTTATTAAAGGAGTCATTTTTTCAGAGGAGTCCAGCTGTTTGAACGCTCTGAGTCGGAAGCGTGGAGAGGAATGGAAGAGTCGCTTCTTCCTTCTTGAAAGCTAACGCAGGCAGAATTTGGGCTGCACAGACCTTAGAGATGAACTGTGATGGCGGTGAGAACGTATGAGCCAATAGGTTATCCTTGGTTACTGGAATTAGGGAGCTTTTCTCTTTTTTTCCCCCTAAATGTTTATACTCACGGGAGAATTTTTCAGCTCCCTAAGAAAACACATTTTTTTTCCAAGAAAGATAAGAGTGCTTATTCTTTGCAGTGTCTATTCAACTGTAAAGAAGTCTTGCAGGTGGAAATAAGCCCTTCGATTACAAAGCAGCCCACTTCAAAGCATCCACGCTTGCTTTGTTGTCTGTGCCCACTCATCCTATAAACTGGTCATCAAAGAGTTAACTCTCCCCTGCTGCCCACCAGCCTGGAGGATGGGAGGATGGAAGGAAACCACCAGTACAAAATCCTGTGGCAACAGCGACAACCATTTGGCCTGTTTAGAGGTGCTTAAGCAAAAAGAAGCACAAGAAAACAAAGGGGGAAGCGTATGTGAACTTCTAACCCTCTTCCCCGCATGCCAGTGGGGTAGTGGGTGGCATGAGCAAGCGTTCAAGTTCCCTGAAGTGGGCGTTTTTATGGGGCCAAGTGACAAAGAACCAAAGAGGGTAAGGACTTGTGAGCAGCAAGTGGAAAACTACCAAGACCTGGTCAACCCTGCCTGCAACTTAAGTCACTTCACTGAAGTGAGGGTAGCTCGGGTTCACTTCCCCACTCTGCGGTCCTTCGAGGCCCGACTGCTGTAAGGGGCAGAGATTTTGCTAAACACTGAGTTTTCTTGCCCAGCCCCCTTCTCAGTTCCTCTTGTCCAAATGGAGTAACACTTTGTCAGCTGGTGGGCAGACAGGGGAGGGAGGGTATTAATTATTGCTAAATGACGTCTGTTTGCACTTCTGCCTGTAGCTTTTTATGAACCCCACATGTTTTAATTAACACATCGCAAAGGCAACATCGGCTCAAAAGTGCCAGCGATGAGAGTACTTCAATTGATCCCCACTCTGTGGTTGTCTGAATGGATCCACTAAAAGTGTACTCAGAGGAAGGCAGTAAACATTTGGGAAAATAGTGTGAAAACTCAGGCAGGCCACGCAGTGGCTACATCAAGGAATCCCAGAAGGCTTACCTTTGGGTTTGCACATTGGCTTTAGAATTTGGAGATGGGAATATGGGAACCCGGGGGAAAGTGGAGGTCTTTTCATGATAAAAATTGAATAGACCTTGGCTGAGGATGGCGAATGCACTTGAGTTGGTGGTTTGTGTTTTTACAGAACATGATTCAGGAAGGCAGTGGGATTTTTCTGGAAAGCACGTTGGCTCTGGAGACATGAGAGGTGGGATTGAGCTGGAATTTCCTCTTACTGTGACACTCTGGGCAAGAAACGTAACCTTTCTGAGAGTCTGCTAAAAGGGGATAATGCTACCTGTCTGTCTCACATGAGGCAGAGGGTGCGAGAGTGCCTTGTAAAACACAGCATTACCATAAACGTTATATAAATTATCTGTAGGACTTGTAAATAATGTAAGCTGTTGCTTCATTTGTTAGTTCAACAAACATAACGAACATCTACAAGGAGTTGGTGATACACAATAAATAACAGACTCATTCCCTGTCTCCCAAAGTTTACAGTTGACACAAGTAAACAGAAAAATACTCTATAGCATGTAAAGTGCTATGATGGGGAGATAGAGACCGCCTGGAAGTTCATAAATATGGCACTTAACCTGGACTTGGAAAATTTCCAGAAGGCTTCTAGGAGGAAGTAATGTCCAAGCTGAGCTTAAATGTTATCTTTTTGGTGGGGTCTCTCATGCCCACCTTATTTAAAAACTTAGCCCAGCCTCTTGTACACCCTATCCCGCTTCCAGCTTTACTTCCCTTTATAGCACTTATTGCCATCTAACACACTCTACGTGTCTACTTGTTTATGCTTTGTGTCTATCTCCCTCATCCAATATATAAGCTCATAAATTTAGATATTTTTCTTTTGTTCCCTACTGTATCCTCAGTGCCTAGAATAGTTCATAGCACATAGTAGGCACTCAGAAGATACTTGTTGAATGAATGAATGGGAAATGTATGTGTTACATGAACAGGAAAGAATATTCCAGGTGAGGAATAAGCATAGCAAGGACCAAGAGGCAGAGTGCAGGTGGTTTTGTGTCTTGGTCTGTATGAACTACTGTAACAGGATATCATAAACTGGGGGGCTTATAAACAACATTCATCTCTCACGGTTCTGGTGGCTGGGAGTCCAAGGCCAAGTTGTTAGCACATTTGGTGTGTGGTGAAGGCCCTCTTACTGGTTCACAGCTGGCCATCTTCTCGCTGGGTCCTCACACGGTAGAAGGGGCAGTGAGCTCTCTGGGGTCTCTATTATAAGGGCACTAATCCCGTTCACGAGGGCTCCACCCTCATGACCTAATCACCTTACAAAGACTCCACCTCCTAATACCATCACACTGGGTATTAAGAGTTCAACATATGAATGTGGGGGCAGCACAAACATTCAGACTAGAGTGATGGATGATGCCTATCCGGTGAGAAAACCATGTCGCCCAAGGACTGTGCAGCTCAGGGACACCTCCAGTTGACAGCCCTTTGCACGTAACTGTAATTAGAAAGCTCCCTTCTTCCTCAGATTTTTCTTAAGGACTTCCTCAGATGTCCCCTCCTTCATGAAGCCTTTCTGGATCCCCCAAAGGTGAACCTCCCCAAGCATCCTCACCCCTGTGTACCTGGCTCTACCTCCTGAGAGGGCCAAGCAGAATCTGAGAACCCAAGTCCTGATTCTAACCAACAGCATGATTTCTGCACAAGTTACTTCTTCTCTCTGGATATGAGGATAAGAGTTCTTGCCAGACCTGCCTCTCAAGGTTGTTAGGACCCAACCTCCAAACACCATCACATTGGGGATTAGGTTTAAACATAAGAATTAGGTGGTGGGGGGGGACACAATCATTCAGCCTATAGCATTTGGTTTAGCTGGAGTATTAACATATGAGGGTGGAATATGGAGAGATGAGACTAGAGGGTACGTAGGGCCAGATCATGAAGGGCCTTGTAAACCAAGTTAAAGAGTTTGGATTTTCTTCTGAGGGTAATAAAGACAATCAAAGCATTAAATGTGAAAGTGACGCTAAGATTTGGGTTTCCACAGCTGGGAACTATGGGAAACTCCTACAATGGTCTGGGAGCAAGATGGTGACGATGTGAACTAGGACCACTGCAGTTTAGGGAGAGGTATTTGGGAGGTAGAGTCGAAAAACCTTGATGCTCGGATGGCAGGGGAATGAGGGAGAGGGAAGACCCAGTAATCAGGAGTGGAGGCAGAAGATTTGTGCGGGGCTGGGGGCGGCGTCCCATTCACTGAGATGGAGGAGATAACGGGAGAGCAGGTTTGGGGTGAAGATGATGAATTTTCCACGTGGGCTCTTCAGTGGAATATGTTGTGATGTTTTGAGCATTTTCTACACAGAGGTCAGTCAATAAATAGTAACTGAAGCCATAAGAGTGGTTGGAATTTTCCAGATAAGTGAGAAAAGGAGGCGGCCTGCCCAAAACCCTGAGAGACACTAACCATAGAAGGATGGACAGAGGGAGTGAAGGCCAAGGAGGAAAGTGAGAAAAAGATTTCAGAGAGGCCCAGAGAAGACCGGAATAGATGGTGTCCCAAGGAGGGAAGGAATGTCGCCATGTCAAGTTTAGATATGAAAGTGTTATGGGTTTGAACTCTGTCTACCCCACCTCCCCATCCCCACAAAATATGTTGAAGTCCTAACCCCAGTATCTGTGCGTGTGACCTTATTTGGAAGTAGATATAATCTACGTTGCAGATACAATCAGGTTAAGATGAGGTCATACCAGATTTTAGGGCGGGCCCTCATCCAATGACTAGTGTCCTTAAAAGAAGAGGTAAGTTTGTACACGGAGACACACAGGGAAGAAGGCCATGTGAAGATGAAGGCAAAGATGGGAGTGATGCAGCTCTAAGCCGAAAGCCAAGGATTCATAGCAGCCACCAGAAGCTAGAAGAGACAAGGACAGTTCATGGTCCTGCCCACACCTTGATTTCAGACTTTCAGCCTCCAGCGCTGAGAGAGAAGAAGCTCCTACTGTTTTAAGCCACCTGTATTTGCGGTAATTTGTTACAGCAGTCCTAAGAAACTAATACAGGAAGGGAAACTGTCCATCAGATTTCACAACAAGGAAGTTATAAGAAACCTCGGTGAGAGCAGCATGAGTGTAGCAGTGAGGGGCCCTTGACTTCAGAGGACAGTGGAGCTAATGACAGGGGAGAAATGGAGATCACGCACAGGTGACTCTCAAAAAATCGGGCTGTATAAGGAAAAAGAGGGCAATAGTTAGAAGGTGTTGAGATTTTATTTTTAATATGAGGATCTGATCATATTTAAATGCTAATGGAAAGAGCCATTAGGGAGGAAAACATTTTCTGAAAATACAGGAAAGGGAAGAATTTGTCACAAGCAAAGTCTCTTAAAGGGGTAGGGATGGGATCCAGAGTGGAGGCTTGTGAGCTCAGGTGAAGACACTGGTAGGTCTGGAGGTTTGGCTGCAGGAAGCCAAGTGAGTTGACCGGACAGCTCCCCAGGGCCTGCAATACAAGGCTGTCCTGAGGGCAGACAGGGTAGGGTCACTCGGAGGTTAGAGAAGTGAGAACAAGGCTGGCCACAGCCAATGGGCAGAATGAGAGGGCTGACAGGGGACATGGTGGGTTGCTAGGCAGCATGGAAAGTGGGCTCAAGCAGAGGTGTGGTTACCTCTCCCACCCACCCCCTTATCCTTGTTGACTGAGCCCCTGTGTCAGGGAAGATGCCCTAAATAAGTATTTGTTGAATAAAATTTGATCTGATTTCTCTGGTAGAGTTGAAAACATGTGGGTTTCAGCTTCACACAGTGCTGGAATGGAATCTTGACTTTGATACTGTAATTGGGTGACCTTGGGAAAGTTACTTAATCTAGCCGAGCCTCAGATTCCTACTTATTGGGGATAAAAATCCATGAAGGAGCATATGTAAAGTGTCTGGTTTATTGCCTGGCACCAAACAGGCACATTGTAAATAGCTGTTCTCCTCCACGTTCCAGCATGATATAGAACAAGCCACGCGCTAAGCTCCAATTGATGAATATTCTAGAAACCCAAGTTTTGTGGTAAACATAATTAAGAAGGTGAATCTGCTGCCGGAAAATTTTGTAAAGCACTTGCAAATTATTTTTGCATTTGTTTCTACTTTGTATGATCTACGACAGGGTTTCCTGCTATTAGTCCAGTGAATTGAGAGCCAGCGATCTTTCATGTTAACACCCATATGCTCAGAGGATCTCCCAGACACACAAAGGCGAAGAAAAGTATCTTCTCTCCATTTTTCAGATGAAGTATTTCCCTTTCCAGCTGAGCTAAAGGATAGCTTAAATTCTAATCTTATGCTAACATTATAGACTCTGATCAACTGTTCTTTTTTTAATTAATTTACTAAAAAATTTTTTTTTGGCCATGCCATACACCATGCAGAATCTTAGTTCCCCGACCAGGAATCAAACCCATGCTCCCTGCAGTGGAAATGTGGCATCTTAACCATTGGACCACCAGGGAAGTTCCTAATTAATTAATTTTTAATTGAAGTATAGTTGATTTACAATGTTTCAGATGTACAGCAAAGTGACTCAGTTTTACATATATATATATATATATATATATATATATATATATATATATTTCCATTCTTATTACAAGATACTGAATGTAGTTCCTTGTACTATACAGTAGATCCTTGTTGTTTATCTATTTTATATATAGTAGTGTGTATCTGTTAACCAACTGTTCTTTTTAGTTGTTATTTCTCTCACAATTGACCTGGGAGACACAACTGTAAGACAAGGTTAGACGGGAGAAATTCGTCCCTGCTGGTGCTCGCTGGGCAGGCAAAGCAGAAAGCATAGCTTGTCCTTATATTGTTTGAATTAAACTTAGGGCTTCTGAGCTTGGGTCTCAGCTCTGTGACTTAGCTGAGACCCAAGCTAAGTCTCACTTCAAATATGCCCTGGCCTTGGTTTCTGCTTCTGTAAAATTAGGGTTTTAGACCAGATAATTCTGGAGGTTCCTCAAGCTCTGAATTCTGTGCCACAGGTTTCTTTGCTGCTTCCTTCTCCTCTTCTTGATTTCTTATTTCAATATTCATTTCTTAAATAATTCAAAAGAAGAACAAAGTCAACCAGAGCTCCCTTATTTTTCCATAGGGGGGAAAGAAAAAAGAAGTAGCATAATGTCCAATAAAAAGGAAAAGGCTAAGTGAATTACGATGTCAATCACCTCACTGAAATATTACCCAATGATCAAAGGGGGTGTTTATGAAGACTCTCTAGTAAAACAGGAACATGTTTTTGTATGATGTTAAATGTAAAAGGCAGACAATAAATGATCCCTCTGTAACGATAACAACAATCTAGAAAATATACAGGAATATGTAAAAATTCTAGAAGGGAGTACCAAAAGTAAAAACAGTTGATATGTAAAAAATATGGTTATTCTCTCACTTCTTGTGAGAGGAGGGAGGTTTCCAGTATATTTAAGGCTTTGCATTGGGTGTCTTGTAAGTTTACCTGAGGTAGACCAATGGCTTCAGGTGCCTGAAATGCTAGAAGCTGCTGGAGGATGACTGACCTCAGGTGGGTGAGATTCTAGGCCCTCCCACCTCTGTGTCCAAGCTCCTTCCACGCCAGGGAGCTTGTCTTGGTGATAGGGAGGAAAATGTGTCCTAAATACATTGGGCTTTACTTTACTCTGCCTGCTCTCTTTCTTCTTTTTTCCCTTGTTGTTATTTACTCCCCACCCCCCATACTCTTTTTTTCCATTAAGGAACAATTTAGACACAATTAAATGTACAGATATGGAGTGTATAGTTCCATGAGTTCTGATAAATGCACACATTCATGTATACTCACCAGTCAAGATACAGAACATTTTTATCCCCAAGAAAGTTCTCTGTGTCCCTTTCCAGTAAATCCCCTTACCTCCAGGCAATCACTGTTCCGATTTCTATCAGCATAGATTAGTATTGCCTGTTCTAGATCTTCATATAAATGCAATCATACAGATGTTCTCTTTTTTTGGTCTGCCCTCCTTTGCTCAATATACTGTTTGCAAGATTCATTCACTTTGCATGTATTAGCAGCTCATTCTCTTCTTCCTCTGGGTAGTATATTCTTGTGGTCGACTGAATAATGGCCTCAAAGATATCCAGGTCCTAATCCTTGGAACCTTTGAATCATATTTTATGTTGCAAAAGGGACTTTGCTGGTGTGGTTAAGCAAAGGAATTTGAGATGGGAAGATTAGCTTGGATTATCCAGGCTGGTCCTAAATGTAATCACAAATACATAGGAGGAAGAAGGAGGTTTGACTACAAATGAGGAGAAGGCAATGTGATGTGACCAGAGTCACAGATTAAATTGATGCACTTTGAAAGGGCCATAAGCCAAGAAACACAGGAGGTCACTAGATACTGGAAAAGGCAAGGAAACAAGATCCTCTCCTGGAGGCTCCAGAAAGAACCAGCCGTGCCAACATCTTGATTTTTAACCTAGTGAAAGTGATTCCAAATTTCTGACCTCCAGAACTATTGGTGAATAAATTTCTGTTGTTTTAAGCCTCTCAGTTTGTGGGAATTTGTTACAACAGCAACAGGAAATCATTATTTTTCCATTGTATGGATATACCACAATTGGTTGATCCATTCACTTCTTGATACATTTGAATACATTGTTTGCTATTTGAGGCTATTCTGAATTAAGCTGCCAGGAATATTCTTATACAGGTCCTTGTGTGGACCTATGTTTTCATTTCTCTTGAGTACATATACCTTGGAATGGAATTGCTGAGGCATAGAGCAAGTGTGTGTTTAACTTTATAAAAGACTTCCAGTTTTCACAGTGATTATACCATTTTACATGTCTACCAACAAAGCATGTTACCTGGTCCTCTTTTTAAAAACCAACAAAAATAAGAAGGCTAAGATCATTCACCCCAAAAAGTAAGGGATTGGTGGGAGTCAATCCCTGGGTCCTTTCTGGATGATTCCAGGACCTGACTGTACTTCCAGAGTCTTCAGCATGAGCTCCAGGACAGATTTATGCCTGGATTTTTTTCCCCCTTTATTTTCTTTTCTTGAAAAAGAAATAATTCACCTGCCTAATTGCCCCCACCCTCTTTTCTCTTCCCTCTGTCCCTGTGGGCACTCCATTAGCACCCACTGTACTTTCTCTGTAGATGAGAGTCACACCCCCAGAGGCCTGGACGACCCAGGGAATAGGAGCCAGCAAGTCTAGACCTCGGGGTCCTGACAGTGACACAGAAAGCATGAATGCAGCACTCTGAATGCCTTTCCTGTTGGGGCAGTCAACCATATTATTCTTCAGTTAATGGAATTTTCTTGCTCCTCTAAGTAGAAAAACACCAGTAGCCCAGATGCCTCCCACTAACAGTAGTTGATAAAACACTCAAAGAAAAGGGACCAGGGAAAGAGAGGGGAAAATGCTGCCGGATCTGTTGGTGTTTTTTCTTGTTGTTGTTATTGTTATTCTTGCTTTGGTTTTTTTCACCTAAAGAAAATGTTCCAGGGTCACTTCCAATCCTGATCCCTCTAGATTCTAGAAGTCTTCTGAGGTTAAGCTCAAGAACAAAGAGGCAGTTGTTTTCCAGATGCAACCTTGGTGAGCCAAGTTTTGACACCTGAAAGAGGATCTGGAATTTGGGGGTCAGCTGGTTTATTTCCCCATGATTCTCAAACCTGCTCAGATCACTGATCTTTAAAAAATGGTCCATCAGCTTGCTAAAACACTTCTCCCATCCCTTCCCATTTATAATATCCACGTAGTAGTACCTGCATAGCATGTAACCTTCCAAGCACACACCTTCTGTGTGAGCGCGTGTTAAATTCTGGTACATCATTTGACACTTCTGAGTTTACATCTGTATACATCCTGGTATATTTCCATGGTCTGCTGGCCATACTGATAACCTTGGGAACTCAAGATCCTGGCTGTCATTTGGGACCCTTTGGACCCAAGAAGAGTCTTGTACAATATCAGAGGGGCTGGACCCATCCTGATTGTTAGTCCTGGAACTCAGGGATGGTCCCTTGGCTGTGACTGAATGGGGCTCCCCTGCTGGGCCTGGCCGGATGTCCATCTGGGAGACCTCTTTGCACATGGTGGGACAAGTCCTCTCCCTGCTGTGCAGTCAAAAAAGCTGTGGAATGTGAGCACAGCATGTGGTACGAGCATGAGCTTGCACAAAAGTGGAAGCCTCCTGGGAGGCATGGTACATGGCCTTGCAAAGGAAGGTATTTGGACAGAGGCCCCAGGCTTGACCCCGAGTGAGAGGTGCAACTGCTCAGATAACTCTCCTTGGCATGGAAAGTGCTGTGCAGGGCTTACATGAGACTTTCCTCCCAGAGCATATTCTAGGTTGAACTCGTAACAATGCCAGCCATTTGTTGTACCAGGCTTGACAATACATGCTTGACCTACCATCATCTCTTTGTCTTCTCACCTTATCTGGAAGGGAGGTAGGGAAACAGTAGAGCAACTCCTTTCAGGCACACACACCTCCCCATCTCTTCCCAAGCCAGGCACCCTGAGAGCTGGCACCCTGTGGTTCTGGAATGTGAGAGCAGCGTGGGGTGTGGGCACATGCCTATCCTCTTCAGGTGGAGCTAATGAGCACAAAAGTCTACACCCCGTGGGAGCCATGATTCTGCACAGCACGGTGGAAAGCACAGGAGACCAGGGTCCGGAGACGAGGATGTGAATGGAATTTTACTCTTGCTGAGTTCTCACTTCCTCATCTGGAAAATGGAGGCTGCTACTCTCACTTCCTCCCAAGGCGATGGGGGAGGGTCAAAGGAGACCTTGTGAATGAACGTACTTGGTCAACTGTCAAGGCCACATAGAGGTGGGTGATTTTTGTTCTTGGTGGGGAGGCAATACGCATTCAGGCAGCATGAGAGAGTACTTGTCCTTGGCGGGGAAATGGCACCCAGTGAGATTAGCACCCAGAGAAGGGGTGGGAGCCAGGGAGGAGGTTAGTACTCAGGGAAGAGTGTGTATTGGTCAGAAGGATGGTACCCAACGAGACGGCTCCTACTCGGAGAGGAGGATGATAGCCGGTGAGGAGATTTGGACTCAGTGTGGAGGTGGGACCTTGGCGAGGCTCGTCAGGTGATCTGACCCATAAAGGGGTCTAATAACCAAGGTCGGATGAGACGGAAAGAGACGGCTGGTGCAGTTCTTCAATTTAAATAAAAAGCAGCAGTACGTTCTAAACCTTTAGTGCTCTGCCCACGGTGAGGTGTTTTAGAACATCCATTTGTCCACAATGGTTTTAGACTTCTGCCCAAGGAACACTAGTTAAAATTAAAGTCAACATTACTGCGATCAAACTGATCTCATATTTCTCCCGCCTGGAAATACCTACAATTCCTGAAAACAATGTTTCAATTTACCACAAGTCCGGAGGAATTTTAAAGTGTAATAGCCGCCCTCCCCTTTCCTTTTCCTGCCTCCCACTCCTGGTCTTTTGGAGACAGCAGCGCACACGCGGACTTTCCATCAAGGGGAAGCTCTTCATCCTTTATTTGGGCACCTCTATCTTTGCTGAAGTGCATGACAAACCTACAGAAGCTGGTGACTCAGGTTGGATCATGGGGAGCAAGTGGGCGAGTCATAAGTGAACGACGTGCGTGTGCTTTCCTATCCATCTGACATGTTCCAGAGCTTAAGTCAGAAGGATCATTAAGCCACTTTGGATTTGAGGCCATTCATTCGCCCAGTAAGCTTAATCAACCTGCCCTCCCCGTCATGTGCCTGCATTTGCACCTGTGGTCAGGGCTGATATTTGGCACGTACAGCTCAGTCTATTAAAATATTGAGCTACTTTCACGTTTGTTGCCAAATAACCATTGACTGGACACTTTCCAACATCCCCAAGGGTTTGTGTCCATGCTAATTGATCAATGCCTGTTACCACACTGACTGTTAAATAGTTGTCATCCCAGCTTATGGGCAATTAAAACAAATTTCCATCCGCATAGGTGGTGAGAGGTGCCATGCATTCCCTTGCTTAGAAAAGTCTCCATGGTTCTTTCAGGATGAAAGGAGCCCCTAACCATTATCTTTGTTTAGGTGATTGAGAAAACTCAGTTGAGAGAAGACCCTTCATTGACAAGGACCAGAATTAATGTTGGCTATTTTTTTTCTGTGGTAGTAAGAAAGTCACTGAAATAATTCAATCAGATAAAATAAGCAGACATGTGGCCTAAAAAAGATGAGGTTTGTACAATGAGGCAGATGCCATCTGGCCCAGTAGGAATTCAATGAAAATGGGATCATTTTCGTTAATGTCATAAGTATCCAGATCATTGTCTATCTGTAGAGTCTTGGGGCGCATTGGAGGCAAAATTCAGAAAGCAATTCTAAGGTGAAGCTTTTTAATCCTGAACCACAGTTGATCACCATCGGGTATGCCTGTACTGGAAACCTCTCGTTAATTTCCATATGTTCACCCATAATATATGATCATTGTAAAAAAAATTAGAATAGCTGAAAGCACATATTTTTCCCCATGCCAGCCACTGCCAACACTTTCTTTAGCCCTCCCCAAAGAGTCTCTGCTAGTGATTTGCCTGTATACGAACATATATTTTAATACTTAACACATGAACCACGGTATCTAAAATCTAATGTATAACTTAATGTACAGCAGACAACTTCCACAGTGGAAGTATGGTGTGCTCCCTAGATCCTGCTTCCGAGTCGAGACACTCATTTCCCCAGCTGTCTGGAAGTTGATTGGTGACAGATCACAGCTAAGTCCTTCCCCTGGAATTGCCCTTGGCCAAAATAACACCTTCTCCCAGGGGACAGCTCATATCCAGGGGCTGGTCAGTGCAGGGTATAAAGGCTCAGCCTTCACTCTGAAAAGCCTTCCCAGCCAGCTCCAGAGTCTCCTGTGGGATCAGCTGAGACCCTTGTTACAATTGCATCTCAGTTTAACTCCTCCTTTTGTGCCCTCCTACTGCTTTCACTCCTGCACAGGTGTTGTCCCTGAGGGCATTTCCCAGTAAAACTCTGGGCTGCAAACTTCCATCTCAGAGTCTATGTCCCAGGAGCCAGTCACGACAATGCCCGTCTTTTCAATACCTGCAGAGTATTCCATCATACAGAATCTAACAAATATCTTTAGTCTCATTCCTATAATCATGTTTTACATTTTCTGTTTAGTATTCTTTCTTGCTGTTTCCTTCTAATTTTTAATAGATTTTATTTTGTTTTATTTTACCAGATTAGTAGTTTCCTTTGTACTTTCTTCATTCTAGACAAACACTAATAGTAATATAGTTAGAGCCACATATGCAATTTAAAATTTTCTAGCAGTCACAAAGGCATGACTCATTGGGGATCATCTTAGAATTCTGACTACCACACACATTATAAAAGGTTTTCAAAAAATGAAATTAATTTTAATAATATGTGTTATTTAATCCAAGATAATCAATATATTATCATTTCAACATATATTAAAAGTAAAAATTATTAAGAAGATATTTAAAATTCTTTTTTTATTGTGTTGGCTTTGAAATCCAATATGTATTTTATATTTACAACACATCTCAATTCGCACTAGCCACATTCAAGGGTTCACTAGCCTCATGTGGCTAATGGCTACCTAGACAGCACACTTCTAGAGGTTTGAAAGTCTCCATCAAAAGTATATTCTAGGATGTCAGCAAAAATGATGAAGTAAGGACCTCCAAAAATTCTCTCCTCCATAAAAGCAACAAGAACACTGGCAAAAATGTTAGACTCAACATTTTCAGAACTCTGGAAATTAACCAAAAGCTTGCAGCAATCTGGAAGCATTTATTCAAGTGAAATAGCTGAATCCTGGTAAGAACAATGAGCTTTGTGTCATTTTCTCTTGCTGTATTCCATTACTCCCTCCCCAGCACCACAGCAGCCTAGCAGCCTCTGGAGGGGGCAGAATGGGGTTGGAGCTCCTTCAAAGCCCCATCCTTAGAGAACTGTCACAATTTGACCTGGCTGATGGTTCTTTGGAAGACCCCCCTTGCAATGCTGTCTTTATTTTATCCCACTCAGAGCTCATCTAGTGCAAGCAGCCTTTTCCCCAGGGGTGTGTGTTGAAAATATCAGAGGCAATTATTGAACATCATGGCAGCCTGAGATAGTGGAATAAGAGTTGGGACAAACAATAGGCTAACCAAAAAGCTTAAAAGGAAAATCTGGGGAATGGATACCCATAGGGGACTTTGGAAATCTCCACCATATTCCTGGGAGTCTAGAAGGTCATGCAAATATGTAGGGTTGTGTGCCTGCCCGGGGCTGTGTGTGTGTGTGTGTTTAGGAAAGACCTGAGGAGGTCCTAGTTCTCACCCCTGCTTAAGATGGAGTTGTAAAGTGCTTGACTGAATGTTGATGGTGTCCCCCAAGACACCCACAGAACTTCTTGGCAAAAACTGGGAGCTTTGTTGATTCCAATCATCTAAGGAAGTGTCTGTTGAAACATTAACTGATCACTAATCAGAGACTTCAGTGTTCTCATACAACAAACAATATACACTTTACAGAATTACTTCAGAAAATTCAACAAACAAACAAACATACAACAAACAACAACAACAAAACCTGGGATGGAATCTGATTCCCAGAGTTGCTACATTATATTATTTTAAATGTCCGGTCTTCAACAAAAAATTATGAGACATACAAAGAAGCAAGGAAGTATGTCCCACACGCAGGAAAGAAAAGCAGTCAATAAAAACAGTCTCTGAGGAAACACAGACATGGGATTTACTATGCAAAGTAAATCAGCTATGTTAAATATGTTTTTAAAAACTGAAGGAAACCATGACTAAAGAACTAAAGGGAAAAAAGTCCTGTATATAGAAAATCCTAAAGAATCCACAAAAAATACAAGATCAGTATACAAAAATCAATTGTATTTCTATACAATAGCAATGAACATTCCAAAAATGAAATTAAGAAAACAATTTCAATTACAATAGCATCCATAAAATACTTAAAAATAGATTTAACAAAAGAAGTACCAACCTTATACACTGAAAACTACAAAACATTGGTGAAAGAAACTGAGGAAGACCCATATAAATAGAAAGACACCTATGTTTATGGATTGGAAGATGGTAATACTTCCCAAATAGATTTTCACGTTCAATACAATCTCTATCACAATTCCAGATGCTGCTTTTTGAAGAAATTGACAAGATGATCCTAAAATTCATATGAAAATGCAAGGGATCCATAATAGCCAAAATAATCTTGAGAAAGAAGAAAAAAGTTGGAGAACTCACATTTTCCAATTTCAAAACTTAAGCTGCAGTGGTCAAGATTGTGTGGTACTGGCGTTAAGGATAGACACATAGACGATGGAAAAGAATTGAGAGTCCAGAAATAAACCCATACATTTGTGGGCGATTGATTTTCAACAACACTGCAGAGACAATTCACTGGGGGAATATAATCTTTTCAACAAATGGTGCTGGGACAACTGGGTATCCACATGTGTAAAAGAATAAAATTGTACCTCTTACATCACACCATCTTCAAAATTTAACTCAAGATGGATCAAAGACTTAAGTGTGAGAGCTAAAACTATAGAACTCTTAGAAAAAAACATAGGTGTAAATCTTCATGACTTGGAATAGGCAACTTTTTCTTAGATATGACACCAAAACCACAAGCAATTAAAGGAAAAATAGATAAGTTGGATTTCATCAAAAATTTAAAAATCTGTGCTTCAAAGTACACTGTCAAGAAAGTGAAAAGACAAGCCACAATATAGGAGAAAATATTTGCAAATCATGTACTTGATAAAGGTCTAGCACCCAGAATATAAAATGACTATTACAATTCAACAATAAAAAGGCAAATAACCCAATTTAAAAATGCGAAAGGAATTGAGTAGACATTTCTCCAGTGAAGATGTACAAATGGCTAATAAGCACATGAAAATATGCTCAATATCTTTAATCATTAGGGAAATGCAAATAAAAACCACAAAGAGGTACCACTTCATACCCATTAGGATGCCTATAATCAAAGACAGACAATAACAAGTGTTGACAGGGATGTAGAGAAACTGAACTCCTCATACATTACTGATAGGAATATAAAATCTGGCAGTTGCTCTGGAAGAGTTTAACATTTCCCCGAAGAGTTAAACATAGTTTCCATATGACCCAGAAATTCCTCTCTCAGATACATAATCAAGAGAAATGACAACACATGTTCACACAAAACCTTGTACATGAACTTCATAGCAGCATTATTCATAGTATCCAGAAAGTGAAAACAACCCAAATGCCCATCAACAGATGAACAAACAAAATGTGTTATATCCATATAATGGAATATTATTCAGCTATTAAAAAGAATGAAGTACTGATTCATGATACAACATGGATGAATCTTAAAAACATCACGCTAAATGAAAGAAATCAGACATCAAAGAACACAAGTTGTATGATTCCATTAATATAAAACGTCCAGAATAAGCAAATCCATACAGACAAAAAGTAGATTTGTGGTTGCCAGGGGCAGGGGGGGAGGGAAAATGGGACATGATTGCTAATGGGTATGGAGTTTCCTTTCAGTGGTGATTAAAATACAATAATGGTAATGGTTGCACAACTTTGTGAGTATACTAAAATATACTAAATTGTACACTTTAAAAAGATGAATTTTATGGTACATAAATTATATCTCAATTTAAAAAATTTTAAAAGGAATTTAAAAAAAGAGATTGGAGAAAATTTTTTACTATTAGATACTCTTAAATTTTTAACAAACCTATTTTAACCTACATTTATCTATCAACATCAAGAATGAAATAGCCTTTATAAATCACCTTCCTTTCTATTATCTCCACAATCTGAGAATTAAACATATTCTTACTCTCCCTACTCACCTCTCTACAACCTACATTTTTTTGTTAATAATGATAGTGGAAATAATAATGTACTTATTACTTGTTGAGTGCTAACTGCCAAGTACCTTGTTTGTTTTATACACATTGTCTCATTTTTCCCTAGCTCTTAACTACCACCTCAAACTACTCCTCAGACTGTTTAGGGATTTTTGAAAAACACTGTCTTCTATTTTAAGCCTCCATCAAACAATTTAAAATTAAGTCATGTAACAACACTATTGATGATTTTTTCTATTGATTTCTTAAAGCCACTTTCCTTCTGTGGCTTCTTTGACACCACAGAATCCCAGGGTTCTCTCACTTCTAGGAGGCTTCTTCTCATTCTCTTTTGCTTGATTCTCCTCTTCTTCCTAACTTCTAAATATTGCAGTGCCACAAGACTGAGTCTTGAGACCTCTCCTGTCTTCATTTACCTCACACTTTAGGTGATCTCACCCAGTCCCATGGCTTTAAACACCATCTTTCACAGATAATTCTCAAGTTTGTGTCTCCAATCCTGACCTTTTTCCTAAACTCCACCTGCCAATTAGACATCTCCACTTGGATGTTCAAAAAGCATCTCAAACTTAGCATGTCCAAAACCATACCCAGACTTAGTCTTCCTCTGATATTCTCCATCTCTGTGAATGGCACCATATTAATCCAGTTACTCAGGTCAAAAACTTAAGAATCAAACTTGAATTCTGTCTTTCTCTCATACTCTACAAATTCAATCCAATAGTAAACTCTGTTTTTTCTATCTTCAATGTAAATCTCCACTTCCTCTACTAATATCATCCTGGTCCAAAACAATGTCACATATCTCCTGGATTATCACAATAGACTCTTATCTATCTTGATTCGTTTCCTCTTGCCTCCCTACACTCTTGTCCCCAAACTCAAGACAGAGTGATCCTTTCTATTGTTTCCCATCACACTAAAGTATAACCCAAAGTCCTTCCTATGGTCTGAAGACCTTAGGTGATCTGCTTTCTTAATACCTCTCTCCTTCCCCTCCCGCTGTTCTCCTTGACTTCACTTGACCCCAGCCACACTCACCTCCTTATTGTTTCTTCAGTTTTCTGAGACCATCTGTGCCTTTATGACGCTTGGAACACTTACCCCCCATAGCCTCATTGTAGCCTCCCTCACCTCATTTGGGTCTTTGCTTCGGTGTCAACTCAGAGAAGCCCTCTCTGACCAACCCCCCATCTATAATAGCAGCTCCTCCCACTCACTCTCTTTACCCTACATTGTTTTTCTTTATAGAACATGTATGTTTGTAAGACTTTATATCCAGAAGCATGCAGATATGATACATATTTTGTCTTATTTCCTCCTGTAACTCTATCACCTAGAGAAATCGAACAAATAGTTTCCATCCATGTTTATCATCGAGTAAAGAGACGGGTAAGAGCATCGGTTGTGTAGCCAACTTCTTGGGTCCAAAGAACCAGCTCTGCCACCCTTCTGGCTGTTTAACCTTGGACAAATTATTCTTATTCCTTCATCCGTGTAATGGGGAAAATAATAGTCCATACCCATATTGGTATTGGGAAAATTAAATGAGATATTAAATGTAAAGTTGTTTAGAATAGTGGTGTTTTCATCAGTGTAAGCCTTCAATAAATGTTGACTATCATTATTATTACTATTACATACTAGACTTTTTTCTTGATTCAGATTCTTTTTTATTATTTGGGTACAGTATATTCTTAAGTAATTTTCTCAGAAAGGGTAAGGGCATGTGAATGCTCTATTCTCCTGCATTCCAAGTCTCTCCCTTTGATTATCATGTTTGATCTATAGTCAGTGCTCAATAAATGTTACCTATTATATTTAGTATATACAAAATCTTCCCTTTCTTGTCATCTTTATTCTTATCTGTTTTCATTGGTTTAGAGAACTTCTTCAAGTAAAACCTTCAGAAAGTACATGGGGTGGTACGTAATTTGAATCTTTGTATGTCCAAGCCCATCTTCCTTTTATTATCACACATGAATCATGGTTTGGCTCTAGAATTCCCTCAGAATTCTGTCAATGTTGTTTCACTCTCCTAGCATTTGAAAACTGCAGATGAGAATTTCAGCGTCAGTCTTCAATACACAGTCTTCTATTTTTGTTTGGAAGTGTGTAAGATTCTCTCTTCACGTGACATTTCTTTTCATGTCTCTTTTGTGACAATGTGGATGAACCTGGAGGACATTATGCTAAGTGCAATGAGCCAGATACATAAAGACAAATACTGTGTGATCTCACATATATGTGGAATTTTAAAAAGTTGAACTCATAAAAACAGAGAGTAGAGTGGTGGTTGATGGGCTGGGAGGTGGGGGAAATGGGGGATGTTGGTTAAAGGGTACAAACTTTCAGTTATAAGATGACTAAGTTCTGGGGATCTAATACACAGCATGTTGACTATACTGTTAATAACAGTTAATATAGTTAACAGTACTGTATTGTATACGTGTAATTTGCTAAGAGAATAGATCTTGTGTTCTCACCAAAAACAAACAAGAAAAGGTAACTATGTGAGGTGATGGATGTGTTAATTAGGTTGATTGTGGTAATCATTTCACAATGTACACATCTACCAAATCATTACTTTATATACCTTACATATGTATAATTTTTATTTGTTTATTATACCTCAATAAAACTGGGGAAAATAAAAGACATTTCACCATGGCAGTTTTAGTTGACTGTCTTCTATTTAGTTCTCCTGCCTAGTGTTTGTTGGTTTCTTTTGATGTGAAGGTCCAAGTCTTTCTTTAGCATAGGGGAATTTTCTTTTATTACTAATTGGATTATGGGTTATCTTCCAAGTGAATTATTGTCTATTGGAATTGATTTAAGTGGCTGACTCTCTTAGATCTTTCCTCGTATTTCATATCTTAGTCTTAAAATGTCTATTTCTTTGGTCTTTGGTTTTTGAAAAATTTTTTATTATTCATGCATTGAATTTCATAAGTGTTCTTTTTACTATTCAGCATCCCCATTGAAGTTTTTTTGATGTACTTTTTTAAAAACTTCCAAGATATCTTTTCTATTTTTGTGGTAGCTTGATTTGTGAATGTAAAATTTGCCATAGACTGAATATTTGTGTCCCCCCAAAATTCATATGTTGAAACCTAATCCCCAATGTGATATACTGGGAGGTGGGGCCTTTGGGAGATGATTAGGTCATGATGGTGGAACCCTTCTGAATATGATTAGTGTTTTATAAAAAAGACCTTAGAGTACTTGCATGATGACTCAGCAGGAAGACAGTTTTATGAGCCAGAAAGAGGGCCCTCCTCAGACACTGACTCTCCTGGTGCCTTGATTTTGAATTTCTCAACCTCCAGTGTTATGAGAAATAAATTCCTTTTGTTATAAGCCACGTAATCAATGGTATTTTTGTTATAGCAGCCTGAACAGACTAAGACAAGGACGAAAACAAGATGTTTTTTGGAAGTTTCTTCATGTTTTCTGTAGTATTTCCAATGACTTCATGTTTTTCCTTCTCCAATGGCTCTCCAAATGGGTTTACCTGTCCCAGTGCACTAGGCCCGTACACTGTGGAACTGTGTAGTGACTCCTGGAATTCTCTTTCAATTTAATCCACATTGCATCATATCTGGACAATATTCTTCAGAGTTTGTAATAAAACGTTGGGGTTTTTCTTAGTTCCAGTTAGAATTATTCTTCTCTATTTTACTTTCATTTTGCTTATTTCCTCCTCTACAGTTTTTAAAAATGAACTGTAAAGTTAACCTTTTACTACGTAAGCTTATTCAATTCATACCTTAATTTTTATGTCAATAGAGACTACAATGGAGGCTAGTGTAAAAGGGTGATGCTCCTTTATTATACAAGAGTTGACATATGAACAGTTTCTGTTGTGCTTTAATTTTTCCTATCTTAGGATGTTATTTTACTGTTTTATCAACAAAATATCTTCTTAAATTATTTTTGTGACGTTTCTATAGTTGTGAGTTTCTATACACTATAGGATTAATCTATTATCTCTCGATCAGTAGTTTTTAAACTGAGCCCTTCTGTATAATTATCACCATCTGAGTTCTATGGGAAGTTTGACGAGTCTTTGTCATTACCTGCAGAATGTATAGTTTGATTAGAGGGCACAAAATAATAAAACAGAAAAAGCGTATAATTAAGGACAAATTGAGATATAAAGATAAAATATATAGATATCTGGAGAAGAAAGAAATTAGTGCAGAATGAGATAATCATCAAACTCCACATGACGACCAAGAAGCTTGCATGGAATCTTAATGGATGAGTGTCATTTGAAATGGAGAGAAGTGAAGTCTGGCTTTTCAGATGAGAGAAACAACAATGGAAATGGTGTTTGTGAGACAGTAAAGATCCAGGCCTGATTATATTTAAAGTAGACCAGAGTCAGAAATTAAAAGAGAGACATCACTACAGATCCTATAGGCATCAAAAAAAAAAAAAAAAAAATCCAAATATCAAAATAGATTCAAGAAAACATTACCTGAATAACTGTTAGAGAAACTGAATCTGTTGTTTAAAACTTTTCCCCACAGTCAAACTCTGTTCCCCAAAGTCTTCAATGGTGAATTTAAACAAACATTTAGAGAAGAAGTAACATCAGTCTTATACCTATGGTCCCAGAAAATAGAAAAGGAGGAGTTTTCCAAAACTTGTTATATGAGGAAAGCATAACCTTGATGTCAAAACTTGACAAGGACATTACAAGAAAGGAAAATTCAAGTCAATCATACTCTAGAACTCACAAGCAAAAATCCCAAACACTGACCAACCAAATCCAGCATTATGAAAAGATAATATCATGATTAAATTAAATTTGTTCTGAGAATAACATTAGAAAATAATCAATGTAATTTGCCACATTAACAATAAACTATGACTATCCCAGAGATTTGGAAAAATATTTTGATAAAATTTATCATCCATAAAAATTTTTTTTTAGAAAATTGTGAATGGAAGAGAACTTAATGTGGTAAAAGTTATCTAGCAAAAAAAAACTATAGCAATAGCAAACATCATACTTATCGGATGAGATGTTGCAAGGTTACCCTTTGAAAATGGGAATAAGACACAAATGTCCACTCTTATTCCTGTTCAACATTGTGCTGGAACTCCTAGCCAATGTAGAAAAACAAGATAAGGAAATTAAAGATATACGAATTAGAAAGGAAAATATAAAACTCTCATTATTCATAAACAATATCATAGTATGTGTCAAAAAGAACCTACAGGTATTGAAATGCAAAGGGCCAAGAACTGCAAAGCACTCTTAAGAAGAGTAATAAGGCAGAAGGATTTGCTCTACTGGATATCAAGTTATAAAATCACACTAATTAAAATAATGTGTATTAGTGGATAGATAGACAGATGTTTCAATGGTATAAAATAGAGAAATCTAGAAACAGACTCATGTATATTTGGACCCTGGGTATTTGACACAGCTCTCTTCAATAAATGATACAGGACAATGGATATCTACATGGAAAAAAAAAAAAAAGAAACTCAACCTATATCTCACACCATACATAAAATTCAATTTCAGATGGATTCTAGATCTAAATGTGAAAGGTAAAACCAACCTTCTACCTTTGATAATATAGTATACTCTTTTCCTACTTTGATAATAAGTATACTCTTTTCCTACTCTGGGGTAGAAAAAGCCTTCTTAAACAGGACGCATAATGCATTAACCATTAAAATAAAGATTGATAAATAGTACTTTATTAAAATTAAGAATTTTTGTTCAACAAAAGATACCATTAACATAGTGAAAGGGCAACAACTATTCAGGAGTTTTTTAAAAAGCAACTCTTACAAACCAATAAGAAAAAGACACTAGAAGAAAAAGAGGCAAGCAACTTGAATGGGCAACTCACAAAAAACGTTATCCAAGTGGCCAATATACCTATAAATCAGAAAAGTGCAAATCAAAACCACAGTGAAAATCAACAGATTCATCAGAATCGCTACAATTAAAAAGACTGATAATACTAAGTGTTGATGAGGATATAAAGCAAAAAGAACTCTCACACACAGCTAGTTAGAGAATAAATGTTGCAACCACTTTGAAAAACAGTTTAGCATTACCTATTAACTTTGAAAACACACACACATTATGCTCCTACAATTCCACTCCTATATCTATGCCCAACAGAAATGCGTGTACATGTGTATGCACAAGAATGTCCAGTGAAAGTTCCCAGGAGCCTCAAACTTTAAACAGTCAAAATGTCCTATAACAGTAGGATGGATAAATTAATGGTAACATATTCGTAAAATAAAATAAGGTAAGCAATAAAAATGAATGAACTTCAGCAGTATGGAACAACATGGATTAATCTTGTAAACATAACTTTGAAGGAAAGAAACCAAATGCAAAAGAATGTATACTGCAAGATTCCATTTATATGAAATTCAAAAATCGAGTAAAACTAAACTATAATGTTTAGGGATATAAGCTTAGGAGGTAAAAAAAATTTTTTTTTAATTCGAAGTGACTTCCATAAAAATCAGGATAATGGCTACTTTTATCAGAGAAGAATGATGACTGGGATATTGAGGAGACTTCTAGGCTGCTGGTAATATTCTATTTTTTGAACTGGTTATATAGATGTTCACTCAAACGATTAAACTATACATTTTTGTTTTCTCTCTTTCTGTATTTGGGTTTTCTCTCTCTCTCCTCTCTCTCTGTCTCTCTCTCTCTTACACACACACACACACACACACACACACTCACACACACAATTACAAAAAGAAAAAAGAATGATTAAATACATTAAGATACATGTAAATTATGGTGTGCTGAGATGCTGAGTAGCAGTTTAACAAAATAAGGTAGATTTATACATAGCGACGTTGGAGAGTTTTTGAAGACATATTATTACCATTATTAAATTGCAGAATGATGCACACAATGTGATACATTTATATCAAAACAAACAATACTAGATATTTTTTATATACCTGCATACATGCACTTCTATAGTACATACATACAAATATACCTACATATATTTTTCAGTACATAGAAATAATTGCAGAAGCATCTATGCAAATCTAAAAACAGTGGTTACTTCTAGGGAGAGGCCTGTGTGCATGCTGGGGGTGGGCGGGGCTGTATGTATGACTTGCATAACTAAAAATAAACAAACAAAGAAGGAAGGGAGGGAGGGAGGAAGGAAGGACCAAGCCCAGAATTTTGAGCCAAGCCACCCAAGATCACAATGGTGGTAGTCTAGAGCAGCCTCACTTAGAATATTCCCTAGATGTTTCTTCCATCCACTCTTGGGGGTGCCATTAGTCAAGAATTAGTTCATTCATTCATTCAACAAACATACGTATTATTGTGTTCCCTGAAGTAGACCTGTTTGTAATTTTCATGTTTCAGTCCAGCCATTGAATGGGCAAGTATTTGACAATAGCAAGACAATCTCACCTTGACAACATTCAAAAACTTCACCATTAACAGGTGGCAGGTAGATCAGGTTTATAAGAAACACGTGCATTTCTGAGTGTTTAGTTACCTAATCTAAGAATTGCACACATTCTTCTTTATTCGGTTCATCAAATCTTTAAAAGTCTTAAAAGTGTAACAGTGGCAGAGGAGCTTCTAGGAGCTCTGGGAAACTCTAGGGAGGATGTTGAAACTTTAAGCGTTCAAATACGTAGACACAGTGACGAGTGTGAAACCCCAAGGAGACAGGAAAGGAACTAGAGACACAATCACACCGGAGAACCAGATGTGAACGTCTGCCTAGGTGTGATCCCCACAGAACTTGACACAGGACAGCTGTGTGATTCCCCTGAGATGCAGGAAACACGGACATGTTCTCAACATCCCATCAGGCACAGACGTGCTCTTCATACGCAGCAGAAAATTTTCTAACTCTCCTTTATAGTGGGGAGTGTCAGTAAATCACAGGGTACTTGGCGGGATCAGAAGCTTCATCTTGCCATCACAATAGTCTCTTGTGTGGACTCCCTGCTGCCCTTTCTGGCCTTGCAATTGATTCCCTACCTGCAGTTGAGTATTCCTTTCAGAGAGAAAATTAGATCACCTCTCTCCCTGATTTAAAACCCTGCAATAATGACACTTTTTATGAAATGTCAGTGCTGCTTCCATATATTCTCATGCAATCCTTCAAGCATCCTTGGAGCTGTTCTTAAGATTCCCACCTCACAGTTGAGGAAGTTGAGATAAAGAGAGGTCTTCCCAAATCCCTCTAGCTAATTTGGAGTGCCCCTCCGCCATCTCCACCCAAATGCTCTCTCCCATTATTCTTGGGTTTTCTTCACAGCACTTATCACTCTCTGAGATTTCTATCTGCCTATATGTTTATAGTCCATCTTTCCCCACTAGAATACAAGCTCCAGGAGGAGAGGGACTTTGTCTAACTTTGCCATAACCCAAGTGTCAGAATGATGCCTGACACATGGTAGACGCTCAAGAAAACTTTGTTCACTAGGCACTGAACAGGTGAGCTTAAAGCTAGTCCCTCCAGAGTTTATGAAATGTTACATCCAAAGGGTCCAAGATAGTTACTTGCATTTATAATGAATCATGTAAATAAGTACAGTTTGAACCTTTAAAAGCACTGGGGTTAGGGGCACTGATCCCCTGCTCAGTTGAAAATCTGTGTATAACTTTTGACTCCCCCAAAACTTAAATACTAATAGCCTTGTTGATCAGAAGCCTTGCCGATAACATAAACAGTCAGTTAACATATATTTTGTATGTTGTATGTACACCTACATATATTTTATGCATTCATGACAGACCTAACTTTTCCTTAATTTTTAAGATATTTCTAGGCTGGCTACACAGTTTGTGAGTTTTTTCAAACTGTCTCAAATCTCCCCCAAATATTTAATATATTTAGTGAAAAAATAATTGTGTATAAGCGGACCCACACAGTTCAAACCTGTGTTATTCAAGGCTCAACTGTACATTAAATATGATATTAACTCAACAACAAGAATGATGTATGTCATCTGTATATAGTTCATTTACCAAATGCTGACTATGTACCACGCATTGTTGGGTATGTGTGATAAAAATTACCCTTAACTTAAGGAGCTTATAATTGTGTGTGTATGTGTGTGTGTGTGCAGGGTGTGGGTGGGAAAGAGAATACAGGCAAGTAAACAATGTCACCACACTGTGTAGTAAATGCAATTATAGAGGTAAACAGATGCTGATGGCATAGAGGAAGGAGAGGTGAATACAAAGGGGAACTGCGGTGGGGTGTTAGGGAAAACTTTCAAGGGGAGCTGAGAATGCAGCTGAGTTAGGAAGAACATAATAATTACCCAAATAAGTGGGGAAGCCTATACAAGGCACCAACTTATTAAAGGCAAGGAAGTGGGTACTTTTGGTGAACTGTATGGTACAAGGCAGGGATGCATTGAGAGATTAAACTGGATATGTATGGGAGAGCCATTCACAGGTGACCTTGAATTTCACTGAATTTTATATCACCATGTCTGCTCTATTTCCCAATGTATATCCACTGCTGGCACAGTGCCTGTCAGATGGTAGGACCTCCGTAAATATTTGCTGAATGAGTGAATGGATTTGGAATGCTACCCCAGAGCAACCCTTGCTCCAGGAGCCAGCTAGAGTTTTAAATAGGGAGGGGACCTGATCAGATTGACTTTTGAGATAGACCACTCTGGAAGCAGAAGAAGGAAGATTCAGGTCAGTGAGGGGTGGTCGGGAGTGAATTTAAGGATCCTGGAGTGAGGTAGGTCAGAAGGATAAGATGGATTTGAGAGTTACTTGGTGACTGGTTGGATGGGAAGTAAGAAGTAAGATCAAGGCTAAGAGGGTTGCAGATTTCTGGCATAAGACCTGGGTGTTTGCTGGTGCCACTTGCAGGACATGGGACCCAAAGGGGAGCTACTGGATTCAGCTGGACTCCTGAATCTGAGTTGCACTTGGAACATCTGGTAGAGACGTCAATAGTCAGCCAAAATGCGGGCCTGGAGCCCAAAAGAGAGGTCTGGGCTGGAAGAAGACGTGGACACCCCCTCCTTGGTGTGGGACAGGTAGGGTGCCGTCCTGAGGTGTGGGCATTTAAAATGTGCAAAACCTATTAAACATAAGTTTTAAAGAGTAGTGCACGGTGAGCAGGGGAAGCTACCGGAAAGTTCTTGAGGGCCATTCTCACAGACTGTCCCTGACCCTAGTCATGAAGCCCCCGGTAGGTAGGCTCATGAGGGTGGGGCACTCAGCCTCCTGCGGCCACTCTAGTTAATGTCCCACCCTGGTGCACCAAGAGTAGACTCCCAGGCCACAGGGAAATAACTCCATCAAAGGCAGGGGGATGGTGTCATGGGGTAGGGGCACGTCCCCTCTGGGAGACTCTGGAGAGGCAAGCCGGCTGACAGCTGGCCCAGGAAGGCACACCAGCAGTGGCAGAGACCAGTCTCTGGTACCCGAGAGGTGCAGATGGGAGTAGAGGGAGGTGAGGGAGGGGGTACTGGATGGCGCAGTAAAATAGGGGCTAGACTACAGGAATAGGACAGCCAGGCTGTGTTATAGCTGACTCTCTGCGGGATGAATTATTAGGGAGATAAAACACCGATGATGTTGCAGTGTTGTTGATTTGCACAACTGTGGACCCAGGAAAGGAGAATGTCACCCTTTTCCACTCGACACTAGGATGGAGAGGTCAGCATTTATCCGAAGGTTTGAACTGCCTTTGAGTTCCTCCTAGAACGTTTTTGATTCAGGCCCCCTGAGGGGAATGATGCTGAAGGGACTCCCTAGGGGGAGGGTACATGGGGACAGAAATGGCAGAGACCTGTGTCCCAAATGGAACCCAAGGCCCCAAGTTTGAGGCTCTTCTTTTTTCTCTAGTCTCTGTCCCTGGGGGCTCCCCTGAGCTAAAGGCTTGGGTACCACCCATACAGGGACTCACAGGTTGATACCCACAGTCCACCCCGTCGACGAAATCCTACCTTTTACTGCCAACAAATATTTATTGAGTGCCCTCTTTGTGTCAGGCATTGTATCAAGGACCAGGATCAACAGCAATTAGACTAAGCCCCTGCTCTGGAAAGCCTGCATCCCGCTGATGTCTCAAAGGCACCGCAAACCCATTATGTACTACACGCTGACACTTATAGAACCAGGCACCCTTTTAGATGCTTTACGTGTATAAACTAATTTAATCTTCACAACAGTACTTTCCTCATTTTCAGAGAAGAAACCTGATAAAGAGGTTAAGGGGCTTGCCTGATGTGCAGCTGGTGAGCGGAGAGCTGGGCTGGAACCCGGGCAGCCTGATTCTATACACTACCAAACTTCCTGTTTCCTGCCCTAAACAAAAATTGTGATTTCCCTCTCACATCGTCTCCCTAAATGTCACCAGTACCCATCCAGTGAACAGAGAACCACAGCCCAGAAGTCACTGCTGACACCTTCCGCTCCCCCTCCACACCCACTCAGTCAACAAGCCTCACTGATTTTACCTGTTAAGTTTTTCAAGAGGCAGAAAGGTGTGTGGTTTTGGTTGCCATTGTGTCCAGTCCCCAGCAAGTATAGTGACCACTCCACAGCGAGTCCATCAGTGAATCCCACACTCGTGCTTGGCCTGGAGGGACGGAGTCCCCTATCTTTGGATGCATCACTTTGTTCTAGATGGAGAACGAACATCCCAGGGGGCAAATCATGACTGAGATGGAATCTCTTGTCAGGTTTGGTAGGTGGGAGCCAAACTGGAAGATCTGATTTAGATAGATATAGAGAGAGATAAATTTATTAATGACTGCAATAATTCTAGCACCTGAGGTGGGGAGCAAGTTCATGCAACCTCCATCTGTTTACTTGTCTGTTTTTTCAATCAGAATACACAGCAAACAGTTGTTAAACACTTCCCACATGGCAGGCAGGTTTCCTCATGCTTTCCACGTACTACCGTGTAACCCTCACCACAGTCCTATGCCTTAGGTATGATTATGTTACAGATGGAGAAATTGAGGCCCAGAGAATTCAGTTACTTAGTCAAGGTCACAAAGTCATTAAGCCATGGGACCATGTGTTTGGATCCAGGAAGTCTGGCTTTGGCTCCGTACCGTTTACCAGCAAGCTTTACTGCCCCCAAACAGCCACCTTTGGTGAGATCTCCTCTGAGGACAACTCTTCCCTGAGAACCAAGCATTTGTCCTTCATGGCCACACTCTCTCTGATTCAGGGTGGATGCACCTTCTAAGGTGGATCTCAAGTGAGATTCCTTCTTCAGACCAAAGGTGATGGTCAATGTCAGCAGTCATTTGAACTCAGCACATGTGTCCTCAGGGCAGTCAGGCTATGGGCCAGCCATCTTCCACAGTGGGGGCGGAGAAGCAGAGAGACAAGATACTTCTAGAGCAGAGCAGAGACAGATACACGTAGTTCCGGAGACACCAAAATTGTCACATCTATTTCTTCAGGAGCCTCAGCCTCACGTCCTGTTCCAGATTATATTCCAGGATATACTCTGGAATCCTTTAGTAAATTCCTGTTTTTTGCTTTTTCATTGTAATAACTACAAAATGATGGCCATTGAGATAGGCAAAGACATAAAAAGAGTGTTGCAGACAGCATTCAATTAACCCTAATTTTATAGATAAGAGATTAGCTGCAATCTGCTGTCTGTGTGTGGGTTTGAGCCTGCATGTATTTATAGGGTGTGTCTACTCAAATCAGGTGATAGAAAGTTGAAAGAGGCTTCAATTAAAATAGTTTAAAGGAGAAACTTGGAAGCCACCCAGAAAACACATGATGCAGTGTTATGAAATGAAATTCCAGGTGAAGAGTGTAGGCACAGAGATTCCTCTTGACACAGGAGATAGATTCCAACTATAGTTTCCCAACCCCAGTATTCACAGCTGCCCAGGCAGGATCATTCTGGAAGTACCATGCACCCATATCCACTTCCAGTCTTCACTTCTCTATCAAGAACTTGAATCTGTAACTACTTCAGGATGCTGAATCTCTCACAGCTAGACCAAGTTGGCCCAAGATAGCAAATATCCTCCTCTTGGTTGTTGGGTAAGTAACTTTGAAACCCCAGGAAAATGTGGAGATCAGAACAGAAAATGAGCTAAATCAAGACCACAGTATTGCTATATTTTATCGATTTTAACATCTTGCAAATTGTAGTGCATTCTGCAATCAATGGTGTCATACAACTATAAATGGTGGTACTTCTTCTTTAACGATATTATAAAATAATGATGAATCTTATAATTGAAGATATCTTAGATCCCATGAAATACTGTTGACCTTGAACAACACAGGTTTGAACTGGGCTGGTTCACTTACATGCAGATTTTTTTTCAATAAATATATTGGAAAATTTTTTTGAGATTTGCAACAATTTGAAAAAACTCACAGACAAATTGCATAGCCTAGAAATATAAAAAAAAGAGAGAAAGAAAGAAAAAGGTAAGTCATGAATGCACAAAGTATACATAGATGCTAGTCCATTTTATCATTTATTACCATAAAATAAACACAAGTCTATTAAAAAAGTTAAATTTATCAAAACATGCACACAAACACTTACAGATCATACATGGTGCCATTTACTGCCAAGAGAAATGTAAACAAATGTAAAGACGCATTAAAGATGTATTAAATCATAACTGCATAAAGTTAACTGTAGTACATACTGCGCTACTGTAACAATTTGTAGCCACCTTCCGTTGTTTGGCAGTGTTTCAAGTGTTGTGATATCCACTTAAAATGCAGTGTGATGCTCATCATTTCCGAGTGAGCAGTTCCTCTCTCCAGTAAATTGTGTTTCAAAGTAAAAAGTGACCTCTCACGGTTCTTCCTTACTTTTCACTGTGTTTAGTGCAATACCATAAACCTTGAATAACACCCTGGGACCCATACGAAGTGCCACTAGTGATGCTGGAAGTTCTCCCAAGAAGCAGAAAAAAGCCATGACATTAACAAGAAAAAGTTGAATTGCTTGACATGTGCCACAGAGGAGGCAGTTGCCCACCATTTCAAGATAAACGAATCCAATGTAAGGACCATTGTAAAAAAAGAAAAAGAAATTCATGTAGGCATTGCTGCAGCTACTCCAATAGGTGTGAAAACCTTGAGCTTCTGTGAAGTACCTTTTTATCTCATATTGAAAATGCAGCTATTGTGTGGGGGCAGGATTGCTATAAGAAAGGCATGCCTACAGACTCTAATGTGATTTGAGGAAAAGCATAGTCATTATATGACAACTTAAAGCAAAAGGAAAGTGAAAGATCTAAAACAGGAGAATTAAATGCCAGCAAAGGATGGTTTGATAATTTTAGAAAGAGATTTGGCTCAAAAAAGTTCAAGATAGCAGGAGAAGCAGCTTCTGCTGACCAAGAGGCAGATGAGTTCCCAGTTGCCATTAAGAAAATCATTGAGCAGAAAGAAACTTGCCGGAACAGGTTTTAAATGCAGGTGAAAGTGCCCCATTCTGGAAAAAAAAAAAAAAAAAAAGCCACAAAGGACATTTATTAGTAAGGAAGAGAAGTGAGCACCAAGATCTAAGGCAGGAAGTGACAGGCTAGCTCTACTGTTCTGTGCAAATGCAGCTGGGTTTATGATCAGGACTGCTGGTTGTACAAGAAGCCTTAAACAACAACAACCCTTTTTCTGGATTGGTTCATCGATGCATTATCCCTAAAGTCAGGAAGTACCTTGCCAGTAAGGGACTGCCTTTTAAAATTCTTTTATTATTGAACAATGCTCCCAGCCACCCAGAACCCCATGAGTTCAACACCGAAGGCACTGAAGTGGTCTACTTGCCCCCAAACACAATATTTCTAATTCAGCCTCTACATCATAAGAACCTTTAAGGGTCATTATACCTGGTACTCTATGGAAAAGATTGTCAATGCTATGAAAGAGAACCCCGATAGAGAGAACATCATGAAGGGCACCTGGAAGGATTACATCATTGAAGATGCCATTGTTTTTGTAGAAAAGCTGTGACAGCCATCAAGCCCGAAACAATGAATTCCTGCTGGAGAACACTGTGTCCAGACGTTGCACATGACCTCACAAGATTTACAACGGAGCCAATCAAGGAAATCATGAAAAAGATTGTGGACATGGAAAAAAAAATGTGAGGGTGAAGGGTTTCAAGATATGGGTCTTGGAGAAGTTCAAGAGCTAATAGACACCACACCAGAGTAATTAACAGAAGATGACTTGATCGAGACGAGCGCTTCCAAACCAGTGCCAGATGATGAGGAAGAAGACGTAGAAAAGACAGTGCCAGAAAACAAATTGACATCAGACAATCTGGCAGAAGAGTTCCGCTTATTCAAGACTGCTTTTGACCTCTTTAACAACATGGACCCTTTTATGATATGGACACTGAAACTAAAGCAAACAGTGGAAGAAGGATTGGTACCATGTAGAAATACTTTTAGAGAAATGAAAAAGCAAAGGAGTCAGACAGAAGTTATGATATATTTTTGTAAAGTTACACAAAGTGTGCCTCCTCCTCCTGCCTCCCCTTCCCCCTCCTCCACCTCTTCCACCTCTGCCATCCTGAGACAGCAGGACCAACCCTCCTCTTCCTCCTACTCCTCTGCCTATTCAACATGAAGACGATGAGGATGAAGACTTTTATGATGATCCACTTCCACTTATGAATAGTAAATAATCATCATGCCATACAGTTCATAAACATATCTTTTGTGTATGTGTGAGTGTCTTTGTGTAAAAATCTGATAACTGTACATCAAGAACTGTGTGAGACGTTTTTGTGCCATCATCATGGAAGTATTCATCATGTAGAACATCGTGGGCAAGACTTGTATTGAAGTGGATAGCGTATCCTTACATCAGCATAAGGCGAGTGATAGTGAATGTAAAATTAATAATACGTTAGTTTTCTTACTGCCTTACAACTTTGCTTCCAAAGAATTACATTACCATATAGTATGCCTCTCTCCCTTGTAATTGGAGAAAGTGCATATCAGCCTATCATCACAGGAAAGTGTTTTTTAAAGTGTAACAATGTTTCTAATACTGTATTATGAACATGGTTATAATACTGTATACCATAGATATTTTATAACAATTCGTGCATTAGTGTATAAGATAGGCTATCATGAGGCAATCTCATATCGATTACACTAGGCTATAATAAGGCAATCATATTGCTGCATCTTTGTTATCAATGCATGAATCGTTATACCTGTAAATAAATATGAATTTTTGTTTCACATTATCTTTTCATTTTTGGTATCTAGTTTTAGTAATACATATAACATCTACAGTGTTTTGTATCATTGAAGACACTACTGATGACAAACAATTCATTTTGTAAACAGATGACGTAAATTTATGGTATCATAAATGCAATACAGAACTGTAAATGTATTTTCTTTTCCTTACGATTTTCTTAATAAAATTTTCTTTTCTCTAGGTTACTTTATTGTAATAACATGGTATATAGTACATATAACATACAAAATATGTGTATCAACTATTTTTTATGTTATCAGTAAGGCTTCTAGTCGATAGTAGGCTATTGGTAGTTAAGTCTTGGGGGAGTCAAGTTATACATGATTTTTCAACTACAAGAGGGATCAGTGCCCCTAACCCCTGTATTGTTCAAGGGTCAACTGTATAGCATTCCTTTTGCAGTAAGGTTAGAAATAAGTTTTTAATCATCATAATCTGTGTGTTATTTAAAGAACCTTGAAACATTGAAGAAAATCTAACATATTAGAAAACCTGGCATATTAGACTTGTGATTTTAATTTGAAATGTTTAAGAGTATATAGTTAATTAAGCTTAGGGACAGTCTTTGGAAGTTGTATCATTGGGGTACAATCTAACCCAAAATTACAATGGCTCAAAAATGATAGGTGTTTACTTCATGCTCCTGTAACAGTCAAGTGGTGAGTGGTCCAGAGCTGTGGGCCAAGCAGCTTTGCTATGTGAGGTCTTCTAGGGAATTGGCTCCTTCTCTACTTTGGCTCTGCCATGGCCTAAGGTGTTATCTTCATCAGCCTGGATGATGTTGGCACACCACCAAATCCAAGGGAAGTAGGAAAGAAGAGAGTCCAGAGCAAGTGTCTTAAAGAAGCACACACATCATATCTGCTTATATCTTATTGGCCCAGCTTAGTCACATGGCCACAACTAGCTGTAAAGTGTAGCCTACTGTTGGGTGGACATGTGTCCAGCTAAAACTCAGGGGTTTTAGCTAAAGGGAAAAAATGGGAGAATTAACACTGGAAAATATTTGGCAGTCATCCACCTTGAGTCTTAAGAAACTTCATTCACTAGATTTATTAAATTTCAGTAATTGCTTAAAGGCTTAGAAAGATTTCACTTGTCAGTTTTATAAGTTTGCCATGGCAGGCGTGTGAAGTGTTTTCGAGAAACAGATATATTTTAATTTTAAATGCACTTAAAATGTTTCAAGAAACTAAATAATAAGTTTATAAATAGGGTTAATTATTTAGGAAGACTTACTATGTTAAACTTAAGAGTCAATTCAACATTAATCAGAGAAAATGAAAGCAATTAATATTATTGTTATATAAAAACTACTGCACATAATTAAGAATAAGATTGTGAGTTGAACATAAAGGGTTACAAAAACCCTAGGTTTTAAAATGTTAAAACTTTCCAGATTGACTTCTTATACTTAGTAACACGCATTTAAGTTTCCTCTGTGTCTTTTCATTGCTTGACAGCCCATTTATTTTTTATTGCTGAATAATATCAAATTGTTTGGATGTACCATAGTTTTGTCAACTAAATAAACTTAGGAGGCAATAATCAAGCAAAAGGTGTTTATTTGGGATTGAAGAATTGCAATTCGGGACACACAAATTCAGGTAGCAACCCAAACAGTGTCCCACTACGGAATAAAAGTCAGGGGCTTTTAAAGGCAAAGAAGAAAGGTTTGCATTACGAAGAATTTTAATTGGAGTTGCAGGCAGAAGCTAGTCTTGGCTAAACAAAATTGACTGCTAAGTCTATCGCTAGAGAGAAGAAAAAGTTCATTACTGTGACAAGTTGCAGGTGCTCTTGCAGAGTGCTTTGAATATTTAGTGTCGGCCCAGTTCGAAAGTTCATGGCTCCACCTGGGGAGGATGTGTATGTTTGCTCTTCTTAATGTTCTCTCTGCCCCATTTTAAAACCCTTTGACATAAGCGACTCCATTTTATTTCACATTTCATAGTTTCTTCATTCGTTCACCTGCTGAAGGATACCTTGGTTGCTCCAAGTTTTGGCAATTATGAATAAAGCTGCTATAAACATCCATGTGCAGGTTTTTGTGTGGACATAAGTTTTTAACTCCTTTGGGTAAATACCAAGGAGTATGACTACTGGATCGTATGTTAAGAGTATGTTTAGTTTTGTAAGAAATCACCAGACTGTCTTCCATACTGGCTGTACCATTTTGCATTCCCACCAGTAATGAGAGTTCCTGTTGTTTCATATCCTCACCAACATTTGGTGTTGTCAGTGTTCTGGATTTTGACCATTCTAATATGTGTGTTGTGATATCTTACTATTGTTTTAATTTGCATTTTCCTGATGACCTATGATGTGGAGCATGTTTTCATATGCTTATTTGCCATGTGTATATCTTCTTTGGTGGGGTGTCTGTTAAGGTCTTTGGCCTATTTTACCATTGAGTTGTTCTTTCTTTCATAGATTATGCCTTTAGTATTGTATTTAAAGAGGCTACGTACTATATTATTTCAATTACATGACATTCTGGAAAAGGTAAAATTATGGGGACAGTAAAAAGATCAATGATTGTCAGGAGTTAGGGGGGAGGAAAGGATGAATAGGTGGAGCATAGAGGGTTTTTAGAGAAGTGAAAATAATCTGTACTATACTACAACAGTGAAAACATGTCATTATACATTTGTCCAAACCCATAGAACGTACAATACCAGGAGTGAACTCTAATGTACACTATGGACTTTGGGTGATGATGTGTCATTGTAGGTTCATCAGTTGTAACAAATGTACTACTCTGGCTGGGGGATGTTGGCTGTGGTGGAGGCTGTGTATGTGTGGGGGCAGGGAGTGCATGAGAAATCTCTGTAACTTCTGTTCAATTTTCCTGTGAATCTAAAATAGCTCTAAAGAAACAATCTTTAAAAAAATATTACTGGTGAAGTCATCTGGCCCTGAACTTTTGTTGTTTGGAGTTTTAAAAATCACTGATTCAATTTCATTACTGGTAATTAGTCTGTTCATACTTTCTATTTCTTCCTGGTTCAGTCCTGGGAGATTGTACATTTCGAGGAATTTGTCCATTTCTTCTAGGATGTCCATTTTTATTGACATATAATTGTTTGTAGTAATCTCTTGATCCTTTGTGTCAGTTGTAACTTCTCGTTTTTCATTTTATTGATTTGGGCCCTCTCTTTTTTTCTTGAAGAGTCTGGCTAAAGGTTTATCAATTTTGTTTATCTTTTTGAAGAACTGGCTCTTAGTTTCATTGATCTTTTCTATTGTTTTTTAGTCTCTATTTTATTTATTTCTGCTCTGATCTTTATGATTTCTTTCCTTCTACTAACTTTGTTTTTTGTTTGTTCTTTTTTTTTTCTAGTTCCTTTAGGTGTAAGGTTAAGTTATTTATTTGGGATTTTTATTGTTTTCTGAGGTAGGCTTGTATTGCTACAAACTTCCCTCTTAGAACTGCTTTTGCTGCGTCCCCTAGATTTTGGATCATTGTGTTTTTATTTTCATTTCTCTCCAGGTATTTTCGAATTTTTTTCTTTGATTTCTTCAGTGAACCATTGCTTGTTTAGTAACATATTGTTTAGCCTCCAGTTGTTTGTGTTTTGCAGTTTTTTCTTATAGTTGATTTCTAGTCTCACAGTGTTGTGCTTGGAAAAGATGCTTGATATGATTTCAATTTTCTTAAAGATTACCGAGACTTGTTTTGTGGCCTAGCATGTGATCTATCCTGGAGAATATTCCACGAGCACGTGAAAAGAATGTGTATTCTGCTGCCCTTGGATGGAATGTTCTATATATCTCTATTAAGTCTATTTGATCTAATATGTTGTTTAAAGCCAGTGTTTCCTTATTGATTTTTCTGCCTGGATGATCTGTCCATTGATGTAAGTAGGGTGTTAAAGTCCTGTACTATTACTATGTCACTGTCATTTCCTCACTTTACGTTTGTTAATATTTGCTTTATGATTTTAAGTGCTCCTATGTTGGGTGCATATATATTTACAACTGTTATATCTTTTTCTTGGATTGATCCCTTGATGATTATGTAATGTCTTTCTTTGTCTCTTGTAACAGTCTTTGTTTTAAAAATGTTTTTTTTTTTTGGCTGCACTGTGAGGCATGCAGGACTTTAGTTCCCTGACCAGGGATTGAACCCGCATCCCCTGCAGTGGAAGTTCAGAGTCTTAACCACTGGACTGCCAGGGAAGTCCCTAAAGTGTATTTTGTTTGATACAAGTATTGCTACTCCAGCTTTCTTTTAACTTCCATTTGTATAGAACACCTTTTCCATCTTCTCACCTTCAGCCTGTGTCTATTTTTAGATCTGAAGTGAGTTTCTAGTAGGGAGCACATATATGGATCTTATTTTTCTATCCATTCAGCCACTCTATGTCTTTTGATTGGAGCATTTGACATTTAAATTAATTATTGATAGGCATGTACCTATTGCCATTTTGTTAAATGTTTTAGGGCTGTTTTTGTAGGTCTTTTTTGTTTCTTTCTTCTTCTTTTGCACTCTTCCCTGTGATTTATGATTATCTTTAGTGTTATGCTTGGATTCCTCTTTTTTGTGTGTGTATCTATTACAGAGTTTGGGTTTGTGGTTACCATGAGGTTTATCTATGTAAAACTTTAAGTAATCATATATATGATTATTATATGACTATAATATGATCTCTTAAGTTCGAATGCATTTTAACAACCCTGCATTCCACCAAACATTTAGAGAAGTGTTAACACCTATCCTTCCGAAACTATTCCAAAAAATTGCAGAGGAAGGAATGCTTTCAAACTCATTCTACAAGGCCACCATCACCCTGATACCAAAATCAGACAAAGACATCACCAAAAAAAAAAATTACAAGCCAATATTAGTGATGAAAATAGATGCAAAAATTCTCAATGAAATATTAGCAAACTGAATTCAACAATACATTAAAAGGATCATGCACAATGATCAAGTGGAATTTATCTCAGGGATGCAAGGATGGTTCAATGCCCACAAATCAATCAACATGATACACTACATTAACAAATTGAAGAATAAAATCATATGATCATCTCAATAGACAGAGAAAAAGCTTTTGATAAAATTCAACACCCATTTATGATAAAAACTCCAGAAAATGGGCATAGAGGGAACCTACCTCAACATAATAAAGGCCATATATGACAAACCCACAGCAAACATCATACTCAATGGTGAAAAACTGAAAGCATTTCCACTAAGATCAGGAAGAAGACAAGGATGTCCGTCCACTCTCACCACTATTATTCAACATAGTTTTTGAAGTCCTAGCCACAGCAATCAGAGAAGAAAAAGAAATAAAAAAATACAAATTGGAAAAGAAGAAGTAAAACTGTCACTGTTTGCCAATGACATGATACTATACATAGAAAATCCTAAAGATGCCACTAGAAAACTACTAGAACTAATCAGTGAATTTGGTAAGGTTGCAGGATACAAAATCAATGCACAGAAATCTCTGGCATTCCTATACACCAACAACAAAAAATCAGAAAGAGAAATTAAGGAAACACTCCCATTTACCATTGCAACAAAAAGAGTAAAATACCTAGGAATAAACCTGCCTAAGGAGGCGAAAGACTTGTACTCAGAAAACTATAAAACACTGATGAAAGAAATCAGAGATGACATAAACAGATGGAGGAATATACCACGTTCTCGGATTAGAAGAATCAATATTGTGAAAATGACTATACTACCTAAAACAATCTACAGACTCAGTGCAATCCCTATCAAACTACCAATGGCATTCTTCACAGAATTAGAACAAAAAACTTTGCAATTCGTATGGAAACACAAAAGACCCTAAATAGCCAAGGCAATCTTGAGAAAGAAAAATGGAGCTGGAGGAATCAGGCTCTCTGTCTTCAGACTATACTACAAAGCTACAGTAATCAAGACAGTATGGTACTGGCACAAAAACAGAAATATAGACCAATGGTACAAGATAGAATTCCCAGAGATAAACCCACGCACATATGGGCACCTAATTTATGACAAAGGAGGCAAGAACATACAATGGAGAAAAGAAAGCCTCTTCAATAGGTGGTGATGGGAAAACTGGACAGCCACATGTAAAAGAATGAAATTAGAACACTCCCTAACACCATACACAAAAATAAACTCCAAATGGATTAAAGGCTTAAATATAAGACCAGACACTATAAAACTATTAGAGGAAAACATAGGAAAAACACTCTTTGACATAAACCACAGCCAGATCTTTTTTGACCTACCTCCTAGAGTAACGAAAATAAAAACAAAAATAAACAAATGGACTCAATAAACTTAAAAGCTTTGCACAGCAAAGGAAACCATAAACAAGACAAAAAGACAACCCTCAGAATGGGAGAAAATATTTTCAAATGAAACAACAGACAAAGGATTAATCTCCAAAATTTACAAACGACTCATGGAGCTCAATAGCAAAAAAACCAACAATCCAGTTAAAAATGGGCAGAAGACCTAAATAGACATTTCACCAAGGAAGACATACAGATGGCCAAGAGGCATATGAAAAGATGCTCAACATCACTAATTTTTAGAGAAATGCAAATCAAAACTACAATGAGGTATCACCTCACACCAGTCAGAATGACCATTATCAAAAAATCTAGAAACAATAAATGCTGGAAAGGGTGTGGTGAAAAGGGAACCCTCCTGCACTGTTGGTGGGAATGTAAATTGATACACCCACTATGGAGAACAGTATGGATGTTCCTTAAAAAACTAAAAATAGAACTACCATATGACCCAGCAATCCCACAACTGGGCATATACCCTGAGAAAACCATAATTCAAAAAGAGACATGCACCACAATGTTCATTGCAGCACTATTTACAATAGCCAGGACATGGAACCAACCTAAATGTCCATCGACAAATGAATGGATAAAGAAGATGTGGCACATTTATACAATGGAATATTACTCAGCCATAAAAAGAAACGAAATTGAGTTATTTGTAGTGAGGTGGATGGACTTAGAGTCTGTCACACAGAGTGAAGTAAGTCAGAAAGAGAAAAACAAATACCGTATGCTAACACATATATATGGAATCTTTAAAAAAAAAATAATGGTACTGATGAACCCAGTTGCAGGGCAGGAATAAAGAGATAGACATAGAATATAGACTTGAGGATATGGGGTGGGAGAGCAAAGCTGGGGTGAAATGAGAGTAGCATTGACATATATACAGTACGGAATGTAAAATAGTTGGCTGGTGGGAAGAAGCAGCATAGCACAGGGAGATTGGCTTGGTGCTTTGTGATGACCTAGAGGGGTGGCATAGGGAGGATGGGAGGGAGGCTCAAGAGGGAGGGGTTATGGGGATGTGTGTATGCATATGGCTGATTCTCTGTTGTTCAACAGAAACTAACACAGTATTGTGAAGCAATTATATTCTAATAAAGATCTATTAAAAATTTTAAAAAAAGATAGATGCACCCCTATGTTCATTATAGCATTGTTTATAGCCAAGATATGGAAGCAAGCAAGTGCCCACCAATAGATGAATAGATAAAGAAGATACGGTGTGTGTGTGTATATATATATATATATATATATATATATATATATATATATATATATATATATATATATATATTTTTTTTTTCACTATATATATAGTGAAATATTACTCAGCCATAAAAAGAATGAAATCTTGCCTTTTGTGACAACATGGATGGACCTAGAGGGTATTATGCTAAGTGAAATAAATCAGGCAGAGAAAGACAAATGCAGCATGATTTCACTTATATGTGGAATCTAAAAAAACAAAGCAAATGAACAGACATAACAAAACAGAAACAGAGTTATGGAGAACAAACAGGTCGTTGCCAGAGGGGAGGGGGTGAGGGAGGAAAGAAATAGGTGAGAGGTACAAACTTCCAGTTGCAAAATAAATGAGTCACAGGTATAAAATGTACAGTGTGGAGAATAAAGTCAATAATTATGTAATATCTTTGTGTGGTGACAGATCATAACTAGACTTATGATGATCATTTTGAAATAGGTAGAAATATCAAATCACTGTGTTGTATAACAGGAAATAACATAGTTTTGTAGGTCAATTATACCTCACAAACAAACAAACTCGTAGACAAAAAGACCAGACTTGTGGTTACCAGGGGTGAGTGTTGGGGGGAGTTGAACTGGATGAAGGTAGCCAAAAGGTACCAATTCCAGTTATAAGATAAATAAGTACTAGGAATGTAAGATAAATAAGTACCAAGGATGTCAAAAAACATTACAACTTTAACAACTTGAATATTAACTAAAACAAGTAGCTATAGGTGATCCTCTGCACATAAAAGCCTTCTTCAGATATTAAAAATCTCAAGTGCCATGTTCATGAGCCTTTGGATGGGTTTTGTTACTTACAACCAAAAAAGTCTTGAGGAAGACTCAGTTTCTCCCCTAACCCCATTACATCATGTTTCTAGCCTGTCTCAGTGACATAGATCACACAGCTATATTTCTAAATTTTGTTCTGCTTATGACAACCCTCCAAACACACATGGGTGGAGAAGATGCCTATTGGGGTGCCTGTCCTCTTTGCTGCATACTGTTTCTCTGCACCCATAAACCTCCAAATCTATAGGGTTCAGAGCTATCTTGCTGTTGTAATGATATGATTTGACCCACTATTTAGACTTGACTATTGGCCCAAGGTAACCACTAACCTAAGCAAGGCTAGTAAGAGTGCCAGTTGAAAGAGAGCCTCAGACTATATCTAGGTGGCTAGAAGGATCATATGTAGACCACGGAACTGGGAATAGCTACCGTCTACTTTTGGAGACTGGAGAGCAGAGAAAAAGGGTCCTTTTAGAGAGAGAAGAATTAAGCTGATGGCAGAGAAACAGAAACAAAAGATGGAGAGCATCGGGTTCTAGTCTGTTCCAGAAGCCCGGTCAGCTGCACATTGCCTTGAGGCTTGGGAGACATCTGGTACACTGATAGTAATTCATCTCTCCCTTCTGAACAAAACAGAGTCAGTTTCTATTATTTGTAACCAAAAGAATACTATCTAATATGCCTGAAAAGATATTAAACTCTTCGTATGAAGCAAACTCATGGGTTTTATTTTAAAAAGAAATAGCTGCTTGGTTGTCTCAATTAGAGGAAATTTCCAGTGTAGTTCTGACTTTTGGGTTATAAGTACTGGTCCAAGGTATGTCCCCTGTTAAGTCCACAAAATCCAATTTACCTAAAACTCAACTCAGAGTAACTCTGGCCTGATAATCACTTGCAAAATACCCAACACTGAGTATAAGAAAGTTACAATTAACCACCTGTGACTCGGGTAGCATCTCATTATACTTAGTCTATTGGAAGATCTCCAAATTGCATTATATGGTCCATGGTTGAAACTATTAGTTTACCATTCTCTCCCAGCAAAAGCTACATTTCCCAGCCCCCCTTGAAGGCAAAGGAAGGCCATAAGACTAAGTTCTGACCCATAAAAAAGGAGTGGACATGACGGGGGCAACTTCCAGAACATTCCCTTAAAGGAACATCCCAAGTCTACTTTTCCCCTTCCTGCTGGAACTTGAACATAGACTGGCAGCAGGAATGGCCAGGCTAGACCACAAGACAGAAGTCATGTGCTGTAAATGGAAAGCAAAAGTCTAGAAAGACCCTGGGTCTCCAGCCCTACTTACATTTAGACTTTTCCATGTGAGAGAAATAAGCCATTTTATTTAAGTCCCTGTTATTTTGACTTCTGTTTCAGTAGCTGAGCCAGCACCTTAACTATAACACAGTCTTTGCATGAAAAAAACAGAAATGAATGACTGTTTTCTACAGAAGGTAGTATAGCCAAAAGTAAAACTTTAAATTTGTGCAATTCACTCATTCAACAAATATTTATTGAGTCACAAAGGTCTGAATGTGAACAGCCTATCACCCTTGGAAAAAGTGTCCAGGCTGGTGAAGCAATCCAGCTCATGTGAAATGAGGAGTGCCCAAAGGAACATGGGGCATTTAGCCTAGGGAGGGAAAAGGTTAGGATAGGTTGGAGAGCTGTCATCAGATTTAGGAAGAACTCATGTGGAAGAGAGGATAGACTTGCTCCATATGACCCCAGGGGGCTGAAGTCAGACCAATAGGTTATGCAGGGAATTGAAGCCCTAAGATCCAAAGAGTTCCATGTCAGTTCTGGTTCTTGGCTTTAAGCAACAGAAGCAGACTCTAACGTCTTAGGCAAAAACAAAATTTGTTGGAATGATATTTGGGGGGGAATCACAGAATTAACCGTATATCAGAGTACTGGCCAGGAATCAAGAGTATCTGGAGGGCTGGTTAGCAGGAAGCATAGCCACAGCCATGGAACAGACAGGGTCTAATCAGCATGATGAATGACTTCTAACTGGTCCTCACATCTCTGAGCCATTCACTCAGGAGTCAGAATCATGGGAGAGAGTCTTATGGTTGCATCTAGATCATCTTCCATTCCCTGGCTGAACACGGGGTGGACGAGGGGAAAATAAGGTCCCTGTTGACTCTGACGAGGAAGTCAGGTACTACCTCCAGGAGGAACCAAGATAGTATCAGACAACTATCCAGTGCTACTTCTAATGATTCTTTCAAAGCCCATGAATCTGTGACCCGTGTCTTGGGATTGGGAGGAACTTGTCCATTCAGGGAAGTTATCTCCTTTCTGTGTTCCTCACATATGTTCATACACTCTCTGCCGAATGATTCCAACCATGAAAGGTTCACTACCTCACAAGTTCTTTTTCATGTTAGGATGAAATAAAGGCTGGGGGCTTAGACTCTGCCTGATGCTCAAGACCCTCCAACTCTGGTCCCACTTTTGTAGGGGTAAGTCCTGTGATTCTTCCACAGAAACCTTTCTTCCCATCCAACTTATTCACTCAATGTCACCATCCTCTGACCCCCATCAAAGCATCTTGTGTTTATTCTCTTTACTCCTCCTATCTATCTAAATGTTATCCATTCTTCACATTCCAGCTCAAATCCCACATCCTACATGAAACATTCTTGAACCATCCCAGCCCAAAGTAACTCTTTGGAAATTTTTGCCTGTACTCTTCGTTAGGCGGTTAATCACTCTCTTTTTAAATGTTTTCTATTTTTTAGAATTGATACTTATACTTTATTAGATAATTTAATTTTAAACATACTTATATCTTCTCTCTCTACCTGGATTATACCTTCTTGAGGGCATGAACTATTTCTTATCCAACTGTGCATCTCCTGTAGAACTTAACAAAATTCTTTCCACATGGACTTTTTTTTCCCCCTTAATTGATATGAATACCAGAGGTGGGTATGGTCTTGACTCCTTATCCAGGAATTTGGGGAAGGGGAAACAGGGGAAGATGAGGGGAGAAGTAAGTCAGACAATGACTTAAAATAACTCTGCTCAGACTATAATAATGATGTGAATGATTTATAGTTTTTATAGCGTTTTGAGTTATAATTGGTATGAAAACTGCATATATTTGGTAAGTTTTGACATATGTTTACAACCATGAAACTATTGCCCTAATCAAGATAATAAATATATCTACCACCCCCCAAAAGTTTCCTTATGTCCCTTTGTAATCTCTTTCATTCACTTCCACCTTAAGCAACTGCTGATTTGTTTTCTGTCACTCCAGTTTGAACTTCTAGAACTTTATATAAATGGAACCATTCTGTATGTACTCTCTTTGTCTGGCTTCTTTCACTCAGCATAATTATTTTAAGATTCACCCATGTTGTTGAAGAGTTCACTCCTTTTTATTGCTGAGTAGTATTCCATTGCATGAGCATATCACAATTTGTTTATCTGTTGATAGTCATTTGAGTTGTTTCTAGTTTTTGGCTTTTACAAATTAAGCTGCTATGAACATTTGTACAAGTCTTTGTGTGGATACATGATTTCATTCATCTTAGGTAAATACCTAGGAGTAGAATGGCTGAGCCATAAGGTAGGTCTCTGTATAACATTTAAGAAATTACCAAAATGATTGCACCATTTTAATTCCCACCAGCAGTGTAGGAGAGTCACACTTGCTCCATCTCCTCACCAATATTTGCTCTTGTTTTTTAAATTTTGGCCGTTACAATGTAGTGGTAGCTCACTGTGGTTTCAATTTGCATTTTCCTAATGACTAATGATGAACATCTTTTTATGTGCTCATTTGTCATCTTCTTTGATGAAGCGTTTGTTCAGATCTGTTGTCCATTTTTAAAATTGAGTTGTCTTACTGCTGCGTTTTGAGTTTCAATTTCTCTATATATTTGGACACAAACTCTTTATCATACACGTGACTTGTAAATATTTTCTCATGGTCTCTGGCTTGTTTCTTAACTGTATCTTTTCAAGAGTAGAAGTTTTAAATTTTGATGAAGTCCAATTTATCAGTATTTTCTTTTATGAATTGTGCTTTTGGTGTTGCAACTAAGAAATCTTTAACTCAGGGTCACAAAGATTTTCTTCTTCTGGAAGTTTTATAAATTTATGTTTTACCTAAATAGGTTTATGATAAATTTTGAGTTAATTTTTGTATATGATATGAGGTATTGATCAAGGTTCATTTTTGTGTGTGTGTAAAGACATTAAGTTGTTCCAGAATCACCTGTTGAAAAGACTATCCTCTCTCTGCTGGATTGCCTTTGCAACTTTGTCGAAAATCAGTTGACCATATGTGTGTGGATCTGTTTATGGACTCTATTCTGCTCTAATGATTGTTGTGTCTGTCTTTACACCAATATGTCACTGCATGATTTATATTCCTATAGTGTCTTAGATAAAGTGCTTTCACCCACAGATATAAAGTTGTGTTCATGATGTGGACTCTGGAGCTAGATTACTGTGTGCAAATCCTGGCTCTAGCACTTACTGGCTGTATTACTTTGGGCAAATTCTTTAATATCTCTGTGCCTCAGTTGACTCACCTATAAAATGGGGATGATGACAGTATCCACTCATCAGATTGCTGTGATCGTTGTGTTGATACAAAAAAAAGTCTGTAGAACAACACTCGATAAAAGTTTTCTCTTATATAACTTCCTGAATAAAACAGTCAGAGGAGTTAGTTAGGTATTATTGTTCCCTGAAATGTCTTGGCCAGTGTCACACAGATAAAGACTACACTTAGGTCTTCTGGCTCTAAACCCAGTGTCTTTTCCACTCCATCTCTGAGACTATAATGGAAACCCCAGTCTTTTTATAACCTAATCTCCGAGGTTATCTTCTATCACTTCTGCTGTATTCAGTACTTTAGAAGCTAGTCTTTAAATCTGGCTCACACTCAAGGACAGGGAACTATATGAAGTATAATGCCAGTAGGTGGGGACCATAGGAGACCATCTGAGAGGCTACTTATGACAGGTCCCTTCACTTTTCTAGGATTCTCACAAGTCTGGTAGGAAGCGTCAGAGGTTTCTGAACTATGGAATGAGAAGCCAGGGAGAGTATTCCTGAGCCAATGACCTAATAGGAGACTTTGCTTTCCCCTCATGGAAAGGAAACGAATCTTAGCTGCTTCGTTCACCGTTGCACACTGGCCATACCTTTTAATTGGGAAGTACAGTCTGAGGCTATGCCTATGGAAATAAAGGAGGTATCAAGTTTGGCCAAGCAGTCTTCTTCTGCCTTTCAGATGACGCTAGAAACGTGTTCATACGAAGCACAGAAGTGGGAATCTCACTTATAGAATAAATAACTTATTGATTCACCAAGATTTACTCAGCACCTACCATGTGCTAGTCCCTCTATTAGGCACTGGGGGCACAAGAGTTTCTTTTTTCCTAATTTTTCTGTTGATTGTTAAGGCCACAAAATCAAGAGGAAATTACATTGTGTTAGTTTAGGTTCTCTAAGAAGTGGATACCAAGATAGGATTAGACATGTAAGAGATTTCTTGGAGGAAATGCCTATGAAGGACAAAGGGAGGGAACCAGAGAAGGTGGGGGCAGCTTTCAGACTGCATTACTGGTCTGACATCTGTGCAAGGCTGGGGGAAGGAAGGAGGGGTGGGTAGGGAGAGTTTTGCACTGCAGTGCAATCCCAAGAAAGGATGTGCCGGGTCACTGGGAAGTCTCTGAGCCCAAGTCACCCATCAGAGGAGTCCTGTGTGTAACAGAAGTGAGCCTGGATTTGTACCTCCACTGTGCTCAGTCCTTGACTGGGAGCAGCCTGAAGGATATGTGGCCTCAGCACTAGCGGAGCGGTGGGTCCAGAGGGACAGCAGTTGGGGATCTGAGCAGCATCTTTTCACGTCTGTCATGTGCATGCAACAAGGTATGACTAGTGTCATGATGAGGTGAGCATAGGTACTAAAGGAGTACAAAAGAGGTGCACCTAATCCACACTTTCAGGGGTCGGGCAGGCTTTCTGCAATGCAGCGGTCAAAACTGAGACCTGAGCAGAAAAGAGGAATTAGCAAACTCACACATACTGCTGATGCAGGTGCAAACTGGTACCACCCCTTGGGAAACCCAGTGGCATTTTGTAGAAAAGGTGAGGTTTTGCATGCTCTGCGAGGTAGCATTCCACTCCTAGGGACAGCAATGAGAGGAACTCTTTGCACGTGCACATATATGCACTGGCCTCTATGGAGAAGAAAGTTCCCAGCAGTATTATTTGTGACAGCCACCCACAAAGGAAACAACCCACATCCATCAGCAGAACAGATGAACTGTGGTACAATGGAGTAGATCAGCAATGAAAGCAAATAAATTTACAGCTACATTAAATAACTTGGATCATGAACACAACGTTGAGGGGGGAAAATCAAGATACTCAGACAATACTTAAAGAGCAGGCAGAAATAAGCTACGGCTTAGGGAATGCATACATTGATGGTAAGGCCATAAAGAAAAGCCAGGAAAGCGGGGAGAGTTGGGGTTGTGTTTGTGGAGACGCACAGAAGAGGATTCTGGGATGTGCTATTCTGGAATGCTTGTTGAGTAACGTTTCTTTAAATTCTCCGTATGTGTTTCATGCAATCTCTGTCTGTATAGTTCGTAATTTAAAAAAGGGGGTGGGTAGGAATAGGTTGGGTGGAGGGAGTGGGGTGTGTTCCAGGCAGAGGGCAAAGGCCGGGGCGGGGAAGTGCATGCAGAGCTCAGGGACCTGCAAACACAATGGGGTGATGTGGTGAGGAATGACAAGAGTGATGGAAGCAGACAGGAGGCCCCTACAGAAGGAGGGGCCTCATAAACCCCTGCTGAGGAGTTTGGACTTTACCCTGAGGGCAATAGGGAGCCACTGAGGTATTTAAGCTGTGGAGAGACTGAATCAGATTTACATTTCCAGAAAGATCCTTCAGCCCCAGTGTAAGGATGTGCCTCACAGTATCCAGGCGAGTGGCGGTGAGGTGGGAAAAGGATGAGGGTTACCTGATCCTAGATGTTGCTGGTGGCTGGTCTTCCTCACCATCAGACTAACTGCCTTGCTATGCTGCTGCATCTAGGGACTTGTAATTTCTTAACCACTGAATCATTAATAACAGGAGGAGAGTCTCCTATCTGGTTGCTCTCCGGTGTCCATCGGTCATGTTATTAATTGAGGTGAAAGTGTCATTCTGGGTCCCAAAGTCCATCTCATTAAGATGCTGAACATTTTGGTGCAGAGGAGAAAAGAAAAAAAGCAAAAGGATTTGTAAATAACTGATCATTCCAAAAGATAACCCTCTGTAGGAATCATTTAATAATAGCACTATAGGTAATGATTCTTTATCACTAAAATGACTTGTTCCATTTGCAGTGCTATTATAGATGAGCATTTGGTTAATATGGGAAAGTTTTCTTAGTGATTATGTATTTAATACCAAGGTCAGTTGTGGACTTCTTTATTCAAGCGAGGAACTAAATTCCCAAGATATTTCCTGCATGTTCTCTTAAGGCCTCAGTAAACCTAGGCTGAAAGTTCAAGATGATTTATTGTGGGAGGAACCACCTAATCGCTCCCAATCACCTTGTAATTTTAATTGCATGTGAGGAAAATTTTCTTCTTTCTGGCAGCGTGGATAGCTGCTATTGTTGCCGTTGTGTTTATTTTTTCAAATATGGGCAATCTGAGAAAGTAGATACTATCTAATAGTGAAATAATATATCTACATTTGATATATTCTAAAGTATAAAGTCTTCCTCATAGCAGATTTGGAGGAAGTTGGCTACCTACTAAATACCTTCTCCAGTGACAATAATCATTTACCTCCTGAATGTGTTCTCTGTCGGAATTCCTTCTGCCTCCTACACCCTCTTGCCTAGCTGTCGTCTTCTTCCTTTGTCAAGGGAAAGTCAACGAAGTTCAGATCAAGGGCACAACTCTGTTTTGCCAAGGCAAACTTGACCCTGAGTCAACGGGGGCTGCACAGCTATTAGGCATAATCTAGTGCCTATGGGCTTTGCTTCTTTTACTAAAGCTCTATTCAGTCCTGTCTGATGACAAGGTGGACGTTCTCGCAAACGTGCCTCAACGGAGCCCCAGAAACACAGGGTGGGATGATCCTCACGGAGGGCTAGACTCTGAGATGGTACTTGAATGTATGACCTTCTTACCAGGAAGTGTTGACCGGTGCTGTCATGACACCCACCTTTCAACATTCCTTGGGTGGCCAGATCATTTAGGTGGTGCTTCTCCTGCAGGCTTCGGGACTGTCAATTTCCTTCTTTTGGTTAAAGTCCTGAACAGGGAGACAATTTTGAGCAATGAAAGATATCACCTAGGTTCTCCAGAAGATTATAACATTGTTATGAAGATGTATGAAGGTAAGACAATCAGAGAAAAAACACCAACACACTGAGTTGTAATATAAGCTTTATGAACTAGGAGCTGAGGAAATACCACATGGGGATGTGACCAGAACTAAAGGAAATTCAGTCGAGAATGTTTGTTGCCATTGTTGACACTTGCCTCGCTAGCTGCCCCTCAGATATCTGATCAGTCTCCAAATCCTACAGATTCTATCCCTAACACTCCTGCCTTCAACCTCCACAAGACTCCACCCTTTTTTTGGCCTGCACAATGCCCTCTGAGCTTGTCCCTGCTTGCACACGTGCACACTTGCACACATGCCCCCTTTGAATCCATTCATCCCTGATCACCTCCAGCCTCGAAACTCCTATGTGCTGAGCAGGGCAGGCTCATGCCCCTCTCAGGCCTCCCCTGAATGACTGCCCATCTAGCTTATTTTGCTGGGTGCTCCCGCCTCGCCCAGAAAGCTTCGCCCCTCCAAGACCCCTGTAGATGTGTTTCATCCACCCACAACCTTCTCCAGCTTCTGGCCTTTGTTTAATTTACTAAATCTCAAATCCTTCCACATGTGTTCTTCTGTATTTTGCACTTGTGGAGAAAGAACATAAAGCTTTTTAATACCTTCAACATTATTGACATTTAACGTTAAGAACACTTGTGGGAGGAGACCTTCAAGATGGCAGAGGACTAAGATGTGGAGATTACCTTCCTCCCCACAAATACATCAGAAATACAACTGCATGTGGAACAACTCCTACAGAACACCTACTGAACGCTGGCAGAAGACCTCAGACTTCCCAAAAAGCAAGAAACTCCCCACGTACCTGGGTAAGGCAAAAGAAAAAAGAAAAAACAGAGACAAAGAATAGGGACGAGACCTGCGCCAGTGACAGGGAGCTGTGAAGGAGGAAAGGTTTCCACACACTAAGAAGCCCCTTCGAGAGTGGAGACTGCGGGTGGCGGAGGTGGGAAGCCTTGGAGCCATGGAGGAGAGCGCAGCCCCAGGGGTGCGGAGGGCAAAGCGGAGAGATCCCCGCACAGAGGAGCGGCGCCGAGCAGCACTCACCAGCCCGAGAGGCTTGTCCGCTCACCCGCCGGGACGGGCAGGGGCTGGGAGCTGAGGCTCGGGCTGCAGAGGTCAGATCCCAGGGAGAGGACTGGGGTTGGCTGCGTGAACACAGCCTGAAAGGGGCTAGTGTGCACAGCTAGCCGGGAGGGAGTCTGGGAAAATGTCTGGAGCTGCTGAAGAGGCAAGAGACCACTGTTTCGGGGAGCGCAAGGAGAGGGGATTCAGAACACCGCCTAAACGAGCTCCAGAGACGGGCACAAGCCACGGCTGTCAGCGTGGACCCCAGAGACGGGCAGGAGACGCTAAGGCTGCTGCTGCCGCCACCAGGAAGCCTATGTGCGAGCACAGGTCACTCTCCACACCACCCCTCCCGGGAGCCTGTGCAACCCGCCACTGCCAGGGTCCCGTGATCCAGGGACAACTTCCCCGGGAGAACGCACGGCGCGCCTCGGGCTGCTGCAACGTCACGACGCCTCTGCCGCCGCAGGCTCGCCCCGCCTCCTCCGTACCCCTCCCTCCCCCCGGCCTGAGTGAGCCAGAGCCCCCGAAGCAGCTGCTCCTTTAACCCCGTCCTGTGTGAGCGAAGAACAGACGCCCTCAGGTGACCTACACGCAGAGGCGGGGCCAGGTCCAAAGCTGAACCCCAGGAGCTGTGCGAACACAGAAGAGAAAGGGAAATCTCTCCCAGCAGCCTCAGGAGCAGCGGATTAAATCTACACAATCAACTTGTTGTACCCGCATCTCTGGAATACCTGAATAGACAACGAATCATCCCAAAGTTGAGGAGGTGGACATTGGGAGCAACGGTATATATATTTTCTTCCTTTTTCTCTTTTTGTGAGTGTGTATGTGTACGCTTCGTTGTGTGACTTTGTCTGTATAACTTTGCTTTTACCATTTGACCTAGGGTTCGTCTGTCTGTTTTCTTTGTTTTTTTCCATATAATTTTTAGTGCTTGTTATCATTTGTGGATTGGTTTTTTTGGTTTGTTTGCTCTCTTCTTTCTTTCTTTCTTTTTTTTCTCCTTTTCTTCTGAGCCGTGTGGCTGACAGGGTCTTGGTGCTTGGCCAGGTGTCAGGCCTGTGCCTCTGAGGTGGGAGAGCCGAGTTTAGGACATAGGTCCAGAAGAGACCTCCCAGCTCCACGTAATAGCAAATGGCAAAAGCTCTCCCAGAGATCTCCATCTCAATGCTAAGACCCAGCTCCACTCAACGACCAGCAAGCTACAGTGCTGGACACCCCATGCCAAACAACTAGCAAGACAGGAACACAGCCCCATCCATTAGCAGAGAGGCTGCCTAAAATCATAATAAGGCCACAGACACCACAAAACACACCACCAGACGTGGACGTGCCCACCAGAAAGACAAGATCCAGCCTCATCCACCAGAACACAGGCACTAGTCCCCTCCACCAGGAAGCCTACACAACTCACCGAACCAAACTTAGCCACAGGGGGCAGACACCAAAAACAACGGGAACTACGAACCTGCAGCCTGTGAAAAGGAGACCCCAAACACAGTAAGTTAAGCAAAATGAGAAGACAGAGAAACACACAGCGGATGAAGGAGCAAAGTAAAAACCCACCAGACCAAACAAATGAAGAGGAAATAAGCAGTCTACCTGAAAAAGAATTCAGAATAATGATAGTAAAGATGATCCAAAATCTTGGAAATACAATGGAGAAAATACAAGAAATGTTTAACAAGGACCTAGAAGAACTAAAGAGCAAACAAACAATGATGAACAACACAATAAATGAAATTAAAAATTCTCTAGAAGGAATCAATAGCAGAATAACTGAGGCAGAAGAACGGCTAAGTGACCTGGAAGATAAAATAGTGGAACTATTTTACTTTTACTTATACTGCAGAGCAGAATAAAGAGAAAAGAATGAAAAGAATGGAGGACAGTCTCAGAGACCTCTGGGAGAACATTAAATGCACCAACATTCGAATTATAGGGGTCCCAAAAGAAGAAGAGAAAAAGGAAGGGACTGAGAAAATATTTGAAGAGATTATAGTTGGAAACTTCCCAAATATGGGAAAGGAAATAGTCAATCAAGTCCAGGAAGCACAGTGAGTGCCATACAGGATAAATCCAAGGAGAAATATGCCAAGGCACATATTAATCACACTATCAAAAATTAAATACAAAGAAAAAATATTAAAAGCAGCAAGGGAAAAGCAACAAATAACATACAAGGGTATCCCCATAAGGTTAAGAGCTGATCTTTCAGCAGAAACTCTGCAAGCCAGAAGGGTGTGGCAGGACATATTTAAAGTGATGAAAGGGAAAAACCTATAACCAAGATTACTCTATGCAGCAAGGATCTCATTCAGATTTGATGGAGAAATTAAAACCTTTACAGACAAGCAAAAGCTAAGAGAATTCAGCACCACCAAACCAGCTTTACAACAAATGCTAAAGGAACTTTTTTTTTTTTTTTTAAATTTTTATCTATTTATTTTTGGCTGTGTGGGGTCCTCGCCTCCGCGCGAGGGCCCTCTCCAGCTGCAGCAAGCGGGGGCCACTCTTCACCGCTGCGTGCGGACCTCTCACCATCGCGGCCCCTCCCGCCGCGGAGCACAGGCTCCAGACGCGCAGGCTCAGCAATTGTGGCTCACGGGCCCAGTCGCCCCGCGGCACGCGGGATCCTCCCAGACCAGGGCTCGAACCCACGTCCCCCGCACCGGCAGGCAGACTCCCAACCACTGCGCCACCAGGGAAGCCCTAAAGGAACTTTTCTAGGAAGGAAACACAAGAGAAGGAAAAGATCTACAATAACAAACCCAAAAGAATTAAGAAAATGGTAATAGGAACATACATATTGATAATTACCTTAAATTTAAATGGATTAAATGCTCCAACCAAAAGACAGAGACTGGCTGAATGGATACAAAAACAAGACCTGTATATATGTTGTCTACAAGAGACCAAATTCAGACCTAGTGACACATACAGAGTGAAAGTGAAGGAATGGAAAAAGATATTCCATGCAAATGGAAATCAAAAGAAAGCTGGAGTAGCAATTCTCATATCAGACAAAACAGACTTTAAAACAAAGACTATTACAAGAGACAAAGAAGGACACTACATAATGATCAAGGGATCAATCCAAGAAGGAGATATAACAATTGTAAATATTTATGCACCCAACGTAGGAGCACCTCAATATATAAGGCAAATGCTAACAGCCATAAAAGGGGAAATCAACAGTAACACAGTCATAGTAGGGGACTTTAACACCCCACTTTCACCAATGGACAGATCATCCAAAATGAAAATAAATAAGGAAACACAAGCTTTAAATGATACATTAAACAAGATGGACTTAATTGATATTTATAGGACATTCCATCCAAAAACAACAGAATACAGTTTCTTCTCAAGTGCTCATGGAACATTCTCCAGGATAGATCATATCTTGGGTCACAAATCAAGCCTTGGGAAATTTAAGAAAATTGAAATCATATCAAGTATCTTTTCCGACCACAACGCTATGAGACTAGATATCAATTACAGGAAAAAATCTGTAAAAACTACAAACACATGGAGGTTAAACAATACACTACTAAATAACCAAGAGATCACTGAAGAAATCAAAGAGGAAATAAAAAAATACCTAGAAACAAATGACAATGAAAACACGACGACCCAAAACCTATGGGATGCAGCAAATGCAGTTCTAACAGGGAAGTTTACAGCAATACAATCCTACCTCAAGAAATACGAAACATCTCAAATAAACAACTTAACCTTACAACTAAAGCAATTAGAGAAAGAAGAGCAAAAATATCCCAAAGTTAACAGAAGGAAAGAAATTATAAAGATCAGATCAGAAATAAATGAAAAAGAAATGAAGGAAACAATAGCAAAGATCAATAAAACTAAAAGCTGGCTCTTTGAGAAGATAAACAAAATTGAGAAACCATTAGCTAGACTCATCAAGAAGAAAAGGGAGAAGACTCAAATCAATAGAATTAGAAATGAAAAAGGAGAAGTAACAACTGACACTGCAGAAAAACAAACGATCATGAGAGATTACTACAAGCAACTATATGCCAATAAATGGACAACCTGGAAGAAATGGACAAATTCTTAGAAAAGCACAACATTCCGAGACTGAACCAGGAAGAAATAGAAAATTTGAACAGACCAATCACAAGCACTGAAATTGAGACTGTGATTTAAAATCTTCCAAAGAACAAAAGCCAAGGACCAGATGGCTTCACAGGTGAATTCCATCAAACATTTAGAGAAGAGCTAACACCTTTCCTTCTCAAACCCTTCCAAGATATAGCAGAGGGAGGAACACTCCCAAACTCATTCTACGAAGCCACCATCACCCTGATATCAAAACCAAAGATGTCACACAGAAAGAAAACTACAGGCCAATATCACTGATGAACATAGATGCAAAAATCCTCAACAAAATACTAGCAAACAGAATCCAATAGCAGATTAAAAGGATCATACACCATGATCAAGTGAGGTTTATCCCAGGAATGCAAGGATTCTTTAATATATGCAAATCAATCAATGTGATAAACCATATTAACAAACTGAAGGAGAAAAACCATATGATCATCTCAATAGATGCAGAAAAATCTTTCGACAAAATTCAAAACCAATTTATGATAAAAACCCTCCAGAACGTGGGCATAGAGGGAACTTATTGCAACATAATAAAGGCCATATATGACAAATCCACAGCAAACAACGTTCTCAATGGTGAAAAACTGAAACCATTTCCTCTAAGATCAGGATCAAGACAAGGTTGTCCACTCTCACCACTATTATTCAACATAGTTTTGGAAGTTTTAGCCACAGCAATCAGAGAAGAAAAAGAAATAACAGGAATCCAAATCGAAAAGAAGAAGTAAAGCTGTCACTGTTTGCAGATGACATGGTACTATACTTAGAGAATCCTAAGGATGCCACCAGAAAACTACTTGAGCTAATCAATGAATTTGGTCAAGTTGCAGAATACAAAATTAATGCACAGAAATCTCTTGTATTCCTATACACTAGTGAGGAAAAATCTGAAAGAGAAATTAAGGGAACACTCCCATTTACCATTGCAACAAAAAGAATAAAATACCTAGGAATAAACCTACCTAAGGAGACAAAAGACCTGTATGCAGAAAACTATAAGTCACTGATGAAAGAAATTAAAGATGATACAAACAGATGGAGAGATATACCATGTTCTTGGATTAGAAGAATCAACATTGTGAAATTGACTATACTACCCAAGGCAATCTACAGATTCAATGCAATCACTATCAAACTACAACTGGCTTTTTTCACAGAACTAGAACAAAAAATTTCACAATTTGTATGGAAACACAAAAGACCCTGAAGAGCCAAAGCAATCTTGAGAAAGTAAAACGGAGCTGGAGGAATCAGGCTCCTGGACTTCAGACTATACTACAAAGCTACAGTAATCAAGACAGTATGGTACTGGCACAAAAACAGAAATATAGATCAATGGAACAGAACTGAAAGCTCAGTGGTAAACCTAGACACATCTGGTCACCTTATTTTTGATAAAGGAGGCAAGAATATATAATGGAGAAAAGACAGCCTCTTCAATAAGTGGTTCTGGGAAAACTGGACAGCTACATGTAAAGGAATGAAATTAGAACACTCCCTAAAACCATACAGAAAAATAAACTCAAAATGTTTTAAAGACCTAAATGTAAGGCCAGACACTATAAAACTCTTAGAGGAAAACATAGGCAGAACACTCTATGACATAAATCACAGCAAGATCCTTTTGGACCTACTTCGTAGAGAAATGGAAAAAATAACAAAAATAAACATATGGGACCTAATGAAACTTAAAAGCTTTTGTACAGCAAAGGAAAACGTAAACAAGATGAAAAGACAACCCTCAGAATGGGAGAAAATACTTGCAAATGAAGCAACTGACAAAGGATTAATCTCCAAAATATACAAGCAGCTCATGCAGCTCAATATCCAACAAACAAAAAACCCAATCCAAAAATGGGCAGAAGACCTAAATAGACATTTCTCCCAAGAAGATATACAGATTGCCAACAAACACATGAAAGAATGCTCAACATCACTAATCATTAGAGAAATGCAAATCAAAACTACAATGAGGTATCACCTCACACCGGTCAGAATGACCATCATCAAAAAATCTACAAACAATAAATGCTGGAGAGGGTGTGGAGAAAAGGGAACCCTCTTACACTGTTGGTGGGAATGTAAATTGATACAGCCACTATGGAGAACAGTATGGAGGTTCCTTAAAGAACTAAAAATGGAACTACCATATGACCCAGCAATCCCACTACTGGCATATACCCTGAGAAAAGCATAATTCAAAGAGTCATGTACCACAATGGTCAGTGCAGCTCCATTTACTATAGCCAGGACATGGAAGCAACCTAAGTGTCCATCGACAGATGAATGGATAAAGAAGATGTGGCACATATATACAATGGAATATTACTGAGCCATAAAAAGAAACAAAATTGAGTTATTTGTAGTGAGGTGGATGGATCTAGAGTGTGTCATATGGAGTGAAGTAAGTCAGAAAGAGAAAAACAAATACCGTATGCTAACACATATATATGGAATCTAAAAGAAAAAAGAAAAAAAAACGGTTCTGAAGAACATAGGGGCAGGACAGGAATAAAGACACAGATGTAGAGAATGGACTTGAGGACACAGGGAGGGGAAAGGGTAAGCTGGGACGACGTGAGAGAGTGCCATAGACTTATATATACTACCAAATGTAAAATAGATAGCTAGTGGGAAGCATCTGCATAACACAGGGAAATCTGCTCAGTACTTTGTGACCACCTAAAGGGTGGGATAGGGAGGGTGGGAGGGAGCCGCAAGAGGGAGGAGATATGCGGATATATGTATATGTAGAGCTGATTCACTTTGTTATAAAGCAGAAACTAACACACCATTTTAAAGCAATTATACTCCAATAAAGACGTTAAAAAAAAAAAAGGAGAACACCTGTGGGCCTGCAATAGGCAGTTGGGGATACTTCACAATAATGTTAGAAGAAAAACTAACTGCTTCAGTAAGTGGAGATGCAGGAAGTAGTTTGTCTTTTTAAAGTCATAAAGTTAAAAAATACATTAAGCATTTCTTTCCTAAAAAAAGGATATTGTGCTAAGGAGAACGTCTCCCACAAACATCCCATAATTTATTTGCAGGCGAGGGTAGGCAAGGGTGCAAGTAAGAGAACATTCCATTTTAGGCAAACTTTACTTTATCTTTTTTTTTTTTTTCTTATAAGTGGAGTCCAAATTTGAGCTGCACCCACCCGCCCCCCCAAAAAAACCCCTTATTTTTTCAAGATTAAAAAAATAACTTGTAAATTGGGGAATTAAAAGAGAGGAAAATGTTTAGGGAACTCCCCAAATGCCTGACCTAACAATATATGTAGCACACAGGATTTCATTCTGCAAGGCACACAACCAATAGCACATGCAAGCTGACGGGGTGAGAGAGGTAAAGATTAGTCTAGACATTTCCTAGAGGCTTGCTGAGAAGACAGAAAGAATCACAGGCAAATCAACAAGGCTGAAAGGGTCTAAAAGGGTGGGCAAGGCTGTGGGTAGGGGGTTTAGGAAATACCACCGGTACACTGGTAAATCATTTAAAAACAAAATAAGTGTGAAATGTTGTCACTTGGGTGTGGGCCATCGGATGAGGAACAAAGGTACATACTGAGCAGCCAGGCAGAGAAACAGGATTTTACAGGTCCATGTTCTGGGAGCAATTAGCGATGGAACAATCTCAGGTGTTAGTGAAGTAAGATACAGGATGGGGAGCTCACATTTGCCAGAAATGGTGGCTCCCTTTCATCAGTGAGAAGATGATAGGCTGATGAGAGTGATGATTGACAGCCTTAAATATGACTTGATTCCACCGTGGGATTATTTTCTCCGTTGATTGAAAACATTCACATTTCTTCACTTTCTGAGGGTTGTATTTAGAGACACAGGACTCTTTTTGAGATACCTTTGAGAATTAATGATCTAGTGTGACTAGAATTCATTATACAGAATTCATTATACAGAATATAAAATTATACAGAATATAAAATATTCTCATTATACAGAATATAAAATAAAAGGGCAAAGGTGATTAAACTGACATAGGGCATAAGCTGAGGTTACTTTTTTGAAATAGGATCAGATTTTGACTTCTTATTTTTTCTTTTCTATTCCCTCTCATAAAAACTTACTTGAAAATGTATTATAATTTCTGGCTAATCAAATCTTAAACGTATACCATATCAAATCTTCAGGAGACTCTAAATTACAGAGGAATTTTTTTTTCTTGTAGAACTGAAACTGTGCTCTTTGACTAATACCTCCTCTTTCCCCTGCTTCTCCCAGCTCCTCCCAATCACTATTCAACTCTCTGCTTCTATGCGTTTGACTATTTTAGATGCCTCATATAAGTGGTATCATATAGTATTTGTCTTTCTGTGTCTGGATTATTTCACTTACATAACGTCCTCCAGGTTCACCCATGTTGTCACAAATGGCAAAATTTCCTTCTTTTTAAAGGCTGGATAATGTCCCATTTACCACATCTTCTTTATCCACTCATGGACATTTAGACTGCTTTCTTGTCTTGGCTGTTATGAATAATGCTACAATGAACATGGGAGTGCAGATATCTCATTAACATCTTGATTTCAATTCCTTTAGATATATAATCAGAAGAAGAATTGCTGGATCATATGGGAGTTTTATTTTTAATCTTTTGAGGAACCTCCATTCTGTTTTCCATAGTGGCTGCACCAATTTACATTCTCACCAATAGTGTACAGGGTTCCCTTTTCTCCACACCCTTGCGATACTTGTTGTCTCTTGACTTTTCGGTAATAGTTATTCTAACAGGTGTGAGGTGATATCTCATTGCGGCTTTGATTTGCATTTCCTAGATGATTAGTGATATCAAGCTCCTCTTCATGTACTTGTTGGTCATTTGCATGCCTTATGCAGAGAAATGTCTACTAAGTTCCTTTGCCCATTTTAAAATCAGGTTATTATTTATTTATTTAGTGCTGTGAATAGTATGAGTTTCTTATATATTTGGATATTAACACCTTATTAGATATATAGTTTGCAAATATTTGCTCCCATTCTGTAGGTTTCTTTTCCATTTTGTTGATTATTTCCTTTGCTGTGCAGAGGCTTTTTAGTTTAATGCAATCCCATTTGTCTATCTTTGCTCTTGGTGTCATATCCAAGAAATTATTACCAAGGCCAATGTCAAGGAGCTTCTTCAATATGTTTTCTTCTAGGAGTTTTATGGTTTCAAGTTTATATGTACATCTTTAACCTATTTTGAGTTGATTTGTGTGTGTGTGTGTGTGTGTGTGTGTGTGGTGTAAGACAAGTCCAATTTTATTCCTTTGCGAGTGAATATCCTGTTTTTCCAGCACTATATGTTAAAGAGACTCTCCTTTTCCCACTGTGTATTTTTAGACCCTTGTTGAAGATCATCCATTGACCTTATATGTGTGGGTCTATTTCTGTGCTCTCTATTCTGTTCCATTGGTCTGTATGTCTGTTTTTATGCTAGTACTGTTTCGATTACTATAACTTTGTAATACAGTTTGAAATCAGGAATTATAATACCTCCAGCTTTGTTCTTCTTGCTCAAAATTGCTTTGGCTATTCAGGATTTTTTTGAAATTCCACATGAATTTTAGGATTCTTTTAAAGAAATTCTCTAAAAATTGTCATTGAGATTTTGACAGGGATTGCACTGAATCTGTAGATTGCTTTGGGAACTATTGGCATTTTAACAATATTAATTCTTCCAACCCATGAACATGGATATCTTTCCATTTATTTGTGTCTGCTTTAATTTGTTTCATCAGTGTTTTGTAGTTTTCAGTATACAGATATTTCACCTTTTTGGTTAAGCTTATTCTTAAGAATCAGAGCAATTTTTAAAATTTATACATGGATACTGAAGAAATATTTTATAATTCTCAATGATGACTATACATTGCACAAAAATCTTTTTTGGCGAATTTACATTTATAGTTACAGTAGGAAGACACTAAATTTGCAGCAGCATTCTGTATGATTTTCTTATTATTTTTAAATGAACCCGCCAGCATTCTGCAGCTGTGCTTAAAAAAAAAAAAAAAAAAGTTGAAGGGGTTTAAAGTTTATTAACAACAACAAAAGATGGAACAGTAAACAGCTACCGAACATGGGATACTTCCTTATCTACAAGTTTCGCTGCAGAAGGCCTGTTTTAATCAGCATTTCAAATAATCAAAGGAAAGTTCCCTCTATGCCTACTTTCTGCAGGGCTTTTATCAAAAATGGGTGTTGAATTTTGTCGAAAGCTTTCTCTGCATCTATTGAGATGATCATATGTTTTTTCTCCTTCAATTTGTTAATATGATGTATCACGTTGATTGATTTGCGTATATTGAAGAATCCTTGCATTCTTGGGATAAACCCCACTTGATCATGGTGTATGATCCTTTTAATGTGCTGTTGGATTCTGTTTGCTAGTATTTTGTTGAGGATTTTTGCATCTATGTTCATCAGTGATATTGGCCTGTAGTTTTCTTTCTGTGTGACATCTTTGTCTGGTTTTGGTATCAGGGTGATGGTGGCCTCGTAGAATGAGTTGGGGAGTGTTCCCCCCTCTGCAATATTTTGGAAGCGTTTGAGAAGGATAGGTGTTAGCTCTTCTCTAAATGTTTGATAGAATTCGCCTGTGAAGCCATCTGGTCCTGGGCTTTTGTTTGTTGGAAGATTAGAGGGAACTTTCCTCAACATAATAAAGGCCATATATGACAAACCCACAGCCAACATTGTCCTCAATGGTGAAAAACTGAAACCATTTCCACTAAGATCAGGAACAAGACAAGGTTGCCCACTCTCACCACTATTATTCAACATAGTTTTGGAAGTGTTAGCCACAGCAATCAGAGAAGAAAAAGAAATAAAAGGAATCCAAATTGGAAAAGAAGAAGTAAAGCTGTCACTGTTTACAGATGACATGATACTATACATAGAGAATCCTAAAGATGCTACCAGAAAACTACTAGAGCTAATCAATGAATTTGGTAAAGTAGCAGGATACAAAATTAATGCACAGAAATCTCTTGCATTCCTATACACCAATGATGAAAAATTTGAAAGTGAAATTAAGAAAACACTCCCGTTTACCATTGCAACAAAAAGAATAAAATATCTAGGAATAAACCTACCTAAGGAGACAAAAGACCTGTATGCAGAAAATTATAAGACACTGATGAAAGAAATTAAAGATGATACAAATAGATGGAGAGATATATCATGTTCTTGGATTGGAAGAATCAACATTGTGAAAATGACTCTACTACCCAAAGCAATCTACAGATTCAATGCAATTCCTATCAAACTACCAATGGCATTTTTCACAGAACTAGAACAAAAAATTTCACAATTTGTATGGAAACACAAAAGACCCCGAATAGCCAAAGCAATCTTGAGAACGAAAAATGGAGCTGGAGGAATCAGGCTCCCTGACTTCAGACTATATTACAAAGCTACAGTAATCAAGACAGTTTGGTACTGGCACAAAAACAGAAATATAGATCAATGGAACAGGATAGAAAGCCCAGAGATAAACCCACGCACATATGGTCACCTTATCTTTGATAAAGGAGGCAAGCATATACAGTGGAGAAAAGACAGCCTCTTCAATAAGTGGTGCTGGGAAAACTGGACAGCTACACATAAAAGTATGAAATTAGAACACTCCCTGACACCATACACAAAAATAAACTCAAAATGGATTAAAGACCTAAGTGTAAGGCCAGACACTATCAAACTCTTAGAGGAAAACATAGGCAGAACACTCTATGACATAAATCACAGCAAGATCCTTTTTGACCCAACTCCCAGAGAAATGGAAATAAAAACACAAATAAACAAATGGGACCTAATGAAACTTAAAAGCTTTTGCACAGCAAAGGAAACCATAAACAAGACCAAAAGACAACCCTCAGAATGGGAGAAAATATTTGCAAATGAAGCAACTGACAGAGGATTAATCTCCAAGATTTACAAGCAGCTCATGCAGCTCATGCAGCTCAATAATAAAAAAACAAACAACCCAATCCAAAAATGGGCAGAAGACCTAAATAGACATTTCTCCAAAGAAGACATACAGATTGCCAACAGACACATGAAAGAGTGCTCAACATCATTAATCATTAGAGAAATGCAAATCAAAACTACAGTGAGATATCATCTCACACCGGTCAGAATGGCCATCATCAAAAAATCTAGAAACAATAAATGCTGGAGAGGGTGTGGAGAAAAGGGAACACTCTTGCACTGTTGGTGGGAATTTAAATTGATACAGCCACTATGGAGAACAGTATGGAGGTTCCTTAAAAAACTACAAATAGAACTACCATACGACCCAGCAATCCCACTATTGCGCATATACCCTGAGAAAACCATAGGTCAAAAAGAGTCATGTACCAAAATGTTCATTGCAGCTCTATTTACAATAGCCAGGACATGGAAGCAACCTAAGTGTCCATCATCGGATGAATGGATAAAGAAGATGTGGCACATATATACAATGGAATATTACTCAGCCATAAAAAGAAATGAAATGGAGGTATTTGTAGTGAGGTGGATGGAGTTAGAGTCTGTCATACAGAGTGAAGTAAGTCAGAAAGAGAAAAACAAATACAGTATGCTAACACATATATATGGAATCTAAGGGAAAAAAAAAAAAAAAAGGCCATGAAGAACCTAGTGGCAAGACGGGAATAAAGACACAGACCTACTAGAAAATGGACTTGAGGATATGGGGAGGGGGTGGGGTGAGATGTGACAGGGTGAGAGAGTGTCATGGACATATATACACTACCAAACGTAAAATAGATAGCTAGTGGGAAGCAGCCACATAGCACAGGCAGATCAGCTCGGTGCTTTGTGACCACCTAGAGGGGTGGGACAGGGAGGGTGGGAGGGAGGGAGACGCAAGAGGGAGGAGATATGGGAACATACGTATATGTATAACTGATTCACTTTGTTATAAAGCAGAAACTAACACACCATTGTAAAGCAATTATACTCCAATAAAGATGTTTTTAAAAAAAACAAAACAAAAACAAATAAACAAAGGAGTACGATGTTCCTTTTTCTCCTTTTCAGAAGAAATGGAATGAGCCCTCAGGCAGCCAGCAGCTTGGGAGAGTTGGGGGTGCTGACTGTGTTGAAGCATTAGGCAATCAGGCTAATTTGCTTATGCTACTTCTCAGGTTAGAGGGAGGAGGAGAAGCAGCAGCCAGATTCTCACTCACCCCTGGGCACTGGGGGAAACTGTGGCGCTTCCCAGGTGGAGTGCTAAAAGTTGAAGTCAGCTCATGGTATTGCCCTGGTCTTTGGCTCAGCATATTCCTTTGGGGTCCACATTTTCTCATTCAAATGGGGACATGTGATTGATGACAGGAGGGACAGTTGAAGTAGGGACCATCCTGGGAAACCTGTAACTCACTTCTGAAGGTCCAGAAAATTCCTTACTTCCTTATTTTATTTATTTACAATATTCTACTCTTTATATCCAAAGGCGAAATTACACTAACCAGGTAATTTGTATTAATACTTCTATGGTTTCTCTTCGGAAGAATACGTGTGGTGGAGTAGTCCACGAAAGGAAAATGTTAAAATCCAGGTATCACAGAAGAGTCTGTGTTCAAACCATCCTTATCTCTGGTGATGGATGGGAGGTTGGGGATGAGAAATAGTAAGGTGTCTGGATAAGGTGACAAAGGGACTCATTCTTGGTTCACCCAGAGTACATCTACTGAATAAGAGTATGAGCTCAGTCTCCATATAGTCTGGATCCAAACTTTGTCTCTATTGCTATCATAACCTTTGCGTGCCTGTATTTCTAAATCCCTAAAGTGGGGTTAAAAATAGTTCTTGCCTCATTGCAATGTAAAAATCGTAGCGTGGTGCCTGATCCATAGTTAGTGCTGTTTCACCTATTATTAAAGCACTTAAAAGTTGACAGACATTTCGCCTACAGACCCTTTTAATGGGGCAAGCATGGGCAGAGGCTACAGTTGCAGGGGATTCCATCTCTAAAGAGTGCAGCTGGAGAAAAATGCATTTAGTACAACTCCTGCCAGGGAGAGTACAGCCAACGGCTGGAGGGAGGTGAGCTCTGCGTTCGTGCTTGCGGGGGTAAGGGGTACGCAGGCTGAGGCTCCACTCCTTCCAGGGCGCGCACGATCCCGGACAGTTACTAAGTGGCTTTCCAAGCATTCAGCTGGTTCTCTAAATGAACGCCCAGTACACATTTGGGCCAAAGTCTTAGCCTATCCTTAGCAACAACACGTGGGTCAGACCGTGCTCATAAAACAACAAATGCCGGTCTGTGCAGGCATCGCTCTGAGCGGTTGAAGAGCATCAACTCACTCAGACGCATCACAGCCCTGTGAAGTAGGTGCCCTTCACATCCCCTTTTTGTAGGAGCCTGCCCAAGGTCAGGCAGCCGGCGAGGGATGGGCACGATCCGAACCCGGCGGCCCACCGCCTGCGCCTGGCGCCCACTTCGCCGGGGAAGGGGCCCCGGGAAGCCGCGCCAGCAGCCGCACTGGAACGGAGAGCTGTGGGCAAGGGCGCGAGGGCTAGCCGGCCCCTCCGCCCCCGCTATCCCCCGCGGAGTGCGGGTGGGGGACGCAGACCGAAGCGGGAACGTTCTGGAACCCGGGTGCGCGGCCGGGGGCGGGGAGAGGCCCTGGTCCGGCCGAGATCCCGCAAGAAGCAGCGTAGCCACGGAGCAGGCCCCTCGCACCGAGAAGTCGCGGGGTAGAGGCGCGCGCACGAGCCAGACCGCACCGCAGCGCACGCGCACACGGGGGCGCAGGCTCGCCCGCCGCCCAGGATGAGACGGAAGGCATGGAAACTTCCAGCTGGTTCGAGAACTGTACGTAGCAAGCGCGGGGCTGCGGCGGCGACAGGGTCGGAGGGGGCGTGCGGCTGCCGCTGGAGGCTCCCGGCCGAACCCGCGGTGCCTCCTCCCCCGCGCAGCACCTGCCGGGCCGCGGTGGGGGTCCCGGCGGGGGCCGCGGGCGGCGTGGAGCGCGGCTGTGGAGGGGGGCGGCGCAGCCGCCTTACGGAGGGGGCGTGGCTCGCCGAGGGGGCGTGGCGGCTCGTCTGCGCAGCTGCCAGAGCCTTTAAGCCCGGGCTCGTTCGGCCGGGGCGTGCTTTCGCCGCCTGGGAGCCTTCCGGCCCAGCTGCCTGTCCGGTTCCCCGCGGTCCCAGCCCTCCTGCGTCCCGGGAGCCGGCTCGGTTCGGAGCCGAGAGCTGTGCGTTCGGGCATGCCCCGCTACGAGCTGGCTTTGATCCTGAAAGCCATGCAGCGGGTAAGTGACCTTCCCCTCAGAGCCCGCCTTCCCGCGCGGGCGCCCTCGCAGCCGCTAGGCCGCCGCCCCCCGCCCTCCTCGCCCTCCCCGCGCGGCCGGAGGGGGCCGGGGCCGCGGGCGGCGGGCGGCGGGCGTCCGCGCTGAGGGGGCGCGTGGGGCCGACCGGCCCGGCGAGGCCGCGTGCGCGCGGCCGCGGGAGGGTGTGCCTCGCACGCGGCCGCCGGGCGGTCTGGCGGGCGGGCGGGGGACGGGGGGCGGGGCGGCCCGCGGGAGTCCAGTGGAAGGTCCGCGGGAGGACACGCGCCAGCGCCCGGCCCCGGCCCGGGTCCCGCTCCCGCCGTCGCGAAGCTGCCTCGTCGCCGGCCCCGCCGCTGCCGCCCGCTCCGGCCCCGCTCCGACCCCGCTCCGGCCCAGCTCCGCCGCCCACCCGCCTCCGCCTCGCCTCCGCCGGCCGCCCCGGAACCGTCCGCGCTCAATAAAACCTTCTCCAAAGCGTGTTTGTGCGATTGTCTGGACCACGGTCGCGTAGAACCGGCTCTCACGTGAAAAAAAAAATCTTTGACTTCTCGTTTTCTGACTTCAGCGACAATCCTGCTCTGGGTGCCCTTAGCCCAGTTTCATTCATCCAAGTTGTGGCCTTTTTTGCGCCTTCCGGAAGAAATTTGGCTCCCTCTGCTTTTGATTGCTGTTGAGGTAGAGGATTTCAGGTTTGGAGGGATGTTAAGCGATCCTGCAGTCCGTTCACTCCAGGTAACGCTGTGGCCGAGGACAGGGACCCGCGGCCCGGAGGCAGCTCTTCGTTCTCTGTTCTGGGTCAGGTACTCCTCAAGCCGTCGCCGAAATCCCCATTCTTCCGTGAATTCGGTAACGTAGAGTGTGGTGTGTGCTTTTTTTCCTCCCCCCGCCTTCCCTTCCAGGTATAATGATAAAAATGATAATAATTCGATGTTCGAACTTTGGGAAGATAGCGTCCTACAGCGCCAGAGGCTTGGGCACATTCTATGTTTTGGGTCAGTTTTGAAAAGGAGCTGTTAGGAAGTTAAGCCTGGGGTCTTGGTCCAAGCGCTGTTGAAACGCTGCCAATCACAGAGCATTAGAAAATCGTTCCGTTCTTTGCACACTGTAAAGTGGAAAAGACACCAGTGTCTCTTGATCAGGTCTGGAGAGTCTGGTCAGGCATGCCATTGTGTCCCCAAGCTTGTTCTCCCTGAATTTGGGGGAAGGTAAGATTGCATTGTTCAGCCTCCTGAGTATTGCCGCTTTCTTGGCTGTCTTCCCTCTATACTGAAATACACTGCTTAAAGAGAATGGGAACAATGAAGAAAAGAAAAGCATAGTGTTAAAAAGGAAACATTTAAAATTATGTGGCAGTTGTTTAAGTCCTCCCTTTAAGTTACGTGTTTTAGGAGCTATCAGAACCTGGGAAATGGAGATACTGGAATTTCTTTTGTTTCACCTTGTTTTAGGGAGAAAACAAGTATCATTAAACAATGTATTTGAGTCAACGTATAGACATAGTATTTGTTCATTCCATAAACCTTTGGAATGAAAATTCAGAACTCTTCTTTGTCTTTAGCATAGCTGCCAAGTACTGTACATTTGTTAACAGAGCTTCAAGTATGTTAGTTAAATGTATTTCCTCTGTGTTCCATTTTTTTTTTTTTTTTTGGTATCCTGTAACAACCAGGATTCACAATCTTTGGTGTGGATCATACATTTCTTACTCCAGTTCAGATAAGCCACATAGTACAGTTTGGTTAAAATAATAATTCAATGAACCTTCCTTGAAATCGTGGCGAAGCTGGGCAGGGGCCCTTTGCAAATAATCAAGGTGAACTCCTCCCTGGAGGCGGAGGCCTCCATGGCTACAGATAAGGATATTGTAACAATGATGAGTTGTGTTGAAGAGATCCTTGACCTAAATAAAGTAAGATTAAACAACAACAAATTTCTCTTTTTGTATTGTTCATAAAACCTGTTTTTGAGTAGGTTGTCAATGGGTAACGAACACAAAGACTTACTGGTTTTGAACAGTTTTGCTTGCTTTCCATTTGGGGAAATTGGATCCTAAAATAAGATCCATACTTCGGGGGAAATGAATGAAAAATGCCACCATGAGCTTGTATATCTCTGACAGGCTTTGGGGAAGCCTTCCTTCTAATATGCAGTGGTTTGCAGTTCCGCCTGCAGGTAGCCTATTCTATGTAACTCCTCAACTTTAAGATGCATATCTTTTATATTTTTAGATTCTGAAATGTATACCTCTTACGGTGTACCCCTTGGTGACTTATTTTCCTTTCCCACCTTCCTCAGATCATTTATGTATCTTGGAATTGAGGAAATACTCTATGTTAGACAACTCTTGTAAAAGATGTGGAAGTTGCAGTCTTTTCTTGGATTCCCAGAGAGGTTTTCCTGTTTCTTTTTTGTGGTGCTCTGTAGGCCTGAAGAGCATTCCTCCTCTCTTTAGGGTGAAAACTGAGCATAGAAGAGATTTTAAATTTAAGATGCAGGTACTGTGTTGAGGCTCTCACAGCATTTCTTGTGTTAAAGACCCACTGCATTGTAGCACAGACTCTTGTGGGAGTCCCCATGGGAAGATTTCAGGGTGTAGTATATAGAATGAATCTTTATTGAACTATATACAATTGTGTGTTAGTCACTTAGAAGTTTCAGTGCTGTCTTTTTCTCAGTTTGCAATTGGGAGTCCATTATAATGAATCGCTGCTTGTGTTGCGCTCTCAAGTTTGTGTACTTACGAATGTAGATACCAGCCCTCCCAAGAAGAAATTTATTTGCAGGTACCATTTAGCTTGAATTTTATTAAAACGTGTGTATGTAAAGTTGTCTTTCTGTATTCCCCCTATTTTTAGTTTAGCGTGAAAAGTAGATAAATGTGGTTAATTCTAAAAGTTGATGCGGTAGAGTAATGGATGTTGTGAAACCAGACTTTTAAAGGTGATGACTAAAGCCATTTGAAAAGGTGGTTGCTTAGACCAGTTGTAGATCGTTAGGTAGAAGTGCCTCCAGAATAAAAAGGTATTGAAAAGTCTTGTCATAGGTCAGCATCGTAAGAGTTGTATTCCTTTCTGGCAAACACGGTTTTCAAGGCTGTAGTATGGAAGGACATAGCTGTAGAGGAAAGATCACAAGCTGCAGGGTTCCAGGCAGTCTCAATTCAGCATATGGAAAACCTTTTCTAACAACTGAAAAAGTAACGAATTGCCTGTGAGATGGTGAGTTTTCTCTCCACCTCTACCCTGACCTCTTGCAGTGGGAATGTTTAGGTAGGTAGAGGAGGAGGGCTCATGCATTTGGTAGGTGAGATATGACACTGATTTCTGAGGTCCCCTGAGAGTTTGAGAAATGGCTTTTGTCCTTTGATTTCACTTTGAAATTTGATTTAACACATTGGTATTTCATTTCAGCTAGGTAAAAGATAGATTGAATTGACAATTTTTGAATTTTAAAGCCACATACTGTGTTGAAAAGCTGTGTGAACTTCGTAGAAAATTTTACGTTTGGGATAGGCTCAGGAAGAGGAATTTTGAGGTTAAAAAAAGATCTATGCAGGACATTTATATATTTTGGTTACTTAGTTTAGGAACACTTTATCATGTCTTAGCACATTTGCCCAGAGGATGATCACAATTGGCATATTTAGAGTTGTGAAAGCCCTGGGAAAATATTTTTTCCTGAAGTCTTCTCATTGCTACTTAGGAATTTTTAGGAATTAAAGGTTAATGGTTTAAATAATAATTAGTTTAATTCTAAGTTAATATAGGTGTGTACAATAAAATAGCATTTATATATCCTCTTGCATAATTTTTCAAATAGGAATAAAAGTAGCTACTTTGGAAATCAAATTCTTTTTCATTAAAAGAGATTTCGCAAGTTATTTTATGTTTAATATCCTTCATTTTTAATTTCATTGAAAATCAGATTATATTTTAAATTTTACGATAACATTGAAATAGTTATTTGTAAGTAAAGAGTTTTATGATGTACTGAGTTTAATTTATGACCTGGGTTTTATAAGTTTAGAAATAGAAGTGTAGTGATATTCCTAAAACTGTACAAAGCAGTAGGTTTTCTGATAATGCAGTGAAGAGTCTCTTCTATTTCTCCTCAGTCAAGCCTTTTCAGTTAGAAAACCTGGCAAAAGTTGTGTACTCTAGAGTTGTATCCCAGGTTTAGGATCTTGTGAAAGTAATTGCTACAAAATGTTTGCATTTTAGATACTTTTTGGAGGCATAGGGTCTAATAATGAACTCAAGTATGGAACTGGCCAACCTTAGGTCATTGTAGCTTGGCTTGCTTGGCAACATTTGATAACTAGGAGCTAGTGATACTTTTGCTGTCAGTTGGTGGCAGACAGAAGTTCAAATGGAAACATATTTGTTCTAGTTGTCAGATGGCTAAGTTAGTCTCTTTTTCCTTCTGTGAGCCCTCCCTTAACAGCTTAGCTTGTAGCTTGTATCTTTAATAATCACCCTTTGTGTTTTGTCTACTTGAAATCAGACAACTTAAAATAGTTATCCAGTAATGAAAGACTTGAGCCTTTTGGGCAATGTTGTACTTTCACTTGGTACTAAAGTTTTCTTGGGTTACAGCTTATTGCCGCAGCAAGTGATTGAAGAAGGAGTCCTGTTCCTGCCCCTGAGCTTACAGCTAAGGTACAAGGAGTGGCTTGGGGGTAAGGAATCCTTCCTCACCAGACATGGTTTGTATGTATGAAGACTGCTTGTCAGAAGTTTGACATTCTGCACTAAATTCTTTGTTATTCGTGACTCACACATTCAGTACAGCTGTGTGTTGCTTTTTAGAATCTACATGTTTCATATGCAGACTGCTATTGAATCTTCTCACCTTTAGATTATAAAATCACTTTAAAGAAAACTAAGTGTGAAAGCATCGAGGAAATTCTGAAGTAATGTTTTTCATCTGGTACCTTCACTGTATTTGTAGTTCAGGTAGAATTTATCTGTTGAAGATGAGGAATACATCTTTTTAGTGGAAGGCAGTTCTAAACCAACAAGGAATGTTACCAACACATGTAGTTAATTTCTTAGGGGAATCACATTTAAGGAATTAGTCAGATTTAAAGAAATCATTCAAATTTAATGAATGTCTGGTAAGTTATCAATTTATCTAAAGGAAAAACTACCCTCAGAAGTTCAGAAAAAGACAGTTAATCCAGTCCTGTTATCCTTGTTGTACTTAGAGCAGGAGTTGGCAAACTATATGGTTCACAGGCCAAATCCAACCTGTCACCTGCATTTGTATGGCCTGTGAGCTTAAGGAAGGATTTTACATTTTTAAATAGTTGGGAAAAAATTAAGAGTATTTTATGAAAGTTATATGAAGTTCAAATATCAGAGTCCATAAATGCAGGTGTTTTGGAACATGACTCTATTCATTTGTTTATATTTATTATCTGGTCCTTTACAAAAAAAATTTGCTGACCCCTTATTTACACATAATTTCCTAGGTTCACCATTTCTCTTAGCTTCTTATGGTGCTGTTTTCTGAGATTTCTGCTTTGATTCCTTCCTTTCCCTCTATATACCGTACCTTTGCTTTCATGTGGTTTAACCTTCATATGGTTTGCCTTTTTTTTGGTAACAAGCCAAGAACTCTGGTATTTTGTACTCTTCTGTGCTGGTTATAGCCTCCTGGATGTTCCCTTGGCTCTGCAAACTCAATGTGATTCAAACTTAATGAGTTGCCTACCCCAAAACTTGTATAACTTATTTCTGTTCGTGGCTTCTGTTTTCTGTCACATGTGGCTGAACCAATCCAACTCTTTGTTCCTTCAGTCTCAATCCCATATAGTCTCTTCTCTGCCCTAGCTGAACTACTTATGTTTCTTGCTTGGATTCTTGCAGTTTCTTAGGTGGTCTCTCTAACATATTGCTGGGGGGGAGGATAATCAATGCCTGTAAATATGCTTTTTGAAGTGCAAGAATATAAGTTCTTGAGATACTTTGAAAGAATTAAATTGGGATGCATTTTAAAGGAAATAACACAAACCATTGTTACAAAGCATTGTATAATGATGTCTTTTTGATTACATCATTACCGTCCCATATCAGTTGACTGTGTCAACACCATTGCCAAATTACAGCACATTCAGAAATGTGCTCTTTTTCAAAGATACTCCTAATGAAGTCTGGCATCCAAGGCCACCTGTGATATGACTCCAATCTTTTTTTTTAACCTCATCTCTCAATTTCTTTCATTCTCCATTTCGTATAGCACTGAGTAAAGAGAATTGCTGTAGATCCCTATAAATACCATTCCCTTTTATTTCCTTTGGTGCCTGTGTCACACTGCTTTTCTTGTAATGCCCTCCTGTATTACCCCATCATCTCCATGAAGACATGCTTCAAGTTCATTTTAACTCATCTGGTACATGAAACAAATATTGAGGACCTGCACTGTTATGAGTATAATATTTCCTTTGGACTTGCATGGTGTGTTTCCGTGTCTTATCACATGGACCACTTTCTACTTAGTATTACAGTTAATTGGTGAATGTTTCATACCTCCTTTGGTAGGTTACATGTTCTTGAGGGTCAGGTCTGTTTCATTTCTGTCCTCTGCTCTGCTTTGCACACAAGGTTGATATTCACTTAGCTGCCTTACGGGGATTCCTCTTCTATCTGTCTAAAACAGTTCTTGAATGTGAGATAGCATGCTGACCTCTTGTGCTAGTAAGTTGCTTTCAAGTCAGTGCACTTTGCACTGAGAGAGTTGTATGCTTATCAGAAGTTGTGTTGATTTCGAAGACTATTTCATGGCAGGTAATCTTGCTTTTATAATAATTTAAATATGTAAACCGATGAAATGAGTGCAAACTTTTTTTTTTTTCCTGAAAACCAAGTTGGATTCTTTGGAAAAACTTGATAAAGGTGAGTCACTAAAATAACGGCTGTAGAATTAGATATGGCTGTAATAACAAAGTTTTGGAGAAAGAATAACAATAATCCAGGATGATTCTGTATGTAGACTGCTTTACAAGATTTCTTAAAGCTTTCCACTTTAATGAAACTGGAATGGAGATTGTAGATGATGCATTTATAGATACAGTTTAGATCAAGCAGCAGGAACTTCGGTCAGCAAGGAGCACCACATCATTAATCCCGTTCTCCAAGTGCTTGACCCCGTGTTAAGATTGACAAATACATTCATGTGTTAAATGTAGATAAAATGTTTGTTATGTATGTATGATTTTTTGATTTCCTATTTTAGCTTTAATCCCTTTTTTACTTACTACTTTTGTATATGATTGTTTTGGATACAAAGGCTTTTGCTTCAGTAAGTGCTCCGATTTTTGTTTTCTAAATGAATGGAAGAAATTAAGATCCGAAATGAAGATCCTGGTTGTGTTATGTTGGAATAAACAAAGAACTGACACTGGGACAGCAGAAAGAGCTTTAGAAACAATGAACCTCGTTTTGATTCCTGGCACCTACATCCTAGGAGTCTTAACCCTCTTGGATCCTCATTTCTGTCTGTAGGATGGGAGTGATCCCTCAGTTGGAGAGTCTTTGAAGATAAGATGGTAACACGACCTTAGAGGTAGTAGGTGTTCAGTGTGTCATTAAAGTAGTTTTGTGATCTCAGGCAAGTTATCAAACTTTATTGTGTAGTTTTCCATTATTCCCACTTTCTTAATGAAGAGACTCCAAAAGATAAATTTTTTTATGTGTGAGCTACCAGAATCCAAGACTGAATCAAACCTGGAATATAGTACTTGCTCAGAAATTTTTGTATTAGTGAACATGAGCCATACTGCATAATAGCTTGCATGCTAATTAAGCGAGGTCTAGCTTCTGCATCCGTGAAACGTAGAATGTGTATGTGAGGGAGCCCATGAATGAATTCCACTGCTTGGAATGGCCTGTCTGTCAGACAGATGTGCAGCGTTTATTCAGCAGCTACTGGCCTTTGCCAGGCTGAGTGCAGTGGGATTCCTCATCAAGAACTAAACTGTGTGCAACTGGGCTTTGTGTTCATCTCTCTCATCTGACCTTGTATAACTAGTACTTAGGTTTAATGTGTCTTTTAAGTGAGAAGGTTGGGAAAAGTGAAGAACAGGGAAAAATCTAAAAGAATTACTTTAGATAGACTAAGTGTCAAGGTGATTTGAGGCAGGTGGAGGGAAAACTTAGTATTTTAATCTTCAGTAAATGTTTGATTGCTAATTGCATATTGCTGAATCTTTAGGGATGACCCTTTTTCAGTAAAATCAACACATGGAGCAGATAGATCATAGCCTAATTGATTTCTGCTGCTCCGTGATATCTTCAGTTAGTATTTTACTTTTCATTTTTGATGGAGCAATGTATTATAAAACTACATCTTTCCTTTTAATTGTTGATTTTGAGAGATTTTTTTCCACTCCTAATGGTACAGATTTTTTTCTTGTAAAGGAATTAAAATACAACAGTATTATTTTATTTTTTAAACATCATAGCATATGTTGCTGGAATGTATATGTTTCATTAACATTAACATGTTAACATTCATTAACACGCTTGATTGATTTTTAAATAATTGTCTTGTAAGCCAGGGGTACCTGTGATCCAAGTCAAAAATAAGACCATTTACAAGAGAATGCACATTTTGTATTGATGTATACTTAACTGTCAGTTTTTTAAGTCCAACTTTGTTTCAGACTTAATTTGTGACTTTTTTTCTACCTGATTATTTTACTCTGAAGCTGCATAATGAAATATTGGATGATGTAGGGTATTGGGTGCTGTATGAAGCAGGGTAGAGAAATATGTGTGTGTGTGAGTGTATAATAGTGGATGAAGAAACAAGAATGTGACCAAGAAGATCGAATAGTAATGCTGCTAACTTTGAAATCATTTTCATTGTGTTTGGAGATGGCAATGTGAAGTGTAAATATATTCACGAGTTAATGAAAGCTGTTTAACAAAGTTGCCTAAGAAATAGAAAGGTTATATGTTGAATTCTTTTGACTACGGTGTTTTAAAAACTGGGTAAGTATGAATCAGCCTTATTTTGTCATAGTTTGGAGTGTTGTAATTCAAGACTGAAAGGGGTTAAGTGGGCCTGTGGTAAAATGGTAGAGCTGCTAGGGGTGGGGGGAAGGTAGGGGTGTACGTGTGTGTGTGCACACATGCTGGTGGTGCTGGTGCTTACCACTACAGTCTATTATTGCCATGGGGAGTGTGGGCCAGGTTTTGCCAGCTTGTCCTTTTCTATCCTATTCTTAGCCAGAAATCCAGATTTTACAGGAAGTCTGATTTTTAAGATGTCACAACTAAAAATATTTAAGCACCATGGACCTAAGGAAATGTATCTGTTGCTCAGGTATGGCTACCATCTTGTAATTTCTGATTTAGATGATGGGCTTTAGATGTTCTTTAAAGACATCCTTAATTGCCTTTAGAACTCTTTTAGCATTTAGGTTACAAAATTTGCTGCTCACACATTGACAGAACCCATCTTGTTAATTGGTCATTGATTTACAGTAGGACTAATAATTAGTAAATGGCAAACATGTTCATGTCTTAAAAGTAGTATCAGTTTCTAGTTCTGGACTCGTGGATTATGTATGCCCATTTAGGCTAAGTGTACGTACAGACTTCAGAGAGTTGCACAGAGGCTGAGGTATTGACTTAGTGTGGACTGTCAGCGATTGGTATTCATAGTCTACTTCTTCTTTAGATGTCTGGGTGATTGCTTATTTTAAGCATGCCTTAGTACAGTTTGGTTTACACCCACTGTACTAAAGTCTTACAGGTTTGAAATACTGCTTCCTGGAAAAGACTGCTTTATCTAGAAAATGACATTTTTTTTGCTCAGGGTATATCTGAAATTCACATTAGCTTATATGACACATGATCCTTGGAATATAGTATTACTATGAAAGAAATTAGGTGCTCTTCTAGTCAGAGGATGATACAATATTATAATTTTTGGCCAAGCTTCATGTTTCCATGGAATGGAAGCCAAGTCATTACCTTGACTGACTTTCCCTTTTTGTCTTTGTTACTTCCCCACTCCCACTCCAGATACATAACAGCAGATTGCAAATAAACTCAGGTCCAGTTTGTTCTTCCCTACCTTTCAAGTCCAGGGTACAGTTGATTTGTTCCCATCCCTTTCCCCCATCATTTTTATTATGATTACAATGCCCTAGTTAAGGGAATCCTTACCCACTTTGGGAACATTTCAGTAGAGGTTGTTGTGGATGAGAGCTTAAAAATGGAATTGCAAGTGAAGGTAGGGACTTAAAACCTCGACCTGGAGCTCTCAGTGCTCATAAAGTGGCATTTCCCTGCTTCTGTCCTAGCATCAAGAATTCCTGGTTTTGAATCCCCTGGCGGTCCAGTGGTTAGGACTCTGTGCTTTCACTGCTGAGGGCGCGGATTCGATCCCTGGTCGGGGAACTAAGTAAGATCCCACAAGCCATGCGGCGCGGCCAAAAAAAAAAAAAAAAAATTCCTGGTTTTGTCTTTGTTTAGACTTCAGTGTCTCCTTGACACCTACCTTGCCTATTACAATGCTTTAATTTTGTCAGGTGTAGAAACCCAAGTGCAGCTATAACAGCCAGATTGCTGTGGATGTACTTCAGTATGAGAACACATTGACTGTGTGGTGGTCAGGTCATAGCTGAGCTTGGATTTCAGGTGCTGGGAAGGTCCTCGTGTGGGAACCCATGTGTAGTCTTTGCTTGTATTAGAAGGATGGAGGACCAAAGTCCCAGATACCTGTCCTGTTTTCAGTTGTTCAGGTGTCCTGTGTGCAAATTATGAATATAAGACATTGTTCAGTACTGGTTTTGATTCGGATTCAAGGTGAGTTTCTGCTGCTGAATAAAAAGCGGATTTTGGGGGTAAGATCTTTGCCAGGCGTATGTTGCAGGGAAGGTGTACTTAAGTGTCCTTTAAAAAAAACTGCTTCAGCCATTATTAAGTAAATATATGACCCAGTAGTAGGTTGTTTTGATTGTCATTCTTTTGTGCTGGTATACTGCTTGCCTTCTGTTTTGTTGACAGTTACATGAGAAAGCAGTTTTGTGAAGTATACTACCTTGAAAACCTTAGACACCGAGTTTCCATCAGGGATGATCTTTAGTCTAGCAGACTCTAGTAGCATGATTGGTCTCAGGAATGCCATTCTTATGTATAGACTGAGGGCCAGGACTTTGTGCAAATTCAGTTTAAGAAGATTAAAGTGAAGAAAAGAAATTCCTTCTAATATCATTTCCTTTATTAAATATTTTATCTGATTAGGATGAAATAATTGGAAGCTACTTATAATTTCAAGATCTCCTACCTTCTGACATCCAAGGAAATCACTTCTGATCTTATTTTTCTGGATTTTTATACCAGTTTACTAGTTCTGTCTTTGAAATGTAAGAGAAAAATCCAGCTGCATTTGTAATCTACAAAACCGTGCCTCAGTTTTAGGTTCACTTCTTAGGTTCAGTTCAGGGCATAATTTCTTCCAGTCCTTCCAAATTCTGTTAAAGTTATCCTGTTTATGGTCCTATTGTTTACTTCTTGAAAATCCTGTATTCCCCAAACCTTGGAGAAGATTGGAAGGTTTTAAAATTTTCTAACCAAAAGTATCTGCCTGAGGAAACATCCCAATTTCAGGATCTTCTATTTTATGACTTGGCCTCCTGGGAGAATTAGAATCTGGTCTACCAGGAAGACTCTTGTGTTTACATTTTCTGGCCTCAGTCTCATGGAAAAATGAGAAACTTCTTGGCCTCTGTTCTTCTAGGAACATAAAATTGGAACCAAGTAGGATGAGAATAGAAAACATGACGGTAAACCACCAAGTTGACCTGGTTGGATGTCTGACATCTGTAAATCTCATGGTTTGTAATACCTAATTCTTAGTGGCTGGTTTAAGCAGGGTGTGTGTGTGTGTTACATATATGTGTGTGTGTGTGTATTCCCTCCACCCCTTGAATGTTCAGCCATCTTAAGGGTTAGATAGTGTGATCTCCATTTTACACATGAAAAAACTGAAGCAGAAAGGTACGCGGGACCACACAGCTCAGCAACGGGCCAAGTCAGGATCCTAAAGGCAGTCTCAAACTAGAAGCTATACTTTTGATCACTGCATCTGTAGAAAACAGTGTACACTGTACTGTATTAGAGCTATAAAGTCCCCTTAGACTGAAGTATTTTGTATCTGTTTTGAGTGCCTAGTAGGTGCCAGCACTACCATGTGTTTGGGGAATAGAGTGGTAAACTGTAGGACAAAGTTCCAGCTTTCATAAGGCTTATATTCTAATGAGGGAGACAAACTAGCAAATGCTGTGAAGAGAAACAGCAGGATAAGGGGACAAATGTGGCCTTATATTTTCATTATAGTGCTCAGGCAAGGCTGAGACTTCAGTGAGGGAGCGAGCCATGGCCATTAACTGCGGGCAGAAGAGCAGGGATGAGTGCAGAGGTCTTGGAGTGGTTATATTAACGTGGCATTCAATTCAGCAGGCTTTTATTTTATAGGTCGTCTTCAAGCCTTTCCTGAAAGAATTGACAGCATATGACAGTTTAATGCTAACTTTTTTTCCACAGGACTTTTATCTAGTAATCTATCTTGATGAAGTTGGCTTGAGGTACATGTTTTTCCCATTTTATAGAAGTGAGAATTAAGATGTGGACTCGAGCATATGTAAAGGTGACTCGTTTAACGCATCTCCGTGTTGTATCCATCACCCAGCTTCAGCAGTTATCACCATTTGCCACTCTTGCTTTATCTCTACCACCCCTTCCCTTTATTTATTTATTTTTTTTGCTGGAGTATTTTATATTTTCTTAACTTTATCTTAAAATTTTAAACCTTTAGAAGAGTTACCGGTATAAGAACCATTCAGTTAACACCTGTATGCTTTTCACCTAGATCACTAATTTGCTGTATTGGCTCTTTTTTTTATCATTTGAGACTTGCAGGCATTGTTGACATGCCTTTCTTAGGAATAAGGACTTTCTTCCTAACCATAGCATGACCATTACACTCAGATTTGACATCAATACAGTACAATTATAGAATGTTCAATTTGTGTTCTAATTTACCTTGTTATTCCAGTGTTATCCTTTAGTTCTTCAGTCCAGTATTCAGTCAAGGCTCATGTATTTGGTTGTTGTTTAGTCTTCGTGAGCTAGAGCAGTTCTCAAGCCTTTGTCATTAAGGACAGTGTCACTTTGAAGAGTCCAGGCCCTCTGGTCTGGAGAATCCCTCAATTTGAATTTGTCTATCTGCTTTCTCATGATTAGAGATAGGTTAAACATTGTTGGCAGGAATGTTACATAGGGATGTCAGTTTGTCCCACTGTTGGGGATGTCAAACAATTATTTGGTTTAGGTGATATCCACCAGATTGCTTCATTATAAATGTACCTTTTTTCCTTTAGTAATTAAGTGATTTATGGAGTGACAAACTTGATTGAGACTCAGTATTCTTTTCTCCAGCAGTCTTCCACTGGATTTAGCATTTATTGATGATTCAGAATCAGTTATTGCTGGAGTACTTTAAAGCAAATGCAGATATAAAATTTCTCCTGTAAATATTTATCATGTATCTAAAAGGTAAGGGCTTAAAAAACAAAAACAAAAAACCACAGTGCCTTTATGCCACCTCACTACAATTCCTTAACATCTAATATCCATATTCAAATGCCCTGAATTGTCTCAGTTGTTTCTCTACAGTTGATTTGCTTGAATCTGAATCCAAGCAACGTCCACAGGTTGTATTTACTTGATGTTTTTGCAAGTGTTCCTGGGTATAGCATTCATGTCTGCCTTTAGAGATAAGATTAATTCTTGATGGGTGTAGATGTTGACAGCCTCAAGCATCCATTCTGAAGTTCCCATCAAACTTTCTTTCACCTAAGGGTTCTAGCATCCATTGCAATCATTGCCTAGGGACATTATTTCATTAGGGATTACGAAAGGTGATTCTCAGATTGCATCATTCCTTCTGTATCGATGAGCAGATTTTTTTCTGACCTGTGTTTATTTCTACTTTTTTATGTGTACCTTCCTGGGGAGAGTTGTAAAAGGATACATTCTTCATCTTTACTTCACAAAGGATGGTTCTGGACTTCCTTAGTAATTCTGTAATATGTCCTCAATTTTCTCATATGTAAATTTGGGGGTAATTATGCCTATACCTCTTGGGGATTTTGTGAGGATTAAATGGTCCGGTACATGTAGCTTAAAAATGGTGCCTGGCACTAATGTTGGGGTAAGCGCTAGTTATTAAAGTAACTTTTTCATTTAATTCTTCAAGTGTAATGGAGAGGCAGAGATGGGAGAGGTTCTTCATGCGTTGACATATTTGTGTAGAGTGAGCTGAGGGAAGTGCTGCTTGCGCACACCAGGCTGTCCTTTGTGACTGCATGGAAACACCCATAATACACGAAGCATGTATCACTGCACGCTGTGAAATGGATACTGACCATTGAAGAGGTAGAATCTGGAACGCATTCTGAAATGGGGTTAGTACAATGAAGGGAGGTAGGTAGGTAGGTAGTATGAGATGGTGGCTCCAGGTACAGGTTTTCACTATGTCATGGCCCTTTGAGTTTTTTATCTGAACAAAGGGCAGCATGCTTGCCTAGTCTGATTTGTCTTGTTGTCATTCTACACTCAACTAGAGCTGTTTGAGATTGCAGATCACTTTGGTAGGGGAGGAAGTGCTTTACTTCTTCTTGGCCTTTTAATCTGCCTTCTCTTTCTGCTTTAAAAAAACCCCACTGTTGATAATTGTATAGAGTGTTGGAAGTTTAACACTCTTGATCAGGTGTTTAGTCATTAATATTTGATTCATTTATTTAAACATTTGAGCACCTGCAGTGTGCAAGATAGTGTTCTAGACACAGACCACATCAGTGAGCATCAGAGACTAGAGTCTCTGCCCTCATGGAATTTACATTTTGGTAGTGAGGTGACAGTAAATATGAGGAAGTTGTATAGTATGTTAGAAGGTGTTGAGTCCTGTGGAAAAAAATAAAGCAGGATAAGGAGAGATTGAGATGGTTAGGAAGTTACTGTTGAGCAAAGACAATGAGAGGAGAGCAAGTCTTGTGAAAATCTGGGGGTGCAGAGTGTGTCCTGCATAGGGAACAGCCAGTGTCAAGGTCCCGAGGCATGTTTGGTACATTGTGCATTGTGAGTAAAGAGGTGACTGCTTGCTGTGTTAATGCCCTGTTGTGGGCCAAGGGCCAGAGCTTGGAGACAGGTGAAGAGGCTAGGGCAGTTAACCGGATGAGATGGAATGGTGATTTGGATCAGGGTGCTAGTGGTTGAGATTCTGAGTGGTCTGATTCTGGATATATTTTTTGAGAGAAAGCTAACAGATTTTGCTAATGGATTGATTATGAGTGGGTTGAGAGAGAAAGTGAGCAAGCCCTCAGTGATGACTGATAATTTGGGCTTGAGCAATAGTAAGGATGGAGTCACCATTCTCTGAGGTGAGGAAGATTGAGAGTGGAACAGCTTTAAGGGGGTGAGCCAAATTATTCATACTCCCAAGGAAAAGGATAGGTGGTCACAAACACTTCATTCAGTGAGGACAGTGATCCATAGAGTCTGCTATGAGAACTCATATCTATAGATCATATAGCCAGTTCTCTTAACCTAATGTCTTAAGGATGTAAGAGTTAGCAGATGAGGGAAGGCTGAGGTTCATGTAGCCTGTGGTAACAAGGTCAGATGTAGAATAGACTTTGAGACTTCATTTTTTAATTCTAGCACTGAAAAAGAGAATGGAGGCAAAAGCCTTGGACTTGGAGAATGCGACGCTGGTTGAGCCTTGATCTTCTAGCCGAATTTCCTGCCCTGTGTGTTTTTACTTACATAAGAAGCCTGTGCCTGGGACTTCTTTTCGTTTTGAATCTCTTCATTTTCTTCATACATACATTCATCACGAATGATCGTACATAAATACTTCAGTTGGATTTTATCCTCTACACTCTTTGCAGTCTCTTTCGTTAACATTTGTTATATATACATCTCAGTTGTTTTCTCTGCAAACTCAAAATTTTTAAACATGGGTGATATTGAATGATCTTTTATTAATATTGTTTGTTTCTATTAATAAATGTCCTTTTCATTAAAGATAGTGTTGCATAGTGATTAAGGGAAGAAGCAATTTAAACCTAGATGGGAGTGCAACTCCAGATGTAAACACAAATAACTGTATCCTGGAGTGTTATACTACCTCATTGGTTTCAGTTTTCTTGGGTGTAAAATGATCATAATAACTGTACTTACCTTATAATTGTTGTGAGGATTAAAGTAATGCATACAGCACTCTAGGCACAGTACCTACAAGGTGTTAAGACTTAGTGCCAGGTATTTATTTTTTATCTCCATTATTTATAACTCATTTATGATAACTAGTCGTTTGCAAGCAAATAGTGCTGAGCCTTTTGAATTCTTCCCATTAAAAGGTAACACAAAATGCTTAGTCATTGGGATTACATGATATGGTATCATAGGCACTACTACTCCGTTACTTTACATTTTCATTTCTCTCAAAAAATATAGATTATTGGAGTTTGCGCCATACACATGTTCTGGTATCATCCACATAAAGGTTGAAACCAGTAGGAGTTTCAAATTTACCCCCATACCCAAAAGGTCTTCATTGCTGAGACCTCTTTCGAAAAACAAACAAAACCCAAAAGACCCCTGGTGAGCCACACTTCTACATTCGTAGAAGCAAATTAAAATGACTGTATCTTGGGGGATGTGTGTATATGGATGAAATGATAAATCTGGTGATTTATGAACTTTTCTAGGTGAATAAGATTTTATTTGAAGAAATGGATTACTTACATGGGAAACCATCCCTCCTAACCCCCCACCCCCCAATAATTTGCTAAAAGTAGAGCCATTCTGGTTGGTAGAGGGTTGCTGGAGGGGGGCTTAAATCCCTGTTCACTCTGCCTCACCTCCCACCCCTGTGGTGGGACACCCCCGTGTCCCATCTAGGAACCCTCAGAATATAGTTTGAATGCCATTTGAGTTCAATCACGGTGTCATACATTTCTTGCATACTTCCAAAAACTTGAACAGCAAGATTGTAGGTATAGTAGAAATGTTTTGCCAAAGAAATTTAAGGGCAAGCTCCTTAAATGTTTTAGGGACTATTATATGATTACATGTCTTCAGCTCCACTTGTAATTTAAAATTGGCTGGAATTCATATCTGTTGTATTAGAAACACTCATTTTCCTTTCGGTGTCACTGATAAACTGCTATCATAGCCAAGCTCTACATTTTTAAAGTTAAGCAAGGGTTGAGGAAGGCCCTGTTATGAGTATGTATATACCAAGCGCCAGTAACCTATTCCACTAGAGGAGTTTGCTTTGTTGGACTTTGAATCAAGATAACAAAAAGTGAAAATGTGTCTGAAAAGTCTGTAAGTAGAATTTTATATAAATTTAGTGAGTTTTTTTGTATTTAACTTGAATGAAGTGATGTAGATAGGAGCTAATAGTTGAGTTGGTTGGGAGCCTGTTTAAAATATTTGTGACAGAACTGCATATTTAATACATTATTTTATTTAGTTCTTTTTATCTATAAATAACTTCTATGAGGCTCCTAAAACACCTGGGGTATCGTTGATAGTTTAATTTGAAAGGAGTCGATATCACCACTTCCAGTCTATGCAAGTTGTAGACAGTGAAGTGACGTTTACTGAGCACCTGCCTGTTGCACTAGGCAACACACTTTCTAGGTGTTTCTTACTCCTTATTAAACCATTAGGAGCTGCGTGGTGCCTTCATTTTACAGACGAGACAGTTGAGGCTCATAGAGATTACTTGCCTAAGATCCTGCAGTTAGGAAGTGACAGAGCTTGGACCCCCAGCCCTTCAAAGCTCGTCTGCTTTCTTGACCATGCCACCTACACATGTAAGTTTTCAGACGTGTCGGTGTGTTCTGTACCCCTTAAATTACTAGTTAGTAAAGGGAATATTTTCCATCGAATCAGAAAATGAGCAAGACTTGGCAAGCCTACTATTGACAGTAGTGGGCTCTGCCTATTCAGATTGTCCTTTTGAATGTTTGGTTTTTAAATCGAGCCCAAAGCTAAAACGATTGTGGTTTGGTCACGTTGAGGGTCACTTTGTTCTACTCTTTGGTAGTTCACGAGCCTCATTGAGTTTATTATGACTTGCAGCCCTGATGGCTTTAAGGTTTGTTTTTCTTGTTCTTTGTTTGGTTTTTATGGCAGATGACTTTCTTTTAAGAGTGACCATACATCCTGGATTTTACACAATGTCCCAGAATAGCTTCCTAGCTTGGAAGATAAACTATATGTTCTCCCTAGATAATAGAAGAGAGATGCTAGATTTGGTCATAACTAATTACGTTTTGATTATATTACCTGAAGGGGTTTAATAGCTGATTTAAATTTGGTCTTACCTATTTTACTCTTTATAGTTCAAACACAGCAAATATTTGTGTACACTTCTTTATTTGGATTAATTCTTTAATTGTAATTTAATTCATCCAAGTAAATGAAATAGTACTTTCATGTACCAAGATTGTATTTTAATTTTGTGCGGAACTATCAACAAAACACTGCTTTCTGAGACAGAAGCGCCCTCCTGTTGGGGAGAGTCTCTCTGTTTCACAACACCCTTGTGTTTGATTGAAATCAGCTCAATTTCTTACACTGGCCATCATAACTAGGGGACCATTTCTTTATACATTCTACGTCTGTTACTCTCATTACAGAAATAATCGTTTTCTTAAAAATGCACTACCAAGGAGCCAACCCACATACTTATCATTACTATACCTACTTTATTACTTGTCCCACATTTCTCACTTAAGGGATTTATCTGAACCATGAACCAGCTTAGTCCTAGAAATATAAAAACATAAATTAAAAAATTTCGTTCTAGCTGGAGAAAAAATTTTTCCATGTATATTCTTTCTAACAATAAAGGAACTCTGGATAGTGTTCGTTATATTTTTGTTGTAGAAATGTTTACTTTTTTAAAAGAGTGAGAAAAAATATGCAGAACTCGTATATTTTATTTGGAACCATTTTTTAAGAATTGCACACTTCATCTCCTAAAAGGCTGTGACAGTCTCTCTTAATGACTAGGATGTAAAATTTGGCTGCATTGTATTATAGTATTTTATATTTTTCTGTAAACTAATTTGATCTGTTTTTGTTTTTGTTTCCTTTTCCAGTCTTTACTAGGTGCTGGTCTCTGGATGTTTTTTGTTTAAATTGGAAAAATCTTAAATCTGTCCACAGACTGCTATGGTATCCAGTGAGATGGGGACTGTTGGCAGTGGCTTTTGAAGGATCTGAGGGGCAGAAAGAGCTGAGAACTCGGCCTTGAGCTAGTGTTTGGCGTCTTCCTGCTGCCTCTCCTGTGGGCCCAACATCTTTTCTCTCTAGCTTACCTGCCAGCTGTTCTAGGGAAGTTAGGGGTTAGACCAGTCTAAGCATTCATCACGGAGCGGAATATGGCTTAGGTATCTTACTTGCATCATATTTGACAATGGGAAAGTGTTGTTTATTTTAGCAGTGCTTCCTAGTGATCGGAGAAGGAAGGGCTTGTTTTGTCTCTGAGCCCTCTGCTCTTTGAACAGATAGGCTGCTGCAGCAGCCACTGCAACACATAGCCCCTTCCACCTTCCCTCCAGACAAACATAAAAGCACTCTGGCTGTTTGTCCCTTCTTGAGGAGACAGATGGTCAAGCATTGCCGTTGAGAAGAGAGACACTTGAAATGGCCCTTCTGACCAGTGAGCTAGGCTCATCTGTGTGTAAGTTGGAACAAAATGGCAAGGGTATGGCTTGGATGTTGGATGGCAGTGGGAGCTCTGTTGGGGGCAGGGATCTCATAATTGCCAACTACAGTTTTCTTTGTAATTGAGGACCTAACCCTTATACTGAAATGTTACAGGTACCCTTTTAACTAATTAATATTTATTAGTCACCTGATTCGATTTTATTAAAAATTTAGGTAATTCTTCCTAAATCATGTCCAAGTATTTTTTTAAATAACTTGAACATTTTGGGGTCAGAGAAAGTAGTCATAGAAATACAAGCAGCTTCAGGTTTTGGCAAGTATGAAGTGATACAAATACCAACTTTTAGTGTATTTTATGTTTTTGTGTGTGGCAGTTTTACTCATGCCAGTCATTATTGACACTGGCTTTTAGGAGGAAAGATTTTAGTTTTTTTTTAGTGTAACTGTTGTAGTGCTTTATGCTTAAAAAGGCATAAAGATGGGTTTAAGACATTTCTACGTGGCAGCATTATTAATTAGACCTAATAACCTAATTCGGTAGCGTGTTTATCTTTAAGCATTATTTCCAGCTCTTTTGTCCTTGTGTTTTGTAAGAGGTGTGTGGTTAAGTGTTTAGTACTGTGGTCTATTTGGAAAAGAGGTGGCTTTTAGTATCATTTATAGGACTTAATAATTTTTAAAGGAAAATATCTAGATTCATCAAAAAGCATCTGCTTTGTCAAACATAAAAAAACATTTCACTCTGAGGTTGCCTTGTCTCAAAAGGAGAAATCACTTTAGGAGTTAACATGTGGAAGGCATTAGGTTGAATTACAAAGTGTTTTTCATATTGGTCTTTCAGCTCCAATTATAATAACTTTGAAGATTCAGAATTTGTCTCTTTTTCCAGGAGAAAACCCGTCATATTCATAAACTCAATTTTAGGTAAATTTAAATGTCTGTTTTTCAATGATTTTCTTAATCCAGGACTGAAAAAATCTGATTGACTTATTGAAGATAATTTATTATCTAATGGTTTATAGATGTCTGTTTTGTTTAGGTTTGGAAGATATAATAATAATGACGTTATTTTTCAGTCTTCCAGAAAAATTTTCTCTTTCTTCCTCCTCTCCTTGCTCTGTATACCCTTCAACAAGAAAGCATTTAAAAGGAAAAATTATTCAGCAAAATCAAACCTTGAGTCAGTGCCTTTATCTTCTCAGAGGTTCTCTTGGAAATAATGCCTGATGAAATGGAAGGGAAGGAAATTACTTTCTTTAACATTAAACAAATCTTTTTTTCAATGTCTTCCTTCTAGCTAGCAGAGTAAAATTTTAGGGTTGTTTATAAGTTGTATGTTCCTAGTTTTTTTGTGTGGAACATCTTGTTTCCCCTTAGGGCAGGAGTCATGTCACAATTTCTAGGGTAATATATGATGACTAGCACAGATGTACATTTGTAGTAGGAATCCAGGAAAATTTTGTAACAGTAGTCTGCACAGACTAAGCAGGACTTGGTATTGTGTTTGGCGGTAGATGATAACACTTAGTAAATACCTGTTCTGTCCAGGACCCTAACTGGCTAGAAAATACATTACTCTTAGGATTCACAGTATTTGAAGATTCATTTTGGTGCCCTTATTTATTATGAATAATTAGTGTCATCCCCCCCCGCCCCCAAGGTGCTTTAAGACCTTGGTGCCTTTCCAATCTGAGACTACCACACTAAGACAAGAAAGGGCAGTGTCATGGTGGGCAGTTCTTAGTTGCCAGAGAAGTTAAGCCACTTAGTTAGGAGGTCGATGAATTTTTGTTCTTAGTTCAAAATGATAAATATTCTCCCTGACTTTAAGTATCAGATGTGATAGTATGGATCACTCTTTCCTGTGGAACTAAAGTACATATATTTTAAAAGTTTTTTTTTTCTTTTTATAATGTCTTGTTGCGCCGTTTTGCTAGACTGAAAGTTTCCTCATCGCTTGGTGAGCCCCTCCTCTAATTCAATCTTTGTCTTTTGTCTTTGCTGCCTTGCAGGGTTGGTACAGTAGGCTTCACTAGACTTAGCTGCAACTCAGAATTTCTCCTCCAGCACCTGAGTAAATGCTGATGGTCTTGTGGAGAGTGGATTAAGAGTACGAGCTAAGTTCTCAATCCCAATTAAGAAGCGGAGGAAAATTTAAACTGTCTCCTTCAAAGTTTATCACAACCGCCACCATCAAGACAGCAAACCAAAGGACAAAGACTTTGACCTGCTGTGTTGCTCTGTGTAGTCCAGTTCACGTATGGTTTACAGACTTGGCTGGGGTTACTAATGAGTAAATAAAAAGTTGGACACTTCTGTCACTGGACACTTTTATTCACAAAGTTACCAAAATGAGGGCTGTACTGGAGACAGCAGACATTGCCATAGTGGCCCTGTATTTTATCCTGGTCATGTGCATTGGTTTTTTTGCCATGTGGAAATCTAATAGAAGCACTGTAAGTGGATACTTCCTGGCGGGGCGCTCTATGACCTGGGTAGCAATTGGTGCCTCTCTGTTTGTGAGCAATATTGGGAGTGAGCACTTCATTGGGCTGGCAGGATCTGGAGCTGCAAGTGGATTTGCAGTGGGCGCATGGGAATTCAATGCCTTACTGCTTTTGCAACTTCTGGGATGGGTTTTCATCCCGATTTACATCCGGTCAGGGGTATACACCATGCCTGAATACTTGTCCAAGCGATTTGGTGGCCATAGGATTCAGGTCTATTTCGCAGCGTTGTCTCTGATTCTCTATATCTTCACCAAGCTCTCAGTGGATCTGTATTCGGGTGCCCTCTTTATCCAGGAGTCTTTGGGTTGGAACCTTTATGTGTCTGTCATCCTACTCATTGGCATGACTGCTTTGCTGACTGTCACCGGAGGCCTTGTTGCAGTGATCTACACAGACACTCTGCAGGCTCTGCTCATGATCGTTGGGGCACTCACACTTATGATTATTAGCATGATGGAGATTGGCGGGTTTGAGGAAGTTAAGAGAAGGTACATGTTGGCCTCACCCAATGTCACTTCCATCTTGTTGACATACAACCTTTCCAACACAAATTCTTGTAATGTCCACCCTAAGAAAGATGCACTGAAAATGTTGCGGAATCCAACAGATGAAGATGTTCCTTGGCCTGGATTCATTCTTGGGCAGACCCCAGCTTCGGTGTGGTACTGGTGTGCTGACCAAGTCATCGTGCAGAGGGTCCTAGCGGCTAAAAACATTGCTCATGCCAAAGGCTCTACTCTGATGGCTGGCTTCTTGAAGCTTCTGCCAATGTTTATCATAGTTGTCCCAGGAATGATTTCCAGGATACTGTTTGCTGATGATATAGCTTGCATCAACCCAGAGCACTGCATGCAAGTATGTGGAAGCAGAGCTGGGTGCTCTAACATTGCTTACCCACGCCTGGTGATGAAGCTGGTTCCTGTGGGCCTCCGGGGCTTAATGATGGCAGTGATGATTGCAGCTCTGATGAGTGACTTGGACTCTATCTTTAACAGTGCCAGTACCATATTCACCCTCGATGTGTACAAACTCATCCGCAAGAGTGCAAGCTCCCGGGAACTAATGATTGTGGGGAGGATATTTGTGGCTTTTATGGTAGTGATCAGCATTGCATGGGTGCCCATCATCGTGGAGATGCAAGGAGGCCAGATGTACCTTTACATTCAGGAGGTGGCAGATTACCTGACGCCCCCAGTTGCAGCCCTGTTCCTTCTGGCGATTTTCTGGAAGCGTTGCAATGAACAAGGGGCTTTCTATGGTGGAATGGCTGGCTTTGTTCTTGGAGCAGTCCGTTTGACACTGGCTTTTGCCTACCGTGCCCCAGAATGTGACCAACCTGATAACAGGCCAGGCTTCATCAAAGACATCCATTACATGTACGTGGCCACAGCGTTGTTTTGGGTCACAGGACTCATTACTGTAATTGTTAGCCTTCTCACGCCACCTCCTACGAAGGAACAGATTCGTACCACCACCTTTTGGTCTAAGAAGAGCCTGGTGGTAAAGGAGAGCTGCTCCGCAAAAGAAGAACCATACAAAATGCAAGAGAAGAGCATCCTGAGATGCAGTGAGAATAGTGAGGCTGTCAACCACGTCATTCCCAATGGGAAATCTGAAGATAGCATTAAGGGCCTGCAGCCTGAAGATGTTAATCTGTTGGTGACCTGCAGAGAGGAGGGCAACCCAGTGGCTTCTTTAGGTCATTCAGAGGCAGAAACACCTGTAGATGCTTATTCCAATGGGCAGGCAGCTCTCATGGGTGAGAAAGAGAGAAAGAAAGAAACAGAGGATGGAGGCCGGTACTGGAAGTTCATAGATTGGTTCTGTGGCTTTAAAAGTAAGAGCCTCAGCAAGAGGAGCCTCAGAGACCTGATGGAGGAGGAGGCTGTTTGTTTACAAATGTTGGAAGAAACTCCACAAGTTAAACTAATACTGAATATTGGACTTTTTGCTGTGTGTTCACTTGGAATTTTCATGTTTGTTTATTTCTCCTTATGAACTTTTAAGGATATGATGAGACACTAACTTAAGAAAATACTGGTCTTTGAAAAAAAACAAAAAAAAACAAAAAACAAAACACCTATGTAACTGTTGCATCTCTCAGGCATTGTTTACGCTGTAGGTTTTAGCCAAATTTTACTTAGCAGAAAAATCATCTATTTGCAAGACTTTATTTTCCCAGAGATGGATGAAAGTAAAATTTCAATCTAAATGAAGTAAAACTTGTTTAACAGACTGAATTGTGCAAATGTGGTTTAAAATTTTCCATACCAAAGTAAGGAGAGACCAATTATTCTCATAGAGCACTTAGAGCAGAATATATGCTAAGATATCACGAATAAGATATACTGTCTGCACTGCCAAATCTTGGTAGGCCTTCTTACCCTGAAGTAGAAGACTTGCTCATTTTAAAGTTTTTTCTCTCTCTGTAATCCCTACTTCCGTTTTAAAAAACTGAATTTGTAGACATTGTATAATCAATTATGTACTGAAAATCTAACATGTGCTTGTTTCAGGGCAAGTTCGTTTGCCAGGTTTGTTTTGTTAGCATGAGCCTGTGGATTCTGAATGCTGAAAGAAAGGACGAAGTATGTTTTCCTGTAGCTATTCTTGTACCACCAGTATATGGAATGTTGGGAAAAAGTTTGTTCCAGTTGTTTTTTTCTTTTTTTCCTACTTTGAAGTTTAAGTGAACCATACTCAAATGACCACCAAGTCTGTCTTTATAAAGTTGTATGTCATGATTGTATGGTAAATGATTATGGGGGAGAAAATGAAGTAAACATTGCTGATGATCCCCAGATTTACTGACCAAATTAAGATCATTTATATAGTTTGGAAATTAGCATCTCCTAAGCAGCATTTGATTGACTAAGCTGAACAGGTGATAGTCTAATACTAAATATCGGACATTTTGCCGTGTGTTCACTTGGAATTCTCATGTTCTCATACTTCATTAATTCTCTAGCTTTGTTCTTGTCATTTGGTAACATTCTTTATTAGCCAGGTACCTTCCCAAGTGGATCCATTTGGAAGATATGTCCGGAAATTTGAAGAAGAATTAACTCTGCCTTTGTGCTGGGTCGCCCTACTTGATTAGATCATGAGATATTGCAGTTGAGTTTTTAGAGTGAAAATTTAATTCTCAGATCATATTGTATCCTTGATAAGTCTTTTTTCCCCGATTTACTTTTTTTTCAAAAGACTTACCATGTGTACACAGCCTCTACATTTTTGCTTAAAAAGTTAACAGTGACTTAGAGTGTGATGGTATTTCGATGCAAACTGACCATCAGTAACAGAAAACTCAAGAGTGCACGCTTTGCCATTGGTGGATTGTCAGTATAGTTTTTCTGTAGAATGGATAGCATGTTCAAGAGGTGCCATGAACAAGAACTTCTACGGGTTTAGTAGTGTGTCTTGTAGAGGAGATTACAGGACTTGCGTTAATTGTAGGACCCTCTATCTTGACATGGCTTCGTACCCAGTTACAGCCTTCCTGGAAGAGAATCCATTTTTCACAGGCTGATTCCCTTCATGAGGACAGGGTACAAAAGACGTCTGAGAAAAGCTCTACAGATTAGGTAGTTCTTTGTGTGTCCTGTCCTTTTTCCTCCATGACAGATGAAGGAAACTAATTGTGTATCTACTTTGACTTTTCTGTAATCTCTGATATTTTTTAAATTGCATGATTTTATTAACCTTTATTCTTCAGGGGAAAATTATTACTTTTTTAGGTATTTTTGTAGATTTTGAATCAAAACTCAGTCCTAATGACTTTAAATTTTTTTGTATTTATAAACTAGTTTCATTATGATGGATTTGATTAGTTCAAAGTTGATTTTAGAAATTATCAGGTAGCATAATGTCTTCCCATCTCCAGGGGGCTTTCTGAAGGACTGAGTCTGTAGATGAAAAAATAATTCATGTACGAATAGTATGGTTTCTGAGAGCTTATTAGAGTGCCTTGTGGAATTTTGTTCTCAATTTCATTCTTAAGGTTTATAAGCTGGGGGCCAAATAAAAATAAGGACCATCCTTTTCTTGTGTGGAGGCTGAGGCTGTGACATGTCCAAGGTTACAAAGTCTGTTGGGAAGAACAGAAAACCAGGTGTCCAAATCTGGATTCATGGTTTGTCCTCTTCTTTTCTCAAAGGAACTGTTCTTCCTTTGAGACAGCCTTTTGATATTTGGGGAAATAACAGGATCTTAGATTTTTCAAATTGACATTAAGTTGTAGGAATTAAAATTTTTCTTTGACTCTGAACACCTTGCTGTGTAACTCAGCAGTGAGGATTGACATATTGGCTGAGCAGCCTTCTAACCCCTTCTATTAAAAGCATAAATGAATAGGTGGTATTTAAGTGGATTTTTCCCCCCTTTATTTAATGTTGACTCCTAATAGTTTGGGATATTAGCATCCCCCTACCTTCTCTCTGCTGTTGTCTTAGTATGATACATAAAATACATCATCTTGTGTCTATTCATGTGTATATAGCAGTAGGTCAAGTTTAGAGTACTAATGTTTGTAAATAAGGAATGATTATTAGCATATCCATTAGGATTGTTTATTCTTGCCAGTATAAACATTTTATTTAGACTGAAGTCCCTGAAGCTTGCCCTTCTTATTGCTTCCCAGTAGTAGATAATGTGCTTGAATAAGTATGTGAATTCCTGATTGCAACTTCATTTCAGGGGACCGTTCTTCAGTCTGTATTTCATTAGAATGATTGTTCATGGAATGATACGTGGTCTGTCTTAAAGCTAGCAAAATAGTCATACTTTACACTAACTAAATGGGTCCTAAGTGATGACATTGATACCTAGACATTAACATGTATATGTTTTCATATTGGCTCAAGCTGAAGTTCAGAATTGGCTAAGAGTGATTGACTACAATAGTTAGCTGCGAGTCAAAATGAAGCGAGGACACTGGTGTTCAAAGGTGGAGAAAAATATTGTCTTATCTGCTGTTAATGGTATCCCCAGTTCTTAGATTTTTGTCCTCTCAGGCAATCTTAGTCTCCAGATCTGATGAGAAGAGCTTATTACCCTGACATGCAGAATGATTATTGGTTCCTTTGTGGGACCTCTAATTTCCCTGTTCATCTAAGAATATTTTGTCCTCCTACCCAAGACAGTAAACGGCTTTTGAAACAGCTGAGCCACTCTTTTTCCCCAGCCTTTCTTTCCTGGTGAGGTTATCACTCTTATCTTTTGGTTAGAGAAGCATCAAGCAGTAGCAATGGTGCTGTGTCCTTTGGCCTAAATCCAGCAGATCTGATCTCCCAAGGCTTCTTTTTCACTTGGCTCAAAGGATCCATTGTCCTTTTGCGCAAAGAGGCTGGCCTGGGTCACAAAGCCCTAGCTCTTGGGGATGGCAAGTCAAGTAATTAGTGGGGGCCCATCACTCCATGAAGCTTCACATTTTAAGAATTGAGTGGGAAGGTTGTTACTCAGTTCTCCAACCTGAGGCTAAGTGGGGGCTTGAAAGTCTTGTCCAGGGTGATTAGAACCTTTAAGTCTCTACATTTCTCAGTCCATTGCTGTCTTCCCTATATTGGGTGTGTGGATCTTCCCCCTCTCTCTTTAGATAACATTTAATGTAGCGTATGGGTTATTCTCATTCTTTGCCACACTGTAGAGCTGCTATATTATGAACTATTAAGAGGTTAGACCCATCAATGTTCCAACTTGGCAGTATTCGGCTTACTTGCTTTTCTTATACTTTACTCCCATGTGTCATTTTCATCTGAGGTATGATGGCTGGAAGTGACCACATGGGTATCTAGTAGTGACACCTCAGCATTTCCTGAGTTTGGGTTGAGAGATGTATAAAGACCATTGTTAAATTACATGAGTACGGAGACTTGCCAGGACAAAATTTTCTTAAGAAGTCAGAAACACTATTAAGTGAGATGCTGAGAAGTACCTGGGTGATGCAGACTTAACAGAAGACAAAATTAGCTTAAAATGTGTTAGATGGTAGAATCATATTCATTGAACCCTAGAACTTGAGGCATCTTTGCCATCAGCTAGTTTAAACCCCTCCGCATATAGATTAGGGTACAGTGAATAAGATCAAGCTTGTTAAACCCTGGTTTGATGTGGAATATCGTAAAGTATGAGTTTATTAACATATTTGAGGTTAAAATGACTGATATTTCACAATGATACTTTAGTAGAAAAAAATGGTTTTAGGCTTCAGGATTCATAAGATTTATCGTTAGCCAGGTGTTAAATTGTTCAAGTCATTTTAATGTTGACATTAGCCTGAGCAGACTTTACAAATGGGATATATTCCTCTTTGTGTGTATGCCTACCTACCATTCAGAGAGACTGGTTTCCCCCTTTATTTGTCTTCCCTCACATTGCTTTAATTATTCACCTGTTCTTTCAACACTTAACAGATTCCTATTTTGATCTTTTGTCAGCTTAATTCACTTTCTTTCAGGCTTATTGTCATGGTGTGCAGAAGTGCTGCTTTGCCCCATATTTGAAGGTCTGGATCCAAATAGTGATTCACTAAATATAGTTGTGTTTAAATATACTAAATTTCTATTAGCTTAAACTGTTCTCAAGAATTATTTTCTTAGACTTTGTGTTCACTAATAATAAAAGCCCTTAATAATTCATCAGTATTTTATTCTCGAAACTCATTTTTCAAAAATTAGGAGGCAAGAATAGTTAAATTCACACCAGTCCCTTTGAAATGATGGTATCACAATGTAGAGAGGAATGGAGTTTGTTCTGATGCCGAAAAGCCTTGTTCTTGCAGTAATTAAAGGTCATAAGTTGGAACTAGTCAGTTGGCATATAGAGAAACCCTTTTGTACTAGTTAGGTATGAAGCTGGATTACATAAGAAGTAATCTTTTGATCACTACGTTTGGTTTTCTTGGTTGACTTAACTCAGGGCTGCAAACCCCTTTTCCTCCATTAAGCTAACTTCTCTTAATTTGGTATGCTTTTTGTCAAACTCTCACCTCTGTTGGAAGAGTAGATACTCAACTACTTTGACTCCAGAACAGAATTTAGCTAAGGTTCAAAATAATTGATGGGCTTTGCCAGCACTGAGTCCCACACCATTATTCACGTTGTCATATAAATGTTTTTATTTAAACTTCTCTCTCCAGTGCTGGGAATAAGGCTTTAAACTACTGATTCACCTTTAAAGGAATGTTAAGAGAATTGATATAATTAATGTTTGTTTCCATCTCAAATCCTTTATAAAAGATAGGATTTAGCTTATTGTTTTGGGTTAAGCACCCCATTTATCTGGTAACTAACAGGCTTAACCATTGGCATATAGTCTTTTACTCAGAAGTAAACAAAAAAGGTTTGATGTATCTGTATCATTACTCATCTCGTGCACTTTACTTTTTCGGGGAGGACCATAATCTGAGACTTGACTTAAACCAATAACCTTAATTTATGTAATGACTTTTAAAAGTTTGGTTTGGTTACCTGGATATATAGCGTGTTTGAAGAGAGGGATGCTAGAATAAGTCAAGGCAAAGCACAGTGGTCTCAGATTCTTGTTAGTGTAGGAGCAGTGCTTTGCTCTCCTCAGAGAAGCACTGTATTATAATTGTTGCCCAGGATAACGGAGCCCCCCACCCCAGTTCAAGACAGTTTACAGTAGGTGAACTCTGTCACTGAGGGAAATACATTTTCCAGTGATTTCGGCAACAGCACAAGTTGACAGTAGATAACCACACCTTTGTTGGAGACTTATGTTGGAAATTCACCTTGTACCCTAGTGCTGCTGGATAAAGGAGTGTTTAATTTTTTTTATTGCCTCTGGACAAACTACTCTGGATAATTTTCCAATATATCAGTGTAGCCTATACCTCTATAAGTGGAATGTTCCTTAATAACTCACTTTTTTGTTATACTAGTTGGAAACTGAAATTAAGCTCATTGCTATCTATATTATTGAAACCCCCAATTGGCAAAGGCCATTCTGTAGGGTATTCCATAAGATAATCATCTTCTGAGATTTATGTTTTGATTAGTGCCTTCTGGTTGCCAATATTGAATCTGCTAGTTCACACCTTTCCCTTTCTTGATAGATAACTCTTATTTGTTACAATTCCTCTTTTTAAATACTGTTATAGCTAGTGAAGGAAATACATTTATATTTACCTACTTTATATGCAGTCTCTGTTTAAGTTCAAGGAACCAGGTAAGTCTGGTTTGTGTTGCAGCTTAAATGTTATTTATTCATCTGTATTTGTTTCTTTTATATCCTTAATTAAAAATTTAAGGTTACTTATTCTGTGAGTGTATTTTAACTTTATCATTTTCCAGTGTAGGTTGGATAGGCATATCTGAGAACGTATATGTGACAACAGTTTCACATTCCATGATAAGGAAAAAGCTGAAAGTAAGTGTCCATAGAAAGCACAAAACCATGTTCCCTCATATTTGTAACTCCACATGTAGAAAGCACAAGACTAACAGTATTCTCATTATCCCACAAGTGCCAGGCATAAAAAGCCCACCATGGGTTTGTCACGAGTTGTCAGGATGAGGACCGCAGTACTGAAAGCCCTAGACAGTGAGGTACCTAAGATAGGGGTCCTAAATCATAAGGGGTTCAGCGTTCTAATCTGAGTACGTTTGTACTGCTTTGGTGGAGGAGAGAATACCAATGTCAAGAATACTGCAATTGTATTGGGGGGTTACTAGCTAAAATGGGGTCTGTGGGCTCTTTCCTGCAATCTGGAACTTGAGAAACAGGGACAGACTTCTAGGTTTTTGGTGGGTGGAACATTTTGACAGACTTCTGCTTTAAGCTGTAGAGCCATTGGATTTTTTTTTTTTTTAATCATAAATCTTTAGGAAATTTTACCTCCCGTCAGTAGTACCCTGAAAACATGGAGAAATCTCACATTTTAATAGGGCAAATACTAATCTTTAATCTTTGTGTAAATTTAATCTAAACTTAATGAAGTTATTTTTTCATATGCTTCACTGCACTTCATTTTAATAGAGCAGAATTTGACCCAAGTGTTACGAGCATCAAACTGACTGAGACAGATCTGCCAAATGAACTACTTTGCTTTTCACAATGGTTGTAAGAGTCTAAAGGATTCTTTTGCCTGTCTCATTACCCGCTTCAAGACTAGATTAGATGAAATCTGTGAATATGCATGCAAAAGAAGAAAATAATGTGTTTTCTTGAACTCGACATTATCCTTATTTTACTCGTCACTTTCTTCACCTGAATAGTCCCTGTTTGTAAACAATGAATAAATACATCTGTGTCTTGGATTTTGCCTGTATGTCAAAAGATGGAAGGACTCTAAGGATGGAGAGAAGTGACTATCTTTGTTCCCACTCTCCTCTATTTTGTATGTTTATCTTCTTAGGGATAATCAACTTTAATAATATATGGAATGAAGATTAAAGCTGGTATAGACTAATGGAACATGTTTTAGAAGAATTAACCTGAGCACTTTGAGGGAGAGACTTACCCCCTCTAGCCAAAAGTCGCCAGGTTGTGGACCTACAGCATTTTTTAAGAATGTAAAACCTCAGGCTTCGGTGGGGTTACTGGAGAGGAGTACCAGAAATGCAGGAGAAAGGAGAGGTTTGAGGAACATCTTTGGCTTAGCAATATGTGATAAGGCAAAGCAGTAATAACCTGTTAGTCCTGTGTAGAATGTGTTCTGTACCTTTAAATTTTGTTTTAAAATTTAAAATAGTTTTTAAGAACTTAAAGGATGCTTTTGAAGATTCCTTTGGCAGAATATCTTTCATCTGTAATTCCATGGAAAATTGCTTTAATTAGTCTAGGTGAAAGTAGTCCTAGCGGTGTAAATATGTATAAATAGAATTTTCTAATTTCACTGTGAGATCTCTAACTTTTGAGTGGCAAACAGATCAACAAGTCTTTTGCTCATGGACTTTTCTGTGGGGTTGTTAAAATGCAAAAGCTTTATTTTTTAAATAATGACATATTACATTAGTGTCAGATGATGGTATGGAATCTGTTGCCCTGCTTTTTCCCCCACCAATATTGCTTCAGTTTATAGATTGCCAACAGAGTTCCAAAATAAAGCGAGGATTTACCCATTCTTTGCTTGGACATCCCATTTTTCTGTTGCCTGGACCTATGTTGGCAATCACATATGAACTATGTTAGGCTTCTCAGTGCTTCTTCTTCTCCTTTTTTTTTTGATAAGGTGGATATCAAAAATAGTTGCTGTGCAAAAGTTAGTAGTCTTCTTCAAGAAGAAAACCAATTCCTTTTCTAATATCCTGTGAAATTGCTTCATTCATTCCTTTATTTTTAAGCCAAATGTCAGCAGAGTACTGCTGCTTTTATCTAGTAATTTTGATATGTAAGTATTAATGCATTTTTAAAAGATGTCTACATTGAAAAATGTTTTTCCCAGTGTCCTGCCTCTTAAGCTTTGTTCAGATGTTCTGTGAGAGACCAGTCTGTGCACTGGGGTTGTGTATTGTATACATGGATTGTTTTGTCAGTTATGCATTGTAGACCAAAGGTGATTTTAAATGAAGTTGTTGGGTTATTGGTGAGTTTTTTGAATTGTAAACTGATTTCCAGGGTACCTTCATTGTCCACAGCATTTTTTTTTTTTTTTGTAAGGTTTGACTGATCAGGTCCATCTCACTGTACAATGTTTTAGTTGCAAGCAGAAAATAGAATTTGGTATAAACCAGGTTACTTCCATATTGAAAGGAATACAATTAAAATTGTAGATTTAGGATTGTTAACCATACATGACAATTCTAACTTGACTTATTCTAACCTATTGTATACAATCTTATTTTTTAAATTGTAGACATGTATGATCTTGGTTTAATGTGTTTTTAAAAGTGTTACTGTTTAAAAATGAAAAAAATGAAGCAAATCTGCTAAAGAGCTGTCAGTTTTCATTACTGACTCTGTAAAATACACTGTTCTTTGTGTACTATGTGTTATTTTGCCAGCTGCTGCATTAGCCTTTAAAAGTATTTGGAAATTTAAGATGAACTACATTTCTTGCAAAGTATATTCCTTTCTGTGGTATTTTGTCCTGTAACTGAAGTATAGTAATTATTTTATGGAAATGTTAGCACTTCTGTACCAACTTTGAATAAAATGAAAAATTTACACTTCTGTGACTAAGTATTTTCAATATGAACACATGTCTACCCTCAAAAGGTTGTATCTCAGTTCCTTTTCTCTTGGCTCATGAAGAGTTCCAGTGGGTTTCCCCCACCAATTATTGCCATTCTTTACCTTGGTAAACATGGACTTGCAAATACTGACTGAGAATTGAGTTGTATATGAAACGTTGAATAAATAAAAATATTCTTAGTGTTTTCATTCCTAATTTTGAAATAATTCCAAATTATAGGAAAGTTGCAAGAATAGTTTGAAGAACTCAGGAATCATTTTCATCCAGATTCATAGTGGTTAACATCTTGCCACAGTTTCTTTGTCATTCTCTCATTAGACACTTTCCTGAACCGTTTGAATACATAAGTTGCAGACATCATTCCCCTTTACCTTCTAAGTACTTAGGGATATATTTCTTAAGACAAGGATAATCACAATATAATGATCAAAATCTGGAAAGTAACTGGTACGATATTTTAATCTAAGGTCTTTATTCAAATGTTGCTGTTTCAATAATGTTCTTTTATAGCAACTTTTTTTTCTTAAGTTTGGAAACCAGTTCATTGCATTTAGCTCTTATGTCTATCTCCTTTAGTCTGAAATAGTTCCTCAGCTGTTCTTTTTGTCTTTTGTGGTATTGATATTTTTGAAGTTTAGAGGCCAGTCATTTTGTGAATGCCACCCCTATTTAGGGTTGTTTCCTCATGATTTGATTCACAATATGCATTTTTGGCAGGACTACGGCGTAAGCAATAATATGTCCTCAAAGCCTCACACTGAGAGGCATGTGTTGTGTTGTCTCATTATTGTTGACATTAACTTTGATACTTGATTGAGGTGGTACCTATCAGGTCTCTCCACTGTCTAGTTAATGTTTTCCCCTTTGGTAATAAGTAAATTGTGGGGAGTTAGAGTTTATGTAAATAACTTATCCCTCATCAAGCTTGAATCCCTAGTTTTAGCATCCATTGATAATTCTTTTTTTTAAAAAATAAATTTATTTATTTTATTTATTTTTGCCTGTGTTGGGTCTTCGTTGCTGTGCGTGGGCTTTCTCTAGTTGTTGTGAGCAGGGGCTACTCTTTGTTGAGGTGCTCAGGCTTCTCATTGCGGTGGCTTCTCTTGTTGTGGAGCATGGGCTCTAGGCGCGTGGGCTTCAGTAGTTGTGGCTCGCGGGCTCTACAGCACAGGCTCAGTAGTTGTGGCGCATGGGCTTAGTTGCTCTGTGGCATGTGGGATCTTCCCAGACCAGGGCTCGAACTTGTCCCCCCTGCATTGGCAGGAGGATTCTTAACCACTGTGCCACCAGGGAAGCCCCATTGATAATTCTTGCCTGAGTAAGTTATTACTGTGGTGGTGTGAAACAGTGATTTTTCTAACTTTTTTTTTTTTTTTTTTTTTACTATACTGAAATCAAGAGTTTCCCCTTTTCCCCATTTATTTATCAGTTTGAACTCATGTATTATTTAGTGGGTTATAATTCATTACTGTCATTATTTTGATCAGATGTTTTCCAGATTTAGCTAGCAGGTCTCCCTTCAGGCTACTTTGTGTCCTGTGGCACATTCCATCGTTTTTTTGAGTACTTCCTTATTTTCCAGCACAACAAAGTGTTCCAGGCTCATCTTGTACTTTCCCTGACCCATTCAGGATCAGGCATTTAGTAGGGTATGGTATTTAGAAACTAAGGTCTGGGTGTGCTCATTCTTACAGAGGTAAACATGGTCAGTGTACAGAACTAGGAAGTTCACGTACACATCTACTGATGCCCCCAGTTGTAAACCAGCACCAGCGGTTTCTTTTTAGCCTCCCCTTTCTATGTTTGTATCTCCCTTCTCCAACAGCAAGAAATCTGGTAATACTGACACATTTACTTATTTTTTTTCAATTTTACAGTGCCTTAGAATTAAAGTTTTTGCATGTCTAAAAGTGTTTTTATTCTACTCATTTGTCTGAAAGTTTGGCTGAATATAGAATTCTGGATTGTGAAGTAGTTTCCTTCAGAAATGTGTAAACATAAGACCATTCTTTTCTAGCTTCTAATCCCTGTGTTTTAAAATTTCATGATCATGTGCCTTGAAGAAAGCTTCTCTTTCACTTGTACTGGCCCTCAGTGGCCTCTTTCAGTTTGTCAACCCCGTGTCCTTCAGTTTGGGGGTAGTTTTTCTCCTCTTTTTGAACCTCTTTTGTTCATGTCTTGGATCTTCTGGACTGGTCCAGTTGGTTTCATACAGTCTTTTAATTCTCATCTTTGTCTTTTTGGTCTTTCTAGAGGTGTATCTAAACTTTATCTTCCAACCCTTCTGTTAAAAAAGAATTTCTTTTAAATTTCTGTCAGGTTTTTAATTTTTAAGAGATCCTTTGTTCCCCAAATCTTTCTTTTTTATAGCCTTGTTCTGTATTTCATGTATGCTGTATTTTCTCATCTTTGAAGATGCTAAAGTTTTCTCCTTCTGCATTGTCTCCTCCAGTTTTTATTTTGTTCGTGTTGGTCTCACATGTTAAACGCTTTTCACAAATGTGTTCTGATCTTTGGTGGTTTGCTTATGTTTAATGGGGTGGACTAAAAAAATGCTCTGAGTGTGTGGGTGGAGTTTGTCGGCCTCATTGTCGGGCCTTCAGGGCCTGGCTGTTGGTTGGATGACTCCTGCAGTCTCTTTAGAACAGGTCAGATTCCCCAAAGAAGGTTCTTTGAAGGATAAAAGGCCTTGGGCCATCATTCTGGAAGCCAGTCGGGAGAAAGAGCACAGGGGTCTTCAGCATGCAGTGTGCCTTTTTTCCTTAATTCCTTTTTGGTATAATATCTCCTCTTACAGCTGTGCCTGTGTCCTGCAGCCCATGTACTTCTCTGTTTTACCCACTCCAGAGAATCAGCCTCCAAACATGCAGCTAGGGGTCCAACCAACTTTCATAAACTTTCAACCAACTTTATTTTAGTCCCCCACTCACCCGCATTTTCAGAGGTGTACTCAGTGTTGCCAATTCCCAGATCTTTTGGGGAATTCTGCAGTGTAAATATGGTTGACTCTTGGTTTTCCCCATTGCTGCTTTTCTCCATCTGCTTTCTTTTTTTCTAAAATTGAATTGCTGTTTTCCCCTCCTTTCTCCCTCATTCTTGCAGAGTTGTACATTAAAAAAAAAAAACCAAACAAAAAAACCACTCCTTTACAGTAGTTCTAGTAGGTTTTCAGGAGGGAGCATAACATGCTTATGTTGAATACTCCAACTTACTGGGAAATCCTGGTATCCACTCTTCACTTAGCATTTGAAGCTTAAAATTTCAGAGCCTGTTGCCAGTTGCTGCCTTATCCTAAAAGAACATGTTGTCAACCAGAAGCACAGTGGGAGTTTAAAAATTCTGCTTATCTTAGGAGTTAGACAACTTTTATATGTGACCTCCAAGTTTGAATGCAGTACTCCAGGGTAGATGCTGCTGATTTTAGACTGGAAGGAGAAATAAACACAACAAAATGAGGACTATCGTTACTTTGGGTTTTACTCTCCTTCCAATTCTAATTTGAAATTTTATTGTCATGCCCTATGGCAGATTATCTGTAAAATATTATTGTCTCTACATGAAGCTTGCTGACTCAGTTACCAGAAGTTTTCATAGGTTTTTGGAGGCTGAGTTTTGTTATATTCTCTGGTACACTCTAGGAGTCGAATGTCCATTGGTTTTATTAGTCCCAAGAATCTTTAGAAGTTTGGAGGCACCTTTACGTGTCTCCCACTATGTTTTTTTTTTTTTTTAATTAATTTATTTTTGCCTGCGTTGGGTCTTCGTTGCTGTGCGCGGGCTCTTCTCTAGTTGCGTCGAGCGGGGGGCTACTCTTCGTTGCGGTGCGTGGGCTTCTCATTGTGGTGGTTTCTCTTGTTGCAGAGCATGGGCTCTAGGTGCGTGGGCTTCAGCAGCTGTGGCTCATGGGCTCTAGAGCGCAGGCTCAGTAGTTGTGGCGCATGGGCTTAGTTGCTCCGCGGCATGTGGGATCTTCCTGGACCAGGATTCAGACCCGGGTCCCCTGCATTGGCAGGCGGATTCTTAACCACTGCGCCACCAGGGAAGTCTCTCCCACTATGTCTTTATTTCCACCTTCCACCTGTTTGTTCCTAGTTCCTTGACCATATACATCTCTGTTTTTGACTAACAGGATATGCTTAACTTTATTATGTATCTCTGCCTTTATATATATATATATATATATATATATATATATATATATATATATATATATATATATATATACACACACATTATATATACGCATTTTATATATATATATGCTGTTTTCCTTTTTGCAATGAAGATCTTATTTCTCCTTGAATTTTATTTCATTTTTTGGTTTAATCCTTTCTTCCTTTCTAGTTGAATTAAGTAGAGTTAGTAACTTCCATCTCTCATCTATCTTTCCATTTATTCTTTGATGTACGTATTCATCAAACGTTTATCGAATGCATCCTGTGTGCCAGGTTCTTTTCATCTCCAGCATCTAGTAAAGATGAATAGGAAGCAACCTTGAAGAGGCTTTGTTAGGGAAGGACATGTACTTCTAAATAATTACACTTGCAAGATAGGATTAGAGGAGGAAAGGCACACTTTTCCTAGGAAGTAGCTGAATCTCGAAGGGTGTTTTGATCCCTTCAGTTCCTCTGTGCTTTTATGCCCTTTCTCCTCCCTGCTCTTTGGAGCAGTGTAGTCCCGTAAGTACCTTCCTCCCACCACTTGAGTTAATACGCACCGTTGCAGTGGCTTAGTTGGTGAAGACACTTTTGGTCTGTTGTTCAGCAAGGTATGCAAATCTGACTGTGTCTTGCCAAAGCCCAAGTTTCTGATTCTTTCTAGGCATATTTTAAAAAAATTTCTCTTAACCCAGTCAGACTGATATTTTTGCTAAACCCGTACACCGATGCTTAGAAGATTCACAGAATCTAAATCGGCTTTTCTCATAACCCTTTTGTCTCTACTGTCAACATCCTTTGCTGATTCTTACCTCCTTGGTCTCTCTGCCATTCCAGTGCTGTCCCCCTTCTACTCTCTGAACAGGATGAAATATAAGGCGGAGGCAGTGAACTGAATTGTGCATGAAGGAGAGCAATCAACAAGACAGGTACAGCTCCATGATGTCTACCTGATGCCTGCTCTCACTATCAGTTTCATGAGCTGTGGCATTTCATTTACTTGCTGCCATAGTAACCAGGACTCCTGCCAATCTTCTTGTTTCCCATCTTTTATTCATCTGTAAGTGCATCTGGAGGGGAATGAGGAGGAAAGAAATGGAAATCTCCCAGTGAAAGGACTGTGGATTTTGGAATGTTCTCAGAATAGCAAACATGGGTACCTTAATTTTGGCATTTTCCCAGCTGTTCAGGCAGTATTAACCACAAGTAGTCACCTATTGTGATTGTCATTTCACATTCAGGGAGGGCTCCATTATTACTGTGAGAAAAGTGGAGCATTTATGTTCCTTAAATTAGAGTTGAAGGAGGTCATTGCTGAAAATCCTTTATAAACTACAGTTCAGCCAGAATCATTCATCTTTGGAGTGATGAGAAGCTAGCCAGCTTCCTACTAGAATGTGGTTTTCACCTTTGTCCACACCTGGGGAGCTTTGAAAAATCCTAGTGCCCAAGTTTTTTGAATCCCCAATAGACCAATAGAATCAAAATATCTGAGGATGAGACATAGGCATCTCATTTTAAAAGCTCCCCAGATGATTCTAATGTGCTCTGGAGGAATGCCTTGGTAATTCTGCCCTTTTCCTTTGACTTACCCGAATCACAAAGGGAATGGTTGGTTATATGCAAATGAGCCCCCACTTTTGGCCTTAAATGGCCTCTGAATGACATTCTTTGAGTTGAGACCTTGGAAAGAAGTGGGTTTATTAAGGAACAAAACTGCATTATGGTTGAACTACTCATGTTTACTGATAACCTAGGCACATAAGTAATTGACAACTAGTAAATTCACGTGAAGTTGGATCTCATGTAATCATGACTTCCTTCTTGCTCTCTGTGTTCTTTAAATTTATTCATTTATAGCCTTTTGATACCAATGCCAGTATTTATGTCTCTGTGTGGACTAGCTGCAGGGGTCCCTTGGATGCCCATTGCATTTAAGGTAAGTCCAGTTAATGATTTAAAGACATTCTGCCTACCTTGCAGCTGAAGTTACTTTACCAATCATCTTATTATTTTTATATTTGCAAATTCAGCCATGCTACGAACTGTGACTCTACTTCATTTGCACTTTGCTATTGGCACGGCATTAATCTATGCTGAATCTGGCAGTCGTTGGACCCTTATTCCTCTGATTTTTTTCTTCCATTCTTCCCTGGGTTCTTTTTATTTTCATCATATTGTCCAAAGAATACATTTTTGTGTCAGATTTCCCAGATCTCAAGAATCTTGAGTCTTGGCTGCATGGCAATAGAATGGGCAGGCTCCTCTTATTTTTCGCATCATCTTGCTTTCATTGGCTGTTGTGTTTTCAAGGCCACAGTTGGCCTTTTCCTATCACATCTCTTTGGTCTGCTCTGATTCTAGAAGCAGAGATCAGAGATCTCTGGGCTCCTGACTTCGAGATTCCAGTTTTTCCTCTGATTCCCAGGAGACAGAGCAGCCAGTTGTAAGAGCTCATGATGCTAGAAGTATAACTTACAAGGCTCTTTCATTAACCACTGAAAAGCTCTCCATCTATACCTCCCTGATTATTATATTTTTTAAAACGTATATGGATATGGAATCAGTATGGATATGGCATGAGTTCTAAATGTTGAGGCATAGTTTCAGGGCTTTGACACAGAATTCACAAACTGTGGCATCTCGTAAGATAGCAATTGGCATAGACTCAGGGGAAGAAATTCTTCTTATAACAGAACAAAACTGAATTCGCTCCCACCCCCACCCCAAAAGTTTTTAAATCACCTTTTCATTGCTCATTGTGAGAGAAATCAGATAAAGTGCAGAAAGAAGAGAATAGAATACTCCTCTCATCTTACTACCTAAGGAAAACTGGTATCGTTTAGCTGTATATTCATCCAGACTTTTAAAATATATGTATCTTAGTACTTTTTTTCTTTTGGGAAAAACTGGACTGACCCTACAAGCTGGGTTTTTTCTTTATTTTATTATTATAATATTTTCATGTCAGTATGTAAGGATCAGCATTCCTGTTGTTTTAATGGCTGCATAGTACTTGTTCAATCAGTAAAAATATTTTATTGAACCAGACTCCTATCAGTGAAGAACTACATTTCCACTTATTCACTATCCTAGTAATTTTGTGGTATTTTCATAGCTAAATCCTTGTGCGTGGGTATGACAGTTTTCATAGAGCAATTTCCTAGAAGTGGCTGTAGCATTGAAGGCATACATATTTTAAACTAATATATATTGCCAAATTGCCCTCCAGAAAGTTTACATTTTTACCAAAAGTGTGTTTGAAGAAACTAAATCTTAATGTTCTAGGCAGAAAAAAAAAACTGCCACGAGTGGAAAAAAGCAATGGCTTCTACCTGTACCGAGTACAGTGTCCACATTGATTCTGCCCCAAATATAAATTCCATCAGAACCTTCTTAATCCAGACCTGCTCTGAGAGGACCCTAACTAACGCTCCTTCTACCTCTTGAAGAGGTGTTCTTCAGCCTTTAGAGTCTGGCTGAGGTCTGCCATCTCCAAACCACCAGTCAGAAGTGTTTCACCCTCCCTTTATTAGTTACTTAATGTGTGTCTGCATATCTACATCACAGACTTCCAGAGGGCAGGGACTTTGTGTTTCATATCCCCGTGGCTATCCTTTTGGAGGTGGATTTCACAGTGGGCAACTTGGAAATACTTGTCTTGAGGGAGGCACTTTGAGAGGAATGTTTGTGGATAGCTATTAGGTTGAGCCTTAAGAAATGGTCAATATTTGGACTGTTCTTGATCCTCCCAAATGGCAGTTTCATAAGGTTCAACCTATATTTCTGATACCCACAGAGTTTGGTATATTTATAAGAAATCATCCAGTTTGTTCTCACTCCATTTCCAGATGTGGATGTATACTATACACCTTCTCTTTTACAGCTGATTTATGCCATTAAGATTATTTTAAAATTGTTCTGCAATGGAGAGTTCTAGATGCCCCCCCCCATAATTGTTTCTCATGAAGATGAGTGTGTAAATTGAATATCATATTCATGATGAGTGCTTTTCACTTAGTACATGCTTCAGCAACTCTTAGGGCTCTATTGCTTTAACGGTTAAATGACCACTTGATATGTCTGAACTGTGAATTTGCAGTATTTAACATTATTTTAAAATTTTGAGATATTTTCGGTTTGCAGAGTACACAACAGTGGCTTATAAAAAGAAACAGTTTTTCACCTCATTAAAGTATTTGTTACTTTCCCAGTGCACTTGATGTGTATTGGTTCCCGTCTCTTCTTCTCCTGTCCTCTACCCCGCTTTTTAAAGTCTGTTAAGTCTTTGTTCATAGTTATTTTATATTTTTTAAAATAAATGGTTTAATGATTCATGGGCATAGTAGAGCAGTTAAAAGATCTCAAGTGTTTTCTATCTTTGACCTTTAAAAAATCTTTAAGAGTTACTTTTCTAGTCACTTACCTACAAGTTATATAGTGTATAATAGTCCATTATAGGTAAGTATAATCATGTTCCAGCATGTATTTATGTATCTTTACTTTTTTTAGTGTTCTAGGCTTGCCCTTACTGAATTTTATTCTAATTTTTAAAATAGCTTCTGTGCTTAGTAATTTTTATCCTTAATTCCTGGGAGGACTGCAGCTCTTGATTCAATAAATTGTGGGGCAAAGAGGTTCTACTGAGTCATAAAAATATTTGATAAAACAGTTCCCATGGAATCATTCCCAAAGTTGGGCTCTGTAGATGTTAGGCAGCGCTGGCACCTCACACGTTTTGAGGTAGGTGGTGTCCATTCTCTTCTTCCAACTGAGGTCTGCTAGTGACAGAGCTTTCCCTGGAAGCTGGTTCTTCTGTTGAAAGCTGTGCTCACAGATTTTCTTTTTCAAATTGCTGTGAGACTCTCAATGCAGAATTTCCAGGTACATTCTCTCTATTTGGAAATGTAAATTTCAAGGGAATTTTCTTAAGGAGATAAACCTTGGAATTAAGATGCAGCGTCGATTGGGAAAGGCTTTTTTACATTTACATTTTCACAGGTTTTGACAGTTTTCTGACCTGGCTCTGCCTTCCCTAAATCCTACTTGCTGCTGGGAGTTGCACTACTCTTTGTAGAGTGAGAAGGGTGAGGTGTAGGTAGATGCTTCACGCCATTAAATGTTGTGGATTTTATGTGGTTTTCATTTCGTGGTGGGCCGTGAGGGTGTTGTGGTGATAGCCGGGTTCACCCGAGGGCCACTGGTTCAAAACTGTCTTTGCCAGAGAGTCTAATTTACAAGATAATTTTGTTGAAAAGCTTCTCTTCTGGGATGAAAATAAGTTTAATTAGATTAAACACTGGTCATTGACCGATGGTGTTTATGATATTCCCATGAATTCTTAGCTTAAATAACCTTACTGAATGGGGATTTTATTTGAGGGGCAAGTAGAGATGTCCTTCCTTTTATTTTCCTCACCTCCTTGCTCTTTATTCTTTTTTATAGAAACTTTGCCCATTAGAATCCCTAGAACTGCAGTTTGCCAAATGTGATCTGAGGAGCCTTGGACTTCCCAGAGACCTTTTCAGGGGATCACTGCAAAAGCAATAGTGGGTAAAACAGCTGGTGCCTTCATATAAATCTAGGCACCACCACCAAACTTTACTAGTAGTGTATTCCTCACCACCATGCAATTGTAGTGTTTGTAAAAAGGCGGTTTCACTTCAGAATGTCCTTCAGAATGATGAGTGAGTGGTGCCAGAATAGTATTGGAATTTAATCTCAGCAGGGGCTTTAGAAGTCGAAAAGTCTAACCTCCCACCCGGTGCAAAGATTGATATGATGGTCATCCCACATCTTTGCATTTCGAGTGATGGGAAGGTCAGTTCTTTACAAGGCAGCCTATTTCACTCTCATATAGCTGTAATTTTCAGAAATGTGTTCTTGTTTATACATCAGTGCTCTGTCTCTCTGTAATTTTTACCTTTTGATTCCAGTTTCTCAGTGTCCAATCAAAATAAAACATACCTATCTTTTACATAGTAGCCCTGCAAATATTTGAAGTTAGCTGTTGGGTTTTCCCTAAGTCTTCTTTTGTAGCCTGAACACCAGTAGGTCCAGTAATTAGTAATAATAAGATCAAAATTCGGTTTTAGTTTTGTCTAGGATGAACTTTCTTTTTTTAAGTATTGTTTAGTGTAAATTCTTTGGATAGTATTATGTCTTATCACAAATAATTAGAACAATCCAAGTTTAACAGTTATGTTTATGTATGTTTGTACTTTATATTTCTGAAATACATGAAATATTTAGTTTCACCTCTATTAGATGAATTCTGGATTCTTTTGAACTGTAGTATTGGTATTAACAGCGTTTCGGCACTACATGAAAGAAACAGAAAAGCGCTAGTACTGTAATGTTGCTTCAGTATTACGGTCACTACCCTGATAGTGAGGCGTGTTGTATATGAAAGGTGGCTTCAAATTGTATTAGAGAAACGAGGAAACTTCCAGTCCCTCAGGGGGGAAAATGAGAGTAAGTAAGCAAGAGACCCTCTTGGGGAGGTACATTTGATACGCTAATTTATTCAATGACCATTTCTAGCGCCTGCTCCATGATATGGACTCTTGTAGATTTGGGGAGTACAGTTGTGTACAAGATAGACAAAAGTGCTTGCTCTCCTGAAGCTTACATTCCCGTGATGAAAGGATATTCATGAATTGCTGTGTAGAAGTAAATGAGAATGACATAAAGAGTCCCCGAGGTGGGCGGGGCACTTTGGGGTGATGAGGATATCAGAAGAAAAGAGAGAGACTTTTTAAAAACTTTGTGCCCCCAGGATATTTTGAGAATTGTGACATAAATGTTATTTGTGAGAGGCTTATAGAGACAGAAAATTTGTTGAGAACCACTAATTTAGCACATGAGGAAACTGAGGCACAACTTTTAAATGGATAAATTTTAGTAAGTTATTATTAAATTTAATAATTTAAAGAGTTGCATAGCATTAGTGAAGGAGCTGCGACTGGAGTCCAGTTTTCCTAGTTCCCGTTCACATTCATTCACTGTTTCTTTTCCATACTTTTTTTGTCCAAGTGAACGTTTTTGGCTCTCCAATCTGTGCTGTAACAGAATTGTGTTTCATTGACATATGGTGGGTTGGAGGAAAGTCTTAAGGAGCTGCTTTCAGACGGGGTGAGAGAAGCCCGTAAGGAGCACATGCGCACAACCTCTCTTAGAATAGTTGGAATTAAAGGGTTCAGAGACCTTGTAAATGAGAATTACGCCAGCAAGATCGTGTGCTTCCTGCAGACCATATGTTTTTACAAATCGAACATTGGGCTGTGTTGAGCAGAGCTTTTTTTTTTTTTTTTTCTTTTGGAAGCCTACAATTTTTATTTTAATAGACTTAGAAGTTTCACCAGTGAGGGAAGTTGAAAGCCTGGATTGATTAGATTAGGAGCTTGGTGGGTGGAATGGTGATTTTGTAGAATCCCTTCTGAATCCTGTGTTGATTTGAACAGTCAGGCTGATGTTCCTTATTAGGTTGGCGCCCTGTGTTTCTACCTGAGGACCCATCCCATGGGGAACTCACGGTCTGTAGCTCAGTGGCCCAGGCTCATGGTATTATCTGTGGTACATTTTAGGGTGAGTGGATTGAGGCCTTGCCAGCTTCCCTCAATCCATTACACTGTAGAGCAGAGGTTGGCCAGATAGTAACTAGTGTAGACTTTGAGGGTCATGTAGCCTCTGCTGTAATTTCAAGTCTGCTTTTAGCATGAAAGCAGCCATGGACACTATATGTAAATGCCTGAGCTGGCTGTGTTCCAGTAAAACTTTATTTGCAAAAGGAGGTAGTGAGCTAGATTTGGCCCACGGGCCCTGGATTGCTGACCCTTGACTTAAGAGTTATGTGGTAGGTATATGGGACAGGTTGAGCAGCTCCCTTAGTACACGGGAAGTCTTTTCACCCCCCCCTTCATCTTTTTAAACTTTTGGGTAATTCGAATTACAGTGAAATGAATGTGGCCATTCAGTCTGCAATTTGGCCTTGACATGCCGAAGTTAAAATGTGTTTTGATATTTCCCCAAGTTACATTCTTGTTAGGTAGCCTTTCCCCTTTTTTGGACAGAAGCAAATCTTTTATTACACAAGCTCTTACTTCAGAAGAGCGTGCGCCATGTTTCATACTGTAAAACTCTTCAGTTGGAAGTTAAACAAGAGGCATTGAGATATATTCCTTTTTAATCAGGCACAACTGAGTTAAAATTTACGATTTGGGTAGCTAATCAGCAGACTGTAATCAAAGTGTGTGTGTGTGTGTGTGTGTGTGTGTGTGCGCGCGCGCGCGCGTGCGTGTGTGTGTTCTCCCTTACCCATTCTTTATTTGGATACACTGTTCATCTACTTATCATACGTTTATTGATGCAATACCGAGTCAAGAAATAGCATTTTTAATGAAATGAAATACTACCCTGCCGTTAGTAATGAGCTTTCTGCAAAATACTGATGAAATGTCTGTGAACTAATGAAATGTGAGAAGAATTTAGGCTCTGTTTGATTTAGCACTATATAAACATACTTGTTTACAATCATGAGAAATTGCCATAGACTTTTTACCTAGTTAGTGTTTAATACAAAGAGATTTTGGCCCTTATTTTTGTTTTCAGGAAGTTTCTGTTTATCATAAGGCTGGTTAAATATATAAATACACATAATTTTCAGTAGGAATTTTAAAAATCCCTAGTGGGCTACAATATGAAATAAAAATAGAAATTTCATTTCTAAACCTTAAACTAGTACTTAGTGCATTCACAGCATTTTAGCAGTATTTGTCAGAAAGAAAATATACAGGTATATAGTGGATTTTCTTCAGTTACTAGAGTGCACACTTAAAATTGCTCTGCAGTTTTCTTTTCATTTGATCCAAAATGAGCCACTGGAAGGTAGCCTTTTCTGAAGTTCGCTCCTGCAGTGAAGATTTCTCTGCTTGCATTTCTTCATTTATGTCTGAGGAGAAGTACTCTTTTCCTTGCCAAGGTGTCCTCTGGCCTCCTCCCCCGATTTGACTTTTGTCAGTGTTCCTTTTCTTTGCATCAGGCTCTTCCACTTGTTAACTGTCATGTAATCTCAAAGTCAGGACATCTCTCAGAGGCCCAGTTTCCAAATCTGTCAACCTTCTTGGCTCCCTTTTTTTGTGTGTGGTGAAGATTAAATATGTACCAATAAAACACTAGATCTGTGTTGATCACGTAGCAGTTACGCAGCAAATCATGTTGGCCATCGATGATGACATTTAAAACATCCTACATTTCATCCTTCGACTGGTTCATTCCCCTTTAACGGCTAACTTCCTTGTGTTTTCTCTCTCCTCAAACATTTTACTCAAACTTGTTTGCCCCTCAGGCTCTAGAACTTTCTCTTTCCTTCACCTCTACCTTTGCAATCTAGCTTTTAGCCCCATCTTGCTAAGTGACCGTGCAGTCACGTGCTGTGGTTTCTTTCTTCATCTCCATCCTGTCATCCTGGAGGCTGCCTCTTTCCTTAGTTTCTGTGACAAGGCAGGTCTGGTTTTCCTTTTGCTGTTTGCTTCTCTGACTTTGAGTCCTCTTGTCCGCCCCCAAATGTTTGCACTCCCCCGGGTTCTGTTGTTGGTCTCTTTCCTTCTCGCCCCACACCCTCCCTCAGTGCTCTCACTCCTTCCAGGGTTTCAGATAGCCCTTCTCTGCAGATGACTGTTAAATGTGTAATTCTAGCCTGCCCTGTTGTTTTGAGCTTAAGGTTTATATCTTGAGAGGTCAGCCTGGAGGAACTGTGGGCATCTCAGACTCAGCATGTCCTAAACCAGAGTCGTCTTTTGTGTCCCCAGCCAGCTTGTCCAGATTTCCCTTTAGCTGTTAATAATAACCCCATTCTCCCAGCCACCATGTTTGGTGCCCCTCTTTTGCCACGCCTCTCCCTCATTTTCCACATTCCGTTAGTTGTGTCTTCTCAAGTTTACCGCTACAAAGTGTCTTTTCTTCCAAAAGTTTTTGGTGTATACACGTGCATAGAGGGCTATCTGGAAGGAAATACACCAAAATATTTAAAGTCTTTTTTCTCTGGATGATGGGATTTTATATTGTTTCAATTTTGTTTTTTAGTAACAGATATTGATTGTTTATATACTTGGACCCAACCTACAATCTTAACTTCTCAGTCCTCCTTGTCCTGAACTTCATCGGATGGGACTCCTAGCTGTTTCCTCAATACTTTCTTGTCTCTGCTCTTTTACTCAATGCTTGGTTTGTTTGTTCTTTGCATCTCCCGTTGTCATTTTCCAGGGCTCCCCTCGAGACCGCTTTCTTTAATGGAACCCTTCTTCCAACTGAATGTGCTTTCTCTTCTCATGAGCTCTCTGGTCCCTATGTCACTTCTGGTGTTCTGCTCTGGTCCCTGTGTCACTTCCGGTGTTCTGCCTTCTGGTCTTCTTATGTGGGTTTTTGAGTTCATGTCTTTATTAGATTGTAAGCTCCATGCGGGCAGAGATGGGGTCTTACTCATCCTTTCTCCCTTTTGGTTACAATCTCTCAGTTTTTCTTTGGGAGACAACCCCTTTTCCCACTGGCTGTCTATGGTTTTGGTGAGATGGTCAATCAAAGTGTCCTGCCAAGAGGATGCTCTTTCCCTGGAATTTGAATTTTGAATCATGGGCTACAAGGACTGACAGTGATTGGCGCTGATTCATCCTGGCCAAGGTGCTCTGAAGACAACACTCATTAGTTCCTGCCTCCCAGATCCCTGGAGCTGCTCTGGTCCCTGAACTCTCCGAGGCCTGCTGCTTCAGATTTTCCTTCGTATCTGTGAGCTATCTCATATCCTTATTGTAAATGTGTCGTCTTTCTCTCTCTTTTTTTTTTTTTTTTTTAAACTTTAAGTTAGCCAAAAGTAGTTTCTGTTGCTTTTACCCAAAGATCCCTACCAATAGAGCTGTTATGATTGGAACTGACCACACTTAATCATTCTAGTTCTTACATTGATTCTGATGTGTTTTTTTCTTCTTTTTAAAAACAAAAACAAAAAACAGCCAGAGACCGCTGCTGCTTTGAAGCGTACACTAGAAACCCTGATGGACAGAGGGGCTGTGGTGAGGAACTTGGAGAACCTGGGCGAGCGTGCGCTTCCTTACAGGATCTCCGCCCACAGTCAGCGGCACACCAGGGGAGGGTAAGTCCTTCGTGAGTCACTGGACACGTGCCTTTGGTGGGCTCCGTGAGGAGCGCTGTGTAATTCATCTCAGGAGTTATTAGACGTTCATAGTCAGATCCCCACTGTGCCAGGTGGTGTGCAGGTACGTACCCCAGCCATGTTGTGTTGCAGATGGGATGCATTTATGCTGACCCACAATAAGCTAATCAGAGCCCCAAAAGAGGTCATGCCAGCAGTAACACATTATTTATAAGCTTTTGATTGTGGGAAACTTTTCTCGTCAACTTAAGCACTGTTTTCCCCTGGCATTTCTTTAACTTTCGCCTTTAAAACACCTCATTGAGCAATGTGTTGTCCACCTACTCAGTGCTTCCTTTGTAAATATGAAAGGTTGCAGATAACAAGCAAAATGTACCTCTTACTACTAATGTGTATAACCAGAGCCTAAAATCCCCAATAGGAAAATGGTTTTACCTATTCCAGCCAATTTTAATCACAATGTTAGTCACAAAAGTAATGGGACTTTTTTCTCACATAGTATTATATAGCAAGTTCCTCAAACATGTCAAGGATTTGATTTTATAGTGATACCTATCTTTGTAGAAATTCTTCGAGGTCAGTTTGTTTGTTGGGTTGTTTTGCCGCTTCTCTAAACTTATGCCCAAGGTTTCTGGTTTGGAGGAAGAATCTTATTTTGTTGGGTTTCCTAGAAGTAGGTGATAGAGAAATGGGAATCAGTTTTTAGCATAGCAGGGAAAGTCCAGGACTTGGAGACTTGATTCTCCTTCTGGGGTTCCCAGCTGTGCGGCCTAGACCAAGTCACTTAGCTTCCTTGGATACTGAACTCAGGTGGTCGTTCTCCCATCCACTTTGTCACAGTGATCAAATGAAATAACCTCTGAAGATGTGCTCTGCGGACAGTACTGGGTGTTGTATGATGCTGCTTTTAGTCATGTGGGGCGAGCAGCCTTGTGCAGGTTTGCTACATGTGATGGGCCCGAGTAAAGTCACACCTCACACCAGGCTTTCTTACTGCTTGTAAACCTTCTGCCGAGATGTGGCACAGACTGCACGTTTCTTTTTATTGCTTCACCTTGTTTTGTGCTAGTGTTCAGCTTCTTGAGAGCACCTCTGAAGAGTGTGCCTGAGGTGTTGCTAGGCAACCTGAAATGCTCGGTGGCTTATTCCTCTCCACAATCATAACAACAGTAAGCGATGGAGACTGTGTGTATAACATTTTTTTAAAACTTAAACCAAACAAAGGGGTTTGGTTTTAATAGCAAGGCTATGAATCCTTTTGCCTTTTTTTTTTTTTTTTTTTTAAGAGAAGCATATAAACTTTGGCCAAGAGTTATTAGCCAGGTTCTGTGATGGAAGGCACTGAACAGGGAGAGAAGGCAGTTTCCTCATTATGCGCTTTCAGGGATGCACAGTAGGAATGCTTTCTTCTGCCCCCTTTCCAAGTAGAGGATTCGACCTTGTTGAGGGCTAGTGTGACCAGCATCCTGGAATTTGCATTTCTCACAGTGCGTGGGTAGCGCTCCTGCTGCTACTGTGAGGGCCACGCTTTGAGAACTGCCGCGTTAACTCATCTAGTTTTCAGGCCTCTGTGTGCGGTGCTGGGGTAGGGTGGTACTCCTTCTCCTTCATGGATAGAATAAACTCAGATCTGGGAAGAGCTCACCTGGAATCAAGCCAGAGCTGCTGACAACACCAGACCTACATTCCAGATTCCTGACAAGGTGCCGGTGCCCCACCAAGGGCTGTGTTGCCGTCACTTAGTTCATTTATAGTTAAGGATTTTATTTCTGGGTGGTTTTTCTGTTTGTTTGTGTTTTTACTTTCAGACTCCTCAGAGAAGGAGAAGCAGCATCCTTAAAATATATCATACTGTGTCTATTATACATCAACAGAAAAAGGTGGTGCCTAGCCCCAGTGTGGGAGGTTCATGTTTTAAGTTTGCTTTTCTGAGGATAAATCAGTATCTGGTATTTATTTGCTTGAGGTAGTGTTTTCCAAAGTGTGGTCTCTGAAATGCTAGTGATACAGATATGCTCCACCAAAAATGGAGGGTGTGTGTGATCAGTCAGATGTGGGAAGCCTTAAAAAAAAAAAAAAAAAGTGGAAAAAAAGGGACTTTCCTGGCAGTCCAGCGTTAAGACTCCGAGCTTCCGCTGCAGGGGGCGCGGGTTTGATCCCTGGTCAGGGAACTGAGACCCCACATGCTGCACATACCGTGCAGCGCGGCCAAAAAAAAAAAAAAAAAAATATGGGAAGCCTTGCACGATCTAATCCTTCTGGAAATTCACAACACACCTTAGCGTATAAATGGTGAGAAGCCCTTCCATAAGATGCCCTAGTTTGTCAATTTTGCTTGACCATGTTACTTTTGTTTTTGTAACACTCATTAATGTTCTTCACAGTGGCTTTTGGTAAATGAGACGAGGGGCTAGTATAGTTGGGAGTTCCCTGGTTTGGAGATTTAAAATTGAGTGGCGTGTCAGATGGCTGCGTTGTGGAGCTTAAGTTTAGTCTGATATTCCCTTAGCTGCAGCCGGTCCTCCCATGGTCACTAACCCCAGTGATGTTTGTAGTAGGCGTCCTGTTCACTTGTCAAGTTCTTTTTGTGCACTGACATAGCCACAGAAGGCATTACAAGCATGTATGAAGGAGACTATGTGCCAGGGTGTGTTAGGTGCTGGGAAGGTTCACTTTTATGAAGTGGTTGAGAAGAAACAGGGTGGACTTGTGTGTTATGCACTTATTAGCGTTCAGAAGTTTTTGGCTCTTTTCAAACAGCCCTGGAGGCCATGAAACGTATCTGTAATTGTGGTGGGGCACTGGTTTGACTCCTGAGGTTGATATGTTGAGAGCCAGTTTTTTAGCTGGCTAACAAGTGAGCCCTAGATGCCCTCCATGAATCCACATTGCACTGTGGTGCTGTTGGTTTTAAGTGTCGCTTTTACATTTTGTGGGAAGAAGTGGTATATCCTGGTGGTATTCCTAGGTCTCAGGATGGTTCTTATGATCGTTGTGGTTCTTGATCTCAAGGAGTTTTCACTTGAATCAAAGACATGCCTGCGTATGGCTAACCTAGGCACCAGCCAAGCGGCGGGTGTAAACACAGGGGCCCAGCACGGAACGGTCCCTCTGACCGAGGCTGACAACCAGGCGTCTCTCTTGCAGTTACCTCCATCATGTTGAGTGATTGCCTCCCATCTCACCTCCTTCCCCCAAATCCATACCCCTGCTACACACATGCCAAGTAGGCCTGCCCGAAAGAAGAATGGACTGAGAGAGTGCTTAGGTAGGAGAGATAGTGCTACTTTAGGGTTATTTGGGAAGCTTTCCAAAAGGAGGAGGTGGTACCTTGAAAGTGGTACCTGGTGTTTATTATTATATCAAGTCTGTTACCAGTTTATGCCAAAAAAATATCATCATTATATTCCAGATATTAACTTAGTCAGTCCTGACTTTGGGAACAGGTTACATTCCAGGAATTTGTCTGTAGGTTTATTGTTTATAACTGGGAACCTATTTTCCCATTGGAACAACTTGTTCCCAGGCTGATCCACAGAAACTTACTTAAACTCATAATCTCTGAGGGTCAATAGAATTGGACGAGTCATTTATGTCCCCTAGGGACAGGGAAGAGTTGACCGGATGCCCTGTTGCTGTTTGGGCCAGGTTGGGATGGTTGGGTCTTCGGACCGTTTTTCCCGTTGGAGGCTTCTGGCCTCACTCACCACCCATTTCACGAGGCAGCGCCTGGAAACCACTGGAGCATGATTAGGAGCTGGGGGTAGAGTGGGGGGTTGGGGTGGGGATGGTCTTAGAGGGGCTGGGATTTATTCTCAGCTCTGGATTTGCTTTGGTCTCCTGAGGGCCCCCCCAGATTGTCTTTCCTTTGTGCTTTCACATGCTCACCTTTGTACCCTCATCAGCTCTCTGGGAAAGGCAAGGTTGTTGCTGTGGAAAATTCTTTCCGTGTCCCTTGGTGTCTACAAGGGGACAGTGTTACATAGGCAGAAGGGAGTAAGTGCTCATTTAGACCCTTGCTCAGAAGGGGCAGGTTTTTACTGACTCATAGTATCAGTCACCCTCTGCCAGAACTGCCTCAGCATCTGCCTCCAGGGCTGCACAGACTGGTTTAAGGCTCTCTTTCCACTAGATGGGGCTGGACTGAGACTGAGAGGGATTTCTGGTGCCGGAGGGGGAACCTTAGAAGAAACCGTAGTCTATGTTGCAGCGATGGGCTTGTGCCTGTTTGTAAAAGGATGCCCCAGATTGCTTTGACTGTTTTTACCACCTCTGCTTTCACTGCAGTGCGATTGGGCTGACTTCAGAATGTGTGTGTATGAGAACTCTTAAGTAGTGAAGGAGGTTTTTCTTGCCTGTTTTGTCCCTCCTTTGTCTGCCCTCATGCATTTAAAATGTGAATAGGTGCTTATAGCAAAGATCTGCTGGTCTACATGTAAGACGCCCTTCTGTTTACGGGTAAGCAGAAAGATAAAAATAACTGGCTCCGTGGTGAATCAGTGGAATTTTACTGACTTGCTCTCCAAATGTGTCTGCAGCTAACTCCAAGAGTGCTGGCACCCTCTCTAGAGGAGACTGATTCTCCTGTGTAGTTTTCTCGTTAGCTAACGTTTCCATGTTCTTGTGCTTTCCTGCCAGCATTAAGTCCAGGCCAGCATCCTGACGCCATTCTTGTGTGTAGGTGCTTCACGATGGGGTTTCAGGGCAGGGCTGCTGTGTGGCCTTGGAGGTTTCTTTTTAGTGGCAGGGTCCCAAGATTTGTAAGAATTCTGCAGCAGGTTTGGTGGTTTTTAAAATGTATGAGACCCAATGGATTTTAAAAAAGGAATGGGGCTTTTCCATGCAGAGGCTATCTTGGTTTTAAGGAGAATAATTCACTGCTTCAGTGAAGCCTGAATCCAGCAAGGTTTAACCGATACAGTCTAGGAACTGGCACTCAAACGGATCTGTTTCCTATGTTCCAAAAGGCTTGAAGAGGCTTCCTGGCTGCAAATCCCTCTCCTCTCCCTCCCCCACCCCACTCACGGGGAGCCACTGAGCGCTTCAGTGGAAATTTCCACTCGTCTGCGAGGGGGAGGGCGAGGCTGTGAGTGAGTGTGTGACGGAGAGAGACAGACAAAGAAAACTCACATTCAAGCAGGCACTTTCTATGGACAACTTGTAACTGTAGGGTGAAGACAGAAGTGAAATAAAAACCAAATACAACCTTTAGCGTTTAGGAGCATTGCAAGAAGCCACTCGGGGTGGGGGGGGGCGGCGGTGAGGGCTGGCAGGCTGCAGAGCCTTGTGTCAGGAGGCCACTGAGTGGTTTGCTGGTCTTGTTGCCCCGAGAGGAGGGCAGAAAGGACGCTGAGGGCTGCTGGCTCCCTCGTGAAGCCGAGCTGGGCATGGAGAATGCTTGGCGGCACTGGGCTCGGTCTGTCCTGGGCGAGCCCTTTCTCTGCGTCTTCTCAGATCTCTGGGGGGTTTCAGTCATGCAGTGGAGAGTTTTGTAGTGCGTGTCTTCAGAAATACAGAAAGGGTTAACTGCCACCTTCAAGACCACGTGGGCAGTTCTGCCTACGGAGATGGTTCCCTGTTCCTCCAACTTTTGAACATGGGACTCTGTGATGAGAAATGCACTAGTGTACTAAACCTTTTTTGTCCTTTCTCTCCTTGCCGGTATCCATCATTTCCTTGCTTCTACTTCTGCAGAGTTGGTGCCACCTAAAATCCAAGTGGTTTTCTATAGAAAAGAGAGAAGCTGATGTCTACCTTGAGGGTGAAGTGATTCTGTAATGAGAACCACATGTGGGACAATACACCTTGAAATGTCAGCACCACTGGGTTTTGTGTTGAAGGCGAGAGCAGTGCTTACCCTGGCTACCTGGTGTGCAGAACCATTTCACTGGTGCTACTGGACATGTGGTTGAAGGTGCTGGGAGTGTAGACTGTAATTAGATTTGAGATCGCTAAACTGGATTTTTTCCAAAATGATTGGTTCATACATTGATTTAATCACTGATTAAATGTGGAGATTGGAAAACTGGCTGTTTGGAGAACTTGATTTTTTTTTTTTTTTCCCTTATTGGAATGTCAGCTTTTGGGCATGTCTAGGCAGTTGCAATGATAGTCATATTTGTAAACTACCTTGAGTGAGGAGCTCATCCTGAGAATGCAGATACGAGTCTACGTGTTAGACGTGTGACGACGTTTGGTCTTGTGTGTTGATTCTGCGTAGCTAGGTTAGGGGGAGAAGCAGACATTGTTACCTCACTGTGGGATAAAGGTGGAGCAGATGCCTCTGGAGATGCTGAGCCCCTCTTTTGGCCCCCTTCCTTTGAACAGCAGCTCGTCTGAATTTCAGAATGGCTTCTCCATGGCAGATTTCAGTGGGATGTAGGGAGTTCCGAGGTCGTTTTGTCAACCTAATTCCTGTTTTTACAGGTCTGTTATGGACCTGTGCTGTCATGGGAAAGGGATCCTTGCAGGCATCAGAAGCTGCCCAGACCTACAACTCCAAGTAGGCTGTTTCTGGGCTTCACTTCTCATTGTCATTCCTTAGGTCACCTGTGGTTAGAAAAACCCACTAATATGTATAAAATAGATAACTAACAAGAACCTGCTGTATAAAAAAATAAATAAAATGAAATTCAAAAAAAAAAAGAAAAAAGAAAAACCCAGTAGCTAGGAGTCAGGTGTCCACGACCGCCGCGTCATTTCCACAGTCTCCTGCGGGACTGGGAGACGTGTGCAGGTCTTGGAAGCCTGGGTTTCTGCTAGCACTGTGGCCCTTGTGACTTCTCTCCCTAGCTGGACTTAGTGTTCCAGGGGGTCAAGGCCATGTGTACCTCATCTTTTTAGTCTCCTGAGGTTTGCCCATAGTAGATGTTCATTGACTGGTTAAGTTTGCCCAAGATAAATCAGTGAGAAGAAGAATATATCCTGGCAGTAACCAAGAATTGGTCAGTGCATCCCTGTGTGGGAAGGCCATAAAGGACTACTGACCTGTGTGCTTGGGCTGCTAAGGCAGATAGAGATTGTCCTGGACTCCTGCTTGTTTCTCTCACAGTGGGGAGGGACAGCTTGGTTCCCTGGAAGGGAGATGTGGAGGTAAGAGGTTAGCTATTTTTTTTAATTAATTTATTTTATTTTATTTATTTTATTTTTGGCTGCGTTGGATCTTTGTTGCTGCGCCCGGGCTTTTCTCTAGTTGCAGCGAGCAGGGGCTACTCTTTGTTGCGGTGCGCGGGCTTCTCATTGCGGTGGCTTCTCTTGTGGTGGAGCATAGGCTCTAGGCGCGCGGGCTCAGTAGTTGTGGCTCGCGGGCTCTAGAGTGCAGGCTCAGTAGTTGTGGCCTTAGTTGCTCAGCGGCATGTGGGATCTTCCCGGACCAGGGCTCAAACCCGTGTCCCCTGCACTGGCAGGCGGATTCTTAACCACTGCGCCACGAGGGAAGTCCAAGGGGTTAGCTGTCAACTGTGAATGTAAGGTTAGCTTTCAACTCTGAATACAGTAAGATCTGCCCATCTCTGAGCCACTCCTAGCTCCTTCTCTGTCTTGGTGGTGTTTCCTTTTTGTGGAAATTTCCACAGTGCAATAAGGAGCATGGGAGTAGAAGCAGTCTTGCCCACATGAGCCCCAGGCGTAGATCAACAGTGTGATAAGCATGAAGTGACTGTCACAGCTGTGGTTGTGGGCACTAACCCATTTGCATCTTGGCCAGTGCTTTTGTTTGGGTTTGGTTGCTGGATGAGTGTCCTGACTGGTGGAGGGAAGGCAGAGTAGCTAAAAGAAGGTAAAGGCTGGCGGGGTTTTGGTAGTAACAGAGCCTCCTGAAGCCAAGCTTAGGGTTCCCAGACCTTTTTCTAGTGCTTTTCTTTATCCTTGAGAACCTGCAGAATGCCAGTTGCTGGCTAGCAAGAGATGTATTTGACAGAGTGGGAGCTGAGGGGTCTGTAGTCTGGATCCTGCCTCTCCCTTTGTGACCTGGTGCAGATCAGTTCCCTGGAAAGCAGCGGAAGGGGTTGGACTGCGTCGTCTTCACGGTCCTCTCCCCATTCACTGGGGTTCTGTAACCCAGTGATCCCAAAGTTCTCTGTGGCTTCTTATGTCCTGGAGTCAAAAGATGTACTCTTAGAATCCTGGCTGAGGCCACTTAGTAGCTGAGTGACCTTGAACTAATGACTTAATCATTATAAAATTCAAAGGAGAGAATGTGTAGGAAACCACTTTGAAAACTGCTGGTTGTTGCTGGGGAGAAGGCTGCTGGGCCCACACCAGCACCCAGCACCACTTCCTCTTGCACTTCCTGAGTTGCCACATGGAGTGGAGCTTCCACTTCCTCCTCCTCTTCCTCAGGAACTGTTTAAAAGAAAGTTCTATCTAAGACACTTGCCTTTTCATTTCTGAAATAATATCTGGCCTCTAGTTTCCATCCTTGGGTATTCTTTTTACCCTTATCACAAAATGGTATCCAGAAAGTTTTGGGTTATTTCTTAGCATTATTTGGTGAATGCCAGTGTATGGAGGGTACTGCTCAGGAAGACTGCACGAGAATTGATTTGCGGGCAGATGAGTTGCTTGTTGGCTATCGTAAACACGCTCTCTCTTAGAAACATGTTTAGACTCAGAGGCTAGCCCACAAAAATACCTCTGTGGTGTAGTAGAATGGAAAATGGAAGAAGACAATGCTTGCTGAACCCCAGATGTGGTATCTGAGTAACTTGAATACTTGACCGTAAAGAGGGGCAGGCTTAACTCACTAGAGCAAGAGACACCTGTGTACTCTGGAGGGAGGGGATGTGGAGCATTTACAGGGCTGGCAGTGGTAACTGCCGGGGTGGCTGTGTGCCCAGAGCATGTCAGGCCCTCGCTAAGCATTTCCCTCCATACATTACCCTGTGTAATAGATGGCATTTCACAGTGCACTACCTCCGGCTATCAGGGCTTTAAGTGGAGTAAAGCAAAAGAGGAAGACACTTCTATGGAAGCTAGACGTAAAGCAAGGAAAGAGGAAGGAGCTCAGAGAGGATGTATATGTGTTTAAAGAAAAACTGCCGCTATAGAATGAAGTACTGTGGGATGTTAACAGACAGAGGGTGAGGTCATAACTTGTCCATGGTAGCTAGGCAAGACATTTTGATGTACACTGGGTGAAAGAACAAATGGATAAAAAGGGAAGAGAGATGCTGGAGGCCATGTTGAATGAGGGCGTTCCCAGCCCTGGCCACCAGACGGCCATAATTATTGGGGGTTGGAGGAGTGGGAAAAGTGCTGGGGGTTGGCAAGGAGAAGGTAATTTAAGGTCGATTACACTTATTTTTTAGGCTCTAATTCAGAGCCTTACTCAAGGTAAGTAATCAATAATTAACCATTGAACAAACGAGCAGTTCTTAAGTTGGGTGATTGCAACCATAGTGCCTGCTTTGTGGAGTAGAAATAAACAAGTAGAATTAAACCTTGGAAGATTTGGCCAGGTTGGTGTGTAATTTTCAGAGTAAGCCCAAATGGTGGTCTCATCATTGAGCACACGTGCAAGTCAGTGATCAAGAAGTTTGCCAGGTCATGGAGGAATTGGCATTTTTATTTCATTTCTTGAAAAACCCTCGGCGTCTTCATCAGCTGTAGTTACTCCTCATCATCACCACTCTGTATCGAGTCATTCACCAAGTCCTGCTCATTCAACTTCTACATACCATTTTAAAATCAACAGCTTTGTGGAGGTATAAATGACACACAATAAACTGCACATATATGTAAACCCATGAAATCACCACAATCAAGATGATAAATTGGTCACCCCTAAAGTTTCCTCCTGCCTCTTGTGATCCTTCCTTCCACTTATCCGCCATCTGATCTCCTTTCTTTCACTATAGATTAGCTTATATTTTCTAAAATCTTATTTAGATAGAATCAGACAGTATGTACTCTTTTTTACTCTAGTTTCTTTTACTCAGCGAAATTATTATGAGATTCATCAGTGGTATGTATTAATAGTTTATTCCTTTTTATTGCTGAGTAGTGTGCCATTTTATGGATATACTACAGTTTGCTTATCAGTTTACATGTTAATGGATATTTGTGTTATTTCCAGTTTCGGGTTGTTACAAGTAAAGCTGCTATGAACATCGATGTAGAAGTTGTTCTGTGGGCATATGCTTTAATTTTCTTGGGTAAATCTAGGAATGGAATGGCTTGATCATAATGGCAGGTGTATGTTTAACTTTTTAAGAGACTGCCACACTGGTTTCCAAAGTTGGTTGTATCATTTTGCATTCCCACTAGCAGTGTATGAAAGTGTCAGTTCCTCTACATGCTCACCACACTTGGTATGGTCATTTTTTTAGCCGTTCTAGTAGGTAACTCTTCGTGGTTTTAGTTTGCATTTCTCTAATGACTAGTGGTATTAAGCATCTTTTCATATGCTTCTTCACCATTGTATATCTTCAGTGAAATGCCTTTTCAAATTTTATGTCCATTTTTAAAAATTGGTTTTTTATTTAAACTTTGAGAGTTTTTAATATTCTAGAAATAAGTCCTTTATCAAATATGAGTTTGCAAGTCCCAGTGCATGGCTTGTCTTCTTATTATCTTAAGAGTATCTTTCAAAGAGCAGTTTTTAATTTTGATGAAGTCTAAAGTATCAAATTTTTCTTTTATGGATTGTGCTTTTGGTGTCATGTCTAAGGAATCTTTGCTTAACCCAAGGTCACAAGGATTTTCTCCTTTGTTTTCTTCTAGTTTTCTAGCTTTGTGTTTTATGTTTAGATTCGTGTTCTAGTTTGAGTTAATTTTTGTATATGGTACAAGCATGGATCAGAGAGCTCATTTTTTTGCCTATGGGTATCAAATTGTTACAGCACCTTTTGTAGAAAGGACTACCCTTTCTTTACTGAATTGCCTTTGCACCTTTGTCACAAATCAGTTGTGCATTTGGATCTATTTCTGAACTCTCTATTCTATTGATCTATTTGCTTATCTTTATATTAAATGCCATACTGTCTTGATTACCATAGCTTTATAGTTAAGTCTTGAAATCAGGTAGTGTTAAGTCCTTCAACTTCATTCTTTATCAAAGTTGTTTTGGCTGTCCTTGGTCTTTTGAATTTCCATATGAACTTAAGAATCAGTTGTCAATTTCTAACAGAAAAGTCTTAGGATTTTGACTGGGATTCTTTTGACTCTTTACGTCAGTTTGGGAAAATAGACAACTAAACAAGTTGAATCTTCCTACCCATGAACAAGGTATACCTCTCCATTTATGTATGTTTTCTTTAACTTCTTTCAGCAATGTTTTATAGTTTTAATTTACAAGTCTTGCACATCTTCTGTCAGACTTATCACTGAATATTTAATATTTAATTTCAAGGTCTGATTATTTGTTGCTAGTATATAGAAATACAGTTGATTTTTGTTTATTGATCTTGTATCTTGCAGCCTTGTTAAACTTACAGTCTGGTATCTTTTCCATAAACTTCTTCAGATTTTTCTGTATACACGATCGTGACATCTGCAAATAAAGACAGTTTTACTTTTCCCTTATCAACCTGGATGCTTTTTACTTCTTTTTTTCTTGCCTTGTTGCACTGGCAAGGCACTTCAGTAAAATGTCAGATAGAAGTAGTGAGAGTAGACGTTCTTGTTTGTTCCCGTTCTTAGGGGGAAAGCATTCAGACTTTGACCAGTTAGTATGATGTTAGCTGTAGGTTTTTCAAAGATGCTTTTTATAAGGTTGTAGAAGATTCCTTCTTTCCCTAGCTTGCTGAGAGTTTTTATCAGGAATGGATATGGGATTTTGCTAAGTGCTGTTTTTTGCATCTATTGGAATAATGATCACATGGTTTTTCTTTTTAGTTTGTTAATATGGTGATTTTCATTGATTTTCAAATGTTAAGCCAATCTTGTATTCTTGGACTAAATCCTACTTGGTCAGGATATATTGTCCTTTTTATATATTATAGTAGTAAATTTGCTAAAATTTTGTTTAGAGTCTTTTCATTTATGTTTATGAGGGATGTTGGTCTGTTTTTTTCTTTTCTTTTAGTGTCTTTGTCTGGTCTTGGTACCAGGGTAATGCTGACTTCATAGCACAAGTTCAAAAGTGTTGTCCTACTTTCCAGACCAATTTGTATCAGAATTGGTATTTTTTTCTTAAACATTTGGTAGAGTTTGCCAGTGAAACCATTTGTGCCTATAGTTATCCTTGTGGGAAGGTTTTTAACTACAAATTTAATTTCTTTGATAGATACAGGGCTATTCAGGTCATCTGTTCCTTCTTGAGTGAGTTTTGATAGTTTGTATTTTTCTAGGAATTTCAGTTAGGTTGTCAATTTATTGCAAAAGTTTTTTTATGATATTCCCTTACCATTCTTTTAATATCTGTAAACTTTGTAGTTGTTTCACCTTTCTCATTCCCAAATATCGGTAATTTGTATCTTATCTCTTTTTACTGATCAATCCAGTTGGAATTGTATCAGTTTTATTGATCTCAGTGAACTAGTATTTGGTTTCACTGATGTTCTCTATTGTTTTTCCTGCTTCAGGGATTTCTGCTCTGATTTTTATTATTTTCTTTTTTGGTCTTACTTTGCATTTAATTTGCTCTTCTTTTCCTAGTTTCTTAAGGTGGAAGCTGAGGTCATTGATTTGAGGCCCTTCTTTTGTCTTACGTAGATGTTTAGTGCTGTAAGTTTACTGCTAAGTACTGCTTTAGTGGCATTCTCCAAATTTGATGTGTTGTTTTCATTTTCATTCAACTCAAAGTATTTTGTAATTTCCCTTTTGATTTCTTCTTTGACCCATAGGTTATTTAGACGTATGTTTAGTTTCCAAGTATATGGGGATTTTCTCAAGATTTTTCTGTATGACTCGAATCCCTTTAGATGTATTGAAACTCATTTTATGGCCCAGAATATGGTCATCCTTGGTAAATGTTTTGTATGCCCTTGAGAACCAATATGTGTATCTTGCTGTTGTTGGGTGGAGGGGTCTATAAATGTCAGATCCAGTTGGTTGAGGGTGGTGTTTGCTTCTTCTGTAACCTTGCTGGTTTTCTGTATACTAGGTCTTTGATTACTGAGAGGAATGTTAAAAGTTTCCACCTATAATTGTGGATTTGTCTCTTTCTCCTTTCAGTTCTGTTAATTTTTACTTTCTGTATGTTGTAGCTCTGTTATCCGTACGTACACGTTTAGGAATTTTGTGTCTTCTTGGTGAGCCCATCGTTAAGTGTTGTCTCTTTTTTCCCCTGATAATTTTTTTTGTTCAGAAGTCTCCTTTGTCTGATATTACTGTAGCCACTTCAACTGTCTTTTGATTAGTGTTTTTGCATGATATATATTTTTCTGTGCTTTAACTTTTAATTATTTTTACTTGAATAACTTTCCCACTAGGCTTGTGAATGGTCACATGGGAAGTTGGGAATTTTTCTTACAAGTTTTGAACCCTCTCCTTGTGTAGAATTACACAAAATGCCATACTTTTTCTAATAATGTTCTTCCTTGCTGAATTTGTTCATTTTTAATTTGGTCTTTCCTGCTTTCTGTGAGAATTCCACGTTTCATGCCAACACACCACTGTGAAATACTTACTGTGGACCTGATGTACGTTAGCCTATGCTCAAGCTGCTGGGGATGTAGCAACAAAGTCCTTCTTCTTAGGGCAGTTATATTTCAGTGGAGTGAGACAGACTGTAAACAAATATACACTGTGTTAGCGGTGATCAAGTGCTATGGGGAAAAAAATAAAGCATTAAGAAAGGGAGGTAAGAGGGATGAGGCTGGGTGGGCGGGGCAGAAGGGCTCTCTGACAAGGTGACTTTTGGACAAGACGTGATGGAAGTGAGGGATGAACTCTGTGGAACTAAGGTGAAGAATATTTCTGGCAGAGGCACAAAGAGTGCAAAGACCTAGGATGGGAATATGCTTGGGAGAAGAGAGTGTGGCTGGAACCAAATAAGTGGTGTCAAAGGTCATCTGAACCAGCTGGAACATTGTAGAATTCTGAAATACTGCCCTGAAAACTGTCCTTTAACAACACCGTGGTCCAAACCAAACAGTACAAGTGAGGCTTCAACTTTTGCAGCAGAGCACGGGTGGGGTGGGCAGGGAATAGAGACGCTTCTTCCTTTGCATTGGCATACGGCTAACTACTGTTAAAGTTATTAAGACTGAAGACCAGTAGCTGTATGAGATGTCTGTCTGTATTAGTCTGGTCTGAGTAGATGAATGTTAAATTCTTTCTGTCACCCAAGATTCAAGTAGTTTTCTTTTTGTTCCTTGTCAGTTCTTGAATGTGCTGGATAGTCTTGGATGAGTCCCAGGCCTTTCTTAACCTTTTTCTAGTTTATGAAGTATGGCTGATGGTTCTTACTCTATCTCTTAGGTGCATTAAGTCACTTGTAAAATCCTTTGGAATATTAGAAGACTCATAGATGTTTTCACAAAAAGCATCAACTAATGGTTTGAAAAATTCAGTGGAGTGTAATGGGAAAGGCCGTAGGAAAAGGGAGGTCGGGCACACTACTACACTTCGGTTTAGCTGGTCAGCTGGCGGTTTCTATTTTGACAAAGATGTGTATGTGTGTTTGTGGGTAGTTGGTGTCTGTATGTGGAGAGGAGTAAAACAAAAACATTGACCAAAATAGTGAGATTGCTGTATTTCAGAATGCAGCATATTCACAAATTTTTATTTTATTGCAGGTATTTCTTGGTGGATTTTTACGCACCGACAACAACTGTTGAAGGCATAATGGAGCACTTGTCTCGAGACATTGATGTGATTAGACCAAATATTGTAAAACACCCTCTGACCCAGGAAGTGAAAGAGTGTGAAGGGATCGTCCCAGTCCCACTTGAAGAAAAGCTGTATTCCACCAAGAAGAGGAAGTGAGAAGATTCACCAGATTTTAGCCTTCTATTTAATTCTCTCACTTTTGAGCACCATGGATTAATAACTTACCAGCTTGATCTTTATGTAAGAGGGTGCTTTCAGTGCCCTTTGATTTTCTAAGGTACTTTTAGTTCTTGATCCCCTTTGCTGTGAGAAGTCGGGGAATGGCCTCCTTAGAGCCACTTTGTAATATATGGCATCAGCGCTCCCTGCTCGACTGCGTTTCACGAATGTGATTTGTCAGTGAGAACTTTGCCCTGCAGCAGCACTAACACCGCTTTGAAGAGCAAAGATTATAAAAACCACTTTGGACTGCACGCTAGTCATTCAGACTGTATACCACCATGCAAAATAAAATTTTAAGACCATCGTATTATATGAGTAACTTTTGATCAGAGTGAAAGTCTGTGATTTTAAAGAACTTTTGCCTCTTCACCTCCCCCAGCACCATGCCCCATCCGAGGCCTCACAGCTCCAGTCTGCCCAGAATGCTGGCAGCGTGTGGGCGGGGCTCCCGGTTACCAGCGCAGGTTCAAGACTGGGAGAAGCCAGGGTGAGGGCAGGTGGGGTGTGTCTGCCCCTTGACTCCTGGGCAGTCACTTTCCCTTTCATCTCACAAGTAACTTGTCCTTGTGGTGGGTGCTGCTCTTGGTAGAGGGGCGTGTGTGTTCTGTGGCGGTTGGTGGTGGCACTGCTTCCTGTCATTCCTCTGCCAGTAGCACTGCTTCCTCACTGTCCCTCGGGCCTGCAGACCTCTTTGGGGAAGTGGCCACCTTTGAACTCTGCACCTCTTCCCTTCTCCCCGCTACCCTGATGAGTCGGAAGCCGATTGCTGTTGAGTTGGGGATGCCCAAAGAGCTAGCTGGCGCCATGCCTGTGGCTAGTGGCATGCTGAGCCTCGTAAGTTAGGGGGACTTGTAAGAAGATACATCTTTTTTTTTTTTTTTTAAAGTTTATCCCTTCATTTTGGAAGGCCTTTTTTAAAAAATTTTTATTTATTTATTTATTTAATTTATTTATGGCTGTGTTGGGTCTTCGTTTCTGTGCGAGGGCTTTCTCTAGTTGCGGCAAGTGGGGGCCACTCTTCATCGCGGTGCGCGGGCCTCTCATTATCGCGGCCTCTCCTGTTGCGGAGCACAGGCTCCAGACGCGCAGGCTCAGTAGTTGTGGCTCACGGGCCTAGTTGCTCCGTGGCACGTGGGATCCCCCCAGACCAGGGCTCAAACCCGTGTCCCCTGCCTTGGCAGGCAGATTCCCAACCACTGCGCCACCAGGGAAGCCCAAGATACATCTTTTTTGTTGTTGTTTTTATTTGATACTCATAGACCTATTTTTAAAAACGACATTGTCCTGGAAATAAAAAGACAGGTTTTGCTTTGAGAGATTTTTGTGTTGGCAGGGGGAAAGTTGGGTTTGAAATGTTGTTATACTTTGAGACTAAGAAGCAGCTAGTCTTTGCTTAAAATTGATTTAATTAGGGTTATCATATTTAGCAAATAAAAATGCAGGATGGCCAATTAAATTTGAATTTCAGATAAATAACGAGTCAGCTTCCACATAAGTATGCTCCAAATATTGCGTGGAGTACACTTACAGCAAAAAATGATGCATTGTCTATTTGACATTCAGATTTACCTGGGTGTCCTGTATTTTATGTGGTAACCTTGGTATAACTCACATAAAGGAATAAGCAATACCAAGCCAGAGACAGCAAAGCTGAGAAGGAAATAAAGTCAACATCCAGCATCCTGGCTTCAGCTGACTACACTGGTAATGAGGCAAGTTACGGAAGAGAACGCAGTGGGTGTGCTCTAACGTGCCCCAAACCCTTATTCCCTCAACCTACCAGAAAACTGATCTAGAAACCAACTGAAATTTCAATTCTGGTCAGTGCCAGATAATCTGTTCTGTGAGCCTGAATTTACACCGCAGTCTGAGAATTCTCCTTTAAGAAGTTCCATATGTGGTCTCTGCCCCAGGCCTGGGAAGCTGGGGACCTCGGGTCCCTGGCAGTGGGATGGCGTCTGTGGCGGGTGAGGATGAGGCTTTTTCCTGCAGCAGTCACTGGCATCTCCTCCTCAGTCTCCTCAGAGCTGGTGAATTGGAAGAAATTGACTGGCCTTTCCATCTTCCCACAGCGGGGCCCTGCACGGGGTGTCCGTCAGCAGCCCAAACAACGAAGCTTCCTCACACAAGTTGTTGGGGGAAGCGCCAGTTACTAAGTCGAATCTCCGGTTGTACTAATTACACAGTCAGATCATGTCGAAGCAGGAGGGGGCCCAGAGATCTGGCCTCTGCCTCTTTTTAATGGTGAGACTGAAGCACAGACAGATGTGCAAGAGAGGTGCCCCAACAGCCAGGAGGAGCCCAGCTCCAAACTAGTCCAGGGCTTCCTCCCTCCGTGATGCTGCCTGTCTCTGCCCTGGATGATCAGATTCCGCACTTTGCTTATTCTTAAGAGCCCGGGCAGCATCCAGCTTCAACTTCTTCCAGAAGCAAAAAGCTATTAAAAAGTCTCTTTGAAGAGCAATAGTTCAGTCAAGAGGGCCATTAAGAACTGTACACTGGAAATAAAAGAGATAAAGTGGAGATTATCGGGGAAAATATGCTTCTTCCTGTTTCATTAGGAAATTCCTGAAAGCGCAGGCTCTCAGCCAGGGCTCGAGGGAGCACAAACTCTTCCACCAAATGGCTTGGGTCTCGATGTACTTTCACTCAGGTGCTATCTGAGGTGCGTCTTGCGTTTTCCTTGCAGTGTATTACGTGCGTGCTGCGTGCCGTATGCTGTGCTGCGCACACTTAATCTGTTACCTCATTTAGCCCTTTCAGCAGCTCTGTGAGGGAGTGGTGTTATGCCCTGTTTTTTGCATGAGAAAACAGACTCCAAGGGATTTGAACTTGACCCCACAAGTACCAAGTGACAGCTGGGAACTTGAGCTGGGGACCCTGACGCCATGGAGTCTTTTCCATCCGGTAGCACTGAGGTTGTCATTGTCCCCTCTGGTTAAACAAGGCACCTGGGTGACAGGGGTGAGTTAGTGTCACTCAGAGAGGAGCAGTTGTCCTCGTGTCCTGAGTGTGGTGCTGGCACTTTCTTTTGCTGCACTTGCTAGCCCCTAGGAAATCGACGGACTCTGTCGGGCATTCCAGGTCATCGAGTGTTCAGAATCCTGTGGCACAGTTTAGAGCGGCTTAGGAAGGAGGCTGGCTAAGTAGGACAACTGTGCTGTGTGCCAGTTCCCCTCCAAAATGAAGCCACTGTCCCTTCCCCCTGAGGCGCTGATTCATAGCTGGACCTTCAGCCACTAAGGGGCCCTTGCCCCCTTGCAGCCTGTTGGGATGCCAGGGTTTGAGCAGGGCCTATGTGCAGGTCACCTCCGGGCTGCATCTTTGCCCTGGGTCCCCTTGCCTGGGTTGGCGGCAGGCAGAGGCACTGTTTGGGTGGTCTGCCCCTTCAGTGGACGGTTATCAGTGAAGTGCTGGGAGTAGAGCAGCGGACAAAGACAGTCCTGGGGGGCTGATAGCTGGGAAGGCAGAGTGGCGTGGGTGTTGCCACATGGGGGGCGCTGCAAAGGGAAAGAGCAGAGGACGTGGTCAGGAGGGGACAGGGAAGCTGAGACCTGCAGGATGCGGAGCCAGTCCCGTGATGTGATGGTGTCGGCAGATGGCGCAGCACGTGCAGATGCCTTGAGGCCCTGAGCTGGAGACCAGAGGGTGGAGCGGGCAGGATGAGGAATTGGGGGGCCAGATCTGGGAGACTGGATGGAAACTCCCGAGAATAAACACGAAGGGATAGGAGTCTGCTGAAGTGAAAGGAGACACAGAAGCACAAGAGGCCAGGTCTTGGGGTGAAGCAGCAACTCCAGAGCGCTCCCTTTGGGGGCCTCTTAGATTTGTTACCCTGCTTGTGGTCCACTTGGAACAGGGTTGAGCTTCCAGAAGTACTTTTTTTTTTTTTTCTGCATAAGGTGGGCTCAGGAAGGTGGAGAAAGATGGAGGCTGTGGACCCAAGAAGCTAGTCCCAGGGGTGCCTTGGAAGCTGCTTCCTGGAGACGTTGTCACAGAAGCGTCTGAATCCGAGACGATGAAGTCCTGTCCCGTGGAATGTCCACAAGGAGGGACCACTAGGCCCAAGTGAACCTTTTGCTGAAAGACCAGGTTTGTGTTGATTGAGATGAAATACCAATTAAAAGATAGAGGAGCACTGAAAGCATGATCTGTATGTCCATGCTTCTGGTTGAGTCTAGAAGAGTAGTTATCCACCCTGACACATCTGAGGGATACCACACACACCTTCAGCAAAAGCTCAACATGGACATTATGCCTTTCCCCTCCTCACAACTCTCTGAGGCCAGTATTATACCCATTTTACAGATGGGGCACCCAAGTGCTAAGAGAAAATAAGTGACTCCTCCAAAGCTACCAAGGGAGGAGTTGGGATTGGGGATTTGAATGTCCACTTTGGGCACACTGCACCCTTCTAGAGGTGGCCCCTGCCCATCCCTTCAGCCCGGGCCACGCTGACTGACCTGTTACCCTGTGCCCTTCCTGTCCCGCACCTAGACCAAGACCCCGGGCTTCATCACTATAGGAGGGGAGACAGGGGATCTGGGACTCCTTGGGAGTGTTTTTAATCTCAGGTCCTCAAAGGGAAGTCCTGAGAACACCAGAAGAAAAGTTAGTGTACCCTGGAGAATAGGCCTCCTTTTGTCATGGTTTTCCAAACTGTTCCATAATTTCCCACAGAGCTTTTTTCTCTCCAAAATACCCCAGGGGTGTGTTTATAGGGCACACACATGGCAGGTGCTGCCCTGGGCAGGATACAAAGACGAATGGGCTGTGTCCCTGACCCCAAGGCTCTCACAGATGGGGGAGGTGGAAATATTCAGCCATCTGAAGACAGGCCGTAATAAAAATAATCACTGAGGTTCATACCAAGTGCTGTGGAAACGAAGAACTGGATTCGTTAGTACTTGGAGTCGGGGGGAGGTGGGAAGTTTTCCGGCAGAGATGGCGTTTAAGCTGGCATGGGAGCAACTAGTGTGGAGCATGGGTGGTGGGAGATGGGAGGTGGCTAAAGTGTGTTTTGGAAACACCTGGGAGCGGGCAGGTATGGTGTGACGGCGGGAAAGGGCTTGGGGTGCAGGAGAGCCTGGAAATTCAGGGAGGGTCCAAGCTGCCATCTGTTGGTGAAGAGACATTTTGTGGCTGCTAAGGGTTTCTTGAAGTGAAGGGACCATTCTGAAGAACCAAGAATGAGTACTATGCATATTAACTTGTTCTGAAAGGTGCCTCCTAATTGACCAACCCCCCCATGCTGCCCACATGTTCTTGAGAAAGAAAGGATTATACAGACTCACCATGGAGAAGTACAAAGAGGGCTGAGGCAAGGTTTCCAGATGTCCACCAGCAGTAGACAGAGGGGACTAGACAGTGTAGTGCTTGCCCCGTGGCCCCTACCTGACCTGGGGGTGCTCTGAAATGGTGTGAGGGAGCATTTGGAAAGTACGCACCATCCTCTCCTTGTTGTGGTCTGGGCTGTAACCATTTGTGTTCGGAGGGCTCAGCGAGAGATGACTGCACCTGGCATCCACCTGGAAGGCCACCTGCCACCCCCTGCCCTGTTTTCTGCACCCGGAAACAGGCCAGTGTGGTGCTGATAGTGGGGAGTTTCCAGGGCAATTTGTGAGACTCTCAGTCACCTTGAAAAACACGTAGTAGTGGGATGAGCGTAGAACTTTGGGTCAGAGACCTCCTCAATGGACCACATGATCATGGACAGTTTCTTATCTTCTCTCAGCCTCCAGTGCACAAGCTGGTCTCAGAGAGCCTTTCCAAGTCTATCAGGACCCTGGACCAGGTCCCACTGTGCCCACAGTTTGCTGGGGTTTTGGGTGGAGGGTTATTCAGCCATCCTGCTGGTTGGCAGGATAGGGAGATGGGGAAGGGTTAAGAGAATTTCTCAGAGGCTTTGCACACTCTTCATCTTCTGGTAAGGATAGCTGTTTCCACAGCCTGCCAGGGGTTCTGTGGGGCTATCACTCTAATTCTAAACAGAATAGGCGCTGTACTTGATCACAAGAAAACAGCAAAGGGAGCTCCGGAGGCCAGCTTGGTCATTTGCTGAGCTTGAATTGCCAGCATTCTTTTTGCTCTGAGAACAAAGTTTTAAGGCATGAGGACTTAGACCAAAACACAGGCACAAGGCATCCTGTGAGTCCACAGGAGGAAAACGGTGTGGTGACCAGGAAGTTCTTGGGTGGTGGTGAGGTCTGGTTTTTGGAGAGCTGCGCCATGACCCCAAAAATCAGCCCCTAAGTTTATAGTAACAGCAGCAATACCTAGATAACCTTGCACACTCCCAGCTCCCCGCAACCCAACAGGGAGATTAACAAAAGTCAAACTCCTGAAGCCAGACCGAGTGTCCAAAGTGCTCAAGACCTTTGGGTTGCTGCAAAGGGGCAGAATTGTCTGCGTACTGCAACTGAACCCTTTTCTCCAGAACACCTGGGGCTAAGCCGTGTCTCCTCCGGGGAAGGAAATGTGATTTCACTTCATTTCCCAGAGACTTGCCCCGAGATGATTGCATTGTGAGTGGAAAAGACAAGGATACATTGTTCAGTGGATAATGCCAGAAGTCAGAATTGTGCAAAATGGGCTCTTGACCTCTCCATTCCAAATAAGTGGGCGACTCCATTGTTTCCATAAACTTGTATTGCGCTAAATGATGTGACTTGGATGTAGCACTGTTTGTCCATGTGGATCCCAAAATGTGAGCACCTCTTTGTGGAAGATTAGATTTTGCTTTTTGGACAGAGATTAACTGGTACTGTTAACTGGTACAGCGAATTCTCATTATTCAAAGATTCTGTTTTTGTGAATTTGCCTAATCGCAAAAATTTATCTGTAACCCCCAAATCAATACGGTGTCTTTGCGGTCATTCACAGATACAGAGGCAAAATTTTGAGTCTCTGGTGAATCTGTTTGCAGCCAAGGATGAACAAGGCGACTTCTCATTTCAAGCCTTAACACTGTACACAAGTGTCTTTTTTTCGGTCAATTTAGTGTCGTGTTTTTTGCATTTGCGTGCTTTTTGTTGGTGATTTTACTGCTTAAAATGCCCCTACCCGTGTGCCCCGCCCACTGTGTAATGCTGAAATGCTGTCTATTGTCCCTAAGCACAAAAAGGCTGGGATGTGTCTTACGTAAAAAATACATGTGTTAGGTTAGCTTTGTTTTGGCCCAAGTTATGGTGCTGTAGGCCTTGTTCAATGTTAATGGATCAACAATATATATTAAGTAAGGGGTCATTAGAAAGAAACACACAGATAAAGCAGGATTATGTATTGACGGGTTGACACAGATGTTGTGTCAGAGGCTCGCAGGAGCCTAACCCTGTATTTCCTCTAGGAGCAGTGGTTTTATTGTTCTCTAAATCAGCATTCGCAGCAACTGTATGTGACAGAAGTACAGGCATGACGAGAATTGACTGTATTTGACGTGGGTTTTGTGCTTTGTTTTTCTGCTGAGCACCTCTTTGACATCTTCCAATAATTCTCCAACTTTTATTTGCAACAGAGATTTTTATTCCCACCACTGTTCTTATTCTGCTTGTCTGGTTTGTCTTTCACCATCCTGCCTCCCCCCACTGTCATCACTTTCATTCTCCTCCACCAGCTCCCATCCACTAGAGAGCCACGTGTCTGCATGAGCCAGGGGCCTTCTCTTTGAGGGGAGCACAAAGAACCTTGACAGAAAGGTTTGGTGATGGGGCCAGAAAGAGCCTGGACACCGTCCACTTGTCTCCCAGCCTTAGGAGCAGGCGATTCAGTGGGTTTAGTTAAGGGATAATTAGATTAGCAGTGGAGCAACCCCTTCCCAGGACTCTGATATCTCAAGGGTTTTCATAACACTGTTCAAATACTTTTTTTTTTTAAAGATAGCATTTTAAAAATTATTTATTTATTTACTTATTGGCTATGTGGCATGTGGGATTTTTTTTTTTTATAAATTTATTTCTTTATTTATTTTTGGCTGCGTTGGGTCTTCATTGCTGCGTGTGGGCTTGCTCTAGTTGTGGCGAGCAGGAGCTACTCTTCATTGCGGTGCGTGGGCTTCTCATTGCTGTGGCTTCTCTTGTTGCAGAGCACGGGCTCTAGGCACGCAGGCTTCAGTAGTTGCGGCACGCAGACTCAGTAGTTGTAGCTTGTGGGCTTTAAGGCGCAGGCTCAGTAGTTGTGGCGCACGGGCTTATTTGCTCTGTGGCATGGGGGATCTTCCCCGACCAGGGATCGAACTCGCATCCCCTGCATTGGCAGGTGGACTCTTAACCACTGCGCCACCAGGGAAGTCCAGCCACTTGCCTCTTAATGGGCACGTCTAAGTTTACAGTGTTTCAAGCAAAGCTCTAGTGAACTTGCTGGCAGATATCTCCTAGGGCATACATGTGAGTATTTCACTAGACATTGAATTGCTGACTTATTGGGTATTTCCATTTTCATCCTTACTAGTTATTGACAAATTTCTCTCCAAAGTCATTGTACCAGTTGACACACCCAACAGCCAGATTTGAGAGACCCTGTTTTCTAACATCCCCCAATACATGGTATTAATCATGTTATTTAAAAAAAACACAAAACCCAAAAAACTTTACCAATCGAGTGTCGAGAGCTGTCTCTCTTTTAAACTTACATTTTTCTCTATTATTAATAGGCATGAGCTTATTTTCACGCTGATGGTCATTCTGTTTTTTCCCTTGTTAATTGCCTTTTTATATACTTCGTTAATTTCCTTCCTGGATTGTTCCTTATTTTTCTAACCTAAGAAACCAAAGGCAATGCTTTCTATACAAGTGCAGTTCAAAAGAAGGCCGAAGACCCCACCCTGGCTTCACCCCACCACTGGCAGGAATGAAGAAGGGCGTCCCACATCCCAGATTCTACATGCTTCTGGCAACACCCGCATTCATTCTTGCCTTCCCCCTTCCTCCCCTCCCCCCAGCCTGGCTCTGCTACTGCCTTGAGAATTTGGGACTAATATTACGATGCCCTTTATTCTGGTTTATGAGAATCACCGCGAGCAGGCTAGGATTTCCAGATTGTCCCTCACCCTTGGCAACCCAATCCACATTTAGCTCAGGACGTACTGTCTTTCAACTGTCTCTCTCTCCACTCTCAAAACCTGTTCTCTGTGCCCCTGGGACTCACAGTCATCAGTCAGATCTCTTATCTCTTCAGCTTGTTCTAAAACATCTCTTTCTTCTTGTTGCCCCAGCTGAAACTGGGATCGCCCCTGAGCCCCTGCTTCCCCTGGAGCCCTCTCAACTGTGACTGTTTTCTCTCCCATCACCTCTTTCCCACTTGGCCTAGAGGCACAGCAGCCATCCTCCTTGGCTCTCTGCCCCATCCAGACCATCGCCCGTCCTGTCCTAAACTCCCTAGACTTCTGTCATCTGAGGACCCTAGGCCACACCCTCTTGTTCCTTGACGACTTCAGCTCCTGGCTCACTGTTACTCTTTCCATCCAATTTCATATGATTCTGGGTGATTTCAGTATCCACTTAGGTGATCCTCTCTAATACGCTGGCCTCTCCACTACCTGATCACCTCTGCTCCAGTGGTCATACCATCCATCTTCCCTTTGTCACCTGCTCCCTGGTTATACCTTAGACCTTGTCATTACCAATAGCTACATCACCCAACATCTCAATTTCCCTTTCGTATCTTTCTAGGTCACTCCCTCTTGAACCCCAGCTCCCACAATCCATTCTGTCAACCCCACCGGGACCTACCGATCCTACCATCTTTTCTTTGTGTCTCGTCTCCCTCACGCCATCACTTTCCTCCCTACTCCAGCTTAAATTCCATCACTATGGTCACCCCTCAACTCTCCAGATCCTCTCTTGCTGATTACAGTCAAATGCTTCACCCATTCTATGCCTGCACCTGTGCAGCTGAATGTGGCTGGAGAAAAACCCATCTCTGCTGACCGGTCTCAGAGACCACCTGTGGGCCAAATATTTCCTTCCTTCCATTGTCAAACTTCCAGTATCCTTTTGGCCCAATTTCACTCTCAGCTGATGACCTCACTCCCTATTTTACTGAAACAATTAAGGCAGTTAGAAGAAAAGTTCCACAAATGCTCAAACCACACCTACTGTCCTCCCGGCGTCTGTAACCACATCCTCCAAGCCCTGTCCTGGGTGGACAGCCTGTGATGCTACAGAGGGCTCACGCCTTCCCTGTGCCCAGAGTTCTGTCCCCTTGCACCTGCCGAGGCATCACCCAGCAAATTTCCCCCCTCCCTCCTGCATCATCAGATTTCTCAGTCTTCTGGTCATTCCCATCAGCAAAAACATGCTGTTAATTCTCTCTGACAAAAACTTCTCAAAAGAGTTATCCACATTCGTCCTTTCTTCTCAGTCTCAATGAAGATAATGGTGAAAGGAGCAAAAAGAAGCTCAGCCCTTTTGTATTCAAGTACATCCCCCCCCCAACCCCTTGAACTCGCTTTTGCCCCCTGCCCCACTCACTGCTCCCCTCAGTCCTCATTTCACTCTCCCATCAGAGGCACTGGCACAGTTGCTCCCTCCCTCCCCCTTGAAAAGCCTTCCTTGCTTGGTTTCTAAGGCATCACAGACTCCGCTCCTCCTGACTCTGGTCTCCTCCGCGGGCACTTTGCTTGTTCCTCCTCAACTTCCCTGACTCAGCGTCAGGCTGTTCCAGGTTCAGCCCAGACCTCTCCTCCAGCTGCTCTCACGCCCACACTTCCAGGGTGATCTCACCCACGCTTCTGGTGTTAAATATATATTCATCTCTATACCTCGGAATCATCCTGTACTCCTCGCTTTCCTCCACATCCCCTACCCAGTCCCCATCCTGTTTTCTCACCTTCAAAACGTATCTGGAGTCCAACCAGTTCTCATCTCCTCCACAGCCGCCTCCAGGGTCCAGACCACATCATCTCCCCGCTAGACCACAGCAAGCAATTCCTTGATTCTTTTCCTGGGGCTGCTGTAACAAAGTACCACAATCTGGGTGACTTAAAACAATGGAAATTCAGTCTCTCACAGTTCTGGAGGCTGGAAGTATGAAATCAAGGTTTGCAGCTATTTTATTGAGTATATTTTATTGAGTATAAATGTATACTTGTATACAAGTATACATTTAACACAAGGAAATAAACACCGATATATGGAAGCCTAATTAATAACTGTGTGGCAATAGGTATCATTTTGATGATTACATTATTTTAAACAACAAACTGCACTGAAAATGAATGTGATAAAATTCTTGGTCATGATGTTATTAAGAAATAATATTAAGAAATTATATACTGGTTTCAGTATATAAATTGAAAATATGATTGCTTAAAATGTGACTCCCTCCGAAGGCTCTAGAGGAGGATCCTCTGCTCCCAGCGTCGAGTGGCTCCTGACGTTCCTTGTCTGTAGCTGCGTCTCTCCCATCCCTGCCTCTGTCTTCACGGGGCCTCCTTCCCTGTGTGTGTCTGTGTCCCCTCCCCTCCGCTTAGGGTACCGGATTTTGATTTAGAGCCCACCATTTAGTCTAGGGTGATCACACCTAAAGATCCTTAACTACACCTGCAAAGACGATTTCCAAATAAGGCCACATTCTGAGGTTCCGGGGGACATGCATTTGGGGAGACACTGTTCAATCCACTCCACCTCGTCTCGGGTGCCCTCCTCCTGCTCAGCACCTCCTGCTCTGACTTGCAGCCCACAGCCTGGGCACATGGCTCCTCGGCTTAAACCCTCCAGAGGCTCCTGTTTCACCAGAGTAAAGGCCAGTGTCCTTCTAATGGTCTAAAACCCGACCTCCTTCTCTTCCCCTCCCCCACTCCACTTTAGCTACACCAGCTCTGAGGCCTTTCCTTCCGGCAGTGCCCTCTGCCTGCCTGAGCCCTTCCTCGAATCTTCCTATTTAGCAGACACGCATGTAACATTTATTATACGCCAGGCCCAGTTATAAGTATTTTATGAACATTAACTTAGTTAATTCTTCTTGTTCTCTGAACATCCCTCTGCCGTGGGGGCTGACACCCCTCATTTTACAGTGGAGGAAACCCAGGTACAGAGGAGTTAAACTGCTCTCTCAAGGCCACACAGCGTGTGTGAATGATCAGAGTGCGTGATCCTGATGGGGGCACAGCACCACCTCTCTTTGAGGGGTTGGCCAAATATCACCTTCCCAGCGGGGCCTTTCCTGACCACCCTGCTTTGAAATGCAGCCCACACCCCTGCTTTGAAATGCAGCCCACCTCCTTCCTCTGCTGTATGTTTCACCACTGCACGTGTTTTGCCATCTGATAACTTGTGTTATTTACTTGTATCTATAGTGTCTGTCTCCTCCCAGGTGGGAATGTAAGCTCTGTTGGGGTATGAATTTTATCTGGCTGGTTCACGGATGCATGAATAGTGCCTGAAGTGGTGCCTGGCACATTGCCGTTGGATGAACGAAGAGGAATTTTCCAAGAGAACATGATAGATCTAAAGTTAGTGTCCTAGACTTTGAAACCTCCCGTCCTCAGAGAGCCAACGTCAGTGGCCCTGTCTTCCGTGTGTCCCAGGGGGAGAATGGATTGGTCAAAAACTGGATAAAGATGAATAAGGATGAGTACAGCAAAATACCTGTGGATGTAAAATCACAAACTACCAAGAGTAAGTTGGCAGTAGGTAACAAAAACCACCAAATAAATGCATGGCCTGTGGCCCAGCAATTCCACTTGTGGGCATTTGCCTTGAATCATGATTGGCGCACAGAGTTAAGATATGAGGATGGTCACCGTGTTGTTCTTTGATAAAATCAAAAAGTTGAAAATCACCTAAATGTTCTACAGTAGGCGACTATTGAAATAAATTGTGTATGGACATACTATGCCACCATTAAAAAAATCAATATATAACAGCATGAGAAAATATTTATGACATATCAATGGGAGTAAAGTGAAATGGTATCTTAGATACATAAACTTAATATGAAAATAAAACAGATTTGCCCCAAAAAAGAGAACCAGATTTACAAAGATAGGAAAAAATACATAGATGGGTCAATATAATATCAATGAGAGCTCGTGGATATAATAGAAAATCGGTGTCTGGTATAATTTTGAGCACAGAAACAGCATTAGGTTGGCAACCAAATTGGAAGAAAAGCAAACAGCATGAGGGTCATCCACAAGGAAGGACTGCGTGGGCATTCAGCAAACTAGTCTAGGACGACAGCCAACACTTCAGCAGCAAGGATCCACTGGTGCTCATGTGAGGGCCCTTATGTAGCAGCCTGGTAAACCCACTGTGGAGACCAGAGTGCCCCGGAGAAGGTCCCTCGTGTAAACCTGGGTGGACTCAGAAGATGGAACAAAGGAGAGGTTTTGGTTTGAATAAATATCTCAGCCCAAGTCTTCTTGAGTGCTTGCTGGTGTTTCCCTCCATGTACTGGGCCGGTTCCTCTTCAGGTTAAATAAGTAAGTGTTGGTAGATTCATTTTATTTTGCCTCCTAAGCCAATCTGAACTGCTGCTAGGACTGATTCTGAGACTAGGAGCTGCTTTTGTGTTGAAGCGGGTTGTAGTGATGGTGACCCAACAGCCGGGAAAGAGTGAGATGGCCCTGAGCAGGGGGAGAGCGTGGGACCCCGTCTGTTATTGGATGAAAAAAGTAGCTTGAGAGCAGTCCAGTCCAGTCTGATCTCTTCTTAAAAAAGAAAAAACTCAGGATAAAAGACCGAAGTGCTGAGTACCACGCTACCAACCGTAGTTGTCTCTGAGAAGTGTCATGATGGTATTTTTGATTTTCTTTTTTTTGTTAACTATCATTGCTAATTTTTAAAAAACGATGGCTATGTGCTGAAGAACACAGTAGAAATATTTCCAAGAACAACGAAGAAATATTGAGCAACCAAAACAGCACGAGAAGCAACCTGAAGGGTCATCACAGCGACTTTCCTACTCTGCAAATATGATTCAGAGAAAGCTCATATGGCACGGAGGATAGTAGAACTGGTTTGTGAAGTCATCGTCTCTGGGGGCTTTATTAAGCTCTTCCTGGTCTTCGGAGAGACCCAAGAGGGCTCAGCAAACACAACTAATAATAGAATTAAGAAGATAACAGTTTGGATTATTTAGCATAAAAGAAATTGGGGCTTAAAAATTGTGAGTAAAGAGGTTTTAGATGAAGACACTGATCAATTATGAATCATTTTCACAGAGGACAGAAGAAGAAATGGCCTTAAATTGATTAAGAGAGAGCTTGAAGAAGAAATCCTTGCTAGGGAGGCTGTTGAGAGCCTGGCATGGGCTGACCTGACCGTGGGCTTGCTCAGTCCTGGGAGGACTAAATATAGGAAACACCATCTGTCCTAGAAAATCCAGGGAGACTTTCCAGAAGGTTCCTTAAAGTTCCAATCCTATGATGTCTCAATGAAGGTATAAGCTCACCCAATCCATTCTTGAACATCCTATCCTGGAACTCGAAGTGTCTGTGTTCTTGGCCAGGACTGGTCTTGGGAGAGCTGGTGGCGATCTCATCTGTGTGATGAGAAGGCTGCCAGAATACCAGTCCTCCCGCTGAGTCATGCTGTCTGAAGTTCTACCAGGTGACAATCATTCTTTGGTCATCAAGAGCCCAATGGAATGTGAGTGATGCACTTAGGGTTTTCTTTTTTTCTATTCTTAGGTTCAAGAAGGAATAAATGTGGAGATTTTGAGGTAACTAGTTTAGAATTTCTTTTAGGGATTGTTAAGAAAAATTATCCCAAACTATTTGCCTAGAAATAAGGCAAAAGGGCACGTCCTCTCCACGTCTCACGGAGGCATTGTTGAATAGACTCACCCAAGGATTACTTAATTCTTGAGGAGAATGTACCTGTGTTTGACTTTACTATTTACTAGTTGACAAGCCCAGACACAGTAAAAGTTGCATGTTAACTTGTCAGTTTCTGTCCCTTAGAAAAGATAACCACGAAAGTTATGGTTTTATTCTCACATAGGGCGTTAACCAGTTTTGTATCTAACAAATGATCCAGCCATCATTCTGACATTCTGTTTTTAAAGGTCAGTAAGTTCCACACATGCTCTTTGAACCACCTTTCCTGTCCTACTGGTTGGCTCATTTTCACGAGTTAAATAAATCTTGGACACATGTTCATTCTATGTCTTTATGGGAGTCATGGGCTTAACTTTTTGAAAATCAATACTTTGATAGGAAGGAGGAGAGGTAACATTAGGAGAATAGCTTTAGGAGCATGACACTGATTCTCATCTGTATAGATGTTTCTATGGTCATTCTTGGAAGGAAAAGGATTCGTCAGTTCCGTGTAATCCAAGATGAGACAACCCTTGGTGAGCAAGAGGTAACTGGATTTTTTCCAGCCTTAACAGCTAGCTGAGAATGAGGTCTGCAGGATTGGGTGTGGGGAATTCTGCGCAGTAGAACGGTTAGGGTTCTGAAATGAAAACCCTGGTGGATGCAGACGTCAAACTGGAGAATAAGATTTCAGAGGCAGAGGGATTCAGGGGAGGTCAAGGTCCTGATGTGAGTGTGGGGGAAGGTGGCGGAAATTCACCGGAATCAAGGAGTTCAGGCAGAAGGTGGCCCAGAGCCAAAGGAGCCACCTGTGGGGATGTTGAACTCCTCTCTGATGGTGACAGACCCTGGCAGTGGCAACAGGAGCACTGGCCCTGGGATGCTGGAAGGGAGTGGGGTACCTGGAGGAGGGCCAGGCCTCAGCCATGGCCAGAAGGTGGAGGGACTCAGGGGGGCCGAGGATGACAAGGAAAGGCCCCTTTAAACAGAATGGGGGCGGAGATGCTGCAGAGCTGTGTAGGGGGATTGAGGGACCAGTAGAGAACTGGCGACCGGAGGAATAACAATTCGGGCCATACCAGCAGCTCCGGGGGTGAGGGCGGGAGGGGAGGAAGTCTGCCATGAGCGGCCCAAGCATCGTAAAAACTGTGTGGGTGACACAGCGGGGCAGAGTGTCCAAGTGAGGTTGCTGCCGGCCCTGCCCCAAGGCACAGACGCAGGTAAACCTCAGACACCACCTTGTACGGTGTTGACATCTCCTTCTAGGCCTTTTTCAGAAAACAGCCTCCTTCGTCTCACAAGGGTCCACGGCTGGGGAAAGCTGAGGAGGCGCTGGCCCACCCTTTCAGGCCTTAGAAGGCAGCACACAGCAGCTGAAAGCTTTGGACCTGCAGGGCTGGGTTTCACTCTGGGCTGGCAGTTACGAGACTCTGTGCCCCGCCCCCCATGCTGGGGCTGCTCATCTGGTCCCTGCCTGAGGCTCAGATGCCACGTCACACAGCGGGTCTCAACTGTGGAGTGTCTGGGGCCCCAGCTCCAGGGGTCGGAGCCCTTCATAGGCATCTCGCGAATAAAACAAAACACCACACTTCTGCGCATTCATTGTGTGTGGCCTGTTTCACCCCATGGGCGTCTCTCTTCACAGCTGCAAATTCCAGGTTTATCTCTGTTCTGTTTTTGAACCTGTTTGCTTTTGATTACGATTCGGGTTTGAAAGGGAAGAGGCACACACTCTCCAGCTCCCTGTTTTCTTTCTTGGATGGAATAACACAGCTTATTTATAGGGGGATTATTTTTTCCATTATGGCATATGTACTTTTATTACTCTACCATCTTATGTTTTGAATTGCATGGGGAAAGAAACGCATCAAAGAATACTCCATTGTGTGTGTGGTTTTTTTTCCCTCCTGTAGTTGATGGAGGAAAAAAGTGTAGCATCCGATTATTCATCCTGTACCATGATGGTTTTTTGCCCCGACCAGCAGAATTATATTTTACACTCGAAAGAATTCTCTGTGGGAACGCTTTCGATTCAACATGGGACGAGATAAGATTCAAAGTATGGCCAACCCCATGCATCACACCCAAAGTCCATTTCTTCTATGGTTAAAAAAAATTTTTTTTAAATTAATTAATTAATTTGTCTGCCTTGGGTCTTAGTTGTGGCGCACAGGCTTCTCTCTAGTTGTGGCACTTGGGCTCCAGAGGCACGGGCTCAGTACTCACGGTGCATGGGCTTAGTCGCCCGCGGCATGTGGGATCTGAGTTCCCCGACCAGGGATCGAACCCGCATCCCCTTCTTTGAAAGGCAGATTCTTAACCACTGGACCACCAGGAAAGTTCCTCTTCTGTGGCTGATAATGCTCTCCAAGGATGCAGTGCGCTGTAGAGCATGAAGGTTTAGGCTTCTGCAGAGAAGTCTGGGCATGCTATTCCTTTTTTCTTTTTTCTGTTCAAACCTGTTGAAGACATTACTTAACTAAGCATTTTGCTACTGCCCTTTGCTGATAGCCACCTTGGCTCTCCAGGTCACTTCTCCATCACCCTGGTCTTTGCTTTCTTAGGCCTGGAAGGAGGATAAGAAAAACCTCTCTCCTTGGAATCAAGGAGGTTCCTTCATTGCTCAAGCAGGCTTGCAAAAGATCTGTTTGTATGTCACGTGAAGCCTTGTTACATGTTCTAAGTCTTAGGTTTCAATCCTACCATGTTTTCTACCTATTTTGGACTAAATAGGTACCTTAATGAGATGCTTCTGCCTCTGTCTTCATTTCTAGAAGAGAAAATGGAATCACAGGGGAGGGTGCGTGCCTTGCCTGGAATCCCCACAATTTAGGAGAAAGACTTTGATTGAACTTTACTATTTCTGTTTCAATTTATACAAATAAAAGGGAAGCAGATCTTTACCAACTTGTGATGCTCTCCAGGAAAGAGGTGGGGATGCTGAATATCCCATCTTTCTGTAGTTCATTTGCTCTCTGGTTACTTTAAAAAGCATCCTACTGACATGGAGAAATTGGAACCCTCATATACTGCTGGTGGGAATGTAAACTGGTGCAGCCGCTTTGGAAAACAGTCGCAGTTCCTCAAAAAGTTAGACATACAGTTACCATATAACTCAGCAATCCTAGTCATAGGAATCTACCCAAGAGAATTGAAGAACTTATATCCACACAAACACTTGTACAGAGATATTATAGCAGCATTATTCATAATAGCCGAAAAGTAGAAACAACCCAAATGTCCTTCAACTGATGAATGAATAAATAACATGTGATATATCCATACAATGGCATATTATTTGGCAATAAAAAAGAATTTTAGCAAGCTATGTAAACCAAAAATAAATCATTGGGGCAATTTTTTTTACTTCAAATCAAGGAACCTATTTATACCTAAACACCTAACAATAATAATGATAATAAGAATAATACTCATTTGTTTACTATAGTTACTATTCTACATATTTCACTTGATTCTCATGATAACCTTCAAAAATACGTATTATCATTCCCATTTTCAGACGAGGAAACTGAGGTTCCAAGAATACTTTCTGCAGCCCCCAGCTCTTTTATCTCCAAAGCCCTGCCCTTCTTAGAGTTTCTGAAATGTCTGTCGCCTGCCACAGAACTGTCACCAATGGTGGCATTTTCAGAAATGTGACATCTCCTGCAGGATGCACTTGACCTCGGGCTGGCAGAGCAGCATGGAGGTAATGATGAAAAGAACCAGTTACAGTGTGGTTTCATGTTTTCCAACAAATATTTCTTGGGGTGAAGAAGCAAGACACACAGACACATGCAGTTTCTGTAGTTCTGATGGGTACAGGTCCAGTTGGTAATTAGGTAAAAGATTCAGGTACCAGGAAGTAGTTTTGCACCTGCACCCCAATAATGAATGCGGGAGCAGTTCTGAGTTCATGGACAGGAGGAAACTTTGTAATATATTCATTCATTCACTCCAATTACCCATGGGTCACTGTTTTCCCATCCCTGGCTTGATCTGGCTCTGAGGCAAGCTTCCTGGATCCATGGGTAGAGAGTTCTCTAGTTTGGTTTCTGGAGACAAGTCACTCTTGGTAACTCCTGGTTTCATGCTGGCGGCTCCTCCAGCTCCCCACCTGTCCTGACCCGGCAGCCTGGGCTCTTCTTCCAGTATGGTCCTCCAATCCCAGCCCAGATGTCCAGACCTATGTTTGACTCTGGGAGGCCTTGGACTGTTTTCAATACTTTTGCTATCGCTCACTGCTTTATGTCACCCTCTTTTTTCTGGTCTCTCTCTGTTTGGTTTCAAGCTCAGCAATGTAACAAAATTCTGTCATATTTCCATCCATTTGGAGCAGGACATTCTTTCTCATCATCTCAGGCTTCCACATTGAACAGAATGTTTATATCTATTTTTACCTTTTCCTTTGTGGCCTAATTGTTATGGACTGAATGTTTGTTTCCCCCCAAAGTTCATATGTTGAAGCCCTAATCCCCAGTGTGATGGTATTAGGAGGTGGGGCCTTTGGGAGGTGATTAGACCATAAGGACAGAGCCTTCTTGAATGGAATTTGTGCCCTTATAAGAAGAGACAAAAGACCTCTGTCTCTCTTTCTCTCTTTCTTCCTCTCCTACAATGAGAAGACAGCCCTCACCAAGAACCTGACTGTCTGGCACTTGATCTTGGACTTCAGCCTCTAGGACTGTGAGAAATGAATGCTTGTTGTTTAAGCTGCCCAGTTTGTGGTATTCTGTTAGAGCAGCCTGAAATCATTTATGAGTGAAGAGAATTTGTTTTCTAAATTTAGTCTGAAGTTCTACGCAGATGGCATTTGGCTTATTGGTTACTCAGTGTCTCCACGTCTTCACTTCTTGTTTGACAACTTGATCTGGTAATTTCAAAGAGAGCTGTTAACCCTATAAGGACTGCGGATTCATCCGTTTCTTTTATCTTGGAAAAGTTTTGCCCTATGTATTTAGAAATAATGTCATAAGGAATATATAATGGTTCATGACTCTTTCTATCTGGAGTTGTACCTATTATCATTATAAAATATTGCTTTTTGTCCTATTTAAAGCTGTTGGTCTTAAATTCCACTTTATCTGATCTCCATGTTGCCTCCATTCTTTTGTTTACTCTTGCCCAGTATATTTTCCCATCTCTTTCTTTTCAAGCTTTCTTTATAATTTTGTTTGGCTGTTTCTCATAAATAGCATATAACCAATAGTGCTTTAAAACTCTATTTTAGAATATTTTTCATTCCATGGAGGAATTTAATCTAGTCACATTTATTGAGATGTCTAATATCTTTGGTCTTATTTTTTCATCTTACCTCTTTTTTTAACGATTTATTAAAGTTTCTTCTTGTGTCTTATTTTTACTTTCCTTATTTTTCCTGGATTAGTCAAGGTTTTTGTTTTTATTTTTTAATCCTTCCTACCCATCTTGTCCCCATCCTCATTGGTAATTAGAAGTTCAACTGTGTGTCTTCTTTTATGATTTGATTTTTCCTAATCCCATGTACTCCTAGTCTTTTCTTAAAAATGGAACATGGGTAGAAATTTTTTAAATCCTTGCAAAGTGCCAAAGTGTCTTTCCCTGGCCTCCTGTATGCATGATATTAGCCAGGCAGAGGGATCTTGGACCAGAGCCTTATCTCTCAGAAGCTGTAAGTCTGGCTCCACTGCTTGGGGGCTCGAGCTACTTCCAGTGAGGATCTGGTGCCATTCAAATTTCCTTCCCTATGTAAATATTTGCTTTTGTTCTCTAGCAGCTGGAGTTTGGGAATTCACCAGATTTTGTCCGGGGGTGATTTTTTTTTTTCTTTTCAAATTATTCTTATTTATCTTGCTTGGTGCTTAGAGTGTATTTACATTCGGTCCAAAAATTGGTCTTTATTCAGTTAAGGGGCGTTTTCTTCTATTTACTTTTCAAGTTTGCTTCTTCATATCATTTTTCTCTCCTTTTCTGAAACTCCCAATATTCAATAGCCAATATTCTCCCAGTGTGCAATATTGTTGAAAATGTACTCCCCAGCTCTCATATTTTATTCATGATTTTCATTTTATTGAATTTGTACTCTATGTTCTGGGGTCAATCATATCATTGATCATTCAGATCAAGTTGTTTACTGATCACCATCATGAGAAAGTAGAAGGCTGAGGGATGGATAGAAACTGTTAGCAATTTTTATACTAATTGCTTGGGGATGGTTTATACCTGGAAGGCAGGAGGATCCAAAACCCCTTGATGGGGAGACCACATCAACAAGGGGGCAGCTTCAGATTCAGATGTCGTTTTCAGTCTGACCAAACCCAGGATGAATCCAGTTTCTAGAGAAAGTATCAGTGTTGACAGTTTTGAAGTTGAGTTTATCCTTTGATCTTCTTAATTATTTCCTGGAATCATGTCATTTCTCCCTCTGTGCTCTGCTTATGGGCCCACAAGCTTGCTCATCACCCCACCCTGGGTTCTGAGTATTGTTATCCTTTGTTCCTGTGTCAGCTTCCTCCTGAGCCTATGTCCTCTGTTCACCTCCCACCTGTATTAGTCAGCTCAAGCTGCCACGACAAAGTACCACAAACTGGGTGGCTTAAAACAGAAATTTGTATCTCAAAGTTCGGGAGCCTGGAAGTCCAAGGTCAGGTGTTGGCAGGGTTGGGGTTTGGCAGGCCTCTCTCCTTGGCTTGCAGATGGCTATCTTCTTGTTGTGTCCTCACAGGGTCTTTCCTCCTCACATGGTCTTTCCTCTATGTGTGCATGTTCCTGGTGTCCCTTTTTGTGTGCAAATTTCCTCTTCTTTTAAGGAACCAGTCAGATTGGATTAGGGCCCACCCTAATGACCTCATTTAACCTTATTTACCTCTTTAAAGGCCCAAACACAGTCCCATTCTGAGGTATTAAATATTAAGGCTACAACATATAAGTTTGGGGGACACAGTTCAGTCCTTAACACACCCCTGGACCTTAGTGCAGGCTCGGTCTGTAGTAGATGCTCAGTTAAGTTTTGTTTATTGCTTAAATGAAAGCCTCCCACTGTGTTCTTTTTCCCTATTTTGATTTTCAAGCAGGTTGTTATGCATGAGATGGCAAATGCTTTCTTAAGGTAAATTAAATGAATTACCTCTTTATTGTCTATTTTATCCTTAGGCAGTCATATTTTATGTAAAAAAAACTATAGTGGCGTGAATATATGGTCCTTTCTTTATTTTTTTCTTTTCCCCAAAATATCCTGCTGTTGCATGGTAATGAAATGAGCTCTATGCCTGAGGTCAGATTCAGCCCATAGTCTCTGTGGCAAAGCCACTAAATTTCTCACAACAGGCCTGTGTTTGTCTGTGGGGATTTGAATCTGTGTTATTGAATGCTGGATTTACCTGCCTTGGGAATTTAGTTCCTTTTTTATTTCTTGGCATACTTTCTCTGTTTCATCATATTTATTTCCATTCTCTGCCCCCAGCTCTGACAAATCTGAATTTTTCAAAAAGCACAGAGAAATGTATTATACTGATCGTGTCAGTTATTTGTGGTTGTTCTTCGAGTTTATAATAATGAAAAGATGGAATTTAAATTTTTTCCTTTGGCTATTTTATTCTTTTGCATTCTTAATTTTTGTATTTTGCTTTCAGTCTCCTCACTGAATTTTTGATCTCTGAAAGAGCAATTTAAAATAGCCATCCAATGGTATATGTATCCACAACAGAGGTTGTTGCCAGGCATACAAAATGAATGGATTCCTTATTGAAATGTGAAATGCCTACACAGCAGAGTCTATGTATAGAACTGAGATGGAGATTTGGAATTGGATTCTACCATGGGTATCATCAGGATGACAGCTTCCAATGGGCTTAGAATTTCATTGAATTTAATAGTCTACCAATGCTGTCTAATGAAACAATGTGATTTTCTTCTGCCATGGTCTCAAAAGCCAAGAAGAGTTCATGTCCTGGCCATTCTAAACTACTCGCTATGACCCACACTTTCCACACTCTGGTTCTTTTCTGGCTCATGAGCATGACTTTCCATTTGCTGAGAACACTCTTCCTCCCCTGCTCACTGGGCAGCCTTTCCTGATCCCAAACTAGCCTACGTGCTCTCTAAGGGCTCCCAAAGGTCCTAGCTGCTCCTCCTGAGCATATATAATGCTGATTTGAAAGTCGTTGCTGACATGTCTGTCTCTCCCTTTTGACTAAAAATCCTTACTATGCCAGACACCTCTTTGGAAGCTGATGTGGCCTATGGATCTTACCTCAAAATTATGTTTTAAGTGCATGAAATAAAACACATTGGGTTCTGATTCAGGGCAAGATGGAGTAAGCACGTTCCAACCTGTCTGAAAAGCAAACGGTAGTTTGCAAACTGGTGAAGAAGACAGAATCTGAAGAATCCCCAAACTTGTGGTGAGTTACCATTTTTTCCCCTCCAGAACCCCCCCAGCCTAAAGTCAGTACAGCTCTAAACCCAGAAATGGGCACTTGTGCCTTTAGAGAGAGTCCCACTCAGGTCCTGCCCTAGGGAGCAGGAAGGAGGTCTCCTAATACTGAGAAGTGGTGGAGAAATCCCCTGTTTTGTTTTCCTTTTCTCCATTCTCTTGTGCCCCAGACTCCAAGCCATCCTGTGGTGTCAGGGGCATGAGAGCTTATAGGATCCTAAAACTGAGGGAGGAGAATCATCTCTCTGATCAGAAGAGCTGTGGTCCCAAGAGCATAGGGCAAACTCCCAATGCTTTTTTTTTCCCCCCTTTCTGCTACCACTACTGTTCCTGGACACAGATGCAGTTGTGGAAAATGCATAGAAGAGCAGGCTAAGTAAAGCCCCAGCTTTTTGGCCAGGGGACCAAAAAGTTGAGCCCCTGGGAACTCGAAAGTCCCAGAGGGAAGGAAGAGCTAGGGAAAGCAACCTCAGAAAGTTGTTTATGAACTTCTGGGCTCACCCCTGAGATGCACAAGAATAGACCTGACCTCAAATAGCACACCATAAATTTTGAGAACTGAACTACAAAATAGACCACTGCCTAGGTTTCAGACTGGCTACTGAATAGTGTACACAGGCCCAGATCTGAAATCTTGGAAAACAGGACTTATATTAGAATCATAACCCATGGAAGACTGGTTGGAACTCAACCTGGTAGACTCTGATGAAAAAAAAAAAAAAAATCAACATTCTCCATAGGATTTAGATAAAATCTAGAGTCTTGTAACATAATCATCCAAATGTCCAGGAAACAATTAAAAATTACTCAGCACATATGAAGAACTGGGAAAATCTCAATTTGTATGGGGAAAGACAGTCAACAGAAGCCAATACTTAGATGACACAGAATTTAAAGCAACTATTATAAAAATACTCCAACATGTAAGAGCAAACATTCTTAAAATGAATGAGGAGATTAAAAGTCTCAGAAAAGAAAAAAAGATATAAAGAAGAACCAAAAGGAAACTTTAGGATGGAAAAATACTACAACCAATATAAAAACCTCACTGGATATGGCTCAATAGCAGCAGAATGGAGATGACAGAAGAAAGAGTCAGTGAACTTTAATGTAAATCAATAGAAATTATAAAATCTGAACAATACAGAGAAAAAAAGATTAAAAGTAAAAAAGAACAGAGTATCATCAACTGGTGGGAAAGTATCAAATATTCTAACGATCTTATCCTAGGTGTCCTAGGAAGAAAGGATATAGTGCATAGAAAATGTATGAAGAAACAATGGCTAAAAACTTGCCAAATTTGTAGAAAGGCATAAATCTACACACTCAAGAAGTCTAAGAAACCCCAAAGAAGATAAACCCAAAGAAATCCATGCCCAGATATATCATTGCCAAACTGTTGAAAACTAAAGAAGAAAAAACAACATGTAGAGCAACCAGAAAAAAACAACACTTCACTTATGGAATAAAATGATTCAAATAGCCATAGATTTCTCCAGAAGGAAATGGAACATTTTTAAAGAATATTTTAAAAGAACTGTCAACCAACAATTCTATATGCAGTAAAAATATCCTTCAGAAATGAAGATGAAATAAAGACATTCTTAGGTGAAAGACACACAAGAGAGACTTCATTTCACCAGCTCTATTGCTTCAGGATGAGAAATGACACCAGACGGAAGCTGGAACATCAAAAATGAAGGAAGAACAACAGAAGTGGCACATACCTGGGTAAGTATGACAGACTATTCTTCTCCTCTTGAGTTCTTTAAATGTGTTTGATGGTTAAAAACCAAAATTATAAAATTGTCTAGTAGGATTTCAGTGTATGTTAAGGTAACAAATACGACAATGGCAACATAAAGGAGGGAGGGTAATGGTGCCTACATAGTGGTAATATATCACTTGAAGTGGTAAATATTGATTCTACATAGACTATGAAAAGTTGAGTATGTATATTTTAATCCCTAGAACAGCAGCTTAAAAATTACACAAAAGAATGGCACATGGCCCCAGCCATCTTGAATGGCAGTGTCTCCACAGCACTTCTGTGAGCTGAGGTATCGGGCATAGATTTTCGCTCAAGGATCTTTGGTTTGAAGCTGAGGGCAAGACCTCTGTACGCAGTACCCTATGAGCAAGTGAAACCGGACTAAGCGCAAATGAGAAGAAAAAAAAGGAACTCATGTTCCCTTCTTCCTGTTGGTGTTCCCTTCTTCTGTCTGCGGTACTACAGTATCTGGTGCTACAACAAGTCAGTCACTGAGCTCTCACTGGCTGCCGGCAGCCAAAGTACCAGGTTACCCATCAGCACTCTAACTCAGGAGGACCTTCAAGATGGAGGAGGAGTAAGACGTGGAGATCACCTTCCTCCCCACAAATACATCAAACATACATCTAAATGTGGAACAACTCCTACAGAACACCTACTGAATGCTGCCAGAAGACCTCAGACTTCCCAAAAGGCAGGAAACTCCCCACGTACCTGGCCATGTGGCTGACAGGGTCTTGGTGCTCTGGCCGGGTGTCAGGCCTGAGCCTCTGAGGTGGGAGAGCCGAGTTCAGAACATTGGACCACCAGAGACCTCCAGGACCCACATAATATCAATTGGTGAGAGCTTTCCCAGAGATCTCTGTCTTAACGCTAAGACCCAGCTCCACTCAAATACCAGCAAGCTCCATAAAGACTGAAAGTGAAGGGATGGAAAAAGATATTCCATGCAAAAGGAAATCAAAAGAAAGCTGGAGTAGCAATTCTCATATCAGACAAAATAGACTTTAAAGTAAAGACTATTACAAGGGACAAAGAAGGATACTACATAATGATCAAGGGATCAATCCAGGAAGAAGATATAACAATTGTAAATATTTATGCACCCAATGTAGGAGCACCTCAATACATAAGGCAAATGCTAACAGCCATAAAAGGGGAAATCGACAGTAACACAATCATAGTAGGGGACTTTAACACCCCACTTTCACCAGTGGACAGATCAACCAAAATGAAAATAAATAAGGAAACACAAACTTTCTATGATACATTAAACAAGATGGACTTAATTGATATTTATAGGACATTCCATCCAAAACAACAGAATGCACTTTCTTCTCAAGTGCTCATGGAACATTCTCCAGGATAGATCATATCTTGGGTCACAAATCAAGCCTTGGTAAATTTAAGAAAATTAAAATTATATCAAGTATCTTTTCCGAGCACAACACTATGAGACTAGATAGCAATTACAGGAAAAAAACCGTAAAAAATACAAACACCAGGAGGCTATACAATACGCTAATAAATAACCAAGATATCACTGAAGAAATCAAAGAGGAAATCAAAAAATACCTAGACACAAATGACAATGAAAACACGACGGCCCAAAACCTATGGGATGCAGCAAAAGCATTTCTAAGAGGGAAGTTTACAGCAATGCAATCCTACCTCAAGAAACAAGAAACATCTCAAATAAACAACCTAACCTTACAACTAAAGCAATTAGAGAAAGAAGAACAAAAAAACCCCAAAGTTAACAGAAGGAAAGAAATCATAAAGGTCAGATCAGAAATAAATGAAAAAGAAATGAAGGAAACAATAGCACAGATCAATAAAACTAAAAGCTGGTTCTTTGAGAAGATAAACAGAATTGATAAACCATTAGCCAGACTCATCAAGAAAAAAAGAGAGAAAACTCAAATCAACAGAATTAGAAATGAAAAAGGAGAAGTAACAACTGACACTACAGAAATACAAAGGATCATGAGAGATTACTACAAGCAACAACAATATGCCAATAAAATGGACAACCTGGAAGAAATGGACAAATTCTTAGAAAAGCACAACTTTCCGAGACTGAACCAGGAAGAAATAGAAAATATAAACAGACCAATCACAAGCACTGAAATTGAGACTGTGATTAAAAATCTTCCAACAAACAAAAGCCCAGGACCAGATGGATTCACAGGCGAATTCTATCAAACGTTTAGAGAAGAGCTAACAGCTATCCTTCTCAAACTCTTCCAAAATAAGGCAGAGGGATGAACACTCCCAAACTCATTCTATGAGGCCACCGTCACCCTGATAACAAAACCAGACAAAGATGTCACAAAAAAAGAAAACTACAAGCCAATATCACTGATGACCATAGAGGCAAAAATCCTCAACAAAATACTAGCAAACAGAATCCAACAGCACATTAAAAGGGTCATACATCATGATCAAGTGGGGTTTATCCCAGGAATGCAAGGATTCTTCAACATACGCAAATCAATCAATGTGATACACCATATTAACAAATTGAAGGAGAAAAACCATATGATTATCTCAATAGATGCAGAAAAAGCTTTTGACAAAATTCAACACCCATTTATGATAAAAACTCTCCAGAAAATAGGCATAGAGGGAACTTACCTCAAAACAGTAAAGGCCATATATGACAAACCCACAGCCAACATTGTTCTGAATGGTGAAAAACTGAAACCATTTCCACTAAGATCAGGAACAAGACAAGGTTGCCCACTCTCGCCACTATTATTCGACATAGTTTTGGAAGTTTTAGCCACAGCAGCCAGCGACAAAAAGAAATAAAAGGAATCCAAATCGGAAAAGAAGAAGTAAAACTGTCACTGTTTTCAGATGACATGATACTATACATAGAGAATCCTAAAGATGCTACCAGAAAATGATTAGAGCTAATCAATAAATTTGGTAAAGTAGCAGGATACAAAATTAATGCACAGAAATCTCTTTCATTCCTATATACTAATGATGAAAAATCTGAAAGTGATATTAAGGGAACACTCCCATTTACCACTGCAACAAAAAGAACAAAATACCTAGGAATAAACCTACCTAAGGAGACAAAAGACCTGTATGCAGAAAATTATAAGACACTAATGAAAGAAATTAAAGATGTTACAAACAGATGGAGAGATATACCACGTTCTTGGATTGGAAGAATCAACATTTTGAAAATGACTATTCTACCCAAAGCAATCTACAGATTCAATGCAATCCCTATCAAACTACGAATGGCATTTTTCACAGAACTAGAACAAAACATTTCAAAATTTGTATGGAAACACAAAAGGTCCCAAATAGCCAAAGCAATCTTGAGAACGAAAAAGGGATTTGGAGGAATCAGGCTCCCTGACTTCAGACTATGCTACAAAGCTATAGTAATCAAGACAGTATGGTACTGGCACAAAAACAGAAATATAGATCAATGGAACAGGGTAGAAAGCCAAGAGATAAACCCACGCACATATGGTCACCTTATCTTTGATAAAGGAGACAAAAATATACAATGGAGAAAAGACAGCCTCTTCAATAAGTGGTGCTGGGAAAACTGGACAGCTACATGTAAAAGAATGAAATTAGAACTCCCTAACACCATACACAAAAATAAACTCAAAATGTTTTAAAGACCTAAATATAAGGCCAGACACTATAAAACTCTTAGAGGAAAACATAGGCAGAACACTCTATGACATAAATCACAGCAAGATCCTTTTTGACCCACCTCCTAGAGAAATGGAAATAAAAACAAATATAAACAAATGGGACCTAATGAAACTTAAAAGATTTTGCACAGCAAAGGAAACCATAAACAAGACCAAAAGACAACCCTCAGAATGGGAGAAAATACTTGCAAATGAAGCAACTGACAAAGGATTAGTCTCCAAAATATACAAGCAGCTCATGCAGCTCAATATCAAAAAAACAAACAACCCAATCCAAAAATGGGCAGAAGACCTAAATAGACATTTCTCCAAAGAAGATACACAGATTGCCAACAAACACATGAAAGGATGCTCAACATCACTAATCATTAGAGAAATGCAAATCAAAACTACTATGAGGTATCACCTCACACCGGTCAGAATGGCCATCATCAAAAAATCTACAAACAATAAATGCTGGAGAGGGTGTGGAGAAAAGGGAACCCTCTTGAACTCTTGGTGGGAATGTAAATTGATACAGCCACTATGGTGAACAGTTTGGAGGTTCCTTAAAAAACTAAAAATACAACTACCATATGACCCAGCAATCCCACTACTGGGCATATACCCTGAGAAAACCATAATTCAAAAAGAGTCATGTACCACAATGTTCATTGCAGCTCTATTTACAATAGCCAGGACATGGAAGCAACCTAAGTGTCCATCGACAGATGAAAGGATAAAGAAGATGTGGTACATATATACAATGGAATATTACTCAGCCTTCAAGAGAAACGAAATTGAGTTATTTGTAGTGAGATGGATGGAGCTAGATTCTGTCATACAAGTGAAGTAAGTCAGGAAGAGAAAAACAAATACCGTATGCTAACACATACGTATGGATTCTAAAAAAAAAAAATGGTTCTGAAGAACGTAGGGGCAGGACAGGAATAAAGATGCAGATGTAGAGAATGGACTTGAGGACATGGGGAGAGGGAAGTGTAAGCTGGGACGAGGTGAGAGAGTGGCATTGACATATATACACTACCAAATGTAAAATAGATAGCTAGTGGGAAGCAGCCGCATAGCACAGCGAGATCAGGTCAGTGCTTTGTGATCACCTAGAGGAATGGGATAGGGAGGGTGGGAGGGAGACACAAGAGGGAGGGGATATGGGGATATATGTATACGTATAGCTGATTTACTTTGTTATACAGCAGAAACTAACACAACAGTGTAAAGCAATTATACTCCAATAAAGATGTTTAAAAAAAATTAAAAATATAAAAAGTAAAATGAAAGAAAATTACACAAAATAGTAAAAATGCAATAGATAAATTAAAATAGAAAACTAAACAATGTTTAAATAACCTAAAAGAAAGGAAGAAAAAGGGAAATACAGGAACTAAAAATAGACGAAGAGGAAACAAATAATAAAACGGTAGACCTAAATCCTAAATACCAGTAATGACATAAAATGTAAATGAACTGAACACACTAATTAAAAGATGTGTTGTCAGAACAGATTTCAAAAATGACTCAATTTTATACTGTTTATTAGAAACTCATTTCAAATATAATGACGTAGGTAGGTTACAAGTAAAAGATGGAAATATATATATTTCACTATTCCGAAGAAATCTGGAGTGGCTAGATTAATATCGGACAAATCAGATTTCAGAACAAAGATAATTACCAGGGATAAAAAGGGACAATAGATAGTGATAAAGGGGTAAATTCACACAAGAAGAAGTCACGCAATCCTAAATGGATATGTACCAAGTAAACGAGCTTGAAAATGTGTGAAACAAAAACTAACCGAGCTGAAACAAGAAACAGACAAATCTACAATAATAATTGGAGACTTCAACATTCCTCTCTCAGTAATCAATGGAACTGGCAGACAGAAAACCAGCAAGTGTATAGTATACAAAACTGAGCAATACTATAAACAACTGGTTCTAACTGACCTTTATAGAACACTCCAGCCCAAAACAGCAGAACATACATTCTTCTCAAGTGTACATGGAACCTTTACCAATATAAACCATATCCTGTGTCATAAGATAATTTTTTTAAAAATTTAAAGAGTTGGAATCATGCAAATTATGTTCTCTGACTATAATGGAATTAGACTAGAAATCAATAACAGAATGACTGGGAAAATTCCAAACCCTTGGAAATTAAACAGCACACTTCTAAATAATCCATGAGTCAAAGAGGAAGTCTCAGGGAAATTAGAAAAATATTTTGAACTGAATGAATATCAAAATATAACATATCAAAATTTGTAGGATGCAGGAAAAGCAGTGCTTAGAAGGAAATTTATACAATTAAAATGCTCATATTAGAATAAAGAAAAGTATCAAACCAACAGCCTAAGCTGCTACCTTAAGAAATTAGAAAAAGAAGAGTAAAATAAACCCAAAACAAGCAAAAGGAAGGGAATAATAGAAGTAAGAGTATAAAGCAATGAAACTGAATAAAATTTAAAACACAATAGAGAAAAATCAGTGAAATTAAAACTTGGTTCTTTGAGAAGTTCAATATTATTGATAAATCTATACAGAAACTGCAGAGAAAGAGAGTGCAAAAATTACCAGTATTAGGAATGAAAGAGGAGTTACCACTACAGACCTTGGTCATAAACTTGACAATTTAGATAAAATGGACAAATTCTGCCAAAAACACAAACTACCAAAACTCACTCAAGGTGAAATATAGATCAGTTGAATAGCCCTAAAATTATTTTGAAGACTGAATTTGTAGTTTAAAACCTTCTGTAAAAGAGATCTCTGGACCCAGACGATTTCACTAGCAAATTCTATCAAATATTTAAAGAGGAAATACAATGCATTCTATACGGTCTCTTCTAGAAAATAGAATAGGAGGGAACACTCCACAACTCATTTTATGAGGCCAGCATTACTTTGATGCCAAAACCAGACAAAGATGGTACAATAAAAGAAAGCATATGGAACAATATCTCTCATGAACACAGATGCAAAAATTCTCAACAAAATATTGGCAAATATCCAGCAGTACATAAGCACATGAAGAGATGCTCAGTATCATTGACCATTAGAGAAATGCAAATTAAACCCTGAAGAGATATAACTACATACCTAGAATGGCAAAATAGAATGGTGAAAATTAAAAACTACAGGCAATACCAAGTGCTCAGGACGAGGCAAAACAATTGGGACTCTCATATATCACCAGTTTGGAAGGCCAAATTGCACAACTACTCTGCGAAACCACTTGGCAGTTTCTTATAAAGCTAAACACACACTTAGCTTATGACCCAACAATCATAATTCTAGGGAATTACCCAAGTGAATGGAAAACGTATGTTCACACAAAAACCTGTACATGAATGTTTATAGCAGCTCTACTCATAATCATAAATACCTAGAAACAATCCAAATGTCTTTCAATGGATAAATGGGTAAATAAACTGTGGTACATCCCTATGGAATACTACTCAATTTAGCAATAAAAAAGAATGACCTACTGACACACCCAACAACTTGGACGAATCTTGAAGTTGTTATGACGAGTGAAAGAAGCCAATCTCAAAAGTTCTACATACTGCATGATTCCATTTAAATGAAATTCTATGAAGAATTTTATATGAAAAAATAAAACAATAGTGATGGAGACAAATCAGTGTTTTCCAGCAGTGAGAGGTTAGTGAAGACAATGTTGTAATTTTTTTTCCCATCCAAGTTCATGAACCACTTTGGGAGAGGGTCTGTGGGCTCTAGGTTAAAAACCATTCTGTGCTATACACTGTGTGGAAAAGTGTCTGTTTTTTGTTTATCCTTCTATGCCCTGAGCCTAGTAGAGTGGACTGGCATACAGTAGGCATTCAGTTATTTGGAGAATAAATGAATGAACAAACTACGAAATGACTTATTAAACATAAAACGATGCATTGAGAGACTCTAAAGACTTTAAGAAAAATGGACACATTTTGTTTAACCCAACATATGCTCACTTTTGATAACTACGCCCTGGACCCTCTCCAATGACTCTCCTGTCTTGTGTTGTGGTACCTGCATTGTTTCTGAGCATCTCCTGCTTCCATCCTGTAGAGGGACCACAGTTAAATATACAAATCCTTTCTCCAGAATTATGCAGCTGTTGTCATCAAAATGGTAAATAACTGTCCAAAAAAGGTACACATGGGAACTTCCCTGGTGGCGCAGTGGTTAAGAATCCGCCTGCCAATGCAGGGGACATGGGTTCGAGCCCTGGTCCAGGAAGATCCCACATGCCACGGAGCAACTAAGCCCATGCGCCACAACTACTGAGCCTGCGCTCTAGAGCCCACGAGCCACAACTACTGAAGCCCGTGTGCCTAGAGCCCGTGCTCTGCAACAAGAGAAGCCACTGCAATGAGGAGCCCACGCACCGCAATGGAGAGTAGCCCTCGCTCGCTGCAACTAGAGAAAGTCCACGTGCAGCAACGAAGACCAAACACCACCAAAAATAAATAAGTAAATAAATTAGTTAATTTTTTAAAAAGTACACATGGGAATTGGTCTTTGAGATTTCTCGTGCCCTGTAGGGCAAGACTTGGTAGGTGCAGTGTTGAGACAATAATGCAAATGGGAATCATTCAGGCTTAACAGGGAGTCTCAGGTGAGGGGCAGAACTGAGCAAGCACACATGGTACTTTGCATGAGGGGTTCCAATGGGAAACTTATGGAGACCTGAAAGCTAAAGTTGGAATTGGAACTGGACAGCCCTTCTGCTCAGCCAGTAGCAGGGGCTGGTAGAGAACTCAATCACCAGAAGGTTCTGGAAAAGTGGCACAGACTGGATGAGTTGCTACACTTCACTGACCCTATCATGTACCAACACTCTCCTTGGTGATCCATAGACCTGAATAAAAGATTGGGAGAGTCTAATACCTCATTTCATTAAGTCAAGTCTAAGATGCCCTTGATTGTAAGCTCTACCATCATTTTATGCACCAATAAGAGAGGAAAAACACTTCCAATAGACTATGACAGGTGCTTTAACAACAGTCCTGAGAGACATATGAATCAATCACATCAGATTCCTTTGAAATTAATCTTCATCTCTTCTGAAGGATTTGGCAATGAAGCAAATATTTTGATAATAGAAAGTAACACAGCTTCCCTGACTTTGTGGGTATCTTCCTTCCTGTGGTTTCTAAGGCACTTGGTTGTTCCTTTACAAGAAAATGTGGACTTGTGATCATTCCTCTATGACAAATACTCACTAATATCACATTGACATCCTACTGCTTGGCTTCTGTGCCTTTCTGAGTACAAAATAGCTTGTCATTTCAATGCTGAATCAGTGAAAATTTTTTTGAGGACATTCTGAATGACAGTTAAGTGCACAAGTTAACAGATGCACATACCTCAGCTGAAGTGAGGACAGTGTAAACGGCTATGACCAAGTGGATGCATACACAAAGGCCACGGCCTCCATGTCATGACCGCCAGGTGGCTGATGGCTTTTGAAAGGCACCATTGACTCAGATGCACCGGATTCCAGAGATGTTAAATTTTGCAAAACTGTGTATCTTAGAATCAGTAGAATACAGCAATTCTGTTAGATTCCATGATTTGGGAGAGTTCTGCCCCTAAGCCATGATTCTTTTTTTAAAATTTATTTTATTGAAGTACAGTTGATTTACAATGCTGTGTAAATTTCTACTGTACAGCAAAGTGATTCAGTTATATATATATATACATTCTTTTTCATATTCTTTTCCATTATGGTTTATCACAGGATATTGAACATAGTTCCCTGTGCTATACAGTAGGACCTTGTTGTTTATCCATTCTGTATATAATAGTTTGCATCTGCTAATCCCAAACTCCCAATCCATCCCTCCCCCACCCTCCCTCCCCCTTGGCAACCACAAGTTTATTCTCCATGTCTGTGAGATTGTTTCTGTTTTGTAGATAAGTTCATTTGTGTCATATTTTAGATTCCACATATAAGTGAGATCATATGATATTTATCTTTCTCTTTCTGACTGACTTAGTAAGATAATGTCTAGGTCCATTCATATTGCTGCAAATGACATTATTTCATTCTTTTTATGGCTGAGTAATATTCCACTGTGTATGTATATATATATATTATATATATATATATATATATATACACCACATCTTCTTTATCCATTCATCTGTTGATGGACATTTAGGTTGTTTCCATGTAAGACACATTTCTTGAATGTCCTCTGCCAGGAAATGTTCTAGGGCTACAGTGGAAGACAGGCTAGATGACTCCCTTGACCACATGGAGCTCACATTAAGTAGGGAGAGCAGACAATAAATGAATAAGCAGAAAAGTAATCACATTTTAAAAGTGCAACGAAGGAAATAAACGGGGCGGGGGGGTGTTGAGATGGAGACTCACGGTGGGGTGTGGGTAGGGTGTATCGTGCATTTGTGATGAGCTCTCTGAGATCTTGCTGAGTTCCAACTAAGTCAACATTTGAATTTTGGTCTCTGAGAGTCATTGATAGCCTGCAGGGTGATCAACTGTTTCGAGGTTTGCCTGGGACTGACTGGTCTCCTGGGATATGGGAATTTCAGTCCTAGAGCGAGCATTCCCAGGCACACTGGCAAGGCTGCTCGCCCGATAGAACCCAATAGGGGTTCTAACTCTGTTTCCTTTTAGTTTAATATTTGCATTACTATTTCCACGTCTAAGTTTGATACTAAACCTACAACTGTGGCTTTTATTTTCTTTCACTTCCATCTCTCCTATTTTCATAGAAAGAGGTTAATTTGACAAACATGACTTAAATCTTATAGTTACTAAATCCATTCCATTCAGTCACTCATCAACACTGATTAAGTTCCTACTTAAAGCCCTGTAGGGGGCTACAATGATAGGTCAAGGTGGCTGCCAGGGGTGAGAAGACCTGTCCACAAATGGCTAGAGGAAGATAAGGTGGTAGCCTAAGAGAGCATCCACCACAGTCTCCAGAGGTTAAGAGAAGGTGGGTGGCTGGTAAAGCAGAGATGAGGAGGGCAGGGAAAGCTGCTTTCATTTTGTAATTTTATTTTACTTTGGATAAACAATACAAACCAACATCTCTGAAGAAAAGTAATTTTCTTTGCCTTTGAAATGAGTTAATGGCAAAAACAACTCCATTCTTTCATGTTAGGAATCATTTTGGTGTAGCTTTCTGTTTCTCAATTAAAAGGCTAGCTGAACTCTGGATTGCAAATGCTTTCATGATTATAGGAAATATATATACATATATATATTTTTTTTCTTTATAAAACAATGAAACATATATTCTTGGCTTTCCCTTCCAGCAAGGGGCCCTCACGTGGAGAAGTCATTTTCATGTCTGTATACAAATGGGGTGATTAGGTTGTCAGCGATATTACAATCCTTATTAGTTTTCACAAACCCTCAGTGAACTTCATGTTTGATCTCTGCCTTCAGTTCAGAGTTGACATGTAATGACTCACACACCTGCTGGAATATTCCAAAACTACTGTATGAGTCCTTTGCTTCCCTCTTAGCCCTCTGCATCTCGTTTTCCCATCATAGCTCATAAACGTAGTCTTTAACGACTCATTGCATCAAATGCCATGACCAGACTTGGAAGCGTTGTAGTCTGAATGAAGCAATCAAACTCTCCACTTGATCACTCCTGTTTATTGTTATTTTTTTAAAGATGAAAGTTGTCAGATGGAAATGGGGGTGTTAATTCCTTATCCTATTCTAAAACTTTTGCTCAGATATGCCAAGAAAAGAGAATGTAAGTGTGAGAGTGTGTGTGTGTGCTTGAAGCAATAGCTTAGAGGAGACCAAAAAACCTTAAAGTAAAATTTGGAATCAACATTTAAATTAGGTATGCTTTACAGGCTGATGTTAATTTGAAATCTGAAAGCTGATGTCAAAAATAGATTTCCCTTTCTTTCCAGAGTGTGGCAAAAAATAACCACATGCCTTCTTGGACTCCTGACTCTCACCCCAAAGGGTTTTCTTGTATAGGAACCAACAATTCCTTGGATGGAAACACTGGATAGGCTAGTCATTATTTTGAGATTCAGAAGATTGCAGATTCTTGGCAGACCTCGGTTGTTTTTCTAGTAGTAGGCAAGTGGTTGGACAAAAAGCAAGAAACGGATCCATGCTGCTGGCTTTGGGTTCTTTGAACAAATGAGACAGGTAAGTAGCTGCCTTGCTCATCCCCCCTCTTTGTTTGGAGAGGAAAGGTCGTGGTGGCTCTGATCCTGCCGTGGGATTTTGGTTTCCTGGAAACAATGGGTCCCTTCCCCTTTGCCTTTGGGGTTACCGGCCACTTGAGGAAGACCTAAGCGATGTCTGCCTTTGCCAGCACAGCTCATGGAGGGGTTAGAAATAGTAGGATTGCTTGTGGAGGGAGAACAATCACTCCATTGTCAGATTTTTTTTTTTTTTTTTCTCACTCTTCATCCAAAAGCTGGGTTGCTTGTAGCGCAGTTGGAGATACTGTGTTGAGAAGCCTTTGCTCATGGCAACGTCTCCTCTCTTCGTTTTCTGCTGCTTCTTGCATTGGAAAATTCCATGCTTTAACACTGGGATTATATGTCACCATTGCTGAAATCATAGACAGAGTCCACTTAATTGGCTGCAAGCACAAGAGATAGCCAGAGAGAATGGGAGACGCAGAGCGTTCCCTTGTATAAAGAGAGGATTGAACGAGGTCAGTGAACCAAAGAACCAGCAGGTCACAAACCCTTAGGGGGTCATGAAAATCTTCCCGGGTTTCCTGTCTTTAGAAGCAAAAATGATGCCTGTTAAAATTTTTAAAAAAAGAGAACGTATTTAAGGTTGCCCATAATCGAGGTGGGTGAGGTATTTGAGGGCCCATTATTCTAATACTTTGTATATTTTTGCAAATTTCAGTGAGAGGAAGTTTTTAGAGAGTAGGTAAATACTTCTAGTTTTCATCTCAGAACGATCTCAGAGCCCGCGGGTGGGTGTCATGTACACATGCGGGGCAGGGAAGGGGGGCTCGACTGAACATGCTCTGGAGTGGCCTCGGCCGATTTCACGGGGGGCTGAATCCCCCGCTCCCACCCCAAGGCTTCTAACGGAGGAATTGATACGGTTTCCAATGGCCTTTATTCTTCGCCATATGTTCTTTGGTCCATATCCTGAATGGATCCTTTGTTAAAGACTAGAAGCATTAGCAACACAGATGCTGAGATTCATGTTAATAATTCAGTAAATTGCCTGACGATAATGTTCACTTTATCTAAAGATGGTCTTTTTTTGCGTCAAAATCTGTCCCTCTGAAGAGGCCCCTGGACCTCAGCAACGGTGTTACAGAAAGAAAAGACAGTGACAATTAGGTCTAAATTTGGTTTTCACTCAATCAAGAACAAACTATCATGCAGAGGTGATTATAAATAGCAACTAGTTGATTTTTTAAGCACAGAATATAAGAATTTCAGACATGAGGTCATGAAAGCAAGTTTTGATGCTCCAAACCTATATTTTAATGTGAGTGCCAAACAGCTAACACAAAGTAGTTCTTTTATTGACTTCCTCCTTGTATCTGATGGCCTCGATGGTGGTGATCATAAAACGTACTGTTTAGTCAGTGCTTCCTAGTGACACTGGGTGCAGAAATGGTACAAGTTTCTAGAAATAGGGCATGTAGGCACGCTGGAAGGTTTCTGGGTTTTAGCCACACTCCTGAAATCCAGTGTTAATCCTCACATTTAATTAAATGTTTAAATATGCTGAATATTAAAGATTATACTAATATGAGATTTATAATGTATGTGGATAAAATATAAACATTTTTTTTTACTCCTGGTTTCTTCTTTTCCATAGTACACCATCTTGGACGTCTTCTGTGCGTGTCTCTCACCTTCTGGCCCACCTTTGATGCCAGCTGTTGCTGGGGAACCAGCTTTGTGCAGGTGTAACCAGACGGTGCCTTGTTTCAGCTGCACCCTGTGTTTCCCTTTCAGCCCTGGCCTTCTCTGGGGCGGTATCCTGATACACATGTGTGTGCAACCTGGAAGTTGTGAGGGTGTCAGCACTTCATGTGACAATGCTCCGAAAGGGAATAGGAGTCTATGGGTTAATGCTTCTCTTTTTCTTCCATCGGGCTGAAAATTCTGATGTGCATGCTACACAGCTTCTTAGAGGGTCCTCGCCAGAGATGTGATAGATCACATGACCACCTTATCTCCCCCCTTCCCCCCTTCACTCCCTCCTGCCCTTGACTCCTGTCTGCTGGGATCACTCTCCAAAATAACCTTCCTTTACAAAAGCTCTGCTTTCTGTAGGGAACCCAGGGTACAGTAAGATGCTAGGATACACTAGAATGAAGACAGAAGACGAATTGCTAAGGGACTGGTTGGGTTCCCTATGTCTGTGAATGGGGTTCAAAGAGAAATCTGGGAAACCCTGGACCAGATGGCCATTGGAATCATGGCATGTAAAATAAGAATTGTCAGGTCCCCATCCAGCTCTAACAGGTTCATGAGTGCCTGAGTCTTCCACGAAGAACAGTAGGAGAAGATCCCCAAGCCTTGTCAAGCCTGTTGAACAGCTGTGAGTATGTGTGACATCGAGGAGAGGCAGAGAACAAAACCAAACAGAGCAGAAACATTCAGAAATCCCACTACCCTGGGAGACTTCTGCACTATTACTAGATCTAATTATACAACTGCAAGTGATGCTGGCCTATTAGAAGGAAATTGTTGATCTCACTCTAGGCATGGTCTCTGTCTACAAGTAAAAGTGGAGGAGACCCAGTCAGGGAGGGCTTCTTTGCTTCTGTCATGATCCATTCCAGGGAAGCGTGGCCTTTGCATCAGCCAGGTTGTTGGCTGGACACTCGGGATTCTGAAAATCTAGTTACCTCCCTGTACCTGTATGATCTAATACAGTACTTCTGACCCCTGGATGAGACGGTCTTTTTCTGAAGGCACATTTCCACATGAGGGAGGTTAAAAATTCCACTTCTTGGATCCCACCCCAGATCTTCAGCAATCTGTTCTGATAAGCCTTCCAAGTGATTCTGATGCCGGCTCACGTTTGAAAACCACGGCCCCAGGTCTTTCCCTTCACACCCTGGCTTTCGAGCTTTGGTGGTCTTCAATATTGATTTCACACTCCTTCCCAGAGAATGGGCTTAGGGAACAAAAGATTACTTGATTAGCCAAGAGATCAGAAAGGGGCTAGGACTGTGTAGGCAGCTACCCAACTTGCAGATTATGTTCTGGACTTTGGAAGTGAGCTGCTTGGAATATGAGCTGTCTTCCTGGGAGTGATAGATATGTTCCCGTGCCAACGTATTTAATCCTGAATCCAGCTGAAATATTGCTGCATCACAATGAAATAGGGCAGATCGCGATGTACCTGTAGAATTAGAAACCAACCAAAACAGAATAAGGCAATAAATGAAACAGGGATAGTATTTTCTTTATGCTAATATTGGTGGTGGAAGGAAAGGTTGATTTGGAGGCGGATGAAGAGGTAAATGGGGACTTGTCAAGATTATGACGGAGTGGCTGGCCTTTCTCTTTAGAATGTCATGAGACTAATTCCTTTCGTTAGATTTGCCTTAAACGTGGTTCTGGACTGTTAATTTATCTTTTTCTGAAGTCAAATTTCTCACTAGGAGGGAGGTAAAGAATGCCGAGACAAGTTGGCAAGAGTTGAAAAGGAGAGGGGAAAGAGAAGGGAATCAAAGAGAATGTGGGCTTGTTTTTTATTAACACGAGCGTCAACGGAGACAAAATTAACTTGTGAGCAGTGAGAGATGGATGGGCAGAGAGAAGACAGAAAGCAGACAAACTGACCACACAGCTTGGGAGCTCCTGTTCTGGAAGTGTTCCCTCCCATCATATTGTCCTTAGAATTGGCCCTTAATAGTTACATTTCATGTCATCTTGTTCCCTCTCTAGCCCCAGATGGGCGGCTGACCAGAGGCCTTGACAATGACTACTGATATGGTGCAAGAAGATGAGCTGGACCAATCCGATGTCCCCCTTTTTCCTTCTGGGCATTCGAACTCAGAAATAGCCAGAATGTTTGTCCAATCCTTGATGGAAAGAAGTACATGGCTGGCTGCGAGCACTTTACATGTTCTCAAATCAAATGCTTCTAGCTAGGTTTCCTGTGGTGGCTAAAATACTTTCTTTGGGGGTTCACTGTGCATTTATTAACCATTCTATTTTTGTACCATACAAATTATCCTTGCTGATGGTTGAATGGCTGGATTTGGGGAAGGGTGGTAGCCCTAATAGAATTAATTAATTGAATAATATTGCCTGACAAATGGCTCTGTATACCAAAGAGGGATTGAGACTTAATTACTGATGTCATTTATCTCTCTATTTGCACCCCAACAATAAGTGACTCGTTTCTCATTAACGTTGGGTCATCTTCCAAAAGGAAGAAAAGAGGCCAAAATATCAGGGAGGGAAAAAAAAATTCGATGTCTTTGTTCCCCACCTCATTATCCTGATAACTCATAACAGACTCTGTTAATTAAATGGGCAGCTTTAACTGGCTGACTCCTGTCCAGCAATTACCTCAGAGAGAAGCACCACTGGGGGCATTTCCTTCCCTTGGGAGGATATGAAAGGAAGTCTGTAACAGAGGAAGGGATCGTTTCCCTGGCCATGCTGGGGGGAATCACAGTTGTCAAGGCGAATTTCTGGACTGAAGGGCTGAAGCTGTTTCAGGGGTGTCCCATTATGGTGACGGCGGGGTGTCTGACGCTGCCCTCCTAATCTAAGGCTTAGGTCATTGTCCCCGGTGCCTCCAATCCCCCCGGGAAGATTAGAGCCTAATTAAACAGGGGAACAGGTGTAAGAGGGCCTGATTTAATCTGGCCAAATTAATTGCTGAGATTGGGCTTGCATTTGGTAACTGGAAACAGTGAATTAACTACAGCTGGAATACAGCTAATCCCTCAGTATTGCTGTGTCTGTGTGTAAAACAGACTGGACTTGCTGGGAACACAAACAAAGAGGGATTTGAAGGAAAGGTACAATGCATCCTTGCCTGGGAAAGGCTGGATAATGAGCCTCGCCACAGACGGTGGCCGTAAGTCTCAGACTGCGTGCCTAGGACAGTCCTGGTTTATGCCTGTTGTCCCTGCAAAATTATTAATGGTGCCCCCCTTTCATTCTTATAAAACAATCCCAGTTTGGACTATAAATAAATAGTTACCGTACTTCAATGTCAGTTTTAAGCTGCCTTTTATTTCTCTACCCAAAGAGTTATGTTATAAGTTGAATTGTGTTCCCCCAAAAGATGTTGAAGTCCTAACCCTTGTACCTGTGAAAGTGACCTTACTGGGAAATTAGGGTCTTCGTAGATGACCAGCTTAAGATGAGGTCATCTGGGTGGACCCACATCCAATATGACTGGTGTCCTTATAAAAAGGGGAAATTGGGACAGAGACAGACGTGCACACTGGGAGAATGCCATGTGATGATAGAGGCAGAGATTGGGGTGATCTTCTACAAGCAAGGGGTGCCAAAGATGGCCGGCAAACCACCAGAAGCTAAGGGAGAGGCCTGGGGCAGCACCTTCCTGTGGTCCTCAGAAGGAACCAACAACCCTGGGGACACCTTGATCTTGGACTTCCGGCCTCCAGAACTGTGAGCCAATCCATTTCTGCTGTTCTAAGCCATCCATCTGCGGTATGTTGTTATGGCAGCTCTTGCAAATGAATTCAAGTGGGTACTGGTTTCAAAGCATCTGAAAACCCTCTCATTGTTCTTAGTGTTTACAGTTCATAGACATGAGCTGTCTTGGTGGCAAAGGCTGGATGCAGCTCTAGGCTGAGAAGTTGGTCAGTGAACAAGCACCGATGTCTCAGGGCGAGGTGCTGGGGAGACGGTGAGGGAGACAGACCTGGTTCCTGGCCTCTGGGAGCCAGCAGTCTGGTGGGAAGGGAGGCAGCGCGGATGACCTTGTACTTGATTAGTTAACTATGAATATCTATCGAGTGTGCAGAGGTGGGGAGGAGGCACATCCCTGGGGGAGGCACCCCAACCTGGGCTGGAAAGAAAGAGGGTCCCTGAGAAAGGGACATCTGATCTGACTTGCGAAGCAAGGTTACTTGGATAAAAAAATGGGGGGAGGGGAGCACACGTGAAGGCTCTTGGGCAAGAGGGAGCAAGAAGCGTACCCCGCATGTCCAGAGAAATCCAACAGCAGGAGCAGAGAGAGGACCCGGGGGAGGGCTAAGCTGTTCTTCATCTCAGCGTTCACCACCTCATCCATCACAGATTTAAGGCACACTTACCTGTACCAGACCCCGAGCTAGGGGCTGGGGGGTTCCAATGGCAGAGCCCAACATGTGAACGGCCAACCAAGCAGCGGACGGCCCATGGCTGGGGAAAGAGGTGGGAACAGCCGGAGAGAACAAAGCCATGACTTCTGTCAGGAGAGCTCAGAGCAGTGGAGGAGGCTGACTCTGAGATGAATCTTCAGGAAAAGCCTCATGCAGTGGCTAGAAGCAGAGATGGGAGAAACCGAAAATGTTAATCCTGGGTTCAGAAGAGGAGGACCCTTTGGTCCTGGATCTCTCTGGCCAGTAGTTTTCAGGTGACTGAACTTGGAGAGGTCACATGTCATGTCCAGAAACACTAATTCTTTCTAAGTGTAGAATTTGGGTCGCTGCTTGTCTAGGTTACATTCAGGGACATGGCAGGACATTTCAGAACATTCCACAGAACACCTTTGCGATGGTTCCTTGTCCCTGAGGCCTCATGCCCCACATCCTTGGACCCGGATTCCCAGGACGTATGATGGACGCCATCTTGAATTTATGTTTTGGTCCCCTTGGCCAGAGTCTGAGGAAATAATTGAATCTATAGACTCAACCCACACTGCGCCTGTATGTTTGAACTCTTAGCTTTGGCAGTTCTAGTGCAGCCCAATCAAAAGGGGTCATTGAGAGTGCCGTTTTCAAGGTGGATTTCTAGATTGGATATTAAAGGCACCGTTTGTCTTCTCTAGTTGACTCCAATTATCTGTTTCTGGTGGGCCCAGGACAAAAAGTTTTGGTAAGGCAGAACTGGGCTCCAATTTTGTAGGCATGGCATTTATTATGTAAGCATACAGGTCTGCATTTCAAAATGAAAAAAACAATAACAATTGAAGTTTCTCTAGGCTTCTCGTGTCCAAACCACTCTTGCAAAACCACCTTTGGATGAGCTTTAAGTGTCAAAAATCAGAAACATGTGGATTTCATTTCCTTTGAAATACACCAGGGGGACAAGGGGTGGTGGAGCTTGGCAGCCAGCTTCTTAGGGTTTGCCAAACCCCAAACATCTCACACTCTGTGAGAGCCGTCCTGCTGGCCCCCAGCAGTCTCATCTGGCCGGTCCAGCCACTGCATTTCTTGCTGTACCATCTAGGTTTTCTCTAACCATTAGGCCGTTCTCTTGGTCCATTTTCGCTGCCAGAAGGATGCTGTTAACACCACCCACATGCTTAACAGGACTTTGGAAGAGGGACCAATCCTGCAATGAGGTGTCAGGTTGGCTCCGGTCTTATCTGGACCAACAGGCCATCTTTGCAGCCATTACTGTGATTTTAAACTCCAGACCAACTGTGAGAGAGGTTTTCCAGCTTGGTTTCTGGATGGGAAAATATTTTGCTTTTATGGAGGATGATGGTATCAGGTCCCAAATGTATTAGGTTTCCCTGTCATCCAACACTTACATATATCATGTAAAACATGTACATACTCTGCAAAGACCACAGCCATCCTAACATTAGGGTCCATGGTAAATATGAGCCCACAAGCCTCCTGGGGGAATAAAGAATTTTCCCTTCAGGGAGAGGAGCCCCACAGTCCAGTAGGTCTGATGTCTCCCTGAAACCCCCAGATCCTGGCCTACTAATTTAACAGTGAAGATATGCTGACAAGGCCTGTGTTATTTTTCTTTCTTGATATTAATGCGTCTCTTTTTCCTCCTATATGTTCTATGTCCAACAGTCTCTTTTGCCTAAAATAATAATAAACGTTAAATGTAAAAGACAAATCGAACCTTTAAAAAGTACCTTTTTGCATCCAAAACAACTAATGCGTTGGTGCCTGCTATGTGTCATGTATGTACATATGCTGACTCTTTCGTTACCCCCACTTTCCCAGAGAGGCATTGGAGGCAACCCCGGAGAGACTCGAGTAACCTACAAATCACACAGCCAGCAAGTAACAAAGCTAGAGCTTGGCCTTGGCCTGTTGGGCTCCAGAAACGGGCATTCTTTCAGTACTCATGCTGCCTTTTACTCCATTGTGATGGTTCATTTTATGCGTCAACCTGACTGGCCCACAGGGTACCCAGACATTTGGTCAAACACTATTCTGAGTGTTTCTGAGAGGGAGTTTTTGCATGAAATCAACATTTAAATCGGTAGATTGAGCAAGAAGATTGCCCTCGCCGGTAGGAATGGGCCTCATCCGATCAGTTGAAGGCCTGAATAGAGCAAAGAAGCTGATCCTGCTCTGAGTAAGAGAGAACTCCTCCTGCCCGACTGCTTGAGCTGGAACATCAGCTCTGTCCTGCCTTTGGACTTGAACTGAAACATCAACTCTTCCTGGGTATTGACCCTACCGGCCTTTAGGCTGGAACTTCACCACTGGCTCTCCTGGTTCTCAGGCCTTTGGACTTACACTAGAGCTACACCATGGGTATTCTTGGGTCTCCAGCTTGCCAACTCAGCCTGCAAGTCTTGGGACTTGTCAGCCTCTATAATCACAGGAGTCAATTCCTTATAATAAATCTCTCTCTCCATCTCCATCTCTATCTCTATATCATCTTGGTTCTATTTTTCTGGCGGACCCGAATCTACTCATTTCTTATTTGACCTACCAAACAATCCTGTGAGGTGCGTGGGTCAGGTACTGTCACCTGGAAAGTGAACATGAGTGCATGCAGGTTCACACGTACACGCACACACACGTACGCAACACACTTCACACGTACTTTGGGACACAGATCAGAATCCAGGTCTGCTCATGCCTTTTCAGTGCTTCATCCCCAAGGCATCCACCTAGCAGCCATGGATGGCAAAGCTGGGTCACTTAGAGTCATTTTATCTCCAGACTTGTGACATCAAGTCCTCTTTTATTCAGAAAGATCTGCCTCTGAGTACTAGCCTTACAAAGGAGCCACTGCAACTTTTTTGTTCTTCAAATTCCACATTGTAAATTCCAGCTACAGAAAACAGCGCAACAGGTGAGGAATCACACTCCCCAGCTTCCCGCCTGGACACACACAGTAAATACAGGGAAAGGATGCTGGAGAATAAAATTACTCTCTGAAAAACTGAGTCCCAAGTGGGACATGGATATCTGACTAGTAGAATCTCTGTGTAGGCGAGGACAAACTCTCATTGTCTTTGTTAGTGGATGTAATCTCCAAGGCCATTCAATGTATCATAGCCTTGATACCACTGGCACTTAGTGAGTACTCCGTCCGTTCTCTCTCAAGGCTTTCTGTTTTATCAAGCCACCCCTGTCTCAGAGTGAAGGAGAACTCAGGTTCTGTCCCCGCCCCCTCTTGCCTTTACAATGTCCATGCTGGCAGTTGAGCTGTTAAACTTAGAAGATGTATCCTGACTGTTCATTGAAGGGAAGATTGGTGAAGCAGTGTTGTTTAAACATCTTCAACGGCTCTTATCAAGTGGTCAAAAGTTCAGGAGGCGGCAGCTGTGGCCTCTGACTGCTGTTTCTGAGTAGCTGAGGGGAATTCTGTTCTGGGCTTCAGCAGCCACAAGATCCCCGCACAATCCTCTGACCCTCCCCCTTTCTCCAGCCTCCCATCGCAAGCATGTTTGTGTTGACACTTCTGCAGGAAATGGATGGGGGAATGGTGCACCCCCATGAGGCGTGCAACTCCCCTCACACACCTACCTCTTGTTCTGCAGGAGCCGAGAGGCTGGTGGCAGAGAAGGATGGCTGGGAAGGAAGGGCTGGGACAGATACTGCAAAGATGGGAGAACAGGTGGGACCCAGTGCCTGCAAGCAGGGAGCTTTGGGGTGAATTCATGACATCTGGCAAGTTCGCACCTGGGGATAATGAATGCAGGAATCCCTGGACTGAATAAGTGGATGGGATTCAGTCTGGCCAAGAGGACGGAAGAAAGTTCTCATCCTTTGAAAACCTCTGTCTCTCCCAACCCCTTAGTCCTAGAACAGTATCATTTTCAAAAGGTCTGGTTTGGGCTTCATACCGGGAACTAGTTGCTGTGAGCAGCAAAGAAGAGCATTTTCCATTTAGAAAATGAGCCTCAAACTCTAGTTCTGCCTGAAGCCCAAAGCTCCTGACTCCCACCAGCTTCCCTCTAATGAATAATGGGTAGTTTTTCATACTTTGAAAATAGCTGCTTTTTTCTCTGCCAGTTTAGTAAGCTCTCGTAAGGGGGGTTGAACAAGAATTGCGGTCTCATGGAAGTGGTTTTATTTCCATGATACCCACATACAAGCTTGTTTAGAGTGACTCAAATGTGCTGGACAATGTACTCTGAATCGAGGGGGAAATGGAGACCACTGAAACATTTGCTTCGAGGGAAGAAACCAAGCAAAGAGATCTATTCATTCACATTGACCTTGGAGATAGATATCAAGTAATGCTGTTGTTCCGCCCTGATTATTTGCTGAGGGGCAAGCAGGGCTCCTGTTCCATGTGTTGTAGCTGTGATCCTCTCCCATGGGGAGGCTCAGTGTCAGATGCTGTTCCCAAGCCGGCCGGGATGGTCCTGGCACTGCCTGGTCACATTCCATCTCGGCAGAGTTGTCCTTCAAGCCAGCCAGCCCTGGTGTCATTGGTAACAGCACAGAACAACATGTACCTGGCTGTATAAAACTGGTGGCTTTCTACCTGATTCCCTTCTGGAATATTTGCAGCCTGCAAAGGGGTCTGATGGCCCACTAGATGAACCTAGGTGGCCTATAAAAGTATTGATTCAAATTGAAATCACCTGAAAGAAAATTCAGATGCCTAGCCCCACCTCAGATCAACGGAATAGAATCACCTGGGAATGGGGCCTGGGCATGAGCATTTCAAAAATCTTCTCAGGTGGAGGCTTGTAAGTGCCAGGGCCAAGAACTCCTGAGCTTGAGACATGGAAGCTGTCTCTCAGCTGTGTTTCCTGGGATCCTGGGTCTCTTGTCTCTGCAGGTGGTGCTGTGATATTCGTCGGTGTGGCATAAGGGCCACTAAAGCGTGCTCATGTCCCTGGGATGGGGCTTCACTGTTTTCAGGTCCTGTTAGGGAAACAGGCATTGTGAGGGCTAAGCCCACCTGGCAGGGGACACACACACACACACACACACACACACACACACACACACACTCTTCCCAGGTTGAAAGGTCCCGCATTGGTCACCTGGCTGGAAATGCAGGTTATCCAGTAACCATGGGAACTGCACTCTTGTGACCTCAACCTGTAATCTAGGGAACGTTTCTCACCCATATTCTGGTTTCTCATTGATGAAAAGGGTACCTATGTACTATGCAAACTCAAAGCATACATAGAAAGCTCGTGTGGCTGTCTTAGGATCCAGCAAAGTAGGCTTCAGGATAAGGAGTAGAGACAGAGGTAAGGCCCCCAGAAGCTCCCTTCCCATCCCCCTTCACCCACCCCACCCCAGCCTCACTGCTTTGGCGCTGGGTCCTGCAGACCCTGCGGTTCAGCTACATCCACAGGGACAGGGCTCTAGGTAGGGGTGCCTGGGGCCACCCCTCTGACCGCCCCCCCCCAGGACCTCTGATGTGTCCTCGCCTCCCCAGACCCCTCAGCTCCTGCTTGCACGGCCCCGCTGCTCTGGATTCCTTCTCCCGCTTTTCCTCCCTCCTCTCCTCCTCCAGACCCTTGGCATCATCTCATCCAGGGGTTTAGCTTTTACAAAAGCAGGGAAGAATCTTTTCAGCTGGCCCATATCCCCGAAACCAGGAAGCGTGAAGCTTGACTACCAGCTGGAAATGGGTGTGGGTGGGGAAGAAGGGAACCAGGCTCAAATTCGTATTTTAACAGCCGATCCTGCCGTAATGTCGTGCCACTATCCCCAGGTGCCCACCAGTGGCGCTCAGGGTTTCTGCTCTGGGCTGTTCCAGTCTCTGGGTCTCTGTTTGTTTGGACAAGAACTGCAGAGGTGATTGAGTGTCTTATCCGCCCTGCCCCCAGCCCCCAGCCCACTCAGACTTTAACCTGTCTAAGGCAGCCCTCACTTTTCCCAGGGACCTCCCAGCTCACTCAGAAACCTCCTGTTGAATTGAGCAGAACTGAGTTATTCCCTCTGCAGCAGTGTATGGGTGTAGATTTGACTTGGGGACCAAATCCCCACTGGAGATGTTTGGTCCTGACCCTTCTCTGCTAAGGGAAGAGAGCTGTTCTTACTCAAGAATACAGATGTATTCTGCCTTATGATGAAATTGCAATGCTGGGGCGACTAGGAACTCACTACTCAAAGTGAGTTCTGTGGACCAACAGCACTGCATCATCTGAGAGCTTCTTAGTGATGCAGATTCTCAGCTGACCCCAATCCTGTCGCATAAGAACCTGCATTTTAATAAGATCCCGGGTAATTTGTACACACATTAAAATGTAAGCAGCACTGCTCCAGAGCATTCAGGTCACATTGATAAGAATGGAAACAAGATGCTTCCATTGTTTAAAAACATTTTTCACAATTAGGAAAAACAATCATGAAGAAATTTTGCTTATTAAAATAGCAAAGATTCAAAATAGAAAGAAATTATACCAATATCTTTGTTGCTTTTGTTACCAATACCTTCACTGGGAAGTTTTAGAACAATCCACAGAATTGTTCTTTAGGGGAACAATTTCATTTCTGTGACTTGATCTTGTTAAAATTTAGGTTGTGATGTAGCTTCAAGGGTATAGCAAAAAGGATTTTCAGACAACGGTTCAGCTGTTGTTCTCGTCTTCTTCCTTAGTAACAGAACCCCAGTTTTGGGGGGAGGAGTGTGGTGCTTAGCTAAAAATGTTTTTTGGACTCTTTGCAAATAGAGGTGGACAATGAAATGTAAGCAGACATCATTCAGAGGCATCTCCAGGAAAGCTCTTTATGAGGGGAGTCAACTCAGTTGCCAGCCCCCTTCTGACCTATGACTTCTGTCCCCCTCCCCCCCTTTTATCTTGCCTGGAACTCTGATGGGATTTTGGAGACCCATTACCCACTAACCTGATGTCAGCACTTCCTCCTTCCAGATTTGTCGTTATATGAGGAAAAAAAATCCTAATTTGTTTAAGTTGTGGTGTCTCAGGCATGTGATATTTGCATCTGAACACAACTCCTAACTTACATGCAACCCAACTGTCCAAAAAGAGAGATTTGGTTAATACATTATCATTTATCCACGCAATGAAGTGCCATATGGCAAAATCATGTTGAACTGTGGTTTCAAATTATTTCTAGTAGTGGACACCTCCTCCTTTTAATATTCAGTCTTTCATAGGATCCTAGTATACAGAACTGAGAAAAGTAGACTATTCTGGGTGAACCGAGGGTGGGAACTCATATCTTCTCTTCCACCTGCAAAATCTACTCTCCCTTCTGTGCGGCCCTGAAACACCTTCACTGTTCTCTAGCATTTGAAAACCATTGTTATAGTTATCTCTTTATCTACATGAAAAAAATACGAGGTCTTGTTAAACAAAGAAAACCGTTCACCAATCAAATCATGGTATGATCCAATTTCATATTTAAAATATACTTTATATTTATATACTATATAAACACACACACACACACACACATATATATATATATAATATATATACACTAATTTTCGCAGGCTTCACCGGTCTTTGGAAAAAATGAAGTCACGTTAATCATAATTACTCAGATTCCCCTGGCTGGTGACCTCATTTGCATAATGGTAGCACCTTCCTCCTCAGTCTCCCCCAGTTCTCTCTGAGCCGGCTTAGAGGCGTTTCCCACCTAGTAGGACCACGAGCCCTAAAATTCTCTCTCTGGCCTCTTGGTTTCCATCATGTGCAGAGGTGCACGAGGACAGTCCCAGCCCTCACTCTTGCAGCTGGTGCCTCAGAGAGGTCTGCCACAGTTGCATGCATCACTCTGCTGCACACACTTGCCTTGGTCCTGTGCAGGTGGGTCAACTGCGTTCTGCAAAGAAGGAAGAAGATGAACAGGGGCTGTTCCACAGGGCTGAGCTGTGGTTCTGGGCAGGCTGGGGACCAGTGGCCATGCCAGCAGTCACGCCGGCCTCATTTTCTACATGCTGGCTGACCCCATGCCCCCATGCATCTAGCACCAACCTCATAGCTCTCTCCACGCCCAGATGAGCTCACGGGGGCCCCCAAGCTCATCCTTCTCAGTCGGTCCCCCATAAGTGTGAAAGTACATGTACATGCATGCGAGTATTATTAAAGCAATGTAAATTAGAATTTAAAATTTTAATGGTAATAATTCCTGAATGGCAAGATCAGAGTGCTTAAATGTTTAAAAAAATTTTTTCTTGCTTACTTGTGTTTTTTGAATTTCTACAATAAACATGTATTACTTACTTTGAAAAAATTAAGATGCACCTGAAATCAGTTATGACTCCAAATCACTGAATCCACTTAATTGTTTAGTACATTTAACTGTGAGTTTCCTGCCATCCCAGGCAAAGTACTTTCCCTGTGTCAATGTTAGAGGAATGGGGTAGGATTGGGGAGGGAAGGGGGGTGGCAGGGGGTGGCAGGGTGGTGAGAGGGGAGATATACAATGGGCATAAAAGAATCATGTGGAACTGTGATTTCAAATTATTCCTAGTAGCAGACACGTCCCTTTTTTTACATTCAGTCTTTCATAGGCTCTCAGTATCTATATACTGTTAACAGTTAACTGTATTGTGTTCCTATATCTATATCTTTTTTCTGGCTTTATTGAGATATAATTGACATATAATATCGTTTAAGTTTAAGGTGTGCACATGTATTGCATTGATACACTTGTTATCTCTATGTCTTATCTTTTTATCCATGTGTGGACAAAAAAAAAAAAAAAAAAATGTTGCCTGCCATTTCAGTAAACAACGACTATTGCCAGCCTTCAAGCATCAGCCACTGCAGCCACCGCAGTGGTGCACCCTGAGGGGCATTCAGGTTGGAGAAAAACAGGATACTGGCCCTAGATAGTTAACATGCACATCAAAGGAATAATTTTGATGAGCCCAGACTCTTGCATCTTCCCATATATAGAAAAGCACCAAAATTATTAACTTGGATGTCTGTTTGTGATTAGCTGTAATCTTTTGATGTTCGACTACTTGTTTTTTCCAAGGATATAAAAACTCCTATATATCCTGGCTTCTCCCTTACTTCTTCAGAACGGTTCCTCAGAGCCATCTGAGAGGCTGTGTCATGGGCTATAGTTCTCAGTAAGCGCCCCGAATAAACCACAACTCTCAACTTTTAGGTTGTGTGTTTTGTTTTGTTTTTTTCAGTTGACATATGAAAGGCTGAAGAAAGTCTGAAGACAATGCTTTCCAACAAAACCCAAACGTCGCATACTTTGGGGGATTGGTGACCTGTTTTCTCTGGAGTGCCGGTTCACTGGGTGCCCTGCCCTACGACTGGGGGGGAACTGGGCTTTGGGGACACAGGCTGACCACGCTGTATTGCAGGCCAGTGCTTCCTTTGGGGCACCCCTGGATTCTCACACTGACACATCACTGACGGGTGGGCCAGGGCAGGAGGACTCCAGTTACAGTGAGGGAAGCAGGACGATGAGGGCCATGGCTAATGTCAGGGCACCGTAGAAAACCAAAAAATGTTCTAATTCCCATTAAGTTCTGCTCCATGCAGCCCTCCCTTTTGCTGCTAAAGGCTGGTTTGCAGAAAGATTCACTCATGATGAGACTTTCAACGCTGGTGGAAACAAGATGAGGAGTTCAGGGACGCCTGCATGGCGGGACTCTACTGAGTTGAGTTCATTAGTGGTTTTCCTCTGAGGGCGCCCGTTTTGGCACAGCTGATTCTGCTTGGAGAGCTGTACTTTCCCAGTGCCCTGTTGCAAGGGACAAAATTCCAGTCCCCCTCTCACTGTTAAAACAGAATAGCCAGTCCCATGCCCTGTGGAGACGCCTGAATTTCTGTGTCATCCCCACTTCTGAGCCGCTCCCAGTACTGCCAGCTCCTCCTTCCTTAATTTTCAGAATAATCCCTTCGATGGTCGACTTCTCCTCTCCCCTCTTGTCATTGTCCTCTGTCCCCCAATTTCCCCTACTCCCTTCCACCCAGCAGTGCTGCAAGTTGCTTAAAGCAACTTCAAAAACAACTTCAAAACGCCCCGTTTTGCTTTAAGTGCTCAAAGCATCCCCTTGTCTTCCTCATCTCACCAGCCCCCCAACAGGGCCCACACGCCCAATGTTTCTCGGTCATTGCTTACCGTTTCCTTGCTAACATTTGTTGAGCATATACTCTATTTCCAGCACATGTGTTAATTCGCTGACTTCTGACAGCAGCCCTATGCTGAAGGTACGTCAATGAGCCCCACTGTTCAGATGAGGAAACTGACTCTTGGCAAAAACCTTCCTTAGCTGGGGGTCCCACGCGTGGGCAATGTGAGGGCTGGCAGCTCAGGCCACTAGGCTCCCAGCCTCAGTGGTGAGACAGCCCCCGTTCTGTGGTTGTTCCTCTGAGGCACCTGTATGAAAAATTTTAAAGACTCCAATCCTATCATTCAGCATTCTTGGTGTTTTTATTTGTTTGTTTGTTTTTGTATTTGTTTTCTGAAGTATAGTTGTGCTAGTTTCAGGTGTGCAGCAAAGTGATTCAGTTATATATATTCTTTTTCAGGTTCCTTTCCATTATAGGTTATTAAAAGATATTGAATATGATTCCCTGTATATATGCAGTAGGACCTTGTTCATTATTTTATATACAGTAGTGTGTATCTGTTAATTGCAACTCCTAATTTATCCCTCCTCCCCTTTCCCCTTTGCTAACCATAAGTTTGTTTTGTCTGTGAGTCTGTTTCTGTTTTGTAAATAATATGTTCATTTGTATCATTTTTTAGGTTCCACATATGAGTGATATCATATGATATTTGGCTTTCTCTGTCTGACTTACTTCACTCAGTATGACAATCTCTAGGTCCAACCACATTGCTGCAAATGGCATTATTTCATTCTTTTTTATGGCTGCATAATATTCCATTGTATATTCCATTGTATATATGCACCACATCCTTTATCCATTCATCTGTCAATGGACATTTAGGTTGCTTCCATGTCTTGGCTATTGTAAATAGTGCTGCAATGAACACTGGGGTGCATGTATCTTATTGAATTATAGTTTTCTGAGTGAGACCACTGGCAACTCTATGTTTAGTTTTTTAAGGAACCTCCATACTGTTCTCCATAGTGGCTGCACCAATTTACATTCCCACCAACAGGTTCCCTTTTCTCCACACCCTCTCCAGCATTCATCACTTTTTCGGTGGTTTTCATGGTCCCTTGAGGCTTTCCTGCCTGCAGGACAGACCGTTGTGGAGCCTCCGGCGCTGGGGCTTAGATCAACACCATGAAGCCCCTTGTTCTCATGGATCCACGTGACCCAGGGCATAAGGTAGAGGGAATCAAAGAATAAGGTGTTTAACTTGCTCTAACATCTCTCCATAGATGTCACACTTAATCCTCAGTCAGGTTTTCTTACATTAGCCCCATTACATTTTTTTGTATCGAAGTGAAATTCATATAACATAAAACTAACCATTTGAAAGTGAACATTTCAGTGGCATTCAGTACATTCACAATGTCGTGCAACTGTCGACTGAAAAAACAAAAAACCCCACACAACCTAAGAGTTGTGAGTTTTGATTTATTCCAGGACCTTCCGAAGAACAGAAGACAGCCTCTCAGATGGCTCTGAGCAACTGTTCTGAAGAGGCAAGGGAGAAGACAGGATATATAGGAGTTGTTGCTGAAAAAAACCCATGTAGTGGAACATCAAAAGATTACTGCTAATGACCAAAACCAGACATCTCAAGTTAATGATTTTAGTGCGTTTCTATATATGGGAAGATGCAAGAGTCTGGGCTCATTGAAATTACTCCTTTGATATGCATGTTAACTATTTAGGGCCAGTATCCTGTTTTTCTCCAACCTGAATGCTCCTCAGGGTGCACCACTGGGGTGACTGCAGTGGCTGATGGCTTGATGGCTGGCATCACTCCTTTACCAGAATAGCAGGCAACATCCTTTGTTTACTGAAATGGCAGGCAACATTTTTTTTTTTTTTTTTTTTTGCCCATACAACCACCACCTTTATCTAGTTCCAGAACATTTTCATCACCCCCAAAGGAAAATCCCATACTCGCATTAAGCAGTTATTCCCTATCCCTTGCTCCCCAGCCCCTGGCAACCACTAACTGCTTTCTGTCTCTGGATTGATCTATTCTGAACATGTCATATACATGGAATTGTATAGTAGGCGGCCTTTCGTGTCTGTCTTCTTTCACTTAGCATAAAGTTTTCAAGGTTCATCCATGTGGTAGGGTGTATCAGTACTTCACTCCTTTTTATGGCGGGGTACTATTTAATTGTTTGGACAGTCCTCCACATTTTGTTTATCTGTTTCATCCATCGATGGAAACACTTGGGTTGTTTCCACTTTTTGGCCATTGTGTGACTAATACTCCAATAAACATTCCTGTACAAGCACCTGTTTTGAGTACCTGTTTTCAGTTCTTTTCAGTATATACCTAGAAGTGGAATAGCTGGGGCAAATGGTATTTCTCTACCTAACTTTTTGAGGAACCTATTAGCACCGTTTTAAAAGCAAGGAATCTGAGGCTCAAAGAAATTGAGTTGCCTGAGGTCACAAGACTGGTAAATAACACAACCTGCACTAGGACCCAGAAGCTCATACTGCTGTCATTCTAAGGACCAGGACTGTAGGGAACATCATTCATTCACTCACCAAACATCCATTGAGGGCCAGAGCTGGCCTTTGTGGCAGATTTAACAATAGCTCTCAGAAAGAAGCTTCCTAATGCCAGACTTCAGGAGAAAACAAAACAAGGGGAGTATTTTAATCATAAATCAACACAAGGAGCTCACACATAAATCCCATTATAAGAACAATCCATCTGAGCACAGCGAGTCTCTCAAGTCTTGCTGCACATTTTAATGTCAGTGTGGGGAGTTCATGCTGATTCTCCAGCAGACAGAAAGGAGTCACTCACTATTTCTGTCTTTCGCTGTCGGCATTTCTTGACTGACCCCCCGGGTGGGAGGGCGGGCGTTCGTGGAAACTGATTTGGTTCTGAAGTTCTTATTGGATGGGGGAGTCTGTGAAAGTCACCGTCCAAAGAGAATCTCTTGACGGCATTGCTGCTCAAAGGGTTAAATGCCATGGCCAGACTGAGACTAAAGAGAGGGGCGGGGGCGAGGGATGGGGGAGGTGTCTGGACTTGGGCATCTGGGCATTTTCCAGTGGTTTCTAGGGGAATTTTACTATGAAGAGGCAAACTCTCATATCTACCCTCGACTGTTCCCGGCTCACTGGAGCATTTTCTGCGTAGAAAGGTGACATCCAAAGGCCGGAGCTTAGCTGGGTTTGAAAACAGACGCGGTCTGCTCCCGCCTCCTACCCTCCCTCGGCTCCCCTCCCTGGCCCCGCCGACCTGATTAATCAGAACCCTGCCAAGCCCACTGAGGAGGGCTCCCAGGCTAATCTAATCTCCGTCCCCTTGCGGGGACAGACACCCCCGCTCGGCCAATGAGACGCAATTGTGCAAGCTCGGCTGGGCGGTGGAAAATTCCACGCTCCGGGCGGGCGGCTGCGGCGGCCCCTGGCGGCGGCGCGCGCTCCGCATCCTGCAGCTCCGGGTCCCCGGGTCCCCAGGTCCCCGGGCCCGGCCCGCTGCTGTGGGAGCCCCCGCCAAGCCGCCAGGTTTCGGGGCGCTGTCACACGAGTCACCGTGCAGGAGCTGTTTTTTCTCTTGTTCTCGCCACCTCCCTGCGAGAGATGCTTTCAGCAAATCAAAGAAAGTCTGGCGATGCCGGGATCATTGCGGGGTTGGGGGGGGGGGTCTGATGGCATTTTCCCCTCCTGTGATGTGTGTGTGTGTGTGTGTGTGTGTGTGTGTGTGTGTGTGTCTGTGTGTGCGCGCGCGCGCGCGCGTGTGTGTTATAAACCACCGCCCCCAGCACCCTCCTCGCCCACGCAAGCAGTGAGTCCTGTCCGCACTTGTCCCCCCCACTCCGCCAGGCTTTGCAACCCAATGTGTGCGGAGAATGAATGAGCGGGACTCCTTTCTAGATCTCTCCACCCGTGAACTACGGTGCCCTTTTAGAAGTGGCCGGTGGGTCCTAGAGAGCGAAGGGTTAGGAGTCAGCAAAGGTGTGTATTTAATGAAGGTGCGCAGGGAGACCCAGCTGCAACGGAACCCAGTACAACAGGATCAGTGCCCTGATCCAGAGACGCACAGAAAATCGCAGGGCCACAAAGGAGGGACATCTTGCTCCGTCTGCCATTGCGGGGGGAGGAAGGGATGCAGGTCGGAGCTGGAAGGAGAGAAGTTAGCCAGACAGAGAAGGGGGAGGCGCCGGGAGCCTGTGTTCCAGCCCCCCGGAGTGAGGCTGCTGGACAGGCCTCTGCGTTTCCATGCAGCTGGACTGTGTTACGAGATCCCTTCCTTAACTCCACGTGAATTATTGCAATAAATCCCCATGGTTTCAGGGGATCCAGGCTTGTTTCGGCTCCCCGCAATGTAAAAGAACCTAGTGAACAGAGTCCAAAAATCAGAATGCAACCTTGCCCAAGAGCGCCTCTGCCAGAACACAATCACAAAGGCTTCTTCTGGGATTGGAAAGGGGGAGGGGGTTAATGGGCCCCAGCGATCTGGGAGGGGGAAAAGAGAAGGAAAGGAGAAAATGCAGGGTTTTCTTCTTAAAGGAGAGTATGAAGCTTTAGGAAGAACCCACAGAACAGAGAGGTAAGAAGGGGCCATCCTGGGTCCAAAAGCCTGAGGTAGCTGAGCCGAGCTGAGCTTCAGGAGACGGGAAACTGGCCGCCCCAGTTCTGCTAGTGACCAGCTGACGGTCCTGGAAAATCTCCTAACTTCCCTGAGTCTTAGTTTTTACCGCTGCAAAATCTGGATAATAATTCCTGAGACTAAAAGAAAATGAAATGATGTCTATAAAACCGTCAAGAAATCTATGCAAGTGTTTTTTATCCACATGCATAAACAGTAATATGTTTATCTAGTTGAATTAACTTTGATCAAGAGCCATGGTTAGATCAATCAATACATGTATTAATATAGTCGGTAAATACTTACTGAACACCTACTATGTGCCTGGGGATACAGCACTGAAGAAAACACAACTACCCTGCTCTTGGGAAGCTCCCATTGTCATGGGGGAGACAGGTAAGAAAATAAATAAGAAAACAAAAGAGTATTTTTGGTGCTGATAAGTGATATGGAGAAAACTACAACAGGTAAGAGGGATAGGGGGGTGATGTTGAATAGGGTGAGGGGGAAAGGCCTCACTGAGAAGGTGGTATATAAGCAGAGACCTGACAGGGAGGTGAGGGGGTGATTTCTATGGATTTCTGGGGGAAGAACATTCCAGGTTGGGGGGTGCCAGAGGGTGCAAAGGGCCTGAGATGGGACTGTGGTCCTCCCTGTTGGAGGAACAGGCGCTGTCCCCAGAGGGGAGTGAATGATGGGACTGAGGTCAGGGGCTGGCCGGGTGGAGGTGGGCTTAGGAAAGGCTCCTAGGGCTTTGAAGGTGGCCCTGGCTTTCACCATGAGGGTTCTGGGCAGTCATTGGACAGCACTGCTGAGGAACCACCTTGGGTCATAACTGATTGCAATGCAGCTTGATTTCTTTTTTTAAAGTTAATTAATTAATTTACTATTTATTTATTTTGGCTGCGCTGGGTCTTCGTGCGGCACGCGGGATCTTTGTTGTGGCATGTAGGATCTTTAGTTGTAGCATGCGGACTTCTAAGTTTTGGCATGCATGCAGGATCTAGTTCCCCGATCAGGGCTCTAACCCAGGCCCCCTGCATTGGGAGCGCCGAGTCTTACCCACTGGACCACCAGGGAAGTCCTGCAACTTTATTTCTAATTTGGACACTGAGAAGCCACCAGCAAGCATTTATCAAAAGCTTTGCTGTTTTTGAGCATGCTCTGGGGGTCTGGAGAGCACAAAGAAGTAGAATGCAGAGGCATGCTTTAAGGAGGCCACAGTCCTGTCGTCAATGTAGTTTAGCTGCAAAAAAAACCAATTAGTGATCAATACAAGACAGTTTCTCATACCTGCTAAATTGTGTGGAGGGACCCTGAAAACAGGAGGAAACTGGGAGCTTTGGGAACCCCAGGGGCACCCAGGGATTGTGCTGGGATCATAGTAGGTGCCCAGTGATGGTTTGTGGACAGAGGGAGTGCCTGAAGTTGAGAAACAGGTCTCCTCCTCTCCCACGTCGGGATGGCCTGCAGCCCCTGGCAGCCCCTCACATGCGGGCCAGTGTCGCCAGCCCACAGTCGAGGCTGCTTGGATGGTCCTCCAGCTACAGGGTGAGAAAAGGCCTCAAGAAGAAGTCAATGACCATGCTGGTAACTGGATGGAATCCCCCCAGGGAAATTACAAAACGGAATAAGGTGTCCAGGCTGCAGCCTCCCATCTTTAACTAGGCCAGTCCTGGGTCCTGGGCCAGGGGCCTGTGGGCAGCTGCATTCTGCTGACAGGCCTGTCTGCTTTCCAGGTCTCTGACCCTCCTTGCTTTTGTAATTTTGTCCAAGGCCTCTTACCAGGCGAGGAGGGTGATCAGGGATAGAGAAATTTGATGAGGCCAGTTCAGAAAATCCCACAATGCCTTGCCACTCCTTGCAGAACCAGCCAACTGGCCCAGTGCACCCTCCCAGCAGTGGCGGTGGCCCCTCACAGGCGCTTGCCTCCTCGCCTGGGGGTCGGGGGCTCCGTTCTGAAGTCACAAGATTCATCACTGCAGAGTGCCCCCGTCCGGGGCTGCTAACTCTAGCATCACCCTTGACCTCCCCGGACAGGCCTGAGCAAGTCCTACGTATGACCTTCAGAGACTCAGCTGCGTCCTCCGGGGCTGGCTTTGTGAGACCAAGACAATCATGCATATGCTCATTCCTCAGCTCAGCCGCAGCCCAGCTGCTCTGGGGTGGCAAGAGGAAGAGAGGGGGGCTATTGCCCTCTATCTCCTCATAGCTAAACGTTTTATTTACTTAACATTTTGAATAAGTAATATAACATATGGTTCAGAAAATCAACAGATAAAACATTACACAGTGGAAAGCGTACTTTCCCATCTGCTCAGTTCTTATCTCTCCCACACCCCCACAAAGGTAGCCACTGTTATTAATTTGTTGTGTACCTTTCTAGAGATCCTCCCCCTCCCCTCCCCTCCCCTCCCCTCCCCTCCCCCTCCCTCCCATCCCTTCCCCTCCCCTCCCCCTCCCCTCCCCTCCCCTCCTGTCCCTTCCCCCTCCCTTCCCCTCCCCCTCCCCCTCCCCCTCTCCTCCTTTTACATACACAAGCAAATTGAATACATAGTCTTCCCCAACTCTCAACTCTTTTGCCACTTGCTTGGTAGTTCACAATCCAGCATTCTGTACCTTGTTGTTTTCGGTTAACAGTATGCCTTAGACGTCTTTCCATCATGGTACATAAAGCGTGTCATCATTCCTCTTTACTGATGGTTACTATCCAAAGTGTGCCAAAACAATCTCCTATAGATGGACTTTTAAAGTTGTTGCAGTCTTTTGCTTTCAGACAGCGTTGCCACGGATAACTTCATAGTTCTTCATGCAGCACATGATTATGTTTATGCAGAAGGTAAATTCCTAAAAGTGAAATTGCAGAGTCAAAGGGTAAATGAATCTCTAATGTGGACAGATGTTGCCAAATTACTCTCTGCAGGGGGTATGCCAATTTCTGCTTCCAGTAGCAATGTTGGTGGGAGAATGCCTGTGTCTCCCAGCCCACCAACAGAGTTTGTTTTCAAACTTTTGGATTTTTGCCCTTTCTAATAAATTTTTAAAAATCAATGTGTTTGTTTTTGTTTTGTATATTTCTTAGTATGATTGACATTGAGCATGTTTTCATATGTTTACAAAACCAAGTATATTTCCTGTAAACTGTCCTTACCCATGCCCATCATTCTATTGGTTTTTTGGTCTTTTGTCTCATCAACTCATCAATTTGCAGGAGCTCTTTATGTAGTATTGGGGAAATTAGCCCTTTGTGATATGAGTTACATATAGCTCTCATTTTGTCATTTACTTATTGACTTTGCTTCGGGTGTTTTTAAAAATTAGTTTGCTTCCTGCCATGCAGAAGTTTTTGATTTCCATGTAGTCGAAATTGTCAACCACTTATTTTGTGGCTTCTAGATTTTGAGTCATAGCAAGATCTTCCTCATCTCCCATTTCTGTTTTAGTATTTTTATGTTTTTCTTTTTTATATTTAAATCTTTGATATAACTGAAATTTATTCTACTGTAGATGTAAAGTCTATCTTAAAAAATGTTTGATATCACCACCACTTATTGAATAATCCATCTTTTCCCCATGTATTTGAGATGCCACCTTTATCTTAAACATCATTTCCATACGTATTTGTGTATTTTTCAGGATTTTCAATTCTGTGCCATTTGTTAGTCTGACAAATCATAATCTACTAGTACAAAGTTTTAATTATTGAAGATTTTAAGTATATTTTAATATATGGTATAGTTATTCCTTCTCCTTTTCTTTATCAGAATTACCCAGGCTATCGTTTATTTTTCCATGTGAAAGTTAGAATCACCTTGTATAGATAAAAATTTCTTTTCTTATTTTTATTGGGATAATATTTATTAATTAACATTTATATGTTAAGGAAATTGACAAAAAGCTAAGTTTTTCTATCCAAGAACATGGTATGTCTTTTCATTTATTCATCTCTCTCTCTCTCTGTTTCTTTCTCTCTTTTTTTTCTTTTATGAATGTTTAAAAGATTATGTAGGTCCTGTGTGTATCTTTTAAGCTTATTTTAATTATTTTTTCTTTTTTATTGTAAATGAGGTATTTTCTTCTATTATATTGCCTAACTGGGTTTTGTTTGTATAAACAAAAGCTATGGATTTCTGTATATTAATTTTACATATCCTCTTAAATTCTATTACTGATTGCAGTATTTTTCACACATTTTTCTTTGGGTTTCAAAGTATAAAACAAATCACCTGCAAATAGTGATAGTTTTACCTCTTTTGCTCAATTTTTATTTTGTTCTTTTTCTGGTACAAAATCAAATGATGTAATAGTGAGCAAACATTTGTCTCATTTCTGGCTTAAGGGTAGAAGCCTCTAGTATTTCTTAACTAAGCACACATTTGGTTTTGAGGTTCTATGTATGGTTTAAATGTATCTGTCTATTCCTGTGTTATTGGCTTTGAAAAATCAAGAATGAATTGTCAAATATTGTCAAATACTGTTTGAACATGTATTGAGGTGACTGCATAATTTTCTCCTTAGAATTAAGTGGATTTCCTAATGCTGAATCATCTTTGCATTCTTGGAACAAGCCCCATTTGGTCATGAAGTACATTATTATTTTTACCTGCTGACAAATTCTGTCTGCTAATATATTTGTTAGCATTTTTATTGATAGTAAAAGTGCACAAAACTTATGTGTACACAAATGCACAAATCTAAAGTGTATAAGTAGGTGAATTTATATATGTATGTATATGCAATATATACATTAGAATCTGCATGCAAAAAATATATAATTAAAAAGCTAACTGGTGAGAAAAGTGGAATGGAAGAATGCATGATTAATCCTCAAAAAGGCAGAAAATGGAAAATAAAGGAATAAAACAGGTGGAACAAATAGAAAATAAATAGCAGCATGGTAGAATTTAATGTAACTATATCAGTATATATAGTATGCGTATATATATATATATATATATATATATATGTATATATATATATATGTATATGAAGTATAAATATGAAACACATAAAAAAGAATAAAGTAGTCAGACTAAATCAAAAGAATTGAGACCCAAGGGTATACTTTTACAGTGAGCATATATGAAATATAAGGATAAAGTTAAGGGGCTTCCCTGGTGGCGCAGTGGTTAAGAATCTGCCTGCCAATGCAGGGGACACAGGTTCGAGCCCTAGTCTGGGAAGATCCCACATGCCGAGGAGCAACTAAGCCCATGTGCCACAACTACTGAGCCTGCGCTCTAGAGCCCGCGAGCCACAACTACTGAGCCCGTGCGCCACAACTACTGAAGCCCACACGCCTAGAACCCATGCTCCACAACAAGAGAAGCCACCGCCATGAGAAGCCCTCACACTGCAGCAAAGAGTAACCCCCACTCGCTGCAACTAGAGAAAGCCCGTGCGCAGCGACAAAGACCCAATGCAGCCAAAAATAAATAAATAACATAAATAAAATTTTTAAAAAATTAAAAAAAATAAAAAGAATAAGGTTAGGATGAAAGCAAAAAGATGAAATGAGTTATACCATGCAATACTAGCAAAAAGATATTTGGTTGGCTACCTTAATATCAGACTACACTTTAAGACAAGAAGTATTACTAGAGGGAAAAGGAAATGTTTTATTGAGATTATGATAACAGGGTCAATTCAACAAGAAAACCCAAGAATCTGAAATTTTATGCACCTAATAGCATTGTTTAAAAATGGAAATTAACCGAATTAAAAGAAGAAATAACTTAACAATCATAGCTGAGAATCATGTATTTTCCTATTCCATTTTCTCAGCTATTAGCTTTTTACTTATACATTTTTTGTGTGTGATTGCCCTAAAGATTTCATTATGCATCTCTCACTTATTGCCTTCAACCTTCAGTTGGTACTTTTCCCTTTTAAATAATAATGCAATAACCTTAAAACTGTTTAAGTCCATTTACTCCATCCCACACTTTAGGATATTGTTGTATAGTTTTACTTCTACGTGTGTTATCAAGTTCACAAGACATTATTATTTTGGCTTCAAGCAGAAAATATTCTTTTCTCTCTTCCCACATATTTATTCTTTTCAGTGCTTTTTGTTCCTTCCTGAAATTCTGTGCTTTCATCTGGGAACATTTCCCTTTACTTGAAAAAATGCGCTTTAGTATTTCATGTAGTGCTTCTCCACTGGGGATGAATTATTTCAGGTTTTGTTTGTTTGTTTGTTTTGCCTGAAAAATTTTTATTTTGCCTTCATAGTTGAAGGACCTTTTGCTGGATATAGAATTCTAGTTTGTAGTGTTTTTTTTATTCTTTCAGAATTTTAATATATCACTCTATTGTCTTCTGGCTTTCACACATTTTTTTTCCTTGACAAGAAAATCCATAATCAGTTTTACTATTGCTCCATTGAAGATTGTGTACATTTTTAGAAAGATGCCTTTAAGATTTTCTCTTTGTCTTTAATCTTCAACTGTTTCAATAAGTTGTGCCTTGATGCATTTTTCTTTTTATTTATTTTCCTTGAGGTTCACTGAGATGCTGGATTAAAGGGTTGATATCTTTCATAAGTATTGGAAAATTCTTACCCATTATCTCTTGAAATATTGCTTCCACTCTTATCTCTTCGTCTTCTCTTTCTTGACTCCAATTATAAATATTTTAAATCTTTTGGCTGTGTCCAATATATCACTTATGCTCTATTCTGTTCTTTCCATTAATTTTCCTCTCTGTGCTTTGTATTGAATATTTCTATTGATTTATTTTTGAGTTTACTAATCCAGTCCCCTGCTGTATAGAGTCTTCTTTTAAAACTGATAAGTTCTTTTTTCTTTTATTGAGTTTTATTGAGATATTGAGATATAAGTGATACACAGCACTGTATAAGTTTAAGGTGTGCATAATAATTTGACTTACATACGTCATGAAATGATTATAACAGTAAGTTTAGTGAACATCCATCATCTCATATAGATGCAAAATTAAAGAAATAGAAAAAAACATTTTCCCTTGTGATGAGAACTCTGAGGACTTACTCTCTTAACAGCTTCCATATGTAACATACAGATGTGTTCAATTTACTTATCATGTTGTACATCACATCCCTAGCACTTATTTATCTTATAGCTAGAAGTTTGTACCTTTTGACTACCTCCATCCAATTCCCAGACCCACTGCTTCTGGTAACCACAAATCTGACCTCTTTTTCTTTGAATTTGTTTGTTTCTTTGTTTTTGAACTATAATTGCCCTGCAACACTATGTTAGTTCTTGTTACACACATAGTGATTCAAAATTTCTATGCATTTCTAAATGATCACATGGTAAGTCTAGTTACAATCTATCACCGTACAAAGACTTTACATAGTCATAGACTATATTCCCCACACTCTGCATTTCATACCCATGACTTGTTTAATTTGTAATTGAAAGTTTGTACCTCTTAATCATCCTCATGTATTTCTCTCCTCTCCTCTCATCTGGCAACCACCTGTTTGTTCTCTGTATCTATGACTCTGATTCTTTTTTGTTATTTTTGTTCATTTGTCTTGTTTTTTAGTTTCCACATGTAAGTGAAATTATACAGTATGTGTCTTAATCTGTCTAACTTATTTCACTTAGCATAATACCTTCCAAGTCCATCCATATTGTCACAAATGGCAAGATTTCATTCTTTTTGTGACTAAGAAGAAAATATAGGTAAAGAAGATATAGGTAGATAGATAGATAGATAGATAGATAGATATCTACCTATAGACTCAGAAGAAGATATATATCTTTTTTAAACGTTCATCTCTTAATGGACCCTTAGGTTGCTTCCACATCTTGGCTATTTATAAGTAATGCTGCAGTGAACATGGGGGTGCATATATCTTTCTGAATTAGTGCTTTTGTTTTCTTTGGATAAATACCCAGGAGTGCAATTGCTGGGTCATATGGTAGTTCTATTTTTAAGTTTTTGAGGAATCTCCATACTGTTTTCCATAGTGGCTGCACCAATTTAGATTTCTACCAACAGTTCATGAGGGTTCTCTTCTCTCCACATCCTCGCCAACACTTGAATTTGTTGTCTTTTTGATAATAGCCATTCTGACAGTTGTGAGGTAATATCCCATTGTGGTTTTGATTTTGATTTGCATTTCCCTGATGATTAGTGACGTTGGGCATCTTTTCACGTGCTTGTTGCCCATTTGTATGTCTTCTTTGGAAAAATGTCTACTTAGACCCTCTGCCCATTTTTTAACTGGGTTGTTTGTTTTTTGATGTTGAGTTATATGAGTTCTTTGTATATTTTGGCTATTAACTCCTTATTGGATAAATCTTTGCAAATATCTTTGCCCATCCTGTAAGCAGCCTTTTCTTTTTGTCAATGGTTTCCTTGGCTGTGCAAAACTTCTTAAGTTTAATTAGGTCCCATTTGTTTATTTTTGTTTTGTTTCTTTTGCCTTAGGAGACAAACCCAAAAAGTATTGTTATGATTTATGTCAAAGGGTGTTCTGCCTATGTTTTCCCCTATGAGTTTTATGGTATCCAGTCTTACATTTAAAGTCCATTTGGAGTTTATTTTTGTGTGTGGTGTTAGAGAATGTTCTAATTTCATTCTTTTATATGTAGCTGTCCAGTTCTCCCAGCACACTTATTAAAGAGACTGTCTTTTCTCCATTGTATATTCTTGCCTCTTTTGTTAGAGATTGATTGCTCATACAAGTGTGGGTTTACTTCTGGCCTCTCTATTCTGTTCCATGATCTATGTGTCTATATTTGTGCCAGTGTCATACTATTTTGATTACTATAGTATTGTAGTCTAAAGTCAGGGAGTGTGATACCTCCAGCAATGTTCTTTCTCAAGATTGTTTTGGCTATTTGAGTTCTTTTGTGTTTCCATACAAAATTATAAATTATTTGTTCTAGTTCTGTGAAAAATGCCATAGGTATTGATAGGGATTGCATTGAATCTGTAGATTGCCTTGGGTTATATGGTCATTTTAACAATATTAATTCTTCCAATCCATACACATGGTATATCTTCTATATGTTTGTGTCTTCTTCAGTTTCTTTCATCAGTGTCTTATAGTTTTCCAAGTATAGGTCTATGACCTTCTTAGTTAGATTTATTCCTAGGTATTTTATTCTTTTTGGTGCAATTGTAAGTGGGGTTGTTTTCCTAATTTCTCTTTTGGATAGTTCATTGTTAGTGTATAGAAATAGAACAGATTTCTGTATATTAATTTTGTATCCAGCAACTTTACCAAATTCATTGATGAGTTCCAGTAGTTTTTTGGGAACATCTTTAGGATTTTCTATGTATAGTATCATGTCATCTGCAAACAGTGAGAGTTTTACTTCTTTCTTTCCAATTTGGGTTCCTTTTATTTCTTTTTCTTATCTGATTGCTGTGGTTAGGACTTCCAACACTATGTTGAATAAAAGTGGCAAGATTGGGCATCCTCGCCTTGCTCCTGATCTTAGAGAAAATGCTTTCAGCTTTTCACCATTGAATATCATGTTAGCTGTGGGCTTATCATATATGGCCTTTATTATGTTGAAGTATGTTCCCTCTATACCTACTTTTTTTGAGAGATTTTATCATAAGTGGATGTTGAATTTTGTCAAAAGCTTTCTCTGTATCTATTGAGATGATCAATTTGTTAATGTGGTGTATCATATTGATTGATTTGTGGATAATGAACCACTTTTTAATCTCCGGGATAAATCCCACTTGATCATGGTGTATGATCCTTTTAATGCATTGTTGAATTCAGTTTGTCAATATTTTGTTGAGGATTTTTGCATCTGTGTTCACCATTGATATTGGCCTGTAATTTCCTTTTTTTGTGATATCTTTGTCTGGCTTTTGTACCTCATAGGATGAGTTTGGATGCTTTCTTTTCTCTGCAAATTTTTGAAATAGTTTGAGAAGGATAGGTGTTGACTCTTTTTTAAGTGTTTGGTAGAATTCACCTATGAAGCTTTCTAGTCCTGGACTTTTGTTTGTTGAGTTTTTAAATTACTAATTCAATTTCATTACTGATAATTGTTCTGTTCGTATTTTCTATTTCTTCCTGGTTCAGTCTTGGGAAATTGTGCCTTTCTAAGAATTTGTCCATTTATTCTAGGTTGTCCCTTTTATTGGCATACAGTTGTTCATAGTAGTCTCTTATGATATTTTGTATTTCTGTGGTGTTGATTATAACTTCTCCTTTTTCATTTTTGATTTTGTTGATTTGAGCCCTCTCTCTTTTCTTCTTGATGAGTCTGACTTAAAGGTTTATCAATTTTGTTGGTCTTTTCAAAGAACAGCTCTTAATCTTCATTGATCTTTTCTTTTTTTTGGGGGGGGGTCTCTATTTCATTTATTTCTGATCTGTTCTTAATGATTTCTTTCCTTCTACTAACTTTGGGTTTTGTGTGTTCTTCTCTTTCTAATTCCTTTAAGTGTAAGGTTAGGTTGTTTATTTGAGATTTTTCTTGTTTCCTGAGTTAGGCTTATATCACTGTAAACTTCCCTCAGAACTGCTTTTGCTGCATCCCATAAATTTTAGATCGTTGTGTTTTTGTTTTTATTAGTTTCCAGGTATTTTCTAGAATTCCATCTTTGATTTCTTCAGTACCCATTGGTTGTTTAGTAGCATATTGTTTAGCCTCCACATGATTGTAGTTTTTTTGCCTGTAGTTGATTTTCTAGCCTAATAGCATTGTAGATGGAAATGATGCTTGATATGATTTCAATCTTCTTAAATTTACTGAGACTTGTTTTGTGGCCTAGCCTGTGATCTATTCTGGAGAGTATTCCTTGTACAGCTGAAAAGAATGGGTATCCTGCTGCTTTTAGGTGGAATGTTTTATATATATATCTATCTATTAAGTCCATTTGGTCTAATGTATTGCTTAAGCCAGTGTTTTCTTATTAATTTTCTGTTTGAATGATCTGTCCATTGATGTAAGTGGGGTGTTAAAGTTCCCTATTATTATTGTGTTACTGTTAATTTATCCCTTTATATCTGTCAATATTTGCTTTGTGTATTTGGATGCTCCTATGTTGGGTGCATATATATTGACAATTGTTATAAATTCTTGTTGGATTGATCCCTTGATCTTTATATGTAATGTCCTTCTTTATCTTTTGTTACAGTCTTTATTTTAAAGTTTATTTTGTCTGATATAAGTATTGTGGACTCTTGCTTCTTGGGGAGAACTACTGCAATTGTAAATATCTTCCTGATTTTTGGTCACCCACATGGGAGTATGGGTCCTGATTATACTGCTTCTCTGCCTCTCCCACCCATCTTGTTGTGGTTCCTTCTTTAGATCTTTAGTTGTAGAAGATCTTTCTGCTAGGCTTCAGGTTGTTGTCATTAATAGTTGCTCTGTAAATAGTTGTAATTTTGGTGTGTCTGTGGGAGGAGGTGAGCTCAGGGTCTTCTTACACCACCATCTCGACCATTCCCTCAAAACCAATAAGTTCTTAATTTCAGGTATCGTATTTTCAGTTGTAGAATGTCCACTTGATTATCTTCATAGATTCTAATTATTTTCTTTAACACATTTATCATATTTTTTAAGACTCATGGAGGCTCCAGATGATATCTTCTTACCAGTGAAGGTTGCCTTTCCCTTCTACCTGGCAGATAAGTTGAAGAGCAGATTGCTTCAGTCGACTCAGGGACTGAGTTGTGTTGGGGCTGCATTCTAGTTTATTCAAATGCATTCCACCTCTGGTTTGCCCTGAAAGTCCTTCTTTTTTGACTGAGTTAAGCAACCACACCAAGCAAGTTAAAATTTGGCAAATATCTTGAGGGGAAGACTGGTCATATGTTTTGCAGGCCTCTGCTTCTGATGGGTCTTTGTTTCCGAAGCACCTAAAAGACTGCAGAATATTCCACTCTGCCTTTCTACCCAAGCCACCAAGCTTCTGGACCACCCTGGAACTTAGCAAATGGCTCATGAGGAAAATTAGCCTTGTGTTTTGGGTTCTTTCAATTTCTAATCCCTTGTGTTTTGGGTTCTTTCAATTTCCAATCCTTTAACCAAAAGCTCTGCTGGTTTCTCTTTGCATACAGAGTCCTTCTGTTTGAGCCAAGCTGACATTAGCCCACATCCAGCTGGTGATTACCAGCTCATCCAGGATGAGCCCTTCCTCCTCTGGAATTTTGGTCTATCTAGTCCTTGTTGTTCTCATGGTTTTCCACTGTCTTTAAAATACAAATATTTCAAATTTATCTAGTTGTTGTTATTGTTGAGAGAGCATTGCTCTTTCTGGTCCATTGTATTCTACCTGGAAGGTCGGTATCCTGTTTGTCAATATTTTATTTAGTTTTTGTTGTTGTTATCATCATCCTTTGTTTGTTGCTTCAAAATCCATAAGTGAAATTAATTTATGAGTTTCTGTGTAAAATCCTCAGGTTTTGGTATTATGGTTATTTCATGAAGAACATTTGAAAATTGTTTTCTTAAAAATGCTTAGGTACAGTTTAAATAACATTGGAATTACTGCCCTTTAATGGGGAATCATCTTGGTCTGGAGCTTTTATTGACAGAAGTGGAAGGGAGTTTTTGCACAGATTTCTTTGCTCCTCTGCGGATATCAGTTTATTAAATTTCTATCTCTTCTGGAATCAGTTTTAACAAATTATATTTTCTTTTACAGTACTGTCCAATACAAATATAACACAAGCCACGTATATAATCTAAAATTTTCTAGTAGCCGTATTTAAAAAGTTAAAAAAAACAGGTGAAATTATTTGAAATATTTTATTTGACCATATATATCTAAAATATTACCATTGTCAATATTATCAACAAGTGATCAGTTAAAAATATTAGTAAAATACTCTTTTTTTGCTCTATATCTTCAAAGTCTAGTGTGCATTTTACACTTACAACACATCTCGGTTTAGACTAGCCATGCTTTATTTTATTTTTTAACGTTTTTATTGGAGTATAATTGCTTTACAATGGTGTGTTAGTTTCTGCTTTATAACAAAGTGAATCAGTTATACATATACATATATCCCCATATCTCTTCCCTCTTCCATCTCCCTCCCTCCCACTCTCCCTATCTCACCCTTCTAGCTGGTCACAAAGCACTGAGCTGATCTCCCTGTGCTATGCAACTGCTTCCCACTAGCTATCTATTTTACATTAGGTAGTATATATATGTCCATATATACACTACCACTCTCTCACTTTGTCCCAGCTTACCCTTCCCCCTCCCCATGTCCTCAAGTCCATTCTCTAGTAGGTCTGCGTCTTTATTCCCATCTTGCCCCCTAGGTTCTTCATGACCATTTTGTTTTGTTTTTTTTTTTTTTAGATTCCATATATATGTGTTAGCATACGGTATTTGTTTTTCTCTTTCTGGACTAACCACACTTTGAATGCTCAATTTCCACATGTGGCTAGTAGCTACTGTATTGAAGAGATCAGTTCTAGAACCCTGTCCTTTTCATCCATGCTTTCAAATGTATTTGAAAATTTATTTTTATAACATTGAACAAACTATTTTGAATAGGATTTGCTTAATTTCCATGGTTTCTCCAGCAGTTTGGATTCATTTAATCTCATTTTATATATTTGCCCTTCTTTCCTCTTGATTTTATTAGCCATAAGTTTATACATTTTATTGTTATTTTGTTTTTCAAAGAAACAGCTTTTGAATTTGTTAAATAGTTCTATAGTCTTGTTTTATGATCATTGTAGTCTAACTTCATTAATTTATTCCTTCAGCTAGTGTATCCTTCAGTTTGATTTTTTCTAACTTGTTTATTATGTTGCTTCAGTCACATACTTTTTTTTTTCTGTTTACTAGTAAAAGTATATAAGACTATGCTTTTTCATCAAGCACTGCTTTAACTATATTGCCATAAATACAGTTTATGGTGTGTCTTCCTTATTACCACCTTCTGTTATTCTTTGATATCCGTTTGTATATTTTCTTTGACTCAACATTTGTTTGAAAAAGTGTTTAAAGTTTTCCAGCTAGTTAGGGCTTGTTGCTTTTGGATTTTTGACATTAATTTCTACATTGTCATTAAAGAATGTTTTCTGTTCTGTTTTTGTTTTTTGGAAATTTTGGGGTTGGTTCTGTGGTCACTTGAAAAGGAGATGTTCTCTATTTTTAAAATGTATTATATAATTTTAGTTCTCTTTTAGCCTTGTTAAATTTTTTTCTCACTTGTCCTGTAAACCTTTGAAGATTTATTTTTCTCTTTGTCTTTGGTATTCTGTAGTTTCACTATGATGTATCTGGGTATGCATCCATTTTAATTATCCTTTTGAGGTTTTGGTATACTTCTTTAACTGTGGGTTCATATCTTACTTTGTTATTGAAGAATTCTCAGCCATTACCTCTCTGAATATCGCCCAATTTTTCTTTTTTTTTTTAATTGGAACTCATTTTAGATATATGTTGGGTTTTCCCATTCAAATGTTCATGTTTCTTAACTTCTCTCTCATATTTTCCATCCCTTTATTTTTGGAGGTGTGTTGGGTAATTTCCTCTAATCTCCCAGTTCACTAATACTCTCCTCATCTATGGCAACTATAGTTACCTCAACTGCATTTCCCTATGGAAAGTTTATATGTTTCTGTTCTTAAACTTCTATTTGGTCCTTTGGCAATATCCCTGTTCTATTTTCATTCTGTTCCTACAGTTTATGTTCCTTCCTTTATATTTTTAAATGTGTTAAATACCCTTTTTGTACTGTCCTATTATCTTTGGTTCTTGATATGCAATTTTTCCCATTGATTGCATCTGTGACTCTCCATCATGGTGATTCATTTCCTCATGCAGTTTTTTAGTTCTATTTATCTTCAGTGTGGTTCATATTTTTATGGTAAGGTCCCAGTTCCCTGGATTTGAGGACCACCTCTACAGAACAGTTTTATTTTTTGCTCTACCAGGGCCCTTATGAATTTCTTGAGTGCTGAACTACTTTTTACATTGATGTGGCTTGAAGCCATTGTGCTAGATAGTATGAATTTACTTTCTGTAACAGCACTGGCCTGGATTTCTGATTTCTAGTATTTTTCTCTTTTTCTTCCCCAAAGTCCAGGCAGATGAACAGCTTCCTTGTCACTTCTCAGACTGGTGTAGAATGTTTCCAATCCTTTTCTTATTTCAAGTCTGGAGCAGTGTTTGCAAATCCCAGCCCAGTGTTTTGGATCAGTTCTGACTCTGTTGGCACTAGAGTCAGGCCCAGACTTTTTCTTCCACATGAACGTTAGATTTTGCAACTCCCAGCCTATATCAAGTCCTAATTTTCCATAAGTCCCTCATCTTGAGTTCCCATCACCATTTTCGTTTTTCTTGCCTTACAGCTTATGAATAAACGTTTTTCTTGTTAAGTTTTATCTAGAATTTTTATCCATTTGAAGTGGAAGTGAGGGATTTACAAATATAGTGACCAGAATTCCACAAATATGATTTGAGGAGAAAATTATGCTTTACAAGAAGTCGAAGATGATTCTATTGTGGAGTAAAAAAATCAAAATTAGCTTGAAATTTTAAGATAGCCTGAGCCCTAAAGAAATTTTGCTTGAGGCAGAAGTTTGGGCCAATTTCCTTCATCCCCTGAGCTTATGTGTTCGTTCTATTTTGTCATCGGGGGGTACTTCTGTGGAAAAGTTTGAGAAGCACTGCCCTGAAAGGACCTTTACTGATAAAATGGAAATCACTCTGTGAGCAAGTACCTGACATGGAAATTAATGCCCCAAACTTGAGAGCACTTGGCTGGCTCAGTGGCCTGTATCTATTGTTTTATCTAGGCCTGCCCTAAAATGTCAGGAGGCAGATCTTTAAAAATTATTATTAGTCATGACAAAAAGTGAAAACCTTACCAAAGGCTGTAGAGTGGAAGGAAAAAGAGCCCCAACCAACCACCCCTCCCTCCCTGATTCCCATAAGTCGCACTTCTCGTGGACCTTTCCAGAAATTGTTATATGTTCAGACACTGATTTTTTTCCTTTTAACACAAACGAGATCAAGCATACTTGTTTTGCAGATTTAAATTTTTATTTATCGATAGAGTTCGGATATATTTTCCTATCTGCCCATGTAGTTTTACCTCATGTTTTCAGCAACTGTAGTAGGTTTCCCATACATTAATGATCCTCTATTAATAGGCATCAGGTTTATTTCCCATACTTTTGCTATTTCCAAAAACACTTTAGGGAGTGTATTGTGCAGACATCTTTTGTAAGCGTGTGAGCAGATCTGTCGAGAAAATGCTGGGTCCAAGATTTGTGCATTAAACCTTTGATGGACAGGGTTGGGCTGCTCTCCAAAACCATAGCAGCAATTTATACTGTTGCCAACGCTGGGAACACTACCCAGTGGGCAGGACTTTAAGGGGTCTCCAAATTTGTCCATTCTGCTTGGCATCCCCAGGTTGTGCAGGGGTATTACCGTCTGACACCTTGTCAAGGACAAACATCTGGTTATTGATATCAAGATCAGATTCTGATGGCTTTTGAGAGATGTAGTTGCTTGAGTAGCTTTTGGGATTCCAAATGAAGACCAGACATGGATCAGAGGCTGGGAAGGCAGAATAAAGGACAGTGGATGAAAAATACCTATGCATCGAACTTTTTATTTCTTAATTTAACTATATTATTGTTTAAAAAAATTTTTTTTGATAAGTAAAATATTTTCACTAGAAAAAAAGTGGAAAATATGAAAACACACAAAGAAGTTAATAAAGCTACTAATGTGTGGGTAATTAAATAAAGCTAATTATTTGAATAGTTAAATTATTTAGTTATAATTAAATAATGCTAATTAATTAATTAATTAAAACCACTTTGTGTGGAGGTAGTTGATACACAAAGTAGTTAATAAAAATAATTCCAGTGCCTGTAACTGGGGATATGACCCTTCATTCTTGAAAACCAGTTGTTAAATACTTTGAATATCTCTCTTGTGTATATACTGTGTGCTCAGAAAGTTTGAAAGTAAGGATAACACAAAGTTATACCATGCAAATAGTTACCAAAATTTACAATAATCTTAATGGTTCATAACTCTCTCTTTTAACTTAACATTGTCTCTTTGGTGAATTATTCTTTTACATTATTTTTTGGTGACTGCAGATTATGGAATGGATATCCCATCATCCATTTAGCTAATTCAAATTTCATTAGACATTTTGGTAATTTCCAACATTTTAATGTCAAAACACTATGTTGAATATTCTTGAGTGTACAGAACTGCCTTGCACACTTATTTCCTCAGGATACATTTTTGGATGTGGAATTGCTGGTTCAAAGGTTATGTACATACATTTTTAAGTCTTTTTGCTCTATTTTGCCAAATTGGCCTCTAGAAAGGTTGCCTGAATTTATATTGTCATTAGCAGTGCATTACAGTACCAAAGCCACTTCCCTTGCCACTATGTGGTATTTCTTTACCATTTTATAAAGAAAACAACAACAATAACAACAACAAAATGAGAAACAGAAGTGTCTCATTTTATAACTCCTTTTTCATTACCTGTGAGTGGTAGCATTTTACATGTTTTTATATGCTATAAGTTGTGTGTGCTTAATTTTAAAAATTGATTATAGAGTTCAGGATAAAATAAGGGTCTCAAACATTTGTCATATGTGTTGCAAATATCCTTCCCAGTTTTCCTGCTAAGTTCTGGATACTCTTTTTTGAAAAAGGGATTTGACATACAGTCAAGTCTATCTTTTTCTTCCCTGGCAGTTGTATTTCAGCAGAGGGTCCTGAAACCCAGAGGCTGAGAAATACTAGTTGAGGGTTGAGTATCCATGAGTCTCCTTGCCAAAGGCTCTGTCAGCAGAGTCTGGTCATGGACAGCTGTCATTCCATAGAATCTGAGGGAGATGGGTGTTCTAGGCGAGGTTTGCTTTACTGCTGCCTGGTTTGCTTCTAAAGCATCTTGCTATAGGACCCACTTGTCTAGTAATCTGGGACAGAGGCTGTAGTAAACACCCTGGGATATGGAATGTATTGTTTCCAAATTCCAAGCAGGCCACTGTGATATTGAGCCTCCTCAGTGTGGCTGGCTACAGGCTGTCTTTTCATAGTCTCTAAAATGTCTCCCTGGACCTCAATGTCACTCTGGGGACTGGGACCTTGGATTCTGTCCTCCTTCAAAGCCTGTCCATCTTTAGTCAGCAGTACTTGAGCGGCATGGAATGCAAAGCCAGCTATTTTCTTGTTGGGGGTCATTATTAAAATGCCTAGAATTCCTGCAGCCGTGTTGCTACCAGACAGAGAATGAAACCCACACAGAAAGCAGAGAGAGGCAAAGAACAGGGTCCTTGTTGACATCCTTGAACCACTTAGTCTACTGACCCCAAAGCTCCCCTCCAGAGAATTTTTATTATAGAAGATAATACATTCCTGTATTGATGCTGCTGGTTCCAGTTGGGGTTTCTGTTATTTGCGGCCAGAGCCTCCCAGTGGATAGACTAGTTCTAATGTCAAACCCCCATAAAGCCCTGTAGCTTCTTAGGATGACCCAGGAGCAGTATCGGAAGACTCACAGCAGTGTTGTTCTTTTGCAAATCTCAGAGATGAAATTTCCTTTTCACTTTCCTCTGGGAGCCAGCCCTCCCACCTCTGCTGAGTTTTTCACTTTCATTTCTCTTGGCTTCCCCTCTTCTGGGAAAGTCCAGGAAAACCTCCCACCCTGCGCATCTTCCCTTCAGGCATGTCAGCCTCCTGCTTATGAAGGACAAGTCACTGCTCATTAGTAGGGGGATTCCTCACTGTTAGGGGGATGGCTCACTGCTGGGGGATGGCTCATGATTGGGGAATGTCTCACTCTTGGGGTAATGGCTCACTGGCGGGGGGATGGCTCACTGTTGGGGGGGTTGGCTCACTGTTGGAGGAATATCTCACTGTTGGTGGAATATCTCACAGTTGGTGGGATGTCTCACTGTTGGGGGATGTCTCACTCTTGGTGGAATGTCCCACTGTTGGTGGAATGTCTCACTGTTGGTGGGATGTCTCAGTTTTGGTGGGATGTCTCACTGTTGGGGGATATCTCACTGTCGGGGGCATGGCTCACTGTCGGGGGGATGGCTCACTGTTGGGGGATGTCTCACTGTTGGTGGGATATCTCACAGTTGGTGGGATGTCTCACTGTTGGGGGGATGTCTCAGTTTTGGTGGGATGTCTCACTGTTGGGGGATATCTCACTGTTGGGGGGATGTCTCACTGTTGGTGGGATGGCTCACTGTTGGTGGGATGTCTCACAGTTGGTGGGATGTCTCACTGTTGGTGGGCTGTCTCACTGTTGGGGGATGTCTCACTGTTGGTGGGATGTCTCACTGTTGGGGGATGTCTCACTGTTGGGGGATGTCTCACTGTTGGGGGGATGGCTCACTGTTGGGGGATGTCTCACAGTTGGTGGGATGTCTCACTGTTGGGGGTATGGCTCACTCTTGGTGGAATGTCCCACTGTTGGTGGAATGTCTCACTGTTGGTGGGATGTCTCAGTTTTGGTGGGATGTCTCACTGTTGGGGGATATCTCACTGTTGGGGGGATGTCTCACTGTTGGTGGGATGGCTCACTGTTGGTGGGATGTCTCACAGTTGGTGGGATGTCTCACTGTTGGGGGTATGGCTCACTCTTGGTGGAATGTCCCACTGTTGGTGGGATGTCTCACTGTTGGTGGGATGTCTCAGTTTTGGTGGGATGTCTCACTGTTGGGGGATGTCTCACTGTTGGGGGATGTCTCACTGTTGGGGGGATGGCTCACTGTTGGGGGATGTCTCACTGTTGGTGGGATGTCTCACTGTTGGGGTTGTCTCACTGTTGGGGGAATGTCTCACTCTTGGGGGATGTCTCACTGTTGGTGGGATGTCTCACTGTTGGGGGATGTCTCACTGTTGGTGGGATGTCTCACTGTTAGGGGATGGCTCACTGTTGGGGGATGGCTCACTGTTGGTGGGATGTCTCACTGTTGGTGGGATGTCTCACTGTTGGGGGGATGTCTCACTGTTCAGTGATGTCTCACTGTTGGGGGAATGTCTCACTGTTGGGGGGATGGCTCACTGTTGGGGGATGGCTCACTGTTGGGGGATGTCTCACTGTTGGTGGGATGTCTCACTGTTGGGGGATGTCTCACTGTTGGTGGGATGTGTTACTGTTGGGGGATGTCTCACTGTTGGCGGATGTCTCACTGTTGGGGGGATGTCTCACTGTTGGGGGATGTCTCACTGTTGGGGGGATGTCTCACTGTTGGTGGGATGTGTTACTGTTGGGGGATGTCTCACTGTTGGGGGATGTCTCACTGTTGGCGGATGTCTCACTGTTGGGGGATGTCTCACTGTTGGGGGGATGTCTCACTGTTGGGGGATGTCTCACTGTTGGGGGATGTCTCACTGTTGGTGGGATGTCTCACTGTTGGGGGATGTCTCACTGTTGGGGGATGTCTCACTGTTGGGGGGATGGCTCACTGTTGGGGGATGGCTCACTGTTGGCGGATGTCTCACTGTTGGGGGGATGTCTCACTGTTGGGGTTGTCTCACTGTTGGGGGAATGTCTCACTGTTGGGGGATGTCTCACTGTTGGTGGGATGTCTCACTGTTGGGGGATGTCTCACTGTTGGGGGATGTCTCACTGTTGGGGGGATGGCTCACTGTTGGGGGATGTCTCACTGTTGGTGGGATGTCTCACTGTTAGGGGATGGCTCACTGTTGGGGGATGGCTCACTGTTGGTGGGATGTCTCACTGTTGCGGGGATGGCTCACTGTTGGGGGGATGTCTCACTGTTCGGTGATGTCTCACTGTTGGGGGAATGTCTCACTGTTGGGGGGATGGCTCACTGTCGGGCGGATGGGTCATCACTGGGGAGATGGCTCACTAGTAGGGAGGCAAAGAAGATTTCCAGCCAGAGAAGATTTGGAGAAGACCAGTCACATTGAGTGTGTTTAGTATGCGATGCCTTACCTGTCTGGAAACTGTGAGCAGCCTGGGATACCACTCTGGGAGGTGCTGAGAAACCAGGGGTTTTGTTACTTGAGGTTGGTTAGACACCTGGCCCTGATGGTATTGTCCTCTAGGAACCAGTCTCTTTGCTTCTCTGTGCTTTGCCGTCCTTAGCATTGGCCTTATCCTCCTGCTGGTTTAAAGATGGTGGCATTAACCTCTGAAGTAACATCCTGAGGGATGAGGAAGACTCTCTTCCTGTGGCTTTTTTCTCAGGAAGTAGGACATTCCCACCTTTGCCTCCCTGTACCCCTACCTGCAGGTTCATGTCTTACGAGCCATCCTTGTGTCACGGGCTCATCCCAAGGAAATCACTAGCCATCAGAAATGGAGGGCTGCCCCCCAAGTCCCTGTCCTGAGTACACAGGTACCTGGGAGTGGGGTCGATGTCTGAACAAAACGGGGGTTCTTTAAAGAAGGAGGATGGGGACATAATTACTGTGATAATCAAGGTTGCCATCTATAAATACAACTTGCAGTTTCACCACGTTCCAGGACTAGATCTGCAATGTTTCTAACTCCCACCTCAACCCCATGAGTTTGTATTATTACCTCATCTTACAGAGGTGGAGACTGTGCTCAGAGGTTAAGATTTTTTGATATTATTAAACAACCCTTTTTCTAAAAGACTGTGGTATTAGAGTTTGCAAGTGGGCAGCGCAGGGCTGTAATTTCCCAGGTGGTGGGTGAAGTTCAGTCAAATGCAGTGTGATGCTCTCCCAGCTTTCAGTATAGCCAAGAGCTCCGAGGATACAGGCTCTCCCCTGGATGCGCCTCACCTTGAACCCTAGAAAACCATCGTCGGTCAAGACAGGCCAGTTCATAATAATGGGAAGGATTGGGCAGGTACCAGACAGAATTACACTGGAGAACAAGGTCAGGCACAGACCTTTCTGGATGGACTTGTCTTTCCGTCCCCACTCAGCCCACTCGGGGCCACCCAACAAATGATGCCCTGAGGCCTTGGCATGCAATTATAAGTGAAGAAATGCTTCATCAAATCATGCCACTTGAATTGAGTTGAGTTGGAATGAAAAGCTGGGCAGCTCTGCCCACAGTGGAAATTTACCAGACCTGAGCAAACACCAAATACTCCCAGGTTGTTTTGAAATAGATACTGTTGTATTCTGTAAAGTTCTGAGATCCTTTTGCAAATATTTAAAAACCTTTCCATTAACAAGGATTGCTTTAGGAGATCCCACACACACATTCTCACACACATTCCGCTGTCCTCAAAGGCTTACACTACGTTCACAGGATGAATGGGAGAAGCAGAAACCCACGGCAGACACTCCAAGCACCCCAAATATCTCTTCAAATTGACCGAGACACATGAGTCCTCTCTACCCTCGGCCGAGACAGCTCTCATTTTAAAAAGTTTATTTATATTCTCCCCCCTCAAAAATGTCATGACTAACTTTCCATTCATTATCAAAATATTCTTTTGCCGCTAATTTCCCTTCTTGGTTAAAATAAACAAAGAAGCAAACCTTGTTGGCATTGCACCTAGGATGCACTCTGCTGTAAACAAGAGAACATTTTTCTTAGAGGATCTTGAAGCCCACCCGTGAGAGCTTCCTGTGCAATTCCTCTCTGTTTATCAACTCTGTTCGGCACAGAGGTCGAGCTGGGGCTACGAAGCGCAAGGGCGAGGGCAGACGACCTTGAACATGCCAGGATGGAGCATCAAATCCTTCCAGGCCTGGCTCCAACTTCTCAGGCCAGCCCTCCACCCCACCCATGCTGTACCCAGCCCAGGGTGCAGAGTCGCGTGACCTGGACCCTGGGGCTGGCTGCTGTGTGACCTCGGGCATCATTCGTCTCTCTGGGCCTCAGTTTCCTCAGCCAGAAAACACAGCCATAGGATCTTAGGATCTCTAAGCCCCCTCCTGTACTAAAGTTCTAGGATTCGAACCTATCGAAGTCTAGATGAAAAAAAAAAAAAAGAGGGAGGGAATTCATGACAAAAATAATCTAAGTTTTTAGGATTCAAGAATATGCAGTGAAGGACTCTGTGAGTGAAACAGTTCAATTTCAAAAGGCAGAACACACAAAAAATAAGTCAGAAAACCAACTCTTCCAAGGCTTCTTTTCCATCAAGACAGCTGAGAGCTTGCCCCCTACCTTCCAGAATACACCCTGCAATTGGAGGAGCAGAAAGGGGGTGTGGAAGGGGTTTCCTCCTCTGCCCTGAGACAAGGGACAGTCCTCAGCCCTTCAGCTTCAAGTCTACTCCGTGACCTAATCTGTGTGACTGTCTGGAGGACTCCGGGATATTGGGCGAAGCCTACAGGCCACCTAGAGAAATGTTGGGGGCCTGGGGGTAGAGAGAAGCAGAGGTCTCCAGAGCAAATCAAGACAAAACTTGAGTCTTTTTGTGATAGATGAGGCCATTGATAGATAACACACTGCCCAGTGTCCCTCAGGGTTCTCTGGGCTGGTCTGCTGAGGACCTGTTCTATGTGGACGGAATGTGAGGCAGAAAGAGAGAGCACTGCTAGAAAAGGTGTGACCTTTCAAGACTGGCCAAAAGGAGACAGATATCATTGCTTCTGCTGGGGATACTCCCCTATGTGGCGCACCCTTGGAGAGTGGCAGACGTGATGTTGCTGAACTTTCTGGAGACCCCTGATATAATGTAAGGTCCTGCAGGGGATTGAGTTCTCCAGACACAGCAGTGACCCCCAACTACACAGGACCTAGGTACCCTTGGACATTTGGCAGTGGGAAGGGACTTGAGGGGGTTGAGGCTTGGGTTTCCATACTAGTACCAGGTGGGAGCTGGGGGTCAAATCACACTGGGGTCAATCATAGCTGTCCCCCTAAGTCAGGGTAGTGTAGGGAGATAAAGACGATGCTGACAGTACCCTGCCAGCCCTGCCTCAGTCATGGCTCCCTGTTCAGGTCAGGAGGTGAATGCTTAGCTGCTGTGCCAGCTTCAAGGGGAATGAGAAAAATGAGGATGATATGGTGCTTTCTTCCATGAATCTAAGTTCATTTAATTTAAAACTCTGTTCTCTATTTTGAGATAATGTCTTCTCCAATTTTGGCATTAAATATGTCCTCTTTTATGAAATGATGGCAATAAATGGTAGGTTTAAAAAAAATTCTTATTTGACAAAATAAAAAGTTGACAAATCTAGTTGATCCCTGTGGCTGATTCTGCTAGTTTTCTGTCAATATTGGTTTTCCCTTCTTCCACATTAAGAGAAGTTTAAAGGGGCATGTGATCACCCAGAATAAAACCTAGAGTTCTCAGTCCTCCTTGGATCTAGCTGTGGCTATTTGTTCAAGTTCTGGCCAATGACATGTTTGCAGAAGTGAGGCATGCAACTTCTGAGCGGTATCTTTAAAGGGAAGGAACCTGTCTGCTCCCTGCCACTTTCCCTCCTTCTGAAGGCTGGAATATTGGTGTGGAGTTATCTGAGACTATGCAGATAATGCAATATACTGGGGGTGGCTGAGCAACAAGACAGAAGGAGCCTGGGTTCCCCAAACCATGGCACCATTATATCAGCCCAGGATGCTTATACAGTGTGAGAGAAATGGCCATTGATATTTCATGTCTTTGCAGATAAAATGAATCAGCATTTACATGATATTTACAGTGATGGAAATAAATGAGATTATCCAGGAATAGAGAGTAGAGGGAGCGAAGGAGAGGGCCTAGAATAGAGCCTTAAAGAACTCAAACATATACTTGTCATGTGGAGGAGGAAGAACCCCTAAGGAGGCTGAGGAGGGGAAGCCAGAGAAACAGGAAAGGAAAATGATGTGAAGGAGCCAATGGGAGAGTATATTTCGGGAAGGAGGGAGTGGTCAACCAGTTCTGGTAATGCTTGAGGTCAAGAAAGAAGAGGCCCAAAATGTGGCCATTGTGTTTAAAATGGAAGTAATTGGTGACCTTATCAAGAACTGTTTCATTGAGATAATGGAATAAAAGCCAGTGGGTAGGAGGTGAGGAGTAAACGGGAGGTGAGAGATGGACCACATTTCCGATAAGTGTGACCATGATTGAAGGAGCAAGAGAGGGTAGGAGCTGTAGATGGGGAGACTCCTTTCCTTTTATTTTCCCTTCTCTTCTCTTCTCTCCTCCTCTATTCTCCTCTCCTTTCTTCACCTTTTCTTTCCCCCTTTTTCTTTCTTTTTAAAGGAGTGCAGAATCTAGGACATTTAAATACTGAAGGGAAGGATCTAGAACAGAGACGAGATGGAAGAAAAAGGCCAGAGAGAGGGAAACTGATGGCATAAGGCTCCCGAGCAGATGGGAGGCAAGGGAAGCAGAGAGCATCTGTGAAGGAATTAGCCCTGGACGAGAGGATGGAGAGTCAGGGGCAAATGCAGGAGTGTATGCTAATAGATTTGGGGATTGACAATTGGTTCTCTTTTCTCAGTGAAATAGGGGCAAGGTCACTTGCGGAGAGTGAAAGAGGGAGGGGTGGCTGCGGACATGATGAGACTGGAGAAGGATGGAAGGACGATTTGTGTGTAATTGGAGCCTAAGCTGGTGGGAGGATCTCTGAGAGGCTTTGATTGTCCGGTAGTCCTGAGGGCATGGCTGAAGTGGGTTCGTGCACCTGTGGGACTTGCCTCCAGCAATGCTCTGGCAAGATGGAGAAACTCTTCTGGAGAAGATGGATGTTGATCTTCATCCAGGGCTGGGATTTCACTAGAAGGGGGAGAGGGGTGTAAGAACAGAAGAGGAAAGGAATGTATAGTATTTGGAAGAACTAGAACATTGAATCTAAACAGGATAAAATGCCAGATGAAGAGAGTGAACAGACAAGGGATTCCTGGAAGGTCATGGGACCAAAGGCTTCAATGGGATTGAGTAACACGTGTAGCAGGATTATGGGATTGAAAGAGAAGTTAGGATAAGAGGCTATGGTCAGAGAGTGGGGGCACTTGGGTTTGAGATTTAGAGGTGCAGGAGCCCTGAGTGTCTGCCAGGCTCAGGGGAGCATGGGAGTGGGGTGCTGAGGAGAAGGAAGGAGATGATCACCAGAGACAGAAGAACAGGAAAGGAGGGGCCAGGATCTTGGGTGAGCCGCCCACAAGGAGTCTGAAGCAGCAGCATGATAGGGGGTGAAGAAAGTCATGAACCATTTGCTAAGTCTTGGTTGGATGAGGAAATGTACCAAAGAAAGTCCAGAAAAGACCTAGACTTGGGCAAGGAAAAGACCTGAATGACCTTAGCCTCAATCAAGCAGGTAGTTTGCAAAACTGTGAACGAACAATGTTTTGGAAGTACAATATGAAACAAGGAAGGTGTAAGCCCAACTCCTAGCCCCAAGGTCAAGAGAAGAAGAATAAACAGTTTCTATCCGAGAGGCCTGCAGCAGAAGTAGGATCTCTGGGCAGCCAGCAGCAACCCTCTCAGTCACCGGAACATCTCCTGGGAAGCTTTTAAAATGCATATTCCAGGGGCCCCAGGCTAGTTAAATCTAATGTTGAAGGAAAGCGCCTGGACTTCATGGGCCATGGATCCTGCAATCCCTGTAGTTGCACAGGGCCCGGCGCTCAGAAGGGCCTCACACTTGGTTTAATGCTCTGCCGTTGCCATTGTGAAATTCTTAATAATTTATGAACAAGGGGACCTGCAAATTCATTCTGCCCTGGGCCTCACAAATTAAGTAGCCAGGCCTGTCTGGGCAGTGGTATCTTTTAAAAAATCTTCTTGAGGGTTTCTGGTGTGTGGCGAGGGTTGAGAATCATGAAGTTAAGCCAAGAGTTAGGAGGAACGTGTGAAGAAGTGCTGTGGGTGTAGGGAGTTTGCCACCATGGTGCAGGAGTTTGGAGAGTGGGAGGGAAGGAGAGAGGGAGGAGAGCAGACTGAGTCAGGGGAAGATGGCAGAGGGTGTGGGGGGAGGATGGATGGGCACAGAGATTTCCATCCTAGGTTGATGCTTGGTTCCTTGGAGAAGGATGAGTGCTTGAGCCTAACAGAATTCTGCCATGGACTGAAAGGGAGGAACGGTGGTGGGATGTGGGGCTGGAGAGCCTTTTCCTTGTAATTTCTGGGGAAGTGCATGGGTGGCTTGGGGGCAATGGATAGAAAAGCAGGGCTTACGTAGGGGTGGGGACAAGTGCGAAGAAGCTGAGAAGATCGCTCTGGGCTGGGCCGCTGTGTGACTGCACTGAGTATTAGGCTTGGGTGGGTGGGAGGATCTCCAGGGCTCCTCCAAACTGAGAGACTCATGATGCTTTGGCTGGAGGTCCAGACTGGGGAGCTGTCATCAAACAGATGGCATGTGAAGCCAGGCCAGCCTCAAGTTTGGGGCCTTTGGAGTGCTCAGGGGACCTCACCAGGGACGCGGCCTGTTCCTGAGAATCTTCTTTTCCCCTGGGAGTCTGAGAGGAAGTGAGCAGAGCAGTGTAAACTGAGACAGGGCTCTGGGAAGAGTATGCTCCCCAGAGAAACAAGCCACAAACAGAGGCGCCACGGGCTCAGCTGTCAATGAAATGTTGGTTGTTTTTCTAAACTACAAGAGATAAGAGGTGGTGAAATCTTCCCTTAGCTTCAGCCCTTAGTATAAATATTTCTTTCAAAGTCAACACAGGCAGGGCTGGGCCTGGAGGAGGAGCCAGGTACACAAGCCCTGCTGCTCTGCCTTGGGAGCTGCTTTGTCCGGGACCTGCCGTGAAGGTGCCAGGTGGAACCAGGTGCATCTGGGGCTCGCAAGGCCCCTCCAGGAAGGATCCTTCCCTAGAGGTAAATGAGAAGCTGCCGGAGGAAAACCTCATCTTGAGCTTTTAGCGATGGTCAGGGAACGTCAGACACCATTGCCTCTCCCCCAAGCTCAAACATGGCTTGTCAGCAGGAGAGGTTGGTGAAGGTCCTCTGACTCAGGACACCCCCAGATTCGACAGAGCAAATCTAAGCTCTTGTCATTTTAGGAGCAGCTGGGGCATGAGGGCAGTCTCTCACCTGGGTACATTTTTATCTACCTTGGCCTCAGAGGAGGTTAGCCCCTCCTGCTCACAGGTCTCCAGCCTCTCGTGGTCCAACTGGATCTCTTCCAAGACCACCTGTGGTTCCCCTCCAATGAGATGCCTGAGCTGGCCCCAAGTGCACCCTGGCTGATGGGTCACTGTTCACGTGGAGGAAGGTCCACATCCGGGCATCCCCATCCAACAGCAGGATCAGGCAGCCACACAAGGAAGGCCCCCCCAGAGCATACTGGAGTGGTCGATTGCCAGGGACACAGGCTACTGTGGCTGTTCCACTCTTCACAGAAAGGTTCTAAAATTACAGGTCCACCAAGAACTGCCCTGAAAAAGTCTGCCTTTTTAAAAGTGGTGAGGACAGTCTGTCTTACTAGTTGGTTGGTTGGGTCATTGGCAAGTGTGATACCATTTGACTTGCCATTCTTATTACTGAAGTTTCCTTAAACCACCGGTGGAGAGGATGGGTTCTCCCTCCCTCTGCCAAGGAAACCTACACAGAGTGTAGAAAAGGTTTCATCTGCTCTTGACTTCACGTTCACAGTGTCGCATTCCTAAGGTGTGCCGTGTCCAAGAACGTGGGTGTAGCGCTTCTCATCCAGCTAAGTCATCCCCGTGCGCGTGAATGAGCGTGTGGCTGGGGTGGGGCTCACATCTTCTGAGCGTCCCACAGCGACCTCATCTGAACCCCCACACTTTTCACACCTTCCCCCAGGCCCCCAAATCCCATGAATTTCAGCCTCTTCCCTGAAATCCCTTACTTCTCCATTCTTTGCCTGAGAACCTTGCCTTTACCTGCTTAATTTGGAGCTCTTCAAGCTTCTTGCTTTGCTGGCTTTTTCCCACCCACTTCTGATTTGGAGTCAGAAGAAGGTAGGGAGTTTCAGATTAGGAAGGTGGAGAAGGAAAGGAGGGGTCTGGATTCTGGAATTCCAGTAGATTATCCACTGGCCTCCCTTCAACCCTGGGTGCTTAAACCCTTCCACTTCAAGGCAATCTGCTGAGATTTGCAGGTCCTAGGAGGCTGTACTTGCTCAAGAATGTTTGTCTCCTCACCAACCTTGAAACACATTAAAAAATCACTTTCACTTGCCCCTTTCCAATATCTGAGGTTTTTTTCCCCCTCTTCCACTGCCACAGGTAGGGGGAAGCCATCCCGCTCGGTTCTCTTCTTGGTGGAAATCTTTGTGACCTTTCAAACCAGAGACCTGGCTCCTTCTACTTCTGGTGAACCCATGGGTCAATATGGTTGTGTGGTGCACCTGGGCACGTGGGGAAGACCTTTCCATCTCTCAGCCACTTGACATGTGAGGGAGCTCTGTCAGTGCCCTCTGTGGGAGCCTGTGCTGGTCCCACTGCCGTGGAAGCCGTGTCCTGTCCGTGAGCTGGGAGAACTGAATGTGTCATCCTTGGGGAATTTTCTGGTTCAGAACATCTCTCATATCTCAACAGCATCTGTCTCTTGCTGAAGATCAGATATAAGGGCCCCAGCACCTTCTGTTTTGGTGTCCCACATCTATCTGCAGTCCTTACCCTAAATCAGTGGTTGCCAAGCTTTTCTGATTATGTACTCATTTAGTAAAAAGTTGTGTGTGGGAGGGATACATATTCCCCATATATTTATTTAAAAACCGTACATTATGTGAGCTATAAAATATGCATCAAGTTGAGGTTAAAACAGAGAAACAAGGTGAAATAAACAATTTTTAAAGTGTTGTCAATTGTGGTGGTTTTATATCACCATTGGTTAATACCTCACGACATCGTAGGAATTTAGATTTGATTCATCGATAACAGAAGGGATATGATTTTGGTCTGTCTTCCTGTGGGATCTGACCAGCTCCCAGTGTTTTGACGGTGCAGCATGGTGGGGTTGAGGGGAAGCCTGCGTGTAGGAGATAAATCAGCTCCTCTTTTCCCTTTTCCCTCCTGTGCTTGCAGCCTCTGCATTGTTTCCAGCTGGGCTTTTACCCATCTGCTTTGTAAGAATTGATTACATCACAACGAGATCTAATCTTTATAAATCCACTTCATTTGCTTCTAGTCACTCTTCCCAGGAGGGGGACTTGTCACCTCTCCTCGCAAGGTGTGGAACTCCCTCCTCCCTCAAGAAGCCTCAAAGCCTGCAGTTAAGGGCACCCAGGAGCACCTTTATATTACAGATTAGAATATTAGCTTCTTAAAGCTGCCGTAATCAAGTACCATAGACTGGGTGGCTTAAACAATAAATATTTATTTCCTCACAGTTCTGGATGCTAGAAATTCGAGATCAAGGTGTGGACAGGGCTGGTTCCTCCTGAGGGCTGTGAGGGAGAATCTGTTCCAGGCCTCCCTCCTAGCTTCTGGTGGTCAGCCAGCAATCTTTGGCATTGCTTGGCTTCAAGACTCATCACCCTGATCTCTGCCTATCTCTTCACGTGGCATTCTCTCTGTGTCTCTGTCTGTCTTTTTCTCTTTGTGTGTGTGTGTGTGTGTGTCTATCCAAATTTCCCCTTTTTATAGGGATACCAGTCATATTGGATTAGGGCCCACCTTGACCTTATTTTAATTTGATTAGATCTGTAAAGACCCTATTTCCAAATAAGGTCACATTCTGAGGTGCTGGGGTTAGGACTCTAACATATCTTTTTCGGGGGGCAGGGGGGAGCACCATTCAACCCATAACCATTAGTAAAGCTCATTTTTTTCTTACTTTTTAGATAAATATAATCAAAATAGAAGTCCTATTCTAGCATATTCTAGCATCTCAGTAGGTAATGGTCTGGTGCACCCACGGGTTGTGGGTACTTTTCTTTGGAGTCCGCTGCCTCATTAGTTCTGTCCTTCCTCCTTTTTCCCCCATGATCATTCAGCCCCAGTTCCTACTGGGGCAGGGAGGGTGTGAGTGTGGAAAGACCAGGCCTTCTTCAGGAGCTACAGTGATGCAGAAGGTTAATTTAATGCTGGACTTCTGGTATCCAGATGGATGAGTGACACACCAGGGAACCTCCACTCCCTTGTTCCCAACCTCAGAAATAACAGGGAAGACAGTTTTAAGTGAAGGCATAACTGCACTTAAAAGCAAGCAGGGGAAAGACAGTTTGGTGTTTCTTCAAAAAGTTAAACATAGAATTACTGTAAGGCCCAGCTACTCCACTCCTAGGTAGATACCTCCCCAAACTGAAAATGTATTCAAACAAAAACTTGTACATGAATATTCATAACAGTGCTATTCAGAATAGCCAAAAGGTGGAAGCAACCCAATGTCCCTCAGCCAATGAATGGATAAACAAAATGTGCTACGTCTATGCAACAACAGAATATTACTTCGCCATAACAAGGAGTGAAATTCTGATACATCCTACATCATGGATGAACCTCAAATACATGATGCTAAGGGAAAGAAGCCAGTCACAAAAGGTCACATATGGTATGATTCCGTTTCTGTGAAATGTCCAGGATAGACCAATCCATAGAGACAGAAAACAGATTAGTGGTTGCCAGGAGCTGGGGGGAGGGGAAGGTGGGGAGTGACTTAATGGGATGGGGGTTTTCTTCTATGGTGATGAAAATGTTTTGGAACTAGATAGAGGTTTTGGCTGCACAGCGTTGTGAATGTAGTCAATGCCACTGAACTGTACACTTTAAAATGGTTGATTTTGTGTTACATGAATTTAATTTTCAATTAAAAAAAGTAAAAAGCAAGAAGGGGAATTCTTGGGAGACCAGAGGCTGTGAGGACTCAGTAACCATGGATGGCTCTTTGGGCACCCCCTGTGATGGGGCTCCAGAGAGAGCACCCAGTTGGTGCCATCCTGAAACTGGCCTGTACAGCCTCCACCATGCTGCCCACAGGAAAATCCGAGTAACAAGATGGAATCTTTTCTCTTTAAAAAAATCAAGTGCTGTCTGCTGTCCAGAGCTCTAGGGCAATATCGTCCTATTAGTAACCACAATTTACAAGGACCCTTCCTGTCTTCTCTATCTCCCTCACAAACCTTCAAATCCGGTATTTTAAATTCCTCCTGTTTTCTTTGGAATGCAGTTAATTGACTTGGAATGACCATAATCTCCAGTGGAGAATAACATGCTTACTGGGTAAATAGCTCCTTCTCAAAGGAGCTGCAAAAAGCAGATTATGTGCAAATTCAGAGAATGCTTTTCGGTGCCAAGCTCTTGTTGGATCTGAAAGGTCCTGTCAAGTTTCAGATTCACAGCTTGTCATTTATATGGTTATTTATGTCACTTATTAACTGTGGTGTGTTTGTGACACTCTAATTATGACTGCCCTCTTAGTTTGTCTTGCAAACAGCAAGAGGAGATTGCTTTGTGACAGGAGTTCACCCTGGGATGTTCTTCTTGAACACATCTGGGGAAGGATGCGGGTCAAAAGGGCTGATCGCTTTGGCATAAGTTCATTTGACCCGCATCCTTCTCCAGATGTGTTGCCAGGAGTTTCTGCTGCTCTAGGTCCAGCAAGAGGCAGAAAGATCCACTCTTGGAACCTGAGAAGTGCTGTGTCTTGAATAGCCTTTGTTTCTAGGAGATTCTGAGGCACGCAGAAGGAAGCTCTGCATTTCTTTAAGGTGGTTCAGAAAGCCAGCCCGAGTAGGGAATTGTGAAGAGCCAGTATCTTGCTTTTCAAGAAATGTGTTCTAATTTTTGACATTCTGACATTAAAAAAAGACCTGGAGCCGTAATTCTTAGTCTTGTACCTGCCGGGCAAGGGAATCTGCTCTGCTCCAAAGGATCTGGTCTCTCTCACCTGGACCTGGAATGAAAATGGACCCACATTGTGAGGCTTCTGGTTATAGTGTTCACCTTTCCTCCACCCTCCCCACCCTGGGCGTCTGTGGGGTGAAAGGTAGGGTGAGGGAGAGGCCAGGGCAGCAGAAGAGAAGTGAAGAGAGTGGGTTCTCGGCTCACAATGAACTCCACCCAGCTCCTCCAGCTCTGGGTGAAGTTCACAGGAGGAGACTGAATCCTGACACTTTCAAGGAGAACCAAAAACTATAGGAAAAGCACATCTGAAAAGAAATATTGCACTGAGCTGCAAGACATGCCGTCAAAAGTGCACCCTGGCCATTACTGGTGGCCGGGAATGGCCTTGTCTCCCAGGTGGGGTTTTTAACTTGGGTTGTGGTTACACCATGGTGCCATAGTCCCCATCACTGCCCACCATGGCCTTCAGAACAACTCAGTGTTTTAGAGAAAGGAAAGCTGGAATTCACTCACATTCTGCCATCTCCTTGGAAAGACACCTATCCTGCTGGTTTCCATTTTTTTTTAACTGAATAAAAATTTATTTTAGCATTTGAAGCTAATGGTTTCCATTTTTATAAAATCCAGTTAAGTGCTGATTGACACCTGCCCTTCCCAGACCATTTTAGCTTCTTGCTTTCCTTAAGTTAGGATGCCATTTTCCACATCCCTGATGCTTTGCAACTGGGTAAGAGTTTGAGCCCAGGCTGCTTGAAGCAATGGCTACCTATCTATCCAGAGTCTCTGAGACTTCAGACAGACCCAGCCAGTTGCCTTCTGCCAGGCAGGGGAATTTCTAAAAAGAAAAAAGGCAAAACGAATGTCAAGCGAATGACCATACAAATATGTCAAAGTGATTTTTGACAAAGGAGCAGAAACAATTCAGTTGAGGAAGGATGACCTTTTCAACAAAGGGTGCTGGAACAATGGATATCCACAGGCACCGAAATGAACCTCAGCCTAAACCTCACACATTGAGTACTCACGTTATTACACAAAAGTTAACTCAAAATGGATCATGGACTTGAATATAAAATGTAAAATATAAAACCTTTAGAAAAAATAGAAGAAAATCATGGAGACCTAGGGCTAGGTGAAGAGTTTCTAGACTTGATATCAAAAACATGATCCATAAAGGGAAAAATTGGTCAATTTTACCTCCTCAAATTAAAACCTTTGCCCTGTGAAAGACCCTGAGAAGAGAATGGAAAGACGAGTTACAGCCTGGGAGAAAATATTTGCAAACCACACACCCAACAAAGGACTCATATCTAAAATATATAAAGAACTCTCAGAAACACAGTAGTAAAAAAGCCCTAAATAATCCAATTAGAAAATGGGCAAAGACAGGAACAGATGTTTCACTGGAGAAGATATGCAGAAGGCAGACATGCACATGAAAAGGTGTTGAACGCCATTAGCCATTAGGGAGATGCAAGTGAAAACCACAACAAGCTATCATTGCACACCTATCAGAACGGCTAAAATAAAAACCAGTGATAACACCAACTGCTGGCAAGGATGGGGAGAAACTGGATCACGGCTGATGGCTGATGAGAATGGAAATGGCACAGCTACTTTGGAAAAGAATCTGGCAGCTTCTTACAAAACAAAACATGCACTTACCATGTGACCCAGCAATCATACTCTTGGACATTATCCCAGGGAAATGAAACCTTATGCTCACAAAAATAAAAGAAAACCTCTACAAAAATGTTCATAGCAGTTCTATTTGTAATAGCCCCAAACTGGAAACAACCCAAATGTCCTTCAGTGGATAAATGGTTAAACAAACTTGTACATCCATATCGCTGTCAGATTCCTGGTTGTGATATTATACTATAGTTATGCAAGATGATGTTATCTTTGGGAGAAACTGGGTGAAGGGATCTTCCTGAATTATCTCTTACAACTGCAAAGAAACCTACAATTATCTCGAAATAAAGTTTTTTTCTAGAAAGCTATATTAAAAAAGTCAAGTGAATCAGACGCTAAGAACTGGGGAGCTGTGGGGCATGAGGCAGACCCCAGAAGGAGCTGAGGAGCAGGGGTCTTTGCGTGAAAAATACAATTAATAATAGCAGTGCCTCTTACCATACGATCCACCAGTTATTCTCCTTGGTGTTTACTCAAATGAACTGAAAACTTTTGTCCACACAAAAACCTGCACACGAATGTTTAGAGCAGCTTTATTCATAATCACCCAAACTTGAAAACAACCAAGATGTGCTTTGGTAGGTGAAAGGAATAAATAAACTGTGGTAGATGTAGAAAACAAATGTATGGTTACCAGGGGGAAAAGGGTAGGGGGAGGGATAAATTGGAAGATTGGGATTGACATATACACACTACTATATATAAAATAGATAAGTAATAAGAACCTACTGTATAGCACAGGGAACTCTACTCAATACTCTGTAATGATCTCTATGGGAAAAAAAATCTAAAAAAGGGTGGATATATGTATATGTATAACTGATACACTTTGCTGTATGGCAGAAACTAACACAACATTGTAAATCAACTCTACTCCAATAGAAATTTTTAAAAAACCACTGTGGTGCATCCAGACAATGGAATGTTATTCAGAGCTATAGAGACATGAACTATCAGCCATAAAAAGACATGGAGGAAATGTAAAGGCATATTATTAAGTGAAAGAAGCCAATCCCAAGAGGCTACATACTGTATGATTCCAACTATGTGACATTCTGGAAAGGCAAAACTATGGAGACAGTAAAAAATTCAGGGCTTGCCAGGGGTTAAGGAGGGGGGTGGGGATGGATTAAAAGGCAGAGCATAGAGGATTTTTTGGACAGTGAAAATACTATGTGTGATACTACACCGATGGATACATGTCTTTATACGTATGCCCAAATCCATAGACTGTACAACATCAAGAGGAACTCTAATGTAAACTGTGGACGCAGGGTGATAATCATGTGTCAATTCATTGATTGTAACCATGAGGGATGTAACATCTAGTGGAAGATGTTGATAATGGGGGAGCTTATGCACGTGTGGAGGTGGTTTATATGGGAAATCTTGGTACCTTTTGCTCAATTTGGCTGTGAACCTAAAACTGCTCTAAAAACTAAAGTCTATTAAGAAATAATAATATCTCTGGTGTTAACTGAAATCTTCACACAATTCAAGGTGCTTTTAGGAACACTTTCTTCTTTAAAGGACCGTGCTCTGGGATGGGTGGAAGGTGGAGGGTGTAAAATGATAGTAAGTGCTGTGTAGAGGACCCTAGTAAGAGCCTGTGTGGGTAAGAAATGTGCCCTGCATTACCTTACTCTCCATAGTGGATGGGAGGCACTGATATGATCAGAATATCTTTTCTCCTAGGGCAGGGATGGGGTGAGGAGAAGCCTCCCTGGGGCTCACCGGTAGCGGGGGGGGTGGATGGATAGGGGCATTGAGACTCCAATCCAGGAAAACTGGATGGAGGCAGGGAAGAGAGGTGTGTGGTCCAAGAGAGGGAGGACCAGGGCAGAGAAATGATAGGGGTCTGCTAGAATTCTCTTCTTGTCATTGGATGTCATGACCTAGCATATCAGTGGGACTATACTGTATACACAGGATAAGAAAAGGAAAGGAGAAAGAAGTAAAGGGAGCCAGGAACAAGGTCTAAACTCAAAATTTGGAAGGGGTAGGATTCTGAAATCTGGAATGGATCTAGTAATTAACCCAAAGTGTTGATTGACTTTGGGGACTTCATATAGAGTCAGAGAAAGGGTGAGAATGTGGTGGGAGGGATTTTTCTTGGTGTCATGACTTTGGGGGAGGGATGCTAGCTAATTTCTCTCCTTTATGCTTTCTTAAATTATTTATCTCTTTTCCAAGCACTTGTTTAGGGGCGCAGGATTTCCTGCTGCCCACCCCGGCAGAAAAAGCTGTCTACCTTTTGTGGTCTCTTGGGGGAACCACTCAGACCTCTTGGAACCTTCGGAGCTGGGAGGACCATGTTGGTCCTTCCAGGTATGAGGCTGCCTCCAGGCAAGAAGCCTAGAGGATTGGGAATTTGAGCCCCAGCTTGGCCTCTTCTTGGCTGTATCAAACCAAAACGAACTCTCAGGATGCCTGAAAATCAGGGGAAGTGAAGGGGAAAAAATGAAGCAACTGCAGAGGCATGGGAGAAGATTCCAGAGCCTCACGGGGCTGACTAGGTGCTGCCACCTTGGTAAGAGGAGGAGCAAAAAGTTTGGAAAGAGCCAGGGGAGGAGAGCTCTTGTCCTCCAAGCCCTCCTTTTGTGGGCAGCCCCTCACCCCTACCCCATCCAAGGCGACCAGGAGTGCCCTCTGTCAGTGCAGTGTGGTGGCAGATGCTCACTCTTTGGTGACCATAATGATGCTTCCTTATGGGGACAATCAGAATGATTTGAGATGGCAATGAATTTGAAAAGACCTATGGTCATCTAATCCCTCCTAAGAGGCCTTGGATCTCCATGATGTCTGTTGAGCTGACGTCTGTTGAGTTGACGTCTGTTGAGCTGACGTCTATTGATCTGGGGCAATGTGGCAGAGGTGGCCAAGGGCCCAGCCCTTCTGCCTCCTGAGGGCAACCTGGTCCGCTGCTGGCCTCACCCCTATCAGTCATTGAAATGACAATTGGAAGTTAAGGAGGGAAAGAAAGCACTGATGCTTTGTGGGGAGAGAGGAAGATTTGCCCGAGAAGCAGCTGCATTTGGAACTTGGAGTCAGAATAGATGCGCACAGAAGCAAGCGCCCTCACCTCCAGGGCTGAAGGGCTGCCTGTCCCGGTGGCCCACTGCGTCTGGGTGGCCATCAATCACCACACGGCCTGCGTTTCCTCCCCACCGACAGCGGCCTCCTGGAGGGCAGATCGGGTCTCTCTCACTGGGTTCTTTCCTGAAAAACAGCTGTGCGGGGCTGGCTCAGCCTTTTGGCCTTTGTCATGGGGTTGAAACCTGAGAGGGTCGGTGAACTTAATTAGAGCTAGAGGCTCTCACCTGTCTTTACACCCACTACTTTTAACCCTAAACTAAGATGTTTTTAAAATCCCTAGACACTTTGCTTTTTAAATTTTAAAATTTCACTTTAACCTTTTATTTTGAAAATTTTCAAGCCTGCAGAAAAGTTGTGAGACTAGCACAATGGACATCTGTCTGCCCTTGACCTACATTTATCAATGGTTAACATTGCTACGTGTGCTTTTAGCTCTCTCCATATGCAGACTTATGTTATTATCAATATTTACGGAACCATTTGAGAATAAGTTGCAGACACCATGATCCTTTGTCCCTGAAGGCTAAGAATAAGGACTCTCACTTTTATAATCACAATATAAGTGTTAAGTTCAGAAAATTTAACACTGATACAATACTAATATGTAATGTACAGTCCATATTCAAGTTTCACCAATGTTCCCCAAAGTGTCCTTTATAGTAATTTTCTGAGCCCAAGTAAAAACCTATTATTCTTAGTGTCAACAGTTGTTGAAAAGGTGGATCTGGCTGTACACACACACACACACACACCACAGACACACACACTATACCACACATACACCACAGACATGCACATACCACACCACACACACACACACACCACACACACACACAATCACACACACACACACAACCCACACTGCCCCAGATTTAAGCTTCATTGCCAAGCGTGCTCCCTGTAAGAGGATCGTAATGTATTTACTCCTTTATTTTTTGGTGACAAGCTGCCTTCCCCCGTGCTGGGGTCTTCTCACCAGGCTCTTTCCTCCAATTGCTGGGGCAAAGGGTTTGGGGGTCTGTCCTGTCTCACTCCCTGGGCTTGTGGGGCAGGAGGAAGGGAGGACCGGGTCAGGCCAGCTCTTCCTGCAGGGATGATGTCCACTCGTCAGTGGGCTGCAGTGAGTCTTTGCTTTTGACCTACCACCATCCACTCAGAGAGATGGAAAATGCAGTGCTAAAAAGTATTTCGGGGATCACACTGCTCCACCTTCCTCTTCATTTGACTGAGAAGAAAACTAGCGTTCAAGGAGGTGAAGTGACTTGGCTAAGATCACTTTGCCAGCAGATGGAATGGGGATCAAACTGATATTTTTTCAGGCCATCCAGCTGTTTTACAGATACCCAAGTCTGAGGAGCAGGGAACACAGGGACAAAAGAAAGAACACATTCCCTGGAGAGAATGAGAAGCACAGGCAGTGAACATGCTTCTGGAAAGATGAAGAGGCAAAGCTTTGGGTGCACAGTAGCCCCTGGGACGTGTGGCATCTGGAGGGCTGGGGGTCAGGCTCATCTCCCCCGAGGAGGCGAGTCCACGGTGAGGTGGTCCCCAGGGCTGGGTGGTAAAGTGGCTCCCTGATAGGAGAGGGCTGAGAGGCTGCTCGTGCCCCATGTCTGTCCCAGCTCCTAAGTGCTCTTGGTTTGGTTGTTCTAATTTCCTTGGCTTCCTCTCCAGGACTGGAGTCCACTGGGAAGAATATGCTATAATCCGCTCTTCTTGCTTTGGAACTCACCAAGGCATGCAGACAGGAGACACATGCTCAGCATGAACGAGAAATCATAGCTAAAATCATCATTTCTCTAGTGGCAACCAATTGGATTTTATAGGACTAAATGGTTAGACAGAAAGTCATAGGCTAACAAAATAGGAGCTTCTGCCAAGAATCTCTCTGCTGCCGGTTGTGGGGTTGGAATCAGTGGCCTGATTTATGGGGATCCCATCCACTGGGAATGCAGGACCGTGTGCCAGAGTTTGGGGCTTCGTTCCTGCTGAAGACAGCCCAGAGTGGAGACCATCCAGGCTGCATCTGTTTTGCAGATTAGGAGAGACACACAGAAAACAAACCATTGTGTTCCTGCCACTCTCATGGCTCATGGTGGTCCAAGCCAAGCTATGATGGCCAAGAGTTAACACGCAGTGGATGGAACCTGGCCTTCCTTGGAAAAATCTTTTCCTTTTTGAAAACTGCTTGAACACCATATTCAGAAGTCCATGACTGCAGAGAGGGAAGTTTGGGCAAAAGGATGAGTCCTATCCCTTCTCTAAGTTAGATCTTCTGTTTTTATTTACAACAACAAACATAAACCAACTGTTATCATTTATTGAGCATTTACTGTGTGCTGGACCCTGTTCTAAGTGCTTTAAATATTGTTTTCTTTAATCCTCAGTACAGTCCTATGAGATAGGTCCCATTTTATAGAAGAGAAAACTAAGACTCAGAGAAGGTGAGAAATTTGGATAAGGTCACACAATAATTAAGTGGCAAAATCAAGACTCTAGCCCAGATAGTCTGGTGCCAGCCTGTACATCCTCAACCACTATCCTTTATTTTTCTTAACAAATCATTTTTTTTTCAGGTTGGTGTGTGTTTGCTACAGATTAAATGTTTGTATTCCTTCAAAATTCATGTTGAAGCCTAATCCCCAATGTGATGGTATTTGGAGGTGGCCTTAGGGAGGTGATTAGGTCATGAGGGTGGAGCCCTCATAAATGGGATTAGTCCTTATAAAGAGACCCCAGTAACCTAAATGTCCATTGACAGATGAATGGATAAAGAGATGTGGTATATACACACAGTGGAATATTACTTAGCTATAAAAAGAGTGAGATAATACCATTTGCAGCAACATGGATGGATCTAGAGATTATCATACTAAGTGACGTCAGTCAGACAGAGAAAGACAAATATCATATGATATTGCTTATATGTGGAATCTGAAATAAAAAAGACACAAATGAACTCATTTACAAAACATAAATAGACCCATAGACATAGAAAACAAACTTACCAAAGGGGGAGGGGGGAGTGATAAATTAGGAATTTGGGATTAACACATACACACTACTATATATAAAACAGATAACCAACAAGGACCTACTGTATAGCACAGGGAACTATTTTCAATATCTTCTTATAACATATAATGGAGAAGAATCTGAAAAAGAATATATATACATATATATATGAATCACTTTGCTGTACACCTGAATCACTGTAAATCAACTACACTTCAATAAAAAAGTTTTCTTAAAAAGAGACCCCAGAGATTCCCCTCGACCATTTTGCCATGTGAGGACACAGCGACAAGATGGCTGTCTTCGAACCAGGAAGTGGGTCTTCACCAGACACAAAATCTGCTGACTCCTTGATCTTGGTCTTCCCAGTCTCCAGTACTCTGAGAAGTAAATAGTTGTTTATGATCCACCCAGTCTATGGTACTTCTGTTATAAGAGCCCAAACACACTCAGACAGTGTTAGAGGTGGCATGAGCCTGGGCTGGGGGTTCCTACGTGAATCTCCTTGTATGCAGGTATGATATGATATATCTCCAACTTTCTAAGCCACTGTGGAGCATTTGGGGAACAGGACTGGATCTGCAGTGTGTTGAGCCTGGTAAGTGGAATGGCCTCTGTCTGAGGGGCCAGCACTGTCATTTATGGAGTGAATGTCATGGAAAAGGAGGATGGCAGGCAGCCTCCGAGAATTCCCCCAGTGACCCCTGCCTCCTGTATTTATTCTCTTTTGTAATCCCCTCTCCTTGAGTGTGTGCTGGACTTACTGACTCTCTTGAATAAGGCAGAAGTGATGGGATGCCATCTTGAGATTAAATTATAAAAAGATTGTGCCTTCCATCTTAGGTGCTCACTCTCTCTTGGATCACTCAACTTTGGGGAAGCCAGCTGTTGTGTTGTAGGGTAGCTCTGTGGAGAAATCCACATGATGAGAGGGAGGTCTTTCAACAATCAAATGAGTGAGCTTCAAAATAGATCCATCCCACTTCCATCAAGCCTTCGGATGAAACCACAGCCCTGGAAGATAGCATGACTGAAACCTCATGAGAGACCTTCAGTCAGAGACACTCAGCTAAACCATATCTGGATCCCTGACTGAGAGAAACTGTGAAATGATAAACGTTTGTTGTTTGCAGCAGCTAAGTTTTGGGATAAGTTATTGCACCGTGATAGACACCGAATATGAGGAGCATCTGGGACTCATCTCCTCCCTCAGGTGTTGCCTGGTTTCTAAACCCCTGTGTACCTCTGATCCTCTCCCGCCTCTTGGGGACCACAGAAGAGACACATCTTGAGGGATTGTGTGGAGGGGAAGAATTGAGGAGTTAGGCATCCCCTCAGTTAAAATGCTGAAACGTTATAGAAAATATGCAAAAAAAAAAAAAAAACCCTCCAAAAACCAACCAAACAAAAAATTCCTCAAAACTACATTTTTTTCTATTTATAAATTGAGGACAATAACATTATACTTGACTTTGAAGGTTTTTATGGAGATTAACTAATTAACTCAAAAAAAGTATGACAAAATGTGTTCCATGGGCCAAGCATTGTTCTGAGGACTTGGAATGTGGGGACCAAGACCCAGAAAATTCCTACCCACATAGAGCTTATATTCTAGTGGGAAACTCTGCTTATTCTACAGGAGCTATAAGTCTGTATGGGTGCAGAGATGTGCTACTTTTTCACTGAACTTTATGTAATATTTACTGTTCCATTGGTTTCGATAAGTTACATATTAAATTTTTTACTTGCTATAGTTTACTTAACCATACCTAATAGCCGGGCATTTTGATTTTTCCAGTTTTTGATCATTACAAACAGAGCTACTGTACACAGATCTATGTAATTAACTTCCAACAATTCCTTTGAATTATTTCCTAAAACAAATTCCCAGAAGAGAATAATAATTCCCTTCCTAAAACAATAATTCACATCCTAAAGGATGTGAATATTTTTTGATTCTCATTAGATAGTACTAGATAGTGCTCCAGAAATGTTATATCATCAAATTGTATAGTTATCAATAATGCTTTTTTAAAATTTCTGGTATTCTTAGCAATGAATTTTAATCATTTAATTCCTTTTTTGCTAATTCAAAAGTTACAAAATGCTATTTCTTAATTGACTTGAATTGTACAAAGCTGAACATTTTTCTTTCATATCATATATACAAAACTAATTAGGCTGGGTTAAGATATGGTTACAACATGTCAAAAATCTTAGTGACTTATAACCACAGAGGTTTATTTCTTGCTCATGCTACATTGCCACTGTGGGTTGACCAGTTGCTGTTTCTCCTCACGTCCTTATTGTAGGAGCTGGGCTGGTGAAGCCACCACTTTCTGAAATGCTGCTGGTCATGAGGAAGTGAGAAAGAGTAGCAAATCATATGTAGGTCATTAAACGCTTTGGCCTGCAAGTTACTTGTCACTTCTCCCACCATTTCATTGGCCAAAGCAAGTCATATGGTCACACCCTACTTCACCGGCAAGGGATCTACAATCCTATCATGGTCCCAAGAGACAATCCAGAAAAATCTAGAAGGCAGAACTAATGACTACCACATCATGGTTTACTATTTTTTTATCTGTAAATGGACTATTTATTCTTGGATCATCTTTTGGTAGGCAATGATTCTGAGAGAATAAAAAGAAGCGTAATGTTCTTTGTTTAAAGCTCTTCTCTGAGAACATTTAGACTCTCGTGTTTCCGTCCCATGGAACTCCGCTGTGGACGTACCTCTCCTTCCACCAGCTCAAAATTGGCCTTAACCTGGGAGTATTTTTGATTTTGTCTTCACATTTCTTTTTTGCTAAGTCAGAATGACAAAGTGGAGAAATATCCAGTCATCTTTTCCTTGTTCTCAACAATGGGGCACTGTCCGTTCAGATTTTGCCTGTAGCTTTGAGACTGATTGCTTTCGAGCCCAGGGAGTTTCTTTAAGTGACTGTTTCAGTAGCGATTACAGGATAGTGAGTTTCTTGTTCCCCTTCAAAGGCCAGCCAGTTTGGCTTCATTTCTGTTTAACTGGTGCTTCCTTTGATGTCACTCGTGTAAAAGAGTGCTACTAAAACAATCAAAGCATATTCGTAATCCATTCTAAATACGGTTTGATGCATATTTCATGATCTGACTGAGAGAATATGTTTGTTTTAGGTAAAGGCAAATCAAATTTTCCTTCAATATAAATCAGATAACTTTAATGAGTTGACTCTCGTCTTTCTCATCCGATCTAGTGCTTCTTGTACAAAATAATTAGAAAAGAAACAGTTTGATTAGATTAAGATGTGGTTTTCATCTGGGAGAACACCTTTAGGAAAACTATGTCATTCCACCCGGATTATTATGCGCTAGTTGGAATATCCCCATTTGGGGAGGAGGAAAGAGGCGTGAGTCTCTATGGAAAGAGGCGTGAGTCACCGTGGTCAGGGAATTATGCGGGGTCGGGGGTCGGGGCAAGGGGAATGCACATGTGTCTGGGAGACTGCACAGATGCTGGCAACAAACAAAGCCAAGAAATCTACTTCGTTATGCTGTTGACTCTCCCTGGTCTTGAGGGGCAGGTCCCAAGGCCTCTTGCAGTTGAATATTGGGTGATGACCGGACATGGTGGCATTTCTGCTTCTGTTTGTCCTGAGGGTGGGCTGGGAGCTTCATTAAAAAAAAAATCAGAGGAATTCCCTGGTGGTCCAGCCGTTAGGACTCCGCTCTTTCACTGCCGAGGGCCCGGGATTCATTCCCCGGTGGAGAAACTAAGATCCCACAAGCGGCTTGGTGACGACCAAAAAAAAAAAAAAAAAAAAATTCAGTGCCCGTTCCCTTCCCATCTCATCTAGCACCGTGGTTCTTAGCCTTGGCTCACATTAATATCATGTGGGAAGCTTTTAAAAATACTGATATGCAAGCTCCACTTCCTAGAGGTTCTCATTCAGTTAGCATGGGGTGGAGCCTGGGATTCTGTATTTTTTCAGGTGCACAGGGTTGAAATCCAATGAAGCACAAATGCTTCACAGCTCTGCTGTGCCCAGTGTATGAAAATACCTGTTCCCCATCAAACGTCCAACAACCACATCGGGAGTATTTGTTTTTTCACGCTTAGGAGAGGTGGTTGCTTCTAACCTTCCTTCCTACGTTCTAGGTAGTAGCTTGAATGGTGCCCCCTCCCCACCCCAAATGTGTCCATGTCCCAGATCCTCTGAGTGTGACCTTATTTGGCAAAAGGATCTTTGTGGCTCTAATTAAGTAAAGGTAGGCAGCTTGAGATGAGGTCATCCAGGATTACCTCGATGGGCTTTACGTCCAACAACAAGTAAGTTTCTAAGAGATAGAAGAGGAGACATGGACACGGAGAAGAGGGATTGCCTAGGTGGAAGTGGAGACAGAGACTGGACTGATGCAGTCACAAGCCTAGGAATGCCTGCAGCCTCCAGAAGATGGAAGAGGCAAGGAAGGATTCTTCCCTGGAGCCATGGAGGGAACATTGCCCTCCTGACACCGTGAGTTCAGTCTTCTGCCCGCCCTGCGCCCCACACCCAAGCATGAGAAAATAAATTTCTGTTGTTTTAGGTCACAAAGTTTGTGGTAATTTTTTACAGCAGCTGCGGGAAACTAAATACATCCTATTTCCTTTTTCTTTTATTCACCCTTTCTTTGGCTCTTTTCCAGGTGTCTCTTGACTGTTTTTCCAGAATGAAGTTTACATATTTTCTGACTTCTCCATACCCTCTCTTGACTGTTGCGTCCCGGGACCCCAACTTGTTGCATTCAAAGAAGCAGCCCAATGCAAACCCATCGCTGTGGGCCCTATTTAAGACCCTGGCTGTTTTCTTGCTCGTTTTGACGATTCTTCTTTGGAGTGGTGCACTTTTCCCCCTTCGCCAGTTTATCCCTCTGCCCATGCTCCTGGATAAAGTCTTCTTTACCTGTTTTCTCTGAGGTCTTTGTAGTACTAAGTTGATGCTTTGGGGTGTAGAGAGAGGTGAGGGAGTAGAGATGGGGAACAGGCAGAGGGAGAACTCTAGGATATGAGGCTAGAGCCAGGACAAGTTTAATGGGACAAATGCATGATTTGCAGCTATTTGAAAGGTATTTGCAACTAAGGGTCTTGTGCATTGCCTTAAGGGAAGGTCAGGAGTACACTGGAATTTCAGAGTCTCAGAATGTTCTAGGTCTTCTTTTTTGGTAAGTCTCTCTCATTGTCTTAAGTAGAAAAGTAGATTTGCCTTCAAATAGCTCCCCCTGCTAAAGCGGGCAGAGGGGAGCGGAGGCAGCGGTGTTATAAGGCAGAATTTCTAAGCATTTACTGGTGTTGAATGAAGACTCACATTAACCTAGTATCTTGCTTGGGATGCCTGACTTGGATCTGCAGATGATGTTGTGGAGGAAAAAGTGACCCTCAGTAGGGTCCTGTGAAGCACCAAGGATGGTGAAAGAAGGGTACCCCATAAGGATCCAAGGAATAGAGCTAGGGGACCCAGGGCAGAAAGCAGGCAGTCTATAGAAACTATGGCAGTCAAGAAGAGTTACAGAGGACCCAGGACCTCCAGAACCAGGGAGCCACTGATGATGCTGGAGAGAGAGCTGGCTTTCTGGTGCAGGTATTTTTTGAGTAAGCTTTTAATTTTATTTTAATACACTTTTTATTTTAGAACAAGTCTCATTGTAGAATTATTGTGAAGGTAGCACAGAGAGTTCCCTACACCCAGTTTCCCCTATTATTAACATCTAACATTCGTATGGTACATTTGTCGTGATTCATGAATCACTATTGATGCATTATTTTAAAGTCCACACTTTTTCTTCAGATTTTCTCAGTTTTCCCCTAATGTCTCTTTTCTGTTCTGGGATCCCATTCAGGATTCCACATGACATTTAGTCGCTATGTCCCTTTAGGCTCCCCTTGGTTGTCACAGTTTCTCAGGCTTTATTTGTCTTTTTATGACCTTGACAGTTTTGAGGGGAACTGGTCATCTATTTTGTAGAGCGTCTGTCAGTTGGGATTTGTCGGAGGTTTTCCTCATAATTAGACTTGGGCTATGCGTTTGGGGGAAGATGACCATACATGTAAAGTGCCATTTTCATCACATCATATGAAGAGTATATGCTATTAACATGACTTATCACTGTTGATGTTATACAGTAATGTTTGTCAATTTCTACACTGTAAAGTTACTCTTTGTCGCCCTTTCCATACCGTCCTTTTTGGAGGGAAGTTGCTATGTACAACCCACACTTAAGGAATGAGGAGTTATGTATGCTTCATCTCCTTGAGGGTGTACTCCATTCTACATAAATTACTAGAAATTCCTCTGCACAGGAGATTTGTCTATTCTCCTCAATTTATTTATTTATATCATTATGGGCTGATTGATATTTATTTTATACATTGAGTTATAATCCACTACTATTTTAAAGATTTTGTTGCTCAGAATTCTAGCTTTGGCCATTGACAGCTCTTTCAGTTTGCTTCTGGGTCCCTTTGACATACTCACATCAATGTGGGTTTTGTGGGGTTTTGAGCACTTTCTTACTTTCTGGCACCAGAAGATGCTCCAGGATCATCTTGCATATTTCATGCTCCGGTTCTAGAATCAGTCATTTCTCCAGGGAGTTCGGCTCCTTTATTGGAGAATGCTATTATAAACCAAGATCTGGATGGTTACTGATTTTAGGTCTGCTCAGCTGCCAGAGTAAGGAGATATATGTGTGCATACGAACTTGTGTATATACACGTATCTATAAATGTTTCTATATGTAACCATCAGTATCTATACTAAGCTAAATATGAGTTCATACGGATGTCTCCAACTTTAACCCATTACTTCATAGATTATTCTAGCCTCCTCTCACTTCTTATGTGTAACCTCCCCCTCCAACTGTAAGAAACCTGGCTCTCACTATCTGTGATCCGTTTACTTAACTGTCCAATTCCAGTATACATATATAATGACTTTAAAGTTGTTAACCTGTACACTTGTAGGAAACAACTTTATCAGCTGGTGTGCACTGCTGTGCCTATGTACCATTTCTTTGGCCCTTAGTCTTACAGACTCCACTCATTTCCAAAGTTATCAGTACTTAGGTCAACACATTATTCCCCTGCACTCTGCATTTCATTCTGGGATCTCCTGACCTCCTAAATAATTTTATTCCAGCTTAAGTAGAAAAATACCAGGGAAGGACTTACACTTGCACCAGCACTTGTGGTTAGAATAATGGGAGACTCTGATCATCAGGGTCTATGTCAGTCATTCTCTCCTGTGCTGAGAGACGGTGTTGGGCTGATGGGGTTGTTGATTCATCTGTAGTATCAATTCATGATTGATATGGAAGAGGAGCAGTCCCACAGAGGAAATGGGGGTGTTGAACAGACAGAAACAACAGATGCCCACAACATTACATCCCTTAGTCCTGTGGCACACACACCAATCCTTCTTCTCATATTTAGAGCTAAAAATATGCATCCTTTTAACAATATTTATGCATCCTCTCTTCCCAAAGAGAGTCAACCTAAAGCCCACACAGCTACCATCCCCAGCTGCAAGTCTAGGACCCTGAGTAACATGTTCTGCTTTCTTTTAGTTATGAGTGTGTTTCCTCGTGGTCAGGCAAATACCCAGAAGTATTTGGATTTTAAAAAAGAAGAAAAAACAGGGTAATACTTAACTAAAGATATTAATCTTTAATGGAAGAATGGGGAGGGAGATTTTCTTAGGAAACATCCGTGCATTTGTAGTTCTCTTCACAAAATACCCAACAGGTGCTCAACTACTCTGTTCCTCTGTTAGTCTAGTCCTGTGGAGAAGTCAAACAATGAAGGATATGGATTCATGTGTTTTGGGGACATTAGTTCTTACTCTCAGCATTGCTTAATGTGTGTTCTTATTTCATCTGCCTACAGGGGTCATTTCTCAGTACTAATTGAAATTCAAATAAGTATCTTATTTTCTCATGACAGTTTCATTTGGTAATCACTTTGTGTCTGTCAAGAATTTTATGTGTGTTCTTCTTTAACTCCATTAATCATAGCTGAATTTCAAAGCATTGTAATTAAATTGTATCAAATTGTTTACTTTGAAAAACTTTTAAAAATATCAATGGACTGGAAATAAATTCTACTAATTGGTACAGAGTGCATGCAAAGGCAGAATGAGATACAATATGTGACCATTGTTAATATGATAAGACCAGAGTTGACATTAATGAAAGAACTGTAATAATTTACCATCTGTTTGATCATCTGATGCTTCTCAGCATATTGCAAAATACTGCAGAAAGAAGGCAGCTACTAACAGTTTATGAAAGTTAACAATGCTGTATTTCCAAGCAGAAGTTCTCAGTGGTTGAGTCTTTATCACTTTCAGTCTTTTAGAGATTCTGGTCTGTATCACATGCACACACACACACCACACACACACACACACTGAGTTCCCCAAATGGTAGAACATTTTAAAATATTTCCATTTTTAAAATTAATGTTTTTAATATAAAATCCAAATTTAACATAACTGTCTCACAAGATGATTACAGGATTTATAAAAAGTATAATTTCAGAGGCATTACAGGTAGTGTGGACCAATAAAGACAAAAGTTAAAAATCAGGCAGATAAACATTGTCTTCTCTCAATTTTATCAATGTATTACTATGACAATACATGTAAGCTTATTTAGAGATAATGTCAAAAGTTTCAATTTAAGACCCTTTATGGATGTGAAACCCTGCCTTCTCTTCCTTCTGGCTTCCTGGTCTTCTTGAGATATACAACTCTGATGAGTAACCCATTTTAAAGATCAATCTTTTCATTTTTCTACTAGAAAATCTTCAGTAATTCCTTATTCCTTAAGCTTTCCACTATGATCCTCCATAATTTGGCTACCACCTGCCCACTTTCCCTCATTTCTCATCAATTATCCTCCCCCTATTCCTATTCTCTCCTTTTCCTGGAAAACCATTTCCCAGTTTTAGCAAGCAGTTCCTGAGGGCAGTGACCCTGTCTTGTTCATGGCACAGATCATGGGTGGTTACAATCACTCCATGGATATTTGCCAATGAATGAATGTCTACTTACTCAAATTCTACCCATTTTTCAAGACCCAGCTTGAATGATACCACTTCTAAGAAGATTTCTCTGATTCCTTCATCAGGAACTAACTTCCATCTCCAAGCTTCTAGCACAGTGATAACTCCTTTTGTTATACCACTTTATACACACTCATTCTCTGCTGGTGATCTATGCTTATTTATCTTTGAGAATATGGGGAACAGAGAGAGGAACTTGGAAAGTCAAAAAAATCACCAATTGATTTGATGTCTACCACTTCTTTGCTGCTTCTCCTTTTACAAATGACAAGTGACATTTTCCTATCAAAGTTCACTCTCTCCACTTGTGTTCTGGAACCCACCGGCTCTCTTTTTCTTTACTTCGTCTCTCTGCTGTAACATCAATCTCTTTATCTTTATGGGATCATTTTCATCAACACTCAAACATGTCTTATATTTCTCTTCTTAAAATACAATCCCTATTGATGCCACATCCTTTTCCAATCACTACCACATTCTCTCTGCTCCCTTTTACAGTAAAACTTCTTCAGTTGTCCATGGTATCTCTCTCTACTTCTTCATTTTTTATTCCTTATGCATCCCATTTAGATTGGATTTATAACCCCACTACTTCACCATGGTTGTTTCTATCAAAGTCATCAGATCAACCTCCACATTGTCAAATCCTATGGTCATTTTACTGTCTATATTTATTCATGATCTCAGAGGCATTTAACACAGTTGATTACTCTTCTTATTGAGATATTTCTTATGTTAACTTTAATGTCACCATATTCATCAGATTTTATTTCTATCTCTTTGCTCACCAGTAATGGATATAAAATAAATCATAAAATATTATCAAGTAATCCAAAAAAAGTAAAAGAAGGAAAAAGAGATTAAAGAACAGATAAGACAAATAGAAAACAAACAGGAAGATGGTAAATGGAAATTCTACCACGTGGATAATTAAACTAAATATAAATGGTCTAAACACCCTAATTAAAAGGCAAGGATTGTCACTGGATAAAAATGAAAGACCACACCATACAAGAGACTCTCTTTATATATAAAAATACAGATAGGTTAAAAGTAAAAGGGTGAATAAAGATATACCATGCTAACATCAATGCAGTGAAAGCTGAATTGGCTATATCAAACAAAGTAGACTTTGGAACAAGGAGTATTACCAAGGATAAAGAGGGAGCGTTCATAATAATAAAGTAATTAATTTATCAAGAAGACACAAAAATTCTAAATATATATTCATCAATAACCAAGCTTCAAAATATATGAAGCAAAACTAACATAACTAAAAGGAAAGACAGACAAATCCACAATTATAGTTTAAGACATAAACGTTCCTTTCTCCATAATTGATAGAAGAACATCAATAAGCATATAGAAGACTTGAATATATATCAATAATATGATGTAATTGACATTTGTTTAAAAACTCCCCATGACAACAACAGAATACTTACTCTTTGTTTGCATATGGAACATTCATTAAGATCAATTATAGGCTGGGTCATAAAATAATTCTCAATGACGGAAAAAAATGAAATCATATGGAATGTGTTCTCTAATGGTAATGGAATTAAATTAGAAATCTATGAAAGAGATCACCCATGAGGAACATGCAGAGAGAAAGGAGAGAAGGTCCAAGGCTAAAATTTTGGGGAATACATACCAGAATGGTGGTACCACAGTAGGAGCTCTTTAAGAAGGCCAGTAAGAAAAAGATCAGAGAATAATAAGGAAAACCAAGAAAGAGGAGTCACAGAGGCCAAGGGAGCAGAGAATTCCAAAGAACAAAAATGTCAATTGTAGAAGTGTCCAATAAAATGAGGATTGAAACAAATTCACTGGGTTTGGAGACCTGGAGATTAAGGGTGACCTCTGAAAGAGAGAAGCTGATGAGAAATGAGGAAGTAAAGGCAGCATCTATTCCCCCCAGGCAAACCACTTTCCCTCTTGGGAAAGCCAAGTACATTTCAAAGCAGACAGTAGGCTGGAGGAAGAGTCAGGGTCATGGGAGGGTATTTTTTTTTTTTATTTAGTTTGTTAATTTATTGTTGTTCTCACGATAAGGGAGATTTGAACATGTTTGTAAACTGAAGATTAGGAGCTAGTAGTAAAGGAGATAAGGAATGGGGTTATGACTGTAGGTGGGAGATTTATCTTGAATACAGAGATGAGAGCTAACAGTGTAAGGGTGAGTGTGAGTGTAAATGTAAATAAATTTGTAGGTGGGGCTGGAAATTTTTACAATAAATCACCACCACAGATTCAACTTTTACCTTTAGGCCAATGTCTCTCAAAAGTCACCCCTAGCCCTAACTCTTGAACTCCATACTCAATTTCCAAGTGCCCTCTGGTCATCTCCACTTAGATATACCATCACTTTGCACTTACATCTATGAAAACAAATTTGATTTCTCCTTGTTAGGTCCCCCTATTGTCTCCTCTCTCTTCCCTTTGTCCCCTCTTGGCCCAGGCAACCAGAACCTTGAGTCAGCCTGGTGTACAGTGTATCCTAATCTTAGGCCAGGTGAAAGTTGGGCTTCACATGTCAAAAGCTGCAGGGTATGGTGTGTATGGGGTGGGAGTGGGAGAGGGATCATAGAAAATGATCATAGAGATGATGACAGATCAAAGCCTACCAGGCTATACCCCAAAATGTCACCAATTCACAGAGGTGAGACAGGAGGGAGGATCTAGGGAGAAAGGGAACAAGATGAAATTTTGCAAGATTAGAAGAGATTGGAGAGTTTGGAGGGTGGGAAGCATGTCCTGGAGAAAACTCTGAGCTGGTAAAATGCTGATACGAGCCCTTTCCATGGTGTTCCTTCGAACCTGAACATGAGCATGAGGGAGTGATTAAAAGCACCAGCCTGCTACAGATGCCCCAACTCCATTGATTCTTCCAGACCCCAGCCTTGAACTGTGGACTTTCCCTTGATTGTTCCTTCTCTTTTCTTCATCCCCATCTCACTGTAATTCATTCTCGAGTGCTAGATATTCTTCTTCTGCAATGTCTCTACTCTGGCCCACAAGCATGCATCTCCCTTTTTTCTTTTCCCCTTGCCAGCCACTGCCTAGATTCCTTATACCTCTGTTTCTAGTCAGTTCAGAAATGTTATATATAAAAAAAGCCATTCTCATAGTTTTCTTGCTCTTGCCAGAGTAGATCTGGCTGTAGGCCAGTAGTAGCAATGTGCATGAAAATGGAAAAAAAAAAAATATATATATATAATAATGAAGAAAAACACGGATCCAACCTTGGAAAAGAACTCCCCTGAAAGTTTACATTTATAGTCTGGGCCAAGATGTCGATTGCTGTTTATTTGCTCTGAGCCAGACATGGTGGCTACAGGCTGCTTGCCTTTCCAAAGGTCTCACAAGACATACAGCTCCACACAGCCCTGCTCGGGCCCCCTTCAGAGTAGATTTAATTAGGGTAAATGATACTAATGCTTTGGCCTGGAGACCGCCACGGTCCATTTGCTGGGCTGTGAGCCTGGGAGTCACCCACGCTGGGCTATGACTCCACTCTGTGCCCCCATCAGTTAACTTCAAATTTTGTAACTGCTTAGACGTGCAAGCCTTCAGAAGTGTCCTCTTTCTTCATTCATTTCAACCACCTGGGATCACCTGTGGTTTGGGCACCAGTGTATTAATAGCCCTCTAAATACAGCTCACAAGCTGGTCATCACTTCTCTCTTTGACATCACCTTTTTCAAGGACAAAACCCTCCCTTTTGTGGTAGACCTTGCTGCTTTTGACACAGGAGAGTCTGCAACAGGATCTTGTCAAAATCCAATTCACATGTGTGGCCACATTTACTCCAGTCTTGGCCCAGTGGCAGCAGTGTCTGTTCCACATAGTTCAGCAACCAGTTGTGTCAGCCAGCAACTATTTTAGCTTCTCTGCTTACAGAATTAAACTGTTCGTGCATCCTCACATTCAAGAAACATAAGAACCCACTGCAGCATTTATTGATAATGGCTCTTCCTGGGCCCTAGTGTGAAGGAACGGGTGTCCGCATTGTGTAAGGAGGAGATAGAGCTGTGACGTGGGGACTGGGCAGCAAGTCACTAAGGCCCATGAGAGGCAGGGGAAGGTGGCAACATGGCTTGCCACCCAGCCCGCCTAGGAATGCTGGCCACCCCAGAGAGAGCTGGTAGGGAGAGCAGCATGGAAGGCAGCTTAGAGGCCTCCCAGGGAAAGCCATGGGTTTCACCAGAATACCCAGATGACTTTTGGGGGGATACATCTTGGATTAATTTGGGGGACAGAGAGGCTGGGAACAGCATCCTGTTGACTGTCCAAGTCCTGGATGTGACAGGTACATAGAAGACACTGTTCTGGGTCCCTAACTCCTTCTGTCCTGGGGTTTCCTCCAACAGTGCTTCTCATCCTGGGGTGGTACTACCTCCTTTAGGGGGGCATTTGGAACTACAAGGGGGGCATTTTAGCTCTTTACCATGCCGTGGGCACTGGCGTGAGGGACTGAGCAGATAGCCAAAGACTCCCCAAGGCCCAGGACAGCAGCACCCAACAAAGGATTGTCCTGCTGGGATGTCTCCCTATGAGAAACATGCAGGACTCAGGCCTTTCCAGGAGGCTCCCAGTACTTCCAGACAGACAATATTTTGGAGTATAAGTGTGACACCCAGCCTCTCCTTTGCTTGACTGAAGGGCACTGCCCGTCACAGCACAGAGCTCTGAGCAGCTGAAGAGTTGGCCCAGCAGCTCAGCCTTTCCAGGGCCTGGCGCTCTCCCAGCATTATCTAGGAACTCAGTGTGCTGTGGAGGTTGGAAAAAGATGTGGGAGCAGAAAAGCCAAACACCCCCGGAGGTGGCAGTGAGACCCCCGCCTTCACTATCACCATGGCAAAGAATATTTGTAGCAGTGATCGCCTTCCCTGAGAGTAGAACCAAGCTCTCTGGCAGGATTCATGATGAGACTGGTTTTAGAGGGATGGATGGGAAAGAGTTTTAATTTACTCCACCACCTGCAGCCCTCAGAAAACAAAGGTATCGCTAGCGTCTAGAAGGTTCTAGAAGCTTGCACAACCAGGTTCTTCTTTCCCAGCCCTCTACTCCTGCCCAGTAGTTGGTTGGTCAGTGCCTTCCCTTGAACCAGAGCAATCATATTTTGACAATGCCTCAAGCCAAGCTTAGAAATAGAGATAGACAAGATTCTGGCTGCCTTGTCTGAGTTTGCTTCTTCTCTTTCCCTCCCTAAAGGTAAGAGCAGAGCCTGCCAACAGTTTGCTAATTGTCTCCAAGTGAAAAGATTGTTGAATTCAGAAGAGATTTTAGACTCCCAGGGGCACCATGCCGGTCATTTCACAATGGAGAATTATTTTGTGGTATTTATTTTATGATTCCTGACCCTTGTTCTAAATCTTGCCGGTGTGTTTTCATTTAAAATGTATTAACTGAAACTTGGCCTCATGACTTGGCTCCATTAAGTTCTACAACAGCTTAATCCATATTTTATTATACTGGGACTTGAGTATATGAACTGTGATATGGGAGGAAGCTGGAGGATACATAAAGTAATACTTACTACACATTTAACTCTTTGGGAGCTCCCTTGGCAATTGACCGGTTTGTGGTTGGATTTCAATGTTTTCAAGATGTTGCAAAAGGGACTGTTAAGCCTTCTTGAGACTGGGGCTCTGGAGGCCTCTGGGTAAGTGGCAGATTCAGGTGAGTGTTTTTGGTCCTGTGGTTGTCATTTGTTAGGCCAGGCTAGTGATGTGGAGCCTTGCTATGCCGTGTGGAGAAAGCATCTTCCATCTCCTTTCTGAGTTGCAGGATGGTCACATCTCCGCCCCCTCGTCAGCTTGGCTTGGAGCTCTCATGGACTCCTCAACCTCAACATTTCCAAAGCAGCCTCGTGACCTTCCTGTTGAACCTGCTCCTTTACTGTATTCTCCTTCTGGAAACAGAGCCACCGTCCACTTAGTTGCCCCAGCAACTCTCTCCCCTTTATCACAAACAGAGTGTGTTTACTCTGCCTTCTGAGTACGTCTGCAATCTGTCTATTTCCCTCCATCTCCACTGCCCCATCCCAGGTCCAGCACCAAGAGTTCTTACCTGGTAGTATGAAATAAATAAATAAATGTTATCTCACACACACACACACACACACACACAAAAAGAGTTCTTACCTGGAGAACCCATTAGCCTCCTACCTGTCTCCCCATCATTATTTATAATTGTGTCCATCTGCAGCCTTCTCTCCTGCAGCCAGAATGATCTCCTCTAAGTAAAAACCAAATCATCTTAAAACCCTGCCCCAAACCCTTCAATAGTTTCCTCCTGCACTTGGCTTTGAATCTAAGTCTTTCACATGTCCTCAGGACCCTGTGTGATCTAGCCCCTGTTAACCTCCCAGCCTCCTCTCTCTCCCCCATCTCTACCTCTCCCTGGGCTCTGGCCTCACCAGTCTTTCCCCTAAATCAGCCCCTGGCTAGGGCCTCCTCATCTTTGAGATGACTTCCTCAAAGAGGCCTTTTCTGACACCCCTCAATCTAATTAAAGCCCCCATTATACTTTCTCATAGCACCTGACATGAGAGTGCATACTTTTTTTTTTAATTTTTAAAAAAAGTTTTAAAATTTATTTATTATTTTTATGTTTGACTGCGTTGGGTCTTCGTTGCTGTGTGCAGGCTTTCTCTAGTTGCGGCGAGCGGGGGCTACTCTTCGTTGCAGTGGGTGGGCTTCTCACTGCGGTGGCTTCTCTTGTTGTGTAGCACAGGCTCTAGGCAGGCGGGCTTCAGTAGTTGTGGCACATGGGCTCAGTAGTTGTGGCACACGGGCTTAGTTGCTCCGCAGCATGTGGGATCTTCCTGGATCAAGTCTCAAACCCGTGTCCCCTGCATTGCAGGCAGATTCTTAACCACTGCGCCACCAGGGAAGCCCAAGAGGGCATACTTTTATATCTATTGTTGTACTGTAAATTTGGTACCTGTCCCTCCTACTAGACTCTAAGTTACATTAGGGTTCAGGTCATGTCTGTTGTTAAAAACAAGACAACAGGCCCACAATGGAGTTGTTTATGCAAAACCCACGTCACCAAACCAAGACTTAATTGAATTACAGTTTCAGCTTTCCCAGAAAAGCAATCTTAAATCAGTCAATAAGGAATCACCCGATCAGCTTTCGTTAGGTAATCTGCCTGGTAGACCCCTGCCATCCTCTAAAGGAAAGTAACCTGGCAATAACCAATTTGATTTTTTGCCTAGTATAACTTCTTTACTCCTGCTCCCTTCTGCCTTTCATTTTGCACAGCTTCTCGGAGCTCCTTTGTATCTGCTTGATTTGATGCTGCCTGATTCATGAATCGATGAATAAAGTCAATAAGATCTCTGAAACGCACTCAGTTGCATTTTGTTTTCTGTTGTAATGCTCACCACTATAAATCAAGACCAGTACATGTAGTACGTGCTCAATAAATATTGGCTGAGTCCGTAAATACTGCCTTCAAGGAGTTGATTATCACCTCCATCAGCAAAAACCTACTGAGCCTCCGCTTGTTCACTCTGTATGGGGAGAAACATAAAAACCCGAAAAAACTTAATACCCATTCAAAGCATTGTTCAATAAAGTGGAAATCCATAGTTACTGAGTTTATAATCTGCTGAGTAACCATGTAAAGGCAGAGTGACCGACAACCAGGGCACCTTCTCAGCCTGGTCTTTGCATTAGAGCCTCAAGTCTCAGAGAGCTGAGCACAGGGCCCAGTGGTGAGGAAATCCACAGAAAATGTGTGTGGTGGCCACCAGCTAGGTCCTCCCACTGGGTCCTGTTCTAAGTCCTTCTGTTAATCCATCAGGGTCTATGTGTTTGTGGATCCAGGCATTCTACCGGGGCAGCCCCACCCACATCCTCTAAGGAGATACTGTTCTGCTCTTGTCTCCTGTCCTCTCTGGACTTCTGGAGACCCAGGGTGAGTGTCATGGTGGGCTTCCTCTATGGGTCCTCTGCAGCTCTGGGTACAAAGTCCTTTGTCTCAAGCTGATTGTTGGAATTAAGATGCTTTAACCTTCTTTTCCAGGAGGTAAAATAAAACGTGCTTAATTGTTCTTAGTGGTAATGTGTTTAATTACTTGTTTTCAAGTTTTCATGTGGGCCTAGAGAGTTTGTATGTGAAGAAACCTTTACTAATAAGTCTGAAAATAGTAATTTATAGAAAATTAGGGAAAAAAAGACAAAGATTGGTGAGGGCTCTTTGTTCCAATGCAACTGGCACATACCAAAGGGCATCAAAAAAGTCACATTTCAAGGACATATTGTTCTGTTTTTCACAAGAACAGGTATGATGCCATGAATTTAGGGTGGGGTGTTATAAACCACTAAGGGGGGAAAAGCAGATATTCCAAAAAGATATACAAACTCTTTTATCACTAACATTTTCAGTAATGGGCTTTTTAGGGTAAAGACTTGACATGCTTGTGGAGAAGATAGGTAGGTCCCTGGAGGCCGAACTCTGGGCTTCACTCACCTAAGATCCACCTAGGAAAACACAAGTGACGTTTCCCCAGACCAGTCCCCAGCAGGACCGTGCCTCTCCTCTAGCTCCTTGGGAGCCTCTTCATTCCACTGTGCTTCTGAAAACTGAACGGGAGTTCTCTCAAGAGATCTTCAAGTTTGGCTCTTTGACTTCAAAAAGGGAGCTAAGAATAATGAGCACGTCGTACACTTGGATCCTAAGAGCTAAGTGGCCATGCCCAAGGTCACACAGCTGGTAAACAGCAGAGCTGATGGAAGAAGAATCAAGGCCAGCCTGTGTCAAACCCAAACTCTTAACCCCTACCCCATATCCTCCCTCCCCAATCCACCATCTACGCAGATGCAGGGTTCTCAACATTTCAGTGTTAACGGTAGTCAATGTTTTGGGTTGTGGCTTCCCCTATTAGTTCTCTTCTTTTCTAACTGCTCCGCATCTCCTACATTCTCCTATCCTCCCGCAGGCCAATATGAAATAAAAAAGTAGTCACTTTCTTTTTCAGAGAACGTTTTAACCTCTTGGTCCTCTGCCCCACCTCTCTTGCCCATCACAACAATACCTGGAGACATCCTGGGCTGTATGAGTCCATGAGCTGGGAGGTCTTGACACCAGGGTCGAGAAACTAAAAGCATTTAGAACTTCACAACTGCTCACCACACAGAAGACGACTCTCCTTCATCTACTGTGCAAAAATGTGTCTGAAATGAGGAACATAATCTTCCTCATTCCCAGAGATATTACCCCGGGCTTCTGTTAGCACCATTATTTCTTTTGGAGTCTTAAGTTTCTATACAGAAGGATTTAATTATGTTTTAGCAAATCTCAGTAAGAAAGGTCTAGTACAATAAGTCAATCTCGTTTCAAGTGAACATCATATGCGAAAATTTTATCCCATTTTTAAGTCATACAATCTTGTTGTATTTTAAGTGATTTTCTAAATTGCCTAAAATTCTTTTACCAATGTAGTAAGCTGTATAAATATTCATATATATATATGCACACACACACCCATGCAAATCTGAATTCATTGAGAGCAAGCATATAAGGGATAAAGTACTGGGGTTTAAACCACCTGGAATAATATTTCCTCTTGTAATTTTTGTACCTGTACTAGTGGTCAAAGGATATGTGCTATTTTCTCACCCAAACAAAAAAGTAATGTTAATTAGGGTGCCCCAAATAATGTGAAATGTGATCACATATGTGATCTGCCAAAGTCACCATTCTATTTTCAAGGTGGAAGGATGAAAATCGTCAGTGCCTTCCCCCCATCTATCTGCTGCATGTGTTCTGTGAGAGTGTGAAAAACACGTGTGATATCTCACAATTCTTTCCTTGTGGAGATGCTCTGTGCATTTCCCTAAAAGGAAGCTAACGGCTTACTAGCTCCTGTAGCTGTGGAGTCCATCTAGCTACTTCCCTTTCCTGTGAGGTCAAATGGGTAGATTCATGAATGGTACAGATGGAGAAATAGATTAACTTTAGAACGGATGCTGGCATTGATATTCCTGGGACTGAACTACTTCCAAACCAGAAATAACCCTTGTACTTTCAAATTTGGGAAGTCTGATGCAATTTTACACTCCCTGTCAGATGGCTGGATGTAGTGCAACGGTCATGGGAGAAAAATGGGGAAAGTATGAGCTGCTCAGGTGGCTTGCTATGAATAGCTTGAAAAGGAGGCTCACTGTGTCACTGGGATTTTCTACGAAGCCATCAGAAGAAGTTTGGGGGGCTTCCCTGGTGGCGCAGTGGTTGAGAATCTGCCTGCCAATGCAGGGGACACGGGTTCGAGCCCTGGTCTGGGAAGATCCCACATGCCGTGGAGCGGCTGGGCCCGTGAGCCACAATTACTGAGCCTGCGCGTCTGGAGCCTGTGCTCCACAACAAGAGAGGCCGCGATAATGAGAGGCCCGCGCACCACGATGAAGAGTGGCCCCCACTTGCCCCAACTAGAGAAAGCCCTCGCACAGAAACGAAGACCCAACACAGCCATAAATAAATAAATAAATAAATAAATAAATAAATTTATTTTAGAAAAAGAAATGAGGACAAATTAAAATTATAAAAAAAAGAAGTTTGGGAACTTGAAACGTTGGTAATTGATTGGATACTGTGCCCGAAACAAATTGCCTGTGAAAGCCCATTGGTTTATTTATTTATTCTACAAATACTTACTGCATATATGCTAGGTGACATGGGACAAAGAGAAATAAGACATGATCCCTAAGCGCATTGACTAATGGGGGAGATGAACGAGGACCCAGTACCAGCTCTACTATGTGGTGGTATGTGCTGTGGTTGTCCCTCCCTGACACAACCTGGAACTCCTTCCTGTCAACTCACTACCCCGTGCTTTTTCTCAGTGTTCATTGCTACTTGAAGTTATTTACGTGTGTGTGTTCCATTTCCTCCCACTAGAATACCAACCCCATGAGGGCAGGGACTTAGATTTGTTCATCACTCTATCCCCCGTGTCTGGAATTGAGCCTAGAACGTAGTAGATGCTCAACAAAGCGTCTTATGAGCAAAGTGCTGTGGAACTGCTAAGAAGGGAGGGATTTCCTGGGGCAAAGTATGGTGGTGGGGGTCAGAGGGAAGAGACGTCTAAGAAGGAAGCATCTAACTGTAGGATCTCACCGGGTAGAGAAAGGGAAGCACATGCACCCCTGGCAGAGGGGGCAAGGTGAGCACACGCTCAAAAGTGTGAAACTAACTTCAAATGGGAACCTAGGGCAGTGAGGCCAGGTTTCAGGTGTGGTGGGGAAGGGCAGGAGAGGAAACCTCATGGGGAAAGCTTGGGCCAGACTGGGAAAGGGTCAGGTGCAAAGTGAAAAATCATGAGAATTCACCAAGTTGTTGGAAGGATAATGAAATCCTTTCTGTAACTATTTGGGATATAGAAGTAAATGCATTGTGTGTGTATGTGTTGTGTGTCCACACAGATGTAAGTGTGTTCACTGAGCATTTCACACATGGTAAATAACTAACAAAATTAGGTTCCTTGTTTAACATGCCAAGGAATTTATCCTACGGTTATTAAAGTACCCCCGAGGTATTTAACAAGGGGGAGGGGGATGATGAGATTGGTGTTTTGGAAAGCTCCAGAGAAAGTGTGAAGCATGGATCAGGCAAGAACCTGGAACAGGGAGGTCAGGTCAGAGACTGTGGAAGTCATAATGACCAAATTAAGGTCAATTTGGAGAGAGGGAAAGGTTCCATTCGGGGATATTTAATCAGTAAAGGGATAGATCTTAGTATCCAATTGGATGTAGGGAGTAAAGGAAGAAAGAAAAGAGGGTAACTCTAAGATGCCTTGCCCTTCATCCAGTTGATTATTATCTGACACTATAAAATATATCTGGTTTTTGTTTGCTTCTTTGTCTTATGGACTGTCTTGTGTCACCCTCCAGACAGTGAGCTTCTGGTGGAGTCTGCCAATTTTGCTCTCTATTATATTTCTATAGCCTAAAACTGTGCCTGGCCCCTATTAAATAATCAATATTTGCAAATGAATTAGTGATTGAGTGGGAATATCCTTATCTCCAGATAAGGAAGGCATGAAAAATATCAAGTTGGGAAGAAGAGATAGGAAAGAAGGCACAAAGGTAAGGAGCAAGGTGGAGTGCTCATGGGCCCTTTTGAACCTGAGAGAAAAGTCAGGATTTGGGGTTCAAATGCTGGAATCATTTTGGAGTTCTTAATGTGCTGGTGATGAATGAGATCACCCAAGGAAGGTAAGAAGGGACACAGATAAAGAAGGAAATCCTGGGGCATATTAATATGCAAAGGGGGTGGGGGAAAGAGATGGAACCAAGACAAGAGATGAGAAGGTGTGCCCGAAATGTCAAAGGAAAACTACAACAGTGTGTTGTTCTAGAACCACAGTAGGAGAAAGCTTCAAAGAGGGCAGTGAAACCCTATGCACCATGGCACAGTAGTTTTATGATCCAAATGTCAATGGAGAGATGGGCTGGTGTGCTAGATCGGTGTGCCAGAGGTGGCTTGCAAGAGCTGGTTGTTAACTTTTGGGGGATTTTTGTGAGCTGTTATTAAAATTTAAAAATTAAAATGTGTAAGATTATAATTAAATACATTTTCTTAAAATCAAAGGTAATAAATATTCAAAACTCTTCACTTCTTAGTTATTTTATCACATTTTACTATTACCAATGCTCTTGAGGTTACTTATGTCTATTGTATCTGTTTGGTCATTTAAACCAAACATCACTCATGTGAATGGTGTGCTCTTGTTTATCTCTTCTCAACTCTTCGTTCAGTGACATCATGTGGGTAGCCTGAAATTGGCCACAGTAGGAGTATTTACACCATGGCAATTGGCAAAGGCTATAAATCGAGCTGGTTGTTAAACATTTACTGGCACACCGCTGCTTGAAGGGAAAAGGAAGTGTCCAGAGTGAGTTTCATTTAGGTTGGGGACAGTGAGAGCAAGAAGTCACCGGAGGTGGCAGTGGAGATGATGGAGACAGATAGAACTCTGATTAAGTAGGGCTCTCAGGGGATGGTGGATTGGGTTCCGGAGCCTGGGTATTGGGAGAGGTTATTGTCTACCAACATGGCAGAAGTTCCTTTTAAATATATAGCAAAATAATGAGACCTTTTCAACCATACACTCAAAGTGACTATTTGGTCCTCCATTTAGTCTACTTCCCTTCATAGAGTTCACTTTTGAGCATTTAAAAATTTGCGTTAAGTGTGTTGCCATACTGCCACTTCAGTGCAGCAGACCATCAGCCTGTTTATCTCATGTAAACTCTCTTCCTAGGCAAATTGCTGGACAGGAAATTATTTTGTGTGATAGTTGCCACTCAGGATAGTTGTGGGCGGCTAGACTGCTTCAATATGAACACTTTCCATGGAATATCTGGAGATCCAATTCAAATGCCATCACTAAATAGGTTAAGTAAATACCTAGAACCAATTGTAAGAAGGAACTTAGTATTTCTCAATATTTTTAAGCCCTTCTTTTGATTTTTGATAAACATACAATGCTCACATTCTTTAAAAATATTATTTGAGGTTCAAATGTAGCACAATCTCTCTCCCTAAGTACATATATGTGTATTTGTATGTACACACACAAACACACACACACACGAAAACAATAGAACAAAATACTGTATTGTTTTTAAACTATGTGAACCTCCTCCTTTCCTCCATCTTCTGATTTTGCTGCTCCCCTCTGAGGGGAGTATACAGCCTCCCAGTTGAGAGTTGTAGGATTTCGTATACAAGGAGGTCAAACAGGCCCAAGGTGAAAGCTAAGGAATCCCAATAACTGAACCCCTATATCACTAGTTAGTTACATCATAAAATTTTACCTATATTCTTGTGCCCTGATCGATTTTCTACTTTTTCCACTCAGAATGCTTTTGCATGATACTTCCCAGATTTCATAATCATCCCTATAATCGTCCTTCCTAGTGACAACTTAATATTCTATTGTATTAATAGAGCACAGTCTGCCTAAACCATCTCCTCACAGTTGGGTACTTGGGCTGTTTCCAGTGATTCATTTTCATATACGACAGGACGAGAAACATCTTTTTACAAATATGTTTGTTTTCTTGGAATGATTCCTGGGGACATTTTTCCCCAAGAGGATCTACCAGGTCAAAGAGTAGAATAACTACCATGACTGCTCACATATTGCAAAATTGCTCTTTAAGACTTTTATTTTTTTCAGTTTATGGTGCCACCAGCAAAGTTTAGTGTGCCTGCTTCCCCAAAGCCCTGCCAACAAACAATTTTGTCATTTTTAGTCATTTCTCCTGTGGTTCTCCTGATTGCAGCACAATCCCATGTAGCTAAGGAGATGGGATCAGGAAATAATCTTCCCCTAATTAGAGCCTGGTGCAGTAATACAGGGGAGGTTTTAATATATATCATAAAGTGTTAAGAAACTAAGGAAGATTTTATCATTCAAGTTCAAAATGAAAAAAAAATGTCGGGACATGGTTGCCCTTTTAGAGGGTTAGAGACAAACAGAACAAATAAGATGACACCAAAGGGAAAAGGATGACACACGCTGTAAAACAAAAAGAGAAGGTAAATAATCTTGCTGTTAATTTCAGCTCTTTATGAAGCAAAAGAATTGCCAGAATTACTAAATTTTTGAAATAAACCTGTAGAGTAACTTTGTTTTTGTTATTGCTGTTAAATTAAACACAGTATGTGGGATATCGTCTTTCTCTCTACTTGGCTTGGGATCTGTTTTCTCTCTCAATAGCCATAATCCAAAATAAGAGCAATGAATATGCTGTTGAATTGGCTTTTGCATTTTTAAGAGCGCTCATTATTTATACAGTGGTCCCCAAAGGCTGTATGTGGATATCTCTGGCATCCGTAACAAACAATGCACGTATACAGCACATTCCTTTAAGAAGACAGCTGTATTTATACTTTATTATTTTTGGATATTTAAAACCGATTTCCTCTAAAGGGACAAGACTTGTGTTTTTAGGTTTCGTGGAGGATCTTCTCAAAGGAAGCAATTGGAATCAATGTAGCCACCAGATTATTTCACAAACTGTAACTTCATATCCCTTGAGAAGGCTGCCTGTGTCGTGTTCCACCTCCCTAGCTGCTTAGTCAAGATTTAACTGCTGTAATCTCAGCTCTGTCATCACTGTTGATTACTGAGAAGTTATCCATTATTTTTAGGGCTTGTTTAGCACGCTGAGATTTCCTAACCCACACTTCTACTGCCTGACTGGAACCTCCATCTTTGAAGCAAAGAGCCTGTGTCTACAAAAGCCAAGTGAGGTGTGTTATTGAGGCCAGTTCCAGATGACCCAGGCCAAGAGAAGAGCTTCTGCCTGAGATACAGGGATTTATTTCTCTTCATGGGATGGAATTAAATTCCATTACCGTTTTTCTTTCTGAAAACTTATTTTTCTCTCTTTTAGCTTGCTCAACATCCCTAATGCTTTGGATACACTCTTCCCTTTTGGAAACTGCCCCTTCTTGGTATCTCTGACCTCTTCCTCTGGTTCTCCTACTCTCCAGTGCCTTCTTTTATTTTATTTTATTTTTAAACATCTTTATTGGAGTATAATTGCTTTACAATTGTGTGTTAGTTTCTGCTTTATAACAAAGTGAATCAGTTATACATATACATATATCCCCATATCTCTTCCCTCTTGCGTCTTCCTCCAGTGCCTTCTTAATCTGGAATCTTCTGCAGCTCTTCTTCCTCTTCCCACTTTCCTGGTGACGGTGTGTGTGCCAACACTCAGGCTTTCTTTTCAGTGTGTATTCCTCAGAGAGGTTATCCTGCTCAAGCTTCTTCTGCTACTTCTGGGCTGAAACTCTTAAAGGTGGTGGCATTTTCCACCACATTCTTTTCCCCCAAGCTCCAGGCCCATATCTCCTCACAGTTGTCCACAAGATATTTCCATTGTACACCCCCTGGCTGTTGCCTCCCATCGGGCAGGTTCAAGAAATCGTCTTCCTTCCCAGTGTGTTCAGCTCAGCTAGTTCTCTCATCTTTAACTTTCCTCTCAAGTCACCCAGACCTGCCTAATGCATCTTTGTCTGGCCTGTCTCCCTACCCCCAAATCCAGGCACCAAGTTGTGCTTGGATTTATTTCAGAATGTCTCTCCCCTTAGTCTCTCCATCTGGGTTCCATTTGTCACCCTTGCTTCCAGCCCCCGTTACTTCACAGCCTTGGAGCCCCATGTCTGTCTCTTCCCCACATCCCTCTGCCCTGTCTGTCCCTCTAAGCCTCCCTCAAACATTATGGCAGCTGGTCCCTTGCTTGAGTATCCTCAGTGCCTCCTCGTGTCCTACTCCATTCAGACTGGACCGGGTTCTGTGTCTTTCCTAGTCTTTTAAACCTGGCTCCAAGAAGTGAATTCTATTTCCCTCTAACCTCCAGCATGAGCCATTCCTGTGGGTCTGATTTCTTTGTTTTATGTACATGCAATAGTGTCTTGTACTGGGTCACAAGAGCTGATGGTAAATTTCCAGGAAGTTTGTGAGCCAGTTGCTAAACTCAGCCATTATTAAAAAGTAACTTATATAATCTTAAATAAAGTATGTTTAAAAAGTTAATACTTAAAACTCATAAGTCCCTAATTATTTTACTATTATCTGTGCTCTTGAGACTACTTATGTCTATTGTACACTGGAAACACTATATGATGGTGAGCTAATGCATATCTCTTCCCAACTCCACATTCAGTAACATCATGCTGGTAGCTTGAAATCAACCATGTTTGGAGTAGTTATACCATGGAAATTGGTAAATGCTACAAATAAGGGTTTGTTTGTTTTTTTCCTGAGAGAGGGAAGTTGAATATTTACCAGCATGCCACTGTGTACATACCTTGTATATTCCTCTGTCTGGGATTTTTCTGTTTTTACCTATCTGGCCCTATCTGGCATGTCTTCACTTTTTCCTGAAATAGAGAATCTTTACTGATCTATGAACATCCAGTTAAATCTCTCCTTCTCCATGACATTTCCCCTAACAATACTCACTTTCATTGATTTCTTTTCCATCCAAACCCTGCATCTTATACATTGTGAACCATACAACCTAGCACTTAATAGTATGTTTCTCATTAATTACTTTTAATTCATTGCTTCAATCACTTGTTACTTCATCGTGTCCCTTTAGAGCTTAGTGTGTGCCGTGTCCCACACTAGTTGTAGTTCTGGCCTGAGTCATTCATTATTATTTCATAATTTGTCTTTTCTCCACTAATAGCTTCATACATCTTAGATGTCATCAACCACTTCACTTCCACATCTTTTTTAGACCCAGAACAAAGCTGAGGCTCAGCCTAGATCTGTAAATTGATATAACACTCTATAATTATTAGATGTTCAAGGAATCTCAATAACAACTACTGCTGAATTTCAGGGAAAAAAATAAACACCTTTGTTCAAGTTGCTCAAATTTTTGTCTCACTGGAAGGAATGGACAAATTCTTAGAAAAGCACAACCTTCTGAGACTGAACCAGGAAGAAAGAGAAATTATAAACAGACCAATAACAAGTACTGAAATTGAAACTATGATTAAAAATCTTCCAACAAACAAAAGCCCAGGACCAGCTACCTTCACAGGCGAATTCTATCAAACATTTAGAGAAGAGCTAACACCTGTCCTTCTCAAACTCTTCCAAAATACAGCAGAGGGAGGAACACTCCCAAACTCATTCTATGAGGCCACCATCACCCTGATACCAAAACCAGACAAAGATGTCACAAAAAAAGAAAATTACAGGCCAATACCACTGGTGAACATAGATGCAAAAATCCTCAACAAAATACTAGCAAACAGAATCCAATAGCACATTAAAAGGATCATACACCATGGTCAAGTGGGGTTTATCCCAAGAATGCAAAGATTCTTCAATATATGCATATCAATCAATGTGATACACCATATTAACAAATTGAAGGAGAAAAACCATATGATCATCTCAATAGATGGCAGAGAAAGCTTTCAACAATATTCAACACACATTTATGATAAAAACTCTCCAGAAAGTAGGTATAGAGGGAACTTCTCTCAAAATAATAAAGGCCATATATGACAAACCCACAGCCAACATTGTTCTGAATGGTGAAAAACTGAAACCATTTCCACTAAGATCAGGAACAAGACAAGGTTACCCATTCTCACCACTATTATTCAACATAGTTTTGGAAGTTTTAGCCACAGCAATCAGAGAAGAAAAAGAAATAAAAGGAATACAAATCAGAAAAGAAGAAGTAAAACTGTCACTGTTTTCAGATGACATGATACTCTACATAGAGAATCCTAAAGATGTTACCAGAAAATTACTAGAGCTAATCAATAAATATGGTAAAGTAGCAGGATACAAAATTAATGCATAGAAAGCTCTGGCATTCCTATACACGAATGATGAAAAATCTGAAAGAGAAATTAAGGAAACACTCCCATTTACCATTGCAACAAAAAGAATAAAATACCTAAGAATAAACCTACCTAAGGAGACAAAAGACCTGTATGCAGAAAACTACAGGACACTGATGAAAGAAATTAAAGATGTTACAAGCAGATGGAGAGATATACCATGTTCTTGGATTGGAAGAATCAACATTGTGAAAATGACTATACTACCCAAAGCAATCTACAGATTCAATGCAATCCCTATCAAACTACCAATGGCATTTTTCACAGAACTAGAACAAAACATTTCACAATTTGTATGGAAACACAAAAGACCCCGAATAGCCACAGCAATCTTGAGAAAGAAAAACGGAGCTGGAGGAATGAGGCTCCCTGACTTCAGACTATACTACACAGCTACAGTAATCAAGACAGTATGGTACTGGCACAAAAACAGAAATGTAGATCAATGGAACAGGATAGAAAGCCCAGAGATAAACCCACACACATATGGTCACCTTATCTTTGATAAAGGAGGCAAGCATATACAATGGCGAAAAGACAGCCTCTTCAATAAGTGGTGCTGGGAAAACTGGACAGCTACATGTAAAAGAATGAAATTAGAACACTCCCTAACACCACGCACAAAAATAAACTCAAAGTGGATTAAAGACCTAAATGTAAGGCCAGACACTATAAAACTCTTAGAGGAAAACCTAGACAGAACACTCTATGACATAAATCACAGAACGATCCTTTTTGACTCACCTCCTAGAGAAATGGAAATAAAAACAAATGTAAACAAATGAGACCTAATGAAACTTAAAAGCTTTTGCATGGCAAAGGAAACCATAAACAAGATGAAAAGACAACCCTCAGAATGGGAGAAAATATTTGCAAATGAAGCAACTGACAAAGGATTAGTCTCCAAAATATACAAGCAGCTCATGCAGCTCAATATCAAAAAAACAAACAACCCAATCCAAAAAGGGGCAGAAGACCTAAATAGACATTTCTCCAAAGAAGATACACAGATTGCCAACAAACACATGAAAGGATGCTCAACATTACTAATCATTAGAGAAATGCAAATCAAAACTATTATGAGGTATCACCTCACACTGGTCAGAATGGCTATCATCAAAAAATCTACAAACAATAAATGCTGGAGAGGGTGTGGAGAAAAGGGAACTCTCTTGAACTCTTGGTGGGAATGTAAATTGATACAGCCACTATGGAGAACAGTTTGGAGGTTCCTTAAAAAACTAAAAATACAACTACCATATGACCCAGCAATCCCACTACTGGGCATATACCCTGAGAAAACCATAATTCAAAAAGAGTCATGTACCACAATGTTCATTGCAGCTCTATTTACAATAGCCAGGACATGGAAGCAACCTAAGTGTCCATCGACAGATGAATGGATAAAGAAGATGTGGTACATATATACAATGGAATATTACTCAGCCTTCAAAAGAAACGAAATTGAGTTATTTGTAGTGAGATGGATGGAGCTAGATTCTGTCATACAAGTGAAGTAAGTCAGGAAGAGAAAAACAAATACTGTATGCTAACACATACGTATGGATTCTAAAAAAAAAAAAAAAAGGTTCGGAAGAACGTAAGGGCAGGACAGGAATAAAGACACAGACGTAGAGAATGGACTTGAGGACACGGGGAAGGGGAAGGGTAAGCTGGGACGACGTGAGAGAGTAACATTGACATATATGCACTACCAAATGTAAAATAGATAGCTAGTGGGAAGCAGTCACATAGCACAGGGAGAGCAGCTCGGTGCTTTGTGTCCACCCAGAGGGGTGGGATAGGGAGGGTGGGAGGGAGATGCAAGTGGGAGGGGATATGGGGATATAAGTATACGTATAGCTGATTCACTTTGTTATACCGCAGAAACTAACACACCATTGTAAAGCAATTATACTCCAAGAAAGATGTTTTAAAAAAAAATCTTTTGTCTCAAGTGCTGAAGGTTGCAGCCCCAAATGTAGCACCAGGTTGAGGGGGAGAGTGTAGGAGGCTTAGGAGACGTCAGGTCAGTGCCATGTGGTCATGGTCCCATCACTTGTCTGCTCCATTCTTCAGGCTCTGTACCCAGGTGATATGATTTATCCTGCTTACCTACCTATGTGGTTGTTGTGAAGACCCAAAGAGAAAAAGATATAAAAGTGCTTTATAAAGTGTTCTTCTAATGTACAGACCAAGAATGCTAAGAACCCAACGCTTTACCATGTTCCTTCCTCCAGTCATCTGTAAGCAAAAATAAAAGGACTAATCTATATATTCCTGATTGCACACAATCTTTTCCTCCTTTCTTTCCTAAAATAAGGAGACAGAGATGCTGGGGTTGATATCCAAAATGGGGTTAGAAAAAGCAAGATCATGGGCAAGTTCTAGTTATTGGCATTGAGTATTCATAGCACTGTCTCTAAAGGCTGGTTGTGTCATAAAATATCTCTCCATAAAGACACATTCAGAGATACAGCCACATAAAAAAGCTTATTTTTGATGCTTTCAACCATCCTCTGTGGTGAATAGAGCAGATATTATTATTACAATTGTTACCGACCCTTTCAAGTCAGTCTCCAGCAAGGGTCCTCCTGCCCTGTGTCATTCAAGCCAACAGATGAGCCAGTAGAATGAGACCAAGTTTGGTTCATAAGCAAAAGAAAGCTTTATTCTTTGATCAAAGAATGGAGAGGTGGGAGCTAGTGCTCTAGAGCAGCAATCCCCGACCTTTTTGTTACCAGGGACCAGTTTCATGGAAGACAATATTTCCACGGACATGGGGTGGGGGTGGTGGGATGGTTCAGGCAGTAATGGGAGCGATGGGGAGCGATGGGGAGCGGCAGATGAAGTTTTGTTCGCTCGCCCGCCACTCACCTTCTGCTGTGCTGTCCGGTTCCTAACAGGCCACGGACCACTACCAGCCCACGGCCCGGGGGTTGGGTCCTCCAGCTCTAGAGCACATGCTCTCTCAACAGGCCATGGGCCGGGCTGCTTTATAGGGTTACGGTCAGGAGGGAGGGGGCGGGATTCTCAAGCATCAGGAGCAGGTGTGCTTCTCTGAGCTCCAGATGGCAGCGCCAGATGCAGAGTCTCTGCACACGGCCCACTAAGCTGAAGTGTTGGGCGGGGCCATTTTGCACCAGGAACCCCGGTCTGAAGGGCCAGGTGCCAGGCCTCTGCACATGGTACCCTATGACACTGGACTAAGCACAAAGGGAAAAAAAATGTTAGACTTTATTTTATTACCCAGATTCTATTTTTATTTCCTGGGACTTGTTCATGAGCTTCACTGGTGACACTATTATTCCTATTTATGGGCAGGAAAAGAGAGGCTAAGGTTCAGGGACGTCCTCAGAGTCACATGGTCACTCAGTGGCCGATCCAAGTTGAGAAGCGGGATTCCCGTGTCTAAGTCCAGCATGAATCTAAAGCACCCAGTGTCTCCTCTACACTGTCCCACAGCCTCACTCAGCTCTGCACCTCTTTCCGAAGATTTATGCCCCGCTTTTCTTTGGTACCCAAGGGAAAGGACGTGTCCCAGGCGTCAGGGGGTTTTATTTGAAGCAGGTCACCTTGAGCATCTCAGACAACCTTTTTGTGCCCTAGAGGCTGAAGCATGTGTCAAAGGCAATGGCTGTGCTCTTGTACCCACGTCACCGGGCTTTGAGAGGATGAAAGGAGATCATAGATGTGATAGTCCTTTGAAAATTAAGTTGCCAGAGGAAGGCAGGCCATCATCAAAAATAACAACAGCTCTGTTTAAAGTGGCTTCCGAAGAAGTTGGTGAATGAAATGGTCCATGTGCACGTATTTGGCTCTGTTTCTCCTTAGTTTTCCCTCATTTTCCTGATTGCATCCTCCATACAGAGGGCACCGAGGCATCCATACAACTGTCTCCTCTCTTCTAAACAGAGTCTCTAAGAGTTGTGGCAATTAGGAGACCTTTCCATCACTGGGCAAAAGAGATCAGCCATAAGTTGATAACTTTGTAGAAGTATTAAGTCCAGCCCCATCTATCTCTCTCTGCCTCTTTCTGACATTGGAAAGGCATCAACTTGTCCCTGAAGTTCCCACAGAGTCAGAAGTGCCGGTTCTCTGGGGTTATGTGACTGTCGTGGTCTCTCACCCGAGAGTCTGAGAGTAGGGATGAGTAGAGACAAGAGGCCAAACAGACTCTGGGGCTCTGGAGGGCCCATTCTCATCCACCGAAGTATTCGTGTTACTCTTTTGAGAATAGGAGCAAATCAGACTGAGGCCAAGCATTTGATTGAGTCTCAGTAATAGGTTTATGAGATGGAGATAGGTTTTTCCTTGGTTTTTGTTTGTCTGTGTTTTGTTTTTGCAAACAGCTAATGTTCCTTGCATTTTCGTGGGCAGGGCCTCCTCCCAGTTCTTCCTCTACAGTTAAACCATCCGCTCCCCCTCAGGGGGAGGTTGGAAAAGAATCAGAATTGTTATGTCAGGGGGCAAAGAGAAACAAGTTTCTGACATCCAAATAGGATTTTGCAGCAAGACAATAGTCTTGAAAACCGGACTTTGTAGAGAGGGAGAGGACTTTCAAAATTCCTGAACATATCAAGAACCCAGGCTGGAGGACGCATATCCTGAAAATTTTCTATAATTACTGAAAAGGTAGACTTCAGCCAGTGACAACTAGACTTTGAGGCTCCCTGTTGCAGGGTAGGGGAAAGATATGATACACAGAAGGAAGAGCTTGAGCCTAGCCTGCTTGGACCTGCAACTGTGGGTGCAGAGAAGAATCGAGAAGGAAGAAGGCTGGGTTCGGTATCAGGGATCTTGATCACACACCTTTATTCCATGGGGCTACCAGAAACATCCAGATAGGCATGGGCAGCCCCAAACCTCAAGGCTAGTGGCATGCTTCCCTGGGTGTATTAAAGGGAGGCTCAGACCTCCGGGAGAAACCCTGCTCTTGGCCACTTCCAAATGGCATGGAAGGACTGGTGGAGGGCTGACCATAGCAGGGCAAGCAAGAGACCAAACCCCAGTCTAATATCCCCTCTCACAATCGCAACCCCAGGGTCAATGGGGACTACTGGGTAAATGAGTGAAATACAGTTTAGGACACTGGGAAGAGACTGTTTCACAAGCTGCCCTGGCTCTAGCCTGGGGAAGACACCAACTCAGTGGGTCAGAGGAAGAAGCAGCGATTGACCCTCCGCAGCTGTCATCAGCTGCAGTGTGGAAGGGACCAGCAGAAATGCCTGGATGCCCTTGGAGGGGCAGGCGGAGCTAGGTGTAATATCTGGCTCGGGGAGCTTTCCAGTAGGGAGGCTCAGAGATGCCAGGTCTCTTCAGAGTCATGAAAACTCCACCTCTCCTCTAAACATTTAGCTCCCATATAGGAAAATAACAGAGCAACAGGTGAGGAAATCTGAGCTGACCTAAAGAGACTGTTAAGACCAGCCTTATAGGGAATTGAACTTTGAATAAACTGACTCAGTGTTTACATGGAACAGAGACCGTTTAAATTGGAAAGGTCCGATCTATTGTGAATTGAGCAGGGTGTGGACTCATGAGGAATATCAGATGAAGTGATAGAGAAAATAAAGAATCTTTTCTTTGAGGCTCTGAGCTGTAATGTGAGTAAAGACATGGCCTCAATATAATATTTGCATTCTGTGCCCCCTTTCCTCCAGCAAATATTTCTGAGATCCCACCCTCCTGCAAGCTTCTCTGAACCCTGGCAACTGCCTGGCTGCAGTTTCTTCTATTCATGGTTAGTGCTGTCCCAGGCGAAGGTGAAGAAATTGGCGGGTTACTGTGTTCTAGTTGAGGTTTTCATTTTCTCCTAGCTGGCAAAGGTTAGCTAGGGTGCCTGAAATTCTCCCTATTAGGGTCACATATTCCCTTGGGGTGGAAGAGAGGAGGAACCTTTAATACCCCTTCACCTCATCCTGCCTTGGGCTCATAGGAAGCCCCGTGAGCATTTCCTTCTGCCCCCCTTTTACCATCGTCTCCCTGGTGTGTTTGGTTAGGACTTAGGAGATCTGAATGTTCATCTTTTACCACCTGAAGACACTCTTCTGCCTTGAGGATCCCTGAGATGAGTGCTTCCTTTACCTCCTGTTTCTTGCACTTCTTTTCCTGCTAGGCACTTCCTGTTCCCCCTCAGCACTTCCTGTTTCCCCTCAGCACTGCCTGTTCCCCCTCAGCACTTCCTGTTCCCCCTCAGCACTTCCTGTTTCCCCATAGCACTTCCTGTTCCCCTCAGCACCTCGTGTTTCCCCCTCAGCACTTCCTGTTTTCCCCTCAGCACTTCCTGTTTCCCCTCAGCACTTCCTGTTCCCCCTCAGCACTTCCTGCTTCCCCCTCAGCACTTCCTGTTTCCCCATAGCACTTCCTGTTTCCCCTCAGCACTTCCTGTTTCCCCCTCAGCACTTCCTGTTTCCTCTCCACACTTCCTGTTCCCCCTCAGCACTTCCTGTCCCCCTCAGCACTTCCTGTTTCCCCTCAGTACTTCCTCTGGGGAGGTCCACCACTCTCTTCTGTCCCACTCCACACAGCTGGGTGGGTGGTTGAACCAGGGCCCCCTCTTGGGCATGAACAACTCTTTTAAGGGGTTGGGAGTAGGAGTAACCAAATGCTCCAGCTGTCAGGAGCATATCAGGAGTTTGATAGTCTCTGGGTTTGGGTTATGGCTCTAAAATTATGTGCGGGAAATCAGTTGTTCTCCATCCCAGCATCCTGTTTATTTCCTTCATTGCAGTTATCATGAGATGTTATTCCATTGTTTGTTTCTTTGTTTACTTATACCCTGTGTACTCTATGGGGGGGAGGTCCTGTGTGCCCTGTTCAGTTGTTATATCCCCAGTGACAGAACAGTGCCAGGAATACAGTGGGTACTTGATCAATATTGTTGAATGAATGTACTGAGAGATGAAGAGACTGACACGGGTATTAGGAAGTGGGGTGGGGAGGCGGTGATGGTAAAGACGTAAGACAGGAAGGGAAAAATGCTGAGGCAGCCCCTGATTTGTGGCTAGACGTTGCTACTTACTAGCTATGTTATCTGCTGTAGGGCAATTTCCCTCTCCAAGCCCCAGTAAAAAGAGGAGAACCCTTCTCTTATAGTATAGCTTTTATAACATGTAACAGACATACAGAAATGTATATAAAGTAAATATTGGCCATTTGGTATTTGGTGGTATATTTGTTAAAATTAACGAACCTATGTTGGCAACAGCTGTGATTTTTATTGTACTATCTGTATCAACCACTTGGGGGCAGGCTCTCCTGCTGAGGAACTGCTGGCAGGAGGGGCTGAGCAGGGAGTGGCAGGAAAGCCCGTGCAGCGTCCCATTACCCAGATGCTGTGAACCCCAGATGCAGGCACAGGAGCTTCGAGTCTAGCTGCCTGGTGCCACCGGGAGACTCTCATCTCAGAGCCGATATGGCATCATTCTTCAGTGGAACTGCCATGTTAGAAGGCTGTGTGACTCCTCTCTACTTCCAAGGCTGGCACTTGAGTGACAGTGGGGAGGCAAGCCACGGGAGGGTGGTGGCCCAGCTTGTTCCCGCTATTGCCAAGAGGTGTCTGGGGTAAAGAGGAGGAGCGAGCGGGCCTTCTACTCGCCTGCTTGATGTACTGGGTTTCCATGTAAGATTCTGTTCAAAGTTTTAAAGTTTTAAAACCACAGACTTACATAACCTCTGAAATTCCTTTCCATCTTTGACATAGTATGGCTTTATAATCTTTCACGTCCCTACCGCACCAGCAGTCAGGGACAGGGTAACCTTTCTGAAGAGAACTTTAATGCTAATACTATTTAGGGCCTGTGACAGCCATTTTGCCCTGTAAACTCCTAAAGAGTTTTCTTACTGAATTACTTTTCTAATTCCCATAAAGCCGCATGCTTGGTGCTGGGGAAGCCATGCCCCAGGGTTGGCTAAACCAGGGAATGAAACAGCCTGCCTACCCTCTCACCCTCCTAGGACTTGGTGAGGCTTCCAGAAAGGTCCAGGGTCATTTCTTTGGGGTGGCTGTTTGCACCAAGGTCTCCGCCAGCAGCTGGGAAAGCTCTACAGTATATAGGTGAGGAAAAACTTAAGTCCTGACTTAGTTGAAAGATTGCAGGTCTCCAAGGAATGCTGAGGTAGAACAATGATTTAGTCTTTAGGCCTGGATTAAACATACAGTTTGTTATCGCTCCAGTATTTGTGGTGGAGAAGTACTACCATGGGTATCACCATGGATGCCAAGCCGAAGAGTCACAGGTGGTTCTAATGTAGGAATTTTATTATTTTTTTTTCCTGGTAAAATGGAATTCTCTTTTGGATTACGTACATTTACACATATGAAACTTTCAAAATAATGCCAGCCCCACAGTTCGATAAATGTTAATAACATATTCTCCAGCCTGAAGATGGGTTTGCCTACGTTGACGAAGTATAGTAGTGGGCTGGTAAAATTCCGTGTTTATTTGCAAGACTGGGTTAAAATGATTTACAGTTGCAGGGATCGACAAGCCTGAAACACTTTATCCATAGGCAACTTGTGTTCCCCTCGGTGTAGTAAACGGGAATCGGAATACATATTTTACTGTACTGATGAATTTATGTGGGGTAGGAGTCACTGAGCAGTGGAATAAGTTTAAGACCCAGTCCTCAAGCAAATATTTTAGAAAGGGTCCCTTGCCCTTAATTCATGTCACAGTATACTCAGAAACAGTCCTACCCTCTCTCTTGCCAAAACTCAGGGGCTGCCCCTTGGGAGTATCTGCCAACAAGCAGTTGTCTTTATTGGGCAGTGAGAATACCGCAGCCCCTACGTGTCGCCAGCTCTGGTTGAGACAGACGGGCCTGTCTTCTGCCTCCAGGACTCCTGGGTCTCAGCCAGATCCTGGGGTGAGTTGGGGAGCGAGGGCAGGGTGGGGCGAGACTGCTTGGGGCTGGAAGACGATGGGGAGGAGGGAGATGGGCCGCGGGGCTTGCAAAACATCTCATCTTGGCAAAAATACTTTAAAAACAGGAGATTCCTGGAAAGCAATAATGCTGACAGTGGAGAGCGAGTTCGGGGCCAGCCAAAAAGTGCAGCAGAGCTTTGGTTTAGATGCCGAAGAGGTGCTGAGTCTGAGAACAGGCTGGCCTCTCCCGCTGCCTGCAGGCCTGCTTCGGCCACAGGCACTGCCGTCAGCTCCCTGTTCTTTCTGGAAAGTATACGGTTCACATAGCATCCTCATATCTGCATTTGGAGCACTTGCCTCTGCTTCGGTCAGAACAGGGCTCTGCCACCCCGTCTCAGCCCTGAGCGCAGCTGGCTCCTACCTGAATCTGGTCAGGTAGGCCGTGCCCTCACTTCTGGGGCCTCTCTCCTGCCTGCTCTCAGCCTCGTTGGCTTCTCCCTTCCAGGCTCAGCTCTGGCACCACCTCCTCTCCCAGCTTTTCTCCCCCAGGCCTCTGGCCTTACCCTCCTCTGACTGTACCACGCACTGCTCCATCTTGCCATACATGCTAACAGCAGTGCCTCTGTGTGGGTAAATGTCAGTGTCTTTTTTTTCCTTTTAGAGTAGATTTCCCGGAGTGTTTCAACTCATCCATTGTGAGGATCAAAACAGTTCTCTTCAGACAGCTGCCTAAAGTCTCCAACATGTTCTGGCTGGCGGCATGGCCCACCTGCACGTGGAGGCCTCCGCGAGGCCTCCTTCATCCTGTGAGATCACAGGGCTGGCTGGACCTAGTGATGGGGTTTCCAATAGTAACCAAAGCACCACAGGCACTAAGGTGATGTCTGTTGCCTGGAGTGTGTGTGGATCTTTTGGGAAAGAATCTTCTCCGAAGGCTGGGGCGTGGGGGCGGGGGGGGGGAGTGTCATGGCTACAAGCCAGAGTAGCTGATCTGCATTCAGTTAAAGGCACTTGGTGACTTCCCAGGACCAAGAGAGATGGGTGTTAAATAGATGAGGATAGGGACCCAGAGTTACTAATTTCAAACTCTTCCTCCAATGACCTTTTTACCAGAACTGTGACCTACAAGCCAGTGACTTTTTTTGGACCTTTCCTTCTTCTTCTCTGACTCACTGTAGCTTGTAAGGAATGCAGTGGTGGATAGTCTGGCTAATAGACAAGGAACAGGAGGGGTCACACTTGAATGGGTGGGTGCTGTGCTCTGTGACTATCACAGACTGAATCGTTTCTTCTCCAAGAGTCGTATGTTTCAGTCCTAACCAACACACGTCAGAATGTGACTGTATCGTAGAGAGCGTCTTTAAAGAGGTGATTAAGGTAATGAAGTCATATGGGTGGGCCTTAATTCCATCTGACTGGTGTCCTTATGCAAAGAGATTAAAACAGACACCAGAGGGAAGGCCATGTGAAGACACCGGAAGAAGACAGCCACCTACAAGCCAAGCAGAGAGGCCTCAGAAGAAACCAACCCCATGGACACCTTGTCCTTGGACTTCTGGCCTCCAGAACTGTGAGAAGATAAACTTCTGTTGTTGAAGCCCCCCAGTCTGCAGTTCTTGGTTATGGCAGCTGTAGCAGACTAAGACAGTGACATATGTGTGTGTCAACACAAGTAGTCCTGAATTGTCTTAATCAATCACATCCTGAAAGGTCTGTAAACAACACAAGGGCTGTTCACCTAAACTTTGTACTCTTCCCAGGCTCTTGTGGGCTGCGTCCCTAGGAGGGGAATTCCAGAAAGGAAACATTCACCCCAGGAGTTTATGCTCTGGTGTGGAGGCAAGGTAACTGCAGCCTTGCTCTTCTATGTGTCCCGGAGACCCTGCTTGGGGACAAAGACCAGAGAGCAGGGCAGGCTTGCACCTGGGAGGTGCCGGGGTACTGTGTCACTTACAGTCCTTGAGATGAGTTGGATTTGGCTGACGGTGGAGAAAGGGTGTCTGGAGGCCACCGAACCCTGTGCTGCTTTGGGGGTCCCTGTGACAGACAGGGAGACCTGGGGACTGATCACCAGGGTGGGTTTTCCGAGGCTTATGCTGAGAGCTTCCCAGGGCTGAGAACAGGGCACTGTGGCTCGATGCCTGAGGTAGGTCGGGCGTGGGGAGGTGCAGAGGCGGGGATGCAGGGCAGGGGTGTGGGCATTGGCTGTGAGTCTGCTGATGTTTCCTTCTTTCCTGTGGCCTCCGAAGGAGTTCAGCCTGGAGCTCGCCTGAGAGTGAACAGTCTGAGGCCCTAGTATGACACCAATAGTTTCTTGTATAATTTGCAAAGATTGAGGCAATTTATTTTAATTGAAAACCTCTAGATGCATTTCCGGCGGTGATAGTCCCCAGATGATCTCCTCAGCAGACGGGAAGCTAAACAAGAAAATGTGTGTGTTTTAGAAAACCTGATGGTTTGAGTTCCAGACAAGCCCCCGACCCTGAGGCCCGCATGTGTTCATGTGCAGATGAGAGGCCCCCGTGTGACTTGGATCTCCAGAAACTGTCAACTCTAATAGGCCTTCTTTTGGTCTTAAAAGGTGTCCTTGAGATGACTCCCAGGTTCTGGCCCCCACTGACTTTCCAGTGGAATACAACTGGCCGGATTGAGCACACAGCTGTGCGGGGTTTGAAGCTGCCTTTGAGGTCACCGCTGGTGAGTGATCCCAACCAGAGCACGAGTGACAGTAACAAGGTGCAGTTTGGAAGGTGCTGTCACTAGGTAGCCCTGGCAGGACAGGAAACTAGAGCTGGTTTTCCCAGAGCAAGGCTGGATCTGCAGGAACCCATTCGTCCTCACTCCCCAGCTCTCCCCACCTTGGTGTGATGAATGGCCTGTATCTGCAGCTGGCCATTGGGCATGAGGTGTCGTCTGTGGCCATGAGCAGAGAAAGCTAATAGACTCCCCGAAGGCCTGTCCCCTGGCCTGAGCCTCAGTGTCCTGAGGTTTCCAACCGTGCAAGTCGGCCGTAGATTTTCAATGCCACTTAGAGACCTGCTAATGGTATACTGTTTACACACTGGCTAGGATGTCCTGTCAGCACCTCAATTTCAAAGTGACCAACACAAGCATAAATTATCTTCCTCCACGTGGCTTTTTCCCCTGCCCTCCTTGTTTCTGCCAATGACCCCACCATCCTCCTGGCCACCCAGGTCAGAAACCCTGAGCCGACTTCCATCTCTCCCTTTTCCTTTACATCTAATCACTAGTCCCGTTCCACATCCTCTCCTGTCCATCTCTCCCGGCCCCTGAGTTTCCTCTCCTCCCCTCCAGCTCATTCCCTTCTTGCTTCCTTTCTGGAGAATCTCTGCAACCCCCCAACTGGTTTCCATGGCTCGAATCTCTCCTCCTAATCTGCTGATTCTCAAATTCAGTGTCCGTTAAAATCTCGGAGGTTGTTAAAATGTAGATTCTTGGATCCCAACCCCAAGGATTCTAATTGTGGGTGGGGCCTGGGAATTTGTATTTTAACTCCTGGGGGATCAGCTCCTGGGGGATTCTGATCCAACTGCTATGGGACCATGTTTTGAGAAATTCTGCTCTTATCTTTTTGGCCCCTGTGGTCAGAGAAGTCTTCCTGCAGTGTAGCTGGAATTGGGCATCCCCTCAGTTCGAAGCCACCTAAGGCTCCCCATTGCTTAGAGTACAACTATCGGGCTAGGCTTTCGAAGCCTTCTGTGTATCAAACCCCAACCAAGATTTCTAGCCTCATTTCCCTCTTTCCCTACTAACCGTATAGTTTAGCTCAGTGGATTTCAAACTTATTAAAGAGATGGAGTCAATTAAAATAACCATAAAATTAGTACATAGTCAGTGTTCTATACTAAATTCTAATTTACATGGTGGTAGAAGGGGCCAAAGAGTTTAAAAAATTTATAGAGGGCACATATGTAAAATTAAGAAAATTGGATTATTTACTGTGGTTTGGGAAAAGTATAGTATTGACATTTTCCCATCTTATGTAAGTAATGCTTTGGTTCAGTTCTTGGGGTACTGCATTTGGGGGTGGATAATTTGGAGACTATAGCTTGACTAACCCAGGCCACTTGGTTTAGAGTTAACATGCCTGGATGGAGAGGGTATGCGCTTTGGAGTTAGACAGTTCTGGACTCAAAATGTGATCACACAGTTTATTAGCCTGTGACCTTTGGCTTGTGACCTTTGACTTGATGCCTCCGAAGCTGTAAAATAAGGACAGTAATGTTCACCTTGGGGTGGGGTGGGAATTAGAGATGATGTACGTAAAGAGCTGAGCAGACGGTCAGTATTAGTAAGTAAAGAGAAAGGATGCTAGAAATGGTCAAGAGAGGGCTATGGTTTGACCTTGTAGGCCATGAGTAACTCTCTAGGCCAGAGGGATGTGATCAGCTGTGAGCCCCAGGAAGCGTAACCAGCTGGTACTGTGGAGAAGGGATTACAGGGATGGAAGGCTGCAGGAAGAGAACCCACTTGCTGCTACGGCACGAGTCACCTCTGAGGCAATTAGAGCCAACCAAGATCGCAGCGATGAGCTAGGTAGGAGGGGAGGAACACTTCAGACTATTGCTTCTTCCAGAAATGCTCAGGTTATGGTAGACCTCAAGCCTATCGTAGATGATGACTATTAACACAGAGGGGCTTCATGGTCCTGAATTTTCCCCTCAGCTTCCATCCTCTTCCAGGTCCAAGCTGTTCTTCATAAAATCTAGAAAGAACTCTCCGAAGCAAAAATCTTATTGAAACACTTCCCTGTGATCATTTTCCTTTGACTCCCCCTGCCACAGGGTACAGTCTATCCCCTTTAGCATGACTTAGATGAGGTCCTTTATGACTTGATCCTCTAGCTTTCTCACTGACCGTTTCCGTCACAAACACCCTGATCCTAACAGCTGCAACCATGCAGAGCTATTTGTTCTCACTTTCTGATGCCTTCATGCCTCTGCACATGCTTTGTTCCCTCTGCTTGGAATGTCCTTCCTCCTTTTTCTTCTTTGCAAATCTCTTTTCATCCGTTAGTATTCAACTGCAATGTCACCTACTATGAGAAGCCTTTTCCATTTCCTTCAAAGAAATTAAAATACATTTTGGGGGGCTCCTATGGTACTCCCTGTGTACCCACATCACAAGGTTCTGTAAATATTTATCTAAGAATTGCTTTCTTCTGTGAGTTAACACCTACTCAGTATTCAGGACTCAACCCAAATGTCATTTCTTCAAATCCTCAAGTCTAAGGTTTGATGCTTTGCTATGCTCTTTCACAGACCTGAATCTTTCCTTCAGAGTCTTTATCTCAGTTTGTAATTACATGTTTATGAATGAGATTACCTGACTAATACCCCTCTCCCCTCTGTAAACATCAAGAGGGCAGAGACTGAGTTTGTCATCAAATCTTCAGTATCTAGCAGAGTATGCCTGGCACACAGTAGGATATCAATAAATATTCTTTAAATGAATGAATGAATATTTGGAGAGCTCCTCCTTTGGGTACCAAGGAGATTATCAAATCCCTTCCTCTGGAACTACCTTTTTCATTAGAGTTTTTTGGTTGTAATTTTTTAAAGTTTAAGCATAAAGGGGAATTACTGGCATATCATGTAATTCAGGGAGAAGTTGAAAAGTCACCTCAAGGAAGATAGGAAGTGGGCTGCTCCACTGATGTCTATCCACCCAGGAATTAATAGACCTTTCCTCGAGAACTTTGCTATTCATGTGGTTAGTTCTCGTCTCCTGGTCTCTGTTACTTTCATTCAAATTCCAAGTTCCCAGGAGAGAGAAACTGATTGGCCCATTAAGGTGAGGGCTATGCCCTTGCTTGCCGCAGTCAGCCTTGAGGAGTCAAGTTCATGCAGTATGAACATGGCTGCCAGTAGCCCATTCCTGTGGTTCCCATAGAAAAGGGAACTGCCATGAGCAAAAGATGTAGCATTACTGAGTCAGGTGTGCAACTCAGTCTCCCGATTCATATCTCATATTGTTTCTTCTTTCCTTCTCCCCACTCCTTTATACAATGTACATTGGTGATGGAAGCGTCCATAAGGTGTGAAATTGGGAGAAAGGACTGTGATGGAATGAAGGGAGGAGTGAACACCCGTTGGAGTTTGGGAACACTGAACAGTATGCCTTTAACATCACCCTCTGCAGTGATTAAGACAACACTAGCTGCTATAAAACCCAAACCAAGAATGTGTTAGGGCTCAAACACCATAGACTTTCTCTCTTGCTCTTCTAAAATCTCAAATGTGTTCTTGATCTGCCGGTTCCTCTTCTCTAAGAAGTGACTTGGGACCCAGCCTCCTTGCATATTGTAATTTTTCCATAGGCAATTTACAGAAGCTGCCAAGGTCACTGTGGCATCTGCATCAAGTCACTGAAGGGGGAAGAGCAAGGAGGTCCAGACCTAGAAGTGATGCCCAACATTTCTGCTCACATTCCACTGGCTAGAACTTGGTCACACAGCCCATCTTATCCCAGGGGAGGCTGGGAAGTGGAGTGAATCTGTGAGCCCAGGAAGAAAAGGAATCAAGTTTGATGAGCTGGATGTGACTTTTGGTTGTTTCTACTGGAGAGTGGATATGTGTGCTTGTGCCTCTATGTTCTGCATCGTGTTACCCAGGGGGCGTATCTGGATGCACAGGAAGGTCCATGTATGTTGGTGTTGGGCAGCTGAGGGATGGAACTTCTGGGGACTTGCTCAGCTACATTATGATTTCCCTCTCTTTGGAAACTGTCCCCGTAATCTATAATGATTGGATCCCCATTCACCTTGCTGATACTACATGACCTGGCCACCCTGGCCACAATTAGTTGCCACAGGGCTAGACACCTGACCGGCCAATCAGATCCTCTCATCTGGGAATTTGAAATTTGATCAGAGACTCAGTCTTGGAGGTTGGCAGTGAATCATCTCCATGGCAACCTCATGGACCAGACTCTCAACCGCTTGCAGGAGAAGGCCTCGGGGTAGCTGTGGTTCTGGTCTTCCCATGGCCGGTTACTTATATTGAATAGCTTCTTTGTGGGGGGCATCTTTACTATCAAATAATTTTATGTCTAAGTTACTCAAATTGGTGACTATTTTTCAACCAAAATCATTTTAATCAAGAAAGAAATTTAAAGTTTATCTGACCTTGGACAAAACACCCTAACAGTCACAAATTTCCCATTTATAAAATAAGGATAATTTGTACTGCCCTGTTTATCTCTTGGGACTATTAAGTGGAATCAAGTACAAGAAGTGCTTCAAAAACTGTGACAAGCCATACAGATATAAGTGGGGCTATTTGTGTATAGCAAGAAGAGTTTTAAGAGTTTTCTCTAAGTATGAAATAGAAGGTTTTCTTTCTTTTTTAACTTTAATTGCTTCGTGGTCAATTCCTCTCAAGCACAGGAAATCTCCATAGTTAGAGGTTTACTTTTCTTTTCTTTTGCTAGATATTTAATACTCTGATTGTTTCTGACACTGAAATTACCCATTATGGCATTGCCTTTGCCAAACCTAACCAAATTTTTATATTATTATTGCTGTTTGAGGCCATATTCAGCAGCTCTGTTTGAGAGTCTGAACCAAGCAGTTATTCTCAACCCCATCATACCCATTGCCTCTTTTTATAACATATCTCACACCCCTTGTACTTTTCTGGAATGAAATTGCATTAGTGTCCTAGGGCTTCCATAACAAAATACCACAGACGGTGTGGCTTAAAAACCAGAAATTATTGCCTCACAGTTCTGGATGCTAGAAGTCAAAGGTCAAGGTGTTGGCAGGATTGGTTTCTTCTAACGTCTGTGAAAGAAGATCTGCTCCTAGCCTTACTCCTTGGCTTGGAAATGGCTCTCTTCTCCCTGTGTCTCTATGTTGTCTTCCCTCTATGTGTGTCTCTGTATCCAAATTTCCCCCTTTCAGTAAGGACATCAGTCATATTGGATTAGAGTCCACCCTAATGACCTAATTTTAACTTGATTATTTCTGTAAAGACCCTGTTTCCAAGTAAGATCACATTCTAAGGTATGGAGGTTAGGACTTTAACATTTAAATTTTGATGGGGGGATGGAGGCACAATTCCACCCATAACAGAAATTAATCATATAATCTTGCCCCTGCCTCCCATCTGCCCTTCCCTCAGTGGCCCGTGTTCCCAGCTGTGTTCACCATCATGGATGTTTTCATCCATGTCCAAACTTCTCACAGGGAGCATTCCAGCTAGAAGATGGGGACGGAGACATGCTTAAATGCACTCCTAATGTCAACAAGAAGAATCAAATTAAACAAAAAACCTTCTGAGTGGGGTCCAGAGCCTCAGTCAAACATCTTTGTACTGGAGCTGGGAAGAAGACTTTGATGAAGGAAACAAATGGGGAAAATGTGGTCCCTGCTCACCCTCTGTGAATCTGAAGGCAGCATAAACACTTCCAGGCATTCTTTCTAGCCAGGGAAAGAGGCTAAGCAGTTGTCTGGAGCCAAAGACTGCCAGGAGTAATAAGAAAACACTTTAAGTAAGTTTTCTCCATCTGTTTAGTTTCTTATGCTGAAAAAAGGAGGAAAAATATAAATAAATGATTCAGCAAAATGTCACATGCAATTACCTCTACCACAGAAAAATAAACAAGGCTTCGCTTCATTAGCAAGGTTCTAATGTGACCGGTAACTTCTGGTGGGTGCCTCTCCCGGCTGGAGATCTTCAAACTTATGAGCTTCCAAGTTGGCTTGCCCTAACTCAACTTCAGCTGAAACTTGGCCCCAACATCCAGGCAGGGCCCTCTGTAGAGTTATCCATCACACTGGGCATCTCCCTCTGTCCTCAGTCATGTTATCCAAAGACAAAATCCGGTTAAAGGGAGGATCTGGGTAGCCTGGAAGATGAGAAGTCAATAAGGCTCTGACCTGAGGCGTGTGTCGGTGTAGGAAGGTGGAGCTGAATCTATGGATATTGAGTCAGCATTGTAGCACCAAATGCACTAACCAGCTTCTAGTCCCCCAACGGCTTCCCTGGGATGGTTGAGAGCAAACTACAGCATGGCCTCTGTTGGCAAACACCTTGATATGCCATGCCCTTGGCATTGATTCTGCCCAACATCAGAGCAAAAGAAGTCGACTTGGACCTTTAACTTTAAATCCAGTTCTTCAAGATGGTGAGAGTGTGTTTGTTCTTGTTAGCCTCTAGCTAACCTTATAAACCTCCGGCGGGGCCAGGGAAGTTTGTCACTCAACAATCCCCATAAAAACAATGTCCCTTAAAAATTCTCTCTGCAGAGCACTGAGCCCAGGGTCTTCAGTGGACAGGATTTGGAGATGGTGAGTGTTGAGTGGTAATTGCTTCCTGTGCTGACACATCTGTCCCCACTTCCACCCCACACACCACCAGCTTTTCCGAAAAAGCCAAGGCCACATACCACCAGCAACCTCAATTTTTCTGTTCTATAGATCATAGCTTTTCTAGAGTTTTTCTTCCCTTTTCCTTCTCATTCTCTCTTATCTCAGAGGAAGGGGAGCAGGGCATGTGTCTTCATCTCGCTACAGATAAGACCATAAATGATGTCTCAGTCACATCTCCTTTCTCATTTGGAATCTTTCTCCAACAATTTATTCCATTTAAAAAATTTTCTCCTTCTCTTTAAATTACTGCCTTCTTCATCCCTGTCTACAAATGTCTCTGGCTTTCCCTTCACACCTCACACTTGGCTTATCTAAAAATTCTCTTTTTTTTTTTTTTTTTAACTGCATGAAACCAATCAGTTCTTCCAGTGGGAGAACATTCTCCCAAGTAACTGAGACCAAATTTCTGAGTCATTTTGGATTTATCTGCCTTACTTGCATGTATGTTGAATTCAGCCCTTCATTTCTGTTATCACTGCAACAAACCCATTTCAGGTCCTTATAATCTCACCTTGGGAATACAAATAATAGTGACTGTTAAGTCACTGTTAAGTCACTGACTGTTAAGTCAGAGTGCCAGGCACTCTGCTGCATGTGTTATATGCATTATCTCAACCTTCACATAAATCTATGAAGCACCTTCTATTATTAGTCCTTTTTTGAAATGGGGAAATGGAGGCTTAGTTGATTAAGTAACTCAAGGTCAGTATAGTTGACAAATGGAAGAGCCAGGATTCACACACAAGTCTGCTGACCGCACAGTCGGAGCTTTGAAGTGGTGACTCAAGACTCACCATTGTAGTTGCCTCTTAATCAGTCTCAAAAACACACAGGTTTTCCTGTGCTTCCTCTAGACCTTCTTTTTTTTTTTGGTCAATATTTATTTATTTATTTATTTATTTATTTATTTATTTATTTGGTTGCGCTGGGTTCAAGTTGAGGCAGGTGGGTTCCTTAGTTGCGCCTCACCGGCTCCTTAGTTGTAGCATGTGAACTCTTAGTTGTGACATGCATGTGGGATCTAGTTCCCTGACCAGGGATTGGACCCAGGCCCCCGATATTGGGAGCACAGAGTCTTATCCACTGGACCACCAGGGAAGTCCTAGACCCTCTTCACTGTTCCCAGAGTCATCTCCTTAACGCATCAATGGGACTGCACCTTCCCCCACTCAGAATTCCTCACTGGCTCTTCATTGCCTACAGGATCAAGTCCAAACACCTTAGCTTGACATTTAAAGTGCCACCAGGAGACACACATCTCTCTTCTTTGAGAAGACCCCTTCTCAGCTCTGTCTACTGAAATCTTATCTCTCCCCCAAAGTCTGGCACAAATATGATCTCCTCCAGGGAACATTTTCTAACCACAATAACTGAAAAGGTTGTTCTCTTTACTTAAACCCCCATCGTGCTTAATTTGGGCTACTCTCGTGGTGCCTGTGCTCTGGACTGATTCATAATATGATTACCTACATGCATGTCTTAGTTATAGTCTTGAACTCAGGGATGTCTATTTATCTTTGCAGCCCTTACAACATCTGTCAAAATGTCTCACACAAAGGAAATGTATTAATTAAGCGAACACTGGCTGCTGTAACAGACACCTCAAATATTAGTGGCTTGACACCATTGAAAGATTGTTTCTCGCTCACGTGAAGTTCAATTGGTGATGGAGTAACCCCTGAATCCATTAACTTGAGTTCAGGGCGATATGACAAATGCAAATTATATGAGCTTAGTTAAGTGGGTTTACGGTTTCTATCACCTTATTTCAACAAAACCAACACCCACAAAGCAGACAAGTGGGCTTTAAAGAACCTGTAGAGAAAGTACTGGTTACAGATAATACTAATAATGAAAACAGTGGTGAACCATTGGAGAGATGTCAGGGCCAACCCTTCTCCTGATGCAAGCTCTTTCTTGGTCACATTATGAGGCAAAACAATGATAATCTACTCAGTCCTGGCAACAAGTCATATACACACACACAAAAATTGACATGACCGAAAAAGCTGCTTGAAATATGAATATATATCATCTACCATTAGCAGTGCAGCCCAAGTAAATGCGTATTGCAACTTGGGTTATCACTAAAGCTGGTATGAAGCTAACTATTTGCAAACATTGAAAAAGGTATTATCCATAATATGACAGTAAATTTCTACATTTTTTTAAATGCTCAGAGCTGTTCACTACTCAATCCAGTGCTTTACAAAAATCACAATAAATTTGACGATAAATGTTTGGAAGCACCTTAAGAGACTTCCAAAGTTTAAGTTGCACATTTAATAGTAAGTTTCTCACTTAATAGTAAGTGGGGGAAAGCTACATACTATGAAGGAAACACTTGTTATTCCTGTTGTGGTGACAACAGCTCGAAAATAATGCATGGAACACAAATTGATGACTAAACTAAAATGCATTCCTCTGTCAGCAAATACTTCTGGAAGATGCCTTGAAAAACATCACTGAAGATGTGAAGAAACAAGTCCTAGGAGAAATGAGACAGTGTGGGTGGTTTACTACACAGTTGGGTTGAAGTACAGATGTTTCTGACATGTCTCAGCCTATGGAATTCTTTAACTCTGCTCAGTGGTGAAATACATCCAGGACTTCTTTCTTTGTAAACCTCTAAAAGAAAGATGGACTGGAGAAGATATTTTTAATGCTAAGTGACTTCTGTTATAAGAATAATGTTCTATGAGAAAATGGTGTTAGTGTAACCCTTGATGTGACAGCCAATTTGACCAGAATATAAAAGGAAGCCCAGGGTAACCTTACAGAGATAGATCCAAGGATGATTTTTATTTACTACTCCGCTCACAGGGAACCTATCATTAGGAAGAAGTTGTCACTGGAGGGCACAAAGTTTTAGAAGATGACATTGATGAAGCTAACTTCCAAAAAAAATGTAGTAATAAAACATGCACAAAAAACTTTAAATTATGCAGGACTCTTTCGAGTATTTTGTAATGGAAGCGGAAGTAATTGTGAACATGTTTTGTATCACACAGAGATTTCCTGGTTATCTTTTATAAAATACTTTAAACATTTTCCAACTTAGAGCCAGGGTATTCAGTGTTTTACCATAAGATTAGTGTTGCAAATTCACAGTTTCTGAGGCAGGTGGCTGCCAGTGCTTTGCTAGCTGGCAGATATATTTGAAGTAATAAATAAACATAATCTGTAAAGGTAAAGTTGACATTTTAACTTTGAATAAGAACATTACTGATCTGATTCTCAAGAGTAAATCATGCTATGGAGAAAGCATTTTGAAAACAGACATTTGGAAGTATTTCATTACTACGCAGTACCATTGCTGAAAATGACGTGTTAGCTATAAAAACTCATACCTGCATATTAAAAATGGAAACATTTTTAACCTGTTCAAAAATCTTCCAGAGAAAGTATTTCAGTGAGTTTTTAATAAATTTGTTAAAAATAATCAGTGTGATCTGATTAGATTGCAAGAAAATTCTGTTAAATCAGGAAAAAAGAAGCTGACTAGTGCAATTTCAAGAAAAACTTCGTCATGGTTGGTATAAAGGATTGAACAATGAGTGTCCAGCCCCAGTAAGTGCAGACACTCACATCTTCTGTTCAGTTCTCTCATATTTGGGCAGTCACTTTTTAAAATCCATGACAGCCAGTAAAATAACATCTCTAAATTTTTGTTGTTTCACAAAATATAAAGTTAAGACTTGCAAAAATAATGAAGTCTATTAATCACCTCTCTCTCACTAAAGATATACTTTAAGTACCGTTTCATTGTCAGTCCATATTCTATGGGACACGAGTGACGATGTTTAATTCAGTTTACGAAACTCTGTCAAGCATGTGACCACATGTGATCTTGGCATTACCGGGTGCTGACAGGATCATGAGTGAAAACAAAGTGTCTGAGCGATTTGAGGAATTTGAATGGTAGATGGGTTTCAAGCTAGGGACAAGAAGTTGTCATTTTTATTTCAAGCCATCTACTGGCTTACCTGTGCCAAATTAAAATGTGAATAATGCCTGAACTGGAAGGGAAGCTGGTTCAGAAGAAATAACTAGTAATGTTTCCTTCACCCATTCAACATTTATGGGTTCCCCACCATGTGGCAGACACTCTGTAGGTACAGACACCAAGACAAAGCCCTGCCCTCAGAGAACTAGAGCCCAGATTCCCCTGATGACCAAACCTGAAGGTCATGTCAAAATGCTGACTAAAAGTCTTTCCTCCTCTTCTTTCCCCACTTTCCCCAGTTAAGGTTCTTTCAGAAAATGACTTAACACCATCTTTCCTCCAAATCCCTGCCATTGTGGTCTTGGTTTCCCTGACGGGAACTAGAGAAAGGTCTGTTGTTCTAGAATCGTGAAACTTTTCCCTAATTAATTTAAAATCTTCTAACACTTCAGTTAATCCCATCTGCTTTCAACCTGAATCTTCTTATAATGTAGGATTTGTATTTCTGGCTTTTCTGTCATTCTCCTCACAGCTTCTTATTAAAATCCCTTCTTGAAGCCATTGACAGCTTCCTCTTATCTTCCTCTGGTAGGAAAATAGAGTGACACATTGTTAAATTGACATAAAGGGACATGATAATAAACAACTATGATTTACGAACACTGATTCTATTCTCGGTAGAAGGCTGAACACTTTAGATGCATTATTTGATTTAATCTTCACTCCAACCTTTGAACCTCACTGGGGAAAATTCAGGGACAGAGGGTTATTTAACTGGCCCAAAGTGAAACAGATAGAAAGTCAGAGCCCATGTTTATTCTACGCCAAAGCCCACGGTCTAACCATTATGCTGCCCCGTCTTTCCTCTTTAACTGTACACCAACCCTGAAACAATCCCACACATAATCCTTGAATTAGTTAAATCAGCCAACAAGTATCCATCATCCAGTGATGAGATGCTCTCAGACGATTCCACCATCCAACAAATGGGTCATGGCTGTGCAATTCAAACGTGCAGGAAAATAAGCTTCCGTTTTACAAATGCTGCCCTTGACATTCTTGTTAGTCTCCAAGGGGCTGGGCCCCCCTCTCCACCTCCTCTTTTCCACTTGCCTTTATACCCTTTGCTGTGGCCACACCAAACTACTTGCATTGCTGTGCTGGGCCAAGCCAGTCCAGGACATCCAGCCTCTAGAGCTGCAGCGCTTACTTTTTGCCTTCAACACCTTCCCCCATTCTTCCCTGCCTGCTTGTTGAGCCCTATTGATCCTCAAGACCTAGCTCAAGGGTCCCATCCTCCCAGAGGCTGTGTTTGAGACCAACTCCGACCAGCTCTCAGCAGTGTGGATCGCCCTTGTCTGGGACCATACATCTCTCTTAGCACACACTGACCGCACTCTTACCATCCATCGCCCTGCCGCACAGAGACAGAGGCTGTGTCTGTTCAGTGTTTTATCCCAGTACCTACCACAGCAGTGGGTCCTGGAAGGTGGCTATTTAGTGTCACTTGAATAAATGAATGAATGAATAAATGAAGGAATGAAAAGAAAGTATGGAACGGTAGCAAGAATGGGAGGATCTGGGGGGTCTGACCACCTCTGTGGTTGGAACAGTTCTGCATTCCAGAACTTTGCACAAACACTCAGATACAATTCAGCCAGCCAGTGTGGGTGGTGTGTCTTGGAGCAGGGGAAGAAGAGGAGAGAGATCTCCCCTAAGTATCCGCCAGGGTTGGGACCTCCCACAACTTGGCCTGATCCACCAAGTACAACCCAAAGCCAGGAATTCCAAGAAAATATCCAAGTCCCCTGTACATGGCCCCAGCCCCAAACAACAAGACTGTTGTGTTTAGGATCTAGGACACTGTGAAAAAATAAAGGGGAAAAGTGAGCTCACTACACACCTAAAAGTAACATTTTCCTGGGGTAGAATGTGGAACTGGCTAGGTCAAAGAACAAAAGATCGTAGTGTAGACGGGGAGGGGAGGGGAGTGTGCTAGTTTCCTGTTGCTGCTGTAACAAGTTATCACAAATTAGTGGCTTAAAACAACACAAATGTATTGCTTTACTGTTCAAGGGCTCAAAAATCTGAGATCAGTTTCACTAGGCTAAAATCAAGGTGTTGGCAGGGCTGCCTTCCTTCTGGAGGCCCCAGGGGAGAATCTGTTTCCTTGCCTTTTCCAGCATCTATAGACCATCTACCTACCTTGGCTCATGGAGCCTTCCTCCACCTTCAAAGTGTATTCCTTCTACTCTGCTTCTGTCCTTACATCGTCTCTCTCTCTCTCATTCTGATCCTTCTGCCAACCTCTTATAGGGACCCTTGTGATTATATTGGGCTCACCCAGATTATCCTGGAGGATCTCCTTATCTCAAGATCCTTAATGTAATCACATCTGCAAAGTCCCTTTTACCATGTAGACAATATTTTTATAGGTTCCCAGGGTTAGGATGTGGACATTTTTGGGAAGCCATTATTCTGCCAACCACAGTCCCCAAGAAGTTTTTTTTTTATTAAGGAATAAAGGAAGAACAGTCAAACTAACCAACAAAATAGAGCCCTCAATATAAAAGAAAACAAATCAATTAAATACTTATTTTGGCTTACTTTTGAACTAAGCAGAGAAAAATTCACTGAATGTATAAATAACCAAATTAACTCTGGTTGAACTGTAGCTCTTCCACTGACTAGCTCTGTGACCTTGGGTGACTTATTTAATTTCCCTGATCTATCAAAACAAGAATGCTGATACTTATTCACCAACGGTTGAAAATGGGAAATTTTTAATAAATCATACAAAGCATAAAAATTAATTCCATTTCTTCAACCTTAATATGTCTCAATTCCACTGATTAAAAAAATATAGAAATGCATATCCATTTGACTCAAAAACCAGAAGACACATACAAAAATATAAAGGGTCAACTGTACAACTGGGACAGAATTACAACAAATAGATTCAGTGACACTGAGTGTAGAATAGGAGGATTCTCAAGAACATTTGCTGATATTTTCAATAGACACCTATATTTTAAAATTATTTTTCCAGCTTTATTGAGATATAATTGGCATAAAAAACTGTGTAAGTTTAAGGTATACAGCTTTGATTTGATATGTTTATATAGTACAAAATGATTACCACCATAGTTAGCTAACAACTCCATCATGTCACATAATTAACATTACATTTTTGTGGTGAGAACATTTAAGATCTATTCTCTTAGCAACTTTCAAGTATACAATACAGTATTATTAACTATAATCACCCTGCTGTACATTAGATTTCCAGAACTTAGTCATCTTCTACCTGGAAGTTTGCACTCTTTGACTAACATCTCCCTATTCACCCCAGCACCCAAGCCCTGGTAACCACCATTCTACTTTCTGTTTCTGCAAGTTCCGCCTTTTTATTTTTTACTTTTTTAATAAATTTATTTATTTATTTTTATTTTTGGCTGCATTGGGTCTTTGTTCCTGCGCGCTGGCTTTTCTCTAGTTGTGGTGAGCCGGGGCTACTCCTCGTTGCGGCACGCAGGCTTCTCATTGCGGTGGCTTCTCTTGTTGCGGAGCACAGGCTCCAGGCATGCAAGCTTCAGTAGTTGTGGCATTCAGTCTCAGTAGTTGTGGCTCGCGGGCTCTAGAGTGCAGGCTCAGTAGTTGTGGCACACGGGCTTAGTTGCTCCGCGGCATGTGGGTTCTTCCCGGACCAAGTCTCGAGCCCGTGTCCCCTGCATTGGCAGGCAGATTCTTAACCACTGTGCCACCAGGGAAGCCCCCAGTTCCACCTTTTTAGATTCCTCACGTAAGTGATATCATACAGCATTTGTCTTTCTCTGTCTGACTTCTTTCACTCTGGATGACTTAGGAGTCACCTTGGGTATCCCTGATCAATAGAGAAAACTCAGGTGAGCCTAAAGTCCCCAGAACGGCAGACCGGGGTTTGGTAGCTGGAGAGGTTGTGATGGATGTGCTGCCGTATTTCAGCCAAGGTTATGAAGCATCCGGTGGAGGAGGAAACTTGTGGATATTTCCCATCTGGGCTTGGAGGTCGCGGACAAAGGAAATTTATCCCAGAAGAGTTGTTGCTTGGGAAAGGCCAGCTGGTCTGCACCCTAGAGATCTTCAAGAGTGTATCTTGTTGAGGAGCCCAAGCCCAGGGCAAAGATGTGAGTTCCTTGCATTGTCATTCCAGTTCTGCTCTGGAGCTACATTTCAGATGGTGCCCATTCCTGTGGCTTATTATCAAACAGTTCAGTCCCTGGGGAGACATCCACCTTCAACAGATGGGGTGACATCTTGGATGAGGCTGAGATCGATGCAGCTCCTCCCGCACATCTGTGGGCAGGTGAGAACACAGGCATCCCCGATTGGGCTCTGAACATTTCTGATCCCCATTCCTGTCACCTCCTGTCACTTTGTGCCTCTCCCTCGGAGAACAATACTTTGTACATAGTGATTAGTCATTGTTAAATAGGTAAAAGACTTCTTTAAAAATTTCCATTTTAAAGTAATTTAGTGGAAAAGTAATAAATAAACCCAATGGTTATTGTTCTTTCCAGAGGCAGCATGAATAAAAACTCAAAGGCTGTCAAATACTGGACATTCACAGGATGGCGTTTCCATAGAAAGAGAAGGGAGAGAGTGGGTAACAAGTACAGAAGTGGTCATCTATTTCCCATCCCCACCTTCCTCTAACCCAGCCTGGACTGAGCCTTAGAATAACCCAGAGAATGTTTCAAAGATATCAATCCCAGAGACTCTCCCCAGACCAATTAAGTCAGAATCTCTGGGCATAGGGCCAGGGCATTGCAATGTTTTTTTTTTTAAAAACTTCCTTGTATCATTCTAATGCCCAGCCAGGGTGAGAACATTGAACCTTGTTAGTCTGTATTCCAGCCTCCCAGGGAATACACTTCTGAAAATGAATTGCCAGTCCCTGTGGCCACATCTCCATGGTGTCCATTGTTTGGTCTAACCCACCCCCAGTCTGTGCCTGTCTTCTTCCCCATCAGGTATTCATCAGATGCCTTGAGGATGTACCAGTGCTTGAGAAACAGTCTAAGAGAACACCAGGTCCCTGACCATGGACCTCAGAGAGAACAGACTCCTGGTGGAGTTGTCAAGGCAAGTACCTAGTCTCCCAAGGATAGGTTTCCTGGCAACTGGCCTCCCCTGGCAGCAATGAGCCTTGGAAACCAACCCCAGCTTCTACCTGACCAGGCCTTGTGCAAGGAGGTTCCTTACCCACCTTCAAACTCTCTCCCTTTACCCTGCTCCCCACACTGGCCATTTCCCAACCCTAACCTTGCATGACCCATACAATTCCTGCAGCTGTCCTGAACTTTGCCTTAGACCCAAAAAAATTAATTTCAGGTCAGCTATCTGGACTCAGGTTCCCTGGCCTCCTGGACTTGAGTTTGACTCCTGATGTGGAGACCCCAAGTGGAAACTTTGCCATGGCTTCCCCTGACCCTGGGGGTCTGCTTGTCTTCTGGTTCTGGTTTTCTCCCAAATCTCTCATTCTCCCTGCTGCCCAAGCCTTAGTCATCAAAATCATTTTTCTCAGTTGCCTCATCCAAGATTTCCGTGGGGAAACAAATCTGTTCCCCATAAATATGTGGTGAGATTTAAACAAATATTCACAGTGGCATTACAATAATGTCCACCAGATATAGCTCCAAGGCAATGGGTGGAAACTCAGAGTAGATGAGAATGTGGTTTCCAGCATCAGTCTCTTAAGTGCATAAGTATCTTGGTGAGTGGTTAAAAGAACCCTAGCTGTTTATTTTACTTCTCCCTCAACTCCAGTTGAAGACTTCTTGCCTGCAAACCATGAAGATGCAAATTACTGTGGCCATTTTGTGGGCTTTCCTATTATAAAAACCACTTGTTTTCATGATGGTTCAAAATTATGCTATTTTGAAATTTTAAGTTAAAATTTTGATAAATTCTCAGCATTCCATTTTATGCAAATGGAATTTTGCCAAGCTTGGGAATGTCAATCCGTTTTCCTTTCTCTCTGAATTTCACTATCCTCTGTCAGAGAAGCTCTTGATCCAAATAGCTCCTTTCACCTAAAAGCTAAGATGATGGTGGTGATTTGATGCCATCTAGTTCTTAGGTTGTGGCTTGCCTTCCAGAGGGCTATCCTTGCCGTGACAATGTAAAGATGGTGGGTACAGGTGGGGCAGGCTTTCAGTAGACATCATGTCCAGGAGGTGTGTCCTTCAGCAGAAGTCAATGTTGTTGGGGGTGAATAAAGAAGAAGTTGTCAGTCTTCCTCTTCTAGCCCCTATGTCTGTGAGAACTTTAGCATGAATGCTCCGTCTCCCACTTTCCCCAACCCACGTACCTACAGAAGACTCCTTGGTTTCTTAACTCATCAAATCTCAGTTCCTTCTTCTCAGTTCCTTCCCTTGTTGGTGTAGTTGGGCATTACCAAAACCCTTCATTATTCTAAAATTGTTTACAACAGAACTGAGGGTTCATGAAGCTTGACCCTCCACCCACTCACATGGCTTGACATTTGGTCATTTCACTTTTTAATAGTTCCTCTACTGAGAGAGATGAAGGGGATGAAAGGAAGGGAGGGTAAGACTTAACTCTGGCTTATTTAGGTGGTTCGAATAAGACAGCAAAACACTCCTCCCCACCCCAAGTGTTCTTATTTAGTCTGCATAGTCAAGAATACCATACACTGCACGGACAAAGCTTTGGGAGTTTGTCAAATTTTCTCCATGTCTACTTCACCAGTGATAAAACAAGGAAGGCAGAATTCTATAATGCAGTGGTTCTCACCTGAATGGAGACTGGACTCACCTGGGGAGCTTTGAAAAAACGTCAATACCCAGGCCCCATTCCAGACCTATTAAGTGGGAATCTTTGGGGGTGAGGCCAGGCAGTGATATTTTTTACAAACTCCCAGGTGATTCTAAAGTACAGCCAGGGGGACTCCCCTGGCGGTCCAGTGGTTAAGACTCCATGTTTCCACTGCAGGGGGCACGGGTTTGATCCCTGGTCGGGAAACTAAGATCCTGCATACTGTGTGGTGCGGCCAAAAAAAAAAAAAGTACAGCCAGGGTTGGGAACCTCTGGTCTAGTAAATTAGTCAAGAGCAGTGGTTCTCAAACTTAGCATGCATTGGAGTCTTTTGGACAACTTGTGGGGCTCAAAAAGTTGCATTTTTTTTTTTAAACATCTTTACTGAAGTATAATTGCCTTACAATGGTGTGTTAGCTTCTGCTTTATACCAAAGTGAATCAGTTATACATATACAATATGTTCCCATTTCTCTTCCCTCTTGCACCTCCCTCCCTCCCACCCTCCCCATCCCACCCCTCTAGGTGGTCACAAAGCACCGAGCTGATCTCCCTGTGCTATGCGGCTGCTTCCCACTAGTTATCTATTTTACATTTGGTAGTGTATATATGTCCATGACACTCTCTTACCCTGTCACATCTCACCCCACCCCCTCCCCATATCCTCAAGTCCATTCTCTAGTAGGTCTGTGTCTTTATTCCCGTCTTGCCAGTAGGTTCTTCGTGGCCTTTTTTTTTTTTTTCCTTAGATTCCGTATATATGTGTTAGCATACTGTATTTGTTTTTGTCTTTCTGACTTACTTCACTCTGTATGACAGACTCTAACTCCATCCACCTCATTACAAATACCTCCATTTCATTTCTTTTTATGGCTGAGTAATATTCCATTGTATATATGTGCCACATCTTCTTTATCCATTCATCTGTCGATGGACATTTAGGTTGCTTCCATGTCCTGGCTATTGTAAATAGAGCTGCAATGAACATTTTGGTACATGACTCTTTTTGACCTATGGTTTTCTCAGGGTATATGCCCAGTAGTGGGATTGCTGGGTCGTATGGTAGTTCTATTTGTAGTTTTTTCAGGAACCTCCATACTGTTCTCCATAGTGGCTGTATCAATTTACATTCCCACCAACAGTGCAAGAGTGTTCACTTTCCTCCACACCCTCTCCAGCATTTATTGTTTCTAGATTTTTTGATGATGGCCATTCTGACCGGGGTGAGATGATATCTCATTGTAGTTTTGATTTGCATTTCTCTAATGATTAAGGATGTTGAGCATTCTTTCATGTGTCTGTAGGCCATCTGTATATCTTCTTTGGAGAAATGTCTATTTAGGTCTTCTGCCCATTTTTGGATTGGGTTGTTCATTTTTTTGTTATTGAGCTGCATGAGCTGCTTGTAAATCTTGGAGATTAATCCTTTGTCAGTTGCTTCATTTGCAAATATTTTCTCCCATTCTGAGGGTTGTCTTTTGGTCTTGTTTATGGTTTCCTTTGCTGTGCAAAAGCTTTTAAGTTTCATTAGGTCCCATTTGTTTATTTGTGTTCTTATTTCCATTTCTCTGGGAGCTGGGTCAAAAAGAATCTTGCTGTGATGTATGTCATAGAGTGTTCTGCCTATGTTTTCCTCTAAGAGTTTGATAGTGTCTGCCCTTACACTTAGGTCTTTAATCCATTTTGAGTTTATTTTTGTGCATGGTGTCAGGGAGTGTTCTAATTTCATACTTTTACATGTACCTGTCCAATTTTCCCAGCACCACTTATTGAAGAGGCTGTCTTTTCTCCAGTGTATATGCTTGCCTCCTTTATCAAAGATAAGGTGACCATATGTGTGTGGGTTTATCTCTGGGCTTTCTATCCTGTTCCATTGATCTATATTTCTGTTTTTGTGCCAGTACCAAACTGTCTTGATTACTGAAGCTTTGTAATATAGTCTGAAGTCAGGGAGCCTGATTCCCCCAGCTCCATTTTTCGTTCTCAAGATTGCTTTGGCTATTCGGGGTCTTTTGTGTTTCCATACAAATTGTGAAATTTTTTGTTCTAGTTCTGTGAAAAATGCCAGTGGTAGTTTGATAGGGATTGCATTGAAGCTGTAGACTGCTTTGGGTAGTAGAGTCATTTTCACAATGTTGATTCTTCCAATCCAGGAACATGGTATATCTCTCCATCTATTTGTATCATCTTTAATTTCTTTCATCAGTGTCTTATAATTATCTGCATACAGGTCTTTTGTCTCCTTAGGTAGGTTTATTCCTAGATATTTTATTCTTTTTGTGGCAATGGTAAATGGGAGTGTTTTCTTAATTTCATTTTCAGATTTTTCATCATTACTGTATAGAAATGCAAGAGATTTCTGTGCATTAATTTTGTATCCTGCTACTTTACCAAATTCATTGATTAGCTCTAGGAGTTTTCTGGTAGCATCTTTAGGATTCTCTATGTATAGTATCATGTCATCTGCAAATAGTGACAGCTTTACTTCTTCTTTTCCGATTTGGATTCCTTTTATTTCTTTGTCTTCTCTGATTGCTGTGGCTAACACTTCCAAAACTATGTTGAATAATAGTGGTGAGAGTGGGCAACCTTGTCTTGTTCCTGTTCTTAGTGGAAATGGTTTCAGTTTTTCACCATTGAGGACAATGTTGGCTGTGGGTTTGTCATATATGGCCTTTATTATGTTGAGGAAAGTGCCCTCTATGCCTACTTTCTGCAGGGCTTTTATCATAAATGGGTGTTGAATTTTGTCGAAAGCTTTCTCTGCATCTATTGAGATGATCATATGGTTTTTCTCCTTCAATTTGTTAATATGGTGTATCACATTGATTGATTTGCGTATGTTGAAGAATCCTTGCATTCCTGGGATAAACCCCACTTGATCATGGTGTATGATCCTTTTAATGTGCTGTTGGATTCTGTTTGCTAGTATTTTGTTGAGGATTTTTGCATCTATGTTCATCAGCGATATTGGCCTGTAGTTTTCTTTCTTTGTGACATCTTTGTCTGGTTTTGGTATCAGGGTGATGGTGGCCTCGTAGAATGAGTTTGGGAGTGTTCCTCCCTCTGCAATATTTTGGAAGAGTTTGAGAAGGATAGGTGTTAGCTCTTCTCTAAATGTTTGATCGAATTCGCCTGTGAAGCCATCTGGTCCTGGGCTTTTGTTTGTTGGAAGGTTTTTAACCACAGTTTCAATTTCAGTGCTTGTGATTGGTCTGTTCATATTTTCTATTTCTTCCTGGTTCAGTCTCAGCAGTTTGAGCATTTCTAAGAATCTGTCCATTTCTTCCAGGTTGTCCATTTTATTGGCATAGAGTTGCTTGTAGTAATCTCTCATGATCTTTTGTATTTCTGCAGTGTCAGTGGTTACTTCTCCTTTTTCATTTCTAATTCTATTGATTTGAGTCTTCTCCCTTTTTCTCTTGATGAGTCTGGCTAATGGTTTATCAATTTTGTTTATCTTCTCAAAGAACCAGCTTTTAGTTTCATTGATTTTTGCTATTGTTTCCTTCATTTCTTTTTCATTTATTTCTGACCTAATCTTTATGATTTCTTTCCTTCTGCTGGCTTTGGGGTTTTTTTGTTCTTCTTTCTCTAATTGCTTTAGGTGCAAGGTTAGGTTGTTTATTCGAGATGTTTCCTGTTTCTTGAGGTAGGCTTGGATTGCTATAAACTTCCCTCTTAGCACTGCTTTTGCTGCGTCCCATAGGTTTTGGGTCGTTGTATCTCCATTGTCATTTGTTTCTAGGTATTTTTTGATTTCCCCTTTGATTTCTTCAGTGATCACTTCGTTATTAAGTAGTGTATTGTGTAGCCTCCATGTGTTTGTATTTTTTACAGCTCTTTTCCTGTAATTGATATCTAGTCTCATAGCGTTGTGGTCGGAAAAGATACTTGATACGATTTCAATTTTCTTAAATTTACCAAGGCTTGATTTGTGACCCAAGATATGATCTATCCTGGAGAATGTTCCATGAGCACTTGAGAAAAATGTGTATTCTGTTGTTTTTGGGTGGAATGTCCTATAAATATCAATTAAGTCCATCTTTTTTAATGTATCATTTAAAGCTTGTGTTTCCTTATTTATTTTCATTTTGGATGATCTGTCCATTGGTGAAAGTGGGGTGTTAAAGTCCCCTGCTATGATTGTGTTGCTGTCGATTTCCCCTTTTCTGGCTGTTAGTATTTGCCTTATGTATTGAGGTGCTCCTATGTTGGGTGCATAAATATTTACAATTGTTATACCTTCCTCTTGGATCGATCCCTTGATCATTATATAGTGTCCTTCTTTGTCTCTTGTAATACTCTTTATTTTAAAGTCTATTTTGTCTGATATGAGAATTGCTACTGCAGCTTTCTTTTGATTTCCATTTGCATGGAATATCTTTTTCCATCCCCTCACTTTCAGTCTGTATGTGTCTCTAGGTCTGAAGTGGGTCTCTTGTAGACAGCATATATATGGGTCTTGTTTTTGTATCCATTCAGCCAGCCTGTGTCTTTTGGTGGGAGCATTTAATCCATTTACATTCAAGGTAATTATCGATATGTATGTTCCTATTCCCATTTTCTTAAATGTTTTGCGTTTGTTATTGTAGGTGTTTTCCTTCTCTTGTGTTTCTTGCCTAGAGAAGTTCCTTTAGCATTTGTTGTAAAGCTGGTTTGGTGGTGCTGAACTCTCTCAGCTTTTGCTTGTCTGTAAAGGTTTTAATTTCTCCATCACATCTGAATGAGATCCTTGCTGGGTAGAGTAATCTTGGTTGTAGGTTTTTCTCCTTCATCACTTTAAGTATATCCTGCCACTCCCTTCTGGCTTGCAGAGTTTCTGCTGAAAGATCAGATGTTAACCTTATGGGGATTCCCTTGTGTGTTATTTGCTGTTTTTCCCTTGCTGCCTTTAGTATGTTTTCCTTATATTTAATTTTTGACAGTTTGATTAATATGTGTCTTGGCGTGTTTCTCCTTGGGTTTATCCTGTATGGGACTCTCTGTGCTTCCAGGACTTGATTAACTATTTCCTTTCCCATATTAGGGAAGTTTTCAACTATAATCTCTTCAAATATTTTCTCAGTCCCTTTCTTTTTCTCTTCTTCTTCTGGGACCCCTATAATTCGAATGTTGGTGCGTTTAATGTTGTCCCAGAGGTCTCTGAGACTGTCCTCAGTTCTTTTCATTCTTTTTTCTTTATCCTGCTCTGCAGTAGTTATTTCCACCATTTTATCTTCCAGGTCACTTATCCTTTCTTCTGCCTCAGTTATTCTGCTATTGATCCCATCTAGAGTATTTTTAATTTCATTTATTGTGTTTTTCATCATTGCTTGGTTCCTCTTTAGTTCTTCTATGTCCTGGTTAAATGTTTCTTGCATTTTGTCTATTCTGTTTCCAAGATTTTGGGTCATCCTTACTATCATTATTCTGAATTCTTTTTCAGGTAGACTACCTATTTCCTCTTCATTTGTTAAGTCTGGTGTGTTTTGACCCTACTCCTTCATCTGCTGTGTGTTTTTCTGTCGTCTCATTTTGCTTATCTTACTGTGTTTGGGGTCTCCTTTTCACAGGCTGCAGGTTCGTAGTTCCCGTTGTTTTTGGTATCTGTCCCCAGTGGCTAAGGTTGGTTCAGTGGGTTGTGTAGGCTTCCTGGTGGAGGGAACTAGTGCCTGAGTTCTGGTGGATGAGGCTGGATCTTGTCTTTCTGGTGGGCACGTTCACGTCTGGTGGTGTATTTTGGGGTGTCTGTGGCCTTATTATGATTTTAGGCAGCCTCTCTGCTCATGGATGGGGCTGTGTTCCTGTCTTGCTAGTTGTTTGGCATAGGGTGTTCAGCACTGTAGCTTGCTGGTCATTGAGTGATGCTGGGTCTTGATGGTGAGATGGAGATCTCTGAGAGATTTTCGCCGTTTGGTATTACGTGGAGCTGGGAGGTCTCTTGTGGACCAGTGTCCTGAAGTTGGCTCTCCCACCTCAGAGGTATGGCCCTGATGCCTGGCTGGAGCACCAAGAGCCTTTCGTCCACACGGCTCAGAGTAAAAGGGAGAAAAAATAGAAAGAAAGAAAGAAAGAAAGAAAGAGGCTATAATATAGTGAAGTAAAATAAAGCTATTATAAAGCAAAGCTATACAGACAAAATCTCACCCAGAAGCATATACATATACACTCACAAAAAAAGGAAAAGGGGAAAAATTAATATATCCTGCTCCCAAAGTCCACCTCCTGAATTTGGGATGATTTGTTGTCTATTCAGGTATTCAACAGATGCAGGCACATCAAGTTGTTTGTGGAGTTTTAATCCGCTGCTTCTGAGGCTGCTGGGAGAGATTTCCCCTTCTCTTCTCTGTTCGCACAGCTCCTGGGGATCAGCTTTGGATTTGGACCCGCCTCTGCGTGTAGGTCGCCTGAGGGCGTCTGTTCCTGCCCAGACAGGACGGGGTTAAAGGAGCAGCTGCTTCGGGGGCTCTGGTTCACTCAGGCCGGGGGGAGGCAGGGGTACGGAGGAGGCGGGGCGAGCCTGCGGCGGCAGAGGCTGGCGTGACGTTGCAGCAGCCCGAGGCGCACCGTGCGTTCTCCCGGGGAAGTTGTCCCCGGATCACGGGACCCTGGCAGTGGCGGGCTGCACAGGCTCCCGGGAGGGGCGGTGTGGAGAGTGACCTGTGCTCACACACAGGATTTTTGGAGGTGGCAGCAGCAGCCCCAGCGTCTCATGCCCGTCTCTGGGGTCCGCGCTGATAACCGCGGCTCGCGCCCGTCTCTGGAGTTCGTTTAGGCGGCGCTCTGAATCCCCTCTCCTTGCGTGCCGCGAAACAAAGAGGCAAGAAAAAGTCTCTTGCCTCTTCGGCAGCTGCAGTCTTTTTCCTGGTCTCCCTCCCAGCCAGCTGTGGTGCGCTAACCCCTTCAGGCTGTGTTCACGCCGCCAACCCCAGTTCTCTCCCTGCGATCCGACCGAAGCTGAGCCTCAGCTCCCAGCCCCACCCGCCCCGGCGGGGGAGCAGACAAGCCTCTCGGGCTGGTGAGCGCTGCTCGGCGCCGAGCCTCTGTGCGGGAATCTCTCCGTTTTTCCCTCTGCACCCCTGTTGCTGTGGGGTCCGCTCTGATAGCCGCGGCTCGCGCCCGTCTCTGAAGTTCGTTTAGGCGGCGCTCTGAATCCCCTCTCCTCGCGCACCAGGAAACAAAGAGGGAAGAAAAAGTCTCTTGCCTCTTCGGCAGCTGCAGACTTTTTCTCGGACTCCCTCCTGGCTGGCTGTGGTGCACTAACCCCTTCAGGCTGTGTTCACGCCGCCAACCCCAGTCCTCTCCCTGCGATCCGACCGAAGCTGAGCCTCAGCTCCCAGCCCCGCCCACCCCGGCGGGGGAGCAGACAAGCCTCTCGGGCTGGTGAGTGCTGGTCGGCACTGATCCTCCGTGCGGGAATCTCTCCGCTTTGCCCTCCGCACCCCTGTGGCTGCGCTCTCCTCCGTGGCTCCGAAGCTTCCCCCCTCCGCCACCCTCAGTCTCCGCCCGCGAAGGGGCTTCCTAGTGCGTGGAAATCTTTCCTCCTTCACAGCTCCCTCCCACTGGTGCAGGTGCTGTCCCTATTCTTTTGTCTCTGTTATTTCTTTTTTCTTTTGCCCTACCCAAGTACGGGGGGAGCTTCTTGCCTTTTGGGAGGTCTGACATTTTCTGCCAGCGTTCGGTGGGTGTTCTGTAGGAGCAGTTCCACGTGTAGATGTATTTCTACTGTATCTGTGGGAAGGACGGTGATCTCCGCATCTTACTCTTCTGCCATCTTCTCTCCTCCTCCATCAAGTTGCATTTTTGACAAGCTTCCAGGTGATGCTGATGTTGCTGGTCCTTGTTCTAGGACCAGCTTTGAGAATCCTTAGTCAAGAGATGTGAGATAAAATTCTAGTTGTGCTAACTCTCCATAAATTTAAATAATCACTTAATGTCTTCTCTTTCCTTTAATGTTCTACAACAAGGGTAGGCAAACATTTTCAGGAAAGGACCATATAATAAATGTTTCTAGCTTTGCCATCCACACAGTCTCTGTTGCAACTACTCAACTCTGCCATTGTAACATGAAAACAGCCATAAACAATGTGTAAACAAATGGTATGGCTGTGTTCCAATAAAACTTTATTTAGATGGCAGGCAGGATTTGACCCATGGGCCATAATTTGCTGAATCCTGTTGCCCAGTTTCACTACCAATGCATGTAAGGGAGGATTTCTTTTTATTTATCTAGTTTGGTGCTTTTAAGGCTTTCTGAATCTGAGGACTGATATCTTTCATTGGCTCTGTAAAATTCATGCTTGTTATCTTTTTAAACATTGCCTCTTCCACATTGTTTCTGTTATCTGTTTGTGAAACTCTGATCTGGTAACATGTTAGATAGTCTCACTTTATCCTCCATGTCTCTTAACCACTTTTATACTTTCTACCTACTTCTAACAGAGGTAGAGCTTCCCACATAGTATGAATTTTGGCTTGCTATTAGAAATTCACAGGGGACAATTCTTTCCAGGTCCACCCAGAGCCAAGGAGGAGACAGAACATTCTCTTCCAGGCCCCTGTTTTACCCTGGTTCAATTTTCAGGGGGTTGCCCTTTGGTGGTCTTGGCTTTATGTGAGGGTGTTCCAGGCATCACCCTGCTTGTCCCTGGTGCCTTCACGACCCCTTATAACCTGAGTTAGGCTGCCAAGAACTGGCCTGTGACCCCATAGGCAACTGCTGCCTCCACTTTAGCTCTGCTTCATGGCTTCATGCTTTCTCAAGGTTTCTGACCTCCTAGGAATCTCTTGTTCTGATGCTTGTTCAGCTGTGCTTTACAAACATTATTTTAATTAATATCATCTCCAGCATTGTTAAGTGGTCTACTTAGGAGAGCTGTCACCATATTGCCAGGGACATTGATAGGTAACTACTTCCAATTTCCACTTCTCATCTCTCAATGGAGAAGTCAACAGAACTGGGACTCAATTCATTTTTTACAATGAATGGATCAGTGGTTTTTTTTATTGTTCTCAGCAGTCTTAATGTTATACTGTCATTACGCTAACTGTGCAATGTGAGGACAGACTAATGAAATATTCCTCAGATTAGACCAGGTTACTCATGTGAATCTGTTTCATAAGACCTTTTGGAAAAGAAGCTGTACTGGATTTGTGGACCTATTCTTTGAAGTTTTGAGTTTCCCTGAACGATTCAGAAGGCCTACAGCAAGTTGCACTTTGTCATTTTGCTGAGTCACCGATATGAACCAACTACGCAGTGAGGCTTGTACTGGGGACAGATCATGTGGCTTCATAAATGTCCTTAGCTGGTCACCAGCATCCTCATCCCAGGGCTGTGGGTTGATTTCCTTTCCTTGACCTAATGCTACAAAGTAATTCTCTTGAAAGTATAGAACAACCGAAAGTAATTTTCTTGTGTGTAAAAAAATGGTCACCAAGTAAAAGCTAGACATTTTGTAAAAGTCAAAGAGGCAGTTAGACTGTGGTGTGCATGGATGTGCAGGAAACACAATCCCCAGTGGACATGTGATTCGCGAAGATGCCAGGAGCCTGTACAAATTTTCCACATTCTTGAGTTGGGGAATTCTGGAAGAATCAAAAGTGTCATCCCATGAGGATTTCAAGCGCCTACTACATATTAATAAACAGCTTTGTGAAAAATAAAGTTAGGCAGAAATTGTACATTTAAAAAGAGTCTGCACACTTTGCCAGTTTCTTGCAGAACTAAACACACTCATCATATGATCCAACAGTCAAGCTCCATAGTATTTAGCCAAAGGAGTTGAAAAAACATACCTATGCAAAAACCCTACACGAGGATGTTTACAACAGCTTTATTCATAATTGCCCAAACTTGGAAGCAACAAAGTAGGTGAACTGGACAGACAAACTGGTATATCCAGACAATGGAATATTACTCAGCAATAAAAATAAATGAGCTATCAAGCTGTGAAAAGACAAGGAAAAATCTTAAATGCATACTACTGAGTGAAATAAGCCAATCTGAAAAGAGTAATACTATATGATTCCAACTATATAACGTGGTGGAAAAGGAAAAACTGTGGAGATAGTAAAAAGATCAGGGGATGCCAGGGGTTAGAGGGGAGAGACAGATGAACAATCAAAGCACAGAGGATTTTTAACACAGTGAAACTATTCTGTATATAATGGGCAGTGATACTATTTTGGTGGATATATGTCATGCATTTTTCCAAACCTGTAGAATATACAACACCAAGAGCAAACCTTATGTAAACTGTGGACTTTGGGTGATGATGGTATGTCAATTTCGGTTCATTGAATGTAACAAATGCACCAATCTGGTGGGGGAATGTGGATAATGGGGGAGGCTCTGTGTGTGTGTGTGTATGAGTGTGTGTGTGTGTGTGTGTATGAGTGTGTGTGTGTGTGTGTGTGTGTGTGGACAGGGGGTATATAGCAACTCTCCGAACTTTCTGCTCAAGTTTTTGGTGAGCCTAAAACTGCTCAAAAAATAAAGTTTATTAATTAAAAAAAGAAAAAAGAGCCTGCAAAATGTAATGAGTTCATACCTCAGCTTCTTCTTCGGAGTAGCTCTTACCTCCTGAGAAAAACAGCCCACCCAGTCACACACAGGGTCTAGGCCAAAGTGCCTGCACCTCTTGGTGTCCCTGCCTGGCTGAGGGAGTGAGCGTGGGCCTTGGGAGGGAGACAGGGTCAGTGGCATTTTGGGGCTTGGACCTTCCCTCACAGGCCTGGGACTTCCCCCCAAAGAGTTATGAGGGGGAGCAGGAAAGGAATTGAGGCCGCTGGGCATTTCCTGCCTTCCCAAGTGCTGCAAGGGCGGCTTTCTGGGAAGGCTGGTGTGTCGGTCAAAAGCCTGCACCTCTGGGAGCATCAAAGAGAGATGAGAGAGGCTGGAAGGGCAGTTAGAAGATTCCATCTCTGGCAGCTCTTGGTTCTTAGTAAAAAGCAGAACTTATACACGGAGACACTAGCATATACAAGAGCAAATGCACAGACATAGGCAGACTGACAGACACATGCAGATGCACACCTATGTGGCACACACCTGCAGAGTTTATCCACTACAGAGACACAGATGATCAGGGCAGCTTGCCATTCTGGAAAACAAGCAATAGCTGCTGAAAAACATGCTCTGCCCTCTCGATCGCCTGGGGCATGAATTGTTCTAACACATGTCCCCTGGGAGCGCAACAGCCTTCCAGAACAATCAGCCCTCCTTCCTCTCTCAGCTGCATGAGCTCTGCCAGCATCTGAAACTTCCCATAGGTTTCTGGCAGATGCATACACGTGTTCATCCCGGTCTGCCTGCAGGGGGCTTTCCCACTCACCCTTCTTCAATGCCCAAGGCAGGCTGTAATTCAGTGTTGTCAGTGGATGACACTCAAGTCCCCCACATGACACTGGAGGTCTTTGGTGGCAAGAACATGCTGCCTGAAGCTGCCTGAGAGGGTCAGTAACAGGAGGCCTGAAGGAACTGAATCATGTTGGGCCAGAGGAGCATTTGTCTCTCTCCAGCCCCGCAGCTTTGCCTTCCTGACTTGGAGCTTGACTCAGCGTTGCATAAGCTGCCTAGAGAAATCCAGGGTAGGAAAGCGTTTTCAGTAGTTCGGGACACTTTTGCCTCGAGGCTGCACATGGAAGAGGATCTTCTAAGTAGAAACAGGCCCATGTGCTCGTTGGCAGATGGAATCCAACCGGATGTGGAAAAAAGCTCAACAGAGGGCTCAAACCAAACAAAAAATCAAGTGAAACAACACAATTTTAGTATAACAAGGACTTAAAAACGATTTTGAAAAACGTCTGGTACTAATAGACCGTTTAAAAAGTTAGTTTAAAAACTCTTCTGTTGAGTTAAAGAGCAGGAAGGCTTTCAATACTTCCATTCTTTTAAAATCCTCTCCTTTTGAACATAATAGAATTATTTTCTTTTAAAATTGTTTTACTGACCTGTTTTGCAACTGTGGTAGACAGAATAATGGCTCCCAAAGATGTTCACATCTTGGAACATGATGAATGTGTTACCTTACATGGCACAAGGGACTGTGTAGATGTGATCAAGTTGAGGATTTTGAGATGAGGACTTTATTCTGGATTAAGTGGGTCTAGTGTAGCTACAAAGGTCCTTGTAAGAGGGAGACAGGAGAGTCAGAGTCTGAAAAGGAGCTGTGAGGACAGGAACAAAAGTTGGAGTGATGTAATTTGAAGATGGAGGAAGGGGCTACAAGCCAAGGAATCTAGGTGACCTCTAGAAGCTGGAAAAGGTAAGGACATATGTTCTCTTCTGCAGCCTCCAGAAGGAATGAAGCCTTGCCTTGATTTTTGGATTTTAGGATTTCTCAATTGTGAGATAAAAAATTTGTCCTCAGCCACTAAGTTTGTGTCAATTTGTTTTGGCCACAATAAGAAACTAATACATCTATTGTGGTTGGTCAGATCCTGTGTGCTAGCTTGAAGGAGGACTGACTTATTGACAAATAAAGTACTGCTCCATCTGGACCGTCATACAATTTCCTTGGATGCATTCCTTTGTTTGGGTGAACTTATGGTATCAATTGTTCACCTACTTTTCAGTATGCTAAATGAAAAATCCATGTTGAGAAGTTTAAATCTATCTGTATCTAATCACAAGGATCTTCATTCATCTTTGTGGGGGATTATCCAACCATATTAGTTTTCTAGGACTGTCAAAACAAAGTACCACAGACTGGGTGCCTTAAACAACAGAAATGTATTTTCTCACAGTTCTGGAGGTTGGAAGTCCAAGTGCAAGGGGCTGGAAGGTTGGTTTCTCCTGAGGCCTCTCTCCTTGGCTTGCAGACGGCCGCCTTCTCCCTGTGTCCTCACATGGTTTTTGTTCTGTGCACACACATCACTGGTGTCTCTTTGTGTCCAAATTTCCTCTTCTTATGAGGACACTGGTCAGATTACATTAGGATCCACCCTAAAATTACTTAAAGATAATTTTGCCTTAACCTTTACCTTTAAATTTTATTAAAATTCAATGAAAATTTTAACTTGATTACCTTTATAAAAGCTCCATGTCTAGTCACATTCTGAGGTACTAGGGGTTAGGGCTTCAACATATGAATTTGGTGGAGGGACATATTTCAGCCCATAACATCTACACTGGGTACACGTGGGAGAGGGTCTGTGCCAGCCAGGCAGATAAGCCTGTGCACACTTCTTGAGTGACATGTGCAGACCTCTGTCTATAATTCCATGCTTCATTCCACTTTTGATATGCTCAAGTGTGCCACACTGTGAACCAATTGGAACTGTATCAACTTGTCACTTTCTGATGCACAAGAAAATGTGTTCCAGAGAAGATTACATCAAGACAGGGAGAGGTCAACTCTGTAGTGGCAGAAACTATCTCAGAAAAATCTCATGAGGTTGGGAAGTGGTAGGTGGGGCAAGGGGGAAGAGCAGAATAAATGCAATTAGATCCCTACCTCAAACCATATACTTTACACATACACCAGATGGATTATAGATCTACATGTGAAAAATTATTAAAGAAAATAGAGAACAACATCTATATGATTTTAGAGAAAACCTTAAAAGAAGAATTTATAAAGCCCAAACAATAAAGAAAAAGATAGATATATTCAACTGCTTCAAATTTTAAAACTCTGTACAGAAAAACCTATAAACTTCTGTTGGCAAAAGGTGAAAAAATAGACTGGGAGACATATTTAATAGACTAGGAATTAGTATACAAAACACATAATAAGGAAAATAAAAGTAGAAAAAAATGAATTATCCAAAGAGGAAATGTGAATGGTCAACAGATAAGAAAAAAACAAACAAACAAAAGATGCTGAAATTCAGAGAAGGCAAATAAAAAGAACAAAGAGAGACAATTTCCCAGCCACTGTATTTGTAAGATTAAGTAGTCAAGCTATCTCAACTGCTGACAAGGTTGTAGGGGAAATGGTAAATTGTTTCTGGAAATATGAATTGGTAAAGACACCTTGGAGAGAAGTTTGGTGCATTTAGGAAAATGTACTTGCCCTGTGTCTTAGAAATTATGCTTTGAGATACACAGTAGACAACCTCCTGAGAAGTTTCATAAGCATCCTATATGCAATGATGTCTGTTACAGCATTGTTTGCAACAGCAGAAAAAAAAGGAAATGACTGAAATATCCCTCAATATAGGAATAAACAAACAAAATGTGGTATTTTCCTATGATGAAATACCATAAAACAATTAAAAAAATAATAAATAGAACTGGTATACATCAACATTAACAGATGTTAAAAACCTAAGGTAGAGTATAAAAAGCAAGATGCAGATTTATGGGATATATACAGATAATGTACTTAAAAAACAAAATCATACAATGTGTATGTGTGTGTGTTTTAATGGGTGCATATCTACCTAGAAAAAATTTTTTTAACGAAATGGAATGATACATGACAACTTTAGTCTCCAGGGGAATGTGGGGAGGAGTGGGTGGGGGGGGTTGGTGGCTTAGGGGACATTAGCTAACATTCATCCTCGACTCACCCCTCCCCTCTCCTCCCCCTCCCTCATTCTTTCCTTTCTTCCTTCTTCTTCTCTTCCTAAAAATTGACAAAAAGTAGATATGACAAAAAAAGTTAACATTTGTTGATTCTAAATTGTGGGAATATGGAAGTTTAAGTTATTCCTTTATTTTACTGTAACTTTTAAACCTCAGAAAGCAGAAACCAAACCAAACAAAAAAACCAAGTATTTATACAAATAAAATAATAAACTATAAAACTGTACTAAGGGGGGTAAAGGAAGACTTGAACAAATGAAAGAAAGTGTGATACTGAGTATGCTATGTTCCAGAGAGTGGGGCGATTCCTGGTACCGTCAACAGACCCCTCACAGTTAGGAGTTCCCAATGGCTTTTGAGTTGGAAGGTTGGAAGGTACCATATAGACATTTGGTGCTGAACCCCTATTTTACTTCCCTCATGAGTGGCCTCCAGTCTCTTGAAATACTGTGGTAGGGGTGTCTTCTTCCAGTGCCAGCAACTGGCCCCACTGTCCTGAAGCAAGTGGTTCCATTTTTAACACCTTAAACTATTAAGGAAAATTCTTATTTTTGAAAAGAATTATATTCCTGTAGACTCTGCTCTTTGGTTTCATTTCTTTTTTTCTGGAGCAACAGAGATGAAATCCAATGCCCCTTTAATAAGAAAGTCTTTCAAAATGTGAAGACAGATATCCTGCATTTATAAGTTTTTATATCCAGAAATCTAAAGGGCTTTTTTCACAGATACATATGAACATCACATGGGAACATCACCTTAAAATACAAATCACCATGCAATGCAAATGGGCTGTGAATTTGAACTTCTAAAATTCTCTTTGAGAACATGGAAGAAACTAACCTGAGAACACAGAGATCTCCGCCCATCTCAGGTAGTGAATTTTTCTCTGGGCTTGGAGGCAATGGAGTTCCCCCTGGGAGGGAGAAGTACATAATTGATGAGCAATCCTTATCAGACTTGAAAGGGCAAAGATATAAAGGGGAACTGGATGCCTGGTTAAGAATTGATACCTCAACAGACATAAGAGGAAGCGACAGTATCTCCTTCTTAATGACATTGTATATTTTATGAGAGTAGCAATGCCTTGCCAACTTCCATGTCCCGTGTGGGCTAACAAAGGGATCTAAATGTTGACTGGAGAAAATTTATCTTAAAGGTAAAGGCCTCTGGAGACACGTCCCCTACTGGATTGATGTTTATTGGTTGGTTTCGTTTTGAAAAGTGCTTGAAAAGTGACCAATGGACAAGAGAGCCTGTTGGCACTCAGTTCAGGAGGTTTTTGGTTGATATTGTTCAAGTTACCTGAGATGTTATGTATCACTGGGGGTAAGAGGAAGGGGGAAAGAAAGAATCTGAAGCTTAAGTTTCCACTGTTAGTAGTGGAACAGGGCTTCCAACTCAACTTCCTGGAACTCAAATGTCCTTCATTTTATTTTCTTTTGTTTCAAGCCTCACCATCTCAAAGAGACTGTGAAGCCACAATAGCAATAATACAAATATTTAATGACTGGTTTCAACCAATTAAAATGGACTATGGTTGCTATGCCTTCTGGGTATATCCTGGTGGGATATCTGCCCTGCTGTCAGCTCCAGCCAGACTCCAAGAAATCCTTTTGAAGGTGACACAGAGCAAGTGTTGCTCAAGTTAAGCTACTTGTGCTGTCTTTGACTTCTTTGATAAAGTGGCTTTCCACATTAGATCTCCCTGTAATTATAGTCTATGCATTAAAACACTTCTTTGTAAAACTTCTCTTTATAAATCACTTCCATCTGCAGAAGAAAATAACGGAGAAAGGGTATGGGGAAGGGGTGGCTTAGTGTGTCTACATTTTGGGGTGACTGACGAAGCTTGCTCCTTCTCAAAGGTCTTTGGGTGGCTTGAATTAAGAGAAGGGATGTAGCATCCTTTAACACTCTCTTCACAGTCTTACACCACAATGGTTCCATTTTTGAAGAATGTTCTTTTCCTAAAACTCCATCCCCGCTCTCCACCTGCCTCCTTCTTACCTCAAAGTCATTCCTGATATGGCTCCCAGCACGTAGTTTTCCTTTCCTCCTTACCAGGTTCCATCTGCACCTCCTTCCAGTGGTGAGCCCATTTGCTAAGCCTGACATCTCCCAAGTGGGTAAATAAATCTTCAGGTGGTAGTTCCTAAACACCACCCCTCAACTTGGAGGAGATTGCCATGGACATAACTTTTAGTGTCAGCCCAACTCTGCCCCCAGTATTTTAGGTACACGAAGGCTGGCTGGTTTCTCAAGAAGTTCCACGGGCTGATGCCCACTTAAGAAGTTTGCTCTCCAAAACTCAAGCCTCAGTAATTATAAAAACTTATTGGAAATGCTTTCAATATTTTCAAGCTGAAAATATGCCCATATATTTTAAACAACCCCAAAGTGACCAAGAGTGGGGGAATGGCAGGGCTGGGTAAGAAGCAGCCTTGTGCTGAAGGCCCAGGCGGGAGTGTGCCAATGTCAAATTATTGGATGAGATTTCTGAGCAAGAATCAAATATTTCAGTCCTCCAGCATTTGTGGAAATTATTTTAGCAGGGAACAGTGGTGGCACTAAGACAATGATTAGTTTTCTCAAAATCCAAATTAAGAAATTGCATGGCTCTGTGTTTACCTTCTGATTAAGGATTTAACCTTGTCTTTAAAACACTGTACCTGAACTATGAGAGACCAAGAGACAGAGATCTGTATTTTTAAATGTCTGGGGGGTCTTGAAGACCCCCCAGATTGCTTAGTAATAGATTGGTGATCTCCAGCCTCAAATTACTTCCACATATATAAATCGCAAGCCAGAAGGAGGCATAAGCAGAAGAACAGAAGGGTTTGTTTGGAGAGTACCACAAATAATTATAAGTTATGGGAACAGAGAAGAAAATAAGACATGTTGATTAGAAACATCAGGATGAATTGGCATTGATTTTGCTGTACAATAGAAAATTGGTTTCAAATTTTTTTTTCCAACAGATGCATAGCATGGAGAGTGAGGAATTAAATTTTATTCCAGGTTCAAATTTAAGTTTGGAAATGAAATTTCGGAAGGTATACCTCATTTCACAGAAACTAAGCAACTTTCTGAATACTTTTACATAAGGTATCCAAGAGAGAACTGACTTGATTATCCACTGTCTGTAGGCTCAGAAAAATTTTTCTCTTGCTTTTGAGCTTTAGTGTATGTTTAGTCCTTTTTTATTCATCTAGTGATGCTTTCTAATATTCTTTCCTGTGAATCTTTGCCTGTTCTGTTACAGCCTGGTTCTAACTGCTCATCTCTTAGAAAAACAGGAATTTCAATAAAGCCCTAGCTTGTTATAAGGCTGCAGAATGTATTTCTGCTCAGTTAAATTGCAGCTTTTCATATTTCTTGGGGTCCTTAATAATTGCAATAAATACAAAGGTCACATGAACAGTTTATTTCTCCTTTTAAATGAAGAGTTGGTTAGCACCATCAATTCTGTATGTTAAAGTGTCATTTGAGTACTTAGGGGTTAACTTCTCAGAGATACAAGCACCCATTATCTCATGACTGGGTAGACGCATCACTCGGCCAGCCAGGGCCACAGGCACATTGCTGCGCCCATCTGGGCTCAGTCATAGCCGTTCCCTCCTCTGGCCTCCTGAGAGGAGCCGTGCCCCAGAGCATTCGTCCCCACCCTGGGCTCCATTGGCCTCCCCTGGAGCCACACCACTTAAAGGCCACTCAGGCCTCACTCCACTGGCCTTCCTCTGCCCTAATCTTCAACCCAGGACCATGTTAAGTGTTCCCGTGTTCTTGCTCCCAAGCCTCAGAAGATCCCTGCTCGTGGGTGCCTGCTTGCGGGGTGGTCTTGGGAATCTCTGCAAGGCAGATGATCAACTCCAGAGAGCTCCCGGCCCTCTGTCCCCAGCAGCTGCTCCTACCCTTGGCCTCCTCTGAGCCCTCAGTGCCCTCACCACCTCCCATCTCATTCTCAGCACATACCTGGGCCCTGTGAGGAGACAGGGCAGCCCATGAGAAGATAAGCACCACGAAGTCACCTGACTGGGCTTTCTGATGCCCCCAGGTCTGAAAGAGCGCCTGAACGATGCCTGGAATGTGATCTGCGCTCAGCAAAGTGTTGTTTCCCGTGGGATGAGCCTTCCTTCACTCCCTTTTCCTCCTCCTTTCTTTCCCTTTGGAAAAGAAGACATGGCCCCTCTTCCAGTCAAGGAAGAGCGTAAGAGGTGACCTCACCTGCTTTGTTATTCTCTCCTCTAGAACCCTGGTCCTTCTTTGGTTTACTTTCTAGAATCATCAACTTCATCTTCCTCTTGACTTCAGCATTAACCCTCTTTTTTTTTTTTTTAACCTCTTTATTGGAGTATAATTGCTTTACAATGGTGTGTTAGTTTCTGCTTTATAACAAAGTGAATCAGTTATACATATACATATGTTCCCATATCTCTTCCCTCTTGCATCTCCCTCCCTCCCACCCTCCCTACCCCACCCCTCTAGGTGGTCACAAAGCACAGAGCTGATCTCCCTGTGCTATGCGATTGCTTCCCACTAGCTATCTAGTTTACATTTGGTAGTGTATATATGTCCATGCCACTCTCTCACTTTGTCACATCTTACCCTTCCCCCTCCCCATATCCTCAAGTCCATTCTCTAGTAGGTCTGTGTCTTTATTCCCGTCTCGCCACTAGGTTCTTCATGACCTTTTTTTTTTTAGATTCCATATATATGTGTTAGCATACGGTATTTGTTTTTCTCTTTCTGACTTACTTCACTCTGTGTGACAGACTATTTAAGTGACATTCTACTTCTCACCTTTCCCCCCATTCCATACTGAAGGTTGAAAACTTGTTTTTACCATGGTAAATAAAAATGCTACCACTCAGAGAAGGGACAGGCACTTTCATACGGAGATAAAAGGAGACACTATATGAAGTGACATTGGACAATGGCTTTGTAGTGTTCAGAATTAGTTGTCGACATTAAAAAAAATAAGAGATTCCAGATAAAAATCAAGATTTTTGCAGGCTACTCCTGAAAAAGTAGAAGATCTGGTAATGCCAGGCCTATATATCAGCATCTCCACAGACATCAGCTGTTCTTTTCGAGAAGGCCTTGCACCAAAACAGATGCAACACACGTCATATCCTGCATACTCTCCTGCAACATGGCCTTGCCACTCTGCCACCAAGAGATGGGGTCTGGTTCCTCTCGCCTTGAGTCTGGAGAGAATCTTGTCCTTGGCCATTTGCTTGTAACCAATAGAATATGGGGGAAAAGGTGCAGCATGTCTTCTGAAGCCAGGAATGCTGACAGTCCTCTAGAGAGGGGAGCTACTTCCAAGGCTGGCATGTGGAAGTAATGCTTTTTAATTTTGTGTACAGAGACATCATCAGTTACATAATCCTCATAGGCAAACACCCTCTCTGCTCCTTGTTTGTATAGATGGAAGTTTTTCTGCTGAACTTGGATGTGGGCTGTTGGCATTACAGGTGGAAAGAGGGAGAGACTGAACTACTACTGACCCCTCTTCACTCTGTCCTTCTACCTCCAGACTCTCACCTTTCCCCACAAAACCCCCACAACCATCTCAACAAAACCCACCTAAGTCTCCCCACCATCCATGAAAACCACACTCCAAAAGGCTCAGAGCCAGGCAGAAACAAAAGACCATTTGGTGATGAAGTATTTACTGCCATATTTCTGAGACATTAACTGGCATCAAGATATGAAGAGGGCCTAGGTGCAAGGTGCCCTCCGTAAAAATGTATTTAAAAACCTGATTACAAACAGTTCACATTGATTGCAGAAAACGCAGAAGCACATAGAAGAAAATTAAGATGGCTTCTATCCTCACACCTAAAGAATAGTCTTGTAAATATTTAGGCTACATCCTTCTCCTTTATTTTTTATTCATATAAATGGAACAATAATGTTCCAAAAATCAGATCTCACTGTAACCAAATGTCCTGAATATTGTACACATTTTCCCATGTTACTAAATATTCATGTACAGTGTAATGTTATGTATAATTTTATACATAATATTCTATTATACTAATAGAATTATCATAATTTATGTAATCATCTTCTATTATTTGATATTTAGGTTGTTTCCAGTTTTCTCCTATTATCCATAACATGGCAGTGAACATCTATCCTTGACTACATATCTTTTCACTTGTCCATGATTATTTCCTGGGTCTAGAAACGTGATCACTGAGTCAAAGGTACAATATTTTCAAGGCTTCTGATACTTATTGCCAAATTGTCCTCTAGAATCACATTCCCACCAACAGGAGCGACCATTTCATCAGCTCTACACCAGTTGGAAAATATCTTCTTATGGTTTGGCAAATCAACAGTTCTAGTACTTTGGATTCAACAATAACATGACAATAGACAACGATAAAGCACTGAAAATGGTTGGGAGAGCAGAAGAAATCTCCGAGAATGTAGAATGTCTCCTTTCTACAGGAGGAAAGTGAGACCCAGAAAAGTAAGTGACTTGCCCAAAGTTATACAGATAATCAGTGGGTATCTCATTGAAACTGGTCATTGCAGCACAATGACCAATTCTGGTCGCCACGTCGGATCAATGAGTTAATGATTATTCTAGGCTTACCTGACCTCCCCTTGCACCTTCCATTTTAAAAGATTGTATTTAAGCAGCTTCCCATACTGGTCTTGAAGGATCATGGTGGCTCAAAGTTCTCTAGGACCCCAAAACAGGGCCAAATCTTCTCCATGTTTGCTTTTCAATATATTGTTATATTCTGTGCCTGGTCAAACTTGCTGACAATGAGCTTTGTTTCAGGCTCAAAGAAGGGCTAAATGGTCTATGAACTAGAGTAGCAGTCTTCCTAAAGAAGAGCCCTGGTGCCCTGAAGAAGAGCACCAGCCTCTCTGAAGAAGAATGCATGCAACAGTATCCCCTGAAGCTCAAGCTGCAGTACATGCTGCAGACACAGGCAGCTGGTAAAGTTGAGAGAAGCATTGTACATGTAGCCTCTGTCCCTTGAAAGCTCACCGCCTCATTTCTCACAACCTCCTTATGCAAACTGTGGCTCATCTCTGGTTCTTTCGGCATTGGTGTCCACACTACCACTCACACTTTGTGGACCTCCTTTCTCCCCTGATTCCTGTGACACCCATCTCCCTCTCTCTTGGTTTTTGTCCTACCTTCTTGTGTCTATTTCAGAGTCTCTACTTTTTCTTTTAGCCTTAAAAATGTGGCACAAATCTCAAATCCTGAACTCAGAAATGTTCATTATTTTTAATTAAAACAAACAAACAAACTGATTTTACCTTCTGTTTCAAGATCTTGTTTTGCCAGATGGTGGAAACTGAAATGTCAGCGAACTCAGGGTCATCTCAAATCCTTGCCCACTGCCCTGCTCTCCCCTTGCCCTGGGATCCTTGTTCCTTTTGCGAGGAGGGGGCTGGAAACTGGTTATGACTCATTATCTTCCATGCACACTGGCACACCCCGAGGCTTCTGTCACTCCTGTCAGGTCCCTGTCCTCAGCAATGTATGTCACCACAGTGTCCTTCTGACCCCACCCCCCCACCCCCCCGCGAGCTCTTGTCAGGGCTGGCTCTCCGTCCATCACCTCTGTGCCATTCTGGGGCACATGGGAAACATCTAGCTACTCTCAGAATTAATGTGGGTGCAGGGAAATTGTGAAACAGGACTGGCCCATTTGCTTGGTGACATGCCACCCCACTTTTGCTTCTCCAGTACTTATGCTTGGCATGGAAGCACCCTCCCAGGCTCACCCTCTTTCAGGAATCCTCATGGGAAGAATCCTAAAGAATAACAGTGCCTTGCACATGGACTCCCCAGCCCTCTGGGACATTTCTGTCATTCTTTTCCCACGCCATGCCCCACCCCCACCATCACATATCTCCACCCCGACCTTACACCTTGGCTGGATCAAATTGAAGATTCCTAACTTTGGAATACCCCAATTTACAGAATATGAGAAGTAGCTGGTGAGCAGAAAAGGAATGTCTGGAACTAAAAACACTAGTTTTTTTTTTTTAATTGAAGAATAGTTGATTTACAATGTGTTAATTTCTGCTGTACAGCAAAGTGATTCAGTTATACATATATATACATTTAAAAAATTATTTTCCATTATGGTTTATCACAGGATATTGAGTATAGTTCTCTGTGCTATACAGTAGGACCTTGTTGCTTATCCATTCTATGTGTAATAGTTTGCATCTGCTAACCCCAAACTCCCAGTTCATCCCTCCCCCACCCCTACCCCTTGGCAACCACAAATCTGCTCTCTATGTCTGTGAGTCTGTTTCTGTTTTGTAGATAGGTTCATTTGTGTCGTATTTTAGATTCCACATATAAGTGATATCATATGGTATTTGTCTTTCTCTTTCTGACTTACTTCATTTAGTATGATAATCTATAGTTCCATCCATGTTGCTGCAAATGGCATTATTTCATTCTTTTTTTTATGGCTGAGTATATGTATATATGTACCACATCTCCTTTATCCACTCCTCTGTCGATGGACGTTTTGGTTGTTTCCATGTCCTGGCTATTGTGAATAAGGCTGCTATGACCATAGGGGTGCATGTATCATTTTGAATTATAGTTTTGTCCAGATATATGCCCGGGAGTGGGATTGCTGGATCATATGATAATTCTATCTTTAGTTTTTTGAGGAACCTCCATACTATTTTCCATAGTGGCTGCACCAGCTTACATTCCCACCAACAGTGTAGGAGGGTTCCCTTTTCTCCACACCCTCTCCAGCATTTGTTATTTGTAGACTTTTTAATGATGGCCATTCTGACTGGTGTAAGGTGGTACCTCATTGTACTGTTGATTTGCATTTCTCTAATAATTAGTGGTGTTAAGCATCTTTTCATGCACCTATTGGCCATCTGTATGTCTTCTTTGGAGAAATGTCTAAAAACACTAGACATCACATCACATCACACTATGTATCACATCACACTATTGTTGTACCACCCATGGATCTATTCTCAACCCTTGATACTCTGAACTTCTTTCCGAGATTGTCCTTGTTTAGCTCTGGTCTACTCATGTCATCGCTATATAGGTCTACTCTCCACATCTACCCCTGATGTGATGGTGGCACACATGTTACATGGCCAAAACAGAAATCAATTTCTACCTCCCTTATGTTGTTCACTCCAATACAGTAAGACTGCATCCCCCTCCAGCCACCCCTCTTGACTCCCTAAGGTCCACCCTGCCGCCCTGCCCCTTCTTTCATGGAGCTTAACCTGATCACTCTGTTGCTCAGTAGTGGCATTCTTCTCAAGCCCTAGAGCGCTTATTGTCACTCATTCTGTTCTCACTGAGCACGTGCTACATGGTATTGTTGTTTTGTGAGATCATGACTCTCTAAGGGGCGGAGACTCTGCTTCTTTCCCTGCTGTGTCTCCAGAACACTGCTGGGCACACAGTAGGTACTCATCAGACATTTTCTTAATAGGTGAATTCTGCTAACAAGGTTTGAGCCTCTTCAAAAGAAGAGGCTATGTCTTATACCTCTAGGGAATCACAGAGTCTGAAAAGTTCATGGCTCTGAAAGGGTCTTTGTGCATGATGGTGATGGTGAAGTGAGACAAGGGTATAGCTCTCATCCTAGAATTGAGAAAGTATTTTTAAGTTAGGAAAGTCCTGATAAAACACTCCCATTACTGCATACTCAAGCAGGCCATATCTGGGTCCTCTATATTAACTCTTTCCTTGACAAAAACTTTGATTTTGTTTATTGGGGTATCTGTAGTGTAACACAATCATTCCACACATCTGAAACCACCCAACTAATGAGCATGTGTTAAGTACCTAATATGTGTCTAGCGCTGGGCGTGGAGAAATGGAGAATGAAAAAGAAATGAAGATTGTTTCAAGAGAAGTGCTTGTCTCTCAAAGAGTTTAGAGTCTAGTTGGGGAGTCAAGGCATATATACCCCAAATAACAAGACGGAAAGAGCTTGGTTACACAGCAGAGACCCAAAAAGAAGGTCTAGGAGCTAAAGAATTAGGAGATGAGAAATTCCTAGAGGGATCAATGAAAGCCTCATGGACACGGTGGGGCTTAAGTTGGAGCTTATATTCCTAGGTCCTTGGTAAGAGGAGAATGCCTTTGCAAATATCCAACAGGTTTGAGCACAAAGAACAATACTATGTACGATTAATTGAACACACAGCTTACTAATCTCATAAGCCTATTAAATATTGTTCTTCAAATGCCACTTACCCAACCAATAACATAAAACCTAGGAATTTACAAATTTTAAAATTCCCTGATATTTAAACTTGAGTACAAACTTCTTTTTTCAAAATTTCCTAATCACCAATTAAAATCACAAACCTACTGTACTGGATTCGTTTACATGCTTCAAAAAATTTGAATATTATCACAATGATAATGAAACTTTGTTACAATTACACTTAAAACAATGATAAAAGTACTAGAATCATGGACCTAATTTGTTTACTTTATTATCTTTCTACTTATGTTTACTTTTATCCATTCCTGAGGTTACAGTGACTATACACGATAGTAATTTCTATACTTTCCCAGGGTTATAATAATTTATCAGACCCAAAGTCAAAGTATCACCTCAGCCTAGTCAAGGCAGCAGGTTCTAGGTTTTACATCAATTGACTCTTGTTGGGTTATAAGATGTGGTTAAACATCGAGGGACATTCAATTCTGAACTTCCAAATTGGGTTCCTTTTATAATTGAATTTTGATTGCTATGTTTGGGGAATGCCTTCTCTTTACCCTGCTATGTTCTCTCTTCACCTTCCTCTACCCTGATCTCTGCCTTGGGGGCCTGACCTATATGGCGCATGGATGGGATCATGGAGCCTGCCTTCTGGTTGGGTTTGGCGCTATAGCAGGGAGCCCAACCTGAAACCAGAGGCAGGGAGTAGGTTGGCACCATGGTCTGACTCCCCTGGCCCCTCCTTGTAAAATGGTCTTGGCTGGCTCTGTCCCTCACAACTCCTCTCAAGATGGTTCACTCCACATGACCCTCACATTGCATATTCTGGGGACCTCTCCTTTCCCCATCCAGCAGGTGGATGGAGGGGCCATGCGTGAGAGCACCAATGTTGCTAACCCGGGATTCCTGCACCGCCCCCCCCAGCAGTTATGCTCAGCTGCCCACACCTTTGTAATTACCCCTATATCCCCACCTTGAATGCTTCCGTTTTGCCATGCCACTTGTTTTTTTATTGTGGCCTTGGTAGAGGCAGATATGTACTCAGATGTTCTGATGCCCAAGAGGGTAATCTGCCTGGTTAGCCAAAGGCAGGGACAAGAGGGGGATCTCAGGGGAAGTGCGCTAACTCTGCAAGAAGACGGTGTCCAGTTTGGTCAACATGGCGCAGACGGCTGACCTCAGGAACTGGCCTGCCGTGGACACCTCCTGCAGTGAGGGGACGAGGGATCTCCCAGCAACGGGGAAGCCATCCAAGATGACAAGCTTGGTTCAGGGACCAGGATGATCTTCAAGGTGGGAATTCTACCTTCCAGGATCATCATGGACAACCAGCGACAAAAACATCCATGAAACCCATTGTCATAGGAAATCTTTAAACAAACCCCAGGCTGTTGCTGCAGCTGAGTGCTCAGCAGAGCCTAGCTCTTCCTTTATTAAATTGGCATCATTACTATCATTGCTTGACTTCAAACGTGCTCCCTTAGGCGAGCCAGTGATTTGCGAGGTCCCATCTGCGTGGACAAACTGGAGAACTAAGGCAATTATGCGGATAATTCAAGCAAGAGCCTGGCTTTGCTTAAGCTCTATAATCACCTGAAGAGCCTGTTTTTCAGAGCATCTCCAATGGCACATTCAGACAAAAACAATTTTGTTTTCTGGATGATTGCCTCACTCTTTTGGCCGTGTGACTTCAGCCCCAGTGGAAAAGTGATATTCATCATGCTCTGGTCCTGGAGCCTGTGGAATCAATAAAGATGTCGCGACTGAGACCGGTAACAGCTCCAAGTGTGCATAGCAAAAAAAAAAAAGAAAAAGAAAAAGACACCAGAGCTGTTCACGCTCCCTTTGCACAGCTCCCTTCTCGCCCTGCTCCCCACCTCGTGGCCAGGATTCATGCAAGGCCTAACAAGATGGCTGGGGCCTGGGCCCTGCCCCTCCCTCGTTACTTTTCTGGGTGGTGGGCACCACTGTGGAGGTGAATCTTCCACGGAGCTCATTTAAGTGGTACAGGAACACCCTCTGCTCACATCTGACTAATGAAAACCTTAAGCCAGTGTTAGCAAGGCGACTGGCCACTTTGTGCCAACCAGCTTGCTGGCTCTTGCTGGGCCATGAGCATAGTCAGGACACATGGGCAGCTGCCTTGGTGATATGATTTGGAGGGTGCAGAGACCCTTGGCCTTCGAGGGTGTCTGGAATTCTGCTGTTAGAGATGCATTTCTTTATCTCTCCAAGTGTTGTCTACCTCTAAGAGCCTCCTGCTGAAATATTACCTCTAAGAGAAGGGGTAGTTCCTTAGACCACAGGAGTACAAATAAGAAGAGCTAATGCTTATTCATTGCTACCTCATCCTTACAACGTTCACAGGAGGGAGGTACTGCTATCATGCCCATTTTACAGATGTGAGGTCCAGGGCACAGAGAGGTTCAGTAACCTGCCCTAAACCACACAGCCAACAACCTGGGCAGTCCACTTGGAGACTGTGGCAGAACTGCTCCTCTCTTCTTCCTCTTGGGGACAAAGTTGGGTCTCTCTCCAATGGTGACAACTCAGCAGGGGAAGTGGGTGCAGCATTGCTGGCTTTGATGGGGGAGGAAATGAGGACGAAGCAGAATCCAGGATGGAGAGTGAGGGGTCAGGGCCTCAGGTGTGAATGTCAAGGTCTTCTCGAGACAGCTTGGAAGATCTCTGGAAGAGGACAGGCCCCTCCAGTCTAAGGTTGCCCTGGGTGGGCCGGGGTTTGGGTGCCCTAGGGCCCCACAGTTGAGTGAACACAGATGGCAAGAGGGGAGCAGATACAGACGCGAGGCAGGATATGCTCAGTGGAGCCTGATTCCTCACCATCAAGTTCTGGCTCTGCTACTTTTTAAAAGGGACACCCTGGGAAAGAAAGTTTATCCTCTCTGGGACTCAGTTTCCTCACCTGTGAAATGGGAATGAGGATGGCAACTGTACCTAACCTGTGGGGTTGTTGTGCGGACAGAATAGCTGAGTGATGGCCTGGCCCAAGGTGGGTATTCAGTGGCACTCGTCAGTGCAGAGGGGCAGTGCAGAGTGGCTTGGCTGGTGGGTCTCTGATGGATGTGGGAAGATGCTGAGGAGGGGCTTGCTTAGACTGGGGGAAAGTTGGGGAAGACTTGGAGGAGATGGAGATGAGCCAGGTGGGCTGGCACATTTGGGGTGGAGGAAGTCGTGGATAACAGAGGGGAAGGAGGTGACACCTCCAGCAAGCCAGTGATTGACCTCCGGGTGCCTCTGACTGCCTGGAGATTCGCTGTGTGATTCTGCAACTTCCCCAAGAGGCCAGGTGTCTCAGCCAGGCCAGGTCACTCATTCTCCTGCTCATAGCCTTGTGCTTCTTCTGCCTCCCTCCCAGTGGGGGTGGGAGTTTGCCCAGGGGCTCCATCTTGGGCCTTGGAAGTGAGAGTTTTGTTTGGTGGAGAGGTGGGCCGGCAATCAGACATCAGACATGCTCGAGTGAGCGAGTGGCTACAAGATGCGGTGGTGGGAAAAAACCTTGTGACCAAGAATCTTGGTGAAGAAGATGTGGTGCGTTATCACAGTGGAATATTATTCAGCCATGAAAAGGGGGAAATTCTGCCATTTGAGGCAACTTAGATGGACATTGAGGGCATTCTGCTGAGCGAGGTAAGTCAGACAGAGAAAGATAGATACTCTATGGTCTCACTTATGTGTGGAATCTAAAAAAGCCAAAATCATAAAAACAGAGCAGAATGTGGTTACCAGGGGCTGGGGGGCAAGGAATTGACTGGGGAGATATTACTTAAGGGTACAGACTTGCAACCAATAGTTAAATAAGTCCTAGAGATCTAAGGCACAGCATAGAGATGATAGTCAACTATACTGTATTATAAAGTTCACAGTTGCTAAGAGTCTAGATCCTAATTGTTCCCACCAGAAAAAAGAAATGCTAATTATGTGATGAGACACGGATGTGAGCTAACACTACTGTGGTCATCATATAATAATACATAAATGTATCAAATCAATGTCATGCACTTTAGGCTAACACAATGTTATATGTCAATTATATCTCAATACAACTCTTAAAATTTAATTTAATTTAATTTAAAAAAAGAGAGAATTTTGGCCATGAGAGATGGTCAGCTAGGGAAGGGCATGAGCTCAGGAGAAGATGATTTTGTAATGTCAGGAAGGAGCCTGTGGGTGGGAGGGAGAAGCCGAGAAAGCTGTGAGAGGAAGGTCCTCTGAGGTGAGGGCAGACACTGCACAGGAGTTTCGTAGAAAGCTGTTGGCCCTGGGGAGAGTGGGCGTGTTGCTCTCCTGAGGCCAGGTGGAAGGAAAAGACGACAGACATGGAGGAAAGTCGTTATCAGGGACCGCGAACGGTAGCTGTGTAAATGAAGACAATTCACTTTTCATGACCAGAAAATCCTGGGGTCAAGTTATCAGTCAGGAATGAGAGAATATTAAAAGTTGAAAAACAGTAATTTAGGGCTTCCCTGGTGGCGCAGTGGTTGAGAGTCTGCCTGCCAATGCAGGGGACACGGGTTCGAGCCTTGGTCTGGGAAGATCCCACATGCTGCGGAGCAGCTGGGCCCGTGAGCCACAATTACTGAGCCTGCGCGTCTGGAGCCTGTGCTCCGCAACAAGAAAGGCCGCGATAATGAGAGGCCCGTGCACCGCGATGAAGAGCGGCCCCCACTTGCTGCAACTAGAGAAAGCCCTCGCACAGAAACGAAGACCCAACACAGTCATAAATAAATAAATAAATAAATAAATAAATAAATAAATAAATAAATAAATAAATAAATGAAAAACAGTAATTTAATGTAAAGCTGTACATTTATCTCTGGTGTCATGGTTCACTGAGTGTTGTTGTACATCATCTCATTTAAACAGAGAGGACAAACCTGAAATAGCTGCTGGGGTGAGCCAACTTTGCAGGGCCTGAGTGTTTACAGAAAGTTATGTCCAAAAGGAGAAACTCAGGCGGAGAATCTGGGGCCATCAGAAACTGAGGGCTAAGAGGGTCCTTTCATTTAGAGATATTAAGGTAAAGAAGTGGTGTGTGGCCATGATCTGAGCCAGTGCTGGTGGGGAGAACTTTTAGGGAGATTCTAATTAATCAGATTAGAGGTTAAAATTCAGAGGTGGTCAAAGTCCAGTACTTTCAAGGACAAGCAAACTAAATGTACCTCAGTGGCCAGGACTGTTAGTGAAGGATGTAACCCATCATTACCTGTGGTCACAGTGTCCTCGGAAATCCTACTACACAAAAAAGGCTCATTGTTCAGGCCTCACTTCTCCCGTGTGTCACATGGCACAGATATGCGAGAAGATAGAATCACCAATCCTTTAAAAAGATGATCTCTTTGGGGGAAAGAAAACAGATTATATCAGAGCAAAATCATGCCTGACCAATTTATTAGAGTTTGACATGAAGGTGAGTAGCCTCGTGGATATAATTTATATTAGACTTTCAACAAAGCTTTGTCTTGTCAATGGCTATTATGCGATACTGACTTTCTGTGAAATAGGTGAGGATGTAAAGTTATGAAGAGGGGTCAGTTTAGGGAATAAATGTGCCCCCTGGAGTTGGGTAGCCTGGTGGCCCAGAGAGGGTGAAATCTCCAGGGTTGCCTAAAACACTAAATTCTTTGGTGCTAAATCATCAAATCAATGGGTAGAGATTCTAGGTACATTTGGTAGGGACCACCCATAAGCAACACATACACATTTATTGATCTCTAATAATAGTAACAACACTCTTAACTTTCACAATTATTTAGCACACGCCTGCTCTATGCTAGACCCTGCTCCAGGTGCCTTGTCATTTGTGATCCTAACCCTTACAAGAGCCCCGCAAGGCAGAAACAAATATTCCTAATTTACAGATGAGGAACAGAAGCTTAGAGAGAGTTCCCAGGATTTTTGTTCTTTTGCCAGCATATTAGATTGCTAGGGCTGCATACAAAATACCACAGACCAGGTGGCTTAAACATCAGAAATTTGTCTCACGACTCTGGAGGCTGGAAGTCCAAGATCAAGGTGTCAGCAGGTTTGGTTTCTTCTGAGGCCTCTCTCCTTGGCTTGTAGATGGCCGCCTTCTGGCTGTGTCCTCACGTGGCCTTTCCTCTGTTTGCGTCTGTGTCCGTGTCCTAATCTTGTCTTATAAGGACACCAGTCAGATAGGATTAGGGCCCACCCTAAAGGTGGCTCACCTCATTTTAACTTAACCACTTCTTTGAAGGCCCCATCTCCAAGTACAGTCACATTCAGAGGTACTGGGGGTTAGGGCATCAACATGTGATTTGGGGGGGAAATGCAGTTCAGTGCATAGCCGACAGCAAGTAGAGTGAATGAGGGGAAAATGGGATTAGCATGGTCATGGGGTTCTAGTTAGAGCCCCTCTCGGAAGCAGGGAAGGTGTGTTTCCCCTTGGGTAGTTGGGGAGCATGGGGGCAGTAAAGGAATTCCACAATAAGCTTCCGTAATAGGCTATGAGGGGAAAGCACCTCTCTCTCCCCCCTTCCTACACACCCTCGTTTCCATCCCCAAATCTTGTCTTTCCTCTAGGTCAAAAGTACTGAGTTGTTCTATGCATTCCCCTCACCCTAGGGTCTAAAATACAGAGTTATCATGGGAGACTGGGCCACCCCCAAGCCCAGCTCAGGGCCAAGTCAGAGCCGCTGGAGAGTTGCCCCAAACACAGCATTATTCCATAGCACACAGTTGAGGCAGAGTGTGTGGAATGGGGCTGAGGTTACTGGAACTCTCTTCCAGGCTGACTTCCATGCAGAAGCCTGCATTTTGTCTGCATTCAATTTGTAGCAAAGTAAACAATTTGTAGCAAGTAAACAGGGTGCCTATGTGGACCGGGCTTCAAAGAGGCCTTTTGTTCTAAAGGGTATTTTAAAATTCTTCATTAGTTATAAAAGCTATTTTAAAGCTCTTTCCCAGACACCCAAATACCTCTCATATGAAGAAGAAGAAGAAGAAGAAGAAAAAACAAACTCACAAAACTTTTGAATAAGAAGGAATGGTCATTTGTAGCCCCGACTTCTAGTCGGTCAAGCAGGCAGGGTTTACAGGGCCCTTTTGGTGTCCAGTCCTGTACGAGGCTCAGAGAGAGATGAAGACAAGGAAGATCTGCCTCCTGCTGTGAGGGAAAAGGGGGTGACGATGATGAGCGATTGGAAACTGGCTGCAGAGGACAGCAGAACCCTCCCAAGTTCACAGCCCTGCTTGGGAGGAATCTGAAGGACGCAGGGCTGCACGGCTCCAGGGGCCGCCCTTCACCCTGGCAAAGCTCAGCTATTTGTCTCAACTGCAGCGTGAGGGGTACCCCTGCAGGAGGGCAACACCGAGGTACACCTGGGCCAGGCGCCAGGCGACATGTAGCCGCGGAGGCGGGCTGGGGGGAGGGGGAAGCAGGGCTGGGCGGGGGGATGCCTGGGGAGGACCCGGGACCTGAAGGAGCAGGTGTAAGGGGCCTGGGCAGGGTAGCCACTGCCCCGGGGCCTCCCTCGGGACACAGGAGAAGCCCTAGCTGGGCTACTACCGAGTCCTCAGTATGGCACCGAAATGCTTCGCCCTCCACCGCCCGGGCACCTGGAGAGTGGCAGCTCGTGTCTGGTCCCCCGGGGCCCAGCGGGACCCGCCCCCGCCCGCGCGCATCAGTCTTCCCGGAGGCTGCGGCAGGCTCTTCCGTGGAGGGGGCGGAACAGCTCTCAGGCTCTAAGAAGCAAGCTGCCCACGGAGGAATCACTACCTCTTCACAAACGCTCCCGAGAGGCTCCCACAGCCCTGCTGCCCGTGGGCTGGTCACGAGGGAAGGCACAGCAGAGTCCCCTAGGTCGCACCCACCCCTCCTCACACAGACGAGGACGCTGAGACCCAGCGAAGGAGGCCAACGCACAAGGCGCCGTGTGACGTGGGCTATGTCACTGTGACTCTTGTGCCCTCCTGCTCTGGCTAATTCCTCAGTTTCCACAGTGAGAACTGTTACCCTTTACGTGATGGCATTTACTCCCATTAAGACGTCAATACACTGATATTGAATACTCGACCTGTGATCAGGGCAAGGACAGTTGCATCAGATCCTTTCCTAGGAGCAGATTTGGGCAGCGGAGGAGGGAAGACCCTGAGCTGTTCTTGGTGGTGGTGGAGAGGGGGCTGGGGACCGGCAGGAAGGTGGGCAAGAAGCAGTGAGAAGGCAGAGAGGAGCAACTCTGCACGCTACACAATATTGCCTCCATCTGGCCTGGCTTGGACCCTCTGAATGACTGTGATATTACCCAGGAAACTTAGGATGCTGACCAAAGACTTCTCCAGATGCTCAGAAGTTGTACTTCCAAGCATAATTCTTGGCTCTGCGAGAACCACAAGTAATTGATGACAACCTCCCACCCTCCTTTTCCACATCCTATTCTTTCCAGCTCCTAGACAGATAGGTTTTCTTGTTTGCAGGCTCGTTCATTCCAGGCTTTGCAGCAATCTCAGATTTGACAAATGCAAGCACAGTGTGGTCGCCTTCATCTGTGTTCACCTGGTCCTCATTAGGGCCATCAGAGGAGGCCAGTGCCCGGTTTTGTGCTTAGCGGTTCCCCCTCCACGTGGGCTTGAAAGCTCTCGGCGGCCTCTTGTTTGCATGAAGGCCTCGGAGGACAATGCCAGGCTCAGCTCCACGTTTTCCACATGACCGATGGCATTCAAAGCCTTGCAGTCTCAGTAGGCACATTTCTTGACTGGCTTTGTTTCTCCCTGGTTCAGGTGGAATAATAAGGGTTTTTTCTGCCAGGAATGTCAACGTGTGGTTGGGAAGTTGGCAGTTTTCTATCAGGAGGTAGGGAAGTAGATTGGTAAATGCCTGGGTGCCTGGTGCCAACAGTCAGAAAGGTTGTTTCAGAATTTCTCATTCTTAGTGAAGCAAGGTGGTGTGCCCTAAGGGGTAGGGTGGGCTGACGCAAGGCGTTTTCCTGGGGGGCTTGTGATGCCTCTTGCCAGCATCTAGGCTGTTGTTAAGCCCTGCTTCATGCATTCTCCTAGGCCAAGTTGGGGCTGGGGTGAGGGTGGGGTACGGGGTGCTCTGGGATTTGTCTTTCATTTCTGCAGCTGGGAGAACGCTTGGCCTCTGCCAAAGCTTTTTGTCCCATTTTTCTCTTGCTTCATTGGGACATTTCCGGAATGAAATATATTCAACTAATCCTCAGCTTCAGGAGGTAATTGAATATCCAAATGCTGGTCCTTCCATTGTCCGACGACCAGAACCAGCTGAAACACTCAATTTTGCAAAACAGTCATGCTCCAGCCATTTCTCCAATTATCTCTTCCAATTATAATGTCTTCACATCCTCTTCTTATGGAGGTGTTTGAGGCCCATATGGATTCTAAGAATTCTTAGGATAAATTCCACTCTTCATGCACCAGAGGCGTTAGGCAAAGTCGCCTTCTCTTAGGGTGTTTTGTTCTACTGTACTTTGACATGGATTCCAAAGTCTGCATCTTACTGAAGACAGGCTATCGTTGTAATTATTATTTTGAAATGGACACATTGCTGAGCTCCTGGATCTGAGCCTGAAGATAAACATGGGTACTCAGGGGCCTTGAAACCCATCCTTGCAGCTTGCCGATCCTTGCAGGCCTGTTAGAACAGTGCCAGACTAAGCGGAAAGCTGGCACTCCCTCCCCGGGCCAACACTTTGGGGCTTTTGTCAATTGGGCAGGCGTGCAAATCCTCGGAGATACTCTGCATGGAAAGCCTGTTTCTTTATGTCCTTTGGCTCGGACCTTGGCCAGTGTCGGCAACGTGGCCTTGAGCTGCCCTGAGTTACCTTGACATTTCTTCATTTGGGCCTCTGTGCTCTAGGCTCCAACTTGACTGCTTATCTCTGGGAGCAGGAAGGAGGGGTGACCCATGGCCTGGTTTCTTGGCCTCTGGAATTGAGAAGAAGCTTTGGGGGTAGGACGAGTCCAGTTTCTGACAAGACAGGTGGAATGGGAATCCGAGAGGTAGGCTTTAGAATGACCAGATGGGGAGGAAAGATGGCAAACAAGCAGGGAGTCTGTGTTTATTACCCTGTGCTAAAGGTGTATCTGGTGTCACTCAGAGTTACTGAGCACCTGGGGAATTGTATCCTTTTACCTAGCCAGGTACCCCCAGACATGCAAATGCATTAGCTCTGCAGCCATATATGATGCTTTGTCCAATGTGGCGACCTTCTGGCCCCACTGAGTATCACTCACAAGCTGTCCCCTGGCAGATCCTGGCACTGCAGGGGTGGTGGCCGTCCACAGTTCATCCTGTAGGGGACCACCTCTCCATTCCTCCCTGCCACTTCTGGCTTCCCTCAAAGCTTTCTATATCCCCATCTCTCTCCCCTTACCAGAAAGACACCAGAGAAAAAGGAGGAAATCCCCCTATTTGGGGAGTTCCCTCTTTTAGTTCCTTCTTTGGTTCTTAACCTCGAGCAGTCCCTTGCCCCACCTGGGTGACACTGTTTCAAGGTGGCCTTTGGGACCTGATTTCATTGTCTTTGGAAAACAAGCCCAAGAGGAGAGCCGAAATTCAAATATAGAACGTGTTTCTGAAAATAAGGGAATCCTCACATCCATTGTGACTGGGATGATATGGGGACTTATGTGGAAGGCGGGTGCAAAGAGAGGGGAAGAGAGCTGGGATGCGTGGGGGTGAAGGGAGGCCAAGTCAGCCATCCTGTCTCAGAAGGACCTCAGCTGGGTCACAGGAAATGCCTTCTTAGGGTTGTCATGGAAGCCTCAGGGCTATAGTGTCAGGTCACTTTTTTTTTAACAGGGGCCCTAGGTAGGCAGATGGAAGAAATGTGCATGATCTTTTGCAGTCTCACCACTTCCCCTGAGAATCAGCAAAGTACAAAAGCCCAGAGGCTCAACCCAAGGAATAAATTCAGCTCACTCCTGACTTATGCTTCTTGAGTGTAGGAACCATACCTACTCATCACTGCATTTCAAAGTTGAGTACAGTTCCAGGCTCAAAGTAAAGGCACAAGAAGTGCTTGCTGGTCTGAAGGAGCCCAGGCTGGCCAGGACCCAAGTATGAGGAGAAAAACCAAAAAAATTTAAATAATTGGAAATTGGATCCAGAGTGATGCATGTCTTTAGATGCTGGGTTAAGAGGGTCCATAGACAAATGAGAATCATGAGAAGGCATTAAAATATTTTTCTTTGTCAATTTTCAAATAACAAGTACTCATTATTATTAGTGAAACGATATAGCAAGAAAACGTGGTCTCTCCCTTCATTCCTCTCATTCTGTCTCATCTTGGTAAACAATTTTCTTTATCCTAAGAATTCCAAGGTTTCACCAAGTTATATCTAGGTGTGTGTCTTTAAAAAAAATAATCCTGTCTGGAACTTGGGCCTTTCAATCTACAGTCTTCAATCTTATGTCAGATCATGGAAAATCTCTTCTGTTATTTAACTATTACTTCTCTTTCATCATCTTTCCTCTCCCCCCATCCCAACTTCTGAAACTTCTACTGTTTGAATGTCATCTCTCTTGTTTGGTCCTCTAAGTCTCTTACTGGTGCCTCTTGGTTTCCATCCCTTTGTGTTTTCATATCATAAGCTATTTCTTTCCCTTGATCTTCTAGACCTCTAATTCACTGCTCAATCATCCTCTTTTCAGTTTATTTCCCAAGTTTTAAAATAAAGAATAGTTTTAGTTCCAGGAAGTCCATTTCTCAGACTCTAATCATATCCTCTGAGCATCCTCATTACTTGTTCATTCAAGCTCTTTCATCAGTCTTCCTCAAATGGGGGCCTTTTGGGCTAAAGGCTTGGTCTTTCTATACCTCATCACAGAGACCCTTAAATGCTCCTGATTTTGTAGTCCACTGGCAGGTGGCTCAGGACAAGAGCATCTGTCAAGCAATAGCAAAGCAAGGGGAGGTTCAGCAGTTTCTGCTCATAGGAGCCAGCAATAAGCCAACTGGTCAACCACTTCTCTGTATCTGAGCAGGCCATCCTCTCTTTGAGCTCCTGGGATCAAGGTCTAGATCTTAAAGAAGATGAAGGGATGGGAAGAGCACAGGTGGGAGAATTAGCTCCAAAGAGGAGGGGGATATACCTTATTCTGACCTGCAGGACTGGCTGGAGGGGTTAGGCCCTTGTCATTTTGTGAGCAGTAAGTTAAGGGAGTTCATGGTCAGTGGTAGAGATGGGCTTGCGGTGGCCACGTTCCTCTGATTCAAAGAGAAATAGCCACTGAGCTGTGTCCTTCAACCTCCCAGGGCTTTCATCTCTCACAGTCACCTCAAGCAATCGATGGCTTGAGTACCGCCTCCTTATCTAACCTGTTGTCAGGTGCTGTGAGGAGCAAAGGACAATCAGACGGCAGAGTTCCCACCCCGAGACACGTCCCCTATCCCTCAAGGACTGGCTTAGCTGCCACCTCCTGAATTCTCCCTCCGCTGAGGCACCAGGATGCTGTCGCCCCACCTGCTGCCTCTCTGCTGCTCGGGGAGGATGCTGCAGCTGCCCTGGGGGTGGTTCATCCATGCAGACACTCTGGTGTGGGGTGGTTTGGCAGGAAGGTCCTGAGGCTTTAGCTTTCCTGAGCTGTCTTCGGGTCAGGTGAAGGTGGTGAAAGTGAGACTAAGGAGGAGTCAATGGTCTGTCTAGGGTAGAGCAGAGGAAGTCACAGCCAGACCTCAAAGGGGAGGCCAAGTCTCCAGAAGCAGGTGGCTTTTGGTGGAGCCAAGAGTTGAAGACTGACCACGTGGCCCCAGCCATTGGCCGCCATTTCCGGCAGGATGAGGCTCAACTAGCAGAAAAGGGACATGGCCCAGGAGTCCAGTGGAAGCAGAAGTCACCACACCAAGGGTGCTGAGATGTCCCCTCTGCCTTGAGGTTTCCAAACCATCACCACCCCATACTCTGAGAGGCCATGGCTATCTTGGGACCAGGGAAGAGAAATCTCAGAGATTTGGAATTTGAGTTTGTTTTGTTTTTTCCTAGAAAGACTGAGCATAACTGAAAGGACTGTTTAAATTTGAGGATCTAAATTATAAAGCAGATTGGATTAAAAATTAATCTTTTCCCTATTAGCCAGCAGTAAAGACCCAAAAGGAAGACAAACTATAGACAAAGGAACTAGTTTTATTCCCTGCACATTCAGGTTGTACAGGGAATTTGAATACACATGCACAAACACACACACATATTTTCATGTCTTTTGATTCTTTTTCCTAACCCCATTGGTTAGAAAATGACCTAAAATTCATAGGAGAAACCACAAAAAGACAAACAACCCGATTTAAAAATGAGTAAAGGACTTGAGTAGACATTTCTCCAAAGAGATATAAATGACCAAGAAGCACATGAAAAGTTGCTCAATGTGATTAGTCATTAGGGAAATGCAAATCAAAACCACAATGAGATACCACTTCAAACTCACTAGGATTGCCAAAATTTTTTTAAAAGGGGTAAATGATAAGCGTTGGTGAGGATGTGGAAAAATTAGAACCCTCATATGTTGCTGATTGAAATGTAAAATGGTGCAGCCACTGTGGAAAATAGTTAGATAATTTCTCAATAAGTTAAATATAGAATTACATACCACTCAACAATTCCACTCCTAGGTATATAAACCCCCAAACTGAAAACAGGTGTTCAAACAAAAACTTGCTCACAAATGTTCATACACAACAGCCCAAATGTCGAAAGAATGTCAATCAACAGATGAGGAGATTAACCAAATATAGTATATCCACACAATGGAATACTATTTAGCCATGAAAAGAATGAAATACCAATATCTGTTGAAACATGAACGAACCTTGAAAAGATTATGCTAAGTGAAGAAACCAGACACTAAAGACCACATATTTTATGATTCTATTTATTTAAATAATCGGAGTAGGCAAATCTAGAGACACAGAAAGTGGTTTCCAGGGAGGGAGGAATAGAGAGGGACCATTTATTGGGTACAGGGTTCCCATTTGGGGTGCTGAAAAAGTTCTGGGACTAGATCATGGTGATGGTTGCACAACATTGTAAAGATGCTTAATGCCACTGAATTATACACTTCAAAACAGTGTATTTTATGTTATGTGTATTTTACCACAATTTTAAAAAATCCATAGGAGTGGTATTATAGCTGAAATATCTACCCCATACTGATAATAGCCTGTATCCCCTGGGTGCTGACTCTACACTGGGCATTTTATTGATACATAGACGATCTCATTTTGTCCTCAGAGCAATCCTAGGAGGTGGTATCATTATTCCTATTTTGCAGGTGAGGAAGCAGATTTAGGGAGCTGAAGTGGCCACCCGAGATCCCAAGCAGTTAGCCCTCCCACCATACAGCAAGGTGAGAGAGAGGGAGGGGCTGCCGGGGTCTCCCTCCTTCTTAAAGCAGTAGGTCAGCGCTCAGGACACAGCATCCAACTTGCGAGGGCAGAGGAAGCTCCTCTCTGGCCTTGGGCTGAGAAGGCGGAGGCACCACTGTAATTGCTTCAGGCTTTGGTCTCTAACGGAGTGAACAACAGGGATGGAGGAAGGAATCTAGAAGAAGACACGTCCCGAAGCCCCAGGACCATCATCCAGGAAGGAGTAGTCGGTGTCACCTGGATCCTGAACTAAGGACCTTCTGCCCTGGGAAGAATGCGGGCCTGACCCCAAGGGAAGCCACTTCTTTAACGTTTCCTAGCCCTGACGGTCAGAGTTATCCCACGCCAGCACTACACATTAGTTTCCTATGAAGAAGGGGGCAAACAGTCCTGTTGAGAAAGAGCGAGGGAGAAACACATGGCGGGAGTCACTGAGGATGGGGCAGCTGTCTCCAGGAAAGCACTTTAGGATGGCGGCTGCTCTGTCCTGTCATAACAGACTGGAAGCAAAATCTCCAGTTGAAAGACAAGCTTCAAGCGCAGGTGCAGCGAATAGAAAAGACGTGCCCTTGACATTGGCTGACCCAGCCGTGGGCCACTGTGCCTGGGTCTCCAGTGAAATCCTGTGCATTGTCCCCCTCACCCAGGGTCATCACCAGAGCCCACTCTCTGGAGAGCAGTGATAAGGATTCTGTTTGGGCAGTAACTGGCATCAAAGCCACAGTCCTGTAGTTGGACATAACTGGATTCCTGTCCTTGCAGAAACTTTGGTGCGATTGTAACTTTGGCCTCTTCTGAGTTACTAAAATAGAAGCAGCAAGTATTTTTCAGCTCTCATGCCAACGCCTATTCATTTCTAGTGGCTTCCTGGGATAAAATGTTGAGAAGGATTCTGAGTCCATGGCTAAGGCTCAGTAGAAAAGATAACCACTGTTGATTAGTGATGTCTGCAGTGGGCAAATAGCAGAAATCCAGTAGTGGAGGCTGCTTCCTGTCCTGTAGTTCCTGTCCGATGGTTAAACGGTGGCTCAGTTGTGGGCTGGGACGAGCACCCCTATTATCACAAGTATTCTTATAAAAGGTTACCAAGGCATTCATGCCATGGAAAAATCTTTGGAGGTGATGATCACTCCCTTCCATCCAAGGAAACAAACTCCCAGAAAGATTCCTTTCTTCTCCATTATCTGAGCCCCTGAGAAGAGCAGCAGACAAGGGCTATTTCCTCCTCTTTCCCCAAGGAGCAAGCTGATCGGGGGCCAGCAAGGGCCTCTTTCTCCAAGGCTGTTCTGGAGCTCTATGTTTGCCCAGGGCAGCTACAGCCTCATAGTTTGTTTCTTGTCATGGAAAGCTGAAACTTCTCAGAGCCCAAGCTAAATACTGGCTACGGCAGAACATCCAGTTTTGGATTTTTTTTTTTTTTTCCATGATCCCCTGCTGAATTGAAACCCAGAAGCCAGCGGCCCACCTGCCAATTATTACAGTTAATTCTGTGCAAGCTTGACTCAGGAACTGAGACAGAGAGTTCTGTTTGCTGCTGGAGTGCACAGCACGGGTTGGGGGTGGGCTGTGACCACAGGGCTGTGAATGCCCCTGTGTGTGCCCGAGCTGGTCCTGGCAGCTGCGGCGCCCTCCCTTGCGCCGGGGGTCTGGCATCCAAGTGTGACTTTGGAGGGGCCTCCTTCTCCTTGAGTCTGCTTCTGAGATCAGAGATGTTGACGGTCAAGAACTTTTCTTCCTTCTGCTACACGCCACGGCCACCCACTTCCCCCTCAGAACTCGGTGAAGAACACTTGTGTTTATTTTTTCCAAAAGAAAAGAGAAAACGACATTTAGGTTAAAACTCTGGGGGTTTTCTGTTGCCTTTTCTCCTCTGACCCATTGCCTTATGAGATCTTGTTAATTTGGGCAGAGAACAGTCACCCTTTGTTCCCCAGAAGCACCTTTCATGGTGGGCCATGGGCAAGTTCCAGTTCGGTCTCGCCTCATGGTGACCTCAATTCTGGTTGCTCAAGGCTCTCCTAAGTTCCTTCAGGCCTGCTTTGGTTGATTCATTAGTCTATCCAGTCATCAGCTCATTTGTTCATTTGTTCCTAGCAAACCAGACAACTGGGCTGGGCATCTGGATGACAGTGGAGAGGAAGATGGATTTCCTGCTCTCCGGGAGTGAAGTGGGAAAGTAGAGAGTAAGCAAGTAATTACAGGAATAACCGAGTACCACGTGGCCAGTGCTAGGGGGGGATGCACAGGGATAAAACCCCGCTCTGACCCTCAGTAGGTGATGCCATGGCAGTACCCGGTATGGTACCCAGTGGTGCAAACCTACAAGAAGGAGACATAATCTAGACCGTGGGGAGGTGCAGTCGGGAAATGGTCCCTAACTTCCTTGGCATTTAGGTGGACAGCTGAACAGTGAGTTGGATGAAGCAGAGAGTGGATCTGGGTGGTGAGACAGCAGGTCTCAGGAGAGGAAACAGTGTGCAAAGGCCCCCAAAGCCCGTGGCTCCTTCCAACAGCTGAAGTCTACAGAGACTGGAGCACGAAGGAGAACAGTGGCAGTCCAGCACGAGGTGAGCTGCAGCGGGCAGCAGGGCGGCCATGCCCGGCCTTGTGAGCCATGAGAACGGGGCCTCCTTCTTCAGGACACAGGGAGTCGATGGGGTGAATTGAAGCAGAATTCGCAGCGCCACTGCTTCTGCTCCCGTCCTATGGCCACTGGATGTTGTCTTTCCCTGACTCAGCAAGATAAGCCATTGACCAATGTGGCTCCCTGTGTTGGAGACTATGCCAGGGCCAAGGCTGGTATAAAGATGATGAGACACAGACCCTGATTCCAAGGAGCTCACCGAGGAGTGGGGTGGATGGACCTGGAGATGGGTGACCTCATCACCCAGAGGAGGGAGCCATGACTTCTTCCAGGTGGGGAGGGGTTGGAGGACGTCTGGATAGGAAATGAGACTTGAATGAGTCTTGTGGAGGAAGCCAGTCCAGTCCTGAGGCCAGGGGTCCAGAGGTAGGAAGGCCATGGTGAGTTTGAGACCAGGCTTCGGAGGGAATGTTAAATTGGGCCGTCTCCTTACCCTAGAACATTCGAGCCTCCCGACTGACCCAGGCAGTGGGTGGCTGATTGGAACCATATGTTGGAACAAGTCTTCTCTTGTTGGTGCAGGAGGGGGGCTTCATTCCAAACACAGTGTTGAGAAAGGAGCTGGCTGGGAGGGGCAGTGCTGGGCTGGTCCCTCTTTGATGAAGAGCTCCATCCTCTGTGATGGACAGGAAACCAAGGCTCCCAGGTTACGACTTCTCCCTTGCATTTTGGAATGTGCTGACCCTGGGAGATTTCTAGACCAGAAAAGTCATCTTTAAAAAACTCATACCTGCCCAGGGTCCCAGGGGATCCTGGGACCTGTGCTCTCTTCTGGTCTCAGCTGCAGCAAATGTCTCCCGACCGTGACCCAACTCCCAGTAGCCACCTTAATCACACGGTATAAGCGTCTATTTTAGTTACATAAACACAGTTGTCTACATTTGGACTCCGGGGCTGGCTGCAGGAATTTGTAAACAGCGTGGTGTACGTGTTTCACAGAAAGTTGCCAGGACGTGCTCCTTTCCTGCTGCCTGTTGCCCAGTTTTCCCTTTTATAGAGAGTCTGGCTGGGAAAGAGAGACAGAACTTATTTGGGAAGAGTGGGCAATCTCTCAGGCAAATTCCTGTCTCCCACTCCTGCAGCCACTACCTCCTCTTCTGAAATGTTGAGGTCTGGTGGGGAATTAAGGCTGCTCCTGAGTTATGAGTCCCTTGTAAATACTGGCTTCTCACAAATATACATATAAACCCCACGAAAAACAAATTTGGGGAGATTTTATTCTCGGAAGGGTAACAAGGAATTCTGAAGTTTGAGGCAGGTTCTAAAAAAATGTTGGACACTGCTGTCTCTATCAGGGCCAAGACCCCATGTGACATCACGACATTCCCTTTGCTACTCCCACCTAAGAGCTTTCTTCAGTTTCAAGCAGGGGCTGCTAACGTTCTAGAATGAAGGTATGCTTGGAGCCACAGAGAAGTGGTAGCCCCAAGGGGAAGAGAGGCATTCATTCTTTTACTTCATTTAACAATCATTAATGAAGCATCTATCTGGATTAGATGCTGTATTCCTCACTGTGGACCTTGGAAGATGTCTAACACCAACCATCAGCATCAAAAAACTTCAGTGAGAGGTGGGAACATTAAAAGTCATGTAGGTGGGACTTCCCTGGTGGTGCAGTGGTTAAGAATCTGCCTGCCAAGTCAGGGGACATGGGTTTGAGCTCTGGTCCGGGAAGATCCCACAAGCCTCGGAGCAACTAAGCCTGTGCGCCACAACTACTGAGCCTGCATGCCACAACTACTGAGCCCACGTGCCACAACTACTGAAGCCCATGCGCCTAGAGCCCGTGCTCCACAACAAGAGAAGCCACTGCAATGAGAAGCCCACACGCCGCAACGAAAAGTAGCCCCCGCTCGCCGCAACTAGAGAAAGCCCGTGCGCAGCAACGAAGACCCAATGCAGCCAAAAATAAAATAAATAAATAAATACATTTTTTTCAAAAAAGGGCTGTGCCACTTTGCACCCTCACTAACAATATATGAGAATATCTATTTAAAAAAAGAGTCATGTAGATGGATTTGGAATGGCAAAGGGAGTTGAGTTTTATTTAACACACACACGTTTGCTAAATGAATGAGTGAATGAATAATAGGTCTGTGACTGAGACTGAAGCCTGCTACAGTGAATTCAATTAGGAATTGAATCCTAATCTTAATTTCATTGCAAGTTAACTTTTACTAAAACTTAAAGCTAGAGTCCCAAACTGTCCCTTTCAGCCTGCAACTCAGAGGGTTCCCAGGAGGCAGGATGGAAAAGAATTCCCAGGCAAACCAGCACAAATTGGTCACCCTACTCAAAACTTCAAAGAAAAGAGAACTAGGAAGAAGAAAAGCTCCTGGAGAGGAAATATCTGAACTGGGAAAAATGAGAGGTCGTTGGGACATGCAGCATATACATAGCAGTTGTATTTCTCCTTTCATGTTTTAGGAGAACAAAGAAGCAGAAAGTAATTTATTCACATAGAAAGAAACAGGGAAATTAGTAGGTTAGGAGGAATTGGGCATTGACAAGCAAAACAAGAGAGCTTCAGTTCTTAAAATATTCTCAAACAAGCTCCACAGTAAAACAAAGCTACAGATAGGTTTTAATTTCATCTCCACAGAAAACTGCAGAGAAATCATGGCTTTTAATCACTCAAAATGCTGTACGTGTCTGCAACAGTTACCTATGTCTCAGGAGCATTCATATAAGGAAAAGTTGTAGTTAAAATAAGCAGCAATTTAAAGCAATTAATGTTTAGTGTGAACGTTCTATCTTCTACCTAGATGCTGTATTTCTTTACTTTTTGCTGTAAAGTGTACCCCTTTTAGAAAGATGCGTGCATGTTCATATTTAGTGATTTGATTTTTAAGAAAGCAAGGATGTCTGCTCTTTTAATAAAGAGCTTAATGTGCTAGAAATACTATAGTAGAGTGGGAAGCACAGGATATGAGAATCAGTGGAGGGCTTCTGTGAAAAGTCCAGCTGGTCCACGCAATGAAAAAAAGCTCAGCTTTGGCGCCACCTGGTGTCAGCTACATAAATAAGAGCGAGGCACATTGTTCATTTAAGCTCGAAAAGTGACGGGAAAGGCCATTTAGATCACCAAAAACAACATTTCATGAATTTTTGTACTGGAAGTAGTTGTGCAACAGAATGACCCAGACCTGGTTCTTTCATTCTAAAACTTTTGAGTCCAAGATTATGACTTCTGGTAGCCATTTTTTTCTCATCTGTCAGGTGTCAGACGGGGCTTGCAGGTTGGGGTAAAGACCGGAAGTGCCTTGTACATTTCCTGACACACAACAGGTGCTTAATAAATGGGAGTAGCTGAACTAGTGACAATGGCTGTTGACATTATTGTTGGGCAGGGGACAGGGTGAACCTGGGAAAGCTAACTGTGGGCTGTGACTTCAGACCGTATTTGAACTTCGGTGATGTTAGTAATTTCCTGAGCGAGGTTAATGCAGTGGTGCATTAGAGCCGTGCGAGAATCCACAAGTGCAGCTGGAGCCTGGTTTCTTCAACGTCAGCAAGGCCGAGGTTGAATTTCCCGGGCAAGACTTTTCCCCGAGGCTTGAACACAGCTCTTAGGTCCTGCTCTACCTTAGACAAGTTTGCAGAGACATCAGAAACATGAGACAGCTCTGCCTGAGATTGTCAACGGGGCAAACAGGGAAGATGGTAATAATAAGAGAAGAAATGGAGGAAGGGGAAATGATGTCCCTTCCCAGCGTCTTGGTTCCTCCCTGTGTAGAATCAATGTGCTGGACTAGAAAATCTTTAAGGCTCCATATGGTCCTAACGTTCTATCCAGGGTTCATAACCATGGATACAAAACACAAAGCTTTGCTGATGAGGATACGGAGCAACTGGAATTTTTACTCATTCCTGGCTGGAATGTACAACAACTCTGGAAACTAATTCAGCAGTTTCTTACAAAACTAAACAAGCATCTACCGTATGACCCAGCAATTGCACTCTTGAACATTTATCCCAGAGAAATGAAAACTTATGTTCACACCCAAACCTGTATAAGAATGTTCACAGTAGCTCTGTTCACAATAGCAAAAACCTGAAAACAATTCAAATGCCCTTCAGCAGGTGAAAGGTTAAATATCCCTATAACACTTCTCAGAAATAAAAAGAAAATAGCTGTTGATATACAGAGCAACTTGTATGGATCTCATGGGCATTATGCTGAGTGGAAAAAAGCCAGTCTCAAAAGGTTATTTACTGTATAATCCTATTTTTAGAACATTCTCAAAATGACAGGTTTATAGAGAGTGAGACCAGAGGGTAGACAGTGGGAGAAAGGGGTACAAGTGTAAAGTGGAGTACGAGGGAGTTTCTTAGAGGTGAGGGGGCAGTTCTGTACCTTGATTGTGGTGGTAGTTCCATGAATCTATACATTAGAGGAAATTGCACCAAACTATACACACAAACACACACACACACACACACACACACACGAATGTAGGTAAAAACGGAGAAATCAGAATAAGGTCTGTGGTCTAGTTAACAGCATCGTATTGGTGTGGATTCCCTGATTTTGATACTTTATTATATATAGTTATGTAAGATGTCATCATTGGGGGAAGCTGGGTGAAGGGTACATGGGACTCAACATTTTTGCAACTTCCTCTGAGTCTACAATGATTTCAAACTAAAAATAATTTAAAAAGAAATGTATAGAATGGTTGTATCCATCACACTCTAACATAAAAATTTTAAAAACAAATAAGCCCAAACCTTGTTAAGGGCTATTGGCAGTTAGATCAGGCAGGGAGGAGAGCCCACCAGCCAGAGCATGGCAAGGCTCTACCTTATGCCCAGAACTGACCACGGCTGGACCGGTCTGCTTTGTGAGCAGTTGACAGCACTGTGGGGACACAGTGTGGCCGTTTTGAGCACCCCAGTCTCTGGTTTAGATTTTCTTTCTCTGGTCTGAGCTGAGGAGAACCTATTAAAAACACCCTGCCTAGTCAGGCTTGGAAGACCATGAGCTAGAAAGTGGTCTTCGGGCCATTCTCCAGAGGTGGACAGCAGGTTCCTCTGGGCCATCCCTTTTCGGGATACTCATAAAGCTGTGCTGTCTCCTTGAGGTCGCTAACTGAAAGCAAATTCTTTTGTTGTTAGTTTTATTTTATTGTCATACGAACACTTAACATGAGATCTACCCTTTTAACAAAGGGTGCAACACATCATTGTTGACCCTAGGTGCAGTGTTGTGCAGCAGCTCTCTAGGGCTTATTCATCTTGCTTAACTGAAAGTTCATGCCTGGTGATTAGTAACCCATTTCCACTCCTCCCAGCCCCCTACAACCACCATTCCACTTTTTGATTCTATGAATTTGACTATTTCAGGTGTCTCATGTAAGTGGAAGCATGTAGTATTTGCCTTTCTGTGACTGGTTTATTCCCTTCAGCATAATGTCCTCAAGGTGCATTTGTGCTGTCGTGTATCACAGAATTTCATTCTTTTTAAAGGCTGTATAGTATTCCATTATATGTATATACCACATATTCTTCATCCATTCATCCACTTAAGTTGTTTCCACATCTTGGCTCTTGTGAATAGTGCTGCAATGAACATGGGAGTGCGGACACCTCTTCAAGATCCTGATTTCAGTTCTTTTGGATAAATACCCAGGACTGGGATTACTAGATTACGTGGTAGTTCTAGTTTTAATTTTTTGAGGACCTCCATACCGTTGTCCGTAGCGACATTGCCATTTTGCTTTCCCACCAACAGTGTGCAAGGTTCTAATTTCTCCACATCATCCCCAGCACTTGTTGTCTTGGTTTTGTTTTGTTTTTAAATAATAGCCACTCTGACAGGTGTGAAGTGAAGCAAATTCTTAAAGCTACCAAACTTTGGAATCCAGGAGAGTCCTGGAGACAGTTTTCTCCCAGACAAGGCAAGGACTTGTTCTAAATGTTCAAGGAGATGGAATTCTTAGAAATGATTTCTTAAGGGAGCAGGTGCTTGGGTTTGGTCCTCCCTTGAGGTCTGACCTGAGTGCATCAAGAGGGCAGAAGGGCTGGGAGTCCACAGTGATAGGGCCGGGGTGGGGTTGGTGGGGTGCCTCGGGGACTCTTCCTGAGCTGGACACTCTCCATCCCAGGCTTCTGTCTTTGAATCAGACACAAAAGTTCCAAAGAAAACCCACTCAACAATCTTCCTAAACAAAGGGCTCAGGAACAAGGAGAGATGTGGGCAAGGATACATCTGGAACGAGTTTCACTGGATGTGTTAACAGGAAGCTGGGTTCTAAGCAGAGACCAAAAGACAGGTCTCATTCCTGGCAAAACTGGAAAGCAGACAAAGTTTGCTGGTGAGACCCCCTTCTCTCTTCCCTGGTCTGGGTTGATCGGCTTTTCCCTAAAAGGGTCCACGGGCCTCCCACTCCTTCTAGGGGAGAAGAAGCCCCCACGTCTCTCCCTTCTCACCTTTCCATCCAGTTTCAGTCCCCACACACCTGTGGCCCACATGCTGAGGATTCTCTTCTCTTTGTTTTGATTCTCTTCCTCTTTGAAAATCACCTTTGCAAAATAACCCTGGTATCACAGTAAGGTATCATGCACTCCAGATTAACGCACAGGGAAAGAAATGCTCTCCGAGACCATGGGGTGAGCTTCGTGCAGCCCTCGTTTTCCGCTCACAGAAATTAAAGACAGTACCCTGCCATTAGGCCTTGGTGCACTTGGGCCTCACTGACATTGAGTAAGGTCAAGGAAAATAGAACACCATGAAGTTGAGACGTCCTCTGGCTTTACATTCCAAATTAGGCTCGCAGCTTCTTGGTGGCAAGATTCTCATCCCCAGAAGCAAAGCTGGGAGAGCACCTTGGGTCAAGACTCCACATAAAGAGGATAAACTTTAACAAAACTTCGTTTGCTCTATCAGTAAAGCAGCATCTCCAAAGCATCCTACAGGGTTGCTTCTCTTGTTGCTGGACCAAAGAATCTCCACATGTTTGGGGAGTCCTTGGTGAAGCCTTCTTTGTTGGAAATGGTCAAGTTTGTTTGTGGCTCAGAGAAGAAGAAAACTCCAGTAGTTCCTCAGTCAAATAGTGGCATCCACTCCAGAACTACTGTCATCTCTTCTAATATTCTGCAGCTGGGCAGAGAAATCTAAAGCTCATTGTGCAGCTGCATGAAACTCACAGTGTTTCTCAGCACAGCCAGCTTCAGCTTTTCACAAAACCATCATGCTCACACCAAGACCATCAACGAAAACCTCCTATTTTATGAGCTCCATCTGGAAACTTCAAGTACCGTTAATGTTTCTGAAATGGTGAAGAGGTTTTTTTTTTTTTTTCCGAGAGTTTATTTTTGATTGGAAGAATAACCTTGATACCTTGTAAACAGGTGGGTTTTGATTTCATCAGAGGTGAAATCTAGAATTGTTACCTTTTCCCATGAATCTGGAAGGCACTGAGAACCGTTGTTCAACCAGACTCGGGATGAGCAAAACAGACAAGGTTCCTGCTGTCATGGAACTCAAGTTCTAGTTAGAGACAGAAAAGAAAGCAATAAAACAGGATAACTTCAGAATTCAAAGATGCCATCATGTAGGGTGGTGGACATCAGTGTTACAGATTGGGTGGGTAGGGAAAAAACTTGTCTGAGAAGATATCATTTGAAGTGAAGAAGAAGCAAGCTGTGCTAAGATCTGCAGGAATACCGTTCCAGGCAGAGGGAACAGCTGATGCAAAGATGCTGGGGCAGGCTGAATGATGGCCCCTCGAAGATGTCCACCTCCTAACCCTTGGAACCTGTGAATTAAGTTAACTTACATGTAAAAGGGACTTTGCAGTTCTATTTAAATGAAAAGCCTTGAGGTGAGATTATTCTGGTTGATCTGGGCAGGTCAAGTGCAATCACAAAAGTCCTTGTAAGAGAAAGGCAAGAAGGTCAGAGTTAGTGGTAAGAAATGTGATGATGAAAGCAGAGGTTGGAGTCATATGAGGAAGGGGCTGTGAGCCAAGGAATGGGGGCAGCCTCTAGAAGCTGGAAAAGACAAGGAAACAGGTTTCCCCTGCCAGAGTCTCCAGAAGGAATCAGCCCTGCTGACACCTTGATTTTAGCCCAGTGAGACCCATTTTGGACTTCTGACCTCCAGAACTTTAAGATAATAAGTTTATGTTGTTTTAAGCCATTAAGTTTGTGATAGGTTATTGCAGCAACAATGGGAAACTAATACAGATGCTAAGGCAGAAACAAGAAGAGCAGGGAAGCAGGACCAGGCTTTGAGGCGAAGATGAGATCAGAGGGGGAACCAGGGGTCCTCTATGGCCTTCTGGGCTGCACTAAGGAGTCTGGATTTTATTCTGAAGGTGATGGGAAATCATTGGAGAGTTTTAAGCAGGGCAATAGCGTGTCCTGATTTATGTTTCTAAAAGGTCATGCTGGTCGCTCTTAGAAGTGGATGAATGAGGACAAAGAGTGGAAGGCTGAAGGCAGAGAGCAAGCCACGACACAGTCCAGCCAGGAGGTGGGTGGTTCAAAGTAGACTGAGTTGGGATGTGTTCTAAAGTGTCAGCAAACCACTGACCACCACCAAAAGCACCAAAGCAGTAAGAAATGAAGCTGAATCTATTGCTTGCCAGACAAAGGGACGTGTTCAAAGGGTCTGTCTGTGCAGAAATAGGAAGACTGAAGCTTAGGGCAACAATCAAAAATGTACAACAGAAAAGGGCAAGTTTCTGAGAAAGGGTGTCTGATTGGCTCATGAGACGGATTGTAACTCTTCTTTGCAATTGGCCATCACACTAGTTTACAACACAGAAGCCCAGATGCAGTTTCCAAAGAGGTTGAGCCGGGTTGCTACAGTTCTGGCTGGTTCAATATCACTCAGAGGGCAGACTCCCACATCCAAGATCAAGATTTGGAGAGGCTTTTCTTTTCTTTTTTTCTTTTTTTTTAATCTTTATTTATGGCTGCGTTGGGTCTTCATTGCTGTACACGGGCTTTCTCTAGTTGCGGCGAGCGGGGTCTACTCTTCATCGCGGTGTGCGGACTTCTCGTTGCAGTGGCTTCTCTTGTTGCGGAGCATGGGCTCTAGGTGTGCGGGCCTCAGTAGTTGTGACCCGCGGGCTCAGTTGTTGTGACTTGCAGGCTCTAGAGCGCAGGCTCAGTAGTTGTGGCGCACGGGCTTAGTTGCTCCGCGGCATGTGGGATCTTCCTGGACCAGGGATCGAACCCGTATCCCCTGCATTGGTAGGCAGATTCTTAACCACTGAGCCACCAGGGAAGTCCCGGAGAGGCTTTTCTTGATGGGAGTCAATCAACAATATCTGTTAATGGATTGGATGCGGGAGGTTAGGAAAAGCAAGGAATCGAAGCTAATTCTTAGGTTTGTGGCTTAGGGAACTGAGAGGATGGTGGGGACCCCTTTACTGTGGTGATGGGAGGAACACATGTGGTGGGAGCATTAAGCATTCTGTTTGGACCTTTGAAGCTGAGATGACCGTTAAACATGTAAGTGGAAAGGTTAAGTAAGCATTTGGACATTTGAGACTGAAGTTTAGAGGAGAGAACTGGGCTGGAGGTATAAATTTATAAATATGGATTTTTAAGATATCAACTTTATTGTGGTATAGTTTACATCAAATTACATGTACCCATTTCAAGGGTACAGTTCAATGAGTTTTGACAAATGCATTCACCCAAGTAACCAAGACCACCATCAAGATATAGAACAATTCAGTCACCCCCAGAAGTTCTCTCTCCATCCTTTGCATTCAACCTTCCCCTCACCTGGCTCCAGGAAACAACTGGTCTGCTTTCTATCACCGTAGATTACTTTTGCCCTTTCTGGAATTTCTAGAAATGGACTTACACAGTAAAACCTCTTTTCTGTCTGACATGTTTTGCTCAGATAATGTTTTTGAGATTCATCCACGTGGTTGCATGTATCATTAGTTTGTCCCTTTTTATTTTTGAGCAATATTCCATTGTCTAGATATACCACAATTTATTTACCCATTTGTCTGTTGAGGGATATGTGGGTTATTCCCAGTTTTTAGCTATTACGAATAAAACTCCTACAAACGTTGATGTGTAAGCCTTCGTGTGGACATACTTTTTTCATTTATCTTGGGTGAATACCTAGAAGTGGGATTATTGGGGGCCTTACAGTAACTTCCTAGAAAACTGCCAAACTGTTTCCAAGTGGTTGTACCATTTTACATTCCTGCCAGCGACGATGAAAGTTCCAGTTACTCCACATCCTCACCGACACTTGGTGTCGTCAGTCTTTTTAAAATTTAGCCATTCTAGAAGGCATGTGGACCATCTCACTGTGGTTGTAAGTTCATTTCCTGCTAACTAATGATGCTGAGCCATTGAGGGCCATAGGAAGAGGTTCAAGGATAGCGAGAAAAGAAAAGAAATAATTATCAGCTCCAAGAAAAACAAAAATTGGTGTAGGAAAGATGTAATTACAGCCCACTACGTGGGTCATCAAAGAACAATGTTTCTATCATCATAGAAATGCAAACTCTGAGGTTGGATTTAACCCTAAATTGTGATGGAGCTGTACTGGGAGGGTGTGGAGGAGGGAAGAGGATGCGGATGTAGAGTCACCTTCCAACACAGGAGGGCAACAGACAGAGTCTGTGCAGGATATCTCTCCTAGCAGGACTGAGGCAGAGGCACTAACTGATCTGAGACTCTCCAAAGACAGTTACCAACCCTCTACCTTCACCATTATCTGTTACCAGAGTTACGTTCTGCTTAAGGAGGGTTGTTAGCCCTTGGTTGGTATCCATAGAGATGCTCGAAGAACAATGCAGGTGACTTGAAAGGCAGACTTGATTCTAAATAAAGTCTTCCACGCTCTTCTCTTTCGAAGGAATTTTGGGTTTTTTAAGTGCTGGATATCAGACTGAATAACATTCCGTTTAAGTCCAAAGGCAGACTCAACTCACTAGATTTTAAAAACATGCCATGTGTAGGCAGAGGTAAGTAAAGATGTATGTAAAGATGTGGGTTGCAATTTAGTTTTGGAAGAGAACATTTGCTTTTACGTGCCTCGCTTTCTGGGCAGATAGCATTTTACTGTTGGGGACGATGCAGAGTGAGTCTATCGAGAAACTTCTGCAGAGGTCAAGAGGGTTGATGCCCATGGGGGAAACAGGAGACAGCTCTGTCCCCTTTCTTCTTTCTTCTCCAGCCTGTAACAGATACTTGGGTCACATTTACACTCTGCTTCTGAATCCGATTGCAGTCGTATGGATTGTATATCAGGCTTCTGGAAGAGCTATGTAAAAATTAACCATTAAGGAACTACTCTTCACCAGGTGCTAGGAAGCTCTTTTCCTTAATAAGGCTGGTCAAGCTCTGCTTCTCACTGTCACGTCCCCTTGTTTATTTCTCTTAAAAATAATAACAAAAGCTAGTATGTGTCGGGCACTTACTCTCTTACTATGTGCCAGGTCTGTACTAAGTGCTTTATGTCCTTTTTCTCATCTAATTTTTATGACAACCCAATGAGGTAGAAACTCTTCTTCCTCTCCATCTTACAGATGAAGAATCCACAGATCAGGAACGCTATGTAATTTGCTCACCTGGTTTGTCAGCCTCCAAAGCCAAGCTCTTAGCCTCCAGGATATACCGTCTTCCAGTCCTGCCCTGATTACCAAAGTGTAGACTTGCACACTCTTTTGATTCTTCTTACATTTGCTCTTAGGAGAATTCAAGATGTGCGGTGAAACGGCCAGGGCTGCCTTAGGAGTGAGATTGGGCTCTGTTCCTTGTTTCACCAGCAGGGGGCACAGTCACCTCAGTTGAATTTCCCAGAGAGCCATTTGAACCTCCTGCTTCTGTTTCTACGGAGGCACTTTCAGTCCAACTGGACCATCGAACAATTCCTTTCTGGATGGGTTTGCTTAGTCTTGTTCAGTGAAGGCAATTTTAGAGAACAAATGGTGTCATGAGAAGCTGGTGCAGTTTTAGAAATCCTTATATTTCTTCAGTTCACACCTAATATTTACATTAACTACTATACTTTGTAGGTAGTTTTACGTCCCAGCCATCTTCCTCTTGCCACCCAGTGTACTGCAAACCATACTGTTCAGTGCATCATTTAATGAGAAAAATCCAAAATGAAGCAAAGTTAACCTTCCTTTACACAGGTACCTTACAGAGTACTGGCCAGCCCCGTGACCTTCAAGTGACTTTGGTGGTGTGTAACTTCTGCAGCTGCCATTCAGGAACCGGACACAAATCCTGGCTCTACTTCTATGTCATTCTGACCTCTTGAGCTCGCTGTGCCTGCATTCCTCAGCTGTAAGGTTCATAGTACCTTCTACACTGGTGTGGCAATGATCACATGATGCTGATACAATACAAGCATTTGAGAAGAACCTGGCACATGGTAAGTACTCAGTAGGTGTCATTTTTATTAAGTCCCACTCTGCCCAATTCCAAGGACTCCCACTATGATAGAAAAGGATCTTTTCGTAAGTAGAATTTGTCAGCTCTTTGTATACTTTGCAGACTTGCTTCCATCTCCTCCGTATAACACCTTTCTGTGGCAAGTTTCTATTTTACCAGACAACCGTGTAGTTATAAGTCATTTGGAAATTGTCCTAGAGAGGACAATTAAACGAAATTTGGCCCATCAGGAAGTGGTCAGAATAGGGATGCTTGCCGCAAATCATACTGGCCTTCTCCTCAACCCACACCAACCACTCAGAGATGGCCATATTCATGTCCGCTGTCTGGGACGCTTTCCCTCCCCACGAGGTCTGCAGGGAATGGTGCTGTCCACTAAGACTTGTCCCAGCCTGGGCGGCTCCCTGTGCCCCCGCACTGCCCCAGCTGGAGCTGGCATCACTGGGCCTGAAGAGGGAACTTGTGCCCAACGCCAGACTCCAGCAGGCACACCGCCGCCGGCACCAAGGTTAATTCCCAACTGCCGGTCAGTATTTAACCTTCCTCATAAGATTAGATTAAATATTTGGGTTCATAAAAGCCTAGGATTGCAGACTGCGGTGAGCGAGGGCTCAGCTGGCTGCAGGCTGGAGCTCCCCACAGGCCAGGTTTATGCAGCATCCTTCGAGCTCCTGGCGCCAGCGAGAAGGTGCAGGACAGCCTGACTCTGCAGCGAGGAATTCCCTACTGCTGCTCACCGCACAGGCAAGTTTCCATTGCAAATACTTCATTGTTTTAGGAATTAACTAACAAAGCTATTTTTTTTTTAACAGAAAATTATAAAAGGAATGATTTTCCTGGCACAAGACCTGGCCTTTCCTCCCTTCCCTTCCCTTCCCCACCCCCTCACCCCCTCTCCCTCTCTCCCTCCTTCGCTCCTTCCTTCCTCCTTCCTCTTTTGCACACTTTGTCTCTCTCTTTCTTCTCCTCCTTCTCCTCCCCTCCTCCTCCCAGTCCTCTTCCTCTTTCTTCTTCTCCTTCTTTTCCTCCTCTTCCTCCATCTTCTCTTTTTAGTGTTTTCCTTACCCATTTCTTCAGTAATTGCCTTTGGATGAAAATTTTGAGCGTTTATTTTTTTAATGGGAGTTTCATGGTAAATGTAGATAATCATCTGTTTCTATTCCTGTTATAACAATGAAAGACTCTGCTGCATTTTGTAGGTCCAGATGAAACTAGTGATCCACAAGCTCTCTAGAAAAGAGAACTTTGGATTTGGGGATCAACTACGTGTTACTTTCCTCATAGTGTCAGATTGTCCTTGTCATGAATTACGCACATTTGTGACAGGCACAGCTGGAATTAGGGGGTCATTAAGTGTCCGGAAGAGAGGGCACAATCAATTGATGTACATGGGCTCAAGCCTTGGTCTTGGTCTCGTTTCTCTTGCCCAGTGAGCTGACCAGTCACAGGCGATGGAAACAGGGAGTTAGTGGACTTTGTGACCTCTGCTAAGACAGAGCGGGGGCTGAGCACCAGCCTGGGTGACTTGGGTTTCTAGACTTAGCACTGTGACCTTGGACAGGGGACTTAAGCTCGCTGGGCTGTAGTTACTCCCCCTGCCAAAGGAGCAGACCAGCCCAAAGAATCTCCAGGGGCCCATCCTGTTATTTGACTGAGCAAGAACCAGCTATTAAAAATGCCTGAAAATGTAGAACCACGTGTATTAGTTTGGACTATATGGGACATTGCCAATATTTGACCATTTTTAACCTCTATAAAGGGCAACTTCAAATGGTTCAACGGAACATAAATAATAGTTGCCTCCACATTCCAAGGGTGAATGCCTATTATGGTATTCTACTTAGAGGAGGGATAAGTATTTATACCAAATATGGTAAACGTCTATCAGTTAAATAGTTATTCTGGGTAGCAGAAAAGTTAATCTGCTTGTTTTAGCAGAATGTCCATCAGTGAAATAGCTTTCATGCACTGTAATTTGATTTTTGCCTGTGGACGATGGGCTGCCCAGCCATGCCTCATGCAACAGCGTCCGAATAGTGACCCTTCCTTGGACTCCACTTTTTCAGCCTGGCCAGGGGTCAGCACTTAGGCAGTTAATCCCCATAGGCCCTTTTTAGCTCTGTGATTAAGTTTTATCGGAAAGCACCTCTTGACCTGCTCAGCAGTGGGCCTTTGTCCATATTATATAGAAGAGCTGAACAGATAATCAGTAGTATTAGCTCTAACAGGCCCATGAATGCTGCCTCGTCCACACCTGGAAACAAACCCAACTCCAGGGGATCTCGGCACTGAAGTCCTTCATCTCAAAGGCATTTCATGGCAGAGATTTTTGATTGGGATTTAGGGGCCCCAGGAGTCCCCTGAAAGTGAATGTAGAGCTTCATATGTGCATACGTACAATTTTCTGGGGAAAAATAAAGTCAAATTGTTTTATTTCGTTTTTCAAGGAATCTAGGGACCCGACCCTCCCCACAAATAAGTTAAGAATCACTATTGTAGTTTCCAGTTGAATTCTGTAGAACACAGGAGAGGAGCGTTCATTCATTCACAGAACCTGTAATCAAGGTCTGCTATCCATCAACCCCAGTGCAGTTCCGGGATTTGAAGGTGAATAAAACAATCTCTGCCCTCCAGCAGCTCAGTGCTTATGTCATTTGGAATCAAAGGACTTTCTCTGTAAACATCAGTTTCCTCGTTTGTAAAATGGAGGTACTTGCTTACATTTTAGAGTGGTTTTGAGCATCCCATGAATAGCACACAGTAAATGGGAAAATTGAGAACAAGCAAGCAAACAAACATGACGGTTTGCAGGAGTAACACAGAAAAGGGATCTCCAGCCCATACTGGGAGGTCGGGGAAAAGCTTGTGGACAGGGTGCCTGCCGACCTAGGTTTCTGAAACTATAAGAGCAAACCATCTTTTTAAAATCTGTGAGTGTGATGGATAAAGAAGATGTGGCACATATATACAATGGAATAGTACTCAGCCATAAAGAGAAACGAAACTGAGTTATTTGTAGTGAGGTGGGTGGACCTAGAGTCTGTCATACAGAGTGAAGCAAGTCAGAAAAAGAAAAACAAATACTGTGTGCTAACACATATATATGGAATCTAAAAAAAAAAAAAAAAGGTTCTGAAGAACCTAGGGGCAGGACAGGAATAAAGACGCAGACGTAGAGAATGGACTTGAGGACACGGGGAGGGGGAAGGGTAAGCTGGGATGAAGTGAGAGAGTGGCATGGACATATATACACTACCAAATGTAAAACAGATAGCTAGTGGGAAGCAGCCGCATAGCACAGGGAGATCAGCTCGGTGCTTTGTGACCACCTAGAGGGGTGGGATAGGGAGGGTGGGAGGGAGAAGGGCAACCCAGGGAAAGTCCTGGAGAAGATCAGTGCTCTCTCCTCTCTCCCTCCGCCCCACTGCCCCTTCCCCTCAATACTTAAAGTGCCCATCCACATCCCAGCGTGGAAAGCTGGGGCTTCCCTTGAGGCACCCTGTCCTGGATGGTCTTGCTAAGCCTCAGAACATGCCTCTCCTGTGTCCACTGCGGTCTCTCGGAGCCCTGAAGGAACAGGCCCTGGCCCAGAGTTTTCACAGGTGGTAAAAAGCTAAAGAGTCGCTTTGATGAAAGCATTCGCAGAACGATGTCGGCAGTGAGCGTGACCGACCCTGCTGTCCTTCCCCTGTAACACGGGGACTTTACTCCCTCCACTCAGGGGTGCCACTGGAATTCCAAGCACAGCGGCACAGCCACGAAGGAGATGCACAGGAGGGGAGGCGGGCGGGCAGAGGAGCTCAGAGCACAGAGGAGCTCGCAATGCGCCCTCCTCTCTGGGGGAACCAAGATCCAAGGCAGCCTCCTGTAGCCCACTGCCTGCTGGCCTTGCTGCAGAGAACCGCTGTCCAATGAGCAGAAATAAGTAGACTATTTCCCATCTTGGCAGGAAGAACACGAAGGGGACCCAATTCCCTGCCCTGAAGAGGTCCCCTTCTTCCCCTTCTCAGTTGCCTCTTAGTCCACAGTCGCTTGGGGTCTTCCACCAGACCAAACTTCCCTCGTCACCCCCCAGTCTTTGCTTTTGTACACTTAGCTCCTCTGGGATTCTTGTTTGTTTGTTTCCATTTTTTGTTTGCTTGGTTTTTGGTTTTTTAGTTGTCTCTATGTTCTACCCATTCTTCAATTTGGCTTCACAGAGGGAAACTGAATTCTCTCCAGAGGGTGCAGCAGGGGGATGTATAAGCTGGGAAAATCACAGCTTTCTTTATTGGATGAAGCTGTGGAGAAGGGTTGGCAGGAACAGAGGGTGAGGGCACTGGTGGGTGAAGTGATCCTACCCCGTCACATTTGTAAGGTGAGCCCTACAGAGCACGAGAGTGGCGGGGGCGATGGATTTTTTTTGGATGGATGAAACAAGTGTGAGCTCCCCCCAAATGAGTAGACCTGGGCTCTTCAAGGGTTAAGGAGCCAGTGGTGAAGTCTTGACTCGGGTTAAGGCCGGCTTAGCTATACTCTTTCACAGTGAACTGTGTTATTTTAAGGGGGAGAAAGCGTGCCTCTGTCACACTGCTTGGAAAATATGCTTGGTGAGTACTTTGGGGCAATCTTACCTGTTTGTTAAGTTTCTTTTCAACCCACTCTGTTCACACCTGTTACAACCCTCTGCACCTTGCCCGGTCGTTTGTTTGCATCTCTCCCACTACACTGAGCTTCCACAGGCAGAATTCTCGTACTCGCCATCGCTGCATTTCCGATGCCAGCATGTTCCCGGCACATTCATTTACTCATCAGACATCCGTTGTGTGCCTACTGTGTGCCAGTTTAGTTGGTTTAGTGCCAACATTCACTAAACCGAGGTAGACAGAGGCGATGTGAGCCCTGCCCCCACAGACATCATGGTCGAGTGGGAAAGCTGAGACCATAAGCCAATCATCACACACACACAGCGACATACACACAGAGGCACCACATATTGGGAAGAGAGCTTTGAAGAAAAGTAATAAGATGCTATTGGAGAAAAGTGATGACGGGGGTGGGGTTTGAGAGCAGGGCCGGGGGAGTTTTCTCAGAAGTGACAGTTAAGCTGGGCCCCAAAGGGTGAGGAGGTAGCAGAGGGAAGAGAAGGGGAAAAGTATTCCAGGTTGAGGGAACAGAATGTGCAAACGTCCTGAAGCAGGAGAAGGTTTACTGATGTGGAGGAAGGCAGGCCAGGAAGACCAGTTGCCACGAGCGGAGAGTAACTGGGGAGGTGGTCAGGGGCCAGCCGGGCCAGGCCAGGTAAACCCGTTAGAGAATGAGGATTTTATTTTGTGAACGGGAAGGTATTGCATCATTTTAAAGGCAGGGGAATGATGTGCTCCCATTTCCCTCTTAAAAAGAGCACACTGACTGCCGTGCAGGGCAGAGAGGGGCAGGTGTGACCCTGGGGGGGTGGTTTTGGGGAGGGTCGCATTGCATTGCATTGCATCAGCCAGGTGAGAGATGCTGTGGCTGGGCAGCGAAGTGAGGGTGGAGAAGAGAGTGGGAGTTGAGAAATATGAATGATCTCTCAGGTTGTGCCTTTGTATCACTTACCTAAAGTACTTCTTTCAAATATGATGCACATACCCATCTCTTTGGTACAACTGGAAAAAGCACTGCCTAGACATAGGAGATGGAGCAGATTGCAAAGTCTGTCAACGCCCCTTGCAAGCTTCTGACCCATAAGTCTCTGAAAACACAGAACATACGTCAGTCATTGCTTCATTCAGCTGATGTCTGTTGAGGATCTGTTATGAACAAGGCATTGTGCTAGCCATTGTGAGGTGAGCGACCTATTCAGAAACAAAGTAATGAATGCAAGATTATTGATGAAAATTTTGAACGGAAGAAAAATATAAGGAAAAAAAAAATCTGTGAGTATACCATCCACTGTTAACACTTTGAACTATTTATCTATCCAGTCTTTTTTCCATTTTCATCTGCATGTATATTTATTCACATAGGTAAATTGGGATCATAATACATATAGTTTTATGTACTCCATTAAACTTTTATTGTAAGATATCATGAATGCAAACAATGCATCAAGTGCATAGCAAAATTTAAAGAATAACAAAATATGCACTCACTCAGTCACCAGCCAGGTAAAGAAGAAATAATATTACTTCCCCCCCTTGCATGCCCCTCGCTCCATCCCTTAAGGTAGCCAAATGCAGAAAGAATCCATTTTCTTAAGCTTGTTCATATATTTTATTATTTAAATTGCAGCAGGAGGGAAATATGCCTACTCCATCCAATCTGACACAGACACTGGAATATGTCTTCAAAAGGATTTTTGTTACTTATATGGACAATTGGCGCAGGAACACAACAGCTGAGCAGGAGGCCCTGCAAGCCAAAGTCGATGCTGAGAACTTCTACTACGTCATCTTGTACCTTATGGTTATGATTGGAATGTTCTCTTTCATCATTGTGGCCATCCTGGTGAGCACAGTGAAATCCAAGAGACAAGAACACTCCAATGACCCGTACCACCAGTACATTGTGGAGGACTGGCAAGAGAAGTACAAGAGTCAAATCTTGAACCTAGGAGAACCAAGGGCCACCATCCACGAGAACACTGGTGCAGCAGGGCTCAAAATGTCTCCTTGATTAGCGAGAGAGGCATACAGCCAACGTCTGATATGCAAATATGAAGATACGCCAGTGTCATGCAGCCAATCCAAGTTGCCATGCTTAGAAGACACTAAGTTCCTCGCTCTCTGTTGAGAATTTTCATGGAGATCAGGTGGCTGGTCAACTAAGACAGGGGACATTTCAATCTCAGTGATTTATGCTTGCTCACTGGAGCAGTAATTTATGCTGAAGAGCTCTTTTCCTTTCCGTGCAATGTCAATGTCATTTTAATCAATGTCAATAGTGAAAATAAAGCCAAATTTGAAGTCACATGCCTGGGCAGTGCCAGTGGGGCTAGAAAGGAGAGATTAACAAATCATTGAATCTTCTTCCTCACGAAACATTTTGTTTGTGACTAAATCAATTTATAAATAACCCAGGTGTATTACCCAGAAGCTGAGGTTCAGAAATCTGTCACTTGCTCACTGGATTGATGTAGGAGCATTTATTTATTAATTCATGAATGTAGAGTCTGAAGTGATGAATAAATAGAACCACGGGGTTCCTTTATGTGTATTGTTTCCCTAGCATTGAGCTTATTTGGAAGTCTGAAGACTGAACAAACATTTCACAAGGGCAAAGAATCCACACCAGAGAAGTAGAATCTTTAAGAACTACTTGGTGCAACAGAAACATACCTTTTAATTAACATTTAAAATTTCACAGAAAACTTTTAAAAGTCCTTGTTATTATAGAAAAAGTAATAAAACATTGTAATACTGCTTTATGAACAACTCTTTTCACTCAATTTATTTTCCCTATTTACAATTACTTATTTCCACTTAGTTTCAAGAAACTTATTTTCACTTACATACGGAAAGTGGCTGAAGTGTTGCTGTCTGTTGAAGAGCTAGACTGTTAACTGCTTAGTATTTTGAAGCTTGGGGTTCACAACATCACAGAATGTCAGGGCTGGAAGAAGACACCTTGGAGATCATAGTGTTCCTTTTTTTTTTTTTTTTTTCCCAGACGTCCAGAGAGTCTGGGTGCTTTAATACCAGAAAATTAGACACAGGAAAAAACAAGCAAACAAACAAATAAATAAGCCTAGTCAAGAGTTAGCCAAAGACTGTCAAAACATACTCCTTAAGAAAATAGCCTCTGTGCTTCCTGTTTTGGAAGTTATTTGCTAATGGAAACAGTTGTGTCAACATTAGTCTTGAAGCAACCATGCCTGTAAGGGGTAATTTACAAGAAAGTGTATGTTCAGAGAGCAGGCACACCAAGGGTTCATGGGTTATCTCAGGACGGTTATGAGCAGGTCTGGAACCCAAGGTCAGCCCCATGCTGGTTCCTAATCCTGTATTAGATTCTTACTGCTGCTGTAACAAATCACCACAAATGTACCGGCTTAAAACAAAGAGATATATTCTCCTACACTTCTGGAGGTCAGAAGTCTGAACTGGGACTCACTGGGCTGTGTTCTTCTAGAGCTTCTAGGGGAGAATCTATTCATTTGTAGACGGGAATCTCTGGTCCACAGATTAGGCGACTTCATTCATCAATTCAGACAAGCATCATTTAATATCTATCTACCTGGGTCACTGGCCTAGACCCCAGGAGTATAGAGATGAATGGGACTCCCAGAGCTGCAGGAACTCACTCAGTCGAGGCGGAGTCAGACACGTGAACATCAAAACGATATAATGTGACAACGTTATAACGGAGAGCAACACAAAAGGGGCAGAGCTAGAGCCGGGACAGAGGCCCCGCCTAAGTCGGGTTAAGGTCTAGAGAGTAGCTGAGAGGAGGAAGCCAATGGCAAGACGGACTTACGGGCTGTAGCTTCACAAAGCTTCACGCCCCCTTACACTCTTCTCTTCCTCCAGCTTCCCATCTACTCAGCCAAGCAGAGCAATTGTGAGCAGAGCCTCAAGTCTCAGGGCACTAACACAAAATTCAAAACAGGAGTCCTTCTTCAACGTCTTATACGGATTACAAGCTTTGTGTCTTTAGGGTGAGATATATACAAGGTCTGTTTCCTAATAACAAAGATGCAATTATGCTAACAGAAGCGTTAAATACAGTTTTGGAGAAAGCCATTCATGTTCCAAGAGCAGATACGGCAAGAGTGATTTCCCTCCTTAGATCAGAAACCCAGAAATGCTGTACCACACGGAACATTCTAACCAGTGTGCCCAGAGCAGCAACCCAGGCTACAAAATCTCAGCCTTGGGTCTGGATCCAGACAGGAATCCAAGGTTTCTACCATCTGACAAAGACTATCTCTTTGACCAAACTCTGGTCAGGCTCCTCTGAGCCTTCTTCTTGACTAGACCTCTTGCCCTATAAACACTGCACATTCTTGGCAAAAAAGATATCATCCACCTCCCCACATCTGAACAAACACTACCATAGTTTCTAACAGCTCTAGGTTGCGTCCCTAAGGGGACCCCAGCCCGCTTTAAAGTGCTTGCCTAAGAAAACTCAATTTACTTTTTTTGCCAGCCAAAACCTGATGGTAGGCAAATCAGCCCCCTGAATCCCTCCTAGGGCAGTTATTTTAGAAATCTTACAATTATAAATCCTTTGTCTCCCCCTTTGAGCTGTAAATCTTTTACCACCCAGAACTGTCTTGTCTCTTTGAAATGCCAACATTCAAGGAGTAACTCTCCCCAACCTGTGGGCACGTTGCTCTTAACATGCACCACTGCGGACAGTCATAAAGATCGAACTTTGTTTCTCCTCCAGATAAGCGTCTGTTAACAAACCCAGGTCAGGTTGACCAATCCCCTCTGCTTTTTGTAAATTTCCACTTCCCTGACTCTGCTCAAGTGCCTGCCGCCCCAATCCCTCCTTCCGCTTTTAAAATGCCCAGTTACCTCTGCACAAGACAAAGCTGAGTTCAGTTCATGCTGGACTCTCTCCCCTATTGCAATAGTTGCTTAATAAAGTCTATCCTTAACACTTGAACTGGTGTCCAGCTTTGTTTATCTTTGACATAAGGAAACAAATTAAGCGGGGAAAACCTAGGTTTTCCTAATTAAGTATGTTTTCTTATCATCACTAAAGTATATGGGGCCAACATAGACGGTTATCAGTATCAACTTTACTTTTGGGGAATGGGAGAAATGCCCAGTGTTTACGAGCATTCTGGGTATACAGTTGCTGCCACCTGCCCCCCGTTTGTCACTCCAGCATCAATTTCCACCAAACCCAGGCTTGCCACTTTCAACCTGGCAACTGAAAATTCCATTTCGAACTTGTTAGTTTTCTCTTCCACCCCGTTTGCTTTTAGAGTTCCTTCTGCTTGGTCTACTGGCTCCAAATGACCTGAGCCCCATTTACTTCTTACAGCATAGATCAGGAGCGATTTGAAAAGGAACCTATGGTAGTGGCTGCCCTGAGAGAGTCCAGCTCCAGATTACCCAGAGTCAGACCCCAGCTCTGGCGCTTGCTGGTTTTAAAACCCTGGACAATTTACTTTAATCAGTTTGTGTCTCCATTTCCTCATCTGTGAAGTGGTTATAGTCATATTATGTCCTTTATAGGCTTGTTAGGAGACTTCAATTAGAAAATTGCCGCCAAGTGCTTAGAACAAAGCTATTTTTGTTACTTTCTCCAGGAAAACTTCACTTGTTGACAGAACTAACCCCCCTCTCCCCAATCCTCCAGTTTGTCCTTTCCTCTGCACTCGCGAACATTTCGTTCTTCACCACCACCAAGATGTCCCAATGGGATTCGGAGTTAGGCTGCCTGGGTTCAAATCTAGATTTTGCCACTCCCAATTCACAAGTTGTCTTGCGCCGGCCACATCATCTCCCCTTGCCTCAGTTTCCTCAACCAAAAAATGGCGAGCCAAGCACGTAGGAAGAAGTCCGTGAACTTCCCTCTCGTTATCCTTGAATTGGGAGGGGAGGGTGTCCAGATTGCGCCATCCCGTGCGGCAGGGACTGAGTGGACTCAACCTCCGCTCCGGTTTTCTAAGCGCTTGTTAAATGAAGGAAACTGGGAACCTAGTATCGGGCACCCTACTGCTATCCCAAGGGAAAACACACGCATTTTTGGCAGAGAAAATGAACGCTAAATTTGGAAACTTCTGGGGAGCCACGTGCCCTCAGTCGCACACAGCGAGGAGCGTCCAGGGATGCGAGACGGCTGAGCGAGAGGAGCCCCCGCGACGCCAGCCCTCCGGCCGCTGTCCTCCAGCTCAGGTAAGTTCAGAACGAGAACCTGCCCGGGGCCAGGCCGATTCCGCTCCGTGACCCACGTCACTGCCCAACGAAGACCGTCCGGGCCCATAACGCATGCGCGACGAGCGGCGCACCCACCCAGGCGGCCCGGGCCCACTGCGCCGGCGCGAGCAGCGGCGCACCCTCCTAGGCTGCCGGAGCCCACTGCGCCGGCGCGCGGAGCGGTGCATTTCGGGATATGTTGTTTCCCCGCGGCATTGTGGGAGTCGTGGTTCGTGTGCCGGCGGCGAGCTGGATCTTCCGCGGCCTGGAGCTGTAAGTGGGTGGCGTCCGTGTCTGCCGAATCGTTCCGAGACCCGGCAGCTGTGTGGGGGCGCTGTGGAGTTCGGCGGCCAGCTCCGCTTTTGCGCTTTCTCTGCGGGACGCTCTCCAGCGGGCCCCCGGGGACCGCGGGGTTGACAGCGGTCACGGCCCCCCCCCCCCCCCCCCGCAGAGCGTCCTGCCTGGCTAGGTTGTCCAGGCGCCGCGAAATCGGCGGATCCGGCGCCGGGGGCGGTGTGTTGAGGCTGGCACGCAGGCCGAGGGGGCGACCCAGAGGTAGTTCTCGCCAGAGAGATTTGGGGGCGAGCGAATGCCCTGGAATGTTCTGTAGAATGGGGGAGGGGGGAAGCAGTGGTCGCCCTTGGTCCTCATCCTCGGGTCTGAGCGGGGCAGGCTTTGCTCCCAGGTATCGCGGCTGAGCGGACCCTGGCCCGGCCCTCCGGCTACGGAGGAGCCGAGGCTCAGCCCGTCGCCCTGGGAACCCCGGCCGACCCGGGCGTGGGGCAGAGGTCGACCAGGTGATACCCAAGGTTCATCTGGAACCCTCTCCTCCCCGCACCTACCTCTACTTCAGATGACTGGGTGAAGGGTTGGGGTGAAAACGGTAGAGACGGGGAATGAGAACAGCTTCGGACAGTTCAAACTAAGGACACAGCCTAATGAGTGGCTGGAATGAGACACCCAGAGGCAGACCGACCCTTGGGTGTGTTAGGTGTGCCAAGAAGAAAATTGTGGACTACACATTGTCCATATTGCTGTAATTGGCCTAATCAAAATAAGCCACTGGTTCTTCTGTTTTTTAGGAGAAATCTGGCAAAGGAGAAATCAGGATATTTTTGCAGTGAAGGAAAGAACTATTTCTTCCTAAGCCATTGTTATTTTGGGGTTTTAAGCTAAGACGGTGGATAGTTCCAGGGGTTAAAACTTCCTGCACTTCACAGATTTTATGCCTCTCAAAATTGTCCCGGTCTTGTTGGCTTTTGCAGTTCAGCCCTCAGATGCCAGCTGTCTCCTGCTTCTAATATTGCATCAGGTGTACATATGGCAGCCGAGCAAATAGCCTGATGATATTTTTAGCTTTCTCAGTTGTTCTCATTTGCTGAAGTCCGGCAGGGTGCTACAAAAATGGCTGAGTTGGAGCCTGTAATTTAAGGGAGATGGGGAAAAGTTATCATTTGGAGGCAGTGGGTGGGGATGAGTTTGATTGATTTGCCCTCTCATCTCCCACCCTCAATGCACTCCTTCCACTGCTTTGCAGATGGACTTTAAATATGTTTCTTTCCTAAAGAGATTGAATTTTATCACTCTAGATATGATGTTGAGGCAGCTGCCAGTATATTTTTAGTCAGATTCTGTGATATCAAAGAGAGTGGTGACTTAGGCATTTCAGCGTTACAGCGTTGTTCTTTGGATGCTGGTTTTTAAAATGATAACACTTTGGCTTAGAGAGGCTAATTGCTTGCCCCAGGTCACATGCCTTGCCATTGGTGCCACCAAGAATAGAGACCAGATCTCCAGTTCTCCTGGTTGCCCAGTGGTGGTTCTTTATACCATACCCTGCTGTCTCACTTTGCCCTGGATGCCACTTGCTTATGTTCTGCAGCTTGACATGTCCATTAGTGGAAAGAGGTATTTATCATAACAGTTATGGTTGATAATTTGTTCAGTGCTTTTCATGTGCTGAACATGGTGCTTAGTGTTTATGATCCAATCTTTGAAGGAGAATTTACAGACAAGGGAGCTGAGGCTTAGAGAGGCCCAGTGACTCGTCCAAGGTCACACTGCTAGTAAACCTAGTACATGTTTACCAGAGGGCCAGACCACCGGGCGTTCTTTTTATTTCCCCCTATAACCTTTTTGGACCTGTTCGTGGTCCTTGACCTTGGGAATTAATATCTTACCTACTTCAATTCACTGAGTATGTAATTTTTGGCTCAGAAAATGTGTGGGGAACAGCCAAACCTGTCTACTTGTATCTGCAGACAACTCAATAAAAGCAGGAGTTGTAAAAATAAAATTTGCACAACCTTAATCATTTTAATTTACAACATGGCTGATTCCTGAGATTACTAGAGATTATTCAGAGTGAAAATTCCAGCAACAGGTTATAACCTGGTAGGAACATATTTCTCCAGTGCAGGGCAGAATCTGCTGCTACTTAAAGACAAATAGGCCATTTATACGTGAAGGTAATGAGCACCTTCAATCATGGTCATCGCATTTAAACAGATTTGTGGTGTAAATTCCTGTTGTTAGCTTATCTGACTTTGAAAAAGTCACGGGGAAAGCTTGGCTATCTTGTGCCAACTGCCAGCTTGTTTTCAAGATACTATGACCTTGAGCAAATGAGGTCTGAACTTTTTCTATTTAGATGTTTTTGTAAGTGAAAGTTTTAAAAACCATCTTCCCTGAAGTTTATCTCATTAGCCCCATTCTAAAGGCCTGTGAAGTTTTCTGCTTTCTTGATTCTGATTGTAAGTATATTTAAAGAGAAGCATCCCCACGATTTTTTACTGCAGAGCTCTCTGTCTGCATTAGGATAAGACTCTGGAGCCGCACTGGATGAGTTCGAATCTCAGTCCCCACTGTGACTCTGGACGTGTCACAGAAACTTTGTTTCCTCATCTCCGAAGTGTAGACGGTGAACTGCACCTCATGGGGCTGGTGTGAAGACTAGCTGAGTTAACACATATAGTGCACTTCCGCACAGCCGGGCACAATAAAGCGAAGCTGTGACTATTATGCTGAAAGTCGCCGAACTGCAAAAAAAGTAGGGGCCCCAGAGCCCGTCTAGTTGACACCCCCATCTAGTTGACACCCCCATCTTCATTTGCAGATGGGACGGAGACCCCCCAGAGGGAAGTCGCTGACCAGAGCGTGTGGGCTCTTCATCCAGAGCTCAAGTCTTCTGACTCTTGGGGCATGTGTCGTATTCTAAAAATAGTGGCGTAGGAGGCCTCAGAGCAAATCCTGTGCTCCAGCCGTGTCCCTGCCTTGTCACTTCCTGCCTCACCTTCCCCTAGGTCTCCTTCACGTTTTAGAGGGAATTCTAGATTTGAATGGCTTTCTTAGGATATTTTGTTCCCCTATCACTTATTCCCTTCCTTCCAGATATTTTAAAAAACCAAGATTACCTAAATTAACACTCAGAGGACCTGAGAAATAAAATGACACTCATCCCCAGACCAGCTCTCGTTCAAGGCAGGGGTGGCTGGAGGAACAGATTCTGGACCTGGGCTCTTATGGCTACAGGTGGATGGAGCGGGAGCATACGTGCCTCAGGAGCAGTGCCGGCCCCTCTGCTTGGCGGGGCTCCCCTCCGCCATCAGGAGCACCCAAGTGGATACTCCTGCTCAGCAGGAGCCAAGGCTGTCTCGACCTCACCCAGGCCTTCCGCTTTCCCCCAGCCTCTGGTCACCTTGCTGGGGACGCTTACCTCCTCTCTGCAGAGCTTGCTGTCTCTGTTCATGGGCCTTCTCTCCATCAAAGAGAAGTCTTCCTAAGGTGGTCTGCTCTAGGAAACCCAAACTGGCCTGTTTCTTCTCTTCCCGACCAGAACAGTGAGACCTGCCCCTCCGGCTGCCTCTCCTCCTTGTCTGAGTGGAGTGGCCCGCACTGACCAGGAGTGAACTCCCAGCTGGCCCAGCATGAACTGGAAGGTAAGAATACCATTAAACATTCATTTATGGCTTGGGGTTTTTCTTTCTCCTGATAGTAAAAATTCAGAATAATAGTTCTGTAGAGATGGGTTGATTAAGAAGAAAGAAAGGAAAAGAAAAAAGTAGGTTAAAGCAGGAATCATAATAATATGTAATATTCTAAATAAAAACAGATAAATGTACATTTATTCGCCAGACTTTTGGAGGAAGGCTAGGCCTTTTCTCTGAGAGGACGTCGACTGCCCTCAGATCTGCCTCACTTTTCTTGCAAAAAGCACGCCTTTGAAGTTTCACCTATAATTTCACACTTTGGTTTCTTTAAAGTGGATGAGGAAGATCTGATGAAGCAATCTGCATCATACAAAATCTTTCCTGATTTTTATGCTCTTCTTCCCTAATCTTTTACATTTGTGTTGTCAACAGTATCATTTTTTTCCAGTTCAAATTGAGTCTTTGAAAGCATGCAACTTAGTTTTCATGGAGACAGCCTTTCCTTTACATAGTCATATTTCGTGGATCTCGTGTTTAAATAAATTATTATAACATCAAGTGCTACTTAAGTAAACTGGCTGCAGAATAAACACAACTGACCCCTGTAAAACCTTGGATGCAGTTGGTGGGAGTAGAAGTTCAAGGGCAACCAAAGAGTTTCCTGTTAGCCGCAAGCATTGGGAGGGCTGTGGGCGATAGTCAGCAGGTCTTAGAGAGGGAAGGGGAGTGTCACGTTACCTCCCGGAAGGAGATGGAGTGGGGTAGGTTGGAGGTTGGCTAAGAGAGCAGTCAGGGGAATAGATGCTTTGAAAAGTATCAAATCAAATCAAAATCATGTATCGTCTCACTATCCAGAGATGGCTACTATTAACAATTTTGGTGTATTTTCTTCCCGTGCTTTTTCCACATATATGTGTAATGTGTGTATTCTCAAACTTAGGATCTCATTGTATGTATTTTTTCAATTATCATAAGCGTTTGCTTGTTCAGAACAGCCACTGGCTTTCATCGCAAGAAGTGGAAGGGTCTGGAAGCAGGATCAGGGAGGCGGGAGAGTACAGCCCGCCCTCCTTCCCCAGCTCCGTGGGGCTTGGGGGGCCCTGCGGGAGGGCTCTGGGGACTGTTCAGGAAGAGCCTGGTTGAGATTCAGCAGGCAGAATGAGCATTCTGTGCAGGGCTTGGAGATGCGGGAGCGTTTGTTTCAGCTGTGTTGGGGTTCCAGAGCTGCCAGTAGAAAGGCTGGGAAGGAAAGACAAGGCAATTAAGAGGGTGTGGGGTGGGGGAAGCAGAGAGCAGTGTGGGGTGGGATGTAGGGAAGGCTTTTTAGCCTCTGCAGAGCCTGACGACAGGCGGTAGCTGCTACCACAGGCCACGTCAGCCAGCGAGGGTCAGGCCGGGCGCTTGGTGCTGCGAGGCCGCGGCATATAGCACGACCACCTCGAGGGCTAGTTGAAATACGGATTGTGGCCCCATGCCCAGAGTTTCTGTTTGCGTAGGCCTGGGGTTAGCAAGTTCCCAGGCGACTCTGATGTATACCGGTGAGGCGCTACGCAGAGAAAGTTTTCGTTTTAATTGTGGCGTGACATCGACCCACTTGACCACCCAGGCCAATCCTGCTTGTCACGAAAGGAGTCCCTTCCTGTGTCCGGAACAAAATCTACCCATACCTTCCCAATTCCGGGCAGACACACAGCTCCAGGGCTACCAGGGAGCAGCTTCGTGTTTACAGGGGGACGCCCTTCCACGTCGTGTCAGAAGGGAATGGCCTCTCCTGCCCTGACTGCGGCGACCCCCCCCCCAGGAGGCTGAAGGATTATGGAGCCCCCGGTGAATCCTGTGCTTCCCTTTCTAGCTCGGTCGGCCTGTGGCCATCAGCGGCAGTCAGCCCTGCCTGTGGATTAGTACCTTAACAACAGAGTGTGTTTAAAAAGTCAGTCATTCTCATGGCCCGGGTATTGGGATTTTGCTTAAAAAACTGTCAGAGAGCTAATCCACCCAGCTATATGTTACGCATTCACCTCCGTGAAGATTTGCAGGTTTGGGGAGTTAACGTGAGGGGTTTGTTAGAAGGAAGTCAGAGGAAGAGATTTAACACGACTGAAGATTTAACAAAACCGTCCAAGAGCGTTGCAGGACCAGGGGCCCTGAAACCTTCGCTTTAGCCCTTGTGGTGTCCTTGACTTCCACTGCCATTGCCCTGCCCCTTCTCAGTCCCGAAACTTCTGCCTCTTGTCACCTTCTCTCCACAGCCTTTAAAAAGAAAGTAAATACTGAAACCACCTACCTGGGTCCACCTGTTGATGTGTTTCCATTTCAGTGGGTTTCTAACTTCTGGTTGCGATGTACATTCCCGTAACTGCCACAGCTTAGTTTTGGGTTTAGGTCACGGGAACCATGGGCTGTGATGGGGGCTCGGTTATAACAGGACTCCAGAGGGTCATCCATAGAGATTGAGAGAATTGGAAGAGGGTAACTTTTGCCAGAGTAAGCCAGGGTTCGGTTAGCCTGGAAAGTCCTAGTGGACGTAAAAAGAAGTTAATATCTCCAAACTGGTGATCTTTGCCTCCAGGGAGGTACAATTTAGCAATCTGTCCTTTCTTAGCTGGCTTATAAACATAGAGCCAATCCTCATCCCTAAAATGTGAACCTTCAAGAAAGTAGATGAGTTAGAGGGTTACTGGGGGGAGGTCGGGGAGATTAGCCATAGGTCTGAGGCAGGAAGGACCTGGACACCAAATCAGCGTTCTAAGCTGCTTCTATTTGTCAGGATAAAAGGTTTCACTTTTGTAACATTTTTAGTCTCTTATACTGTTGCCAGAGTGAGCGTTCTGAAGTGCGTATGTTGTGCTTATTCTTTACCTTAAAATGATTTTGTGGTTGAAAACCATTATCTAGTTACTCAGAGTGTTCTTGGGACATAATTTGTTGATTTCATTAATTCCACTGCATTAAAATCAAGAATCAGTGGAAAGACAGCTGGCGTAGTGGTTGCCATGTTCTGTTCCAACTCTGGCCTCCTCGTGAATTAGCCGTGTAACGTGGATGGGCCTCTCAATGGCCCTGAGCTTTACTTTCCTCGTTTGTATAACAAGGTGTAGACCAAGTCGTCTTTAAAATCCTTTCTAGCCCTCCACGTCTGCAAGCGTACTGTTCTCAGCTAAAGGTTTCACTAACTAGTTCCAGACGAGCTTTAGTTAAACCATTGGAGGGAGGGACTACTGCACTGTCCATCGCAGAGTCTCATTATACTGGTGCTGCGTATAATAAGTGATGTTCGGCATTTAACCTAATGGTTTCATTGGACTAAATCTTACCTAGTCCTCTAGAATAATGATCTCTCAACGAAGGCATACCTTTTCACTTTATTTGGGAAGGAATTTTTAATCACACAGAAAGCTCATAATTATCACTCAGGTCATACTAATCACGTTTACAAAACTAGTATAGTGTTTGCCTTGAGATACTTGTGATATACCGAATTTCATAATAAAGCCTGCTGGTGCAAAAAGTGAGTAATTCCAACCCCTAAGTTATTCCCCAGACTTCATTCTAGCCAATGGGTTAAAACTTCCCTCCGACAGGAAATTATAGGAACAATAAACAAGTAGCTAAGTTTTAATGTTTTAAGTTTTATCGTATTTTATTTATATATTTATTTTATCTTCAAATACCAGTGCTAACGAGTAGCTGGAACCAAGAGAAAATCATAGCATCCTATAAGGGTGGAGAATTCAGAAGGAAGTTTTGGTCCAACCTCCCTTTGCAGATGAAGAGGCAGAAGCTCAGGAAAGTCAAGTGACTGACCCAGGTCGCACGGTCTGTCAGTGGGTCAGTCAGTGGCAGAGCTGGGCTGGGACCAATCCCCTGGCTCCGGCTCCTCGCACCGGACTGAGCTGCTGCCTCAGACGCAGGGGGCCAGGTGATCGGCAGAGTGCAAGGTTAGGTTGTGAGGGAGCAGAGTTATGACATCTGCAGGCCACTGGTGGTCCTCTCTGTGAAGCCAGCAGCAAGGGCGTGATGAAGGGCACCTAAAACTAGACTGTCATTGACACGGGGACAGGGACCTTGTCTGTCCTACACCAGTGAAGCTCTGGCATCTAGTGTAGTGCCTGGTGCATAATAGGTGCACAGGAAATGTGTGTTGAATGAAGGAACATGAAAGAAACCTTCCTTATCAATTACAGATCATCTAGGATAGTTTCTTTCCTCTTTAAGGTTCTTGAACACGTGCCCCTGCTGCTGTATATCTTGGTAGCGAAAACATTAATTCTCTGCCTGGCATTTGCCGGAGCCAAAGTATACCAAAGGAAAAAATTGGAAGCCAAACAGCAAAAACTGGAAGCTGAAAAGAAGAAGCAGTCAGAGAAGAAGGATAACTAAAGGGAAATCACAGGTACTGGGACTTTGCAAATGCAGGCTGCACAGTGGGTTAGGGCGGGCCTGTCCTTGGATGTGATAGTTCAGAGAATTCCGGATCCCGCGGTCTGAAGGCTGTGGGTGAGCGCGGAGCCCCACCTGTCACAGGAGGTAGAACAGCTGTGTACAAGGTGCGGTGTGCAGGTCCTGACCCTCGAGCCCCCGTCTGCTCGTGAGCTGCAGGGCATGTGTGATTAGTCCACGCCTCTGCTCTCAGCCTGCACTGGTTCCCCCTCGTTGGGAGCAATGGTGCTTAACTGGATTTGGGTCACAGGACTCTTGAGAATTTCATGACAGTTGTGGACCTTCTCCCTGCAGAAGCTCACATACTAGAAACACCTGAATTGTACATAAAATTGCAGACAGGGGTGGGGAGGAAGTGGGGTCACAGGTCATTTAAGACCCCTGCCTGTACCTAAGACTAAGAAGCCCTGCTAAGCTCAGGATAATGCCTCCTAGGTGTATGGCATATAAATCCCTTCCCAGTGTATCCTCACCCCGGTCACGTTTGCCCCCTTTGCTGCCTCTCGCTATGCTCCTGCAGGCCATTGCTTCACCACGATAGACTTTCATGCCCCTTGGCCTTTGCTGGTTGGTCCCCTGGCCAGAGAGCCTTCCCGGTGACCACCTCACTGGGCACAAAGCCTTCCTCATTGCTGTAGCCCAGTGCCTGTCCCAGAGCACAGGGGGTGCCCAGAAGGTGTTTGTTGAGTTAAGGCATCAGGAAGTTATTAAACACCCCCTTACAGATCGAACTTATGACAATTAGCAGTTTCCTTAATTCTGTTGTGCTCATCCAGTTTCATCACTTCTCAGGTTGAGTTCTATGCTTTTCTCTAAAAATTAGAGGAGTCAAATATGGTAGCGGGGAGTTCTAGATCAGTGGTTTCCAAACTTGGCTAATGGTCAGGATTTGCCTGGGGTGCTTGCTAAAATGCAGATTCCCAGGGTCCAGCCTCAGAGACATTCCATTCTGCCTGTGGTTGGGTCTGGTGTCTGTTCTTTTGAAAACTTTTTAGGTGATTCTTAACGCTGTCTTCTCAGCAACAGGTCACTGTAAGAACCACTGGGTTGGTGACCTCCAAAACCTCTGTCCACTCTGAGACAGGCTTCTGTAGACGTGAATTCCCTTACAATACTTGTAGACTTGTTGAGGCTAAAAAGCATCCCTATGAGTAATAATTGTAATAGCATATTGAATGATTGTCCTGGGCTAGCATTTTGCTGAGCCTTTCACATACAGCGATGTTACTGACCACTCCTGACAGCCCTGTGTGGTCCATTCAGATTGAAAAATGGCCCCCACCAGACATGGTGAAGAGCAGAACCAGAATTGACCCCAGGTCGAACGTTCAGCCACAGTGTGTCACTCCCGGCTGCACTGTGTCCTGGTCCTGAACGCCAGATGCTGGGAGAGGCCGCGGGAAGCACTCAGCTCCTGTTCCTCACCCCGGGGGAGGAGACGGTCCTCTCACTGGTCCTGAGTGAGCTGTATGCAGTGCCAGGCAAAAGAAGTTATTCTTATGAAATCTTGCCCTTTTTTTAAAAAAAAAAAAGATGTTTTATTGACTGAAATTCATGAGTAGGCACTGGAGTGGGGAAAGAGGGAGCGCTTCAGACTTGGAAAAGGTGAGGGAAGGCAGTTTCCACTGAAACGTTGATTGGATTTCTGATCCACAGAGTCATCATTTTGTTTGTTAACCGCAAAGAGAAAGAGAAGATGAGGCGTGAGGTCATAAACGCTTCTTCCTTCCCACAGACTTCAGTAGAGGCCCGTCAGCGAGGTAGGGATGGACGGCTTGTCCAGCTGACCCTAGAACTGACCAGGGGAGTCCGTTTCCCCGTCCTAGGCCGGCAGCTTATCAAAGCTTGGCGTGCAGCCTTGTTTTAAACAAAAGGGATTTTTAGATGAAAGGAAATTGTGATGCTAAAAATTCATTCCTTAATAGATAAGCTTCAGTGGTTTCTGTTTAAGTGTAAATGGCTGAACGTAAAGGTTAATGCTGAGCAAGTAGAAAAATCACTATTACTCTGTGAGACGTTTCATACTTCTCCCTTTGGTCTTCCTTCCTAGATTTTGTAATTTAAATGGCAGCTTGAGTGGACTCCGGCTGAGAAGAAAGATTTAATTATTGAATGGTGTGTCAGAAGAAAACTCCCAGCCTATAGTCTAACTTAAAATGATGTGAATTTTTATGTGCTTTTAAGAGAACCAGTATTTTGTTTACTAAAATAAAATACCTTTGTAAAAAGGGTGTCTCTGGTCTTTGGAATAAGCCAAAGTATGTGTATGTCTCCCTCTCCTTCTCCCTCTCCCTCTTCCTCTCTCTCACACACACACACCCCCCTCTGTGTAGTGAGAGGAGGGAATTTTGCATTTCCAGCATCTCCTAGCTGTGGGTACCAGATCACAGGTGCACCTCCACAGACGACCGGGCCGTAGCTGTGGCGTCAGCCTGCTCTCCCTCACCCATCCCTCCATCCCTCTAACCTGCTGCCCTAGTGCCTACGCTCCTTTCCTCCTCTTTCTCTCCTCCGAGCACTGCCGAGCACTGCAGCTCTTTCTTGTGTTTTCATTGTTGGGGGGAGGGGCTGTTGGCTGCTCCAGGAGCATCGCGCCTCTGCTGACCCGTGAGGTCCTTGCAGGGCGGAGTACAGGATGAGACCCTCCTGCCCCGGTGGGTACCAAGTCTCGGAGGAATTGCCTCTGTTTGTGAGGAGGAAAGAGGAGCCCAGGTGTGCTTTGTTCTCTCCCCACCAGTTTGCTTGTTCCGATTTGCTGATATGAGATGAAGGGCGGGACATGCCCAGGAGACTTTAAGATTTGAGAGGAGTGGGGTCCGTAAGTATTTTGATTCAGCCCCTAACAGACTGAGGTCTCTTATTAAAAGGTTCCTGTTTTTTCACTTCTCTCAAGATACCACAGAGGATGGGGAATGAGGCAGCAGTAACCAAAGCCACAAATATGGTGGAATGTTTGGTCTCGTTGCAGGCAGCCACGTGGAAAATCCGCGCGAGGGCATGTTAGTAGATACTCCCCCTACCTCACCCCCGCCCCACGCCATCCTGGCCCAGGTTGGCAGAACTTGGAATTTTAAGCATGAGGAATAAAGGGAATTATATTTTTCTTAAGTTTTACTGTGATTACTGGATGCTCCTAATCACAATTTAGAAAACAGAATTTACACAGAGTCAAAGTTTTAAATACAGGAGACTTTGACTCTACAAGCTACAAATCCCAGAATAGAAGGGAACTTTCCCTCATGCTCGCACCTCAGCCTCCCTGCAGGACGCTGCTCTGGCCTTTGCCTGGGAGCCTCGCTGTGGCCTGGGTCTCGTGCAGCAGGAACAGATGACCGTAGCAGAGGTGAGATGCCCTGGGATCTCTGCAGCCTGGCACTCTCGCTTCCCTGACCTGCTCAGGTAGGGTCCAGAGCTGACCCTGGGCCATGGCCTAGCCTCCTGCCTTTGTCAGGGCGGGCTCTGCAGCCTGGCAGGTGACCCACCCACCCTGCTCTAGGCTCCTGTGCTAGGGCCTCGGCCTCTGCTTCCTCACCTCTCTGCAGGATGAGGGCATCATGGGCTCCCAGCACACCTGGCATCACACCCACTACCTCTGGGCACCCTTTCCTCATATGTACTTAACACCTATGTGCCTCATAAACCCAAGGGCAGGGGATGAAGAGTGGCCTTGGCTTTTCACGGAGACACTATGCCCACCTAGTAGATGTTCAGGTTTATTTTAAACACAGGTGTGTTTCTAGGCTTTGGGATTTAGAACTCAGTTTTGGAATTGGTGGAACATCTGGCCGTCTTCTTGGAAAATTCGGTAGCAGATCATCTAAGGATAGGAATAAACCATTGACCACGCCCACAGGTTTTCTGTAAACGCTGTTTTGGAGTTTAAGTTAACCTTTCTGATACTCTCTTCTTCCACTAGGGGGAGATAATCACTATAGGAAGTCCCCTACATACGAACGAGTTCTGTTCTGAGAGTGCGTTCGTAAGTTCAATTTTGTGTGTACGTCCAACAAAGTTAGCCTAGGTACCCAACTAACACAATCGGCTATATCGTACTGTACTGTAATAGGTTTATAATACTTTTCGTGCAAATAATACATAAAAAACAAACACGAAAACATTTTTAATCTTACAGTGCAGTACCTTGAAAAGTACAGCAGTACAGTACAACAGCTGGCATCCAGGGGCTGGCATCGAGTGAACAGGCAAGAGGAGTTACGACTGGAGGAGGGAGAAGAGGTGGGAGATGGTAGAGCTGAAGGGTCGTCAGCAATAGGAGACGGAGGGCAAACTGCAATTTCACTCACGCCTGACGTTGATGGCACAGGTTCTGGTTCCTTGCTGGAACCAGATGCATGTTTGCATCTTTGCAAGTTTGAAACTTGCAGGTTTGTATGTAGGGGACTTACTGTATTTGGAGTTACTGATACTATTCCAACCCTGTGTACATGAAGTCAGCAGATTTGTAGCTTGACTTTAAATAAGTGGTTGGATGCATGAACACGTGGGTGGATGGTGTGATTGGTAAAGCCCACACCCAGGACCCCATCTGACTGCACCTTACCCAGCCTCTCTCGGGACCATAACTGAGAACGATTCCGTAAGACCACCGTCCCTGGGCAGCTGAAAGATGTTTCAAAGAACGTAAACTGGAATCTACGTCCTCCACACACAAGAGAGCCCCAGGATCCCTCACACAGATCATATTTCATCTTATTAGACGGGTTCCTAACATGTTTTTGGTTTTCGAGCTTACAACATACTAGAATCAGATATGAAGAAAGGCTGTTGGCGCCAGAAATACCTCAGAGCAAGAGAGACGGCCTTTGAGCAGCAGACCAGGCCTGAGAACTCGTCTGTACGATCGCCAAGCCCACGCCAGGAACGCCACCCGACTTGTTCATGACGATGATTCTAGTCATTAAGGAAAGGTGAAACTGTCTTTATATACTTTGCTTAACGAGGCAGAGACGTACATAATATATTTCAGGAACTGAATATTTCAAACAAAAAACCCGGGGTGTTTGAAAAAAGGTCACCTCTTGCCCGTCTGTCTCCAAATTCTCATCTCAGGGAAGCACAGCTGCCTGGACGCGGCCTTCCCAACCTCCTGCAGGGGCCGGGCCTGCGCATGCGCAGTACTGCGACTCGGCCGACTTGAGGACCCCGGCTGTGCTGAGATGCCACAGGTCTCGTCCTTGTCGGAGGGAAGCCACGGGTGATGGAGAGTCTGGAGGGAAAAGAGGATTGAGGCTGGGTTCTTAAATGTGAGCGCACACGAGGGGCTGTTTAAAGTGCAGATTCCTGGGCTGGGCTCCAGACCCACGGCATCAAAAGCCATGCGGGAGAGACCAGGAATCTGTGTACAAATTTGAAAACCCCAAGGGGATGCCGATGAGGTGGTCCTTGAATCTCCTTTGGAGCTTTAAACGATGGGCGGAGGGAGATGAGCCGGAAGCCAGGCTGGGAAAGAACATCCGGAGCAATAGGATGAGGAGCAGGAGAGAGAACGCAGCTGCGGATCCTTGTTTAGCCCTTAACTCTCCCTCCTGCTTTACATCTATTACCCCCAACATTTGTCATCATCCCCTTCTCACAATAAGGAAGCCGAGGCACAGAGAGGTTAACCGCTCTGTCTAAGGTTCCCCAGCTGGCAAGAGGCAGAGACGGGATGTGGACCTCGTAGTTCAGCTCTGGGCCTGTACTTTTCACTCCCGTGCAAGGACAGGGCAGGTGGGCAGGCGTTCTTGTTCTTCCAAGTCGTGGGTCATCAAGTCTTCAAGACGACAGGATGAGGACAGAGGCCAGGCTGTGGGAAGTGGGGAGGGTCTGAGGAAACAGAAACAGTGCCGTTTGCATCCTAATTTCAAGTGTGTGTGTGTGTGTGTGTGTGGGTGTGGGTGTGGGTGTGGGTGTGGGTGGGTGGGTGGTCTGCAAAGTCAGGAAACAGATTTTTGTCTGAGCAATATGTTAATTACAAATAACTGGTTAGTTTTCAAATAATTGGCTCAATATTTCCCTTGAGTTTCCAGATGTTTTGGACACTCTCTAATGTACTGATTGTACTTTTCAAAGATTCACAATTAGCCCCACTGAATTAAATTTGGAGGGACTTCACGGCGAGCTGATTATTTAAAAATTGTAAAAGAAGTTCTCCTAACTCTGCCACCTGCTGTGCACCTCAAAGGTGGGGACAGAGACATTGGTAGCCTTAGGGGAAGGCAGGGTTGAGGGAAAGGTTTTTCCAGAAGGAGTAAGCTTGAGCATGATCACAGGCTGAAGGAGATGCGAGAGGAAAAGGGAAGGGAACCTGGCCGCGCTGAGGGTGGGTGGCATCTGGGGGCCGGGCACTGAAGGCGCCGGTAAATGCAGGGCGAGGGGATACCCAGGGAAGCTGTGCTGGGTAAAGGCCTCGGTTTCCCCTTTAGCTTGAGGCAAGTCCTTTTGCTCCGAGCGTGGGAGGGATGCTGGGTGCGGTGGGCAGAGCCCGAGGACCTGCGGTCTGCAGTCCCCTCTCCCCTCTCCCCTCTCCCTCCAGGTCAGGGGCCTGAGTCGTGGACTACAGGTCCCTTCAGAGACTGCAGGGCCCTGGCTGTCACCAAGTCTGCTGCGGGGAGGGTGGCTTTTGCCCCCATGAGCCCTGCTGGGTGACACCTTTGTAACTGCCTGCGGTCGGGCCTGGAAAACCACACATGGGTTTTTAACCAGGAGCTGGACTCCTTGGTGGGAAAAGTTATGCTTCCCCACCCTAACCTGAAAACCCTAACCTGAAAACCCTAACCCATCGTCCTGCTCAACACCCTTCAGTGTCTTTCCTTTCCTTCTAGAATAGCCCAAACTCCTTCTCATACAACACGTTGTTTTCTTTTTCCATCCTGTCCCTTCCACACTTGCATTCTTCCTTTCATTCCACTCACACTGCTCCCTGCTCGCCACACGCACACTTGCACGCACATGCGCGCACTCACATACCCCGTGCCCTGGGAAGTGGGTAGGCTGGGCACACTTGACCTTCTTCCTGGGCTGCCCGTCCCCTTCCCCCTCTACCCACTGTGATGAAGGCCCTGCTCTTCCTCTGGCCTCGGCTCCAGTTTCACCTCTTCCTGCCGCTCTGCCCCGGACGCCCCAACCAGGCCCTGGACTCTGAGCCCCCACTCCCCACACCTCCAAAATCTCACTGACCGAGAGGTACTCCACACCACCAACCTGACTGCCTCCGGGGCCCGAGCTTACTTTCTTCAGGCCCCTGTCCGGGCCACACATTACAGGCACATAGAAGGTGCTCGAATATTTGGTGAGTGGATGAGTGGTAACACCCAAAGGAAGGGGAGCAGGGATTTTCAGCTGGCCACATCACTACCCAGAATAAAGACTACCTTTCCCAGCTTCCCTTGTGACTAAGTCTGGCCAATGAGATTTAAGTGGAAGGTTTAAGTGGAATATTTAAGTGTGAGACTTCCTGGAAAGCCCCTTAAAAGAAAAGGGATGAGCCCTTCTTCCTCCTTTTCTCCTTCTCTGCTACCTGGAATGCTAATGCAATGGCTTTTTCAGCAGCCATTTTGGACTATGAGGTGACTTTGAGGATGGAACCAAGTCTAGGACAGTAGAGGAAAAAGATAAGACCCTGAGTTCTTTATGATCGTGGATCCATCATATTAGCCCTGAACTGCCACCTTAGCATTTCTTGTTTTGGTGGGGGATGGGAGGGTAACTTCTATTTTGTTTAAATCTCTGTGGTTAGGTCTCCACTACTCATAGCCTGACCTAATCCTAACTGACCCATAGAGCCAGCTAGAGAGGGGTGTGAGGACTTCCTGATAGGAAGACGTGGATTCTAGTCCTGACCCTCCTGTCACTACAGGTGGGCATCCCTCCAGGTGAGTCAGTTACCACCCGACTTTGTCTTCATTTGTAAAATGAGCTTAACGATCACTGCCCTGCCGATGTACAGGGTGGTTGTCTAAACTGAATGAGGTCAAGTATATAAAAATGTTCTGTACATGTAAAACGATCACAAATGGAAGGAGTGTGTACCACCTGCGGGGATGGCGGGGGGCAACTCGGTCCCCTGATTGGCCAGGTGCGGCTCGATCAACTCAGTTGAGCCTGGACCTTCCTTGAGTGGTCAAGGCCAGAGCCAGTGGGCGTTCAGCTCCGTTTGCCTATTTCCCTCTGGGCTCTTTCCAGGGCAGCACATTTTCCAACGCCCCACCTCCTCAGGGGGAGCCTGGCCCACAGGAAGGGAGTGGGCGTGTGGTTGTTGGTCCTGATGAGGACCAAAGTGGATGAGATGTTCCCTCAGCCAACATCTCCGAAGGAGTCAGCACCACCGACATCACGAAGGATCTTCCGGAGGATGTGTCCACACCCGCAGGGCTGCTGGGCCTTGTCACCCACTGTTTATTTCATACAAGTGCTGCTCCCCAAAAGGTTCCAGGCTGTACTCACCAACCTCGCTGTCCACACCACCAGAAGAGACCTCTTATCCTTAATTCCCTAACCTATCGCAGATGGTCTTAAAAGAAATGCCAGAGAAAAAATTTCCTTTGATCAAAAGACACATCTTAAGATGTGTCTACTCTGATTACAACCCAGTGATAAAAAGCAGCAAGAATTTGCCACAAAGAGTGAAAAGGAAATGAGGTCAGCTACAGTAGATCTAACTGTGGACACGCTTGCTGGAAGCCCAGCCTGCACCGCAATAACCGGAGCTCCAGTTTATTGAGCGCTGAGTCGGAGCTGGTCATGATGTAGTGGCTTGGTGTGTGCTAAGCGTTTAAAGCCCTCAACTCTAGTTTACGAATGAGTTCATTGAGCCTCAGGGAAGTAACTTGTCCAAAGTCTCATGGTTAACAAGCTGGAAACTTCCTATTCTAACGAGATCCATCCGATTCCCAAAACCCCGTGCACTTTCCATTATTTTCTCCTGGAAGTTTCCATGCTTGGCATAGAGCAGCATTTCTTAATTATGAGTACAATATTATGTAACTCAATTGCACATTACCCGTGGCCCTTTGATCTCTGGTTATATCGATGTTCTCTTTTCCCCTACTTGCTTTCTGATGATTGAACAAGGCCTCGAAGGAATACAATCCTAAACTCGTTTTATTAGATCGTCTCGGTTTTCCAAGAAAAATAGCTCCTGTTGGTCTATCTTGTTCATCTGATAACCCAAAAACCTCCCATTTTTTTTTTCTCACTGCAAAATAGTGTGTCTTTAAAAAGTACCTGCCTCTAGCTCAGTATTGTGCTGAAGTATATTTTGTTGTGTCCAGTTGGAGGCAGCCACTTCAGCTGATTGTCTGATGTCAGAGGCGAGCCTTACACCGTGTTTCAATAACCAAGCCAAGCATGGCGGCTGGGCACACGGGCTTAGGATCTGACTGGCCTGAGTGTCTCAGTCTCCTCATCTGTAAAATGGGAAAGTGATAGAACCTACCTGAGAGGTTGTTTTGAGGGTGAACTGAGCTGCTCGTTAGTAGAGAGGCTGTGTGAATAACAGCTCTACCTGGGAACTCTGGATTTGAACCTCAGCTCTTCCGCACTGGAGCAAGTTACGTATCTCTCTGTGCCTCAGTTTACCCTTCTGAGAAATGGAGACAATGGTAGTTCCTACATCGCAGACTGTTGTGAGGATTAAGTGAGTTAAGCGTGTATAGCTGTTAGTGCTTGTCACTACAGAACTCTGGACAGGTGTGAGATAAATGCGATGTAGGGGCAAAATGCACTCACATCCCCAACCCAGGCTACCGACACTGAAGTCACCAAGGAGGTCTGAGTCCTATCACTTGCTCTCAAGGAACATAAATTCTAAAACATACATGAAACAGGTAGTGAAAAAAACCACACAAAAGTACCACGTAGTGGACTTCCCTGGCGGTCCAGTAGTTAAGACTCCCCGCTTTCACGGCAGGGGTTGCAGGTTCCATCCCTGGTTGGGGAACCAAGGTCCCGCATGCTGCGAAGCATGGCCAAAAACTAAACAAAAAATTTTAATAAAATAAATAAAAGGTTTAAAAATAAAAGTACCACACAGTGAGAGCCATTTCACTGGGGGTAACTGCCAGTGGGAAATGCAGTATTTCAGCTGGCAGAAGAAAACCTTCTTTAGAACCTGTGCTCAGCTGAATAATGGTCCCTAAATGTATCCAGGTCTGAATCTCTGGAACCTGTGAATGTTACCCTATATGGAAAAAGAATCTTTGCATGTGTGATTAAATTAAGGATTTTGAGATGGTGAGATGATTTTGGATTATCTGGATGGGACCTAAATGCAGTCACACGTGTCCTTATAAGAGGGAGGCAGAGGGAGATTTGACACAGAACAGGAGAAAGTAATGTGGCCACAGAAGCAGAAATTGGAGTGATGTGGCCACAAGCCAAGGAAGGCGGGCAGCCACCCAGAAGCCACAAGAGGCCAGGGATGGATTCTCCCTTAGAGCCTGTGGAGGGAGCGTGGCCCGGCTGACAGCTTGATTTTGGCTCAGCAGAACTGATTTCAGACTTCAGGCCTCCAGGACTGGGAGAGGATAAGTTTGTGTTGGTTTAATGCACCAAGTGTGTGGTAGTTGTCACAGCAGCCACAAGAAACTCATACTGCACGGTCGGCTGTAAAGTGGGAGGTGCAGCTGAGAGTGTCTGGTTCCCAGTGGTTGGAGGTGGTAAGTGTGATTCATCTGCAGATAAAATGCATAATAACAAGATGCTGCAGAAGTCCACCGCTTAGTTGCTGAAAAGCACTGAACATCTGTTTTCTGACGAAGTGTTTCTAAATAATCCAGGGGCTTTCAGGAAGGAATTAGGGCAGAAGACAAGCAAAGAATCTGATTTTTCTGTGCTTGGCTGGTGGGAACCTGGCCTCGCCATCTGATATATAGGCAAGTCTGTTGGGAGTTGGTAGCAATTTTCAGACGTTGTTTTTGACATACCCCAGAATAATTACTTCTATTATAGAATTACTGCCTGAACATACATAAGCAAGAGTGAATTTTGTGATATGTTTAATAGGAGGCAGGGCTTTTTTTTATAAAAGTGAAAAATACCACCACAAATCCTTACAACCACCATTAGCAGCAGCCCCAGACTTTAGGATGTTGTTGTACCAGCCACAGGTGGCTCAGCAACCAGGGCCCCGAGATACAACTGCATGACAGGCGAATGACCTCCCGTTGGGATTCTTGGAGTTGGAATGGGAGGCGGATTGGATAAGTGGGTTCTGTAGACCCTCCTGTTTACGTCACCTGTTCACCCACCAAGTCCAACTTGAACCAACCACTGTCATAGCTTTCCAGGTTCCTTATGGGGACCGCCAACTTACCTGGAGGATCTGGGCGGGATTTCACTTCCTTGGATGTCTCTTGCTCACCCTCTGCCTCCTTGCTTTCAAGCGATGGAAGGGAAAGAGCCTGTTCAGCCACCGTCGGGACCACATCTGTTGATGGCAAGCCGGCTCCCAGTGGATTATTTTGGTGGCCTGAAACCGGTAGTTAACCGGTAGTTAAACCGGTAGGCACGCTAGTTAATTTCAATTTTTTGTGAGCACGCTCTTGGTTCTCTTTTTTTTCCTCACACAACCTTTAGCTCTGTTCATCTCTGCTCACTTCCAAGCTCCTTTGGGCTCGGTTAACCCTCATCCTCTCAGTGACATAATAGCCCTCACAGTGGCCTTAACCAGATGAAGGTCAAGATCACTAATTTACCAACAAGATTTAATGAAACCTTCAGCAAACCAAAAGCACTTTGCCAGTGCCCTTAGGAAGCCGTCCTCACAGCATCCCTGTGAGGTCATTGTTGGAGTATCTTTGGCTGCAGTGGTCCAGAGTCAAACCCAACAGAATTGGTAAACCCACAGCACAGCCCTGTTGTTTGTTAGAGGAATCGCACTTAAGAAAATTTACCAAGATAGTAGTTTTCCCATCTTCTTACTTTGTTAGTTAGTGTTCTCCATTTGCTTGGGTTTATCCTTTCAATCCCTTTGCTAATTAAATCACTGAAGAGTATATACTGGTAAGAATAGACACCATCAATGGACTGCAAACAAAACTCCTTTCTGTTATTGATGATAAACCATTTCAGAGAAGACCAGGCTGAGTCTAGAGGGTTCAGATAACTGTAAGGGGAAGGCAGAGAGAGTAATTTATGGCCATAGGACTTGGCCACCTCAGGACAACATGTGATGTTCCTTAAGTTAATGACTGATGGGACATGGGCCTGGGCCTCGGATTCTTTGTCTTCCCTTGGCTTCATCTCATCCTGCTGCCTTCTCTCTTTGACCACAATGGTGCACTTCCCGTAGGTCTTCTTTGCCACATCACAGAACTCAGAGAAGAGGCTGTCTTCTTGTTTGATGCATAACTCATCCCTTAGGAACATCCGAAATTTCCAAGGCATCCATCCTTGACTACCACCGGCATGCACAATACACCAAGCTGGAGTTGGCATGAAATAGCCATCACTAAAATCTTCCCCTGTCACAAGACTCTCAGGGATATCAGTTTCCCCAAAATATACAGTTGTAAACCCATCATACTGCAGTGTTCTCAGGGTTTTCAAATACTGGAGACATTGCTTCCTCTTCATGCTACGGAATAGATTTCTGATAATAATGTTTCTTAAAAGAGGTTTTGCAAAGTGAGGCATGGTAGCTCTTCAAGTGTTTTTCAAAGCTTGAGTGTCTCCATCTGCAGAGATCTGGCAAGAGTGGGATGATGACCTCATAAAGGGCTTTCTTACAGCTGAGGGGGTTCCATAGATACACTTTAGATTTCAAAGCATCGTGAAACACACACTCAGAACAATTCTTTTCTGGCTTATATGACGTGGGAATGGGAATGGCTAGCCATCCAAGATGTTACTTTGATATTGCATCTGTAGTAGGTCTGGAGAGAGATTGGCAATTGTATTAGTTTGCTAAGGCTGCCGTAACAAAACAGCAGAAATTTATTTTTTCACAGTTCTGGAGGCTAGAAGCCCAAGATCGAGGTGTCAGCAGGTCTGGTTTCACCTGAGACCTTTCTCCTTGGCTTGCAGATGGCCACCTTCCCCCTATGTCCTTATTTGGCCTTTCCTCTGTGTGTCCACGTGTCTCTGTCCTAATCTCTCCTTATAAGGACACCAGTCCTGTGGGATTAAGGCCCACCAATATGACCTCATTTTACCTTAATCACCTCTTTAGAGACCCCCGTCTCCAAATATAGTCATATTCTGAGGTCCTGGGGGTCAGGGCTTCAACATGTGATTTGGGGGAGACACAATTCAGCCCCTAAAGCAACCTTTTAACAGTGATGAGCCAAGTTCCTGACTCATTTCCATTTAGGTCATGAGGATGGAGTGTAATATATTTGTTCATTCATCCATTCTGAGCACTTACTCTACACCAGGCATTGTGCCAGGCCCCAGGGGTACAGTCATGACGTGTCCGGTGAGGCCTAGACACGTATATGGTTTATGTCTGTGTACACATGGACTTTGTGCCTGCTGCCTGTCCACTTTCACAATCAAGAGTGGTTTCTCCAGGTGGCAGAAAGGGTATGGCAAACAGAGAAAGAAAGTCAGCCTGCATACCTGTCTTTCACTGGGGCTGCCAATTCTTGAGCTAATTCAATACCCCGTCTACAAAGGACTTTAATTTTATATACTCAAGGCAGAATGACAGTTTACTTCAAACTCTAGCAGCCTCTTTAATTTCCTTCGTATTTTCTTGTCTCCTTAAAGATCTTTCATAAATGTGAATAATGGGTTCCCTCAAATGAAGATGTGGACAAACTGATTTATTGGGTCATTTTCTCTACTGTTGAATGGATGAAGATTTTCTTCCCACAAAGTTTTCTTGGGACTCAAGTTTAGGCAACGCCAGACAGTAAGACTAACTCAACATAGTAAAGTTAACATGAAGGCTGTGCTCTCCAAGCAACTTTCTCAGAGGCTAGAATCAGTGGGTTTGGGTTGATAATTGTGGCCATTTTCTCTTAGAATTTTTCTTCTGGTGGCAGGAACCATTTTCAGACCAAATTTGATATCGATGCTAAATATGTAGAAGTGTGGCTGCTGGGTTGAGGTGGTGATGGCGGTCCAGAGCCCCGCCCTGTTCAGACACCCCTTTCTGTCTCCTGTCCCACAGGACCCTGTGGCCTGGAGCGATGTGAAAACATTATATAATACAATGAAGTCAATTCCAAGACAACAATTCTTTGCTTCTCCCTCATCCAATCTTCAGTTATGTATGGATATGAGAAACATGCTCAGAAGTGTAGAAGAAAATGTATAATGTTACCTTTGTGTAAATATACGTGTGTGTATAAATGACAAAGAATATGCATATTTGCTTGCATTTTCAAATATAAACAACAGAAGAATAAACCTAACACTAATTAAAAATGCTCACCTATAGGGGAAGGGATAGAACAGGAGGGAGGAAAAGAAGTGAGAAATCTTTTCTGAATGTATCTTGTTTTATAGTTTTGACTAGACAATGTAAACATTTCACATTTTAAAAAAAAAACCAAGGGTATAAAAAGAAAACTAAAACACAATGATCTCTAAAATATGCAAGACAACTGAAACTAATGAACCTCACTGCTTATCATTGTCAGAAACCAGAACAAACAAACAAACTCAGTAGCAATGTATACTCCTACCCTCCAGATTATGGTCTCTCAATATTATTTCCTACTGAAGGAATCAGAGGTCCTTTGATTGTAGGTCTGGGGAAGGAAATGTGCAAGATGAGCTTGGGACATCTTGTCCAGCCTGACAGAAAGGAAGCCAACAAAGACCACAAGCCTCCACCCTCACTGGCCCAGGGAGAGGCCAAGGCTGCATCCAGGCAGGACCAAGAAGTAGCCTGCCAGGCAGCAAAGTGGGGTCTGGACTCAAGCAAAGCATTGCACCATGGGCGGCCAGAGAAACTCAGAGAACCCTTCCCTTCACTCCTTCTCCTGATGCTATGCCTTGTGGCTTTCCCCTTCTTGACTTTAGGTTCTGTTGGGAGATACTAAGGGCTTGGGATAAAGAACAAAGCTTCACCCGGGTCACGTCCCACTTTGGAGAATTTGCAGGATGGCAGAAGGACCACCAGGAGGCAGTAGTTATATGTCTCCTTGATGACTTATAAGGCAACACCTTTTAAGTACCTCCCAGGACTCGAGATAGAACCTTGCTTTCCCAGAAGCCTCACACCCCACACCCCTTCCCAGTCACAACCTTCTCCCTTGGCCCTAAGAGTCACTACTATCTGCTTTTCTAGAAAACACTTCTGTCTTCTTCACTGCCTGGGTAACGGATATTCTAAGGTAGAATGCTGTCACATGTTTAATTCGTTGAAATTAATTTTGTATAATTGGGAGATCAAGTTTGTTCGGTTCAAAGACGGAAAGTTAACAGAAATCTTTACTCAGTGTGTAAGTATTAGTGTGGTTCTGTTGGCACACCTGGCACAAATTCTGCTCGTCATCAAAAAGGGGGAACATTTGGAAACTGGTTTCACCAACCGTAACCTCCCCCCACCAAATCCCATAAACTAAAAGAGTTGCCACACATATACACAGATGTGTGTTTACATGTGCTACTTTGAGTCTTATTCCACAAACTTGGTTGTGCAGGAAACATTATGCTTATTTTATTTTTGAATTTAATATTTTTTTTATACAGCAGGTTCTTGTTAGTTATCTATTTTATACATATTAGTGTATATATGTCAGTCCCAATCTCCCAATTCATCCCACCACCACCCCCCTGCCACTTTCCCCTCTTGGTGTCTGTACGTTTGTTCTCTACATCTGTGTCTCTATTTCTGCCCTGCAAACTGGTTCATCTGTACCATTTTTCTAGGTTTCACATATATGCGTTAATATACGATATCTGTTTTTCTTTCTGACTTACTTCACTCTATAAGACAGTCTGTTATTGATATAAATCAATCACACTGGACTCGGGCATTGTAGAGGCTCCTTACCCCGCCTTCAAGGCCAGAGCGTTGGCAGGATGCTGAGGCCAGCCCTCCCCGCTGCTCACTGTGGGCACACGCGGATGTGCCTGCATCCAACCCTGTGGTCCCGGCACCTAGGCACTGCAGTCCTGCTGGGGCTGACAACCTCAAGGCTAGGATCCGGCCACTGAGGTGTGTGCCCAAGGCCACTGCCCCAGGAGACCCAGCCAACTCCAGGGGGAACCAAGAGTGAATAGGCTGAGGACCCCCCAGTTCCCCCAACCCAAGAGGCTCTGTCCGGCCCCAGGCTTGGGTACAGCTCTGCCCCCATTCTCTCCTCTAGGCAGCCCTGTCCTCCCCTACCTTCTGCAGGACAAGTAGCACAATCTCAGCTACAGGGGAAGAGGGCCTGCCCTCAGGCTTTCGGCCTGGCATCCTGAATCTCCTCCAGGGCAACGAGCACAGAGCCCAGCACCCCCTACAAAGGGCAGGGCAGGAAGGAAAAACGGCTGGGAAGTAACCCAAATTCACTGCTCAGCAGATGATCCACCAGTGACTCTGTGTGTGTGTGTGTGTGTGTGTGTGTGTGTGTGTGTGCGCGCGCGTGTGTGTGTTTGTGCACGTGTGTATCCGACTTTTCATCGTCCCACAGCCCGCTGTTGGAGTGTCACCCCCAATGAGACATGTCTGTCAAGTGAGGTCACAAAGCCCCTGCTCTGTCGGTGACTGGGGGTGATGATATCGTTCTAGAGCACTTAGTGCCGGAAACAGCACTGGTCCCTCAACACGAAGCATCTTGGTTAATCCTCATGGCGACCCATGGAGCTGGAATGATCATCACCCCGCTTGGGAGACAAGTCGCTTGGGAAGAGAGGACAAAAGTGCCCCTTTTCCTCTCTTTGCCAACCAGGAGAAGAACCCCCAGTCACCTTTTTTTCCACAAAAAAACAAATTCTTAAAAAAAAAAATCCTTCTAATGTACTTTCTAGAGCTAAGGAGAGTTGACCAGAACCAAGGGGGGGCTTCTCACACGCCTTGACCCTCCTCACAGCTGCTTTTCCTCACGCGTAGGATGAGAGAATTGGACCAGGCAAGGGAGGAGTTTCATTCACCCCAAAATGTGATCTTTCTCTTTCCTGTGGAACAAAAAAGATGCATGTGAGTATGGATGTAAGAGTGTGTGTGTGTGTAGAGTGTGTATACATGTGTGGAAGTACGTGTGTGTGTGAGGTGTATATGTGGGGTAGATTTACACATGTGAGTATGTATGTGTGTGTGCACATTCGTGTGTGTGTATATGTGTGTGGGATGCTGTGTATGTGTGTTGTGTGCAGATGTGTATGTGAATGTGTGTGTCTGCGTGTGAATGTGTGTGGATGGTGTTGTGTGTGTGAATTCTGAGCACCTGGACCTGTGGGAGGACATGCAGCTCTGGACGCGCTTCCCGTGTTCTCAGCAGCCGAGCAGCAGCGCTCAGAGAGGCCGCCTTCCTCAGGCCAGCCCAGCGTGACAGCACCCCTGCTGGGCACTCCTCCCAGGGCCCGTGGGCCACATCATCCCCAGCTCCCCGCCGCTGGGAAGGAGCTGGAACCATCAGGGTAATGACCAAATTCTCTTCAACCTTCCTCCGCTCGCTTCTTGCCTCGTTTAACGGAGGCAAGACTCCCACCCCCAGCTTCTCCTCCGCCTTCACCTGGAAGACAAGAACCAGCCCTCGGGGCTTCAGCTGCTTCCTGACACTGCTTGGAACAGCACTGAGGAACTGTCAGAGGAGCTTTGCTTATGCCGGGGCCCCGAGCTCAGAGGTTCTGATGGAATTGGTCTGGGGTGAGGCCCAGGCATCATCAAGCTTTTTACAGACTTCTATGTGATTCTAAGGTGAGGCCAAGTTGAAACCCCCTTTTGAGAGCAAGGCCTGATCAGAGCCTGGTGGGGACCTATGGGTGTAGAGCTGTCAGGGACCCCAGAGTTAGTTTTAAAGGGAACAGAACAATTTTTTTTCCTCACATAAAATTTATAGACTTCTTTTTCATGTAGAAAGGTTTGAGTTTTATATGAATGAAAAGGATAGAATGTAGGGAATGGGACTGGCCTTTCCTCACTCCTGCGGAGACCCGAGGAACCTCCGTGGAACAAGGAGTCTTAGTCCCTTTGTGCTGCTGTAACAAGTTACCACAGATGGGGCTTAAAAATAACAGACATTTATCTCTCACAGCTCTGGGGGCTGGGAAGTCCAAGATCAAGGTGCCTGTAGACCCAGTAGATACAGTGTCTGGTGAGGGCCCACTCCCTGGGCCCTCAGACAGTCATTTACTCAGGGTTTCCTCACATGAAGAGGGCAGAAATTGGAGGAGGCAAGCTCTCAGGTCACTTCTCCTAAGGGCACTGACCCCATCATGGGGGCCACACCCTTATGACCTCATTACCTCCCAAAGGCCCCACCTCCTAATACATCACATTGGAGGTTAGGATTTCAACATATGAACTTTGCGGGGGACACAAACATTCAGTCCTTAGCACATGGTTTGAGAACCTGGGATCAGTTCTGTAGTAGCCATTGGTGCTCTTCCTGGATTGTTTGGCTCTGGCCTTCCAGGCACAGGGTAGGATGGCACTTCCCCAGCCCCTTGTGGTTGGGAGGACCATGGGCTACTTTAGCCCGTGAGTGGTAGGCAGGTGTGATGTGCGTCTCTTCCGGGCTGGAGCATTTAACCATCCAGGTGAGACTCTCTGGAGCTCTTCCCTTCAACACCAAGACCAGAGATGTTTCAGACAGTGGCTGCTCCAGAAACCTGGGTCTCAGAGCAAGGACAGTAATGACACAGAGCAGAGCCCCAGCCAACCCACCGTGTGCAGGGGGCATGAGAGAGAAATGAACCTAGCCCGAACCAGTAGCCTTCTCATTCCTCACCTTGGATGAAAATAAAGGTACATTTTGGACAAATAATTCACAGAAATATCACATGGACCTAGCTTTGAACTTCTTGCCCGCTGTTTGACAATATACAGTTTTTTTAGCCTCTCTGTGCCTCAATTCCCGGATAGCATGCACCTCGTGGTGTTCATTAAAGGGATCACCCAGCTAGTATACATCAAAGCACCCAGCGTTTGGTAGTGTTCATTAAATGTTAGTTTTCTTCTCTTTCTATGGCACCTTTAATGGACACATGGTTGCCTCTCCACTTCCATTTTCCCAACCACCCCCCCACCCCACTCCCCGACAGTGCCCTGAGTTCGGTTCCAGTGCTCACCTGTCTCCCATGAAGCTCAGGTTCTTTTGGAGGAAGCCATGTCAACTCCTGCTCCAAACTTAAGCCAATCAGCACATCCCACTCCCCGAGCCACTGCGTGGTTCAGGGAGTGCTTGTGACATAAGCAGCCCCCAGTAAATCTCGGGGCTCTTGCCAGGACTTCTGGGCTCTCAGGACCTGAGAGGGGCCCAGCCTTACTTCTCTCATCTCTCTTTCCCCAGGAGGAGATCTGTCCTCTGTCCTTCATGCAAAGAGCCTCGTTGACACTTGTTCAGACACATCCGACCCCAGCAGGGGGCCTGATGTCCCCTGGGCTCCAGCTGGGACCCCCCCCCCACTTGTTTGTTTTCTGCTAATTAAACTTCCTAATATAACTTGTGCTAAGTGGGTTAACAAGGCAGGGGGTGTGGGGTAAAGGGCCCTGCCTGGCCTAGAGAGGCTCCCCTCTGCGCTTCCTGCTGATAAAGAGACACATGCATGAAAGTGCTTGTCTGGGGTGGCAGCTTAGGGCAGAAGGCATGAGGCAATCAGGGTTTCAAACAACCCAGGAGGAATACCACTCGGGGGCAGACAGCTCAGCATCTCCCCAGCAAATAATAATTACAATAAAAATACTCTCCAAAGAACTTCAGGACTTGTGCACACATGAGAGCAGCACAGAAATCCATGTCATGGAAATGATGTGGCTTAATTTGACATTTACGACTTTTATTGGAGGCTCATCAACTGGTTGGTTTCACTTCATTAAATTTTCCATTGTGTCAAATTATATTGCTAATGCTGATGGTGGATGACATAAATTTCTTTTTCTGTTCTGACCTGAGGTTTATTGATCAAGTTTTCAGTTCTAACACATTGTCCCGAATCACCCACACTTTATACATGCTTCTTTTACAAAGAGTGCATGGCCTGTGTCTTTCTTCCTATAAGGACGTTAATCCCATGGTAGGGGCCCCACCCTCATGACCTCATCCAAACCTAATCACCTCCCAAAGACCCTATTTCCTAATACCATCACATTAGGGATTAGGGCTGCAACATAAGAATTTGGGGGTGGGGACACAAACTTTCAGTCCATAGCACACTACCAATGGCCTAACTCCCCCACTGGCTGTCCACTAGCCTGTGCTGGCCTCTGTCCTGGGCAGTTGTTTTCTGCAGCCTTCCCATCGTGGTGCAGTACACAACAGACTATGTGGTACCCTGCCCGTGAGTGGACTCCCTATACCCCAATTCTCTTTATGCACCCATTCATCAGCCTTGGCTCTGCTGGGCCAGGGAAATTGTTAACTGCTGCCCGGAGACTGTGGCCCAGGCAACACTGTGAACCTCTCCACCACCCAGTGGCTGCAGCCATACCTTCTCCAATGAGGTCTGCACCTCAGCCTTAGGGAGGGGACCCCCTTCCAAGTTTGTCCTTCCCTGGGCACTCTCCCTCAGATCTTGGATATGCTTTAGAGTTCTCTTTACATCTTCATCGTTTCTTCCCTATTGTCATTTAATAATTCTTTATATGAAACTTCCTCTGTTCAAATGACTGCATGGTTTATCTCTAGCTTCGTTGGTGGCTGTTAGCATAGAGGCAGCATAGGACCTGGGGATGCAGAGAATGGGTAACAGGCACACGAGATAACACATGTAGAACATTTAGCACCTGGTACACACCAAGTCCTTTTATTTTAGCTGTTATTATTTTTAAATGAGTATTGCTATTTTTTTGACACATCTGTAGGAGACTGGGCAAGGGGAGAAGGCTTTCTGGAGGAGAGGATATCTGAGCTGGCTTGAAGACAGACTAGTGAGTCAGGCCTATGTGTGGAAAGGGAGCCATCAGGGCCAAAACCAGGAACTGGCCCACCTCCCATGGTTGTTATAAGGACTGAAATGAGATAGAAAGATAAGTGTACTTTGTAAACATAGAGAAATATTATAAACAGTAATAATCCAACTCCCTTTGTTTGCTGGAAGCAGACCCTAAGGACAACCAGTCCCCTGTGCAAATTCCATGCTCATTATATTTTGTCTGAGGACTGGACATTTCCACCAGGAGAAAGTGCCTAGAGAAAATTGTTAGCACCTACTGTCCCAAATGGAATAGCACCCATTGTAAATAACTAAGTTGACACACTTGCAACCTTCACTTGTTCAGCAAATACTTACTGTGTGTTTGCACGGAGTAAGTGATGTCAAAATTAATAAGATGTTGTCCTTATTCTTAAAATCATATTCTCATGCGTCGGTGGGGGACACAGACTGCAGACCAGTATTTGTAGTCTTATGTGGTAAGTAACCCTGGACAAGTCCCCACCCCTCCTGCAGTTTCCTCCCCTGCAAGGTGGAGGAGCAGCAGGGTCAATATCCTCGGGTCCCAGGGAGACAGGGAGGAAGCCTGGGGTGTAGGGAAGAGCTGCTCCTTGTGAGGGTGTCTGAACAGGAAGGCTGCCAGCACTGGCCACCTCAGGAGAGGGAGAACACGCCTGGGCAGCTGGCGCCCAAGAGGTGCAGGCTTTGGAGCGTATGTCATCCGTGAAGTCAGAAGGTTTCGGCATTCAGCTCTACAGGATGTCAGTGTGGGACGCTGGGAGGGATAAGCTCCAGAAAAATAAGGGAGATGTAAGGAGAGGTGGCCTTTGGTCTCATCCGTACCACCAAGGGAGCCCTGACATTCGGAAATAGCTCTGTGCCAGGCGTTTTCTTCCTGGATTCTGCCTCTTAGAATTCCTGCAAGGCGGGAGTGTCATTCCCAGTTAAAGAGGGGAACGCTCTTTCAGGCTCAGAGAAGAGACTTACCCAAAGTCATACAACTTGTAGGTGCCAAAGGCCTTCTCCTTCCACACTGCGAATGTCACCTTCAAGCTCGACCCAGAGTCCCATGAATTCTCCTGACTGCTTGTCCTACAGGTTGACTTGTAGACTGTCATTGCTGAGACATATCCATGACCTTGAAACCCTCCCTGTTGGCCGAAATTAAACTGTTATGTTAAAAGTCAAGGTAATAGGTACCTTACAGTTGAGGGTGTCTAGAGGGGGCAGGAGGGGGGCTCTAGGGTGCTGGTCATGTCCTGTTTCAGGGGTTTGTTCAACTTGGGGCACATCCTAGAATTGTGTTCACTTTTCTGCATGTACGTTCTACTTCATTTCAAACCTCACCTTGCTGTTTAACATGGAAAGCCCTGATAGGCGACGGGAAAATAAAGTTGAAGGCTTATCTAGAAAAATACAAATGCTGTTTTTAAAAAGGGTTCTATATTCTGTCATGGCTGTGGCCACATGATACCATCTAAGGAAAAGTGCCCTGTGCCTGGGGTGGGGATGGTCAAGATCATGGGCACAGGGCCTGGGCAGCTGCCTGCCTTCTTATGCAGTGTGGGTGATGCCAACTATTTGTCATTCCCGAATGCTTACATAACAGCGAAATGTACCACCATGTGCGCCAAGAATTTCCTTCCCACTTATGTATGTCTCCTCTGGCCTTCTGGTTCAGTCTAGACAAATACCAACCTCAAGGCAGTCAAGGAAAGCCACTCACTCAGTAAATATTTGACTGAGCTGGGACAAATATCCTCCTTCCTCTGGGAGGAAGGACCCCAATACCCTCTGGCTCCTTTGACGTTAGAACCTGAACTCTCCCAGGGGGCCAAGGCTCTTTTTGTTACTGAAGAGCCAGTCAGCTTAGAGAATGGCTAAATTGGGAACCAAGGTGGCAGTGATATGGATTTGACATTCCAAAACAGAGAAAAAAAGAAAAGAAACAAGTGCTTTTGCATTTCATGGGGACAGAAATGGTATTTTTAAAATGTCAATAAATAAATGCCTATATCTACACTTGACCTTCTTTCTAAGAAGTATTTTCTGGGTGTGGGAGGAAGACCCCACCAACCAAGTCTGACACCCTGCACTCTGAAAGGACATTAAAGCTGATGTCCGGGAGTCGTACGGCCAAGAACACAGATTCCAGGTGTTTCTGCCTTTGCAGGGGGTACAACCTCCCAGAGGACTTTTAAAAGATGTTTTGCATATTTTAAAATGTCTCTAACTTATATGTCACTCCTGCCCTTCCTTTCACCTTCATTGTCATCTTCTAGCACTTAGGGACATTACTCTTCTCTGCTGTCTCCAGGGAGTTACAGAGGAAAGCTCAGAGCCTTTGGAATTGGAGGACCCAGGTTCTAGTTGGGGCTTTCTCACTTATTAATTGAGGGACTGTGGTCAAGTCACTTCCCTGACCTGAACTTCTGCTGTAAACAAAGGATAATAAATTGTGATGACATGAAGGACTCCAAGGGGCAAATAGAGTCACACCTCATTTCTTCTCCCAATTAATTACTTGAGCCCTTGGTTGTCTGATTCATAGGAAATCTTATATTTATTTCCCTCTTAAGGCCTCCCAGGTTGACCAGGACTCCCAGGAACTTTGTCCAGAGTAGGGAAGGAGGGCAGCCTGGCTCCCTCAGCCAAGCCCAGAGGACTAGAGTCTGAATAATCCTCTGCCGCTGTTGCCTCCAGCTGCCACATGGGGCCGCTGTTGAACACTGACCTTGCACAGTCTGTCAGATGAGGATGAGCAAGTCTTCAAAGACTGAAAAAATGAACCCACAAGAGAAGGCATTAGCTCTAAACACCTGCCTGTTGTTAGTTCACACCACAGAACTGACACATAAGACTGTTCTGCTCCCTCTCTGGTTCCCTTGCTTCAGCCCTGGGGAGGTCAGACACCACAGTAACAAGGCAGGAGCAGAAACAGAAGAGCAGTGATGGAAGGAAGAAGGCGGCCCCCACTGCCCCCCTGCAGTTCTCCTGCCCCTGCAGCCTGAGCTGGAGACGGGGGAGCTTCAACCTGAGATCGAGCTCAGAATTTTGATTATGACATGAGACCGCATGATCTTAATTACCGAATTAAGGTTCCCCAACCTGACTATAGGGCAGGGGAGGTCAAACCCCACACTGTGTAGAGCCCACAGAGCAGAATTAAAGAAGTGGGAACACAAAAGTGTATTACTATTATGTCCCACGAGTCTTGTCTGTAATGATGGATCCCATGCTCTGGGATGCAGAGCAAAATTTAAACAAGAGTTAGCAGAAAGGGAGATTTTATGGGTTCAAGCAAGCAAGAGAGAGGGCGGGATAGAGCTGGCTTACAGGGCTAATGCAGGGAGGAAGGTCCATTTCTGTCTTCCTTCTCAGCCTCTCTCCATGTATTGTGGCATGTGGCACTCAGATGTACACCCAAATAGTTTCACCACCAGATGGGAAAGGGGGTGCTTTTCTCCCTGTTTAGCCAGGGATATCCCAGGGAATGGCTCTGATTGGCCAGACTGAGTCAGGCATCTACTGTGGGCAGTCAGAATTGGGATGGGGTCCAGTAATTAAACCAGTCTATAGCAGATGCTCAGAAAAAGACAAAAGTCACCTGTCCTAGATGACACAGACTGCATTGTAGAGCATGGGTTGAAGAGGGACAGGACTGGAGGCAGAGAAACCAGTCAGGCAGCTGTGGGCTTAATCCAGGCAAGAGGGTAGTGGGAGTAATGCTGGAGAGAAGTCATGGATTCAAGAGACATTCAGAAAGAACAGAGCTTGATTAGCTCATGCAGTAGGTTGAATGATGTCTGCTATGAACTGAATTGTGTCTGCTCAAAATTCATTTGTTGAAGCCCTTAGCCCCCAGTGTGATAGCTTTTGGAGGTGGGGCTTTGGGAGGTAATTTGGTCTAGATGAGGTCATGAGGGTGGGGCCCTCATGATGGGATGAGTGCCCTTATAAGAAAAGACACCAGAGAGCTTGCTTCCTCCTTTTCTCTCCATCACGTGAGGACACATCAGGAAGGCAGACACCTGCAAGCCAGGAAGAGAGCTCTTACCAGACACTGAATCTGCTGGCACCTTGATCTTAGACTTACCAGCCCCCAACTTTGACAAATATGTTTCTGTTGTTTAAACCACCCAGACTATGGTATTTTGTTATGGCAGCCCAAACAGACTAAGACAGTCTTCCCTCAAAAGATATGTTCACCTGGAATTTCAGAATGTGACCTTATTTGGAATAATGGCCTTTGTGGATGAAATTTAGGTAAGGATCTCAATCATCCTGGATTAAAGCAGATTGCAAATCCAATGGTGAGTATCCTGTTAAGAGACAGGAAAGGAGAAGACACACAAAGACACAGGGAAGAAGGCTGTGTGAGGGCAGAGCAGAGATTGGAGTGATGCTGCCACAAGCCAAGGAATGCTTGTAGCCACTAGAAGCTGGAAGCAAGGAGAAAGAATTCCTCTCTTGAGCCTCCAAAGCGTGTGTGGCCCTGCTGATACCTTGATTTTGGATTTCTCACCCCCAGAATTGTGAGAGATTAATTTCTGCCACAAAGTCAGTGGCAATTTATTGACATGGTGCTTGGACACTAATATAGTTGGATATCAATGTAAGTACTTGTATCTATCATTATCATGATTATCATATAGGGAATCATTGTTTATAAAATTGGACTAGTTTTGTTCCATTCATTCAAACATACATTCAAAAAATATTTATTAAGGACCTACTATATGCCAGTCAGACACTGTACTAGGTAAATGCTGGAGGTACAATGATGACAAGACAGATTCCCGGCCCTCAAGGAGCTTATATCTAGTGGGAAGAGAGAAAAACACAAATAAGCGAACAATAAACTAATAAAAGCTGGACTTCAAGCCATAAAGGAAAGAAATAAGATGCTGAAATAGGGAACAAAGAGGTAGAGAAGGAGAAACTTCTTTAGAAAAAAATCATCAGAAAAGGTGGTCAGGATAGGCAGGACAGTTAGTAGTATTCTAATTTTATTTTCATCCATATTAGATAATTAATGGGTATTGTTCAAGAAACAGGATTAACCACATTATAAAAAGTATGTTTAAAAATAACCAGTGGGAAGTAAGTCAGAAAGAGAAAAACAAATACAGTATGCTAACACATATATTCGGAATCTAAGGAAAAAAAAAAAAAAAAAGGCCATGAAGAACCTAGTGGCAAGACGGGAATAAAGACACAGACCTACTAGAGAATGGACTTGAGGATATGGGGAGGGGGTGGGGTGAGATGTGACAGGGTAAGAGAGTGTCATGGACATATATACACTACCAAATGTAAAATAGATAACTAGTGGGAAGCAGCCACATAGCACAGGGAGATCAGCTCGGTGCTTTGTGACCACCTAGAGGGGTGGGATGGGGAGGGTGGGAGGGAGGGAGATGCAAGAGGGAAGAGAAATGGGAACATATTGTATATGTATAACTGATTCACTTTGTTATAAAGCAGAAGCTAACACACTATTGTAAGGCAATTATACTTCAATAAAGATGTTTAAAAAAAATAAAAAATAAAAAAAATAATAAAGGGTTAATGGCAATTAACCAAAATGTGGTGTTTATAAATTTACTCAAGAATGGATATTATACTGTACTGCTTCATGAACAATGCTTGGTTGGACATTTAACATTATTTTTTTCTTGTAACCCTTATTTTAATATAATTCATTGGTTAATAAATACTTAACCTCCAAAAAAAAAAAAAAAAAAAATAACCAGTGGAACAAATGGCCAACAGGCACATGAAAAGATGCTCAACAGCATTAGTAATTAAAGAAATGCAAATCGAAGCCACAATGAGATATAACTTCACAAGAAAAAAAAAAAGGAAATGATCATGTGTTGGTGAGAATATGGAGAAATTGGAACCCTTAAACACTGCTAGTAAGAATATAAAATGCTGCATCCACATCCACTGTAGAAAAGAGTGTGTTGGTTCCTCAAAAAGTTAATCATAAAATTACCATGCTATCCACCAACTCCACTCCTATGTATATAGCAAACACTCATACATGAATGCGTACAGCAGCACTACTCAAATAGCCAAAAGGTGGAAACAACCCATATGCCCACCAATGGATGAATGGATAAACAAAATGTGGTCTCTATATACAATGTAATATTATTTAGCCTTAAAGAGGAATAAAGCACTGGTAGACTATACTACAAAGCTACAGTAATCAAGACAGTATGGTACTGGCACAAAAACAGAAATATGGATCAATGGGACAGGATAGAAAGCCCAGCGATAAACCCACGCACCTATGGTCACCTCATCTTTGATAAAGGAGGCAAGAGTATACAATGGAGAAAAGACAGCCTCTTCAATAAGTGGTGCTGGGAAAACTGGACAGCTACATGTAAAAGAATGAAATTAGAACACTTCCTAACACTATACACAAAAATAAACTCAAAATGGATTAAAGACCTAAACGTAAGGCCAGACACTATAAAACTCTGAGAGGAAAACATAAGCAGAACACCCTATGACATAAATCACAGCAAGATCCTTTTTGACCCACCTCCTAGAGAAAAGGAAATAAAAACAAAAATAAACAAATGGGACCTAGTGGAACTTAAAAACTTTTGCACAGCAAAGGAAACCATAAAGAAGACGAAAAGACAACCCTCAGAATGGGAGAAAATATTTGCAAGCGAAGCAACTGACAAAGGATTAATCTCCAAAGTATACAAACAGCTCATGCAGCTCAATATCAAAAAAACAAACAAAGAGGGGTGGGCTAGGGAGGGTGGGAGGGAGATGCAAGAGGGAGGAGATATGGGGATATATGTATATGTATAGCTGATTCACTTTGTTATAAAGCAGAAACTAACACACCATTGTAAAGCAATTATACTCCAATAAAGATGTTAAAAAAAAAAACCAATCCAAAAATGGGCAGAAGAACTAAAAGGACATTTCTCCAAAGAAGATATACAGATGGCCAACAAACACATGAAAAGATGCTCAGCATCACTAATCATTAGAGAAATGCAAATCAAAACTACAATGAGGTATCACCTCACACCCGTCAGAATGGCCATCATCAAAAAATCTACAAACAAGAAATGCTGGAGAGGGTGTGGAGAAAAAGGAACCCACTTGCACTGTTTGTGGGAATGTAAATTGATACAGCCACTATGGAGAACAGTATGGAGATTCCTTAAAAAACTAAAAATAGAACTACCATACGACCCAGCAATCCCACTACTGGGCATATACCCTGAGAAAACCATAATTCGAAAAGAGTCATGTACCACAATGTTCATTGCAGCTCTATTTACAATAGCCAGGACATGGAAGCAACCTAAGTGTCCATTGACAGATGAATGGATAAAGAAGGTGTGGCACATATATACAATGGAATATTACTCAGCCATAGAAAGAAATGAAGCTCAGTTATTTGTAGTGAGGTGGAAGGACCTAGAGTCTGTCATACAGAGTGAAGTAAGTCAGGAAGAGAAAGACAAATACTGTATGCTAACACATATATATGGAATCTAAAAAAAAATGGTTCTGATGAACATAGGGGCAGGACAGGAATAAAGACACAGACGTAGAGAATGGACTTGAGGACACGGGGAGGGGGAAGGGTAAGCTGGGACGAAGTGAGAGAGTAACATTGTCATACATACACTACCAACTGTAAAATAGATAGCTAGTGGGAAGCAGCCGCTTAGCACAGGGAGATCACCTGGGTGCTTTTCAACCACCTAGAGGGGTAGGATAGGGACAGTGGGAGGGAGACGCGAGAGGGAGGAGATATGGGGATATATGTATGCATGTAGCTGATTCACTTTGTTATACAGCAGAAACTAACACAACATTGTAAAGCAATTATACTCCAATAAAGACGTTAAAAAAAAATAAAGTACTGGTACATGCTAGAACATGGAAAAATCTCAGAAACATTATGCTAAGGGAAATAAGTCAGACATATAAAGGGTCACATATTGTATGATTCCATGTCCAGAAAAGGTAAATTCATAAAGATAGAAAGCAGATTAGTGGTTGCCAGGGGCTAGGAGAAGGAGGAATGGGGAATAATGTTTAACGGGTATGAAATTTTCTTTGGGATGATGAAAATGCCTTGAAACTAGATAGAGGTGATGGTTGCACAATAATGTGAATGTACTAGATGCCACTGAATTGTACACTTTGAAAGCTTAATTTTATGTTTTGTGAATTTCACATTAATAAAAAAAAGCCTACTGGAAGAAGCAGATTATAAAGATTTCAAATTGTCAGAAAGTGCACACATGCAAAGCAAAGAAAATACAACAATAAGAAAAATGAAAAATAAAAAAGCATTGAAAACAAAAAGCGGGCTTCCCTAGTGGCACAGTGGTGAAGAATCCGCCTGCCAATGCAGGGGACATGGGTTCAAGCCCTGGTCTGGGAAGATCCTGCATGCCATGGAGCAACTAAGCCCATGTGCCACAGCTACTGAGGCTGTGCTCTAGAGCCTGCGAGCCAGAACTACTGAGCCCACGTGCTACAACTACTGAAGCCCACATGCCTAGAGCCCGTGCTCTGCAACAAGAGACGCCACTGTGATGAGAAGCCCACACAACGCAACAAAGAGTAGCCCCCGCTCGCTGCAACTAGGGAAAGCCTGCACGCAGCAACGAAGACCCAGTGGAGCAAAAAATAAATAAATAAATAAATAAAATTTATAAAAAAGAAAAAACAAAAAACAAAAAGCATGATCTAAAACCAGATAATAAAACAAGACTAAATAAATTTGTCCTATCTATATATTGCAGATGAAAAAAATCAACACAAACAATAGCTAATTATACTTTGCATTCAGGAAATGCAAAAGGGCTTTGTTTGTTTTTATTTTCAGCAAACTCTTAATTAGCACTTACTATGTGCCAGGCATGTTCTAAGTCAGCTTACAATTATTAATTAATCTAAAACACTTAATTATATCAAAAGAAAAAGAATGGGCACAGACACACAAAGTAAATACAAACATAAAGAAAGCAGAAATATCCATGTTAATATCATGTATGTTGAACTCAATACATAAAGCATTAAATAAAGTAAAAGGAGGCACTTAATAATCTACTCTGATCATCTAACATCATGAGTATCTATGCACCAGATAATACAGCATCAAAATTCATAAAGCAAAACTTACTGAAAATAAAAGATGACAGAAAAAATATAGAAGCAGGCAATTTAAATTTACCTCTTGGTCCATAATAGAAAAAATAAACAAGATATTTTAAGTAAAGTTATAGAAATCAAAATACATAATTGATATATTTAATAAGGCAGAAGTAATTTGATATATATATATATATATTGAACTCTATGTCCTGAAAATACAGAATACAGGTTTTTTTTCCAAGAACCATTAAATTTTCACATACACAAAAATCATATATTTGGCTGTAAAGGACACTTAAGGACATTTTTTTTAAAGTAGAAATATTCTCTACTAACAATTATTAAGAACAGAAATTAATTTAAAAAATTGAAAAATATAAGTCTTGCTACTGGAAATTAAAGCTCAGGAAATTCTTAGTTAAAATGAAAATCAAGACCTAAAGTAAAATGATATCTAGAAAATTAATTAAAAACAGTGCATATCTGAATCTATACAATATGGCTAACATTAGTAAAGAAGAAAAAATAAAAATAGATTTACTAAAAAATGGGGAAAGTCCAGTCTTTTCAACAAATGGCAGTGGAACGATCAGATATTCACATTTTAAAAGTGAACTAAGACCCTTACCTTACACTATACACAAACGTTAACTCAGGATGGATCATTTAACTTAACCTTAATGTAAGAGCTAAAACTATAAAACTTCTAGACAAACACATAGAAGAAAATCATTGTGATGTTGAATTAAGCAACGATTTCTCAGATATAACTTTAAAAGCACTATTCATGAAAGAAAAAAACTGATAAAATGGACTTCATCAAAATGCAAAACTTTTGATCTTCAAAAAACACTATTAAGAAAATGAAAAGACAACAGACTGGTAGGCGATATTTGCAAGTCAAGTGTCTGATAAAGGACTTGCATCCAGAATATATGAAAAAGTCTTACAATTTAATAATAAGAGGACAAACAACTCAATAAAAAGTCAGAAAGAGATTTGAACAGACATTTCACCAAAGAAGGTACACAAATGGATGATAGGCACATGAAAAGATGCTCAACGCCATTAGTTGTTAGGGAAATGAAAATCAAAACCACAATGATGTATCACTATACACCCACTAAAATGGCTATAATTTAAAAAGTGGACCATACTGAATGTTGGCAAGGATGTGGAGCAACAGGAACTCTCATACATTGCTGGTGAGAATGATAATGGTACAACTACTCTGGAAAACAGTTTGACAATTTCTTAAAAAACTAAATATATACCTACTACATGATTTTGCAGTTTCACTCCTAGGTATCTACACAAGGCAAACAAAAATATATGTCCACACAAAGACTAAATGTTCATAAATATTATACATAAACACAATATACATAAATATTCATATCAGTACCTTTCATAATAGCTCCAAATTGGAAATAGTCCAAACGTCCATCATCAGGTGAATGGAAAACCAAAATGTGGTATATCCTTATGAAGGAACACTGTTCAGCAATAAACATGCATGAACCTCAAAAGTATTACTCTGAGTGAAAGAAACAAGACCCATAGGACCACACATTGTAATGTTCCATCTATATGAAATTTCTAGAAAAGGCAAAATTACAAAGACAGAAAGCAGATCAGTGGTTACCTGGGGCCAGAGGTAGGAATAGGAATTGATTCAAACAGGAACAAGGGAACTTTTTAGGCTGATGGAAATGTTCTGAAACTGGATTGTGGTAAGGGTTCACAATTGTATAAATTTACTAAACATCATCAAACTGTACCCTTACAATAGGTAGATTTTATGGTATGTAAATTATATCTCAATAAGGCTGCTTTAAAATTGTAAATTAAACACCTAATTCCAGATGTTAGAAAAAGGAAAACAAAATAATCCTAAAGAAAGCGGGGGTGGGGAGTGGTTTATTAAAAAGGATAAGAGCAGAATTTAGAAGCCAGAAAATTGATAATGCTAATAATACATCTAAGACCTGCTTCCTTGAGGAAAGAAAGAAAGAAAGAAAGAAAGAAAGAAAGAAAGAAAGAAAGAAAGAAAGAAAGAAAGAAAGAAAGAAAGAAAGAAAGAAAGAAAGAAAGAAAGAAAGAAAGAAAGAAAGAAAAGAAAGAAAGAAAGAAAAAGAGGGAGAGAGGGAGGGAGGGAGGGAGGAAGGAAGGAAGAAAGAAAGAAAGAGAGAGAGGGAAAGAGGGAGGGAGAGAGGAAGGAAGGAAGCGGGGGAGAAAGAGAGAGAGAGGGAGGGAGGGAAGGGAGGAAGGAAACGGATAAACCATTAGCTACCCTAATAAAGAAATAAAGGACAAAGAACAAATATACAAAATAAGAATTGTGAATGGAATAGCAATAGATATAGAGAAAATCAAAGAAATGATTCCTCAATTCATCTGCTCAATTCTGTGCAAATAAATTTGAAAACTTTGACCAAACTAATGATTTTCTAGGAAAATATAGATGACCAAAACTGATCCCAAAAGAGATTTTAAAAATCAGAAAATATCGGTTACCATAGAAGATGCTGAAAAACTTGTGAAAGAGTCATCCACCCAGAAAAGAATCTGGTTCTGCTGATTTCACAGGTGAATCCTACTAAACCTTTACTGATAAAGAAGGCTGCTTTTAATCAGCTCTAGAGCATGGAGAAAGGAAAAATCTTCCCAATTTTTCTGATGAAGCCACTACATCGGTGATAACCTAGCCCTATAAAACCACCATGATAAAAGGTAACCACAGACCAGCTTCACTTCTGGATAAAGATGTAAGTATTCTAAATACAGTATTAGTCAGTAGACCCCAATAGTACACTAAAAGAAAAATACACCACAAACAAATGCAGACATGCCAATTATGAATGAATTGTTTAATATTAGGAATCCATTAATGTGATTTACCACAAGAATAGTCAAATAAAATGTGTTCATCTTTATAGATGATAGATAGGTATTTGTTCAACTTTAATTCCATCCTGATTTTTAAAATCTTGATAAATAAGAAGATAGATATTTCTCTAATATGCTAAATTAAATATATCTAAAGTCAGAAACTGGACTTATGCTTAATGGTAAGACACTAGAAGGACATCAATACAGTCAGGAATAAGACACAATCACCCCACACCTGTCAGAATGGTTGTTAACAAAAAGACAACAGATAATTGTTGGCAAGGGCGTGGAGAAAAGGAAACCCTTGTACACTGCTGATGGGGAGGAAATTGGTGCAGCCACTGTGGAAAACAGTATGGAGGTTCCTCAAAAACTTAAAAATAGAACTACCATACAATCCAGCAATTCCACTCCTGGATATTTATCCAAAGAAAACAAAAACATTAATTCAAAAAGATATATACACTTCTGTGTTCATTGTAGCATTGTTTACAACAGCCAAGATATGGAAGCAACCTAAGTGCCCATTAATAGGTGAATGGATAAAGAAGATGTGACACACACACACACACACACACACACACACACACACACACAGAGGAATATTACTGTGCCATAAAAAAGGACGAAATCTTTCTATTTGTGACAACATGGATGGACCTAGAGGCTATTATGCTAAGTAAAACAAGTCAGAGAAAGTAAAATACTATATGATTTATGTAGAAAATAAATCAAATATTAAATCAAATATTACTGTATGATATATGTGGCATCTAAAAAACAAAACAAATGAACAAACATAACAAAACAGAATCAGAGTCATAGATACAGAGAATAAACAAGTGGTTGCCAGAGGGGAGGAAGGTGACGGGATGAGAGAAATAGGTGAGGGAGATTAAGAGGTCCAAATTTACTGTTAAAAAATAAATGAATCATGGGTATGAAATACACAGTGTGGGGAATACAGTCAATAATAAGTAATATCTTTGTATGTTGATAGATTGTAACTAGACTTATCCTGGTGATCATTTTGAAATATATAGAGATATTGAATCACAATGTTGTAGACCAAGAACTAACCTAGTTATAGGCCAATTATACTTCAACAACAAACAGACTCATAGAAAAGGAGATCAGATTTGTGATTACCAGAGGTGGGGGACAGGCAAATTGGATGAAGGCAGTCAAAAGGTACAAAATTCCAGTTATAAGAGAAATAAGTACTAGGAAGGTAATGTACAACATGATAAATGTAATTAACACTGATACATGTTATATATAAAAGTTAAGAGAGTAAATCCTAAGAGTTCTCATCACGAGGAAAAAATATTTTTTTCTTTTATTTTGTATGTATGTAAGATGATGGATGTTCCGTAACCTTATTGTGGTCATCATTTCATGATGTAAGTAAGGCAAATCATTAATTATTCTGTACACCTTAAACTTATATGGTGCTGTATGTCAATTATAGCTAAATAAAACTGGAAGGAAAAAAAAGAAAGAAAAGACACAATCACCCATTATCACCACCGTCATTTAATATTATACTGGAGGAATTATTCAATTCAATTAGACAAGAGGCACTAAAACTGGAAAAGAGAAGGCAAAAATTATCATTGACTGTATGATTAGAAAAATAAAGAGAATCAACTGCAAAACTATTAGCAACTATTAGCAAACTATTAGTAGGATAATTCAGTAAGCTGAGTGGGTACAACATAAATACTAAAAAAAATCAATATCCAAGAATCTATATTAACAGCAATAACTTTGTAAATATAATTGAAGACAAAATTCTACTTACAATTGGAACCAAAGAAGATAAGACACCTACGAGTACAATAAATGCATAAGATTCATACAGAGAAAATCTTTAAAAAGAGGGACAAAAAGGAAGATTTGACTAAATGCAAATATTTCATATTCTTAGAAAGACTCACTTGTGTAAAGATGGTAATTCTTTCCAAATTCATCTGTAGATTTAGTACAATCCCAACAAAAGATCAACAGAGGTTTTTGGTTTTTTGTTGTTCTCATTTTGTTTTGTTTTCCAAACTACACTGAATGCCAAGTTTTCAGAGCCCTTACTCCATTTGTTAATGATCTTATTCTTGTCTTTTCCTTTCCAATGATATATTTCGTGTTTTCAGGCCCATCTTTCTTTCAGTTTCAACGAATAGATTTCCAACTTTTAGGCTTGAAAAATCACAGCAAAATCAAAAGGAGAAAATGGTCCTTCTTCCCCTGCAGCTGCAGAGAGCAGCAGACAGCGTCCTTCATCATAAACACCCATCCTTGCAGGTATTATTCCAACAAACGAATAGGCAAATCCCCAGGATTTTCAAGGTTGCCTCTGAGAAAAGTAAACTTGACTTCCCCCAAAGCTATCATTCAAACTGGTCGTTTTACTTAATTATGTTGACCCTGGCAGAGATATAAATTGATAACTGTTTCCTCAAAGGAAATATCTTTGTTAACTTTCTTTGTTTGGCTTCCCTCCTCTTTCACCAGAAGCATGAGGTAAATAAATTTGCTAAATTTCTTATTTAGACAAAGACTTTGAGAGCCTTGCTCCATTCAAATTCACACAGACAAGTTGAGTCTAAAATTTATATGTAAAATTGAACATGCAAGAATAGCCAAGAAAATTATAGGAAAAAATCAGTAATGAAATATCCCTGCAAGATGTTAAAACATATTGTAAAGCCACAGAAATTAAAAGGGCTTGATTCCAGCATATAAACAGGCAGACAGACCAGTAGAACAGAATAAATTCCAGAAATAGATTCAAAAACATTCAGGAAAATAGTATAAAATAAAGAGAATGTTTCAAATCAGTGTAGAAAAGATTGGTTATCTAATAAATGCATGGGACAACTGGGTAAACATCTGGGAAAGAGTAAAATTGGATCTCTGCTATACCAAAATAAATTCCAGATGGAGCTAAATTATAATTTTTAAAAATAAAGCTATAAAAGAACTAGAACAAACATGGGAGAGTTATTTTTATAATCTCAGATTGTGGCAGTATTTCCAAGCATGACACAGAAGTCAGAAGTCACAAAAGACAAGACATAAATCCAACTACATAAGAATTAAAAATACCTTCATGGGGACTTCCCTGGTGGCACAGTGGTTAAGAATCCGCCTGCCAATGCAGGGGACACGGGTTCGAGCCCTGGACCGGGAAGATACCACATGCCGAGGAGCAACTAAGGCCGTGTGCCACAACTACTGAGCCTGCACTCTAGAGCCCACGTGCCACAACTACTGAGCCCACGTGCCGCAACTACTGCAGTTCGCTTGCCTAGAGCCTGTGCTCCGCAACAAAGAGAAGACACCGCAATGAGAAACCCACGCACCGCATCAAAGAGTAGCCCCCGCTCGCCGCAACTAGAGAAAGCGCGCGCACAGCAACGAAGACCCAACGCAGCCAAAAAATAAATAAATAAATAAATTTATTAAAAAAAAAAAAGCCTTCGTGGCAAAAGCAAAATACTGTCAATCGCGACAAGATATAAATAAATGATAAACTTGGGGGAAGCATTAGCAACACATATGGTAAAGTGTCAAATTTGTTAATATTTAAAAGGTTTTTAACATTAAATAAAACACGTCAGCCATTCAACAGAAAGATGGTCAAAGCACATGGACAGCTAGTCACAGAAAAAGAAGTCCAAAAAAAAAAAAAGATTTAAAAAAAGGAAAGAAAAAGAAGTAACAGTGTCTTTTAAACAGAAAAAATATACTCATTCTCACCCATAACAATATAGATGCAAATCAGCAAATCTTTACTGGTAGACAAGTAAAGATCATTTGCAAAGTGGGTCTATCCACAGTGTGTTCGCCACGGTATACAAAACAGTCTGAACAGTGTCTGACACGCAGTGACAGCTCATAGAAGTCAGTTTTTATTATTATTGAGGATAATTGGCATTATTAAAATTTTATAGCACACATACCTTCTGACCACTCAGTCATCTTCTGGGAATTTGAGGGACTTGGGTGTGATGTGAGCATATTTCCAGGACATATGTACAGGTCTGGTCATTGCAAGCAAGAGATTTGAAACCATCTAAATGTCCATCAAGAGAGGACTGGTAAGGACAGTACGGAAATCCACGCGATGGGATCCTAGTCAAGCATTAAAAGGAATGAGGCAGATGTCTGTGTACTGAAGAGGAACAATCTTCAAAATCTTGATAAGTAGGAAAAAAATAAGCGTGATGTAGATTGGTGTGTTGTCCACCATTTATATATAAAAGCTGTATATTCTTGTATATGCAAAGAATATTTCTAAAAAGAGACCTAAGAATCCTTTTATTGTCCTCTGGGCAGTTTCCTTTTAAATGATTTGTTTGTTTGTTTTTTACTATGTGTCTGTTACCTATTGAAAAGGCAAATATGTTTTTTTAAGAGTGAGGAGTTTGCAATGAACACGTCAACTCTTTACATGGAATCAGCTGTTTCTATGCTAGTATGTTTGAAAGTCTTGCTTCCAAACATTTTAAATCCAATCCCCTAGACGTCCATCTCTGTCCCTGATTTGCATCTTCTTGTAGAAATGTTCCCTTGTGTAAGAGAAATAGCCTGCCTCACAAGAGAGAATCACAAGAGGTGTGAAAACTATGTTATGTGCAGCTTGCCCTGACTTTATTGCAAAAGCCCTTTGAAATTCAGTAATTCATTCTCCCTCTGATTCTGTGTCCCCGGTAATTACTGATTCAGTAGTTCAGTGTAGGCTGTCCTGATGTTACCACCACTAGACGTTCTCTCTCCAAGGGGCTCCAAGAGGCCCCTGAAGACTCTGGACTCCGGGATTCTTGCGGGGCAGGGCTCCGAGGTACCCATGGATGCTCTGCCACCCTGTGGCGAGAGGCTGCTATTACAAGCAGGCCATCCCCAGGGAGCTGCCCCAGACGGATTCCCTGGGTGACCAGCTCAAGGGTTTTCAGTAGAGGGCGCTGATGAGACAGCCACGCGGGAGCTGCTCGTGTTTTCTAGAACAATAGTTAGATACGTGGATTTCACACATAATGCACACAAAAGCATTAAAAAAAATTGTAAAGTACATAACTCAATAGTCATTGATTTTTTTAAAAAAATCCAATTCTGGTATTCCATGCTTAACAGACAAAACTTGGAAGAACTGGGCCTGCCTCAGTTTGACCCCAGAGAGTGCCTACCTGCCTCTCACCTGTGGCTCCTGTACTTGCATGCTCCAGAATGTGCATCCCCTGAGCCCTATGCTGCCAACGTTACCAAGTATGGCCAAGTCATCAAAAAATTCAGGATCGTTCTAGAACAGGGGTCAGCCTCCTTTTTCTCCGTAAAGAGCTAAATAGTCAATATTTTTGGATTTGTGATTCAATATGATCTCTGTCACAAGAACACAACTCTGCCTCTGTAGAAGGAATGCAACCTTACACAATATGTAAATAAATGTGTGGTAGTGTTACAATAAAACTTTATTTACAAAAACAGGGGAATTCCCTGACAGTCCAGCGGTTAGGACTCAGCGCTTTCACTGCCGTGGCCCGGCTTCAATCCCTGGTTGAGGAACTAAGATCCAGCAGGCCCTGTGGCGTGGCCAAAAAAACAAACAAACAAAACCCCAAACCAAAACCAAAACAAACAACAAAAAATAGGTGGCTGGCCAGATTTGGTCTGTGGGCCATAGTTGGCCAAACCCTAGTCTAGAACGCTCCTCCTGTCTCCAAAACCCAATGATTCTGTACCTTACCGGTGATGTGCGTTTTGTGGTCTGCTGTCCGACGGAGTTGAGCGCTGTCAAGTAGTGGGACATGCACAGGGTCAATGGCTGTGGTTTGCCCTGTTAGTACATCCACTTTGAGTCTTTCCCAAGTTCAGTGTGTCCTGACATCTTGTGACCTTTATGACCTGGGGGAAGTGACACCCTGAATACCTCAGTGCTCTATAAGGCCCCAAAGTCTTTGATCCAAGAAATCAGCTTGAAAAATGCAGCCAACAAATGTTCTCATCCTCCTCTGGCTGCATCAAAAAACAAAATTTCCACACCTGTTTCAATTTCTCCCAAAGGTCCTGTGAACACGTGGGCACAGGGAAAATGCACCCTCTCCCTCGTGTCCTCCTTGGCACTGCGGGGGCCTCCCTCCTGCCCTTTGACTTGACTATGTAGTGATGTTTTGCTTTCTCTCTTTCTTTTCCTCCTTTGATGCAGCGTTAGCCCGCGTGTGCGTGCCCTCAGCTGCTCCCTGAGTTCACACATCCCTGACCAGGAGGGGTTCAGTCTTGCCAGCTCTTGAGGACTTGCTTAATAGCTGAAACTTTGGAGTTTTTCTTTTCTTTTCTTTTTGCCACAAATATCAGAAAGGCCACCCTTTAAAGTAAAACAGGCAAGAAGCTTTGACCTAGCATGTGTCCAGCATGGAACCTTGGAGGCAGCTTCTGACATCCAAGGCCCCCATGGGTTAGTTTACATTTTAGCCCCAAATGAACAATCTTCCTTCCAGTTCCCTGCTTCAGGCAGCCTGTGGGAGGATTTGCAGGGCAATCGGCTTCAAAGAAGAGACAGGGTAACAAGACCCTCAACCTTTTCCTATCTTTCTGTTTGCTGGCTGCTGTCTGCCGTTAGAACCTCCTAGTTTTCTCTGCCTGTTTTCCCATTTTCGCCTTTTCAGTTCTTTAACACCTGCTTAAGCAATTCTTCCTATTAATTTCTCCGCCAAAACAGTGAGGTTTCTCTTTTCCTGATTGGACCCTGACTGATCAGCCACAAAATAAATGAAAAAGTCCGTGGTTGAAGGATGAGAATATGCAGTAAGAACATCACTTGAGAAAAATCACAACTGGGTTTACGGTAGCAACTGGGGTGGTGTCCTAAATCTGATGGCTGATGTCCTTATAAGAAGAGGAGAAGACACACACACAGAGCAGAAGACCAAGTGAGACAGAGACAGCGGTTGGAGTGATGTGACCACAAGCCAAGGAGCCACCAGAAGCTGCAAAAGGTGGGAACGGTCCTCCCGCAGAGCCCCAGAGGGAGCGAGGCCCTGCTGACACCCAGACTTTGGCCTCTGGCCTCCAGAACCATGAGAGGATACCTTTCTGTTGTTTCAAGCCACCAGTTTTGTGGTCATGGTTTATGGCAGCCACAGGAAGTTAATATGATCGCCCACTGAATTCTCACAGAAAAGCTATGTTTAAAAAGCAGTTAGGGGCTTCCCAGGTGGCGCAGTGGTTGAGAATCTGCCTGCTAATGCAGGGGACACGGGTTCGAGCCCTGGTCTGAGAAGATCCCACATGCCGCGGAGCAACTGGGCCCGTGAGCCACAACTACTGAGCCTGCGCGTTTGGAGCCTGTGCTCCGCAACAAGAGAGGCCGCGATAGTGAGAGGCCCACGCACCGCGATGAAGAGTGGCCCCCGCTCGCCACAACTAGAGAAAGCCCTCGCACAGAAACGAAGACCCAACACAGTCAAAAATAAATTAATTAATTTAAAAAAAAAAAAAGCAGTTAGGAAATCTGGGTTCTTTTCTATGGATCTCCCGGGTTTTCTGCAAAGAAGCCACATTCTCCGTTCCTCATGCTACCTTAAGGTCTTTCATTGCCAAGTTAGCCCAGAGCCCCCTCCTCGTCCTGGGGGAAGACGTCCTGCCCCCGGGGCTGAGTCCAGCCCCCATCCTCCCTCCTCACACTCCCTCCTGCTGCACTGGATCACTGTAGTCTGAGAGGAGCTTGCTTCTGGGGACTGTCTGGTGTGAGAGGGACCAGGGGGCTGCCCTGGTGGCGCAGTGGTTAAGAGTCCGCCTGCCAATGCAGGGGACACGGTCGAGCCCTGGTCCAGGAAGATCCCACATGCCACGGAGCAACTAAGCCCGTGAGCCACAGCTACTGAGCCCACATGCCACAAATACTGAGCCTGCGCTCTAGAGCCCGCGAGCCACAACTACTGAGCCCGCATGCCGCAACTACTGAAGCCCGCGCACCTGGAACCCGTGCTCCGCAGCAAGAGAAGCCACTGCAATGAGAAGTCCTTGCACTGCAACGAAGAGTAGCCCCCACTCACCGCAACTAGAAAAAGCCCGCACGCAGCAATGAAGACCCAACGCAGCCAAAAATAAATAAATGAAATAAATAAATTTAAAAAAAAATACACCCATGGGGGGCCCTAGACAAGCGACCACTTTCCCCATTCCTCCTCCCTGTGACAATATCTGAACGGGGTCACTGAGGTTACTGTCACCCCAAATTTGCTGAGCCTCTTCCGTGACAGCATGAGTGGTCACAGGCCTGGAATGGAAAGGGGCTGAGGTCTGGGTGAGAGATGGTTTCCCAAAGGCTGGAAAGGATGATGAGGAGATTCCTAGAAAGGGGGTTGGGGGTGAACAGGTTCCAGCACAAAGGAAAGGAGAAGGGGTCCTAGCAACTTCCTGAGAACTCTGAGCCCCCAGGGCCCCTGCTCAGAGGAAGTGCCTCCCAAGGCCCTTCCAGAGGCCTGCTTCTCTCTCTCCCTCCTGTTTTGTAATGATGACCATGGTGGGCTCTGTCCTGCTGAACGTGATGAGTGAGTAGAAGTTTAGCCTCCAGAGAAGGTCTGAAGCCCACGCGGAGAACCTCACCGGCCCCAAGCAGGCACCCACCTGGCTCCCGGTGCTCAGGGCTCCATGTGCATTGGAAATTCTCAACCTGACCGCCAGGGGGCAGCCACACCCAGGGCGCCTTCCTCCGCCCGTGGAGACTGGCAGGCAAAACCCCGTATTTCTGGAAATATCTAAGACACCTGGCTTTATTGACCTTAAGTAGACACACCGAGGAAACTGAGGGGCCAATTGCTCTAAGTCCCTGACTCCTTTTTGTATTTGTATTTAGATTTGTTTGTGTATCCAATGAATCAGTTAAAGAATTTACCACCCCTTCTCAATCCATCCTTAGCTTTCTGTACATTTCTTTTGTCCTCAAGCTCTCATAGCCTTTGGCTACCTCCCTTAATCTGATTTAGTATTTACTTCTCATTTTTTTTTAGTATTTATGTGCCCATAGAGAAGCCATCTACTGATGTGGATTTAAGATCGGGCATCCTCTGGAGCGAGTCACACGCATTAACACACAAGTCACACACAGGCTTGTCTGGAGATCCAGAGGTTGTGGAATCCATAACAGTTTTCTCTGCCTGTCAGCTTATTTCTAATTCTTGTTACGGCTACTATCGAATTACCATAGTATCCTGAGGGAAAACTGAAGTTCAGAGCCAGGGCAAAGACAATATTTCAAGCCATATTATCAGAATTTGCAATTGGCTGCTTTTTGGCTCAGTTTGCCTTTTTTTTTTAAATGGCCCTGCTCAGATGCTGGACTACCTTCTGTCTCTCTAAGCAGACCTCCAGGTATACGGTGCAGACGGTATTAGGATACTTTTTCTTTCAGGCAACGCTTTATGGGGCCCCTGCTGCAGCAAGGGGGAGCGAAAACAAACAGTAGGTTCCCTTGCTTGCTTGCTCGCTGAGGGGGGGGCGAGCTTGTTCCATATATGGGGTGAGAATAAGGGTGTGTCCAGGGGTCGGGGCGGAGTGGTGGCTTAGGTTCTTTGCCCACCCCGAGATGGTGTTGTGGGCAGGAGGCATGCACAGTGCCCTGGACCCCCTGCTTGTGGGCTCTTCAAAATTGACAGTTGAGTTTTTTGGTCTCTTTGTATCTTTTGTCCAGAATTTGCCCTAACTGTGCATGCATGCAGTTATACTTAGCCCATACGGTTTCTTTGTATTTTGTTGCCTGAGGAGAGGTGTGTCCAGGTGCAAGTACTGCAACACTGCAGCAAAGGATCGCAGGTCCCAGCCTGTCTCATTCCCCCCTGAGAGACCCTACACCCTTATTCTTAAGGGGTAAGGGGCCGAAGGTCTCTTCTTCTGAAACTTCTTCCTGCTGGATGGGGGCCACAGACCCTAGCCTATCCTAGAGGTATAGAAGTCGCTCACTGACTGTTCCAAGGACCTGTAGGGACTTGGGCCACTCTCCTCTGGAATTGGCTGAATTCCTTGAGCCATCATGAGCCTTACTTCAAACTGTTGGAGCCTAAAAGACACAAACTAAACCAAAAGGTTAAACAAACAAGGGCTAAAAAGGAGAACAACAATAGCCATTAAAGGGCCTAGAAAGGGAGGGAACCAGGAGGATCCTTTTGGAGAGTAAATTGTCTGATATTACTCAATGATATCCCGTAAAGAATGATCAAGTCGAGTTAGTGTGCATAAGTGAATAAAATCAGAGCCCCGTCATTCCTTCCCCACCTCACAGACCCCCAGGAGCCCCTGGCTTGTCAGCGAGGGCAGAAGTTAGGGAAGCACACCTCCTGCTGGCTTCCTCCTTCAGGCAAACCATGACCTTGGGTGTGTCCTTGAACCTCGCTGAGCCTCAGTTTCCTCAACAGTTAAGTGACAGCCGTGGTCTAGTTAAACCTCAGGGAGCTTGCTCTCCAAGGCCAACTGTCTGGTGAATTGCACGTGGGGCATATCTAATCTGGAGCCATTCGCCTAGCCAGGCTGCGTGCCCCCAGGAGAGGTGAGGTGCCATGCCATTCTTCGTATTGGCTAGTGTACCCCAGTCCACGGTCAGCCCTCAGTCTTGTAGACAAGCCTGGTTTGTCTGCTCATAGAGTGGATCCACCTCTCCAGGGCGGACTCCACAACTGGTTTCAAGAATCTGCAGAGCAAAATTGGAGCTGTAATGCCCTCTTCTATACTGACAGAGGGTGAGGGGCCTGGCATCTGAATGGGAGGTGCCAGGTAAAGACAGCCCGATGCAGCATCCTATCAGAGGGCTGGGATCTGAGGGTCCACTGGCCAGGCCCACACCTCGGGGGTTGCTGCCACTGATTCCACCTGCCTCTGCCACCATGGCGGGCAGTCCTTCAGATGCAGGTTCCCCTCCCTGACTCTGGTTTCTATCAAGTGTGGCCTGGGGCTGGCCCGGAGCTATTCTTTCTCCTTAAAGCAGAGGTTGTAAATCAGTGGTCTTTGAGCAGAACTCAGTTCAAGGTCATAGCTTGTTTGGCCCACATTTAAAAAGATAAAATTGAATTAGTTGCCCACATTCAAAAATCAGGAGATTTCAAATAAACATCCAGATTTCCAACTTCTCGTAAAAACTCACAAGTCCATCAAGAGTCAGCCCAAGCTGCTGGCTGGCTGAGCAGGTCTGGGATTCAGCAGCAGTGGCGGCCTCCCACCCCCTTAGCAGAAGGCTTGGGTGATAGGGGAGGGGGCGCTCGGCAGTCTGCCTGCAGCTCCACCTGGGACTTTGCTCCCTTGCTTTCTACTTGTAGGATCAGGGGTGTCTACAGCAGAGTTTATCCACGGGCAATCATACTTCCTTATTCCGGAGCCCCCCCAAGAACCCACGTCCACTTTCTAAAAGGATCATAGTGGTATTAACAAAACACACACTACACATCATGATAAAAGACTCTAATTTTTTAAAAAGATGTTTTTAATACCTCAAAAGGCATGTTGTCCTATTCAATGAACACATAAAATATTGCGCACAGAGCACTGAGATTCTAGTTTGAAAGGCCTTAGAACAGTGCCTGGCTCATAGCAAGCATTCTGCGAATGCTCACCCAAAATTTTAAATATGGTAACAAGCATTTGAACATGTGTGGCTTATAAGAGGTTTGAGGGGTGTGGGGAAGTGAGCTGAATGCCTGGTCCTTCAAGGACGGGGAGGACTAAAGCTCATGGGATCTCCCTCTGCCTTAAAAGGGGCAGGAATCTCAGGGGGAAAGTGAAGTGGTGATAAAGAACTAGTCTGTGTGCCTGGAATACCCAAGTCTGCCTGCCGCCGTGAATCACGCTGTGGACCACGTGCGTCCTGGGTCCCTCTCCAAACTCTCGCGCCCAGCCTGCTTTCCTTCACTAGGGGCCAACTGTGTCTGTCACAGCAGGGAAGTCACACGCGGCCAGGAGATGCCAGCAGTCATAGGTGGGCTTCCAGGGGCCCAAGAACCCCCGAGATTGTGGGTAAAATGTGTCTGTGTGCAATTTGGGGGGATCATAGCTTTCATTAGATTTTCAAAGGACTCTGACGCAAATAACCACTGGTCTCGAGGACTGTAGTAGCTCTGCCAGGCTTCTGCCCAGGAGATGTCCCATTGGGAGCCCTGCCCCCAAGCCCACAAAGGAATCGCTGTCTATTACATGAAGCAAGGACTGGGCCCCATTCGTCTACTGGAGGATGGCCAGCGATGCTTCCGTGTTGCTTCTAATTTATATTATGTGCAGGTTTCTAACAAGTATGTTTTATTTAAGTATTCCACCCTCTTAAGGAATGCCTAGGCAGGCGAGCGTCCAGGATGGCGCAGGTGACCGAGGGCAGCTGGGGAAGAAGGCTGAGACCCAGGTCACACGTCCTCTGAGTCCCTCAGGCCAGGCCATGCTCACGAGGTTCCTTCCACTGCCGTGAGCAAGTCCCTGATACCGTCTGCCTCCACCCCTGAATCCCTTTCCCACCTCTCAGTTGGGAGGGAAGTTTCCAAGGGAATCTCTGTCTTGTGAGGAGAAGGGCCAGGAGGAAAGCGCTGTCTCTGGCGGGATGGTCAGGGGAGAGGCACTGCGTGAGCTTCCGATTGCTGCTGGAACAAACTAGCCCAGCCTGAGTGGCTTTGAGCAAGAGAAACCCCTTGTCTTACCGTTCTGGAGGCCAGAAGTCTGAAATCACGGGGTCTTGGGGCCCTGCTTCCTCTGAAAGCTGTCCGGGAGAATCCTTCCTTTCCTCTCCCAGCTTCCAGTGGTGACCCTCAATCCTTGGTGGTCCTTGGTTTGCAGCTGCATCACTCCTATCTCTGCCCAAATTTCCCTCTTCTTATAAGGATGTCAGTCACATTGGATTAGGGCCCACCCCAATGACCTTACCTTCCTTGATCACATCTGCAAAGACCTTATTTCCAGATAAGGTCGCATTCACAGGTTAGGACTTGAAGGGCTAAGAGGATGTTTTGGGGGGGTCACAATTCAACCACGATGGGCACGTTACCTCAAAAGGCCCTGCCACCTCAGTCCCGTGTGTTGCCCCTTGCCCACGCCCATGCCTTCCCCTGAGATCTTGAGGTGGTGGATGCAGCCCTCCCTCCTGCCATGAAAACTGAGTACCTGCCCCTTGGTACACATTCTGAAGCAGGATTCTTTTCCTTCTGCATCTCAACTGCGCTATGTGAGTAGGTAGTGTGTGCGTGTGTCCTTGTGTATCTGTGTGTGTTTCTCTGTGTGTTTCTGTGTGCATGTGTGTGCCTGTGGGTATGAGCATGTGTTTGGGGGGGGTGTGTGTGTGTGAAGGGTGGGCATGGGGGGAATAGGAGGCAGGAGAGGAAGGGGAGGATAGAGCCACCATGGTGAGGGTACGAGTGAAAAGGGCAGAGTAAGTCTTGTCCCATAGCAAGTGGGGAAGTGTGCTTGCAACAAATATGGAAACATTATGCCTTTGGTCTCAGTCCCATAAGGAAGGTGTATTCGTTAGGATATTGATTCTGTTACTTTAACAAAAACGAAAATAACACTGGCCCAAGGAGATCGGAGTTAGTTTCCCTTTCCTCTAAAGTCTGAGCTGGTGATTGACCAGACCCTGCCCCATGCCATGGCCCAGGGACCCAGACTCTTATTGCTCTGCCATCTGTGAATACACTATCCTTTTCCAGAGTCAAAGCTGGCTCACCACCTCATCCATGTCCCAGCCACGGGGAAGGAGGAAAGGGGAGTGGAGGACACATCCTTTCCTTTTCAAGGCTCAATGGGAAATTGCACTCATCATTCCCACTTCTACTGGCCATAACTTCATACACAGGACCTTGCTAGCTGCAAGGGAGTCAGGGAAATACAGCTCTTATTCTCAGAGGCCATGATCTCAGGGATTTTTGCTGAAATTAACAAGGCAGGCACACATACTGGGGAACGGCTCACAGCCTATTATAGAAGGAAAGTGATTTTAGAAATATAGTGTTACTAACCCATCTTTCACCCCTTATGATAGAAAAAAAAAAAAAAACGAATTATTCTCATGCAATAAAGAATATAAGGAACATGTAATTGGAAAAATCAGATCATCAGGGAGGCTTTGTCCAATTCTGACCAGTCTCGGGGTCAGGATGACAGCTTCATCTCAGGAAGGTATGCATTGGGTCGTTCTACAGCCAGCTGGTTTTCAATGACATAACACGCCCTGCAGCTCTCCAGAATCCGGGCCTGGAAGTATGCCTTGTCCTGCTCCTGCCAGGTGTCAGACTCGATGTACACATTGTACGGGTCATGGGAGTGCTCCAGTTTCTTGGAGCGGATGTAACTTAGCATGATGCCCAGGGTGAAGAAACCAAAAAAGCCAAGCACCATGAGGATGTAGAGTGCCGCCAGCTTGCCGTCATCGTGGCCCAGGGACCTGCGGGCCAGGTTGGATGTGTTGTTGACTGGTTGAACTGTCCCCTGCCACAGCTTGGTCAGCAAGGGTGTCACAGCCGTGGCGTTAGACAGGATCATCCTGAGAGTTAAGGTTTCACTGCGGGAGAGTAAACTTCCCAGGAAAACTTTCTAAAAGAAAAGTGCAACCTGAAATCAAAAAATATGTATTGGCCCAAACACCCCCATCCCGCCACACACACCCCCCACACAGTTTTTAAAAATCTCAGTAAGAGGGGTGCCCTACCAGAGTATGACGGAGGAGTACTCCGTCATGGTGTGTGCCACCTGGGATCTGCATAATGCCCTCTCTTGACTGATCAAATGATAAATTGATTCACTTTTATTTCTATTCACCACTCCCAGTCCCTACCTCCATAGGTGATCACCAGAACGAGTTCCCTTAATACACACATTGTGTCGTACGTGTGCCTTTTAATTTATATGCTATGGGCCAAATTGTGCTCTCCACCAAGTCATATGTTCAAGCCCTAACCCCTAATGCAGTTGAACTTGGAGGTAGGGTCTTTCAGAGGTAATTAAGTTAGATGAGGTCATAAATGTAAGGTCCTAATCTGATAGGATGGTGGCCTTATAAGAAGAGGAAGACAGACCTTGGTCTGGGTTCCTGTCTGGCATTGGGACTTCTCAAAGCTTCTCAGGTGATCCTACTTTGCAGTCAAGATTGAGAACCACTGAGCTATGATGTGGGCCCTTAGGAAATTAACCAATCAGTCTTTTGTGCTGCAGAGTACCCGGAAGAATTATATAAGAAGAGAAATAATAACTTCATAGCATAATTTCCCAATCTTGTTTGCTTTTCAGATTTTCTTTTTCGGTCTTGCATGTCCCTGAGAAAATCTGAACAGGAGTTGCGGAAAGAAATTCTCAAGTCATTACCATGACCTCAGCTGTCCCTGTCCTAACTCACGTTGGCACCTCAAATTATGATAAGCCTGTCATAACTTTATGCTGGACCAGAAAAGCCAAGTTACTTAACTGCCTTTCAAATAACAACTCTGCATTTTTAAAGAAAAATCTTTTGCTGACTTTACACTTAATTTATTGTATCGCTTTTGCTAAATGCCTTCTGTGCCCCCAAGGCCTGCATGCTGGGTCACATGGTGTTTTTGCGTAATGAGTCACAAAATGAGTTTGGCAACGTCCTCTAATAATCAGCATGGTGTAAACGACACAGAACCCAATCCGCACAACAGCTGTGGGTTTATGTCCCATTCTCCAAGTTCACATTCATTATAATGCCAAAGCACTGCCTAGTGGCCACAGTTAAGACTGTTGGACTCAAATGGATTTGGAGACCAGCTGATCCAACAGTCTTTACTTCATAGAAAACTGGTTTCCACAGAGGTGAGCTGACTTGGCCAAGGTCACGTCTCCGATCAAAAATACATCTAAACTCTAATCTTTTAGCCATGGACTCACATTTTATTAGCATAGAAAAAGGAGTTCTCAGGACCTTGCAGAGAGAAGGCAGATCTGTATTTAAGCTCAAAGGAACCAAGGAGCCAGCTACTTGTATCAGGTAAAACTGAGTCTACCTAATTGGGAACTGGCTTCTGACCTACATATGCCGTCAGGAGACCCCTCTGCCCCACCGGCGAGAACCACAGCTTTTTGTAGCTCGCACAGGGAATAGGGGGCTGGAGGAGGAAGAAGCAGCAGGAACCAGGGAGGTCCAGCTCCGATCACAACCAGTTTGATGCTCAGCCTGTGCTAAACATCCTCAAACTGGCCTTAATGGGCCCAGAAAGAAGGAAGTGGGGTGGGGCTCTAGAAGTTTCTGCTTCTGCCTGGGTTTGAGCCTCTTCAGGAGGCATAGACACTGCCCCCAACAAAGGTTAGTGCAATTTTTTTCTGTCAAAGCTTGGTCCCAGAGCTGCTGGTCTAGTGAGAATCACTCAGGATTCGAAACTGTGGGCAGCCGAGCTGAGCTGCAAAAGGACAGCAAGTGGGCCTCCAGCACCCCGGGCTCCTGCAAACGCTCCAACTGCACCCAGGGGAGAGGGGGAAGTAGGTGATGTCACGCTGTTCCCGGCACACACCGCCCCTTCTGCCTTTCTCCCAGGAGTTCCAGATCCATCTCATATCAGCACCGATAACAGGCTTTTAGAACAGATTTCCTAGTACCGCACCTCTCATTCTTTCTTACGCATTTACTGAAAGGGCAATGCTTTCATGGCTGACTCCAAGCTCTCTACTGAGAGGGACAGATTCTGGGGGCAAGTCAGGGAAAGAGGAATGTCAGGGATCCGAGTTCCAGCCCTGGTTCAGTCCTAGCTACTCCTCGCGGCTTCCAGACGGTACCGTAGCTTGCTTATCTAGGAGGGATGGGGATGACATTCCTGCCATTCTTGTCAGCATGTTCTCGAAAGAGCATCCAGTTTGGAAATCATCATTTTTTGTTTCAGGAAGCAGAATTAGGGTAGAAACAATTATGGATAAGCTTAATTTGGGGGAATATGATCTTACTGAGTCAAGAAATCTGTGAGCCAATTTTCCTTGGAAATAACTGTCAACCGTCTTCATCTTTATCGAAACACGATGTCCAAATTCTGGAGATACATTTACCTCCTAGCAGCAAAGAAGCAAAGAGGGGCCCAGACTCTTCCAGGCAGTCAGCTGGCTTTGTCTTGGGCTTCTCACCTTCCTCTCTCCCGGGAGAGGAATCACTAAGGTGGCCAAGGTCTCAAAAAGTCAGGATGAAACCTATACAGAGGCACCGCATTTGACTGTCCTCAAAGATCTGAAAAGGGCTTTCTGCCACCTCCCTGCTGGATGTGCGGTGTGGCTCTTGAGTCTGGTCACAGGACTAAGAGTGTCCCAGACCTCTCTGTGGGTGACAGAGAGGAGCTCTGGGGTGTGAAGGGTGGAAATGTGAACCAGGGAGCTGATGAGAGGGACCCAGTCAAACTCAGTATGGGAAAAAGGATGAGCATTTTGGCATGGAGAACGGATGGCAGCAGGATTCCCAGACTCTGGGAAGGGAGCTGTAGTCACGTAGAAGGAAGAATCTCACCCTCAGCAAATTAAATGAATTTGGGGAGCCCCAGTTTCCTCATCTGAAAACTGGGGATGATGGGACGACTGGGGAGGCATGAAACAAGCCCACAACTTTCCTATCTCTTGCTTTTGCTGCTCTCTCTGCAAGAGAGTCATGACCACCATGTCTGCCTGCCAAAATTCTACTGGTCCTCCAAAAGCACACTCCTATGCCAACCTGTGAAGCCCCTTCCAGATGTCCCGTCCCCTGCTTTGAGCCCTCATAGTGCCCAGTCTGTACCATTCAGATTCTAAGTTGTGTTGTAATCATTTGTAGGCTTGTGTATGCATTTCCAGGAGCTCAGGAAGATCAGAGACTGTCTCGTTCACCTTGTCCTCACTCCAGCCCCCAGAATGAGTCCATATGGGTTTGCTGAATTAAATGGGCATGCAAAGTATTAAATTTAATACAACTACAATGTGAATGTGAGAGCAAATAATCAACAAAGTAGAGTACACTCTGGAAAGAGCTTGGTGTAACCAAATGAAAACCTCTTTCAATGTAGTCTCTTTTGATATAATAAAATTTAAATTATTTTTATGTATATTTATTTTATTAGCATTATTTATTTTGTATATTAAAATTTATATTTTTAATATAGTTATGTATAACTATATTAATAACTATATATATCTGCAACCCACCTTATTCCTAAAAAGGTTTAAAGCCAGCAGTAATTGTCAGTAATACAGCATAATTTTCACCCATCCTCCCCAATTCCCATAACTCTTATCTTGCTCTCCTTTTTATCCATAGTACTTGATCACCTGCACCTAGTATAGTTTTTCTTATTTATTCTGTTCATTGTCTATTGTTTGTCTTCCCTATCAAAATGTAAGCTTTTGAGGGCAGGGATCTTTGCCTGTGTTGTCCCCATGTATCCCGAAGACTAGAACAGTGTCTGGCATGTGGCAGGAGCACAGTAAATATTCACAGATGCAGGCATGCATGCACGGATGCGTGAGTGAGTAAATGTCCCACGCAACTACCGGAAAGCCCGAACCACACAGAAACTGTCTCACCAGCTCTGCCTTCAGAGACTTAAGATGACAGGCATGAATCCCTCTGATGTGTTCACAGTTTCAAAACAATCCACTTTGGAATAACCTGTCAAAAGCAAGACATACCTGAATATTCTGGAAACTGAGAATGCCTTCCTCAGACCCATCCTCAGTTCATCTCTGTTGAGCAACATGAAACAGAGCAGAGCGTGCAGAGGGGTTTCGCCCCCTGGTTAGGAACCCATAGATCAGAGTCAACAGTGCCTTCTGGCAATTCACTCATCACATGATTAAAGCAACGGTGTGATCACAGCAAAGTTCCCCACCATGGTGACCGTGAGTGACACCTGTGGTTATTGACAAGGCCCTTCCTCAGTGGAGCTGGAAGCTCCTTCTCAACCTAAAAGTGGACTCAAACAGTTCACATATAGCAGTCTGAACAATCGAGGGTCGGGGGCAGGGGCCGGGGATGGGGTGGGGTGGATTAACATGTGATATACTCAGCACATAACACGTGACTGCTACTGGGTCCACCTTCTTCTAAAAGTTCCACATTTTCCCCAGTTACTTCAATCAAGATCAGATACCAGTAACGTTCTGCGTGTCCCACGCCTTTTCCCTGGGGAGATGCCAAGGCCCAAGAAACTTTTCTGGTCCAAAAAAAAACCCACAAAAGATTCCCTTTGAGGCCGGGTGTGTTTGCAAATATTGCCCCATCTGGAGGTCTTTGAAACCAAGCGGGGGACTGGGATCATGGGCGGTTTTAGTTTTCTCTGGATGCTTTTAAGTATTTTCCCAATTTTCTCCAGGAACGACTGTAATTTAATAATAATGGGAAAATGTTGTCGTTGTTTGGTGGTGAGATGATTTTCTAGGCATACGTTCTAGACGTGTAGAAGGCAGAGGGAAAGGAAGCGTGAGGCCGAGCCACCTATTCTGTCTCCCACTAAGGGGGGTCGCGGCGCCTCCTGCCTGGGGGCGCCCGCTGTGGCCCGGGGGCTGAGACTGGGTGCCTGGAGCCCGCTCAGGGTCGCCGGCCTGGGGCATCGCTCGCCGGGAGGCAGGAGCCCTTGACTTACCAGGTCTGGGGCGCGGAGAGAGCCGGGAGCGCAGCGGGGTCCACGGCAGCCAAGCGCAGGACACCGACGGCCGCGCCCCGGGCGGCGCGCTCCGCGGGCAAGTGCGCGGCGGGGCGGGCGGGGCCTCCGGAGCCAGAGGGCGCCCCGCCCCGTCCCCGCGCGTCCCCGCCGAGCCCGCGGCCCCCGGCGCCCCCCGCCCAGGCCATCCCGGGGCCCCCCGGATCCTCCGCACCCTGCATCTCCAGCAAGCGCTCTGCACGCGGGGCAAGCGCAGAGCCGGCAGAGAGTCTGTGTAAGAACTGCCAGCCAGCCAGCCAGCCAGATATACCTTCCTGAGGAAGAAGCCGCAGTGGCCAAAAGAAGTCCGTCCCGGAGGCCCCCACTGTCGGCCAAGCACTCGCCAAACACTCCTTCACACACCTCCAAACAAGAACTTCAAATAAGCTCAAAACCCCAGCAGACTCCTTTTGGCTGCGTCTTGAACCCCAGCAGTGGCCATGCATCTATTCGGTAAGCATTTATTGAGCATCTACTGACAGGTGTCCCGTCCTGACCTGGGGGTGCAGCTGTGGACCAGACAGACAGGTGTCCCAGTGCGCAGGTGTCGGTGGCTGGAGCCACCCATGCGTTGGCACCCCAGCTCCGAAGTTCCTGGGGCAGTGGGAACAGCCTTTCAGGCCGCCAGGAGCAAACTGAGCCTTGGCCCCAGGAACCTCCAGGCAAATTTCACAGCAGCTGCCTTCCAGCTTGGGGGTGGGTAGGGGGGTGGCGAGCGTGAGACGGGCAATTCCCAAACGACAGTCCTGTGAAAGCGCTGGGGAATAAGGTCCAGGCTTGCGGTCTGCAGGCAGGGAACAGAGAAATTAGATTCCTGGCCTAGAGATAGAAGACATTTTCTCGGACCCCCCTAGTCTTCCTGGGCCAGTCACTTCCGCTTGGGCCTCCACCTGGCGGTTCTTTGGGGAGGAGGCCACTGAAGGCTCTGGGAAGGGGTCCATTGGATGTGGCACTTTAGGACGCAGCCCAGCTAGCACAGGCAGAGCTGGCACTCCCCTGCACCACGGGTGCTAGTCTAAACCCACACAACCACTCTGGAAAGTTCTAAAATGTCCATAGCCTTGATGTGTACTTATACTGTGTGAAATCTATTCTACGGAGGGGATCTGAACTGTAGAAAAGCTTTATGCATAGAAAAGTTCTTTGTAGTTTTACTTAAAATAACTAGAATCTAAACGTCTCAAAATAGAAAAGTGGTTATATTATGGTACGTATGATAGAATATTATTCTACATACTGGAATGTTTTATGTGGTCATTAAGATAATGTTTACAAATAGTTTGTAATGTTAAGTGAAAAATACAAAACCCTAAATTGTACATACAAGATGCTATGCATTATTTCAAAAGACCGTAAGAAAACACATCATGATGTTAATACTGTGTGCTAGTGATGGGCTTACATGGTATTTATTTTCTTATTTATACATTCTATGTTTTCCTTTCCTTTTTTTTTTTGCAATAACTATATTCTTTAATATTTAGGAAAAAATACATAAACTTTATCTGAAAATTCTCTGGACTCTACCCCCTCAAGGTCATGCTGGATGTATTTAGTATCGTTTTGCTCACCTTTCCACAAAAGGACTCCACCAGGAAGGAAAAAATGGATCATTGAAGCAAAAACGTTTGTCCTGTAGAATTTATGTGCTACCCTTTCAGTAATAACCCAACATGCATGGACAGCGTGCTCCAGACCAACTGCAGAGACCCCCCTGTCAGGGGACGGGGCGGTCGATGTCTGCCCACCTGTCTCCTAGTTACTGTGCAGACTGTATGTTTGGAAGTGTCTTCAAAAAGGTAAAGTAGGGACTTCCCTGGTGGCGCAGTGGTTAAGAATCTGCCTGCCAAGGCAGGGGACACCGGTTCGAGCCCTGGTCCGGGAAGATGCCACAAGCCGTGGAGCACCTAAACCCATGCACCACAACTACTGAGCCTGCGCTCTAGAGCCCGCGAGCCACAACTACTGAGCCCGTGTGCCACAACTACTGAAGCCCACGCACCTAGAGCCCATGCTCTGCAACAAGAGAAGCCCCTGCTTACCGCAACGAGAGAAAGCCCACGCGCAGCAACGAAGACCCAACGCAGCCAAAAAAAAAAAAAGTAAAGTATTCTGTGAGTGGTGATTTTTTTTGCAGCATGCGGGATCTTAGTTCCCCCACTGGGGATCAAACCCGTGCCCCCTGCAGTGGAAGCAAGCACAGAGTCCTAATGAGTGGTGATATTCTTATTTCTCTCCCTGGTTCTCTCCATCCCACGTGTGATGAATTATTTTATTGCAGTGATACCTTTGTTGTCATTCCCTATTCGTAATGATAAAACACAATTACGGATAAGAGACTGTATTCTGTTGGCTTTGGAGAACTTGAAATGGCTTCTTTTCTCTTCCTCTTCCTTCTCCTTTTACTCTTTCATTCTCGCCTCTTCCCGTCGTACAGGTGTGATTGGTCTTAAACAAACATAACAACAGAGCGACAAAGTCCTTGGGTCATTTCCCTTTTTTCTCTGGCTCCTCCACCTTCTCCATTCCTCTTGGTCCCCTCACTGGGAACTGTCCCTTGGGAGAGGGGATGGCAAATGTGGGCTCTGCTCCTCTTGGTGGGTTTAACATCATCTTCCATGAGCTCCCACCTCATTGCAGGTGACATCCAAAGCCAGAGCTCCAGCAGCTTCTCGTTCTTTCTTAGGAAGACCTCAAATCTCAACTCGCAGCTTGGAATTCCTGCTCATGTTCCTAACCCTTTCCACACGCTGCCAGAGAAATAAAGGCCCCGTCACCAGAGAGAACTGTCTTCATTGTAACCCACCCAGGATGCACATATGGAGCCCAGGATCATGCTGATAGCTCTTTGCCGTTTTCTCTGGCTGCTGTTCCATTGGCATCCAGATGCCCCTGTGTTAGCCTGGGGAACATTCCTTTCCCTTAGGACCCCTTCCGTCTTTGTTTTTGACCCTTACTGCACAGCTTCTAGTATCCTCGAGGGCAGCTCTCACCTGTCAGTGAGAAACACCTGGAAAGCCAGCAACTTTTCTTGAGCAGCCACAGAGCATAACCTGGGTGCCGTAGTACGCGAAAATTGCAATACTTCCTCCTCACGAGAAAGACAAGGAGGAGGAAGGTCACTGAAGTCCCCATCCTGCCCCCGGTGACGGGTGAGGAGGTACACAATGATGGAAGAGAGCCCGGCCCTGCTGCCTGGGGCGTGGCCCCCCCAGTGCCGCCCCAGCTCCATCACCATCCCACGCAGATGGCTGGACGTGTTTGCGTCTTCTCTACTGGCCACTCAATGCTCGCGTCTTTTCTGTCCCCCTTCCTTAGCCCACATCTCGCGCCTGATTCACCTGGTCACAGGAGGCCAGCTTCAGTTTCCTCCCAGGACTCCTCTTTAGGTGGGAGCCCTGCACACAAGGTACATCCTTCCCAAACGCGGCATCTCCTGGCACTCTCCTAAAACCCTCTCGAGGGCCGATCCTGTTCCAGAAAGAAACCACTCCCAGCCTGCTTGGGGCCCTACAGGCCAATCCAGCTCCCCAACCTCACTTCCAGGTGCTCTGCTCCTCTGAGCTCCCGGGCCAGCGAACGAGGCACCTCCATCCTCTGTGCACTACCCATCTCTTCCCCCTGCTCCAGGCCCTTGTTCATGGGGTCGGCCCTCTGCTTCCAGCTTAACAAACCAGAGGTTGATGATCGTCCTCCAGCTGGAGCTCAGGACTTTTTCAAATCCCAGATCTTCAGCAAAGGTCTAAGACTAGCGAATGCTGGTCTTAGACTAGCTGCACCGCACGGCATGTGGGATCTTAGCTCCCTGACCAGAGATCAAACCCGTGCCCCCTGCAGTGGAAGTGCGGAGGCTTAACCACTGGACTGCCAGAGAAGTCCCTGTTTGCTTTAATTTTGAATTGGTTTTTTAGATTTAAAAAATTGAGAGCTCTTATACTAAATACCTAGACTTTGGCTTCTCTCACAAAACCCAGTGGATTTAGAAACTTATGCCCATATTTGGCATGAGAAAAAGCGGCAGGAGCTGAGGGCACCAGCCCCTTTCCAGAAAAATGCAAACTCCACACTCTCCCTGACAAGGACACTCAGCAGGCCCCGCTTATGGAATGTCCTGCCCGGTTCTGTAGGTATTGAGTTTGTCACTTTTATTCTAGGCCCTTCCCTTCCAGGAAAAAGTTCCTGCAATGCCCTTTCTCTGGCTGTTCCTTCACTTTGCACACCTGGGCACTCACTTCCTCATTGACTTGTTTTGGCCTTGCTCACATGTCGTGTTGCATGTGCATTTTGGCTGTTTCAGGTGTGTAAGTTCTGTTTGTCCTTTTAGAGCAATGGTTCTGGATTTTTCAGGATTCCTTTGGGAATCTGAGAAAAGCTATGGCTCTCCCCAACCGTTACCCCAAATGCACACGTGTGCAACATTTTACCTACAATTCCGCAGACTTATGGACCCCTGATGTGCTAGATGATTCTTGGCTGCTGTGTTAGGAGCTGCTGATTTAGGGTAAGGACTGTCTTTCCCATAAAACAAATTCAACTCTATGGCATCAATTCTATGGGGCTCTACAGTGCACGGTGCCACTGAGTGTTGCCTGGTGGGTGGACGGCAAGATTGCCCATTAAAATAGTCACTTAAGCTGCCTCTGCCCAGGTCTCGGGGGCACTTGCTCTAATTTTTGTCACCCTCGAGTCATTCAAAGAAGACGACGTAGCTGGCTACAGACCCACGGATTCAGGAATCCCAGCTGCCCTTGGATTTGACAAATAACCACAGCCTTCACCTTGTTATGAAAAGAGCACAAATCCAATTAAGAAAGATTTTCCAAAAGAAATAACAGTGTTGATTTCTGCCCCCGCCCCCCGCCTCTCTCCACCCCTTTATGTCCTGGAATAATGCTGTGCTGATAGGAACATGGATAAATTAATTACTGCCTGGAATGTTATTTATGGCTAAGAAAGAACACTAAATCTACACATACAGTGTTTAACATTTGAATACAAGCATAGTCCTTATGTTTTAAAAAAACCCTCAATCCGTCCAGTTTACACTGACATATGTCTAATCCTTTTAAATGCTGTGGATTTAAAAATCACGGAGGTAACAATATGCTGGCTGTTCTACTCAGCCAAAGAACAAGGAGACGCAGGAGTGAGATTAGCATCTATTCAGTTCTTTGCATGTCTGAGATTATTTCAGTGTACCTCCAATTCCTGATAACACAGAAGCACTCTTGTGGCCAAAGTGCCTGAAATGGAAATGCATTGGCAAGCCTGAATTTAAAACCAGTGCAGGCAGCCTTTCTGGGAATGTGTGTGAAGGTCACTTTTTTTTAGAAACGGACTGTCCACAGTCATTGTCATGGTTTCTGTGTTATTTCAACCAGGACCTCAGCCTGGAAGTCTGGATTCATGTGGGTTTCTGCAGGTCCTCCACGGGGATTGAAGGAAAAAGTGAAGAAATCAGGGGTGGTGTCTGGCATGACTCAAAAGGGGATGAGAGGAAAAATATTCGAAGGAAATCTTTAGAAAAGCAAATTCCAAAATATTGGGTTGGCCAAAAAGTTCGTTTTTAAGGGCAAAATTTGTAAACAGTGAAAAGATTTTGATAACAGTCTTTTGTTTGTTAAGTTTTAAAATTGTCGTTTATTTTATTTAAAAATTTTTTATTGAAGTAAAGTTGATTTATAATATCGTGTTAGTTTCAGGTGTACAGCACACTGATTCAGTTATATTTATATATTCTTTTTCAGATTCTTTTCCCTTATAGGTTATTACAAAATACTGAGTATAGCCCCCTGTGCTGTACGGTAGGTCCTTGTTGGTTGATAACAATCTTGATTTTCAAACTGAATCCTTATTCTAAGTAGTGTCCTAGTTTAAACTCGGATCCCTTTCCTTACAATTTTTCCCAATAAATAAATCTTTTCCGTGGATGACTAGTCAGTTCAATTCAGTATTTATTGAGTTCCTCTATGGGTAGGTTGTAGAGCACCCAATCAAATATATGTTCAAATTCACTGATCTTGCAGATTAGAGCTAAAATATCCTTTCTCTTGCTAACCTCCCCCATGTCCCCACAAACACACACAAAGACTTTCTGGCAGAAGTGATCTTCTCTCTCTGCTGGGGACCGCTGTGCAGGTTCCAACAGCACCAGGGTGTCACCTATGACTACGCCCTCCACCCCCAACAGTGATCTCAGGACTTCTTTTCATTTCTGAAGCCCCTACCAAAGGCCAGTCTGTATCGACTTTTACCAGGAATCTCACAAGAGTTTCTGGGCTGATCTCCTGGCCCAGTCCAACCCTCTTCATCCATCCTTGCATGGTCCACTTCACCACTCTTCATTTTCTGCCTCACATGTCAGTAATCAATGACCATGTCGGCTGTCCTCCAGCAGTAAGCTCCACCAAGGGACAGGCTCTACCAAGGGACTTGCCTTTCAGTCATCTACTACGACCAGCAAGGAGCTTGGCGTGTGGAAAGAGATTCCTAGATATTTCTTGAGTGGAAAACTAGTTGCTCATCTATGTGTGATTTGGGGGACGCCCCTTTCCAGACCAGTCATTGACCAGACCATACCACCTGGTGGTGTCTGAGCATGACAGAGCCTCAATGAACATTTGCTGAATTGAACTGAATTGAATTGAATTTTGGAGCATGGAAATTTGTACTAGAAAGGTAAATGGGAGGAATAAGTGGGAATGACACTATCTAAATTAAAATCCAGTGCCGTGACAGCAGATCAGACATTTTCTCCTCTGATACTATTCTTGAAATTACAAAATGCTCAAGGTATCAAAAGCATTGAAAAATTGGTCAAGGGAATTGTCTTTAATGAATGTCATGATTGTTCAGTGTTCTATTTCTCTTGGTGGCAAGAATGAGTAAAAAGTAAAATTGGGATGGGCTCTGGGGGAACAGGCTCTGCAGGTAACCAGCTATTCCCTAAACCTGAACTAAAGCACTTGAACTCTCTGTTCTTGTTTTGCTCATTTGTCACTCGGGGTGATAGGAATACCTGCTCTATCTGACTCATTGCATTGGCATCATGAAGTAAAATAGTTTCTTTAAATCCCTGTGAGACAAGGCAGTAAATTGAAAATAAGAAAGATAGGGAAGAGTGTTTTGAACAAGGCAGCTCAATGAGTTCTTGCTTTGATTCATCCTTTAGCCTGAACACAAAGCCATGACAGATAAGGTATAAAAATAGAAAGCTAAAAAGAGATATCTGGCTCAACAGAGGCAGAAGAAAACTCCTGGAAGCCTCTGACCCAGGGGGCTCTTTGTCTAAAATCAGCAGGAGTTTGGCTCCTATGGGATAAACCCAAGACACAAACACCCAAGATGGCAGACAGGAACTAAGTACCTTGCTTAAGTCAAGAACTGGGGTGGGAGCCCCATGGCTTTCCATTGCCTGGAGACCAATATTTTAGAAGAATGAGAGTCTAGAAATGTGGGGCTGGAGACCCAAACCCCAGCCAAAAACAGAGCCTAGTCACATGCTGGCCTCATGACGGCATGGATGTCCCCACAATCACTATGGGACGGAAACCCCAAACTGCCTTTATAAAATCTGGTCCAGGATGAAGTCACAGAGTCCAGGTGAAAGCTATCACAAAATGATCATCAGGGAAAAGCTCATTGGGTGGGGTGGAGGCAGGTGAGCAGAAAAATGAAAAGAATAAAAACAAAACCCCACTCAAAATGGGCCTAAAAATCAAAACTCTGAAACATGTGAAGAAATATAATATGAAGGACAGTCAAAAATCCTTGACTCATTTTATGAAGCTAGAACACTCATGCCAAACCGGATAAAAAAGGACAAAAAAGGAAAATCACAAGCCAATATCACTTCTGAAAATAGATGCAGAAATGCTAGATACAGTATTAGCAAACTGAATCTAGCAATTCTAAAATAAGCACTATATCACAATAGAGGTAGGTTTATCCAGGAATGCCAGGTTTGTTTAACACAGGATAATGTGAGAAAAATCAGTGGGTGTAATTAACATGTTAGTAGTATTAATATTAATATTATGATGTGATGGTTAATTTTATGTGTCAACTTGACTGGGCCACATGGTGTACAGATAATTGTTCAAACACTATTCTGGGTGTTTCTGTGAGGGTGTTTTGGGATGAGATTAACATTTAAATCTTTAGACTGAATAAAACAGATTGCCCTTCCCCAAGGTGGGTGGGCTTTACCCAATCAGCTGAAGACCTGAATAGAACGAAAGACTGACTCTCCCATAAGTAAGAGTAAATGAGAATACTTCTGCCTGGCAGCCTTTGAACTAGGATGTCAGCTCTTCCTGGTTCTACTGCTCTTGGTTCTTCCATGGCAGCACCTGTCAGAAGAGAGCACAGCATCCATTCCCAGGGCCTGAGAGCCACACCTACCAAAAGTAGTCTAAGCAGAGGAGAAATTGGTTCCCTTGACTCCTAGAAAACATCCTCCTGCCGCTTCAGAGGAAAACTCCTCTCCCAGCACCGTTTATGTTTCTCAGAACCAGCAGAATCACTTCCCGGTGATTTAAGAGTAGGCACTCAAAAAAGGTTTGAAGACTTTAATTCAGAACTTTCCAGTTGCTCTTGGGGCATTATAAAGTGAAATCATACCACGGTTCCAGGCTACCAAACTATGGAGCGACATGGAGATAGGAGCGTTAGCGCGGCGACGTGGAGACGCGAGCGTTAGTGCAGCTGCAGAGCGATGATCTATGCCTCCTCTGTGCAGAAGTGACAGCAGGGAGGGAACATTTGAGTACATAAGCGAAGAGAGCACAGACCCATGTAATATGTGAACTTTTTCATCTGCACAAAAACATCTAGAATATTCTTTAAAAGAAAAAAATGCTGCCCTGTGCGCACCGCGGCGGCACGGGCACCCTCCCCTTCCGGGCGTGAGGCGCTGTGAGGAAAGCAGAAGCGAGCGGACTCCGTGGGCTTCGGCGCTCCCGTCGTGTGGGCCTGGGTTCCTCAGCACACCCAGCTCCAGCAGCCCCAGAGCCTGTCCCCAGTCCTTCGCAAGCCCCGGCGCCAGTCCGGGCCCTTGGCGGGGAGGATGAGGGAGCTGCAGTCTGCACTGCTACTGCAAAGACAGCTGGCAGAACTCAACAGAAATCCAGTGGAAGGCTTTTCAGGAGGTTGAATAGATGACAATGATCTCTATCGATGGAAAGTCATTATTGGTCCTCCAGATACACTTTATGAAGGTGGTGTTTTTCAGGCTCATCTCACTTTCCCAAAAGATTATCCCCTTAGGCCTCCTAAAATGAAATTCGTTACAGAAATCTGGCACCCAAATGTTGATAAAAATGGTGATGCATGCATTTCTATTCTTCATGAGCCGGGGGAAGATAACTATGGCTATGAAAAGCCAGAGGAACACTGGCTGCCTATTCACACCGTGGAAACCATCATGATTAGTGTCATTTCTATGCTGCCAGACCCTAATGGAGACTCACCTGCTAATGTTGATGCTGCAAAAGAATGGAGAGAAGACAGAAATGGAGAATTCAAAAGGAAGGTTGCCCGCTGTGTAAGAAAAAGCAAGAGACTGCTTTTGAGTGACATTTATTCAACAGCTGTAATTTCAGGGTCTCCGATTGAGAAACATGGCACTGTTTTTCCTGCACTCTACCTACCCACCTATTGCTGGACTTCTGTTGTAACAATTTGGCAAACACTGGCTGGAAATGGGCTGCAATAAAACATGTCAGTATCAATGCTGACAAGAGCCTAACAAGTGTCAACTTACAGATGATTATGCATTTTGAATTCTAAAGAACTGTTTTAACCTTCAGGAAGAATTGTAAAGACCTGTACATAGCATAACATGATCCGGATAATATATATACTGTTCATGTACATCCACAAACACACCTTGTACCCAATAATGCTTTCTTGTAGTAAAATAAGAATCATGTAAATTCTAAAAAGATTTTAGCAGGTTTTCTTTCCCTATTCATTGTTTCTTACCAGTTTTAAAAGACTCCTTAAAGCATGTCAGATAAAAAGCAATTAGGATTAAAAGTTTCCATTTCATTTCCTTTAAACTATTGAGGCTTCATTAAACTCTTTTCACTTACTAAACTTTGTATCTTCTTCATTTTGACACACTTCCCTTTGCTTTTATCTCGTCTGTCTACCAGGAAGTTTTCAAATCATTTAGTGCAAATACTGAAACACTCAATAAGCAACTACTTGATTTTTAATGATGACTTCAGAGGAATGGTTGTCACTGGGTGCTTTGTCCCTTTTGTATTCTACTCGCATCCATCTCTTGGATTGGATAGTTCAATAACATGTTTTCGTTGTTGAGAGCTCTTGAATTCAGTCATTATCCCCAAGAACTAAAAAGAGTTGGTTCTGAATTCAATTCAGATTTAAAATTATTGAAATGTGCCCCAAACAGTAAACAATTCTGATTTGGTTTTATTTTTGCCCTCAGTTACCTAATGTGAATATTGGATGAATAAATCATGCACAGCTACAGGCTTTCTACTTAAATTCTGGGTTTGCTATTTAAAATGCTGTTTACCCACATACCCTTTTCCTCAACCCTTCATATTTCTTTGCCTCTATTCTCTATACTGCAGATTTTTCTCACCTGCTGTACAAAGAAATTGTGATGTATATTTTCATGTAATTTGATTTTGGAATTCTGTCACCTTATGTAGTGAGTTCTTCCAAAATATAATTTTTTTCCAATTAAAAAAAAAGAAAAAAATGCTGATTTTTTTTTTGCCCTGTAGAAAGTTACAATTGTTTTTACCAAGAGCCTACAGGGGGCTTGATTTACGCTCCATGCATTGGCTGGAACATGGATTAGAGATTTGATAGAAAAATAAATCCTGTTTCTTATTCTTTAAAAAAGTTATGCATCCATAATAAATACATAGTCAATAAACCTTATATCTGAGAACCAAAAAACCAATATATGGCTACTTAACTCATTGGTTGAAGAAGTGAACACAGTAGAAACAATAAGATATTAAATGACATAGAGAGTGCTATATATGAAAACCTCTGGGTTAATAAAGTGGTTCTTAGAGGTAAATTTATAGCATTAAATACATTTTTAAAAAGAAAAATTATATGAATAAATGAAACTTAACTCAAAAGCAAAAGAGGAGGGACTTCCCTGGTGGTCCAGTGGTTAAGACTCCATGCTCCCCATGCCAGCGGGGCATGGGTTTGATCCCTGGTCAGGGAACTAACCTGGGGCACAGGCTTGATCCCTGGTCAGCATCCCGCATGCTGCACAGCATGGCAAACAAAACAAAACAAAACTATGAGATACACTAAAGGAAGTAGAATAAATTAAAATTTAAGCCAAGAACAGAAATTAACAAAAAAGAGAACAAAGAAAAATAGAAAGGATCAACTAAATGAAAAGCCACTTGAGAAACATAATTTGAATATTTAGATGAAATATTTCTCCAGCAAAAAATAAATTCCCAAGGTTAATTCATAAATAAATACAATTTCAGCAGAAAGCTAGAATCTATAAAAAGATATCAATTCAGTGAATGGATTTAGTAGTAGATTAGACACAGCTAAAGAAAGAGTTCATGAATTAGAAGAAGTAGGTTAAAAATATCTAGAGTGAAGCACAAGGAAAAAATAATAATGGAAAGTACAAAAAAGGAGTATAAGAAATATAGGGAAAAGGACTAACACAAGCGCAGCTGGCGTCCTAGAAGTAGAGACGAAAGTAAATGGAGCAGAAGAAATATTTGGAGAGGTAGAGATTGAGAATTTCCCCAAACTGATTTCAAAAAATCAAGCCACGGATTAAAGAAATATTAAAAATGTCAGGCAGAATTACTTCAAAGAAAGTCACCTGTAGGCACATCATAATACAAATGCAGCAAACAAAAGACAAAGAGAACATCTTAAAATGAGATGGGGGAAGAAAAAGATACATAACTTAAAGAATCACCAATAAAATATATGTCTTATTTCTCAAAAGGAATGATAGAATCTCCCCCTCCAAAAAAAAAGAAATGACATTTTCAAAGTGCTGAAAGAAAATAACTGCCAACCTAGAATTCTATACCCAGTGAAAATATCCTTTAAAATTGAAAGCAAAATAAAGATTTTAATAATTCAAGGAGCATGTTGTAATCTCTGGTGTTGTCACTAAAATAATAATGAAAGAATGCATAGATAATAAATTAATTATGGGGAGCATGTTGTACTCTCTGGTGTTGTCACTAAAATAATAATGAAAGAATGCATAGATAATAAATTAATTATGGGGAAATATGAAATAAAAACTTCAGTAATCCAAAAAAGGAAAGAAAGAAAAGGAACATTTGACAAGTGAAACTAACAGAAAATAATTATTTAGATGGTAGATTTAAACCCAGATTCATCAGTAATTATATTATATATAAAAGACAGAATACTTCAATTAAAAGACAAGGATTATCAGGCAGGATAAAAACATAAAGCCTGCTATATGTGCTTTATAAGAGACACCTTTTAAATATAAGGGTACAGAAATGCTAAAAGCAAAAGAACAGAAAACAATATGCCATGCAAACACTAAACAAAATAAAGTTGGCATAAGTATGCTAATAACTGACAAAATAGACTAAGAAGCATATTAGAGATAAGGAGGAGCATTTCATAATGACAAGACTCAATTCATCAGAGAGATATAAAAATTCTATATTTGTATGTACTAAACGTATCATCAGTTTATAAAGCAAAAATTGTAGGGAAAAAAAGAAGAAAAAGACAAATCTATGAACAGGGTGGAATTTTAACACACTTTTATCAGGAACTGATTAAACAAACAAATAAACCAACTGTGGTGCCTCCATACAATGGAATATTACTCAGCAATAAAAAGAACGACTATCAAACCATGAAAAGACATGAAGGAAGCTTAAATGCATATTGCCAAGTAAAGGAAGTCTGTATGAAAAGGGTACATATAGTATGATTCCACTTATATGACACTCTGGAAAATGTAAAACTGTAGACACAGTAAAGTGATCAGTGGTTTCCAGGGTTCAGGAGGAAGGGGGGAAGGATGAATAACACAGGGGATTTTTAGGGCAGTAAAATTACAGTAATGGTGGATACAAGATACTATGCATCTGTCAAAATCTATAGAACAAAGAGTGAAATTTGATGACTGCAAATTTTTTTACAAATCATTTAAGAAGTTGGGGGAACTCAGGAAGGAATGCAGACTGTGACAAGAGAAGTTAACTAGTGAACTTTTTTTTTTTTAATTTTATGTTTGGCTGCATCGGGTGTTCGTTGCTGCACGCAGGCTTTCTCTAGTTGTGGCGACCGGGGGCTACTCTTCGTTGCGGTGCGCGGGCTTCTCATTGCGGTGGCTTCTCTTGTTGCAGAGCATGGGCTCTAGGCGTGCAGGCTTCAGTGGTTGTGGCTCGCGGGCTCTAGGGCGCAGGCTCAGTAGTTGTGGTGCACGGGCTTAGGTGCTCCGCGGCATGTGGGATCTACCCGGAACAGGGCTCAAACCCGTGTCCCCTGCATTGGCAGGCGGATTCTTAACCACTGCACCACCAGGGAAGCCCTAACTTGTTAACTATTGCAGTTCTCAAGTTAACTATTACAAACATGAAACAACCTCACTGAAAGGGATGGGTAGGTGGGGTGGGGAGAGGTGTTGACCTAAGTGTCTTTGGAAATGAATGAGATCTCTAAGACTAAAGGCAAAAGGAACTGCATATGAGCTCTGTACACTAGTGGATAAAGCTGTTTCCCTCTGGGTACTGGTTAACAATTCTGATACAGCTATATATGTATACTAGACTGGAACAATCACATCAACGTATGGCCGATGGTGGAGCCAGGTTTCTCAGTATTAGAATGGGAGTTTATGGATAAACAAGGGTAGGATCCATGTAATAATGGATTTGAGATATCAATACGAACTCATGCTTTGCTTAATATAGATACAGATGGTTACATATACAAGGGTTTATAGTTACACTATATGTACACCACTTAGTACACATATATTTTTTGCTCTGTCATCGGAGAAGTCTAACAAGAAATGACACCCCAGTATCAACAAGCATGGCTTAGTACCCAAATTTTGGTTTCTAACACCGTTCTCCAATAAGATGAACCAGGGCTCCTTGGAGAAATGGCTGATTCTAAGACTAGGCAGGACATATACAAGATGAGCCTGGATAACTTGGTAGTCCCTGAAAGTGAGGAAGAGCTCAACACAAAACAAAATAAAACATCGACCGGTATGTCAAAGGACAAAGGACCACAGTAGCCCATTGAAAGAGTTCCAGGGGTCAAAGGATTATAACCCAGGAAATAAAGTAAATGTCCACAAGTCCATACTGATGTAAATAAATGATTGAATAAATTAGTAAATGAGGAAGAAGAGACAAATCTCCCATACAGAAGAATTCCAAGGAATTTATGTAGATACTCTGCCTCCAAGGAGAGGGAGTAAAACTCCTCACTCTGTAAGTGAGGGCTGTGCAGAATGACCTCCTTCCAAACTGTACAACATAGAAAGGGAGAGAAAAGGAGTCACTTTACAGGGGATAAACCAGACAAACGCTACCTCAGGCAGGTGACTAAGGCCACCATCAGCAGTCATCAATAATGTTGGCAGTACATATGCTTTCTGTGGTGTCATGAAAATAGCACTTCACCTTTGTGATCTGGCTCCCACAAACCCAAACCCCAGTCTTATCATGAGAAAAACACCAGGCAAATCCCAATATTGGGGCACCGTACAAAATACCTGACCAGACCTTATAGAAACTCTCAAGGGCACCAAAAGAGGGAAAGTCTGAGAAGCTGCTACAGCCACCAGGAGCCTAAAGAGGCCTGACAACTAATGTCATGTGGGATCCTGGAACAGAAAAAAAGAGCATTAGGTAAAGATTAAGAAAATCGAAATGAATTATGAACTTTTGATAATAAGGTATTGATATTGGTTACATTAGTATGTACCATACTAATGTAAGAGCTTAGTAATAGGGGAAACTGGATGAGGTATATAGGAACTCTCTGTACTATCTTCCCAATTTTTCTGACAGTCTACAATGGTTCTAAAAGTAAAGTCTGTTAAAGGGAAAATTTTAAATGAACAAAGTACCTCTATACAAAAAATATAGATGAATCTCTCGAATATAAAGTTGAGCAAAAGACGTCAGACACAAATCTACAAACTCTGATTCCTTCCATACAGAGTTCTTAAACTGGCAACTATGGTGTGAGAAGTTAGGAAGATGTTTTCTCTGGGGAAGTGGAGCAGATGATGGCCAGGTGATGTCATGTGAGGGCTTCTGGGGTGTAATTAATATATTCAATATCTTAATCCAGTTTGTGGTCACATGGATATGTTCACTTTATGAATATTGATTGAGCTGATGCTCATTATTTGTCTACTTTTCTGTACAACTCAATAAACCTCAGTGATGGAAAGAAAACAAGGATGCATGAAGAATGAATCAGACTATGTTTCCACATGGGTAAACGTAAAAAACAATGTTGAATTTTAAAAGTAATTTGCCAAATAATACCTAAAATATACCAATTTAAAAAACATAACATCAGTAAAACAAACTATATCTTACTTACAGACTTATAAAATTTAGTCTAAGTACAAAAACAAACAAAAAATAGTAAACTCATGATAGCAGTTGCCTCTGCAGAGGGAAGAATGGAAATAGAATGAAGGAGTGGGGTGTGGAGGGTCTTTATAATGTTTTATAAACATGAAATATCTGGAATACATGTTGCAAGATGTAAAGTTGTGATATAGCTGGGTTCAGCTACGTGGGTAATCATGATTTTAACCTCTATTCTTTTTCCTAGTACACTTGCATATATTTGTACATATATATACAGAGAGAGAGAGAGAGAGAGTTGTATAAGAACATGCAACCAACACCATATAGAACAATAACAACCTAGGAGAATTAATAAGTATTTTGTGATCAATACTTGGCCTCAGTGTTTCTGAGGATGAATGGATGCATAAATCTTTTGCAATATGGAAACTTTGGGCTTTTTTTTTATGAAGAGCCTAACTCAAGATTAATTACCTTTACGTTTCACCACCCCCTTGTTAATAACAAATCTTTCATGAAATGTAATCTCAAATTTTCCTGGAAGATAAATTACATCTGCTGACAAGTCTCTTTAGAACCACTGGGAACAGTCAGATATTGGAGGTCGATGAGAAAGCAACCCAGCTGCTTGTTCATTCACTCCGTAGCACGGACCATGTGAGATATGATGGGGTCTGAACTCGGCTGGTAGCAGAGGAGTGGGGGAGGGGAGAACAACAAACAAATAGAGAAACGTTTTGAGGCTGAGCTGTCAGAAGTCACTGAATGGCTCTGAATAATGTGGCAGAGCCCAGGACTCCAACAGATGAGAAGAGGCATCTAGGACGTCAGCTAGGGTTGACAGCAAAGTTTGAGTGGCTGCATGGAGGTTGGTGTCATGAACTGAGATGGTAAAGATGAGGGAGAAATTTAGGAAGTTCGTCTTTTGAACATGGGAAATTTGGGATGCCTTTCAAAGTCCAAGTCTAGAAGTGGGCTCTTGTATATTGAATTTGGAGCTCAGAGAGGAATCAGGCAGGAGATATACACTTGGTTGTCATCCGTATACTGATGGTACTTCATGCCAGGGGACATGATGAGACCCCCATGGAGAAAGGGTAGCTAGGGAAGAGAGGTCTGAGGTTCAAGTCTGGAGACACTCCAGGGATTCGAGCTTCACAGAGGAGTGTGGAACCAAATGAGAAAAACAAAGGCTATTCCAGAGCTTTCTGCAGCAAGGGAGTTGGCCACCATCACTTGCATTTTGGCAGAGACTCAAAGGCAGGCAGAAGAGTGGGAAAACCTCGTAGTGGAAGAAAGGGACGGCTTCAGTGTACCTGATTCGAGGCTGTGGGCCTGGGGAAGCTGGAGGTGGGGTAATTAGAGCGGGGCATCCTATGTGAATGCTTAGGGTGCATATTTGGCTTTCTCTGTTGGCCTTAAGTTGGAAGCGGGGACAAAAATTGGAAAGCTGTCAGTTATTAAGTCCTGGCCATTTGGGGTCAGTTGTTGCAGAAGTTATTGATGAACTTCCTGTATCGTTGTTGGAGATGGCAGTCTAGCTGCCTACACGTCGGACTGACAGCAGGCTGGCTTCCTGGGCTGGTTACTGTAGTCAAGGGGTTGGCTTCCTGGACAGTTTGCTGCTGATTGTGGGTCAGAGTTCTCTTTATGTGTATGATCTGACTATTGTCCATTTGTATATTCAGTCTCTCCGGAGAGTAAAGCAGAAGAGGAGACTAAGAGGGAACAGCAAGAGGTAGGAGGAAGAGCAAGGAAAAACACCATCCTGGGAGTCAGGAAAATAAAGCGTCTCCAGAAGGAGGGAGTGGTTAACTGGCAAGGGTCGCTGAAATGTCTGATAAGAGGAAAATGCAAAAGTAGATCGAGGTTTTCCAGATGAAAAAGAGATGCAACCATCATTCTTGCTGAATTCTCACACAGGAGAAACATTTTCCTGTGGCAATGGTTGGAAACAGGAACTAACAGGATGAATTAGGAAGAGAAGATACCAGTCAGTCCCTGCAGGTGGCACCTTACATCATTGTGGAGGACTGAGCAGCAAACACTGCCCCCTACTGGGAAGAAATACTGGCTGATTAGATCACACCTGATATTTCCGTGAACCTCAGCCCCCTCCCAGGACTTAAGCCCCACACTAAAGGCTCTAGTATTCCATTTTAGGGAATTCTACTGCCAAGTAGATTGGGAAACTGGTCATTCTCCTTCACAGACTGTTAGAAACAAGGCAAAGAAAACTGAAGACAGCAGTCCCGGGTTTAATCTCCAGCATTCCATCCCAGGAACTTCAAATCTGCCACAAGAATGTTAACCACGAGAAGAAATTGTTTAATGATGCTTTTCACTATCATGAATTTGGTTTTCCTATACCTACGTGATGTAACCATGTTACAAAAACACGTACAATTGAGAACAGATAAAATTATCCAGAATCTCTCTCCCTTAGCATTGCTCTGTTAGAATTACCTTACACTTGAATTTGATGGATGACATAAGCAGATGTTTCTGCCCCTCCATGAGGGGACATTTGCCTCACTTCTAGATGTGAACGCTAACTCCTGTTCTTCTGGAAACTGACTTAGAGGCTGCGGAAACCTAAGAGCAGAGAGACAGGGAAAGGACGACCTTGAGGTTCTTCTTCTTTGTCCTGCTGCCTTCACTCCAGCCCAGGCTCTCATCTGGATCACCCAACAGTCTCCTACCTGGTCCCCTGGGCTTGTTCCTCTCCTGTGCACCCTTCACACGGTTGCCAGAGCATCTTTCGAAATCCCCAATCTATCAGTACTATCCTTCTCCCTACGAAAATTCAAAGGTCTTCCCTTTCTCAAAAGGTTCCAGTCTGGACTCCCTAATAATACACAAAAGATCCCTCCACGTTCTGCCCCTGCCAGCAGTTTTCAACCTTGGCTACATTTTAGAATCCTTTAAAGATTTGAGAGCTTTAAAACCTGTCTAGCTGGGACTTCCCTCCTGGTCCAGTGGTTAAGACTCTGCACTCCCAATGCAGAGGGCCTGGGTTCGATCCCTGGTCAGGGAACTAGATCCCACATGCCGCAACTAAGACCCGGCACAGCCAAATAAATAAATATTTTTAAAAAACCAAAAACTAAATCTGCCCAGTGGTTCTGATTTAATCAGTCTGGGGAGGGTCCCAGGTATCCAGAGTTTTAGTTCACTTCTCCAAGACCTGGTGACACCTTCTTGAACTATTTGCACATTCCAGCAGCTCAAAAAGAAGAAAGACTTTTGTGTTTCCAAGGTCACTCCATGCAGCATACGGCAGGTTTCAGACAGAGAAATGGGGATGGGGATGAGGAAGGGAAATGTGGGAACCCGGATCTGGGAGGGTGCTTGTGAGACCTCGATAGACAGCAGCCCCCGGACTGACCAGTGGCCCGAGAAGTGAAGCAGCCAGCGAACAGGAAAAGGAGGGCCAGTCCTCCTGGACTACAGGGGCACTTCCGCTTGGGGGACCATCCTCCCAGGCAGCTCGGCCCCTCAGCAGATCTTCGCCTGCTCCTTTTTCCCTAGGCAGTGTAAGGGTAACTACAAATGGAAAGAAAAGATTTTCCCTGGTGCCAAAAGGGAAAGAGAACTCCCTCCCTCCCTTTCTTAGGGTGTTTCCTTTACAATCCTTTCTCTGTCTCTTTGAGATGTGTGTAAGCCTTTCAAAAAATCTAATAACCCTTTACCAGTTTGACTCCCCAGAGACGTCTTTCTTGGGGGCCTTGGAGCCGTCTCTTTGAAATGTGAACATCAAGGAGGATGGTACCCTGACTCCCTGTCTCTCTGGCTCCAAGTTGTAACTTCCTGCTTTGACAAAGGCATGAGAATTTTAATTTTTCTTAACATTAGGTGTTGCCTGCCAAATTCTGCTTGGGAGTGGAGGAAGGAGGTGAGACTTTGGGGGCATCACTCCAGACTCAGGCACCCTCGACCCAAAGCTACAGGACTGGTTCTGGTCTGCCACTGCTGTCTCCTGCTCTAGCGAAGTGGGATAAGCATGTGTAAATGCCAGGTAGGAGCCACACTGCCATGGAAGTTGGATTGCCCAATAAGCACACATGAGCTGACCAGTGGAGGCCATCCCAAATCTCATGGACGGGGGATCAGGAACTCATATACATATCACAGCAGAGAGTAGGACCAGGCGAGTCAGGGTTACCCGCTATAGTAAGTTACTGCCCAAAGAAAAAGCAATGGAAAAAGGTCCCCCACATTCTTAAACACAAAAGTCATCTGCTTCAGGAGAAGATGAGAGCAACTTCCCAGGTAGAACTTGAGGACTGCTGCTCACAGCTCTACTGGGAATGGGAAAGGGTTTTCTTAGCATGGAAGTGTGGACAGGCCCCCACTGGTCTGGGAGGAAATGCCCATCTCCTGGACTCCACTCTTGTTATTGTCCTAGAGGTTGATACTTAAGTGTCTGAGAAAGAAGATGAGATCATGAGATCTTGCAGGTTTCAGGGCCTGCAAAATAGGTTTCAAGACCCCGAGGGCCGGGTGGAGGTGGATGAGAAGGGTTACAGTCTTTGGGTCCAAGAGGTGTGGTTGGTGAGAACAGGGGAGTCTTAAAGAGCCATTAGAGCCTGGGACCGTACGGGTGGGTACACAGAAGAAAGCTCTAGGTCCATGGGCTCCATGCTAGTGCTCCAGGATCAAGCCCAGACAGAGAACCCACCCCTGAACTATGACCTCATCCCCGCAGGCCCCCACTCTGCAGTCGGAGTGTCCATGACTTCTGCAAGCTAATCATGGGCAGCATCTGTTACTCTCCAGTCAAGGTACACCTCAGCTACACTCTGGACTCCAGGAGGAGTGAGCTCAATAATAATCTGGAACCTCTGTAAGCCTTGGGGAGCACTAGATCCCAAGGTGGGCTTTGAACTTGGTGTTATCACCAACCAGTGGGTGTGGACCTGGAAGTCCCATACCTCGGTAAGAGTGGGAATGTTGATGCCCTGGGAACTGGGGACAGACGAGATAAGCACTCCATTTCTATGAGTTTGCTTTTGTGCCAACCATCTAAAACACCTTTCCTTTTTTGATCCATGTGGCAGAGTCCTTCCTGTCTGCCAAGAGTCAACATTAGCATCACGTTGCTGAAGGAACCTTTCCTGGGTCCCCTTAGGCCGAATGGCCCAATCCTTCCTCTTGCATTCAGTCCTTGTTGACGAACCCAAGTTTGTGTGTCCGATGCACAGTGAGGCCAAACAAACCAAAACATCAGAGTTTGGAGCAGAGAAAAGTTTATTGGAAGTCCAAGCAAGGAGAACAGGCAGCTCATGTTAAAAAAGCCCAAAGTCCCCAACGATCTGGGGGGAAGAGTTTTTAATGGCAAAATTTGGGGGTGGGCTGCAGTGTATGTGACCTTCCTCTGATTGGCTGGTGGTGAGGTAACAGGCTGGTGTTCAGCCTTCTGTTTCCAACCAGTCTGGGGTCCTCATGGGTGGAGGCCTTGGTTCCAATAGAAGAACTCAGAGGCATATTGCCATGTATATCCCCCAGGAGGAACCAGGACCCTGCCCCATCCCTGCACTACTGTTTCTTGACTGCTTTTCCTTTGTTTCTGCATTGCCTCATTCCTCTAATTAGTGACCGTTTGAATCTGCCCTTTGGAACTCAGGGAAGGTCTAAGAGGCTGAAACCATTTTCCTACACACAAGAAATGGGGGACACAGAAAGGCTTTTGTACTTGGGAGGGTCCCACAGGGTCCTGCTGGGTTTCATCCTGTCTGGATTATAAGGATTTTGACTCATCTCTAGCTCCATCATTTTGCCCTGTATTGGGCACCTAGCAGGTACTCAATAACTGTTCAGAGATGAATGAATGAATGAATTCAGGTGCAGAAACTAGTCTGAGGGTGGTTTGCCCATTTGACAAAGTCACCCAGCTTGTTAGTTTCTCATCTCTTTGAACCAACCAGGAATAGAGACCAAAACTCAGATTGGCCTTTCATTTCAGGGCATGTCCTGTCCTTCATACAGGTGTAGAATTACCATAGAGTTTTTGTTGTTGGTCACTCCTAATAATCCCTAGTGGCTACCTGGGTGGAGCTCACATTGTGCGACAATGAGGAAAACCCATGCCCCACCCAACCCCGTCCCCTGTACTCACTCACCTGACCCCACCCGATGACTTGGTCCCTCCATCAATCAACAAGAGTACATTGAGGACATACTGTCGATTATTCTCTACCGAGACAAGTGAAGTGCAAAGAGTTGTTAAGGGCACTGGCCTGAGACTGGAACTCAGCCAAGGCTGGTCAGATGACCACATGATCAGAGGTCACAATACTCCTTATCAAGCCAGGCAGTTTGCCTTAAGAAAGGTGGCTCTAGAATTTCTGAGTTTTCCATACAATCTCACCATGGCTACTGTCAGGCATGGGTGAGGTTCTCATCTTCCAAAGTCTCCTTCTTTAGAAAACCACCTGCTTTACTTTAAGGGAAGTACATCCTTACAAAAAGTGAGCTCTTTGGGGGTCCAGAATTTCAACATATGCCACCAAACTCTTTCCTTCGCTCTGAAATTTTGGAGTAGCTCTTCACCTTGTGAATTTGTAACACTCCAAAGCAGGAAACACATACATTCAAACACATGTAAATACCAAGAGTTATTTCCTAGTAAGCCCCTCCCATATTCCAGTTACACAGATGCAACAAGATAGAGAAATTTTCATCTAAGCAGCTGGTGTCAGAAGTCCAGCCTTTATCAGGTGAGCCCACGGGTGGCAGACCCTGAGCCCTGGACCTTGTGTTGACTGGCACAGGGCCTTCAGAGGAAGAGGAAGCCACTCTATGTAGTTTGGACCTAGGTGAGCGTTTGTGGGTGGGTGGGATTCAGGAGGATACAGGGTGAGGAAGAGGGGGAGGGAGAGGGAGATGGTAGAATGTTCTGCAAGATGAGACCCCCTTCTCTCAAATCAAAATGAATGGCCAATTAAGTACAGGAAAAGATGCTCAACATCACTAGTCATCAGGGAAATGCAAACACACACCACGATGAGATATCACTTCTGCCACTAGGATGACCAGCATGAAAAAAATCAGATAACAATAAACAATAAGTTTTGGCAAGGATGTGGAGAAATCAGAACCTTCATACACTCCAGGTGGGTGTATAAAAGGGTTCAACTGCTTTGGAAACCAGAAAGGCAGTTTCTCAAATGCTTAAACATAGAGTTACCGTATGACCCAGCCATTCTACTCTTGGTATCTACCCAAGGGAAACAAAACTTCATTTGTCCACATAGAAACTGCACATGAACGTTTGTAGCAGCATTATTCATAAAAGCCAAAAAATGGAAACAGCCCAAATGTCCATCAACTGATGAATGGATACACAGAATGCTGTATATCTATACAATGAAATATTATTCAACCATAAAAAGGAATGGAGTACTGATACATGTTACAATGTGGATGAACCTAATAAATGTTACGCTAAGTGAAAGAAGCCAGTCACAAAAGATCACATATTATATGATTCTGTCTGTATGAAGTTCCTGAATAGGGAAATCTATAGAAACAGGAAGTAGATGGCTGGTTGCTTAGGGCTGGGGTGGGGGGGTGGGCAGGGGAAGGACGAGGAGATAAGGGAGGTGATAATAAAGGGTTTGGGGGTTTCTTTCTGAGGTGATGAAAATGTTCTAAAATTGACTGTGGTGATGGTTGCCCATATCTGTGAATATATCAAAAACCATTGAATTGTACACATTAAATGGGTGAATTGTATGTCTGTGAATTATATCTCAATAAAGACGTTTAAAACAAACAAACAAAATCAAAGACCTTCTTTCTGTCCTTTTGATTTCTTGTGGCAGCTGGTGACTGAGGCACACTTTGTGACCTGGGAGGTGTGGGTCCCAATAGAGGCAGAGGCAGGTGGGGAGGGAGTGAGGTGGGAAGCAGCAGGCACCATACAAGGCTCAGGGCTTCCTAAGCTATGCAGTCGGGGTTTGAACTCACCCAGGTCTTAGAGACCCGAGCAGGACCAGTTGACATCAGGGTGCAAACATGTCCTCTAATCCACACTGCAGTCCCTAGGAGCTGGGAATGTGCTGGTTTCTCTGTACTCGCTTTGTCAATGTGTCCTGAGTACCACTGACTATCATCTTGTAGATTTCTCCTTCTCCCCTCTTGTCTGAGAAAAAGTGAAATAAAGTGCATGCAAAGACTCACACTGGTTACTCCAGCTCAAAAGAGGCCAGACTACACCCCTGAAAACACCTTGGCTTGGGGTGTCTCCTAGTCACTCCCACCCCCAAGACACCTAGCATCCACCTCGAAGTTGGTAAAAAATTCCCGTGTGTTGAGCATAGTGAGACAAGATGGAAGTTTCTGGGAAAAAAACAAAAACAAAAACAAAAACTTTTTAACAGCAATTTTTTTTTTTATGGAACATTGTTTAAAAGTAATTTCAACATACACTGTTTGTCAGTTGAGTTGTATAGCACTTGTATGTTAAATGCCTCACATTCGGAGATTATTTTGTTTTCAGACCCAACAGGGAATTCCTCGGGAATGAATCACTATTGTGCATTCAGAATTATGTGGCTGCATTGTTTTTTATCTTTATAAATACAGGTCTTCAAAACTTGTTTATTCCATTCTATTTAGACAGCAACAATAACAAGATTCTTAATGCATATCCCACCCCCCCAACCTGTACTCTTTCCCTATGCTACCATTTTGACACTTACAAAAGAACACCTCAATTCAGAAACCAAGTTTTACAACTACTATTCCTACCCATCAAATGGTGATGCAGAAGGTCGTACTTCTCCTGAGTTTTAATATATTAAGAGTACGTTACTTACCTAGGACCGAAGGACTGTGCCTTACTTTATAAGAAACAAAGATAGCCACGTCAGCTGAATTCCATATATGTGATGCTACGTATTCAATTTATTAAAAACTGAAATAAACATCATAATCAAACTAAGCCTCCAAACTCATGCTCTTCACGTGGAAGACAGTACAAGAGCAGACACGATAGAGACTGCCTTGCAACAAGCAAAATGGGAAGGTGTTTGGGTCCCCTGTTGATTTTTGAGCCACTGTGCCAGATCTGATCTGCCAGTCTTTGGGCTTCTGCGTATATGTGAACAAATAAACCCTTATCTATTTAAAATAAATACATAAATATTTTCTTCTTAAAAAAATAAATAAAAGCATTATGTGGCTGCAGTGGTTCCATATTGCAGGTCCAGGTCAAAAACTCAGGAATCTCCCTTCTGTCCCAGCTCCTTAAGGTGGGCCCTGCAGATCCCAAGGGGACAACCTTTCAGAGAACTGCTAGGTGTCTAGACTAATCATATCTTTGAAATGTTTTCTCATCACTCAGTGATTTCTTGCTTAAGCTTAACTCCGCTGGTTGGATAGATCGGGCAGATCACAGTGTGAACACAGCTGGGGGCGTGGAGATAAGAACCAGCCTCTCTCGGATGCATCTGGGGAAAGGCAGGCCCGCGTTTCCATGTTGGTACACAGAGTCTGCACCCAGAAAACAGCCCGGTGAAATATTCGTGTGCATTACCTGCCTTAGGTTCTAGCCTCCCACACAGACACGGCCCACTCAATAGTGCTTGAGGGAACTACATCCATACAGAGTTAAAGAAAAAGGGTTCGAGCTGGGTTATAAGCAATTCATTCAACAAATAGCTATTGAGTGATGATTTCATTCCAAGCCTCTGCTAGGTGCTGAGAAACCAGAGACAAATAAATCAAAAGAGCTGGCAAACTGGCTTGGGGGGTGGAAGGGAGGCCAACCACCGGGGTCTCGATCAGTGGGGTGAGAGCTGTGCTGGGAACTCAGTGGGTTTGCAGGAGCCAGAGCAGGGACATGTAGTTCCCCGACCAGGGATCAAACCCATGCCCCACCCCTGCAGTGGGAGCTCGGAGTCTTAACCACCGGACCGCCAGGCAAGTGCCAGGGACACACAGTTCCATTTGATGGGACAGGCAAGCGGCAGGCAAGTCATCCCAAAGGACATGATGCCTGAGAAGTTCCCTGAGAACAACTAGAAGCTGGAAAGTCAGAGAAAGGCATCGCACGTGAAGACAGAGGTGGAAGTACGGCACGCACGTCCAGAGAAGTGCAGATGCCCACTGTGCTTGCTGTCTCTGCGGGAGGTGAGAAAGAATTCCCAGTGTAAATGGATGCACCTTAGGAGACTGAGTTTGGTCTTTAGGATGAAGATGAAGGAGGTATGAAGATCAGACATACATGTTAGAAAGCTCACTCAAGCTGTTTGTTGTGTGGAGAACGGATGGGGGAGGCTTTGCCTATAATAAAGTGAGAAAGGGTGAGCGTCTGATGAGGTGGCAACACAGGGGGCACATCCTAAAGATAGAACAGAGAGGGATCGGGACTTGCAGAAGTGACTGAAGTCGGGGATAAGGAGACAGAGGCCGCCTTCCATGGCCCTAGCTTGAGTCACTGGGTAGACAGGGCTGAGATCTGGAAGTGCGGGTGGGAAATCAATGAGCCCTGCCGGATAGGCAATTCTGGAGTTCCTGAGAGAGGGCTGGGTGGAAACGTGTGCAGGGAACAAGGGCCTGATCCACATAAGCACGTCAAGACTTCTTTCTGAAAGAAGGAAAGCACATCTCTGATGGTGCGAGACATAAACACACATCAGCGGGTCAGCCTCGCATATCTTTCTTGGGGGGATTAAATGATGGGGCAGGGGTGACGTATCCCAGGCTCTCCCTTGCCCGTGAGAGGACCTGAGTCGGTGATGACAGGAAACTGTGAGCAGGTCCTATTCAGTTTAATACAATGCTTGGCCTTAAAACTGCATCGCAAACCATGTAAGAGGTGAGAGGACCACTGATGACCAGCAGCTTTAGCATCTGAAAAAATTTAGAGACACTTACTCTGGCTTTTAGAATGTTTTTAGACCAGGGACTGCACAACGACAGCACCATCTAGAATCACAGGCCTAACACATCGCCTCAGGTCTAGGTTAGCTAATCGGTTTAACTCATGATTTGGTGTTTTCTGGAAGGACATCTATGAGGTAACTCTCTCTTGAAAGTCTTCAGAATAATCAAACATTACGACAGAATATATTTTTTAAAACATGGGCAATATGCAAAGAGTGAGCAAGCAGTCGCTGGACACCTTTATAAAAATATCCGTAGAAGTGAATATATATGATGAAAAATGCAATACAGCTAGAGGTCCTTCTTCACCCTTTTTTATTGATATACGAGTATATTCACCCAAGTGTTCTTCTCACCCAGAGAGAATTAGGTCGTATTCCTTACTACAGCACTGGTTTGAAGTATTTATGCTTCACTAATGGTACTGATATAAAGTTAGCTAAGAGAAGATATAAACTGGAATTTTAATTATGTAGGAGTAAAAAAATCACCCCAAAACTTAGTGACTTAAAACAACCACCACTGTATTCTCTCACGCTGGGCTGTGGATTGGCTGGTGTGAGCTGGCAGCTCTTCTGCTCCATGAGGTTGGCTAGCAGTACGGTCTCTGAGGGCTCTATTTTGCTAGAACATTCCAAGATGACGTCTCTGCCATCTTGGTGCTCCTCCCTGTGGCCTTTGTCTCCACGGAGGGATCTTACCCTCTAGGGTCTCTCCGTGTGGCCTCTCTCCACAAGAGGTAGTTGGACTTCTTACACAGCAGCTGGCTGCCAAGAGGGCAGAAGCAGAGGCTGCCAAGGCCTCTTACGATCAGAACAGGCACAGTGTCACTTTCAGCATGTTCTGTTGGTTTAGTCAAGTCTTAGCGGCAATGCAGACTCAGTGTGGGAGCAGACGTCACCAGGGCACTGATGCCGGCGGGTGTAGCTCCTTGGGGGCTGTCTTTGCACACTGGCTGCCACGGTTCACAGGGCAAGAGGGAGGAGCAGTGAGGTGGTCAGAACCACAGCTCTGGAGTCAGATTAATACAGGTTGAAATTTTGACTCAACCACTTCCTGACAATAGATGTGACCATGTGGTGTAAGACATAAAATGAGACTCGAGATCATGTGGTCTTGACATCTGGTGAAATTGGAGGCCCTCTTATGGCCCAACAGCAAGTTTCCCTCCCCACTCTGTTCCTGTGGATAAGGTCCCCCAGCTAAACACCTAGCCCCCCCACCCCCCTTATCAAACAGATCAGGTTCAGTTCCTGCTTACCCCTGAGTAGTGGGTTTCTGTTCCCTCCCGGCTGGTAGAATTGCTCAGACAAGCCCGTCACATCCTCCCGGGGGAACCAGGGGCCACCCCACCCCCTTGTTACTACAGAGCCCTGCTTGTTCACTCTGTTCTGAGTGTAACCCCCATGTGCCCCTGCATGGTATGCACTATCCCCCTCTCCCGGGCTGTGAGTGTGTGTGACCAATAAACTGTTTTTTATCTCATCTGTCCTGTGTTGGGTGTTGTGTGTTCATCCATCCCCATAACCCTGGGGTAGGAATCCCTCCTTCATGAACAGGGTGAAGGGGAGGTGATTAAAACAGATGACAGAAGCAAACGCTTGGTGTGCAAGGAAGGGGTCATGAGCCAAGGAACACAGGTGGCTTCTGGAAGCTAAAAAAGGCGAGGATTCTCCCCTAGAGCCTCCGGAATGAATGCAGTCCTGAGGACACCTTGATTTTAGAAATCTGATTTCTAGAACTGTAAGATAATAAATTTATGTGGTTTCAAGGCCCTGCGTTTGTGGTAATTTGCTACCAGCAGCCATAGGAAATGAATGCATCTTGTTTATCTTCTTCACGGCATCTCTCACTATCTGAAGTTATTTAATTTATTTATTTGTATGTTTATTGTCTAGTTCCTCTTACTAAGCTCTGTGAGAGTGGGCTCTGTGTTGGTCTCCATCACCTCATCTCCAGCTCTGCCAACAGTGCCTGGCACATCTGGATGCTGAATAAACACTTACTGAGTGAGCCTTGAGTGAAATATGACAATAGTGCAGTGGCCTATATGTGGCATTATCTGGGCTTCTACTCTTCCACTGGTTCTGATAATCATGGGGAGCCTGATTTTAAAAATCATAGTAACCTTACTTTGCACATTTTATAACAATGCTTTGTACTAAGAGTACTGTATCCTTGAAAAAAAAAAAAAAACCCACCCAAATTCAAAGCTGTATTTTGTTGCAAAATTGCTTAGGAAAGAGCTTAATGTAACTATTAAAATATATTTATAAACGCCTCATTAAAGGGGAGAGGAGAGATCAGTGTTTGAGTCCACATGGCCTGCAGCGTGCAGTAAAGGGATGCCCTGAGGAGAGATCACGTTCATTGGGGGCTGACAGCTCACAGGGCCACACAGGCTGCCCCAGAGGAGCTGGCCTTGGACAGGCCATGCGGCGCTGTGAGTCTGGCCCGATGAAGATGACACACCTCCCCTCTGAGGTTACACCTTACACCTCTGTATTAGTTTTCTATCACTGCTCAACGAATTACCACCAACTTGGAAGTTTCAGAGAACACATTTATCATCTCACAGTTTCGGTGGGTCAGGATCCAGGTCTGTGATGGCTGCATCCTCTGCTCAGGGTCTCTCCCCAGGTGAGACCCCCTTGGAGTCAAGGTGTTAGCCAGGGCTGCGATCTCACCTGAGGCTCCGAGTCCTCTTCCAAACTCACGCGGTTGTTAGCAGAAGTCCTTTCCTTGCAGCTGTAGAACTGACAACCCCTTTTCTAGCTGGCTGCTGGCAAGGGACTGCCCTCAGCTTCTAGAAGCTGCCCCCAGGTGCCTGGCACACGGCCCTCCTCTCACAGCTTGCCTCTTCCCGGCCGGCAGGAGAACCCTGCTACGGCTCTGCTCTCCTTTAAGGACTCGCCTGATTAGGTCAGGCCCACCTGGGAGCATTTTCCTTTGGATTAACTCAAAATCAGCTGAGTCGGGTACTGCGTTCTAACTGTGAAATCCCTTTTCCCATATAAGGTGATATCACCATGGGGGTGATGTCCTGTCACAGTCACAGGGCCTGCCCACCCTCAAGGGAGGGGCTTGTTCCCCAGCGGTGGCGGTGGGAATCTTGGGGGTCAACCTCGCCAGTCCACCAATCACCACCCCTCGACCCCAATTCACAACTGCATTCTCACCAATCCCATCCTTTCTAACCCCAGGGAGCACGGCCTCAGCCGGACTTCTGCTAAGCTCTGGGAACTCTCTTACGACTGGGGACAATGGAACTATCTCATCAGACCAGGGATGGCCTCCTGCTGAGCCCCCTTGCCTGCCCAGGTCACCTCTCTGCCTCACCTCCCATCCTCCTTGTCAGCCTCCGCCTCGGAACCTCCGCTCCCCGCTCGCTGCTGTATCTCTCTCCTCCGTACTCCCTGAGTGTGTACAGCTCAATACGGGCAGCAGGGGGCGCTGCCGGCCTTGGCTGGCCGGCCGTCCCAGAAGGCGGGAGCTCAGCCGCATCCCAAGCCCATGCGCCTCTTCCTGGATTCCCGGCTCTCTCCCAGGAGAAGGCGGGCCGTGCCTATGCCTGAGGTCTCCTCCGTCCCAGCCTGCGTCTCTGCAGGGGAGTTAGCTCTGCCGCAGGGGAATGGCAGTGCAAGGGTAGGGGGCTTCCATGGCCAGGTCCCTGCTGGCGGATGAGCACGCCTCCGCCTCTGCCCGTGGTCTGGCGGTGGCGGCGAGGATGGAGAGTGAAGCGGGGCGGTCCCTGATTGAAGAGGGGCCCGCGCTGCCTCCTTCTCCTGTCCCTTTTTTGTGTCTGGAGGCCCCCTCCCAGCCACACTGCAGTGTTCGCATCGTCGGCGGTAGGTTCTTCTCATCGGGGCCGTCTCAGGCACTCTTCTAGTCTCTTCCGCCTGAGCACAGCTCCACTGGGTGAGCTCCAGGTCACAGTTTTCTGGGTCCTTCACGACAGGCCGAGGGGCTTGTCTGTTTGGTGGTAGAACAGGGTCCCTGGGCCCTGGCCGTCAGCTTCCACAGGCCTGCAGGTAAGGCCCTGAGATCTGCGGGCCAGCAGTATGAGCTGTGACCCGCTGGGCCAGCAATGCGCCGCTGCATGCAGGCCTTGCCAGGCGCCATGACCATCCTGTATTCTACCCCACCTTCCCCTTCCCTTTCCCTCCTCCAGGTCTCCATCAGCTTCTGCAGTTGGAAGAGGCTGTGAGTGGGGCTCAGACTCACCTGGACTGGGCTCAGAACAAAGCACGCCCCTCTAGGTGCCCTTGCCACGTGGCCTGAGTCTCGGACCCTCGGGATCAGGGGGGGCAGCCCATCACCATACATGGCCTTGTACAGCTCCTGTTCTTGGCCGCCCAAACCCTTACTTTGGAGGCTTTGAGATCTTTGCTGCAATCACCCAACGCTGGGCATTAGGACTGGGAATGTCCCCATTAATGTCCCCGTAAGCCTGAGCCCTTAAGGACATCTGTCGGTCAGTACCTTCCTGCAACCACCATCCTTGGAGCATGCCAATAGTGTATCCCAGTCAAGATCCAAACACCTTGCTTCCTGGGGAGGAAACTTCATTTCCAGAAAGTACTCTGAATTTTTGGTAATTCATGATTTCCATCGCTGGCTCGGGGGCCCACCTGCTGCCTAGCCCATGTGGCACAACCAGGCGGGGGCAGAACGGGTCATCTCCTGCCCTGGGTGTCTGGCAATATTGGTCTAGGGTGTAATTTCCTTCCTGATAGGAAATCCAGTAGTTTCTGGTATTCGGGGCCCGAGGCAAAGGCCTGAGAATCACCATCCAGCTCCTTTCAGTCTTGTCCTGGGAACTTCATGGGAATTAGTATCTTTGGCAAACTTGAATACAGGGGACTGTGTTTAGCATGTTGGTGTAACTAGCCAGTGCTGAGCCAGGGAGAGCGTGTAGACAGGGAGGTCGGAGAAGAAGGACAAAGGCCTGGGGGAAGAGGGCCCCAAAGCCCGGGAAGGATTTTAAATTCCAAGTCGGGGAGCGGGGGGATGTATTAGCTTCCTACTCCTGCTATAACCAATTACCACACACACTGTAGCTTAATATAGCGTTTACTCTCCTTAAGTTCTGGGGGCCGAGATCAAAAATCAGTTTCACTGGGCTGAAGTCAAGGTGTGGGCAGAGCCATGTGGCCCCGGAGGCTCTGGGGGAGAATCCTTTTTCTTGCCTATTCCAGCTTCAGGAGCTGTATTTCTTGCATCCCTTGGCTCATGGCCCCTTCCTCCATCTTCAAAGCCAACAGTGTAGCAACTTCAAATCTCTTTTCTGTCATCAAATCTGTCTCTGCTTCTCTCTTATAAGGACTCTTGTGATAACACGTGGGGCCCACCAGGATAATCTCCCCATCTCGAAATCTTTATCTTCATCACACCTGCAAAGTTCCTGTTGCCCTGTAAGGTCACATCCACAGGTCCCAGGGATTAGAACCTGGATATCTTTGGGGTCCACCATCCAGCCCATCACACAGAAAGTCATGGTGTGGGGCGGGGGGGGGGGGGCGCGCAGTGAGCAAGGGCGTGGCAGGATCTGATGTACTGTAACAAGGGTCCCTCTGGTTCTGTGGACAGAACCGGTCACCGGTAGCAGAGCAGGTGACCGCACAGGAAGCTCTTCAGCACCCCAGGGCAGAGACCTCGGAGGGCCAGGTGACCTGAAGGAGGGAGATTCTGGATGTATTTTGAAGACAGAGGTGAGAACATTTGCTAATGGGTTGGAGAGGAGAATGAGACAAAGGGTTTCTCGGTTGAGCTGGGTGAATGGTGTTGCCACTGATGGGAACAAGGAACATGGGAGGAGGGACAGGCCTAAGGGTCCTGTGTGGAAATTAAGATAAAAAAGAGATTTTGGACTTGGGCACATTTTGTCTAAATGAAAAGCAAAATAAAAACAAACAAAAAACCAAACTTCCCGAGCACAGGATAAAATGAAGTTTGCTCAGGAACTCGCCTCCTGAGATTGGCAGGCAGTTCAGTGGAGGTCAATGGAGGGGGCTCTTTCTATGAACACAGGGAGCCTGGGGCTCTGCCTCCTGAGCCCCCCACCATGGAGGGCCTGGTCCTTGACTGACGGGGGCTGCCTCTGGTCCTTGCTCAGGCCTGCAAGACCCAGGCCAAGAAGAGGACCCTTAGTGGGAGATGCCATTGACTCGAGCCATGCCAAGTTTGGCTTCACACTTGGTCCTGAAACCCTCACAAGGATGAGTCAATCTCTTCCAAGGTCAGCTCTCTCCTTTTATAGCCCCGCCTTCTGTTTCTCCCACCCCAACCCGAACCTCCCAGCTCTGAGCACAGATTCTTCACTCTGTCTCTTTTCTTAGACATTGGAAGCTTGACTACCCACCAGGAAGACCTTGATCTTTCAGAGAGGGGAGCCCCAGACACCAGGATCCAAGGAGATCTTGCTGACCCCATCTGGAGGCTAATGAAGCCCGGTCTCAGAAGTACAGTATCCTGGTTCAACACTTTGGAAGGGGAAACTCTTCCCATTGTTTTCCTGATGAGCCTACAGGGGTAAAAAGAGGAAAAAAGAAAAGAAAAACATCGGTGCAGAGGATAACTTCTCAATAGGTTATGACAGTAGACTCGGTCAGAGATATTGAGTAACTTCAGGGAGAAGAGTGACACCTGTTTTGGTGAAGCCACAAGCACTGTGAGGGTTAAATCCATCAAGAATCTGGAACAGAGCAGCTCTCAACAAAACAGGAAGACAAATCATTTATGAAATTCAGCAGAGAAAACTTGAAGTAACTGATTTGAAGTGGAAGCAGCTCGGGGTCTGAACATTGCACAGTTAGGTTTAGGGAAACAGTAGATTGGCAGCCAGATACCAAATGAAAAGAAGTCACATCTTGTTGTGGTTTTTAAGCCCCTTTTTCCTGTCTGTCTGTCTCCTGGATCTGGCAGGACTGTGTGTAATCTGCTACATACCTACTTATTAGTACCTCTACTCACCAAAGATCTGCCACAAATACCAAAAACTAAAGCTGGGACTAATTTTACCTTATAAAAAGCATGAATTCAAGTTAACTCAGTTAAAAGAAGTTATTTGGCAACTTATCCTATAATAAAACCACATACAAATATTAGATTTGGAAGGCATAAACATGCAGATATGATATAAGCCACTATTTATAATGGTTGTTGAGGATCTTCTATAGCTTCTATAAGTTATTTCCCCAGTATTCATGGTGCTTAAATTTTTATTTCTATAAGAAAAAGAATGATGCACATTTTGTATAATTTGCAGGAAAAATGTTTTAGAAGCTTCAGAAATAAAATTGACCTTGCAGAAACGTAGTGCGGTTTTGTTTGGTTTTTTTCTTTTTCTAATAATTCATTAATTTCAAATGCGTCATTGCAGATGTATTTTCCTGGTACAATACGTCACTGCTGCCCGAGGTCTGATGAGAGTGTCGATTGACATTAAAGAGGTGATAAAATGAATTTCATTTATGACTGATTACATGTGGATGTATATATTCTTATTTATTTATTTATTTTTGGCTACGTTGGGTCTTCATTGCGCGCGGGCTTTCTCTAGTTGCGGCGAGCGGGGGCTACTCTTCGTTGCGGCGCGTGGGCTTCTCATTGCAGTGGCTTCTCTTGCTGCGGAGCACGGGCTCTAGGCACACGGGCTTCAGTAGTTGTGGCACATGGGCTCAGTAGCTGTGGCTCATGGGGTCTAGAGTGCAGGCTCAGTAGTTGTGGCTCACGGGCTTAGTTGCTCCACGGCATGTGGGATCTTCCCGGACCAGGGATTGCACCCGTGTCCCCTGCATTGACAGGCGGATTCTTAACCACTGCGTCCCCAGCAAAGTCCCATGGATGAATATATTCTTGAAGCAGTAATTGGTTGGTTCTGAACATATGAAAAATTAGTCATATATTAAACTTTAGGGAAAGAAATATGACCCAAGTTACTTTTTAAAGTTAACAGATTGTCATGGACATATCAAGGTCTTCTAGAAGAGCTTAATCAGAATGCTCACACTCTAATTTGGGAAGCTGCTTTGCCTTGGTGTATAATACTGTGTTCTAAGAATGTTATGAAAGCATTATACACTTGAAAAATGTTTTTACAAAGATAGAGTGAGAAGTAAGACCTTCCCCCAACTTTTGTCCATTGTCTAAGATTTAAATTCTTTTCCTTTATCCTGATTTTAAAAATAAATTAACTTTATTGAGGCATACTTTACATAAAACAAAACGCACACATTTTAAGTATGCAGATTGATCAGTTTTGGACAAATGTATAAACTTGTTTTACTACTAATGTGCTGTTGTTACTGCTGTTATTACTGTGTTGCTCTATCAAGATATAGAACATTTCCATCATTCTGAAAAGTTCCATGATGCTCCTTTCCAGTCACTCATACTCTAGCCAATCAATCTGTTCTGAAAAGAAAATTTTAAAAGCAAAGTTTTTTTCTTTTCTCATCTTTTGCTTTACTCCAACACAATTATGTCTCCTTTTCTTTTTCTTTCATTCTTGTTGCTCTAGCAGCCTGGCATTTTGTTGAATTAAAGCACTGAGCTGATTATTGGCTCTACTGACTAAGGAGAGAGAAACATGCCTTATTATTTTTCTATTTTTTCTCAGTGACCTTTTCACTCTTCATCCTCTGAAATCTGCATCCATCCATCCATCCCACCCACCCACCTATTCATCCATCCATCCATCCATCCATCCACCCACCAACCCACCCACCTATTCATCCATCCATCCATCCATCCATCCACCCACCAACCCACCTATCCATCCATCCATCCATCCATCCATCCACCCATTCACCCACACACACATCCATCCATCCATCCACCCATTTGCCCACACATCCATCCATCCATCCATCCATCTGTCCATCCATCCATCCATTCATCCATCCATTCACCACCCACCTATTCAACCATCCTTCCATCCATCCATCCATCCATTCCATTCATCTACCAATTCACCCACCCACCTGTCCATCCATCCAACTTTTTTTTTTTTCCAACTTTTGTTGAATGTCTGCTCTGAGCCAAAGGCCACCGGGAATCCCATCTCCACTTGATTTATGTTCTAACAGGGAAGACAGACAATTTAACAATTATGCTAAAAAGGCAATACATACTACAACAGGGAAGTATGGGACACAATGGGTGACACAGCAGGAGTAGCTGGGAGGGATTCTCAGGGGAAGAGACATTAATGGTGGAGACGTAGGACAAATATCAATGAGTTGGCTAATTATTTCAGGAATATTTATTGAGCACTGCAGGCTGGGCACAGTGGTAGCTGCTAGTGATTCAGACAGAGGTGAGTAGGGCAGACATGGGACGGTTCTCACAGTATACACATCACTGTGGAGTTAGCCCAGGCAGGGCTGGGGCAGTGGGATAACGTTTTAGGGAACATGCTCAATGGAGCACAGGGAAGAGAGAACAGAGTGAGTTAGAAACACTGCAGATTCCACATGACCAGAGTATGAATGTCAGCCAGGAGGGGCGTTCTTGATAGCCTTGAAAGATACAACTGTGAGCAGGGGCTACAGCAAGCTGTGAGCAGCTTGGCTGTCAGTCGCTGTATAGAATGGTCATCGGATCCCTAATCAGAATCTTGAAAGAAGGAGAAACGGTGCACGTAGGCACCACATCTCAGTCACTTCCAAATAATCTTCTCTGGCTTTCATAAACGTAGTCATGATTAAAATGACCTTTCACGAACAGCGGGAGGGAGTGCTGAAGAAAGTGAGGTATGTGAGAATAAAATCCATCTACCTGACTGCCATGTAACTTTTGGTGAGTCACGAGAGTGAGAATTTCAGATGTGAATTAAAGATTGCCAAGTGTGGCGGCATACTTGAAAAAAAATTCCCTACATGTCCTGGTTTAGAATCAGAAGACACGAGAATTGGAGAAGAAAAAAATGTATTTCTTATTATATTCTAACTTCTTCTCAGATAATTTTAAGGTAAATTATTTATGTAATTTCCATCGGAATTGTTGACCTTTAGATGAAATTTACTTGATAGGCACTTAATGCAAATATTCCACAGGATTCTTTAAATGCTGTAAAATATGACATACCCCAACTGCCGATTCACTGTTGGTCATAACATGTCTGTATAGTATATTTAATCCTTTGCAATGAATATTTGAGAAAATCTATTTAGTTGGTAGTGAGTTCTGTACAATTTCACCTAAAATTAAAGCTCTCCAAAAACCCAAATCTCCTGCGGGCACTAATTCTCACAACATTCTGGACATGAAAAATCCTAAATGCTTGCTGACTGCAAGTCAATGTTTATAGCCCGAGTATTAATAGCCGCACGAAATGTTATACTTCTCTCATCATTTACCGCCCTTTGCTTGGATTTAGCATACATTGAGGGGCTGATTTTCTTTTCTTGGATGGATGGCTCCAAGCTACTTATCATCAGATGAGAACTATATTCTATGAAAATCTCTTTAAGGAACACATCCAATCAATGGCAAAGGATGCGTCCCGCGTGATTCTGCCTGTTTTGTGTCTGTCGTTTCGCATTTTACTGAGCCCTCTCGCTAGCAGGGCTAGAGAGATGCTTGAGTCCTGGGCACGTGCGTGATTTGGGGCCCTTCATAATCATCTGCCAGGTAACCAGACTGTGAGCATTATTGGCTTTGGAATTTCAGGTGAGGCTGTACCTGCCACAGAACCACTTATCAGACATCGTCCATCAGGAGTGAGGCTGTTTGTTGACTTGTGATTTCTACTCTAGGGTCTGACGGCTTCCCGGGCAGTGGTCCCAGCCACCTGTATTTCCCCAGTTGTGTAAGGGGAACTGTTGGAAATCTGCATTAACTGACAACACAATTCGACTTTATTCCAGGGTCATTAATGTTATGTTTTGTTTTGCCACATCGCGTGGCTTGTGGGATCTCAGTTCCCCAACCAGGGATTGAACCTGGGCCCCGGCAGTGAAAGCCCGGAATCCTAACCACTAGGCCGCCAGGGAACTCCCTCCAGGGTTATTTATGAAACAGGATCCTGGACCAGCACACTTCCCAATTCAGTTCTGCTCTGCAAGGGCTCCTACTTATTCAACATGATGACAAATAACAGCCCTTCCCCCCAGCCCCCGTGGTTAATTAGTGAATCTCCTCAACAATGAGATTCAACCAATCTGGTAGAAATGTGGATTTTCCAACATGTTTAAACCTCAAACGTATATGAATTTAAAATATGCAAGTGCCGTTGGGGAATGACAGAATGAGGCCGCTTGTACAAGGAAAACAGAGGAGCAAGTGAATTTTCATGGAGAAATGCCTGATGCTCATCTCGATGAAGATGAACACCGTTTTTTGCTCTAGTTTGGCAAATAAACATGGGGTTGTTTAGGCCTTTGAGGGCCGGCCAGGAGCTCACCACCATTTGTAATAAGAGTTCCAGGTGAGATTCAAAGAGGAGGCTGAACAGACAGATTTTCTGAACATAACTGGCCTTTGTAACTTAGTATCTTCCATGGGCATGTTTTCTAACAGGAAAGAAAACTCCTTAAGTTAACAATCAGAAAGATTGTCCTTTAGTGGATCTGCTGGCGAAAAGGGTTTTCACCAGTGTATCCTCTCCCTGGACAAAGGAAATACTCAGACTTCTGGTTTCAGTTTTCTCCATCTTCCCCTTTCCTAGGTGACGCACCATTAGTGTGGATGACCCTCTGTGAATCGCAGCAAGGATCTGGGAGTTTCCAAACTCAAACTGATGAAGGGATGCGTCCTTCTGAGACTGCAGAATTCAAAGGGCGCACAGGTTGACAATTAGAAATAAAATGACAAACAGGTAACTTTTCCGTAAAGAGCATATTGTGTCGATTTATTATAGAATGCAGTTAAAAAAAATATCTTGAGGTTAGCCCCTCCAGTTTAAAAGCACTTAACTAGGGACACTTGAACAGCTATGCAACGGTCTCTCCCTCACCTGCCCCGACCCCCCCACCAAGTACTGTAAACAGGGTTTTGAGAACATTCAGTCAATGTCTTGATATGGACAGCCCCATACCTTTGCTTCTTAAAGAAAACCATCTTCCACATTTCCAAAGCATGCATTGTTACTTGGCATTAGGTATCTCAAAAGGACAAACCTTGTTATGGTATTGTAAGGCCAAAATACCTATTGACCAGACAAACACATGACAACTAGAAAAAAATTACAAACATTTAACCTAGTGTGACAATTCCGTCAGGAACGAATGGGGAAAGGCACTGCATCCTTCTCATACCACCACACATCTACTGTCCACTTCACATGCTTTGAATTCAGGTCCTGTCAAATGGTTGAAAGGCGTTTTCTATAACATACAATTCACAGGGAGGTTAATACATCTTACACTAGTCTTCCACGGCCGTATTTCTCACCCAAGGGCACAACAGGTATGAATATATGCTATCAGCTTTATTTACAAGTTTATCTTGATGTTTCAGTGGGGTTAAAAAAAAAAAAATCGATGATCTCAACTGACAGTTCCCCCAAAAAAGGGTTTTGGCTATGATTCATGTATATAAACCACCACGTAAAAGAAATAAATGAAACCCATTTATTGTCTGATCTAAAACATCTAAACTAAAATTTCTCACCCACTAAAAGTTGGCAGTGAAACTGCTATTTTCTGAGTTTTATAAGCGAAACGCTACGTAGGAATTTCAGATCGACTTGTTTTGCAAAAGCACAAGTTCTAGGTTGCATCAAATAGGATGCTGAGTGGGTGTATTACCGGTAGAATCCCCCACCGTGTGTGCTGTTGCAAAGACAGTCATTGACTCTGGAAAGGTGACAGATTTTGGAAATGCTTTCCTATCTTCCCCAAAGATGGAAAACAACAATGGCGTAACTCTATATACGACCAAAGGTTAGTTCTGAAAATCAGTAATACACATGCACAAACATTAGAACGTGAGGGGGAAAAATGAGACACTACAGTTTCCACATTGCACTGTTGTCTTCACAACCTTTCTGCACCAGACACCTTACGGCTTCACGTGGTGCCTTTTCCTACTGGGAGAGAGAGTCTACCTTGTAGGCTGGTTAGAAACAGAAGGCTCTCCCTGGACCCACTGATCAACCTACCCCTGGCAAAAACAGAACCTACCAGAAAAGAACAAGTACAAAACACTATCGTTATTGGTTTTCTCGAGACGTTCCCAGAAGTCCTTGTGCGATCACCCCACACTCAGTGATTGGCTCAGGACATTCCCAGGAGCCAGGAGCATTGACTGATGCGCAGCGTTGTTAGAACCAGAAGACAAAGCCTCGATTCTCTTCTGAGCAACATGGAATTTCTGCCACAGCGATCACAGGCTGCCACCTCCAAAGTTGTGACTGGCCACTTCCACAGTAAAAGATTCCTTCTCGTGAGTATGATTCAGAACACTTCTTCGTCCGGGTGCCAGTTCAGCTTAAGTGGACGGGCGAGTACTCCGGCCTCCTGGTCTGGATAATTTTGGGTTTGGGTCTCTTCATTCTTTCCATCTCGTCTTCTTCCTCGTTCTCCTGGTCGCTCTCACACACGTGGACCACCACGCTGGGAGTGGTGTCGGTCGCTGCGTGCAATTCATACTTTTCCCCTAGGGAAGGAAAATAAGTGCAGGGTAACTCAGGCAAGGACCCGAGGGTCAAAGAGCAAACGGATGCGCATGTAGGGGTCCGCTCGGCCAAGCTTCCGCGGGCATCCAGTGGGGACTGAGGGCCACAGGCAGCCGCACTCTGGATTGGTGTTTCTTTATATCTCACCACCGTAAATGACTCAGCTTTCAATCAAACCCTCTGAGTCCAGGCATATGGAAGGTATGGAAGGAGTGTATTTTTAAATTACACTTAGCATGTTCACCAGGCCCTCTAGGCTCCCCAGAGGACTTCCCCGGTGTGGTGCAAGGAGCGCCTGTTCAGGAAAAGACGGTGCATGAATACAGGCATTAGGAAAGGACCTCTTGAGCCTCCTGCTAGCCCACGATAGGGGCAGGAAGCACGGGGAGGCCCTGCACAAAGACACAGGTGTGCTGGTTGAAACAGGTGCTCTGAAAACATTTTTGACCACACCATATCCTTTTTCACACAACTATCAACCCCTTGAACCAGGCGTGTCCTGCTGTTCTATGTCAGCCTGAATTTTATCAGGTTCAGTCAAGATGCTTTTACTCATAAAAAAGGTGTTGCCTCTTCTCTACCCCACACGTGAGACTGGAATGCTATTGTAACTGCGTCTGAAAGGGGGAAAGAGCCTCAGCATTCTCGGGGTAGGGGGGAATTAAGGTGGAGGGTCAGAGAGATCGCTCAAAATGTTGGTCACGATCCCCTTTGCAAATCCCTATCTACCTGCCGAGGAGTCACAATCCAGAAAGCATGGGGACAGGATCACATTGGCAAAATCTTTGCAATCTTTCAACTGTTGAAAGAAAGACTATTCAAGGTCATAAGCCCTAAGTAAACTAAGGGCAAATTGATCTTATTATGGCTATTTTCCAGAAGGGTTTCTCAAACAAGCCGTCTGTAAAGAAGTGGTAGGTTCTAGAGTGTGAAGAATGTTCACTAGCAGCACTTCCTGCCTCTGGAGCAGTCTGACACCTCTCCCCAGGTGGACATCCCCTTCCTCCCTTCTCTAACGTTCCAGAAGGTTCCAACCCTCTGCTCCCTAATACACCTTGGCCTGGAGCTGCCAGGAGGGGCACTGGCCACTTCCATCTTGACCTTCATGCCACGGTGAGCAGTAAGTAATGTGAGTCTTGCTTTCTACCACAGGGGGAATTTCCGTCAGAGCGATGTTAACAGAGATGTAATCTTTTCCATGTGGAACTGCTGATGGTCCAAGAAAATAAAACCATCCACTCAAAGGAACATCAGATTGCTGGTCAAGGAGAAAGCTGATGGCCTCAGCGTTTATTGCATTTGCTCCACGAATAGGGCAGAAGGGGGGCTCAAACCTCTTTACCCCCAAGACCCCCGCTTGCACCTGCCAGCTCACCCAAACCCTATCAGATAGGACAGGAACCTCCAACATTTTACTGTTTCCAGAAAACATGTTTTGAGCACTGCCGATAAGCTAGGCACTATATGAAGTGCTTTTTACACGATGATCTCATTTACTACTCCACCCGGTAATACCCATTTTCTGGATGAGAAGCCTGAGGCCAGAGTACCTTTCTTCCTAAATGCTCACACCTTTGCCCCTTCTGAGGGCCGGAACCTCTTCTTTCCCTGGCAAGCTCAGTAGGCGAGCACCCCTCCCTACTGGGCTTTGTGACTGGGGCTCTTTCTCCACTATGATCTATGGGTCTCTGTTCCCTCACACATTCAAAAGGTCAGGGGAGAATCAGATCAACAGATGAAATTACCTTGACTAAAAATGAAATGTCTAAAAGTGGGGAAAGCCTGTTTTCCCTTTCCAAAATCCAATCACTCATCCCCACTTGGAGCAACAGGACGTGAGGCCGGGTCTTGAGTCCCTCACACCGGCTGTGCTCAGTGGGTGAGGGGATGGAGTCACGTGATGCAGCCCAGAGGGGTCATGGTACTTGGTCCCCGGGACCAGCTTGCACGCTTTCCTAAGGGATGAAGTCAGAGGCAGGCGTGCACGCTCCCACCCCAGGGCATGGGTTACTTCGATTCAGAAGAAAGCAAATAGAGACAATTCACAACACACACTGGCACTGATCACGTGAGAAGTGGAAAGAGCAATGGGGTCGTGGCCACTCCTGCTGCAGGCGAGCCTCTGTGCCTTGACCACAATCTCTCCACGTCTCCTTGCCCCTTCTCCACCCGAGGGCACTGCTTACCTGGCCCCAGCTTGGAGATAGCATATAAAAGGTCATAATTTATGACGGGAGTAGCGTCTTCCACTTGTTTCCAACCGACCGGCGGCGAGGCAGGAGGAGAAATCAGAAACTGCTTGTCTGGGTTTGGTGGAGCCAGGTGTGAACTTCCTATGTGTAAAGTCTGAGGAGAGAGATAAATGCAGGTGGTTGTTCTCGGGGGAAGAACTGAAGCAGCAATAGCACTTAATGGCAGCCTACGGAAGACAGGTGTGAAGGACAAACCCACGTCCAGACAGCTGAACAGGTGCAGCCCAAGGATGAATCGCAATACGGTTTCTAAGGGTGGGGAAGGGAACTTGGATTATGGTGCAAACATGATTAGAGGTCTCTCGCAGGATGGGGACTCACAGGCCCCGGGACTGCAAGTAATTATGCTTGAACTAGACTGACAGAAAATATACGGAGATAATTTTAGTATACACGGGAAAAGTAAAGCACTGTCCCTGAGGTCAAGAGGGATCTCAGCATCAATTGCTTCCAACTCCTCATATTACGGTGGCATCACATGCTATCACAGAAGCTCCAAACGCTAAGCGACATCTCTAAGATGACCCAGGACCCCTGCCCATCACGCTCTCAGGCTTCCCTCCCTCGAGGGCTCTGAATCAGATGCCAAAAGTGAGGAAGGAAAAATACATCTACCTTCCAGGATACATATTTAAAACAATAATGATAAGAAACAATGACCAAGATCCTAGTTTGGGCTTAAAAATTATACCAGTGATTAGAGGGCTGTTTGGAGAGATCTTACAACAAAATCTTACCAGTTTGGATTTTCTTTGTTCTTTAGTATCACCCCCCCCCCCAAAAAAAAATTCACAGTGAACATGCATTTACTTTAATAAACCAGAAAAAGTCGTGGAGAGACCAAATAATTACTTATATGGAACCCCACCAAATGTAGAAGGGAATTTGCTCCTAAGGATCCAAGGTTGAAGCCTGCGCCTCGCACTTACCACCAGGGGGCAGGGCATCCCGGCTCTCGTTTACCCTGGAAGGGCAAGTTCACCTTCCCGCAAGGTCAGGAAGCCCCTCTACAGGATCTGCTCCCGCACTGGCAAGGGGAACTCAGGGCCCCAGTGGGGGGTCTCTTTCACCAGGCAGCAGCACCCGAAGAGCCCCTGCCCCTCCCCCTGCCAAGCTGTTAGACTCCGGTAACATCATCAAATGGAACTTTGGGAACTGCCTAGAAGGCAGTTGCTGGGGGAGGCAGGAAGGGTGATGCAGGAGAAAAAGCAAACCCGCCGCACAGCTCCCGGGAGTGCCCTGGGGCCGGGATCCCCGCTTACCACGAGTATTTCTTAGCACTTACTACCTGCTGATGTGCAGGACCGGCTTGCAGATACCAGCTCGCCAGGAGTGAGCGGGGCCGTGGGGACCCAGCGCAGAGCCGAACCGCTCTGGTCCGGGGCGGGGGGGGTCAAGGGTAGCCACGCCCACGACTCTGAGGTTCTCCACCTTCCTGAGTCAGGAAAGGCTCTCTTTCTCCCCTCATCACTCAACCCGAGAAGGTCATCTCTGAGGGCACTTTCAAATACACCCCGATGTCTTCTTAAAATAGGTGACATGAAAAATTTCGAGCATGAATTTTGCCCTTCTCAAGATGATTTCTTGGAGTTTTAAATCAACCTATACGTAATGGATGTCTAAGCTACTTTTAAGGATGGGAGGGAGGAGGGAGAAGGATGGGTATTAATGAACTCGAGTCACCTGAGCAAAATATAATTTCATTTCCTTTCCAAGAAATTCAGTCTTATGTAGCTGGAGTCTGGCATCTGCTGCAGATAATGGGTTGCTGAAGTTTATTCTGACTCGTTTGAAGCTCTTAAAATACTGAAAGGTGATATCTTTGTCATATGTCCTAAAGAGGGATTCAAATTTGGCCTGAAAAATAAAAATAAAAGGAGTTGAAATTTACCTGCATATGACCTTTGACTGGATGACTTCATTACATTTCTTATGGAGGAACCAAATTATTAATCATGTCAAGAACTTCCAACTTTTTTCTTAGAGAAGACAGAGAACCCACCTTTCTCCTCTGGGGAGATTCTGCCCTTTTAATTTAATATACGTGATTTTATACAAAAGTAAGAATGTACGATTTACTAAATTCATTTAATCAGCTGAACAATTACCAATACTTCAACACTTCTTACAGTCACGGAAACATTCTTTTTAAAGTAGAAGGAACATTTTCGTTTGGTCATTTGTCACCCTTCTGGCCTGCCAGACCCTATTGTCCTGTGACCTTCCCCAATCTAGTGAACTCCAATCCCACCACTCAGCTCAGGGCATTGCTTTGTCCATCAAATATGGCTTTTGGACTTAAAAGCACTGGAGCTAATTTCAAAAAAAAAAACATTATTATTGAATTGGTAACCAATGAAGTTAATGAAAAGCCTTGCATTTCTTAATGTAAAGGAAGCAGTTTTTTAAAAATTCCCATTATTATGTTCCCATTCAATCTGTTACTCTTTAACTCTCTAAAATAGTACTGGTTTCAAAAATTAACATTCTGCCAATGAACCCATTTCGGCACGCTGGCTTTAATACATGTACAGATCCAGCTCTAGTGTTAAAAGAACTAGTGAACACTTTGAAACAGCATGAGTTCTTAGAATTGAAATGCCCAAGTTCAAGGACTAAAAGCCTAGATTCAGGACAGCGTTCATCAGCTCCTGGGAAAAGCTCTAGGGAGCAACCCCGGGCCGGGTCCTGAGTGGTGGTGCCCTTGGGGGGACCTGGGAGGCCACTGCAACCTTTCTGACAAGAGAGGGAGGTGATGGACAGTCTTGAAACTTCCAGGAAGATTATGCAGGGACTTTTAGTCACCGAGCTTTCTGAATCCTTTTTCAGACTAAACTGTGAGGATGGTGAGAGGCAGGTGGGGGTGAGAGGCAGATGGGGGTGGGATGGCAGATGGTGAGAGCCCAGATGGGGCAGCGTGCCCTCCACCCAGATGACTGGTGAGAAGAGAAGGCCCTGGAGTCCACAAGTACCCTGGAGACCTATGCAGAGCACGGTGCTTCTGCAGAGGGGAGAGAGGGTTCCCAGCAAGAAGGGAGAACATCTTCGAGGATATTCAGTGCTAGAAAGCCGGGGAGGGGATGGGCCTCCCTGTCGCTCAGTGCCTGGTCCACAGGGCAGGGCTGTGGGTAGGTCCCGCATTCCCTTCTGGCTGATGTCTCCACGGGGCAGGTGGCTCGGGGGGAGTGGGGAACAGCTCACAAACGTTCTCTCTTCAAATTCCCCGGCTTCTCTTTAGTTGATGGAAATGTCTGTGACTTTCCTACGAGGGGTGTTGCAGAGGCAAAGAATGAGAAAGAATGCACGGCAGATGTTTAAGCTGCGATTTCATCTGGCTGCACGTGACTTGTTCTCCACCCGTCCCGAGCACGGGCAAGTCTGGGGCATAAGGGTGTCTGCGCAGATCTGGAATTTCACACGACCTCATCCATAGGCACTGTGACCAGCTGCTTAGTTTTAAAGTTATCATTCATAATTTAAGAGAGATGACTTCGCTGAATATTTTTAGAATACAAGTCAGGGCTTAGGACCAGAACCCAAGAGAACCCACACTATCTTGTTAATTTTGTATTGCTATTATGCTATTAGTATTCTCTTATAAAATAATCTTATTTGTTCTAATAACCGATACCTAGTGATTATAGTTAGTGGATGGCATCTCTACTTAATTAAGTAAATCAGTGATTTTACTCATATAAGGCTAACATTAAATACATAGACTTTGTAGTACTTTTACACATAGAACATGCTCTAATATCTAGTTCAAAAACTATAGCCCCGGCCTGCAAGCATTGTACACAGTTATGGAGTTAAATTTGATTTAAAAAAAAAAAAAAAAGAAACCTTCCGATGTCTCAGTAGGGCTTTGGGTATAAAGGTATAACATGATCACCGCCCCCCAAACAGAACATACAGAATTCATTCATATATAATATTGTAAGAGATCAATTAGATAGCTTCGTAGCTACTGATGAAAATCTTACATTTTAATCAAATGAAGAAGAAAAGCATAGTAATTAAAATTACTAATTATATTAATAACCATCAATGAGAGCTGCTTCCCAGGAGGTATACTCATCCCACACTTAAGTTATGTATCCAGTTTTATTATTTATTTGCTATGGCTGCATTTTCTCCAGCTAGAGAAATCTGGAAACTTGAAGACAGGCCCTTGTAATTACTGCAAACATTCAAATATCTTTCCAATATTGATTTCCTGAGATAAAAATCAAAGTATCCTGAACTCTAAATGTCAAAGTGAAACATTCTGTTCACTGTCAGAAAAGTCCTCCCTCCAAAAGTTTACTTATTGATACAACCCACACAGAATGAAAAAACACCACGCCAAACCCTCCCTTACTACCTGGTCAAGGGACGCAGACGTTTTTAAATATTGAGAGCTTTAAAAATTCCTTCACAGTTAATTCCTCAGGCAACACCTTTTGATTTTTAAGGCTCAAAGCATTCTGGATGTATTTCAAAACCCCCAAACGCACAAGACAGCCACATACCCCACCAAGTATTTCAGCTAATAGTCCCAATTAACATAATAGTTTGAAAACTCTCAAAAATCACATTATATCAGAAGCCTTACCCTGGTTTCACTTTCGCTGAAGATCTCACTGTTTGCCACACAGGCAATCAGGGAGCTAAAACTGTAGTTAAAGTTTCTGAAGTGCATCTTGCTTTCTTACAGTGAAAGCTACAGCAATTCCCGCGGTCAAGCCCCAAGTAAGGTTCCTTTACCAGAGGCTGTAAGTTCTTTCTCGAGCCGTCACTTATAAAGCACCGAGGTCCGGCCCCCACCGGGAAAAAAAAGCACCGCTTCCAGCGCATCCTGTTTGGACACCAAATTCCTGAGTCAAGTCCTACTTGCTCGCAGGCAGGCAGAGACACAGTGTAAGTTTCTACTGGAAAGAGGTGACGTCAACACCTTAGTCATTTTCCCTATGCTAATTAACTTTGCTTGGGGAGGATGGAAAAAACTGCCGAGGTTTGCTTTGCAGCTGCTTTATCTACCCCTCTTGCAGCATAGTTTCCACTGGTAGTAATTCCATTCAGCCACTCAGTCACCAGGCTCCTCGGCTGAATGGGACGACCCTTCTTAAGATGGAAAATGTTACAGAAGAACAGGAGGAAGGTCTACAGCAGTAAACAGTAATTAGCCTCCAGGGAACTCTCAAGGCTTGGAGAAACCTGGAAACCGAAGTCTTGGCCAGTTGTTTGATCCCTGTAATTTCCTGAACACTTAAATCAAAGTTTCATATGTTGGGGTATTAGAGAAAACATTTTGAAATCGGTCTTGGTCAATGAACTCTGCTTTTAAAGAAAAAGTGGACTTCATTTTGAAATACGGCCTTTTTTTTTTTTCTGATTAAACTTTATTGGAGGAATGTCCTAATTCCCACTTGTATTTCACAGTGAGAATGTGAGAAGAGATCCTAGGATTTTCATTGGAAAACTTTATTATTGTAATTTGAGAACCAGGAATATGCCGCACTTTGATCATTTTCTAACAGCTGCTAAATTCGGGAAAAGATACCAAAATATTTTAGAGGATCTAGCCTCTGAAGCTGAGAAAAGAAACATTCAGAGGCTGTCTGCTTAAAGACTCATAGACTGAAAGTTTTTGTTTTTGCTTTAATTAGGAAAGGAAGAAGAAATAGAAAGAATGTACACTACAATTGAAGTTAGTTCAGTTGGCCTTTTTTCAGGTAAGATGTCTGGTCTTGGAGAAGCACACTGGATGTCAGGATACCAGTTCTTTGAAAAGGCTGCAACTCTTTTTTTCCAACTTTTTATTTTATTACTTTTTAAATTGAAGTATAGTTGATTTACAATGTTGTGTTAGTTTCAGGTGTACAGCACAGTGATTCAGGTATACATATCTATATCTATTCTTCTTCAGATTCTTTTCCCTTATTGGTTATTACAAGATATTGACTATAGTTCCCTGTGCTAAACAGTAGGTCCTTGTTGGTTATCTCTCTTATATATAGTCGTATGTATTTATTAATCCCATTTAACGGCTGCAACTCTTTGAACTTCCAAGTACTTTGCCAGTTTAGGTCCCTATGGCAGAGTCCTAGGTCCTTCCTACTCATTATCACCTAAATGCAGTCTCATTATTTATAAAAGCATTCTCTAGTCTAGAGGCAGACACCTCTTAAGCTTCCAAAAGTTAAGTGGAATCCTGCTATTCACATTTAAAAATTAACTTCAAAGAATCATTAAAGTCAGCCAATAATAAAAAGAATATATGCAATGGGAAAGAACAAACCAGAGCATTTATCCCTCCATAAAAGGAAATGCGAAGTCTTCTCGGATGAGTGAGCACTGCTTAATCTCCATGCATGGTGCCCTGCTGCCAGCTGTAGGGTTATGCAAGAGACCAGTTATGGCGTTTGCTTTGCCAAATTACCCGTAACTGCCAACCCAAGAGATCTAAGTGCATATGTTCTAGAAGAGTTTCAAACTGTGAAATAGTATGGCATGCATCAAACGCCAAGAGGAAATGGTCCACTGGGTGGTGCTTGGTTCCGGGAACTGTGCCCTGGGATTGGCTGCATTTCGGTGCAGAGCCTGCAGCGTACCCTGGAGGCACATGCAGGCTTTGGTGGTGGCCTGGGGGTGGCAGTGGGCGTATGGGAGGCCAAGGGGAAAGGCACGGGAGGTAGAAGTCACAGAAGTGCATTCCACTCCTCCAGAGCGGCTGTCCCTCCTTTTCTCTTTCTCCTGGAGTCCACCTTGGCGAATAAGGGTTAAAAGGAGATCAGAGGAGGAAGAGGAGGTTAATTTCACCATCTCCTTCTCCCTTTCCTCCTCCTATTAAAACTCATGACATGAAGCTCCAACTCAGTCGTGTGGGCAAATCTGGAACATTTCTGTTCATCTGAGACAGCAGCACTGAACTCACTCAAATTTACAACTGTGGTTTCATTAATACGGATGGGATTAAAAAAAAAAAAAAAAAAGAAAAAAAGGAATAGTGAGGTATTTGAAGATGGTTCAACTGTCTTTGCTCCTAGAAATAAATGATAAATGATAGATCTTTCATTAGGCTGTCCAGAAAGCCTCCCCAAACATGCAATTCTGTACCTGCCTTTGAATTGATGGTAAGCTCCATCTGAATCATATTTAGGGAACTTGAGTGCTTCCACTTCTAGATCAGAGAAAGGGGCTCAAAGTGGTGGTCGACTGTAGGGAGGCTGGCTTGGAGGCCGGCAAAAACCACTGGGTCACAAAGTATACCTGAGAGAGATGGCACCTAGGGTCCAATAACACAGGCTTCCCACGGCGTGAGAGGTACGGAGCATGGACCCTTCATGGTGCTCCAAAGCCCCGGCTGGCCAAGGGGACAGACACCTGTCCCTGAACCCAGAGGGCCTTCCCTTTATCGGCTCACCTGACAGTTCTTGCTAGGAATGTCCACTCTTCGACTGCACGTCTATTAGACATGAACCTGCACTTCTAAACGTCCTATGGTATTTGTCTATCCCCTGTGGTTTGAAAGGCAAGTACCTTTTTGATTCTTGTTTGCAAGATGGATGTAAGTGATTTGAAGAAAGCAGGGCCCACAGCAACGTCTCATTAGAACTCTTGAAAAGCATACTAAAAATTGCACTTAAAATAGTAAAACAGAAAGCAGAAGTTAGAGAAGAAATGAAATGCTTTAGTCCGCTGAAAGCTTTAGATGTTTTGCGTTTCTTCCATTCGCGCCGTTAAAAATCTTAAATGAATCTCTTCAGCCTGCATTTGCCTCCTCTGGCTCCAAGCAGTGAGAGCATATTTTCATTAAGAAGTTTCTATTTTCAGTGAGGAACAATTGTAGTTTATGTCGAAATCCGTCATTCCCATTACAGCACTCTTAAAGCATAGTGAGGATGACCTCAGCACGCCCATTATAAACCCCAAGGAGTTTACAACTACGCCAAGAATGTGCCACCAGTGAAGCCTTCTACAGAATGACCACAGAGAGAAACCGAGTTCTGACTTTGCTGTGCAAATCAGAGCTGAGCGAAGAAGAAATCTGCAGAAGATCTCCTGGGAGGGAAAATGGCACACCTGATTGAGATCAAAGGTATCAGAGAGTTTCTCTTGAATGCCAATTAAACTTGCGTTTTAATGGCGCTTTTAGCTTCTGAGATAATGGGATAGCTTTACTGTTACTTAATATTCGTAACCCTTCCCTTTATAATGTGGAGCATTGTTTTCCCAACCTAAGTCACTGCACACAGGAAAAACACAGGGGCCTCTGAGTCATCTTTATCACTTCCCAGTCTAAAAGGTGTTATTAACCGAGGGGACAGTTCTTGCCCTCACTTGGAAACCAGGTTAATATCAACTTCCGAGTTGCAGTGAAGATTGAACAATCTGACATAGGCGGAGTGCCCAGTATAGTGCTTGAAACACAATCAGTGGTTGATGCATGTGAGTTGTGTTTCTAGTTCTCATTTCATCGGTAAGGATACTGAGGTTCAGGGCGTCTCACTGTGTTGAGGAGAGTCAGGACTCACCCTGATCCTTTGATTGCGGATTCCATGGAACTATGCTTGCCTCGCAGCAGTGCCCTTTGGTACTTCCCCATCTCCATTCTCTCAGTCCCTCTGGCATCCTGGATGGCTTCCTCTCCTACGTGCCCCACTGGTCAATGGAGGGGTCTCTAGGTTCTCTGTAGCCTCCTCCACCTGGCACTCCTGCACAGCATTTCAGGCGGCCACAGTACCTTTCTAAGTGGCCTCGCTGTGGCCAGTTTCTTACTGCTCCAAAACAGTGCGTAATTCCCACAACATGAAACTTCCCGAAGCTGAGCTTGATCACGTTCCCCTCCTACTGTAAAGATTTCAGTGACTTCCCATTGCTCTGTAGGTTAAAGGGGAAGATTTTCACTTGGTATTCATCCATTTGTCAATCCACGCATCTATCTACCCATTTGTTCTTTCACCCAAGCACAGTTCCAGGTGTTGGGGGTTCAGAGTTGAAGACAGACAAAACTCTCTGCCCTCATGGAGCTTACATTCTAGATGGGAAAAAAGGAAAAGAAAAGAAATGAGATAAATGGGTAAAATATACAGTGTGTTTAGATAGTGGTAAGTGCTGGGAATAAGGCAGAGATGAGGGATAGGAAAAGCTGGGAAAAGGAGAAAGAAAGAGAGAAAGAAAGACAGAGAGAGAGAAAGAAAGAAAAAGGAAGGAAGGAAGGGAGGAAGGAAGACTAGCCAGGGAAGGCGTCCCTGAGAAGATGAAGGAAGGAAGGAAGGGAGGAAGGAAGACTAGCCAGGGAAGGCGTCCCTGAGAAGATGACAGGTGGGTACATCAAGACCTGAAGGAAGTGGCGGAGTGAACTGTGAGATGCTCGGAACAGCATTTCAGGCCAGGGAACAGAAGGTACAAAGGCCCCTGGCATGTTCCAGGCCCAGCAGGAGGCTCAGGATGGCTGTAGAGGAAGGACGTGGAGAAAGTGGTTGGGAGCAGGGCCACATGAGACCTTTAGCCATTGGAAGGTCTCTGGCTTGCATACTGATATCAGAAGGTTTTGAGCAGAGGAGAGGCATGAACTAACTTCCATGCAACAGAACCACTCCAGTGTCTGGGTTCAGAAAAGAGGGAAGGGACAGGCTGGGGGCAAGGCACCCCTAAGGCACGAGACCTTCTCTGACTATGGAGCCCATGACTCCTCTAGGCAGCCCTCAGCTCTGCCTGCTTTCCTCAGTTCCATCAGCCAGCTCCTCCCTAGTTTCTTCTCTGCCTGCCAAACTTCTATTCATCCTTCAAAGCCCATCACCAAACATCCGTTCTCCAGGAGGCACCCCTCTGGACTTTATGTTCTCTCCCTCCTTTAACCCCTGTGACCTCCCCCCACCCACCCCCCCAGCTCTCAGTGCAGTCTGCCTGGCATCCTAGTTATGTTCTTACCTGGCAATCTCCCTACTACAGTGAGAGCTGCTTGAGGGCACCACCGCTCATCCTGCCACTCCCTGGAGATGCGGATAAATGCTTGGGAAGTTCAGGGACTACACCAGGGAGGGTCCATCTGAGACGGGCAAAGAGCCAGCATCCACCAGCCATCAGAGGGCCAAGGCCATCTGTGTTCCTACCTGGAGGGTTTCCAGTGTCTTTGGTTTGAACAAAGACCTCCTTTTCGTTGCAGGGGGTGGTAAAGGTACAAGTTTGCTCAGCGGGTGCTGGTCACATTCCAGGGTGCACTTCCTCTGTGCTTGCTGCATGGTGGCTCGCAGGATGTCCAGGCACGGGACTGCACCACCAGCTCCAGCCTCTGAGGCCCCACCCCCCGGGCACTCCCAGAGGCCTTGTGACTCTCCTTAGGGGTCTACGGCCGGGGTCTCGACAGCCCTTTGTCGTTTGGGCAGAACGTGTTCAATTTAATATATGTTCACTTGTCTTTATCAAATGCCTATTTTTTAGGGTGTGTTTTATAAGGTGCACAGTAGAGAGTAGAATTTGTAGAGAAGTTACAAATAAAATGCTTTTATTGGCAGATGTACTAAAAATCTTTCATCCATGAGGTTCATGATCAGAAGTGTTTGAAGGCCTATTGTCTCAGCAGTAGGGTGATTAAATTCCCAATTTTCTGCTTCTTTGTGACGATCACGTGTAAGAAGGAGAACCGGAAAATATTCTTCTTTCTGATTTCTAAAGGCGTTTCCATTTTTGTTCTCTCTGAAGGGTAATCAGGGAATGGGCTGGGGAGCGGGGCAGAGCCAGATGTGGGCTCAGGAATTTACTGCTCACAGAATTGCTTTATTACTGGTAAGATCTGCTCGCGGCCACAGGGAGGGGACTTGTATGAAAGAAAATGTAAAACAAAGCTGATAACCATTTTTTGTGGGACTTGGAAAGTTCTAACCAGAACTCCTTAGACAAGAGAGTGCCCTTGTCTCCCACTACAGGGGTGATGCCTATGAATTCTAAATCTGAGCTGAGGAAAACATCTTTAATGAAAATCACCTTTATGTTTAATAACCATTAATCTTCTGAATCTGTAGGATAACACAGAAGAAATGATATTAATACTAAATTTCAGCCTGGATCATTTTTGATACTTGGAAAAAAAATGGAAAAGCCTGAAATATCATTTGATACTTTACACAGATTAGTACAAGATAGTATACAAATAATTTGTATTTCTGAGATAACGTGGAACTTCCTATTACTTAATTTTTTTAAAAAGTGGCTTATTGACACCAGTGCCACAAATGATGGAGGCAGTGGTGAAAATGCTAAACGCATGTTTTAGCAGAATGGCAATCATGCTCTGTTAAAGCTTATGGTGGAAATGAAGGAAAAATGCAATCACCCTCAAAAAAAAAAAAAAAAGGAAAGAAAGAAAAAACATAAAGTAAAATAAAATAACCAACTGATTGGGGAAAAGTAGGGAGGAAAGCATGTTCAAATAGATACCTTAAAAGAGAGGTCACAGTTCATCCAAGATTTCATCTTGTTTGTTAAATTCCATGTGCACTTGAAATCCCATTAACTCTTTTTTCCTTATTACCTCAATCTTTCCCTAGTACGTGAAGTTAACCCCCCCTCTGTCACTTCTTGGAAACGCACTATTTGCGATGCTTAAGACGGAGAAATGGCCATAGACAAATCAAAGCTATACTTAATGACTTGGAGACCAGCAGCCGCGGATTAAGGGAGGTAACATTTATTTAAAGCCAGCTGGGGCCAAAGCCCCCCTAAAAATCCTTCTTCAATTGTTCTTTTTACTCTATTCCTTTCCAGACCCACTTTGCTTTAATGATTGATTTTCACTTCTGCTTTGAAGCTATTCTGAAGCCAGGGCACAATCCTGCAGTGACAAAAACCTGGACAAGAACACTGGTACAGGGGTTTCCCTGGTGGTGCAATGGTTAAGAATCCGCCTGCCAGTGCAGGGGGCATGGGTTCGAGCCCTGGTCCGGGAAGATCCCGCATGTCACGGAGCAACTGAGCCCGTGCGCCACAACTACTGAGCCTGCGCTCTAGAGCCTGCGAGCCACAACTACTGAGCCCGCGAGCCACAACTACTGAGCCCGTGTGCCACAACTACTGAAGCCCGTACGCCTAGAGCTTGTGCTCTGCAACAAGAGAAGCCCCTGCAATGAGAAGCCCGCTCACAGCAACGAAGAGTAACCCCCGCTCGCTGCAACTAGAGAAAGCCTGCGCACAGCAACGAAGACCCAACGCAGTCAAAAATAAATAAGTAAAATAAATAAATTTAAAAAAGAAAAAGAAAAAAAACCCCACAGTAATGCTAAAGAAACAGAATGTTGGGGGAGACCATGGTCTAATAAAACTCAACTTTAAAAAAAAAAGAACACTCGCGCAGGGGTGGGCTGGTGACAGGCTGCTCTTGTGTTCTTCAATCACCAGGACCTGGTTACCTTCAATTCCAGCTCCAAAGAGCTTTCACAACCCCAGACTGATTCATTCCCGCCAGTAAATCCCTTTACATTCAAAGGATGAGTTCGACGCTGCTGTGTGAACGCTGCCGGAAAAGCCCTGTTCCTCTCATTCTACGTTCCATACTCATCTCAGAAGAACTGACACAACTAAAACCCTGGGTGGCACGTGTGCTGCCTTGAGGCAGGCCCGGATCCTGTTCTGGTTCTGGTAGGTTCTCCCAGGGAACCTGGCACAGCGCTGGGGGCACGCAGACACTCCCTCAATACCAGGTGAGTGACCGGCCAAACCAGAGTCGAAGGTCAAAAAAGAGGAAGGGGAAAAGAATGAGGTCAAACCGAACTCTGGAAATCTTTAGCACCAGATATGAAACCCAGTTTTCAATAACTTGGCTACGAAGAGTTTGTATCCGCACCCAGTTTTCAATCTCAGGATCTCAGCTCAGAAATCATTGTCTTGCCAAGTTTGGGAGAAGAGAAAAGTATTATGTGTTCTTACCTACTCTTTCCATTACCACCCCCAGGCCCCACTTCCGTGTCTGTTGTTGGGAAGTTACCGACTGGCACCACTGCGTATGCTGTCTTTTCACACTGACGTTGCCTTCTTTGAGGATTATTTAAAAGTCTGATAAGTCGCCTGAGGAACTATCTCCTGTCACCCCATGTGGGTAACACAGTGATTCAAAACATACTTAACAAACAATAAACTATAAACACAGGACAAACAAGGCACCACCACAACTTGGATATTAACAGTCACCATGAAAAGCAAGAACGATCATGCCAACTTTGTTCATTAGGAAAATTGGGGTGTTTATGGCAAGTGACTTAAAATTTGCACACCCATCTTTGCACCAGAGCATCTGAGAAGTAAGAGCTGCCTCCTTTCCATCAAGTCTAGAATGGCCAGGTTAGTTTACTGGTTGTGAATTGGCAGCCCCCCTTCCCCCAAATAAAAATATTAGTTGTCAACATTTAAAAATTGGGAGGTTTCACATAGAAATCGAATTTCTGGTTTCTTTGGGATTAAAAAAAAAAAAGGAAGATGTGACAATAATGGGCCCAGAGGCCCATTCGCAACGGTTGAACCCTTGGCTAAGCCCCTGCTTTTTGAATACCAATGGCCCCGTCGCTCCCGACCCCAAAAGCATCTGAGTTTTTGGCCTCTGGCTTAATTTAGTAAGTCATCGAAAATAGATTAGTCACCTGCTTTGAGCCAGATACTGAGAGGTAGGGATACGCACAAAGCAGCTTACCCATCCATATCCCCGTGGCTCAAAATGTTCTGTGTCAAATAATCTACTCCAAATAATACATTGAGAGAGTGTGTCCCTCGCTCCTTACACAGCAATTCTTTATTTTTTTTTCTGGCTCAACACATTTCTACGGGTGACTACCCGGGCATTTGCAGGACATTCTCTATACTCCTGAAATTATACTCTCATGCAAGTGAATGGTGGGGACGTTATTATAAGGCTGACCTAGATTCCGCTCAAACGTTTACAAACCACAGTTGGTTTCTTTAGCAATCGTTAGGGCGACATGATTGGGCCATACCAGGGAGGCACACAGCACGACTGAGAATCAGAACTTACGGATTTCTACAGAACTGGCTTACGATGAATGAAGACAGAAGGGTTTTGTTACGACCAATATTCAATGACACGGTTGGAAAGATGATCTAAAAGTAGACTGAGATCCAGGTATTCTCAGGGTGTGGCTTTTAAGATAGTTTTTCAAAAGATCATTTTGAGAAGACAGCATTTTAAACTGCTCTTGTAAGATTCTAGGATACAGTCTGATCAATCTTCTTATGTTGAACTAACTCTCAGGAAGACAGAGGCTGACTTCAGCCCTGAGTCTGAGCTGCCCTGGCGCTTCCATCCCGAGGGAGGTCGTGGTGGCACTACTGGCCCTGTGGAGGAGAAATTACGTGGCACATACAGTGATCAACTGCCAGGGTCTGCTGAGCCCCACTTCTGCTCTTGTAAACCCCCCAACCCACCAAAACCCAACAGTTATCCCCTGAGACAGAGCTTCTTGTGCATGAGGTTTATTAGGGGGTTCTTCTGGGATCAACACCCAGGGAAGGAGAGGAAAGCAGAGGGGAGGGAGGGGAGGGGAGAAAAAGAGGCTGGGCAGAGGGACAGTAGGGCTACCATGGGGTCCCACTGGCAGCCTCGCTGGTCCTGTGGGGTGTTCTGAAGATGGGGTGACCCTCGTTGGAGCAGAAGGGCTGGGCCTTGATACCCAACATTGGTCAGCTCTGGGATGGGGGCGGTACCTTGAGAAGGAGGGGACTTAGGGGGGTGGCTCTCAGCTGAAGTCATCCCCAAAGGGGGCAAGTGACAGGGCAGCTGGGGGACAAATCCATTATTCTTGAAGGGACCTGGGTGTGTCACTGTGTCCCTCAACCAACCAACCAATGAACCAATGAAACAGACCCAAAGTCAACGAACCAACAAGACCCAAATTCAAAGATCTGCACCCTAAGTTAATCATCTGAAATTTCTCACAAATATGACAGACTTTAAACTGGACACCATGAAAATACGACTGATTCCACTCCAAATCATTAGCTCATCTCCCCAGGTAAGGAACTTCTAAAGGAATATGGTAGTGAACTGTGGTACACTCGATAGTTTAAACTTTCAGTGTAAACCAGCTCAACTAACACCTTGAATATTGACTCAATATTTTTTTTTAAATCATTTTGATTCTTTTTTTTTTTTATTTTATGCTGATTACTTTTTTTTTTTTTTTAATTTTATTTATTTATTTATTTTTGGCTGTGTTGGGTCTTCGTTTCTGTGCGAGGGCTTTCTCCAGTTGTGGCAAGCGGGGGCCACTCTTCATCGCGGTGCGCGGGCCTCTCACCATCGCGGCCTCTCTTGTTGCAGAGCACAGGCTCCAGACGCGCAGGCTCAGCAACTGTGGCTCACGGGCCCAGTTGCTCCGCGGCATGTGGGATCTTCCCAGACCAGGGCTCGAACCCGTGTCCCCTGCATTGGCAGGCAGATTCTCAACCACTGCGCCACCAGGGAAGCCCCCTGACTCAATATTGACTCAACTTCCGTTTCCCTCCTAGGAGTTTATTCTAAGGAAATCCATAGGGCTGTGGGCAAAGATTCAGATGCAAATACATTCCCTGCAACGTTCTTTATGCAAATAACACATAAGAACAAGCTAACCATCCTATCAGTGACCAGCTAATAAATATGCTGAATCAATAGACTATAAAGCCACTCACACCTCACAGGAAGGAAGTGAAAACTACTTAACAACATAAAAAGATGTTCACAACCTGCTGTTAAGAAAAAAAAAGCAGGTTTCAAAGCAGTGTTTACTGTTGTGACTCCATTTTGGTGAAAAGAAAAAACATGCATGTTAGTATTAAAGAAGATTGCAGTGTTTTCCTTTTTCGCTTCTTTGGACTTACTAGAATTTCTACAATGCACATTTATTACTTTTGCAATAAGAAAACGGCTTTTCTCTTTCCCCTCCCCCTACTATATGTTCTATATCAATGGTCAAGGAAACCATGGTTAACAGATACACTAAGTAAGGTGGAAGGTTAGTCAGAGAGGAAATCTACTCCTTTCTTTGCATAGTAGTCTGGTGTCATGAATTTTAATTCCTTATGCACCATTCCCAAACCCGGTATTTTTAACTCATTAATATTTTGGAGTGCCAACTGTTGGAAGAATCCCATGTCTTACTTAAATACCTTTAAAGACAGGGATTTCACCAGAAAATATTTATTTTGTTTTTCTTTGATAAGCTCTCCTGGCAGCCATCTTTATCTGGTGAAACGCCCGACTCATCAGCTGTATGGGCTGACCCAGTCTCCATGGAGTCGAGGTCGTGCACTGGCCAGCACAGGGTCCTGTGATTCTGTCCGACTCCACAGTGTGGGTCGCTAGGCTGAGCACTGACTTAGTGTAAGCAGACCTCACAAAGCACATTCTGCAGGCTCCAGAGTGTGGTCATCAGAGAATATCTGATCTTGGGGGGAAAATCTCCCATCCGGGTCTTTCAAATGTTCCCAAGGGGGATGCCGTCTCAGAGCAAAACTATCAAGTTCTTTCCTGTCACTGCCATGTCACCACATCTACTGCTTCCTCATCTGTGTGTTTTTCCTCTGTTCTTCTGTCCCAGAATCACATCCAGGTATTTTTTTTTTTCCTCCCTGGCACAGTTCTGCCCTCTGCATCTCCCTTCTAACAAGACTGGAACATACCTAATGAACTTTTTACCATGACTGCGTTAATGATGACAGCTATTTAAAGTATAAGACCTCCCAGAGAATTTGTATTTAATCAGCAATTTCTGGAGATCAAAGTCTCAGCCCCAAAGGAAGGCATCACTAAGGGGCAAGTTCCACGCAGCAGGTCAGTTATAGGGAAAAATTCCTTGGACAGGTGGGCTCTTCTGGGGACGGGTGTTGCCTACCTGGAGATGAGACACACATTTTTCGAGCATCTACATCGAGCAGATTCTTGTCTGGGCTGTTTGGAGTTAAGAACAGACGTCCACGCCTAAAGAAAATCATTCATTTGTTTCTTGTTCAACCACCATTTAACAAGAATCTACTCTGTGCCTTCTCAAACTCCACCGCTGGGTCAAATTATACGTATTACATATTCTCATAACACTGGGGACCTCTAGTTCTTAGTATTTATCATATTTTAACTGGTTTCCTCCACTAAACTAAGGGCAGACCAAGTCATGGACCCTGGAACACTTGGGACCCTCCATAAATATTTGTTGAATAAAGCATGCAGCTAAGTACCTGACTCTTCACTGCAGGCACAGAGAAGAGTAGGGCATGACTCTTCCTTCAAGAACTCACAGTCAAGTCAATCGTGAAATTCTTACTAAGCCATTACCAGGTGTCCAGTACTCTACGAGGGGGTTCAAAAGCCTAAGTCACAGTGCCTGACCTTACAGGGGCTTAAGATTGAAGCTTGGGAGATAAGACTGCCACTCCAGTGACGTGATAACATGCATGAGTCCCATCTGTGCTGCAGGCAGTAAGAGCTCAGGATACTGGAGGTGGAGGGTGGTGATCAGTGATGATCTTATCTCAATACCCCATTAGTCCAGTTACAGAAAGTCCTGTGGGTTAAGGCCTTGAGAATAGGGTTAGATTTTAAATAGGTGGGGAAAGGATATATCCCTGTATTTTCTCATTACTACTTGAATAAAAGGTATTAGGAAAGTTAACATTTTCTTCACTCACTACCGTGCAGAATCAAATAAGGAGCTGCTTTCATTAAAAGACATATACAGTTTGTCCATTTTGAACAAATTTCTTTGAGTGCCTGCATTTTGGCGCGGCACTGGTTAAGTGTTGGTGTTTGTTAATCTCATGTCCTGGATTTCTTGGGAAATCCTACTTTTGCTACTTTGATTTATTCCTAAAATACAAACAATTCGCACAATACATGTGGCTACATTTTTAATATTTTGGTAAAAATATCAAAATAAATGAACATATTAGACAAAACTCTTCTGTTAGTTCACATAGCCAAACTGGGGCTTGGGGAATAATGTATCCATCAGTGTGCGGGCAGAGGAGGACGCAGGGAGCTACTCTAAAGGCAATTCTGGCAGATGGCATTTTCTGAAGACAGTTGCCACAAACCTCCTATCCCACATGCTCTTGTAGAACCTTGCCATTCCCCCATCAAGGGGAGGGGTGTGTATCTTCCACCCTTGAATGTGGGAGGGCATTTGTGAGTGTCTCAACAGACACCGTATGGTGGATATGACACCATATGACTTCCGAGGCTAGGTCATAAAAAGCCATGCACTTCCGCCTTGTTCTCTTGGAACCTGGTCACCATGTTTGTGGGAAGCCCAGGCAGCCCGTGGAGGGGCCCACGTGGAGAGGAACTGAGGCCCCTGGCCCAGAGCCCTGGCTGAGCTCCCAACCGACAGCCGGTATAACTTGCCAGCCATGTGAGTGTGACATCTTGAGAGTGGGTTCCCTGGCGTCCAGCTAAGCAAACCCAGCAGACGCCACGTGGAGGAGGGAAGACCCGTCTCCGCACGAATTGCAGATTCATGACCAAAATAAAGGATTGTTGCTGTTTTAAACCTTTAAGTTCTGGGTGGTTTGTCTCCCAGCAATAGTAACTGGAACAACATTTCAGAGATGGCAGAAGTGACAAGGCCTTTGTAACTGATTAGACTTGGAAAGCAAGGAAGGAAAGACCAAAGTGACTGACTGCTTTCCCACACAGAGTAGGATCCTTAACAGGCAGAGTGGGAGTTAGAAGAAGGGTAGGTGAGGGGTTGAGGCTGGGATGGTGACTTTGGCTTCTTGCCATTTATATAAAGTGGCCTGCTTTTCACCTGTCCATCGACGAGAGGTACACAACATCGTGGGGAAGAGTGTAGACTCTGGAGCCAGCCTGTCTGGGTTGGAGCCCTGGCATTGCCATTTCCTAGCTGTGTGACCTTGGGCAAGGTTCTTAACTCCCACGTGCTTCAGTTTCTTTGTCTGTAAAAGGAGGATCACAATAACAGAACCTACCTCATAGGGTGGTTGTGACATTAATGACCTAATGTCTAAAAAGGGCTTGGCACAGAGGAAGTTCTAGGAAAGTGTCTGCCGTTGTGATCCGCAGAAATGTGGGCTGAAGAACGGACTTACATAGTGAGGTGGGGTGAAGAACGGCCTCTCAAAGACATCCACGTCCTAATCCCTGGAACTCTGAACACGTGACCTCACATGGCAGAGGGGACTTGGCAGGCACAGGGTCCTTAAGGACCCTGAGATGCGAGACGATCCTGGATTGTCTGGGGGCAGGTCCTTAAAAGAAGGAGGCAGGAGGGTCATCAGGCTTGGACCCACACATGATGTTGGAAGCAGAGATCATGGTGATGTGAACCAACGCTGTAGCCTCTAGAACCTGGAAAAAGGCAAGGAAACAGATTCTTGATTTTAGCCCACTGAGACTGATTTTGGAGTTCTGACCTCCAGCACTGTAAGATAATAAACCTTTGTGGTTTCAGGCACTAAATCTGTGGTACTTTGCTACAGCAGCAATAGGAAACTAATCCAGATTTTAACCTTGAGAAAGGTGGCTTTATAGGACATGGAGCAGATAGAATGGAAAGAAGATGGGTTTTGGAATCAATAAAACATCTCTTTATTCCTCGTCTCCTGACTTAGCACTGGTGGGACATTTTCTCTTTAATCTTAGCTTGTGGAGTAGCCGAAGCCCCGGCTCTGGTATGAGCCCTGACTCCAGCCCTTGCTTGCTGGGGACCATCCATCAATGGGTGCCAGCCAGCAAGACCACAGTGGTTATACATGGCCAGAATCTGGCCCGATTGGCTTGACATCCCTTCTGATTGGTTGGTGCCCACAAGCTACTAGTTGCTATGAATTTCAAATATTACCTCTAGACTTAAAACTCTGAGTTTCTTCTGCTGTAAATTAGGCGCAATCTAAGTCAAAGGTGGTGGAATTAGCGTAGGTAAGTAGTTCTCACAATGTGATTTCCAAAGCAGCAGTATCTCATTACCTGGGAATGTGTTAGAAGTGCAAAATTTTGCCTCATCTACTGTAGCTGGTAGAATTCTAAAATGGCCCATTCCGCCCCTTCTCCGGGGGACACGGAGGGCAGGACCATGGCCATGATGGATTTTACCCATGATTAGGTTATGTTACACAGCACAGTGTTTTGCTTTGTTTTTTAACTTTTTTGCGGGGGGGGGGGGTGCTGCATCGTGCGGGATCTTTGTTCCCCGACCAGGGATCGAACCCATGCCCCCTGCATTGGGAGCAAGGAGTCTTAACCACTGGACCGCCAGGGAAATCCCACACAGCACAGTTTGTGAAAGGGAGATTAGCTAGGCTGAGCCCTTAAAAGCTACCAGGCTCCTTCTGAAGGCAGAGATTTGACATGTGAGAGGAAAGATCCCTTGTCGCTGGCTTGAAGGAGGAGGGGGCCAAGTGGCAAGGATGTGAGTGGCCTCCCTCTCGGAGGGAGGGTAGCCCTGGAAGGAAACAGGGATCTGTTCCCAGAAGCAGATTCTTCCCCAGACCTCCGGAAAGGAAGGCAGCCCAGCCTATGGCTCAATTCTAGCCTTGTATGACCTAGAGCAGAGAAGCCAACCACACCACACCCTGACTCCTGACTGCAGACCTGTCGGCTAATAGCTAATAAGCGGGCGTTGTGTTAAGCCACTCAATTTGTGGTATTTCATTATGCAGCTAAGAATTTATTTACTGAATCAGAAGCTCTGTGTTTTAACAAGCCCTCCAGGTGACTGGGAGGCACGCTCAAGTTTGAGCACCTCTGGTGTCCATAAAGGGCCCACACAGCCGAGCCTGGAGCCATTAGGTGGGGTGTGCAGCTGCGGTTGTCCTATCATATATTCTAAGGATCTTTCCGCTCCTTTGTTGCATTTGAAAAAGTTTTAAAAAGCACGAACGCACAAAATCTTCCAGATGTGCCCTTTTCAGGTGTAAGATCAGACTGATCCCTGGACATTCTGCAAACACCAGACAAGGGGTCCATGCAAACTTCCCTTTTCCCCTTCAACCTAAGAGTCCAGGGCAGCTGGAGCTAATAGCCATAAAGCAGCAGCAGAAGGAAAGTTCTAAGGGAAGTGGGCCAGGGAAGGCAGGACCACATCCCATCTACTGAGAAGCTGCAAGCAGGGGCAGGTTGACCAGAGTCTCTGAAACTATAAAAGCAAGACCTACCTCCTTGGGTGGTTATGAGGCTGTAAAGCCATGCCCGGGACTCAGCACAGGGCCTGGCACAGGGATGGGGAGTCGGGGAAACTGGTCCTGCCTTTGTCCCCTTTATCATCTTCCTCCATGTCATCCTTCTGCATCCTTCTCACTTCTGCCAGCTTTTTTTTTTTTTTTTTGACTCTTTTTTTGATTAGTGTTAGCATGGTTTATTTTTTCCACCCATTTATTTTTAATCTATATGTACCTTTATATTTAAAGTGGGTTTCTTATAGACAATGTATGGTTGGCCTTGTTTTTTGATCCACTGTCACAATCTCTGTCTTTTAATTGGTGCATTTGACTATTGACGTTCAAAGTGCTTACTGATTTAGCTGGATTCGTATCTGACATATTTGTTATGATTTCTCACTCCTTTTAAAATCCTTGCCCGTTTCTTACCCTGCATCATTCTGTCCATCTCTCTGGTTGGTTCCTGAGTCATCCCCCTCCCCCCACCCCCTCCACTCCTGTGCGGACTCCTTCAGAGTGGGCTCTCCTGAGGGTCCTGGTGCAGGGTAACGTGTGGATGGCCAAGGACGCTTTTGCGTGAGCTTAGGGCAGCCTGTTTATCTGAAGGCGTGGCTGGAAGCTCTGCCCAATTCTCTGCAGGATGGTCCGCACACAGGACCTGGAGCACAGGGAGGAGGACGCGTCTTGGGAAGGATGCTGGCAAGTGAGCCTCGGAACACGCACTGCCACGCCCCCTCCTCTGAGACGTCCCCAACTTGGGTGTTAGAAATGGCCTGTCCTTCTCTCCGTCAGCCCTTCTATGGCCTCCATTTGCTTTCAGGAGAAAACCCGGCATCGTGACCACGAGTGGCTCTTGCTGCCTCTTGGTGCAGGTCCCGCCCTCGACACAGTCCAGCTCCGGCCACGGTCCTGGTTCATCGATGCTGCCCAGGCCGGACTTCAGGTCTCAGAACCTTTATCCGGGCTGCTGTCTGCCTGGGGCATCCCCCGCCATCTGCTCTGGGCTGAGTCCTACTTGAATAACAATATAAACATCACTCCTCAGAGAAGATGCCCCTGGCCCCCCAGACACGGGGAAGCCCTCGATTAATTACTCCTTTTCCTTCCTGGCACATATGACAACGGGAATTGGTCTGGGGTTTAGGGCTGGAAAATGACCTTCCTGCTGCCGGCCACACCGCCACATCGTGCCCGGGTCCCGGCTCAGCGACTCTCTGTTGACTGAGTGACCGAATGAATTAACGACCACGCTCTCTGTCAACTCCAAAATACTGATCTAAAAAGAGGAATTTAGAAAAAAAAAAAAGAAAACGAAAAAGATATCTGGTAGCGCTTTAAAAAAAAAAAATTATTTATTTTTGGCTGCGTTGGGTCTTCCCACTGCGCGCAGGTTGTGCGCGGGCTCCCTCCAATCGCGGCGAGCGGGGGCCACTCCCCCCCGCGTTGGCCCCTCTTGAGGCGGCGGAGCACGGGGTCCAGGCGCTCGGGCCCCGGCGGCCGCGGCACACGGGCTCCAGCAGTTGTGGCTCGCGGGCTCCAGAGCGCAGGCCCAGTAGTTGTGGCGCACGGGCCCCGCTGCTCCGCGGCATGTGGGATCTTCCCGGACCAGGGCTCGAACCCGTGTCCCCTGCAGCGGCAGGCGGACTCCCAACCACTGCGCCACCAGGTAAGTCTCTGGTAGCTTTGAAGACTTGTAAATGAGTGAGTGAGGGAGAATCTGGTTTGGGGATTCCTTTCCTTAGTCATTCAACAAGCATCTTTCTGAGCATCTTCCCTGTCCGAGGAGCCAAGCTGGTCTCCGAGAGAGGGCAGGTGAAGGAGCACCGCCTTGCTCTCGGGAAGCACCCACTTTAGGTCAGAGTAAAAGGCCGGTACTCAGAACTATCCTTTAAGTCTTGGCAAACAGCAGTATGAGTGATGCGTGCGGAAGAAAGGGAGCCCAGGGTACCACTGGGTGCACGTCGGGAAGCCTCGTAAGGCTGTGCTACACGAACTCCAAGATCCATGTCCCTGAAGGCCAGTGGGCAGTTCGATAGATGGAGGCATTTGATATGTGGACGAAGCTTCTTCTCCGGCGCTGTCAGCCGTGTGAGAGCCACTGGGACCGCCTTTCCGGTGCTCTGTGCTGCAGTTGGGGGCGGGCTGACTGGCCGTCTGGGTCAGCAGCCCCGGCGACTTCTCAGTGGGATGTGAGCAAAACCAGGAGGCGAGAGCAAAGCAGAGTCACAAGAGCAGCCCCCCTGTACCCTGGCCTTGTTTCCATGTCACGTCACTTAAAGTTTGCTTCTCGCTCTGGTCGGGAGACTACAGCATCACACAATGGGCAGTGTGGGCTGGTCAGCACGTGCCACTCACCCTTCCAAAACCCGGCCAGAGGACAATCTGAACCCCGGCTTGACATTTTCCAACAAAAGTTTGTACCAGTGACGTACGGTGGATGCCCACCGAAAACTGATCTGGGCCATGACTAAGAAGGTCATTTTGGAAATGAGGAAGTGTATCTTGGGCTCCTTGTGGTTTCTGATGAAAGCTGCTGCAATGTGGGACACGGGTGAAAGAACACTGAGAAAAGAGATGAGTTCGCTCAGCCTGTCCCTGTGAAGAACGGGGGAGATGAATGAATGGGAAGATCCTTTATGTCCTAAGAGTCTGTGAGCCTATGGCTTGTCTCAGCGTTTCTCAACGCTTACACCCATGACGTTTTAGACAAAACAGATTTTCCTGTGGGGTCCTGTCCTTTGCATTCTAGACTGTTTCAGTGACCCCCTCCCAGATGCCAGCAGCTCTCCCCCAGTCGCTGCTGCAACCCCAGCGTCACCCATGGATCTGCAAACGTCCCTGGGAGGAGGATTTTAGAACTCTGGGATCTAAAACCAAGCAGGTTTGTTCTAACGTCCTAAGAACAGCCCCAGCGCGCCAAACACATTCACTTAATGTCTTGTTCAACAGGAAGGAATGACCTCTTTTAATACAGAGCTCCTTTGAAACGTGTCATTTCAACTGGGTCCAAAGGAGATATTGTCCGAGTCTCAACTGCTCAGTTGAACACATGGAAAAATGTTGGGAGATTTCAGTGCATCTTGAATAAGATGAAATCCCTCAGAGATATGACATGCTCTTTGATCATTAGAAGGATGGTAAAAGAAAGTGATTTACAGAAATAAAATGGATAACGAACATTTTGGTGACTCAGAAAATGCCTAGAAATCACATCAGGCAAAAGTTCACTTTTTCCATTTAAACAACCCCAAACTCTGCCTGATAACAACCTCCCGCTCCAAACATTTGCCAGCAGGCTGAGACCTTACTGAATTTTGGCTCTTAGAGGAAATGACATAAAAATACTGACTCGATTACTTGTTCACAGTTTCTTCCTTTCCATTAGGTTTTGTTTTGTTTTAAATGTAAAAAAACATTTTCTTTGTTTCAAACTAAGTAAGCTTTAACTTAAAATCATTTACTGGGATAATTGAGCATTAAATTATTTGAAAAATCCCAATAATGCTGCTATTATATTGTCAACAGGTGTGTAACTACTATTTATTTTAGAAGCAGATACAAAGAAGGTGCTACACATATGAACATGAAAGAAAAATCGCCGTAGCTTAAAACTGTCTTTGTAGTTTGAAGATAAATACAGTGTTCTCAAATACTAAGTTATTATAACTCTCCAGCTCAGAAAGTAGAAGTCAGAGGGCATAAGCAACATTCACCGTACCAGGAACTGAAGAATAGGAGGAAGCATGCTCAAAATAGCAGTGGGTTTTTCCCTGAGATGTATATTTTACAAGAAATGTTCAATTCCATTTTAGATAAGGAAACAGTGTGTTTTTCCCACTAAAAGGGGAAACAGGAAGGGTATAAGTAGCTTGTCCCATTACTATGTCCTATCTGGAAAATTTAAAAGGTGGAGAAATGATTAGTCATAAGTGCATGACTTGTTAAAAATGACTTTCTGGATAACAGGGACATACCTGCATGAATGAACATTTGCCACAACCTCTATATTGGGATCCTTGCTTTTGAAAGGTTTACGTAGTGAGCAAGACAGTGGATTTTGGTGGCGGTGTTTTGTTTGGAACCCAAAGGGTCACGGAAAGATTTCCACCAGGCTGCAGCCATGCCACCCCCAGAACCAAGGGGCAGTGGTGTCAGGGAAGGACTAGGGTCCCCAGCACCTGGGCATCTCAGGACCTGAGCCCAGGCATGGGGACTCTCCCAGCACACCTGAGAGATCGGGGTATTTCCAGTGGAGCCAAGAGAAGAGCTTTCATGGGTGATCTATTATCTCCACACTTCTCACCTGCTCCCTGCCATGTAGGCAAATACCCTCTAGGAGATAGAAAATTTGGAAACAATGGTCCCAGCAGAAAAAGTAAAAACCTGTCATGAAGGGGCCAGGAGAATGAGAGAAACTAAGTACCTCTCCCACTGCTATGGATTGAATTGTGTCCCCCCAAGTTCATATGTTGAAGCCCAAACTCCCAACGTGATGGTACTAGGAAGTGGGGCCTTCAGGGGGTGATTAGGTTTAGATGAGGTCATGAGGGTAGAGACTCCACGATGGGACTAGGATCCTCACAAGAAGAGGGAGAAAGACCAGAGTTCACTCTCTCTTTGCCACATGAGGACACACAGCAAGAAGATGATAGCCATCTTCAAGCCTCACCAGCAAGGTGAAGAGAGTTCTCACCAGAACCTGTGTCGTGCATGTACCTGATCCCAGACTTTCCAGAGTCCAGAACTGTGAGAAATACACGTCTATTGTTCAAGCCACCCAGACTATGGAATTTCATTACGGCAGCCCGAACTAAGAAGACTCACTATCACTTAGCTTTGGAACAGGACTGTGAACCAAAGTCTATGGATTCTAAGCTCATGTTCTTAAGAACTGCACTTTATCACTTTGTGAGAAACACTGAATTCAGACATTCAATGTGTTTTAATTACAGGGTGCTGTTTGCTTTCAAAGCTATATATGAAATTTTTTTAAACATTTTATTGGAGTATAATTGCTTTACAATGGTGTGTGAGTTTCTGCTTTATGACAAAGTGAATCAGTTATACATATACATATATTCCCATATCTCTTCCCTATGAAATTTGTTTTGCATGGTTAGATATGTGCTGGATGATTCGGAAACTAACATACAACAGTCGAATCAGTTTTCTTAATAAAATGACATCTCTCTGATTTCTGCAAAAGCTCTTTAATGACCTCTTAAACTGGGAAAGCTGAGTTTTCAAATTTAAACTTGGGAAAGTGCAGGTTTCAAAAGGGTAAAAGTGATCAAAAAGGTTAAGTCAGTACCTGCTCAGGATTTAAATTCTCTGCAATATTGAAATGTGTGAAATAGGAGCATAGAACTTTTTTTAAAAAATTGAAGTATAGTTGCTATAAAATATTATATAAGTTACAGGTGTATACATAGTGATTCACAATTTTAAAGATTATACTCCATTTATAGTTATTATAAAGTATTGCTTGTATTCCCTGTGTTTTACAATATATCCTTATAGCTTATTTTATACTAATAGTTTGTACCTTTTAATCCCCTACCCCTATGTTGCCCCTCCCCCCTTCCCTCTCCCCACTGGTAACCACTCGTTTGTTCTCTATATCTGCAAGTTGAGCACAGTACTTTTTAAATAGCTTTATGGAGATATAATTTAAATATCATTACGGTATTTTTTTTTAATTAATTAATTTATTTTTTAAATTTTTGGCTGTGTTGGGTCTTCGTTGCTGTGCGCGGGCTTTCTCTAGTTGCAGCGAGCGGGGGCTACTCTTCATTGAGGTGCACAGGCTTCTCATTGTCATGGCTTCTCTTGTTGCAGAGCACAGGCTCTAGGCAGGCACGTGGGCTCAGTAGTTGTGGCGCACGGGCTTAGTTGCTCTGCGGCATGTGGAATCTTCCCGGACCAGAGATCGAACCCGTGTCCCCTGCACTGGCAGGCGGATTCTTAACCACTGCATCACCAGGGAAGCCCACCATTACGGTATTTTTTATATCTTTGTCTTTATATTGTGATAAAACTGATATTTTGCTTAACATCATGAGAAATAATGTTTTAACTGAAAAACATTATTCATGATAATTTAAAAGGTTGTTATGAATGTCTACATCTCTCAGTAAATCTACTCATGTCTAGTACAAAATGGGCTGGCAGAAGAATGTTAAATTCTGTTTTGGTGCCACCTAAAGAAAACTTCCTTCCAAGTTTATATTGTAAATTCAAGCAGAAGACTATCACGGTATAAAGCAATTACAAAGAAAGGCATGCTTTCCCTCTCTGCGCTTATTCTGTATGCTTGTTTCCTATTTTGTGTGGGTTCCATGATTTTGCTGACTTGCGCTGCCAACAAACTGCCTTGTGGTCAACAACCAGGGGAGCGGCTGTGAGATTTCATTTGCCGGATGCCGGGATGTGACCAAACAGTCATGTCTGAAGCTCCCCTTCATTTGCCTTCTGCTGCCCAGGCTCTTTCCTGTCTCCCTCCTACATGATGAAAGGAAGCCGTGTGTCTTTGGCCAATGACTAAGGCGCCGTGTCCATGCCTGCTCTGTTTGGGTCCTGGCGTCTTCTGACTCAGGCTGTCGGTGGCTCTCAAAGGTACCGGGGCGGGGGGGGGGTGGGGGGGAAGTCGAGAGTCAGATGGCCAGCAGCCATTGTTACGGCAGCCCTGCGTTCAAAAAAGGCGAAATCTGCCCGAAGGCACTTTCTAGGACAGCCTATAACTCTGTATAATTATTATTTTTATTTCTTCATAGCAGTGGTCATTTTTGCACCTGGTGGTTTAGGTGAGTTTGAAGATGCAGCTACTACAGGACGTGCTGTGGTTGCTCAAAATCAGTATTAGTGGTGGGCACCTAAGACCCCAAAAGGACCAATTATGGAGGTAAACTTGGAAAATTAATACTCTCTCCCGGCCAAGGTGGTGTTGGTGCCCCTCCGGTCCAGGTTAAACCCTCACTGCACAATACCGCCTTGCTTCCAATATACCTAAGAGCAAAAAGATGAGGGTTAACTTTACTAGTGGGATCTATAGCAGCAGCCCCCAAAGGGGCTGCACAAGGCGGAGAAAATGACAGGGGGCGGGAGGTCAGTAGCCTTGATGGCGGACATGCTTCTGAAATTCATCCATTCGTTGAATATCTACCACAGGCCAGGCATGGCCTAGGTCAGGTGCTGGGGCCCAGATATGACTCTACTGTGGTTCCTTGAGGAGCCAGGAGGCCCACAGGGCAGACCTGGCCACCCAAACTGACCCCAGGAGCTACGGAACACAGAATCCAGGTGTATTTCTGAGGGCCTGCCCCCAGATGCCCTGCAGGTACAGGGCTGCCCCTGAGTGGCGAGGTCGGCAAGTGAGAACAGGAGAAGCATGGCCAAGACTCCCAAGTGGCAGGGGTCCACTCTGTTACCTTTGAAGTATCCTGGATGTCTTCCCAAATCCGTCTTCTCCCAGAGTGAAAGCCTCTCCAGTGGCCGGAAATACCACTTAGAGAATGATGTTGCCGTTGCGATTCTTACTTCCACAGTAAAATTCCAGATCTGCCATCTCTCTGCTAAGACGGTGACAGAACCATTCTTGAAAAGAAATGGAAGGACTGCAAAATAATCCAAGCCTAAGAAATAATTCTGTAATTTCAAAGTGGTTTCTATGACCTTAGTTATGGGCTGAACTGCGTCCCCTCCCAAATTCCTATGTTGAAGCCCTAAACCCCCTAGAACCTCAGAATGTGACTGTATTTGGAGATGGGGCCTTCAAAGAGGTGATGAAGGTTAAATAAGGCTGTTAGGGTGGGCTCTCATCCTATAAGACTGTATCCTTATAAGAGGAGGAAATGTGGACACACAGCGGGACACCAGGGTGCACAAGACAGAGGAAGGACCATGTGAGAACAAAGTGAGAAAGCAGCCACCAGTAAGCCAAGGTGAGAGGCCTCGGAAGAAATCAACCCTGCTGACACCTTGATCTTGGACTTCCGGCCTCCAGAGCTGTAAGAAAATGAATTTCTGTTGGACAAGCCACGCAGTTTGTGGAATTTTGTTACAGCAGCTATAGCCTAGCAAACTAATACGACCTCCAACTTGAGTATATAACCATATAAACGATGCCCATCTTGAACTACCACTCTTACTAAAAATCCTCGTATAAGGTCTCTGCAGAAGCACGAATTCCTATCTATGGTTTGCCTGAATGTTTTCAAGGAAAAGTGTCTGGAAGAAAACAATTAGACAGAGATGTCACCACTGGAACGCGCACCCAGCTACCCCCAGACACAATTAGTGGCGCGCGCAGAGCTTTGCCATGTATCTGATGGAATTCACATCCTGCCATCATCCAGTACCAAGCTGTAAGTCAGTCATTCATGTATGCAAAACCACAGAACTCTCTGATGTTGATAAAGTAAGACAGGCAACTCTATGACAATGATTAAACTCTCCTTTGCAAACGCCACGTTTTTGGCAATCATTTGGAATGGAGCTTTTTTTTTTTTTTTTAACTAAACAAAGACCCAAGGAAAATAGCAGAAAGGCTTTCAAAGGCACCCATTACACCAAGGGAAGCCATCCACGAGGATGCATGCATGCCAAGAGTGCATCCTACATTCTGAACACTGTTTCTTTTCAAACGGGCTGTGTGAAAGGTTGCTGGCTGGCTTCTAACTGGAAAAGTCACAGAAATTTACCCTTGCAGAAAATATCTATAACTGTTTCTTCCTTGGAAAAAATAATGACAAGCCCTGAATCATATTTCCTAGGATCTTAAAATAATGATGTTGATTTGCTGGTTTATTTGAAAATTCCATGGTAATAAAATAAAATAGCCAATTAAAGATTTAACCTATTTCCACTGGAGCAGTCAAGGGAAAAGGAGGCGGCAGAAAGCAGCTCTGACACTTCGGCTTAACGATTTTTCAGCGAGTCCAAAACCCACGTTCTGACAATGGGTGGTTCTGAAATACAGCAATTGCTGGAAGTGCCTAGGCTGGGATCCTCCCTGAAGACCATTCTTTCCTCTTTCTTTCATTAAATCAGCCTTAAGGAATTCTTAAACCTCTCAAATCTTCACTTGTAGAACTTCTAGCATTTGGCCACTAAAGTTGAAATCCTTTCCTGTCCTTCTGAACTTTCTGAGCCCAGCGCATTGGAGGTTGAGGACGAGTGGGCTGTGATAAAAATCTTAGAAGGAAGATTAAAAGTAGGGCTCGTGGGTCCCACGAGAAGACTCAGATGACCAACAGTTCTAGAAATTTTCTTCATACTAAGAAACAGTCCAGTCAGTGGAGAAAAGGACGGAATTATCAGATCTTTACAAGGCAGAGTCCGGGGCAGACAACTGCGCATGTGCTCAGAGGATGAAGTACAGTAAGAGATGCTAGGTGAAGAGGCCAGCAGGGGACAACTGCCAGGTGCCTGTGAGGGTCCCTCCACCCTGGGGTGTTTCCCAGTCCTGCTGGGGAGAGGTATGAATGTCATGTAAAGAGACTCGAGGTTGTGGACACACAGAGCTCTGCAGGTATTAGCATCAGGTGGTGACACCCTTTAGGGTTGGGATTTTTGCTAACTCTGCAGATATAGTTTGTTTATGCAGCGCGGACCTGGATGGTCTAGATACTCACAGGGCAGCCCTGAGCCAGTAGTCCTGGCCTCACCTGCGAACTCGTGAGAAACGCAGAACATCGGGCCCCACCTGAGATCCACTGAAGCAGAGTCTGCATTTTCACACGATTCCCAGGTGATGCCCACACCTGCTATCAGTCTGTTCGGGTGCTAAAACAGACTAAGACTGGGCAGCTTATAAACAACAGATGTTTATTTCTGACGGTTCTGGGGCCTGGGAAGTCCAAGATCAAGGTGCCAGCAGGTTTGGTGTCTGGTGAGGGCCCAATTCTTGGTTCATGGAGGGCTAACTTCTCATGGTGTCTTCACGTGGCAGAAGGGGCAGGGAGCTCTCTGGGGTCTCTTTTATAAGGGCACTAATCCCATTCGTGAGGGCTCTGCTGTCTGACCTAATCACCTCCCAAAGGCCCCACCTCTTAATATCATCACACTGGGGGTTAGGATTTTAATGTGTGAATTTCAGGAGAGACCAGCATTCATCTGTGGCATACAGTGAGGTCTAGGCTGGAAGGGGAGAAAGAACATGCCCATTGTTACCATCTGATTGCTCAGTGATACCATGTGACAAGGACATGAAACCATCCTGGGTTAGCTTGGGGACAGATGATTCTCTACACCTTGCCAGAAGGCCACACGTGGCAAACAAGGCAAACCTGGTTGGCAGGATTCTTCCAGAGGGATGTTTACCAGGTTGCCAAGGGCATCAGAGTCAACTGGACTTTCAGTGATGTTCAATGGGAAGTTGGGAATTCACATGCAGGCTTCATTCTTAATCGAATTGTTCCATTAGATATGCTGGTTAAAATATACATGCTATATTTCTATACATATATCTCTATCTCTCTATATATCTATATGTATATATCTCTATATACATCCATCTCCCAAGCTGTAATTAGTGAATGCTATGTGTACCTATCAAGCCTAACAAACAGGGAAGAGGTGACTTGAGTGCTTGATTATCTTTAACTGACTTCTATTGCCAATAAAACAACAAACTTATTTCCCTCCATGTTTAGTTTTAGTGGTTGATTATATTTTCAACATTTTCCTCTAGCGATGTAGCTTTATGAAACTTATATGATCCAAACTTTTAATCCACTCCATTTCCCCAAGGTTCTCTTTTCTCTTTAACAGGATGATAGAAGGCCAGATCACACCGCCTCCTTCTGAACTTCAGAGCACCCTTCTAAAACACAGCACAACACAGGGAGAAGCAACTCTCTTGCAGACCGTAAATGACATTGCTTTATAAGCAGCAACACCAGGAGCATGGAAAAAGGTATTAGAAACAAACGGACAGATGCCACCCCTTTGCAGCAGCACCTCTGTCAAGTCCAGCTGCTTTTCTGACTTGACCTAGCAGCCTCAATGGGCTTTTGGGTGAATGTCCGTATCCCCCATGGAGTGGGAGTGGAGTGGAAATGCATTCGAGTTGACGGCAGGGATACACAAGTACTGAAAGGGCTGTGCTTTCACTCCATGGTACTTCTCAATTTTATCTCAAAACTTATGATTGAAAAAAAAAAAAAAAAAAGACTCCAGGTGTCTGGAGCATTATGTCACATGATTTGCAGTACATAAAATCATGGAAAGTCACACCACTTCCTGATAGCGCACAGCTCATGTTGGCCACTGAAACCCTTCTTCTGACTAATTCATTCCATGCTGTAGTTTTCCAAGGCTGACTCATAACCATATCCTACTTTTCTCATTTCCTGAAATGATTCCGATGAAGGTTATTCCACATAAAAAGTGGAATGATATATAAAATCCAGAAACCTAGGTACAATTTTAAAGTCTTAACTCTAAGTCCCAAATAAACTTTTGTCATAAATTCATCAGATGGACCCATGTTTCTGGGTTTCACAAGGACATCACACACTCCAGTAGATGAGGCTGTAACACGGTACTGGGCTCACGATCAAAATTACTGAATTCAATTCGGAATCAGATCTACTTTTAATGAAACAAATAGGCTATAAAGCAAAAATATTTTCAGACCAAAAAGAGGTCTGAAGTCAGGATGAAGTACGATGAGGAAGCAAAAGGGATTAGAAGCAGTATAGACCCTTCTGTTTTATAAGATGGGATCATCATCATGCTTTATTTAAAAGAACATTTCACTATTTCATCCCCAATTTTTTTCCATTATTACCAAAAGGAGCATGGAGTACTTTATTTTATTTTTTATTCTTTTAACATGGAGTACTTTAAATTGCCTTGATTTGCCCGTGTTTTAAGAAAGATAAATGCTTTAAAATTACTTTTGTTCTCTAAAAAAAAAAATCCCTTAGAAACAACGCACATTTCAACTCTTTAGTCAGAGTTTCTGGGAAAAGAGTAAACAAGCCAACTCTTTACTGATTATTTCTCATACTCATCTTCTATCTTTGAGACTTAGAATTATTTTTATTTTTCTAGTTAACATCCTGAAAAGTATGTGTTTCGATATAATAAAAATGTGAAAGCATTTTGAATCATGCAATCATTATTTCCTCAGAATCACTCAGCATTTCTAATACCCGCTAAGGAACATTTCTGGAAAATCTTTCAAAATGAGTTATGCATTGGGTGCTGAAACCCTAATGAAATGATGATTCTGGAGGCCAGGGTCAAGAATGGCAACTAAAACCATCAGGTGAAAAGCAGATGGGGAATTTTATAAGCTGGATCAGATTGACCACAGTTCAACTCAGAGATGGACTGATCCGACACACAAAAGGGGAGACAACCAGACATTATGCACCTCTCGATGGACAGCAGTAAAAGGACATCTCACGTAAGCAAAAACAAAACTAACGAAACACACTGATTTGACCACTTTCCCAGACCTATGAGTTTACAATAAATAGAGGGATAAAGGAATGTGCTAACAGGGTGCAATTGCCAGAAAATGTCTGAAAAGGGACTTTCTACCAGACAAATGACCCAGTCTTCAAATACAAATGACTATGGATGAGGAACCCAGATATTAACAGACAGAAGAGATATATCAACCAAGTGCATCTTATTTGAACTCTGATCCAAACATGCTAAGTACAAAAATAGATTCACAAGTCAATTTTGGAAATTGGAACACAGAATCAATATTTGATATTAAGAAAGTACTTTTACCTTTTTTTTTAAAGAAAAGAGTCCTTATCTGTTAGAGATGCATACCTTTGAAATGATAAGATGTCTGGGGGGTATGGTTAAAATTACCCCATGGTGTGAGGATGGGAAGGGGAAATTCTATGTGGTGATCAATGCTGAAACTGGGTGATGAGTTGAGTCCATGGGTTTCATTAGACTATTCACTCTACTTTTGTAAGTGTTTGAAAACCTCCATAAATAAAGTTATTTTTAAAAAGTAGTGAAGAATTGATAGGGGATTTAAGATAAGGTCAGCACTACCTGTACTAATGTTAAACAGACATGGTATAAGATAGCTTTCCTAATAAAATGTATAATTCACACAAGCTGAAAGTACGTAATTTTTAAGATTTAGCAATTTTTCAAGAGAGCAAGGTCTCTGATGAAAAGTTTCATACTCTGACACAAAGTATACAACAGAACTCTCTTGGACATGGCTTATTTTTTTGCAAGTATTGTCATACAGACAACAGGGAAAATATTTAGAACAATTTTCAAAATGCTGGAAAATAGGTACAAAGAAACATCTCAGCCCACCTTTCAGATGAGGACCCAGTAGTACTGAAGGTTTTGTTTCTTACTGTGTAACAGACCTGGGTCAGGTCAGTCACATGACTAAGGTCTAAGGACCATGCTGAGAAGGGTGCTCTAACTACACGGTTGATGAAACACTGGATGCTTTATGGTACTTTGAAGCTGTGAGGACCACACCGGAGCCATGGGTAAGGGTAATGTCCACTCGACCGGACACGCCACGGGGACACCTCAAGCCCGCGTGGCTCACTCCAGCCACCCATTGCAGAGGCACTAACTCATAGCTCCCACGACAATCCAGTGAGGTGTGGAGGTGGCAACTGTCTGTTTCTATTTCATCTATGAAAAGACTGATGCAGATCACATGACCGCCCAAGTCAGAGAAAGACTCAAGAGGAGGGCTGGAAATAAAACCCAACCCAACACTTGGAAAGCCCAGCATGTAGTGTTAACCATCACGATCTGCTCTGTTCCAAGCCTGGGGAAGATGCTGAACTGAGTGACATATTAAGATGCATATTGGCACATACCAGGTGGTGGGTTTTTAAATTTCCAGATAATTTTTTAAAAGAAGAAACATTACAACAACGTTCACATCGAACCCACTTAGAAGATGAGGAAGGTGGTGTCCATTTTTCACAGGAGAAGATGACGTTAATAGCCTTGGCAGCCAACAATGGTAACGATGAAGAGGAGGGGAAGCAGTAGCTCTCAAATTGGCACCTACCAGGTTCGGGGGCGGGCACTCGGCATCTGTTCTCTCTCTTCCTCCTCAAACTTCTCTGTGAGAGAGGCGCTATTGCTTTTTCACAGATGAGGAACTGTCTGCGAATTAGGCTAACTGAACTAGGCTACACGTCATGCCGAATTCTCTTGGATGTTTGACTTGGAATCAGAATCTGAAGCAAAGTGACAATGAAACTGCACCCGGACGAACACAAATTCTTAAAATGGTGAAGAATGATCCATCATACCTGGTGGCCAACTATGTTGACAAGATCAAGCCATCGAGGAGATGCCTGTGGTCCCATGAACTACTAACGGAAAAAGCTTAATTCCCTTTTTTTTTTAAAGGAATACCTTATATTCTGAGATTATATCCTTCCTTTTTTTTTTTTTTTTAGTCCTAGAACATTTCTTTATTATTTATTTATTTATTTATTTTTGGCTGTGTTGGGTCTTCGTTTCTGTGCGAGGGCTTTCTCTAGTTGCGGCGAGCGGGGGCCACTCTTCATCGCGGTGCGCGGGCCTCTCACTACCGTGGCCTCTCCCGTTGCGGAGCACAGGCTCCAGACGCGCAGGCTCAGTAGTTGTGGCTCACGGGCCTAGTTGCTCCGTGGCACGTGGGATCTTCCCAGACCAGGGCTCGAACCCGTGTCCTCTGCATTAGCAGGCAGATTCTCAACCACTGCGCCACCAGGGAAGCCCCAAGCTTAATTCCCTTAATGCCGCTGACGGTTCACGAGACATTTGGCCACTCCAGGGAAGATGCCACCCCACGCGGGCATCCTGCACTGACAGGCGAACAAAGGAACACGCTTGAGAAAGACAAAGATCAAAAGGTTTGCAAGGCCAGCGACCTTCTGCAAGAAAGCAGGCCTCAGGCTCAGGCCCTGTTCTTTACCTTATATACCACACCACCTCCACTTACAGCAAAACACAGTGACTGAGGCTCAGACTGATTGATGAGCTGGAATCTAGGAAAGGCAGTATCAAGAATTACCAAGAAAGGAAATTCTCAAGAAAAATCCTTTCAGCCCTATTTAAGATTAAGGCAGGGTTGGACTGTCCATTTTAGACACTGATCCCCAAATAGTTAAACATTAAACTTCTAATGATCAGAACATTATATCCTTTTTCTACAGAAAACCTGGCTATCTAAGGATTTTTTTTTTTTTTTTTTTTTTTTTTTTTTGGTGTGGCATGTGGGATCTTTGTTCCCCGACCAGGGATCGAACCTGCGCCTGCTGCATTGGAAGCACAGAGTCTTAACCACTGGACTGCCAGGGAAGTCCCTATCTAAGGATTTTGAAGAGCAGAGGTTTCACTCTGGTTTCCCAAGGAGCTGTGGCATCTTAGGACACTGGTCCAGGAGTCAGTTTTGGCCTTTAGCCCCAGCTTTGGCAAAAACAAGTTGTACTGTGCTGGGCTGAACATTTCACCTCCCTGGATCTGTCTCATCTGTTGCAAAATCAATGGTAAAGGAGCTCCAAAAGGATGATAGCAGGGACAGGAAAGATCATACTCACCTATAACATAATTCAGCTTATATAATGGAACAAGCTGTGGGAAAGCAAGGCAGAGATATTAACACTCGTGTATTAATATCTATGCTAACGGAGCACTATAAACCCATTTCACCTGAGTACTAAAAATAGGCTTCCGAGTAATCATAATAATTTTTTTAAAAAAACCATAAATTACTGTCATCCTAGCTGCATGAAATTTCTATTAGAATCACTGGAAATTGTGAGAATGCAAAGATGGATAAATGTAGCGTGCTTATTCCAGGAATCGTTGGAAAATTCATACAAGGTCAGGATAAGGGGGGGGGGGGAAAAAGAAAGAAAACTTGCCTGAAAAATTAAGTAGTGTCAGGAAGTTTAATATAATCTGTGTTTGATTCACAGCACAGGATGATTTCTGTAAGAACCCTCATCTAACCCTGTTTGTTCTGGAGAGTGGCTGGTATGCTAGTGAATGATGAGTTCAGACAAGTTCAAGTTAATAAGCTCCATGAAGAATCCTATTATGTAGGCGTTTCTGTAACTTTCATAGGCAAGGGAGAAGATAAAGAACTTGTTTGTAAGGTGAACAAACGTCCTGCCGGCAATGGTCTAATCAACCTAATGCTTTAGACGCCGTGCTCTCAAATATCCCCTTGTTCCATGGATTAAGTCAGTCAAAATATCCAGAACCGGGTCCCATAGAAGGTACTGACGATCTTCTGAGAACGTACCTCCCATTTTCCAGTTTATTATGCAGGCTCTGAATAATAATATTTTTAAGTTACATTCAACCTACACTTTGCAGTTTACAAGTCTTTTCACATGTACTAACTCATTTGAGTTTCCGGAAATTCTCTGGAGGATATAGGTAGGGAAGGCATTCTTATCCTTACCTTTGCAGAAATGAGGCTCGGTGAGCTCAGATCACTTGCCCAAGGTCATGTAGATCCTACTGGCGACATGTACATGCATGTTCATGCCCTCTGACTGTTTATTACCCAGAATGGCTGCACCCAAATACACCTTCTTGTAAATCCTTAAGACAGTACCAAAAAAGGCATAGTTGAGGTATACGCACATGCCCTCAGATTTCTGTGGTGAGTCAGTAAACATGACTTAAAGGGAACGTTGATTTGTGAGCTCATTCACGTCTTAGGCTCTGAACTGAGATAGGGTTAACTGACCAGTACAAATTTTTTTCCCCCAATTTATCTTTTAATCCAAGAAGTCAGGTTCTAGGCGTTCTTGAGCACTGTAGCACAAACCCCAAATCTGCCTAAACTATTAACAGAGGTGCGTGATTTATGACTCTGACAAGCATGCTTTAGTCTGAAGGTGTGGGCTGATCAAAGGCACATGCTGGCACAGATGCAAGCAACCCATGAAGGGGCTAGGAAGGAAGCACCCACCCTGGAAGGGGCTGGAAGTTTCTGCGAGAAGCCTAGTTTTAGAACTCCTCTGTGGAGGAATGCAAATCAAAACTACCATGAGGTATAACCTCACACTGGTCAGAATGGCTATCATCAAAAAGTCTACGAATAATAAATGCTGGAGAGGGTGTGGAGAAAAAGGAACCCTCCTACGCTGCTGGTGGGAATGTAAATTGGTGCAACCACTATGGAAAACAGTATGGAGGTTCCTTAAAAAAACTAAAAGTAGTGTTACCATATGATCCAGTGATCCCACTCCTGGGCATATATCTGGAGAAAATTCTAATTCAAAGAGATAAATTCACCCCAACGTTCATAGCAGCGCTATTTACAATAGCCAGGATATGGAAACAACCTAAATGTCCATCAACAGAGGAATGGATAAAGAAGATGTGGTACATATATACAATGGAATATTACTCGGCCATAAAAAAGAATGAAATAATGCCATTTGCAGCAACAAAGATGGACCTAGAGATTATCATACTAAGTGAGGTAAGCCAGACAAAGACAAATATCATATGATATCACTTAAACTTGGAATCTTAAAAAATGATACAAATGAACTTATTTACAAAACATAGATTGACTCACAGACATAGAAAACAAACTTATGGTTACCAAAGGGGAAAGGGGGGGGGGGGTGGGGAGGGATAAATTAGGAGTTTGTGATTAAAATATACACACTACTATATATAAAATAGATAACCAACAAGGACCTACTGTGCAGCACAGGGAACTCTACTCAATACTCTGTAATAACCTAAATGGAAATAGAATTTGAAAAAGAATGGACACACGTATGTGTATAACTGAATCACTTTGCTGTAACACCTGAAACTAACACATCATTGTTAATCAACTATACTCCAATATAAAATTAAAAAATAAAAAGATAACCAACAAGGACCTACTGTATAGCACAGGGAACTATACTCAGTATCTTGTAATAACCTATAATGGAAAAGAATCTAAACAAGAACATATATATATATATATATATATGTATATGTGTGTGTATATATATATATATGAATCACTTTGCTGTATACCGGAAACTACACAATACTGTAAATCAATGACATTTCTTTTAAAAACTCCCCTGTGACTTGCTCCATATAAGAATATCAACCTAGACTTCTGTAAGAACTTAACAAACAGGATCTTCCTTTACTATTTTTCCATCGTTTACGCTTAGAAGAGACAGGTAATAGCATAAGAATAAAAACTGCTGAAAAAGAACAGCCGCAGACAATGAAGGCCCATATTGATATTCATCTCAAGGTTGTTGGCTTTTTGTGGGGCAGCCATTTACTGGAAAATATCTTTCCAAAAGGAGGGTAGTCATACAATTTTAAATAATGAAAATAGGGTTTTATAATGGAAACTATTTTGCAATTCTTTAATAAGTTTAATACTTAATACGATAATTTGAAATGTACCAGAAGAAAATTTGGTTGAAGTGACAGCAAAAACAGAGTGTCAAAAATTGTAAACATTGACATGATTTCACAAAGACATCAGGAGAATGATACATCTGTTTAAGGAGCACAATGAGAGCCTGGGGGAAGCTACATGGAGAATTAACGGCGAAATAAAGAAACAAAAAAAGAGTAATATCCAGCAAAGACTCTCTGAGAATACTTCAAAACTAGTGCTGTGCTGAAATCATGATCGGTGTAAACACAAGATAAAAGTTCCCAATCTACGCCACTTTCTATGCACCAAAAAACTTTTTGTTAAGTGGTTACTTTAAAACTTTTATTTTTAGTACAAAAAAACTCCCCAAAGTATATTTGTAAGCCGTGGTTGGACGATTTTTTTTTTTTTTTTTTTTTTTTTTAATGAAAACCATTTACTGGGTCTTCCAGTTGATTTTTTTTTTTTTAATTTATTTATTTATTATTTATGGGTGTGTTGGGTCTTCGTTGCTGTGCGAGGGCTTTCTCTAGTTGCGGCAAGCGGGGGCCACTCTTCATCGCGGTGCGCGGGCCTCTCATTATCGCGGCCTGTCTTGTTGCGGAGCACAGGCTCCAGACGCGCAGGCTCAGTAGTTGTGGCTCACGGGCCTAGTTGCTCCGCGGCATATGGGATCTTCCCAGACCGGGGCTCGAACCCGTGTCCCCTGCATTGGCAGGCAGATTCTCAACCACTGCGCCACCAGGGAAGCCCCTGGACGATTTTTGATGTTTGAAAATAGTGATCTAGGGAGGGCCCTGGCGGTCCAGTGGTTAAGACTCTGCACTTCCACTGCAGGGGGGTGAGGGTTCGATCCCTGGTGGGGGAACTAAGATCCCACATGCCACCTGGCCAAAAAAAAAAAAATCAACAACAACAACAACAAGAAGTAAAAAAAAAAAAAAAAAAAGGAAAAGAAAACAGCGACCTGCCTGCATATCCTATTTACTTTAAATACCATTCTGATGCTCTCTATGTAAACAAAAATACATTTGAATAGTTTTCTTTTCCTCCAAGAGTTAAAAATATTGTTGTTAGTTCTGCTTGGCTTGTTTGAATATTTGACAGCAGAACTGCAAGAACGAGCTCTCTCTGGAAAATGTTTACCTCTTTCTGGATTAGATTACATAAAAGTTAGTTACCTGAGTCATCTGTTTATGAAAGGAAGCTAAAAAGGAATTCATACACGGTGTCAACAGCAAAAAAGCCTGAATTTTAACTCAGAACTGTTCTGTCAATATTGGCCCATGTCAGGGCACCGCAATGATCCTGCTGTTCAAATAGCTGATGCACCCTGGGCTGGCTCCTGGCCCACCGAATTTTCCACAGGAGCACAGGATTCGGGATTTGGCTCCTTCAAAGGCTCAAGATCCTATCTTTTCCAATTCAGGGAACTACCCAGAAAATTCCACGTCGTGCATGACGACGCCAGCGCACCAGCGTTACACTCCATTACGTTCTCTCAGATGTGACTGCATTAACTAAAGCGGGCCACTCCCAAATCGGCCTCATATTTTCTGTGATGTCAGGCAGAACAAGTGCTTCAAGAAAATCTGACCGAGTGCTCTGTGAATTCCATTATGAGGGCACATAAAATAATCATCTTGCTCTATTTCCCTCAGGGGTAATCTCCGAAGGTCACATTTTGGCTGTAAATCAATAAAGACTTCCTGGAGCCCTGATTTCATCTGCAGCGATCAGTTTGGGAATATATTCTCATGCTCCTGAAAAATCAAATTACTCTATATTCCATAATGATCCCCGAATATTCTGAATATTTGGTCATCACTGGTTGAATACCTACTACGTGCCAGGCACTCCCAGAAAAGTGCATTTTCTGGGGGGTTGGGGGGGGGCAGACACACGGGCGGCACAGGAAGAAAGGCACGTGGCAACGCCCTGGGGAGGCCCCGCAAAGGCCAGAGGGATTACACCAGTGGGAGAACAGGAGGGAGGGAAGGCGGTGCCAGGGAGCCGGCATCCTCCCACTGCCTTCTTACACCTGAAATGTCTAGGACAGCAGCGTCTTTGCACAGCAATGTCAATATACTTAACACCGCTGAACTGTACTTAAAAAAAAAAACAAAAAAAAAAACAAAGATACGAGAACTAAATCTAATCACGAGGAAACATCCGCAAAACCCAGACTGATGGCCATTCTATGAAATGACAGGTCTGGTACCCTTCAAAAGTGTCCGGGTCCTGAGAGTTCAGGGAAGACAGAGGAGCTGTACTAAATGGAAGGAGACCCAAGGGATTAGGCAGCCACTCGCCACTCATGAGCCTCAAAGGGATCCTTTTACTCCAAAGGGTGCCATTGGGACAAATGGAGAACTCTGAATGAAGTCTCAGGATTACACGGCCGTAACGTATCAGTGCTTATGTCCTGATCCCGATAGCTGTATTGTGATTATTCAGCAGCGTGTCCTTGTTGTAGCGGATGTGCTACTGTATTCAGGGGTGGTGGGCATGGTTGGCAACTACTTTCAAATGGCTCAGAAAAAAAGTTACTTGTATTGAACTTGCGACTTTTCTATACCAACCACCGCAAAAAGAGAACTATAAGTGAGGCAAATGCAGAAGTTCAGCACGGTGCTGTCACAGGGTGGTGTCAGGGCTCCGGGCCGCCCAGGATTGAACCCCAGCTTCACTCTGTGCACTGTGTACTCGCCACTTCGGGCAAGTTATCTCATCTCTGTGGGCTTTAGTTTCTCATCCGTAAAAAGGGATAAGAACACGCGGGTGTTAGCTCATACAGTTGTCGAGGGGATTCAACAGGAAATGTGTAAAGTGCTCACAATGCTGGACCTATTAAAACAAGCACATGTGTTAATTAGACATCCTTACCCCAGATAATCAAAGATGCTGTTGATGGCGCATACGCGTCAACCTTCTGCCACCAGCGTGCCTGGCTATCCTTGTTACTCTTTAGCTCCACCTTTGCTGGGCACATCAGGAGGGACATCTTCCTTCAACAAACCTTTTATCTTAACTTCTACTCACCTCAGCGTCAGGCTGGGTGTCATCACCACCGTCGCCATCATGTACTGATTAGGTGTCCACTGTTTTCAGGGAAAAAGAATGTTGGAAGACAGGCCCTTGCCTTTGCAGAACTAACATCCAAAGCAGAAAGCCAATTCGTTTGATATTAGCTGTTACAAACCTAAGAACTCACTGTACACTCTAGTGTAAAACTTATCTTGGAGCCAATATTGGCACCATATTTCTGAGTTGAAATTCATGATTTATTGCTGTTGACACTGGAAAGCGGCTCAGCCTTTCTGGAAAACAAGTCGGCAACATGCAGCCATGTTTATAAGGTCCATAATCTTGGACTCTATGATTCCATTTGGGAGAATTAATTCCTATATCAAAAAAAAAGACAAATAGTCTAAAGTTGTTTAAGTCAGTGCTGTTTATGATAGAAAAATATCTGGGGAAATGCAGCAAAACGGGAAGCTTGTTATCTGCAAGAACTAACCGCTAGCATTCACTGAGCGCTGGGTGCAGGCAGCTGGTTTATTAGGGCCACAGCCCGGGAAGTGTGAAAAGGCAGGGACCTTCCAGGGACCTTCCAGGAACTCAGCGTGGCTGGGCACACGTGGTGTGGTGGGAAGGATGGTAGCGTGGGAAATAAGAAAGGAAGTCGGAGAGGCAAGCAGGGTCCAGATCAGACCTTAGAAGGATGTAGGCACCGTACTATGAGAACTGTGAGCCCACTGGAAGGAACGAGATGGGGTTTGTGACTTGGGAAGACCGCTCTGGGCACCTTGTAGAGCTTGACTTGAACGCAGAACAGAGGGGAGAGGGGATAACAGCGTGGAGGTTGGAGCAGTGACCAGGCGGGAGGTGAGGAGGGCTAGGACCCAGGCAGCGGCGCCGGGGATGCACACCTGAGAAAAGGGCCAGTGAACGAAAGCAGAATAGGGACCTCCCTGGTGGTCCAGTGGTTAAGACTCCGCACTCCCAATGCAGGGGGCCCGGGTTTGATCCCTGGTCAGGGAGCTAGGTCCCGCACGCTGCAAATAAGACCCTGTGCAGTGCAGCCTAAATAAATAAATAAATATTTCAAAATAAAAAAGCAGAATAAACACCCAGTTAAGGATCACAACTATGTAACATGTGTGTTTGTTCACTGGAAAAGATTTAAACATGAATTTTAAAGTAATGCAAATTGAATATGATGTTCATTGATTTTCTTTTTTCTAGAAAGTTTATGAAAACCTTGCAATGATACATACACATATTTATAATTTTATGTCCAAGCTTTGACCCCTACTGTCATTTAGGGTAATGCTACCCGAGTGTGGTCTGTGGACAGCGGCCAGTTTGCAATGAAGTCAGAACAGAAACTGGGAGTGTTTAGAAACTTTCAAAGCAGTTTATCAGAAAAATTGCATGTCTGTTGCATCTAATCATAAAACAAGGCTTGTGTTTTGTACGTCTTCCTGTTCCACTTCATTCTTCTAGTGATTTATTTTTATTACATTGTATTTATCAGTTGGCAAGTGATTGGAAATTGAAACAAAGCAGGTCATCCTCGCAGATAGTTTGAGAAATGCTGATTGAAACAGACTGCACAGCTGGGGGCTCTCAGAGTCTGGCCCGGTCCACACATGGCTGCCTGCTCCAATTGGCCGCTAGCAGTGCCTCTTAGCCCCTGCCCCCAAATCTGGGCTGCTGCACCATTTACATGGTGGTTGGGATGGCGAGGACTCAGGTCTGGGGAAGAGGTCCATACAGACCTTGGAAGTGGATTTGGGTCATTTGGGGAGGGAACTGCAAGGTCCTGTACCCTGAATGTGGCGTTAATGGAGGGGTGCAGGGTCTGAGTGACATGTCTCCTTGGGGCCATGCGGGTGTGGACACAGGAGGGCTACTGTGGGGAAGCACTGGGTCCTGGGCCGGTGCCCATTGCCAGGGTCTACTGAGCTCCTGATTACAAGACAAGCACCGCCAGGTTCCCTCCCCGCCCCACCCCCAAAAGTACACAGTTCCTTTGTCCTCTAACTTCTCGGTTACAAGGAACCAAACTCTCCCTGCCTCTTCTTCCCTGATCCTTTTCCGTTCTCCCTTCCCAATGCGCGCACACACGTCCACAGAGCACACACGGACACCTGCACACGTGCGCATCCCGGGTGCGCACGCGCATGAGCGCACGCACGCAGGTCTGGACCAATCACTGCTCCCCGGGTGGAGCAGGATGGGGTCAGAGCGCCTCCGACGAACAGGGCCAGTGAGCCTCATCCTCGCCTGCAGAGGGGGCCAAGGAGAGGTCAGAATCACACCAAGTACCCTTACTTGAGCGTTCTTTGACCTGAAGGCTTTAAACTACAAATCTGTTAGATGGTATCGCTTTGCCTTCCTCCCACCCCACGCCGCCCCCAAACCCCATTACGATTCTGCGTGTTTCTACAATTTGAGGCGGTGTAGCCACAAACCAAATGCTTTCAAGTAAAAGGAAACCCTGAATACTTAAAAGATTGAGAACACAAGCTCTAAGAGTGTCCCTCTGTTAGATAAAGGTAACCAGCCATTCAGACTAATCTCAAATCAACTCTGAAACTGAAAACCTCAGCCCAGTTACTGACAAGGAAAATGTTTAGGGAAATCTTTGTGAGGCTTAAACCTACAACAAAGACATCTCTCGCAAGTACAGTCTTCATTGGAATTTCCTACTTCTTGCTGTTGCTGGTGTAATGAAATAGTAACATAACAGGAAAAAGGGGGGAGGAAACATGTGTCTCTCTCTCTTGCCATTTATATTCCAGAGTTCTGTCTGCTTCGTGGACAGAAGATAATCAGGGTGAAATAGATACTGTCCAATGTCTCTTGTGCATTTGGGTGGTTCTCAGGATCAGGACCAAATTCCACATGATGGATAATTGCCTAAAAGCGTCTTAGCCCTGAGAATGGGGGAGGTGTTGGCAGATCTGTGTGGCAATGCACTTAAAGCAGCGTCCACGGGGACGTGAGCCTTCCACTCAGGACCTGAGCTCCAGCGTTGAAAGCACACCATGGTCCTATTAACGGAAGTTTGATATGCACACTGAAAGCTGACTCCTACTTCAGCACTTCCGCTGGCTGCTGACGCTTAGCTAACGCCTCATCGCCCTCCACCCCCGAAGTCAGAATTCCGTCTTGAAAGGTAGACACTTTTCTGTGCTCCCATTAGGCAGGAGAAAGGGCAAATAAAGGTATTCTATATCTGATGCAATTCCTCCCTCACCAAATCCATCGAAAGACCTTTTTAACATAATCAGATTGGCTGTTAAGAGCTTGACCTTGAGTAGAGTATGTTTTAACTTTTCATTAACTTTGAGAATTCTGTTTTCCATCTTCACAATGATGTGAAGTTGCAACTGAGTCTAAAATGTGCGTTTGCTGGTGGGGAATGGCAGCGATGCCAGGGATGCCACCTTAGTTCCTTGACGTCTACAGTACATGGGGCTTCTTAGATGGGTCTCCTTACATCAGTGGGAGGAATCCCATGTTGACTGCTTAAGGGTGAGAGGCTCTAAGCAGAAAGGAGCTTTGCTTCTCTAAGTTGCTGTGCTCGTGGACTGCTGAGGTGGAACCCACGGAATAGACATGTTTGGACCTGCCTTTCCAGGGGCACATGGGAAAATGCCTTCCAAGTCCCAAATGGCAGATTCACAAGAGAAGTTTTTGAAATAAAACTTATTTGGGGGGACGTCCCTGGTGATCCAGTGTTAAAACTCTGTGCTCCCAATGCAGGGGGCCCGGGTTCGATCCCTGGTCGGGGAACTAGATCCCGCATGCGGCAACTAAGACCCGGCGCAGCCAAATAAACAAATAAATAACTTCTGTTTTGAAGTTGGGAGAATTGCTGTATAGGAATTGCCATAAATCCTGAAAGACTGAAACTCAAAAAAGAGCCCATTTCCCTTCAGTCAGTTTAAAATAATTTAATACAAATACTAAAAAACGAATGCTACCTTTATTTTGTGGTGATTCTTTGCACGTTAGCATATCTTAGACTAGAAACCCAACCTGACTATGATCTGGTGGGAAAGAACTTCCAGAGCTGCAGACAGAAGGCAGGTGCCTCTCCTTCCCTCCACCCTGAGAAGTGGAGCGCTTCCTGCTGTGTGAGCTCTCCGGGCACTGCTTGGGCTGGGGGTGATGTCCCAAGGCAGAGCTTCTAGGATGAACAAGTGAGGGGGTGGAAGTGGAGGGATAGCTGGAGAGAAAAGGAGAGAAAAGGAAGGGAAAGCAACTAACAATTTAAGCACATCCTACGTGCCGGCAACTGTGCGTAGGTGCTCATATATATTATCTTTAAAAATTTCTCATCTTGATACGTGTTATTTCCATTTACAGAGGAGGAAGCAATCTCAAAGAGGTTAAGGCCTTGTCTGAGTTCATCAGTTAATTCCTTTCTGGAGCCAAAGATCATTGGGCTCAGGGCAAGTTATCTAAGGGAGGGGAGAGGCCTTGGAGGAGATGGGAGGCAGCAGGGGGGAAGGGGGGGTTCCCATTGTTTCTCCTGGAAGCCTGCGGCATTGTCCAACCACAGACTGAAGCTGAGGAACAGGGGACAGGGAAGGGGAGGGCCTGTGACTACAGCCGCCAGGCCCCGCATGAGAACCCCAGGCCGTCGTATGAACTGAGTCTTCAGTAAGTATGCTGCCTGTAGAGATTGTAAAGAAAACCCATCAATCTAGAAGATCCCAGACAATGAAAAAGGCCTTTTCCTTTCTAAAAATGAAGAGTTAAAAAAAAAAAAAAATTGGTATAGGTAAAATATGCTCTGGAGAAAATAAAAAAGAACAAATCAAGTAAATGAATAATAACTGAAAAAAGAAACAAGAAAGAGGAAAGAAGAAAGAAAAAAAGAAGAAAGGAGGAAAGAAAGAGGTGGGGGAGGGAGGGAAGGAAATTGAGCAAGCTTTTTTGCCTCAAGAGTTCTCCAGAAGACGAGCTGATTTGCTTCTGCATTTAACTTCCATTAATTTAAGTACCAGTGGTGTTAAGAGGCCTCGTGAATATGGAAAAAAATCCCAGGAACAGGATGTAAATGACAACTTCTTAGGCAAGAAGGTAACAGGGAAGAGTCAAATCTGACTACATGTTGGATCTGTTTCTTTTACTTTAACCTTTGCTTCCCGTTGCTTTTGTTCACTGAAAGGATACTGTCTGTACACTAAAAGGATACTGTCTATACAAGATGGCTTGCCTCAGGGAACCCTGCCCTTCGGCCTGAATGTTACACCAAAGTGCCTTTGTTCAGGGAAACATCCTGACCCTGTCCACGTGTGGATGGCTGCAAGAAAGAAGAAATTAACACATCCCCAGGGGACATTTACAAATCTTATGGCCTTTTTACTTTACTTCCTCATCTCCTCCCCCTCTCTGTGCTATAAAAGAAACTGGCACCCAAACCCCAAGAAGATGTTTTTCGGAGGTATTAGTCTGCCATCTTCTCGGTCTGCCGGCTGGCTTTCCGAACAAACTCGTACTCCCTGCCTCAACACCTCCGTCTCCGATTTACCGGCCTGTCGTGAGGCAAGCAGAGGGAGCTTGGGCTTGGTAACAATAAGAGTTTAGGCTATAGGGCAGCGTGGCTGGAGTCTTGAATTAGCACTCCACCACTGACATATATAAAGCATGTTGTCCAAGTACTTCGTGCTTCGTGGCTCACAAGTCTTTTGGAAGTCACGTTCCGTATTGCCTATATCACCTATAACACATTTTCTGTATTATCTATAGCACATCTTTCTTATGATACATCTCTGTCCTTTGATGATGGCGGATCTGGCTTCTTTTCTTTCTTTCCTTTTTATTTTTTTTTGAAAACTTGAAACCAAAATTTTGGTACATGAAGTACACTGTCAACCTAGTAACACTATTATAAGCCAAAAATAGCATGTGATCATAACCCCCATCTAATTTTCTCAGGTACTTAGTGAACTTACTCCAAACACAATTTGAAAAGAAGACCTACAAATTACTTTCAGTACAGCGCAAGAAAACGCTCATTTTTAGACATTTACATGATTTTGTATAAAAATATATATATCTTCAAAAACCCTTTCCCCAATCACAGACTCAAGCACGTTGCAAACTTTAACAAAGACCCACAAAAACTAATCATGATTTTGAAGAGTTCTCAGAGGGAAGTTGCTTTCTAAATGACTGGAACATGTTTAAATATGCCAAAACGTAGTTTGATTTTCTGACAAAATTCTCCTGAAAAAAATCAAATCACCACTTAAAAATTAAGCTAATATCTACCTCTTAAAAGTAAGTATTATGCCAAAACACAAATGCACTTTTAATTAATGAAATCACATTTCCCTAATAATGCCAATCAATTCATTTTAAATTAAAACTATACAGAGGATACAGATACAATTTTAAAATGACTTTACAATTAATTATCAAGACACTTTATTTAATTTGGTAAATTACAACAAACTGCTTTTACTTGCATGCCTGTCAAAGACCATTCCTAATTTAATGATCACTAACATAACTGGTGACCAGGAAAAGGCAGAGAACGATCACCATATTGCAGGAAGAGCCCTGTTTATCATGAAGGAAACATGGTACCCAGCAGCGCTAAGGACAGTAGGCTGGAAAATCTTCATAATGAACTTGCAGTTTATCTGAAGGGCACATATGCATCTGTGGGACCAGAACACGAGCAGTTAACTCCCCTATGACCGAGAGATTTCATAAGAGGCTAAGGTAAAAAAGCCTCGGATTAAAACTCTCCTGAGATATCCCCTTTCATCCCGACGAGGCTAGAATGTCAAAGGTCTGGATTTATCCACAGCTCTTTCGGGTCCAGAACCCACTGCTTCTCGGTGGCAGGGAGACAGCACAAGAGAACAGAACACAGGGGGCCTGGGTGCAGTTCTGACCTCTCCTGCCCTCTTTTGGGCTCAGTTTCATCAATTATAAAGTAAGGGGAAATCCTGTGGGTCTGTGGTGATGGTGCAGGGCAGACCCCTGCTCCACAAGGGGGCAGCTGCACTTCTCTCTATGGGTTGGGTTCCATGGAAGAGTTCATTTAAAAAAGGTATTTCATTAACAACACCACCACCCCAAAATGAGACCATTTCAAAACCACTGAGCTGGACCTCTGAACAGCTTCAACATTCTAAAGTCCCTGAAAGTGGGTGAATTTGGCTTATCTGAACTGCACCCCTAGATCCAAGCTGGAAATTCTGTGAGCAAGCAGAAATGACTGGTTTTATGATGGTGATCCAAGGATAATGTTTGGACACGGACTTGATGTAAATGGAAAGATTGTAGCAGAGACCATCAAATTTGGGGACCGAAAGTTCCCAGCTTCCTCTTGGTCTCAGTTCTTCCTGGGACACCCTTTGGCATGGTGATGGTGATCAAGGGAGAAGGGAAGGACGCAGAGAACACTGAGTCACCGACTTGGATAAAGTCAAGATTATTGAGCTCATCTCTCGTATTAACATCACTGATGAAAATATTTTGCCTCGGTTGAGCCCTCTCATCCGTGTCTTGTTACCATGCTTGCCGCCAAATTTCAATCCCCCTCCTGCTCACAGCCCCTAAATATTGGACGTTTCAAAACCTGGCCAACCGGTCCCACTACAAATACATCTTGTGTATGTCAGATGGGTCTTCAGGGCTTCTGGGTCAAACTTCCTTTCACCATCTGTTGCTTCAGCAGATGTTTCATCCTTTTTCATACCCTCCAGTCTTCAGTCTAAGTAGATGACCTCAACTTCTACTTTATAAGATTATCAAGGCCACGAAACTTGAGTCAACGTCTCCCCTCTGCACTATAACAATTTTCCGTATCTTAACTCGGCCCCTTGACTATCTTGTCGGTAAGGAGCATCCGTCCTCCTTCCCAAAGATAAAGTCTTCATTTGCTCCCTCAATTCTGTTCCCTCCTGCCTCCCCCAAGGCCTGACTCCATCTTGTAATTACTCCTACTTGTAATTTTTGTTGTTGCTGTTACAATATACATTATACAATATACAAGCTTCTCTAATTAGCAGAAAAATGCCAGAATTACCCGTGTCATAAAAACACAAAGACAGAAATTACGAGATATAGATGAACAATTTAGGAGACCCAACATTCAATTCCTAGGATTCCAGAAAGAAGAGAAATAAATGAAGGGGGAGAGATGAGGAATGCTTAAAAAAAAAAAAAAAAAAAATTCCTCAGGTCTCAAGGAGATGAGTCTTCAGATGGAAAGAACTCACCAAATGAAGACTACCACGAACAAAGACCTACACACGGAAACATGAGTATCAGAGTGAGTATCAGAGTGTCAAAGACGAAGAGAGATGTTTGAAGAGAAAAAAGAAAGCAGTTACCTACAAAGGTGTACAAGTCAGAGTGACATCAGCCAAGCTAGACCCTAGGAGACACTGAACTTTCCCTAAAAGTTCTGAAGAAAACAATGTTCACTAAAGAATTCTACACGCAGAGAAACTAGCACTCAGGTGCAATGTTTAAAAAAAAATACACATATTTCAAGATATTTTCAAGATATCAGACAACTTACTTTTTATTGTCTCTTTAGGGAAGGGGAGAAGTTAATGTGACTGAAGTCCAGCAAAATGAAGGCATAAACCACACAAGAGAAAGCAGGGAAGGAGTGAAGAAAACTCCCTGGGGGTGGCAGGTAAACCTCAGATCTTGAGAAGAGTCAGTCCAGAAGGCAAAACGAGAAGAACAGAATGTTTGTCATCATTGTGCAGATGCAAATGCAAGACTCTTGCAAACTCAAGACTGTGATAAAGCACCGTGACACTTAAAAACGAAAAAACAAACGTAACAGAAACTCTAAGAAAAATAAAAGTCTATCAAGAAAGTCAGGTCCAAATATGAAGTAAAGCATAGCATGACATGATTTTAAATTGGCAGCTTTTTGAGTGTATAAAAGGAGTTTGCATTTGACTTTGACACTAAATACATTCTCTTCAAGTGCCTCCGGGTCATGAAGTCGGACCTGCTTAGAAGGAAATGTAACCCTAACCAACTGCTGGGCCCAGCACTGAAGAATATTTTTATAGCTATAATAGCGTAAACCCTACTTACTGATATACAGGTTTTAGAATCAAGTTATGACTAAAACACGGGCAAATGTTAACCACCTAAAAGTAAAAGTATGACTGCTAGAAGGTGGAAATAGACAGGCAGAGAGAACTGAGAAGAAGTCATGGGAAAAGGAAGGTGGAAACTCGTGATTCCAGATTTGAGGGAATCTGCTAAAACGGGCCAATTCCTATCAAATGAGTTTTCCAACAGTAGCATGGATCACTTGTTACCAAAATCGGTGGTGGGGCTTTGCAGAGATGCGGTCAGTGTGAGCCACTCTCTGTAACACGTACCTGGCCCCTCATTGCCACCATGCCTGGGTGGCTCCAAATGGCCTAGGCCCACCTCAGCACGGATGGCAATACTCCACAGGAAAGCAAACACGAGCTCTGCACCTCGTCCCTGCCTGGAACCACCCACTCAACTTGCGAGTGACATACTTCCCTTCTTCCCTCCTTTTCCCTCCTCTCCCTCCCTCCCCTTCTCCTCTCTGATCATGGAGCTTCTTTTGTCTGCCAAACATTGTGGCCGAGATGGTCTTGCTCTCAAGGTGAGTTCATCTTAAATAAGGTCACACCTAGAGCCTGAAGACTCTATGCCTGGAGGTGACAGAGAGGAAGATGTAAAGTAGAAGTATTTTCTAAAAGGCATTTAGCATAGAAAGAGCAGTGTTAGGACTTCCTAAGCATAATTCCACTAACCAAAGACATGCATAAAAATTCACCAGCTGAAACCCAGAAGAGTAGATGAAACGGCAGCCACTTTGTGACCCTCAAACACACCAGCTCAGGGCTTCCCTGGTGGCACAGTGGTTAAGAATCCGCCTGCCAATGCAGGGGACATGGGTTCGAGCCCTGGTCCGGGAAGATCCCACATGCCGTGGAGCAACTAAGCCCGTGCGCCACAACTGCTGAGCCCACGTGCCACAACTACTGAGCCCGCAAGCCACAGCTACTGAAGCCCACTCGCCTAGAGCCCGGGCTCTGCAACAAGAGAAGCCACTGCAATGAGAAGCCCGCGCACTGCAATGAAGACCCAACGCAGCCAAAACTAAATAGATTAATAAATAAATTTTAACAAAAACAAAGACACACCAGCTCATTAATCCCTGGGACAACTCTGAGGTATATTTTACTGATGAGGAAACGAACTCAAAGGACTTGAGTAGGCCCCAACCAGGCCTGTATAGCACCAGAGCTGGGGTTCTTTCCACCACGCTGTCTGGGATGGTTAAGTCTCGCTTACTCTGAGTGAGTGAGAGAGCGCGTGAGTGAGTGGACCAGGGCCCTCCAGATGTTTCCAAAATGCTGCATCCCCTCAGGGACGACTAGAGGAGAAAAAAAGACAACGTGTGGGGAAGCTTGAGGAAGATTTTGATTTGCATCCAACAACTCAGCAATGTAAATGGTCTCTGGGAACCACTCAAAGACAAAGCTCCATGATTCTATCAATACACGTGGCCCCCGGGTTCCTCCTTCCGTTGCCCACCTGAGGATCACTCTGCACCGTCTTTGTCAGAGCAGGACAATTACCAGTTCCACGAGCTCCGCAGCCTCGCGCCTGCACCCCCAGCCTCAGCAGAGACCTCTCCCTGACCTGTTCTTTCCAGCAATGAGAACTGCGGCCTCTCCAAGGGCAGGGCTCTGGCCGCCTTCCAGACAAGTCTGTGACAAGGAGACAAGAGCCCCTGGGCCACCATCCAACTCAGAACAAGCGAGCAGCGGGTGGGCAGCTGTTAGGGGTTCAGGCTTTTTACTTTAAATCACTCCCTGATTGTCTTGTGTGCTCTTAAACTCAGCCTTCCTTTTTAAGGAGGAATGATGAATTTTATTAAAAACAAAATCCAAACCAGCCAGCAAGTATCGTCTTTAGAAAAACGAATTACAGCGGGTTGAGAATAATGCACACACGCTGGAGAAATCTGCACATTTTGGTAAATGCGTGTGAATGTTTTAAAGTTTAAACTGGGCAGATTTCCAGCGGGTCTAATTGCTGCTCGGCAGGAAACCTACTGCAGTCAGATGAATTTTATCATACACATGAGGAAGCAGGTGGGAGAAGATGCAAAGACACTTAATGAATCATGCTTTCCCCTTTGGGTCAGTTCTGTGACTTGGTTTTTAAATGACTTGCTAACTCATTCATTCATTCACCAAACACTTGTTAATAATATACGACACGGCAAGCAACTGTGCTAGGCACTGGCAACACTAGACAGTTTCTTTGTTTCTTCATTTGAGAAGATCAGAGGTTAATTGGGAGGAGAAAGGCTACTTGGGAGGAATAGGCAGAGCACAGAGGTTTTTTAGGGCAGTGAAACTACTTTGTATGATACTATCATGGTGGATACATGTCCTCATCCATTTGTCCAAACTTATGGAATGTACAACACCAAGAGTGAACCCTTAAGTCAGACAGAGAAAGACAAATATCCCATGATATCTCTTTTATGTGAAATCTAAAAAAAAGGATACAAATGAACTAATTCACAAAATAGAAATGGACTCACAGACTTAGAAAACAAACTCATGGTTACCAAAGGGGAAAGGTGCGGGGGAGGGATAAACTAGGAGGTTGGGATTAACACACACGACTATATATAAAATAGATAATCAACAAGGACCTATTGTACAGAACAGGGAACCCTACTCGATACTCTGTAATAACCTATATGGGAAATAGAATCTGAAAAGGAATAGATATATGTATAACTGAAGCACTTTGCCGTACACCTGAAACTAACACAGCACTGTACATCAACTATACTCCAATATAAAATAAAAATTAAAAAAAAAGAGTGAACCCTAATGTGAACTGTGGACTCTGGGTGATTATGATGTGTCAATGTCGGTTCATCGGGTATAAGAAATGCGCCATTCTGGTGCGGGATGCTGATAATGGGGGAGCTTATGCACGTGTGGAGATGGGGTACATGGGAAACCCCTCTACCTTCCACTCAGTTTTGCTGTGAACATAAAACTGTTCTAAAACAGAAAGTCTATTTTTTTTTTTTTTTTTAAATTAGAGGCTATCAGAAGGACTGGAAAGGGTCTGCTCGATGCGGAAGGGGAGTGAGGCATCCCAGGCGGAGTCAACGTCAGTTTCCATCACACAGCAGGCTGTGTTCTGGGGACCCCTAGTGGTTCTGCACCCCTGCCTTGATGAGATGTGTTAGGGAACTGCAAGAACAGGGCAGAGACACGAGCAGGAGCAGACAAAAGGCCATATTTGCAAAGTAAGGATTTTGAACTTTACCTTAGAGACCAGGGATAAGTGTGGAAGGGTTGTGCAAAGCAGCGTAGTGATGAGGGAAGATCCCTCAGGAGCAGGCTAGAGGTGGCCTGGAGGTCACCGGACCAGAACGGGAGGCCGATGCAGTAACTAAGGCAAGAGGTATTGTGAGGACTGAGGCAGTGACAGAGAGGATGGGAAAGTGGAAACAGATGGAAAGCATGTTCAGATGTGAAATCTACAAAACTTTTGGCTGATTAAATGAGGATGGGAGAGAAGGTGGCAGCATTTTCCCTGTTTCTGGCACAAACAACTGAGTGGATGGGAGGGAACAAAAGAGGGACGGCAAGTTCAGGAGTAAAGACAATGGCCAGGGTTCGGGCAAACAGAGCTTGAAACGCCGGCCAGCGTCCGAGTGGAGGGTCCCCTAGGAAGGTGGCTGGCTGGGTCCACAGCCCTGCAGAGGGGTCCGGATGTGTCAGCCAGCAGACTACCGGGAGTGGTAAATAGGAGGAGGAGGCTGAGGCAGCTAAGGTTAGAGTCCTGAGGACAAACCAACGTGGAGGTGATGATTCAAAAAGGCAGAAGGGTAAGACGTGCGTGCTGGAGATTTAACTATCAGGAAATGTAACAGAAAAGGCTGGGTGTCTGACTTCTCTTGATGATATGGTGACTTGCATTCCTGCATGGCGACGGTAGACTGGAGCTGACAGGTTGCTGCCCTCTGTAGACGGGCACGTGCTCCTTGGTTCCCAAAATACGTGCTCATGGTTGGCTTCACCCATTTGTATGCAAGCCTGTCACCTGCAGACATTTGAATTTGCAATTTCTAAAAGACAACTGTAAACACATTTCTCTGCTTTTGATTTCCTACCCTTATTACTTGAATGGGCAATGTTTTTACAATCGAATGGGAGTTAAAAGTGTGGCTTTTTGGTAGGGTTGTTTACATCATTAGAGAGATGCAACTCTCAAATGTTAGAGTAGGAGGAAACCTTAGCAGCTATTCAGTCAGCCGTTCATTCTGCGGATGGAGAATATAAGATCCAGAGAGGCAGGGGCAGAGGCTAGCTCAGAGTCTGCAGTAAGTTCACACCATGGTAAGGATGGAATTCAGGTCATATGATTCCTAGACCTTGGAATCTTTAGTTATTAACATATACTGACATGTTTGCTCTTAACTGAACAGAAAAGTTTGTATTTATATCTGAATGGGAATAAAGAAATAGAGAGACACACGCACACACAAAGACGTGTGCAGTGGAAATAGATGATTTTACATTGCCCTTGCCCCTGTATCTCTCTGATTACTTACCTCATGATCCCCCGACACACACCAATATGCATAATTTAGGTAAGCCAATGAGGACATCATACTGGAATCCATGTTAAATGAGTACCAAGGATGGGTACAATATGGAAATTTTCTACCTATTTGATCCGGAAATAAGTTAGAATATTAGATTGAGAAACTCCAGGAAGGGGGAGGGATGGGAGAAAAACATCAGGACTATCTTGCAGGAGGAAATTAAGAAATGTATTACATCATAGGTTAGTAGGTCTCCTGCTCTGAGTAGCAATTAGCCAGACCCCCTGGAAATCTGAGACAGACCAAACTACATACTCTTATCACCTCTCCACTGAGCCAAATAAGTAATTAGATAGCCGGTGCCCCGTCTGAAGCCTATTGGACAATCATTTTTAAATGGGCCATTTCAAGTACTAGGGATGTAATGTACAACATGATTAACATAATTAACACTGCCATATGTTATCTATGAAAGTTATTAAGAGAGTAAATCCTAGGAGTTCTCATCACAAGGAAAAAATCTTTTTTCTTTGATTTTGTATCTATATGAGAAGATGGATGGTCACCAAACTTCCTGTGGTGATCATTTCATGATGTATGTAAGTCAAATCATTATGCTGTACACCTGAAACTTAGACAGTGCTGTATGTCAATTATATCTCAACAAAACTGGGGGAAAAAGTGGTTTGGGTTTTTTTTCTTTTTTAGAATAAAAGTTTTTAATAAAATTAAATGGGCCATATAACTGAAGACACTGACAAGTGAAGTTCATTGTCTACAACAACTGAACCGGTTGTGTAACAGCAGGATTCCCAGGCAGGTTGCTGTCACAGGGCAGAAGGTAGATTGGACAGACCAGCTCTATTCCAGGGCCGAGCCCTGGCACCTGCTCTGGTCTTGGTGGGTCCAATCTGTGCCCTGGGGAGGTGGGCTTGCGCAGAGAGGGAGAAGGCTTTCTAGACAGTCCCACAAGCAATGCTTCCAAAGCGTCGGGGTAGAATCTCCTGAACTTAGTAGGTCCTCTGAGAGGTCCATCTGGCCAGAGCGGCTTTGCAGGAGCCTGGGCACACGTCACCAGGAGTGCAGACAGCGTCTTGGCCACCAGCCTCTGCTGGCCACGCTGTCGAGCTATGTTCACGCTGATGCCCTGGGAAGAGCAGAACTGGGCTTCCAGACCCAACTCTGACACTTGACTAGTCGTGTGACCCCAGGCAAGGTCACTGAGCCTTTGGGCCCTGGGTTCCTCACCCCAAGAACAACAAAAGCAATAAGCAAACAAACAAATAAAAAAACAAGCAGATGAGAAAAAGAAAGATTTGTATTTAGTGATTCTCAAATGGGGGTCCTTTAGAGACTTTTAGGCTGGCTATTTAGGAACCACTTGGGGAGCTCGTTAGAAATGCAGTGCTAAAGACAGAGGCCAGGTCATTGACCCGGGGCCTGAAGTAGTTCGGGGGCACCTGTATTTTAGATAAGCTCTCTAGGTGATTCTGATAAACAGCCCAATTTGGGAGCCACTGGGTTAAATGATTACTAAGTTCCTCCCAGCTCTTACACCATATGATTCAATGCATGTATTTAATAAATGCTCACGACCCATTCAATAACCGTGACCCCAAACCTAACACAGTGTGCTTGCATCACTCATACATCACTTATCCTTGCTGATGAATAACTCTTTGCTTTACAGAAAACAGAATAAAACGAAATTAGTCAGGGGTCCTAAAATAGACCCGTCTCTCATTTCCCTTGAATAAGTTTTCTAAAACTGAAACAGAATCAGCAACCAACGTCCCTGAGCTCAGAGGAGGGAGGTGCAGGGTTAGCAGGTCCAGTGCCGTGAACTCTGATTCCACTTGGGCCACTGGTTTGCAGTGATGAACCCGAGCAGAAGAATTTTTCTTTCTTTCTCTCTTTTTTTAAAATTGCCTTTCTACTCTGTAAAATAGAAATAACAACCTCCAATCTGTCTCCCAGGGCTCTTGGGAAGAATCCATATGGAATTTGCTATCAATCTCACTCTTTACAACTAACACCAGGGAACACAGGGGAGAATGTCATACTGCATTACTTTCAGACTCAAAGCGTCTGCACTGCAATTACATCGACAGCTCAAAATAAGAGAACCCGACCAAGAATTCCCAAGGAGAATTCGTTTTGCTTTCCCAGGCAAGGCGAGTCCAGCTTTAGAACAACGAGAGGCAGCTTATCTCTCCCCAAGTGTGCCGGAAAGGGAGGCCGGTCTGCATGGCCCGGTCAGCAGTTGCAACTTCCTTTGGCCAAACGTGCTGGCATTCACCCCGATAGCAAGCAGGGTCAGCGGGGATGGAAAGAATGACAGTGTGTCCTTGCATCTTCTTGAGGCTCCAGCTGATATGGAAACCGGCTGGCGCAAGCAGCAGTGGAAAGTATGAATCCATTCTTGCCTGGGGTTGAATGACTGAAGAATAATCAGATCGGGGCTCGTGTTCAAATATCAGTGCAGCTCACTTGCCAGGCTATCATCCAGGCACGTCCTTTGGGGCTGCAGGAATTATGGGCTGTGACTCGAGGCAGCTGGAGGGACAGCACTTGCAAAAGCAGGAGGGGGATGGGCTCCTGACAACCGAGGTGGGGAGGTGACGGGGCGGCGGGGTGGCGGGGGGCGGGGGGGGGTTGGCCACCTGTGCTCCTCACCTCCCAAGTGCCCGGCAGGGCTCTGGAAGCTTCTCCAAGGCCGCTCGCGTTGGTGGGAGCCTCATCGTGATCCTAAGAGGCGTGCAGTATTCGCCCTACTCTATGGATGATGGAATCCAACCCCACAGAGATGAAAGGACTTGACTGATGTTGCAGAGAGCGGGGATCCTAAGCCCGGGCCCTTTGGGTCTGAAGCTTGAGACCTGGGAGCTTCCCACCACTCTGCTCGTGTCCCATTCACGTGGGTATAAAAGTTCATTGTAAGTCAAGGCAAAGCAGAGAAAGGCCAGCGACACAGGGGATGCTTGGAAACAGGACAGGTAAGGAGGACAGAGCGGGGTATTAGGCCAAAACTTCAAATGTGGCCTTTATTTTTAAAAAATTTTTATTGGAGTTGCTTTACAATGTTGTGTTAGTTTCTACTGTACAGCAAAGTGAATCAGCTATATGTATACATATATCCCCTCTTGTTTGGATTTCCTTCTCCTTTAGGTCACCACAGAGCACCGAGGAGAGTTCCCTGTGCTATACAGTAGGTCCTCATTAGTCATCTATTTTATACATAGTAGTGTATATATACCAATCTCCACCTCCCAATTCATCCCACCCTCCCCAAATATGGCCTTTATACAAGCACGAGAAGAACCACAAAAAACAAAAGCACTGAGCAGTGAGTCTGGGGTTCTAGGCCCTTCTAGAGCCGGGCCCAGAGTCGCCCCAGATTTGTCTTCGTCTTGTGGGAAAGAGCAACCAGACATGCCTCCAAGCTGGAGAGTTTAGGTAACCAATGTGTTTGAGCCTCCTTCATCATTTTGTCAGGGTGTCTTAGAATTGAAAGATGCCGTTTCTAACATCCCAGTCAAATCAAGACGCTGTTTCTAGGGTCCTGACTGCCTCTGTTCAGATAGCTCGGAACTAGGCAGAGCAAGGAAGGCGAGGTGTAAAGCCTTCTTAAACACAGAACAGAACAAAAATGAATACCTCCAAGAGTCAAAAGATGACTTGATATCGCCCCTTAAAGATCTTCTCAATCTGAGAAAGTCTTATTCATACCCCCTCTTTCCTCTTACATGAAAAGTTCCCTTGAACAGAAGAAGAAAAATAAGAGGAAGAACGGGGAGGAGGAGCAGGAAGAGGGAATTCCCTCCCCTGCAAGCCCCCAACTCTCCTGGCGCCACTTGCTAAATTCTGATCCTGGAAGCCAAGAGCCCCAAAGAAAAAGAGTGGTTATTCCCAGATGGCAATCCCATCATCTGTGACAAAACTCACTGAAAATGAAAAGTCCCTATTGCTTACAGGACCTAAAAAATTTAAACCCAATCAGAATACCTTGCATGACAGTTCCAATAGGGTATTAATAAAAAAAAAAAAAAAAAGTTAGGAAGATGGGGAAGTGGCCTGCATGCCAGCTGAGCGTGCGTTCTGGGCGGCTCCCGGGGGGTCTTGCTTCATTCCTGCAAAGCAGGTGCCTCTCCACTGAGCCCCAGAATTAGGCACCAGACTGTCTGTGACCTCCCAGCTCTGAATTTGTTATCAAAATGCCAACAGGCCTCCTCTCCTTCAAGCCAGAGGAGTCATTACTCTTGCAGGTAATTTCTCAACGAATTAGCCCAGGCCTGGTGGAGTCTGGGTGGAACGGTTTCTCCCTGTGACCACTTTGGACCAGAGGGGCGGTCTGCTCACGGGCAAAGGCACTCTGCCTTCTCGGCCTTTGACCAAAGTTTCCCGTGAGGCCCAGAATTTCAGTTGTGGTTTCCCGCCCATTCATTAGTAGGTGCTGTTCTGCGTGCTGGGATCTAGGGGTCAACAGGACGGAAGCCGCCGGGAGGTTTACAGTCCAGCACAGACAGGAAATAAGCCATTATGTACCCAGATGTGGCGGCAGTGGGGGGACGGGGAGCCACAAGGGCTCTGAAGACAACTGAGAGGACAGACGGGAGGGCTACGGGACAGTGCGCTAGTTTAGCCGCGGGCTCAACGAAGATCTCGGAGGAGGTTACACCTGGGCAGAGACTTAGAAGAGAGGAAGTAAACCATGTGTGCAGATTGGGAAGAACGTTCCAGGATTCCAGGCCTCTGGGGCAGGGACCACACTTGGCGCACCGGAGAAATAACACACCAGTGTGGTGGGTGCATGACCGAAGCAGAGACCAGGAGGAGAGGCAGACAGGGGCCAGTTCATGGACAACTTTATAGGTCCAGGAAAGCATTCTGGAGTTTGCACTAAATGTGCTGGGATGCAGCTGGAGAATTCTGAGCAAGAGCGTGACCGGATTTGATTTCTGTTTTAAAACACCACTGGCTGCTACGTGGAGAGCCAGAGTTCCAGCGGGGCAAGGGTGGAGGCGAGGATTAGGAGGCCATTGCAGTAATGCAGGCAATGCACGATGCTGGCTTAGAAGGGGGAGAGCGAGGCGGAGCTGAAAAGTTGGTGAACTCAGAACATCTTCTGACGAGGCGCCCGAAGACCTTGCACCTGGGCTGGATGTGAGGTGTGGGGAAAGCAGCTAAGCATCAAAGACAGAACACCTACTGCTTGCTTAAGAATAACAGTGCTAATAAATTCCTGCGGATACTTTTCTTTTCTCCAGCTTTATTGAGGTCTGATTGACAATAAAAACTGTATATATTTAAGGTGTACAACGTGATGCACTGATATACACATACAGTGTGAAATGATTACTATCATTAAGCTAATTAACACATCCATCACTTCACATAGTTACCCCCCTTTTTTGTGTGCGTGGTGAGATCTACTTTCTTAGCACATTTTCAAGTATACAGTACAGGAGTATCAGCTACAGCCACTGTGCTGTACACTAGGTCCCCAGAACTTCTACATCTTGTAACTGCCATAAGTTATAAGACCAACTTATAACTGATAAGATGTTGACCAACATCTCCCCATTTCCCCCACAATTCCCAAGTCCTGATAACCACCATTCTACACTCTGTTTCAGCTGGAGAGCTAAGATCACACTAACAGTGTTGTGGGCTGAATTGTGACGCACCCCCCAAAATTCATATGTTGAAACCCTAACCCCCAGTACCTCAGAGTATGACTATACTTGGAGATAGGGCCTTTAAAGAGGTGATTACGGTAAAATGAGGCCTTTGGGGTGGGCCCTAATCCAATCTGACTTGTGTCCTTACAAGAAGAGGAAATTAGGACACAGACATGCACAGGGCAAAGGCACAGCAAGAAGCAGCCGTCTACAAGGCCAAGGAGAAAAGCCTCAGGAGAAACCACACCTGCCGACACCTTGATCTTGGACTTACAGCCTCCAGAACTGTGAGAAAATAAAGGTATGTTGTTTAAGCTGCCCAGTCTGTGGTACTTGGATATGGCAGCCCTGGCAAATTAATACTAAGAGCCTCTATGTTGTTTTGAATATCTGTAGGTTGATAGACTTAACCACACTTTATAGAGATCCCGTGACCAGATCAGCCACTGCAGAGACCTGAAGGCTGACCATTAAAAAACCAAACTACACACACACACACACACACACACACACGCGCACACACACGCACGCACAGGCACGCGAAGTTAAACAGATTAAGAAGTCTAACCAAGAGCTACCTGTTTATTCCCAACTACCTTAGAACAACTTTTCTTTGAACTTCCTGCTGAAGGGCACAGTGGCTCCGGCTCCTGTACGGATTCCCAAGGACAGGGCTGGCCATAGACAGCTTACAAGAGCCCTCTGGAATGCCCAGCCCACTGCCCGCCATCAGGCAACAATTTGTTGAGTTTCACCTTTGCCTGAATTCTAGATGCAGAAAAGTCACACCTATTTCAAGAAATCTCTATTCATATCTCATCCCAGCCCTCAGAGGACATTAAGAACCCGAGGGAAATCAGAAACTCAGTTAGCCCGAAATATCCAAAATGTCTCTCTCATTCAGGATGAATGCACCAAACAACCTCACAGCAAAATAATGATGAAAAACAAGCCTTCCAACATCAAAAGTATATCTATTTCCTAGTGTTTCTACCAAATCTAAGAAAACAGACATTACCATGGTGAAAAAAAAAAAAATTGGACTCAGTAAAAATAAAACTTCATAATTATAGTGTGTTCTTGTGAAAAACTCCTCAAATACATCCTTCTTGCAAAAGGTTTTCTTTTACCGACCTCCTCTTCTTTCATCGCTGACTGCAGTGGAAAATTACATTCCCCTACGAAATATAATCCTGTTGATATTAACACCTACTAAGATTTTCATCAAATTGCTAGGTGAGCTGGCATAATTAGGGACAGCCAGGGGGAAAATTACAAAGGATGCAGAGGACATCACTCCAAAGGAGGTAAATACTGAGAAGATCTTAAGTTCTTTTTAACTTTGGATCATGTGCTTATAAATTTTAAAAAATGCTCACAGGCCAGACTTCTTCAAACCACTGCAGAAGCAAGTAACTGCTTGCCTGGGGATAGTCTCTTTGAAAAGAAACCTCTATGTTTTCTAAGTCTGACTTTCACCAGAGGATTCATAAGAGCATCCTGAATGAATGCAAATGACAAAAATTAAATGCACACTAAGCACTACTCCCTCCAGCCTCATGGAAATGTGTGACATTAGGTACTAAAGGCAAGAATTATCTGTTATCTGAGGGTCATGCTTTGATATGCATTTAGTGGACACCAGTTCCGCAAGCTGAAGGGGCAATGGTTTAAAGTTTTATATAGTTGTTTGAAGACAACTGTGAGGACAGATGGGAAGGGAAAGGGGGACATCGCGGTGCTTTAGCTAGAGATTCAAGGAAGCTCTCTGAGGAACTGACATTTGAGTAAGGCTATCTATACCGATATCTATAAATATGCAAATTAGTTTCGCTTCTATACGTATATAGGCACATAGATACATACAGGTACAGGCAGACCTCGTTTTATTGCACTTCGAAGATGCTGCGTTTTTTCACGAATCGAAGGTTTGTGGCAACATTTTCATTATGATTACATTTGTTACGGTATCTGTGATTGGTGATCTTTGATGTAACAGCTATGACTCACTGAAGGCTCAGATGATGGTTGGCATTTTTTAGCAATAAAGTATTCTTTAATTAAGGTATGTACGTTGTTTTTTTAGACACAATGCTATTGCACACTTAATGGACTACAGTGTAGTGTGAACATTACTTTTATGTGCTCTGGGAAACCAAAAAATTCGTGTGACTTGCTTTATGGCGATCATTTGCTTTAGAGCGGGCTCTGGAACTGGACCCACACTGTGTCTGAGGTCTGCCTGTAGATACGGATCTCTCCTCCGAGTTCTGCTTCTCTGGAGAACGCTGACTAATACAGAAGTCCAGCAAACACTTTTCAATACTTACCCATTTCCCCTTTGTTCCCTACTTCCTGCTCACACTGGCTTCTTGTGTGAATGCCCCGCACTCTTTCTGCTGAGGGCTCCACACCAGCCATCCCCCTGCCTGGACCTTACCTGCCTCTTTGCACCCCTCAGACCTCAGTTGAAATGTCACCTCCTCAGAGAAGCTTCCAGGCCCCCATGAAATCCGTCCTGTTACTGCTCCTCACAGCTCCCCATTTGCTTTACTTGTAGCAGTAATCGTAATCTATTTAAAAAAATTATCTGTCTCTGCCATGAAAATGTACATTCCCTGATGGCAAAGGCATGGCTCGGTTTTCCCCTGGGTCTCAGGACATTGCCAGAAGAGTTCAGTAAATATTGGTTGGATGAACAAGTGAATGAATAAATGAATGTCTGATGAACACGCCTCACAGCATATCAACCTCAGGACTCTGATCTAAAAGGGGATGAGAACGGAAACCTAAGGAAAAACGTTCTGAATTCCCTTTCTAAATTGCGTTCTTCAACTGAGTCTTTTCTCCGCATTATCCTGACACACATTCTTTCAGGTTAACGAACCTCCCCCTCTCGGCAACTGATCGGCACCTAGCACCCTACAGGGTTCCAATAGTCCAGGCCACGTGATTTTAGCCAAGGGCTGATCTGTCCCTGTGTGCAAGGCCGCGGAGGAGCGTTACAGAAGGACTAGAACACACGTTTCCCACACTTGAGAAGCTAGAAATCTCCTGGATGAGAAAAACTGTGTCCTTGTTAAAACATAAAGTCTATCTAGCCAATTACAGCTGTATAATAAAGTGATCAGAATGATTGGATTTGGATGGTCCAGAAATTTCTGGGCACAATAATATTCTGTTCTGATCTGGGGGGCGATGAGAAGGATTTGTTTATTTAGTAAAAACCCATCAAGCTGCACCGTTATAATGTGTATCCAGGTGACACCTGTGCCGTGCTCAGAAGAAGAAACCAGGGCATGCAAAAGCTACTTCCCAGGCTTCCCTGGTGGCGCAGTGGTTGAGAATCTGCCTGCCAATGCAGGGGACGCGGGTTCGAGCCCTGGTCTGGGAAGATCCCACATCCCGCGGAGCAACTGGGCCCGTGAGCCACACCTACTGAGCCTGCGCATCTGGAGCCTGTGCTCCGCAACAAGAGAGGCCGCGATAGTGAGAGGCCCGCGCACCGCGATGAAGAGTGGCCCCCGCTCGCCGCAACTAGAGAAAGCCCTCGCACAGAAACGAAGACCCAACACAGCCATAAATAAATAAATAAATAAATAAATAAATAAATAAATAAATAAAATTTAAAAGTTGTAAAAAAAAATTAGAAGAAAAAAAAAAGCTACTTCCCTATGAAGAGCAGAGAATCAAGAGAGAACCTGGCCCAGTGCTCACCTCCAGGACGCCGCCCAGCCGACACCAGGGGAAATCTGTTGGGAGGATTCCTTCCCTCATTTGATATGTATTTCATTAGGCACCTACTATGTACCAGGTGCAACTCTAGGAGCTGGGGATGTAGACATAGCAGTGAACAAAATGAAACAAACCCCCGCCCGTGCACAGTTCACAGGCAGGTAGGAAGAGGTGGACGATAAATAATAAGTAAGACAGGGACTTCCCCGGTGGCGCAGTGGTTAAGAATCTGCCTGCCAATGCAGGGGACACAGGTTCGATCCCTGGTCCGGGAAGATCCCACATGCCGCGAAGCATAAGCCTGTGCGCCACAACTACTGAGCCTGTGCTTTAGAGCCCGCGAGCCACAACTACTGAGCCCACGTGCCACAACTACTGAAGCCCGCATGCCTAGAGCCCGTGCTCCGCAACAAGAGAAGCCACCGCAATGACAAGCCCGCTCACCGCAACGAAGAGTAGACCCCGCTCGCCACAACTAGAGAAAGCCCGCGTGCAGCAGCGAAGACCCAACGTACCCAAAAATAAATAAGTAAAATAAATTAAAAATAAGTAAGACAAGTGGCATGTCATGTGGGGAGAAGTGGCACAAAGGAAAACAAAGCGGGGGGTGGACAGAAGGTGCAGGGGAAGGGGGTACAGTTGAAATAGGATGGCCAGGGACCTGCTCCCTGAGATGGTGACATTTGAGCCAAGATCCAGAGGAGGTGAGAGAGCCAGCTATGGCCTTCTGGAAGAAAACTACTCCAGGAGGAGGGAAGAGCAAGCACAAAGGCCTGGGGACACATGGAGGCAGTGGAGAGGGACCAGCCACTGAAGGGACACCGCTGGACTCCGGGGACAAGGGAAACCCTGGAGGGTATGAATAAAGCGATGGAAATTAAAGCTGAGCTTCAAACACAACTACTTTGAGACTAAACAGAGTTTAAGTCATTTACATGCCACTGAATCCCAATTCGGTTAATTGATCTACCTAAAGGTTCGCGATCCCCACAAGCTGGATCTTATGATTGTCAGGGTAATACCCGAAGGGCCATCAGTTTACACGAGGTGGCCGGAAGAGCCGTCATCTAATCCGACCCATCCCCTCTCCCCACCTCCAGTCCAACACAGCTGCTTACATAGCAAGCTGCAGCAAGACCAGGATTTGAGCTGTAAAAATGCCATCAAAAGTGGTGAAAAGTGGTGTTCTCCCACCCCCCTGCACCCTGCTAGGCTTTCAGAGCCCACCGTCTGTACCAAATCTTCCTTTCTAGATAGATGAAAAAAAATGACGGGGAGCCAGAAAACCTGAGAAAACAAACCCAATTCACCCAAATATCTGAACTTTCATTCCGGAGAGAAGGTCTGCTCGTGGCGGGGGGAAGCGGGGAACGCCCAGCCTCGCAGCGCACTTGGGGGTCAAGAGGAGCCAAGAGGAGCCAGGACCCCCCTGCCGGGCTGGGGTCTACTCCCCAAATAGCCCTGCCTTCATTATTTCAGGGTGACAGCACCCAAGCACATGGCCACACCCAGCTGGCCCTGTCCCTGATTGACTGGCTAAAAAAAGATTTGATAAAACCCAAGGATCAGTATTTAGGCTGCTGCTCTGAATACAACACCCATCAGGTGATTAAAGTTCGGGGTGGGAGAGGGGGAGTCCCATTTTCCCAGCACCAGGATTAGCTGGCAAGTCAACTCAATGGGACAGTTTGTTCCCACACACACCCATCAAAGCCCAGACCTCCTTTTCTATCCGAGCCACCTTTCTGGGGCCATCGAGGGGCGTGTCATTGTTCTACACCGGAACCCACAGCCTACAGGGGCACAACCACGTATCAAGGACCACGTTGATTTGTGTGACCTACAAAAGCAAACAGGACCCAGTCGTCTGTTCCTTGTGATTTCTGATTCCAAGAAGAAACATTTCTTGGCTCAGGCCGTCTTGTCCCTGACCAGATTTTCCTATGACTTCTACGCACTTAGTGATTTATAGGAGACGTCAAACTACAATCACAGGAAAACCTCAATGGCCTGACTTAATTCGGAGAGCCAGGAGGACCTGGGAAGGGGACACGGTGCTGATCATTTTAAGCGCATCTGAGGGCATGAAGACAGGATCGGGCCCTGGGCTCTAAGCAGTCACAGGGGCTTCGATACACCGAGGGCCCACGAGCCCCGTCACGCGCTAGTGCTGGACAGGATCCCAAACACATGTTGCTTGGCCTTCTCCCCAAAATGAGCTAAATCTTCCCTCACCTAGATTACAATAAAACTTAACCTGAGTGTATATAGACTGGGACTTCATATGATGACCTCAATCCTGCTCTAGCTGTGGAGAAGTTCACTGTGAGATGGTCTTATACGAGAAACCTGATCACAGAGGGAGGCCTAAGAGTGAAGTGCCAACATTTTTAGGTCAAAAGTGCTCAGATCTTGGCAATTTCATGTGTTTCGATATAATACTAATCAGCCCTCCCACCCAACAACCAGGTACTTACAGAGCGCCTATCGCCGTTGGACAAGGCACAGCCTATTTTTACCACATGCAAAGCTCAGCCTTGCTGGGCCGATCCCCAGATGTATCGTCACAAATTGTAAAAAAATTGAACTGTTATGAATTAGATTTGGCTTGTGACATGGGCTGAGGTCACAAGCTCACCCCACCCCGAATCACAAGCTTCCTTTTAGGGAAGTTACGAAGGGATGCTAAGTTTGCTAGTATCTCCGCTGTCTTGTCTCTTGGATTTACTAAGAATATGAAGCATTCCCATGCATGAACCCACTCAGTTTCTCTCTTAGGCAGGGTAGGGGAGCGAGAGGCAGCCTGAATTGGAGTAACTGTGTGGGTTTTATAGACACGGGCACAGAGCCTCCCAGAGATTGGGGAACTGGGCCTCAGTGAGTTATATGATGGCCTAAGGGGCCCTCTGGCTGCGGAGCCAACTGGTACATGGAGAAAAGGTATGCATGGTTTTCAGATCAGGAAATAGGTTCAGGAAATACACATATGGGGAAATGTCTGGAAAACTGAGAAGAAAACTGCTGTGGGCATGGGAAGTTCTGGGCCAGCTTCTGTTTTCCTGAGTCTTCCCGTTGAATATGTGTGAGCTGCCCACAGTCATTCCTTTTGACAGACACTTGTGGAAGTTTCCTGCACTTCAGGCCCCAGGTTGGGGTGCAGGGTGAACTAAGCACAGCCCCGCCCTCAAGGAATGGGTGTACAGATTAGAGGACTGGCTTGTGCCCTGGGCGACCACTGCCCCAGACAGACATACGCATCTATAATATATGCAGGGAAAAAACTGCCAGTTTACACTTGGTTTATTTTATTTTTCATTAATTAACTAATTTATTTTATTTTTGGCTGCGTTGGGTCTTCGTTGCTGCGTGCAGGCTTTCTCTAGTTGCGGCGAGCGGGGGCTACTCTTTGTTGCGTGCGCGGGCTTCTCATTGCGGTGGCTTTTCTTGTTGTGGAGCATGGGCTTTAGGTGCACGGGCTTCAGTAGTTGTGGCACGTGGGCTCGGTAGTTGTGGCTCGTGGGCTCTAGAGCGCAGGCTCAGTAGTTGTGGCGCACGGGCTTAGTTGCTCCACAGCATGTGGGATCTTCCCGGACCAGGGCTCAAACCCGTATGCCCTGCACTGGCAGGTGGATTCTTAAACACCGAGCCACCAGGGAAGCCCCTACACTTGGTTTTTATTGTGAGGCTGGATGGAGAGCTGGGGGATGAACAAGGTCTACATTCTCATTCCCTTATTCACCATTAGGGGCATGTGGTTATTTTCAGAGTCGTCACAGGACAGGAGAGGGACAAAGATGTTATATATCGACTGATGAACTCAGAGGAATTTCTGTCCTGACCCTTGAGCTGGACAGTGGAGCTGCCTAAAATAAACAGTCCAGCAGCTGAATAGGCAAAGGATATGAACTGTCCAGAGGAAATAAGCTAGAGGAAACAGAATCAGTCAACACGCATGTGGGAAGGCAGAACAATTTTGTAGTCAGAGACACAGCAGAAAAAAAAAGAATACGAGAATGTTCCATAGAGGAGGAGCAGAGAGGTGCCCCCTTTAGGGGAGCCTGGAGCCCCCTGAAGTCAGTTGGTTGTACTTGACAGGCAATGGGAGAGGCAGGCGGTGAGGCAAAGTCCAGGGGCTGGTGTGCTAATGCCGGATAGGCTGCCAGGCACCTGGGGAGGAGCAGGGTTTGGAGTCAGGGCCTCGGGTGTGGCATCTGAACCCCAGGCAGGCTACAGGCCACGAACTCTCCAGGCCTCCGCGTCTTCATGCAACAAATGTGTACCTCCCTGGGATGCTGGCTTCAAACAAAGTGAGGGACCAGAGTGGAGAGGCAGTGGGGTGGCGGCGGTGAGTGGTTAAGAACACAGACTCTGGGATAAGACAGCCGGGGTTCACATCCTGCTCCCACAACTCAGCTGTGCAACAATGAGCAGATCCCTTTGCCTCAGTTACTCCAGCCAAATTGTCAATGGGGACAATAGCAGCCTCTCCCTCCCAGGGTTCGCGTGAGGATTGAATCCGTCCACGTTCCTAAGCACATACAACAGCGCCTGGCACAGAACAAACACCATACAAGCGTTTACTTCACTCATGCACATGAGCCCCGTGCCCTGGGGACCGGCACATAGTAGGTGCTGGGGGAAAGTCACCATAGCCATTTCCCTTCTCTGGGTGTGCTGGGAGACAGGGAAAGAGGATCATCAGAGAGGGAGGAAAAATTATCCAGTTTTAAAGAAAGTTCTCCAAGACTTTTCCTTGACCAAGAAAAAAGAAACTGGAGCAACACCCGCAAGAAGGAATGGAATCCTAGAAACGCTGTGTTCTGATCAAGCCGAGTTTGACCTTTTAGCAAATTACACAACCCACGTGTTCATCACAAATTCCAGCATCCGGGGGCCAGGCTCTGCAGGTGGGTGCTGTCGTCGGAGCCACCGTGGAAGCCCGGGCTGAGAAAGAGAAACACGGGGGCTGAGATCAGGCTCCCGGGAGGCAGGTCCTGTCCACCTGTGGAGCTGACTTCCTCACTGGCAAACAGGTTCAGACACGCGTGCGCCTCCGCTGGCCGTTTCACTGGCATGGCTGCCAACACCAGCATGCTACCTGATGAGCCTCGAGCCAGCATCCCGACAGCTCCAACGGGGTCCCTGGGGCTGGACCAGCTGCCCCAAGGGGCCTGGGACCCTGCTGTCAGATACACCAGCTGCCATTCTGCCGAGCCAGGACATTCGTGGGATGCAGCCAGGAAAAGCGACTCTCTGGGGCCATGGGTATAGCCATCTGCACACCCCCAGGCAGGGCTTCCCAAATCCGCCTGCATCGAGAGCTCCCACGGAGGGGCAGAGGGAGACGGAGCCTGGAGGTCACCGGCCCTCAGGGCGGGGAGAGCCATCACCTCTCCCGCGTGAAGAATGACCCTCTGTGGAGGGCGTCCTGGCGAGCAGGGCCCTCTGGGCGCTCTCCACCTATGGACTCACGTACTCTTCACCGGAGCCCTGGGCAGGGGGCGTGATTATGACCCCCCAACGTCCAGGCAGGCAAGCTGAGGCACAGAGTGGGTGGTGAGTCGCCCAGCCGCGTGGAAGGAGCAGCAGAGCCGGGCTGGACCCCGGGGGGTCCAGCGATCTTCACCGCTAAGCGCTGACCAGTGACCTTCAGACGCGAAGGTAGGGTCTTCCTATCGGCCGGAAAACGGGAAGAGTTCCTTCCAGGGTGGGTCACTCCTGCTTCCCTTGAACTAGTGGCTGGAAAGGACAGCTAAGGAGGACACCAGCAGTGACCCTGAGTGACTGACCAGGGACCCCCCCGAGGAAAAGAAAGCGCTGGCGGAGGCAGGAAGATTCTAAATGCTTCGAGAGCAAGGCCGTGGGTGCTTCATTACTGAGAGGCCCTCCTTCTCCGCTGCGGCCCCCGTCTGAGGGCCTTCTCAAAGGCTCTCCTTTCTTTATCCTCCTCTCTGACTCCCTAACTCGCTGGACATGCATTCTCTTAAGGTTTAGATTAGTCACAGAGGCGAGGTGCAACACCCCGCTGTCTTGCTGGAAGCACGGATGCTTGCAATCTTTGAAGAAAAAGACTAGAAAATACATTTGAACTGAAAGGGCACAGAACTAATATTCCTGAGGATGCTGGAATACGGTGCCTAACGATGCTTTAATCCCACCAGCAGAGAGTCCAGACGCAGAACCTGGACCAACAGCCGTGGGGCTTGGCCTCCCAGGCCCGCTGCACCTGCCCTTCTCGCGAGCGAGCCTTTGCCCTGCAGAGCGAGAAGACGCAGCTGAAAACTCTACATCTGAACCAGCCCAGGGGTCAACCCAGATACGGTGGAGAAGTCAGTGGGGTGAGACATGTTTACTGAAGGTGTATAGGTCCGTACGCACCTGGACTTTGGTTGTCATTTAAAGAAGGAATGTGGGAAGAGCCCGAGACAAGAACAAGGAGCCTGGCTTCTTACTTCAGTTTAATCATGAGCTTGCTGTGTGATCTGGGGCCAATCTCAACCTCTCTGGGCACAGTGAGCAGCCACTGTGTAGGTCCCTTCTATGCTCACGTCCTATCCTTTATTGATATGATTGAGGAACTGGTGCTGCCTGATTCTGGAGCTAAGAGTCACGTGTGGCTATTTCAATTAAATTAAACTTAAACAAAATTAAAAACTCAGTTCCTCAGTAGCACTAGCCGCATTTTAAGTGCTCAATAGCTGGTCAAGATTTAAATTAATTAAAGTGAAATAAAATTTAAAATTCCGCTTCACAATGGAATACTACTCAGCCATAAAAAAGAATGAAATTTTGCCATTTGCAACAACGTGGATGGACCTGGAGGGCATGATGCTAAGTGAAATAAGTCAGACGGAGAAATACTGTATGATATCACTTATATGTGGAACCTAAAAGTTACAACAAATGAGTGAATATAACAGAAAGGAAACATCACAGATATAGAGGACAAACTAATGCTTACCAGTGGGGAGAGGGAAAAGGGGCAGGAGCAAGAAAGTGTAGGGGATTGAGAGGTACAAACTATTATGTATAAAATAAATAAGCTACAAGGATATATTGTACAACACAGGGAATACAGCCAATATTTTATAATAACTATAACTGGAATATAACCTTTAAAAATTGTGCATCACTACATTGTACACCTGTAACGTATAATAATACTGTACATCAACTATACTTTAATTTAAACATCATTTTCGTGTTCTTGAAGTCACTTCTTTTTCTTTGTTTTTTTTATAGTCCAGAGGTCTTTTATTTTTTTTACACCTATCATGCCATGAATTCACAGGGAATGGGTTCCAGCAGCTCAGGCTCCTTTCCCTTGGTTTCTGTTATACGAAGTACGTTTCTCTGGATGGAACAGGCCGGCGCTTCAGTTGAACCCAAGTACCTTTCTCTTTGGCTTCCTTCTTTTTCTGATCATTTTCCTTCCCGAGTTTCAGGAAGCTATCTCGGCTCTTAGAGTGCTTAATACGCTCAATGTGGACATTAATTGTCTTGGCAAGGATCACGCCCTTGTTTGTTTACGACAATGCCAACAGCATGCCAGGTCACACTGTAGACTCTTCCAGTCTTGCCATGGGAACACTGGGGGCGCATTCCACTTTGAACGGTGCCCATTCCCTTGATGTCTACAATATCACCTTTCTTGTAGATTCGCATGTATGTGGCCAAAGGAACAGCTCCATGTTTTCTAGGAGGCCTAGAGAACCTACAGCAGGTGCCTCTCCTCTTTCCCTTTGTGTTGGTCATTTTGATGAATTACTGGAAGATGACGGTTCTGGCCGAAAGGCTGAAGTCACTTCTTTAAAAGGAGAATTGAGTGCTAGGTAAGAGCCTACAAAAAAGCAGTGAGAGAGCTGGATGTGTCTGTTGTGTGTAACCAGGTCTAGGACAGGAAAGTATTTGTCAAAGACACCGGAAGAAAGGTGAGTTAAAATGCCACACTGCCACGCCAAGGTTAAGGTGAATGGTAGAACACTAGCACATTTCCCGTAAAAGCAGGGTATAAGACAAGGATGCCATATGCCAATGCTATGATCTACTGTCAAAGTGCCACGTGGATTAGAGAATAAAACAGGTATTGTAAAGAAGATGGCAAAATCATCACTCTTTGCAGACAATATGATTTAATACCTGCAAAATGCAGAAGAATGAACTGTAACATTAGAAACAGTAAGAGGCTTTAGTATGGCAGATGCTTACAAAATTAATATGCAGGAAACAATTTCCTTTATATGAAAGTAAAAGTAAGTATAATGGAAAAGACATCTCATATTTTAATACATGTCTTAAGCTTACATAAAAATATTTATACTGAAATATCTAAAACAAACTAAAATATATAGGTGATCTATGTGAAGAATATATATGTATATGGAAAGCGTCAAACCTGTACAGATGGCATAAAAGATGGCTTAAATAAGTAGAACAACATTATAAGAGCATAATATTTAAAGATGTCAATTCCCCTGAAGTAACTACAAACCCGAAGCAATCTCACTCAAAATACCAACAGGTTTGGTTGTTGCATTTTGTTTTCCTTCTTTGTGGGGGGTAGAGGATACTTTGAAATGACAGAATGATTCTTAAAGTTTGCGAAGGAGATAAGGAAAGGAAACTGGCCAGGAAAATAAATTCTGAAAGAGAGAATGGGGGAGAATCAGCCCCACTGTAAATAGTATGAAACTGGCTCAGAAATGGACAAAAAGATGAACAGAAGAGCCCTGATTCAAGAACACTTGAGCATTTAGGTGGTATTTCAAATATGCAGGATTTGGAACTTGCAAGTAACATGCAAAAAAGCAAATCAGAAACCGAATTTACTCCTTACACCAAAATATCCAGGGAATTAAAGGCAAACATCACAAATAAAAATGTATAAGTACTAGAAGAAAACATATGCCTACACATCTTGGCCCAGGAAAGGACTCTCTAGGTCTAAGAGCCCAGAAAACAGGAAGGCAAAATTTCTACACCAGAACTACAAATAAAAAGGATAAAAATGTCTGTGGGGTAAAAACACCATAGTCAAATGGCAAACTGGGGGAAATATTGGTAATATATGTGATTAAGTAACAATTTCCTTAATATACAACAAAACTCTGAAAAATTCACAAATACAGATGAAAACTTACCACAAAAATAGCAAAAGATATAAACAATCAATTTACAGGAAAACAAAAACAACAACAAATGACCAATATGAATAAAAGATGGTCAACCTTAAGCAAATTAAAACAAAGAGATACTATTTTTCACTTATCAAAGATTGTGGCAATGATCCCAAATGATTTATGATCCCCTGTATTGGCAAGAATGTGGGGAAAGAGGAACTGTCATGCAGTGCAGGTGGTAATATAAATTGGTATAAACATTCAGGAGAGCAAATTCACAGTATCTATCAAAATGCAAAACAGCCATACCCTTGACACAGATATTTCACTTCTAGAAATGTATTTTGCAAGCATTTTTACACAAGTAAACAAAGATACATGTAGAGTGGGCCCTCTGGATCCTCGGGTTCCACACCTGCAGATTCAACTAACAATGGATCAAAAACATTTGGAAGAAAAAAATTCCAGAAAGTTCTGAAAAGCAAAACTTGAATTTGCTGTTCTCCAGCAACTACTTACATAGCATTTACAGCTATTTACAGAGCATTTACAATGCATAGGTTATATGCAAATATTATGTCATTTACTATAAGGGACTTGAGCATCTGCAGATTTTGGTATCCACAGGTCATGGAACTGCTCCCCCATGGATACCCGGGGAGGCGTGTATAAGGATGCTGCTTGTGACATTGTTTACAACAGGAAAAAAACAACAACAACCTAGAAACAAACTAAATGTCTATCAGTAGGAATTGCTGGTTCAATTATGTTACATTCTTATAATGAAATGCCAGGCAGTCATCAAAAGAACAGATTCCATTGAGTCTGTTGGAAGATGTCCACAATATTTTAAGAAGGCAAGTAGCAGGGCTTCCCTGGTGGCGCAGTGGTTGAGAATCTGCCTGCCAATGCAGGGGACACGGGTTCGAGCCCTGGTCTGGGAAGATCCCACATGCCGCGGAGCAACTAGCCCCGTGAGCCACAACTACTGAGCCTGCGCGTCTGGAGCCTGTGCTCCGCAACAAGAGAGGCCGCAATGGTGAGAGGCCTGCGCACCGTGATGAAGAGTGGCCCCCACTTGCCGCAACTAGAGAAAGCCCTCGCACAGAAACGAAGACCCAACACAGCCATAAATAAATAAATAAATAAAAGAATGCAAGTAGCAAAAGAGTATATGTAATATGATATTTATAAATATATACACATGGCATATATAGAATATGCGTGAAAGAGTACACATAAAACTTAGAGGTTATTTTTAAGAAACAGGTTGAGAGAAAAGGATGAGGAATTTTTAGTTAACACTTTAACAATCAAATAAAAAGTTTATAATGAATTACTCTTCAAAGCACACAGCAATCTAGACAAATGTAATAACCCATAGTTGGTACTCAGCAAATAATACTCATTATGAGTTGTGATCTTCAGAAAGTTTTCCCCAGTGACATAATATACACATACCCCAGCACAGTGTAGACGTAATACAATGGTGGGTAACTTCTTGCTAAAGTCAGCATGTCATGGCTGTACTCTCTGGGTAGAAGGCTGGATAAGGGCTGAGTTATCCTGGACCAAAAGCACAGAGAAATGGCTCGAAGAACTATGAGCCCAGATCACACCATGCTAAAGCCCCTTGATCCAATCTTCAGTCCCCACTGGTGCCACCCTATGATGTAACCATCTGGAATGTCTGACCTGGGGACAGACTGTGAGTGCCATGCTGCTTTGGGGCTAAGACTCGGGTTTTTAAAGATTGGTTCATTTAATTAAAAGCACAGCAGGCCGCTGAGTACTAAGCAGACAGCATGCATTTCATTCAGGAAGGTCACCTCTCCTGGTACAACGTAGTGGAAAACAGGGCAGCATTCAGAGATAAGAAGATCACAGGTTGATTTTGCCCTCTTAGGACGAGATTTGGCAAAGAATGACCAGCCTCCTTCTATCAAGGGTGCTAGAGGCTGGCTGGTAGATGGGATTTAGCAGATGACAATGAATTTCTGAAAAGATCTGTGTATTCCCTAAAAGGCATTCTAAGAACAACAAGAGAGAATGGAAAGAGGGAAAGCAAAGAGAGAGAGAGAATAGGGAGGCAGGGAGGGGAAAACCTCACCAGCAAACATGACATTTATTTCTCAATTACAGATTTTTAAAAAAAAAGTTGTGCTTGGGAAGCCTAGGATTTCTTACTGCTATAAATAATGACTTTATGCTTCAGAGAAACTTTATGTAAAAACCATTATCTTATTGAGATTTATTTTTATTTTTTAAAATGTATTTATTTTATTTATTTATTCTTGGCTGCGTTGAGTCTTCGTTGTTGCGCACGGGCTTTCTCTAGTTGTGGCGAGCGGGGGCTACTCTTCGTCGCGGTGCACAGGCTTCTCATTGCAGTGGCTTCTCTTGTTGCGGAGCACAGACTCTAGGCACGCAGGCTTCAGTAGTCGTGGCACGCGGGCTCAGTAGTTGTGGCTCGCAGGCTCTAGAGCACAGGCTCAGTAGCTGTGGCACACGGGCTTAGTTGCTCCGCAGCATGTGGGATCTTCCCGGACCAGGGCTCAAACCCGTGTCCCCAGCATTGGCAGGCGGTTCTTAACCACTGCGCCACAGGGAAGCCCGAGATTTATTTTTTTATTTTTATTTTTTTTTCCGAGATTTATTTTTTAAAGGGTTTAGGTTTTTAATTTGTTTTCAACTTTGTAGCAACGCTCATTCACGTTAAAACATGATGTTCTAAGCATTACAGGTGATAACAAGCCATGCTAGTCTTCTGGTATAATACAGCTCTAAATGCATTCTAAATGTTCAGCAACATCTCAGCCTGTTAGTTTCATACACATGTGTGTGTGCACACATACGTGCACACACATACACACACACAATCACTGCCATGATTTTAAAGCTGCAGAGCCTTCTGGCCTGAGATAATTTATGCAACTTCTGGAAGTGCCTAAAACTACTCCTGGGAAAATAAGGCTTAATATTTAATGAACTTAAAAGAGCAAGACTTTTATTTTTATGTTAGTGTTTTACTTCCACTGCTGCACAAATATTTAAGTGCCTACTATGTGGCAGGCACTGTCCTAGGCACAGGACTATAGCAGTAAGCAATACAGATACCGTAGTCTTTGCATTTTAATAATCATGTAAATAAAATTGCTAACAGTTACAAAACACTTACTACAAGCCTGGTATTATTCTTAGCCCTTTATTTATATGCTCTCTTTTCATCTTCACAACCCCAAGAGGTAGGTACTTTTATTACCCCATTTTACAAAGAGACTGAAACACAGAGAAGTTAAGTTACTTGCCCAAGGTCACACAGCTAGTTGCTGGCAGAGCTGGGATTTGAATTCAGACTGACTTGGCTCAGGGGTTCACCCTCCTAACTACTGCATCTTACTGACTTTTTAACATGCACAACTCCAAAGAAAGGTAGGTCTTTGTCCACAAAGAAGGTGGGCACTCACAGGTAATATATGCATATTCTCTTATACATTTTCACTCTCAGCTAAGCCATAAAAATAAGATAAGTAGCAAGCAAGAAGAAAACCTACAAGTAGGTGATCTTGCCAATGTAGTCCCTGTGCAGAGAAAACAAAGGAGGAAAAGAAAGGAAATGAAAAGGAAATGGACAAACAAAAATTAAATGGCTACTCAATATAAAATCTCTAGCCATATAATCAATGACATTAAAACGAAGTCCTTGATTAAGACTAAATAAATCATTTCAGGGCATCTCCTGCCTTCAGCTTCTATCACAAACACTGTCCTGCTGTATTTAATTATCACAGGCATCCTAGTAAGGTGAAGCACCCCCCAGCCCTTGTTTTATGATATAAGATAAAGAATGTGCTCAGAATCTCAGCCATGGCCCAGCTGCTACTGCTTCATTCCAGGCCACGAATTGAAGCACAAGTCTCCATTCTGTCCTCTGCACAACTACCTCCCAATAAATGCAGGAAGTCATCCCCTCAGCATACAACCTCTCTATCCCCATCCACCTCACCTGTGCCACCGTCTCAGGCAGGCTCATGGTGCTGAGGACCAGGTCATTATCCTGAACATGTTGTAAATAACTGAAATACTCCGAATGTGGAGGTTACAAAGTATCTTAAGATCCGTTAATGGTATTTCCCAAATATATGTCAAGGAGAGAACTGAATAACAGAGCACATTAGGGTCAAAGTGCCCCCTGAGAATTTATGAATCACTTTGAAGAAATACACAAATTCAGAACTGATTTTAAAAATGAAAACCACTCTGGAAATGCTGTGTCAGGGTCAAACAGGTGGTTGAGTTTGAAAGATATATCTTGGACTGGGCTGTTCCGGAAAGAGAGATACAGATACAAACCAACCCTGATGTTGCCAAACGTTTGCAAGGGTCTCCAGGCCAGTTCATGAACGGCTTATAACCCAGTGAGTTTTGCTGATGAGTGGTCTGTTTTTAGTAGTTTATAGACTGCTGACCCAGACCTGAGGGTTCTCCATCACCATCCAAGATCTGCAGCTTAGGCGCAAAGGTGGTTCTGAGAGCAGAGCTGAGATCTACCCGAATCCCCCCAAATCCTGACTCCAGCCCAGAAGAATACTGTCACTACATGGCTTGGGCAGTAGGTAATTCATCCGAGGACAGGGGTCCACCACACGGGGCTGACGACCAATGTACCAGCACAAGCTTTGCCTTTTAAAAGTTATCTCCATAGCAACCTAATAGCTGAAGACAGCTCAGAAAATTCCCCTTATCTCTGAAATGAAGTGTTTGTTTCATCTGAGTGAGCTCTCTCTTTCTCTTTCTTCCTTTTTTTCTTTCCCACACCTCTTGGCTTGTGGGATCTTAGTTCCCCGAGCAGGGATTGAACCCGGGCCCCCCGGCAGTGGAAGCACTGACTCCTAACCACTGGACTGCCAGGGAATTCCCTCTTTATATTTCTTTATGCTGATCATTTGTGTCACCGTCCGAATAAGTCACAGAAAATCAGAGCACGGGGCAGAGAATGTCACAGATGTGTACTAGGCACAGTGAAAGAGGGTCACTCTTTGAGGCGAGCACAGCATCCCTGTTTCCTGTTCTAACCAAAGGGGGTCCCACTGCCCAGCAGCAGGGAGAGTCCCCTCCCTTGGCTTTCTGCTGGGAGAATGGAAGAGAGGGGGTGTCTCTCCAGTTTAAAGTTCCAGCTACACACTTATCATTATAATAGCTTCTTCTGCAGCACAGGGAGTGACTTCTCCCTCCGAAAACGCACGCTCTGTCCTTGATGCCTGAAATAAAGGCGAAGGCAACCAACCACCAGACTCCATCGCAGAACTCATGTGAGGGGACCTCCCCCTGGTGGCAGGCGCTGGTGTCTGCACAGCCCCGGACTAGCTCTCGCACAGCCTCCTCTGCCCTCCCACCAGGAAGGACCATAGGTACCCTGCTCTTCAGCAGCCCCCTAACGGTGGCACAGGAGACAGTGCTGCCTGTTTCAGCTGACGGGACTCTAGCTGTCCTCCTCATTGTCTCATGCTCCGGATTCTTTGCATGGGGTGGGACTTGGGGCAGGTGAGGACATCATTTCACAGGAAATTAGATGAGCAGCGTAACCAGCGGGCCGGGAGAAAATTCTAGTTCTGCCAATATCTAGTGAGCTCCCCTGAGGAACTGTGACCACTGCTCTGAGATTCCTCCTTGGAGAAGTTGAAGGCTTGAGCCTGAGGTCCTCTCTGCCACGGTTCTGTAGCTGTGCCCGGAGTCTGACGCCCAGCTGCCATGGGATTCTGTGTGCTGATTAGTTTTGCAAAGGGAGCAGAAGCCTTCCACATCTATAAAATGGGCAAATATAGTATTTATCTTGGAAGGTTGAAAGAAGGATGAAATGAAACGATGTACATAAAATATTTGGCGAACAGTATGTGCTAAGTAAACAGGGTGCTTCTCATGAATTGTTTTCTTTTTTAATTAATTAATTAATTAATTAATTTTTGGCTGCCTTGGGTCTTCGTTGCTGCGCGTGGGCTTTCTCTAGTTGTGGCGAGCGGGGGCTACTCTTCGATGCGGTGCGCGTGCTTCTCATTGCGGTGGCTTCTCTTGTTGCAGAGCACGGGCTCTAGGCACATGGGCTTCAGTAGTTGTGGCACGCGGACTCAGTAGTTGTGCCTCCCGGGCTCTAGAGCGCAGGCTCAGTAGTTGTGGCGCACGGGCTTAGTTGCTCCACGGCATGTGGGGATCTTCCCTGACCAGGGCTCGAACCCATGTCCCCTGCATTGGCAGGCGGATTCTTAACCACTGCGCCACCAGGGAAGTCCCTGAATTGTTTAATTACTAACTACATATATAATTGATCACCCAAACTTAAGAGTGAAGGAGGGGACTACTAGTAACCTTCCCGGGACAACAGGCATGAACCAGATGGACAAACTGGGACATACTGTCACCGTATCAATAAGAAATAGCTGTCGGGCGATTGGGAAAAGTTCCCAATAATGGAAAAACTAAAAAAAAAAAAAAAAAGTTTCACTCAATTGTTCCGGCTTTGTGAGGTCATATATTTGGCAAACCCTCAAATGGCAACTGGACAGAATCGGCGCTGGCGTCAGTTAGATCGTCTCTGACACAGGTTCCTCTCGGATCGGTGAAATTTCCAAGACCAATTGCAGACACAAGTGTAAGTGACTGGAATTTACCTCCTCTCTCCCACAAACCAGCAGACAGGCCTCCCACGGACCAGTGCAGGATAAGGCACGAGAGTGGGGATGGAGGAAACCAGAATGTCACCCCCCAAATATGCCTCTCTGACATAAAAGGTATTTGGAGCTGAATGCAATTATGAAGCACATATGCAAGAAAGCTCTATCTTGTCCCTCTTTTCTGCTTATAGGTGGGATATAAATGCCCCTTTTAATGGAGATGACTCCAGACTCCTACAGAGGAATCTGCAAACGCACCCATCAGTTCCCTCCCACGTATTTACTTCCCCGCAGTGTGCTGCCACGTGGAAGCCTGAAACTGCTTTCCTCCCTCCTGCCATTTCTCTATCAATTTATTCTTTGCTGAAGAGGCTACGTAAGCCAAGTTCTAAGCCTCCACGTCACGATGAGGGTTCTCCCACCTGACATGTGCTGCACGCATTCATGACTTCTGTTTTTCTCCTGTGATCCATCTTTTTGTTAAAGAGCCACAGCTGAAAACCTAGAATGGACAGAGGTAAAGTTCTGTCTCCCCTGCAGGTAGAAGGCTGGGAAGCTGGATGGAAGAGAACTAGAGTCACACTAGGAAAAATTCTCTTCTTGAGTCAATTCCTACTGGGAAAGGTCTGTAGGGGAGCAAGCGCTCCCCTGATAGAAGAGCTGGAAGTGACCTCACTGAGATGACCCAGCTCAACCCGGTCACTTCATAGATGAAGCAACTGAGGTCTGGGTGAATATCTTACCCAAGGATGTGTGGTTTGTTATGGATCTGTTAAGCTCTTTGGCTATATTTACATAACACACACAATTTAAAAAGTGTGTGTCCTCCCTGCTGGCCTGTGAGCCTCACAAAGGGATAGACTGCATCTGTCATTCACCAAGGGCTGCGGCCCCCTCACCCTGACCTCATCCCCCCTCACCCTGACCTCATCGTGACTGTGGGGGAGGGGTTACTGTCCTCCTTCTGCGACGGGGGAGACCAAGCCTGGGGAGGTTGACTGACTCACCTGGGGTCCCACAGCTGGCCTTGCAACCAGCACAGTGCTCAGAACAGAGGAGGCCCTCAGAAATACTTGTTGAATGAATGAATGAATGAATGAATGAGTGAAGTGATGGAGCTAGGATTCAAATCCAGGTCTGCCTGACTCCAGTACCCAGGCACTGCCTTCCGCTTGAATACGAGAATATCATCAGGGCTGCCACTGATGTACAAAAAACACTCAAATAGATCTGTTAAATATAAATAAGTGGCTTAGAGAATAATAGAGTTATAACTCATATGAACCTCAGTTTCCTGTGGATAAAAGCACTTTCTTCATAGAGATATCCTAGGGTTTAAATAAGATGTGAAAGATATGAAAAATTCATGTGCATTACTGCATACAAGATGATTCCAGCACAGGTTTTGTAGTTGGTTAAAACCAGGTTTGAATCATAGGGCCAGCACTTACTGGCTATGTGATCTGGGACAGGTTACTTGGCCTCCTCTGGCCTCAGTTTCCAGGTCCACAGAATGGGAATAACAGTACCTATTTCATAGAGTTCTTATAAAAAGATGAAATGATATATATTACACATAAAGCACTTCACATTAATGAATAGAAACTATTTTATTATCTGTAAAGTAAAGCAGAAAAATTAACAAAAATTATAAAGGTAATAAAGTAAAACAAGCTATTGTTATGTCGCATGAAAAAAATCCAAAATTAGCTTTCTGAATCAAATAACATTTTTGTCTTTTAATTCTGAATTCAGGCCAACCTCAAACACCTCTTCCTGTGGTGTTAATTATGATTACACGTGGGAACTTCACATTGCACCTGCTGAAATTAGTAATGAAAGGAAAAGTACTGAACCTTCTCAACATAAAAAAGCTTTAGTGTCCTGAGCTCTTGGTTCAGAAGTGTAGTGGCTGACAGCCTTTGCTATGAACCTAGCTATAAACCTATCAATGAGGTATTTTATGTTAAGTAGTAGAGTCTAAAACTGTATTCTTTATAGAGCTGAAGCTTAAAAAATCAGATGAGAAAACACCTTCATAAACATTTCTGAACATTAACTGCTCCAAGAAGTCAAAAAAGTTTACAAGGAAGAAAATGTACTAATAAATAGCAACTGTGGTCAGCAGCCTGTAAGATGGGCTCAGCGATCTCCACTTACCAGGACTCACGCCCTGGTGTAAGCCCCCCACCCCGCTGAGTGGGAGCTGCACTTACTGACTCACTTCTAATGAAGAGAATCCAGTAAAAGTGGTGGGATATCACTCTGAGATTATTAGGTCATAAGAAGACTGTGAATTGCATTCCATCTTGCATGCCCTTTCTCCCTTGCTCTGAGGGAAGCCAGTGGCCAGGTTGTAAGCTGCCTTACAAAGAGGCCTGTGTGGCTATGAATTGAGGGGGGCGTCTAGCCAAAAGCCACTGAGGAACTGGGGCTCTCAGTCCAACAACCCACCAGAAATGCAATCCTGCCAAAGACCACGTGAGTGAATCTAGGAGCAGACGTTCCTTCAGTTGAGCCATCAGATGAGACTGCAGCTGGTACTTTACTGCAGATGTTGAGGCAGAAGCACCAAGATAAGCCATCCCTGGATTCCTGACCCACAGAAACTGTGAGATAATAAATGTTTATTGTTTTGAACTACTAAGTCTTGAGTTAGTTTGTTACACAGCAGTAGATAATACACAACTTACATTATGTGTTTACTATGTCCTAGTCCCTGGGACAAGCATTTTATGTACATCATAAGGTGTTAGTACTACTGGCGCCTCCATTTTACAGGTAGGGAAGTGAAGGCACGGTAGGGTAAATAGCTTCCCCAGGGTCACACTGGTGTTAGCGGTAAAGGTATGCTTCAGATTCATACCCTTAACTATCATGCTGCATTGCCTCCTCACGGACACACTTCAAAGGGGAATGTGAGCATATTAAACCCAATGAAATCTTTAGAGGTTAAAAATATAAACAAAAACACTCTACACCAACTAAATCAAATAAAGGATTTCTACAGTGACTGAAATCTACATGACATGAAGCCAACCCTTTCTTCCACGTCAAAGTTTGAATTAAGGGCGTTAATATTTTCCTGATGTTCAATTTTAAAAATGCTTCTGTTCTGCCCAAGAAGGGTAGAAGAGCTATTTTTACTTCCTACGGCCATGGTATAGCCCATCACTGCTCAGAGAACAGAGCAGAGTCACTTACTGTCTCATTAACTGTCAGCGTCCCCATGTTTGGACAGTGAGTCATATCTACAAAGGAAAAAATTCTGTCACAACTGAATTGTATTTCAAACGACCGGCACTCCCCCTCGGCCCTTGAAATGGGTCCTAACAGTTGTGCACAGAAAATGCACACGGAGGAGGCCCTTCCCCGCTCCTACCCCCAACACACACACTGATGAGTGCACAACTGCCATCACTGTAACGGGAGTGATGCATTCACAGAACAGGGCAAATAGGCCCCTCAGTGGCATGTATGCAAAAGAGTAGACTGTGTCATCTGATGACATTTTTAGAAAGGAAAGAAGGAAAGAATAGAGCCTGAAATATAAACACTGGAATCAAACAGCCTCTGCTTTAGCTATTCTATCACAAAGCCTATTTTTTTTTTTCTTTTTCTTTTTTTGGCTCCCTTATGTAATTGTCTTGGGAGTTGCTGGCAATATCGTTGAAAGCTATTGCTACTGAAGAAGAAATGCTTTGAGCAACGGATGGTGCTGAAAAGGGGACCAAACCCTTGTTAGGGAGGGAAGTGGAGAGGAGAGATCAAAAGACCCTCACGGACGTTAAAAATATATATATACATATGTAGATAGATAGATTTATTTAAGAGTCAGAAATTCTAAAATTAGGGAAATAGTGGATAACTTCTAAAGTAAACTTCGCACATATATAATATGCAGGTTTTTGTTTTTTTTTAAACTTACAACATTCTGAACTTTCCCAAATAAATGAAACCATACCATATTGGGTTTAATATCTCTCCACACTTGAGGAGGTTTAAGGGGAAATTTTATGCTTAATTTAAGTCTCAGAAACCACATGCCTGTGACACTAGGATGAAAAGTGAAAACGGCCTAGGAAGGCGGGGATGTTACACTGTAATAGAACCCCCAACTGTTACTATCCTGCTGGAATGTCACATTCTACAACACACTGTGATGGGAACAAGCAGATACACGGCCAAGCATATACAACCACACGGGCGGAAACTATGCATCTCAGCTGTGCCACCTTGGAGCTTCAAACATTTCAATCATCAAATTACTACTGAGTGATATCTTGTCTACCGAAATACAAGCTTTGGGAGGACGAGTCCGGGATCTGACGTCTGATGGAGAGCAAGCGGCAGCACGAGAGGACGTGTAGAAAGGCCACGAGGCAACCCCACGTTCAGGTCAGTGTTCTTATCTCATGTGTCACCCGCCCAAAGGCTGGGCTCTCAGGCTGACGGCCAGCCATTCTGCTTTCCGGCTGCAAGGTCAAACGGCGCTTAGGAGAAGGGAGGCTCCCGACTAGGGGCCTGACTCCCATTTTGGTCTAGAGGAAATCAAGGCACAGATCTGGGCTGAAAGTGGAACCAATGATCAATTATTCAATAATCTTTTCACGATACAACAGTGACTCTGGTCAGGCTAGACCCCTTCTGGCTAGACGATGGTCCGCAACCTTGGCTCCCAATCAGAATCACCTTGGGGAGCTTTCCAGGTGGTTCCCAGCCCCCGAGACTGGAATTGGTCTGCAGAGGCCTGGGCATGGGAGCTTCTCAGGGGTCTTCACTGATACAAAGAATTTAAGGACACCCCTCAACCACCTTTCATGCCTTATTAGACTATTTCATGTTTTGAAAAGAAAGTCATGCCAGTATCATAAATCTTATGTGGGCATTTGTTTTAAGAAAGGTGAGTCGCTAGCAGAGCTAGTCACAGGCAGAGCTCTGCCAATCAAATATACATTCATGTCTCAGACAACAGAAAAATGGCATTCGTTTCCATTACTCTATGAAATTATACCTACTGCCTGGAAACTAACAATATTTTTTGAGAACTCTAAATTTCTGGTTAGCTTGGTGGCAACTGAATGAACCTTTATTCTAGGGAACCAACGAACCACTGCCAACAATCCAAAGCACATGTAATTACCGGTTCAAAGCACTGCTTTGCTTTCTCAGTAAAAAGAAAAAAAGGTTCACAAAAAGTACAGTAATGGAATATGCTAAGCAAATATCTGTACAACAAAAAATAATCTTATTTTAATAAAAGTTTTCATTCATTTGTAATGGTGTGAATCTCTCTAATAATATTGCTTGAAATGAATGACGATACAGTTGCAGTTATTTTTTGGATAAACATTTAATGAACATGTTAATTATAAATTATTTATAATAATTTGATGATCCAGCTAACAAAAACAAATTTTACATATCAGATCCAACTGTTATAGTTAGAAAACGGGCTTCCAATATAAACTCCCGAATGAACTGGCAGTTCAGGTCAATTTCTTTCTTTACTTTAAAATTAAGGTTAGAGACTGATATGAACACACGTAAAGAACACTGACGTAGCCTTTTTCCTTCACACCATCTGCCACCATCTGGATGTTTGTGTTTCCCCCAAGTTCATATATTGATGTCCTCACCCCCAAAGGTGATGGTATTAGCTGTTGGGAGGTGATTAGGGGCCATGAGGATGAAGCCCTCACGATGGGATTAGTGCACTTATAAATGAGACTCCACAGAGCTCTCTCATCCCTTCCATCATGGCAGGACACAGCGAGAAGTCTGCAACCCAGAAGAGGGCCCTCACCCAGCCATGCTGGCCACCAGAACTGTGAGAAATAAATTTCTATTGTTTATAAGCCACCCAATCTGTGGCATTTTGTTACAGTAGCCCTAACAGGTTAAGACACCATCACTCACCCAGATGATCCTCCAACAGACTGGTTAAAGAGAGGGTATGGCCACACCACCAGCACACGGACTTTTGTTGGCAATGCAGTCAATGGTCCGCCTACTCAAGGGTGAGATACCATTGACCTGAAGTAGAATCATGTTTTCATTACACCACCCAAAGGGGACACTCCAGCTTTAATAAGAATGGCCTTCAAAATAATAAGGCCGTCAGACTGAAATCTCAGAGGCCACATCTTCCCACCTGGAGGAGTGGTTTTAGCTAAATGAGAAATTTATCTTTCTACTGGAAGGCTTACCAACGGTCTCTGCAGGACCCTGCAGATGGGCAACCAAGGCACAGAGCTCCCCCTGCCCGCATTCTGAGGCTCCTGACCCCCGAATGGAGAGGACAGGCGCTGTCTCCCACGTCTCCACCCTAGTCCAGACACCTTCACAGCTCCCCTGACAACCAAAGTCAAGAGCCTCCTAAGGGGCCTCTTTGCTTCCTCTCCTGCCCACCCAACCTCCTTCCCCAAAAGACATTCTCCACCTAGCTTTGCAATTAGAACAGGATCCGAATCCCTCCCAGGGCCTCCAGGCTCCCGTGGAACCGTTCCCCGGCTGCGCCAACCTCGGCCACCACCACTGCCCTCACTGGGCCCTCTGCACACACTCGTTCATCCCTGCACTGGAACTTCTGTATTCGCTATTCCCTCTGCCTGGACGCCGGCCACACAAAATCTACATGAGGAGCTTCTTCCTGCCAGCCAAGTCCAAGCCGTGCAGAGTGGCCTTCTGGGGCCACTCAGTCTAAAGTGGCCGCATGCTGACCCTCTCCGCACGTCCTCTTTACCTGCACTGATCCCAGAGCCATTCTCTGCTCTCTCCACCCTTCTCTGGGCCCTGGAAGGCTGACCCCACCTACGGACTGCATTGGTTGGAACTCCCTGGCCTCCTGGCTGCCAGCTGGGCTCTGCCAACGAGATCAGAAAGCTGGGGCAAGCTGGGGTATTTCTTACCTGCAACTCATGGCTTCAGCATCTCAATTCCATCCCTCCACGTCTGTAGCTCCTGCCAGGAGGCTACTCTCCTAGGGTTCCAGCAATACGACTTCCTCCCAGCACTCCCTCTGACTCCCTCAGTCCTGCCCCAATTAACCAGTTCTTCATCAAAACCTCTTGAACCACCATAGGGTCCCTGTTAGGCCCTGACTGATACTACCCGGTCCCTCTCCTCTCCTTGGTCACTCCCGATCACATCATCCTGGGTATGTTCTGCATTGCACTGACCACCATCTGAAATCACCTTGTTCACTTACTTTTTTTGACTGTCTATCTCTTCCTCAACCGCTAGTACATAAGCAGGGAGCTCACTGTGTTCACCACTCTATCCACTGGGCCTAAAACAGTACCTGGAACATAGTAAGCATTCGATAAACAGCAGAAGAATAAATGAATGAGTGAATGAATGAATGAACGCTAGCCCATTGCCTCTGCTCAAAACAGCACCTTGTGAGTAAGCCTCTTCCTGATCATTTTATGTAAAACAGCAATCCTCCCCTCCCCCCCCATCTTCCAAAGCCAACTTTTTCCTATAGCACCAACCCCTCTTGACAAATTTGATATGTATTTGTTTACTGTCTGTTTCCCCCAACAAAAATGCCAGCCCTGAAAGCAGGAATGCTATTGTATTCACTGCTGTGCCCTCAGAGCCTAGAACAGTGCCTGGCTCACAACAGAATCTCAACACACATTTGTTAAAATGAAGAGCTACCAAAGGGGGCAACATTTCAGACAAAGCAATTTCAGGATGGTCCCCAACACTGGGAAGACCGTAAAACTATGAATTGCTAGGCAAACAAGCATCTTACATGATCTGATCTTGTTTCTTTAGCATGAAAGCCTAGGACCCTTAAGAAAGAGACCTGATATGCTGTTAGACCTTAGCCTCGAGAAGAGAAAAGGTTGGAGAGTAAAATGAGTGAGACCCTGTATTTGCGCCAAGAGTTCCTTTAGAAAGCACGCATGGAACCTTATCTAAGCACACAGCCACTGTAAATCCTGAGAGTAGATGAGCCTATACATTATAAATAAATGGGTCTTAAGCACACCATTCTCTGTTCCACAGTGGTGTTCCTCTTGGCAGCCGCCTTGACTACAGTTCATTGACAGTAAATGCAGACTCAGAGCCAAGCACTGAAAGCAGCACTTTCTTTGACAGCTGCTCTCCTAATGGGGCATCTCTCTCAAAGACAGGCTTTATTCTGCAACGCCTACGTTGTCCAAATTTTATTCTGCACACTAATTGCAGAGTCCAAACAAATGCCTCCTCCCCACCACCCTTGGTTACTCATACCTGCCCCCCTCACCCTCCAACGTGTCCAAACCCTGGGGATTTGGAAGAAAAAAAAAAAAAATCCAACTCTCCCTGTACTGAGTGTCTCCTGTCACCCCTTCAGGGAGCAAGATTCCAGACTAAATACCCTAAAGGCCTAGAAAATGGGCCCCTTCCCCCCAACACCATTCCACCAAAACTGGCCAAGCGCAGGATAATGAGCAACCGCGGATCCTCACCCAAACATTGGCTTTCCTTCCAGGCGTGCAGATTGAGAATGCCGAGACGCTGTCCTGTTTGTAACAGTGAGTCACGTCGCCGCTCAACGTCTGTTTCCTCCTCCCCATGAATGAGGCGACCCCTTCCTCAAAGGAGTAAGTGCCCGGCACGGTCCAAGCCCCAAGGTGACGATACAAGCTCCCCGGCCGCTCGGGGAGCTAATTCATCCTCCGATTGTCTCCTACTACGTCGCCCCCCTCCCCACCCGAGTTAACACCCGGGGTCAGGAGCGTCGCTAGGAGGAGGTTACCGGCCCAGGTGAAAGGCTAGCCCCTGGGCGCGCAGCGCGCGGCCCGGCAGGTGCTCTGGACCCGGGACCTCGGGGAGCGCGCCCCCACCCCAGCCGGGCCAGAGGGGACCGCGGCAGGGCGGCCGGGGACGTCGCCGTGTCCCCGCGGGTGGCCTCCCGCCCCGCCGGCGGCCCGGCTGGAGAGGCTGCCCCGGGCCGGCCCGGACCTCGGCGCTGCCTTCTCCCGGCAACAAGTGTCCGCCCTCCACCCGACGGCCGCCCCGCCCGGCCCTCACCCGGCACAGGCCGTCCACGAACACGCGCGGGTCCAGGTGGCAGGCGATGGTGGCGCTGGGCAGGTCCTGCAGGTCCACCTCCTCCATCTCGCAGTCGATGAAGCTCCAGTCGCCGCCGCCCTCGTCTGCCTCGGCAGCCCCCGAGAACGGCGCGAAGGGCCTCAGCGTCACCCCGGGCCGCGCTCGCGCTTCGGCCGCCGCCCCGAGCCGGGGCCCGGCCAAGCCGTCCTCCATCCCCGCGGCCGTGCGCCCCCGCCGGCTGTGCCGGGCTCGCGCGGGATCCTCGCGCTCTCCCGTCCGCCGACCGGGCGGTTAACCTCCTCGGGCTTGCGTCGCAGCGGGCTGCGGTCACCACGGCTCCCGGAGACGCGGCCTCGGAGTGCCGGCCCCGCCCGCCGCCGTTCTGCTCCGCGCCCGGCCCGCCCGGCAACGAGGGCGGAGCTCCGGCGGATTTAGCCGTGGGCCCTTTAAGGCCGGCCCACGTGGGTCATTTTCCCCCGCCGTCCGGGAGAGAAAGCGAATAGAGGATTGGGATTCTTCTCACGTGATCCTCATTCTGCCGCCCTCAGCCTGAAGCCTCAGAGCGGCCATGTTGGTTAGGGGCAAAGGTCTCTTTAGCCAGTTCCGCTTTTCTGACATCCGATGCCAGCTGAAGGCGCCAGGCAGTGTCTTGGGCGCAGGGTTAATAGCTGGAGAGGCAGCGCTTCTGTGGTTCCCATGGGTGACGTTTTTGAGGCACATAGGCCAACTTTGGGGGATTTAAACGAGATATGGTCCTGGCTATGGCCTTTGGCAAGTGGTTAGATTCTTACCGTATATTGTCAGATATAGCCGCAATATGGAATTGAACTAGACCGTGATTAACGATAGCTTACTTTTTTAATTTATTTTTTAAAATTAATTTTTATTGGAGTATAGTTGCTTTACAATGTTGTGTTCGTTTCTGCTGTATAGCAAAGTGAATCAGTTATATGTATACATATATCCATTCTTTTGTAGATTCTTTTCCCATGTAGGTCATTACGGAGTATTGAGTAAAGTTCCCTGTGCTGTACAGTAGGTTTTCATTAGTTATCTATTTTATATATAGTAGTGTATATATGTCAATCCCAATCTCCCAATTCATCCCACCCCCCTGCGACAATACCTTACTTTTAGATTTTAGCTTATTAGTCATTATATCATTGTTCAAAATTTATATAATCAGAAATACTTTTTTTGAGTTACTACTATGTACTGTGTACAATATGAGCTAACAAAAGAAGTAAAACCTTGGTCCTCTCCTTTGGGGAGTTTATAGGTAGAAAACGGAGGTCCTCAAATAAGTGTCTCTCTCTCTCCCTCTCCTCCTCCCACCTTTCCTGCAAAATAGAATTCCTTCACTGTGAAGGGCAATGTGGTTCAGTGAAAATCTGAGTCTAAATTTCAGCTTTGCTGTTAATTACTTGGACAAGTAAGCTGAATCTCAGTTTCCTCATCTGAAAAATTAGGTCATATATGGTAAGAATACAGTAAGGGCCCAATAAATGGCAGTACTGTTTATGTGTAGGTGTCTTTGGAAGATGTGAAATTAGACCTGTATTTTCTCCTAAAGTAGGCCTCTAGTTAGGAACTGTAGTGATTATAATAAAAAGTTTATCCAACTAACAGCTGAGATTTACTCAGAACCTGCCGTGTGCTGTGGTTGCTATTCTGACAATCTCAGTGCAGTTCATGCACTTCAGGAGTTTAAATCCAAGGCAAGTAGTGGTATGCATGCAGAGATAACTCGTGAAAGAGAATGTGCTACGAGGATCTTGAGAAATTGGAACCATCACATGTTGCTGGTGAAAATGTAAAACTGTGCAGTCACTTCAGAAAAACAGTTTGGCCATTCCCCAAAAAGTTAAACATAGAGAGCTGTCGCATGGCCCAGCAATTCCTCTCCTGGGTATCTACCCAAGAGAAATGAAAGCATATGTCCACACAAAAGTCTGTGTAGGAAGGTTCGTAGCCCCATTATTCACAGTAGCCAAAAAAGTAGAAATAACCCAAAAATTCATCAACTGATGAATGGGTAAACCAGATATAGATCCATACAATGGAATATTATTCAACCATAAAAAGGAATGAAGTACTGATACATGCTACAACATGAAGAGACAGGAAGTAGGTAGTGGTTACCAGGGACTGGGGGAATAAAGAAGGGGGAGTGAGAAATGGGATATTTCCTGCCATATCAGTAAACAAAGGATGGCACAGTCATCAGTGATTGCAGCTCTCCAACGTGAGCTGGTAAACCCTGAGGAAACTCAGCAAGGAAAGAACACCTGCCATCTGACAGCCATCAGACTGCAGCCACTCCCTATGGTGAGCCCTGAGGAAACTCCGGATGTGAAAACAGAGGATACTGGCCCCAGATAGGATGAGGTGCATGTCAAAGGAAAGATTTCAGTGAGCCCAGACTCTTGCATCTTCCCATACAGAGAAAAGCACTAAATTCCTTGACTTGGATTGTGATGATATGTGTACAACTCCATGAATATACTACCCGTCACTGAATTGCACTTTAAAGGCGGAATTTTATGGTATGTGAACTGTATCTCAATAAAGCCGGTATTTACGGAAAAGAGAATGTAATAAAGGCCATCAGGAGTTAGGTGAAGTGTGGCAGAGTGGGTGACATCACAGAATATAAAACTCTCTGAAAGCTCAGCCAGACATTCTGAAAAAGCTAACAAAGGGGGTGAGGCACCACTTTTGAAAAGTAACACCCAGCCAAGCCATGGCCGGGTTGGTCTGTGCTGTCATCATCTGAGGACAGCAAGCTCTTTCAACCCCGGCTTTCCCTAGACCACGGACGCACGCGGACTGGGCCTGGTGGACAACAAGTACAGAGGAAAGAAACTGAGCTAAGAGAGGAAAGGGCAAGTTCCACTTCAGGCAAGTGACGAAGGCAAAGTTACCTGTAATTGGCTTTGGAATGCTGTGAGTCATCACTAAGACACAAAATGTGCACACATTCCTTCAGTGACTTTGGAGTCCCACTCTTCTCTCTCTCCTCTCCCTCCGCAGGCAGCAAAGTAAAGAGGGTATCACTGTGTAGTTGTTTGTATGTCTCCAGTAATAACATCAATTTTATTTGGGTGGCTCTTAAATAGTTAATGGGGGTACACCTAAACTAGCTCACCTCGTTCTCACCAACAGTTAATATTACTCCAGGTTCTTAGAACTGAGGCTCCAAGAAATGGAGTGACCTCCCCATAAGCAAACACACAGCAAATGGCAAAGCAGGACACCAGCTTTCTTTCTCTCATCCCAGCACTGCCTCCGCCCTTTGGGAGTATAGGAAACAGAAAAGGGGAAGGAACCAAAGCAAAATGGTGGAGGAGAGGGAAAATGAAGCAGAGACAAAGAAGGGGAAAGGGAGAGGGAAGGGGATTGAGAGCAGAAAGTAAGAGGTGCAGGCAGTTCAGTGGTGATGCCAGGAAGAGCCGGCCAGGCAGAGCCCACCCTCACGCATGCAGGGCCAGTGCTGGGTGGGCTGTTTGAGACAGAGAGAGCTCTCAAAATATCCGAGCGAAATGATGGAAGCTCTTGTCTACTGAAAAAATAATGCACAACCTAAAAGTTGAGAATTGTGTTTTATTCGGTGGACATACTGAGGACTTAAGCCAAGGATTTGCTCTGAGGGACAGTTCCAAGGAGGTAAGGGAGGATCCAGGATATAAAGGAGTCTTTGCAAAAAAGACCAGGTAGTTGGAACATCAAAAGATTACTCTTAAATCAAGAAAACCAGACATGTCAAGTTAAAGAATTGATCACTTTTCTCTGTATGGGAAGATGCAAGAATCTGGGCTCAGTGCAATCATTCCTTTGATATGCACCTTAGCTATCTGGGGCCAGTATACTGTGCTTTCTCATTCTGAGTCTCCTCAGGGGGCACTCTTGGGGGTGGCTGCAGCCTGATGGCTTGATGGTGGGCATCCTGTTTCTATTATGCGTTCCCTCAGGGCTCACCTTTGGGGAGGCTGTAATGTGATGGCTTGATGGCTGCAACATTCTTTGTTTACTGATAAGACAGGCAACATTTTTCCACTGACACTCTCAATAAATAGGATTAGCATGATGCCTTCCACATCTGGGTGCCCAAGGTTCTTGCCCTACCGCAGAAGACATCTTTAGTAATAAAATGTCAGATTCTCCTTTCCATCTAGAAAATAAAATTGTATAGTAACTTCTCTCTTTAAGAAAGGCAGACGCTGTGTCTTATGCCTTCACCCACTGACTCTAACAATTAACATCAGCAATCAGTGGTCTCTCCCAAGGAGGAAAAAACAGAAAATACGAGCTGTCAACAGCACAGGCAGAAACGAAGCAAAACATGCTACTTAAGTATGAGTGTAGACATTTCTTTTTTTTCTTTTAGGTTTTTTCTTTTTGGCCACACCTCTTGGCGTGTGGGGATCTTAGTTCCCCAACCAGGGATCAAACCTGCACCCCCTGCAATGGGAGCTCGGAGTCTTAACCACTGGTCCTCCAGGAAATTCCCAAGTGCAGACATTTTTAAGGATGAAATCAATTAAACTTGAGAGGGTAATCTTTTAAGAGCTATTTCACCATAACACTGATACAAAATTCCTGAAGCATCCTTTGGGAATTCTTAGCTGTCCCTCTTCTTCTAACGGTGGCAGTGGAATCTAAGATTTGTCCTTGCTTCCTGCTTTGGCCTCTAACCAGCAAGCCTTTCCTATTCATTGGCTTGAAGGAGCAGATTAGATCCACGTCTTTAGATACCCAGAAAAGAAGGGAACCCAACATGGGTAAAGAGCTGCTCTCAGTGATTCTTTTTTTTTTTTTTTTGAAATGGGGGAAGGGATGCACATTTCAATTAGTGTATCCTACTACCACCTCCCATTCACGTTCCTCCCCTCACACTTCCTTCGCGTCAGCCATCACAATTACAGAATGCAGAAGGCGAAGAGGTGCTGAGAAAGCCACATTTGGTTATTTCTGTTCTCAGCAACTGTCTCTTGCATCTAACGCAGCCCGGTTATGCAAACATGCCTGTGCGAAGATAAACCAGTCTATTCATTCGCCAGGTGGGAAAGTTTCGCTGTAGGACACTTTCAATCTCTTCCTATTTTGTTCTGGAAATGGAAGGGGGCTGTGTGCAGGAGGCACCCGCTGAATGCTTATTAAATGAACCAAAGGCATTTCTGCACATTCCGGGAAATTATAGACATTTAAAAACTTAAGATAGAAGGCAAATAGCTGCCTTTGAGTGTTTGCTTTTACAAAGAATAAACTTTTCCAAAGACTGCTCCAACCAGTAAACCCTTTAAATAACCCAACTGAAAATTTCCATTTTATTACCTCCTGTCAAATGAATGAAAATACGTCCTATGTTCTTGCTGTTTTCGTTTGTTTTAGAGAAAGGAATGTTTTTCCCTACTCAAGGTTCATTCTTAAAATCCCCTCTTAAAAATCCCTGTAATTTTTAAAATTATTGGTTATATACCTTGGGTTGTACAATATATCCTTGTAGCTTATTTTATAGAGAAGAGTTTGTACCTCTCAATCCCCTAAAAATCCCTGTTATTTTTAATGGTCTTCTGGTGCTTTTTAAATCAGAAAGCCAGAGTTATAAATTAGGTTTGGGGGGAAATATTGGAATTTGGTTACTTTGCCTTTCCAAGTTTAGAAAGAAAATTCACTGACTTTTACATTACTCTAAGTTCTCTTTCAAAATTGCTGACACTTGTGTGGCTTTTACTTGACTTAGGATTCTTCTGGTTGCAAGTAACCAAAACCCCTGGAGCTGGTTTAAATTAAAGATGTCAGGCATCTCATGGTAGCCAAAGGCAGGAATGCAGCCAGGCCTTGGGAAGATTCTAGAAACCAGACCTCAATGGCTGTCCAGAAGCTAGGCTGTCATTTGGAGCATCTTGAGGCCATTGGAGATGGGGGATGGGTGCATACGCAAATGGGTGTCCATTTCTGAATGTTCGTAGCCTGTGCATTTTCAGTGAGCGCTTATGGTTCAAAATGTCTCCCTTTGTTTTGACATAAAATGATCACTCCTGTAATAGTATCACGCAATCTCCTGTATAGCTCCAGAAGCCAGGTAGATCTGGTCTAAATTCCAGTTCTGTCCTTTATTTATTATCTCTGTGGCCTTGGGGAACACTTGACCTGTCGGAGTCTCCAGATGCTCTCGTATAGATAGGTGATGGAAATATAGCTTCCTTTCAGAAGTGTTGCCGGGCTTAGATACCTTGTCCAGCCGCTTCCTGGCACAGAGGAGGGGCTCAGAATGGAAGGATTGGAATTATACTCGTGGTCTTCCACTTGGACCCCCTTCTCCTCTATGTTAAAGTCTTTTAACATAGGAATAACAGGTAAATCGATCTTCCCCTCTGGCCAGCTTCTAGGGAATGAAACCAGGGCAGGGGCTGGATCTAGGGACCAGTTAGTTATTGAGATTGTTATGAGTTCTTCTTTAGACTGTGAGATGGATGGTACATTAATGATTTGTCCTACTTCACACCCAGTCTATTGACAGTCTGTCCTTGGAAGCCACCTGTGTGTGCTGGGCGAGCCTGTCCTGAGATCTAGCTGATGTCATCATTATTCGTTTTAGGGGTCAGGGTAGGACATCATTGGTGCCTCTCCCAGTGCCCTTCCTCAGGGATGGTTTTAACCACTGCGATGGGTTCCTTCTTTGATTTTACCCTATAGTGTAGGAGCCACATGCTATTTGCCTGTGACACCTAACAGCGCCTGGTGTTTTGCATAATGCGACTTGGTGCTGGAGAACTCACCAGGAGCAGGGCTAAAGTGACAACACCAAGCCAGCCGCATTCAAGCCCAAACCCACCCTGACTCTGACTCTGGGAACTCCCATTCTCATTGGAATACTAGGGATATGGTGGTACACAAAACAGACAAAACCCCCTGCCCTCATGAAATGTACTTGGGTGATTGCTGGGGGTGGACGGGTGGGGGGCAATAAAGATAAATAAAGACAACGTGTAGTTGTTGGTTATAAATAAATATGACACGTAGATGTACATTGATAAGTACTGAGGAGCACAAAATAAAGCAGGGAAGAGTGATTGGAAATTGTGTGTGGGGTGGGAGAGGGATGTCAGCTAGGTCAGCCAGGGAAGACCATGAGTAAAGACCTGAGGAAGGGAGAGGGTACCATGCCCACTTCCAGGAAAGAGCATTCCAGGCAGAGGAGCAAGTGCGAAGGCCCTGAGGCCGCAGCTGCTTAGCCTGTTGAAGGGATCATTTGAAGGCCAGCATGGCTGAGGTGAGTGATCAGGGCATGAGTGATGTTGAGGTCAGAGAGCTGGTAGGATCTGATCTTAAAGGGCTTTGTAGGGTGCAGTGAACACTTTAGCTTTCACCCCCATTGAGACGGGGAGCCAAAGGAAGGTTTGAACAGAAAACAACTAACATGCTCTGACTTTTTATGACTATCAGGAGGGCTCACTCAGGAGCTATGTGCCCAGTTCTCTGCGTGGGAACAAGGGTGGAAGCTGGGGACCAGTCAGGAGGCTACTGCAATAATCCAGGTGAGAAGTGATGGGGATTCGGATCAGGATGGAAGACCTGAAGTGGTGAGAAAGTGGTAAGAGTCTCTCTATATTTTGAAGGTCAGCCAACAGGATTTCCTTAGTGTATTCTTTTCCTATTGATGCTGCAACAAAACACCACAAATTTAGTGGTTAAAACAACACCCCCAGATGATTTTATTGTTCCGGAGGTCAGACATCTAAAATGGGTCAGCAGAGCTGTGGTCCTGTGTACCACTCCAACCTCTGAACCCACCATCACATCTCCTGCTCTGACCTTGACCCTTTTGTCTCTCTCTTATAAGGACCCTTGTGATTACATTGTGCTGTCCACCTGGATGGTCTAGATCCTCTCCCAATTCTCCAGATTCTTACCTTAATCACATCAACAAAGTCCTGTTGCCTGAAAGGTAGCATAGTCACAGGTTCCGGGTTTTTGCATGTGGGAATCTTCTGGGGGGACCGTTATTATATATGTCACACTAAGAGAAAGATGGGGGTCAAGGTTAACTACAAGGCTTGTGATCTGTGCAGCTGCCAGGAAGAAGCTGCCTCTAACCTTGGAGAGGAGCACGTGGGGAGGGAGCATTTATCAGGAGCTCACAGAGGGGCAACTTAGCCTTGAGAGACCACTTAGACCTGAAAGGGGAGTTGTCAAGGAGGCCATTGGATAGTGAATCTGGAGTTCAGGGGAGAAGGCTGGGATCACGCATTGGGGGATGCAGCTCTAGGTGGGATTTAAAGGCATGAGCCTGTCGAGAGGGATTCCCTTGGAGTGAGGTGAGGGGTGTAAGCTGAGTCAGCAGGTGCCTGGGGAGGTGGGTCAGAGAGGCTGGGAACCACTCGCAGGTGGGGTGTCCTAGAAACCAAGCCAGAGAGGGCTTCACGGAGGAGAGAAAGGTTCTCTGTGTCCAATGCTGCTGAAAGGCTGGCTTTGAGGACCACTGGAAAGTGAGTTTTGGATTTCACAGTTTGGAAGTCATTACTGACCTCGGCAAGAGAAATTTTGGAGAAATAGTGGGAGGTGAATGCGCCACTGGGATAAGAAGAATTGGAGACGATGACTTGAAGTGACTGAAGAAGTTGTGCTGTAGAGGGGCACAGAGAAATGGGACAGTAGCTGGAAGAAGTGGGAGGAAGGGAAGAGTTTTGTAGGTTTTTTTTTTTTTTTTTGGTGTTTACAGACAGGAGAAGAAACCCCAGGTTTGTAGGTTTGTACGCTGAGGAGGATTACCCAGTTAGAGCGGGAAAGCCTGATGACTGGGTGGGGTGGGGGGGGTATTTCTGGAGCCATCTCTTTGCAGATAGGAGGGGAGGGCACCTGGTACATGAGTGGAGAGGCGGGCCCCAGATAGAAGACTGGCATCCATTCACTGTCATGGAAAGAAGGTAGCAAGTTCAGCACAGGTGCTGGTGGCTGGATGATGGGATAGCGGGGCAGGGATAGTGACAGTTGCCTGTGGCTGCTTTGATCTCCTCAGTGACATAGGAAGCAACGCTGTCAGCTGAGGGTGAGGATGAGGAGCAGGGCATTGAGAGTTTAAGGCATGTTAAGAAAATGGGAAGAAGTCCTCCAAGAATGCGGGAGAGTGAATGGTGAATGGACTAGGAAAATGTAGGATTACATATACACACAAATGTAGTATAACATATGTAAATTACAATATGTAAATGCATGTATATAATTATAATATAATATATACATATATTAATAGGTATAAACAAATACTATATTTATATATATGTATAATATAACACATACTACAAAGTAATTATAATCAATAGTATCTAATATATATGAATTTAATATGGTATATGAATATATGTTCATCCATCATATGTGCATATAGAAATACATGCAGATAATGTATGTAATAGCACATTACTAAGCTGTGTATATTATATACAATTAAAACATTTATTTGTGAAGTTATCTGTCTCCCCAGCTGTATTCAGAATACATGTGATGCATATTATAAAACACACACAGAAATAGAAAATTTTAAAGTGTAAGGAAAGAGAAATAAACACAAATTTAAATGTTTATTGTGTGTTTAAAAATTTTTTTATTTTTTAATTTTTTTATTGGGGTATAGTTGTCTTACAATGTTGTGTTAGTTTCTACTGTACAGTGAAGTGAATCAGCCATGTGTATACATATATCCCCTCTTTTTTGGATTTCCTTTCCATTTAGGTCACCCCAGAGCACTATGTAGAGTTCCTTGTGCTATACAGCAGGTTCCCTTTAGTTATCTGTTTTATACATAGTAGTGTTTATATGTCAATCCCAATTTCCCCATTCAACTGTGTTTTTATCTTCATCTCCTCTAGCTTGGAAGATCAATGAAGGCAAAGTCTTTATCAACAATCAAAAACATTCTGTTTTCTCAAAAATCTTCTGTTACTCTCAATTACTTTTAACAATGTCTTAGTGAGAGTGATGTGATTGAACTTGTTTCATCCTTTTGGAAAAATCATAGTGGGTATTGTGTGCTCTGCTTATTAAATCAGAATACTCATTTTTCAGTCCCATCTGCCAAATATGCGAAGGTTTATTATAAGTTATTATTCTTATTGTTGAGGTGCAGTTAGTGCATTTCCATGCTCCTTGATGTCAGAGAGTGGTTCCTGCAAATTAATTGGAAGTTATTTGTTTTTATATGTTTCACAAATGGGTTTTAAACCCCAGAGAATCCCTTGGAAGCTTTTTAACGGGTTAGAAAATGGTGTTTCCAAGTTTTAAAATGTGAGCTATGAGAGCTTTTATGGATTCACACATCATTTGTTGGCAATAAAGTCACTTAATGATAGAAACCTTTCCAAACTTCTGTTTTCAAAATTTTCTCTCCCTAGCACACATCCCTGACAGTGGTTACTTTCTCACTCATTGTTAGTTGTTGCCTTGACCTTGAAGGTGCAGGTTAAGTTTGTTGATTTATTTATTTAAAACTCCCACCAAGGCTCAGACTTCATAAATCGGCTGGTGGTTGCTCATACCTGGAGTGCAGAAGTGCCAGCCCACACCCTTCTGGTCCACCTCTGCTTATTTCCTTAGAAATATCTTCATGCCTTTGTGTAGCGGGCATCTTTGTCCATTTTCATGAGGATTCGTTTAGTTAAAAACTAGATGGGATAATCTGCAAATTCTCTTAAGGGGAATTTGGGATCTTCAATAACAGCAAAATTCTGGAACAAGGAAGGTGTGAGGAGTGGCATCAACCCATGCCACCTGGAGCCCCAGATGTCCCATCAGGGTGCCTGGTGCACCCCCGTGACACCTGCCAGTCTGGCTCCTGCAGTGAGGGCGAGCACCTGGGTCAACCCCCATAGCAGATCGACAGACCATAGTTTTCTTTCTTTCTTTCTTCCTTCCTTCCTTCCCTTCTCTTTTCCTTCCTTCCTTCCTTCCTTCCCTTCTCTTTTCCTTCTTTCCTTCATTCCTTCCCTCCCCTTCCCTTCTCTTTTCCTTCCTTCCTCCCTTCCCTTCTCTTTTCCTTCTTTCCTTCATTCCTTCCCTCCCCTTCCCTTCTCTTTTCCTTCCTTCCTTCCTTTTTCCTTCCTTCCTTCCTTCCCTTCTCTTCTCTTTTCCTTCCTTCCTTCCTTTTTCCTTCCTTCCTTCCTTCTCTTCTCTTTTCCTTCCTTCCTTCCTTCTTTCCTTCCTCTCTTTCTTTCTTGATAGAAACCAATAAAACGGAAGTCCTAATATTCTTCACACACCCCAGTGAGTGCCTTGAACCAGTAGGGCAAATAAACAGAAATGGACAAGACTCACCAAGGACAGCTCCCTCCACCTGGACTCTCTCCCTTTCACCCAGGATTGTGACTTTTGACCATGGGACTTACTGGGTTTTACTGAGTTCTGCCCCCTTCACCCTCCCAGCTCATCACTGGGGTCAGAAACACAGGCTAGTATCCAAAGAACACTTCAAATTCAAAAGGCCAAAATAGAAGGCCTCACCTTTCTCAGCGAACCTGCTTATCCTACCCTACTCTCTTTTAATTTGTACCCTGCAGTCTGCCCGGTCACCAGGGAAGAAACCAGGAATCCCGCAGACTGCTCCCTCTGCCTTACACACACACACACACACACACACACACACACACACAACTGACCTGTCCCCCACTCCAGACCACCAATCACCAAGTCCTGTCCACTCTTCTGCTGAATCATCATGCCACATGATTAAAGTATTATTAACTTTAGTTAATAATAATGTATCAATATTGACTCATCAATAGTAACAAATGTACCTCACCAGCACAAGACGTTAGCAAGAGGGGAAACTGTGCTGTTGGAGGGGGTGGGGTGATGAAGTGATAAAAGGGAACTGTCTGTAGTTTCCGCTCAACTTTTCTGTAAACCTAAAACTCATCTGAAAAAATATCAATTAAAAAAATGCCTAATAATATGGCCACAAAACACCTGATTTAAAGCAAGAAAGCCAAGTAAACTTGACAGAACACAAGTTGCAAATTGTACCTCTCTGGGATAATATTGGAGAACATAAGTCAAAGGAATGATTCGGTTTTAGAGTAGCTAATGGTGAGGGGGTTTCTCCCTCCTTAAACAGTGGGAGAACAAATTCCTCTGTCTATGGGGGCCGCTCTTAGCAAGTTGCAGGGTAAGGGAGGGGCAGCAAGCCGTGGAAACACTGCCACCTAGTGCTAGAAGGCAGACTTTCAAAAACTGGGATTATGGCTTTGCACTGGTCAGACTCTGTGATGTTATCACTAACACTGGGAAAGGGTCCACATCCCTTTATAAAAGCTGGGAGAGAAGAAATGAGAGAAGGGCGAAAGAAAATGAGAAGGAGAAGGAGGGTTGGGGTGCCCACGTGGTCAGGTCCCTAGCATTTTCCATCAAACAGACCGACATTGGCAGAATGATCAGATCTGGAGAACCCAGAAAGCTCCTACACAGAGAAGAGTGATTGCAAAGGCACTGCAGAATCTGTTTGCTTAAAAACATCTCTGCCGCGTAATACTTCCCATATGCTCCTATTGATGTTGATTCCCACAGGATGCGAAAGGCACAGCCAAAAGGCACGGCTACCCTTCATTCAGTGGGTCTCTAGTGAGCACCTATTCTGCGCCAGGCATGCCTGTGGGCGCTTGGGGGTATGTTATACCCAGAGACTTCCCATGTCATCTGGAAATAGGCAGCCTTCTAGCCCTCCTTCCTGGGTACCAAGAGATGTTTCCCTTTGACTTTAAAAGGGGAGCAGGAATGGAGACTTTGGTGGGAGGTTCTGGAGCTGGAGGAGGGGACCCCAGGGCTCCTGGCTGAGGGAAAGTGTAGAGGGACGCCAATGACCAGGTGCAGGAGGGACCCGCAGGGTAAGAGGCAGGGAGGCTGCGAGGACAAGAGTTAGCCACGCCCTGACTTTGCTTCAGGCTGCAGTGACAGCAGAGTCAGCAGTCCCTGGTGAAACACTTTAGCTGGTGAACGGGTGGCCCATTCTAGGCCGCTTGGCTGTAACGGAGGAAACTTCCTATTATGAAGGGACTCTAAGCAGTGTTTCAGCCTCTGTTGCTCTTTCCCAGATTATCCCGTATATCAGCTTCCGAGGGCTGCTGAAATAAGATACCACACACTGGTAGGCTTACAAAATCACAGATGTGCTTTCTCACAGTTCTGGAGGCCAGAAATCAAGGGGTCAGCAGGACCATGCTCCTTCTGAAAGCTCTAGGGGAACATTCTTCCTTGCCTCTTCCAGCTTCTGGTGACTCCAGGCATTCCTTGGCTTGTAGCTGCATCACTCCAATCTCCGTCTCCATCTTTACATGGTCTTCTCTTCCGTGTGTCTCTGTCTCTAAATCTCCCTCTGCTACAAAAACACCAGTCATTGTATTAGGGGCCCCTAATCCAATACTCCCTCACCTTAACTTGATTACATCTGCAAAGACCCTGTTTCCAAATAGGGTCACATTGACAGGGACTGAGAGTTAGGACTTCAACATGCTTTTTTTTTGTGTGTGTGTGGGGGGGTCACCCACAACACCCTGCCTGAGTTGCTTTATAGAATAATCCACCAGGAACGACATCCTTTCCCTTTGTGCCAGAGCTGCATTTGGTTTGGTGTGTCTGTGACTTTGGGCTCCTTTTAGTTAAGGGGGATCTCTGCTCGGCTGTTTCTGCCCCAATAAAGGGCCAGCTGTTGGAAGTCTGCTTGTCTGCAGCCTATTCTATAGCTTTCCTGATACATCATTGATAACCAGAATGGTTATCCCCCTCAGTCTGGGGAAAAAAGAGAAGGCTGGGTTCACCCTATCTGACTCTAGAAGATTACGACTCTACTCTTATGACCTCGTTTTACTTTAATTATCTCCTAAAAGACCTATCTTCAAATGCAGTCACCTTGCGGGTAAGGGCTTCAATATATGAATTTTGGGGTGGGACACAGTTCAGTCCATAGCATAGACTGTAAGCTTTTTGAGGGCTGGGACTGTACCTCATTCATCACTGAGCTCCTGGTACAATAAATGGCAATAAATGCTGACTGACGTACTTACTGAATGAATGAATGAATGAATGAGTGAATGAAATGATGAGGATGTCAGAAGATGCTGGCAAGATTCCTCCTAACACTTCTATGAGGTAGTGTGGCTGTTGTGATAGATCTCATTCGTCTATTCCAACCTGCTTCCACTGGGTTTTCCTTTTCTGCAGAGGCTGGAGAGGCTAAGACTGAATTTGCCAGCCTGCCTTGGGAACAAGGCTCCAGACATGATTCAGGATCTGCAGATGAGCTGCAGCCAGGAGAGACTTGAATTTGAAATGGGATTAGATGCACAGAGAGGCACAGTCGGGGGCACCTATTTATTTATCTATTTATCTGCCCGTGCAGATCTAATAGGTGAGGAGGGACCACTTCAGGTGTTCTGTCGCTGCAGGCAGAGGTTTCCGGGCTGTGCGGCCTCCTGATTCCGGAGCTTCCTGCTGGATGTAGAAGAGGCAGCTCCCCTGGCGGGTTAGTTCTCTGAGTCATTCCTGGGAGCCTCATCTGCCGCCTGCTTCTCTGGCCCTTCTGAAGGTTTTGTAAGCACATAAATCTGATATTAAATCTATTTCTGCTTAAAATAACTAGACTGGTTCCTACAGCTGCAAGGGGATGCTGAAAGAGATGGGAACACTCACACCCCTTGCACAGGTGAGACCTGGAAAGATGAACAGCTATCCAAGGCTTAGAGGTTGTAAGGGCCTCCCCCGGTGTCTGAACCCAGGTATGACCCCAATGAAGAAGAGGCAGGACAGTGTAGGGGAGCATATTTACACAGTGCTGTGGTCCCTGAAGACACAGTAGACGGGAGGATAAGTCAGTGAAGGGAAGACAACAGCATGGGGATGAGAAACCTTCAGAGGATAAGTGACCACAGGGCCTTTCAGGTTAGCAAGCTGACTTAGTAGGGATGGAATGTGAGGGCTTGCAGTGTCACAGGCACCGGGGCTTGGAATGAAGCGTTCCTCTGGGCCAGGCAGAGGCCTTGGGTTTTGGTGAGAGGCCTGGTGACATTTGCTCTGGCTTTCAGTTGGAATACTGATGCAAAGTTTTTTTGTGTTTCTGAGTTTCCCCAGGAGCCGGTGGGTGGGAGTGGTATGACCTTGCTGGAATCTGGGGCCTGGCAGCCCTCTTTCAGAGACACACAGCTTGGAAATTCCCAGAGGCCTGCAGTTGTGGGCTGAAGAGCACCGACCCCTACCCAGACCTTGGAAGATTTCACGGTGCTCTACCTGCAGGTTCAAGGACATAGAGAATGGATTCTGAAGTAGAACATTCAAACCACCAGCACCAACTGGGAGCTGATGTAATAGGTCACAACACCTGAGGGCAGGTGTACTTGACGGTTCCCCTGATGGGGAAACTCAGGAGTTTTGTCACCCTCTGATGGCCCTAGGCCAGAAACCTCAGTTGCAGCTGCAACAGAACTCAAATGACCCTGAGTGTGAGAAGGGAGATGACCCCGGTTATGGTGTATCAGTGATTGGTGAAGGTAACCTCCTACAACACTCTATTGAGTTACTGGGGCCACCATGAGATTTCCAAGACTATGGTGATCATAGCGTTAACGCTGATGAAACTGGTGTTGTGATGCAAGTATGAAAAAAATGAAGTAATAGCTTTTGACAAAGCCCAATTTCTTCCCATCAGAAAATGAGTACCTAAGACAGGACTTACTGAATTGGATCCAGTGATCACATATGCCTGACTTACTGGACATACATGCTAAACACTCTGACTCCTGGGCTTAACCAGACTTACTGAGTCGGAATTTCTGGGGATATGCATTTATAAGAATCTAAGATGGTTTGAATCACACTAAAATCTGGAAGTCACCAGTCTTAGGCATTCCGGTCATCAGAATAATACGATGACCAGATATTTTAATACCTGTCTCAAGCTGTTTTCCAAGGGATCTGAGGAATGATGGAATGGGCCCGGGCAGTCTTAACTAACTGTTTCCTCCAGGGTCTCCAGTGGGTCAGCTGTGTGGGACAGGAAGCACATGGGTCCTTACAGCCACACACCTGTCCCCGAGCAACAGTACATCTTACGCTATCAGAGATCTTAGGGGAAGTACATATGCATGTACTTATACCCCACCTTATTCCAATGGGATTTAAGATGTTGGGTTTATCACAGTAGATTGTATAAACTTCATTTAAAAAGAATAAAATCTCTAACCTACTTTTCTTTCCTTCTTTTTTCTCCCAATACCTTCATTTTGGATTTCTAGCTCCAGAATTCTGAGAGAGTAAATTTCTGTGTTTTTTTAACAGCAGTCACATATACCTAATATTTATCATTTTAACCATGGGTAAGTATACAGTCCACTGGCAGTAAGTGCTTGCACAATTATCACCATCATCTACACCTAAGTCTTTTCCCTCATCCCCAACGTAAACTCTGTATCCATTAAACAATAAATCTCTCTCTGCCTCTTCCCCCAGCCCCTGATAACCGCTATTGTCCTTCCTGTCTCTGTGAACTTGACTATTCTAGATACCTCATATAAGTGGAATCACACAATATTTCCAGCTGAAGCAACCAGGCACGATTCCTTCTTCCTCCACCTTCTGTTCTGTTCAGGCCCTCAGTGGGTTGGGAGACATCCGCCCACACCGGGGAGAGCCATTTTCTTTACCAAGTCCACCAATTCAAACGCTGATCATCTGGAAACCCCCTCACAGACACACCCAGAAATAACATTTAATCTGGGCAGCCCATGGCGAGTCTACCCACACATAAGATTAACCATCACAAGGACTCAAATTCTCCATCACTTAAAAAAATCTTTTTTAATTGAAGTATAGTTGATTTACAATGTTTCAGGTGTACAGCAAAGTGATTCAGTTATATATACATACATATATATTCTTTTCCATGATCAGTTATTACAAGATACTAAATATAGTTCCCTGTGCTATAGAGTAGGTCTTTGTTGTTTATCTATTTTATATACAGTAGTGTGTACCTGTTACTCCCAAATCCTTGACTGTCACATCCAATCCATTGCTCTGTCCTGCCAATCCTTCCTTTGTCTGATTCCTTCCCACTGAGAGCACTCATTATTTAAGTCTGCGTAAGGTGGTTGCCATAGGTAGCCTGGATGCTGGGGGTGCCATTGCACTCTTGGGGGTCTACACTGTAAACTCACCACATAACAGATGAGGGGGCTGTCTGTAGGTCCTCTACGGGGACAGGATCTCTTCCCTCTTGAGACCTGTGTAAACCTTGGGGCTTCAGAATTTAAGAGAAAGCTGTGTAATATTTAAAACAGCCATAGAAAGAGACTGTGACCAGTAAGGAGTCTAGGGGAAAAAAGGGAGGTGGTCAGGAATTGGAAGGTGCAAGCGTCTCGGCACCCAGGGCTGTGCAGCCAATGCCATGTCATCAGAAGTCCCTCACGACCCGTGACAAATGCCTGTCTGTGCTCTGGTCCATGTTCACCAAGCAACCTGCTGATTCCTAGTCAGCACCCCAAGTACCTGGATGGAAGAAAGGCGGTGCCTTGGATGGTAGCCTGGAGTGTCCCAGGACGCTGCTACAAAAGTCCACTGCTGAGATGACGATTCGAGATAAAAAGGCACTCCGAGGGCTGGAGAGCAGATGTGGGACTTGCAGCAGGGCGGGGTCCCTGCCCACGATGGGCAGAGCTTGTTGACGTGACCCCGAAGCCGTCAGCCACCTGCCTGCTCAGCCACAGTATCACCCACGTGACGATCTTTCCCTGGATGCGTGACTCGAGTCCCCACTTGCCCTGCATCTGGTCCTGATTCCTCGCAAAGTCCAAGGGTCTCCAAGCCTCGGCCTGAACTGGGATTGAACCCAAAGACCCACAGAGCTGAACTTGGTATTAAAGTCACAGACTCAACGATCTTTCTGTCTCTGTTGCAAGTCCTGGGAGTCAGAGGCAGTCACTAGAGCCACTGGCCTTGGGTCTTTCCCTGCCCTCACCCCCTTACTCCCGTCTTCCCTCAGCTGCCTTGCCTGTGAGTGCAGTTTCCTGGGCAACCCAGATCGGTCCCCAAACTTATCGACCCCCTGGTTGGTCCCCAGCTGGGAGGGAGCCCTGGGGTAGAGCCCATCACCTGTGCTGCAGGAAATGGGCGTGGCTGGCTGCACGAGGAAACACAAATAGTGCAATGACACCCCAACCGTAGTCCGGAGAGCCCAGAGCCCTCAGGCCCATTCTGGGCAGGGATCTGCAGTGGCAGCGGGGAGTAGGGGGTGGCTGAAGGCCGTGGTGAGTGAGGAGTTTCAGGAGAAACTCCAGCAATGGAAGATGAAGGCCTGGAAAGGCAGATGGATGGACAACAGGAGACCTGAGGTTGAGGGCTTTGGATTTCCTTCTGCAGGCGCAGAAAGGAGCTGGGCAGGTCTCTGAGGGGGAGCCGCTGAGTGTGGCTCCCCCAGCTCTGAACCGTGGTCTCTGCTGTGGTTGTTTCTTCCCCATCTCATCTCCCAGCTGCCTCTTGAATTTGTTTTGTTGTGAGATGCATCTTAGACATGAGAGAGCATAAAATATCTATGTCTGGATTCATGAGTAATCAAACAAATATCCATGTAGCTACCACCCAAGCTACCAGTAACTTAGAAGCTCCAGGGCACCCTCCTGTGTATACCCACCTCCTACCCCAGAGGTGACCTCTATTCACAAAGCATAGACAAGGGGTGGGGACCGGACAGCATTGGGGAAGGTGGGGGCATGTGTAGCTGAAGGACATCCTAGGAAAAGGATGACTTCCTTTTAGGCTTTTTGCTGATCATCCCAGCATATACCTGGCCAGGCACACCCAAACCTTCGGCCCCTGGGCGCTCACTTGTCCAGGGTGGCAGACGTGGGAGGTGTGTTCTGTGCCTGCCCCACATGGGTCAGTGGAAAAGAAGAGCCACCAATGGTGACAGGTGGATGATTTCAAGACTTCAAGGGGAACAGGAATAGGAAGCAGAGTGCCCTGTGTCAGGATGCTGTTGGCCGTAAATAACAGAAAGCCCAACTCAGACTGGCTTAGACAAGTGGCTTATTTACTGGCTCACCTAACAGCAAGTCAGACCTCCATGTCCCATGGTTCTCTTGGTTCTGCCCTTCTGTGAGATGGATGCCATGTTCTAGGTCTCACCTCCAGGCACAACAGCATTCGGAGGACCAGAAGAGTGTTTCCTCCTGTGGTTTTTCTCTAAGAGCAAAGGGATTTCCCCAGAGGCACCCCCCCCTCCCCCGCCAAACCTTCTTTCAATGGGTCTAATGGGTCCACCACTGAACTAATCTTTGGTGCCTGAGTTCCGGAATTCAACTTTAATGGGGGGGGGATGGGACCACCATGACCAGCTTAGATGAATGAGACTCTGCCTTGGACTGGAGGCCACCATAACCATAGCCTGACTGTTACCCCTGGGAATTTATCGAGATGTTGGTGAGCACACTGGACTTCCCTTCAGATGCAAGACAGGGGGTTCAGGTCCATTTTAGGTCGCAAATGCTACTACAAAAGAATTGTGCATACATTCATTTATTTATCCTCGAAGACCATTTCCGTGTAGGATCTTATAAAATGTCCCACGCAAACAAAGCTGGTTGATAGGACAAATCAGCCTCTCATACCCTTTCCTCTGAAGAGCTCTTCCTGTGATAGTTTAATAATACTCAAAGGAATGCATCATGTTACCGTGATATAAGTAACTAGATGGTTGCCCTAGGGGTTGGAATCCAGAGATAATGGTCAAAGCACACTACCACTGAGAAATTCAGGGGTCTAGAAATAGACTAGGAAAAGAGGAATCTCTTGGGGAATCCTAGAAGTCCTCTCCTCACTTGCAGGTCTCGCCCAGCGTGAGGAACAGGTGTTATCTATTAATAAATATGAGTGTATTTTATTATTTTCTCCCTCTTGCTTTTTTCATTTAATATGATCTTCTGGAAATCATTCCATAGTGGTATAGGAACTATTCCTCTTTCATTTCCACATCGTGTACCTGGGCCCCAGTTTATTCAGCCAGTTTCTAATTTATTCAACCACTTCCCTATTGATGGACATTCAGGTTGTTTCCAGCCTTTTGCTCTTAAAAGCAATGCTTCTGTGAATGGCTGTGTGCATGTATCTCAGTTGCATTTTGTCAGTATACCTTTGGGAAAGATTCCTAGAAGTGGGATTGCTGGGCATATATATGCATATATATATTTGCATATATAAATTTGCTAGGTAATGCCAAATCCTCCTGTGTAGAGTTAGACCATTTGAATCACATGGTTTTATATCTCTCTCTCTTGTGCTGTTAAACCATGTTGAAGCTCTATGTTGAACTTATTGTCAAAGTGTCCCACTGAGTTAGAAAAACAAAACAACCCATCTCCTCCCTGCCCTGCCCCCTTCCCCCCCAATGTGTCTCCTTTACTTTCACACAGAACACGTCACTTCTGACACTTCTGGTCACCAAGTATGTGGGTTTTTTCTCCCACACCAAGCATTTCTGCGACGCCAGCTGCGTCCTACAATTGAACTCAGTCCTGACACTACTGGAGAGAGTGTCAGATCCCACAGATTAGGGGCTCAGTCCCACAAAACTCCCCTCCGCCCACTTCAGATGCCAATAGCGAGACCACGCTGTCACCTGCGCTACTGACTATCGGCTATGAATCAGAGGTTCCCATGACCACCTCCTCGGGTTCAACTAATTTGTTAGAGCAGCTCGCAGAACTCAGGAAACCAGTTTACTTATGTTTACTGATTTATTATAAAAGGATATGATAAGGGACACAGATGAGCATCCAGAGGGAAGAGATGTGTAGGGCCAGGTGTCGGGGGGAGGGACGCAGAGCTTCCACCCCTCTCCCCAGCACCTCCACACGCTGGCCAGCTTGGAAGCTCTCCGAACCCCTTACTGCTGGGATCTTATGGAGGCTCCATCGTGAGGGCATGATTAAGCATTAACTCCATTTTCAGCCCTTCTCCCTTCTGAAGAGAATGGAAGGCGGGGCTGAAAATTCCAAGCATCTCATCATGGCTTGTTCTTTGTTCTCCCCACCCAGGAGCTGTCCAGGAGCCCACCTATAGTTGCGTCCTTAGAACAAGACACTCCTATCACCCAGGAAATGACAAGGGTTTCAGGAGCTCTGAGCCAGGAGACCAGTATGTATATATATAGGTATTCTTTTTCCCTATTATCTCACACCCACTTAAGAAAAAAATTACATTGACAGAACTAAGCTTTTAGTTCCCATTCCAGGTTCTATTCAATGTGTCTGTGAATTGGAGTCTTTATTAAGCATGAAAACAAGCCAATTTGGCTACTTAGTGATTAGGCACTTACAAAGGTACCCTAATGCCCTATTTCCAGTATTGATGACTGTCTATTTCAGCATCATTAAAACTATCGCACTTTGAAATTACTTCAATGAAAAAAGTTCATGCTGTCTGCAGGGGGAAGGATTCTGGTGTTAGAGTATCCCCTGATGGCATTACATGTCCCTCAGGTTTTCTAGAAAAGGGAAACTCCCTCTTGCACTGGACGTTGAATCTCCTTCTGCATCAAGTCCACTTTTTGTTTACTCCCATGGGTCCAGCTAGGACTCTGGATCCTCTTTGCCTCACAACACCTCCAAAGAGAGCCAACCGAGGTCCAGCCCCTGGAAATGTGGGAAGGGTTTTGATTCCATTTATCTGGGCGTGGTGGAGGCATGCCAGCCTGTCTGATAACAGACACGTGCATCATAAATTTCATGGGCTGGCCCCCTAATTTGGGGAACTTGGGCCCCATGATCTGGGGCTTTTGGTAGCAAGTCGAGGCTTCAGATTCCTTTGGAGATTGATCACCTGCCAAAAATCCCCTTACAGGTGGACGTGTCCCGAAAGGAGGGCTTGCACACCTCAGATACATGATCCACCTTCTTCATGAGCCAGTGACCTCTAAAAAGGCTTGTGAAGGGATGGGGTGGCAGCAGTGGAAGAAAACAGGAACCTTGAGCTCTCAGAGCCTGTGGGTACCAGGGAGGGATCAGGTGATCGAGTCATTCAAAAGCTTCCCTGTAGAAATAAACGCAGGTCAGTTCTGGAACAAAACAAGATTCACTGAAACCAGACCATCGTTTGGCTTCAGGAAAGATTAAAGGGAAGGTTGAGCCTTTTCAAAGAAATAGGGTGTGCATCCACTGTGTAAATTTCACAGGAAGGGAATGACAGCCCGTATGATGTTTTGAGAAAGATGCCACCGATTTATTAAGAAGAAAGGTCATCAGAAAAATCCAGCCTTTGCAAATAAAGTTCAGAAAGGATAGAAATTTGGAAATCTGAATTGCTAACCTCTTTTTTAAAAAATTAATTAAATATTAGTTTTGAAGTGGCAACAATAATTTTTAATATTATCAGTTTTAAACATAATAAATTGAATGCAGAGGAATCAATAGTCAAAGCCATACTAAGAAAGTATTCAGAGAAATGACTCACTCCCACCCTCACTCCCTCCCCTAGTAACTATATATTGTTATTTTTCCTGCCTTGAGACTACAGCCAGCCCTGGGAATGTGGGAAAGGAAAGAAGAGAAGGGCCTGATAAACAGACAATCCTTTGCAGCTCTGGCCAGGAGGCGGCACCTTTAATCTGGGCTCCTTTCCCCCTGAGGGGGCAGAGGGGTCCCCTTAATTAAGTGCAGAGCAGAGCCTCCAGGCAAAGCAGAGGGAGGCCCTGGGACCGCGATGGAACCAGACCCAGGCCAACTGTTGAAAACCAACCTCATTTGTACACTTGCTTCAAGTCCACATTTGCTGAAAAAGTTCCTAAGGGAAGAAGTTCAATTTGGGGAGGGTAGAAACCTTTGGTCTAAAAAAAAATATTAATGCATCGGAAGAAAAAAAAGCAACCTTCCAAATCATCCCATTTCAGAGCTCAGGCTAACAAATGGTCTATCACCAAAGCCAACGGTTTTTGATGGAACAGCCCCTATTAGCACAAAAAAAATTTTTTGAGCCTGTACTCCGGATACCCTGATTTATGTAAATATATTAATTTAAAATTTTAACCACATATTTGCATATTTATTTTATTCATAGATTTTATATATTAGTTACAGAATGTTACATTATAAAACATACACAAAAAAGCAGGTATTAAGAGCATTAAGGGAATTCCCTGGCAGTTCAGTGGTTAGGACTTGGGGCTTTCATTTTGGAGGGCTCAGGTTCAATCCCCGGTCAGGGAAATAAGATCCCTGCAAGCCGGAAGAGTGTTAATACCCCAAAAAAATCTCAGTATGTGCTTGTATTTACTTCCTTCGCCTCTAGGGTGTGGACACCCCACCCCCTTTGGGACCCCTTGACCCCGGAGGTGGGGGGATGGTGAGGCGCGACTTCACCTCTCTGTTCCAGACTCACAGGGAGGAGGGAGAAGGGGGGAGAGGGCTTATGTTGATTGACAGTCTATCATGAGTCAGCACATTATCAACTCATTTTTATCCTGGATCCAGGGATTAGTGTCTCACTTATCTATCAGACGAGGCTCCCAGGTGGGTGCTGTGTCATGCAGCCTCCACAGGCTGGACCAGGGTGCCACCCCCGTGCAGACCTACTCCAGGGAGTCAGGAAGCTGAAACCAGGACTTAGAGTCCAGCACAGGGACATGCTAACTAATTTTATTTTGTTTATTTTTCTGCTTGGAAGTTCTCTTTTTTTTTTTTTTTTAATTAATTAATTTTTGGCTGTGTTGGGTCTTCGTTTCTGTGCGAGGGCTTTCTCTAGTTGTGGCAAGCGGGGGCCACTCTTCACTGCGGTGCGCGGGCCTCTCACTGTCGCGGCCTCTCTTGTTGCGGAGCACAGGCTCCAGACACGCAGGCTCAGTAGTTGTGGCTCACGGGCCTAGCTGCTCCGCAGCATGTGGGATCTTCCCGGACCAGGGTTTGAACCCGTGTCCCCTTCATTGGCAGGCAGATTCTCAACCACTGCGCCACCAGGGAAGCCCCCCTGCTTGGAAGTTCTTTAAAGCATTGTTTTATCTCTTTTGCTTTTTGAACGTAGCCACTTCAGAGAGCAATATTCCTCCATCTTCGTCCCATGGGACCCTTGTTGTGAATTGTTCACAAGTTGCTTTGTTGGGTCATCTGTTTAGCATGTGGTTTCTCATCGTGAGCACTACTGGCATTTGGGGCTGGATCAGTCTTTGATGTAGGGGCTCCTGTTCCTTGTAGGACGTCTAGCAGCATCCCTGGTCTCTACCCACTAGATGCCAGTGGTACTCCCCCAAGCTGGGACAACCAAAAATGCCTCCAGATTTGACCAAATGTCCCCCTCAGTTGAGAACTACTGGTGGAAAGTCAGCCCCACAATTGGGTTGTTCCTTTCCAGACACCCCTACCCCGCTACCCTTTGTTATGGAGCCCAGTGCAACCGTCCTACCCTTCGAGGTTGGAGCCTCCACTTTCCAGGAAGCAGTTGCATGAGATCTGAGAGAGTGGTGGCCAGTGCCCTCTCCTGGACCACAGCCACGTCCTCCTGACTCACCTCCTGCAAGTGCTTGCTCCAGATGCATATCAGTTCTTATCACCCCTCAGTGGACAACCCTTTGGGGAGCCCCAGTGCTCTTCAGATAGCCCAGACTTTCTGACTGGCTCATGGGGTTCTTCTACGCTTGGTCTTTGTCTGCATCTTAAGGGCGATCCCCCTTTACAGCCCGCCTCCCTGTGTCCGTCCACGCTTTGCTCCATCGTCCCTGAGACAATTTTTTCCTGACATAGTTCTTGCCCTGGGATTTTTCCCATGCCCTTTTCTCTGCTGAATGCTATCTCCCACCTTTTTTCTTTTTCTTTTTTCTCTTCTTTTCTCTCCTTTTCTTTCCTTGCCTTTTTGCCAGCCAAACTTCTATTCTTTTTTCAGGTGTTCCTTAGACCTGACCAAGACTCACTCCACATCTATCCAGCCCCATATCAGGGCAGGGCGCTGCTCCTATGTGTTCCTAGCAGGCGGCCCTCTCCTAACAGAACATTTGCCGTCCCCGTGTTGTAATTGCTTGGCTAATTGTTTGAGGCCTCCCAGGAGTGTGGCTCCATTAGGGCAAAGGCCATGTGCCTTTGTCACCCCTGTATCCCCGTGCCCAGCACAGTGACTGACACAGCAGCAGGTCTTAGGGCGTGCATGCACTGGACGGTGGCTGGCACCAGGTCCATGCCTCCCAAATATTAGGAAGGGTTAAGTTCATAGGATTAAGTTTACAGACTCTGGAGCCAGGCTGTCTAGGTGCATGGCTGGACTGCACTGCTTTCCAACTGGGTGCCCTTGGGCAAAGTACTTACCCTCTCTATTCCACAGTGCCTTCATCTTTCGTGTAGGGTGGTAATAACAGTGTTTACCTTAAGAATTATTATAAGCACCATATGAGTTAATATAAGTTATATGCTAAAAACAGTGTCTGGCAGAACATCAGCGCTAAATAAGAGTTTGCTGTTAGAGTTTCTGAACACTTACTATAACTCACCCACACTAAGGGGATAAGAGTTTTGATCTGAGGGAGACAGTAGGTGATTGGGAGGAAGATGGGGAGAGAGACAGGGTAGGCTCCGGAGTCCTCATGTCAGAAAAGAAGGAAACCAAGAGCCTGGAATTCTTAAGAATAACATTAGGACCTCGGAGAGGAGGGAGAAGAGGGGGGAAGGATTCCAGAAACTCACTCATTTTACAAGAATTTATGGTCTGTTAATTTTGGGTCCAGGAAAGAAGACTGAAACTCTCTTTGCTGGTTCCTCCCCTGTTTGGCCCTCCCTCCCCCGGACTACATGAGGAAGCGTCTCTGGATACCTAATCACCATTTATCACAATGTTTCCATGAGAAAAATGCCTCTCAAGTGCCTGCCTTCTGACTTGTCAACACATCCATTAGAAAAGAGGGGGCTGCAGGTTATATAAAACCAGGGTAGTTTCTTGTTATCAAGCATTTGGCTGAAATGGAAAATTTAAATCTGCCTTGGGGGTATTTCTAACTCTCCATATTTATGCCATTGGATAGTTAACCAAAATTTGAAATCTTTTCTTTTTTTTTTTTTAATTGAAATGTAGTTGACGTACAATATTACAAAACCCAAATTCTTCATCCACATTTTCAGTTTTGCATTCACAGGTCTGGAGCCATAAAGAAATCACCTGGTGTGGTGTCAAGTCTGGGTTTTGGTGTCTAGAGGGGAAATGACTTCAAACTTCTGAACAAGGTTATCACCACTTGAGGAGAAGCCGAGAATAGGAACATTTTCTTGATTCTTGATCCTGCGTCCATCAGCTCACACTGACATTTACTGATTATTTGAGCTCAAGCAGTTGGGAATGCAATGGAAACAGCCAGATTATTTGGAAGCTGTTGAGTTAATTTGGTTGTTTAAACAATTACATCAGGCAGGCAGCTAGGCAGGCAGATAGGAAATATTTGCCTGACAACTGTGCAAGGCACCTGGGACAAGGCAAGGGCGAAGGTGGCCTGTTGTAGAAGTTCCGAGGGTCACCTGTGCTGCCTGAGAGACCTGGGTTGGACCACTGGCTCTGCTGCTTTCCAGAGTTATTTGATACCCTGAATCTCAATCTGCTTATCTTTAAAATGGGGATGATAATTTCAGGTACCTTGTAGAGCTCTGAAAGGATGGAGCGAGATAAGCCACCTGCAGAGTTGAGCACATTCATGCATTAGTTATTAATGTTACTGCCTCTGTTTTGTTCTCCAGCAGACGGAAGGATCCTATCAGGGGAGAGAACTGATTAGCAAAAGCCCCCTGATGAGCCATTTTGGTTGGAACAATAGCTCTCAGGGAATAGGCAGATTGGGTGAGGAATGAAACAGAGAGATGGCTAAATCGCTTTGCATAATAGATTAACGGGGATTTGGGAGTTAAGTGCAAGCCAGCTAAGGTGGAGAGGGAGAGTGGGACCCCTGTTACAGGTATAACCAATGAAAATTCTTGGGGCCAGGAATGGACTAAGGGCTTCAAGAATCTGTACATCTACTGTTCAATTTTTTGGCATTTTTTTTCTTGTTGTGGTTCTGATGTAACTAACCCCCAATCCACTACCCATCATTAGCCCTAAATCTTAAGTAGACACCTCCCACACCGCGGAGCCATGTGTTTTCTAGATTGCCAGGACAATCTCGTGGCTTACACTTGTAGCCTCAGCATAATCCTTTCACTTTAAAAAGTGTCCAAGTTTGGACTATCAGTTATGTCCCAATTACGCCAACTAAATACCTTCTGTGAGGAGGTATGTTTGAAAAACCAAGGCAAAGAGGCTGGGCTCACCTGGGCTGAGATGAGGAGGAGAGGGGGGAGAAGGAGGTAGAGATGGGACAGGGGTGGGGCAGACACACAGGGGCTCCGAGCCAGAGGGGACCACGTGAGATGGGGCAGAGGCAAAGGGAGAGATGCTGAGTTGCCCTCCTTGCTCAGATGGGGCTTCTAGCCACCTACCTCTTTGGGGAGAGCTGGAAGACAGGGGATATTCATGAAACTAGCATATGGGTTATTTTTGCAGCATTTTTAGGTAAATTAACATACACTGAAATACAAAAATTCTATCAGCCCTCGAAAATCTCCTGTGCCCTTTGTCAGCAGTTCCCGACTCTACTCCCTGCCCTTAGCCAACCACTGTCTGTTTTCTGTCTGTCTGTTTTCGGCTTGGAAATAGTGTTGTATAAATGGAATCACGCAGTTCGTAGCCTTTTGAGTCTGGCTTCTTCCAGTTTTCGTCACGCATTTGAGATTCATCCATGTTGTTGCATATTTCAGTAGCTTATGTCTTTTTATTACTGAGAAGTATTTCATGGTATGGATGTGCTGGTTTCTTTATCCATTCCTCAGTTCAAGGACATTTAGGCTGTTTTCATTAACTGTATAATTTTTAGAAATCAATACACCTGTGTAACTCATATCCCTCTTGAGGAGAAGCCAAGAATAAGAACATTTTAAGATAAACATATAGGTTTCATTTAAAATACCACTGCGAAACAAATTCTAGTTCAAGGGTTCTTAACCATTTCTGAGCTATGTATCCCTTTGCTAGTCTGGCAAACTCTTCTCGGACTAATGTTTTTAATGTATAAAATAAAATGCATAGGATTATCAAAGAAAGCCAATTACACTGAAATGCAGTTATCAATTATTAAGAAGAAATGTGTGCTTAAGAAGAAATATAAGAAGCAATGAAGGATTATATGTATTTCTTTATGAACACATCAAATAAAATCCAGAGGCAGATCTAATAACTACTGAAATTTTGAAGTAGTGAGGAACACATGTGACACTTTGAGATAAGTCACGTCTGGAATGAGATATAAAAATATTTGTGATTTTAATTGGGGACATAGTCACAGATACAATTATTGCTATTTCCCTCTCCTTCATAATTGAAGGAAATGCTAAATTTCAATTTGATTTTTGTGAATATAACAATAGGAATTTTCCCTAGGAACCTCCTGAATTGTATCTTTGGGGACTTGGATTATGGCACCATGCTATAATTAGATCATCCAACTCATTTTGCTGCTACCACCGTAAAAAGGGGAGGAGGGTAACTCCTTTTTGCCAACTTCCACATCCACAGAGATAGAGCCCGGTCTTTCTCTCTGCTGACTCACAGCTGTTGATTAGTGTATAACCTGCCTATTTCCAGCAGGTACATGACCTTGGTCTTTTCTGTGACTTCAGAAACTGTTCAGCTTACTAACAGCCATCTAACAATTATGCCTTCAAATCCCATGACAGAAACTTGAACAAAGCCCCCAAAGTCCTCAGGTAGGTGAAACATCTAACTTTATCTCAACCTAGGAGAACTGCCACCTGAATTTATAGCCGTGTACACACACTTAGAGTAAAAGCAGGGAAAAAAAGGCAAGAAAAGTTTAGCTGGGGTAGAAAAATACAACCCATATTTTGTGAGCTCTTAGTTTCTATTGAAACATGAGCCAGTTTGATTCTGGGAAAATTCAACTTCCTGGTTTGAAGACGGGCTTACAAAACAGCTTTCAAGTTTTACATGTATCAAATGCTTCTGCACTCACCCAACAGGATTTTTTTCAAGTGTAATGAATATAAGTGCACCAGAGACATACAGACCAGTTATGCCTTAAAAAACCAATTACATTTAAAAGGAGAAATAAATATATATGAAAAAAATCTCCAAATAAGTTTGCTTTGAAGTCTTTTCCTTACTCCTCCAAAAAAATCTAGGAATTTTCCCCCTTGCTACCATGTGCCTAAATTACTTTTAGGCCTACCAAGTTCCTTATTTACTCCTTCACTATAAAAACTCACATGGTTCAAATATACCTTATTATATTCTTTAGACAAAAGTCCCACCTAGGTTAACTTCAAGGAACTGTCAAAGATTCTCCACCTGAAAAATAGCTTTCTCACTTGATCTTGGGTACCTGTAAAGTTTTAATGGGTGCAAAGCTTTTATTTCTCAAATAGAAATAGGACTTAATGTGCAAATATTCTTTGGAGTGGTAGTTCATTGATCCACGTTCCCTTGAAGGTATAGATGTTTGATCCTTAGAGCAGTCTTTCAAAACCTGGAAGAGCATGAGACATTCCTGCAGAATCTATGGGACAGACACCAGGGACTCAAGCCTGACCGATTGGAAAAATCATTTCTGGAGATGAGACTTAGGGAGTCTTTCTTTCTGACCTACTCCCCTGTCATTCTGATGCACAGCTGGGGTTGGACACCACTGCCTTCTTGGACTGAGGGTTTAATGAAGATGCCTTACCTTTGTGTGTCCACAGTTTATGGGTTCTGTTCACACAGATGTCTTGTTTAGTCCCAAATAACCTTGCAAGAGCAGGACAGGGATCACTTGCCAAAAGCACAGGTTGGGAAGCCAAGGACTGAAGGTGTTAAGGGATGCATCCAAAGACACCCAGATGCCCAGTGCAAGGAAAAGAGGGGGAAGGAAGGGCTGGGTCTGCCTTTGGATTGTTCTGAAATTTTGTTTAAAGGCAATCCTATATATTCATAAATGTCATGAGTGGCATCTGTGAAATCAGGGACTTAAATATGAAATGGAGTTTTTAAAAAAGCTAGCTTTCGTTTACAAATGTAGTTGGGAGCCCTCCAGCAGGGTGCCGTGCTGGATGTTAAGGGTGTGTTCCTTTTATTTTTCTTGGTGAGAGAAGCTGCCATCTACGTGTCAGCAGAGGAAGGGCTGGTCACTTATCTTGGACTCACCGAAAGACAGGTGCAGGTGGGGTTGCCCTGGGTTACTGAGGAAGGGTAGAGTTGGGCTGCTTTTGTTTTGAGGGTAAAGAAGAAGTTAGCCCACCCTAGGGGATACAGAGTGGTGCTGGACTGCGCCCTAACCTCAGGCTCCCGGGACCAGCTTGGGCCCCAGGTGGGGGAAGGGAGTGAAACCCGCTTGGGGTGGAACCAAGGGGGGACTTGCTGAGACCTGTGATGTGGGAACTCCCCTAGGGGGAACTTGGAGTCTAGGAACGAGGTTGTTGACCCACGAAGCTTTAGCCCCTGGGGCTGTGTGGGGAGTGGGATCAGGATTCCCTGAAGCAGGGAGAAGGGCCCCTGGCTTGCGCATCAGCATTTGGTGAAGGTGGGAAACCAGGAGAGTATCTCACCCCTTTGGCATGAGGAAACTTCTGGGGTTCTCGGGCAAATCAAACGAGGGAGAGAGGACCAAGAGGAAGATACCCGACTTCCTTTTAATGAGGCAAGTGAGTCTGTGAAAAGAAAAAAGAGGTGGCTGCATTTCAATGTTCACTTTATAGACAGTTCACAAGTGAAGTTACTAGTTCATATCCACCTGGGCAGGAACTACAGAGTAACATTGCCAGTTAAAACATATTTGATGGCTGACGGACTGACCGAGGAGGACATTTGCTCCCTAAGAAAAAGCACTGGCTGTGCCAACAATCTGAAAACATTCAGTGGACTTGGATGGCAAGTCAAGTCAGTTCAGTCAAAATAGCATTCATTCATATAACACACCACTATCAAGAGTCTCCTGTATGCCAGGCGCTGTTCTAGGTGCTGACGAGACACCAGTACATGAGAGGTAGGCTCCCTGCCCTCCTGGAGCTTCCTGTCTAGGGGGGAGACAGAAGTCCAACAAGTAGAATAGAGCTGAGTAAGAGAATGAGAGAGGGAGAGAAGGGAGGGAAGCTGTTTTGCACAGGACAATCAGGGAAGGTGAGCTTGAGGAGGTGACTTCAGCAGGGACCTAAAAGAAGTCAGAGAGTGAGCTATGTAGAGACGGGGGTAGAGAGTTTCAGGCAGGGGGCCTGGCTTAGATTCGTGTGGGACAGTGATGGAGCACAGTGAGGCAGGAGCCAGAGGTCGTAGAAAGACTGGGAGATGACACCAGTTTACATAGACCTTCAGAGCCTCTAGAAGAGCTTCAGATTTAGTTCTAAGTGTAAAGTGAAGCCATTGGAGGGATTTGAGGGGGGTGGTATTATCCAGTTAACATTCTTAAAGGGTGACTCAAATTGCCAAGTTGAGAACTCACCTGAGGGACAAGCCTGGAATCAGGGAGAAGTGTTAGGAGGCTACTGTAGTGGTCCACGCTAGAGATGGAGGTGGCCCGAACTATCATGTGATGAAGGTGAACCCAATTCATTCTTTCGTTGACATATAGACAATAAATTTCCATGGGGCTCCTACAGCTAACAAACTCTGTTAACACCAAAACACTGACTATAAGAATTTACAAATAATAATTAATTTTTAGTTATTTAAAATTAATTTGCAAATATTAATTTTCAAATAATAATGGCTAAGTGGTGATGTTCATAAGGCTTTAGTCTGTGTCAGGCATCCTTCTAAGTGCAGTTGATTCTTGTTATTCACGGTAGTTCTATAAAGTTGCTGTGAACACTGAATTAGCAAATACGGAACCGTTGATCCTGGAGAAATACAGGGTTAGGTTCCTGCAAGTCTTTGGTCACAGCTCTTTCATCAGCTGATCAATATATAACCTTGTTTAATGTGTGTTTCTTTCTAAAACACATTATTGTGCCTGAGCAAATCTTATTTAACGCATATATTTTCTCCAGCACATCTGTAGCCTTCTTGCGAGTAAGAACATTAGACAGCACATCAGCACTGCGCTTGGGGGCCATTTTAAACAGTGAAGTCAGCAAAAAAGCGCAAAAACCTTGGCATTGAATAGACTGTGAAAAAGACACTTGTTTACAGCATGAGAGCTGAAATAAGAAGGCAGAGTGCAGCCTTATTCAACCTCAGATGGATGTGTATGGATGTGTATTAGATCATTGTAATTGTGCACCTTAAACTTCCACAATGTTATATGTCAATGATATCTCAATAAAGCAGGGAAAAGAAGTGGAGCACACAATCTTATGTCATGACTGTCATGACATGGGAACCTACATGTTGGGCGACTCTTTTTTTTTTTTTTTTTGCTGCTCAGCACATTTCTGCAGATGCCCACAAAACCCCCTGGAGTATTGATTTTGGCGTTACCAATATTTACAATGTAAATGGGGTTACAAATGCATACAAATAAAAAGATTTTTATCAAATCTTTGAATCTTCAAAGAATGAAGGTTGACTATGCTTTATACCCATTGACTCATAACATCCCTGCTAGTGGGAAAGAGGAGTCCAAGGCACAGAGGGGTGAAGCAACTTGCCCCAGTTACGCAGCAGCTCGTAAGAAAGAAGCCAGATTACGCTCAGGTGCCCCGTGGTCCCCAACACTCCACCTGCTCTTTTGACATGTTAAGAGCGCCAGGCACCACGGAGACCTCCCCATCACTTGTTCTTCAAATTCTCCTGCCAAGAATATCTGCAGCATTGGCATCTTTCCAGAACATCTTTTTATTGTTTTTAGGGCTGCAGTGCAGGGTCTGGGGAAGGCACTGGGGCCTCTCATCACTGCTCACGGTGGGACAATTGTTAACAAGCTGAAGAACAGGACCTCAGATTCTGGGGCTACCAGTAGAAATAAATAAACAACAATAAAAGGAGAGCCAATTGAAAAGAGAACAAAATTTAGCAGCAGTATTTGGAAGGCTGGCAGCGGCAGGGGTGGGATTTGGGCGGCAGCCATCATGGTCAACCTGCGTGATGGCTGTGACCCAAAGCCAGCCGTCTGCACAGAGACGGAGGCAGGCTCCCAAGATAGAGTTCTAGGTAAAAGTGGAGCCCAATCTCACTTATATGCGGAATCTAGAAAAGCGAACTCATAGAAACAGAGAGCAGGTTGGTGACTGTCCGGGGCTGGGGGTGAGGGAAATGGGGGGGTGTTGGTGAAAGGGTACTTTCAGTTATAAAATGAAAATGTTCTTCAGAGCTAATGTACAGCGTGGTGATTATAATTAACAATACCGTATTGTTATACTTCAAAGTTGCTAAAAGAGTAGATCTTAAATGTTCCCACCATACCAAAAAACAGTAATTATATGAGAGAATAGCAGGGTTAAGTCACCTCACTGTGGTAATCATTTCACAATACGGATGTGTATTAGATCATTGTAAGTGTACACCTTAAACTTACACAATGTTATATGTCAATGATATCTCAATAAAGCAGGGAAAAGAAGTGGAGCACACAATCTTATGTCATGACTGTCAGGGATTATTATCATGACTGTTATCTTTTTTTTTCTTTTTTGGCTGTGCTGGCAGCTTGCGGGATCTAAGTTCTCTGACCAGGGCTCGAACCAGTGCCGCCTGCAGTGGAAGCACGGAGTCCTAACCACTGGACTACCAGGGAAGTCCCATGACTGTTATTTTTATACGAGGTCCAAAAGTGATCAAGCTGTCCTCATGGGAAATATTTCAGAAAAAAGCCATATTATAGAGTCAGTTTTTCACAACTCTTCATTTAATCCAGTTCAATTCCATGTTATTTCACTCTGTGGCATCCCCTGTTTCTACTGCAGGACAGTGACCACCTCCCAGGGTTGTTGAGAGTGTTCAATGATTTAAAAAATAATACCTATGTGTTGAGAGCTTTCTTTATAGTGGCAAAATGGAAAGCATTCTATTTACAAGAGGGAGCTGGACAGAACAACCTTTAAGGTCCTTTCAATATTGAATATTCTAAGAGAGTGTGAGATCTTTACTGAGCACTTGTTGTGGATATGACATGTGCTTGTCCAGCAGAACACACCTGCCTAGAAAGTGGCAGGTGAAAGTTTAAGTGCTATCCCCAAGGACAGGGGATCTCTTCCCTTCCAGTGCCCTTTTGTCTCAGCGTTGGGATCTATTCATTGCCTTTCTTCTGTTTGAGTCTATTGACAAGGAGTCTGCTCCCTGCCATTCCTGAGAAACCAACTTTAAATGAACAAGAACTTTGATCTTATTTCTGGCAACCACACCAGCAATGGACTTATGGAAGAATTTGAAACCTCATTTACACTGCAGTAAAGAAAGTATAAAGAGGATAAATTACTGGGCCACGTAAATTTCTAATCTATGCAATTATGCCTTATTTTCAAGATGGGTTATTATAATATATAATAAATAGTTACATATAATTTGTTTACATTAGGTTACTCTACCTGAAATATTTACATTTGGGGTTTTGCCTCAATAATATTGTGCTAATTAGTAAGTAAATATAATAAAATAAAGCCAAATATCTTTATTGTTTTTTCCCCAACATGCATAGTCATCAGTCTGCTTTTAAGATTTTTGTTCCTTGTTTGCCAGGCATATAGGGCTCTTTATTTTCTTTCTTTCTTCCTTTCTTTCTTTCCTCCCTCCCTCCCTCCTCCCCTCCCTCCCTCCCTCTCTCTGTTTTCCTTCCTTCCTTCCTTTTTTCTTTCTTTCAATCAATAAGTCATTTTCTTGGTTCATTTGAGATGAAGAAGTAAACCTTATCAATAACTGAAGCTTGACTTCCCTCTTAGCTTTTAATGTAAGCATTTTATTCTCTTTCAGCCTTTCTATTTTGCTGTTTCTAATGTATTCTGGATTAAGACGCCAGAAAATAGGTTAGATTGAATTTAGAATAAAGTCGTGGGCTCTGAATGAGAGTTCTGTTGCTCATCCTTGAGCAAAACACTCACACTTTAAGAGGCAAACTCAGTTATATTGTTTTTGGCTCTGGGAGACCTTCTTTGCTCAATTCCTGATTCCGAGCTTTGTTCTGCTCTGATTAGTGACTTCCAAATACGTGAGGTGTTAGATCATAGATTACAGAGCTTGAGTGCTGAAGGAACCCCAAGATCATTTCATCCAAGATGATGCCCATCAAATGAAAGGGATTTCCCAAGGTCACTGAACTCATAACTCACCCATCAAACATATGCGTCCCCAGGGAGAATGTGCCAACAGGGCTGAGGCTCTCACCCAGGCAGACCCTCCTTTTCAGCTTTTATCTCCTTCCAGTCCAATCAGATTAAACCCAACCAAATTAAAAAGGAAAATCCAGATGTTAGTAGTATTTTGGAGTGTAAAAATCATGAGCTAGATGATTTTTTTAAACTGTGTTAAATAAACAAATTTCAAACATTTGACTCCAAGTTTTTAAGAAATGTATTTCAATATATGAGCAGCAAAAATACTTTTACAAAGCATGGCCTTGGCATATTTGGGCTTAGAGGGTGTAGTTAAGGATCTTCAGGGTAAACAAATGTATAATCAAAGTTATTGATGAGACATGGAGTGGTACACCAGCATGAACCAGCGTGAATATGAAAAACTCTATAGTTTAGTAAGCTTTTTCCACTCTGCAGAATTACACAGCAGGGAAGGAACCTTGTTTTGTTTACGTTTATTTTTACAACACTAGCTGAGGCTGTGTCACAAGAAATGTCCTCAGAAAAAGTTTGTGTGGTGGTGGATGAATGGATAAATGATGGGTGGGTGGATAGAAGGATGATGGATGGATAGGTTTGGTGATGGATAGAAGGATGGATGGGTAGATTTTCTCAGTTCTGTCAGTAAAATGGAGATAGCTTTTCTAGATGACAGTTTTCATGACTACATCACATAGAGATGATAACCTAACCTTTTGAGATGTGGTACATGCTTTCTTTGTGGACCTGTAGTTACAGGCAGAAGGAAAAAAACCAAGGATTGGAAAGTCTAACAATGGCCAGCTTGTGCTTCTCCTGGCTGCTTAGAACTTACCTAGCTCCTGGCAGGTGACAGGTATTTTCTGGGTATTTAGGAACAAGACATACTCCAGTGCATCCTTTCACTTTAGCTTCATCTACACTTTCATTTTTTAAAAATTGAAGTATAGCTGATTTGCAATGTTGTGTCAGTTTCTGGTGTACAGCAGAGTTGATTCAGTTATATATATATATATATATATATATATATATATATACACACACATATACATATATATTCTTTTTCATATTCTTTTCCATTATGGTTTGTTACAGAATACTGAATATAGTTCCCTGTGCTGCACAGTAGGACATTGTTGTTCATCTGTATCTGTTTTATATACAGTAGTTTGTATCTGCTAATCCTAAACTCCTAATTTATCCCTCCCCCCCTTTCCCCCTTGGTAACCATAAGTTTGTTTTCTATGTCTGTGGGTCTGTTTCTGTTTTGTAAATAAGTTCATTTGTACCATATTTTAGATTCCACATATAAGTGATATCATATGATATTTGTCTTTCTCTTTCTGACTTACTTCACTTAGTATGATAATCTCTAGGTCCATCCATGTTACTGCAAATGGCATTATTTCCTTCTTTTTTATGGCTGAGTATCTTTTTCGTTCTGATAAATTTTTTCCAGGGTTTCCGGTAAGGAATAGAAGTTTAGGAAATTGAATTTCCTAAATTCAGTCAATGTATCAATGGATGCCCAGGGCCATGAAAGCTGGCTTTCTGTCAAGTGCCAAGGGGTTAATATTTTAGAAAAATGTCCTGTGTTATGGAAGAGTGAGGTGGATTCCAATATCTGGGCAGTACAAAACAATAGGACCAGTCATTACCTGAAGGCAAATTAATAATATTAGTTGGCTATTGTGCAGAAATTTCATGGCTTACAAAACACTTTACATATTATCTCTTTCAATGCTCAGAAGAATCCAGTGCAGTAACTGTATCACCAATGGTCAGTAAGCAGCAGAATTAGGATTTGAAACTAGATTTCTAGACACAAATCTTATAACCTCGCCATCATTTCAAAAAGCTTCTCATCAGGACTCATTAGTAAAATGTAGGAGATGCTTGAAGGGGTGGCCGCCCACCCCAACACAACATAGACCCCCTCATCCACTGCTCCAAGTTCCTGGTGGAGTCAACATATTGGATTAAGGCATTTTCTATGGCAGATCTTGTAATTAGGGGGCTGGAGGGAGGCTGGATTTCCTCTAACACAACAATTGACATTATGGGCTGGTTAATTCTTTGCTGTGGCCACTGTCCTGCGTGTTGGAGGAGGTTTAGTAGCAACCCTCACCTCTTCCCACTAGACGCCAGTAGCACCCTCCCATCATGACAACCAGAAAACGTGTCCCAGACATTATCAAATATCCCACGACAAAATTGCCCCTAGCCGAAACCCAGTGTTCAAGATGAAGCTCTGTTGCATCAGGCCAGCAGCCGTCACCATAGATTACAGGGTTCTGGAGGACTGGAGGGAGGAGATCACAAACTCAGGGTTTAAAAGACTTAAAAGAAACTCAAATTTCTAAAACTTGTAGGGAGCAAATACAGGAGATTGGACATTTTTAGAAAAACATCAACAAGGTAAGAAAAAACTTTACAGATAGGGGTGAAAGGTTTAAAAATGACTTTCAGTCTCAATTTCTGGTACTGTTTCCATCTCCACCAGGATTTTTACTGCTGCTCCTGGTGTCAGAAGGAAAGGAAACAGAATAAGAAGCTCAAACTACAGTCTCCAGGACCCAGAAACCAGCTTGGCAGGAGGGTTCCATACCCTTCCTCCCCTGCCCTCCTCCCTCGGCTGAAAGTGTTCTATCAACACTCCTTCCAGATTATGGGCTACCTTTCCAGAAAGGCTTTCAGCAGGTGGTTTGTAATAAAAATTTGGGGACTCCTCCCTCTGCCCCTCCTCCTCCTCCTCCTTCACCCCTCCCTCCTCCTCTTTTTCTTGCTTTTTAAAATCTCTTCTACCATCCAAAAAGTATTTGTTCAAAATCTAGTTTGTTTTGAGAACAGTGCAAAATCACATGGAAAGAAAACAGAAGAAACTCTCACTAGCTAGATGAGTTCATGGTGGAATGACCATATAATTCACTGTCCAAGCTAAGCACACTTTCGAGAGTGGCAGGGGATGCTCTTATGATCATGCTGCCGAGACAGAAGGCATAACCTGGACCATCCCAGGCTAAGTGGGACGAAGTGTCACCCGAGTTCTCCATGGCTCTTCCAGCCCTGTAATACACCGTTCTGTCAATATGTGAGCGTTCTGTCCTCTGGGCCCAGTACAACAATGAGGCTGTAATGTTAACAAGAAGCGGCCCTGTGCTGAGTATGACACGTACATTCTCTGATTTAAAACTCACAGTTACAATGATCCTATTATAACACTCACTGTTCTAGACGAAAAGCTTACTCAAGATCACACAGTTAATACATGATAAAGTGGGATTTAAGTCAGGCAATGTGACCAGAGAACCTACCCGTTTCACATGGCATTATTTGTGCTGGTTTGTGTGATGTTCTTATCGGCTTGCAAGATGCTCTATCCATCCTCAATCCCTGCCTCCTAGTTGAGGACTGTTCTGTGCCGATATCCTTCTCTTAACTGAACTATACCTTTACAGATAACAGATCAAAGCCAGGTTTGGGGCCGTTCTTAGGTGGGGAGGAAGAGCTTGAAGAGAAATCAGTGCAAGGGGGACTTCTGTTTGGCCATAAGTGCAGCCAGTGATCTGAATGTTCTAGACACATCATCATCCCAAGGGCTCTTCTGAAAGGAGCAGAGATCTGCTAGAGAAAGAGGGGATCTCTGTGGAAATGAGTCTGTTTGTTCTGGGAAAACAGCAAAAACAACAAACCTTTAAGTCGTTTATTTATAAGCCTTTGAGAGATTTTCTTTGTAAGCCCTGAGTTACCCTGCTTCATGCTTCCTTGTAAAATATGGTAGGAAAACTCTAAAATTACTAAAATCGACTTAATTATCAGCAGTTTTGACTCCCATCCCTGAATTTGTCACCTCTGTTTAACCCTCCTTGGTATTTAAATAGCTAATCTGGTGCTGGCTGCCAAGTCAACACTGTGCAAATCTCCAAGTGACTTCACAGTGACCTTCGCAACTCGATTTATTTGGTATTTCCTTTGTGTTCCTTTATAGCAATTGACCGGCCTTTGCTAATTATTAAAAGTATTTGCTGAAGTATTCACCACCGTCAGTAGATAAGAATTTCTGGGAACAGCCTGTCTTGTGACATTAGCTTGTCCCCCAAAGTATAAAACCAACTGAGAAAAGTCTTTTTGAAAACTGGTTCAGGTTGATATATACATATATGAAAGCACGCATGCATTCATTCATTCAGCATAGATTTATTGAGTGCCTACTATGTGCCTGGTTCTGTTCTAGGCAGTAACACACAAAAACTCCTGGCTTCACAGAACTGCCATCCTAGTGGGGTGGGATGAGGGAGACAGATTACGTAGAACATATTACACGTCAGATGGAGATACCTGCTATGGAGAAAAATAAGGCAGAAAACGGTGACTGAGAATAGAAGCTGTGTTTTAAAATAGAGTGCTATCCATGTTCATTGCAGCTTTACTCACAAAGGTCAAGACGTGGAAACAACCTGAATGTCCTTCCATGGAGGAGTGGATGAAACAAACATGGTAGGTATTGGGTTGGCCAAAAAGTTCGTTCGGGTTTTTCCATAACATCTTGCGAAAAACCCGAACGATCTTTTTGGCCAACCCAGTACTTACAATGGAATATTATTCAGCCTTAAAAAAGAGGGGGGCTTCCCTGGTGGTCCAGTGGTTAAGAATCCGCCTTCCAATGTAGGGGACGCATGTTCAGTCGCTGGTCGGGAAAATAAGATTTCATATGATGCAGGGCAACTAAGCCCGCGCACCGCAGCTAGAGAGAAGACCATGTGCCTCAACGAAGAGCCTGCATGCTGCAACTAAGACCTGACGCAGCCAAATAAATAAATAAATTTTTTTTTAAAAAAAGGGAAATTCTGCCATTTGTGACAACATGGATGAACCTGGAAGGCATTATGCTTCTTGAGACAAGCCAGAGGAAGAAAGACAAAAACTGCATAAGCTCATTGATATGTGGAATCCAAAATAGTCAAATTGGACTTCCCTGGCTGTCCAGTGGTTAATACTCCATGCTCCCACTGCAGGGGGCACAAGTTCAATCCCTGGTCTGGGAACATTTAACAATATCATATACCGCTAAGAGGGTAGAACTTAAAGATTATCACCACAAAAATAAAATTAAAAAATAAAGTAAAAGAAAATAGGTGCTTAGAGAAAAGAGCTTATGAAAGACCTCAAAAGGTAAGGGGTAATCTCTGAGGATACAGGGAGCATCCCAGGCAGACGAAGGCCCACCAGCAAGTTCTACGAATAGCAGAGAGGCTGGTGTGTTAGAAACCAGTGAGGCCAGAAAAGATTGTGGTGTCTGATTATATAGCATCTCATACTTGTGTGTAAGAACTTGACTTTTTCTTGGTGTCAGACAGGAAGTCTTTGAAAGGTTTCAAGCCTAAAAATGGCATGGTGGACTGTTGATTTCAAGGAGGATCATCTGAACATGGGGTGGAGAACAGACGGTAGGAGGGTGAGGGAAAAGCAGGGGAACCAGTTAGGAGGTGATGGCCGTGCTTCGACCAGTCTGGTAGCAATGGGGGTAGAGAGAAGAGGCTGGATTCTGGACATACTTTAAAAAGTGGAGATAACAGGATTCACTGGCAGGTTGAATGTGGGATGTGAGAGAAAGGAGCTAAGGTTTTCAGTATGTGCACGTGTGTGTGCATGCACACGCGTGTATGTCTATATAAAGCTTAACATTATCCAAAGGTATCTAGTTTAATGGTTTACTTATTTATTTTTGTTCCACCCCAAAACTCTGCGATGGGAGGAACCGTCTCAGTCTTGTTCACTGTTGTATACTCTTCCTTATTTTTGGCCTGTATTCATTTTACAATAATACATTTTTTAATTACAGAAAAATCAAAGAAATACACAGAATTATATGATAGAAATATAAACATTGCTTGTAAAGACTATTGTTAAAAAGTGAAAGAGTCTGCATTCTACAGATGGAGCGATGTTATTTTGAGATCCAATGTCAATGTGAGTAAATGAATCTAAACAGTATAAAAGAATAAATCCAAATCCTATAGAATAGAACGGTGTTGTGTGATAGGCAGGACCAGTCGCCAGGATAGAATAGACTTTATTTGTGTTGTTTTTCTTTAAAGACAACACCCAGGGCTAGCTCTCAGCCAGCCAGTCAACTCTACTGAGTCTGACTTCATTAGTTGGTAATCTCTTGGCTCAATTCAAAAGGAGGTCTTTCTAGAGATACCAACCTTTCTATAACTAGGACATTTCTATCAACTTTGCTTGAATTAAAGTTTATGGAATATTCTTACTCCCATAAGTCTGTGCCTTTAATTTGTTTCTTTGTGAAAGCAGAGCACTGGAGACAGTTGGTTCATTATTAAGAACAAACTTACAGATGTAACTGATCTTGGATGTTTCAAAGGAGGGCAAATAAGCCTATAGCCCTTCAATGAGTCACAGGACAACAATCCCTTATATACATTCTGAAAGCTGAAAAGCTCTGAAATGCAAGCTTTTTGGGGTGATCTTGAACTGGGAGCCCTGAAGCTATGTATGGTTTTTACATAATCCATCTAATGTGAAAGTTCATCAGTGTCACTGCAGAAATATTAATGTGTTTGGTTACAGGGCAGTATGCAGTACTATGTAATATACACCATAAACACTCAGGTGTTATTTTTCTTATCTTTCTGAGAATTCTGTTTTCTGAAACATCAGGCCTCATGGGGTTTGCATAAGGGTCTGTCATCCCATACCATGTTTGCTGTTTGGGGCTGAATGTGCTGACTTCACCCTTCCTCAAGAAATAAGGCTTGTGAATGCAGCAGGATTCCTTTCCTAGGTGACTGGAGCGTCTACAGAGCTGGATCTGTGTCTGACATGTTTGCTAGCTCACGTGCATGAGTGCCGTGCTTTGAGTAGATGTTGCTTTGAGGTGACCAATCTTCTGGCCCGTTCCTTTCCAGATAGGGGCCACCTTGGAGAAAGGTGGCATGAAGCTGGGTGACACTGGGTTCTTGTCCTGTCACCCATCAGTGATGGGCAATGGGAATTAGAAGGAGACATCCTGGTGATTGGCCAAATGTGTGACTCACACACTGTGATTGGCCATGTCACAGATGCTCCCTGATTTTTTAGTGATAATAGAACCCTCTGTGGACATGATAGACAAATGAGTCTCAGGGCAGTATTAAAGCTTTTAAGAGGCTGACAAGTTCAATCAGTCTTGATTCGGGAACCCTGCTCGCTCACATTTAGGCTGTGCCATCCTGGGCAACCAGCTACTGACTGTCACCCACATGATCCAGCATGACACATAATAAACTGACTACATAATTTTCATCATAACTTCTTCTTCTTCTTCTTCTTCTCGTTCCCCTTCTCGCCCTCCTCCCCCGCCTCCTTCTCCCCCTCCCCTCCTCTTCTTCTTCTTCCTTTTCTTCTTCTTTCTCCTTCTTCTTCTCCTTCTTCCTCTTTCTCTTCTTCTTCTTCTTCTCTTCTTCTCCTCCTCCTCCTCCTTCTTTCTTCTTCTTCTTCTTCTCCTTCTCCTCCTTCTTCTTCTTCTAAGAAGAAAGGTGTCTGGTCTGTGATCTTGGGAGATTTCTAATCCAGTGATTTCCATAGCTCCTTTTCTTCAAATCTTCCATTTTCATCTCCCCACCTTCAGCTCCCCAAGCCCTTAACACACAACTTTAAGGCGAAAGCCTTGAACATGGGTTTAGAAAATCTAGGAGAATCAGAAAGATAAACTGGTTCTTGGCACCTTCAGGGACCAGGAAGATGCAGGATATAACCCCGGCGGGCAGAACCCCCAGTACTTGTCATGGAGAGAGCACAGCCAGCCGCTCGTGCACAACAGGACCCATCTCTGGTCCAAGAAGACCAGCTGGCTCCACTTGCTTCTATATCGGGGCCTCTGGCACTTCTCAGGAGGGCCCTGCAGAAATTGGAAGGAGGCGGTGTGGCCTCCCCTTCTTTCTTTCAGGATTTACCCCTCTTGCTCTAGGACACTGAGGCACTACAGGGGCATCTGCAGTTGCGCAGCTGCTGAGCTTAACGCTTGACCCCTGGGAAGGTGGGGATTAGGTGTTTGGGTGTCGTGTGTGTTTAGGGGTGATTTTAATGGCTCTGGAACTTGAAGCTGTTCCAGAAAACACCTAAGCGGTCAGTAGAATCAGGATCTTTTCACTGAAATCCACAAGGGTCACAAGAAAGACTGTCATTGGCCAGGCTCTCAGGCCACCCAAATAGGCGGAGAGGAGGGGATGCAAACCCCGCCCAAGCCCCAGGGGGGGATGGAGTTGCCACCGGGGACTTCTGGTCAACCCCTGGACAGAGGGCCAGGCATTTCAAAGGGTGCAGGAGCTAAGCGGCCTCCCCAGCAGCGCACTGCACCTCCGCGAGCGCGTTTCCAGGCAACCAAGGTCGGAATTAGGGTCCAGGTGGGAATCAGGCGCGGAACCAGCGAGAAGCACGAGCGGTGGAGGAATAGCCCAGAGAGCTTAAGCCCGGGAGAAGGGGCGCAGCGTTCTGTGGCGGGAGGATTTCGCCCCGCGCGCCCAGCGTACCGCCCAGGCGCCTCCAGAGTCCCGGGCAGGGGGTCCTCTCGGAGCTGGCGCAGCGGCCCCTGGCACCGCGCCCTTCGCCCAGCGCCACCTGGCTCCTCAGCAGCGTCCAGGAAGGGTCTCTGGTCAAAGACAGGGATCTGCGGCCATGGCCGAGGTCGCGGAGCCGGAGGGGGGAGCCCCGGGTCCCCAGAGCCAGCCCGAGGGCTCGGCGCTTCAGGCGGAGAGACGGGGCGAGCCGGGGGCTTCCGGCCCTGAGGCGCAGAGGGAGGAGGCGAGAGAGGGCGCCGCGGAGGCGCCGAGGGGCGGGGGGCCGGGCGCAGCCGCGACGGCCGAGGTGACGGAAGGAGAAGGTCCGGGGCCGGACGGAGGGCGCGCGTGCGAGCTGGCGCCGGACGCAGGCGGTGGCCGGGGGGCCGAGACGCGGGGCGCGAGCGGAGAGCAGGGCGAAGCCGAGGCGGAGGAGGGCGCCCGGGAGGGAGAGGAGCGGGCGAGCGGCGCGGAGCTGGTGGAGGAATCGAGCCTCGGGTGCGGCGCGCAGGCCGAGGCCCCGGGGGAGGCTCAGGTGGAGCCTGGGGATCCCGCGGCCCCCGGGGCGAAGGAAGAGGCGGAGAGCGGGCCGGAGGAGCCGGGAGGCAGCGCGCCTGGGGCGGCTGGGGCCCGCATGGACGCCGACGGGCTGACGGGGGACAGCACGGTCGCCGAGGGGCCGGCGGGGGACAGCGCGGTCGCCGAGGGGCCGGCGGGGGACAGCGCGGTCGCCGAGGGGCCGGCGGGGGACAGCGCGGTCGCCGAGGGGCCGGCGGGGGACAGCGCGGTCGCCGAGGGGCCGGCGGGGGACAGCGCGGTCCCCGAGGGACCGGCGGGGGTCCGCGTGGACGCCGAGGAGCTGACGGGGGTCAGCACAGTCGCCGAGGGGCCGGCGGGGGACAGCACGGATGTCGGGGGGCCGGCGGGAGGGGCGTCCAGGGCCGAGGGTGAGTCCCAGGACGGCAGCCCCGAGACCCAGGCCGAGGCGACTGAGGCCGCAGCGGCGGAGAGCGCGGAGTGCAGCCCCGGGGAGCTTGCGGGGGAGCCTCGGGGTGTAGCGGCGGGCGCCGCGGAAGAGACAGGGGACCGGGAGGGAGAGGAGTCGGAGGAAGCGGCCCCCGGGGGCGCGAGGGCAGATGCTGGCGAGGACGCGGACCAGGGTGGGCCCCTGGGGCAGAGAGAGGAGGCAGTGGAGGAGAGGCGAGAGCGGGGTCTGGAGGGGCCAGGCGAGGAGGAGCCCCCCGACGGCAGCGCGGATGGGGAGGCGGCCCCTCCGATGGAGGCCCGGGAGCCCGAGGCCGAGCTGAGCAACCACCTGGCGGAGGGGGGCAGCACCGAGCGCGGCGACGAGACCGCGCCGGTGAACGGCGGCCAGGAGGACGGCGAGGCGTCCGAGGAGGGGGCCCCGGGGCAGGAGCACGACATCACCCTCTTCGTGAAGGTAAATCTGGCTTCTTGCAACTCCCAGGACGCCCCCTTCCATCCTTAGTCTTGGTCTGTTGAGATCTGATCCCAGAGGGACGCGCAGGGATCAAGCTCTCGGCGCCCTGATGGTCACCGAGCACTTCTATCCGCGGGGGGCGGGGAGGAGGAGGGACAGCCTGGGTTTCAGGGAGAAGAGGTAAAGGAGCGTTACGAAGACGAACTGAGGGTTTGGAAGCAAAAAGGTTGGGGTGAGAGTGGTGGGAGATGGGGATGCGGGTCCAGCGTCCCCCTGCCCTCTGTACTGAAAATCCTAACTGGCCCTTCTAGTCAGGAGGTTATTAAAGAATTCACTGAAAAAAACAAAAACAAAACCCCACCAAGCCCTGCTGATGTTCAAAGCAATTTCTGCCAAAGGAAACGCTAATACCTAAACTGAAAAAATGCAAACAGGTAGGTTGTAAGGTGAGACATATCTCCGGACTCAAACCTCAGAGACCCAGAGCCGGCCCAAATTTTCAGCTCCAAAAAGGTCTTCCATTTCTGTAGAATCGATAAGGTATGTTTGGGAGGAAAGTGGAAGTTTATTTAAATACTGTAATATTTATTGAACATTTAACACTTACTTTGGAAGAATGCAAGATGCTGACGACTTGAACGTCGTCTGCCTTTATGTCCTATTTTCAGCCTTACTTCAAAGAGGACAAAGATTCTGTAGAGACACAAGTGAGGAAATTTTGAGTTTAAATAGTCATTCCTACAAGACATCACAAATGAGGAACGAGGTTCCAGGGGCAGCTCACAGGAGGATCTTTGTTGGAAAAGCCCTTCCCAAAGACCTTTGGCCAGATGGGGAAAACAGCAGATAATAAGGTCAAGAATGTGCATTGTATGTTGAATCGTAATCCTTCCAAAATACTTTCAGGCTTATAGAGGCCGGTTATGACCTAAACCTCCTTGGGAGAAATATAAGCAAATTTTAATAAGCCAAAAAAAAAAAAAAAGAACAAAAAACAGTTCCCAAAGTGATTAAGATCAGAATTTCAGGAATTCTTTGGGTGGCAAGAGAGTTTGGGAAGAACAGGCTTGGGTTTCTTCACTGTGCTGTTCTGAGCAATTTTTAAGATGCTGAGACATTTTAAGATTATGTATTGGGACATAACCTGAGGGTACAATCCCTAGGAGGGTCGCTGGGAGCCAGAAGACTTCAGGGAAGTTAGGGGAGGGGGAAATCCGAGCACAGCGCTGCTGTGTGTGCCCCAAATCTGCTCCTTGGTTTAAGAAATTTCCCCTTGTTCTGGTCGCCTGACTACGTAATTCCAGCCTCTTGTTACAGCTTGGGAACACAGCTTCCTAACTAGTCTTTCTGCTTCCATCCTCGGCTCTCTCCAATCTAGTCCCTTTGTCATAGCCAGTGAGCTAAGAAAGAAAAGATCTGATCATTTTGTTTCCTAGTATAATCGTCAGTTGTTTATTACAGACTTTCAGATAAATCCACACTCCTTAGCCAGGTCACAAGGCTATCCGTGATGTGATTCCTGTCTCCTTGGCACTGCCTGAGTACCCCCCATCCCAGCTTTGCTACCCATGGTACCACTATGCCAGCCTTGTTAAACTACTTACTAGTCCTAGAGAGAACCACATTCTTTTCTGCCTTGAAATTTTGCATGTGCTGTACCTGAATCGAGTTTCCTCCTCTTCACCCCTCTCCACCTCCCCTGCCTGGCTATCTGCTATGTGTCCAAGATTCAACATGGCCGTCATCTCCTCTGGGGAGACTTTTCCAACCCCAATTTGGGTTGGGTATCCCTCTGTCGAAGCTCCACTCACACATGGCACTACCCTCTGCGTGCTGTCTCCAACGTGGAGCACAGGTCTGGAACGTGATGGTGTGTGTGAACGGGTCGCTGCCTGTATGAGATAATAGACTGTAGTGACCAATAGCACAGAGTTTAGAGCCAGTGGGTCTGGGACCAAATCCTGGCTGTGCTCCTTTCTTGCTGTGTGACCTTGGGCAAGTTACTTGATCTTTCTGTGCCTTTGTTGCTTATAGATAAAACAGGAACAATAATAGTTCCTACTTCATGAGTTTGTGGGGCATTCAAAATTAGGATTGTATAAAACACTCAGAACAGTACCTGATTTGAAATAAGCCTGCTATAAATGTGACTTCTTATTGTTACATCTGCTCAGCGCTGATAAACTTTCATTGATTTTGCACAGGAATAATACCTTTCCCATTCCATCCCTGCCATTTTATTTATTTATTTATTTATTTATTTATTTATTTATTTATTTATTTCTGGCAAATATCTCTAGTTTCCTAATTACCTCCATTTTCTGGGGAAAAGAATATTATGAAAGGTAAAAACAAGTTGTTTTCTTAGACTCTGCTCAGTAGTTTGTGAAGGCAGAGGCAAGGGGGCATGTCATGGACTGCTTAACCAGAATGTTTGACTCTGATGATTGGCTTGGTGCTCGGTGGTTGTTTTCCTTTCTTTAAGGAAACAAATGGATCTCCAAACAGTGAAATTGGTTTTCAAGCAACTACTGCTTGATACAGCTTCTGAGGGTCACTTAGGACGTGCACCGCAGGATTGTTAAGGCATATCTCACTTTCTTCTTCTTCTTTTTTTTTTTTTGGGCCGTGCCACACTGCATGCGGGATCTTAGTTCCCCGACCAGGGATCTAACCCGTGCCCCCTGCATTGGAAGCATGGGGTCTTAACCACTGGACTGCCAGGGAAGTCTTCATTTTCTTCTTATCCTTCTAATCATTCTCTTGAACAACAAAAGATCCCAAAGCACAAATCAAGCAAAAACCCTTTAGACTATTTTAGCTCTTGAGTTTGTAATACTCGATTTAAAATCCTTAAATTAGTTCAGAATAGGATTTCTTTGCCAGATTTAACCTTCTCTAGGTTCCTTCTTCGGGCTCCACTTTATCTGGACGCTGTATTCCGTAATGGACGTCTGACCTCCTGGGTTTTGTAAACATGTCAGGGCAAGTGTGTCTTGGTGGGTTTTCGATTCCATGATTGATGTGGAAAATTCACAGAACTGTTCTTTAAGGAGGGAACTACAGTGTTTCTCCAAACATTCTCCTAGCCTTCCTATGACAACCTACTAAACACAATTTTTAAAATTAATTAGCCCTCATTCTATTTGGGAACTTTTAACTTTTACAGTTCTTCCTGTTAGAAAAAATAAATGTATTGGTTACAAATAAATGTATTGGTGACCAGAAAGTAATGACATACGACCCAGTAAAATGTAATAATAAAATTTGCTTCTAATTTTAGCCACCTGGTGGTTTATGTTCCCCATCTTTGTGAGAATTGTCATTTTATTAATTTGTCATTTTGTTTTATTCTATACGTATGCAAGAATGTATTCTTGGATGTAAAAGAGCCAGGAATGTATAGAACAGGCCACAGGAAAGCCTCCTTGAATTATTGTATGGTAAATGAATTGCTGATTATGCTAATTTTTAGTTCTGTTTTCTCAAAGAAGTGTTAATTATTTACCATCAAATTATAGGGCAACCCTGCAATATATTTAGTAAGAAAGATTCTTTTCTTCTTTGCTCGTGAAAAGGAAGGATGACAACATAATAACACACCAACATAGTAACAACAAACGACAAACAAGATACTAACACCATAGCGTAAGGTCAGGACTTCAGCGGCTGTGGCGGTTTAGTTGCTAAGGAAGTCTCACTTACAGGTTCGGTTTGTCTAATACTTTGAGGCAGGGTCTAGGGATGGGATAGTCTGAGATATGGATTTTCTGGCAAATTCACATGACTTAAAAAACCTTAATGTGACCAGTGAATAATCCTGGGCCAGAGTCTAAGAATTTCTTAAATTGCGTTTCGGAGATCATTCATATAACCACTAATACACAGCTAATGCTGAGCTTGAAAACTTGCATTTGCCATCACATTTGGGTTCTCCAGGGAGGTGAAACTGAGGACGGAACAAAGTAGAACTTGAGAAAGACATGGCCTTTGAGGATAACCAACAAGGACCTACTGTATAGCACAGGGAACTCTGCTCAATGTTATGTGGCAGCCTGGATGGGAAGGGAGTCTGGGGGAGAATGGATACATGTATATGTATGGCTGAGTCGCTTTGCTGTGCACCTGAAACTATCACAGCGTTGTTAATCGACTATACTCTAATATAAAATAAAAAGTTAAAAAAAAAAAAGACAAGGCTTTGAATGAGCATTGTCACCTGGAGATACCTCCCCTCCCCAAATAAGTAAGTAAATAAATCAAGCCTCCCAAGCATTGTCATATCACATGGGGGGATGGGAGTGGGGCGGGGGTCTGTTGGGACCAGCATCTGATGGACTCCTGGTGGGTCAGCAGGCTGCAGCTGTCTGTGCATCTTTAGCCAGGTGTGAGCAGGCTGAGACCTGCTCTGTGGGGTTTGGTCTCCGAAGAGCTTGAAAGGGAGATGTTATTTTCATAACTAAGTATGAATTATGTGTTTGGAAGGGAAATGAGCAAAAATGCACTTCTGGGACTTTAATTTTTCCCCCCAAATGACATTTTTTGGTCATTTGTTTTTTGAGTGTCAACGCCACTTACTTACAAATTACATCTATGAAATCATACAAGGTTAGTTGGGGTGGAAACCAAGGTGGAACATCATGCTTTGCTAACTTCTTATGCACATGTGTGCACACAGTGCATGCACATGAGTGAGATCCACAGGGTGTCCTTACTGCCTGGCATGGCGGTGGGCTCGTGGGAGGTCCTCAATCAGTGATATTTGGTAATGGTAGGTAAATAACCAGATGGATGGATGATTGGTTCAAGGTGACTTGGCTACTGAGAAGCTGGACTCAAGCCCCGTTCCCCACTGCCCCAGTCTAGTGTCCCTTGTGGAAGGGCCAGAGACACTCTTCTCCCTGAAGATGTCGTAGTCTGGCACAGGGTCTGGTACATAATGGGCACCCTGGTAATGCTGGTAGGAAGAGAAGATGGGATTAAGGATGAGTAGGAGGCTATGAGAGTATATATAGGAGGACCTGCACATACAGTGGTGGTCACTAAAGAGTTATTGATTCAGTTGTATTTGGGGAGACACAGAGAGTGGGGACCCTTTGATAATCCCTAGCACAAATTCTTCAAGATTTTCTAAAACAGGCTGGCTTTGCTCTAGCCATTCTCTGAGCTCCTTTGATATTCAGCAAAGAAAAGTTTTCTCTGAGAGTTGGGGGGGTGGATGCTTAAATCTCCTAAGCGTCTCCTTTTCCATCATTGATTTTCTCTGCTCTTTTTCTGACAGAGTGATGATTCGTAAACTGAGCTCTGTATCTGGGCAAAGTTGAGGGAGATATCTTCTAAAATATTTCAACTTTTATTTTACTATTTACTTCTATTTTATTTCAAAAGTTGAGTAAATTAAATTTTTTAAAAGTTGAAATAAAATAGAGGTTAAAGATATTTATGCACAGTTTGGTCATTCATGTAATCCATGAGATTCTTTTGTAAAATGTACTTCTTTAAAGAAAAAACAATATATTAGGATAAGAAAAACTTATAAAACAATACAATGCGATGAAAAATAAATCTTCTTCCATGCCTGAGGCCCAGCCTCTCAGTTTTCTCCCTAGAGATATTCTGTGCATATTCAAACATATATGTAAGTATCCTCACTGTTTTAGTTACTTACTGCTGTGTAACAAATTACTCTGAGACTTAGCATCTTAAAACAACAAACGTTTATTATTCACAGTTTCTCTGCATCAGGAATTTGGGAGCAGCTTAGTTGGGTAGTTCTGGCTCCTGAAGTTGTAGCCAAGATATTTGCAGGGCTGTGGTCTCATCTGAAGGATTGATTGTGGTTGGATCCATTTCCACAATGGTTGACTCACATGGCTGTTGGCAAGAGGTTCAATTGCTCATCACTTGGACCCTCCCCACAGGGCTGCTTTAGTGTCCTCAAACATGACATCTGGCTTTCCCCAGAGCAGGGGGATCCAAGAGAGAAGAATGCCTTTTATGACCTTGTCTCAGAAGTCACACAGTCATTTCTGTCTTATTCTCTTAACTAAGTCCAGCCTTCAGGGAGATTGGAATTCCATTCCACCGTTTAAAGAGAAAGTCAAAGAATTTGTGGACATATTTTTTAAAAAACCACACCTACTTTTTTTTTTTCATAAAAGTAGTACACTGGAAATACATTGAGTTATATCTTACATTCTTTACTTAACATCATATCTTAGAAACCATTCCCTATCAGTGCCTGTAGCTCTCTCACATTCTTGTTAAAAATTTTGCATTTTTCTAGTAATGGGTGTATTCTACAATCAGTTTCCCACTGATGGATGTTTAGGTGGTTACCTCTTTTTGATACGTTAAGCAATGCTATAGTGAAAATCCCTCCACAGATGTACAATTATATATGGAACCTAAATTCTTAGCAGTGGTATTGCTAGGAGGAAGGCTATGCATATTTAAGATTTTGATAACTTTTATCAAATTTCCTCTTCAAAGAGGTTATATCAAATAATCCTCCCCTGACACCATACGAGTGCTGTGTTTGCTTCCCCACTCAGTGTATTCCCCAACTTTTTTGAATCGGAGAGGTGAAAAATGATGTCCATTGTCATTTAACTCACATCTCTTTTAGTATATGTGAGATTGAGTTTAATTTTATGTATTTAAAAACCGTTAGTATCTATTTTTCTGTGATCTGGCCACTTATGTCCTTTGCCCATTTTCAAATTGCCTTTTGGTCTTGTTCTTCCCGATTTTTATATGAAGGAAATTAGACCTCTGTCTGTCATATGTTGCATATGTTTTTATGGGACCGTTTTGACTATTTGTACTGGAGTAATTTATCCTTTTAGTCTTAGTAATTTCTTGTAATTGATACTTGGGAAAACAAAGCGTAGCCTGTGATAGCACTCTTAGAAACTTCAGCTTCATTTCCTAGAATCTTTAAATGCTCTCTTTTACTTTTTATCCTATAACTTCTTAAATCCTGAGGGATTAGGTATTTTAAATCTTGCCTCCCTACCTTTGTTTTTAATTAGCAGGTTACATTTTATCAAGCACACACCCTTTCAGGATCAAACTCTTTCTTACATTGTATGGATTCCTGTTCAAAACAAAGTTTAAAACGTATAGATAGCAGCATCATTTCATACCCCACCCAGCTCCATCTGAAAATGTAAGGTATATCACTTTGATCTTGGCTTGCCATCTTCCGAAAGAGATTTGTGATCAGTAATCATCTGCGACGAAGCGATATCACAGTATTGTTTCCAAGGTTGTGTCTCCTAGCCAGATGTTCTTTTTTGGATTCCATCTGTTGAAAGAATTGACCAAAATGTATAGAGATTGATCACAAATCCTATCTGTAGAGGACCAGTGAATTGTGGAAGCCTACCCATAGCTTATGTTTGAGGAGCAGGAGGATGGAAATATACAAATATCAAAGATTGTTTGGAAAGATAACTTTGAAGCTTCCGGAAGGGTAGCTTTATGGAGAAACACAGACCGTGTTGATATATACTTATTCAGTCTGTGAGGGAAAGTCTGATTTTATATATGCATGCAAGATCATCAGATTAAAAAAATTCTCCATTTTTACTACTTTTATGGACTCTACCCCAACTTACTCTTTCTCTTTCCTTCTTTACTTGGTCATCCATCTGAAAGTTGAGTCCTGATATGGGGCGAAGAAAAGCTGCTTTTCAGTCTTTCAAACTACCAAGTGGTATTTTGGACCCAAGTGGGCTACTGAAAGTGAATGTTTATTGAGTACCCACCATGTAACAGACACTGTGCATGGGGCTGGGGGTACTACAGTGACAAACAGTGATGAACACAGCTCCTGCTTTTCTGGAGCCTCAGCCTTAGAGAGTGATCCGGAAGGAAATAATTACGATGCCGTGTGAGGGAGGAGAACGTGGCGTGGGGGAGGGGTTGGTGGGACAGGTGGGCAGAGCGGGATGGCAGCCTGGGTGGCGACGGACAGAAAGGAGAGATTTGGCCTCTAGATCTCTGACAGCAAGGGCTCTGCCCTTCTGCTGTACTCCCCTCTACCTGGAAGATTGTGCTGTACACAGTGCATGGATGAATGAATGATGGCAGTGAACAGACGTGGCTACTATATCAGGTGGGCTGAATTGGGTGGTCAGCTGTGGTTTTTATTTTTTGTTTTTGATTTACAATGTTGTGTTAGTTTCTGGTGTACAGCAAGGTGATTCAGTTATACACACACACACACACACACACACACACACACACTTTTTGCATTCTTTTCCAGTGTGGTTTATTACAGGATATTGAATATAGTTCCCTGTGCTATACGGTAGGTCCTTGGTCCTTGTTGTTTATCTATTTTATGTGTAGTAGCTTGTATCTGCTAATCCCAAGCACCTAATTTATCCCTCCTCCCTGCTTTCCCCTTTGGTAACCATAAGGTCGTTTTCTATATCTGTGAGGGGGTGGTCAGCTTTTAATGGTACATTTTGCAGAATGTAAATTTTATGATTTCGTAGATTCTTTCCATCTAAGCCAGCAATGCCTCAACTGTCAGATTGCGTTTACAGACATTGGCTTTTGTCTGAGCATGGTAACTGACCAACTATTAAAGTACTAGGCCTGTTAAAAATCATTTTTACCTTTCTAATTCCATGGCAGGAGACAACGGTAAGGAATACAGTCGACGACCAAAATGGGGGAGTGATGCAGGTTACTCGGCGGTGTTCAGCTGGTGAACGGGCTGGTCCCAGGGGTTCAAGACAGCTTCACACACTTGTCCGGTGTCTTGGCAGGTTGGCTGGAAGGCTGTGCAGCTGGGATGGTCAACTGGAGCACCTACAGGCAACCCCTCCAGTATGCTGGCCTCAGGGAGGGTCAGTGGACAAGGCAGAAGCTACACGGCCTTTTCCACCATATTCTAGTGGTTACCAAGTAGTCAACAGAGGTCAGGCCGCATTCAGAGGGAGGAGAATCAGACCACTTCCCAATGCGAGAAGAGTCAAAGGATTTGTAGCCTTCTTTAACCCATCACATTATCTGATTTCAGGGTATGCCGAAATGCGCACATCATTTATTTAGATCCAGGTCTTTGCTAACTTGAACTGTTTTAAGAAAATTTTAGCAGTGCGTAAAGCACTGGAGTTATTATTTTTTTTTTTTTAAAAGGAATTCCTTTATTTTTATTATTTATTTATTTTTAGCTGTGTTGGGTCTTCATTTCTGTGCGAGGGCTTTCTCTAGTTGTGGCGAGCGGGGGCCTCTCTTCATCACGGTGTGCGGGCCTCTCACTGTCGCGGCCTCTCTTGTCGCGGAGCACAGGCTCCAGACGCGCAGGCTCAGTAGTTGTGGCTCACGGGCCTAGTTGCTCCGCGGCATGTGGGATCTTCCCGGACCAGGGCTCGAACCCGTCTCCCCTGCATGGGCAGGCAGATTCTCAACCACTGTGCCACCAGGGAAGCCCTATTTTTTTTTTTATATTCAGTGATGAGCAAAGCAATGTAGCCATAGTTCTTACCACAGCAAATCTCAACTCCATAACTATAATGCACAGGCAAAGAGGGTCTCGAGCCCCGACCTGGGCCCCTCCATATGCCCTTTTCACAGTCATTTCTTCGTCATGTCTAAGAGCCAGCCACTTATTCTTATTGATATAAAGGAGAAGCAGTATGCGCTGGTGAGGTAGCTACTAGTATCAGTGCCCCCTTTTTGTTTCGAGTGTGCAAGTTTAGAGCTGTTCTGGAGAAGCGAGAGATTGGCTTCCCTTTTAAACCTGTGGGATTCTGCCTTCCGGCCAGTGAGACTCTTTGCTGGTGAGGGTGGCCAGTAGGAAGACACTCATTACGCACCCCTATCCATCCCCCTACGGTGCCACTGGCCCACCTCCAGCCACAGTGGGCTGTGGGGACGAGGAATCAGGGTAGGGGGTCACGTGTTCTCTTCCCTGGCTGGGGGTGCACGAGGGGTTCTGATGGGGCCCTTAGGACAGTGGCCACAAGCATGACCAAGACATGCAGCACGTCTCAGCTGTCATGTGCTGTGAAGGTCACCCAGCATAAAGGTGTTATTGGAGATCCGGAGACCTAAGGCTTTCTTCCTAAATGAGGATGATTAACACTTTTTTATTGGTGCCTTTGGTGTCAGGGCCTTGGACACGGTGAGTTCAAAGAATCTTGGCGAGATTTAATCTCTCCCCAACTTTGTTCCTTTTGTTTGAACTCCATCCAGGCTGGATGCCTTCAACTCTGTTCCCATAAATGGTCAGACGAGACGAAGTTTGGGTCGCACTCAATGGCTTTTTGGTGTCATTTAACTCTCTGAACAGAGAATTGCATGCTTAAGAAACCTCAGAGGTATTGACACATCAGATATGGAGGGAGACTTTTTTTGTTAATGCCATTTTAACCAATATATTATGATTATTCGCATCATGAACAACAGCAATAAAGTAAGATTACTCTGTCGCTCTCCAGCGAGTGAGATTTGCTCTAGTAAGTACTGCGGATGCAGTGCTCTGCCCATCACTGGGTAATACAAAACAACACCGTTGCTTTTAGGCACTGCTAGAAAATGTTTAAACCAGTTCAAGTTAGTCAAGACCTGGATCTATAAATAAATGATTTGAGCATTTCAGCACACCCTGAAATCAGATAGTGTGGTGGATTAAAGAAGGCTACAGATCCTTTGATCCTCCTGCCATTGGGAAGTGGGGTCTGATTCTCCTCCCTCTGAATGTGGCCTGACCTCTGTGACTACTTGGTAACCAGTAGAATATGGTGGGAGTGATGCTGTGTGGTTTTCATTACAAAAGGCCGTGCAGCTTCTGCCTTGTTCAGTGACCCCCCTGAGGCCAGTATGCTGGAGGGACTGCCTGTAGGTGCTCCAGTTGACCATCCCAGCTGCACAGCCTTCCAGCCAACCTGCCAAGACACTGGACAAGTGTGTGAAGCTGTCTTGAACCCCTGGGACCAGCCCGTTCACCAGCTGAACACCACTGAGTGACCTTGTCAATGTCACACGGAACAGAAGGGTCATTTAGGCAAGGCTTACCCTACCCAAATTCCTAACTCACAAATCATGACATATAATAAAGCAGACAACTTAGGCTGCTAAATGTGGAGTGATTTGTTACTGGGCAAAAGAGAACTGAGACATGTGACTTATGACACTTCTAAGCTGGTGAAATCTGAGTGGGTGGAAAGATGGCCAAGGTGAGAGGTGCAGAGCGGGTTAAAGCAGTTCCAAGGCGGGTGGGGGGCAGTGCAGATAAAAAGGAGGGCTCCATGTGGCCAGTTCTTCTGTTTGGTGCAGGCGTTTTCCCCTTTGGAGTCACTCTAAGAAATGGAATACGCTCAGTCATTCAAGAACATAAACCACCAGGGTATAGAGAAACAGGCTGCGTTATTAAGCTGGCCTTCCAGAACAAGGTGTTCCTTTGTTGTAGTAATTCCTTGTGAGAATTTTACAAGGAAATAAGCTTTTCATCTCTGTGTAAAAGCTTCAGTTGGTATCAGGCCATATTATTAAATAAGGATTAAAAATAGCCCCAGAGTTTTTAAAGCATAATTCATATAGGAGGATAAACAGCAAGTTTCATTTTGTTCGTCCGTGTACTTATGAGTTGATTCCGCCCACTGTGACAATGAACAGCGACATAACTAAGCCTTTGGCCAGAATTTAAAGCAAAATTTAAGAGCAGTTGGGTTCAGTGATTAAGTTTGTGGGTCAAGGGTGGTCACCCACCTAATCCACCTAATAAGACATTGTTACGACAGTCGAAAAGAATAAATACTATACATACTTGGGAATGAATTTAGGTTTCATAGGCTTTTTGAAAAGCTCAGATCTGTTTCGAAGTTTTAAGATCTAAAATATATTCCTTAGGATCTAGGTGTAATGAGGAATGAAATGGTCCCTAAGTTCTGAGGTTATGGAGGAGTGAGAAGCATGTTTCAAGACAGAGCATAATCCCCTTTGTGGCCTGGACCGAGGACTCTAATAACACATTTTACTGATAAAGTGCAGCAAAGCTTTCCCCTCCTTGGGTGTGCAAAGTCAGTCTAGAAAACGATATCAACTGTGCAGTCATTTTTATTTCTTTAAGAAAAAAACACTCAATACTCGCTGCACTTATGATACATTTTTCCTTTACAGGCTTACAAGAAGTGTGATGCATAATGTTTGTGTCATGGGATGAGCTAGTATAATAACAATAAACAATACCAACGGAGATAAGAAAATGAGGGCCACGATTCTTATCTGCAAAGAGCCTTGTTTCTGGCGCTGGGTTTTGTTGGTTGTTGCTGTTCTTGCTGGCTATTTTGTTGCTCCACCAGAGGGCAGAAGAGGAACCAGAAGGGGCGCAAGTCCAGGGGGCCAACTGGGCAGTTTCCTCTCCAGTTAGCGTTCCCTCTGCCTTGCAGAAAAGTTAAAGAGACCGAGAAGACCTTCAGATGGTCTGTGCTACACAGTAGTCATGGTGATGGTACAGCTGGAACCGCTGGCCTTTTACCTGCAAGCAGCCTCTTACAGCCCTTCCTGTTGACTGTGGCAGAATAATGGGTGGTGATATGGGAGCCCAGCTGCGTGGTCCAGCTTTCTGTTCACCTGCCCACGGACCCTCGTCCCTCCTAACTGCAGAGTGTTCTGCCCTCTGGCACCACCCCACATGGCTCCTTCCTGCCCTAACCAAGAGGTGGGGATAAGACCAGTGGAGACTTTGCTGGCACAGACTGTAGAGGAAGAAGGAAGATGGTGATGCTGAGCTGAGAAAAGCCTGGGCAGAGGGTGCCGGAAGAGAGGTTATCGGACCTCAGTAAGTGGTGTGTCTCATGAATGTGGGTGTCCTTCAGTCTCTAAGGGAGACTCGCAAGTAGGAATTCCAGAATTTGAGCTAGGATATCAAATTCCGATGACTGCCATGTCAGAATCTCCCCAAAGAAAGCAGCTTTACTGCATTCCTTGCCCCTAACAGAAATTGTGAAATTAGTTAAGAATTTAGTACTTTAAGGGACTCTATCACTTTTCTGTTGGTTTCTCCTCATGTCCTCTCTGTCACCCACTTAAAGGGTTTATATACCCTTTAGAACACTTTGCCTTTCATAGGACACTCCTCCCCCAATTTTGCAGTTGATTGGGCATTTCTACAAAAGTTGTTCCTTTAGTTCTTGGCAAAGAAAATAATCTTCTGTTGTATCATTGTTTCCGTGGGAAAATCAGTGAATATATCAGTTCAACTCCATCATCTTTCCCAGGGCCACTTGTTAAGCACGTCTTTCCACTAAAAGGTAGCAGCGGGTGATATCTCAGTAACAGAATTATGTTTTAATCTGCAGTCCAGATTTTCAGAACTATACCTTATTCTGGCAAATTAGGTGAATTGGCTTTTCAAGGTTTGTAGAGTATGATTTATTAAGTTCTTACTTCCTGCACCAATAACGTCAGAATAAAAATGGAAAGAGTTAAAAATCCCCTGAAATTATTAAACCGATTCACAGAGAATAGTAACGTGAAGTGAGTTTACGGCTTTAAACTGTATCCACTGTAGGTGGGATTTCGGAATGTTCTCAAAACAACGGGTTCCCCAAACTGGGTCAGGAATAGAGTAAAGCACGGGAATTCTGGAAGCTGACTCTTCTCTGGGGGGTGGGGTCTCTCCTTCTGCCACATTGTCGCCGTCCTGCCCACCTTGAGGATGTGCTGACACATCAGACACTGAGTATTTCTGTTCACAGTGGGGTGGAGTGCTGACCGTCAGTGTGTTTTGAGGGGATCATTGATTGATTGATTGACTCATGGATTCATCGATTCAGCAAACATTCTCAAGCATTCTTAAACATCCCAAATTCCATAAAAGAAAATCTTTTCTTTTACTATTTTTGCACGATTTTGTCTTTCAGAACGAGGTTTTGTTTCCTGGTTTGGGGCACCCAATGTTTTGTGCCATTTTTATCCTCGTGCCAAACGAGATAGTGCCAAACCAAGCCCTCTCAGCTGCCTCTTCTCCTGGTGTCGTTGGAGGGTCTCTATGACCAGGGTCTTGCAGATCATTATCAGTTAGTGTGGATTTGAACAGAGATGGGGTCCAGGGAACCAGAGCAGGTCTGGTTTACATGGCGCCCGAGGGTAGACTGGACAAGCATGGCATGTAGCCCACTTAGGATACCTAAGACCTAATAAATCCTTTCCCTGGCCCTGTAAATCCCCTTGACTCTCTCATTTTCATATATGTGTGGATGCCTTTATTTTGGCGACAAATAAACGAGAACCCTCACAAAATCTTCACATTCTGTTTTCTTCCTGAAATACGGAGCACATGTCTTTTCCTATTTAGTTAATTACCTACAGGCACCCTAGTGTACAATATTTTCAAGTTATTCTACATAAAAAGTAATATTTTGTTGCTTCATCTCTGAATCCCAGTTTTCCAAGCCTTACAAAACTGAAACAAGACACTTCCGTAAGAAACTGGCCTTGCCCAGATTGGATTTAGGATAATAAATGAACATCTTGAGAAATCCCCAGCCTCTTCTCCTGTGGTGTCGGTGTGTCCTTCTCCACGAGGCAGATGAAGGGATCCATTGCCCTGGAACTGGATTGCTGGGGCCACGGTAAGATTTGCAACAAATTAGGGACACCAGTTCCTGGCCACTTAGCATAAATGTCATTTTTGAAAACAGGAGCCTTTGAACGGTTTGCTCATTGGCTGGTTTGTGAACCACTGCAAAGCTGGCCTCAGGGTCACTGTTTTTTCTGACCTAATAGGTCAGGGTTAGGGAATCTTGAAACAGGATAGCATTCCCTCCTTTTTCTTCCTCAGGGGTGAGGGTGGGGAGAGAGTTCACCAAAAAAAGCTTGTGGCACAGAAAAGACTTCTGTATAATAAAGCCAGGGCACTAGCCTTGGCCTTGGTCAGCCAGTTAGGTGTTTCTCCTAATTTGGAACTTGGCTGATCCCTTTTGGTCTGAGGCCACAGACCTTCCCTGTTGCGTGGGTCAAGCCAGGCCAGAGAATATAGTCATATAACTAACAGTGGGAAACGGGGGAAGGTAAAGCTTCCAGATAATTCTGTAATGTCTGAAGTCTTCTAAAATCTCTCCGTTCAAATTGCTAGCATCAAGGTTAACATCAAGGTTAGCACCTTGTAGTACCACTACAAGGTGGTACTGTGTGCCTCTGCTCACTGACAAAGAACTTTCAAGTTCAGCAAGTTAATTATCCGTGACCTAGGAACCCCTGACTTTGTAAGAATTCTCAGATTACAAGGAAATACAAAATGAAATCTAATTGTTAAAATGGGAGTAGTTACCCTGTCAAGCACAGTTCCAGGACAATTTTGTGATTTTCCTAAACTCCATATGTTTTTTGGGAGGATTCTGACTCTGATTTTCCTGCTTTTGAAGCAAAAAGCCAACTTTTCCTATTTTATACGCAATGCGATTTTATGTACTCCTGGTTGATTCTTTTGTCTCTTTTCACTGATACAAGATGACAGGCTGGCTTGAACCTAAACTTGTGAAATCTGAGGTTTCCGGTTAGTAATGCAGACTTACCTTCAACTCTCAGTGGCCAGGAGAAAAGGGAGCAGCGGGGAAAATTAGCAAGTTGATGTAGCTTAGGTTTCTTAAACATGAAGATGTAGGTCTGAATTGAATAAAGTTGCATTGAAATTAAAAAGTGCCTTCCCACTATACCATTGATCTGGCATCTCCCATTGTGCATTACATAATTGCCCGTCTCCTTTACGAGAAGTTTTGTTTGTGCTGGGAGCTGTTCATTTGTTTGCTCATCTTGTTGAAGTTGCAAAAACCATTTAGGGATAATTCCATTATTCCATTAAACAAGACAATGGCAGGAGAAACTGATTACCTGATTGACTAGACATTTCTGTTTGTTCTTTAAAATGAAGCAAAAATTTTCAGTGAATATGTCATCCATGAGATCTACTACGAACTTTAATTTAGAAAACCAAATCTATTTAGTACCCTAGGTTGCTACTTTTCAGTATACCTGATTTAATTAATTAATTATTTATTTTTTATTGAGGTATAATTGGCATACACCATTATATTAGTTTCAGATGTACATAATGATTTGATATTTGTATGTATGGCAAAATGATCACCACAATAAGTGTAGTTAACAGCCATCATCACACAGAGTTACAGAATTTTTTCTTTCTTGGGATGAGAACTTTTAAGATCTACTTTCTTACCAACTTTCAAGTCTGCAATATGGTATTATTAATTATAGTCGCCATGCTGTACGTTACATCCTCATGACTTATTTATTTTATAATTGGAAACTTACACCTTTCGGCCCCCTTAACCCATTTCACCCCCATCCCCACCTCTGTCAGGCATCAACCCATTCTCTGTATCTATAAGCTTGTTTGTTTGCTTGTTTTGCTTTTTTTTTTTAAGATTCCACATATAAATAAGATCATATGGTATTTGTCTTTCTCTGTCTGACTTATTTCACTTAACATAATGCCCTCAAAATCCATACATCTTGTCACTAATGGCAATATTTCAATCTTTTTTAATAGCTGAATAATATTCCTTTGTGTGTGTGTGTGTATATATATGTACGTATGTGTGTGTATGTGTGTGTATGTATATATACACACATATACCACATTTTCTTTATCCATTCATCTGTTGATGGACACTTAGTTTCCATATCTTGGCTATTGTAAATAATGCTGCAATGAACACGGGGGTGCATGTATCTTTTTGAGTTAGTGTTTTCATTTTCTTTGGATAAATACCCAGGAATGGAACTGCTGAATCAAATGGTAGTTCTATTTTTAATTTTTTGAGGAACTTCTATACTGTTTTCCACAGTGGCTGCACCAATTTACATTCCCACCAACAGTGCGTGAGGGTTCCGTTCTCTCCACACCCTCTGCAACACTTGTTATTTTTTGTCTTCTTGATAATAGCTATTCTAAAACAGGTGTGAGGTGATATCTCACTGTGGTTTTGATTTGCATTTCCCTAATGATGAGTGATGTTGAGCATCTTTTTCACGTGCCTGTTGGCCATCTGCATGTCTTTGGAAAAATGTCTGTTCAGATCCTCTGCTCATTTTAAAATCGGATTGTTTGAGGTTTTTTTGCTATTGAGTTGTACAAGTTCTTTATATATTTTGGATATTAGCCCCTTATCGGATATATGATTTGAAAATATTTTCTGCCATTCAGAAAATTGCCTTTTCATTTTGGTGATGGTTTCCTTCGCTGTGCAGAAGCTTTTTAGTTTGATGTAGTCCCACTTGTTTATTTTTGCTTTTGTTGCCTTTTCTTTTGGAGTCAAATACAAAAAATTGTCACCAAGACTGACGTCAGGGAGGTTTCTGCGTATGTTTTCTTCTAGGAGTTTTGTGGTTTCAAGTCTTGCATTCAAGTCTTTAATCCATTTTGAATGAATTTTTGTGTATGTTGTAACACAGTGGTCCAGTTTCATTCTTTTGTATGTTGCTGTCCAGTTTTCTTAACACCATTTATTGAAGAGACTGTCCTTTCCCCATTGTATATTCTTGGCTCCTCTGTTGTAAGTTAATTGACTATACATGCGTGGGTTTATTTCTGGGCTCTCAATTCTGTTTCCACTAATCTATATGCCTGGTTTTATGCCAATACCATATTATTTTGATTACTATAGATTTGTAATGTAGTTTGAAATCAGGAAGCGTGAGCTTCCAGCTTTGGCCTTCGTTCTGAAGATTGCTTTGGTTATTCAAGGTCTTTGGGATTTAATTTTATATTTTGAATACCTTTCATAGCTATAGTGACCAGCTGTAGTAATTAATATGGCTTCTTAAAAGTGCCTTGAACTTTTTGGAATGAGATCTGACAAGCATACCTTTACAAAAGGAACTTTAATGACTTTGCCACTTCATCAAACACCTGTAAGAAGGTGTAGAAAGTGTTGCCACAATGGACCTTTTCATGCTGTGTATGAGGAAATGGACAAACAGTGTCAGCTTGTGGGAAGGTTAGAGGTTTCTGGGATTGGTGTCCTCCCCTGGGTTGGCCCTGGGGAAGACAAGAGTAACCAGCAGCACTTCTTAACAGACAGTGGCTTTTTTTCTAGACAATTCTCTGAGATTCAGGCTTTTGTGGAAGGCTGATGTGGGCATTTTTAGACAGGTGGATTCTCCCAGCACTCACATATCATACCATACAGGTGATCCCTGCCTTCTACCTGGAAAGTTAATCACAAAGCCTCTGATTTCTGCCATCTTTCAATGTTAAAAGGAAAGCATTCTAAAATCCACAATAAGAATTCCCTCAATAACCTTTAAGGTATTTCTGATTAACTGACTAGTTTCAGATTGAACAAAAAATATTATAAAATTCCCAGTCTCCTCCTTCCCTGACCCAGATCTATACAACTTTCATAAGCTGGCCATCGAAACCAACATGAGTGTCTTTAAGGCACTAGACATTCATCTTTGTAAATAGATAGTTTCAGACCTTTGGCCTCCTTAAAACTTATGAACATTACAAAGAAAAATAGAGAGGGAGTTCATTCATTTTTCAGGAAACTACATGTTTCTAAAGAATTTTGCAGGGCTTCCCTGGTGGCGCAGTGGTTGAGAATCTGCCTGCCAATGCAGGGGACACGGGTTCAAGCCCTGGTCCGGGAAGATCCCACATGCCGCGGAGCAACTAGGGCCGTGAGCCACAATTACTGAGCCTGCGCGTCTGGAGCCTGTGCTCCGCAACAAGAGAGGCTGCGATAGTGAGAGGCCCGCGCACTGCGATGAAGAGTGGCCCCCACTTGCCGCAACTAGGGAAAGCCCTAGCACAGAAACGAAGAACCAACACAGCCATAAATAAATAAATAAATAGATAGATAGATAGATAGATAAATTTGCAAAAGAGCTAGAGAATTCTGAACAAACTGAATCTTAACACTTTTAGAGAAAATCAGAATTTCTTTTTCATGGTCTGCTCTGCCCAGCATATGGGGTGACCCTACTCTCCCACCTACCACGCTTCCTCCCTCCTCTCCCCATGGTTCCTCAATGAGAGTCCAGAAATAATTTGCAAATCTTCAGTTGTTATTTTCCTATCATGAGCAAAGTGTGCTCAAGTCAGCTGCTGATCTCACAGAGAGTTGCATTAGTAAAGGCATTACCGTTTGGGTCCCAATTGTGTTTGGTACCCGGTTATTGCAGTGCCAAGGACAGGAAGACAGTGCCCTCTTTGGGTAGTTTTCCTATGGGGTCTCAAGGGGGTCATGGGTATGGAGACCAAGGCACTCTAGTCTTTCCAGGACTTTCCTGGTTTTAAAACTGACAATCCTGGGTAGCAGGAAACCTGAGTCCCAGGCAAATTGGGAAGGTTTAGCCTCCTACCGGGCCTAAAAACTTATTCGTGACATTTTCCACCGGACCCTAATGAGGAATGGGTGTGTTTAAAGGGAAAGTGATAAGTCGGGAAGTGCATCTCAAGACCACTAGGAGGCGCTAATAATCTCTTGAAGACCTTGCACACGTGACGCCAGAGTCCTTTTGAGAAGGCAGGTTCTAAAAACCATAGTAAGGAACCAAGATTAAAAAGAGCAAAATGTCACGGTGGATCCCTCATCTTGAGAGGATGATCTGTAACTGTGCCTTGTTAGATTTTTGGCCAGATGTATCCTCAGATCGGTTTTACAAAAATAAAAAAATATGGGGAAAAATACAGCCTGCTGAGTCAAGTAGTCAAGCCCCCTGTGTTAGGGGCTTGTCCGCCAGACTCTGTGGCCCCATAGGTGACGTGGAGGAATGAGCAGGCCTCCCCATAATTCAGATCAAAAAGGCTATTGTAATTCACAAGTCCACACAGAGGAGCTGTGGTCTTGGCTTGGCTACTGGTGGGCTCAATACAGAGCTTCTTCAAATGACAACATTGCAGATCCCTGGCAAATGAGGAGAGGCTCATGCAGGAAGTTTCTAGAAATAGGCTAAGTGCTGCCTACTTAAGGGTTCATCCTTTTGTGTGACTGATGTGTGGTTGATCCACTGAATTGTCTTAGGGAAAGGTTTAGGATTCCCATGTGGAATCATTAGCTATATTAGTTTTCTATTGCTGCTGTCACAAATTACCACACACTTGGTGGCTTAAACCAACTCAGATTTATTATTTGACAGTTCCACTGGGCTAAAACTAAGGCACCAGTGGTCCTCCGTTTCTTTCTGGAGGCTCTAGGGGAGATCCATGTCGTTGCCTTTTCCAGCTTCTATGGGGCACCTGCATTCCTTGGCTTGGGGCCCCCTTTTCTCCATCTTCAAAGCCAGCAACATTCATCTCTCTGACCATTGTTCTCTAGTCAAATCTTCTCTGACCACAGCTGGGAAAGGTTCTCTTTTGAGGATGCATGTGGTCAGACTTGGCCCACCTGACAACCCAGGGTAACCTCCCCATCTCAAATCCATGACCTCCGTCGCATTTGCAAAGTCCTTTTTTGCCATGAAGGTAACATATTCACGGGTGCTGAGTATTGGGATGTGGGCCTCTGAGGGACCATTATTCTGCCTACTGCACTGGCAAATAGACTTTGAACTTGTTCTTTCACATTCTGTCATTGTCACCCCAGGCCATGGCTAGAATGAGTTGCGGTCAAGCATAGACCTACTTGGAAAGTTAATTGGTGGTTATTTTCCTGGCTGCTTCTGAGATTGCCCACCGGTCCTTAACCAATGCCTTCTCGGACTCTGAAATGAGAAGGGCAAGTCCAAAAAGTCCTTTTTCTACCGCAGGCAGTGGTCTTGCTTTGTGTTCAACACTCTGGTGTTTTTATTGAAAGCTGTTTATGGCCAAGATTAGGCATTTGGTTCTACCTGCCTTAAAAATCCCAGACCCAAACTCTTTTGGCCACATGACAAGGAACAGGCTACGTGGGCTGTGATGGACTGGATTAGAGTAGTTTTGACAGGATCTTTCAAGGAGTACCTTGACGCTGCCTGCCCTGCTGGAAGAAGAAGTGGGCTGTCTGCACAGCTTTGCTGGACTCCCCAGTTCTCACAGGTGGATGCCAGCCCTGCACTGCTGTGTGTGTCCGGGAAGGGGGTGCTCTGTTGTTAACCTGGCAGGAAGACTGTTTGCCTCCAAGTGCGGGGCTAGGGGATGCAAGACAAGCTCACTGTCGTCTTGACTTCTAGCAAGAAGGTTTCCTAGGGAGGGAACAGAATATGTAGCACACAGCCAGAGGCTCCCTCCACGCCCCCAGCCCACTTGACTACCAAAGTTGTCCCCCAGGACTGTGAAATGTCCTAAGCACTGTTTGTCCTTTGCACTTTTCACTTGCTTCTGCTGCCGTGTTTTATTATCATGGATTCCTGCAAGTCGCCTCCAAGTCACCTTACTGAAAGGAGGTGGGGTAAAGCAAACAAGCAGGCTACCCAACCAGCGCCCTTTGTGCTGAGGAGCGGCCCTGCTGGTGCTGGAGCCTCTCCATTTGGACATGGGCCAGTGTCCAGAGTGGGATGAAGAGGACAGCCTCTAGCTGATTCCTGGGCTCAAATCTGACTGTGAGACCTTCTCACCTGCATAACGAGATAGTAATGGTACCTACATCTAATAGGGTTGCTCTCAGGATTCACTGAGTTAATTAAAGCAGAGTGTTTAGAACTATGACTTGCAAAGAGTAAAGGCTATGTAAGTGTTAGTTGCTATCTCATCATCATCATTTCATAAAATAGCCATTTTGTTTCTAATGACGTTTGTAAGTGACAGATCTGGAATCTGTGAACTTCTTAAGGCCTTGGGGTGAACTATTTTGAGAAGATGAATCTACTTATGTGTCTTCTTTTTCAGAATGAGAGGTGGGAGCTGAATTCCAAGCTGATACTTACTAATCACATTGATCTTTCCAGCCCTAAATTCCCCAGAGGAGGTGTACACTCAAGTCTGCCAGGGTTTCTCCCAGCCGATGACCTAGGGGATACCTGGAAGGTTTTCCTATTTGGGACAGAAGCTCTTGCTGTTCTTTTTGACCCAAAGGGTAATATGGAGGATCAAACAGAAATCATGGCCTTTGTTGAGGTCAATTTAAGGATTTAAGGGTGAGCAGGTCATGGTTTCTGGCCCACTAGTGCGGTGCCCTTTGGTCTGGAGTGTCTGTCACACCCAGAGACGGGCTATTCTGGGGTGGGTTTGCCACCTGAATTGCACCACCGATTTTTAAAAGTGTTTCATTATTTTATTTCTTAGATCTCAGTGATACTCTGCCCTCTTCCCTCTCTTTGTGCACCTCGTGGTTATGATTGTTAATCTTAAGAAAGTACTATGCAAATATACGTATATCCGCATTACAGTTTTTTAAAATCTCAGCTCTTTATTGACGATACTCAAATAAGGTAGGTAATCTGATAAGGAAAAAAAACAGAAACAAACCCCAAATCAAGCAAGAATACCGAAAAGAATTCAAGGTTTTCATCCTCTAACTTAAGAGGAAGGGGAAGGCACTTAGTCGGTCTTTCCTTCTGCTGGTGTCCAGTTTCTCAGGGCTCCCTCAGTTTTCTGAACCAAGCGCCACTAGAGGGAAACAGGAAGTTGATACATATTAATATGTGAAAGTGTGGAAAGGTGAGTCTCAGCCTCCCCATGTGGATGTGTTCTGATTTCATTTCAGTTTGTTTATTTTCTTTCTTACCTAGAGCTTCAGAGGCTGAACCTAACAGTGTAGAATAGATCTTGACTGAAATACTAAACAGTTCTTCCAGTGGCTATGGTTTAACATGGGCTGGTACCCAGCGTCCAGAGTATCCACAAGGGAGGACAGTTTCTTTATTTATCTGTAAATTTAAATTAGTTTTTATTTTTATTTATTTTTAAAATGTTTAATTGAGGTATACTTGACATACGTTATATTAGCTTTAGGTATACAACATAAAGATTCAATATTTGTGTGTATGTTGAAATGATCACCCCAAGAAGTGTAGCTAACATCCCTCACCACATACAGTTATGACATTTTCTTCTTTCTTGTGGTGAGAACTTTTAAGATCTACTCTCTTAGCAACTTTCAAGTATAAAATACACTTTTATTAACTGTAGTCACCATGCTGTACCTTACATCCCCAGGACTTATTTATTTTATAAATGGAAGTTTGTACCTGTTGACCCCCTTCACCCATTTCACCTCCCCCTGCCCCGCTGGCAACCACCAATCTGTTCTCTGTAACTCTGAGCTTTGTTTTGTTTAGATTCCACATATGGTATTTGTCTTTTTCTGTCCTCAAATGCCCTCAGAGTCTATCCATCTTGTCACTAATGGCAGGATTTCAATTTTTTTTAATAGCTTAATTGTATTCCATTGTGTATATATACACCACATTTTCATTATCCATTCATCCATCAGTAGACACTTGGTTGTTTCCATATCTTGGCTATTATTGATAATGCTGCAATGAACATGGGGGTGCATATATCTTTCCGAGTTAGTGTTTTTGGGTCTGTCACACCCAGAGCTGGGCAATTCTGGGGTACAGTTGCTACCTGAACTGTACCACCGATTTTAACTGCTTCTCTTTCCCAAAGGTGGCCTGACAGCCGGGAGGGGAGATGCCGTTCCTGTGTTAGCTGGCTCTGCGCAATTTGGGGAGTTTGGCAGGCTTGTCTTAAACTCCCGCCTCCTTTCCTCACCCCAGAAAGCCTCAGCCTCTGTTCATCTGTTCTCCCTCCCTGGGAGCTGATAATCCCAACTCCTCAGCATTCAAGAGATCAACTACCTAGTCTGATCAATCGGTTACGTTCATCTGTGCTGATGGTCTTCTGATTAAGGAGGAACAAAGCCCCACTTCTAGGTTACTAGGAGGTCGTTAATAATGTTTTTGACCCTCACAAAAAATAAAGCTCTCGTCTGAGTGGACAGTAGGGTGACCAGCCGTGCCACCTTGCCTGAGACTTACTAGGGGGGATGAGGGATTTCCAACTTTAAAAATCATGGTCCCAGGCAAACCGGGTCACCCAGCGATTGTCCTTTTGGGCGGGTGAAGAAAGCAGCCCCAGGATGGACAGGCTGGGGAGGAGATGGGGCCGATAAGGCTGGGCTTGCTGATATCATCCCCGGGGGTGAGGCGTGGCTTCTCTGTGTTTAAAGGAACTCCCCATGATAAGGAGCTTCTTAGAACTTTTGAGGACAGTGACCCTTGCTCCACAAGGTGAGTTTTCCTGGAGTGACTTCTGTGGGCCTGACTGTGCTCTGTGACGCTGCCAGGGGAGCTGGAGGAAAATGAATGTGTTATGGGCACTGCCAGGGAAAAGGCAGTTAATCGCCGGCTCCACAGAGGCTGATGCGGTCCTCCCTGGAGGGATAGAACCAACAGAAAATAATTAGCAAACAGTTTGGTACTAAACCAGGCAGAGCTGACTCTATTGTCAGTGAACTTCAGAAAAAAGCAAAAAGAAATGCCGACCAGAGAGTCATAGAAAAGGATACAGAGCTGGAAAAACTCACTGGCCTGACCTGAGTAGGAGTGAGGTGATAGCAGGTAGACAAGGGGGATTTCGGGAAGGTGATGTGGGATATTTTAGGACAGCATTTAAGGGGGGTAACTGGCTTGACTGGCCGGCATATATTAGATGGTGGAGAGGAGGGGAGGGGGGGGGAGGCAGAGGAGGGAAGGAGGGAGTCAGAAAGGAAGGGAAAGGGGAGGCAGGTGGGGGGAGGGAGGAAGGAGAGAGGGTGTAACAGAATGTTTCTGCCTGTCAGGCATCGTTCTGTGTGTTTTCTGCTTAATGTCTAATTCGTTCTCACCCAACATGGAGGGGCAGGTAAAATTAAGCTTATGCTGTAAATGACCAAAGAGCTGCGCTGGAAGGTTAGGTACTTTGCCCTGGTCACACTGCTTGATAGCAATGTAGTTGGAATTTGCACTTGAGCAGCATTCCAGCGGAATGAGCTAAGGACAGTGGCATCTGGGTTAACCTTATCCTGGATACGGGAAAGATCTGAGGGGCTAGAAAGCCCAGGCAGAGAGACCCGGCAGGAGGCTGCTGCAGGAATCTGAGTGGGAGGCTCGGAGACCCTGGCAAGAAGGATTTCAAAGGAGGAAGGCTGTACTGGGGTCTGAGTGAAGTTCAGGAAAAGGGTGAGAGATCTGGTTTTCATCGTGAGGACCTGGAAAGAAGCTGGGACCATTAACTGGATCCAGTTTACAAGAACTCGAGTGATCTTTGTTCACCTAATCCTGTTTGGGTTTTTGGGCAGGTTATTTATTAGTCTCTCTGCACCTCAGTTTCCTCATCTGTAAAATGGAAGTTGAAATAGGACATCTTACAGGAGTTTGAGAGGATTGAATCTGATCACGTCCATAAATAGTTTGGAAGGATACTTGAAATCAGAGTTGGTCTTCAAGAGGTGTTAGTTTTTAAAAATCACCTTCAAAATCGCTGATTTGGGAGGACATTTTCTTCAAAAACATTCTTATTGGACAAGGACGAGATGGGATGGCTTGTTTCTCCCCCAGTTAGTTAGCATAGCGTTTCTCCACGTGGATCTGCAGTTCCAGCGTGTTGAACGCCAAGTCCTGATGGAAGAGTGGTTGCTTTCTTCTCTCATTACACGGAACCCACCCTCCCCCAGGTGATCACGGACAAAAGACAGAGGCCTTTGGTGTCATTTCTTGAAAAGTAAGCAGCTTCCCTGGGCTTGTCAACCCTGCCATCGGTCAGGTGCACCCGGTTCTCCTGACGCTCTTTCTTCTGGACTTTTCCCCAAGAGGTTGGTGTAACTCCCAGACACGAATGCCAGGCCAGGGCCCTGCTATTTTGCCTCCTGGCTAAAGATCTGTTTGCTTTTGCAATTAAGAAAACGACTGCAGTTGTTAATTTTCACTTGGAATAGATATAGGAGGTGTTAGGTTTTTGGGGGGAAAAGAAAATCAGTGCTTCTTTAAGGCCTATACGGTTTGGCATGAAAATCACACTAATTGAGCCTTGTTAAAAAGTACCCTAAGTTCCATAATTGTCTGTTCTGGGGCTCTCAGGTTTGGAAGAGTAATGATGATGATGGAATAGCTGCCTTTATTGGGTGCCCAGGAGGCTCAAGTGTATCACACAGAGATCTTGCGAGGCATAGGGATTTTTATCCCTATTTTTTAAATGGAGAAACTGAGGCTCAGGGAGAACAAATGAATTGCCCGAGGCCACTTGATTAGTAGTTAAGTAGTGGGGCCCAAGTTCACACTAGCTCTCCCTGGCCCCAAACCCATTCCCCTGGACCATGTTGTCTCCAAGAGACCTCATGTTGCTCAAAATGGAAACTTCAGTGTGTCTGGCAAATGGAAAGAATTATACGTTTTTTTCAACTTACAGATTATTCAAAATCAGGAAGTCTCTGACTGATTTATATACTGCATTTTAAGCCAAACTGCTAGTCCAAGAGGCTTGGGGGAGATTTTGCTGCCCATGACTTGGGACCTTTGGGCTCTCTAAAACCATCCTCCCCTCCCTCTCTCCTCTCCTCTCCTTCTCCATCTCCATCCCCCTCCCCTCCCCCTCCCTTCCCCCCACCTCTTCCCCTCCCCCTCCCTCCTGCCCACCTTCTCTTCTTTTCCCTCCAGTTGGATGCCACTCTCCTTGGGTGATCTCTTAGTAGCGAGAAGTTGTGAGCTTCTAAAAGGGAAAAGTGCATGGACATTGGCCCGGCAAAGAAAGAGGAGAGAGGCCCAGGGAGGCACTTTCTGAAGTGGACCAGGCTCCAGGCGCATGGCAGAACGGGACTCAGGCCCTTAGTCATGCTTGGAGTGTCTACTGTGTGCCAGGAACTCCGCCAGGGCCGGCAGGAGCCGCCCGGATGAAGGAAGATGGGTCCCGGACTCCAGACCCGTGTCGAGGGTTAGGGACGCCCTGGCTCTCCTGCCTGCTTCCACGTGGGAGCAAGAAGAGACCCAGGAGGAGTGTCCCCCACCTGTCCCACAGGCCTTGTCGCTGGGTTGGGACAGTTTCCCTGGTCCTGACCTGCTCCAAAAGGCAGGCGGACATGGTGGGTGCAGGCTGGGGGGTATGTGTGCAGACACTGCACCCACATTTCTCTTTACAAGCACTAGCTACTCCAGTGCCCCGAGCTCACGGTGGTCCCCCTCCCGTCTTCCTGGGGTTGGGTTTAGAGCACACACATTCCACGAGAGGTACTCATGCAACCCTGACGTCATCTGTAAAGAGGCGTGTGCGTGGGAAGGACGGCCTCCGTGGACCGGGAGGGCTGACTCCCCGGCTTGGAGGCCGGATCTTTGTGCTTGGCCGTGCTGGGCAGGTTCGATCGCCAGGTCCCAAAGCACGCGAGGCTGTCGTGCTTTCTGCAAAGGAGCCGGGAGGAACTCAGGGAAATGTGTAGGCGGGGCTTGGAGGGAGAAGTCGGCTCCCACCTGGTTGGCTGCAGCTGTTTCTGGCTGTGCTGTGTCCAGCCTTCAGCTGCACCAGCTGCCAACAGAGGAGCGTTCTGGCCGGCCCTTTGGACCACATTGTTCTTCTTGGGGGAGGACTGATTCTGGTGGCCGCCCGTGGCCTCCCACATCAAACTGTCTTCTGACTCTCGCCTCCTCAGATCAGCTACTGATTTTATTCAGCCTCAAGTCCCTCCAGAACGTTGGAAACACACGGTCCATCGTTACTCACCAGTTTTCTCTGGGTCCCTGGGATGGAGCCAAACAAATTAGCTGTTTGCCCCCAGATCCCTCCTGCTTTTCTGCAGGGACAGGAACACTCTCCCGCACACAGGATGGACATCCTCCCTCCTTGGTTGAAAGCCAGTTCTCAGAAAGGGGACACTTAGAATATTTCCAATGTATTGCCTCTTCCTTTATCTTCCCTCCACCCCCCAAATCGCTTTTTCATGACATTTACATAGAGTAGGGACAAATGCTTCCTTCTCAGAATGTGTTTACCATTTAGGCCCTCATGGAATTTTCTAGAGAGAAGGTAGGGACCAGAAGGTGGGGAATCAGATGGTGGGTGCATGACCTGTTCTGGTGGGAAGGTCAGGGAGGGGTACTAGGGAGACACCAGGAATATCTTGAGGAGGTCATCACTCCTTGGTCAGGTCTGGCAGGGGGTGGGCGGGTCCCTCAAAGGGAGTGGCGAGTGGGAGTCATTTTAGTGGAAGGTGGGGTGGGTGGTCCCCTTCCATGTAACTCCAGACCAGCACTGGAAGGGTCGTTTGGCGGAAGCCAAAAGCACTGAGAGGAAATTTTAAAAAATGCTCCCCACAGATTCTAAATGGAGTAAGCATGCAAAGAGTAGGTGGGAGAGGCTCTGATCTGAAGAGGGTCTGCTGACCTTTGTAGTGACCTTTGGACCTTTACACTTCAGGCTGTGAGGGGGGACCCAGCAGAATTACCAACGTTCTTGCACGCCGCTGCTGGGATCAGTGGCGAACGCAATTTCTCAGAACTTTCTCAGAACGCGTCAGAGGCACCAATGTTTTTCTTTTGAGAATGACCATCGTGCTAGACGCTCAGCAAAGTTGCATTTGAAAGGCAGACCTCCAAATCCAGGTTACCCAAGTGCCTGGGTCTTCACTGGAAACAAAAGGCACTCTGATCTCTTAAACTGCCTAATTTGATTTTATCAGAAATGTATACATACAAAATTTCCCCGTAGGCTGAGAACTCTGCTGAGAAATCTTAGCCCAGAGTGTAATTAGCCTGAGAGAATTAGCATCAGAAAATAAAACTGCGTACGATAAAACGTCCCGATCATGGAAACGTGTCGGTTATTCATCCCTCATGTCTGTGTGTTTACCCCATCATCTTGTCTGGTAATGACTGTGACCAGAGCGATACTCCCCCAGCGTTGCCCAATCATGGGCGGTGGAGGCGGTGTGTCTTTGCCTTTATTTTTGCTGGCACACCCCAGCACTGAAGCACATTAAAGTAATAAAATTAAGCAGCAAGGCGTCCGAGTCACTCCCACCATGTTCCCGTAACCCCCTCATGTACAACAGGCTGAGACAGAAAAAAAATTTATTTTAGAGCAATTTAAGATGAGGCAACACTGGATATGTAAATCCTGTTTTATGGGCAGTCGTGGCAGCTGGCTAATTCTTCTAAGCTGCCTAGCAGGCTTCAGTCCAGCAGCTGCGCTGGCTTGGAACAATTCTGTTTGAAGGCCACACGGGGGGAAATGTACAATCACGGCTTTCATCACGATCTTCTGGGCTGTGGGCGCTATGGCCGTGCAGACCGTTGTCCCACCTTCCTGGCACCCATGTTAAGTGCCAGTTGCTGTTCTGGGAAGGAACCTGTTAAGCAGGCTAAGTTTTGATGGAGTGGATGACACAGGCCGTTGGAATATTTTAAAATATGAATTGCTCCTACCCCCTTTTTATTTCTCCTAAAGAAATAGCTGCCAGGATTCAGGAAAAGGTGAGAGCAATTTCAAGGGAAAACACTGGCTTGAGTTTGAGACCATGAAAGAGACAGAGTGAGGCAGAGAGCCCCTTGCAGAGTAATTATTCTCCAGAGGCTGCTGTCCCAGGCACAGGGTTCTTGGTCAAGGTGAGTTTCATCAAGAAGCCCGGTGGAGAACGCCTGGGCTCCGCGGGGGTCTTGCTGCCTTCAGAAAGAGTTATTACAGGATTTCCAAGGTCAGAGACACAAGGGAGAAGGAGAAAAACAGTTGCCCCACTCTGAAGAACTTATCTCAGACTTTGCTGAGCTTAGTGTAACTACTATAAAAATAAGAGGTTTAAAAGCTGCAGAACAAGTCAGGACTGGCCAAAATATGTGCCTTTGTGTCCCAGCGCTTTCATCCCCCCTTCGCCCCCTTTTTTGGCATGACTCTGCCCAAACCTACAGTGGTTAAGAAAGCACCATGATTTAGGAGGGATCCCCAGCAGCAAGCCGCTGGGAGTTCTATGTAACTCAGCTCTGCGCTGTTTCTTTTTCCAGGACAGAATGAGGAGGAGACGGGGCAGCCTTCAAAATGGCCATAAGGCTATGGGACCAGGCGGCCAGGGAGCTGTCTGCAGGGCAGTTGTTACGACTACTTGGATGCTTGGGTCCTAGCTATGCACCTCCCCCACCCCTCAAGCTCCAGCAACTTCAGACTCCAGCTGGGGGAATTCTCAGCCCTTCCCTCTACTAGGGGGGAAGGGAGAGCTGGAAGGGTTGGAGGGGGTGAAGCAAGTACCCAGAGCTTAGGGGTCTCTGAAGTCACTTATCTGAATCTGTTGGTGCCTCTTCATGTGTATAAAGTTCACCCTTTATCTTTACACTTATGCAGCTGTATTTATCAACTAGGAGGTCTTACAAGTCTTCTTATCCACAGATCATCCAACTGGGGGGTTTGAACCGTTCTGTCCTATGCATTGATCATAACACTGGGCCAGCCTTTCCTCTTGTCCAAGGCGGGGCTGAGGCCACTGACCACAAGCATCACATCACCCAAGACCCACTGAAACTGACTCTGCATTTTTTAAATTAATATTTTTGCTTCTTTTTTGTATTAAAATAAAACATGCAGTAAAGGAAACAAATCTTAACTAAGACTTAGTCAATTCAGTGTAGCCACCACACAGCTCAAGCTATAGAATGTTTCCACCACCCAGACGCCTCCCTCCCATCCTTTTCAGACAATACCTAGCTTCCAAAGGCAACTGCTCTTCTGATTCCCATCGCATAGAGAAGTTTGCCTGTGTTTGAACTTCACCTACATTGAATTATGCAGGAGTCTTTTGAGTCTGGTTTGTTTCCCTCCACATTATGTATGTGAGATTCATCCACATTGTGGCTTGTAGTAATAGCTAATTTTTTCCACTGTGGTATCGTGTCCTACCATATGAATGTACTATCATTTATTTATTCATTCTATTCTTCATGGTGTCTGAGTTGTTTCCAGGTTTTGGCTATTACACTAAAGCTGCTAAGAACATTCATATAAATGCTTTTTGTGCTCCTAAGCACTCATTTCTGTTGGGAATGGAATAGCTGTGTCATAGCATAAATGCATGTTTATCTTGTGTAGATAATTGCCAAACAGTTTTCCAGAGTAGTTGTACCAATTTGCACTCTCACCGGCAATGGATGGGAATTCAGTTGCTCTGCATTCCTGTCCACACTTGATATTGTCCGATCTTTTCACTTTAGCCATTCTGGTAGATGTGTGGTGGAATCTATTTGTGGTTGTAACGTGCATTGCCCTACTGGCTAGTGACGTTAAGAGTGTTTTCATGTGCTTATTGGCCATTTGGGTTTTGTCTTTTGTGAAGAGGCTGATCAAGTCTTTTTAACATTGGGTCTGGGGTCTCTTATACTCTTCTTTTATAGGGACATCTTGTTATTAACAACCTCTCCAGGTGACTTAGGAACCTAATGCCAGAGAACCACGTCTGAAGTTCTCTTTAAGTTGCCAGTTTTCTTAAGGCATAATTTTTCTTTCTTCAATTCCCAAACCACAGCTCACTTTCTGCCTTGTGTCCTTCTGTTATTCAGGTTATAGATTCACTGCTTTCCTCTCAACTTTCTTTGAACTGCATGTGGCAGAAATGGACTTCCTGGATTAAATATGGCTGTGTTTCTGTCATCGGAGTCTGGCTGAGTCTCCTGGTCTTTCCGGCAGCATTTTGTTATCACTGTAACCTTGCCAGAGACGCATGGGGTGAAGAAAGATGGGAAGAGAAAGAAGAGTGTGGGAACTCCCCCAGGAGGACAAAGCCCCACGGCTCCCCTCTCTTCTCCAACGCCTGCCTTCCTCCTCTCCCAGGAGCCCACAGGAAGGAGGATGTCTGTTCAGTATTTTTCTGTGCCTGTGTCTCGGGGATGTGTGTGTGGATGTGACCTGCTTGGGTCATCAGGGAGGCACTGTTTCCTATCCTTCCACCCTCAGTGCCAACTGTACCACAACCTACCATCTAAGTACAAATGCTCCCCAACGGATGAGGGGACCTAAAAATTTTACAGTGTCCGGGGGTCTAAGAACTCGTATAATCCAGCCTTCATTCTAGAGATGAAAATAGTAGAGCATATTGGGGATGGTGTCTCCGTGGGAGAACGTGCTGGTCTGTTTTTACGCATGATCGTCCTGGAAAGAGAGGTGTGTTTCTTCTAAAGAGAATGGAGAGATGGAGGGAGGGAAAGAGCATGTTTTTCTTTTTTGCCTTTAGTAGCAAAGGGGGTTCCCTCTTGCCGCTCTTTCCCTCTGTGTACTGCTATTCAGAGGCCCGGCGTGGCAGGAAGTGGTGAGGTGGTGGGAAGGAGAACAGAAAATGCTCAGTGAGTGCATCATGTGTGTCCGCCCTTCCCCTCCCCAACTCCCACCTGGAGGCTGGGGGAGGGGGCCTCAGAGGGCTATTTACAGTATCATCACCATTAACGAAAATTCATCATGATTTTGTGTGCATGCATAGCAGAGTCTGGCATTGATAATTGTGAGACTGGCTCTGATAAGGATTTCTTTTTCCATTTGTAGGCTGGTAGTGATGGTGAGAGTATTGGAAATTGCCCATTTTCTCAGCGTCTCTTTATGATTCTCTGGCTAAAGGGCGTTATATTTAATGTGACAACGGTGGACTTGAAAAGGTAAGACAGGGTTTCTGCAGTATTGAAATAACTGTACCTAATTCCCTATACACACACACAGCACACACACACACATACAGAGACAGACACACACAGGCATACAAACAGACACACACGCAGACACACAGAGACACAGACACAGAGGCACACACAGACACCGACACACACACACAAGCACACACACACTTCTAGGACCCATGGGCGATATCGCAGGCACGTCCACCCTGGGTCAGGACCCTGGATTGAAGCGGGAGTAGTGTGGGCCACGCAGTAATTACAGAACGGGATCAGACGTAACCCAGAAGGAGTAGGAATTGAGGGTGCGCCGTGCGTAGCCTGCTCTCCCAGCTACCGGTCAGCTGTGAACCTCTCAAAAGCCCGTCCAAGCACCACTCCTGGCTGATAACACTGGGGAGAGTTAACGTTTCACCTCCGTCTCCAGATAAAGGGCCACGCTTTCCTCGCCAGTAGGACAGTTTGTAAACCCACGGTCGCCTTTGAAATTCTCAAGGGTGGTTTCTCTTAAACGGGGGAGGACACGGTTCAGCCTTGGAAATGATCCAAACACTGGCGCTACCAACGCTGCCCTTGCCTCCCACCCAGGAAACCCGCGGACCTGCAGAACCTGGCTCCCGGCACCAACCCGCCTTTCATGACTTTTGATGGTGAGGTCAAGACGGACGTGAATAAGATCGAGGAGTTCCTAGAGGAGAAGTTAGCCCCCCCAAGGTGGGCCTCATCAAAACCCGTGTTCACAACTCGCTTGTCACTTCTCGCCGTTCACAGACAATTCCGTGTGTTGGTTTTCTCTGGCCATGGTACTCACTTCCCGAGTTGTACCTGTGATGTGCCACAGAAAACACAGCGAGATTGGAAACCCTGAGCTTAGGGTTAGGTGGCTCGGATTTCTTTGCTCCGCACCTGCAGTTTGGCAATTAGGGGTCGACGGCAGGAAGTGGAGAGGAAGTAGGCCGATGTCACGTGGGTGGGTCGTTTCTGCTGGAAGGTAAGGAGCGGGTGTTAGCACGCAGCATCACAGCGGGCTGGACCTGGAAGGGAACCTTCAAGTCCATTACCTCTATTTCAGGAGGGAGGGAACTGGACCAGTAAGGCCAGGTGGGGCCCCGCATCCCAGGATGAGAACAGTCTGTCCAGTGCTTTTCCCCTGGACGGCGTTGCTCTCAACCTTGAAGCTGGAAAGAGTAGGCAAACGTTCAAGGGGCAGTTCTCATGTTTATATCCACTCAGAGAAAGTCACTTCCTCCCCCTCCCTCACATCGTATTCTCCTAACTCAAACGTGGCTGATCTGTGATACTCTCATTTTGAATTTTTCAAGGTACCCTAAGCTGGGGACCCAACACGCTGAATCTAACTCTGCTGGAAATGATGTGTTTGCCAAGTTCTCAGCATTTATAAAAAACACCAAGAAAGATGCAAATGACAGTGAGTCCCTCCCGTCTTCCTGTTTTCTGCTTTCTACTTGGACCCCCGCTCCGCCTCTGGTGCGGCTTCTTATAAGATCTTGGGAATTCTGACTCGTCGCGCAGTGGGGAGGGACCTGTACGTAGAAATGAGGAAAAAGTACCTCTGACGTTGACACGTGGGTTTCAAGAGATTGAGTGCTTCTTCTAGAGGTGGGGAGCCCAGAAAACCACATTTTTAGGGGAAAATAATCACCACCAGGGATTCCTTGCCGCACCATGGGACTCAGTATGAATGAAGCTTCTACTGCTGCTTACTTCATTATGTGATTTCCCTAAAGATTTTGGAATAAATGAATGAGTTCTAGAAGTGGCAGTGTTATGTAGATGGCAGAATTACTTTCCAGGGAGAAGTGAGTCTTTTATTCAGATCTCGTAAATCCACCTGTCTCTTTCCCAAGTCTCCAATGCTCACTGGCCTTGTCTCGGGAAGGAAGGGGCAAACTCCTTCTTTGGTATCTAGAGAGAGGTGACCCTAACTCCCACGGTTCATCTTAGTCATTTTTTGCCCTTCTGTTTTAGTTTATGAAAGGAACCTCTTAAAGGCCCTGAAGAAGCTGGATAATTATCTAAATAGTCCTCTGCCTGATGAAATAGATGTCTACAGCACCGAGGAAGTTACGGTTTCTGGAAGGAAGTTCCTGGATGGGGATGAACTCACGCTAGCCGACTGTAACCTCTTACCCAAGCTCCACATTATTAAGGTCTGTCCTTCCTCTTACCTCAGGTGCTGAATACATGAATGGGGCTTTGTTTCATTGTGTTTTGACTTGTGTTTTTGCCGGACATCGAAACAATCTAAAATGCGGACTCTTGAATTTAAAAATCTAGCTTGTTACTGTTTGAGGCAGGCAAGCCCCAAGTTTCAGATCTGTGGATGATATTCTCAGGTGTTCCTCAGAGGTTCTCAAGAAGCATCTGAGAACTTGGCTCCCATCCCTCCATCCTCACTGCTTCTCTTTTCGAGTCTCACCCCCAGAGCCTAAAGAAAAGCTATGTGAAAGCAACTTGAGGGAATACATTGATTATACCTGGTGTTTCATGCTCCAGGCTTGGAGATGGTGTGTGGAATCTGCTAGCATTAAAATGTGAACTTGGGGAACTCCCTGGCTGTCCAGTGGTTAGGACGTGGTGCTCTCACTGTGGTGGCCCAGGTTCAGTCCCTGGTTGGGGAACTAAGATCCTGCGAGCCGAGTGGCCAAAACAAAACAAACAAATAAACAAACAAACAAAACAAAACAAAAAAAATCTGAGCCAACCTGGAAAAAAAAAAATGTGAATTCAGTCAATTGTTGGTGATGGGCAGGGTAAGCCTAGCCCTGTCTAGGGACAAGAGACGGTTGGTTCCTAACACTGACCCCCTACAGCTGGGGAGCAGCTGATAACTCCTTGGCTGGACCTCTGCCAGGTTTGGCATCCTGTCTTCCCAGGTGGTTGACTTGGACTTGTGACAAGCCCACACTTGGACTCCTTAGTTATGGCTGCTGTCAGAAGTGCCCCAGCCTGTCTATCACTTACAGGTGTTAGTTGTTATTATCATTATCACTGTTGCTATGTCCTTGGTCTTCAGTAACCTCAGATGCCCCAGGAAGAAACTCAACCCTTGTTCTGGGGCATCTTTATTATTCAAATCCTACCAGGTCCAGAGCTAGGTCCTTGGTATAAGGATAGGGGAGATGGGAGAGAAGACACAGGGAAATACAAGCCAAGGACCCTGTGTTCTAATAACACATTTAATTAGCACTTAGAAATTTACGAATTAGGTTCACACAGTCTGTGGGATTGATGTCCTGTGGGCTACTAGCCGCCCCTGGTTACTGCAAGTCATTCCCTTACCTTTCTCTTCCTTCCCTACTCCATCCCAGTCCTTGCCACATTTTTCTTCTTTCTTCTGTCTTCCCTGTTGTGCTCAGAGGGTACCAACTTGAAATTCCAGCCTTGAAGACACTGTTGATGCTATAAGTGACGTTCGTTTCCGTAGCTCTGCCAGTCCTCTGACATTTAAAATTAGCGAAAGCATCTCAACCCCTCAAACCTGCTACATTGGGGATATTCTAAATTGGACATTTGGGAGCCATTTTCCAACAAGCTATTTATGTAGTTGTGTTTGGTTTAGTCCCTTTACTGAATGTATTCTAATCATTGCTATGACCAGTGTGGCATCACAGAAGCACATGGAGGTTAGGGAAGGCAAGAGACATACACACACACACACACACACACACACACACACATCAATTGCCACTTATTCAGCCCCTATAAAAAAAGACAGTTTAAAATGTCAGTAGAGGGGGTAAACTTCAGAGTAAAATAAAGCAGTCCATGGCTCCAATATAAGACCTAACTGCAAAATCTTCAAAGCCAGTTAGCACTCAAAATACCAAGCAGCTTACTAATCTTCCAGGATGGAGCACTTCTGAAAGGAAATGAGAATCAGTGTAAAGGAATTTATGGTAAAAAGATGAGAGAATAGAGGAAATTTATCATTTATTCCCTTCCTGAAACCCAGCAAAAACATTATGAAGGACTAAAGCATTATCTCCACCTTTTATAAAACTAGAAAAGGATGGATCACCCACTCAAAGACTTAGAAACTTCAGCCAGTGTGAGGGGTCACAGAGCCGAGGCATGCTTCTCTAGATCTTCAGCAAGGTTCAGATGTCTCTAAAAGTAAATATTACAGCCCTGAAATGCCCAACCCGGACTTCTTTGTTTGAGGACAGGGCATGGAGCGGGCCACGAGAGAGGCAGGGACCATCCCTACAGAGCTGAGATCTCTGTGGAGGCAGAGTTGAAGGCGGAACTGATCAGAGGCGCCATCTGTATGTTCACCACCATCCTCTAATGCAAAGGAACAGGGAGGGGAGGTGAAGGGGAGGAGAGAAGACAAGTGGCATTCTGCTTTGTGACTGCTGAGCGGAGAAAAGAAACAAGCTCTGAACGAGTCAAAGGAGAGACTGTAAATTATCTGAGCTTCACTTTTAGCCACGGTGACTGCTTCCTAATCTGTGAGCGTCAGAGTGGAAGATGCACTAACCTTGACTTTGACCCTGACTCTAGCCCTAAGCCTAATGTGTCCCTGGGACAGAGTATAGAGCAGTGTTTGATGAGTGGGTGTTTGAGGGTAAAATCCATATTGGTCTACCTGCTGCCCTGCCTCACTCCCTTTGCCCGCCACACTGTTTTTAAGCAAATGGTAGGTCCAATAGAGCCGCCCATTAAAAGATGGTTAATAAGCAGAAAGAATCCAAGCGGGATTTCTATGTGGATAGAGATGATCCAAAAGGAGGGGGGAAAGGTTAAAGAAAGAACAAAAGAGGAAAAGACAGATGAGAAACACGTACCTGATAAAGATTGCTCCAGTAAACCAAAGAATTTTTCAGACAGATACTTCTCTGTGGCCTCAAAAAAATGAAAGAGAACCTTTGGTGAAAATGCTCAAAGACAAGTCACAAGATACCAAAAAATATAATATCACAAGGAAGATGAGAATTAAGCTGGTAGAACTAAAAAACACCCTTAAAGAAAATAATTTCAGAAACAAAAGTGATGTTAGAAGTAGCAAGAAGTGGAAAAAGACATTGCAGAAATTCATCAGACATCGGAGGATGGGCCTGAGAAAATTATCCCAAATCAAATGGAGAAGAAGCACGAGGTAAAGAGTAATTAGCGAGACCCCATAATCAGAAAAAAGAGAACAGGAAAGAAAAAAGAGAGAAAAAGAAGGCTCAAAGGTAAATTATTTTGAACTAAAGGATGACCTGAACCTTTAGTTTAATATGTCATGATTAGAAAAATATTGCCCAGAACAGTCAACACACTATCACATATTTGGTAAATTATTGAACTTTGAGGATAAAAAAGAACCCTTTGGGTGTCTAGATGATGCTGATGATGATAATGGTGATGATGATAATAATAATAGTAATAATAATAATAAACGATAAAGCCACCTACACAAGGAGGGAATTCAGACTAGTCTCATATGTCTCTAGGACCACATTAAAACCCAGAAAACAGTGGTTTAATAGTTAAAGGATTAAAGGAAAGGATGTGTGATGTAAGAATTTTATATCCTTGTAAATTGTTGTTTTTACCTAGACTTCTGGTCTCAATGAAATAAGCACTCCTGAGCCATTTTTAAAAATAAAATTGCTATATGATGAAATAATAAAAAATGATAATAAAATAAGAATCCAGGAACAGAGAAGGTGTGTGGTATAGAAGGATTGGTGATAAACATAGAACCTATTTAAATCTAAAACCAGAACTAAGCCTAAACAGCAGTGGGAATTATAACTACTGGAAAGAAACAGAGTATAGTAAACTTGGATGTTTTACACCATTGGAAGGAGGATAAGGGAGCAGAAATGAAAAGAACTGTAGGTATACTAATTTCCTCATTTGTCATTATCAGAGTAAGTAGAGATCACCTAAAGTTGATAAATCAAGAAATAAAGAATTCTTATTATTTAAAGTTATATAAGAAACCACTGGAAGAGTTAAAACAGACCATAAACCTTCTAAACCACCAGAAAGGGAAACACACACACACACATGAACACAAAAATATTCACAGAAAGTTGGAAAACAAAGTATTACATTCATAAGATATGATACAAATACAAGCTTACGTCTATGAAAGGCATATAGATAACAAACTTACTCAGAAATGCTAAAATAAAAAGAGGGGCAAAGCTAAACCAGGCAAATGCAAACAAAAGGAAAGCAGAATTCTTGACATTAACGTCAGTAAGTTTGAATTCAAGCAAAAGATGTTAATTTAGGAGGCTCTCTGAAAGTTCTATGGTCTTGTTTTACTGCATCAATAAATAGCTCCTGGCCTCCAAAATCTGAGAAATAAGTCCCGAAGATCTTCTACTTGGTGATACATTCCATGCTCACGCCATCCAAACATCCCAGGAGCTAATACAGTGGAAAGGAACAAAGCAGAACGGGCCGTTGTAGCCCTGGGTCCTTGTTATGGGATGAATCATGCCCCCCCAAATTTATGTGTTCAAGTTCCAACTCCCTGTGCCTCAGAACGTGACCTTATTTGGAAATAGGGTCTTTGCAGATGTAATTAGTTAGGGTGAGTAGAGTGGGCCCCCTAAGCCAACATAACTGGTGTCCTTATAAAAGGGAATTTGGACACAAACACACCAGCACAGGAAAAAACGCCATGTGAAGGTTGGAGCTGTGCTCCCACAAGCCAGAAGCTGGGGGAGGGACCTGGAACAGATCCTTCCCCAGAGCCTTCAGAGAGAGCCCGGCTCTCCTGACACCTTGATCTTGGACTTCTGGCCTCCAGGACTGTGAGAGAATAAATTTCTGTTATTCCAAGCCACCCAAGCTTGTAGTGCTTTGTTAAGGCAGCTCCAGGAAACTCATACTATCTCCAACAGTATACACCCTCCTTTGTGATGAATTCCCCAACGGTACCCTTCCAGCCAGAGGCAACATCTCACATCATTGTGTGTTCATGATGTTCATTCTCAGTTACCCTGTCTGTACATCCACTATTGCCATGAGGATACGAATAAAGATATTTTGGTTCACGAGTCTGTCCTCTGCACATGGTGGACCCACAGTGAAATGATCCTGTCAGGGGCAGAACGATGGAAATCCACAGGAGTAACATACACAGCTATTTGGGATTTCAGGAGGTAAGGCTCAGCAAACAGGAAAACGAGAGGGCACTTCACAGTGATCCTGGTACAATCTAAACTGGAGATCCAACATGAACCTCAGGCACCGAATAATACAGCAGCAGAACACAGGGGGAGAAAACTGCCAGAAACACAAAGAGAAATCCACTGGAGTACAGAGCAAAGTCATGCCAGTGGATCACAAGGATCGTCTGTGATAAATTGGTGGGCACGGTTGTGTAGAGCCTCTGTTTTGAGTCCCACGCTCAGTATGCCCCGTGCAAACTCAAAATGCAACTCAGAGCAGCCCGAAACGGCTATAGGACGACATGGGAACTTGAGAAGGAGAACATATTACACGCCTCAGAAGAATGGATTGTCTGATCTAACTGCCTATGTTAGTGGCTTGTCCCTTTCTGACTATTTCCTCTTCATTTTCAGATCGTGGCCAAGAGATACAGAGATTTTGAATTTCCTTCTGAAATGACTGGCATCTGGAGATACTTGAACAATGCGTATGCTAGGGATGAGTTCATAAACACGTGTCCAGCCAACCAGGAGATAGAACACGCATATTCGGATGTTGCAAAAAGAATGAAGTGAAGTCGGGGTGTTTTCTGTCTCATCTCAGTCGTATGAGCTAGACTATGAAAAGAGTGTGTCCTTTGTGTTTCCCTCCCAATAACCATCCTTTGCAAAATAATGCCTATATTTTAACAGTGCACAGGCCATAGCGTGATCCACTCAACACCAAATGATACATAGTCTTGTAATCTGTCAACTCACTTGTGTATCTGAATAATACCAGTATCTGTTGTTATACACACCAATTATCCAGTTTATATTCATTTATGTCTTTAACATTCTGGGACCTGCAACACATGCCCTAAATATCTGTAATCCACAATATTTAGGGCACGTGTTTTGCAGTTTAAGTTTCAAAGCAAATAAGGTTCGGTTCAATTCCGCCTTTATTTAAAAAATTGTATCTGTCTCTGATAGTTTTTAATCATGCATAGCCTATTTTTTTCTGCTCTAAAATAGTAGTTTAATTTTTTTCGGAACAAAAATTCTCTTTTTATAATTACAAATTACACGCTTATTTTAATATTTTAAAACAATGTCAGAGGGTCTAAAGAAGAAAGAAAAAAATCACCTAAACTTTCACTACACTTAGATAACTGCTGATAACTTATTGGTGAACATCTTCCAAATCCTCAGACTCTCTCTTTCTCACACACACATTCACACCGCACATAATGTCATGCCTCTGTGGTATTGTGTTAGTTTATTTTCAAGGACTGGTGAGGGGACCCCTTGGTAATGCCTTGATGGTCAGCCATAGAGGACCTAAAACAACAGATTCAGCAACGCAGAGCTCAAGAGGGCGCTTGTGGCCAAGTTTCACAGGGATGGAGAACTGTAGGGTCACAGACCCACAGGGACTTGCAGGGACAAGCGGGGACCGGAAGCCGTGGAGGGTCCCCACCTGCCTTGTTCCTGCCTCCGTGATGCCACTGCCCCTGGTTCCAGGGAGGGCATGGAGGAGGGTGCCTGTCTGTGTCCCTTTCCAGCTCCCTTTCGGGGGCCTTCTCTTGCTCCCCTCCTCTCACAGAGACCATGCCTTCAGGAGGACTCCTGACATCAGCTGTGTGTTGCAGAATCTCCCTGCCCTGTGTTGAAATGTGGACCAAGCACACCTTGATCCCTTCTGATGGCCGCTCTCTCCAAGACATAACACTGCGCCTCTTCGGCCATGATGCCGTGTAGGGCTAGCCCGGATCTTGTTGCTTCTCTGCTCTCTCTAGTGTCATTTCGAGGTCAAGCAAGGAAAATCCAGAGAGATTAGATTCATGGTGACTCCTCTTGGGCAGTTCTGGCAAATAGTCATGCTAGGGAGGGAGTGGAAACTACTGAGTCAAAAGAGTTTCTGGTTCATCTGTGACTTCCCCTGCCCCATCCGTGAGCCAGCCCCTCAGGCGCAGCTCCCTGTGGGCTGGGGCCCAGCTCCTAATCAAGCCTTGGAGGACAGAATGGGAGGCTGTTTCCATACTCATCAAGACTCGCTGGGTTTGAGTGTTATCTGCCAGGCTGTGTCCCTGTGACATTTGTACACACCTTCCAGAAGACCTGCTTGTCCAGTTGGTGACAGCATGTGGTTGATGTTAAATGCTCGTTAGAAAAAATATACATACACCTGCTCACCGGGTGATTCATTTGGAAGAGGGGAAAATGCATTAACAGTAACCCTTCTGGGATTTAGTGAAAGATGTCTAGTAAGAGAAACAAAGTCTTTGAGATAGTGGCCACTTTCTCTCCCCTCTTGCTGGATGCTACGGTTTTACCAGGGGCGGCCGACCCCAGCCCTCCACTTGCTTTGTTAGCCATGTATTTTTGGAGGTTGTGTCTAGCATGTGCCGCCATGATTCCTGTTTCACATCTGTTTAGGAGTCAGATTATTAAGATGAGTTTTACCATGTTACATTTAAACTTCGTAAATGAATTGACTACCCGATGTTACTAGTGCAAACTTTGTATTTTTAGAGGTTAAAGTAATCTACATAAACTCCGTGATGCCTTAACAATTAAATGAATTATAAAAATGTTTACATGGAACCAATATCTTTGATTTTTCTTTTTTTTACTTTGCATTCTCCACTGAGATGTGTGTGTGTGTGTGTATTGTTTCACCTGATCCCTTGCCTGATGGGAAAAAGTGTGGGGTAAGTCACAGGATATGATTTGCCCCAGGACACACATCACTAAAATGACCCTGATCCACATCATCCTAGGGATAGTCCTATACTATAATTCTCTTTTAAAAAGGTAGGATGGGATAGGAGTTAATACTTACAGGAACTTTAGAAGGGGGACCCCACTGAGATTTCAAGAAATAAAACGAATGGGAATGAGCTTCCTTTCAAATGGCAAGAGCAACTTTGAACCAGAGATTATCAGTAGTTGAATTCGAGATTATCTGTATTTGAATTGTGGCCCACAAAGACATTCTAACGGAGCCTTAAAGAGGTCTGAAAAAACACGTGTGACCTGTCCTTATCCAGGTGGCTGAAATAGAGGCCCTGCGGACTGTTCCATTTTTAAGTGTATTTGTAGGAAATCGGCTGGTTCCTGGCAGCCTTCCCCTCCCAGGGGCCCTACCCCGCACACCCCCTTCATAGGCCCCTAAAAAGCTATTCATATGTGGGAAGGTGAGAAATATTCCAGGGCTGTTCAGCTGGCTTAAAGTCTTTATTAGGTGTGGTTTTTTTGAAACGACATACATTTGTTCTTCCAAACATACCATGCAGGATGCAAATACAGACAAGTTGTGAGCGCAGCCCTCCTCTGAGGCTGATCGTGGGAAGGTTCTCAGGCTGAGGGGATTCTGTTCTTGCTTTTAGTTGCCCAAGAGGCTGGACAATTCAGAAAAAAATAGCTTTACTTCTGAACATAGAATCTCCAAATGTAGGCTGAAAAAGAATATGTGTCACAAAGTTGTACTTTCTGGACACGGTCCAGCCAGTAGGGAAGGAACGATAGAATTTAGCTCAGGAGAGAACTTTCAGAGACCAGAGTTCTCAGTAGGTCTCCTGTGATCTACGGGACCATCCCCAGGAATTCAAGGTATGCCCAAGTCCTCCTGTCCAGACGGACAGACAGACACAAATGCACATACTACATACATGCACACTCACATACATACACACAGACATACTCTCATACACTCACAGTCACAGAGACACACATTCACATATACACACACTGACCACACGGTCACAGCACTTTCACACATGTTCAAACATGTAGATATACATTCACACACATATACACAAACGCATCCACACACACACAAACATACACATTCATGCAGTACACTCACACACACACTCACACATTGGCATACACTCATGTACCTACATATGTACACACACACACACACACGCACACACACAGCCTGCAAGGCGAGGTCTGGGCTCCCTTCCACCCCTCCTTCAATCACTGACCAGAAACGCACTCTTAGCAATATTCCACCCACGCCTCCACCCCAACTTCCAGTGGTTCAAAATTAGGCTTTGGAAAAAAAATTAAAGAATAGCTTTTTTTAAATAAGAAAACCCCAATCTTTCTTTTACAGTTTAGAGAACCAAGATGTGTATCATTCTAAGAACATATGATTCACAAAACCCTGGATACATAAAATGGATCAATTAAGGGACGTTTGTTTATGTTACAATTCTGAATTTTTCCACATGACCAGTTTCCCTTCACATGTTTGATTTGAGCTTTAACATGTGAGGGCATTTTGGGGTGTCAGAAGACCAGATGCGTGTGGTGTCTCCCCGTGATTCGCCGGGGCCTCTGCAGGCGGTGGGCCTTCCAGGAGTCCCTGCCCCCTGGCCGTGGGCTCAGGGACCCAGAGGGGCAGCTGCCGGCCATACGGCCTGTGCTCGGGCAAAGTCACCCTCCCATGGCAGAGGGTTCCAGCCATGTCTCCCTTGCCTTGAACAGGCCACTTAGTCAGAGAGAAGGCCTGAGCTGCCATTTTTGTGTCAGGCCACAGTCCAGGGGAAACTGTGTTCAAAAGCAGGGAGTTACAGATTTGGGGATGGAAACATCTATTTAGGGAGTAAGGCCTGGTACTGGGTCGCCAGTGGACCTTAGACCATCTGCTGTTCATCTCTCCCCTGTCAGGGACCACCGCCCATGTTACCCTGCCCCTGCCTCTCTCCCGCAGCCCCTGGACCTGGCAGCCATCCCAACAACCCTCTTGAAGCAGGGCTAGTTTAATTGATGACACACCCACTCCCATCTTTTCCTCACTTCCCTTCTGTAAGGGGCTCCCTGACGTACCCCTGGGTGAGTGGATTAGGACAGTGGCCATCCGTGACTGGCCAGGGGTCACCCACGGCTCAGCTGACCTGCCAAGCTCTGTCCCCTGCAAAGCCATCTCTCCAGGTGGCTGATGTGAATCTGAGTCAGGCCCCTTCCTGAAAGCCAGGCCTTCTACCACTGCTACACACTTAACTAACACCTACTAGAACCCGGGGAAGCCGGTCAATCTTTCAGATCCCCTCAGGGTCCAGGAAAATCACTCCAGAAGGAGGGGAACCATCCTTGCTTGGGTGAAAGGGGGTGTTGAAATAGCGTGAAGGGTTTTTGCTTGCTTGCTTTTCTCTGACATTAAGTGCTAACAAGTTAAACATGTTTCTAGCCTCGTCCCCATAAGGCACTTTGAAGCAGTGGTGATGTTAAAAAAGAAAAAAGAAAAAACAAACAAGAGGACACATAGGGTCCTAAACTGGCCCTCAGTACCTCTGACACATCTGAATGATCATTGAATCTCTCTGAGCCTCACTCTTCTCGACTGTAAAATGGGAACAATATCTCACAGTCGTGTAGAAATGGGTGCGTTTAGTTCTCTGTGAAAACTGCCAGGCAGCTGGCTGCATACAAGTGGTATTTGCTCTTATACCGGTTGTGTCGAAAGGGACAGAGCACGAGATGACAAGTTTACGGGACCTTGAACCTTTCTTACAGAGGAGGAAAACAGTTACACCCTGACCTCCTGGTTCCCTACAGTGAAGCACCACCTGGGGGGATGGTGGTGGCTGACTGCCCAGCTCTCCCCTTTGGTCAGTCCCTGTGGGCCGTCCAGGGCTGGGCCAGTCCTCTCTCAGGCCCCTGCGAACTGGGTGGGCTCCACAGTGGACGGCTGGCTCTACGGGGACCCCTCCCATTTGGCTTGGAGACAGTTTTCAGCCGCATGGCATTTACTCGAGGGCCTGAGAAGTGGAAAGGCAGGTGCACCCAGGGGAGCGGTCTGCAAGCCAGAGCCCAAAGCCCACCTGGGCAGGATGCCCCTCTCACCACTAGGGGGCGTTTCCTCGCGTTTTCCCCGGAACGGGGCTTCTGTCAGGAGCCTGCTGGGTTACCCACCCTGGCCTGAGGCAGATTCAGCCTCAGACCTTCATCCAAACCTGGTCCAGCCTTCTCGGTGTCAGCCTGGGGTGGCCCACGGGTCAAAGGGTGGCTTTACCGGGCCAGAGAAGCAAAGCATAGAAGGATCCTGCTGGTCTCAGCCGGCTTACAGGAGGTCCACACCCACGGCAGGCTGTGGGTTCTGATGTATCGAAGGCTGTCATGGAGGGGCTCCCGCTCCGTCCTGTGGCGTTCTGTCTTGCCTTGGAATGTCCTCAAGGGCCGGAAGCTCCCTGCTACCCTCCCTCAGGCACAACTCCCTCTTGATGGGCCCGCACCCATTTCCTGTTGGTGAAAACAGATGCAGGTGGAGGCGTGCCCTGCCTTGTAGACTTCAGGGGCTGAAAAGAGCCCTGGGGTCCCTCCTTGGCCTCCTCCCCTCCCAGCGCATGAGTCCAGTGTTCCGATGGCTCAGAGATGCACGAGGACCTTAAGGAAGGGCCAAGTCCCAGGATCCTGAGAGGCCTACAGTGGTGGAGGGTCCCCCTCCTCAGCTCACAAGCCTGGGCTCCTGGAGCCAGCACACCTGCCCAGCAGACTTGCCCTCATGGCCCCGGGCCTGGAGGAAGGTGTGAGGACACCTGGACGGGTGGTTGCGTGGTTGGTAGGAGGATGCACTCTCCTGCCTCCATCCTGTGGCCACATCCCCAGACGTCCTCCCGGCCCCTCGCCGGCCCCTGAGGGGAGGAGGGGCAGCACACTGTGGGATCAGAGGATGGGGAATGAGGGTCCTGCTGCCGGTGGGAGCCCTGGGGTTACCGCTGGACGACAGCCTACTCGGTCGTTCCTGAATCAGTGGCCAAGCAATGGACAAAGCCGTCCATTTGATTTCCCTGTAGGACTGCATTAAAAAGCAGCCAGGCAGTCTGGACATCTGATCTTTCTGCCCAGTCCACAGTTCTCAGACTGCTGTCCAAGCTGGGCCTCAGCTATTTTGCTGCCCGAGAAGAAGATAAAAGTAATGAATGTCTTGTGGCTCGTTTGTGAGTGTATTATTATGCCGCGGAGCTCAGCTTCGTTTGTCACCAAAGCCCACCTCTTTGCTGGCTCTTTCTGGCATCCGAGTGGGCTGATGTCTTGAGTGTGTTCCTTAGTGAAGGAACCTGGCCGCCTTACGTCAAACCAGAAGGCGGCTCCTCACAACCCACAAAAAGCAGAAAATGGAGACAGATCTTGGAGGTTCCTGGAAAGAGACTCAAGGAAAAAAGGGGCGGGCGAGGGCGGTAGCATACACCACAGGTATGTAAGTACTTTCTTGTGCCCACGGGCCTTTCAGGAAGCCCATGAAACTGACACAAAAACTGAGTTTAGCTGCAGCTGCAAGCTGCCCAGTGTTGAGGTTTGTGACTTGGGGGGAGACCAGAGGCCCAGACCTGCCCATGGGCCCTGGGCAGTGTCATCCGACCTGGCCCTTGCTGGTCATATCATGTGCCGAAGTATTTGAAAGGTGTGTAGGCGTGTCTGAAACACTTGTGCATGATTTTCCAACAGTGTGGACTGCACTCAAAAAAGTATAAGAAACACACAGGTTATTCTAACAAGGTTCTTGGCCCCTTGGTTTTTAAATCTGGAACAAGGATGAGAGGCTTATTCGCGGGGTTCCCTTTCTTCATGATCTTGGGTTCTCCCAAGATTGGAGCCAAGAGGAAGGAGAAATGGATTAGGGAGGCACCTGGAATTCTAAAGGAGACCGAGTAGCAGGATGTGTCCTGCCTCCATCATAATTGTTCAACTTTTATTTTATTTCATTTTTTTGCAGCTCACTGGTCCCAAAAGAGAATATTGTTTGAAAGAAAATCTTAGGGTTATTTGGTGGTGGTTCAGGTGTTGGGCAGGCCATTTTGGTGCATATTTTGGCATTTTTTTTCCAGCTCAGGCAAGGGAAAGAAGAATTTGTTACACTGAGTATGATAGTAGAGTACACAAAAATTAAAAAGAAGTACAAAAAAAATGTGTCTTTTTTAAAGACTGTGTGGTGATAATGACAAAAGAGAACAGCAGCCAGAAAGATGCCCAAGAACATTTGGTATAATGGAAACCAAGTGGGTGAGTGGGCAAAGTGCACACTTTTACCCTGTAGCTGAGGTGATGCTATGCCAAATGACGTAATAGAGTGACCAGGCGCATTTGGGTAGCACTTTACAAAGGCCGTAACAAGTATGTGGTTCCATAGGTCATGGGTGTGTGTCGGAAGTTGAGGAGGACATTGTGACAGCAGCGAGGTGGCCGCCATCTTGCCTCATGGTCCTGGAGGGGCCTTACTGGCTTCTCTCTCATGAGTGGGGTGTGCTGGCCACCAAAGGGACTTTGTTCTGTCAACTCTGGGGCCTTGTACCATCTAGAGGGGGCGAGACATTCCAGTCAGAGAATCGGCAGCTTACAGGCTTGGAGGTGGCAGTAAATAGGGGAGCGGGTAGAATATTGGCTGAAGGTTTGTTCGCCTCGTCTTCCATCTGAAAGCTAAGGGGTGGGCTAGATTGGTGGGTTTCAACCTTGACTGTGTATCAGAGTCATCCGAGTAGCCTTAATAGCTACCAATGCCCAAGGCACACCTTAGATCAACTTGAATCACAATCTCTGGGTTTGGGCTTGGACATTGGTGTTTTTAAAATCTCCCCAGGAGATTCTCTTGTGCAGCTGGGATTAACAGCCACTGGGTAGATGCTCTCTGAAGTTATTTCCAGCATTAACTCTCTAATTTCTGGGTCCTGGGTTATACAATCCTGGTGGGGGTGGGTGAGGGGGAAGAGTGATGGAGGGGTTGCCCATACACATTATCTCTACTCTCAGGGCAGTTGGCTGAGCTAGCCATATAAAACCAGTGTACTAGTCAACCAGTGGTTGAATAGTGACCCCCCCCAAAACTCTGGTCCACTTGGGGTCTCAGAATGTGACCTTACTTGGAAATAGGTTCTTTGCAGATGTAATTAGTTAAATTAAGATGAGGTCATGTTGGATTAGGAAGGGCCCTAAATCCAATGTGACTAATGTTTTTATAAGAAGAGGAGAAGATGCAGAGTCATACACAGAGGGAAGAGGCCATGTGAAGATGGAGGAAGAGACTGCAGCAACAAGCCAAGAGATGCCAAGGATTGCCAGCAACCACCAGAAGCTAGAAGAGGCAAGGAGCGATCTCCCCTAGAACCTTCAGAGGAAGCTTGGTTCTGCCGACCCCTTGACTTCAGACTTCTGGCCTCCAGAACAGCAAGAGAGTAAATTTCTGTCTGTTCTTTTAAGCCATCCCCTTTGTGACTGCAGCCGCAGGAAACTTATCTACCCGGTGAGGTTTGGATCTCAGAATGGCTGAGTCACTTTGTCATTGCTTAGCTGTAAGTGACTCGAGCTGGTGGCACAGCTAAGGAGAGAGGCAAGTCGGCTCGTCAGGAGAGTTGGTGTCACGTTTCCGGCCGAGCAAAGACAGCCAGGTGCAGACTGAGCCGGGTCTGTTTGAGAGAGTTGGCGATTTAACCAACAGGCAACACCGGGGTCCTTTTTCGCTAGAGGAAGGGTGACAAGATGGGAAATTGTTGCAAGCCCTGAGTTTTGGTCCTGCCCCTGCTGTGTCTGGATGGAGAGCTTTGGGAAAGACATTTAACCTCCCAGGGCCTCGGTTTCCTTGTCTGTCAAATGCAGGGACTGGATGATATAATCTTCCATGTCCTTCCCAGCTATTAAGTTGTAGACACTGAGCCAATGAGGCAATTAAGTGCCAGTCTTAATGCTTGGGGACAGGCCCCCTGGCACACACCAGCATCACGCTCCCTACAGCCCTTGCCCCAGGTCTGCGCTTCAAGTTCAGATCTGTTTAGCTACTTGCTTTAGGGATTTTTGGTGGATGTTTTGCTATCTGATGGAACCACTCCCCAAATTTAGGATATCAATGCAGTCTGACTGAATTAGCAATATCTAGTCATATGCTCCAGTAGTATGAAGGAAAGATTAATCCCCCACTATGGGTCTAAGAAGCTACCTTTTCTCAGAACACGTTCTACATGGTCAACCAGGCCTTCAGTAACCCAAACAGCCAGGCGTAGAGATCTTAGGAGCCTGCCCCAGTCTTCACCCCGCCCCCATCATGCAGCAGTCTGCTTTACCCTCATCTAAAATAAGCCCTGACTTTGAACATTCACCTTGACAGGGAAAAGTGGGAACGGGAAACATGGATATGGAGAAATGATGGAGAGAACGTGGGCACATGTTCTCTCTGCAATTCCTGGGATGATGTACAGTCATCCCTTGGTATCCGTGGGGGGGATTGGTTCCAGGACCTCCACAGATACCAAAATCCTGGATGCTCAAGTTCCTTATATAAAATGGCGTTGTAGAGTTGGCCCTCCGTATCTGAAGGTCCTGCATCTGTGGATTCAACCAACCATGGACTGAACCCACAGATATGGAGGGCCAGCTCTATTACTCTTCTCTGCTGCCTAACAAATTTGCACAATCTTAGGGGCTTAACACAACATACATTCATCATTTCACTGGTTCCATAGGTCAGGGGTCCAGGCATGGCGTAGCTGGGTTCTTGGCTCAGGGTCTCACAGGCCGAAATCAAGGTGTCAGCTGGGGCTGTGATTCTCCTCTAAGGCTCAGGGTCCACGTCTTAGCTCACTGGCTGATGGCAGAACTTGGTTCCTTCCAGTTGTAAGATTGAGGCCTTCAGTCACACAGCCCTCTCCTTAAGGCACCAGTGTGCTTCTTCAAGGCCAACAGAAGAATGTCTCTGCTGCTTCAAATCTCTCGTACATCATCTCCCATCCCTGACCTCCATTCCCTCTTTTAAGTGGCTCATCTGATTAGGTCAGGCCCACCCAGAATACTCTCCTTTGGAATTAAAGTCAACTGATGAACTCAGGCCCCCATAGGGTAAAGTCCCTAGTTAAAATCAGCTGACCAAGGGCTCTGATGAAATATGTAAGATCCCTTCATCTCTGCCTTATAAAGTAACCCAATCCCAGAGGTCATATTTCATCATATCATGGGTTCTGCCCCACCCTAGAGGGCAGGGGGGTTATAAAGGGAGTGTACACCAAGGTCTGGGGATCTTGGGGGCCGTCTTTGGATTCTCCTGTCCCAGATGAGTTTGAGGATCTGTAATGGCCATTCCAAAGGAAGTCTGCCTCGCTGTACAAAACCCACGGGTTGAGGTCAGCTGAGATGCCTGGTATGATTGCCACACCATAGCATCAAGTGTCTGCTGCCTGTGTTCTTGGCAAGCTGCCCTGAGACTCTTTTACTTCTAATCGTTAGGCTCCAACACCTGGGGAGCAAGGAGGTATGGCATTTCCGTGAAGTCCTCTGACTTGAGTCCCAGCTTCCTCTGACAAAGCAGGAGCTAGTTGACCTTCAGTCCTGGCACCAAATGTACCTATTTACTGAGGCTCTCGCCAAAGGGTGGGGAGGCAGGGTGGAGCAGGGGAAGGATTCTTTTGTAGTTGGTCAATGCAGGGCTTTGTTATGATTCTGTTCCATGGTGTGCAGGTGACCAAGTGTCCCACGTACAAGGTAGATGGGTCCCCTCCCCAGCTCCACCCCGGCCTTCCCTGAATTCAGCCCAAAAGCCAGTTGTAAAGATTAAAAATAAGGAGGGAAAAAAGGCCCCTGTTTCTCCTGTGGTAGGAAAAGCTATGTTTAGAAAGAAGTAAAGAGCCTGAGAGCTTACACGGAGTTTGAAAAAACAAAACAAAAGATCCCAATTCTTCTCTCTTCCCTTTGAGTTTCATTCTGTGTCACGTGTCAATGCCTGCTGGATGGTTTCACGTCTTGGTGCAGGTTTTATTGTCTGTTTGTCTCAGGGATTCTCCTGGTTTATCCCTCCAAGACAGGCAGGCTTTCCAGTGAAAAGAGTTGTCTGGGAAATGGATTTGCTTTCTCTTACTTGTGTCGTAAGACACTGGGGAGGCATAGGCCCGTGGACTTTAAACCACGGGAAAGTGAAATCTCTGTCAAAATAGGAACGCTGGGTTGGGGAGCGGAGGCAAAAGTGTAACCCTACACTTGAGTGCACACAAGAATCAAAGGAGACCTCTCTGGCCAATGGAAGGTCACGGACCACAGCTCATGTGGCTGGAACCCTGGTCCTCAGGCTTCAGACCTACTGCCTAGGGAGGAATTCGGCCTCCGTCATCTCCAGGTGCTTTTAGCAGTAAAATGCTCTGATTGTGTACAGCACACAATCTTCATTTAGTCTGTGTAGCTATGACATGACTGTCCAACTTTCATAAGAAGCCACCTCCAAATAAATCATGACTATCTCACCCTGGGAAGAGCTGGAAGGTGACAGCTCTCAAGTTTGGGTTAGTTTGTTTGTTTGCCCTGGGGGATCACCTCCTCGTGAGAGATGTCGAATAACACAATGTCACAATTTTTTAAAATAAATAAAAAATAATTTTTTGTTTTTTTTTTTTTTTACTATTCTTATTCTTGCATTTTCATGTTCTGGGAACAAAGTGATTTTTTTTTTTTTTCTTTTGAGAAAGATTAAATACAAACAATCAAAGCATGCTGATTTTGTTCTCAGCAGCTATCTGATTCAGTCGGGTTGAATGAGATAAAAGCAGTTTCCCTGGTAAGAAATGAATATACAGTTTCAACCACAATGTATCTTCACAGACAAAATGATTTCTATCTTTATTAATAAGCACATTGTCTGAGGGCTCTGGGCTTCCCTGAGAATGTGGTCTTTAGGGAGACGCATGTTCCCGCCGTGTCCTCAGGACCAGATCCCGGAAATGCTCTCCATAAGCACAGGAGGGATTTGCCTCCAGTCTGTAAAGTGCTTCCGGGGAGTAATAATCTCTAGAAATGGAAGTGGCTGCGATGGAGGGGGTGTGACAGCTCCCCCAGGAGATCTTGACAAAGGAAACATTTCACCTCTCAGAGACATCTTAGGTGGCCCAGTCTGGCAGCAGAGAACGGTTAGATCTCCTATCAAAGTTACCCCAAATGTCAATGATATTACTGTTCTATAAAAGGGGTTCTACTTGGTGTTTCTGAGAAGTCTGAATATCCATTTCCATTTTTAAAGAGGAAACGTTTTTAAAATATGATGACATTTACACATAAAATTTGAAGTGCTACCTTGCAGGGACCACTACCTTAACACCACCAGTGTAGGGGTTTTTAGCACCTGGAAGACTGCCACGAGAACCCTGTGGTGTTTGCCTGGTGGTTTGGAGTTGGGTGGCACTGTATTGATTTGACACCCCAGGAAATTCAATCTTTACCTACCATGATCACAGGAAACCCTCCCAGTTTGCTCCATGGAGGCTGGCTGGTCCTGGCCTTCTTGCACACTGTGTAACCTCCTAATAAAGGAAGTTTGGATCTAGAACCCAAAGCCTGGTTAAGGGTTAATGCCTGAAGCTCATTTTTGTGGAACCAAGTAATATGAGGAGAAACGCAACTCTTAACTACCCTGCATTCTCCTCCCCTCTCTTCCGTCTGAGGACTTCTGGGCTACCGTTGGTGTCGATACATGTGTGCATGGCAAGATCACGCAGACGTGGATTTCAGAGCCACATCTTCATAAGGGGCATGGAGGGGGAAGTTGGAGTGGATGAGAATCAAGGACCTGGGAGAGGGCTTAGAATGGGTGGGAGCCGCAAGATTACCCAACACTTGGATTTTTAATCAAGGGATTTTAGGAAAGAACAGCATATCCTTTGTTGGGCAGAAAATACAAATGCAAAACAGAAACCAGTAGAGATTTAGTAAACAGACCGATCAGTAGGGCCCTTTCAGGGGAACCTTGTCTCGGTGACTGCTTTAACCCTGCAGAGGTGAATTATGGTGTCATGGTCAATGTTGGTCTCCTCTGGCATGGTCTTAAGTTGCCCCAGTAGTGAATGCAAGAAGTTTCGGGTTAATCTGGACACTGATTTTCACAAGCAGTAGGCCCCGGTATTTAATGATTTTGATGAACTTTTAAGATAATAGAAAGACTGTGCAGGGACATAGAGTTCTCCCTTTCTAAAATGCTTTCAGAAGGGACTCAGTTTACTTGGGTGAGGAGCATAAATGTGTCCAGTTCGGGTACTGAGACTACCAACCACTGGTAGATGTTTCTTGAAGACCAGTCTCACACCTACCTTTTTCATCCCCCATCAGCACACCCTCAGTCTGTAGTCTCTTTCTATGCTGGCCCCTCCACCTTCTTTAACTGGTCTTAAGATAACTTGGCAAAGAGCTATCTGGTCTTAGGCAAGTCATTTAATTTTGCTGAATCACAGTTTGCTCATCTGGGAAAGACTTTTCCTACCCAGCTCCTGGAACTGTTATGAGAAAGTATAGGAAAAGGCACAAAAACATGAAAGGTTAGGGAAAAGCAAAGATTAATATGCTTTTTTCCTGGTTAAATGGAGTAGGCCTCACCAGGCAGGGCAACCTCATAGGCAGGGAGCTGGGATGGGGATCAAATCACTCCAATGGTTGGCAGGCCCTGAACAAGCCACTTGTCCTCCCCAAGACCAATAAGGATCATACTTGTCCTTTTGAGATTACAGGAAAAAATGGAAATGAAATCGTTTTGACTTTGTCTAAAAGACAGTGTTAAGGGGAGCTATATCACTCCAAAACATTTTTAACCTGAACTGCTTAGCTGTGTTCCAGCTGCCCTTTATCCCTGAAGAAACTCCTCCAAAAGACCCCTTGACCTGGGATCCTGCAAGGAAGTCCCCTCTGGGTCCAGGTCACCTGTGAAGCCATAACCAAGCCCAGGGCCTCCACATCAAGTCTGATCACTTCCTGTAATCAGAGAGGCATGTGAAGGGCCTTGCACAGTATCAATCACATTTCTGCCTTCCCACTTTTAGATGCTCTCATTTTGTCATCTACATTGTGAGCCACCGTTCAACATGACCCCAGATCTTTAGAGAAATCAGTCACCGCAGAGCAGCTAGGATTCCATGAGATAACTGATACAAAAGCATTTGAAAACTGCAAGGTACAACGCAAATGTTCATTACGTTGATAGTTATCTGGTTAGCCACTGATTTTTAAATTAGTTTAACTGAGAAAAATTTTAAAGAGCCAGAGGTGAGATGGACAGGGTCTAAGAGAAAATGCTGAAGACCAAAGATCAAGCATCCTACTTTTAACTTGCTCACTGATGTTTGAGAGCCATACCACATTCACCTCCCAGGGATGGTTTTTTGCAAAGACGTGCTTTTCAAAAAGCGTGCGTCAGGACCTCCAGGCCTGAAGGATGTTGACTTTACTTATGAAGCAAGCTTGGCGAGCTCCTCAATGGCCAATGTCCCCAAAACAGCAGAGATTCAGTGTCAGAGGCTGGCAGGGCCGGAAGGCAGGAAGTGGCTGAAACGCTGGAAATTCTGACTCAACACAAAAGTGAAGTGAATATTTTTTTTTAACATCTTTATTGGAGTATAATTGCTTTACAATGGTGCGTTAGTTTCTGCTTTATAACAAAGTGAATCAGCTATACATATACATATATCCCCATATCTCCTCCCTCTTGCGTCTCCCTCTCACCCTCCCTATCCCACCCCACTAGGTGGTCACAAAGCACCGAGCTGATCTCCCTGTGCTACGCAGCTGCTTCCCACTAGCTATCTATTTTACATTTGGTAGTGTATATACGTCCATGCCACTCTCTCATGAAGTGAATATTTTATACTTGCCCTTCCCTTTGAGGATATGAAACCAGTCTTGGTAATTCTCTCCCCTTGAAGACACTCAAGAACTGATACCTCTTCACATACTCAGTCACAGGTAGAAATCCCATTTTTGAGAGAGACCCCCTAATTAGTGATGCCAAAAACTGAAATAGATGCCACCTATCTGGGAAAGGTTTGATCCATCCTAAAAGCAGGGAAGAACCAGTTGACTATGACAGCTGGTCATCCTCTCTCAGGGCACTGGCCATTGAGCCAACTTTGGGCTCTGTGGGCCCTGCCACTCCAGCTTCCTAAGAAAAGCCAGCGTCCTTTGGGGCCTGGAGTCCGTGGAGAGCACCCAGACTCAGATCAGGCTCTAATTCCTTAAGAGAATCTGGTCTGGCTTCTTTGGGGCTTTCTCCGCCCCTGTCAAATTCATAAGTCTCCATGATGCCTGGTCTTAGTTTCCACCTCTTTGAGCTTTTCAATGGAACGCAGCATCATTTGGGGTTGAACTCTTGTGGGTCCAAGCTTTGATAAGCAATCGTTGTCTTGACTAGTGCCTTTATTGCCTAAAATTTCGTGAAGATTATAGCATTGTAAATGACACAAGGAAGGGTAATTGATACCTTTTATACTCAGATAACATTAGAGCTAGAAGTAACATTCGCAATCATACAGGGAAAATTTCCTTTGAGGAATCCCAGAGAACTTAAATTATTGCCCCAGGTCCCTCAGCCACCTATGGTAGAGCTGGCACTAGTATCTAAATCTCTTGATTCATAGCTGAGGACCATGAGCCAAGAAGATGCTTCTCAAGTGTGGTCCTCAGACCAGCAACAGCAACATCACCGTGAACTTGTCAGGAACGTGCACTCTTGGGTGCTACCCTGAACCTACTAAACCAGAAGCTCTGGAGCCTGTATTTTAAGAAGCCCTGTGACTTCCCTGGTGGCCCAGCGGTTAAGATTCCATGCTCCCAGTTCAGGCGGCCTGGGTTCGATCCCTGATCAGGAAACTAGATCCCGTATGCCGCAACTAAAGATCCTGCATGCAGCAACGAAGATCCTGCATGCTGCAACTAAGACCCGGCGCAGCCAAATAAATAAATATTAAAAAGAAAAAAAAAAAAAAGAAGCCCTGTAGGGGATTCTGATGCTTGCTGCTAAAGTTGGAGAAGCACTATTCTATGGTATGCATGTCAAACCTTTTGGGGGTCAATTCAATATTTTTCATTATTTGTACACAGGTTGAGTGATGAGCAGCGATTTCTCTCACACTTTCTTTTATTCATTTGTACACTCATTCTTGAGCACCCATTCCCATATTAGGCACCACGTGGATTGGAAAGACATTGGACAAAGATTCTTTCTTCAGTTAGCTGATGGGAGCATGGCATAGACCAAGGGAACTTTTATATTGAGTTGTAAGGCAGAATATGATTAAATCCTTGAATGATACAGACATCAAGGGCAGTACAAGTTTGGGAACACTTTGGGCTGCAGATGTAAGGTTGGGAATGTCGATGGGGAGAGAGAATTAGCAGTCAGATGGTGGAATTGGGCCTGGAGAGTTCTAGAAACAGCAACAGTAACCTGAGACCAGTCAGGCTAGGGGAGACTGCTTGTTCTGGGAAGTTTCGAGATTGAATTTCTCCATTCCTTTGAGGACCCTAGAGATGCTGGCCTCCACAACAGAGGGCAGTGGGTGGTTGGCCTTAGGTCCATGGCTCAGTGACGGACTCTGCAACCTTCTGTCTGGGAGGATAAGGAGAAATATTTTCAGACTTCACTACAGTACAAGCCTTAAGCAATTTGGCATCACTCAGGTGATTGGGAAACAGCTGTGTAGCCTCACATGCCTCTTGAGCAGCCTCGTTGGGCTGAGCTGCTTTTTTTATTTTTTAAAGAAAGAGCCTTTGGCTGAATCTGAACTTGGAAGAGAGTCCAGCAAACAGCAAGTGGACACAAAAGGTTGAGTCATGAGTTCATGCTTCATCAAGGCCCGTCTTTTCTTCTGAGCATGAAGCGGGATTGAAGTGGGATTGGCTTCTTCCATCATTTGCATTTTCAAATTGTAAATGTAAATTCTCTGTGAGTGATTTGTCTTACCTGGATCACTCTATATACCTGTATATCTGCATATCTGCATGAAAATAAAATTGGTATTCATAATGAGGTGCCACTAGATTCCCAAAGACCTGCTAGATTGTCCAAGAAAAATATCTAGTTGAGTATCCAGCTTCAGGGAATTTTATTGTGCTTTAATTTTTAATTTTTTTTGGCCGCACCGTGCAGCATGTGGAAACTTATTTCCCCAACCAGGGATTGAACCTGTGCCCCCTGCAGTGGAAGTGCAGAGTCCAAACCACTGGACCGCCAGGGAATTCCCTGTGCTTTAATTTTTGAAACCTAATCATCCATTTGTCATCTAAATGATAAATCTAGTTATCAGAATTTATTTATTTATTTATTTATTTATTTATTTATCTATTTTTATTTTATATTCTTTTTTTTAGAATTTATTAATCAGAAAACATTGTTATCAACTAAATTAATTAATTAATTAATTTATTTTAAAAACTCTTTGACTTTTTTTTTTTTAACTTTTGCGTTTATTTATTTATTTATTTATTTATTTATTTATTTATTTATTTATGGCTGTGTTGGGTCTCCGTTTCTGTGCGAGGGCTTTCTCTAGCTGCGGCAAGTGGGGGCCACTCTTCATCGCGGTGCGCAGGCCTCTCATTATCGCGGCCTCTCTTCAACCAAATTTATTTATTGCAGTTAAAACTACTGATATTTTTGAAAATAACACTAGTTAGCATTAATTTAGTAGACTCAGGCATTGGACTGCTGCTTTAAATTCATTATTTTGTCTCATACACACAATTATCCTATGAAGTAAGCATCATTACTGTCTCCATCTTACAAGTGGGCAAACTAAGTCACAGAGAGGATATGATATCTTAAGCATCCTGCAGCAAGTTGTGAAATCTGCATCACACACACCCCTGCCCCACACCATTCAAATCCTGGTGGGAGAGGGTATTGCATCTTGGAAAGAAGTAAGGATTTCAAGCTAAGGTCTGGTAATTGAGTTTTGACAGGCGGAGAACCTTGGGAAAGCCACTTGTAAACTCTTAGAGTGTTGGTTGTCTATTCAATAACAGAAAGAATCCCTTCCTCACAGGTTGGTTGCGAGGAGAAAATACGTGGAAAAGTTCTGCTCTATAAACTACCTCCCCCTTTCCCTTGCCAACCATGTCCACGAATTAGCTTTCTCTGGTAGGTCATGGATGTAGATGCAGCCTTAGCATGCCCTGATCCAACTCCCTTATCTCAACTCAAATGGGCTGATTCTGTTCCTAACCTGTCAGTCAGTTTAGTTCATCATAATCATCTGTCTGGCCAGGTGACCTGTTAAGGAGTCAATTAACCACCGGTTGCACACGGAGCTTTTTGGCGAGCCAGGGTTGCTGACACAGACTTGGACCTGCTCAGCGCTCTGACAGATGGATGGCATGGATGGTGGCATCCCTAAAAATAAAGATGTCTTGTCTGCGGGTCTGTGTGTTCGGTTGCCTAGGCACTCTTCCACTCTGGGGAAGTCACACTTTCCTTTGCTTCACCCAGCAGCCCCTGCAGCTGGTGATTTAGGGCCCCCGGTGGCACATAGACCTTTACATCCCTACTCTATCCCTTGCCCGGTACCTCAGGAACCTGCTAACTAACCTTCCCCCCAACCCACCCCAGACCTCCCTCTCACCTACTGCTACTCTTCACTCACTGGATTTTAGCTTTTGATGAATTAGTGAAACACGTGTTCTTGTGAGCTCGTGTCTCTCAAGCGCTCATGAAAAAGCTTTATGCCTGGAACAGAAACAAATATCAGCACTCCATCTTTCTAGAATGAGTGGTACTTTGGAAATATTTCTTGAAGTAAAAAATGATCTCCAAATGAAGGCCTGTGAAATTTCACGTAAAATTTACCATGGCATTAAGTACATGCATAATGTTGTGCGACCATCACGTCTATTTATTCCAGAACATTTTCATCACCCCAAAAGGAGACCCAGTACCCATTAAACAGACATATCCATTTCTCCCTCCCCCAGCCCCTGGGAACCACTAACCTGCTTTCTATGCCTAGGGATCTGTCCATTTTGGATATTTTCATATAAGACTGATGAGTTTGTTAATTAAAAATTTTTAACATGCTATATGTTCACACTCAAAATATAAAAGTCTAAAATATCTTCCTTTTTTGTGTCTCATCCCCCAGGAGCCCTCGTCTCTCCCTGCCCCTCTTCTACGTCTTTGTAGATTCTTATCTATTCTTCTAGAATATGTGTATCCCTATACAAGCCAATATTTTATCCCCACGCTTTATCACACAAAAGGTAACATTCTGTACCTTGTTTTTTAGTCACTTAACAAAACGTCCTGGAACTTGGTCCATATCAGTCCACAGAGAGCTTCCTTGTTCCTTTTCATAGCTGCATAGTTTGTTGTTCTGAGGTTCCACACTTTATTTAACTAATCCTTTCCTGATGGCTTCTGGATTTGCTTCTGGTTGTTTGTCATCACCCATGAAGCTGCAGTGAATCATCTTGAACACATGTCATCCCTAAAGTGTCTCTGTAGCACAAATTCTCAGAAGATGTGAGGCTGGGTGAAAGGGCATGTCGATTTATACTTCTGTTCACTATCAGCCAGTTGCCTTCTGTAGGGTTGTGCCATTTACACTCTCCCTGGCAACACAGGAGAGCTCCATAGCCCCCGCCACTGAATGTCACCAGACCTCTATATGTTCTCATTCTCAGTCAAATTTTCATTTGAGTATCTATTCATATGTATAAGAAATAGGGTTTATTCCTCAAAAAACTAAAAGTAGAACTACCATACAATCTAGCAATTCCACTGCGGACTATATATCCAAAGAAAGTGAAAACACTAATTAGAAAAGATACATGCACCCCAATGTTCATGGCAGCACTATTTATAAGAGCCAAGATATAGAAGCATCCCAAATATCCATCAACAGATGAATGGATAAAAGAAGATGTGATATATATATATATATATATATATATATATATATATACACACACACACATATATACATATACATATATATATAACAATGAATATATATATACACAATGGAATATATATGTATATCTGTGTTTGCGTGTGTGTATATATATGTGTATATATATATATATATATATATATAAAATGGAATATTACTCAGCCGTAAAAAAGAATGAAATTCTGCCATTTGCAACAAAGTGGATGGACCTAGTATTATGCTTAGTGAAATAAGTCAGACAGAGAAAAATAAATACTCTGTTATCCCTTATATGTGGAATCTAAAAAATGAAACAAATGTATATGACAAAACATAGGCAGATTCACAGATACAGAGAACAAACTAGCAGTTACCAGTGGGGAGAGGGAAGAGAGGAAGGGCAAGATAAGGGTATGGTATTAAGAGATACAAACTACTATGTATAAAAGAAATAAGCAACAATGATATATTGTACAGGACAGGGAAATATAGCCATTATTTTGTAATCACTTTATTAGTTTTCTTAACATCTTTATTGGAGTATAATTGCTTTAAAATGGTGTGTTGGTTTCTGCTTTACAACAAAGTGAATCAGCTATACATATTCATATATCCCCATATCTCCTCCCTCTTGCGTCTCCCTCCCACCCTCCCTATCCCACCCCTCTAGCTGGTCACAAAGCACTGAGCTGACCTCCCTGTGCTATGCGGCTGCTTCCCACTAGCTATCTATTTTACATTTGGTAGTGTATACATGTCCATGCCACTCTCTCACTTCGTCCCAGCTTACCCTTCCCCCTCCGCATGTCCTCAAGTCCATTCTCTGCATCTGTGTCTTTATTCCTGTCCTGCCCCTAGGTTCTTCAGAACCATTTTTTTTTTTTTTTAGATTCCATATATATGTGTTAACATATGGTATTTATTTTTCTCTTTCTGACCTACTTAACTCTGTATGACAGTCTCTAGGTCCGTCCACCTCACTACAAATAACTCAGTTTCGTTCCTTTTTATGGCTGAGTAATATCCCATTTTATATATGTGCCACATCTTCTTTATCCATTCATCTGTTGATGGACACTTAGGTTGCTGCCATGTCCTGGCTAGTGTAAATAGAGCTGCAATGAACTTGTAATCACTTTAAATGGAGTAAAATCTATCAAAATATTGAATTACTATGTTGTACACCTAAAACTAATATCATATCATAAATCAAGTATACTTCAATTAAAAAAAAAAGAAATAGGATTTAAAGAACAATTATTCTGTTTTTGTCTTCTTAAAGGAAAAAAATATACTTGGCACCTCCCTGGTTGCCTGTTTGTCATCGCCAGTGAGATCCACCAAAGCAGCATCTAGCCCAAGCCTGCGGACCCCTCCCCTACCTGGAAAGAACCACCCTGGGGAAGGTCTCTGCTTCCCTGGGCCATGGGTCATCTGAGCCCATCTTTGTTACAAAGTGATTGGGTATTTTCAGTACAGATCGCTCCCATTTCCAGCTGAGTGTGCTGCCCACAGGCTGCGGGGGGAGGTCCAGCCTGTGCCATCACTCTCCTCTCACTACTGAGTGCTCCCCGCACGTCAGCTGCTCTCTGAGCGCCAGGCCAGGGCTCCAGGAGTTTATTTAAAGGCGTGGTGAGAACGCTCATTATGGAGATGGAAGCCATGTGGGATGCAGAGCCCGTGTGGGATGCAGAGCCGGGGTCTGTTGAAAAGCCCCCTTCTTGGGGGGGTGGGGAGGGGATGAACTGGGAGATTGGGACAGACACATATACACTATTGATGCTATGCATAAAATAGATAACTAATGAGAACATAGTGTATGGCACAGGGAACTCTACTTAATGCACTGTGGCGACCTAAATGGGAAGGAAATGCAAACAAGAGGGGATATATGTATACATATGGCTGATTCGTTTTGCTGTACACCTGAAACTAACACAACATTGTAAAGCAACAATACTCCAATAAAAATTAATTAAAAAAAAAAAGAAAGAAAAGGCCCCTTCTTGGCTCTTTTCCATCCCAGTAGAGTGGGGAGAGGTGGCTGGAGGCCCCAAGTTCAACCCTTGGGGGCCACGTGACAGTGAATGGCAAGAATCACTGCACTCATACCCTTTGATTGCTCCTTAAAATTATTTTAAAGGTATCTGGGGAAAGTGACTTTCAAGTTGTTTCAGTCTCTGAAGAATGTTACTTCTCCTTAACTGGGAGTCAGAGAGTCCACTGAGAACGCATGGCTGTCACAGTTTCTGGCCTCCAGGTGGACGTCTCTCCGCTTGGATGGGGGAAGCTGACAGCGTTCACTCCCTACTGCGTGTGTTTCCCATTTCCTCCTCGATGTCTGGGAGGGCGCGCTGACCCTGCCCTGCAGCCATGTTTACATCCCATCGCCGGGGGTGGGGGTGGGGACAGCTGAGGGGCGGTTTGCTTCCATCCTTCATTCCAAATGCAGGGAAATAAATTCAGCCCAAGCAAAGGGCGACTCCTCACTGAGGCCACGTTCTCTGGTGGAGCCTGCATTCCTTCCCACCACATACCCCGCCCGGGAGCACGTCTCCCTGCCACGTTTCTCATGATGCTGAATGCTCCTTACGTAAGTGTTGAATCAGGAGCCGACTGGAGGCTTTACCCCAAAAGGCTGTGAGGCGTGGAGCCCTCGGCTCCCTGCATCTGCTGGTAAGTGTGTCAACTCGGTCCCCTGAGCCCCATTTCCCCTCACTCCGTCTGCCTCTCCTCCCCCAAATACAATACCCCAGCCTCTCTCCCCCATCCTCCCCAAGCTAACCCCAGCCTCTGGTTCTCAGTGCAGGGAGGCCTTGGGAACAACAGAGGGTCAAGTCCTGGCTTGGTCACTGACAGTCCGGCAGTACCTTAATGTTTCCAAAATCGTGTTTTCATCTGTAAAATGGGCTGACAATACTGCTGTCCAACAGCAATGGCTGAGGATTGAAAGAGGCATTTAGAAAGTGCCTGGCCCCATAGGAAGCATGGTGGCAGCCATGAAAACGTGTCCCTCATGGTTGACAGTGACCCCAGGGCTGCGCTTGGCATCCACCAGTGAGTCTGCACAGAGCCACGCTCCCCAGTGACCGAGCGTGACAGGGACACTAAGACAGGTGGGTCCTGAGAGATGTGGGTTCCTCTGACAGACAGCTTTGGCTCCAGGACTCCCTGTGGGCATGGCTGGAACTCTCTCAGAACCGTGCCGAGGGAGAGACTTTGCCTCTGCAGTGTCCTGCCCTCCCCACTCACAGCGTCAGAACTGCACATGGTCTGACGGCTCTCCCACCCTCTCTGGCTCCTTCCCCTTCTCCCTCACAGGTGTGCCCCCCTGCAAATCTCTTACGTGTCTAATCCCACCTTGCTGTCTGCTTCTTGGAGACCCCAAACCAACACAGCACTCAACGCATTTTAGTTCCCACTTTGCTACGTACATCATCCAAAAGCCATGTATAAGTATTTCTAATCTAGAAATCATTTAAAGGAATAATGATTTGTTACTTATTTTTACATTATTTTATCTCAACCTTGTGAAGATTCCTTAAGTACCTCTGAGATTGTGAATCCTGGGACTTCTTGGAGCATCAACATTTTGGGGGAGCTGCTTCTAATGCAGACAAAAGTCTCAGGATCTTCCCTTGTTGGTCAGGGCTAGGCATTGCAAAATGTGTCTTTTTCCTACATGAGGATAAGAGAACAGTGTTACCACCTCTGCAAGCGCTGTGCTCTCCAAAGCCAGTGTCTTTCCCCACCAGGAGGGTTAGAGGGGATGGATGGGAGGACCTCCAGCTATGTGCACAGAGGGACTCCAGTCTTCCTGTGGTCTCAGCAGGCAGGACTCCTTTCCTCTATCTGACTTGGCTCCATTTGATTTTTCTATGCATCTTAGCTCCTTGGTGCCCATACTGGTGATGGAGCCTCTAACACTTATGCCTTTTCCCCTGCAAGTCAGCCCAGGGGTCCTGGGCAGCTCAGAGTCATGAGACCATAAAAACATAGAATGACAGAGCATGGAGGGACTTAGAGAACATTAAATTGACCCACGTCATTTGACAGGTGAGGGAAAAGGTCTGGGGTACAGCAGGAGTGAATACACCCTTGACTTCCAACAATCCATCCATCCACCCATCCATCCACATACCAATCCATCCATTCATCCATTTATCCATTCATCCGTCAATCCACTGATCCATCTGCTAATCCATCCATCCATCCATCCATCCATCCATCCATCCATCCATCCATCCACCCATCCATCCATCCATCCATCCATCCATCCATCCATCCATCCACGCGCCCACATATCAAGGCTAGGCCCTGAGTATACAAAGAAGGTTAAGATGTGGTCTCTACTCACTAAGTCCAACACCCCCTAGATTTCGTTTCTTAAAAGGCCTCAATTCAACCTTGTCTCTGAAATAGCCCCACTGTGTCATCCATCATTTAGTCTCTTGCAGTGGAAGCCTTTCAAATTTCATCAGCAACACTTTGGTTGTAGGTATGCAGGTCATGAAGAGCAAGGTCAGCGATACACACCTGCCCATTGCTTCCAGAGGAAGGCACTCCTGTGTCCAGGGTTTGGGGGGCAGGGAGCCCTAGACTTACTTGGCAGACTCTCCCATTCTCTCAAAAAGTGGGCGCTCTCAAACCTCTGCTTCTCTCCACTCTTCTCCCTTCTCTGTCTTCCCCCACATTGTCCTGATAACCCACCTGTCTCCAGCCTGCTCCCCTCAAGCACATTAACTTTGGGGCCACCCAGAGATGGATTCCTTTTATGGTCCTGCCTGTCTCATTGCCCTTCATGTCAGAGACCCTTTCTTTCTTTGCGCAAATTCATTACCTTCTGTTATCAATGTTTGTAAAGAAGAGGCTCTGATGTGTCGTGTGGGGGGCTCAGGAATGGGAGAGGATGGCAAGCACTTGAGCCTTTACCAAGCTTGCACTGCCTGCCTTCTGGCCAGGGATCCGGAATGTCCATTCAAAAAGAACAGCTTTTAAACAGGCCGCTGATGCCAGCATCTTGCCTAAGAGAAGGGCGAGAGAGAGAGTAAAGAGTGAAGCATCTGAAAGAGGCCAGGTACTCCCCCAGCCGGGGTGGTGGAGGGAGGCTGGAGCAACTTGACAAGGACTCGCCTCTGCCACCTCCAGCAGCAGAGTGACTTGTCACACAGCAGCCCCTCCCCATGCTCATGATCCTAGTGTCATCTGGAGGCGAGGCCAGGTTCTGAGTAATTGGCCTCCAGGTTACCAGCTGAGCAGTCTTGAACAGGTCACAAAAATCTCTGAATGTCAGGAATTTCACCTGCAAAATAGGGATCAATAACAATTCCTGCGCCATCCCAGTGTAGGGATACTGTAGGACACAGGGAGACTTGTTATGGGTATCACCAGTAAAGGTGGCATGGGGCACCACTTGGCGTGTTCTCACACAGCCACAAACACCACCACCCACACGTGCCAGAATATAGTCGGTACTTCCCTGGTTGTGATGGTCTTTGGGGGATGAGCTGCTTCCAGAACAGTGACGCTTAGCCCCTCTGCAGGTTTCAACCCCCGTGAAAGTTTCTCCTCAAAAATATGCACACGCACTCAAGCACACATGGACTCCTGAAAGTGTCACCAAGGACGCAGGTTAAGAAGCTCTGCCTTAGAGGCAGGAATGCAGCAGCCATGGAAACTTCCCAGGGTGGTTCATGTGAGATTCGGCCCCTAAGTTGAGCTGGTGCCTCAGGGTCCTGCCTGCCCTAAGCTGTGGGGTCCGGACCTTTCAGGACTTTGGGGCCACCTCTGATTTCAAGTCTGTAGAGGTCCCAGTCTGTGGTTGAAAGGTGAAAAAATCTTGGGACCATGAGCTGGTGGCAGCCGTGAATTTTGCTTGATTTTGCTTGGAACAGAGAAGAGATCAAGGTGAGCCCTTGCGTGTTTGCTGACTATGGCCCAGCTCCAGCTGTGCATGGAGGGCAGAGACAACGTGGCTACATGGCTTGAGTTCACCATCTTTCACTGCTTTCTTTATTACCAATGCGTGCACACAGCTCCCCCAGCCCCCAGGTGGGAGGAATCTAGTTCTTTCCCTGGAATCTATGACTCAGAATGTTTATATCTGAGCTGAAGATAATGATAAAGTAGGCAAAGGTCCTGGGTAGGAACTCTGGGTCCCAGAGGAGGAGCAGGCAGTCAGTCTGCTTCTCTTAAAATAATCATCACTCTCTTCTGCCATTCGGTTGGGGGCAGGATGTTGCGGGGTGGGGTGGGGGGGATGTGTTGGAACCGGGGTGAGAGTTGAGAGGGCTGGGCCCACCCCCCAGCTTTGCCCTTGATCTGCTGCATGAGCTCAGGCAAGAGCCTTCCTCTGCCTGGGACCCAGCTTTCTCCACTTTCAGCAAACCTGCTGATCACCAGGTAACATCCATCGTGTGCTCTGAGGACAACTCCTACAGCATCTGAGTGCGCGAGGTTTCCTCTATAGCTGTAAAGCATGGCCACCAGGACAGGCAGACGCCAAGATGATGTTGCCCATCATCTCCCGACCCCTTCCTCCCAACCCCTCTTGTAAAGAGACGCTGTGCCCTCTGGCACATTTGCAGTGGACGGATGCCAAGCAAGGTCCTGGCTCTCGCCAACATTCTTGTGTCAGTGGCTTTTTCCAGCAGTGGGTGTGCCCCAGCATGAGCCCACAGACCCAGGGGAGGTTCTGGACTGGACCCCTTACTTAGGATTGGGGTTGGGAGCCAGGCAGAGCAGCAGACTCTTGGCCGACCCTAGAGCCCCGATCCCTACTTGCAGGAGCCTGGAGACATATACAGCTGCCCTGCTCCCCCATCGTCTCCCCTCTCAATCCTCCAGCCTCCAAAACATGGTGATTACTGGTGTCATTATCTGTTACGAGACCTCGGCAAGTCACTTTCTCTCCAAGAGACTCAGTTTTCTAATTCGAAAAGTGAAGGTCACAATCACACGGACTTCACAGGGTAGTTATGTCGACTACAGGAAGTCGTTTCTGTGAAAGTGATTTATTGAGAGCCTTACGCACATTCATTATTTTTATGACTGTGGACTGTTGTTAGGGGCAACTCTCTGTGAAAGGGAGCCCACAGTGAAAGTGGATTCCAGGGTTCCGCCTCCCTAGGTCCTTGCCTAGAAGACAATCAGGCCACCGCCCCACGTCGCAGCCCGGGACGAGCCCTTGGAACTGACACACGGGAGCACCTTGTGGACACTTCTGCTCACCCAGCATCTTCTGCAAGTCACATGTCTTCTCTCCTCTAGTCCTCTCCACACCCATGGAGGTGGTTCTATGTGAATCCTTGTCTTACAGAGGAAGAAACCAGAAAGGACTTGTCCCAGAGATACAGCAGAGTTGGTACAGTAAGAATTCGAACCCAGGCTGGTGGTCCTTGCCCAGCTCTGAGTCACCATCAGCTGGATCTGTTGGATGCTGGAAGTAGCTCAGGGAAAAACCCAAAGAGCCTGCCCTGCTGGCTTGTTCCCCAGAGAGAACATCCAGTGCTAGGTTCATTCCCAAGGTTGCCTTGCCACCTGCTACATCCCTGAGGCTTTCAGAAGGGACACGTTGAGGGCTCCCTGCTCCCTGCACTCTACCTCAGGCCGCACCCACACCCACCCCAGCATTTCCCCCAGGGCCCATGTCTGAATTTGGGGAGTCTGGGACAAATCAGTCACCAGCTGCCCTAGTTTGCTAAGACTGCAGTGCCACAGTGCCACAGATGAGATGGCTGAAAACAACAGAAATTCATCCCCTCACAGTTCTGGAGGCTTTAATCTGAATCGAGGCATCGGCAGGGCTGGTTCCCCCTGAGGGCTGTGAGGGAGAATCCAGCCCAGGTCTCTCTCCCAGCTTCTGGTGACGGTCAGTAATCCCTGGTGTTTCTTGGCTTGTGACAGCATCATTCCCATCTCGGTCTCCGTCTTCACATGGCCTTCTCCCTGTGTCTCTGACTCTTTCCAAGGCATTTTAAAACTAAGGGCACCAGACATGTTGGATTACGGGCCCTCCTTACTCCAGCAGGACCTCATTGTAACTAATTACATCTGCAACAACCCTACTTCCAAATAAGGTAACATTTGAGGTCCTGGGGACCACAACATATCTTTCTTTAGAAGGGGGACAAAATTCAACCCATAACATAAGCTTTGGGAAAAAACGGCCTAATAGGTATCTTGCATCTTTTCTAAATTTCCTTGGACTGAGTCAGTTTGCAGTGCTGTTGCAAGGTTACTCTGGCCTCAAGTATCCAGAAGGGGCTAGAGAAGGAACACTAGGTCGAGAACAGAGAGATGTGACCCATGTCATCTGTGTAGCTCCAACCTGACAGGTGAGGATTTCTCAGAGGGTGACCCTTAGGCCTCTTGTATCAGAACCCCTTTCGGGGGGTGATGGTGGTGGTGGAGCCTTGTTGAAAACACAGGTGAGAACCAGGAATCTGTTTTTCTGAGCAGGTCTCATGGGTTGAATTGTGTTCTTCAAAAAAATACGTTGAAGTCCTAATCCCCAGCGTCTCAGAATATGACATTATTTGGAAATAGGATTGTTGCAGATGTAATTGGCTAAGACAAGGTCATGCTGCAGTAGGATGGGCCCTGATCCGGTAGGACTGGTGTCCTTATGAGAAGAGGACAAAAGGCACAGACACGCGGGGAAGATGGCTGTGTAAAATTGGAGAGATGCAGGGAGAAGGCCACGCAATGGCCGAGGCAGAGATTGGAGTGATGCTACCACAAGCCAAGGGACGCCAAGGAGCGCCAGTCACTCCCGGAAGACAGGAAGAGGCAAGGAAGGATTCTACACAGAGTCTCAGAGGAAACCAACCCTGCTGACACCTTGATCGTGGACTTCCGGCCTCCAGGACTGTGAGAAAATACATTTCTGCTGTTGCGTGCCACCCAGTTTGTGTTACTCCATTACCGCAGCCTTAGGAAACGAATACAGAAAGCTTCCCAGGTGATTCTTGTTTCAAAATAATCGAAAACCACTGAGCTGAAGAAGAGTCTCTTGCGCCTTCCAGCTTGGAGACCATGGTGCTGCGACGGATGCCTCTTTAGGTCTGGACGCCTCCTCTTCCCCAAACCACCGTCCGTCCATCCAGGGTCCTGATACTGGGGCTCTCCAGAAGAGAAAAATGCCAAGGAGAAGCTTCTGAGGAAGATAGTCATAACCTCGTCCCCACTTTGCAGATGGGAAGTGAGGAAATTTGCCTGAAGTTTCCTGGCTGGTGGGGGACCAAGCACGGCTTCCTACTCGGGTCTGGGGGATGCTCAGTTCTCTCTGTGTCTGCCCTCCCGTTGTCTCTGGGTCTGATCTGGACAATTCAGCACATACCTTGAGCACCAGCCACCGAGGTAGGTCCTCAAGAGGCAGAAGTGAAACTCACCTCCACCTGCCAAGTGCCGCGGTGCAGACTTTTTTTTTTCTTTTGAATAAATCAAAGCTTTTATTTGCATGGCCAAGTATCATTTGCACTCTTCGCAACTTTAATTTAATATCCCTGTAACAGTTTCTAAGCTTCTTTTGCCCAGGGAATAAAAGCTGCAACAGGCAAACTCTCTTCAACAGCCACTCCTACAAAATCTAAACCTGAAACAGACGTAATGAATGACACCAGTGCAAACGGAAATACTAAGTTCCACCGTTCAGCACAGTTCATCACAGCGTCTTTAGGGTTCAGCTGAAGAGGGGCTAAGTTCTAAAAAGAGGGTCATTGTCTTTCTCCCGTACTTTATAATGTTGGTGGTTTTAATCCATATTTCTTTGCAACTTCTGTCTGGGCATGGGCAGCATCAGAGAGTGAGTATAGAAGCCATCTCCATGTCCGATTTGGCCAGGTTAATAGCTTTGTTGAACATGTTAATGGCTTTCTCCATGTCTCCTCTTTGTACTTCAATAGTTCCCATGGTTTCACATGCAAAATCACATTTATTGTCAATTTCAATAGACTTGCCGATAACCTCCAAACCTCTATCCAGATCTGGGCGGCGCTTTCGGGCATCTGGGCTCTGCCTGCTGTCACCTTCTAAAGCCCAACAAGTGACACATTCCCCAAAGTTCGTTCTCTCTTGAAACCCTAAGGCAATGGAAAGAGCAGCCCCGACTCGGGTCCCGGAGAGATGCCCCCGTCTATCCTGCAGTGGACATTGACCCCCTCAGTGCCTGGCGGCTTGCCCAGTGCAGCCGGGGGAAGCCCGAAGGTCCCAACACGACCTAATCCTCAAGGAGCTGTAGAGGTTACGGATTCTGCATGTGTTCCCAGAAATGCTCCAGACTCGGGCCTCGTCATCCTGCCTGGGGCAGTGACTGTGAATCACACAGAGGGGCACTTGTAGGGGTCCTGGGGCCCAGCAAAGGCTCCTCCTTGGTCTGTGTCAGGTCACAGCGGGCTGACCAGTTGAGGATGGTTTACAGCTCCCGGACCCTGGTCCTCTGCCTCGTGTCTTCCCATGTTCCGTTTATGGCCCTTAATTGTTCCACAGAACTGCGTGTCAAACTCAGCTGTGTTTCTCTTCTCTGCTAGCCAAATCTGATTTTTCTCTGGGCCTTACCTCCCTCCAGGAAAACTGTGAAAATTAGCTAAGATCAGCTGGCACAGGCCAGGGCTCTCTGCAAAAGAACTGCTTTAAAAGCTTTGAGGTTCGCTGCTTCCTCTTTTAGGACACAGTAAAGCCAGGCCCCTGCTGCAGCTCAGGGTAGCTTCCCTCCCATTTATTAAGACCTAACAAGCTCCAGGCTGTCAGAATAGCCTTTTACACAGCTTTGCTAATGTAGTCCTTGCAAACCATCCAGTTAGATAAGCACTCTTATGCTTCCCGTTTTACAGATGCAAAAACCCAAAAGGAGGCACAGAGATGTCAAGTAACTTATCCAAAGTCACACAGCTAGTGATTTTCGGAAACTGGACTCTGACCCAGGTGCTACTGAGAGCTCATAATCAAAATTCCACATGGCAGCTTGAATGTCTGAGACTGTGAGCGTGTGGGTGGGAAGATAAATAGATGACAGATAGTTGTTAGATAGATAGATAGATGATAGGTAGGTAGATAATAGGTGACATAAATAAATGATAGATAACATAGATAGCTTGATGGAAAGAAAGATAGAAAGGTAGATAATTGGATGGAGGATAGATGAATGGATAGATGATAGAAGATATAGATAAATAATAGGTGATTGAGAGATGATAGATGATTGATTAATTGGTAATATAGATAGAGTGATAGAAAGAAGGAAAGATAGCTAAATGGATGGATGATAGATAGATAGATAGATAGATAGATAGATAGTTAGATAGATACTCCCTATATGTAAGAGGCTGGTAAATCCCACAGGAGATAGATATAATTTGTTGTTATCAATCACGTAGTTTTTCTAGTCAGTCTTCTGAAATTCCTCACAGGCATCCAGCCTCACAAAGGCCATCTTCTAAAGGACGAAAGAAATGTTCAGAGGAATCAAGCTCCTCATGCAGGTGCTGCGGCCCAGAGGCTGTGTGCTGACCTGTCCCCAAGCACTCCCTGTGAGGGGGCTTCCTGTGGCCGTGCATCGGGGGCTACGGTGGGCAGCGGGGACAGGAGCCTCCCCCTTGGAAGTGAACTTGAGGCAGGGAGACAGGAGCAGCCCTCAAGACGCTACCTCAAGTCTTCAGGACCCTGGATGTTGGGAATGAGGCCTCGCCCCCAGGAGTGTGTGGGTCACATCCAAGCACAGCGTCTGAGAGGGACGTGGAGACCTAGAGCCTCTCTGGTGCTGGATCCCCATTCGCCCACCCTGGGGTCTACAGCTGAAGAGGGTGCCCGGGTGGGTGAGGGGCTGGGGCAAGGGGATCCCCGCCCTGGGAGGCTGATCTGGAGCCAGACCCGGGGGTTCAGCCGTGCCCCACCACCTACCGTGAGAGCTAACCTCTTGTGCCTCAGTTTCCTCACGTGTACAATGAGGACCTTAACAGTAACTGTGTCATAGAGAGGTTATGCGGTCAATGAGTTTCTATGTGAAAGGTGGTGGGTAGAGGGCCGACCTTTGGGCCCGTGTGACAATAGCTTTGCCATGGCAGTTGCTAAGCCAGGCCCTGGGTTTGTCTTGGCCCGACTTGTTTCCATTTTCAATTGGAAATTGAATTTGGATAGACTTCACCCCGACTGGGTCTGCACCCTGGACCTCAGCCAGCCAGCTCTGAGTAACTGCAGAAAGGATGGGGTCACCAGGATTGGGTTATTGGATGTTTTCCCCCCTGCGGTTTTGGGCAGCCTGCTCCACGACAGGCAGCTGCATTGTCTTAACACTGGACTTCCCCGGAGAGAATTTGGATCACTCTGGGTATCGTTGGAAAGGCCTGTTCTTGGACAGACGGGGTCATCAGCCGTGCCGGAAGCTGCTTTCTTTTCACCACCCCTCAGCCATTCAAAGTCTGGGTGACACCAACTCCCATGGCAATTGCTCCATTGCAAGGCAACTGGGGTCGCTGTTTCCATCCGGAAGACACTGACCTCTCCTTTGTGACCATCTCGGTGCTTCCCTGGCCATAAGCCCCTTCTCCAGCCCCCCAACACCTCACCCATCTGGGCTCTGGGGGACGCAGAGGAGAGGAGCCCCAGCCAGCCATGTCTCTGCCCAACCATGTTTCCCGCTGACCTCCCACCTTGAGGTCCCTTCCACTGGCGGGGATTCAGTCAGCTGGGCTGCCACACCCGTTCTTGGCTGCTCTCCAACTGTCCCAAAGTGTGCTGACTGGGCCCCATCCCTCCATGCCCTCAGGAACCACTGCAGTCAGTTCCCATTGCCTATGACACCAGGTCAGGTTGAACACTGAAAATTCTGTGAATCTAAAACTTGAATGAAAAGAGTTTAGCTTGGGGCACACAACTGTGCATGTCCCCCACCCCCTCTCTCTGTTGGGGGCTTTTTAGTTATTAAAAAATTTTTATCTAGGGCAAGAAGTCCCTAGACATACCAGCCCAGAGCCCTAAATCATGAGAGGCCAGGCAGCCTTCAAAACATACAGAGACTGAAGACTCCTTGTGGGCTAAGCCAGTCACTGGTCTTCCAGTGGACTGAGCTGCCAGCAGCCCCCTGAGGTGACCGGGTTATGATCAACGGGGGGCGGTCCTGAAGCCCCGGCACTCTGAATCTTGTCAGTGATGTAGGAATGATGCTCTTTTCTGAGTGCTTTCTGAGGCTTTATACCAGGCAAGGCCATTGGCGTTAGATGCAAACAGAGTCAATAAGTCTGCAAAAAGTCACCAGATAATTTATCCCACTGCCGCCAAGCCTAGAATTATAATCAGTTCTTGACTTCTGCAAAGCCTTCTTGCTTTGGATTTCCCAAATCCAAAGTAAATATCGAGGGCAGTTACCTTCCCTTGGTCCTCTGATGTGCGAAGCTGTGTTCTCATCCATAAATTCAAGAACCCTCTCGTTTCATTCAGAAAGCGTTGGCCCCTGGAACTTGTTAACTCAGTATCAACACAGTTTGTCTAGATTTTGAATGAAAAGAGAGAGGAATTATTGTGCAGGAAATATTTTCCTGTCTAGAAGAAGTCTTGGGCATGCCGGATACTCCTTCTCAGATGAAAAGAGCTGTTTTCTTCCCGTTACTGGATGCAGTGTTCCATCCGCCTGCTATCCTCAAAGCATCCTCAAGGGGGCAGCAAACCACAAAGTCTGGCCGCGTTTCCTGGGCCGGGGCAGCCCCTCAACCCGCAGAGCCGATTTGGAATTTGTCAGCAGAAGGGGATGCTTATTGGATTACTGGTCGCCTTCTCAGGCGTTTCGCTGGGCTTGACGGGAAAGCAGTTCTCCTGGAGGGAAAGCCAGAGCTCCCCCAGTCTCATTTTTAGAGATCTGTGAACATGACCAGACCTATTAATTACTTGATTGAGGTTCTGGGCTTTGAAGATGAAAAAGCTGTGTTAAGTGGGGAGCTCTTTCTCAAGGCCCGTCTGAGTGTCTCCTTCAAGTTATCAGGTTCACTCTGGTGACCTTCTCCGGTGACACGGATAACCACCCCCCACCCCTGTGGGTCAAGGAAGTGTCTCCTCCGTGAAGCCACTTGCAAACACTGTCTTGAGCTCAAGCCACACCAAGCTGCCCACAGAGTCGCAGCAAAGGGCTCAGTCACACTCGGCGTGTGTCCCTGTCACTCTGCCCAAGTCACAGGTCCCCAGTAGTGGCTGAGAAGCTGCAAGGGGTGCTGGCTCATGAACGACTCTTTGCTGGGCTGAGACCAGCTGACACAGGAGCCCTGCTCGGGGTCGGAGGGTATTGGCCACATAACTGAGCAACGCCTCCAGGCACGGGACCAGCTCTGCTCAGGTCCATCGTCCAGTGGAAGCGGGCAGTGGTGGTAATAATGGAAACCCTCGAATGTGGGGCTGAGGCTTAGTCTCCAAAGCACTTTCACAGCCGACATGATCTCGTGGGAGTCTCTGCAAGGTTCTGTTTAGTTGAGGATGTGCTGGGAGGAGTAGCCAGGAGGAGCCCAGAGCCGCAGAAGGAAGAGAGATGCTGGCGGGAGATAGGGACCCGGGAGCAGAGCCTCTTCCTTGAAAGCCGTGCTGCCCCGCTTCCTCTTTCCGATTAGATGGGACCGCTGATGTGGTCAGAAAGGAGAAATCCTAAAGGCCACCATTCCCAAACTGTGACCTCAGCTAAGATGGGAGCCTTCGTGGGAACAGAATTTAAAATTAATCCCTTATAAAGCGGGACGTTTGACACTCTCTGCTGCTCTTAGTGAAGTAATTCTTGTAGATGTTGTGAATCGTTCTCCTTTGCATCTAGACCGAAGGGCAAGAGAAACCACTGAAAAACCTAAACAGTCCAGTCTCACTGCCAAGGGCTGGAGGGGAAAGAAGCCCCGGCTCCAGGGCGAGGTCTCTTCCTGCGCGGGGCGAGCGTGTTTCCTTCCCCAGCGCGGGGGTCCTTTGACCGCAGCCCACAGCCTAACCCAGCTCTGCTTCACTTAATTTTGCGGAAGCCTGAACAACTCTCTTGGCTGGATTACTGCAGCCTCAAGGGCAAGACCTTGACCTGCTTCCCTGGAAAGGGCACGAAGCACCCAGCACAGGGCCGCCTACGTCGGTCTTACGCATGCGTGCTGAGGGCGCGGCTGTGCGGTGGGGGGTGGGGAGGGGAGAGGCGGCGGGGGGCGGGGGAGGGGAGAGGCGAGGGGAGGGGAGAGGCGAGGAGAGGGGCTGGATTCATTAACACGGCTTTGTGGTCGGTGAGGTCCTTTTTGTTACAAACCACAGAAGTGGATTCTGGCTTATCGGTTTAATCAAAGCGTAAATAAAACTGAGGATGTACTGGAGGGAGACCCGGGTGTCATGGCTCAGAGAGGGTGCTGGCGGGCGAAATTGTCCCTTCCTTGCGCAGCTGTCCGGAGAGATCAGAGGGACGACCTTGACTTGGCCGCCTCAGCTCCTGGTGTGCGGGGTCCAACCTCCAACTCCTCGGAGCTGGATCTGCTTAGATCAATGGGGTGTGGCTAGAGGGTCAGTGTGTGCGTGTGTGTGTGTGTAGGTGTGTGTGTGTGATTTTAGGGAACCAGTAGCTTCTCCAGGTTGTGTATTTCATAGCATATATTTTCATGCATGACCTTCTGTAACCCTAGCAGAGGGGCCATCATTTTTTTCATACCGAATGCTAAACTCAGCAGGAAAGAGCACTAATCTCTAGAATTTTCTTCCTTTAACTCTCTACATATTTCCTACAAGATAGCATATTTTCGTTAAGGGTTATCAGGTTTTCTGTTCATAGAAAGTTTATAAAACAGAGAGAAGTACCAAGAACAAAATTAACATTGCTTATGATCCCACCACTCAGAGAGAACAATTGTCTCCTTTGGTGGATATCATATACATATCATATATCACGTATGTAATAAAAATGTATACGTATTATAATGTATATAAATATAATGAGCACATTGTTTTGTGATCTTTCTCTTCATTTGCTGCATTTCCCATTCCATTAAATAGTCTCTTCCATCATTTAAAATGGGTGCTTAATGGGTCCTATCACATACATGTAGCTAAATTTATTTACTCAGTCCTCCATTTTTGGACATTAAGGTGCTTCAAATTCTTTGCAGTTATAAGCAATGAAATAAACATCCTTGAAGAAGCATCTTTGTACATCTGTCTGATTATTTCCTTAGGATAAATTTCTACAAGTACAAATGCTGGGTTAAGAGATGGATATTTTTTAAGGTTTGCCTTTTTTTTTAACTTGTGTGACTATTTTTTTATTTCTTAAAATATTTATTTATTTGGCTGTGTTGGGTCTTAGTTGTGGCACAGATGGTCTTTTGTTATGGCGTGCAGGCTCAGTAGTTGCGGCACTCAGGCCTAGTTGTGCCACGGCATGTGGGATCTTAGTTCCCCGAACTGGGATTGAACCTGCGTCCCCTGCATTGGAAGGCAGATTCTTAACCACTGGACCACCAGGGAAGTCCCTAAGGTTTTTTGATAAGTAGGATCAAATGCCCTTCTGAAATGTTGTACCGAGTCCTCCCCACTGTACTAAATAAGATAGTAACACTGAGTATTATTCATTTGCAAAATAGTTTCCTGTTTTACAGGAGACAATGACATGACAATGACAATGACATTTCATTAATTAATTTCATTTCATTAATTTTTTAACATTTTATAAATACTTTTTATTGAGGTATAACCTGTTAACACACACATCTTAACTGGGCAACTGGATGAATTTTTATGTATAGAAATGCCCACATAACCACTGTCAAGATCAGGGTATGGAACATTTCCACCCCTCCAGGAGGCCCTCTGTGCCCCCTCTCAGCTAATTTCCCCCACTGGAAGATAACCATTATTCTGCCCTTTTCCGCTTTAGACAGTTTGTCTGTTTGTGACCCTCAAATAAATTGAAACATACAGTAACTGCTCTGTCCGTGAGATTCACACAGGTCGATATGAGCACCTGTAGTTTGCTTACTCTCACTGCTGAGCCTATTCCATTGTATGAATAAACTGCACTTTACTTATCCATTCGTCTGTGGAAGGATATTTTGGTTGTTTTCAGTCTTGAGCTGCAATGAGTAAAGCTACTATGAACGTTCTTGTAATGTCTTTTGGATCTAAGCACTCACATCCATGGAGTATATGCCCAGGAGTGAAGTGCTGAGTCAGATAGCATTCATATATTTAGTTTTAGTAGATCCTTCCACAGATATTTTTCTAAGTGGTTGTATCAATTTAACTTCCCACCAGACATGCATGAGAGTTCCAGTTGCTCCACATCCTTGCCAACACATAGTATACTTGTCCTTTTAATTTCAGACATTCTGGTTTAATTTGTATTTTTATTAGTAGAGGTGAGGTTGATTATTTTTGGTGCATGTGCATTGACCATTTGGATTTCTTCTTTTTTGAATTGCTTGTTCAAGAAGATTTCTACCCTTCCTTTGTATTGGAGTAACCGTATCTCTTATTGTTACTATAAGTTACAATAAGATACAAGAGTTACTGTAACTCTTATTTTAAGAGTTCTTTGTATATTATTATTATTATTATTGTTATTATTACTTTAACACTTGGTCATACATGTTGCCAAGACATACATGCTTTTAGATAAAATGGGGCTGAATGCGAACAAGTATCGAAACCTTATTATGGACCAGGCACTACTCTCAGGGTTTTATATATAATGTCATCAATCCTTATAGTTTATAGAAGAAGAAACTAAGACACAGAAAGGTTAAAGAACTTGCCTAAAATCATACGGTGAATAATTATTGGGGTGGGATTCATATGTATGCCATTGCACACCAGATCACGACAGTCTACCATCTCATGAATTTTCAACTGGACCACTAATTGTCAAGGTTACTGATGGGAATTGTGGAGTCTTCTTTTACAATCATTTTTGGAGTGATGATTTCATTCCATGATGTGGCTGATTCTGTTTGAAGGGGGGTTGTGTGCTCATGATTGGAAGAGACACAGTGTGACCAAGATTTCTGATGCCATTGGGCAGTAAGCAGCTGAGACCCCCTTGGTGGTCATCCGTCAGTCCTCAGTTCAGTCCATGACCCTGTATCTCCCACCCCCACCCCCACTGATACCCTTGGCTCCTGCTAGACTGCGCTGCATGCTGTCTCCTGCCCACGGCTTGGGTTCAGGGCTGTCTAGCTCAGTCCTGTAAGTGCAGGGCTAAATCCTCGTTGGAGAAATAGGTGTATTTAATTCTTTGTCATCCTCCTCTCATGCCCGAGACACCTATATTCCCACTTTTGAGAAGTGATTCCTGAAATAATAGTGGCAGCCAACTCTACTCTGTTCATTCCAAGTACTTTATGTACAACACAGAAAAGTAGGTCATTTAATCCGCAATTTTTCTGAATAACAATCATACCTACCACACGTGTCATATTGATACTTACCTGTGCACAGTGATATAAAGTGGAAATTATTATACAGTGATTTATTAAAATGTGGTATTTAAAATTTAAGTATTTTTAAAACTAAAAGTTCAAAAATCCAAAAAAGAAATTAAGATGGAATACAGAACAGTGGGATTTGGACAAAGTTTTTTGGACACACACACACACACACACACACACACTTCCTTGTCTTGGGAACTGCAGCAGTCTGGGGGGTGGTGCCTGGGCTGGGCATTGGACAACCCCAGCTCTGCCCTGGGCACAGGCCACTGAATCCCTTGCAGTTGTGCAATCCCCGTCGCCAATTTTCTAGACCCTGTGTGGCAGGTCCCCTTCCTCTCAGTGGGGCTGGTGGCCACTCATCCCATCCCTGCTGTCATCACTCTAATCTCAGGCTTCCCCACCGGCCCCTCAATGACTCTTGAGTGCCTCCCTTCTCTGCCACTGCCTGCCAGATGCTCTCCCCAAAACCAATCCCCCAAATCACTTCTAGATTCATCTAAAACCATTCATGTCAACATGTCATTACTCAAAAGCCCACAGTAAAGAAAAGCATTTTAGACTGTGCCTCCCTAGCTATGTAAGTGAGCACATATATACATGTTTGTAGGCATACATATATGTGTATACACACGCACAGGTGAAAAACTCAAGACCAGATTCATGAAATGTGAATTTCCTATGTGATGTCCTCCGTGGCATCTTCTATTCCATTCCATTTTACTTTATTCTATTCCATTCATTATATTTGATTCCACTTCATTAAAATTAATGCTGCTGGTGCCCCGATGCCTTTATTTCATGACCCCTTAATAGGTTGTCCCCACAGTTTGACTCAGAGGGAAAGTTCAAGATTTTTAGCCTTGTTTTCAAGGTTTTGCCAACCTGCCAGCCCCAGGCTCCCCACTCCTGCCACCCGCCCCCATCTTCCCTTCAGCTTTTTTTTCAGGACTCCATGTAGGAACTCTTGGTTTTATTTCCCCAAACCGGCCCACTCTCAGCAGTTCCCGATGCTCAAGGCTCTTTTCTGCCTGTCCCAGTGTGTCCCCTTCTCTTCTTCATCCTGTTGGCCCTGTGGGCCCAGCTCAACCCCTGCCTCCTTCTGAAGTGACCCGGACCAAGATGCCCACACACCTGGCACCTAGATCAGGAGGATGGGCTCTGCTTTCATGACGCTTACTTTATGAACAACTCACCACAAACAGATTGGTTTCCCAGTTCAAACCATCGAGAAATGCTTGGCCAGGAGCAGGACACTTAGCACTTCAGCAAGTTACTGGTGGCCGAGAATACCCAACCCCTCCTTCCCCAGAGCCCCTACCCTCAGGCTGCCCATGGTGTTGGTGAGGAAATCAGAATGTTTTGGTAACAAGTTGGAACCAGAAACCAATTTTGCTGCAGAGGTAAACAGAACTACATCGGCAGGTGAACCTGAGAAAACGTTTTGAGTGCTGTGCTTAAGGACATAGGGGTACCTAGGTTTTCATGAGCTAGCCAAACAACCTCTACTCAGAATATCGTTTTACAGGAAAATGCATTACATCACATACATGCTCTAAACCACCGACCTACCAACTTCTGGAATTCTGCCTGTCCTTGGATCGAGCACCTCTTGTACTACCCTGTCTCACCACGTTTCCGTGTGGGCGTGTCTTATCTCCCCAACTCAATGGCAAGCCTTGGAGCACAGAACGGTGTCCCCAGCCGCCCTCCACTGTCTCCCGGGCTGAGCAGGGTGCCACCTCCTTCCATAACCACTTGTGGGTGACACCTCGTTCTCCCCGCCTCCTCCAGCCACCCAGCCACCTCAGCTCTGCCTTCATCTTGGTTCATCCCAGCGTACGTGGGTCCCATCTGTTGTTTGGAAAATCTTAAGGGATTCTTAGCAGGAAAGCGAGGACAAAGAGAGAGAGGAGACAAAAGAATAGGGGAGGAGAAGAAAGGAAGAGGGATGGACGGAAAAAGGGATGAGAGAAAGGGAGTGAGGCGAGAACGAAGACACAGAAATGAAGAGAGGAAGACAGATGATGGAAGGGGAAAAGGAAGAGAAAAAAGGAAGAAAAATGAAAATGGGGAAAGAAAGAGATGAGAACAGAAAAATAAGAAGAGGAGAAAATGGAAAGATAAAAGGGTGATAAAAGAAAGAGAAAAAAGAAAAAAAATTCTACTAATCTTACCAGAAATTGTCTCCCTGCAGAAAAGAACAGAGAACCAGACTAGGTGAAGACAAAGGAGTGAGAACTGTGATTCAGGATTCCCATCCTGGACAAAAAGAGACAAAAGTGTACAGAGTTTCAGCTCTACAAGATGAAAAGAATCATGGAGATGGGTGGTGGTGATGGTTGCCCAGCATTATTCATGCACTTAATACCACTGAGCTGTATACCTGCAGGTGGTGAAGATGGTCAACTTTATGTTATCTGTATTTTGCCACAATAAAAAGAACAATTTAAAAACTCCCCATTGATCCCCATTTGATCAAGCTCCCATTTGACAAAGAATTAGGAGTTTGCATTTGGTATATGTACTAAATGTTATTGCATATTTTTAAAGTATAAATAAATCCCAAGCTTCATACTAGATATTCAATAGAATTATTTATTTAAAATAAATAAGAGAAATGTTCCAGGGGCAAGGATTGACTGAGAAGGGAAATGAGGGAAACTTATGGGGTTTCGGTAATGTTCCATACCTCGATAAGGGGTTAGGTTACATGGGTGCATGCACGGATACTTAAGATCACAAATGTACATTTAAGGATTGTACATTTCCTTGTATGTACATCTTACATCGAAAGAAAAAAATGTAAATAAATATTTAACTCAAAAAGGAGAGGGCTTTGGACAGGTGTTTCTGATGCATAAGGAGCTAGAGTGACCTAACGGAATCAACAGCTGTTTCCCGACCCAGCTGAGCCACTGAGGACAGAGGGCTCATTCTCTGTGGCTTCAGCGTGCAGGTGCCCCCAGGGCCTGGTTCAAGTCCCAGCCTCTTCAGTGTGAGGCATCACCTTGCAGCTGATGGGGTATCTTCCCATCAGATTCCCTAGAGCTGTGGTCCTGCCCATCCTTGGAGCAGGAGGAGACAGATGTCAAGACCATGGAAGGCTCTGGAGGCTTTCAAATCCCCGAGTGCTGTCAAGGTGTGGCCCTGAGCATCCACACGAGGGACCAATGCACACCTGCCTCAGACACAGCTGGCTCTGAAAAGCAAAGAGAAGTTAAGAATACAGAATAAGATGCATAGGCCCACTGGAAGGCCTTTCCTCCAACCTCCTAAACTGGCCTGTTTGTGGCACTGGCAATAGGATTTTGGAGGACAAGGTGAAATTAACCCTCTGTGCTTCAGTTCCAAATGCGCTCTCTTGACTTATAATGTGTTTGTCCTAAGGAGGGTCCTTGAGCTGCAAGGAGAAAAAAAAAAAAATCCGTTGTGGGCTACATAATAGAAAACAACTTAATAATGAGTTTAATGTTGAGAGGGTGGTACATGTAATGTTATCCACTTTTTTGGTAAACAATGTGGAACAGAAAACTCCATTTGACAAAAACAAAAATAATAAAATACATATGTTGGCTTAATATTGAAGTTAGTTAAGAGAAGGAGGCAAAAAGAGAAGGGGAGTGAGGATAGATGGAAATAAGAAAGATGGAGAGAGGCAAAAAAGAATGAGGCAGAGAAGGAGAATGAAGGAAGAGAGAGACAGAGAGAGATGATTGACAGAGAGGAAAATAGAGACAGATACTCTGCATAAAGCACATAGATGCACGTAGGCAGAGACCATCAGAGACCAATTGAGAAAGATGCTCATGCGGGAGTGTACCTATATACACAGGCAGGCACAAAGGCTGGATCCAGAAGAAACAGTTTCAACCTGGGGTCTTGAGAGTGGTCCTGAAAAGATAAATAAATCATGTTGCTTTTTCACATCTGCAGCACTGTTGAAGATTTCACCTGCTGCTTTCACCATGACCGGAGGCATTAAGCTAGAGGTCAGACATCAGAGTGACCATCTCTACTCCTGATTGACTTGGATGACACATGGGTCCCATTCTGGTGGTAAGCTTTTTTATTTCCTTCCTCGGTGAAGACAGATTTTCAAGTACCATTTATGCCTTTAGGATAATCTGTCATCAATTAATTTGGACATTAGGTGGGCCTAATGGCCCCTTAAAGATGTCCAGGTTCTAATCTTCAGAATCCATGACTAGGCTATGTTACACATTAAGGGGGAATTAAGGTTACAGATGGAACCAAGGTTGCTAATCAGCTGTTGTTAAAGTGATTATCCTGGATTATATGAGGGACCCGGTGTAATCACAGGGTCCTTGAACCGGGATGCAGAAGAGTCAGGAGCATATCGAGAAAGACTCTATCTGCCATCACTAGATTTAGGCTGGAGGAAGGGGCCATGAGCCATGGAATGCTGGCGGCCTCCAGGAGCTGGAAAAGGCAAGAAAATGGATTCTCCCCTAAAACCTCCAGAAAGGAACGCAGCCCTGCTGATACCTTGATTTGAGGCCAGTGACACCCATTTCAGACTTCTGACCACCAGCACTATAAGAGAATAAATTTGTGTTGTTTTTAAGGCTCTAAGTCTGTGATAATTTGTTACAGCAGCCTTTAGGAACCAAATATAGACATAAATCCCTCAATGAATACCTCATTTTCAGACCGCCTCTGTATTGTAGGTGTGTTGGAAAATATCAACCCTGATAATCTGTCCTGCAGAGCGACAAGTTGACCGTTATTATTATTATTTTTAATAGCTGTTCTTTGAACTCAGTTGAGTATTCATTATTTACAATTAGTTGGGAGTGTGTTTGTGTGTGTGCATCACCTCAAAACCCACATCACACAGGAAATTTGAAGTGGCCTAAGCTCCAGAGAGCTGTGAAAGTTGATCATCCAGAGAGCTGGAAGTATAGAGACCTCGGTCATTTAACCATATTTGCTGCCTTCTCACATTGATAAAAGCCTTAATTGTTCCCTTTATGTGGAGCTGAAACCTCCAGAATCACAAATCTTTGACTCAGAGAAGGCTTAGACTCTAGCTACAAGTTGGCACCACCTGGAATCTTCTAGAAATCCTGATGGTCAGGCCACATGTAAATTGGAATCTTTGGAAGTGCCAGTAGGTATCGGTATTTTGTGCAGCTTCCCAAGTGATTCTGGTGCAGTCAAGATTAAGAACTAATGCTTTCACGGGACCTAAGGAGCAGATCTCCAGACCCTCCGGGGGCATCGAGCAGGCCTGCCTTCTGTAGACTGGCTGCATGGGTAGATGCAGAGGTGGGGAAAGTGAAAGGTGTGGGGTGATTCAAGACTCCATGGCGTAAAAAAGAATGGAATAATGCCTTTTGCAACAGCATGGATGGACCTAGAAATAATCATATTAAGTGAAGTAAGTCAGACAGAGAAAGACAAATATCATATGATAACACTTATATATGGAATCTAAAAAAATGATACAAATGAACTTATTTACAAAACAGAAATAGACTCACAGACATGGAAAAAAATCTTATGGTTACAAAGGGGATAGTGGGAGGGCGGGGGGCGGGGAGATAAATTAGGAGTTTGGGATTAACAGATACACACTACTATATATAAAATAAACAACCTACTGTATAGCACAGGAGAGAATACTCAATATCTTTTTTTTTTTGCCTGCGTTGGGTCTTTGTTGCTGCTCGTGGGCTTTCTCTAGTTGTGGCAAGCGGGGGCTACTCTTCGTTGCGGTGCGTGGGCTTCTCATTGTGGTGGCTTGTCTTTGTTGTGGAGCATGGGTTCTAGGCACATGGGCTTCAGTAATTGTGGCTCGCGGGCTCAGTAGTTGTGGCTCGTGGGCTCTGGAGCACAGGCTCAGTAGTTGTGGCGCACGGGCTTAGTTGCTCTGCGGCATGTGGGATCTTCCCGGGCCAGGGCTCGAACCCGTGTCCCCTGCATTGGCAGGCAGACTCTCAACCACCGCGCCACCAGGGAAGTCCTGAGAATACTCAATATCTTGTAATAACCTATAAGGGAAAAGGATCTGAAAAAGAGTATATATATTTGAATCACTTTGCTATACACTTGAAACTAACACAACATTGTAAATGAACTATACTTCAATTTAAAAAAAAGACTCCATGGCAAAGGCCTTACATGGTGTACCAAGTATTAATTAAGCCTGTAATAACATTTGCAATAAAACTAAGATGCCTTGGGAAGCGGTTCCAACAACTGCCTCAGCCATATCAGCATCCGACCACGATGGTCTTCAGTTCTCAATCCTTAGCACAGGGCTTGGTGCTGCTGGAAACCTGTAGATTGGCAGCACTCACAGAGGTCAAAGTCTCGGAGAGGTTCAAGGTGGATTGACAACTTCCAGGCGGGTCAGCCTCATCCCCCCTCGGTTGCTGCCTTATCCTCCTTGGTGACAGGGGCCCCACCTGTCTCCTCACTTCTTTGCTTCATAGGGTTGTGGGAGATAAGAAGATGAAAGTCATCCATGGGAGAGCAATGCTTCGGACACTCAGACGTCTGTGGAATGAATGAACAGCCCAATGTGGGAATGGAATCTCTGTTGGTGTTATCCTCTCTGCCCACAGGGGATCAAGGGGAAATAATTGAGTCCAGGGGTTGTTTTTCCTTCTAAAGTAATTGTCAAAAGAAATCTAATACATTTTTAAAAAATTTATTTATTTTATTTATTTATTTTTGGCTGCATTGGGTCTTCCTTGCTGTGCGCGGGCTTTCTCTAGTTGCGGCGAGTGGGGGCTACTCTTCGTTGCGGTGCACGGGCTGCTCATTGCAGTGGCTTCTCTTGTTGCAGAGCACGGGCTCTAGGTGCACGGGCTTCAGTAGTTGTGGTGCACGGGCTCAGTAGTTGTGGTACATGGGCTTAGTTGCCCCGCGGCATGTGGGATCTTCCTGGAACAGGGCTCCAACCTGTGTCCCCTGCATTGGCAGGCAGATTCTTAACCACTGTGCCACCAGGGAAGTCCCTCAAAAGAAATCTAGCTGTAAAATTCTACTTTGCTTGTATAAATAAACAGGAACCTCGTAACCCTGAGCAACTGGAAAGTTGGAAAGTTCTCTCAGTAAAAATTTGTAGGGACCAGGAGCTTTTAAAGAACTAGAATGTCTCATGTAACAGTCACTGATACCACAGTAACGTCATTAATTTGGATCCTGCGAATTTGGAATCTGCAGTAATATATACTTGTCCAACTAATTCTCCTTGAAAAAATGTTCAAAATAATTTGTTCCCTTATGGAAAAAACTTGTACTTACCAGCTAAATTTTTGACTGAGTCCAGAGTTTGAAAGTCTAGGGTCAAACCTCAGATTGGCGATTTATTAGCTAAGCGATGCTGGAAAAGTAGCAGCCTCTGTGAATCTCTTCTGTAAAACCAGTAATAACCCCCAGTTTGCTGTAAGCTTAAACATGATGAACCAATATGGCAAGCTGTAGAGTGCTTTATCTAGTCTTTTTTATCATCTAAATCTAGTTGTTCATGAGTAGCTTTCTTAAACTCAAGAGATATCAGATTCCCTCATGTGGCTTCTGGCCGTAGACCTCCCTGGAGTGGACCTATGGGTTCCTGCCTTGCCGGGGCTGAGCCTCAAGGTCTCGTGTGTGCAGACAGCACTGATGACCAGAACGAGCCGCATTTGGTGCAGGTTCCGGGTGCTTCATGGTACAGCCAGGAAACAACGACTTACTGATTGATCACTTATTATCCTTGTCAAGTTTCCAGCCCTCTCCTCATCTTCCATATGACTGACAGGCTGGTTCACAGTTGGCACTGAGAATGAGCGGCTTAAATTTTAATCAGGTTCAGGTAACAGGTAAGGACTGGTTCCCCAGCAAGGGGAAAAACACAGCAAATATTTTGGATTCAACTATGTGTGCCGTATCTTGCTGGAGCTTGCAGGCCCTTTGGAGGCTCTCAGACGGCTCTTAATTAATTGCTGGAGCCAAGTGGGGCAATCTTGTGAGGGCCGTTGCTTTTACTAATTTGATCCAGCGAGCACTCGGGAGGCGGCGGGGCTGGCCTTCGATTGGGGGGAATGAGTGGGGCGTGGGAGGATCTCGCCCCAGGTGGTTGGAACAAAGCTTGAATGGCCAACCTGTTGGTCAAGCAAAGGAACAGACTTTCCCTTCTAGGCTTAGTTCCCCGGCTTGGAAATAAGGGACCTGGAATTGAATCCCGGCTCTGCCACTAAGTATCCCTGAGACCGTGGGTCAATTAACCCCTTTGAGCTTCAGTGTCTCATCTGTACAATGAATACAGAACGACAACCTCGCAGATTTTTGTGGGAATCAAATGAGATGAGAATGAGGCCATGTAACAGAAGCCCGGGGTCTGGTCCTGCAAGGCTGCCGAGCAGCTGGGCATATGCCCGCAGCTAGAAGCTGGGCTGACCCTGCGGATGCGGATAGCGGAAGAGATCTGGGGGTGCACATTTCCCCGGGGCGCCAAGGATTGGAGATTCTGTGGGTGGGAGCCTGCAGGTGCCAGGGACCATCTCCCTAACTCCTCTGCCGTAGGGCCGGCAGCTCCCAGGGAGCTTGGCAGAGCTGGACTTGGAGGGAGAGGTTCCTGCCTACCTGGTCTAGGTTTCCACTGGGTGCAAGGGGACCTTTCCCTTGGCCCTGGTCCTGGTAGAGCTCTGTTTTTGCTTTCACCACCTCTGACTTGGCCTGTGCCTTGGTCACCGAGGTTGAGGATTCCTTCCATACACTCCCACGGAGGGCCACAGCCTCCTGGAGAATCGGTGGGCTGGGCCTCCGGAAGGACACAGGTATAGCTGCATCTGCCACTCCTCCCGGACCCACGCTGCCGCTTTAGTAATCCGTGCTGTTCCCCCGCTCCTCTGTTTGTCTGGGACACCTTGCCCCATCACCCTTCTCCTGCAGGAGGTCTTCCCTGACCACACCAGAGAGGGACAACCTTTTTCCAGGCCCAAGAGCTCCCTGGAGATGTCTCTGCCATGATCTCTGACACATTCCGTTGCTCTTGTCCTTGTCTTGGCCGTCTCGTTCAACCAGTCTGAAAGGTTCCTGAGGGCAGGTTCTGGATCTCACACAGCTTTGAGTCTCCAGGATGGGAGCCACCTCCCGGTATGTATTTACTGAACTGAGCTAATTCCTTTCTTTCTAATGTAAGAGTTGAAGCCACAAGAGGGATGGGGACCTCCCTAAAGTCATGTGCTCACCAGCTTCTCAGGCAGGGTCAGGCATAGCCTAGATTCTCATCGCATTCTTATTTGATTGAAGAATGCTATATTCATGACTCAGTAGATCAGAATTAGTCAATCAGAAAACACTTGAGCATCACGATGTGGAGGATACAGGTAGAGCAGGTAGTAATTTTTTACAAGCCTCAAACTCAGGTATGCAGAAATGCAACTTTATTTTTTTCTTATTTTTCAATAGATCACATGATCATATTACATATAAGCAAAAAATATAAAAAAGCTATAACGTAATATGTCTTTTTTTCTATTTTACTAGTTGCTTGTGAATCTTTTAAAAGCAGAACCAAATGTGAATATTCTGGTTTTTTTTTTTTTTTTTTTGACCATGCTGTGGCTTGTGGGATCTTAGTTCCCCGACCAGGGATTGAACCTGGGCCCCTGGCAGTGAAAGCACTGAGTTCTAACCACTGGACCACTAGGGAATTCCCCAAATGTAAATATTCTTATTCCTCCCTTTTTACATAAAAATGTAGCATATTGCTTGCACCTTGCTTTCTTCATTACCTTTCCATATCATTATTATTTCATAGCTATAGAATATTCCATTAATGATTTAAACGGTCTCTTGTTGATGTTAGCTGTTTCCTATTTTTCTTCTTTATAAACGAAACTGCAGTGAGTGACTATATGCATATGTCAATTTGAACAGGTAGGTCAAGAGGAGAAATTCCCAGAAGTGGAATCACTGGAATAGAGGGAAAATGCTTTTGTAAGATTTACAGACATTTCCAAACTCCCCTGTGCAGGGATGTGTCAATTCAGCCAGCCCTGGAGAGAGCACCTGTTGGCCACAACTGCACCAACAGAGCATCATCAACTCAGTCCATGTTGGAGGTCCTCTTTCTACCTAGTGATAGTGCCATGGACTGAATTGTGTCACCCCAAGTTCATATGTTGAAATGCTACCCTCACCCACTGTGACTGCATTTGGAGACAGAACCTTTAGGAGGTAATTAAGGTTAAGTGGGGTCATAAGGTTGGGGCCCTGATCCAATAGGATTGGTGGTCTTATAAGAAGAGAAAGAGAGAGACTACTCTCTCCCCACATGAGCACAAAGAAGAGGTTATGTGAGGACGAAGTGGCCACCCACAAGTCAGGAAGACAGCCCTTATCAGAAACTGAACCCTGATGGACTTTGATCTGGGACTTCCAGCCTCCAGAACTGTGAGTAATAAATATCTGTTTTTTAAGCCACCCAGTCTGTGATGTTTTGTCATGGCAGCGCAAGCAGACTAATGTATGTAGAAAAATCTTAGTTACTTCGGGGTAAACTCATTCATTTTTGTGTTTTTCTTGATTGCTTTGGGATCACGGTTGGGAGTTTAGGAGTCTCTGCCTTCCCCTTGCTTCCAGGGCAACATCTGGCTGAAATCATGGCATTTTGTCACTAACTTTCTCTGCCCTCCTTGGCTTCCACTGAGAGGTCTGTGATCCCACCATTCCTGCCTCCAGGACATGGTATGTCTTTATCTGCCTGCTTCTTTTTCTTCTTCTTCTTTCTTTCTTTCTTCTTCTGGGTCTCAGGTGTGCAGATTGGATTAATCATAACCCTTAGTTCATGCCGTACTATCATTATGGTCCACTTTTTTGTTAGTTATTTCTAATAATGATTAAAATAATTAGTCATTTTATGAGATGCCTGTGGTCCCACCAGGGTCTCTAGTTATCAGCCCATGACTCTGTTTCCTTTTTGTCCTGACTGTGACCCCTTTGCACTCTCCTTTGTTGCTCTCTGAGCCTCTCTGGTGCTATCTCAGGCCCTCCCTTCTGGCTCTGCTACCTCTTGCACTCAACTGCTTTGAAGGGTGGGGGAGCGACTCTGTGAGGTTCCAGGCTCAGCTGTGCTGGTAAATGTCTAACAACTGGCTCTGATGTCGGGGGAGGGGTGCAGAGAGCACCCAGTTTTTAGCACTTACTGTTTTCAGGGGTGTGAAAACCCCCACCCTGGCCAATTTCAAGCTGCTAATCCCAACCAGTTCACAAAATTCCTGAAAATTTAACAGTTGGCTGCTGGAATGAGTTGGCTCCAGGTTCACCACTGGGATAGGGCCCAGGGGTCTCCTCTAGACACCCACAACTTTCTCCTTTTCAGTTTGCATTCCCTAGCTGGGACAGCCCTTCTCCAATCTCTAGGGAAATGGTAATCTAGCTCCTATTTGTGCTCTTTTCAACCCATTATGCTTGACTGGGGCTTGGCATTCTTTGGGGATTACCTTAGAAAATTTTACTCTGATCTCTGTCCTCTGTGTAACCCCTCTCATTTGTGTCTGCAGGAACAAGGGAAGAGAGTTGTGGGGAGAACAAGGCAGCAAGGGGGAGAGTGCACCCACCGCGGAAGGGATTTTGGTCTGTTTGTCTCAGTTGTCTTTTTGGTTGGCATATTGTCGATATGCCAACAATACATATTTAAAAATGAATACATATCTAAAAATCTTATCATGCTACTCAAAGACATAGACGACATAGTCTTTGCCTTCATAGAGCTTACACTTGGTATAAGATACGGGATGAACAAAGTGAACAAAGATGTGGAATGGCAAGTGCCAAATTATGGTCCAGACCATGAGTTTTGGTGGTTGTCTGGAGGATGGAGAAGTTGCCCTGAACCAGGATGCTCAAAGAATGCTCCGTGGAGAAGATGGGATTTGTACTGAGTCTCGAAGGATGCTGTTTCTGGAATAAGCCCAATAACTAATTGAAAGCACGTAATCCAACTTTGACAGTATGTCAAGGTGTCTCATAGAAAGCCAGCAGAATTCTTCCTGCTTGGCCAAGAGATATGTACCCTGTCACCAGGAAGCAGGTTTGATGGGCGTGCTCTTGAGACTTTAGCTCCCCCAAGCAGTGGCCCAAATTTGAGAACAGTCACATTGAGTCAGGACCTGCAAGTATTGGAGGCATGGTCCTTATTCTCTAAGAGCTCCTAGTCTGATTAGGAACATCCTGACACGCTCAGTTGACAGGTACATGTGCAATGCTAGAGAATTATGATTTCCCTTCTTTTCCACCTGCATGGATTGCAAACTTAGTAAGGGGAGGTATGTAGGAAGACCATTATGAGGAGCTTCCCAGGTGGCCCTCCACACAGCCAGGACTCAACCTAATACCTCCCTTCCAGGTTGAACAGATGCTCAACCTGTTGTGTTCTTTATCTCAGGGCCTGAGGGCAACATCTACCTGGATATGCAAGAGAGAAAACTTAGCAGTACGCTAGCTTGCTGCAAGGCATGAAGTACGTCCTCAATCCATAGTCCATTTCATTCACTTATTCATTTAATTGTTCATTAATTAATTCAGCAAACAAGAGCTTACTCTGTGGGGAGGTAGTATAGTGTATGGACCAAGGGCATGGGCTCTGGACAAAGATAATTTGGGTTGGAACCCTGGCTTTGCCACTTACTAGCTGTGTGATTGTGAGCAAGCTGCTTAAAGCCTCTAAGGCTCGGGTGCTTTTATCTGTGATGTGAAAATAATAGCATGCTTTTCATACGGTCATTTTAAAGATTAAATGAGATAATCCATGAAGGGTGCTTCATAAGCGTTAGACACGGAGTTAGTACTCAATACATGTTTGCTAGTTATTATAACGATTGCTAGCAGCACTACAGTTGTGTTCTTGTACTTTAGGAGGAGTATGGATGAATATGACCCTGCCCTAGCACCAGAGAAATTCTGTTGCCTCTTTTCTGGAGAGTGTACATCCCCCTTACCAAAAATGTGTGTGTGTGTGTGTGTGTGTGTGTGCGCGCGCACGTGCGCGCTCCTTTTAATTAAATCACCCATGGGAGGTAGTGTCCACCAGGTACACTTGAGCCTTGAAGGGAAAATGTGAGCCCTACTTATCCCTTCCCTGTAGATCCATGTGTGGAAGGCCTCTATCTGCATCCTTCCCAATGCAGGGAATGGAGCCTCAAGTCCTACTTCAAGTGGCGCTGTGACCGTGGGCTGCCTAATCCATGGCTGGATGGACTTCAGCTGCTTTTGTGCCTCAGCAGGTGCCCCCAGCCTCATTCCCAACAGTAGGATGCCAAAAGATGGTCCCAGATGCCCTCTAAAAAATCCACCTCTTGCTGAAGGGAAAGGAGGCAGACATGCACAAAAGGACAAAGAGGTAATCACGAAGCCCAGTACTAGCCAGGATCAAGCCGATTACTCAACCCCAGGCTCTGTGGCAGAGGCAGGGAGGACAATGCCACACAAACCACAGAACACCCCGCATGGAGCAAATGTGGGCAGCAATGATTGCACCATCATACCATTCAGACTTACTCAACTGTGAGGTTGGAGATGGCTGGGCCCCATGGGTGTGTTCAGCCGCAGAACCCAGGTGAGGTGGCCACTACCTACTGACACCTGTGGGCAGAGATGGAGGCCTCTGGTCAGAGTCTCCAAGGAAAAGGTGGCCTGGTGGGAAAATGGGTGCGAGAGGTAAGGTCTGAGAAGACAAACAGGGAATGAAGTTCAAGGGCTTTGAGATTAAGTAAGCACCTCAGGTCTAGTTTTCTTCATGAGTTACACTAGGGTCAACTTCATGGCTACTGAGAAGGCTCCCTGTCTCCAGCTCCACATCTTCCTCACCAGCTTTCCCTTAACAAGGCACCAAGCCTCCTGTAATTCCCGGGGATACTTGAAATGCATATCCCGCCACAGCAGGGAAAAATAAAACCCGAGTGATTCCTAATCACACTAGCATGTAAATCACTGGCCTGGGGTCTTTTTCTGAGACTAGGCTGGGATAAGAGGACATTGGAAAGGTGAAAAAAATACTGCCCAACTTGGAAGCCTCAACGGGATGACGGAAGCAGTGGGTGGAGAAGGACAATATTGCAGAGAAAGAGGCTTGAGTGTTCAAAGACAAACCTTGCTTCCTTTGCCCCCAAATTAATTTGAATTCCTCCTTCCCTTCCTTCCTTTCTTCTTTCCTTCCTCCTTCCTTCCTTTACTCCCTCCCTCCCTCCCTGTCTCCCTTCCTTCCTTCTTTCCTTTCTCTTTCTTTCTTCTATAAAACTTTTTTGAGACTCACTACATTGTTTTGGCACTAGGCGTATGAAAATAAATACTACACAGACCCTGTCCTCTCTGAGTTCCCAAGAGAAGACTAAGGGTAAACTAGCAAATTATCACAATGAAGTGTGACCATGCACTACAGAAAGATGAAACACAAGAGGCAATGGGAGAAAACGGGAGGGAGTGATTGCTTCTGTATGGGGTTAGCCCTCTGTTTGCACGGGCTGATCTCGAGGGATTTCTATGAAGGTTGCTTTTCTCACTCTTGCCTTCAGCTGGGATAAAAGCAGAAACAGAGGAAAAGAAAGGATGGTAGTGGTGGTGATGAGGGGGCACGGGTAGATTTATCTGAGTTTGGGGAGCCTAGGTGGCTTTTAGACTTAGCTTTTAAGACTAGCTTGTGTCTAAGTAATGACCTTGAACGAGCCTGTTTGTCTGCAAGGGCCTCTGCTGGATTAGATAAACTTGGGTGTCCCTCTATGCCTTATTCCACAATTGTTTGAAGGGTTTTTGTGTTGATCTCCATGGGGCAGATGACTCACTTCCTTTACGAAGTTGGTGGCTGGGAGGGAGGGGTAGAACCGACCTAACTGAGCACCAGTTGCATCCAGGCACCATGCTAGGCAATTTTCTGTGCCATCTAATTTACTCTTCCCCAAAACCCTATCGAGAGGCATATTATTAGTTCCATGTTGTAGATTAGAAAAGCGACGCTTAGAGCAATGAAGTCCAACTTTATGCAGTAAACTTGTGACAGGGTATGGATTAACCCCCCTACCCCCAGATTTGACCTTACTTCAAAATCTATGCTCCATCACACAGTATGATCTGGCTTTTAAAAGCAATGGAAAAATGGAATCTGGGTAGCCATGTTCATGAATTTCATTAAATAAGCTTTGTGAAATTAGACTCCAAGGGGAAAATATGGTCAGTCCTGGATTGCTCTGTTGTTATTAGATGACTTAGCATTGTGATAGTAGCTGTATCATCTTGGATGAGTCACTGAACTTTTCGTCAAAATATTTCTTCATCTGTACTTGGGATAATAATAATATCGTAATACCCTATACTACCTTTGCTGACTGAAGTGAAGAGCAAATAAATATAAATGCATGTTTTTGAATCGTAAAGTGTTATGCAATTTTGATTTGCTCTAACTTGGTTTACTAGGTCTCGGGTGTCCAAATGTCAGCTTTTGGTTCTAATATTCAAATCCATTTAGATTTTTTTATATTGACGTATAAATAGATACAGAAAAATACACAAATCATAATTTGTGAATTAGCTTGATGAATTATTACAAAATGAAGCACTTTTATGTAACTACCCATATCAGAGATTGAACATTATCAGTACTCAAGACGCCCCTCTTATGCCCCCTCCCAATTACTATGCCCTTCTTTCTTCCTAGAGGTAGTCACTACGAAACAGAGCAGGACCCTATGGTCCTCCCCCACTCCCCCCAAGAGTCCTCAGCCTATCTTTTGTCTGTAGAAAAACTTTAGCCAAAGAATAAGTTTCATCAGAGAAGTGAGAAAATGAAGAAGCAAAGGAAGGCAGACAAGCAGGACAAAATAAGAATAGTTTAGTCATTAAGCAAAGTCAAGGACCTTTAGTTCCTCTTCAAGGGCTATTGATAATATTCTGAGCCATATCCTTTGTGCTGCTTTGTAGATACTGAAACCCTCACCAGGTGGAAGAAGTTAACTACGTAATGACCAGACTGTAACCATCACATAAGCTGCCACAATTCTGAGAACTGGCCTCAAAGAAACGGGAACAAATCGACCTGGGAACTGAAGACTAACTGTACTGAAAACAGTCAATATGACGCTGGTCAGACCACTGATGACCAGTTTCAAGATGACCGTCAGAACTAAAGGTGCTGTTTCTGCATGTAGCCCCTCCTCCACCTGTGCACCCCTGAAACTCCCCTTTGAAAGCTCTTGCCCACGGATTATCAGGGGAGAGTTGTCGGCCTTTGGACGTGAGTCCGCTCCCCACCCCTTTGCCGGGCTGCAAAATAAAGCAAACTTTCCTTTCCACCAACTTCGCCTCTTTATTGGCTTTTGAGCGGCGAGCAGCCGGACCCCACTTTCAGCAACAACTATCCTGACCTAACCTTAGATTCATTTTGCCTATTTTTGAACTTTATGTAGATGGAATCATACAGTATGTATTTTTTTGTTTGTTTAGCTTCTTAATTCAACCTTATGTTTGTGAGAAGGAAGCAGGTGTTTATTAATTTTCACTACTGCCTAGTAAACTATTGCCTAAATAGATCACACTGTACACTAATCTAATAAATTGACTGTTGAATAGTAAACCAGTTTGAATTCTTGGAATAAACCCAACTTGATCTGATGTGTTGTTCTTTTTTATATAGCTGAATTCCATTTGATAGTATTTGCTCAAGCTTTTTGCTTCTGTGCTTGTGAGTGAAATTGGTTCGTACTTTTCCTTTTTTTTTTTTACAGTGTTCTTGTCAGGTTTTGGTGTCAAGGTCATTCTGGCTTCATAAAAAGAGGTGGGAAATGTCTTTTCCTTTTTCCTCTGAAAAAGTTTGTGTACAATTGGTACTATTAATCTTAAGGAATTAATAGCACCATTATACGCAAACTTTTTACCAATGAAAGACATGGGCTTGGAGTTTTGTTTATGGGAAGGTTTTAAATCATGGATCCAATTCCTTAAATAGACATGAAACCTATTTAGAGTTTTTATTACTTCTTATGTCAGTTTGGGTAGGCTATATTTTTTTAGGAATTTTTTCATCCATTTATATTTTCAAACTGATTAGCATAGACTTGTTCTTAATACCTTTTATCTATTTAATATCTGTGGTATATTTCTTGGAGGATAAACCCTTTTACTACAAAATGTCATTATCATTAGAAAATGTTCCTCTTTATCTAGTAAGGCTTCTTGCCTTCAAAGTTATTTTGTTTGATATTAATATGGTTACAGGCACTTCCTTATGGTTAGTGTTTGCATGGAGGTATATCTATTTCCATCCTTTTATCTTAAATCTCTCTGTATACTTATATTTAAGGTATGCCTCATAAAAGCAGCATATTTTTCTGTGTGGTCTGTTAATCTTTATTATTTAATTGAAATATTTAATCTTTATACTTAAGAGTTTCTGATATATGTAGTTTTAAATCTGCTTTTTTAAAATGTTTTATTTCCTATTTGTCTCATTTTCTATGATTTTTTTTTTCTCACTTTTTTCATGGTATTAAAATGTGTCCACAGGTTCTTTGATATGTCATCTTTCAAGAGGTGGAATTGGTCACATTTCCTTGAGTGTGACTCAATGGTTCACTTCTATCAAATAGAATAAGGCATAAATGACAGTGAGTGATTTAAAAAACTAGATCACGGATGTAGCAGCCATGTTCTGAGGACACTAGAACAACCACTCATACGTAGTGAAGAACTGAGACGTCCTGCCAAAAGCCTTGGGAATGAGTCATCTTGTAAGTAGGTTCTTCAGTCAGTCACACCTTCACATGACTGCAGCTCTGGCTGACATCCTGATGGCAACCTCATGAGACGCTCTGAGTTACAGCCACCTAGCTAAACCGCTTCCAAATTCCTGACCCACAGAAACTGTGAAGCATCAAATGTTTTGTTGTTTTAAGCTGCTAAGTTTTCTTTAAGCTACTATGTTTCTTACTTTATTTGGAATAATTATTTCGTATTATTCTTTTATTCTGTTAGACATCTGTTGGTCACATATTCTTTTACATTTTTTACTCTGGGTTTTTTACACCTGTCTCAGCTTATGGATAGTAACACTATCAGCTAGAAATGCCTGGGGATACTCACCTGGGTCCATGTCACGCTCCCCTACAGACATCTTCCCTTTCAGAACCAATGTTGTAGCTGGACCAACCCTTCTTATTATGATTGCAAAATGCCCTTAGCAACAACCATTTGGAAACTTTGAAAAAAGAGACAAGGTTTATCACTCCCAAGTCTTGGAGGGTATACAGCATGCCTGGGGCCACACAGTGAGGTGGGTATGAGGGAAGAGAGAGAGTGAGGAAGAAGGCCTGGGGTTCTGCTTTTATTGGGGCCCAGAAGCGGGGCCTAGGGTTTTGCAGGTTCATTCTTTATTGGTGAATTGAAAACCTAAGAGTGAGAATTAAAGCGCGGGAAAGAATGAACAAATAGCCCAAATAGTCAGTTATCTAAGTCAACCAGAGATCTTTAAAACAAAGGAAACTTCAGGGGTGGGGTGGCCTAGCTCTTTATCTAGTCTCTGGCTGGCAATTTGTTTATTTGAGATAGCTGTCTTTGAAGTAGATGTCTCAGCAATCAAAAGCTTAAGTAGGACACTCGCATTACAATAATAATAAAAAAAACCCAATTGTCAGACACTTATATTCATGGTTACTCTAGCTTACAACATGCATCTTTGACATTAAAATCTACTGTAAATTAGTATTTTTTATCATTCATGAATAATGCAAGGATCATAAGACACGTTAACTTTTCTTTCTGCCTTTAGTATTATTATCAGGACATATTTTAAATTTCTCTATGTTTTTTAAACCTCACAAGACATTATTATCACATTTCATACCCAGGTGTTTTACCATTTCCATTACTCTTCATTCCATTGTATGCTTCCATATGGAATCCTTTTCCTTCTACCCAAAGAATTCTGTTTGTACTTGCTCTGTGCTGCAGTCCTATTTGGTGACAAATTTTTTGTTTTTGTCAGTTTGTCTAAAACTGTCTTTATTCTATCACTTTAAAATATATTTTGACTGAGTAAGGAGTTCTAAGATTTCATATTTTCTTTCAGCACTTGGAAGACACCACTCCATCATTCTCTAGGTTTTGCTTTTTCTGTTTAAAAGTTATCTGTCAGTCGTATGGTTGCTCTTTTGAAGGTAATATGTCTTTATTTCTCTCTCCGGCTAATTGTAAGAGTTTTTGCCCTTTGTTTTTGGTTTTCAACAATTTTACTATGATGTACCTAGGGGTAGTTTTCTTAGTATTTACACTGCTTGCTGTTTTTTTTTATTTTTTATTTTTTTAATACTTTAAAATCTGTGGCTTGATGTCATTGGTTGTGGAAATTTTTGGTTGTCATCTCTTTGAATATTGTATTTATCTATTTTCTTTTTCTTCTCCTGGAATTTTGATTACATGTGTATCAGACCCTTCACCATGTACCTTATGTTTCTTGTGCTCTGTTCTGTACATACTTTTTTTTTTTTAACTCTGGATATTACTTTTGACCTGTTTTCCAGTTCACTAATCCTCTCTTCAGCTGTCTCTCATTTACTATTAAATTCATTGATTAAGTTCTGAATTTCAGTACAAGTACTTTTCAGTTGTAGAATGTCCACTTTTTTGTTTGCTGAGGATCAACACCATAGCCATCTAACTTTCTTGCATTTATTAATCACATATATTTTGAAGTCCATATCTGATAATACCTGTGGGACTATTTCTTTTATCTGTGATTGCTCTTGGTTTTCAATTATTTGTTCACATCTTTTGGTGCACCAAGTAATATCCAACTGAACACTAAGCATTGTGTATAAACATTTTTTGAGGTAATTTGAGGCTCTATATGCTTTTAGTATATTGGTTCCTTAAGTCCCTGCTCCCTTGGCTTGATGTTCTCAAACATACACACACACACTTGGAAGATTTTTTTTTAGTTCTTATCTATGGGAGTATTGATTTGCAACACACTAGTCCATCATTACCGGAGGCAGGGATCTTTCAAAATCTACTTTTCACCTACAACATGCATAAATCTTTTAACTTCAGGATAGGCAGCCTGGTATACTTCTGAGAACCAAGTCTTTGAAAACCTAAATTATATTTATGATGTCAGGAAAGGCATAAATTAAAACTCAAAGCTTCTGGCATTTATTAATCCTCCAGTTTTGTCCATCATCTCTTTGTCTGTGTAAGAAATACTTCAGCAGTCCCAAAGTTCAGATTTGAACTCAGCGTTGAATGTAAAGATGTTGCAAAGACAACACAAGGTAAACATGTAGGGACCACGACTGGTAAGCAATGTGACCTGGTCCCCAGGCTGTACATGGCTTTGGAACCATTCTTTACACTTCAAGTTCTGGCAGAACCTAGCGAACTGGTGTTTTATAAGCTCTTTATTTTTTCCTGACTTTGTGATGGTTTCTTTTGTCAATGTGACCAACCAATTTTTAATCAGAGTTATGGCATCTTCAGAATGATATTACATATGGAGGTTCTGACCTGCACCCTTTAAAATTCATTTTCATTAAAGGGAGGCTGGTCCTTTTAACATGTTGGAAATAGCATTGAATCCTCCATTAAAGGCATTTCCTTACACAAACTGTAGGACTCGGTGTTAAGACAAGATGGGAAGAGCCTAATGGGCCATTCTGAAAGAACTACCTGTTAAAAGGTAAAGTACAGCATGTTTTAAGTGACAAGCCCAAGAGCTGAACATGACTCTTTGATCTTTAAAAGGCTCATAAACAGGGGCAGTACACTTGCAGACCTATATTTATGTACTCAAATATTGGGAGAAAATCCAAGCAGAGTCTCAGGACTGCAGGAGTTTGCAGTTTAGACAAAAAGAGGCTGGGGGGAGGGCAATTACAGCAAACTTTTTACTGCATGGAGCAAGCTTTCTTCCTTCCTTGTTAACCAATGAACTGGAATCTTGCTAAGAGCTTGTTTTTTAAGTGAGGTTTGAACCAATCATTACACAAACGTGAGGTATTTGTGAAGAAAGAAAGAGACAATGGAAACCAAAAGAAGGGATGTTTTGTCTCTGAATTAAATCTGTGGTTGTTGCCACCTTCTTTTACTTCAATGAAGGGTCTCCAACTCTCTCCTACCCATCAGTGCCATACATATAGATAGATAGATAGATAGATAGATAGATAGATAGATAGATACCCCTTCTTTGGTATTGAAATCATTAACCACATATGAATGGAGAGTTAATCTATGGACAACATGCCTACTTCCTCTGTTTCATGGAGCAACTAGAGAGGGCTCATAAATAACTGCAGGGCCACTGTCAGGGCTTTGAAGGTGGTGGTTGTTAGGAGACATTCAAAGGAAGTCAAATAACTATGCAGCTTACACTCATGGCTACTTTCAGTCTCAATAGCATGTTGGTGTTTTCTCTTCCCCTGACCCAGATAGTCCGTCCTTGAGAAGAAATAAATTCTACCTTGCATAGAAGAACCACAGGCACTGGAATAGGGAATCTGAGTTGTGGTTCCAACAGCAGCCATTTACTCTTTTACCTGGTTCCCATGGTGACCACAGGTATGTATTTGTCACATGAGAGTTTGGTTTAGGGATCCAAGGGGACCTTAGGCCAGAGCAAACTCTACTGAGTGAGTTTTGATCTCATTAGCTGTCTACTTGAACTAAGTTCTATGAATAATAATAAAATAAATACACATATTTACCACCTAAGCGAAGAAACAGAACATAACTGCATCCCAGGATCTCCTAAGTGTCCCTCCCCTTACTCACCAAATGTAACTGAGTAACCTGAATTTTGTATTAATCACTCCCCAATTTTCTTATAACACCTATGTATGAATCTCTAAAAAATAATTATTTAGCTTTGCTTGCTTTTGAAGTTTACATAAATGGAATTATACTCTACATAGTCTTCTGATTTTTTTCCCCTATAGTTTATCTTGTTACATACAATGGTAGTTCATTCACTTTCATATCCAAATACTATCCCAGTTTAAGAATAAAACACAACTTATTTATTCATTCTTCTGTAGTGGACACTGTGGTGTTTCCAGGTTTTGCTACCATAATCGGTGCTGCTATTAGCATATGTACACATCTCTTGGTGTGTATGAAGAGAATTTATGGAGTATGTTTTTATTGGTAGAAATGTTGGGACTTCGGGTAAGTATGCATTCAGGTTTTTGAGAGTAACATCAACTTGTTTTCCAAACGTGGTTAAACTAAATTGTATTCCCAACTGCGAAGTTTGAGAGTTGTAGTTGCTCCTCATCCACTCCAATATTTTCTATTGTCCTCCTTTTCATTTTTTTTGCCAAACATATGTATTATTCAAAATGGTTAAGTGGACATTTTTATTTGTACCTTAACTGTGTGGATGCCGAGGCTTGTAGGTTTCAAGTCATTTGATTAGGTTTAAGGAACATAGATTCTGGAAATGTGTTATGTGTAGGAAGGCGATCATATTACCCAAAACCAATCCATAGAAAGCCTGCCTAATCATCGATCATCTAATGGCCAGTTCTCTTCAAATTCACCTCTTTGAAAGTTTTGCATCTGTTTGGAAGCTCTTCATGTGAAACTAAATACAAAGCAACATTAGTAAATAAAATTAAACTAAAAAATAAAAACCAGTATAGCTTAACATTTGAGAAAAGGAGCGTTAGAAAAAAAGCTTAAAAGTCCCACATTTATTCACAAGGGGTAAAAAGGACACCTAATTAATAAAAAAAACCATTATCCATAAAACACTTCACGTTTGCTGACTGCTTGTCAAAGATTAAAAAAAAGAAAGTCAGAATTGCCCTTAGACATACTCAACAGTTCAAAAACCAAGATGGCAAATGAGGATGGACATGGGAAAAAATGCCAAAACCTTTGAAGCTGGATTGAATTTTAAGGTGACTTGACTCTCTCAGGCAAATGGATCACAGGCCAAGTAGTTTCCAACAAGATGACCTAGACATTTTTGAGTTGTTACAAACCCTAGTTAGGGATGAGCCCTCTGTGAGGGCACTAGGCTGTTCATCATGGTAGTTTCTGGAGCCACCCTAGTACCCCCTCTCACTTCCCCATTACTTTGTAGTCCCTGAACACCCTGAAAGACCCTTGATAACCTGGAAGGAACCGGAGTTTGGGAGAAAAGAAATCACTTTTTCCCCTAGCCACTGCTTCTGCTGGAGGTGACCCAGAAGAAACCATTTATGTATGTGTGTCAATAAGGATTAAGTTTGTCTGCGGTGACAGGAAACCCCACAGATGAGTGGCTTAAGTGAGAGATAAATATTTAGTGTTCTTGGGTGTAGATGAATCCAGAGGCAGGCAGCCCAGGGCTGGGATGAGGGCTCCACAAAGGCATTGGACCAGGCTCCTTCTAATGCCAGCTGCCCTTCTTGGGATGTTGCTCTCTCCCTCTAACCATCACCTCCCCATTCTAGGCAGCAAGGCTGGGGAAGGGATGAAGAAGATATGCATACCACCTCTCCTTTAAGGAGATTTTCCAGAAGCTGCCATACCCCACCTCCACTTAGATAACATTGGCCCGAAATTTGTCACACGGGACACCAAACTGCAAGGGAGGCTGGGAGATGTGGTCTTTCTTCCAGGCAGTCATGTGCCCAAGGGAATCTGTTACTAAGGAAAATAGAGATTGGGGTAAGCAACTAGCAGGTTTTTGCTCTCTTAAATTCATTAATGGAAGGGAGATACAGGTATTTCAGCTCTGCGAATCCTATCGTTTTTGCAGGTTTTAACATACAGGCCATTCTGTTTGGCAATCAAAATCAAGGCACACAGAGACTTTGTGAAATTCTCCCTCCATCTTTGGGTGCCAGCTGGTTGGCGTAAGAGGAAGATGAGCTAACACCTAGGACCCTGCTTTGGGGCTGCCTGCCTGTAGGCAGTAAGGCCAAAGGAAGAGGAAATCCCTCACTTATCAAAGTAGACCATGAGGACATGCAGAGGAGAGTTCAAGGGTCCCCCTTGTTTTGCAAAGAGTCAGCTCTAGATCATGGAGTACAGGTCAGAAAATGGAATACTGCTTTCTTATCAAACCTATGTGTGCGGCTCTCAAGCAGCATTCCTAACAAGCAAGGTGGATCAACTTTTTTCATAGCTTCTCTTTCCACCTGGATGGATTCTTCATTGTTGGAAGAAATCTTGAAGAGCATATACGGTCCAGTCTCTCCTTCCCCTGCCCCACCATGAGACTGGGGTTCCTACACAAACTCAATCTTCCCCAGATTTCCATCTCAGAGAATGGCTACATCATTCTTCTAGTTTCTCAGGCCCAAATCCTTGAGGGTGTCCTCAGATCCTTTCTTTCTCACATACCAGATTCAACCCATCAGCATACCCTGTGGACTCTACTTTGAAAATGGATTCAGAATCCAAACAATCCTTGCTACCTCTACTGTAACATCTCTTACCTACCTGTAGAGCCTAGCTGAGCAGGTGAACAGGAGCTGAAACCCAGCCCTGCTTCACTCACTGAATCATGTGCTTTGCTCCAAGGCTGTCCATTTGGACAAAGGGCACCCTTTTCGATTTGCACCAAGATGCCCTGTAAACAGGCAACTGCCTCGTATGTTAGCTCATGTCACTCCTCTTCTCAAAACCCTCTCACTAAGAAGAAAGTCAAAATCCCACAATAATGGCTGTGTGTGACCTGGTCCTGCTACCTCTGTGACATCACCTCTTTTTACTTCAGTCACACTGGCCTTCTCAATCGATCTCAGATACACCACACAAGGTCCTGCCTTGGGACCTTTGCACTTCCTGTCCCCTTTGCTTAAAGTCCCTAAAATGGCTCACTCCCCCGTTCATCCTTCAAGACATCTAATGTTCCATCTTTGGAGCACACCATCTTCCTTACCCTCCATAGCTGTATCCTCATCTGCTGTGGGCTGAAAAGATGTGTTCAAGTTTTAACCCCCGGTACTGTACCTGTGAATGTGATCTTATTTGGAAATAGGGTCTTCGTAGATGTGGTCAAGATAAGATGAGGTGATACTAGATTAGAGTGGATTTTAATCCAGTGACTGGACTCCTTATAAGAAGAGGGATATTTGCACACAGAAACACACAAGGAAGAACGCCCAATGAAAGAGGCGGAGATTCCAGTGCTACATGTACAAGGCAAGGAACACCAAGGATTGGGGTAAGCATCAGATTCTCCCTCAGAGTCTAGAGACAGAATCAACCTTGCCAACGTCTTGATCTTGGACTTCTGGCTTCCAGAATTGTGAGACTAAATATCTGTTGTTTGAAGCCATCTAGTTTGTGGCACTTTGTTAGAGCAATCCCAGGAAATGATTATGCCCTCTGACATAGAGTATATTATTTGTTCATTGGTTTGGGGTCTGCCTCCCCCTTTAGGAGGGAAAGGACTCTGTGCTTCACTGCCATAGAATACATTTTTGATGAAGGCAGCCATTCTGTAAGAGCGACACTGCAGCTTTTAACTACCTGCAGAAACCCTCATGTAATCAAGGAAGAAAGTGGTCTCATACAATTATTTGTAATAACAAATAATTGTACTTTGTATGCGTGTAAGACTTTTCATCTTCAAAACCCTTTCAAAACATTAATTAATCCTTACAACAGCATCAGTGAAATGGAAACAAGGGAGAATTTAAAGTATGCAAAATTTCATTACTAATGTTAAAATTTGGCACACGACTAATACTCCTCCTGCCTGGGCAGTAAACACATTCCATGCCATCTCTTCTCCCTTTGAAAAAGTGAGCTGGGAACTTAGTTCTGTAATATGTCAAGAAGGAGGCACACCTATTCCTGAGAAACCCCCAGGGGTGGGGATGGGTATTTGTGCATCAGAGAGAGGGGTGGATTCAAAGTCCCCTTAGGATGCTGGGATCTAGGATGCTGAGACCCTTCCTAAGGTAAGTCATGGACACAAGGTGGGCTGGTTTTGAACAAAGATGTGGAGAATTCTGTCAGGGCATAAGACAAAGCTCAGCCAATGGTGCCAAACCGAAAAAGAAAAGAAAAGAAAGGAAAGAAAGGAAAGAAAGAAAGAAGAAAGAAAGAAAGAAAGAAAGAAAGAAAGAAAGAAAGAAAGAAAGAAAGAAAGAAAGAAAAGAAAGAAAGGAAGGAAGGAAGGAAGGGAGAAAGAAAGAAAGGAGAGAAAGAAAGAAAGAGAGAAGGAAAGAAAGAAAGAAAATAAAGAAGGAAAGAAAGAAAGAAAGGAAGAAAGAAAAGAAAGGAAGAAACAGAAAGAAAGAAAGAGAAAGAAAGAAGGAAGGAAAGAAAGGAAGAAAGAAAAAGAAAGAAGGAAGGAAGGAAGGAGAGGGAGGGAGGGAGGGAAGAAGGAAGGAAGGAAGGAAAAAGAAAAGAAAAAGAAAAAGGAAAAGAAAAATTGGTGGTGACCTCTTGCGATCATAGGCCATATTTGGATACTTTGGTGAGGATTTTATCAGCATCACTATCTGGTTGCCGGGGGGTGGGGTAACTTGGCTTTGTCCAAAGTGGGCCCAAAGTGACATGGAGATGCTTCTAGAACCCTGAACCTTTGGATTCTCTAGGCTGGAGGGGTGAAGGGGGGTGCACAAGCACTCAGCAGAAAGGGGAGCTGCCCATCCTCTACGGAGCAGAGGGAATGCTTCATACTGGGAGCATCTGACCCTTGCATCCCACAGGGCCTGCCGCCTGCTGGTAGAGCTGCCCCAGCCAAGGGAGGGAGAGCATCGTTTTCCATTTCTTAAACGCGGCCTGTGTGTAGGGAGTTTCTTCCAAAGAGTACAGTACAGAGAGGGGGAAATAAAGGGTAACTTTACAGAGGAGAACCTGGCAAACACCACTCCCCACCAGCTGATCAAGGTCAACATCAACAGTCATAAATCATGTTGATAGTACATACACTTGGTATGATATGGTAAAAATAGCATGGTACCTCTGTGATCTTCCTGCCCAAACCCATAACCCCAGTCAAATCACGAGAGAAAACAGCAGAAAATTCTGATAGAGGGGCATCCTACGATACACCTGACTAGTACTCTTCAAAATTATCATGATCCTCATAAACAAGGGAAGTCTGAGAAAATGTCCCAGCCCAGAGGAGCCTAAGAGGCCCTGACAATGAAATGTAATGTTGGACCCTGGAATAGAAAAAGGACATTAGGTGAATCCTAAGAACATCTAAATAAACTATGGACTTTAGTTAATAATGAGGTATCAATATTGGCCCATTAGTTGTTGCAAATGCACCACCTTAATGTTTAAAATGTTAATAACCCAGGAAATTGTGTGCTGGTGTCAGGAGGTATGTGTAGGGGTCAGGGAGATGGGAACTCTCCATACTATCTGCTCAGTTTCTCCGTAAACCTAAAACTGTCCTAAAAATCGAGTTTATTAATTAAAAATAAATAGATAAATGGAGGGCAGACTTGGGAAGGTGTGGAGGACTCCTGCAGAGGCTTCCCCTCAGAATTCACGGGGTCTGCCTGACACGCTCGGTCCTGCAGGGAAGGAGATTTTAATCTGGAACCCCTCCCCAGTCTCGAGCGCTGAGCAGGGGTGAATCATTTCCATGGAAGCCCTGTGGGCTCCAAGCCCTGCCCCCCTTTACCAGAAACCCTCCCACAATCATCTCTCCCTTCTGCTTTTCAGACTAGCAAGAAGTAGCATTATTTGAAGAGCCCGGCCACCCTTGAAGGTTTAGACAACTCTTTTGTCATCAAGGAATGTCTAGCGTTGCTCAGAGCTTCAGTACAGAAGAGTGGTTAAGAGCAGGGGGTCCCGGGCTGGACTGTTGCTCCTCCAGTAGCCATGGGACCATGTGAATTACTTAACCTCATGGACCTCAGTCTCCTTATTTGCAAAATGGAGACAAGGACAGGATCTCTCCCATGGGGCCAGTGTCAGAACTGAATAAGCTAGCATACCTGAAGCGCTTAAACCAGAGCCCACTTTGTAGTAGGCACTTGAAAAATGTTTGTTGTAATTTTTTTCTTCAGGCCGACACTCCTCCTCTGGAATGCTTTGAGCACTTCTTCATAAGATCCAAAATCCCTCTGACACTAAGGTCCGGATTAAACGCCTGCTACAGGCAGCAATCAAGCATCTACCTGGCAAGTTTCTGTTTTCTTCTTCCTAGTACAGGGCCCCGACCCTAGAAATCTAATTCAATAAAACCTTCCAAAAGAGGTATCTGGAGGTACCTGTCAAAATGTAAAATTGTTTTGAACCAGCAGTTGCTTTTAAATGTACAAAAATTCTAGCACAAGGTGCTAAGATATATACAGAGAACTGTTGTCATAGCAAGATGTTGGGAGCAACCTAGATGTCCAGCAATAAATGAAGGGGTAAATGGATTAGTACAACCATGAAATGCTAGGCAGTGCAGTCGTTAAAAAGAATGATGGAGATCTAAGCTGACTCATGTGGAAGGATGCACGTTGTATACATATTAAGTGAAAAATCTATGCAATGATATGTATCATCTGATGCCTTTTTGCTTGGGTGTAGATTAAATACATGGTGTATGTTATGGTTATAGAAAAGAGTCTAGAATGATGAACACGAAACAGTGAATAGCAACAGCAAGGCAGGGATTGGGCAAAGTGGAAGGCATTGAAACTTTTTATTTGATATTGTTTACATGTTTAATAACGTGTGGTATCACTTCCTGTATTTAGCATTTATTGAGCATGTATTATGTGCCAAGCACTTTTTAAAGTGTTTGATATGTATCAACTTATTTAAATTTCATAACTTGAAACAGTGTTATCTCTATTTTACAGGTGAGAAAAACTAGGTCACTAGTTTAACTTGTTCTCTTGTGTGAGACAGAACTAGAACTCAAACCCTGAGTACATGCTTCCAGCAGCTCCCCTAGGCTCCCTTTCGGAACGTATGTAACCCAGTCCTTCCACCCATTTCCTGCCCCTGCTCATTAGCCATTAACTCCTACGTCTGTGATTTCTTTTCTTTTTTTTAAGTTTTTTTTTTTTGATGTGGACCATTTTTAAAGTCTTCATTGAATTTGTTACAATATCACTTCTGTTTTACGTTTTGGTGTTTTGTCCACAAGGCATGTGGGATCTTAGCTCCCTGACCAGGGACTGAACCCACACACCCTGCATTGGAAGGCGAAGTCTTAACCACTGGACCGCCAGGGACGTCCCCGTGATTTCTTTTGATCCCACTTGCTTTGGTTCCTGACATTCTGTGTGGCCATCCTGTAGGTCACTTAAGACCATGAGGTGGCAATGGCAAGAACGGGGAAGCAGCTTTAGCCCGCTCCTTGGCTGGGAGGTACCTTGGATCACACAGAGACTGAAATACGAATACTCCTTTGCACAGGGCTGGTGGTGAGGGAAGCCCTTATAAACAACTTCCCATCGCAGTCATCAGGGCTGACTCCTGAAATTTGCAGACATGGAGGCAGGTAAGGGTGTCCGGCCTCAGGTTGAACATATACCCTTTCCACCTTGTGTTTGAAAATCCCACTTAATTCCTTTCTTTTGTAAGACAGGCATTTATGCATGTTTCGGTGTTCCTTCATACCCACAGCAGCAACCCCGGTAGCCTGGGCCGTGCCTAGGCCGTGGTGCTGTCGGGAGCAGGAGGCCCTGAGAGGTAGAGGCACAGAGTTCAGCTTGCAGACTGTAAACTGCCCGTTGAAGGCGGTTTCCCGTGTGCTGCAGGGGGCTTCAGCTGGCTTCCCAGCCCTCCATCTCAGAGAAAGACAAAAACCAATGTGATAATGGTGTACGTAGTTGCCAAACTGTTTATTTGCCATTCACTAGTTATAATACTGGATTTACAGAAGAAACTGTGGTACAAAGAAAGTAAGGCCCAATGGTTCCTGGGCAGTGCAGTCCAGCTGCCCTGCACAGGCTGGGCCTGGTGGGTGCTCCTGGCAGAGGCGGCAGCCACTGTGATTAGGTGCAGTGAGTGAAATCATACCCAGTGGAGTGTCTGCTCTCCTGCGCTATCTAGAAACACCTTGGAGAGGGGCTTCTGGGGTGTCCTCTCACAACGTATCTGGTTTAAAACTCAAGATTGGCAGTTCCCTTGCAGAAAATGTTCACTAGGTTAGTACGAGGGAGAAAGAAACCACACACAAATGTCCAGGATGCTTTGGGAACAGATCCAGTAACTGCTACACAAATAGACACGAGGTGGAGTCTAGTCAAGTAGTGTGCCTTTCCCATCGGTACTTTTTCAATAGATGTGTTATACTGTCATTTCAATTTGGAAGTTTATTTTTTTCCATTGATTTTTATACATCCAGAATAGCACAAATAACCAACAGTTTTTTTTTTTGCACATTCATTTCCCCAGAACAAAAAGTGAACTTCTTAAAAAAAAAATTAGAACCATGCTATTAGCTCTTTACAAAAGTGAATAAAAAGTAGCTCGTTTTTAAGTCTAAAATAAACAAAGTAGAAAGAAGCGGTTTTTTTTTGTTGTCTACAGTATTTAGCAAACATAAGAAAATGTCCTTAGAAACACATACAAAAAATTGAAAAAACATTATTACAGGTATTAACAATATTTTATAATGAAGCTTAAAATCTATTTACATACATAAATACAATTAACTTTGTTGATGCAACTCTTCTGGAAGGAAAAAAAAAAGCCAAATGATCAGCCTCATCAATACTGATCTGGCTAAAGGGAGGGGAAAACTCCAAACAAAGAAACAGACAAACAAAAAGTCCCAAAAGACTGTATACTGCAGGTAAATAAAAAGGCATTTTGTTCAGATGTAAAAAATGTTTTCTGATATCATTGTTAAACCGACTTTTCATGTATAAAAGACCCCAAACATGTCATCCCCCAGAAAACAAAAAACACCAAAATCAAAAATCACCAGGACGGAATGTCCCAAGGAAACAGGTATTTCAAGACAGAAATCTGCAGTCCTAAATTGCAGGACATTTGAGTGAAACCATTCATTTCCTTTCTAATCAGAGCATTTCTGTTTATCTGCACAGAAACCCTAGGCAGCAGAAAGGCTGTCTGTTAAGTCACTGATTGTAATTTGCCCAGGAAGGCTTCTATTGCTGCACTCGGACAGCAAGCAGATCCAAAATGGTTGGCAATGTCTCCGTTCTGCTGGAAGAAACCCATACGCAGGAGAAAGGCTGACTCACTATGTTCCTTTATGTAAAGGGAGGAAACGTGTTTGGTGTTGGGATGGGTGTGCGTGCTATCTCCTTATACAAAGCTGGAGAATGGAGGAGGGAAGAGGTGGGATTTGGAGGAGGGAAGAGGTGGGATTTGGAAGAGGGACGGGGAGAGACAAAGAGGGAGATAATTGCGGGGGCCAGAGAGGGAGAAAAATAGAAGTATTTTTAGATAGTGAGAAAAACAAAAAGAACTGAAATATGTGTCTATGTTGAAATTATAAATAAGGGCATGAACGAGCAGTAAAGATGGCTATTTAATCTTTCTTCTCCTGGACCAGTGCTCCCAGATACATCCACTTATTACTTAATTGGCTTAAGGATCTACTTGATAAAAGGACCACCTTAATTTAACCTGAAGGCAACAGAATGGAATTCCTCAGGGGGAAAAATGCATTAAGTATGAGACCTATCTCCAAAACACCTAAGGTTTGACTTTTTTTTTTTTTTTTCTGGAAAGATTAAATACTGTATATGCTGGTAAGGGTCTGTGAAACTCTGAATGGCCAAACCTGTGGGTCCACGACAAAGTGACAAGCTCTCCTCACACATGGCCTTGAGAGTGAAGATTCAATGTGAGAGATTATCTGATTTCCCTTGTAGGGCATTGGGCTGATTTTGAGTTGGAATATCTTCAGGTACCAGAACTGAACTGAAAAATATACATTTTTTTCCTTCATTTTTTTAAACAACATTTTGTCAGGTCAGATAAGGCAACGTGCTGAAAAGAACGTTGATCATGAAAAGAAGGCTGATCATGAAAAGAAAGTTCAATTTGGGGCAAATAGGCTAATGGTCCTTTTCAGAATAAAAAGTTTTAAATTTACTGACATTTAAGGGTCATTTTGCTGTAAAAATGTAACATAGAATAAAACATGAAAATGTGTCATGGAGGGAGAATTATGCCTAAAATGAAAATAAATATATTCTGAGTTTCTCCAAGATCTGCTTTAGCTCTTTTCTAGATAAGAACGACCTGACTGACAACACAAACTGCTTTACTCTTTTATTCTTACCAAAGTGCTACTGCATCTGTGTATAACAAATAATCAATATATATATATATATATATATATATAAGAAAACTCAAAAACAAGTTGTTTTAAATAAGACCAGCTGTTTTGCTGCCTGCAGCCAAAGATCTTTCTAATTTGAATCCTTAAATTTATAAAATAAAAATCGAACACTGTTCTGAAGTCCTGCTTTCAAATACTCTTCAGAGTTGACCTGAAATCGTTTCAACTAATTTAAGAGGTACATTAAATAACAACCAGATCATTTTGAGCACACATATGTCAAAATCAGCAGTTAGTATTTATGAGTTGTACAACAACTGCACTCTGACCAAATCCTCCAATAAAAATAGTGCCATAAAATTTACAGTGACATTGGGTATGTTTGGATTGTAGCCATGGGCAGCAGTGACATGAATCTTTCCTGTCATGCTGATGCACGGGTAAAAGTGCACACACCCTACAGGGTAGGGTCTCAGCCTGGTGAGAGCAACACAAAGATGGGTGGTCAGTGAGCAGCATGGGACGGGGTCCTGCACAGGTGGGGCGATGCTTTCCCACATGACTCCACTGAGCCACACGGAGGGGATTTGGCTTGTTCAGGCCTGCTTCTGGGCCCACCCTGTGAAAACTGAGCTGGAGACCTTCAGCTGTCAAAGGCATCCGGTCTAGTCCCTTCCACTCCCAGGCTTGGGGGACAGCCACAAGTTTCGTTCTGCATCAATGAACAGGTACTGTATCAAAGAGGAATATTTTCTTGGAGCTAAAAAAATCTGAACTCTAGATTCAGATGATCTCCTTTCTTGATCTCTGGAATCAAGCAGTTAAGGAACCCCTGAATTCATTCACTCGGTTTCCATGTGGATACCGCTCCTCCACACAGCTTTCTTTGGATTCATTCTGTTACAAAGCATGTCTCACATTAACAAGAGGCCATGGAGTGAGAAAACCCCTAGAAAATAAATCCTCTCCAGAGGTGCAATCATTGCATCTACGTGAACCCTCTGGAACCAGATTTGACCTTCTCCGTTTGAAGGGAGGGAGTCAGATATGAGACCCTTTGTTGAGCTTGGCAGAAAATTCCATACTTTAGATCTTTGGAGTGACCCTCAGTATCTAAACAGCCTACTAAAAACATTGCTGCGTTAGCTACCAACTCGTTTGATTAACATTAAAGGGAGTTTAATGTAAACAATATTTAGATAACCAAGTGATCACATTACCCATCCTTTTTTTCCAACTTTCTTCAATGTGATACAATTAACTTTGGCTACTATCAAAAACAAAAAATGTAGTACTTGATATTTTTCTTCTTAATATAAGTACATTTAAATAATAAAAAAGTATCAACACATTAAGTAAGTGTCTAAACATCAAGATACATAAATATCTAGGGATTCCTTGTGGGAATACAGTAGTTGAAAATGACCCAAAGCTGTAGCCGTTTCTCAAAAAAACAACTACAAAAAAAGTCCAAAAGAAAAGTTAAATAAAACTTACAGAAAAAGGAATCATATTTCTTTCATTTGTCAAAGCAAGAAAGAAGCAAGCTCAAATTTATGTATATATAAAAATAAAAACCACCCCAAATGCAAATACGCATTTTGCAATTTATAAGGTGCTGCAAAAGAAAATTAAAAATATGAATTAGATGCCAAACAGAATGAGTTGCATCTCCCCACCGCCCCCCCCCAAAAACCCCCCAAAAACCCGAATTCCATACTCTTTGGAATAAACAACTTGGTTAAAAAGTGAAGTCAAGGGTATAAAATCTTTCTTTTATTCACAGCATTGCTAAATCAGAAGCATTCACAGTTTCCCTCTGGGAATCTTTCTGTTTGCCTTACAGCGTGTCCACGGGGTGGTGAAGCGGACACCCTCAAGTTGCATCAGGTTAGAAAAATCTGAGATGGGCCAACGGCAATTGCGAACTGCACGGACTCGAGAAGCACAGGCGGCTCCGGGGCCCCGCCCGGAGCAGATCACCACGGCGGCTGGCAGCGGCGCGCTCCCCAGCGCCGGCGGCCGGGCCCACGCGGGTTTCCCGAGCACACGAGGCCGGAGCCCGAAGGAGGCGCTTCCGGGACGACGCCCGGCCGCACGGAGAGCGCGTGCGCAGCCTCAGTAGGGTCGCCAGACGGCCTCCTCGAGGCGCGCGGCGGGCGCCATGTTGGTTGGGGAGTTGCTGTGGCTGCCCTCGGCCTCCACCACGTCGCTCTGGTTCGGGAGGCTGGGGTTGAGCAGCGCCGAGCCGGTGGAGGCGTTGGTGCAGGGCGGCAGAATGCGCGGCGGCGACCGCTCGCCGCCCACCATGGAGAACTGGTAGGAGCCGGCTGACGCGCCGTAGTACAGGTGGTAGGACGGCGAGCTGGCCTGGAACGGGCCGCCCTGCGCCTGCGACGAGCCAGGGTAGGGCGGCGGCAGGTACGTGTGGTAGCGCGTGGCCGAGCTCATGGCCGACATGCCGATGCCGATGCCCGACGTGACGGGCGTCGGGGAGTAGGTGAAGGCGCCGGGGTAGTGCATGCGGGGGTCGGAGATGGAGGGCAGCGCGGAAAACTGGCGCGGGTCGCCGAAGGCCGTCAGGTCGGGCGCCGCTGCGGGGCGGGCGAGAAAAATATCGTGAGACGGGGGTTCAGGGAGGCCACGCCCCTTCCCCCGCCGGCCCGCCCGCGGGAAGGATTACCCAGAATGCTGCTGCCCAGTGAGCTGCTGCGATGATGATGGTAATATACGATCTCATGCAACGTAATACGGTATATGATATAATACTTGCTTAATATAAACATATTAGATGTAATTTGCTTAATATAACTTGCTTAATATAAACATATTTCTGTAACTGCGGGGTTGGCAAACCCGCCTGCCAGATCCACCTGCTACCAATTTTTGTAAGCCCACAGGCTAAGAATGAGTTTTATTTTTCTAAATGGTTGAAAAAGAAAAAAAAATCAAAAGATGATGTCCTGATGTGAAAATGATATGGAATTTAAATTTCAGTGTTCATACGTGAAGTTCTATTGGAAGGAGCCTGACTCATTCTTTTCTGTATTATCTATGGCTGCTTTTAAATCACCACTGCAGAGTTGAGTGGTCATGGCAGAGACTGGAGGGCCAGACTGTAGGGCCCAGAAAGTCTAAAGTATTTAGAATCTGGCCCTTTGCAGAAAAAAGTTTGCCACCTCTCTATATAATCAATATATTAATATATCAGTGGTAATGTACATTTAATCGGTGATATTAATATAACAATATATAACAAAACAGTGTAACACTAGAACTAATATAATGGATGCATTAATAGATTAATATTAATAGAATATATATACATAATACAGTATTGTCATAACAATATTAATATGTAATAACATTTTAATACGTTATAGATGATATTTAGGTTGAATCCTAGGAAACTGCTGTTTCGGTAGGCCCGGAATAGTTAAAAATTGGCCGTTTGCTATGGTTGAAGCTGACGCACGCCATAATAGTTACTGGGAGTGGGTGTCCGTGAACCGTCACATCACTCTTTCTTTCCCACATCTACCTTCAGACTAGTGCCACAGCTTTAGAAACAGTACAGCCTCGGTTTCACGTGCTTTTCTCTAAGATACATCACCGGTTTGTTAAGAGGAGTGGCTGCAGTACCTTGACTTACCTGCTCCGTTTTTGTACATGTTGAAATTCTACCAGAAATGGCAAAGCTTTGTCTATAAAACTCATTTGGTTAGGATGATGCATTTACCATTTCGCCGACTGGCTCTGGCTGTCCTTTGTGGCATCTTTTTGCGTTTTCCTTAACCACAGGCTGCCCTTGGGAACTACTCGGGGGTTTGGGTGCTAGGATGGGTTTCCTGTGTCCTGTAGATCAGAGTTTCCCAACAGTGGCATTACTGCCATTTGGGGCCAGCTTTGTTGGGGTGATGTGGGCCTGGGATGGATGTTGGCAGCATCCTTGGCCTCGGCCCAGCAGATGTCAGTAGTGACCCCACTCCCCCCATTGTGACAGCCAACAATGTCTCCCAACCTTCCAGATGTCCTGGGGGTAGGGGTGAGGGGGGCAGAAGTCTCCCACCCCTGCTGAGAACCACCACTGTGCATGTAGGATGGTGTCCTGGGGTAGTTTCTGTTCCTCAGAATTATTCATTAAATGACCAGGCCAGGACCGTAGTCTTTACGTCAGCAAACCCAAAAGACAGCAACAAAACAGAGCAGAGGCAAGGACTGAATGTTTTAAAATTTATCAGTTCTCAAATCAACATACAAAATAACTCCGAGCTCAAGATGGCATGTGGCCTGTGTCCTTTTGTGTTTAGGCCCACAGAGAAACCTGACTGAGCCAAAAGCTTGCTATGAAAGGAAAGCCATCGGGTGGATTAATCTGCTTTTGGACGGCATCGGCTGTTGATCAACTTCCTCATATTTCAAGCCTGTTATTCCAGCAGGGAGAGCTAGTGTTCTCGTTCTTGCTCTCGCTTTCTCTCGCCCTCTCCCCCTCCCTCCCTCCAAGGGAACTCCTGTAAATTTGGGGTGCCTCTGATGAGGGGATGTACTCCTCGTCAGAGAGGTAATTATAGAAACAACCGAAGCCTGCAGCAAATCTCTCCACTGATGAGGAAACCAGGAGTCTGACTTTCAAACAAACACTCTTGTTAACCTTTTCAAAGCGAGGCAGACGTGTGGGCAGGGAAAAGGTTGTAAAGTGACAGTGGTTCAAGGGCTGCCCTTCCACGGACACTCTGTAGCTCGTCCTGAAGCCAGGCCGCACCTCATTCCACAGGGTTTGTCCCTGCCCGCCGGGGCCTTCTGTGAGCAAGCCCTGTGTCACTTGTTTGTGTTCACACAGAGAGCTGTGACATACTTGAGAGTTAACAGGAAGCTTTACTCCATTTTTCCAGTTAGATTTCTATAGTCCAGGGAGAAGCATTAGGCAAATACAATCAATTTGTTGTCATCTGATGCAATACTCCGGACACAAATAAATGACTCCACCCATTATTCCTCTTGCTTCATTTGCCATGAGACAAAAAGGTGAATCCACTGGAAAATGAATGAAAGGTCACCCTGTTTCATGACGGTGTCTGGACATGCTCTGCCAGTCTGTTCCAACTGCTGTGTGGTAACCTGGTGATGACAGCAAGTTACTGGAATCCCAAGTGAGCCCGTGATTTGTCACGGACATAAGTAATGGAATGATGTTATGGTCTCAGCTGTCAGGGGAAAATAGTTCTTTCACTTGTGGGCAGAATATCTGGAAGATCTTAGATGTTGCCTGTGATTCTTCTTCTGTCCACATAGTACCAATGTCACACTACAAAAGACCATCCATTTGGCCAAATTGTCCTTTACACACACATTGTGATAACAAAACAACTTCGGCCCACTAGGTAGGCTCAGATTCAAGTGACCTATTAAAATACTTGTTTTCTTTTTATGTCCAATCTGACACCCCCTACCAAGCAAGCCCCACCAGTGACGCACAGTTCACCCGGCCTTAGCTCATTTGTCCGTTTGCCTGGGCTGGTGCCCCCTTATTCGGTAGCAGTGTGGGCAGAGGTGGGGACCCCTGATACTCACAGGGAGCTTTTAAAGAGTAGGAAATCTGGGGATTAGGCGGTACAGGTATTTTAGTTGGAAATGTTTCCCCACCGATGGAGCTAAATATTTGCCATGACAGCTCAAGTCTTCATTCTGCAGCTTGTTGGGGATGAAAGCAGCCCTACTCTGGGCCCCTCCCACTGCCCCCGAAGGATTAAACAGCCTGAGCAGATAATGGCTGCCTTAAAAGGATCTTGCATGACTCAGATTAATGCATGCTGTCTGTCGCCCAGGTTGGCAGCTAAACATTATTTAAAAAAAAGAAAAGCAAACCTCCAGATGACAACTCTTTTCAGACAAGGTGTGGAGTCTGTCTGCAAAAGTAAGAGACAGACACAGAGCACAGGGCTCTCTGGCCAAAGGGAGCCCCGGTGGCGCTGGGGGCGGGGAGGGGCAGAGCACAGAGCTGAGCTGGGGGTGGGATTCAAGGAAAGCAGGCTCTCAAAGCAGCCACTTTTCTTTTAAGTATCCCAAACCCCTCCTGCCCACAGGGAGATGACAGCACTTTTCAGGCCTGGGCTCCAGGCTCGATTTCTCAGAGGGAGACCTGCCAAGGTGGAGAGCAGTCTCCCATGCTGTGCTCTGCCACCGGTGAAAGCTCCTCTGGAATTCTCCTGGGTCCACCCTCCAGGACAGCGCAGGGTCATGCTTGGGCGCCGAAATGGGATGTGGTTTTTATCTCCTTCATACCCTCATGCCATAAAATGCCCTTCCATTGCTCCTTGGCTAACTGAAGTCCAGGCTATTCAGAAGTGTAACTGTGAGATGGGATTTGGGAAGGCACATGTTACTCATTCCTATAAAAAAAGAAGTCACCCTTCCATCTGAACTGGTCAGCCAGAACAGCTGGCCCCTAGGGTTCTTGGACTCTAAGGTGCCGATGATCTTGGGTGCTGACCGAGTCAAAAGACTTATGAAATAAATTCCAAGGGACAGACCCACAGCAGGGACATTTCCAAGGAAAACAGTAATTGCTTCAGATGTAGACCACAGCCAGTGGGCAGAGCAGTGCCAACAAGAAGAAGAAACAATGAAAGATGACAAGTGCCTTTGGAAGCAGACCAGTACTGAGGGGACAGAGCTTCTACAACAACAACAAGCTAAATGGACTTCATAATTCCTACACTAGTCCCTTAACTCCTTAGCCCGGCAGGTGCCATGAAATTCTTGGCAACAGTGGCTGAAAACAGTGTGGAAACTGGGCAACTAAGTTGGCTTTCCTGTTCTACTACCTCGCCCAAGAAGACAGTTCTGAACTGGGGGGCGGTGTGGCCCTCAGGACATTTGGCAACGTCTGGTGATTTTCGGTTGCCATGACTGGGGGTGCTGCTGGCATCTAGAGGCCAGAGACACTGATGAAGGCCCTGCAGTGCACAGGACTGCCCCCCGACAGTGAACAGTTGTCTGGCGCCAGGTGTCAGCACTGCTGCTGTTGAGAAGCTGAGAGGGATTCTGTGAAGCTCTGAGAAGAAGCTGAAGCATTTGGGGAAATCTCAAATAAGTCGTCCACAAAACACAACATTACACCACACGTAAAATGGCAGACGCAGTGCCTTTGCCCCTTCGCCTGCCCCTAATCTGCTATAATCTGATTCCAGGAGCTGAAAAGCAAAAACAGCCGCCCTTCCACAGAAGTGTGTTCTCAGGCTTCCTACTGCTGAAGTCCTCTGAAGTATTTTCACAGTCTGGTCCAGCTCTAATTTCAAAGCCCCAAACAGGGAGTCGCTTCTTTTTGCTTTCAACAAAGGAATTTTTCTCTGTAACTCTGATTTCCCTGCCCACAAGCAAAGGTGAGTGCCAAGCCCAGAGGTCTCAAAGGTTAAATGACTAGGTTTAATGAGCACGTATTAACAACAACTATGCCAACCACGACACCTGAGCTTTCCAGTCTGTTCCCCAAGCCTGATACGAGCAGCTCTTAGTTGGGGGTGTCCCGTCGGGGTAGATGTGTGTCCCACTCCACGTGTGCCGCAGTGCGCTGTACACGTGGCCTGTGAAAGCTCGCCACCACAAGATGGATCAGTCCCATCTGAGGCCCAGAAGCTGACTACTTTGGCCTTTTCTGTCACTGACCCTTCAGCTGCCACCCGTGCCTGCCAAATGTGAGCACCCCCAAACGCCCAAGGAGTCCACTTTTTCCAAGCCACTTCTACCTTCACATCTGTACGCAATCTCTGCCTCTGAGTGTCAAGGAAAATCAGCGTGTGGGCGGGGGACTTAGAGATAGACAGCCTTGTCTTTAAACCGTACTGTATCCAATCAAAAATGACTGCCACCCCCTTCGTGCATCCCGTCTGGTCTCCAGAACCTTGCACTGCAGCCGGACTTCAAAGAGTGTATTTTCAAGCAGCTTACTTGAGAGCCGACTGGAAAGCTCTGCAGAGAGGGTTGTCATGCCGCTGGCCCGTCCAGGCGAGATGGGTGTTGCTGGGTGGACAGAAGGAGAGGCAATGGGTCCCAGGTACTGGTAGGACTGCTCGTAGGACCATGGTGGGGACGGCTGGATCTGCCTTGTATCTGCAGAGAGTCAGGGAGGTCACTTACATGTAGAGTGGGTCAGGATTTAGAAAAATCTTTTAATAAAAAACTAGCTACCTTTGTTTAAATCTAATACATGTTTGTGGGCTGTTTACCAGTGTTTAATAAGCCTCCTTAAGTCCCAATATTTGCTTTTGTCTGATGATTTCCCCCCAAAACGATACTGATATAATTTATGTTTGATTCTTGAAGATTTTCCTCTGCTAACTGTTCCTTCCAAAGGTTTTCTTTAATCACACTAATGATGAGAGAGGCTGATTGTGCTTTCCAGGTAGAAGTGTTAACATTCAGACTGTTGACTGCACGTATTGACTGCCCAGCTTTGTAATCATGGTTATCATTATCAGGTGATCACCCATCTCTCTCTACTCAGTAAGCACAAAAGAATGCAAGGGTTTGGGTCTTTTTTTTTGTACCTTTGGCAAAAATATTCTGTGGCTTTTAAATGTTTTCAGTTCAGGTGAACTCTCTCCCAAGGATAACTGAAAAGAAAGTCTGGCTAGGAAACTGGCAACGAGGCCTGATGACTAGTTCACAAACCCGGCAGTGCAGAGCTGGCTCTATCAACCCAGACTAACAGAGCTGTCTTCCACTTTTTCTCAAGACCTCAAGTTTGCAACTTCTAAAGGGCAGAATGTTGAGCAAGTATTTTACAGATTGCCATTAAAAGAGGCCTGGTTTGTAGTGAGGTGAATGGACCTAGAGTCTGTCATACAGAGAGAAGTAAGTCAGAAAGAGAAAAACAAATACCATATGCTAACACATATATGTATGGAATCTAAAAAAAAAATGGTTCTCAAGAACTTGGGGCAGGACAGGAGTAAAGACGCAGACATAGAGAATGGACTTGAGGACATGGGGAGGGGTAATGGTAAGCTGGGACGAAGTGAGAGAGTGGCATGGACATATATACACTACCAAATGTAAAACAGATAGCTAGTGGGAAGCAGCCACATAGCACAGGGAGATCAGCTCGGTGCTTTGTGACCACCTAGAGGGGTGAGATAGGGAGGGTGGGAAGGAAACACAAGAGGGAGGAGATATGAGGATATATGTATATGTATAGCTGATTCATTTTGTTATAAAGCAGGAACTAACACACCACTGTAAAGCAATTATACTCCAATAAAGATGTTAACAACAACAAAAAAAGAGGCCTGGGCGAGAGAAGAGACAAAGATCTGACTTCAGAAGATTTAGGTAAAAAGCATTTTGTAAATTTGACTCCAGCATTCATAGGAGTCTTAGTTTTCAAAAGCATCATACTGTTTGCAGAGGAGGAAAACAAAAAACAACACCTTCTATTCTTAGGCAAAATGTGTAAGAAAATTTAAAAATCAACCAGTGTCTCACCATAAGATAGCTTTACATTTCTGTCTTAGAATTAAACGTTAATTTTCTCTTTGTGTTCCACCTTCTTTGTAGACAAAGGTGACAGCAAACTACACTAACTCCAAAGGGTCTTCATAGCCAGGGGTTCATGATGCTGGGAGTAAATACAGAAAGAGCAAAGTTCCTTAGGAAAACAACAGGTGTCAGTTTTCTGTGTGTTGTGACATAAAGAAATGAGTTATTTCTACTCGTTATACATTGTCCACATCTCCTCCCTCTGGGGCTTTTCACTTCTAGTTAAAGTGTCCCTTGTCTTTTATGCCTTTGAAGCTGTCACAGTGGAGAACAGAATCAAGTATTTGGAGATCCAAGTCTTCCTTCTTACTCTTCTCCCAAGAGCCCTCTACCCGGTTTCCCTCATACTGATCTACTTCCTTCTTTTGTTTAAAATAACTGACTTTTTAATTTTGAAGAACCTGGGGAAATATTTTAACTTAGAATCTTTGAAATCTACTATTAAAGAAAGGTCTTCATTTTCTTCTGTATTTTAGAGAATTGAGGGGATGGCAAGGAATAAAGAGCCGGTCCATTCCAGACTCAGTGGAAAATAAGTGTTCAACTACAGTCAGAGATCCTGCATAATCTTACAGCTAAGAGTGTTTCCAGCAATTGAAAGCAAATAGCAATAGCAGATTGTTTAACATTCCCATACTGCTACAAGTATTTTGCTCCAAGTGAAAATAAAATTATATACTCAGATATTTTCCATAAGACATGCACATGTCCTGGATACATGTATTTACAAAGTGAATATATATAGTATTCAAATATTTTAATCATTTAAAAAGCAAACAGAAGACGTTTTATAATTGTCATAAAGCCCTCTGGGTGTGAATTGCGGTACAGGAATTCATGCGTTGTTGTGTAGACAGCCCAGCACCCCTAACCCCATGTCTAAAACCACAGTAAGCATAAAGTATTATGCCATGATTCATGCTCTGTCATGTTTTACTGTAGTGAAAAAGTTGTGCTAGGCTTTTCTAAACTCATAATTAAACCATGCAAATGTTGCATAATGTTTCACAGCCTTTTAAAAATATGCTTTGGTTAATGATCTTTATGATTAAAGTCCAGGTTCTATGATTTTTTTTTTTAACACAGGGTTTCAAATTCAACATCTTCTTACTTCACACCACAACTCAGCCTTTCAGTGCTAGTTGGGGGACAGCATTAAAAACCCAGTGACCCCTGATCATTTTTCATATTTGTGACCACAGTGAACTGTGTTTGGCTTCATTGGCAGCAGTGGGCCAGAAGGTGGTGATGGCGAGCTTCTCATGTCGGAGTTTCGCGTGTTTTCTTCTGTTACGTGGATTATTCATTAAAACAAAAACAAAACAAAACAAAAAACGAAGGGCCAATAATATGGTTTGCTGAGTTTACTTTTGAGTTACCATTCTTGCCATGATGGGGCCAACGTGAACACATGAAGGCAAGTATGGAAGTGACAGTGCTGTGGGCCACCCGAGCACTGGACTGAGAGGCAGGAGATGTGGCCTCTGGCCTGTACGTGTGATGACCCTGGGTTACTTACTTACCCTTTCTTATTCTCATTTCTGAAAGGAGATGATCTCTAAGCCCCTGTCAGTGGTGACAGTGCAGGATCCTAATTCAAATAGGTCCCAAACAGTACTTCTCTGCTTAACTCGTATGTTAAACAGAGTTAGGGAAGAATCAGGTGGGTGTTTGAGGTGAAGAATGGTGCTTGTAATAGTAAATACGTGTATTCTGGGAAGAGGAAGTAGGACAGGGATAAGATGGGGGTTATCAAGAAAAAAGTCATAGGCTGAGGAAGAGAACCACTGTCCATCATTCTTCAGAGGAGGGCTGCTTGTTCTTGAAGGGAATGCCTCTGATAGGTCAATCCACCAAAAATAACAAGTTTACTGAAACTTACTATGTGCCAGGCATGTGCTAATTTATGAGTAAGACCAATATGGTCCCTGTCCCATTGGAACTTAAGAGTCTGATATTAGTGAAGATCCCAGGACTGTATGATGCTTGGAAAGGCTTTTTCCTATTGCATTAATCATCATGCTGAGTTACTTCATTCATTCACTCTTAGGCTCATGAAGTTATTTACTTCCTCATTCATTCATGTTGCCAATGAACTTTTTGCTTTATTAGGGCCACTGTTTTGGGAACTCAGTAGTGAGTGGATTATAGTCCTTGCCTTCTGGAGTTATGGCTAGTGGGGGCTGTATCCAGGTGAACAGCTGGATTACCTCCCTAAACGGGACTTGCAAACAGCCGTTCCCAGGTTAGAGATAAGAACCCTAGTGGTATTTATTACATGCTATGTTATACCCCTGAGAGGAACAGACAAGGGAAAGTACCTAATTTAAGTGAAAAACAGATTTCGGTTTGCATTCTCCCTTCACCATAAGCTAGCTGTATGACCTTGGGCAAGTCACTGATTTCCTCGGATACATAGTTTTCCTACTTCAAAGGGTAATAGGGGTAAGTGAGATAAACTATATAAAGTGGGTATCACCGTTTTTGGCCATATTAAATGCTCAGTAAGTCTGGCTAATTTTTATGATTATATTATTAAAAAGGAAAAGAAATCCGTGCCAAGGGACTCATCTGATATTTATTGGTAAGGCCACACACACCTGCTCCAGGATGAGACTCAGGTAACACTGTTCTGTTCACTGAAAAAAGTTTGACACGCAGAGTCTTCAGCACCGGAGAAGAACTGGACTCAGGAGATTAAGTGGTAAATAGGCAAGAAAACTGGAGAGTTGAGGTGAGGACGGAGAAGGTGAGGATCCAATCTCAACCAGCTCATGTTTCCGTTAAAAAAACTACTGGATTAGAAAATTTAAGTTTGAGTCTGTCTGCATCCTGTTTTTTCCAGGGTACATAATGTTTTGATGTAGCTGCTTTACTGAGGCCGTTTTATGATGGGTTATTTTTAGCTTTTTGATCTATCAAGTAGTGGATAAAACAGCCCCCTTCCTCTGAGATCCTGAGCCCCACTCCTTTCCATTTGAAATGAGGTCAAAGAAGGGGGGGAGTTAGGAATAAGGGGGGTTGAGGCTAGTGGTGAGCTCAGAGGTATCCATAGCATACATAAGAGATAAGAGAGTAGAGTGCTTTTACCTTTAATGCAGCAATATCAAAATGTCTTCAAAGTAGAAAATGACCCTATCAGATAATTCAAGTCAAAATGTTCTGCTGGTTCCAAGTTCAGCTCTGAAATGTCAAGAGCTTAGAAGTTATTACTCCCATCTTTACAACAAGAAAAGAAACCTAAAACTGATAATCCACGATTTTTCTCAGACCTAGTAGAGAATTGAGGTCATAGGGCAAACTGCCACCCTGAAATCTTGAGAGAGGTGAATACAGAAAATTATGCTGAGGTGTGCTTACTGGGAGCAGAAGCCACTGGAGCCATGAACTGGTAGGAACATTTAAATGGTAATTTTGACAAATTGTTGGAGGCTGAGTATAGACTAGTGTGAGAGTAAGAAACTCCTGAGGGCTGCATTCTTGTCTGTGTGTATGGGGGTGGGGTGGGGACACTTTCATGGGTTTTTCATTTAGGGACTCCTCCAGCTCTTCATGGGATCCAGTATAATAGCAGCGGGTTACAGCTGAAGGAGCTGCAAGACAGACTATTTAAGGAAGGGTTCTTAGGGAAGCCCAAAGACAGAAACAAAAACAAGGACATTAGTGGAATTTAAAGCCTCTGGCACCTTCAGCTACAGCAAACATTAAACACAGCCCAACTCCTAGTTAGATGAACATAAAATCTCACACCAAAGGCCTATTTTCTTCAGTTCCTGTTACCTGATACATCATATCCAGCTTCCAAATCAGAAATAAGGCACGACAGAAGGCAAGAAAAAAATCTGAAGAGAGAAAACAAGCGTCAGAACGAGACTCAGATGTGACATAAATTTTGGAGTTATCAGACAGGGAATTTAACTGATCAATATGTTAAGGGCTCTAGCGTGCCACAACTACTGAAGCCCGCACGCCTGGAGTCCATGCTCGGCAAAAGAGAAGCCACCGCAATGAAAAGCCCGCACACCGCAACAAAAGAGTAGCCCCTGCTCTCTGCAACTAGAGAAAGCCTGTGCATGGCAACGAAGACCCAACTCAGCCAAAAAAAAAAAAAAAAAAAAAAAAAAAGTTAAGGGCTCTAATGGAAAAAGAAAACAGCATGGACGAACAGATGGGTAATGTAAGCAGGGAGAGAGAAACTCTTAAGACTCAGAAGGAAATTCTGGAAATGAAAAACACTGTAACAGATATGAGAAATACCTTTGATGGGCTCATCAACAGACTGGACATGAGTGAGGAAAGAATCAATGAAATATGAAAGAATTTCAATGAAATTGAAAATATGTCAATAGAAACTTCCCAAACTATAAGGTAAAGAGAAAAAAGAAAGAAAAAAAGTCAGAACATCCATGAACTTTGGGACAATTTCAAAAGTGTAATATATGTGTAGTAGAAATATCAGAAGGAAAAGGAGAAAACAGAGTGGAAGGAATATTTGAAGTATTAATAGCTGAGAACTTGACAAAACTAATGACAGACACCAAACCACAGAACCAAGAAACTCAGGGACCATCAAGCAAAATAAATACCAAATAATTTACATCTAGGCATATCATATTGAAACTGCAGAAAACCTAAAGACAGAGAAAATCTTGAAAGAAACCAGAAAGGAAGGGTGTGGGGGAGATACCTTTCCCAGACAGGAACAACAATAAGAATTACTTCAGACTTCTCTTCGGCAACCATGCAAGCAGAAGTAGAGTGTAGTAAATAAAGTGTTGAAAGAAAAAAGCTACCAACCTAGAATTCTATATCCAGCAAAATTATTCTTCAAAGGTGAAGGAGAAATAAAGCCATTCTCTGACAAACAAAAACTGAGCTAATTTATCCAGCAGACCTGTCCTGCAGGAAATGTTAAAAAAAAGTTCTTCAGGGAAAAGGCAAATAATACACGTCAGAAACTTGGATCTACATAAAGAAAGGAAGAGCATAATAGAATAAATGAAGGTAAAATAAAGTCTTATTTTTCCTATTCTTAACTGATCCAAAAGATAACTGTTTAAAGTCATAATAGTAATGTATTGGGTGGTTGTAAGAGATGGATAAGTGAAATGAATGACAGTACTGACAGAAATGGGAAGGAAGAAGTGGTCTTGTGTTACCTGACGGTGACTTACATTCATTACACATGTATTTTGCAAACTCTAGGACAACCACTAAAAACATTTTTTTAAGTATAACTGATACACCAAGAGCAGAGATAAAATGGAATGGAATCAAATAAAATGCTCAGTTAAAACCAGAGAAGGCAGAAAAAGAGGAGAAAAGAAGAATAGGTGTGACGAATATAAAACAGTTACAAACATGGTAGATGTTAATCCAGCTATATCAGTAATCGTTTTAAATATGAATGGTCTAATACATGTACCAACTGAAAGACAGAGATTGTCAGAGTGAATTAAAAACAAAACTATATGTTGTCTACAAGGAACCTACTTTAAAGTGTCAGGTTGAAAGTAAAGGGGTAGGGAAAGACTGGGCTAACAGTAATCAAAAGAAAGCCAGAGGAGCTATATTAATTTTATACAAAACTGACTTCAGAAGAAGGAAAAATTTTAGGGAAAAAGAGGGGAATTACATGAAAAAGACTATATAATATATATATATATATATATATATATATATATATATATATATATATATATATATAATATATATATATATATAATATATATATAGTCTTTATATAACTGAATCACTTTTCTGTACAGCAGAAATTAACATTGTAAATCAACTATACTTCAATAAAATACATTAAAAAAAAGAGGGGACTTACATGATGAAAAATGTTATGTCTAAGAAAACATAACAATCCTTAACATGTATGCACCTAACAGAGTGTCAAAAGACATGAGGCACAAACTGCTAAGACGACAGGGAGAAAGAGAAAAATACACAGTTATAGCTGAAGTCTTCACAGTCCTCTTTCAGTAATTGATACCTCAAGCAGGCAGAAAATTAGGGCGCAGTTCATCCGAACAGTGCTACCAACAAGCTTGACCCAATGAACATCTTTGGAAAATTCCATCCAACAATGGCAGAGTACACGTTCTTTTCAAGCTCACAGGGAACATCCACCAAGATAGACCATAAAACACACCTTAAAATTAAAAGAACAGAAATCATACGAAGTATACTCTGAGGCCACATGGATTTAAACTAAAAAGTCAATGACAGAAAGACGCTGGAACATCCCCGAATATTTGGAGCTTCAACAGCACACTTCTGAATAACCCACGGGTCAAATAAGAAGTCTCAAGAGAAATTAAAATGTATTTTGAACTGAATGAAAATCCAACACCACAATTTGTGGGATGCAGCGGAAAGCAGTGCTTAGAGGGAAATTTATAGCATCTTAATGCATATATTAGAAAAGAGGAATGATTCAGAATCAATGAGCTTCCACCTTAGGAAACTAGAGAAAAAAAGAGCAAAATAAACCTAATGCAAGCAGAAGGAAAGAAAGAAAATTTAGAGTAGAAATCAAAGAAATCGAATACAAGAAAGCAACAGAAAATGAACAAAACCAAAAGCTGCTCTTTGAAAAGTTTAAAGTGTCCTTCTTTGTCCTCATGTTCCCGCAGGGCCATAGAAGAGGATGGCCAGAGACGCCGCCTGGTTCTGTCTGTGGGCTTTTTAACACCCACCCTCAAAACCTGGGTCCCCTAAGGCACACAGGCACACACATGCTGGGTGCCCTCCTCAGCCCGGGGCCGGGAGAAGGTTGATGGGTTCTGTGGTTGGTTAGAGTTAGAAGGCCCTTTCCTTGGCTATTCAGCTGATATCTTTACAGACCTGATCTTTCAGACACCTTTCAGAGCCATTTAAAAACAAAGACCAGACAAGTTATGTATGCATCAGGGCCCCAGTGTCTGTTTTTAAGAGCCAAACCTAAGTGGTGAACATATAAACCCTCCAGGAGGCTCTGGTTTTTTTCCTAGAGGTTTTTTCCCCCCCTTTCAGCTTGGAAGGTGGCAGGGCAGTTCCCAGGGTGCCCTCCAAGTTCACCTCAGTCATGGGCAGCTGGTGTAATGCCCTCTTGGATGCCTGAGAACACACAACAGGATGTGACTCAGGACTCAGAGATGTGAGTCAGTTTCCAGGGCGATGTGTCAGGGCGAGCCCCGGTGGTGGCTTGCATCTCCCTGTCTGGGACCCCTGGAAGAAAGATCCGGGCTCCCCTGTGAACAAAAAGGGTGCCCCCAGATGCTCCGCTGCTACCTTCAGAACCATGTGATATCAGCTTTCACGGCCCCAGGGCCTGCGTCCTTCTCTGCTACGAAAGAGGCATTTCCCTGAAAGTCCCGCCGTCTGTCTGAAGCGCTGTTTCCTCCGGCCTGTGCAGTACAAGTGTAGCACAGAACAACAAGCAGGAATAGTGGTGCACCCAGGCAGAGACACTAACGAGCCTGGTGTTGCGATCAGTGAAACACCCTGCTAACGTGAGTCAGTTCCCACCAGCTCTGGATCCTGGAAAAAGAAGTTGTGAAAGAGCTCCGGTATCTGCCAACCGTTTGTCTGTGCTGGCCGAAGACATCTTGGTTAGTCATGTACAGCTAGGATGCATTCACTGTTCCAGCAATTACTCTGAAGGGAAGCATCCAGCACCAAGCTGGGGCAGAGGCCTGCCTGGGGATGCTGCGTTTTAAAGGCCGTTAGGGTCTTGAGGGATCCCGTCCTCGTAGCCGACCGGTGGGCCCAGGAGGTGACAGGCTACCTGCAGGAGGGCAGAAGGGAGCTGGGTGGCCATGTCCCTACCCCTCACTGCCTTGGGGACCCATCTTCTGGACCCGACCGGGAGAGGCTCCCTGGCTTTGTGGTCGGGGCGCTGGGAGTCCAGAATGCTGGTTCCTAACACGAGAGCCACCGCCGACTCCGGCGGCTCACCACAGCCCTTTCCCTCTCAGACCTTTGTTTCTTCATTTCTCAAAATGGGGGTAACCAGACGCACCTGCCTTGCAGGTGTGAGAGTTAATTACTGTTTGTGGAGCAGCTTTGAGAGCCGCAGATGAAAGGCGTTCAGTAAATGCAAAGAGCTATTCCTCGTTAGACTTGCCAGACAGTTCCCAGGGGAAACAGTCCAATCCCAGCCACGAGGCCTCTCCCCTCGGCCAGATCAGTCTGAGCCGGGTCTGGAAAAAGGCTCTGGACTCAGGCACAGTTGTCTCTGAGGCAGGGTTTGGGGACAAGTCACTGGCTTCTAGAAAAGATGGGGGTCTGGATAACACCTCTGATTCTCTGCCAGCACTGACTCCCTAAGTCGGAGGGAGAGTGGCCTTCAGGTCACACAGGGTGCAGGGATCTTGGTTCCAAAAGAAAGGAAGGCACCTTCTGGTCTCTGCTCTCTCCTCCCTCGCAGACAAGTTATTTCCCTGGACTTTGTCAGACGAACATCCATTGCAGACATCTTCCCGTGAAGATTTTCTGTACCCTCACTTTCTGAACCTCTGTCCCCCCGCCCTCATACACACGTTCCAGGCCTGAACTGATTCTACAGATGGGCTGGGTAGATTCCGGTAAGGCCAGGCCATCACGGGCATGTTCAAATTATTCCACGACCGCCCTGCTGATTCTGTCCATTCCTCCATGTCTGTCTCCTGCAACAAAAATCTCGAAACATGGAGGAGGGTAAAAATGGCTCTCTGCTCCCAACCACTCATTCTCCAGCACCCTCGCCCCCTTTGCTAGTTCCCGAAAGGGATGAGCCAGAGATACCCATCGAGGGCTGGGAAATCTCAGGCAGCTTCTAGCTTGGGACCGAGCCCCCGGCGCAGAAATGAGGACCCTCACTCATAGGAGCCAAATTACTGACGCCTCAAAGCGGGACGCTACCAGCGGGAGGGGCACGGCACCCCTAGCGCTGCCCATAGCTAAAGAAACTTAATTTGATGAACATCCCACCGAGGGCAGCACGTGCTCTAAAGAGGACGGTGCAGGCTTGAGAGCCTTGTTCCGTGGCCCAGGGCGTGAGACTGTCAGAGCCCAGTTACGGTCCCGACTGACTACCGAAGACCGTGTGCCGATGGGGTGGGAGGGGAGCCTACGGGACTCCCCGGGGCGGGGCGGGGCGGGGGGAGCAGCCATCTCTCTGACTAAGTAGATACAGTAACAGCCATCCCTTGGGCAGATCCTATCAAGTAACGGGGCTGAAGCTTTGCCAGGGTCCTTGAAATGCCTCAGGGTGGCAGCAGGCAAGAAAAAAAGAGTGATGTCATCACTGGGACCTCAGGGGCCGTAAGATGACTGCCCCTGCCCCGCCCCTGCCCCGTGAGTTGTCGGTGTTGGAGGACGCTCTTAAGGCCGCCATGTAAGGACATCTGGCGCACAGCAGGTGCCCGTGAGGCCATCCTGCAGCCCGGCTGCCTCTGAGCGCCCCCCATCCCCCTTCCGGCCCTGTGCTAAACTTTTTACTTCAGCACTGCTGCGGGTTTGTAAAAAGTTAGGATCTTTTGACAAATTCTGTTGTATTATTATTATGAGATTTATTTATCTGTTGTAAAGTCATGATGCAAATCCATCCCACCGTACTTCCGAGCTCCAGGCTGTAGCCTACACACAAATTTTAGAGTGGCTCAAAGCCCGGCCAAGCAGCCTCTGTGTCTTGCGCTCTCATGTGGCACGTGCCCCAGTGCACCCGTACTGGATTTTACACCAGATACTTTGATTTTAAGCAGCAAACTCGGAAACATGGCGTTCTAATAAAACCAGAAGAAGAGCTCTCATGAATGGGGAAAAAGGGAGTGCAATAAATACCCTCTAGAGAATGCTGAACGAGAACACAGAAGACACTGAACTCTTCTTTGGTTTGTGTTGGCTCCAAACATTTCCAAGTTTTGGAAACCTCGTCCCCGAGCTGCCCTGCAGGGAGAAAGGGCCTGGACAAGGGCACGAGGGCAGGGTTTGGGAGTCTGAGAGCTGAGGACTGAGCCGCGGCTCGCCCCTCACTCACCCTGTACTGAGGCCAGCAGCGGAAGCCCTCGGAGACTCAGTTTCCCCACCTGTGAGGGGCTTGGGGGGATGAAACGGCATCCGGACTCCAGCGTCGTTAATGCACTATCTGGCTCCTAGTAAGGCTCCTCTGCCCTGTCCCCTCAGAGGAAGAGGCCGTGCCCCTCAGGCCCGAGTGCCCCATACGAGGGGGGAGGGCGCGCACAGCCCACGGAGCCGCCAGGACGAGGCCCGCCTCGGCCGGGGGTGCAGAACGCCCTCAGCCTCTCACCTGGGGAGACATGATTTCACCATCGATGTGAGCACCATTCCCGCGGCACCTGCCCAGACCGCAAAACCAAAGACAAGCCCTTCCGCCCGCCGAGCACCGGCCTCGCTCAGCGGGAGCACCCGCCACCCTGCCCTGCGGAAGGCGCCCGCCAGCCGCTGCTCGGAAACCAGAGAGCTGGGCCTGGGAGACCGAGGATGCGCGGTTCTTCACCTTCGGGGCTGGGATTCAGGTTGAACGGCAACCGCTCGCACTCTAAGAGCTTCTGTCCACGCTCCCAGCCTGAAGAACGTTCTGCCCAGGGAAGTGCGGTGACGCCCAAGCTGGAGCGCCACGCCACTAACACGGGCTCGCCGGCCAAGGCAGCGGCTGCCTCTGGTTCTCCTGTCCTCCCCACCTGTCCGCACTGGCCTGTCCCAGCTTCCCCGTCCTGACCCACACGCTCCTGGTTTTCCTTTCCCGCACAGCAGGCCCGGGCTCCTGGGACTCCCAGCAGCAGGACCAGGAGGCCAGACCCCCGGGGGCATCACCCGTCCGCATCCCTCTAGCAGCCTTTCTCGGGGGGCGTGAACACGCTGCGCCTGCCTTGAGGGGGCAGCCAGCCCTGTATGGTTCCTGGCCGTCCCTTCACCTCCAACACGTGGCACGTCCACGAAGCTCTGGGAAGGTCTCTGGATGTGCAGAGCAATGGATTTCTCCCTCTAAAAGGGCACTGCCATCCCAGCTGGCCCCGACCCTTTTCTCCTCCCACTCCGCTGTGCCTGAAGTAATGACACACTGAGACAGCCTATTCTCTTCACATAAGGAGGGCCCTTGCCCCCGACGCTGGAGACAGAAGACGCTGCGATTCGCAGACTCCCATCTTTTCGGTTGGGAGATGGCGGGACCAGCAGTCCTGAGCCCAGTGTCCTGCTTCATTCCTAGAACGTGACACCCTACAGCACCGCCAGCTCTGGTTCACTTTTTGTGAACATCTTTTTGGAGGAGTAGTGTTTACTATACGTCTTAAACGCAAGGCTTCTCCATACATAAAAAGCCCCCAAGGAATGGCTCCGTTACGCTTCTGTTTTTTGAAAATCGGTGATTACTTGGATATTTGCCGTCGGAGCAGCTGGGAGGAAGAGGCCAGCTGCGTGGCCGCTGGGTGGCGGGTTCCTGTGCCAGGATAACGGGGCGTCTCTGGCTCGCGAGCTGGGGGGATCGCTATCGGCTTCCCTTGTGCCTCCTGCCCCTCCTGCGGCCTCCCCCCACCTCCCTGCGAGATCCACACAAGAGGAATCGGCGCACCGAAGTCTGCAGCCATTTTTCACACCCCAAAGAACTGACCTTGACGCGAACTAATTGGGACGGCGACAGATTAATAGCACAGGTTGCTGAGGTGGAGTTTTGCGGCATCAAGGAGGCCTTTGAAGATAAGAGCCGCGTGTACTTTCATAAGCTCATCCCTGGTGCTCTGAACAAAGAACGCAAGCTAATAAAGTCAGATTCATCTGGGGGCAATCTACACTCACAGGGGAACATCACCCCAAACTCTGATTCAGAAAGGCAAATGGAAATCTGCCGGAATTCTTTTAAACTCCAACACAGACCTCGATTTAAAAACGGGCGCGCGCGCACACACACACACACACACACACACACACACACAAAACTCTTGGTAATAAGCAGACCTCTGATGATCTAAAGATCCACAGCTTCATGTACTGACTCAGAGAAAGTAAATGGCATTTCAAATACAACCTTCATACTTTAATAGATGAGGTCACCCTGGGAAAGATGATACTGTGAGCCCAGCAGTGGGAAACCTCCCTCCAGAGAACCGCTTTGATTTACAAGGTCAAGGAAGGCTTTCTCAGAGAAGCAGTAGGTTTTTAGTGACTTGGACTAAAATGAAGACTTTTTTAAAATTAAAAGCTGAGTTTGAGAGAGCAGACAATTAGAAACTCTTGCTCAGCAATAGGGACGACCCCGGAGAACAGGGATCCTAGCAGCCTGCAGAAGTCAAGAGTCAGCACTGATTTGCTGATGAGGATAGAGGCCCAAGGGGCTGCCATTTGTGACCGACATTGACATCCTGTGTGGACCGACTGAACCCTTGTGAATTTCCCAGATGGGTCTCAACAAGGGCGGTTTCTCCTTCAGGGGACACTGGACGCTGTCTGCAGATGTTTTTGCTTGTTGCCACTGGGGTAAGGGGATGTTACTGGCATCTCGTGGCTGGAGGCCAGGGGTGGGTTGCTATTAAACATCACCCAGTGCACAGGACGGGCCCCCAACAGCAGGGGATGGTCCGGCCACAAATGCCAGCGGCGCCTTAGGGAAACCCAGCCCAGGGTAGGCATGTACAACCCCAGTGTCAAACCATGATGACAAAGCCGGACGCTGTGACTTCCAGAGGTGCCCCCAGACTCAGAGAAATTTAATGCAGCACGTGCCCTGGGCCGAGTACAAGTGAAACTGAGGGGTGTTAAGAGATAAGGGGTGTGGCGGGCACCTTCTGGAGCCCTTCTGGGAACCCAGGGGTGGCCATCCGTCTGCCGTCATGCTGCGGCCAGGACTCTGTCCCCATGCCAGGGTTTGGGACGGCCGCTTTCTCACAGTCTCACGGCCTGGCACCCAGTCTCAGAGCTGGCATGCCGAGCCCCGGGTGAGCCGCACGTGTAAACAACTGACAAGATCGCTCCTGAGCTGACCGTCGGCTTTGCCACCTGGGAAGGGACAGGCTAGCGCTTGCCTCTCCTGAGCTACCCGGGCATGAGTCACATGTAACCAGATAATGATGCAAATCACTGTCAACATTTCTAAGGTTTCATTCCAACATCTCATGGAATGATAGAGCAGAAAGCAACCTCGGAGACTTTTCGAGCCAGCCCCATGTTGGAGAAAGCTAAAGTGTGGCGAGGTGAGATGACTCCCTCTTGTTCCCCACGGCAGGTTAGTGACAGGGCAGGGACAGGCTTTCTGGTTGCTTGTAGAGTGCTGCTTTTACTATATGATGATTGAAGCCATCTCCCCCTCAAACCTAGTTACCGTATACTGACGAAACGAAGAAACTGGTCTAAGCTTCAAAAAAGAAACACACACACACACACACACACACACACACACACACACAGAGAGAAGTAATCTCCAAGTACAGTGCCGTTTGGAGGCTGGGGAGGGGTACTTTTTCCTGCTAACAGACCTGGGATTCTGAGCTTTGTGGGGCTGGCTGGGAAGCCCTTACTCCATTTACGTCTCCTTTCCATCCTGAAACTGAGCCCAAACAACCCCAAATCTCAAATAAAAGTTGATATCTGTTGCTGTGAATTCATGAGCAATGCAACTCAAAATTAGAGAGGGAGGGAGGGAGGGGACCATTCCTGCGCCCCCCACCCCCTGGCTGTATTTTCGGGGGGGGGGGGTCGCAAGAGGCGGGAGGCAGGGTCACACTGTCACCCTGGTTCTGCCTTTTCTTCTAATAGCCTTCAACTGCCAAGTGGCTGCAACCAACGTGCTGATTTTAAACCCTTTTATGGAAAGTGCCATACCCTCTTCTGCTCACATCACTTAAAATAATGAGTTAGGCGCAGTTGTATTAGTCTGTCTTTCAAGTGGATTAAATTCACGGGCTCGTTCTCCTGCAGTCTCGCAAGCTTTGGCCTGGCTGTCTGAACGTCCAGATTAGACAGACGAGCACATGCCAGACGGCAATGAAACGCAATTACCTAGGCAAACTTTTGAAGGATTTGAGCCCTGGGGCACAGGCTGTTTACGACAGACTAAAAGCACCGTTTGTACTGAGCAAGACCCGTTGCCTCCGTCTTTTCGAGTTCTCGATCCTGCCTGCCACTGGACTCCAGGCAGGATTTCTAGGGGCCCGATAACATCAGGCTTCTGTCCACACCTCAGCACCTCAGGGTCTTTACTGTGTTTTTCAACAAGAAAATGCAAGTACCAACAAAAGCCTCTTATAACATCTCCCTTTGTGTTCACTGACTCTCTCCCATTGGTTTAGTTTTTGGTATTGTGTACCACCCGGAAAAAAGGCAGCGAGAAATCATCCTATAGCTAGTTGCTTGGCTCTGTAACGTCTTTGGAAACGAACAAGCTTTCCAATAAACAAGAACTTCCTGCCATCCTTGAAAAAAATAGCAAACCAGCCTCAACAACACATCCAAAGTACTTTCCCCTCTATTGGAACTGAGGGACCAAGGGAGAGGAGACAAAAGCGGAAGGAAGATTGATAAGGAGGGTGGCAAATGTCTCTCCTGCTGCTGTTCCGCATTCCAGCACTTTGTTCAGATGGAGACCAGCGGGGCCAACACGGATGGGTTGGCGTGGTCCTTCGTCCGCCAGCTGAAAACTATCATGTGACCACGAGAAGGGGTCTGGGGGAAGGGGATTAACTGGACTTCTGTAGTCCTGTTAGGCACAGAGTGAAGCCGTCAAGGTGGCGGCAGTGAAAGCTTTCAGTGTTTGGGGACCCGAGACCCTGAGGCCGGTCAGTGGGTCAGTTTGGGCAAGAGGCTGTGATCAGGGGTGGGAAGATAAGATGGGCAAGCAAGATAAAGAGTGAACTTGGAAGGATGGATTTGAAAAGTGCTGGAACCCAGAGGGATCTAGGGACGCTTCTGGGGAAGGAGGCGACACAGGGACACCTGAACACGGCGGGGAAGGGGGCAGAATGCAGGCACCGGGGGGGATGGCAGGGAGGTGGGGGGATGGCCTTAGGAGGAAGCAGTGGACAAACAGCTTAGTCCAACTTCGGGGTTCAAATCTGTAATTAAACACGTGAGCCCAGGTTCAGGCATTTGAATGACAGGCCCGGGTGAGCTGTCTCAGGAGCTGAATGATGGCAAGGAAGGCAGGAGAGAGTTTGGCTTGGATGGGGCAGGGACAGCAAAAGGGAAAGGGTAGCTCTCTAGTTAACGGAAGCTGTAGAAGGTAACGAACGGGGGCAGAAGATTAAGAAGCATAGAGACTTCCCAATTTCCTCTTTGTCACAAAAGTGGAGAGAAAGGCCCCAGGGAGGGGTAGGTGTGCTGTCACCCCAGTAGGCCCAGCTGGGCTCCCTCCCCCAGGCTCCCAGCCGGGCTCTGGGAAGCGGAGAAAGGGCAAATCACGAAAGCAAGAAGCGAAAGTACCGAGACATGGTGCTTTGGGAGGAAATTTGGGGCAGGAGATTTTGAAATTGGGATTAAAACCTGCAAATCCTGAAAGCAGGGAACATGCTTCCTCAATGACTTCCCCTGAACCCTTTCCCTGGAGATCCGGACCAGGGTCGTGGGGTCTGGAGACGTGGGAGAGAGTGTTCCTGCCTGCCTGGAACTTCTAGGAGAACTTGTCATCCTCGGAAAACTGTGATTCCGGATGGGGAGCGGGGGGGGGCAGGTCGGTGGGGTGCCGTGTTGACCATCTACGAGGCATCCCTCTGGTGGGTTTTGAGGTTTCGATGATCGCGCAGCACGGAGGGAAATCTTAGGTGCTCGCTTCCGGGAGCCCATGACGGTTGGAGAAGCAGCAAACCTTCACCCTATCCAGTAACAACGGACAACGTATGGGGGGGGAGGGGAGAAGGCAAAGTGAGAGGTCCCAATAGACGGGTCCAGGAGTAGAGAAGGGGGTTCCGTTTGGTCCTTGGTGGGGACGAAGATGTCCTGAAGGAGATGGGGCAGGATTGGGGAGGTGGAGGGGGTGAGGGGTAGGGGCTTTCTGGGTGGGCCGCCGGCATGGACCAAAGCAGGTGGGCAGGGCTGGCCACAGGTGCTCAGAGCCCAGAAGAACAGGCCGGTAAAAAGACAGCTGCTCACAGCGTCGGGGCCCCAGCTTCCCTTCGGCTCGTCTGCTTGTCTTTCGGTCATTTCAGAGCACGGCAGGCTCAGGGAGGAGCACCTCATGACCCAGAGAAGGCAGGGCCTCGGCTGGAGGGGGAGCTAGGAAATCAGTGGCAAAGGTACTCTTTTACTTCTGGACCAGGCCCCCTGTGGCCATCAGACGTGGCCATCTGCTTCCTCCGCCACGTTCCTCCACAGGTGACATGCTTAGATGGGCTTTAGGAGGAGCCTGACGGGAGGCTGGCCATGCGATCCCGGCCTCCCTGAAGGCCAAGGTCTCAGCAGTGATGCCACCTCCCACTGCACAGGGTCCAAACCCGGGTTGGAGGGGAGCCAGACATCCCCAGATTTTCTGTCACTCATTGCTGTTTACATGCCTCGCTCTGCTGCCCCTGAAAAGTTGTCCTTTGGTCCCTCTGGGGACATTGGCTGATATATATATAGATACCAGTTAAAAGTGATTTATGCTAAGAAAATGGCCGGGGCACACACGTCCCCTCGGTTAAGTCCTAGGTCTCAGATCTCCCCTGCTGTGTCTCCGAGGCTGAGGTAACGAGACAGCAGTGGGCCTTAGTGCTGACACAGTAGCTTGCAGGTTAGGAGGATGGGGCTGCCCGTTGCTTGTTGGCAAACAAGCCGAACAGAGGGAGCGCTGGTGCCCACACGCCTCCCAGCTCAGGGAAGAGCCTTGCTAACTGAGCGGGAGGCTGGGAGGTGTTGGCCACCGGAGCCCCCAAGACACGACAGCTCCGCAGGAGAGGAATCACGAGGTGCTCCTGCCTGGGCTCCCCACTGGCAGGGCTTGCAGGAAGCGGGGTGTTTTATAACTCTGGGAAACGCCTTTCTGGGCCGTTGTCCTATGGACCTCCACATCATGCATCCCTATGAAAAGAAAGTCATTTCAGGATGGCTTTGACCAACTAATGAGCATTCAGAGCCGCTGGCCTTGAGGGGTGCCAACCGGGACCCAGAAGGGGTCCTGCCCAGTGGTCGCCTCAAGTCAGGGTCTCGGGAGAACTGGATTTGCAAAGGGTCCGCAGACTTAGTGCTGGTGGCTGGCTCTGTCCTCTCTGTTGACGACAAGGGACAGTAGGGCTGAATTGGGACAGAACAGTTTGCTGTTTCGTCAGTGGATAAGGACAGAGCTAAAGACGAAGTCCCCTTCTGCTTTCTACTCCAGTCACTGACATGTCAGCAATGGAAGGGAAAACCAGGAAGAGAAGACCCCATCGGCGTGGGAAGAGTTCAAGTGTCAGCCCCGCTCGCAGGAGCCGTACACCTAGCCCTAGGCACCCGGCTTCCCACTGCCTTGCTCAACCCGCGCGATGACTGAATTTATTCTCCAGCAGGCCCCGAGCTCCTTGTTTTGCAGTAGGAAATTCTCTTTCATAAGAGGGCTACTGTTGGTATTGTTTATTTGTTTTTTTAATTTCCAAAAAATAAGGAAAGATTTATAAGATGGGGGCGAGGGGAGGAGGGAGGAGAGGGCAAGGGAGGCGGCGACCCCAGCATGTCCCAGGTTCGCCTCGGCTTCTCCCGGGCCCCCAGACCCCCCCAACCCCTCCCCGTTCTGAATGTGAAAAGTAAGCAGCGCGAGCTGCCTGGGCTGGAGAAGCGTCTAACAAGGCCCGCATTGTCTCAGACAGGTGTGAGATTGGACTTGATTCGGGGCCAGCACCTCCAGTCCCAGAGCCAGGTCTGTGAGCCGAAAACATGCACCAACCCTCCAGTAATACCACTGCAGCCAGCCAGAGTCTCAACAATTTAAGGCTTAACACACACAGCATAAATCAGAGGAGGATGGACCCGCCGACCGGCAGTTTCTTGGGCGGATGCCTGCAGACTGTCTGCAGATCAGACCCTGCCTGTTTGGGTTATTTGAGACTTTTTTTTTTTTTTTTTTTGGTAATATAAAGATGAGAAGCTGGGTGGAGCAGCGTGCAGAGGCATCCTGGTGTTTGCCCTATCTTGTTCCAACGGCCCCTTTTTCTCCCTAAGTGCTGTTTTGCAGGGACTGCTCGGGAAGCTTCGCTTTGCTCTCTCCAAATACTAAGAATGTGTTCAAGCTGGGCAGGACGGGCAGAGGGAAGCCGAGCCCTCCAATAGAGGTGCCGTCTGTGTGACCTTCAGCAAGTCACTTAACCTCTCTGGGCTTCCAACTTTCTCCATCTAATGAGGCGGCTGGCCATCTCATTCTGGTCTATCTCTGATTCACTCATCTCCAGTGGTCAGAAGTTCAGAGTCATTGTAAGAACTGCCTAACTCAGAGGAAATCATCACCCTTGGGAGAAAATGTACAACTCCACTGAATGCTCTGTTTCTGAGTGGATCAGTTTCTTGGAGCAAGAAAAGGCCCGTCATTGGCCTTCTCCTCTTATCTGTTCCTTAGGAGTGTGTGATCCTCAAAACCCAGAGCTCCAGGCCTCGGGGCAGGTGGTCAGGATGCTCCGAGAGCCCAGCGCCATGTGGGAGGTGAGAAGGAGATGACAGGTCCGCGCTGCTAGTCAGTGCAGGGCCTCAGGGCCCCGTGTCTCCTGTCGACCCTGAATTAAGTTTCATCTAGGAGAGGCCACTACAGAGTCACGGGATCTCAGCCAAGGAAGGGAGCCCGGAAGCCACCCATCAGTGCAGCACCTCAGGGAGAAAGGCATCTGGTCTCCACTCGTGGGATTCCTGCCACAGTCCTGGGTGGCTCTGGCCCGGGCATTCGTGCCCTTGACCCTGAGTTCACCAGCAAGGGCGTGGCCACCGCGGGGATGCTGGGGTCTGGCCGGGCGCCCTGGCCTCTCACTGCCCTGCACCGTTCAGGGAGTGAATGGCATGGACTTGACAGCATCCTGACCTGGGACGAGGGGGACTGTCACTCAGCCGGAGGCCCCGACACCCCGCGCCTCGCTCCCGCAGCTGCTGCTGCGGCCCTGGCCCGACTCACCCCACACCTGTTTGCTGGCCTGCTTCTGCCCGCCGGCCTAGGCTGCAAGCAGGCTTTCAAGGCCTGGGCCTGGGGGCGGAATCGGCACTGGGGAGGCATTTACTTCAGATCACACAGGAGGGTGAAACGCGGTTCAAAGAACTCCTTTTGTAGATGGTTCGTTCAAAATGCCTTAGAGGCTGACCTTCCACATCCTCTGAATGTGTCTGATTCATGCAAGTAAGGGGACAGGGCAGGGGTCACCCCTGGCTGCTGCCCACGTGGGCCCTGTGCACAGGGAGTGTCCTGTCAGCCTCCCTGCGGCCGTCTCCCCCTGCCCCACCCCGGAGTAGGGTTGGGGACGCTTGGCGGGGCTGAGGAGGACAGAGGGTGGCCTTGAGACAGGTGTTCTATCCTCGCCTTTGAAAAAAAAATCCCTACCGCTTCAGTATGAAATTCAACATTGAAAGGATGGAGACACAAGCACGTGATACCGAATCGAACCGTGGGGATCCACCATCTCGTCGAGAAAGATAGGGAGAGGCAGAGCAGGAGTAAACGTCCTAATGCGCCCTCTGTACTGACAGCAGAGCCCACGTTCTGTGCCCCCCGCCCCCCGCCCCGCAGGCAGAGAGACAGCAGGCCAGTAGGGCGGGCACTGGACCAGGAGCCCCAGGACTTGGGAGTTCAGGTCCTCCTCCAAGTGGGCCAATCACTGATGCTCCCTGGGCCTCAGCCCCTCATGAGTGAAATAAAGGGCTTCCAGAAAGACATTTAAGGTCCCTTTCAACTGTAAGAGTTTTCCATTTGCATTTGACCCTGTGGAGAAGTGGGTATGTGCTCTCCTGTTAATTTACCCAAGGAAACTGAACTTGAACAAAGACGACGCGAAGACCGCCCTGCCCTTGTCTGCCCCCGGGCTATCATCACTCCTGGAAGTAAGGGGACACGGAAGGTCATTATCACAGAGCCGCTGTGTGGCTCATAGGAGAGGACGGAAGTGCAACTCCCTGGTGAGGCACCAACGCCACCAACAAGAGCACAGCAATAGCAATAATAGTAAAAAGCGTAACACTGACCACTTACTGAGTGTTTAAAGTGTACCGCGCTCTACGTAAAGACTTGACAAAAGTGTATCTCAATCCCTGTGATGAGTTTGTGAGGCAGTGAGGGGAAATACCGCATGCCAGGCGTCCAGTGCTTCGTGCATATGAACTCATTTCATCCTCACAACTCTCCCGTGAGCTGGGTACCATCATCACCGTGCCTGTTTTACAGATGGGGAACAGCGGTGCAGAGGACTAAAGTAATTCTTGCAAGGTCACCTAATTGGGAAGTGGCCAACCAGGGACTTGAATTCCCATTATTTATATCCACATAGATCTTAGCGTTAATCTGTGGATCCAGATTCTGCTTTCCTCATGTACTGCATTCTGGGGGGTTCCCATGTTTTTTCTGATTCCCTTCTGATGCTAAGGTGGGAGGAACAGCTCCATCCCGACTGATGGGATGGATGGACAGAAGAACTGGCGTTCCACCTTGACTTCTGCAGGCCACTGAGCGCTCCCGTGAGCGACCAGGGAGAAAGTTTGAAAAATAAGAGAAATTCCTTATAGACTCTCTAAGGCGTCTCCGCCCACGGCCCTCCCTGCAAGGCGTGAAAGTATCAAATGAGGAAATCGGGAAGAGATTCTGGAATAAGAATAACAAGATTTCCTCTCCCTTCCACCTGAACTGGCCATCCGTAATTTTGCACTAATTCAATTTTAAAGTCATGCCTTGTAATTTGTGGAAAATCATATTAAACAGAGCCACATCTGGGCAATGGCTTCTCCCATTTAGCAACATATGGTGGCTCAGAAAGCCCAATCACACAGCAAAAATATTTCCAAAAAAAAGAAAGGGGGGCCTCTTAATCAGGGGGCAGAGTGGGAGGCTCTGGGACATCTCTACTGGCTTCCTGAGAATGTTAGGCGTTAAATCCCTGAGAGCCGCAGAATTACAGCCTATTAGAGTTAGGGCCACCTTGTCAATGACTTTCATGATCGGTGAGGGCCTGGGCCTCACGTGCCTGCCAGCACCTGAGTGAGCACAGCAGGCAGGACCCTCAGGACCGTGCCACGCACCTCGTGGGTGGCTAGTGGTGGGGATTAAAGGAACCAACAATATCAGTCATTCCAGAAGTGTGAGCCATAATTGTTTTGTTACTGCCTTTAGTAAACGTGAGAACCAGGCAATGTCCTCGTCATTCTGCGGTGGCCCCGGCTCCAATAACAACCCAGGTATAGACCCGATCACAGACATACGCTGCAGTTTCAAACCTGGGGGCGGGGCGGGGGGGAAAGATCTGCACGTTTCAAAAGCTTCTGCATTCATCCCAAAGATCGCAGCCCCGTTGGATGACCAACAGAAGCACGGCTTAAAACTCAGGCAACGACGGTGGTTCCACATAGCAGGCAATTTACAACAAAGTAGGGATGACGATTAACAGACCCTGAGAGGAACAATCCAAATAAACCACTTAATGGGCAGAGATGCCAAGTCGAGCCCTTGAGCTTGTGCTGACTTTTACAGATATTTTAATAACTTTATCATTATATAATTTGCCATCTGATATGGACAGAGAGATGCACTAATGGAGCATGCATGAGTGGCCGCAACAGTGACATAACCCCAGGAGACGTAATAGAACAATCATGCTCTCTTCCTTGTATGACCTACGACTCCAAGAAGCGCAATCACTAGTCGGATTATTTCTTCCTCCCTTTTTACCCCGAGATATTCTTTTGAAACCTGCCAAGCAAGTGTATGTGTGTAGCCCTTCCCAAGACGCATAGCATAAGCCCCTCGGTCTTGATCTGGCCTTGGGATGCTCAGGTTGCGCGCATAAAGCTGTAGGGCAAAGAGGACTTCTTCTGCAGCAGGAACCAGCAAGTTACGGATCTGGGAGACTTCACTGCCCCAGATGGGTGAGCTGCTGACACCCAGAGTAGTGCTGACTCCCCTGGGCTCCTCAGAGACCTTCCTCACACGCCTTCCCTAGGGACGCTCTGCTCTTACGACACCTGGGTGGTCACACCCAGACGCCAAGGCAGAAGGACCCTAGCGCACCCTCCATCATGCTCCCAGAAGGACCCAAATCTTGTTAGCCAGACTTGATAACGTCGACTTCTGGAGGCTCAGATCCAGTGACACTGGGTGGAACGACCAATGGTGTGCAGAAATAAGCCCTATTTCAGCCCGTGGTGGCGAGTGTTTTAATGCTCAGGTTTCCCGAGCTGTTAAGTGACCCGAGATGCACAGATCAGAGTCCCCCACTACCTCCTCTGCCCTCTTGTTCACACTTCCTCCAGGTGGGAAAGCAGGGGGTCCCATCTTAAGAAGGAGAATCAACTTTACAAAAGGGACAGTTGACTCTTGCTACTGATTGCAACTGGAGGATGTTTTGACAATCTTGAAATGATACTTGGAATGTTCTTATCCCCATACCTGACCCTTAGGTGGTGTGAAATCACGGTGGGCCCTTGAGCCTGAGTCTGGAGGAAAGCACTATCTTTTCTGCCCAGTGGTTCTCTCTCCTACCCATGGCTCATTCGGGGGCTTGGTGCCATGGTTCTGTTTTCCCTTGAAACATGTTCATTTCTTTTAAACAATAAATGTTATATTCCATGCCATTTGGGAGAGCCTGAATTAGCTAACACTCAATCTGAAGACTTTCCATAGCTTAATAATCAAAAATCAACTGGATAAGAAGTGGTACATTCCTTTCCCCCCCCCCCCCATCAATTGTCAGGAGTGCCCAAAGAAACAGAAAATAAACATGATTGGCCAATGTTTGTTTTTAGGGTGCGTTCTATACTATTTTTTAAAAAATTATTATTATTTTGTTTTATTTACTGTGGCTGGTAACTGAATCTCTAGTATGAAAACATCAAATGTTCTGCCAGAAGGAGATTATGGAGGAAAAGTCTATGCTAGGAAACTGGGTTTGTCAGTGAAGATTTTATTTACAGGAGTTTTGCAATCCGGATCTTTAATCTCCATAACAACTGAGCTGTTCTAGGGCTTTGAAAGCAATTGTTCAATAATAAGAAAGCTCATGTAGGGCTCCGTAGAGAATGGACTTGAGGACACGGGGAGGCGGAAGGGGAAGCTGGGATGAAGTGAGAGTGTGGCATGGACATACATACACTACCAAACGTAAAATAGATAGCTAGTGGGAAGCAGCTGCATAGCACAGGGAGATCAGCTCAGTGCTTTGCGACCACCTAGAGGGGTGGGATAGGGAGGGTGGGAGGGAGATGCAAGAGGGAGGGGATATGGGGATACATGTATTTGTATAGCTGATTCACTTTGTTATAAAGCAGAAACTAACACAACACTGTAAAGCAATTATACTCCAATAAAGATGTTAAAAAAAAAAAAAAGGAAAGCTCATGTAGGGCTAAAGCTTTGCAAGTAAAATGTGAAAATATAATACAAATATACACTGAGGTGGCTCTGAACAGTTGATAACCCCCCTGCCTCTCTACATTTTCCCCCTAAGAGTCAGGCTGCAGTGCTCTGAGGGGCAGAGGGAAGTAAGGGAAGATAGACGTAATTACAGTTCCTCAGCATTATTTAAATCATACATGTTGAATCATACATGTGCCTTTTTAAAGGGCACTAAAATAACTGAATTACAGTGGGCCTGCATTTCTGTTCCATGATGTGAGGAAAAATAATGCAAATGAGGAAAACCAGCTCCCTTTGGAGAACTACAACTGACAAGAAAACACAACGGGTCATTTTCTCACCGGAGCCTTTTTTTTTTCCTTATCAGCGTATATTGTTTGCCCCTCTCTTGGTACAAACTTTTGGTAAACTTTGATACTACTTCACGGCCGCAGTCAAAGTTTTGTTTTTAAATATCCAAATGTGAAAGGCTATCTTCGGGTGATTTGTAAATGTGGGATTATGAGATATGCAGAGTGAATCACCAGCCTTTCGCAATGCGTTTCTGGTCAACAGTGCCTCGCAATAAAGCCATTTTTAACAAGGCAGCTTGTTCAAAACAACAGTGATATGCTGAGCTCCAGGCGATCACATTCTTGAGTCCCTCCCAACTGGCTGGCTGTGGTCCCCGTGTCATCTTCTGTCCCTGTGCTCTCTCCCAGCCGCGATGTCATGAGCTTTTGGGGGCCAGGGCAAGAGGCACCAAGGCCTCCTGCTTTTCATGGCTGCCATGACACAGGGGAGAATCTCTTTTCTCTATTAACTGCTGGGCCCTCTGATTCCATCAGCATAGGTGTCTAGAAAATGTTAAGAAATATCTGATCTCATGTAGAAAAAGAAAACATACATTCTCGTGGCTGGAAAGTAAAAGTACCATGATACTGAGTTCCAGTAAATGATGGCCTGAAGTGAGAGTAGCTGGAAGATGTGCTTGATTATGGGTGGCATAGGACACTTGAGTTCACAGTTACCTGCCCATCATATCTGTTCTGGGGGAGTGGACAAGGGAAAGTGATCTCTGGACTCACCTGATGCCCTGTATCCATTCCACCTCGGTGTAATGGGTAGAATGGTGGCCCTGCAAAGGTATGTTCATGTTCTGACCCACGGAACTGTGAACGTGACCTGATTTGGAAAAAGGGTCTTTGCAGATGTAATTAAGTGAAGGATCTCAAGATGAGATCATCTGGGTTATCTAGAGGGCGCCTAATTCCAATCACAAGTGTCTTTAGAGACAGAGGGGGAGGTGACACAGAGAAAGAGGCCATGCGAAGATGGAGGCGAAGATTGGAGTGATGCAGCCACAAGCCAAGGGACACTAGGAGCCACCAGAGGTTGCAAGAGACAAGAAAGGATCCTTCCCTGGGAACTTCAGAAGGGAGTATGGCACCTTGATTTTGGATCCCGGCCTCCAGAACTGGAAGAGAATAAATTTCTATTGTTTTAAGCCACCAAGTGTGTGGCAATTTGTTACAGAATCACAGGAAACTGAGAGACATGGTTTGGTGCTACTGATCATAACAGCCCACAGTTACTAAGTGTTACCCATGGGCTGGCTCTCATGCCTACTGCTTCACCTTTCACAGTGGTTCTAGGATCTCCAAGTATAATTATTACTCCCTTTCTGCAGATAGGGAAACTGAGGCTTTAAGAGGTTAAGTAACTAGCCAAAAGTCGTACAGTAATACGTGGTGGAGGCCAGTTTTGGGCCAAGGTGGTCTGCCTGTTGAGCCCTCATTCTTAGCCACCAGACTCTGCTATCTTTCTTGGACAAGAGATTTTCAGCTTAACCTTCCTGCTGTTGTACCACTGACATCAAATAAGTGCTCCAACTACAGCTTTGTTAAAAACTTATTCTTCTGAACAAAACCTTTGTGCACTTGTGAGTGTGCGTGTGAGTGTGTTGTGTGTGTGTTGAGTGTGTGCTGGCCCACAGATCACAAGAACAAGGGAAGGTACCAAATCCACGGAAGGAATATTTTATCATTAGGATCAAGCCCTAAAATGAACCCTTCATTCCTCTAATTAGGAAAGATGTCCACAGGCATTAACATGCTCCGGAAAGCATGGTCTGATCACCTTGAACGACATCCATGAAAACACTTGGTCTGAAAACGCGGTCCCGCGAAAATGTGGTTTATGATTACTAGGGTGCTGACAGCTCACCAGGTTGGCGGCTCCTTTGAAGGGCTGGTTTATTAAGTACTTAGCTGAGAGGTGCTTGTAAATACATCACAGGCATCGGGGCAGCGCTGTTCAAGGGAGTTCTGTGTTGGTGACCGTGCCGTCCATAAATAGAGCGCGGAGGAAACGTAAGGCTGGTCGCCATTCTGAGCACCGCTCCGTCTAAGTCACTCCAGGCAGCGGATGGAAAGCAAGGGCAGCGGACACGCTGCAGCCAGATCAGACTCAACAAAGGCCACAGGCGGACTAGGAAGCCAAGGCCCGAGGGCCTTTTTTAAAGGAAAAAAACGAAGACTTAGCTTTCTCCCCATCCTTCATCCCCATCTTTGAAATGTCTACGATGCAACTGATTAGCAGGAGCTTTTCAAGCTTTCCTTAAACTTTGTTTACGTGGCATCAGCCCAGAAGACGCAAAACAGTAACCGAGTTCTCAGTTCCTCTAGTTCTAATAACTTGTAACCTCTCTCTCTGCCTGCTGGTGAGGAGGAGGGGGCATGCGGCGGCAGCGCCCACCAACCCGCTTACAGCCCACGCGAGAGCTCTTCATTTTGAGTTCATTCCACTGTTTTTCCTCTCTTCCCTGCCCCCCTTCCTTCTTACATTTATTTATTTTTATTTATTCATGGGAACACCCGATTCAGGCTTGTTTTCCGTGTAAGATTCTGATGTCGTAGACCTTGAAAGGCTCTCAAACTCTACTATACCTAGATAAGAGTTATTTTTAGATCACTCCCTTTTCATGTTCACAGCATGTCTTGTAAGCTGACTTCTAGCACCCTGAATATTTTGCTTTGTGTAACCATGACCATTTGTAGATTTACGCAGAAGAATGTCCGGTGTTTGACTGACAGTAGCCTATACCTCCAAGGTATTCCAACAGCTCCCGCCGCTGCCCTCCCACCCACTTTGTTTTTGAACTTCCAGAATTGCTAGAAGGGAGAGGAAGGAGAGAGAGAGACAGAGAAAGAGGAAAGGAAAGGGAAGGGAAGAGACGTTGTGCATTTTGATATTTTACCCCTGAGGCTGGAAAGGGCATTTATCTCTCCTCCTACAGAAAAGTGAAAAGGTTCTTTTTTTGTTTTTTGTTTTCTTTCGTCAATCCAGCTGATAAAGATTGACATAAGTAACCTGGTACAGCTGAGATTCAGTATCTCAAAAAGCTACACAGACAACAGGCACCAGAAAATGGTGTATCCAAAGTAACTTTAACTTGTAGGGTAACTCACTAGCAAAACAAAATCATTCGGAATACTAAAATTCAGGAGGTGATTTAAGAGGTCAGGGCCCCTCTGGACATACAGAAGTCTTAGAGCAAGGCACCCACACTCCTGCAGGCTGATCAGATGTTGCCGGAGTTTGGAGGTTAAGAAAGCCTTGGTCGGCCTGGGGGTTGAGGACCCCTGCTAAACAGTGTAAGCACTGCACAAAACCTGTTCATGCTTATTTAGTAATCCCTAATACCTTTTTTCATTTAGAAATTTCTAAACTTTAATTTAATAAACGTCCATTAAAAAAAAAAAAAAAAAAGAAGGCCTTGGTCCCAATGGACCCCACAAGCGAGACTCTTTCACGCAAGAAGGCCAGGCAGTTACCCCAATAAAGTAAACAGAGTGGCTGGGAAGCTCTCTCGCTGCCCACGCATCCTTCCTTCACTCATGCTTAGAGAGTCATTATCCTGAGTTCAGTTTTCTTTTCTCCCCATCTTTAAAAACAAATGTACACATCTCCAAAGGAGAGAATTTATTCAGATGCCCACCACAGAGTCCAGCCCTAAAGTTATTATTATCAACACCTAATGATAATAGAACACAGTCTTTACAGGCCTGCCGAGTGAATGACCAGCCCAGCACTGCTCCTGTCTCCCCTTTGGTGATTGGGATTTTACTTGACACTGGTCAGCCCTGTGTCTAATTGATCCTTGATCCAAGAGTGGGAGCCGGGGAGAAACTGCCACCCACCAGGACTGGCTTTGGAGCCAGAAAGGTCTGAGTTTGAGTCCAAGTCCTTCACTTCCAACCTTGGAGATCTGGGCAGTTGTTAACCTCTGAGGTTCAGTTTCTCTGTCTATGAACCACACCACAGGATTGTAGGTATAACACAATGTACACAAAAGGTCTGACTTGTTTCAAAATATGTCATAACTGTTCCAATTAAAGAGTTAAACCTCGTGTCTCGATGTTGACGGCAACACACACAAGAACAAAACTTGGCCTCTTAGTTTCTATGGTTTTGACAGTTTTCTGCACCAGTACATTTCACCCCGTCTCCATTTTCCCAGAAAGGAGGGAGTTACGTAGCTTAAATGTGGTTCATCATCTTTGGTAAATCAGGAGTCAAATTCTTAAAATGACTTGCTCGGGTTGCCTGAAGCCATCTCTAAGGGGGAGGTATGGCTGAACCGGCAGCAGTGCCCTGTTGGTCTAGATTCTGCCCCGGTCCATCTTTGAAAAGGACATGTGTGAGTTTTCTTTCCCGTGACTGTAATAGAATTCTAAAGCTCGGCTGTAGAAGTTCATGATGATGTCCTGACTTGCTTAAATGTGTAGCCACGACAAAATGGCTTTCTGTTCAATTTTAAAGACCTGGTAAAGTAGGAAGTTGAAATTAACCTCAGCCCTTTTATAGCTGAAACCTCAACAAATAAACAGTGGTTTGGTGGCATGGCAACCTGGCCCCCTTTTCCATCTGCACCCTGCTTCAGATCATTTGAGATGTCTATTTTGAGTGATTCTCAAGCCCATCTCATTCTAGATAAATAGAGGCATTATTCTGTATCTGTGATTTCGTACTAAAGGAGTTAAAGGGCCAGGCATGACCCTCTGATGAAGTCCTAGCAAGACAGGGTGTATCAGCCTATCAACTCATGATCTCTCCGAGCCCGAAACTGCCGACAATTCCGCCGGGCTGAAAACATCCACATTGGTACGGCACTGCTGTAAAACTGCTCTGACTACTTTTGGGATGTTTTTCTTCCAACTACTGCTGCCATTTCAAAGCGAGCCATAAACACATGCTGAATTTTTATATAAAGCATCTTCTTAAATATAAATATAAAATATAAAAATATAAAAAAATATAAAAAAATCCCAAGGGTCTACTCAAAACAGGACGAAGGTAAAAAAGCATTTTCTTATGGAAAAAAGAAAGAAAGAATAAGGAAAAGTAGATTTACATGAAAATCTCCCAGATACTTATTTTTAAAAATTGTTCCTACAATTTTACAAGTGACACCCTGAACGGCAAATCATATTTTGGAAGGAAAGAACGTCAGCGATGTAGTTAACACATTCTCTCGAGTAGCAACTAAGCCTCCAGGGCACTCTAAAAGCAAGTTATTATTACTTAGATGTTGCAGAAGTAAAAAGTTTTTAAAAGGAACAAGAAACGGGGTTAAACCTGATACTCTGCTAAGCGTACAGTATTCCAAAGAGCTGAGGAATGCCCGTCCATGGCAATGCCTCCGCCTTAGAGCTGCTGGCTTCTGAGGACAAGAATTCAACACCCCACCCTGCCGTTTTCTTTTTGGTAAAGAGAGCGTATATCTGACCAGGAGGAAAATCAGATCTGATTCACTCTTCACCGAAACTGAAACCAAGCCGAATTCATGGTGACGATTTCCACTTGCCCCCATGTGGTTGAATTTTCCATTGCCTTTCCAAATGCTTACTATTTTTAGTTCCAACAGCAGTAGAAAAAGGCAAATCCCTTTATCAACCTCGTAGTAGAAATGGCCAGTTATGTCATGAGAGAATAAGAGCACAGAAGTCTCCTCTTAGATGTTGCAAATGGAATCCTGAAGATGACATAAATGAATGTAAATGGCCCTAAACACAAGATCCAGCCACCCCCTGGAGAATTGTATTCTATTTAGAAGACAAGTGGCATTTTCCCCTCAAGCCCATCTCTCTCACTCAATGTGCCATTTCATCTAATTTCTCATACGCACTTGCATTTTGGAATTAAAACAAACATCAATATGCATATTTTGAATAAGTCTGCAATGAGGAAGCACCCGGAAACCAACGGTTTCATGCGACCTCTTCTTAAATACACCGAAGATGAAACTGTAGATGAGAGGCACCCCCCCAAAATCAAGCTGAGGTTTCTGTTGTCCACAAAAGGGCTAATCTACAGAGAGGCCACTTAACAGCTGTCTGCATAGTATCTTATGGGAGGAGTTCTCTGGGAATTTCCCCTGCAAATAAAAAAAACTTCCCCCCAGAATCATGACTGTGAGAGTGAATGGCATGGGCCATCGGGCTCTGAGGAAGAGGGTGGGCGTGCCTTTAAGAGCCCCACATGTGCTAACCCCAAAAGAAAGCTACGGCCCGGAAACCCTAAAGGACTTAGGATGCTTGCACATCTCACAATACAACTCAAACAGAGAAAACACCCGGGAAAGCTAATTTCTGCTGTCCCAGAAGGGCAAGGAGCGCTCCCCTTGCTGGCCACCTGCCCTTTCCCCCAGATGTGTTGCTTATCTCTTCCTTCGAGTTAAACAAGCCTGACCCTTTGAGAAAGGAATCTTACTGTGACCCTATCGTACACAGCTGTGTCCTGCACAGCACCGAGAAAACGACTGCCTTTCGGAAATTTGACATGGTATCACAGAGCAAATAATCATTGACGTCAGTGCTTTCTACAGTGTAAATGAACTCTGTGTATTATCTAATTTGGCACAGTGGGTTTTATGCAATTATGGTATTTTACAGTGTTTTTGCAATTGCCAGCTAACCCCACGGTGGGAGGGGGGATAACCCGCCTTCTTTATTGATTGCAGATTTATGAATTGCAATGAATACCCTTGATGGGATGGCGTCCAGACACTCCTCCTATTTCTTTACATTTGCAAAAGAACGTATATTAAATACAAACCCCTCAAATAATCAGTAAGAACTTGAAACATCCTGACCTTCACCTGGCCTGATGTATGTGTGTGTGTGTGTGTGTGTGTCTTCAAGCCAAGGAGGTAAGAAAATAACCTAGCCAAAGCTAATGCTTACAAAATTCGAGATCTGATCTACACAGTGATACTTATCTGTCCATATCCTCTCTGTACCCTCTGTAGCAGTGCCTTTCAATCTGGGGATCTTGTTACCACGCAGATCAGACTCAGTGGGTCTGGGGCGGGCCCGAGACTCTGCCGCTAACAAGCTCCCAGGCTGCTGGTCCGGGGACCAGCCGTTTCTGAGTATGGAGAAAGAGCCACAGTTGGCCTGGGTGGGTTCTGCCCGAGGGTGAGGCGGGAAGCGGGCTCCGTCCGTCCGGGTACTTACCCTGCATCTGACTCTGAGGCTGAGGGTTAAAGGCAGTGGAGTGGTTCAAGGAGGCCCGAGGGTTGGGTGTAGGGGCCGGATGGTGTGGGCTGACCCTCATGGCCGTGCGCCGCAGCTGCTCCAATTCACTGAGCCGCTCGGAAAAGGACAAGCTCCCGGGCTTGGTCTGATCATCTAGTTTCTGACGATGTCCTATTGCGGGGAGGGGGTGGGGAGGGGAGAGGGAGGCAAGAGATCAGAAAAGGTACCGTGGATTTGCTAAAACTCGGGCTTTTCTCGTCTTTCCCCTCCCTCTCCCCTCACCCCCAGCGTGGATCTGCTGGAGATCTGCACGTTTAGCTGCTCCCGGAGGTGGGGGCGGGTGGGGTGTGGGGATTCAGGGCCGCTGTCCCCACGGCAGACTGGGGCCCCTTCCGTCACACTGGCCGCTGGGTCCTCCCCCCAGACTGGGCCCCGGCACCCACCCCAACCCTCTGCGCCCATCTCCACTGGGCGGGACGCGGCGGGCACGCGGGGCTTGGTGGCAGTGGTGGTGGCGGCACGGAGAGAAGGGGCATTCGCTGTTGGCACTTGGCCAGGAAAGGAGCCCTGCCAGTGGCGTCGGAACAGCTGCCCCAGCTGCACACCCAACCCCGGGCAGGTTTCAGAGGCAGCCATGTGGGCCCTGGAGCTTAGAGGCGCGCCCCTTCTAACAGGAAGCGAGGTGTGGCTGCAAGCCCACAGCCCTGGGAGGTCAGATTTCCTGTTAAGTGCAGGGCACGGGTGGCCCCTCTCCTCCGCTAGCAAGCTTTGCCTGATCATCCTTTCCTCCCTGAAGCCACTTCCCCAGCTTCTGCCTTGTCCAGTCCAAGACTCCTAGCAGGCCGGGCCCACTGGAGCCCAGAGGGAGCCGCCAGCAGGTTGGACGAGCTTCCCCAGGGGGCTCAGGGATCCAAGGTGGGGAGTTGGGCCCCTCAGCATCTGTAGAGACAGCAAGTGTCCTTGCCTTGCTCCTGGTCCAAATCACTGTCACCAGGATGCAGCGGGCAGAGGCCATTCACTCAAGAAGGGCCAGGGGGGTTGGGCCTTAATCCTTCATCAAAATGTTTTTACACCAGAGACTCGGGCTTGTCAAGCAGAGCTGAGGCTCCCAGGTACTGATGTAGGCACAGGGGGGGCTCGGCGGATTCATTCCTCTTTCAGAGAGGCTGCCCTCCCGCTCCTCCTTACTTTGAACCAGGATGGTTCGAAGAAAGAGTCATTGACCAATTTCACAAAACCCTCGCCGGATTGTCAAGTGGCCTCAAACCAAGATTGGAGAAGCAGCCTCCTTGCTGCCACACGCTAGTGCCCTTTCGCACACCCGACCCAGTCCTCAGTGACAAAGAGGATCCCTTGATTCCACGCCCCCCAGCCCAGCGTGGGAGTCGGGGTGGGAGACGTATATTTTAGCCCAGCTCCCGCTGGCTACGATTATAAAATTAAATTTTATAACTTGTATTACGGTTCCAAATCTCCGTGGTTTGCCGTTTCTTCCTGCTGCCAGGCCCCATGGCACAGTTGACACTGTCTCAAATTCCAGACCAGAAAAAGGACGCACTATATTGCAGTGATTTTATCATGAACAAGACCTGTTTGGCTCCGAGATGAGGAAAAATACTTAAGCATAATATTTGTGTAGTTCAAATGCAACACTCCCTCTTTTCATGTGTCACCAAGGCAAATCTGGACTCTGATTCAGCCCCACAGCCCACAGTACTCGGTCTGAACACAGGCAGCCTGAGTCACGTGGGTCCAGCACACATGTGAGAGGCCTCTTACCCGCTGAGTATTTTAAGCACCGGCCTTGTGGGCGAAAGGCCATGGGGCCAGGTCCCGGAACAATCCCTGTCATCCCCTTCCCTCAGAAGTATGAAAACATCTTTTTCTAGAACATTCTATTTCAGTCCATCATGGAGTCATCTGTGGTCTCTGGATGGAGCTTCCCTTGACTCCTCCTTCCTCTTATCTTTGTGATACATTCTTGGCTTCCTGATGGTCAGACTGAAAATTCTGAAGTTTTCTTGTAGAAGAGCAAACAATGCTAACTCAAAAGCCATCCCGGGCATAATAATTCAGCCCTTTAAATGCCTACCATGACCTGGTGTTAGGAGTCAAGCAGGGAAGAAGGCAGGACAAATGATTCTGGAAAGTTCTACCTCCTCAGAAAGAATGCCGGTTGGCAAAGTTATGGTGCAGAGGCTTCTAGCAAGTTTTGTACCCATTTCAAAACTTCACATTCCTTGGGCACCCACTGGCATTTTTGAGGAACATCATGTCAAGGACAGTGGGTGGTCCAGGTGAATGATGTGTACCAGATCAATCTGAACACATGGCATTCGACGTTTTGGAGTCTCCGGCCAGCCTTTGAAGAGAGGCCTTCAATTGTGTCTGCCTCAGTCACCAATCTTGGGTGCCACCACGTGCCACCAAGAAACCAAACAGGAACAAGTCATTTCAGGTAAGCCACTACTGCGGCCAGGAACAACGTGAGCTTACTTTTTTTTATGAGACCCCTCTCATTGCCCTGTGCTTAAAAAAAAATAAAAAAAAGTTTTCAACATGTGAGCAATTTCTGCACCAGCTGACACCTGCCAAAATCGTAGTCATTTACAGAGATTAACTGATGACTGTCTGCTTTAGTAGGAATGTTCGGGCATAGCTCTCAGAGAAAACAATTCTTCACTCTAAGCTATTTCTTAAGCCCTGAGAGTTGCAGGGCTGAGTTTAATGCTGGAGGAGGGGATGAGAGTTCATCTCACACCCTCCCCATGCGTGATCCACAGAGCAAGTAAGAGCGTTACTACCCTCCCAAGGAACCCTGAGCCCCTTACTCACTACTAGTGCTGGAGAGCTGTAACACCAAGGCACGGGGGAAATAAAAAGCCTTATCATATTAAACGTGTGGTTCTGATGTATTTATAAACTAGATCAAAGGAAGACCTAATTCTTCTTTTCTGAAACCATCAGATTTCGTGGGCCAAAGAGCAATATTTTGCGTGAAACATAGAAGCTTCTGATATAAACTTTCAAGCTGGGTTCGGAAATGAATGCTTTATGTCTCTAGTTTCCTGTATCTGTGTGCAATTAAAATGTCAATTTGCCCCCTGAATTTTAAATACAGGAGTATGGAAAATGTCCACTATCAAATTCACTTTTCTTCTTTCTTACTGACTACTGGGCTTCAGAGGGCAATAGGGAATTCACCCCCGGTGGTAGAATTACGCAATGAAGCCTCAAACACGTGCATGTTGGCAGCCTGGCTTTTTGAACACGTTGGAAGTCAGCTGTGTATGTTTACGTGGTGGTCCTGAAAATAGTGGCTACCTCAAGATTTCATACTGGGACATCTTACTGAATCTTTAGCAGAGTTGAAAAAGATCCTAAATTATGTTTCTCTATTACTATTTTCACGTTTTCAAAAAAGTACTTGATTAGAATTTTATATATATGCAAAACTATACAAAGCCAAAAGAACAAGAAAAGAATAAAAACAAACTAATCCCATCTGTGAAATTTTACTTCTTCATTCCAAAGACATACGTCCTGGCGTCTTCTGGAATGGGTGCCCAACGGGTATCCCTAAATGTTAGGATATTTGTGATGGATAATGAGACCAGCTTTCGGTTTTCTGCTATAAAAACTAGGCTGAGTAGGTATGCATATTTCACTGACAAATGAAGTGCCCTTTTCAAAAAACCATTGTTGACCTGCGGCTGTAAGTAACTGAAATACAATACAGATCATCCTTGAATTACAATTGGGTAATGTCCCAATAAATCCATGCTCAATTGAAAATATCATAGGCTGAAAATGCATTTAAAATACTTAACCCACCGAACAAATTAGCTTAGCCTAGCCTACCTTAAACGTTCTCAGCACACTTACGTTAGCCTACAGTTGGGCAAAATCATCTAACACAAAGCCCATTTTGTAATCAAGTGTTGACCATCTCAAGTCATTTATTGAATACTGTACTGAAAGTGAAAAACAGAATTGTCGTCTGAGCACAGAATGGTTAAGTGTATCAGTTGTTGATCCCTGAGATGGCACGGCTGCTGACCACACAAGCATCACACCACACATCAACGGCCCGGGAAAAGATCAGAGTTCACAATTCGAAGTGTGGTTTCTACCGAATATGTGTCGCTTTCACACCATCATAAAGTCGAAAAATTGTTAAGTAGAACCATCCTAAGTCAGGGACTATCTGTATATGATCTTCTATGAAAGAAAACAGATAAGGCTAAGTTGTCACCTTTTCTTGGCAAGTTCTGGGTAGAGAGAATCATTTCCTGACAATCAAAACGCTAGTCCATGTTTCTGATATGAGTTTACTAGTTTTCTTGATAGATTCTCAGCAGAAAAATTAGAAAAGGCATATACTCAAAGCATTGTCATGATGAGCAGTTGAGAAAAATTGATGCAAAATGATGAGACCAAAAAGATATCTGTCTATTTATGTGTGTCTATAGATCTCTATCTCCTTCCTTCCATCCATCTATCAATCTCATTGTGATTCTTCTAAAAGGATATATATTTTTCAGAAGATGTTTGCCAATCAATCTGATACTAACGACATATATCCGGATATAAGAACATTGATATTTCTTTCTTTAATGTGCTATTCTTTATGCCTAGGGAAAAGAAACCAACACGTTTAGAGGTCAGCTCATTTTTCCTGGTTTAACACTCTAACCAGGGTTAGAGTGTTCCGGGGTCATCAAAGTCATTAGGATTTTAAAGCACTGGTACTGAACATGGATGTGATCCTTCCTCAAAGCACCTTGCAGGCGGTGAAATAAACCTTCCTAGGACTGCCCTGGTGGCGCAGTGGTTAAGAATCTGCCTGCCAATGCAGGGGACACGGGTTCGAGCCCTGGTCCGGGAAGATCCCACATGCCGTGGAGCAACTAAACCCGTGCACCACAACTACTGAGCCCGCGCTCTAGAGCCTGCGAGCCACAACTACTGAGCCCGCGTGCCACAACTACTTAAGCTCGCGCGCCTAGAGCCCATGCGCCGCAACAAGAGAAGCCACCGCAATGAGAAGCCCGTGCACCGCAATGAAGAGTAGCCCCTGCTCGCCGCAACTAGAGAAAGCCCGTGAGCAGGAACAAAGACCCAACACAGCCAAAAAGAAATTTAAAATAAATAAATTTATTAAAAAAAAAAAACCTTCCTAACTGCAAACCTATACATCTGCTGGCTAATTAAATGTTAGGAAATACGGTCTCATATTATATATTGTGTATAGATGATATCTACATAGATTTATACATATAATTGTATACATAGATTATATATAGATTGTATACACCTTATATACACAATATATAATGTGATATAAAATATATACTGATATATGTAACTACATTAGAATACATATTATAATACATGTTTATATATCATCCAACGTTATATGTACACAGGTAGCCTAACTTTCCCCCCCCTCCATCTCCTCCCATATCGTTAAGCTTAGAGAACAGCGCAAGGTTGGAGTCCTTCTGAACTGAAGAAGGGCTGGAGAAATTAGCCTCGTTTTTTAACCCATACGTGGGAGTGAAGTTCAGAGAAGTTATGTCATTTTCCCAATCTGGCACAGCCAACTAGAGAGAGAGGGCAGGTCTGAAAACACACCCACTCCCAAAACCTTCCCCCACCACCTCATGCTCCGTGCACCTAGAAATACCCATTTCCACGACTCCCACATAACAGAGAGGAGAGGCGCACAGTGTCCCGTGGTTGTCCATCACGGGGACCCCGGGCACTTGCACGATTTGCACACTCTGCCTTTACAGTCCCACTTCTGTTCCCGGCTCGTCCTTAGAACAGAAGAGAGCCCGAGCCGTGGGGTGAGCCCTGGCAGAGAGCTGGGTCTCACACGTCTGCAAGGGCATCCGAGTCACCCGGATGTCCTGGCAGGGCTGGGGTGGGGCCAGTGAGCTCAGAATAAGGTGCTGGTGATGCTGGGGCTGCTGGGCCCGGCACCACCCTGGGAGCATGGGTGTGAGCGCCAGCGGTTCCTCCCTGTGGTGCGCATGCTTCCGTGACACGCTTCTCCTCTGCCGGGCTTGGAAATTAAAACACCAAATGTACCAGAACTGTGTTGAGACTAAGTGCCCATGGACGCTGAGTGATGGCCTTGTTGTGGTGATAACTATTTCGTGGCCTTTAAAAAAAATTTTTAAATTCTTCAGTGTGCTGTACAGAGTGGCTGAAAATGCCAAAACTCTGCCCGCAGAGAGGTGGGTTGTGACCGTCTCTCTCCCACCACCCCTGAGATGACTCCCTGAGTCGCTGTTGCAATAATCAGGTGGGTCTGCAAGGGGAACCCAGCATTCTCACGCAGGAAGCAACTTCCGCCCTGCCGTCTAAGGAAAGACTTTGGGGAACAGCAGAAAAGGGTTACTTGGACGCTATTAGTCCATCCCAGAAATGCAGCGGCTGAGACCGCTGAGCCCCCGCTAGGATGGGGGTGCTAATGCAGATGCTATAATCCTTCTCTCCCCGAGAGAAACAGCATGGCACCAGGGAAATGGGACTGCCAGTCTGGATGTTAATAACTCTCCATCGTAAATCTGCTTTTCCACCCAACTTTCCTGTGGACAAGAGCAAGTCTCTTCAGCCTCCTTATCTGCAAGCCTGGAATTAAAGGACTAAGACGGATTACTGTGAGGGGCTCTAAAAGCATTCACGGCAATTACATCTGCAGCGATTCTACTCAACTGGTTCCTGTCAGACGACTCTAAGCAGGGGCTTTCTTGAACAACTTCATGTGACATTAGGACTTTCAGAGTTCTCTTTCTTTTTTTTTTTAGGCAAATACCTGGCCTTTGGGAGCCATTAGACTGGTCTTCAGAGCTCTGTCTTGAACCCGGGATTCTCCCTGGCCTGCTCTACACTTGGGTGTGCTGGTGGCTGGCAGCTTTGAACAAGGTATCCTGAGAATTCACTCTCCCTCTGCCTTTGAACAGTTACTAGTTCAAAGTAACTGTTCAGTTACTTTGAACAGTTACTAGTGACCTTGGACATCAGTTTGATGCCCTTTGAACAGTTACTAGTGACCTTGGACATCAGTTTTCCCAGATCCTTCCCTCTCTCCCCTCAAGCCTCCACTGAGCCTTTCCTGGTACCCACTGGCTGAGACATCCCATTCTGTTTTTGCCCCTTCCCCATGATGGCCCAAAGGCTGCATCCAGAGGGAGTGGGCCATTAAACTCACCTTAAAACCTGCTAGCAGGTTGTCAAGGGCTGCAGCTGGGAAGAAAACCACTCTGCTGAATCTTAATCCAGGGCCTCATTTTCCTGCATCTCTTATTGGTTAGAAAATAATGATACTCTTTGGTTCCCTGCCCACCGCTTCCCATCAGCGGCCAGAGGAATGTAAGGCCGAGATGAATGCTCATCAACCCACCTGGGCAGCTGTCCCCCCGCCCTCACCCAGGCGCCCTGTGCAGGGCTTCTGTTCCCCTCGCTCCTGCTCCTGCTAAATCACACCAAGCCAGCGGGGAAAATCCGCTGGGATGCCGCCACTTCCTAGGCCGTGGGTTTCTACTGACTTAGGGATTCTGCAGATGTGATGCTTTACCCCAGGAGAATCACCAGCAGGGATGGCGATGCCTTCGGCTGAGAAGAGCTTTGGTTCTCTTGCAGGTGGCAACAGGTAAGTGAGTGATCCCTGAGTCTACCTGTGCATGGGGCGTCCCTATCCTGGGTCTTCCCCAACCGTGGTCCTGCACTGCCCCCTCCCATGGCATGAAGCGCATGTTTTAGAGGTCAGGCTGGCATTTTGCTAAGCCTGCTTTCTACACTAGAAGGCAGACAGTTTGAATTCCCTACTTTGCTCCAGTCACACTGGCCATCTTGCTATTGCTCCTATGTGCCTGCCTCAGGGCCTTTGCACCTGCTGTTTCCTCTGCCCAGAACACTTAATTCTCCAGATACCTGTGGACCAGATCTCTCCCATTTTTTCCCAGTCTTTGCTTAAATTTCATCTTCTCCCTGAGAAATTCCTGAACACCCTAGTTTAAGTTGCAAACCCTCTCCAACCTGGCCCATCCCTGACCCCTTTACCTTGGGTTTTCTCCATACCATTTATTAATGTTACCTACAGTCTGTCTAGGCCCACTGGGCTGCAAGCTCCATGAAGGTGGGATTCTGTCTCTTTTCTTCACAGCTGTATCCCCAGTGCATAGGAGAGTACCCGGCACACCGTAGGCTCACTAAATGTTCACTGAATGACTGACTGACTGGCCGAACACTGGTGCCAACCAATTGTCCTCCATTAGATTGTAGGAAAGTAGAACTTATCTGGGGCAAAGGAAATGTGAACTAAAGTTTTCAGCTGAAATGGAGCTGCAGAGGGCTCAGGAAAACTACTTGGGGAGGAAAAATATCATAATTGAACATAGAGAGTTCCACGGAGAATTGACTCATGAGACGTTAAACCATCCGTAAAACTTGTCTTCTCTATTTTTTTTCCCCTTCATTACACAAAAAGATAAAAAAGAATGGATAAAAGGCCTTTCGTGCAGAGCTGAGTGTAGCACCCTCACATAAGCAAGGCACTGCTACAGCTTCCTTGTGTTTCTGGAGAGAGTATCCCCATACACACACACACACACACACACACACACGCACACACACATGCGCACACACGCAGCGTCCCATGTCCCTCTAGACATGGGCTAAGACATAACTGCTAGAGCAAAGCACGAAAGGAAAGGTGTAGAAAGCCAAAGTGGAGAGCAAAGCGGGCTGGGGCTACAGCGAGAACAACAATTAACCCAGACTTTAGACCAAAGGGCCACACAGGGCCCGCCCCCTCCATCCCTCCCTGAACCTTGCCCTCAAAATTCATGGGACAAAAACAGAAACAAAACTGAATTCCCTGAAGTTCCAGGCTCACGGTAACAGGCAGTGGAGTTTTTAGCTCATATGCATGAGCTTTTGGAGACCTGGGCCTCCCTAAAAGCAGAGGAGTCAGGATCTGTGGTCATCGGTCACCACGGGTTACCTCCTGTTTCTGTCTGGTGACTAAGGAAGTCATGGTAGCTTAGGGCGGAGAACCCTCCTGGTTTCTTTTGCTCCTGACCAGAGGCAGCCCTCTGGGGGGCGGCGGAGGCAATCTCCGTGGAAGGGTGCAGACAGCTCACAAGTTCCGGATTCATTCTCCTCTACAAGCTTGTGATTCCAAGTATTGTCAGCCCGTCCTCGGTGAAGAGACTGTCTCAAGAAAACCCCGGTAGAGGGTAACAAAAAGTAACCCAAGAGTGGTAACTGCTGGTCACGTGATCCATTTATCCGAATGGCTCCTGCTCCCCAAGGACAGGCTCTGCGAATGGGAGGTGACGTCGGAAGGGTACGTTTGGGTGGTGAGGCAGGGGTCACATTGAGAGGAAATACTCCCTGAGGCTTTGACCTGGCTTTGGAGTCCGGGTCCCCAGCGGTGCTGGCTCTGGGAGGACAGGCAAGGCCTGGGGGAAGGGAAGCATCACCCCGGAGTCCACAGGCTCTGCCTGCTGCATCGGGCCGCCTGGGCGTTCCTGGTCTCCCCTCCAGGCGTTCTGACACCGCTGCGGGTCTCCACTCCCCTCCTGCACCCGCACACACCATGCATGAAAGCCGGAGGCCCCGAGCCTGTTCAGAGAGGGCTGCGGTACACCGAGGGCCCTCTGGAGGTCGGGTGGTGCCCCAATCAATGCTGGGTGATGAACGAGTGATGAATGAATGCGCAAGTGAATGAACACCCCCTTCCTGAGCTAGACTTACTCTGGGACACACATCTAGCAGGGGGCAGGAGGCTCCATTCCTCTTCGTTTTTAACAGAGGGTAAGGAAAGTTCCCCCCCATTCCTAAAAGCCCTCCTGTTGGTCCCTCGGGGAGCAGTATCTGATTCCCATCTCCTCTCATGTCACAAATGCCCACTGAATTCTGGGCTGGCCTCATGGCGGCAGGAGACCAAGGGGCCAGGCAAAGTCCTAACCCAAGCCCTTTAATAGATGGCTAAGCAGGCTTTGGCTGGTACAAAAGGACAGTGGCCCTCTGGCCACTCACAGCCCTTGAGCACTTGCTGGTAAGAAAGCCAATAGTGACTAGTGGTTGTTCTTAACAGGCCATTATCCCTACCTCACACCATCCAGAGAAGAAGCTGGCAGATTGTTTTAGGGATGATGGCCTCACTCAGGCTAACTTTTATCCACTGTCCACAGCTGAGTAGGAGCGTTTGTGGGGCAGGGGTCCTCCCCCCTCAGTTACTTGAAGGGGCAGTGGCTCTTTGTCTGGGACTCCCGAAGAGTCACAACACGGTGATGAAAGTGTTGGTCCCACTGCTTGCCACGTAATGTTGGGAGGGAAAGTTCCATTTATTCCAAGACACAAGTGCCCCCTATTCACCCTGATGAGCGCATCTGAGTCAGTTCTGGAGTGAAGGACAAAAAGGCTGTCAGAACTTCCCTCCAAAACTCTGGCACCATTCTGCCATCCCAGTCCTTTCCAGACTGGAAAGCAACAGGCCTTCCTCCTTCTGTCTTTACCTTGGGACTCTGCCTCTGGAAGGCTGGCTTGGTAGGACCAGCCTCCCTGCTCTGCTACGAATGCAACAGGACCAGTGTTTTGAACTTTCTCTCCTTTTCACATCGTCAACAGTCCCTCTTCTGTACGAACACTCTGCTGTGTGAAAGCATAACCTCCACTGGGTGAGGGCGCCCTTGTAAACTGCAGGTTATGCTTTGTCTTTTCCCAGCCCGAGGGCCACCCCCACTCCCTTCCCTGTCTCTTCCCCACCCCCAACTTTTATTTTTTTTAAACCACTTCTGCTTCCTTCATTTTCTTTGCAGCTGCAGCCCAAAGATATAGTAAAGCTACTGTATACGATTTCGAAAGCAGGGCCTCTGAGAGCTTTCCAAGCTCCGTACAAGCCGGTTATTCTCTGGCTTGTTTTCTTTGGCTTCAGGTTAGTAACACAGAATGAGTCAAACAGTATTAACTTTCAATAGGGAAGTGGTGTGGTCAACCCAAGCTGTTTGCGGCTAGATTGTGAAGATAGGTAAGTAAGGCAGGTAGTGAAGAACAGCTCCTAAGACTGCGAGGAGGCAAAGGAGAGAGGCAGCCTCACTCAGAAACATCCAGCAATTAGGTCAACAGGACTCAACCCATCTTTTTTAAGTTGGCTGAGGAATGAACACTGAGGTCTCCGGCTGGCCAGCTTCCGGAATTTGGCCAGGTTGGGGCTCTGTAGCTTGCACAATTGAGCACTTTGTGGGTATAAGGATGACTTTTTTCCCCCGTCCTTTCTTTTCCTTCCTTCCTTCCTTCCTTTCCTCCCTCCCTTCCTTCCCTCTTTCCTTCAAATGATGCCAAAGTCATGGGAAATCTAGTTAGGATGATTTCCTCTCCTTATGGCATGTCACTCTGGGTGCACCTTTATCCATTTCTCTCCCCTGTTTGGGGTGTGAGTAGCTGTGCCCTCCCCACTCCCTCCACCTGGCCCTCGCCCATCTTCTTAGCCCTGGATCTGGTTCCCCAGGTTGATGGGCTGGCTGCAAAGCCGGGGCTCTCCTTCTCCAGGTTGGGTGATGCACTTGGCCGGGGGGCGGGGGGGGGGGGGGTGGAGGAGTGGAGGTGATGCAATCACTCCTACAGACATCGCATCTTACTTTTAGAAGCTGATAAGGATCTTAAAACCATCAAATCCTCCCTCTCTCTTGTTCTGCAGAGGAGGAAACGGAGGCTGCTGAGCTTTGCAGAACCAGCCGGGGGCCAGGATCTACGCTCCCAGCAGTCTTTCCATGCGGCTGCCTCTCCCTTGCCCAGGGCTCAGGATTCCTCTTACAGCTCAACAGAGTGGCTCCGAGGACAACTCAGCACTCGAGACTCAAATTTCAGCAGTTTCCAGTTCTTTCTCCCTGCACTTGGCTACTTATTTATTTTGAGAGTGGCTGAATCACCCAAGGAATAGAACGAGTTTCTCCTCCCAACCTGCTCTGAGCAGCACATCCGTGAATGAACAGGACAGCAAACCGGCCTCCGGAGCCTTGCAAGTTTCCCACCTTGGAGCAACTGCAGGTTTTGACTCCTCCTGGGAAACTGGCACAAAGGCTCAAGGGGGTAATATTTCACCTCCTTGCAATCTAATCCAGAAATCTCAGGCGAACAGCATATATAAAAAGCCACGGGTGGAAAAAAAAAAAAAGAAAGAAGCACTCAGCAAGCTGCCCTGCAATCTTTGCAATTCTCCCTAAGCCTTTCATGGAAAGAAAATGAAATAATACAGCTGGAGAGGAAAAACTGTATTTGGTTTTGGAAAAGAAATAGATATTAAAATAAAACTCAGTTCTCTTAACTGTCAAGGTTGCCTTTTGTCTGTTTGTTTTCAAAATGCCTAAAGGGTGTATAACAGTAGGAAAGAAAATATTAAGTTATTTTAATGGCAAAAAGTAAACTTTCTAAAAGTATGGATTCACAGTGGGGCTGATTAAAATGTCTCTATTTTTCTCTATGGTTTTCTTCTCATCAATCCTGGAAGAAAGTATGAGATGAAATGTACCTTCAAGAAACCAATAATTATTTTATGTAAGATCCCTGAGATTTTTGTACAATATAATATACACAACAACAGTAAAATTTCCTGATTGTTTTTCTGTTAATCTAATTACATATCTATATATTTCTATTATTTGATAGACTGTTTACAAAGCACCTTGATACCTATTATCTCAATTCATCCAAAGCAATCCTATGCATTAGAGCTCATATAATTATCCCCACCTTATAGATGACTCAGTGGAAGCTTCTAGATGCTAAGAATCCTGGCAGATCACACAGCAGCGTGTTCAGTTAAGAAACAACTACCTTTTGATAAAATCTTTGGGAAAAGAGACAAAGGAAGCAGGGCCATATGGTGAACTTGGTTTTGCTTCAATGAGGAGAATATTGGTGAAGCTGGCTCCAGAATTCAGTATTTGGGGTTAATAATAGGTAGGGTGGAAGGAAAAGAGAAAAAAGCCCTCACTGTATTGTATCCTGAGAGTTCCATCTGCAATGATTAAAAAAAAAAAAAAAAATTAGGGAGTATGGGATCAACATGTACACACTGCTATATTTAAAACGGATAACCGACAAGGACCTACTGTCCTGGTTCCTACAGGGAACTCTGCTCAATGTTATGTGGCAGCCTGGATGGGAGGGGTGTCTGGGGGAGAATGGATACATGTATATGTATGGCTGAGTCACTCTGCTGTGCACCTGAAACTATCACAGCATTGTTAATCGGCTATACTCCAATATAAAATAAAAAGTTTAAGAAAAGAATAACTTGGCAATGGCAAGTATTTGGCCTCCCACTTGGGCAGCATTCCAGTTGCTTCCGCGGTGAGGGCTATGGGATGTGGGAAGGGGGCCCACCTGTGTCCAGGGCATGTGCTTTAATAATAGCAGCTACTATTGAAGGGGCACCTCTGTGCCAGGCACTATATATCATCACATGTGTTACTTAATTCAGTTGGCACGAGAATCCCCCAAGATGGGGAAATCTTCCTCCTGGTGTTACACCTGAGAAGACTGAGCTTGGGGAAGCTAATCTGATCACAGTGGAGACGTGACCCTGAATCAGGCAGTCAGCTCTCTAGCCGGGCTGCCAACCACCACTCCAGCCTGCCCCTCAGGCTGTCTCATTTGATCCTCACATCCCCCAGCAAGGTAGGTGTCACAAGCCCATTCTACAGATGGGGAAATTACACAGTTAGTAAGTAGCAGGGCTCAGACGTGAGGCCAGGTTGGTCCAGCTCCAAAGTCCTCTTTCACTCCCTCAAGCTCAGAACTCTCTGCTTCATTTCTGAAACTTGGGGCTATGCTCTGTTAGCAATGCCAGAAATGAACAAAAAGATGTTTCTCCTTAGCTCTTTAAAATGAGTGAATTGGAAATATCATAAATCTACTTCAGAGGTGAGTAAAAATGAGGTGATACCAGGAACAAATCCAAAGAGGGCCAAAGATGTATATAGTTCTTAAGAGCTTAGTTATTTCAGATATTTACTTTTTATCTCAAATGACCAGAAGGCTGACTTCGAAGCCATGGTGAACAAAAACAAAAACAAAAACAAACAAATGGGATCTCAAACGCTCGACATTTCAGTGTATGAAAGTACCCTGAAAGATTCAATAACGGGCCGAGTTTTAGTCAATACTTGCTTTAATGGACCCTGAGTATATGTAAATCGTGGAAGTACCAAAGTAATGTATTGCCATTAACTTACTTTATAGTGGTCTAGGGAGTTGGCAGATTAATTCAACTGCGTTCCTCAAAAAAAAGGCAAACGGAAAAGAACTTTGCTTTGGGTACTTAAGTGTCTTTTACCTTGGCTTTCATCTACAAATGTGTAGCCGGAATATTTGGCTTGGCTATTGGGAACTTTCCCAGTGACGATGCATAACTTACTTGCAGGAAGAACTCACTGCAAATATACCACGTGTAACTCAGAATATGAAACAGGCATTTCACATCCAATGTCAGTGTTTGTGATGTGTCTGATAATAGAGCTGTGATGCTCAGTAATAGATTATACCTAGTTTACCCCTTCTTTATCGTCAACTTTTCATAGCAAAAAAGCAAACCTTTACAACAAATTGTCTATAAAGGAAAAGAACATGGAAAAAAATGGGAGAACACAGAAATTGCAAGCTAGCTCAAATGAACTTAAACACAGATCTAGGGCAAGGGGGTAGTTTTACTTAACTTTCTTAAACTTAACCTGCGTTTTTGTTTTTGTTTTTTTTTTCTTCTTGGTGGTGGTGGAGTTCTATCAGACCCACTGGATCCAGTTCTTACTAATGCCTTTCTTAGCTACATGGCTTACAGGAAAAAAATACAAGCCTTTGCAAAAACTCAAGTAGAGTTTTTTTTTGAAAAATAAAAACTAGAACGTGGTTAGAGTATAAAAAAAATTCTAAGTCCACCCCAAAGCCGACAAGCAGACGCATTATAATGCGCTTTGCCAACAGCAGTCCATCTGCAAGCTGTGGGTCCACCGCCCCCCCCCCCGCACCCCCGCCCCGCCAGGAGAGTTTCGCACACAGAGATGGGGCCCATCTGGTTGCGCAGCACCCAGTGTTCCAACACGCTTAGGTGCTTCCCAAAGTGCAACTAGATGGCAGCACGGACCTCAGCGGAGCAGCTCCCCAACCGTCCCAGCTCCCCAACCGTCCCAGGTCAGAGGCCACTCCATCAGGTCACAAGGTGCGCAGGCAAACAAACGAGGCACTGCGCATGCCCAGAAGGGTTTCCGACGGTGAAAGGTGGAAGCACCGTCATTGAAATGTGCTACTGAATGTCTTTGGGGAAAAAGAAGAAAAGCCCTAGCAAACGCATACCAAAAGAGAAAAATCCAAAAAACCCAAAGCAAATCTAGAAAGACACACTGGTTTAGGAAACTCAGAGCGGCCGAGTGTTTTCTATGCCCGCAAAGCTTGGCTGCGGCTAACGGGTCCAGGCACCACCGTCCCCCAGGTGAGTTGCATGCATCTGACGAGAGAATTCAGACCCCAAGAGACTCTGGCACATTTCATGTCACTTTTCTAGATCAGTGTGGAACAGCCTCTCCCAAGCTGTGTCATGCATGTATCTGAAAGGACCCAGATGTTAGACCTCAAATACTTTCGATGTTACTCAGGCAGGATTTTTCCCCCTGAGTTTGTGAAAACAAAGTTCAACCTTTGGGGGCAAAGCCATTTGCCCATGAGGGACTTAGAAACGGTGCCCGGAGTGTTTCAAGGGTCCATAAAAATGCCAGAAAAGAAATTTTACCGTGTCTAAATACAAAAGGAAAACTGAAAAAAAAAAAATAAAAATTTATAAATGTTTAATTAAGTGTCTAAAAAAATGAAACATGATGGCAACTTCATGAATTTTTAAACTTAGGAATCACAACTCTTTTTTGTTTAGAGTTTTCTCATTTCCAAAGGATTCCAAGATTCAAGGTAAATAACTGTTCCATCTCCTGAACACTGATTGTGTGCCCGACATTGGTTCAAAATGTTCTACCAAGACTGTGGCGTTCAGGCTCCTGCCCTGGGAGGCTCGTACAGCCCCTGTCCTTGTTCTACGGGGGCTCAGCCAGCATCCACCCCAGGTATGGTCACCCACACGGTAAGCAAGTGCCAAAACGGGGATCTCAACCCGATGGCAATCACTGTGTTGATGGCAGCGAGATCAGGGCTGCAGGGAATTAAATGAGTTACTCATAGCCAGATAATTTCAACACCAAATGATAAAAGCCGTTCAAAAATTTAGAGCAGGGGCTTCCCTGGTGGCGCGGTGGTTGGGAGTCCACCTGCCGGTGCAGGGGGCGTGGGTTCGAGCCCTGGTCCGGGAGGATCCCGCGTGCCGCGGAGCGGCTGAGCCCGTGCGCCACGGCTGCTTGAGCCTGCGCCCTGGAGCCTGCGAGCCACAAAGGCTGAGGCCTGCGTGCCTGGAGCCCGTGCTCCGCAGCAAGAGGGGCCACCTCACTGAGAGGCCCGCGCACCACCACCACAACAAAAAAAGAGTAGCCCCAAGTAGAGGAAGCCCGCGCACAGCAACGGAGACCCAACGCAGCCAAAAGTAAAACAAATAAATTAAAAAAACAAAAAAAATTAAAAAAAAAATTTAGAGCAAAAAAATATCTAATGTAGGACCTGAGTGTATATGGATATGTCTGATGTAGGAAGGATACACCCCTGTGGAAGGCGGCCCACGGGGGTCAGCCTCTGAGGGGCACTGTTTGTGGGGCAGCCCATGGCTTCTGTTTTTCTGTTGATATTTTGTTACCCCTTCAGTGCGGACTAATTTAGATATTATCTCGTCCCATTGCCTGGTTGGACAGAAGAGGGAAGTGAGGAGAAAGTACTTAAGTTAACTGCCTGAGTTCACACCCACTGGCCTGGTGGCACCAGTCTGAAACCCAGGTCCCCCAGTTCAGGATCTAGAAAACTTTATACATTTAAACAAAATAAATTTATTTATTTTGGGCTGTGTTGGGTCTTCGTTGCTGTGCGTGGTTTTCTCTAGTTGCAGTGAGCGGGGGCTACTCTTTGTTGCGGTGCGCGGGCTTCTCATTGCTGTGGCTTCTCTTGTTGCGGAGAATGGGCTCTAGGCCCGCGGGCTTCAGTAGTTGTGGCATGCGGGCTCAGTAATTGTGGCTCGTGGGCTCTAGAGCGCAGGCTCAGCAGTTGTGGCGCATGGGCTTAGTTGCTCTGCGGCATGTGGGATCTTCCCGGACCAGGGCTCAAACCCATGTCCCCTGCATTGGCAGGCAGATTCTTAACCACTGCGCCACCAGGGAAGCCCTATACATGTTTTAAGATAAAGCGATGGAAGCCTATACGCAGACAAGATTTTTTTTTTCTTTTAGCACTTCATATACTAAATTCTAACAAGGATGTGATATGTTAGCTTAGATCTTAACTTCACTGGCGTGGCATTTAAAATATTGATATGGGTTTGCAGTGGTCTGGATGGAAGGAGATATTCAAAGTCATGGTTTAAGATTCATTCCATGTTTCTTCTCTCCCCCATGCCCGCTATGTTAGACTGAGAAGGTACCTAGATCATTTCGTTGGGTTCTCATTGGTACCTGGAAGGAACTATTTTTCCTTCCTTTCTGTAGCAATACAAATGCCACCTAAACATCTTGGTGACTTCTGTATAAGACAGGGCTAGTTACCAAGAGGTCACAGGTCTGCCCAGGTCTCGGGCGAGCTACTGAGGGGGATGATCACTGCTTCCAGGGGCAGAACCCTACTCTCTCCAGGGTCCTCTTACACACCCCTCATCCAAGGGACCCTTTCAGACCTCAGCCTGGATAAGTCCACTAAAAACTCAAGGGTCATGGAAGTCTTTATGTATATAAAATTCTTCTTGGTCTAGTTTGATGTTACTAAGCATAAAAACCAGAAAGACATTCTAAAATTCATTGGAAACATTTAGGCAGGATAATCAGTGCTTTAAAAACTGCTTTTGCCAAGTCATCAGATAGTTGGGGAGTTGAGCACAGTGGGGATTATAGCACCAGTGGAAGTCACCCCAGAATGTCTATCTTAGCAATGAATTGCCTTTCACAGTGGGGAGGAGGAATCTAAGTAGAACATTCTACCTCTTTGACCCTCTGTCTCCTACTTTATATTTGGGTGAGAGGGAAGAAGGAATTATTTCCTTTTCTTTCGGGGATCGCAATTTCATCTAGAAAGAATGAAAATCCAAATCCGACATTCGAAGGATCCAAGGAAAGGGGGATTACGTAGATCTTCGTTCATTACTTAGAGGACATGCTTGAAGCAATTCCCAGCGAACAAAGTGATTGGGGATTGATAATTACAATCCTGAGGTTACAGATCCAGAAAACCGCCTGGCATCCCACTAACAAGTCAGGAGCAAAGAATGACACAAATTTGCATCCTCCTAACAGGCCCCACACTGTGTACATGGGCCCTCTAGGAAGCTCTTTGCCGAAGGGGTAGACGGACTTGGACGGTTCACCTGGTGATCATTTTTGTCACATGACTCATCTTTCCTGCCTGCCCGCACTGGAAGGAGAGGTTTATGTCGGGCGGCATCCCTGCTTCAGGCCCCCATTGATGCCAGGCCCCCAAGCAGACCCTGGTGAAAGACGCGGAACCAAAAGTTGGCACATGTGACAGCGTGGCTGGTACATTTCACTGCAGCACCACCCCAGGGGAAACGCTGATTCCATCCCATCAGTACAAACATGACGACTGCTGAGGCTATGAGGCTCTGCTTTCTCCAAGAAAACTGTATTTGAACCAGAATTTTATTGATAAACTCTCCTAATAAAACAATTCCTGCACAGAAATTTCAATACAATAAAGCTCAAGTAGCAGTTGGTGTAGTTCTTAAAACAGACTTCGGCGTCTGTGGCCTGCAATGTCTGGACTGCTTCGTTTCAGTTCTGGCTTACTAACTGTGTGACCCTGGGCAAGGGAACGGATTTCTCTTTGTGTCAATTTCCTTACCTGATCTTGCAAAAATTATGTCAATTAAGGTATGCGCAGCACTTTGAACAGTGTTGGGCAAACAGTTAGCGCTGTCTGAGTGTTAGGTATCATTATTATTTTTAGGTATTTTTATTGTTAAGAGAAAATAACATTTTAAAAGAGAACTGTATGTCAGTCAATCACCAGAGCAATCCATAAACATTTCTGCTCATTCCGCACTTTTCTGGACAAACTTGATTTCAAACATTTTTAGGTCCATTATCACCATAAGTTTATAGGTGCCTGTCATGCATTCCTCTTTTTCACTTGAAACATGACTGTCATAAACAAAGATCCTGTTTCTTCTCTCTCTCTATATATTATAAGTTTGCTATTTACATTCAGTATCATAGAAGAAAGTTATAGTCGTGTGATGTACTCTCAACAAAATCCTTAACAAAGCAATTGAGTGATGGGGAATTAAGCGCATTTTAAGTCGACCTATTTTAACTATAACTCCCCATAAAATAGTATTATAGTTAGTTGGCAAAAAGGCTAATGTCCCAGAAAGTAGCATATTCTGAAGTTTTTAAGTAACGGCTCCACCTGGCTCTCCGTTATTCTGAATCTCAAGAGCTCAGACACAACAGTTACTGTGAAGGGCTCCTTTAACACGAGGGCAGAAGTTGTCCCAGAAATGGCCAATATTTGTTTTATGAACCTTTTCAATTTTTAATTAGTTACTCAGTGTTCCAGATGTAACGGATACCTGGCCAGCCAGATGATGGCTTGTGCCATCAGAATGACTGTCCAATCCACAATCCACAATACTGGGACATCTCCCCCACTCCCCGGCCCCCCATCACTGGGTCAGTCGTTGGGGTCCCAACTACTCTTCAACCCCTCATTAGCAAAATGTCTTCCTCTATAGCACTGAATTAATTCACGCATTCAAATTATTTAGTGAAATACCTACAGAGAATATGCTTTGGTATCTCAATATTGTCATATTACAGACACATGGGCTAAATTACAGGCACATGGGTTGAGAGCTAGAGTTTTCCATTAGATCCCCTGAAATAGTAAAAAAAAAAAAAAAATACATAGAAACAATCTCAAATATCCTTTTCTTGAAAACTCCTTTCACTCTATCTTTCATACCTAAAGAGAAGACTATCTTTTAATATGTTGACAAGCTTCTAAATGTTCTACCTACAAACTGAAAACAGATCCCACATTGCTGCTTGCAAGAACTATCCCAGCAGGAGATACCTTCTGATGGTGTTCTTTCTCCATAACAAATTTAATTTTTCAACAATTAATAATTTCTCTATTAATCTGAGATGTAAAAATAATCATGTGGAATGTGGGAAAAACAAGTTTTGACTCACTAAGAGGCAGGTCAGTTACTGTAAGAGGGCAAGTAATCATCTGAAATGAAAAATATTTTCAATTCTCTTTGGAAGACAATTTTTGCTACAACTTCACCACTGAAAACCAGGAAAATTGTTGGGAAACATCAAGTTATCCCATCAGCCCAGCCAGCAGACTAGCTGTGGCATGTTTCTTAATTCTTTGTCCTTTTCTTATTGACCTGACTGGCAGGTTGAATGAGATAAGCTTTCCTTCTGGTTTTGCACAAATGGTTTAAGTTGAAGGCTCCATGCCTGCAATCAAGTGCCAACAATTGCCCTTTCTAGACAATCTTAGAGCCGGGACAAATGTGAGAAGTCATATAAGCCAACACCTCGTTTAAAAAATGAGGATACCGAGGTTGGGTCAGAGAGCCTAGAATAGATGAGGTGTAGACGGTGTGGTATGGATGGGGAGGTGAATGCATGAATGGACAGACAGATGGATGGATACGAGTACAGGATTAGGCATCAGGAGCTCCTCATTCTAATCCTGGCTTCATCACCAACTATTTCTCCCAACCTAAGCAGATCATTTCATTTCTCTGGGGCTGCTTTCCCTTATCGATGAGGCAATTAGCCCTGAAGCCTCTTTCAGGTCCCTTTTAGCTCTCAAAGTCACTGATTTCATGAAACAAAAGAACTTTTCAAAACTATTCAACTTGGTGATGCTGGGACCATTTTGCCAGAATCACCCAGAATTCATAGCACCATAATAATGATAGAAGGGACTTGGGAGGTGTTATTAATCCATAGATTTGACACTGCCTGGGCATACTAATTTCTGTGCAGTGACCTCTCTTAAAATTGCATTAGAAAGAATAAGTCACAATAGTAAAGACATGGTGACAACCAAAGTATCTATCAACAGACGATGAATAAAGAAAATGTGACACACACACACACACACACGCGCGCACACGCACACACACACACAGGAATATTATTCAGGCATAAAAAAGAAATCCTGCCATTTACCATTTGCAACAACATGGATGGCCCTTGAGGGCATTATGTTAAGTGAAACAAGCCAAGCAGAGAAAGACAAATACCTCACGATCTCACTTATATGTGGAATCTAAAACAAAACAAACTCACAGAAACAGAGAGTAGATTGGTGGTTGCCAGGGGTTGCGGGTGGGGAAATGGGTCAAAGGGTACAAACTTCCAGTTATAAGATGAAAAAGTTCTGGGGACCTAATGTACAGCATGGACTATAGTCAACATATTTTTGACCAGAGACGTGTATTACGGCCACAGGCGTTAGTTTCTGCAAAACTCCCCCGGTCAATAATGTGTTAACCACAAAACTGCCAAGTGGGTAGATCTTAAGAGTTCTCAACACACACAAACAAACTGTCACTATACGATGTGATGGATGTGTTAACTAATCTTACTGCCGTAATCATTTCGCAATATAAGCATATATCAAATAATCATGTTGTAAACCTTAAGCTTATACAATGTTATAAGTCAATGATATCTCAGTAAAGCTGGGGGAAAATTCTGTTAACTTACTCTTAAAAAAAGAAACAAAACTGGCTGTGGGCAGAGTTTCATCAAAAAGAAGTAGTTCCCACCTTGAATCAAGACATTCAAGTAATCATAAGAAAACAGCATGCCTTTAGGCCTGCCTTGCTTCAGAGAGTGAATAGAAAAGTCAGCATTACCTGAGTCACCCTGGGAGACTGTGTGCATCTGACTTTTGTGTAGACGTCCCTTGTGAAATGGAGACTATCTACCTAGGCCTCTGACACCTCTTTATATCATACGTATACGTATTCATTTAACTTAATTTGGTTTTTAAGTTAATTTTTCCCTAGACCCCAAATTCCATTTGGCAGGAAAGACTCTGTAAAAATGGGTGCCTTCTTGGAGCAAATCCCTTCTGCCTGCTCAAAGAGCCCTCCCCAATAATGACTGTTTTCTTAAGTCATAAAACAGCAGGAAGCAGAGTCAACTGTATATACAGGCGGGGCCATTACAATCGCATTTTTTTCCCTCTGACTGCCAGTTCTTAAAAATCCAAGCGGCCATCATTTGTTTTCCAAAGCTCAACCACCATTAGTTCTTTGAACGTTACCGGAAATACTGCCTGTGGGGCAAAAACTGCCCTTTTTTACGCCTGAGAGAAGAGGGGCAGCGGAAGGTATACAGAGGGGTCATCTGGTTTAAGCTTCTTTCTCCAGGCAGGTCTGCCTTTGAACTGTCCCAGAGATGGCTATTGCTTCTATTTTTATTTTTTTACATGTTTTTATTGAGGTATAGTTGATGTACAATATTATATAAGTTTCAGGTGTGTAACATAGTGATCCACAACTTTTAAATGTTATATTCCACTTATAGTTACTATAAAGCATTGGTTATATCCCTATTGTACTATATATCCTTGTATCTTATTTATTTTATACATAGTAGTTTGTACCTCCTAATCTCCTACCTCTATCTTGCCCCTCCCCACTTCCCTGCTTCTGTTTTTAAAGATAGGGAACCTACAGCCTCCTGAGTGAGCCTTTCTGGAAGTTTAATTACCCTCAAGGTCAATCGCCTTACACCTCACAACTGCCTGCTCCCCAACCCCATGCCTGCTGTAATCTGAGCCCGCTTCCTCTTTGGTCCTCTGCAAGCACCAAGGTACCTGTGTGGTGTGTCTGTTATGTTTAATGCAGGGTCACTAGGAGTCTTCAATTTGCCATTTCTACTTTGGAAACCTCCCAAGTTGGGTTTGGTTGGAACTGCGTGTTTCTGAGCCTGGGGTTTGCTTTTCACACAGAAATTGGAATCAGGGGATGCTACCAAGTCCCAGAGTTTCCTGAGTCCGGATATGGCCAGAACATCTCCAGGCACTTAAAGAGAAAAATCTGCCAGGGGGAAATGAGGTCAGAAATAACGGGAGTCACGGAGCAGGCAAATGGCACCAAGGAGATGGTGAACGGACACCATGTCCTGGGGGGCAGGAGGGTTGTCCCTGGTGGATGTGGTGGTTCTCTGCTGGGTTCTGCCCACTCTGGGGTATGGGGAAGGTTGGGGCAGCACCCAGGATGGTTCTAGCGGGTGATCAAGATGCCATGAGACTGTGGCCAGGACTGTAGGAAAGACTGCCATGAGCTGCGGTGCCCACAGGATGACCTGCAGAGAGCCACGCCACAGGGGCGACCTTAGAGCCCCCAGAGGCACCAGGCAGGTTCTCTGGAGGAATGGCCCCCGGGGTAGTGGGGCAGAGCAGCAGCCAGAGATGCAGGCAGGGAGGCTCTGCTGGCATTTCCCGAGTTCATTCTCTGTGCCGGGCACATAGCATTGTCTCACTCAAGCTGATAGAGAAGCTCTCATTATTATCCCCATTTTACAGATGAGGAAACTGAGGTTCAGAGAGGCGCCATAACTTCCTGAAGGCTTAAGAGCCTCAACCGGAACTCCACTTGTTTGCCCCAGAACCCAAATTCTTAACCACTTCGTTTTACGACCTGTCATCCCTGCATCTCAGCTTGCTGGCACGGTAGGAAGCCCTGTTTCTGACACCCTCAACCCCACCCTTTATAAAAATTAATAGAGATATTAATTTTCCACCGGGGGCATGACATGGTTAGGAGGCATGCAGATGCTGGGCGGGGGCTCCAGTCAGCTCCACAGATCTGGAACTGGAACCCAGCCTCCATCCCAGGGAAGGGTGTGGTTCTGGAAAAGTGTTACTGTGTGTTTACTCAAAGATAGTCATTAAGTCACCGTGAAGACATTTTTCTGCAGACTAAACAACCCCACTCCTTTTATAAAAAAGCTTTCCTCACAGGAACTATTTTTTTTGTACCATCTTTCTATATTTACTGGTTTTCTCTCAGGCACTCTTCTCCCCTCCCATTCTCTATTTTAAACAATCCTGTAATAAGATTTTGATCTGTGGCACAGAAAGGAAAGGGTCATTTTCATAGATTTCATCTCCAGCCTCCAAGTGAATAAAAGGCCGGCATGGATGGTGATCAGCCCCTTGTGGTCCACTCTGACCCTCTGGCCTCTTTTGACCACCTCTGCCCCTGGCCAGTCTTCCTTGAACTTTACCACGTATTTGGTCCTTAGGCCCATGCAGTCCTGAAATGATTCTGACATGCACTTGAGTCAGCCTGATTTCCTTTTGCCCTGCAAGAAGATGCTTCAAAAAAAGAGCCCAATGCTCAGAGACAACTTTGAGGAGTGAGAGTGTCAAAAGAAAAATTCTTCCTCCCTGCAGGGGTCTGACATTACCCTCTGGCAGAAGTTTTAGCCACATGTGAGTGATGCTGATGGAACACAAGGGTTCTGGTGCCTGAGTGTACCAGCTGGGAGGGGAGGTGCCAGCCCCGAGGGGCGGCCCACTTACTTCGAGGTTCTCGGGGTCCGTCCACTGTGATTTTGATGGCTCTGTGGTAGGTGGCGACTTGTGGTGGGTTTGTGAAGACGGTGATGGTCAGAGTGAAGCTCTTTCCTGTCGGAACACAAAAGAGAGCAACGAAGAATGAGGCAATGGCCTGAATATATCTGCTGGGTAATTCAAAATTAATTTATGATTTCCAGCCCTCACACTGGAAAGGTGGCAGGACTTCAGCACACATTACTGGTTTTTCCAATACTCCTTTGACTTTGGCTTTGCTTACATTTTGGAATGTACAACTACGTTGTCTAGATGTGACACTTCCCTTAGTCACGTGGCTTTTGTTTAGTCATGAATAACACAGGATCAAGAGAGATTCAGATGTGTTTTCTTTCAGGTCGGAACCCGAGGGACATAGGAGCAGATTGGCAGCTGTCCACTCCTCGCTCCGCTCCCAGGTCCTCCCTTTTAATAAGCTCAGAGCAAAAGGAGGAAAAGAAACCATTTCCGTCTTTGCCCTCTAACCTTGTTTGTACCTCCAAGGATTAGGAAAGATAGAATTCATAAGTTTGAGGCTAGGCTAAATTGGAATGATTCTCTCTATGTTAAAAATACTAATTGCTGGTTGATTCTAAATATTGTTTTGAAAGGCCAGATGTTATTATAGGCACTCATGGGGTTGGCCAGACAAAATTTATATTCAGTAAATGGATTTAAGGATGTGTAACTGACAGATTGAGATTCAATGACAACTGTTAGCATAAATACGCAGAGGGATTTCCATCTAAGCATTTTATACAAACTTAAGAAATGCGAGCATGTCTTCATTGCATAGGTCGAATGCAATGCTTTTAATAATTTTTAAAAATTGTTTTAAAATACATAATTTATAATAAAAGTATTAATATATAAATACATTAGTTACTAAAAAGCATTTCTTCTTTGCTAAGCAGTTCAGAGAATGCCCTCTGGTTTTGAATTCTGGCTAGCTGACCTTTGACAAGGCACTAGCCCTCCCTGTGCCTCAGTGTCCTCACCTGGAAGATGGGTACATATAACTTTTCCTACCTTATCGAGTTTTGGGAGAGGTTAAATGAATTAATATGAGTAAAATCATTAAAACAGCATCTGGCACATGGTATTCAAAGGTGTGTGCGTGTGTGTGTGTGTGTGTGTGTATGGGGGAAGAGAGAGAGAGAGAGAGAGAGAGAGGCACAGCTCTTCCTGCAAGAGAGTTAGAAGATTTAGGTTCCTGTACAAATATTTGACCTCTCCAGATCTCAGTTTCCTGGTTTGCAAAATGAAGGCATTCATGGGATACCTACAATGTCACCTTTAACTCTGATTTTATCTTCTTTTTTTTTTTTTAAGATTTTTTTCTTTTTTTTTTGACGTGGACCATTTTTAAAGTCTTTATTGAATTTTTTACAATATTGCTTCTGTTTTATGTTTTGGTTTTTTGGCCCCGAGGCATGTGGGATCTTAGCTCCCTGACCAGGGATGGAACCTGCAGCCCCTGCATTGGAAGGCGAAGTCTTAACCACTGGACTGCCAGGGAAGTCCCTGATTTTATCTTCTAGATGAAATCCCGGTGCCCATCTCCATGTGTAGGCGTGTGCCTGCCCCAGGGGTGTTTCCCCAGCTGCCTGCAACTTCAGCATTTCAGAGATTCCATGAAAACACTATATTTCCTTCCTAGGGCTGCTGTAACAAATTACCACAAACTGGGTGGCTTAAAACAACTGAAATTTATTGTCTCCTAGTTCTGGTGTCCAGAACTGGGAGACAATAAACTGAGGTCTTGACACAATTGCGGTGTTGACAGGGCCGTACTCCCTCTAGGGAAGAATCCTCCTGGCTTTGCCTGGCTTCTGGTGGTTCCCAGCAATCCTTGGCATTCTTTGGCTTGTGGCAGCGTCACTTCACTCTCTGCCTCCTTCCTCACGTGGCCTCCCTCCCTCCCTGTCCTCTGTCTCCAAATCTCCCTCTCCTTACAAGGACACCAGTCATTGGATTCAGGGCTTACCCTACTCTAGTATGACTTTAGCTTAACTTGATGACATCTGCAAAGCCCCTATTTCTAAATAAGGTCACATTCTGAGGTCACCCACGGACGTGACTTCTTAGGGAATGCTATTCAACTCAGTACAAACACCAAATGTCATAGAGTTCCAGTCTTGGCACTACAAGTGACAACTACTCTCTATGTACCTGTGGGTTTTACCCCCAAAACAGTCCCACAGTCCCTGTGGCGGCCCTCCTACAACCATCCTATTCTTGTTTTTTTAATTTTTAAAAACTTTTTATTAGAGTATAGTTGATTTACAATGTTGTGTTAGTTTCAGGTGTACAGAAAAGTGATCAGTTACATATATATATATATACTTTTTCATATATATTCTTTTTCAGATTCTTATCCACGATAGGTTATTACAGGATATTGAATATAGTTCCCTGTGCTATACAGTAGGTCCTTGTTGTTTATCTATTTTATACATAGTAGTATGTATCTGTTAATCCCAAACTCTTAATTTGTCCCTCCCTGCCCCTTTCCCCTTTGGTAACCATAAGTTTACAACCATCCTATTCTTGATTTCCTAAATGACAACAAAGAATCATTGTCTTCCTAATGTTGGCCTTTTCAGGTCTGTGTAAAACGTACAAGTTTTCAAGCACTTTCCCATATACTATTTTATTTGATTCTCACAACACTCTCATGAAATAAACAAGACAGATTTTATTGTCCTTGGTTAACAGGTAGCAAAGCTAAGGCTCAGAAAGGATGAGTGGTTTGTCCAAAGTCACACAGCTTGGATACATGGAAAACCCAGATCTCCAGCTTTGTGCTTCACGTTATTGTCATGAGGTCCTAAATCTCTACCTTCAAACTCAGTGGTACCAGCACCAGTAATCCAGAGTCGTGGTACCTTTTCCATGCTCTGCCCCTGCCCCCAAAAGCGAAAACAGTCCTGGTGACACTAATGTACCCAAACTGTACTCAACAGCTAACTGAAAGCCTGGGTTATAGTTCAAAAGCAGTTTCTAACTGAGCTGAATTTGGGCTCCTGGCGTTTACCCTGGTTAACCACAGACTGGCCTACTGAATCGGGAAGGAAATTCAACCAAAGCGAATATTTGTGAAATCGCTGCTTGTAATTACAATTCTACTATTTTATGCCCATCATTTTACGTGCAGTCAAGAAGTGTCTGTCCAGCAAAAGCTACTAGGTGGGGCATTTTGGCCACAGTAAGTGTGGTTCACGAAGGTGGGGCATCCCGGTTCGCCTCCTGCACAACGGGCTGTTGTTTACAGCTTTGAGCACCAGGACATCTGCTTATGACCTCATAGACGGAGGCAATAAGTGATGTCATCTTGCTCATAGGTGTGTGTGACATTTTTCCACTCCAGGAGAACTCTGCCTTCTGCTTCCTTGTATTCTTCCGAGCAGACCTGGCACCAGACTTGACACCTGGGGACAGCCAGCCAGTGGGTACACTGAACCCCCGGAACTCTGCCTTCTGCCCTCTTCCCTCCGCCCTGGCCACGCCCCCGCCACGCCCCCACCACGCCCCGGCTTGTCCCTGCCGAGATGCAGCCCTTCTTAGCCAGCACCAGCAGCAGTGGTAGCGGCGCCTAGAGCATGCGTGTTATTAGCCAAATTCCGTCATCAAAATGACCTACAGGGCCTGGTATTTTAAGTGCGTGGGTGTGGAGAGCGAAAGCCTCTCAAGTGTTTTTCTCAGCAAGCTGTAGCCAGGCTAGTAAGAAGGTAGGGGAGAGCAAAGGAGGACGGATCGTCTAAATAACCACCGAAATCGGCTTTTTGGGACTAACTGCAGGGTTGGGAGATGGGGCTGCCGTAGAGAGAGCTGATGTTCCCATTTGTAGCCTGAGCGGGTCCTTGCCTGGAGAGGCCGGGAGGCTCCTTGCCGCCCTGGATTCGGCCCATGGGGTGAGCAGAGGTGCCGCTGGCTGTGCTGCCGAAAGACTGCAGCGCTGGACTCCCCAGGGGGCAAGCGGCAGGGTCACAGGTGCCCTGCGTGGGGATCCACAGCGGAGGGAGCTAAGGAAAGGGGGTCAACGAAACCTTCCTTCTCCTGCTCACGGAAACCTCACCCAAACAGCACCATGAGTTCTGGCGGGTGGTGTCCAGGAGGAATGCTATTTAGAAGCCCAAACAGCAGGACTGAATAAGAAGGCGGGAAGAAACAGTGAAGGAGAGAAGGGCTGTCTTGACTTAAGCCTGGAAGCAGCAAAAGACAAGAACTTGATTATACAACCCTGTGGAAGTGCCAAGGCATGGGGTGCTAGTTAACAGTGAGGACTGCCTGGGCTCAGACCCCAGCTCTGCCCCTTGCTAGCTGTGTGACCTTGGGCAAGTTACTTAACCTCTCTGGGGGCCTCGTCATCTGTAAAATAGGGGTGATAACAGTCCTTCCATCTCATAGTGCTGTTACGCAAACTAAACGAAATAATGCATCAGCAAATATCCGTTTAATTATCACTAAAGATGTGACAAACATGATTGCACAAAGACCAGAGCTGTGGGCAATCCTGTGAGGTGCAGCTGGTGGTGAATCGACGTTGAGGTCTGATGGTGGGAGGTGAGGTGAGCTTTAGCGTGCGGTAGGTGGTGCCGATGGAGCCCCTCCAGGCCCATCCTCTCTTCCTTAGGAATTTCAGCAAACCCAGGCAGAGGGCAGAGGGCCGCAGGCAGGCAGCAGAATGGGGCCCGAAGACCCATCGGGAACACTGCACGTTCCACTTCAACGTCAGCCCTACTCCCACCAGCTGGCGACCTTTGTAAGGCACAACTGCAACTGGCTGATCCACTTTATAAACAAGCCGGGTCAAATGCTCCCCTCAGAGCACGCGTGGTCCCCCTCGATGCCAGTGCGTTCCTCCAAATGCCAGCGCAAAATCCTAAGTGCTTTATTTAGTTGGGAGGAAGGTCACGGGGCAAGTCTTCCTGGATATTTGCTGCCATAACAGACTCTCCAGGGTGAGGCAGTGACAAAGCCCCAGGTCTGTGCTTTCTTGGGTCCCACGTTTACAGGCCCCGGGGCTGCTGGACTCCGGCAGCCGGGGCTGTGGTCTCATAAAGCCACGGCTGGACGCTGCAGTTCCGCAAGGGCCCAGGGCACCACGCCACTTCCTCACCACATCTGGGAAGTGGCGAAACCTCAGGATTGCTGCAAACGGGCACCCTGTTCCCCAAGGGCGAGGGTGGGGAGAGGAGCAGGAGGTGAAAAGGCAATTCGAGATCATCTCATGCCCTTAGAAGTTCGTGCCCCGTCACGTCGCGGCAACGTCTTCCTATGGCGATGGGTGTCTCCCTCCGTCCTCTTGTGATCGCCCCTCCCTAAGTCTGGTTCACGGGTAGCCAAGCCACTTGCGTTGGCTCCTCGGCCATTGGGTTCTTTTTCAGTCACTCTCCTTGGTGAAGGTTTGGACCCATGAGTCATCTTCTCCTTTTTGGGCCAGTTTCGATGGGATGTGAAACTTGCCCTTTGTCACGCAAGGGCAGGCTGTACGCACGGAGGACCATCTGCTGAGGGGGTCGCAGAGCTTAGGAAACGAAATCACGACAGTTTCCACTCATTCGTGCATCTCTGCGGGGAAACCGGTCATGCTCACACACTTTAAACACCCAAGAGAGGGAGCAAGGGAAAGTCAGAGAGAAAAAAAAAAAAATGCAGCTTTTGAAAACCAAGACAGCCAGGGAAGGCTCAAGTTTTGCTCTTTGCAAATTCTGGAAATCCCAAAAGATTCTGCGATGTTGCAGGAAGATTTCTCCTCTTACCATGTAGTTTGTGCCAGGTCTAATTTTAATCACAGATAACTAAGTATTATAATTAACAAACTCTCGGATTCCAGGAGAAATCTGAATCGGGGATATTTTTCACAAAGTACCTTTAATTTATGTTTCTCGCTTCTCCACTGGAACAACCTAACGGCCAAAATGCATGTTTTTGCTCCTCATCCATTTCCTTACCCAAACACTTACCACTATTTTTGACAGCGGGGCTGTATAATTATTTATTTGGGGATTTCTGAATAGAGGACAGATTCTTCAAGTTGTGCAGCATCTCCCGGTTTCTCTGCATTGAATTGACGTGAGGATGTTGGTGTGTGTCCCCTTGGGTGTAAAGTGCCGGTGTTTACAACGTCCTTATCCGATGGTACCTGCAGCCACGCAGGTAAAATGTAGGGGGGAGGCCCCAGCTATCAGTACGAGGATAACCCCCCAAAGTTGCCTGAAGGTCAGGTGCTTAAAACACAGAACTAAGCTTTCCATAAAAAACAGCATGCGTTGAGTATGATGGAGCACTTGAAAAATAGCAGTTTTACTTAGAGAAAACCAAAAACATGCCAAGTGTTTTCTCTGGAGCTGTTCTACAAAAATGAGTTGTTTGAGGACAGGGGTGGTGTTTTATCAATCTTTGCATTTTCTGTTCTGAGGCAGTAAAAAAAAATGTTTGATAAATGGATCAATGGATTATTCTATAAACTTTCAGTTTGACAGCTGGTTCTTTATGAGGTCTGACTTCACTTGGAAGGCTCAGTTCTCCCTTTTGGTGGCATGGGTGTGAGCCCAGCTTTACTAAAGGGTTGGATGGGCAAGGCTTTCTCTTCATGAGGGGCATTACTGAACCCCAAAGAAGCATGATGCTCTCATGCGATTTTTGCACTTCCTTTCCCCAGGTGTCATGGTCCCTTTCTGCTCTTCCTTTTTTCTTTCCGTGTCCCAGTGCCTGAGTGTCTCGGATGAGGAACCAAGTTTTAATCCTTTTAGCCCAAACACCTCCAAGACCCTGAATTCACAGCCTCTTTTGGTCAAGGCCACGCCTGCTGCCCTGTACTTCCATCCTGGAGAACCCTTTGGTTGGCACACCCCAATTCCACAGTTTCCACCCATCGGGCCAAATGCCACACAGGACAGGTGACCAAAGTGACCTCCTGGGGCTGGCCTAGTCCTAGCCCTGACCTTTGGTGCCCATAGCCCAGTGCCTCAAACACACAGCCCAAGGCCGCATGCCACCGCGGCAGAGAGGCCCGGGGCGGGGGGGGGGGGGGTGGGTGGGCATTTTGAAGGGAAGGTAGCGTCAGGGTCCTCAGTGCCTGCTCGCCAGCCTGTTCGCACCCCTAGCTCTATTGCAGGAAGCTGGGAGGGCAGGTGGGGATGGAGGCCAAGTAGGAAGAAGAAGGAAGGTCTAGGCAAGGCTGCAGGGTGTGGTAGGCGGGGCCTGGAGGGAGCTGATTTCTAGACATGGTGACATTTACCAGATGGTGGGTTTGCAAACTGGACATACAGTGACCCCTCTGTATCCACGGGTTTGGCATCCATGAATTCAACTAACCCTGGATCCCGTCTCTAAGCTCCCAAGCACCCTCCAAAAAGCCCTGTCTGCTCTTCAGTCAGCAATCCCAGCATCTTCGTACCATTTGTATCTGGTGATGTCAATTCCCTGCTTAAAACCTGCTGGGGGACCAGACCAAATTCCCAGTGTGGATGTCAAGGCCCTTACCAGCTCTCTTGGCCAGCTCGGTGTTCCTCCCCAACCCTGTTTGCTCTGCTTGGACACTCTTCCTGATGCCTTCACCTGGTAGCCCCCTCGCCACCCTGAAACATCTCCACTGAGATGACCAGCTGTCCAGAGAGACCCCTAAGCTTGTAGTGGGATATGCACCCAGCTGTGCATTTTGCTTCTGTCACTCCTTTCCCTATGGTGCTGGCCACTCAGAACAGTGACCTCTGCTTAACTGTGGGCCCCTCACTGGCCCCGGCATGCTGTGGCTTCTCTTTAGCTGGCCTTTGTATCTCCAGTGCTAGCCCAGTGCCTTGCGAGCAGCAGGTGCACAATGCACATCTGATGAATGAATGAATGAAAGAAATACCCCCATGACATGACCTCTGTGGGTGGGGGACAGTTCTAATAAAGTAGCCATGGGCACTATACTTCCCTGATCGAACAGGGTCCAAAGCCTGTGAGCAACTCACTAATGAAAACAGAGAACACAAGGTCCGTCACCAGGCTGGTGCCCAGCAAATGCCTGGGATGATTATATTATTATTATTATTCCTTCATTTATTTATGAATATTTATGAAATTCCTGCTGTGTCTCAGGCACTCTCATTTTACAAAGTTCCTCGGAGGATAAAGGAATATAAATTCCTTGCCAACGAGGAGTGGACAATGGAAATAGCATTGTTCCTGACTTTCTGACTCAGGGAGACACGGGCTACCTCCTGCCCACTCTCTTCCCTCCTCCCTCAGTGACTCTCCTACAGAAGGAAGACCGATGCGGCGGTGAGTCATAGCTCTTTCTTCCTAAGTTTTGTTACACACACCATCTCATTTTAATCATCCTAATAACCTTTTGAGGTACATATGAAGGGCACTGTCATACCTATTGTACAGATGCGGAGACCGAGGCCAGCACATCTAAGTGAGTACGGCAAGCACACCACCTTCTCATACTTTGTCACACTACCTTCCAAAGACCCGCAGAATCGTCACAAATAGGTGCGTGTGTTTCTATGTTGTTATCATGAATCAGAGGAATATTAAATGGGACACAATGGCCTTAGTGGACTCCATAGCCCATGGATTTGGGCAGAATGCAAGATACCTCTCCAAGCAACAGCCAGATTGATCGATTCTCTGTTGACATGTGACCAAAAAAGAAAAACATGTGTGGATGTTGGCTTGCAGTTTCTGAAAGTGCTGATACAACCTTCAAATGGCTTCCAGGGGAAGAGCCAGGATGTCCTGAAGCGTGGTCCAAGGCGAGCTGCCGTGGCACCACTATAAAACTCCCCTCAACCTGGGTGGAGTCAGCAACTATGGTGCGGGAAGAATGTGATGCTGCTGGGTGCCAGCCTGCAGAGCCCGGCAACAGGACAAAGGGATTATTCTGCTTCATTGTGAAAATGCAGTGTTTACTGTTAAAATACGATTGGGAATTAAAGGGGCACGTATGAATCATAAATATTTGCATGCCGTTAATGTTTGGGCAAAAGAGTTGGAAGGACTAAGTTGGGAGAACTTCTCTTCCCATGAAAAACAGTGCCTCGGATTACAGTACATATTTAATTTCATCTCTTGCATTGCTGATCTGAAATCGCAGTGCCCGCTGCGCATAAATAACCCTTCCGTGTCCTGAGAGCTGGCTCTACGGGGCCGAGGGATCAGGATAAGGGTTGACATTCCCTCCCAGAAAAGTCATTCATTTAGACAAACAAAAAAGCAGGTTCCGGTTGTATTGTTTGTTAGGAGCTCACAGAGTTGCCATCGGCTTCCCTGCAGAGTTAGTCACAGCAACTGATCTTACCACGAAAAGTAGTAACCCCTCAAGTCTGTGTTATTTCAGGTAATCCTCACTGTACCCCGCCCCCTTTGGACAAAGGTTGGCTGAATCAGGCTCAGACAGGTCAGGTGACTTGCCCACAGACACACAACTCTGAGCCAGTGTTCTCAACCAGTGTTCCTTCCCCCCATCTCTCCCCCAGGGAGGGACATTTGGCAAAGTCGGCAGACACTTCTCGTTGTCACCACCCATGAGTGACATGGAAGGAATGCTCCTGGCTACTGGGTAGAGGCCAGGGATGCCAGTAACCATCCCCAAATGCAGAGGATGGCTCCCACGACACAGAATAATCAGCGCTAAACGTTGATGGTGCCCAGGGTGAGACACTGTCCTCCCAGGAAGAATTCAGTACCATCCATGTGCTAACCACTATGCTTTACTGCCTAGAGTAAGCAGAGTCCTGGGGCAGTCACTCCTCTGGGGATGTTTAACGAGTCCCCACTCTGTATCAGGCACTGGTCTAGTGACTGGTGATACCCCCACAGCGCTGTTCTAGTTAAGGGCGGGATCTCTTGTGTTTTGAAAATGCTTGGAAGGCCACCTCCTGGGGACTCCCACGCCCATCTTCATCCTTTCCCTGGCGCTGGGGTCCCAGCACCGCGGTGCACCAGTGCGCGCCTGCCTGCCACAGCTGTTCCCGAGCTCCTTCCCCAGCGACCTTCACTTCCCAGAACGTGGGCAGCGTGTGGGCTCCGTAGAGCCCAGCTCAGACGCCGCCCGGGAATTCCCAGGAGGATAGCTAACTCTTACAGGTCTCAAATGATTTGACACACAGCTGATCTCCACGCCGAACCTGGGAGCTGGTTGCCTTACTGAGGAAAACTTACAGGAAACAGAAGGGGCAGGAAAGTTCGGAGTGAGGGCCCCCTGCAGAGTAAATGCAAACAAACAACCAACTAGAGACCGCAGTCACAGCAAAGTGTATTCAAGAAATTCCACCTGTAGCAGACACCACTGTGATTCAACGAGAACACCTAGAGGACTCTTTCTTTCAGACTTTTTTCAAGTCATTTTCCCCTGAATCTTCTTGTATTATAGAAAATAGGTGATAGCAGAACCAACACGTAAGGGCAGGTGGGAGAAAGCTCCAGAAGAACCCAGCCCTCTGTGTGCCGGTGGTCGCTGCACACCTAACATGTGGGCAGCAAACCAGGGCTTCCTAGGGATGGACGGCAAATCAGCGTCTGTCCCGTCCCTACTCCTTCCATGCATTGCCCTTGGGTGTGCACACTGACTCCTTTTCGGTGTCTGTAAGGCATCGGTCAGTGATGCATACCAGGACCTTGCTTTTAGCCCTTTTTAGTTCACGTGGACGCTGTCCACTCACATCAATTCATGTTCCTGGATTAGTGGATCTGTGGCCCCTGACTGAAGCCTGATGGGGAGGGGCGTGGCAATGAGAAGCCAGCGTGCACTTTCACTGTTTCTGATGGTCCCTGTGGACCTGCACCTGTGTGGCATTTCTGAGGGAGCAGCTGTAAGTGGGGGGAGTCCTCGAGGGAGAGCTTTCCCTGCCAGGTGGCTCCCTCCACCTGCAGCCTCTACTTCTGGCTGCCACACACCCTCCAACCCAGGAGATGCCAAGATGGTGCGATCCTATGCACACAGAACTCTAGTATATTTTCACATTTAGAAAAAGACTAATATGCAGTGATGCTCTCTCGTTTTTTTTTTTTTTTATTCTGTGTGAACGGAAGTTTTTCATCAATTTGGTAAAGAGGCAGAAAGTGTTAGGGAAGAGAGGAGACATTTTATGACTTATCATGATCATTCGTGTGAGGCCAGCCCAGGGTTTCTCAGTCTCAGCGTGACTGATGCTTTGCAGGGGTAGTAGGGCTGTCCTGTGTGCTGTGGGAGTCACTCTACCCACTAGGTGCCAGGAGCACGCCCCACCCCAGGGGTGACAACCAAAACTGTCTGCAGATATTGCCAAATGTTGGGACCCACGGAGGGAGACCAAATTGATAGGCAGATTGATAGATAAGATCTACCAACTATGACCTGCCCTGAGGTTTCAAGCAGGACGGGGAAGGCAGAACATCTGGACAGACCCAAGTGCCGTAGGTACTGGAAACACACCACGTAAAGAGGCCGAAGCTGTATTAGGATATGAGTTTAGACCGTTTCTCATTAATTACAGATAGATAGATAGATAGATAGGTAGCTAGTGCCTGTACTCCATACAATGGTTTCAAATAGAATGAAGGAAAAACATCTCTAAAAACCCGAAACCAATGCCTGGAGCAACCTGGAGTGCTTCCACCTACAAACAGGCCCACCCCTCCTTGCCTTCTCTGCTGAAATCTGATCAGCACACAGCTCACCAACTGTGCTCAGATGCCTGTATTCCTGTGTATTGCCTTTGTTTGAGCCAAGCAGAGTCTCCTTTGTTTGCATACGGCGACTCAGTTAAGGCCACACACCATCCGCGAGGGTGCTGGCCAGACCTCCCATTCACCAGACCCAGAAGCATCCTTGGACCCGGACGCTGGGGGGAGGGTGCAGCTCTGCAGACGGAGCTGCCCCTACATCCTTAATGACGCTCTTAAATCTCAAGGTAAAAGCAGGGATTCATCTAAGTTGAGAAACAGACAGGAAATTTACTTACATCTTTGAGAAAAACGCAGTTTAAGTGGCTCCTGCATGAATGTTTCCTCACCAAGGAAACCAGAGGAAACGCATTTTGAATCCAGTGGCAGGATGGCCACCGGGCCTCTCGAAGGAGGTTGTCGGGATCACTTTCCCATTTATGGGTCCTTCAACTACCTGAAACCCTCGTTGGAGGAAGTTCAGTGACATAAAATGGAGTTCCTAAATGGGATACGCTGCTCGATATAGCCTAATAGAGACTGGAACGTGCTGGAATCCCAAATCGGCACCAGCAACAGGAATGCCATGGGAAGCTCGGTTCTTAACATGGACCGAAATACATCTCTGTTGAAAGTGGGACTCACATCAGGGCCAATGACGGAGGGTAGGCTTTGCCTGAAGTCCACTAATGCAGGCTTATAAACACAAAATCTTGAATGCCCCAAGAGTGAGCTGATAAAACTGGCACCTTTGAAAGTATTCATAGGCAGCTCATTAAATCCACACTGCTCACTTATTAATTCCTGTTAATTGCTTTACTGGGGCTTCAGATGAGAAGACCTTGTTAGTATGGATTTAGTCCTCAAAGATAATTTGGTCCAGGAAGTCTTCTCAGTGGTAGTGTGGACACACACACACACACACACACACACACACACACACACACCCTTCTGGCTGAAAGTCCACGAAATCCTTCAAAACCACATAACTTCTCCCTTTTGACAGTACATGGTTATTCATAAACATTCCCTTTCTGATCTGAACATGTTTTATAATCACCAACAGAAAGAAAACAATCATCAGACAATATACCATCTCTCTTTTCAACAAGTCATTTTTCTTTAAAAATAATAAAGAAAAAGTAACAGAATATTTTCTTCCATAACCAGTCTTCTCCATGCTCTCTTGCCCCTCACCAACCAGCACAAAAGAAAATACAAAACTGATTCATTAGAACCAGAGCAGCACTGCAGCCGTTGGCCGGATCACTGTTTATGTCTATAATGCTTGCTGCTGAAACAGGAAGCTCTAAAAATCACTCAACCATTATTTCTCTTGGAGGCACTTTCTGACTGATGGTCTTCTGTCCCCACCACAAAGGGCTGCCTCAATCCAAAGCAAGCCGGCTGGCAAGGAAGGGCTTTGGGGGAGGGGTGGTGGAGAGAAGTCCAGCTTCTCCCCAACAACTCTTAAATATTGTTCATATAAATAACCTCAATTTAAAAAAGCTGTCCAACACCATCAGCAATGCCTGGCACTTCATAAAATCAGCAAGAAAACCATGAAGAGATCAATTGCAAAGCTGCGTGTTCCAGGCACAAGCAGTTTTCAAGAAAGCTCTCCTCCTTGCCATGACACCAAGTGGGACAGGGACTGCTTGGGTGGTGGTTTGGGGGACGGGTGGGAAGCAACTTGCTTGGGTGGTGGTTTGGGGGAGGGGTGGGAAGCAACTTGCTTGGGTGGTGGTTTGGGGGACGGGTGGGAAGCAACTTGCTTTGAGAAAGTGTTTTTACTCTTTTACGGGCAAATGTGAAACAGAATGAGAAAGCTGATCTCTAGAGATGAATTCTACATCAGATCATGGGCACTAGCTTTCGCCCTGCCATCGAAAGGCATTATTTGCTAGGGCTGCCAGAGACTGCGTGTATCAGAGGCTGGGTCTTTTCCCATCCATATTTGCCCACACCGAAGTCTGAAAACAGATTTCAGATAGTATATATATAATTTCAAAATGTAGATCAATAGCAACCCAAAAGAGGGGGAAAATGGGAGAGTTGATTTTATCACAATCTCGTCTTTTCCTTGTATTCTCTCCAGGAGACCTGACTGCCAGCTCATTATCTTGAATGTTATCCATGAAACAACAGTGGGATTGTCAGATGAATTTTCCTCCCATTATATGAGTCTGTGATAAAACAGAGAATGACTTGGATCCTGTGATAATATGGTGAGTCATTCAGACCATTTCTCAGTAATGACCACTCCATAAAGACACGTCTCTGCTTAGAATACCGGTACACTCTACCCTTTTCTACATGTACCTTTCCTTCAACCACAGTCTATCACTCATCTGAAAGGCAGCCTCTCCATACTGTTCCCCGAATAACATAAAATACCTTAAGAATGAAAATGCCTTAAGTAACAAACATTACACAAATATGCAATACCCCCGATTGTGACAGGGTAAATATTATGTCTGGGAAGACATCCACAGCAAGAACATAAGGAAGGAATTTCATTTTCTAAAAGAGTTGGGAAGGGTACTTGTTTGAAAGTGGGCAAGATTAAAGTTGCCAGGGAGATCAGCATAAACACAAATTTCCACCAAGAAATTAACCCCAGTCCTAACGGATGGGGGAGCACGTGCCCTCTCTGGGCTGGTTGTGGAATTCGAGGTGTAGGTCTGCAGCTGGGGGCGCCAGGCAGTCACTAGAGAGGAGGCTGCCCCTTCGATGACAAAACAAGCCCTTCTCCTTGCAAGGGACCGTATGCGTGCAGACCTGATGGCCTCTCAAAGGTCTGGACCAGTGGTTTGACTGGGATCTATTTTCCTAATTATACACACCAGGTCCTGGCTATAATAAAAGCAGGTGTAACCAAAACAGCACAGGGTGCAAGAAGAATGTCTAACTCATTTGTTCCGTTTATTTCCTCATTTTCCAGTTATCTACAATGTGCAGCACAGCGCTAGGCTGGCCCTCCATAGTCAAGGCAAAGTTCCAGATTCAGAGATTCTTGGCTTGGCGGGTCCATGGATCCCCAGAAGGTCCATAAACAAGCTTCAGCGGCTCTGAAAACTGAAATTGTACAAGAAACTGTGTGTGTAAGTGCACAGGTGCCTTTTTTTCCCCCTGGGGAGAAGGCTTCCAAGGATTTTCAAAAATGACTCACGACGTTCCCAAAAGATTAAAAATCATAGTCTTAGGAAAATCAGAAGGAAATTTGCAGTGGATTCTCTTCCCCCATTTACCATGCGGTAGATAATACTGTCTGGTAGATTTCCTCTTTGGTTCTAAAATGAATTAACTAAGGCCATCATCCCTGATTGATCGATTCCTTTCCAACTGATTAAGTACTCCAATAGCGACGGGAGCACTCACAGATTTCATTGCTAAAGTTTCTTCAACGTCTCTCGGCTGCAGCCGTGATACACTTTCTTGTAACTGAAAATATCCGTAGCACCTGCCCCAGTGACAGATGTAAGCTGATGTCAGCTGCTGCTAATGAACGTCACCAAAGAGAGTTCCTCTTGATCCTGAACTTTGATTTTCTGGAGGTAAGGGATAGTCCCAGGACGTGTGTTTAAGTGTGGATTGTTCTGAACAAGAAGCAGTGTGCTCCGGCGTCAGCTCCCCTCTTCTGGGAGCGGCTATCTCTTCTTCCATTGTAAAGGAATGGTTGATCTATATGGAGATACTGAATCAAAGGGAGAAAATTCCCAGGGTGAGCTGTCCCTGAAGGAGAGATTTAAATTGTCAGGGCCAGAAAGGAGGGAAGGAAAGAAAAGAAAGGAGGAAGGCTCAGACTGCTGAAGCCTTCACCGATACTTTTTAGGGGCCAGTGTTGTCAGCAAGACCGTAAAAGCCGGATGGGCAGGTTTTCCCAGTTGCAGGCTGAACCCGAGGTTAGGAGCTGTGGTCCTGGACATCAGCCAGCGCCCAGACAGATTGGTTTTGTCGAACAGAGAAAAACCCTTCCATGTTCAACCTCTGGCAATTTCTACGAGGTTTTACAATCCCCAGGGACGGGCAGCTGAGAAAAGAAAAGGGAGTTTCTTTTTCTACCCTTCAGTTGGAACCGAGCACCAGGCCCCTTTGAGAATCCATCAGACCAGTGGCTTTTGACAGAATGGGAAATTGGCACCGAAATGCTCAGTGAGCCCACAGCCAGGACCTTCTCGGCCCCTGTGTGGTGTGTTGATGCCAATGTCATATTTTCAGACACATTTTCAAAACCAGAAAACGAAATAGTGGATAGTCTTAAGATCAAAAATGAAATAGTGGATAGTCTTAAGATCACTTAATAAAATGTTATGAAACTTTTAAAGGACAAGATTCAGTGAGGCAGATTAAGACTAATTGTTAAAATGAGTGAGAGTCATCTGCTGTCTTCATAATGGGAAGCAAATTGCAAAAAAAACAAAAACAAAAACAAAAACCTGGCAGGCTTTGATGTTGACACTTAGACTTGAAAGAGTAAAATCAAGTTGTATTCTACGACTATGGGGAGAAATTATGAGACAGAGTCGAACTGGGCCTTTTGATGGCTCATTTTGTCTTGTAGTCCTAACCAAAAAAAAGAAATCACTCAAGACTGACAATATACACGGTACCTGTAATTGGGCAAAACATTCATTTCGGGGTTCCTCTATTTTGGATTGCTTATTATCATGCGTGGGAAGCAGAGACTGGTCAAAACAGATATTGTCCATATATGGAGCGTTTCAATTAATTTTCTCGTTCCAGGTTATCAGAAGACAGCCCAGCCTTGGGTGCAGCTATTTCACTCTGCAAACTCAAGGGCATCCTGGCACGAATCAGGCAGCCAAATGCAAACACTCCACACCTTGGGGAAACAGTTCACTGTTACCCAAGTAAACACGAGCGCCTCTTAGTCACCCACTTGAAACAGACATGGCCAGTGAGGGACGAGAAACGCCAGAAAAGAAAGCATGCTGCTTTCAAAATTTCATTCTTTACCATCACCAACCTCCTGGGCCTTGCCAAAAAGCCACTACTGCACTTCTTATGGGAAAATGGCATGGGCCATTAAAGAGTTTCCAAAACTTTCATAACCAAAACCTGACCCGTAGACCCACATAGATGCATATGATGATAATATTACTTCCTCTGTAAATGCAACTAAATGATACTCAGCTGCGGCTTCCTAAGAACAGAAATCCACAGGAATTGAACTGAGATGGTTACGAGGCTGGAAGGCACGGACCAGGCGGTCGGGCCTTTGTTTTTTATTGGCTTCTCACCCACACTGCCAGCTACTCGTCTGAAGCCTTCAAGATGTTTTCTAAACACACATCTCTGAATCATAATGGGGATTCCATTTACTGAAAGGTGGCGACTTTTAATATAACAAGTGAACCCATAGAATGACTTGTGCCTTTATACCTTATAGCACCATTCATGCTTTCAATAAGTCGATGTAATTTTCTTGGTATTACCCTATTATTAACATAGTGCTATGAACAAATATCTTCAATCACGTTATAAGTTTTTCACAATTTTCTCTACCTTTGATCCTATTTTGAAAATTCCCCAGACAGCTAGGATAGCACAAAAACAATAGCCAAAAAAAGCAGCATGCCTTTACCCCCATTCCTCTTTGACTAATCAAATTCCCCCAAGACACAGATTTTCGTATATTTTTAAATGCCTTTATAAAGAGTAATGATTACTCTTATGCTTAAATGTCCATTGGTTGTACTTTTACTTTTTTTCAATACAAGAGTCATCTACTGCTATTTAGGTTACCACGTCGTCTTTATCATACTCAAAATAACTTTTATTCGTAAGCTTATTCAATACTATATTACAAAAATGAGATTTTCAAAACAAACTATCTTACCTCCTTCAATTAAACTAATACTACTTATTGCTATTTGTAAAATAGGACTAAGGTTCTTACAATACAAAGAAAACACAATATTTGAAAATAACTGGAAACCGGAGGAGATTACAATATGCCAAGATTCCTCTTTCTGCTCTAATACTTTGATAATGGGCACGGAAAAAGAAAACTACACATAGAACTGCACTGATGCAATCATTCCTCTGGAGAATCCAGTCTTTAATATTATTAGTACCTAAAATACTAATAAGGCATCCAAATTACATATAGGAAGGTCACACTGCCATCAAATTCACCAAGCCAGAATGTTACTATTTCTTCATATTTTACCATAAAAAAATGCTTCCTGGAAACACGTTTCAATAATCATCTACTATACAGCCCTTAAAATTATTAGAAGTGACCATTTGAAACTCTGTCACTTGTCAAAGATAACACATGGACCCTAAGTTAAAGGTTTCCAGTAAAGAGATATCTGAAAATTATCAAAGAGAGAGAACCCCAGTTGTATAATCTTAGTTTCTATGATGGTAAGTTTTATATTTTTACATTTTAGAAAAGATCTGAGAGGTTTCCTTGAAATTCACAATTCATGTTTTACCTGCTCCGAATCAGTCTTGAACCAATTCAATAATAGAAAGCAATAACGTAAAGCCAGATTCTGTTAAAAACATTAAATTTTAAATAAAAAGCTGATGTAGCAATAATAACGGGAAGAAATGACTGTGTTTCTAGGGAATCCCATCACAGAAACTTCTAGATGTTTTGAAATCTGGGTTTGTTGCTATGTAAATACTGGGTATTTCAAGTTCAGTTCTGACAGATACATACCTCTTCCACTCCGACCGACAAACCTGAGGTCATTGAATCTCGCGACTTGGTTTTTCATGGCCGCTGTTGCATTTCTCAGTTCGGCTGAGTAGTTTTCGTCATTGCCTGCCATCACAGTGACCAGAGTGCCATCTGGAACGTCCCCCAGTGCCACCACCTAAACACCAGACATCAGGCATGTTAGAAACTTTGATGTCGTTTGCATAATTATTCTAAAATTGAATGTACATTAAGTGATGCTTTTTAGTTTGCAGAGGAATAACAGTCATAAGTTAAGCAAAACAACAGAGAAGTTCTTAATGGGAAGATTTACTTTAAATTCCACTATGCAAAATTATAAATGTTTAAATAATAAAACATTCACCTAACGAAGCCACATAAGGTCACAGAGCAGAGTTGGAATAAGGCTCACTATAGCAAGGACTTTGAAAAGCTATGCCCTCTCACGAATACAATCATCTCTTAATTCTTCATATTTGAGAAACAGAATGCCTTGTTTTTTATAAGTTTATAACCTAACCCATCTTTCATTTGTCCAGACCTCCACCGACAGGCCGAATAGGGCTGATTTTGCCTTTTAGATGTTTAAACTTACTCCTGCTAAAATTAAATTTGATTGCTACCACTGAATTGCTGACGATTCTTGAATGACTTAAACTCTCCCTTTGCAAGTAGTTCATCCTTGTTGCCTCTACTCGCTTCTACTACCTTGATTTTCACTAGCAGTGAATTCTGGTATGCAAGAGAAAAAAATGAGAAACATGCCCTTGGTTTAATACTAACTACAAAATCAACAGACCTCAGAGAAGAGGGGTGTTCACTTTGATGTGCTCCTCTGAATTCAGGAGCGGAACTATGTCGCGTTTTTATATCTGCGAGTCCCGGAGATGTGTTAACTTGGGACCTTACAGATGACTGAGGTTTTCTCCAAACCCAGTTGATCTTGAAGAAGAATTCCTTCAATGTAACTGAATGGGAATGGATTTCCATCAGGACTACTAAAGTAAACCAGTAAATACATATTTTTTGACACTTAGGTTAAAAAAAAAAAAAAAAAAAAAAAGTAGCAATTTCAAGGTAAAATGCTTTAAAGAACATGGCCCAAAGATGCTTCATGTAGTAGTATCCATTTCTTGATCATCATCTGACCCTTCTAGAAACCATTTTCTTGATCAAAACATTTATTCTTAGCTATATTTCCATTGTTTCTGTTTTTTAAGGTAGTTGTAGAATTTCAAATCAAGACGCCCCAAGTTCTACTTATTCCTATCACTTGCGATACCCCTTATGGTACTTTCTCAGTCACTAGTGAAATGTGTGCTCATCATACCAATTATATAATCGTTTTGGGGGTTTTAGTTTTGAGCTGTGATAATAAAGTATACTACAGTGATTATTCCTCCTTCTGTTTTCCACCTCCCCATTTTTACCTAACATTTGCTACATAATTTGGGGGGTTAATACCTATATTTCAGTCCTCTTTTTCTGTCTGTAAATAAGGCTGCCATAGGCTCCCTTGTATGATACAAAAGCCATGTTTCTCTAAATTCCCATCTTCATTGCCTGCTTAGTCATCACCCTTTCTCTGTGTCATCCAGATGACCATCTATTGTTTTTATTCCCGAGGATGCTTTGGCTCTTGGATTCTAAGGAGTACGATGGGGAAAGTGAACCAACTCACTATAAGGGGTGGACGTACTTCCAACCCCAGGACTACACCAGGAGAATCAATTCTCACAGCAATAGGTAGGCATGTTCTTCATCTGTTTTATCCAACTTGCACTCTTATCTTTCTTTCCATCCAAATGGACGTGTTTTCGATAAAGGAAATTTAAAAACACAGCTATTTCTTCCTCAAGCACCCTCTAATTAGGTATTTAGAGCCCATTATGTTTGTTGCTGTTTAATTAAGAGCAGTAATATGACAATTCCCTTTTGTTTCAAAAACATTATTGAAATAAATCTCCTTGATCAGTTATTTAGTTATTGTTACCGTTTTTTCTATTCCCATAAAATATACTTACTTTATTCTGCTTTTCTCAGTCTCTTAAAAATCCCCCCTCCTTTTTTTCCCCACTGTTTTCACTTCCCTCTGTAAAATTAGCTCACAATGTTGAAATGTCCTCCTTGAAAACATATTTTTACTTCCTTATCCTCATCTCCCTGTGATGACCTGGCATCTCTATTTTAATTCCACATTCAGTAAGTATACAGGGACCGGATCAACTACAGGGTTTTCCAACTGAATAAGTCATTGTTGGTTAAATAGGTTAAAATAAATAAATCTCGTTTTATAACTACCAAATGTTTTCTACATCACCTTCATCCTACTGGCCCCTCTCACAGTGCTCCGTGCCTGTGTCTCACTCATCTTTCCAAAACTATCCTCATCAGTAATATGGCAAATTCATGAGGCCAACACCAAATAGAAACAAATAGAGAGTAAAATAATCATGGTGGCTAAACAAGAAAATGCTGTTGACGTTGCAATTTAAGACTAAAAAAAATCAGGAGTTTAACTCCTTCTTTTCCCTTTTTTTAAACTGTAGCAGGAGTCAAAGATATTTCGGGGCTCAAAGATCATTTACTTGGCCTTTTATTGATTTTTCATGGTGGGGGGAAGGGAAAGAATATTAAATCCAGGGATATTACATTAATAAAGTATATCATCTCATTATTAGCAAGCATTCTTAGACTAGGAAAAAAGAATTTAAATTTAAAACTAACCTGTCTATTAATCTGATACAGATTTGATCATTGACAGGCAATATGCAGAGATTTTTGAAAAAAAATCTAACTTCAAACAGAGAAAAAGAAGCAACTGGAATGAAAAGCTATAAACAATAGGTAAGGAAACACAAACATTTACACTTTAACACAGACCGAACAGACAAGAAGGGACTTGCTGGCCAAAGGATATCTCATATTTTTTTTTTTTTTTTTTTTTTTTTAACTTCTCTGTTTTTAAAGTATCAGGAAGTTGGGCAAAATATCAAGCCTCCTCTATGTTACAGAACCTCCCCACACTGCTCTTGGTCGGCCTGTTCACAGTTCAAACTGGCATTTTAAACCAACTCTAATTAGGTTGAAATTACAGTCACAATTCATTTATTTCAAATCCCTTAATTTTCCAGTGTTATAAAGAAAGCTGTGAGGTGGAACTTAACGTTCAGCTGAGATGATATTTAATGCATAGCTAGGGGACCACGATCTTGCCGACACAAACGTTACTTATTTCTTTCCTATGAAAAGAATATTACTATCAGCGCCCAAGGCCTCTGAACTTGCTGAAGGCGTGTTTATGCCTTTGGACTCTGGTGTACCAGGGCCTAAATAAACTTTAATAGTATAGTCTTACAAAATATATCCTAAGTCATCCAAACAGCTTTTTTGGCTGCTTCTGTAAATAACGGGTAACAGTAGCAAATTAAAGATTTTCTCGGTAGTAAAATGATGGATCTCTCCTAGGCTGAAAAATAAAGGCGTTTCGTGGGAGAAGGTGGGGGGGGGCACTTTGGGGTCCAGGATAAGCAATTAGGATGATTGTAATCTATTTTAAGGAAAATTCATAACTTGAAATCTCCCTGTAGTTTCAAAGATTAAAGCTGAGGATTCACACATATTCAGAAGACTCCTAAAGAATCACTTCAATGCTCTTTTCATCAATTATCATCAGACTTTATCACTGTTTTACATTTTCTCCTCCTTAATGCAGGGAATGTAATAATTGTTTACTGATTAACTTCTTAAAGAGATTGTCTGAGGCTTATATAAGATCCAAATTTTAAAGTAATAATTTCTATAGAAACTGCTTGGGAGGTAGGTGGTGGGGGATGAGTACAGACTGGATTCAGGGACACATAGTGAATCAAGCCGGATACAGTCACTTTTTCAAGTTTAGCTGTTTTATCCCTAATCTTTGTGCCTGTTGCCTCCCTGGAAATTTCGCCTGCTCCTTCTGTTATGCTAAGAGCAGGTCTCCTTCAGAAAGAGGCCCCTCTTTATGGGGACGGGAGTGGTGACAGATTACTCATCGAGTGGTCTGATTCCTCTGCTGTCCTTTCCTTTGCCCCAAATGTTCTCAAGACCCACTTGAACTTTTTTCAAGAGATCTATACCTTGATCTTTCACCTAGAAAATATCACTCAGTAAAACAGAGTTTTTTTTTTTTTTAAAGTGAATTGTCAAAAGTCATTTTAAAACGGAAACTTCTATGGTTATTAAGATTTCCGCTAAAAGGAATTCCCTGATGGCTCGTGAAAACAATTTATATGATTTGTTTTTTTCATTCTTTTAGAAGAAAATAAATACTTTCATGTGGTGGCTTGAGAAACGACATCGCTTTAACTCCTGAAGATCTCGCTTAATCACTTAGTGCTTGGGGTGTGCGTTCCCTAGTAGAGGAGGAGAGATACAGAGGAGACTTGATTTACCCCAAAGGAAGCCACAGATCCCTGAGAACCCACTCCCTTGGTGTGTCCGGAGCACCTGGTCTTAAAGGACCCTTTGGTTGATTATCAGCTTGTCTCCTCCCCTCTGTACTTATCTGAAAGTGACCCCAGGGCCCATCGCTGTCAGGTCCTCTGGAACTGAGGGGGAGCTGAGGAGGTCTGCCTGCCGAGTCTGTTTATGTAAAGGGATTAGAGTGATTTCAAATTGAAATGGGCTCCTAATCCAAACCTACAGAGCTGGAGGAAGGGACAGGAAAGAGTCCAGCGGCTGCTCAAACTTATCCTCATTTGCATCCCCCTCAAAAACTCCTGCTTTCAGAAAACTGAGGCGATTCTACAGACACAGCCAATTGCACTTTGTTTGTTTGTTTGTTGTAGAAATCATAATCTAAGTTTGGAAGGTATGTAAAGCTTAAAAATAAAGAACTCTGACAGTACTTTTTTAAAAAAAGTGAACATTATTCATTGTAACTAACTCAAGATCCAGCACAGGCTTGGAACCATAAAAAACTTATATTAAAGTAATCTCCCCTTAAGGGGACAATGATTTAACCAGATTTTTTTTTTTTTTTTAAGAAAAAAGAGTAGCTGATCTTTACAGCTTTTTTTTTTTTTTTCCCCACCTGCTTTCCTTAGTCCCTTCAGTGAACCGGAAATGACTGCACTGATTGTATTTAAAAGGCTGCCCCTTCTCCAACTCACCCAAGACAGAAGAACTGAATCCCCACCGCCGAAATGAAATGTCTACTGTTTGCTGCCAGGGTGGCGGTGGTTGTTTAAAAGCGCCCGGGGTTGTTTATGTATCCCCTTTGAAGGCCAAGGTTTTTAAAGGGAGCTCAAAGCTAGGGCAAGATCAGGGGTGAAAAGTGAACGGGGACCTCTCAAGCTGCTCGGCTGAAGTTACCCGGTCCACACCGCCCCCTTCTCAAACAGCAAAGCGGGCGGATTAGACGCCCGTCTCACGCCAGACAGCCTTGCCTCCTTTCGCTCCCCCGAGCTTAAGCTAGGTGAGCCGGCGATAACGTTCAGGAGGGTACCAGGAAAAGAAAGAGCGTTCGGTACTTGCGGCTTCTGGCAGGAGCAGTCTAGAAGCTCGAAAAAACTCTTCAGAAAACTTCTGCAAACTTAACTACTCCCGCCGTGGACTTTGAACCTGCTAATTCCTACAGGGCTGTTAAAGAGGGGGGTGGAAGTGGGAAGCCTTGACAGTTTTCCTTGTCAGTTTATTTACATTGACCCGAAGGTATAACAGTATCTCTATTTTATTTCCTGACGCCTCCCTCAGAATGGTTGGGGTGTCAAGCCAGAGGTGGGGAGAGAAGCAGGGGAGCCGACAGATAGGCTTGTCCCTGCTGGGTTATAACTTTTCCTACTTTGGATCAAAGCTAAGGACCCCTGCCGGGGAGAGGTCCAGCCGGCCCTCAGTGGACGTCTTTGGGGGCATCCTGATTTTTTCGGCCATCCTTGGAGGCCGCCGCGGCCGGCTAAGGCGGGCCCCCCGAGGGTCGCCACGGCAACGCAGCATCCCCAGTCTCCCGAGCGCAGGGGGATGGACCACAGGCCTCAGCGCCGGCCCCTTTCTAGAACCCGGCCCCGCCTGCCTGGCCGCTGCCCTCCTCGATCTCCCCGGCCTCGACCGGCCTCTGCCTGTCCTCCCTCCACCCGCTCCGGGCCGAGTACCTTGAAAGCGATGGGCAGGGTCTTGTTGCAGCGCCAGTGCGTGGGCAGCACAGAGCACAGGAAGTTGGGGCTGTCGGTGCGCACCAGCTCGCCCGGGTGGTCGGCCAGCACCTCCACCATGCTGCGGTCGCCGCTCCTCAGCTTGCCGGCCAGGGCGGCGCCGGCGTCCGGGGCGCCCAGCGGCAGCGCCTCGCTCATCTTGCCCGGGCTCAGCGCGGTGGAAGGCGGCGTGAAGCGGCGGCTCGTGCTGGCATCTACGGGGATACGCATCACAACAAGCCGATTGAGTTAGGACCCTGCAAACAGCTCCTACCAGACGGCGACAGGGGCGCGGATCTTCAGCAAGCAGCTCCCGGGAGACCAACATACAAGTTCAGGGAGCTTTATTGCTGTGGGGTGGCTGGGGAAGGGGGCAGACTAAGTTACTAACAGTCCAGGAGGGGGAAAATTCTAGTTTTGCCGATCGGCCTCAGACCCGGGCAGGACTCTTAGCAACCGACCGCTTAGTGCTTTAAAAAGTGGGCGACCAGAATCCAAAGTCAAGTGCCAAGGGAGACTATCTTCTTCTGAGTCTTGCTTTGAGAGTTTTAAGTTCAGTCTTTGGCTGTTACCAAAGTTCCCAGAGGCAAAATTCCCATACACTTCCTAAAATATTTATGCGGAGAGCAAAAGGACCAGCAAATACATAATTTGGAAGTTCCAGTAGTTAATTGCCTGTCAGATTTTTCCCAGGTGAGTTTTGTCTAAAGTCCAGCACAACAGAAAATACACGAGGCGTGTCTTCCAAATACGGCGCCACTTTTTATCATGCAAAACTGGCTTCGGTCCTCAAAAGCAAGAGCTGAGACTTCCAAAGGTCCTGCTTCTAATGTATGTGCACATATATATATATAAATATATACATATGCTCTACTTCATAACATATTTACAATACAATCTGTAGAGAATTTAAACAGAAATCCATTCATGTTCGCTGCAGGGTTTTTTTTTTTTTTCTTTTTAAGTAGCCTTGAAACTCAGCTTCAGTAGTTGGAGAAGGGCTGGGCGAGAAGTACTTGTCATGTTCTCAATAAATTCTGGCAAAATGCTCAGTTCAGAAAATTCAGCTTTTCAAAGAAAAGCTAATCTTAAAAAAAAAAAAAAAAAAAGTCCAAGTCGATGACACCTAGAGTTCAGCTCTCCACATCTGAGAACTCGGGTTTGGGGATGTTGGTTAAGTTTGCGGCTGGTCCTGTGGTTTGGTGGGAGGTGAACGGCAGCCGAGTCACACGCACGCAGGCACGCACTCTTCGGAAGCCAGCCGCTGTCTGCATCGACTGCGGTGAGTCAGCCCCGACTTGGGCAGTAGCGAGACGATCTTCCTGCAACGTCGCCCCAGCGTCGGCCGGTTAACTACTTAGACGCGCCAATACCCACGATCACAGCGTAACCGCAGCAGGTGGAGCGGGCCTTGTGAGGAGGCTCCGCAGAGCAGATCGAAACAGACGGGGCGGCTCGAGTTACACAAGCACGCACACACTGCCACGCACACGCAACTTCACCACTCGCCTCGAAGCACAGCGCACTCTCTCCAGCAGTTGTCAAAGGAAACAACCGGGGAAAAGTGCACACCCAGGAAAGAAGTTGAACCATCCAGCCAAGAAACCAGTTCATTCAAAAGTAAGAAAGAAAAAAAAAAATAAAAATAAAAATCGAAGCTCCGACGCGGGTCAAGGAGAAACAGCAAAGACTGACTTTCTTCTGGTGTCCCCAGGAGCCCCGGGAAGAGGTGCCTGCCGGCGCAGGGCCGGGCAGCGTGGTGCCCTGGCTGGGTCAGGCCGCGGGGCGCCCGTCCCGCCTGCGCCCGCTGGCTCTATGAATGAGAGTGCCTGGAAATGAACGTGCTTTTACTGTAAGCCCGGCCCGAGGAATTCCATTCCCTCAGCTCGTTTGCATAGGGGCGGCCGCCGGCCAATCACAGGCCTTTCCGGTATCAGCCAGGGCGCGGCTCGCGGCCGCGGGCTCCTGGAATTGGCCCGCGCGCCCCCGCTGCCGCCGCGCGCTACTGTACGCAGCCGGGGTGGAGAGTCCAGCGCCGCCGCTGCCACCCGGCGCTCCCCGCGCATCCGCATCCACGCACACACATGAGCACACGCACACGCTCCCACGCCCTCCCCAGACCCCGCCCCGGTGCGGACCGCGGCCCTGCGGCTTCGCGCGCAGGCGGGGTTGTGTGGCCGCCTGCTTTGGGGCTGCAGTGAGCGGCCTCGCCAGGGGCGGCCGCGGTGCAGGGACGGCGGAGGTGGAGAAGAGGAGGCCGGCCGGCCTGGGGAGGATTCGGGCAGCTTGCTGAGCCCCGAGCGGCCCGGGACCAGAGACCTGCCGGAGGGAGGCGCCCCGCGAGCCATGGAGATGAATCGGCCGCCGCGAGGCTCCGGAGACCGGGGCCGGATCGCCCGGGCGACCCCAGGCCCCGCGCGGCCGCCCGCGGCCGAGCCTCTGCTTTCCCGGCGTGGATGGGATTCGGCCGCGAGGGGGCCGGAGGGCCGAGGGCCCGGCCGGGGAGCCGTTCAGCGCGCCCACACGGCCCCGTTGGCAGCTGCGGCGAAGTGGCGCTGATTCATTTAATGAGGCCAGGCGGTGTCGGTCTCCACAACATGGTTTTTGTGTTTTTAGTTTTCTCTCTTGGTTTGTTTTCTTTAATTGGTGTTTTTTCGCCGCGGCTGGGCTGCGGATTAATTACGCAGCGCGCCTTACTCAGGTTGATTGAGTTTAGCGGCGAGCAAAGGAGTTTCGTAGTTAGAAAAGACCCCAAAGAACAAGCGACTGGAAAGAAAGTTGAAAGCATCCGCTCGGCTCGCTCCCCATCCTCGGAGCGTCGGCTCCCTCGCTAGGCCCAGGTCGCCCGCGCCCCACACCCACCTCCGGCTCCCCGGAAACGGCCCCGGCTCCGCTCCCTGCCCGCGCGCGCGAGCCGCCGCGGGTGTTAAACCCACCCCGGCTTTGCGCGCTGGCGGGAACTTCCCCCGCTCCAGTCCCCGCGGCGCCGCGGGCATTTTCGCGGAGCTTAGAGGGGCCCCGCCCCCGCCCGGCCGCGGGGCTCCCCCTCCCCCTCCACGCGGAGCCCACCCGCTGCCTCCCTCGGGGGAGGGCGCTCACCCACTCCCCCCCGTCGACTCCCCAGGCGGGGGTCTCTGGCCCTCCCCCCGTGGGTCCCCTCCCTGCCGCCGGTCCGGACTCTCCTCGGGCTCTGGCGCTGTGGCTTGCCGGAGGCGGGGGCAGTGGCGGGCCAGCCGCGGAGGCCTTTCCGGGCGCCCAGGCAGCTTCCCTCGCCCCAGGCCCAAAGAGGCCGGGAGGTGCTGCGGGCCGCGGGATCGGGGCGGACGCCAGGGGGCAGCAGCCGCCCTCGCTCGCCGCCCCGGGCGCCCAGTGGCCGTGCAGCGCGCCGGGGAACGCCCCCGACGGCGCGGGGCTCTGCCGGCCTTCTCGCGGCCTTTGGGTCTCCAGTACGATATTCAGTTGGGGAAGAAACGACAGGAAATGACCGCCCAAGCCAGCCTGCGCGGCATCGCCGCCCCCCGCCCCCGCTATACCGGCAGCGCAGCTGGCGGCTAGGGAACCCTCGGGCAGGGGTCCCGGCTGTCCCGGCCGGCGCGCGTCAGGGTCTCTTCTCGAAACCCCTTTGCTCGGACCCCGCCGTCGGCCGGTCCCAGGCCGTCGGTGCTGCGGGCGTCCCGGGCGCCCTCCATTCTGCCCGGCTTCTCCCTACGTGGGCCGGTCCCCTCGCGCCCCTCGCTCCGGAAAACCCGGGACGTTCGGGAACTCCCAGGACCCAGCTGCATTTTGTTTTCATGGGTCTGGGGTCTCAGAAAACGCCTTTGTATTTTTTTTTTTAAAGTAATTTTGAAGAAGCCGCATTTCAGGTGTAAAGACCCCAAACGTCCTCTCTCCACCGGGGCCGAGCGATTCCAAATACTGCGCAGTCCCAAACCTCCCTGTCTGCCGCCCCTCCTGCCCGGGGCCACAGTCGCTCTGCGTCCGGGCTCGACGCTGCCCGCTCTAGAGGCGAGTTCGGCCGGAGTGAAATCTTTCTGCTTCAGCTCAAGTGCATTTCCCTAAGAGCCGATCAAGCGCTCCTGGGGGCCGCCTCCAAGTGCAACCCCGTAGACCCCCATGGACGGGGGCTGGGACTCTGGGGATGTAGCGGTCTGGGGTAAGCCGCCGCTCGGAAAGGTCAGAGAAGGCTCCTCTAGGGCTGCGACCGTTTGCCTGAAACCCTAAACCCCGCGAGGGGCTGCGGGGCGCACCCCGCGCTGCGGTCTCCCGGGCGGGGATCAAGTTCCCTTAGTAGGTACAGCGATAGATGCACCAGGTTTAGCGTTTCAAGGGCAGCGCCGTGGGCGCTGCTCAGCTCAGAGTCTCAACCAGTAAATCCCGAGTTCCAACGCAGACACGGATGATAATATAGCAAGGAAAGCTTTTGCTGATTTATTCTGAATCGGGCCGCCGGGCGTTTGGGGTTCCCCAGACTTTGCGCAGGTTATAACTGCGTTGCGCGGTGCACGTTTGAAAACCAGAAACAAACAACACTGCCCCTCCTTATCGAGGGACTAAAATGAATGGAAAGCAGGCAGCATGGGGCTCAACTAAAGGGTACCCGGAACCCCTTAGTCTGAAGGGCTTTTTACATAGTTTATGAAGTTGAGTAACGTCATGTACGAAATGAAGAATTCATTTCCACCAGGAGCGCTCATTTAAGGGGCGATATAGAATTTCCCTTCCCCTGCCTCTCTTAAGAGAAAAGGAAAGGAAACATTACAGTATACACTCCTAGTGTTCCCCTGGAATAATACTAAAATCGACTTTTGTCATAATACAATACAAAAAATATAACGAAGTAGTATGTTGGGCAGATGCTATGTGACAGATTCTTCCAAATTTGCTGCATGGGGGAAATTTCAAAAAGGCTCATCAACTGATTGAATGAAATGTAAGTTTTCACAGCGAATTTAAAAAGCAGTATTTGGTTAGTTGGAAAAAAAAACCAAACAATTTCACCGGAAAACAGTAACAGCTTATTGACATTTTTTCTACAACTTTAGGTAAATATATAACTATGGGGAGGGCCTCAGAAAATATCTAAATATTTTACATTTTTTGCTCTTTCAAAACCCTCTCAAAAATAAATAAGACTCAACCATTCTCTTAAAATCCCCCTCTGTAATATGATATTTCTAAAATTACATTTCTAATAATGTAATATTTCTAAAAGAATTATTTCTGTTTTCAGTGACTATTTTAATGAAAATAAAAATCAGAGAATGTATTTTGCTAGTGGTTCTGGACCAAACTGCTTCAGTTTGTACTAATGTCACAGGGAGGGTGAACAATTTTGTTGAAGACTAACATACATGTTACTGTATGTGCAATACACACTGTCCAGTTTTCAACATTGGAATTTAATTAAACGTCCCCTCCCCCCAGTGGATTTGAGATTATTTCACTTTTGAAGTGTAATAACTTTGCGGACAAGATCCCTTAGTTCTTCCACTATGTCCTTCCTCTACGTGACGACTTCCATGGGATCCTGCGGTTGATATATGACTATTTCACTAACTTTGTAAATCAATTTACAACTCACAAGTAGCAAACTGAGAAAAAAATTTTAAAAATCTTTTGAAAAATTATGGATGCTTAGTAAACATTTTACTCTCATAAAAATTTTGCATTAGCACTGCTGTAGCAAAAGTAATAAACTAGGTAATAACACATAGAAGCCAAGCTCTATTTTTTATTTTTAAGAGTCATTTAATAATAAACAGCAGAATGCACCTGTGGTAAACGCTGTAGAACCGAGGGTATCTTTTAAGGTTTCACTGGAACATTTTATATGTTTGACATTTACAATATGGAAAACAGCTTTTAAGTATTTTTGAATCAGCAAAAAAAGTTTTGATTATTTGGTTAATTTATATCGTGAGTTATTTATAGCGATACATGGATAAAATATCATATATATGCATATATGAATGTGCATATTTTGTTAAAAATATAACTTGGAATCTAACATACCGTGAACGTCTCTAGATGGATTCATTCCATGTACACATTCTGAAAAAGTAGAAAGTAGGAAAATAAAAATAATTGTATGAGTATACTGACAGCAAACACCAAATTTACCAAAGTTGATTAATTTAATTGTAATTGGAATCAGTGCCGGTGTAAAAACTAAATCCCCCCTCTCATTTTTTTTGGTAGCTTGTTGCCTCTCACACTTTGTTAGCACTGGAGATTTTTATTGCATATTGTCCAGCTTTGGCTCAAAAATAACTTAAAACAGTAAATCATTATATAAAAAATGAACTGTTACCTATGCATATGATTTTTATGTACCTTTGACCAATGTTTTCCATTGCTAGGTAATACTGAATCTTTATCTTTCATAGAATCACCTCTTTCAAGCTCTATATGTGATGCAAATGTGATTATTTAATGAACATTAAAAATCCATTTGGAGAATGTAGGGATGGATCACAATTCATAGTGAAATTAAAGCCAAACCCTAACTTAATACAAAAACATTAAAAAATCTGTAACATGCTAGAAGCTAAATGCAAGAAGTAAAAATATGAATAGTTTTCAAAGTGATAAAAATAAACAATTTGGAATACACCTTCCAAAAGAAACAAACTAGTAGATAAACGTTATGATCATTTACTTCCAATGCTAGGACATTTTAGAAATATTCCCTCTTTGCTTGATTTCCTTTCCCTTTGCTAGGAGGGCAGATTATTTATATGGAAAGCTTTCATTCTTAAAGTAACAGATGATATCAATCATTATTGAAAATATTTGTCATATGATAATTTCCGTATATGAATCACTATATACCGCTGCATGTACAGTTACAGGTAAAGTCACAGGTAGATCCATTAAGCAAAGCCATATGAAGCTATTTCTCTTTCCCTTGAATATCTATGTATAATGTTATGAATGTGAAATTATTCCATCAGCCTTGTATATTGATAATGGTCAGCACTGAGTGATTAACGTGGAGGAAATAGCATTTTTCAAAGCCTTAGGATTTGAGCATTTCAGATACTGCAGACCTAAAGCTTTCAACTCCACTGCACAATATTAGTATAACATAGCTTAAATAAAACCTTTAAAACCTAAGAAAGGAGGTAATTATTTCAGATTTCCGGATGCTGTTTGAATAGGCAGGAGAACAAGATTTTCAGCTCCTTAGTCTTATATTTTTGCCAAAGCAAAAAGGGCAACTAAAATGATAAGGGGTTCTGAAGGACTGCCCTATGATAAAAAATTAAAGGAATTCAGTATGTGTAGTCTTAAAGGAGCATCCTTAAAACACACACACACAAGATTGTGGTTTACAAGTACGTAAAGTGACTCCATAAAGATTTTTAAAAAACAGAGCAGGGAAAGAATTATTTGCACTAATAATGAATGATAAGGCAAAAAATAACAAATGTACCCTGAAGTTAGTAAGTTTAGTTTTAATAGGCATGGGGGTCGGGGGAAATCCACAACAGTAAGATTGACCAGGCAGCTGAGTTTATACTAAAGAGACCCAACAAAACTAACCACCCTGGAAATTCTCTCTTGAGACCCTGAGGAGCCTTTCCATGTCTGAGACTGAGAAATATGAGAAGCAGAGTGGAAAGGCAAGTGTTTTGTCTACACACCTAATATTTCAGTGATTCTGAGAGAAGAGCCAAGATTTTTTTTCTAAACCTAAAAACAAAGGCAGAAGTGAGTGGATTTTGAAAGGTGTGCATGCGGTCTGTTGAAAGCTTTCTTAGTTTGTCCTGTGTCAGCAGCTTTGAGGACACACCATTAAGCTGGGGGTGGTGGGAGGGAAGAGAGAAGGGACGGGTGTCTGTACATGAAGTCACACCTGTAGAGGTTTGTAATGATTGGCCCGAGGAGTTGTTCAAGGTGCTAGAACCCGAAGTGTAAGAGAGGGGAGGGTGACTCCATGACTTGGACGTTCGTGACAGTGAGAGCCGACTCCGGCGAGCACATCCTTCCACTGTCTCCACTGAATGCTGCTATATGCCAGGCCATGGCCAAAATGCTTTCGGATACCTCGTCGAGTTTATTCCTTGCAACAATGCCATGACCACCCCATTTTACAGACCAGGAACCTTACACTTGGAGAGTTTAGGAAACCTGCCCAAAGTTGCTTCACGCTTGATCTCTGTGTACACACACACACACACACTCGCATCCCCACATGTCGGTCTACACACATGATGAGTTGCTTCCTTTAGACCACAACTATGTATTTTTATCGGTGTCCTTTGTAGCCTTCTGAAAAATTAACTCTGATCTCATCTTTCACTTTTATCCCCCCCGTCTCAAGGTCTCCATCAGAAAATAGCCCTGAAATTCTTTACCCTGCAAAATCTCAAATATTTAGGAGTCATATCCTGAGGTTATTTCTGGCCATCTACAAAGTTTGAGGAGCAGGTCAAGGTCCCTTTGGCCAATAAGTGAGAGCAATGGAGTGTCAGACTGCTGACGGACACGTGTGTAGGGTCCAGGGAGCTGATGGGAGGAGGCACAGGGGTTGGCACCACCTGGCGGGCTCTGGGAAGACTTCTTTCCTGGTTAGAGATGATATTTGATTTGACCCTTGGAGGTCGTGTAGATTTTCACCAGGTGCTTGGGAGGGGGGGAGGAAGGGCTTGGGGTGGGGAGTGGGGAGAGAAGCCTTTCCAGGCAGAAGGATGAGCCTGAGAAAGGCACGGATGCAGTTATGACACAGACCCGCGGTACAGTTGGAGCATAGGCTGGGGATCAGGTTGGGGAATGGCAGCTCGTAAATGACACTACGCTGGCAGATGTGAACACAGGTCAGAGGCAGCTTACACAGCCTAAAGAAATCTGAACTTGAACATGAGGGCAATGGGTTCTATCAGAGCCTTGAAATCTGGGAAATAACATAACGAATACATATTTTAGGAAAATAAATCTGTCAGAGGTGGATAGGTGAATTAGAGGGGGTAGAGAAGGAGCAGGAAAGCTACAGCCTTGCCAGGCAAGGACTCATGAGCATTAAGGTGGAAACAATGGAGACAGAAAAGGGGGGACTGAGGTGAGGGAGGGAGAGGGGTCTTCCCCCATTTCCGGCCCAGGTGCCATTAGTAGCAGTTAAGACCAGAGAGGATGGGTTTGGAGGTAGACATCAGGAATCAGCTTGGAATGGACAGAACAAAATTATAGGTGCTGGTGGAAAAACCAGGAGGAACAGGTGTTGTGTAAGCTGCTAAGTTTGTGATCATTTGCTAGTTTGGCAGCAACGGAAAACTAGCACACCAAGCACACCTTCCCCTCCTCTTATTGTTTTAGGGAGACGCTGCCTGTGTGCTTATAAATCTCTGTTTCTGGGGTTCAGTGGCAGGAAGCCACACACCTAAGTCACTGTTCTCCAAAAGTCCTGTCACTGATGAAGCTGATAGTTGGGTCTCTGTCTACTCGACTCTGCCTGTCTCGCAGTTGCTTCTGGATCATTGGGGAGCAAGGGTGTCTTTTATTGGCCCTCCTCAAGTCAACTCTGTAACTGTCTCATTCTCTTCTGATTCACCCTCACCCCACACAAACACATAACCACTAGAGTTTGGATACCTTACCAGTGAGGCTCCCTCCTCTTCAAATACTAGACAGTACTGGATAAACAAGCTGTATCCCAAGCCCTTGGGAATCTGGTTAAGTGCAGATTCTGATTCAGCAGGTTTGCGGAGGGGCCTGAGGCGCTGCGTTCCCAGCAAGCTCCCTTTGATGCCACTGCTGCTGGTTCAAGGACCCCACTCAGAGTTGGCAAGACCAACTGCTCAGTACCCAGCAAACATTGTGCCTAGCACACACTGAACTGCAGTCTCTGAAAGGTTTCTGTGGCTTCCCTGGTGGCACAGTGGTTAAGAATCCACCTGCCAATGCAGGGGACACGGGTTCGAGCCCTGGTCTGGGAAGATCCCACATGCCACAGAGCAACTAGGCCCATGTGCCACAACTACTGAGCCCTCGTGCCACAACTAGTGAAGCCCACACGCCTAGAGCCCGTGCTCCACAACAAGAGAAGACATCGCAGTGAGAAGCCCGCGCACCACAAGGAAGAGTAGCCCCCGCTCACTACAACCAGAGAAAGCCCGCGTGCAGCAACGAAGACCCAACTCAGCCAAAAATAAGTAAATAAAATAAATAAATTTATTAAAAAATTTTTAAAAATTAAAAAAAAGGTTTTTGTAAACAACATTGCAAATTGCAAATTGACATGAAATCTATCTCTGATTGGACTTTTAAAACTAATGGGATGGACTGAATGTTTGCATCCCTCCCCCCAGCCAAACTCGTACGTTGAAGCCCTAAACCCTGATGTGATGGTATTAGGAGGTGAGGCCTTTAGGGGGTCATTGGGTTTAAATGAGGTCATGTGGGTGGGGTTCTCATGGGATTAGTGCCCTTGTAAGAAGAGACTGGAGCCCCTCTCTCTCTCTCTCTCTCTCTCTCTCTCTCTCTGTCACGTGAGCACACAGCAAGAAGGCAGCCAACTACAAGCCGGGAAGAGGGCTCTCACGAGACCCCAACCATGCTGGCATCCTGATTACAGACTTCCAGCTGCCAGAACTATGAGAAATAACTTTCTTTTGCGTAAGCCACCCAGTCTATGGTATTTTGTTATAGCAGCCCTGAGTTGACCAAGACAACCATGATAATAGAAGCTCCCTTTGATCAGTGCATCAGACCTCACACTAAGGACTTTACATGCGTTATTCCATTTAACCCACTAGCAGCAAACAGTCCATAATTATTCCCTTCACTTTACAGATGAAGAAACTGAGATTCAGTAATTGGCCCAATCTGAACCCATGCAGTTTGCCCCTGGAGTGCCAGTCATAGCCAGCAAGCTAAACCACCTTGCAAGATTCATATCATTGTGCTATTATCAAGTTTCTTTACTAGTTCTTGACAAGTTGCCTTTAAACCATGTGGGCATTCTTTCTTATTTTGAGCAGCACTGCCCACTAGAAATGTAATATGAGCCATATATGTCATTTAAAATGTTCTAATAACCACATTAAAAAAGTAAAGAGAAATAGGTGAAATTAATTTTAATAATATATTTTATTGAACTTAGTATAGCCAAGACATTTTCATTCCAACATGTAATCAATATAAAAATTGTTAATATTTTACATATTTTTTCTTTTTTTTAGTAAGTTTTCAAATTCCTGTGTGTATTTTACATTCACAGTGCATCTCAATTCGGTCTAGCCACGTTTCAGGTCCCCAGATGTCACCCGTGGCTAGTGGCTACTCTATTAGGCAGTGCAGTTCAAGGGCAACCACTCAAAACGCAATTCCCTCTGAAGAGCAGTTTTGCTGCTATTCTGCTTGTGCTCAAGTGAGCCTTGTTTTTAACCTGCTATTAGCAAAGGCCATTAAGTAATTCATCTTCCTTGACTCATTTTCCCTCTGAGCTGTCCTGAAGCAAAGTTCAGGATTTTATTACAGCATCACTTGATTGACTTGTAGTCATAAGGAGACACACACACGGTGAAAACAACTAAATTGCAAAGGCCTTCTGGCCACTGTCGTTGCCACTAGAGCATTTTCACAGCCACGGAGAAGCTACAAGTCCACCTCATGCAGTGTTCATTTCCATTTAATGTTTACCAGCTGCCGATGCCACAGCCCATACAATATGCTTTGGTTTCTCTGACTCTGAAAGAATACTACCAAAGTATCTCTTGACCCTTTCTTTTCCAATACACTTGTTTTTCTTTGAAATTCATATAGGAAACACGGATAAGAACAAGAGGTTTTACTTTTACCAGCTCATGACTTCAAAACGATTGCAAAGTGACTGAGTGATATTCTCAAATAGCAATTCCTATAAACAGGTTTATTTTGAAATATAGCATACAGATGTTTCAAAAACAAAAGCCACCCAATATGTCAATTTGCTAGCAATCTTCCAGTTTAAAAAATGAGTTCGAATCAAAGGTGAGGTAGCTCCTGGCCTCAGTTATGGAGTGGGCCCACCTGCCTTTGTTTCAGTTCTCAGAAGAAACAACAAAGAAGAAATATGGAGTCAGGTCTGTAACAGAAACCACAGGCCCTACCTCACTACATTTGTTCCTCTGGGGCTGCTGGAACCTTCAAAGGTCTGAACATCTCTCTCTCTCTCTCTCTCTCTTTTTTTTTTTGACTTCTATTTTTATTTTATTTTTTATTAATTTTTATTAGAGTATAGTTCCTTTACAATGTTGTGTTAGTTTCTACTGTACGGCAAAGTGAATCAGCTCTACATATACCTATATCCCCTCTTTTTTGGATTTCCTTCCCATTTAGGTCACCACAGAGCACTGAGTAGAGTTCCCTGTGCTATACAGTAGGTTCTCATTAGTTATCTATTCTATACATAGTATCAATAGTGTATATATGTTGTAGAGATGTGGATGGACCTAGAGACTGTCATACACAGTGAAGTAAGTCAGGAAGAGAAAAACAAATATCGTATATTAATGCATATATGTGGAATCCAGCAAAATAGTACAGATGATCTTATTTGCAAAGCAGAAATAGAGAACAAATGTATGGACACCAAGGGGGGAGGGGAGGGTGGGAGGAATTGGGAGATTGGGTCCGAGCATCTCTTAAGAGCAAGCATACCTGGTTTCCACCCCTTAGTGTTTTGGGTTGGGTACAGAGGTCAAGGGGCTGATGCGCGGACCCTAGAAGGGGCCTGGATCTTCCCCACATTCTCTTTGGCCCCATTTAAATGAGAGGCTGAGAAACCACTTGCTGTGCATGAAACTTGTTCTCTCTTTGAGTGCTTTCCCCTATGCAAGCACTATGGAAAGTACCCAAGTGTCAAGGAGTGTCTCCAAGTCTACTACACTTGAGGAACAGGGAGGTGAATTTACATATTTTTCTATGGCTTTGAGTTCCCTAATTGGGGAATGTTACAGCAGTCAAGTTTTCTGGCAGATGATAGAAGTAGCGTCTATTAAAAAACGTTACTTTTAGAGTCTGCTTTACTTTAGACATTTTAATTAGTATATTTAAAACAATTTCTGCTGCTATGAATTAGAAAGAAAACACGAGTTTTCTAAGTTGAGGAAAAGAATAAATGAATGAATGTCTGAATGAATAAACAGGAGTCTCGGTCCTCATTTCCCACGGGTCCTTCCACAGGGAGCTCTCCTCCCCAAATCAAGCACTTTGTTTTATTCCTTGTGTTTATAATTTATCTTTACTCTCTCACTGGGGCAATTATGACCTGGGATGGTCTAACTTTTTTCCTTCTGCAACATTTATGTTTAAAAATAATCAGGTGAGTCAGTTTAACTGGTTCTCGAACTGCTAGACATAGGGAGGAGGGTTGGGGGTTAATTGTGTGTCTGTTTGATTAGTCACTTACTTTGTGCCTGTCTCAGTTTCCTCACCTACAAAATGGGAGCCTTGGGCAAGAAGGCTTTCCAGCTCCGTGAACTTTATATATAAACGTCCCTTGGAACTGTGAGAAATTGACCTGGTCTGGTGCTGACTGATGTCAGCATATGGCTGGAGTGAACTTGGATTTTGAGTGAGGAGGGGAAAGGAAAGAAAAAGGGGAACATAGAATCAACTCAAGATAATATATTCTAAGGGTGTTACCAATTTACATAGGGTTCCTCTAACTGCACATGTGTAATTTCTATTCATTCAAGCAGGCCTGCGGAGCTGTGATTTAAACAACCACACAAATAATTCTGAGATTCTACATCTTCTAGAAAATAACAGAAATACATTGCTGTTCTGTACTTATAATTTACATAGGATTGAGATTAGAGAGAAACACATATTTACTCATAAATATTACTTATAATTTATTACTACAGTTATTTTAAAATATTAAAATTATCCTTTTCACTAATTCTGTTTTCTCCATGTCAACCCAACTAGTGAGGTTTCACTATATACTGTATTATAGAATAACCAAAACATAATATGGGTATACAACATAGTTTAATTCCTTTAGAATAAAAAGCTAAAGGCTCTTTGTCATTATTATTACAGCTGTTAGTACATCAAACTGGAGCTTTTTTTGCCTCACTGAAATAAAAAATTTTCTATCTATGATCCCATACAGACGGTAGAGAAATTTCCCCAAATATAGCAGAACTTTCTAGAAAGAGAATGTAAAGGCTTGAGATAAATCTTGGGTGCTGACTCCCCAGTCTGTCCTGGACATGGGAAGTCTACCTAAGAATCAAGTATAAGAAGTATATTTATCTGTGAAGGAATCGCTGAGATATCTATGTTGATCAATTAAATAATAACTTGCCAACTGTTGGTCTTAGAGGGTTTTTACAGGCATTCAGACAAGATGAATCCTTTTGTAGTAATCCTTTTGTATTAATCCTTCTATCTTCAGGTTTGGAAAACAGAATTTTATATGGAATAATGGGCTAAGACTATCATTATCCTGCTTTCTGTGAGGTCACGGAATTATACTCCACAAAAGCTTTAAATTTTCATGTCGTAGTATGAAATTAAAAAGAGCTTAAAAAAATCAGCAACAATGGAAGCAATCATTCTATGTCATTGCAGAATTAAATTTTCTAAGTTTCATAAAAATCCTAAGATCTGCATTGTAATTACAAATTTTCAGGTTACAGTAATAATATTAGAAAATCAAATATTATATATTTGATGTTCCAGTAACAATCACATTTTTATGGATAAGGCTCCAGACACTGAAGTGGAATATTAACAATTTTGTTAACAACTAACAAGTGTATATTGTACGACACAGGAAATATAGTCAATATTTTATAATAACTATTGGGTTGGCCAAAAAGTGCGTTTGGGTTTTTCCCGAGCTGGTTCTCGAACTGCTAGACATAGGGAGGAGGGTTGGGGGTTAATTGTAGGTCTGTTTGATTAATCACTTACTTTGTGCCGGTCTCAGTTTCCTCACCTACCTCTTACGGAAAAACCTGAGCGCACTTTTTGGCCAACCCAATATAAATGAAATATAACTTTAAAAATTGTGAATAACTGTATTGTACACCTGTAACTTATATAATATTGTACAGCAACTATATGTCAATGAAAAATGTCTGTTTTAATTAAAACAATTTTTGTGGAGATTTCTTATGAAACATTATTGCCTATTTCTCAATCAAGCAATGGTCAAGTCAGATTTAAACTTTTGCATAGGATTGTCTTGGACTTGCTTAGAAAAACGCTATAATTTAAACCTACTCAAAAAATGTAACAAATTTTGCTACTTTTTTTGAATGAATAATGGTGCTAATTCTAGAGAGTTCACCTCTTCTTAAAAGGTAGAAGGGAAGAGTGAAATAATTTTTAACGAAATTAAAAGCAGCTGAAAAATAGATATCTGTTAGCTAGTTGCCAATTTATACTTACATGTACAATGAAAGCAATATACAGAGGTGATCCAAAACTTATTAAAAATGATTAAACACACAAGCTCAAAGATTTTTGTCATATATTTTTGCAAAGCTGGTAGTTTTTTAAATAGCAAGAGCAAAGGAACAGATGACTGGCCAAATATGATGACAAATAACCCCTCAAATGAACTCCAGTTCGTTTCTAGTTGAACTACTGATCTGGAAGTTCACCGATGTTTAGCAACTACAAGGGACTCCCATAATTCTTGTTTCTCTTGTCACCTTAACAATTCCATTGCCCATAAAGATACCCATCCCAGGAGAATTTCACAAGCATTATTGGGAAATACAGTACTCTAGGGTAAGTTTTGAAAAGGGGCATGCAGTAAGTATTTATATAAATGTGGATGTGAATAATTTTTAAAAAGCATTCAATTACAAGAAGTTCTGTAATTGTCACGTTCTCCATTTAAGGGGGCATCTCACTTTTTTTTTGGAGAAAAATATCCCAGATCAAGCCTATTTCCTTACCACTTCTGAATTAGGAAATATTTATTTAGCTAAGAACTCTCTTTTGCCGAAGACACCAGATAGTGAAATGGACTTCTAAGGAGGAAAGAAGAAATCTTTACCCAGTGTGCCAGTGGGGGGTCCCCTCTGTGTCTGTAAACACCACGCTGAGTTGTCAAACTGAGCCGACTCCAGGTTTAGCAGAATGAGGGAGAGTGTCCAGAAATTTCCTTGTGACCTCAGCCGAAGAGACCTGGGCAGACAGGCCCCTTCTCTTGATCCACACACTGCTCTGGAGATCATTGCTTAACACCGGCACACTGAACAATGACATGAAGTCAGGTGCAAGATGCAGATTTCCTTCCTCCTCACTAACCAGGCTCACAGGAGAATTCATTTCTTTTCTTTTTGCCTCGGGCATCTATAGGCTAGCAATTTTCATTCTGTTACTGAAATGATTTTCCACCCATCCTTCCCAATTAGAGTGGAAATGGATTAAGACCTCAGGTTAACCCCTTGCTTACCAGGAATGAGCAGGAAACTTCTATGGAAGCTTTATTTTCACTTTTGTATGTGATTTATTTTTCTGATTATGATAAATGACAGTTTGATTTATCATACTCTCTCCCAAAGACACTCCTTTAGCGAAAATGTGATAATGCCTTAAGGTAAAGCACGAAAAAAAAAAAACAAACCCCAGAACAAAAAACAAAAACAAAACAAAAAAAACCCCAAAACAAAAAACAAAACTTCTTTTTTGAGAATGTTACTGCTACTGCTATTTGTCAACTTTATAAGTGTTCTAGAATTCTTATGAGTAAAATTAGATACAAATTCAGATATACCCTAAGAAGTTATGGCAATAAATGCACATTGCTTCCCCATATTATAGAGAATGGATACAGTAAAAGTGGAATTTTTTTTTTTTTTCTTTTTGGCTTTTCCTAAGCTTGAAATATCTGGAGCTAAAAAAGAAAAGTGTGGATAAATATCTAGAAACTGCTAGATCACCTGAAACTTATCAAGTAGCTCTCCCCTCCTTGAATCTAAGAATAAAAACTTCTATAGAAAAATATCTTCCCTTTATTGATCTTTAAGATTTTGGTATGTTGCAATCCAAAGTACACAGACCTCAGATAACTCCTTGGTAGCAACCTGTGAAACAAGAATCTTCTCTCTTCTGAAGGTCTGTTTGTTTCACTTTGAACAGAAGGGAAAGGAGCATTTCTGACTTGTGTTATGAATCTGCATTCCCCCAAAAAGCAAAACTCCTCTCTGGGACAAATTTTTGGATCTTTAAAAGTAAAAATAAATTTTTTTCTATTTTTTAAAAGAAAACTAATATGAAATTGTTTACATTGACTTAGTATGTCAAGGAAATAATTGATCATATCAGGAGCAGCCTGGACAGCATTACAGCAGCTCGATGCACGATGGCATTGGATTTTGGCTATGCTAGGTTTTAACAGGTTTGGGGGGTTCATTTACCTGAAGACAAGAGACTAGGTCACTTAACCTCTGGGGGTCCATCAAGTGTTCCTTGTCTCTGAGAATAGAGAAAGCTGTAGAATTGATTTATCAAAAGTGAAAGCTTTATTTATGCTAATAGGGTTATGATGACTGAGAGAATTTTAGTGGACAAATAAGAATGATCGCTAACATTCATTCAGAGGCTGAGCTTCTCTGAGCCCCAGGCATTGTGGCAAGGGCTGTCCATGCATTATCTCATTTAATCCTCTCCATAATCCTATTAAGTTTGGAACTCTTATCGCCTTAAGTTTAAAGAGGTTAAAGAGCTTGCCCTTGGCCATGTAGAGTTGGAGCAGTGAAAGCAAGAACTTGACCAGCTGCATTGAGAAATCAATCTTTGAGTTGTGTGTATTTTTAATAACAATGTTGTCCTTCATAATTCTCATCTAAGAAGTTTCATAGACAATGACTTTCCAAAGGGACTGCTTTTGCTTCTGACAGGTAGCCCGTCCCCAGCTCATGGGGATGTGTAAAGCAGGTTCACTCTAGGAATGTGACACAAGGAAGTGAGCTGCTTCAGAAGCACTGAGCCCAGATTGATGGATAAATATTTCAAAGGTTTTTCCAGAATGGTACTTAAGTATTAGAGCCCATCTCAGTTTGGGTTTGAGCCCAGGACCTTATGGTTTAAATATAAAATGCATTAAAGCCCTTTATTTAGAGAGCCATGTGCCATTCTTAGGGAGCAGCCCTGGTTCTCCCTCTGACTTTATCGGGAGGACAAAGCAAATAGGTGTCTCAATGTTGTCGTTAGTATTCATTATTTATTAGGACTTGATGGTGTATTCATAGCCAGGAGGGTCATGAACCACCTACAGTGGAAGGCTTGACCCTAAGGACAGTGCTTCCCTAGTGTACAGCCTTGTGGGCTGGGGGCTCTTGACAGATAGAGAAAACCATAACAGGAGAACCACTCACAGTATCACCCGTGGGGGGCTCAGGAACTCAGATATATGTCCCTGATTTAGAAAACAGCAAGACACTGCCATGTGAAAAGTTTCTGAACAGTGACTTCAAAATCATAGATTTTGACCATTCATTGGTTTCAAATTAAACAATAATGATAATTCTTATTATTATATTATTATACAAATACAAGAAAGGGAAGAAAAAGAAATCGAAGGAAATAAATGGAAAACAGAGTGCCTCACATGTAGTAAGAACAAGTATTGCTTCCTGAAACCCTTTTTTTGATTGATAGAGCCATCTCCTGAGTCATGCATGCAACTTACTTCCTACTGTCGCTTGCAATTCAAAAAAGTTTGAAAGCCTCTGGCCTAACATGTCTTTTTTTTATTGGTACTTATTTTATTAAGGGGACTCGGTGTGCAAGCCTCTGTGACACTCTTCAGGTCCCCTAACCTTGCTGTGCCTCCGTTTCCTCACTGGCCAAGTCTAGAGACCCTGCCACTGTCATCAGGTTTATCAAGAAGATCACATTCAACCATCACTGCTGAAGCACTTGGAAAAGCCAGACACAACCATCAAAGTTCAAGGATTATTATAAAACAAATCAGGGTGAAACTGTTTCGAAGGCCACCCTTCTGTGGAATGGCATCTGATCATTTTGAGAGATGAGAAGAACCTGAGCAAAGACTTTGTGCGATCGATTCATCTTATAGAGAGAAAGGGAGGCTCTGAAAATGAGTGGTTTTTCCCAGGTCCCGAAACAGTGGCGGATCTGGGACTCCTGGACCCGTGAATTAATGTCCTGCTCCCAAACCTGCTACTGTTTCAACAGCCGTGTTGTGACTCCTTTTAAAAAAAGGATAGTCTTGTGAAATTTTTTTACAGAAAATTTGCAACTCACGAAAAACTAAATTGATTTCTTCCCTTTCAAAGTGGTTTCCTGATTGCAATCACATAAATTAAACTCCAGCCCCGAAGAAATTGCAGGGACTGAGTAATAAATCTCCAAGAACAGATACCAAGAATCCTTTGGAAATCTCGAGAAATAATGCAATAAGATGCAAAGAGTGAATGTGACTCATCTCCTATTTGAAATGTCAATCGGAAAGGGATTTTTAAAATTGTATTGGAAAGGAAGAAGGGAGAATGTCTCTTTTCTCTCTTTGATCATTTAAATTGAAAGTAATGAACCAAAAAATGTCAGCCAAAATTGCCCATTTGTCTCTCCAGCGGGGGGAAAAAGTGCTATAAAACAAAGACTTGGATGATACAGCAAGGTCGTTGCTCAATGCTGTGTTGTAACACTACTTAACTGTCACTGAAGGCCAGGATGGCAAATATTGCATCAACTCCTCTGCAAGGTGTTTCCTGGGCTTTGCAGACAGGGTAGTTCAGGGCGGGTGCAATCTCTATTCTTGTGGAGGCCAGATAAAGCGTTCTGCTCTGGGCCACTATCTTCAGTGCTGAAGCTGTAGATAACACAGTTTCACACCCGCTGCCCAAGTCCTGCTTTCCCAATTTGTAAGTCTTTATTGCTAAAGTCTTTTGTGTGTGTTTTATCAGACACATTTTATCATCCCTCTCCAAATGCCCTTTGTCAAAGTCAGCCTTTGAACTTCTTTTGCATATACATTGAATGTGACCAATGATTCAGGATATGTAAAAGACTTATAATTCTAAAGAAAGAGGAAAGAGTCATTGATCTTTCTGATATAATAGATCTTTTTTGGGGCCAGTGTGTGTGTGTGTGTGTGTGTGTGTGTGTGTGTGTAGGCGCGAGTATGTATGGATGCCGAGGAGACAGGAGGTATAATCTTGTTATTTATCTTTAAGATATTATGCAACTGATTACTCTAAGCAAATAGTTTATGCCTTTTGTTTTCCACACAAATTAAGCCTGAATCCTGGGGCAGCGTAAAAAATGCTAACAGCCAGCCTGTCTTGGCTGGCACGAAAGGCCACTGAGGGTGGGGCTGACTTTGGGGTCTTGTTCACAGGACCCCCTGCGTGGACTGCACACCAGGCCAACTCTGTGTTCTTTTTTTTGTGCAGTTTGTGGTCAGACAGCCAGGGTCTTAATTAGACTCTTGCTTTCCTCTCATTTGATATGGGCGCTCTCTGGAACTGAGCGCCCACCCTCACAAGAGGAACTGATGCTCGCTCATGTTATTTATAGCTCCTTTATTCGGCAAGCAGATGGAATCCATTTGGATCACATCAGATAGGTTTACAACTTCATCCCTCGCTTCTCATTTTTTGCAGGTCTCACATCAAACCCAATGCTGCATCTGTGAAAATCAACTAGAAAAGGAGAGATGGGGACAGATGAAGGTGGTACTGTTGCCTTCCGGGGCACAGAGGCAAATTCTTAATTCAGCTCACGCACTGCCCCCAACACAGAGAATGTTGAGCTCTTATGGGGACCACGTTATACTTCTTAAAAAAAAAAAAGAAAAATAGATGATCTTCTGTCTCATGTCCTGCCCGTCCCCAGAGGGACATGCAGAGGGTGGTGAGCTGCTGAAATGGGTCAGGAGGGTTCCCCGTGGCTTTCTGGCTCCAGTCCAGCCATCCTTCACTAGAGCGAAGATGAACTTCTCTCATGGTTGGAAAGTACAGAGGAGCAGATATATCTCTGCAAGATTCAAACCTACTCCTTGGGGTTCTGGGTCCTCTCACCAAATTTCCTCGCTTCACATCACATCTTTCTCTTCTTCTTCCTCCTCCTCCTTTTTGAAACTCTTCCCTGCCAGGTTGTGCTTGGGCCACCCTGCAGTGTTTTATGGTGTGAAGGACACCCGCAGGCCAGCATGGACGGTGAAACAAGCCAATGGATTCAGTTTCTTTTTTTTTTTTTAATGATTTTTTAAAAGTCTTTATTGAATTTGTTTCAATATTGCTTCTGTTTTATGTTTTGGTTTTTTTGCGAGGCATGTGGGTTCTTAGCTCCCCGACCAGGGATCGAACCTGCACCCCCCTGCATTGGAAGGCGAAGTCTTAACCACTGGACTGCCAGGGGAGTCCGCGGATTCAGTTTTAAGCAAACCAAGATTTACATCAACTGACCCTGAAATCAGCTTCCACCAACCAGCTGGATTCCTGGCTTAGCTGTCTCTTCCCCAGGGGCTCACAGACTTCTCTCACCCTCGGTCTGCCGTCTTGGAAAACCAAAGCTGCCGTGTGGGTGTGCCTGAGTCATGCCTCGTGCCTCCCCGGTGTCTGGCAAATGAGCAAAGGGCTCTGCTTCTCTTGCTGCCTCACCTCCCCAACTAGCTGGAGGCTCGAGGCTCTCCCAGGTCCTAGTTTTCTCCTTTTTGTAATTTCCTGATCGAATCATCAGTGATGGTGATCATTTTCAAAACGTATTTATTTTTTTCTGGTGGGGAATTCATCTAGGCTTCTGGGAACTAAGAACAAATGAACTGCCTTTCTGAAGTCAAGCACCGCATAACGAGAGTGACATGCAGAGACAGAAATCTCTCTTGCCCATCACCCTCTCCATCGCTAGCCCTCGGCGCGACCGTAAACTCCCCCCTCTCCCACTGGAACCCAGCACCGGATAGAGCTCCCTGCATACTGGACAGAGTCTAGACGCTGCCCTCTGAGTGGGTTCCATCCTCACCCAGCCAATACCGGGCACTACGGGTGGGCTTGTGTGTGAATCACACACCGGTCAGGACTCCTGATATGCATGTTGCATGTCGGTTCAATATTGCATATTATTTCAATACAAGACGTGTGAGGAGGGCACAGAAAGCCTTCGTTGGAGTTTCCTGGGGGAAGTAGGAGCTATCAGATTTGGGGGGAAAGGGATGCTTCCTGATTCTGGATCATAAAACTGCTCCTTGTGGTGGTACAGGACCCAGGTGATAAAGAGTAGGTGCTCCGTAAATCTTTGCTCAAAAAAGTTGGTAAAAATCAGCATCAGAAATGCACTCGTGGGGATAACGTAGGGAATGAAGTTGAAATTAACAACGGCAGCAACCAGTGTCTATGAAACGAGAAGCCGAATACCAGACGTCTTGCAGACAGCAGCCCTGGGAGGGGATCTTATTCTTGATCAGATCTTGAGGCACAGAGAGATGGGGGAGTCTGACAAGGTTATGTACCTAACGGTCACCTTTGAAGCCAAGCTGCTATAGAGGAAGAGCTGTGGTCTGCTCGGTGCTGAGTTTGTGGTGGGGAGAAAGGGCAGCAGCCCTTCCAGCCAGCGCTGTTGTAATCTCACAGCCAGAAACCGATGTAAATCGGATCCTGTGTCTCCTCTACCCAGACTCTGTGAGGGCTTTCCGGGGTACAGAGAATTCCAGGGCACAGAGAATTCCAGGTCCTGGGGCACCTCTCTGATGTCACAGAGACCCTGTATCTCCCAGCTTGCTCTGTCTCAGCCTCCATTGTGTTCCTCAAATACACCAAGCTCTTCCTGGATCTTTTCATGTGCCTGGACCACTTGTTCCCCCCACCTTGCCCCCAGTTTTTCCCAACGCTGCCCAAATGTCATCTATTAGAGTAACAGCTAGAGATACCCCACTTCCTCCCCCTGCATGGTCACTTGTATCATATGATGACACTGATTTATTTTCGACATTGCATTTGTCTTATTTAACTTCTGTGTTCACTTATTTATTGCCTGCCTCCATCTTGCAAGTGATGGGTGGAGTGGACGTGAGAGAGAGACTTTATCTTTCTTGTTCTTTGCTGGAGAGAACCCAGGATTAAAAAAAAAAAAGTGTTTGGAACTGAATTGATTCTCATTAAATACTTTTTATGAATAAATGAGTGAATGAATGAATGATAAGGAACTGTAGCAGTCATCTCCTCTCCAGCCTTTCGTGCCCTGAGGCAGCCCAAGTCTCCGAGCAAGAGGGTAACTGCTTGCAGGTGTTGAGTGGTGAAAAATTATCTCCCTTTATCACTTGCTCTTTTAATCTCTGGGTCTCAGTCTAGGAGCCCAGGGAGCCACTTCTCTGTTTCTGACTCTTGGTGCCTTGAGGGTTTTGGAGGTTGACATGGCCAACAACCTGCAGAACCACTTCAGATGGCATCTGAGTTTCAGACGCAGTGATAACCACGGCTGGCCAGCAGTTGGAGGAGGCATCTTCCTAACAGGAGCTGCGGATGCTTTGGTTATGCAAACGTATGGTTTTTCTCACTCCGATGCTAAACGTTTCTGGTCAAATCAAAACCAAAGAAACACAGCAAGGGAGACTCATATGACTAGGCCCCAGCCTGGGCCCTCATCTGACAGCTACAGACCATTGTTTCCCCTGCTTTCCTTGTCTTTGGGGTGCAGGCTAAGTTGAGGTGGGAAGGGATTCTCTCTACGTTTGGGGAATCCGCGTCTGATGCATATCTGAAGCGCCAGGTCAGTCTTAGCGTTGTTCCCAGATAAATAGGACATGGACAGATGAGTGTGATTGGATCTGAGCTAAACACCCTGTGGTGACACAAACTGGGGTATGGGAGAATCTCCGGCCTCCCACCCAGGGAGCTCTACTGGCCCAGGCCAGGCTGGAGACAGGCCTAGAACTGCAGGAGCCGGGGGAGTGGTGGGCTTTGCCGGAGCTTGTCTCTGGGATGAGTAGGGCTCCGGGAAAGAAAGAAATCTGTAGGGCTCTGCACAGGGCCGCCCATCTACCAATGAACGGAGACGAGCAGATGGGGGTATAGTTTCTGCTGCCTTGTCTGAAGACATAGGGGCACATGCTGGAGAACCCAGAGATGGGTAGCGTCATGGGGCAGCCTTCAGCAGCATCAGCAAATGCCTACTTCTCCTCCACACCTCCTAAGCCTCGTCACTTTCTCTCTCTCTCTCTCTTTTCTTTTTTTTTTGGCCCCCTCAGCTTTGTATGATTTTCATTTAGGATTCAGGGAATCTTTTGAACGCAGGGAGCGGGGGTGGGGACTGTTACATTATATTCTTTAATAATTCACATGGCAGCTTTGTAGGGATACTCTTAACTGCTTCTTAAAAGTAATTAATTGATTTTCTGACAGATCAGTTAACGATGTATTCCACTGACACAAAATTGCGTTGAGGCTCTAGATTGGGCCAGAGAACTGCATGGATTAAATTCAGCCCAGAGTTTAGCTTCGGAGACTCTAAAAATATGCCTCTATAAAAGGAAAGGCTTTTTTACATGGAGTGTTGTCTAAAAATCTAAACCATATGTCCTTTCCGGGCCTGTCAATGGGGTAAAATATAGGTTCAAGTGTGTGTAGCTGTTCAGACGTTGAACATTCAAGAGGCATGAAATAACCTACTGTTACTCAATATGGTCAACACGCTGGATGAACATTCGCCTGGGTTCTGCTGAGGGAATTCTCTCTCTCTCTGTCGGTGTCTGACAGGAGGAACGCCAACAAAACATGGTCTGCTCAGGATTCTTGGAAGAAGGCAGACGAACCCTGTACTGGGAGTGGTCGCCCGTCTCGCGGCAGGCTGGCTCTTTTTGTAGCTGAGTTTGCAGGATCCCTTTACCACTGCCCGTGATGGAGGAATTCTCTATAGAGAGGATTCCCGTCCACAATGCAGAGTTTATTAATGGAGACATTAAGACACTGACTAATGAAGTGGCTTGCCTTGGGTCATACAGTGAGTCAGCGAAGCCCTGGAAACAAGGACTTCTGACATCTTGACCTCTGTAGGCCAAGATTCGTGTGACAAACTTCTGCAGTGGGGATAGTGGACTATTAAAGGGTTATACCTGCCAGGAAGTCGCCATGTATATAATGATGCCCGTGATGTAAAACTCCTTAGAGTAAACTTTGAGGGAACCAGTGTTTCTTCCCCATTCCCGATGCTGGCTGCCACATGGGGGGCCGCCCTGGCAGGTATGGCTCCTGGCTTCTCTCTTCCTCTCGCTTGATGGGTTGGTGGGTCTGGGAGAAGGAAGTGATGGATCTGGGAACCTGGTCCCCTCCCTTTCTCCTCGGGGCTGGTAGCTGCAGGAGGCACACGTTCTGGTCTGTGTTTTCATGTGGTGTGTTTTGCAGGCCCAGCACTGGTTCGAGGTGCCTGAGACAGAGAGTGAGTCTATTGAATTTTGCGTGCAGTGTTGGGGAGGCCATTGTTGGCGCACGGCTAAGCTTTGTTCTGCAGTCTGGATTTGAGCAGCAGTACAGCTGGCCTTTGGACCTACATCTGTCCCACTCCTTTCTGTCTCATAATTGATTCAGAATTCAGGAAGACTGCCATTTATCGGGCATGCTTCAATCTTTAGCATCTACAGAACATAGAGCATCTGAGCATAAAGCCAGGACACGTGGTAATAGGAGAACAAGCCCACTTGAACTTGATATACAGAGAGCTGAGTCTGACTTCCTGGCTCTGTTACTTCCCTTGGGCTGGTTAATGTAACTGTTTCCTCAATTACAGGATGGGGGCAATTCTTCCTTTATAGCTCTGTTATGAGGATCCGATGAAATATCCTATAAGACAAATCTTAGACTATGCTTAGCCTATCTGTTGCCCATTAATGGGACTTGAACTATTCTCTATGGCAGAATGCCAGAAGAGGGACATACAAAAGTATTTGAAAACCTTAAAACATTTCCATATCATGCTATTTTACTTTTTACTAATTTGAGAACATCTTAAGTTCTGACTGAGTCTTATGAGGAAGAAAATCTAATGGAAGAATGAAAGGCCACATGGAAAAAAAGGAGTGGACCTTTCAAGAGGAGGGAGACGGGTAAGAAACACTTGGCAGGTAAAGTCCAGCTCATCACTGATCTGGTCTTGCTGAGAACAGACTTGACATTCCTTTGGTAATTATTCACGTTACCGTTCTTTCCTCCTTGCTGAGTCCAACCCAAGTGGGCCTAAAGACTCACGTTCATAGCATCTGTTTTGATTGCATAGAAAGGTTGCCGTGGTGAGCCGCAAAGGAGGAAGGCATTTGAAAATCAGCAAAGAAGAATTATATGCAAATACAAAATGTTCTTATTGATATTCATATGACACTGTGTTTTGATGGCATCTACTACCATGTTTGTGGCTTCTTGGCAAAGTGCAAGGTGTTGTCAGACCAGAGAAATAAGGGCAAGGGATCCAGAATGTTTAGATGACTCATTTCAGAATTTTCTTCAAATTTTAACTTTTGGTAAATTACATTTTTTCTAAGTCAATGTTATTTTGCTGATGCGGAGAATAAACGATAACATTATAAATATATGAAATAAAGTAACCTCAGGGGCCCGAAGTGTTGAATATCAAGAGCCTCTTCACGTTCTCAATCTTGGGAAGTGAAAAGCTTTTACCTTGGGATGGAAGTTGTCTTCTTTATTCTTTAAGTATGGTAATAGGAGATCCAAGCAGATACAATAATGCGTATTCCGAAAGTTATTCAGGTTTAAGAATAGAAGAGTTTTTTTTGTAGAGGGAGTGGGGAAAGGGACATCAATTATTTACCATGGCTCTAGAGACGGGGGAAAGTCTCAAGATCTTGCTGAAGTCACTGATTGATTTTCTGACACAACAAGTGAAATGAAACTCCAGTGGCCCATTGGTATTACATGTCAGACACACCATCCCCTGTTCAATGCAGAGCTGCATTTCAGGTGCTAGAAATCTGTGTCTCAGGGTACGGAAAAGGGTGGTGATTTCTGTTGCCTTAAAATTAGTACAACCTGTAAAGTTCTTGAAGCAATCAACAAAATATGAATTCCATAATCAATTAACGTCATGCAAGCACTTTTCACTCATGTACCAAAGACTTAGTCTGGACATTCTTGAGGAGTAATATCTGCTGAAGACATGGGCTCAGCCCTTATCCAACGCACAGTCTAGAAGGAGTGGCTGTTTGATGGTCAAATACTGACAGTTTGATGTAGAATATAATGAATGTGATGATGGAGGAATAAACCCAGTGTCATGGAAACTTAGGAAAGGGGAGAAATGAGATCCATCTGGAAGGGCTGGGGACCCTTTGAGGAAGAGATGGAGGGAGGATTGAGCCTGGAGAGAGTATAGAGTTTGGGAAGAGAATTTAAGATAGCTTGCAAGACATGAGCAAGGGAAGAAGGAAGCACAGGGGAAGTGATGGATGCAGGACACAGCTGCAGTGCATGCTGGCCCGGGGAAGAGAAGGCCCAGGAGGGACCCGAGGCTGTGGGGAGGCCAACCTCAGTAAGGGGCTGTATTCACTGGGCACTTACCGTGGGCTGCCAGGCCCCGAGTCAGTCCTGTATGCATATCATCTAGTTTAATGCTCACAACAACCCCTTGAGACAGTCACCATCCATAAAACAGCAGGTTTATAGAGAGCCAGTAATACCCAAGGCCACTGAGACCATAAGTGCAGAGATAGGACCTGGACTCAAGACTGTGGATGTCCAAGTCCCTGCTCGGAATGCATGCTGTTCCCTGTATAACACGAGGTCCCTGACTCTATCACTAAGAGGTTTGGAGATTAAAGTTCTGACTCCAATTCCAAAGTATGTATGGGGGGGCGGTGGTTTCCCCACACATCCAAGGAATTCTCCCTCTTTTTTTAATTGAAGTGTAGTTGATTTACAATATTGTGTTAGTTTCAGGTGTACAGCAAAGTGATTCAGTCATACATACATACATATCTATTTCTTTTTCAGATTCTTTTCCCTTATAGGTTACTACAAAATATTGAGTATAGTTCCCTGTGCTATACAGTAAGTCTCAAGGAATTCTCTGACACAAGCTGGGTGCCCTACAAGTCAACTCAATTCTGACACTACCTACCTGGAGACAGCGTCAGAGCCCACTGGTTAAAGCTCAGCCCTCTAAAACTGCCCCCACCCCTCGCACACTGCAGATGTCAAATGCAAGTCCAGGTTGTCACCTGTGCTTCTGACTATGAATTGGAGGTTCCCAAGACGCCCCTTCTTGGGTTTGATTAATTTGCTGGAGTGGCTCATAGAACTCAGAGAAACATTTTACCTACCAGATCACTGGTTTATTATAAAAGGACATAACTCAGGAACAGCCAGATGGAAGAGATGTACAGGGCAAGGGACAAAGAAGGGGCCCAGAGCTTCCATGCCCCTTTTTCAGCACGCAGCTCTCCTCACCTCTCTGTGTGTTACCAGCCCAGAAGTTCTCCCAACCCTGGACTTCTGGGGTTTTATGGAGGCTTCATTACATAGGCTGACTGATTGAATCATTAGCCATTGGGGCTTGAGCTCAACCTCTAGCCCTTCCCCCTTCCCCAGAGGTTGGGGGGGAGCGTAGGGTGGGACTGACAGTTCCAGACCTCTAATCACATGGTTGATTCTCCTGGCAACCAGTCCCAAAGTCACCTTATTAATATAACAAGAGACACCTTTATCACTCTCATCATAGGAAATTCCAATGGATTTAGGAGCTCTGTGTCAAAAAACAGGGACAAAGACCAAATATATTATTTCTTATTATAAATCACAGTATCACAGGAGACTTGTTTCCCAAGAGCAGGTGTGCCCTACGGAAGCACCACAATCCTAAGCACAGCCATGCTTCAGGGAGAGTGTCAGGGATCAATGAGAAGAACAGGTCTGAGTGGTACTGGAAGCCCATAGACCAATTAGGAGATGTGACAGGGATCTTGGCGAGGGGACCGTGGCAGCCACAGAAAGAGAAGGCAGATGGAGAAGAGGGAGTGGGAAAGAAGAGTCAGAACTTGGAACTGAACGTTGGAGTGGGGCTAGGGCACAGGTAGAGACGTCCAGGAGTTTAGTCTGGATGACTGGGAGATGGAAAAAACCCACATAACAAATCACTGAATGGCTTTTGGTTGAACTCAAAGAAATAGAATTCTTTAGCTTTCTACCTTCTAATACTGAATGCATGAGTATTTGATTCTTAGGTAGTAAAAGATGTTGGACAGAGTCGTAACGCTATGTCAAACCTAGGATGCCTCTATAGCGGTTGAGAAATGTAACGAGATGATGGCAGCCCTTGACATTTCTTCTTGGCAGAAATATCTCAGAGAAGATAGACAGACGGAAAGGTGTACAGACACAGAAAATGACAGAAAGTGCTGAAATGAATGTGGAGCTTGGCAGTTACAAAAGGTGAGTCAATTCTCACCGCTGGAACTCAGAATCAATGTGTAAGATGGCTCAACGGGACCCCAGACACATAAACAGAAGAATAAGAGATGGTTATAAAGTCCTTGGTTTTGCCCAAGTTATAAGGCTGTGGTAAGATCAGCTTTATCTGAGAATCACTGTGCAATAATCTGAGTTTTTCCCCTGTGGGTGCTCACGAGGTGGGAAATACAGTGGATGGTGACATCTCTCACCTTGAAAACCTCTTGGGGACATTTCTCAACAGAGGTCTATGACAATTGTCCTCTGGCCTGTGAATTGAAAAAGTCTGGCCGATCACCAGCATTGCCAGATTAACATTTCACTTGGTGAAGTGTTTATCCCCAGCTATAAGGGGTACGTGGAAAGATCTACGTTTATCAGATTATTTTTTTAAATTTTGCTTTTTTTTTTATATACTGGGCTCTCTTATGGATGCCCTGATTTTATCCTTTGTTGGGGAGAAATATCATGGCTTTATAATCATGAGGGCTGTACTCTCAATCTTTCACAAATTTAATAAATTACATAAAGTAAAATACATAAGATAGATGTAAAATTACAACATAGTGTATTTTGAGATATAGCGTAATATTTAATACATGCTAGATGCTGTTGCAATATATCAATTCCTTACAAACTAATGTATCAATTCCTTTCACATCAGTGCTATGAGGTAGGTATTATTATGATCATCCATATTTTATAGATGAAGAAACTGAGGCACAGAGCTGTTGATCAACTTGCCTAAGGTCACACAGCTAGCAGAGCTGGGATTTGAACTTAGACACTTTGGCTCCAGAGCACATGCTCTTAACCAGTTTCCTAAACTGCCCCCTCTTGATACCAAAGCTTAATCCTTGGTGTGGATTTGCAAGTACAGTTTTTGAAAAGTGATGACCGAGGAGAAAAGAGATATCAGAGAGAAGGAAGCTCCGATCTAGTAACCAATGAGAATCAGATGACTAAACTCATTGATGACCCTATTTAACAACTGCACCCTTTTGCCAGAGACCAGATAAGGGACCTCCCCAGTTCTTTCGACTTCTTGACCTATTGACCTACTATATTATTTTACCAGTTTTGCGTGGAAGCCCCACTGTACAAGGTTTCACCAGCACCATGGCCTGTCCTTTGCTTCAGTGGGTCTGGTGGGCTGCCTTCACTCCTCTGGGGCTTGGTCTCCACCCCGTATCTGCATGTGCCCAGCAGAGCTTGACTCTTCTGGGGAAAAAATGATTGACCAAATTAGCGTGGAGATAAAAATACTTCCTTCTTTGATTGGGTGGTCTCCTTATAGAACTGAAACAAAATTAGATCCAGGAAGTGGCAGGTATTTTGGAAACTAATACTGGATAATTGAGTATTATTAGATTCAGGTTTTTGCCCTAAGCAAGCTTTGTAGATTTTTAGGAAAGACTATTTCAGGTGAACATTTTTAGATGTGAATCAAATAGTAAAGAGAATGTGCACATCCTATTTTATATTTATTGCTCTATTTTTGAAACATCCTTGAGAACTAAATTTAAGCATTCATTCATCCAACACATCTTTTTGAGCTGGTGCTCCTGGCCAGGCACTGTTTTAGGAACCTGGATGAAAGCAGTGAACCAAACGACAAAACCCTCTTCCTTCGGGAAGCCGACTTTCTAGGTTCAGATGGAGAAAGCTGAATGGATTCAAGTTCCATGTTTGGCACATGGACAAAGCAAATGACCACTGTCAAAGCTAAAAATGCTCTTCATCCTTACATTCACACTATTGACCAATTTGTGTGTGGGGGGGTATTCCCAGCTTTTTTCTTCCAAGGATATATTTTAGCATCTTAGCACATTTTATGGCCTCACCCCCAACACCTTCCATAACTGTCTGTTACTTTTCCAGAAAACTGTCTGTTTTCTGATTTCACAACCAAAGGCTTCCCCAAGACCCCAGGCTTCCCACCTCCCAAAGCTACTTATGGCCAAGTCATCACGGATGGTGACTGCCCCCAGTTTCTGGCCAAAACGTTGAAGCAAGAATAAAAGCACTTGAGGCTCCTGGTGCCACCTACAAGGGGATAACTCTCAACCAGAAACACACCAAGAAATCTTCCAATTTCAGACCAAATGGAACAATCGGTAAAAGATCTACACAAGCATTCCCTCCTTTTCTCCTATTATTTATGCTACACATAATTACATTCCTGGGGACACAGGAACACATCTTTTGGTGTGAATCTCTGGAGAAGATCTTAACTCTTTGCAGACTGAAGGCACTATCCTGTTCTTCATCTAAAAACTAGAGTAAAAACCTGGGTTCGGAGGCTGTTGCCCCTAATCCCTTGGTGATACTGGGGTAGGTTGGAGCAGTTATAGACGTGTCCACATGGACAAATTACACACGCATTAAAGACGCCCTTTTGTATAACTACCAGGTGTTACTTAAACATTCTTTTTCCCTTTTGTATTGTAGTAAACTATACATAAAAATTTACCATTTTAACCATTTTTTAAGTGTATGATTCTGTGAGACTAATTACATTTACATTGTTGTAAAACCATCCATCTTTGGAAATTTTTCATCTTCCCAAACTGAAACTCTGTACGCATTAGATAATAACTTCCCATTCCTCTATCCTCCAAGTCCCTGGCAACCACAATTCTGTGTTCTGTGTCTATGAATTTGACTACCTAGGTACCTCATATAAGTGGAATCCTATAATATTTGTCCTTTTGTGATGGGCTTATTTCCCTTAGCATAATGTCTTTAAAGTTCATCCATGTTGCAGCCTGTGTCAGAATTTCTTTCCCTTTTAAGGCTGAATAATATCCTATTGTAGGGGTTAGACTGCATTTCGTTTACCTATTCAGTGGTCGATGGACACTTGGGTTGCTTCCAAATTTTACTAATGCTGCTCTGAACATGCGTGTACAAATATAAATGTTCTTATTCACTCTCTTGACAAACAGATCTTTAAAAAATGTGATAGACTCAACTATGAACACACTCTTTTGAAAATCTGTGACAGAATAAGGTTAACTTAATTTTTCTTGAACACTTTGTACCCTTTAGATAGATTCATTCATTTGTTGGACAGACGAATGCCCACTGGGTACTAAGCACTATGTGAGATCTTGGGAATTCCGGTAGGTACTAGGAGTGGTTCCGGCTCTTTAAAGCAGACAGATCTGTAAGTGAGGGGTTAGGCCGGTGCTCTGCGTGACTTCAGCAAGGTGTGTGCTGGCTAGAAAGGGGAGAGTGCAGTTGTGCTTCACCTCTCCTGGATAGTCAGGGGGAGGTTCTGAGTGCTGGTGATACCAGATCTAAAGGAGGAGCCCCTGAGATGTGTGGTCCCTGGGCCAGGTACTTGACATATATTGTTTGGTGCAATTCTCTCAATAGTTTTATGAAGTAGGTGCTTTATTGCCCTACATTACAGATAAAGGATCAAGCCTTGGAGAGATTAAGTACTTTGTCCAAGGTCACACACCTAGCACTTTACAGCTCTTAGGTACTCTGTTATACGGGTGTTCCAAACAAGAAGTGACAAGGTAACGTGGGGGGCGGGATGAAGGGCATTCCAGGAAGTGAGCTGGATGCACGGACTAAGGAAGGAGCATGGAGGAATTAGAGATCCTCAAAGCATCCTTTCCAAGTGGCTTAACAAGCAATTGCCTACTGGAGCCCTCAGTGTTTAGGCTTGGATGGGAGCCCCTGGTTTCCACATCTCTCCCTCATTGTCCTTCTGGGTAGGATGGCACCTGTGGCATCTGCAGAGACCAGACACTAGGAAACCACGGGGTATTTTCTGCCTGATTTGGGTCCCTGTTGCTTGGAAGCTCCTGGTAGAAACAGATGGAAAATATCAAAATCATTTTGACTGAATAAATATGTATCTACCGTTGATGGACGGCTTATTCTAAGCCAGGCACTATTCTAAGTGCTTCTCATGTATTAACATTCTAAGTCTTGGCCACCATCCTTAGATATAGGTTCCAAGATCGTTCTCTTTTATAGAAGAAAATAAACCCCAGGGAAGGTAAGCAACTTGTTTATGGTAACACAGCTAGGAATGGGCAGGGCCATGATTTGAAGTATATGGAGGTCCGAAAAATTGCGGATGGTCATTACCAATGTCCTCCTTTTGTGTTAGACTCTCAAGGTCAACTTTCTCTCCTTAGCGTAATGCAGTGAGGTTCTTGGTCCACCCTCGCTGAGAATGCTGACCCCCGGCCGTTAGGACAGGTGGCTGTACAGCTCAGGGTGCCCAGAAAGCTGAGTGAAGATACCGAGAACCCGGGGGCTGTTGACTCCCTTTCATCGTGTGCAGCAGCAAAGATGAACTATATTTAAATGGAACTCTTTAAGAGGCAGGTCACCGTCTGTTAGCTTTGTGGTTTCCATTTCTTTCCAGTTCACAACTGGACTCGTGAAGAAACTGCGAGGTGATGAGCTGGGTCCCGCTCACCTTGAACGGCAGTTGTGTTCATTTTTAAGTCATGATGTCATGAAAACCTGAGGCACATTTCTCAAGAGTCAGAACTTTATCTCAAGTGAAATTCTAATTATAGTTGTTACTTAAAAACCACAAAAAACCCCCAACCCTCACGAACTAGTTGTTAACTTTATAAACCCTAGATGTCTCATGGGGATTCAAAGTACTCACGAGTGAAACTGAACTTGTGGCCAACCCCACACCTACCTCGCTTCCCATAGTCCCTGTTTCTACGAGCAGCAATTCTGTCACCTGTCACTCAAGGGAGACATCTCACCTCTTTCTTTCCCAACATTGCAATCCTGTCAATTTTACCTCCTCATCGTTGCTTCACGTTCATTACCTCCTTCCTACCACCGATGTTTCTTTTGCCTGCCCATGGTCTCTTTAGAGTTGACTTAGGATATTCCCTGCATCTGGCCTTGACCTCACTTTGCCATCCCCCATGTCGCTGCTAAACCATGTCTCTTATACTCAAATACGAACACATTTCCTTGCTGCAAAAATTTCTGTAGTCACCTGCCACCCGAGGCCCTGCTCACTGGGCCTCTATCCTCGTCTCCTGTCTTCCTCCTCTTGAATCTCATGCTCTGGTTGTATTGACTCTTTTGTTTTTTCCTAGCACGTCAGGCCATGTCACAAGCCAGGGCCTTCACTCACACAGTGACCACCACTCCCCACCCACAGTGTGTTTTGCCCATTCCGCAGTGGTGACGCGCTTCTCTTCATGACAGCTTGGTCATCAGCCCATCTGCAGAACCTGGCCCTTGGTTGGGCTGCAATTAGGTTCATCCCCTCATTTCCTGTCCACAAACAATTCAGTTCAACTAAATTTCAGTAAACCATTGGTGACCACTGGCAGTGCTAGGCTCTGTGTTATACGTTGGGGGTACAGAGACTCTTGAGACCCGGTTCCTGTCCTTAAGGGACACCAGGCTATGATATCTACAAGGTGTAGTGGTGGCCCAGGGTGGGTGGTGACTAATTCTCTCCAGGGGTCCAGGATTTCTGGAGCTATGATGTCAAGGTTGGGCTTGTGGAAGGATGAATGGGAAATTGGTGGGGGTAGTCGTGATGGTAGGAAATGATGAGGAGACATTCTGGTTAGAAAGAGCGACACATGAGCAGGTGTGATGGTGCAAAAGAAGAAGGTGTCTGAGGGATCCTGTGTGGCTTAGCATTGCCGAGTGAGTCTCCCGGGGCCTGAGACTCAAGAGGAGGGCAAGAGCCAGTTGGAGGAGTACCTTGTTTACTCTGCTAAAGAGTTAAAATTTCATCCCTTTCCCTGGACTGTCTGTTTCTCCCTCCATCCACCTTTCCGACCAAGATCCGTACACGTGCAATGAAATCCATCAATCCTTCCCAAACTATCTCATCCTTCTAGAATAATTCTTTGAATCTCCATAGCACTGGCAGTTTGGGTCATATATCTGAAAGCTTAATTATGCAGGTCTTTTATCATTCTCTAACTGAATCCTGTGAGTTTTTTTGCTTCCTCAATGCTGTGGGTTGAATACGTTGAAGTTCTCACTCCCAGTATACCTGTGACTGTGACCTTATTTGGAAATAGGGTCATTGCAGTTATAATGAAGTTAAGAAGAGGGTCATTAGGGTGGGTCCTAATCCAATATGACCAGGGTCCTTATAAGAAGAGGAAATTCCATAGGAAGGCACAGACACACTAAACGCTACATGATGTCAGAGGCAGAGATTGGAGTGATGTAGCCAGAAGCCAAGGAACGCTAAGGATTGCCGGCAACCAGCAGAAGCTAGGAAGAGGCGTGGAAGGGTTCTCCCCTGCAGGTTTCAGAGGGAGTGTGGCCCGGCAGACACCTTGATTTTGGACTTCAGGCCTCTAGAACCACGAGACAATACATTTCTGTTGTTTTAAGCCTTGCCGTTTGTGGTACTTTGTTAAGGCAGCCGCAGGAAACTAATATATCCAACTAAATTGTAAGTTCCTTAGAGGCTGAAAATAGATGGGGTATTTTAGCAGCATTACAGCACAGCTCAGAAGGTGTTCAAGAAACACTTACTGACTGAAGGTAGAATAAGTGCTTGGAGTGCAGGCGGGGTTTACAATAGTCAGAAGGGCATAGAGTCATCTGTGTTCACTGTAGCCGGCTTTCCTGCGCATCTCATTTAGCCATGGAAAAGCTGGGCTTCTCTCCGTTAAACTTACCCTCTTCCATGGTGATGAAAAACAAAAATAAGGGTAGAACATGCACACAATTTTTAACAGAAATTATCTCTAGAGGGTGAAACTTTGAGCAATTTTGATCCACTTTTTGCTTGGTTGTATTTTCTAGTGTTCTAAAAATCAAACAAGTATTACTTTCATAATAAAAGGCATACGTATTTTTTTAAGAAAGGTAAATGTCTCCTGTGCCCAATATGAAAAGACAGCACCTATTTATTCTTGATTGATTAAATCTGTCAGCATTTGGATCCACAGCAAACACAAACTTGCGTTTTTCTAAAGCTCTTTGGGGCTTCTCATAAAGCAGGCTTTTTAAGCAATGTTTTGAACAGATCAGGTTAAGGTATGTGAAACAGTCGTTCCAAGTGGGATTTTTGTATAATGCAATAAGAACTGAAGATTTAATCGGGGATTTCTTCCCTGAGCATAGGAAGAACCAGGTAGTTGTTTATCATTCTTTGTATAGAGCTTTTCACTTTTACTCTTGGACAGACAGTTAAAACAGATGTTCCCTGAAGACATCAGCACCTTCCAGAGAAAATGAAAGCCACTCAGCAGAAAAGCACAAGGATAGCGAGAGAGGCAGATACTGTCCGTAAAGGGTGGCTCAGTAGTGCTGGTTTGTTTTTTCTCCCCCTGCATCTCTTTCCCCAGATGTCCTGGGCTTTCCCTTTGGCTAAAGTGCTGTCAAAGGATGAACTGTTGGATCCAGTGGCCTGCACAGTGAGTTGCTCAGCCAGGAGTGGACAAAAAGGGTTAATTCAAGCATTTCAGAAAGTCTGACTCCTATTTTATAAGAGCAGGGAGAAAATTCATGAAGAAAACGAGCGCATTAAAGAATGGAGTTTACAGGATGCCGACCCAGGGAAAGAACTCAGTCTTGGGAAGCACCAGTAAAGAATGAATGACAGCAGCCTGGGCTTCAGCTTTCTTTTCCTTTGCCACACTCCTTGTAACACAGAATGCACGGACACCAAGCCACGTGTGTGGTTTCTTCTGTGCACCATTGTAGCGTAACACTCGATTGTTAATCAGTTTTCCATTTGCTGACTGCTACCTATGAGGCAGTTACTTTTCCAGAGATGATGCTTTGTTTGGGATAGAAGGCGACGGGTGGCATGCAAAAGCCCTGTTCCAAAGGTGGTCCCTCTTCTCTTCTGTACCTTGGGTGGATGGGGCCACTCCTCTCCCTTGAGGCTTTTCCTTTGACTATAGATGACTTGCTTGTATATTTGGACTCTGAATTCAGTGTAAGTTTCCCTTGCGCTGACTTGGTCATTTGCACGAGCGCCATATAAGAGCATTGTAGCATCATACACTGGCCATGTCAGAGCATACTAAGGGTGCCGTTAGAATAGATTAGCCATAGTGCCTGCTGTGTGGTAGATACTTGACACACGTTGTCTTAAAAGAGTCTGTTTTGGGGACACAATCAAACTGCCTGTTGCACTGATGATATGCAGGGCTTTGAATCCATCCAGTTAACGGATTGTCTAGTCTGCTAGCTCTGAGGATGTCTCTTCCAGAACAGTGATTCTCAATTTTTCCCATACAATAATGATTATCTGAAGAGTTTTTAAAAGTCGTGATGCCAAGTCTACTCTTCATACCAAATGAAATCAGAATCCCTGGGAGTGGTTTTCATTCATTGGAATTTTTGAAATACACCCCAGGTGATGCCATTAAGTAGCCAAATCTGAGGACTATTTACTACTCTAGACAAGAGCTAGACTATCCAAAAGTGGCTACTAGTCTCGTGGTAATTTGAATTTAATATCATTTAAAATGAATTCCTCAGTTGCAATAGCCCATTTTCAAGTGCCCAGTAGACACATGTTGTTGATGGCTACCATAAGGGACAGAGTAGATTATAGAACTTGCCCATCGTGGCCGAAGTTTCCATTGTACAGCATTACTCTAGAGTCTAGAGGTTTAGATTTATGTCTAGTTCTTCAAACGGAATGAATACCAAATGACTACACTGTCAATTAGAATTTTAAATAAAATATTCTTGAGCATTGTCATCATTCCTCTATTGTGATATCCATCTCTGAAACAGTCAAGTAACAATTAGAAGGCTAATTAAAATAATTTAAGATTTTTTCTGGCCAAAGCTACATCCTTCTTGGAAGGAGGGAATCTGATGTGATGAAAGCACACTACAGGCCAAAACAGTAGTGTGCTTTCTTGAACCATGACCGTGGTTGGTGCCCATGGTGGTTGCCAAGCCCTTTAGAAGGGACAGTCCCACCAGAATGCACTGATGGGTTCTGGGGCTCAGAAAGGCCCCTACAGCCTTGAAAGTTTCTTTCCCTAGATCTCTCTGGGATTTCACTTTGTGAATAAAATCCTCTTTAGAGCTGTTCTTATTCTGCCCCAAACTCTTGAATCTGTGAGGAAGCATCTAGGCATGTTCCCTTTGTGACAACTCTGTGGATCAGCCTGAAGCAACTTGCCACCAAAAAATAGAAGCTTAGAAGCAGATTTCCTCTCAAACTTAGTAATGCAACTTATTAAATGCATTAAGCACATGAAAAGATGCTCAACATCACTAATTATTAGAGAAATGCAAATCAAAACTACCATGAGGTACCACCTCACAGCAGTCAGCATGGCCATCATCAAAAAATCTACAAACAATAAATACTGGAGAGAGTGTGGAGTAAAGGGAACCCTCCTACACTGTTGGTGGAATGTAAACTGGTACAGCCACTATGGAGAACAGTATGGAGGTTCCTTAAAAAACTAAAAATAGAGCTACCATGTGATCCAACAACCCCACTCTTGGACATATATTTGGAGAAAACTATAATTTGAAAAGATACATGCACCCCAAATGTTCATTGCAGCACTATTTACAATAGCCAAGACATGGAAGCAACCTAAATGTCCATTGACAGAGGAATGGATAAAGAAGATGTGGTATCTATATACAATGGAATATTACTCAGCCATAAAAAGAACAAAATAATGCCATTTGCAGCAACATGGATTGACCTAGAGATTTTCATACTGAATGAAGTAAGTCAGACAGAGAAAGACAAATATCATATGATATCACTTACAGGTGGAATCTAAAAAAGGTACAAATGAACTTATCTACTTATCTACAAAACAGAAATAGAGTTACAGATGTAGAAAACAAATGTATGGTTACCAGGGAGTAAGAGGGGGGATAAATTGGGAGATGGGGATTGACATATACACACCCCTACATATAAAATAGATAACTAATAAGGACCGCCTGTATAGCACAGGGAACTCTACTCAATGCTCTGTAATGACCTATATGGGAAAAGAATCTAAAAAAGAGTGGCTATATGTGTATGTATAACTGATCCACTTTGTTGTACAGCAGAAACTAAGACAATACTGTAAATCAGCTATACTGCTATAAAATTAAAAAAAAAGAAAAAAATGCAGTCCTTATTTGGAAAAATCAGATATTCAAGTTAGGACTTTCAACAAACTCCTGAATTCCTCAGAATATATTTACTTACGGGTTTGTTATAAAACACTCCTACAGCAACACTATGGAATGACTCATCTTAGGGGGGAAAATAAGTGGAATCTGGTGGTCAACTTGGAAATAGCATCACTTTGATAATTTGACTCCATTTAAATGAATAGAAATAGATTTATCCCCAGAAATTTTTGTAGGGCGGGGGATGAGAGACAACAGAGAAAGAGGGCATCCAGGGAGGATGCTGACCTCTTTGTCCTTTATCTAAGGCAGATTCTCAAATTTTTGACATTTTATGGAGCTTACCAAGGTGCCTAGATCAATCCTTCGGTGGAAAGACATTTTGGCTGAACAATATGACCGCCAAGGGAGAGACTGGTGTTGGTTTTGATAAAATACTGATGAGGACAATTTTTAAGAAACTCAATACACGATTCATCTAAGAAAAACAAGTGATGTGAACAGAAACACTGGTTCCTCAAAAGATAAAACTAAGAACCACCTTGAGGCCCCTCAGGAGGGTCCAACTTTAATAATTTGTACTTCAGTTACTCTTTTGCTGCCCTTTTCTGTGCCCTTCACCAAACACACACACACACGCACGCACACACACAAGCACGTGTGTTCTTTAGAGCTCTGAATGCTGCCACCTATGTATTCTTTGAACGGTCTTGGAAAATTTCTAATATTTGAGTATTCACATATACACCATAGCAGATACAAAGAAGTATAAGACATAATTCTTTGTTCCTTAAGGATAAAAGACGCCCCATATCTAGAGGCAGTTACTCAATTCTAAGGTCATACCCATTTCTTTCTTGATTTTTAGAAAGAAGATGACAGTTTTTCTCCCAGGAACTGGTTGGCTTTGCCAGGTAATTCATATTTACTAACCTACGAGCTCACCATGAAGTCTCAGCGGCAGTGAACAAAGCTGGCTGGGAACTGGTAAGAGAAGCTTCATCTCTGTCATCCACTTATCTTTTGGGTTGGGATCAGGTGGGTTTTGTTGTCTAGTATGAGGATTATCTAATTTATCTCTGAGTTTTTCTACGTGATTCTTGGAGCCCAGAATCCTGATGAATGTATGCAAGGGGTTTTGAAGTGGTTTGTGGTAGTTGCTCTTACACACTTATGCCTAGAGGTGACTCACTCTTTTAAAATTCCTCCAATAATATTATTATTTTTCTAAGTGTCTGGAAGGTAGAGCTTTTGGTTGCTACGGATTATTTACATTTGAAAACTGGTTAATCAACATAGCTTTTTTTTTTTTTTTTAAAACAACTAACAGCAGCAATCAAATAGTCTGAAACCAAGTTAGAGTCTGACTCTTTTTTTCTGACAAGATGAACTAGTGGAGGGATGGCCAAATAAAGTTCAGCTGGAGTCCCAACTCTGATTGATTGGTACTGGCTGAGGGATTCTGAGACCATGACTCAGGCACAGGAGGAAGGAGTGCTGTGATCAATTACTGACGTCTGCAATAGGCAAGGGGGAAAGATGTGGCCATATACATGCCAGATATTTCCAATCTCTGGACTAAGGAATTAAACATTTGGAGAGGATAGTGGAAGATAAGGCAGTATAGGAAGGTTGGGTTCATGATGACATTTGTACCTCTTTCCTTAGGCAATGAAGAGTCATGGAAGAGTCTTGAGCATGATAGAAATATGGTCAGATTTAAACTTTCAGGGAACTTGGCCATATGTGTAAGATGAATTGAAGTGGGACAGGGTAACCAATGGACAAGGAGTCCAAATATGAAGAGACAAGGAAAGGGCAGATGTAAGAAACATTAGAACTTTCCAGGAGCCAATGAAACCATGAGATTTCCCATTTTGGATGATTGATTCATAGAGAGTTTTGTTCTTCTTTTTATCTATTTCCAAATAGATTTCTTTGTATACCATAGATATCATAAAAATGATATCTTTGTATACCGTAGATATCATAAAAAAATTATTAATGAATACTATATGTGTGAAGGAATGAATGAGTGAGTGACTGAAAGTTAGGAGGAGGGGCTGGTTTTGAGGAAAAGAGGACAATTTTTATTGTAGACGTTCCGAGTTTTGGGTGTTGGTAGAGCCTTTATGAAAGAGATGTCCCCAGGTCAGATGTAGTTCCCCAGGTCTCTTCAACCCTGATACCACTGAAAGACTGTAGGTTCCTTTCTCTGAACAACTATTTTCAACACATCACTTTCCCTATAGCTGGGCCAAGATGCTCCTTTAGGAAACCATGCCGGAGGTCTTTACCCACCTAAAACAATTACCATTTATTGAGGACTCAATTTCATATTATGTGTGATACAATGTGTCATTAAACCTTTATAACTCCCTAATATTGGCGAGAGTTTATTTCCCCTTTCTGCAGAAGCAGAGACCAAGCCATGGAGAGGTTAAACCACCTGCCAAAGCCCACAGGGCTGGTTACTAACTCAAGGAGTACAGCCAGGATGACCCAAATCTCTCTCCTTCCAAACTTTACTCGCGTTACATTTTCCCACACTGCCTCTCAATACCAGGTGATATATACTAGAAAATGCTCATCCCAGGCTGCTGATTTCATGTGAACTGATCAGGTACAGTGGACCCTGCATCACCCCCTGCATTTTCTATCCTTTCCTACTTACTCACCAATCTGCCTCATCCCTGCTTCTCTGCCCAATAAGCTATTCTTTCCTGTTCTCCAGACACATCTGTGTCCTCATTGCATCTGCATCCTCATTTATGTTCTCACTTTCTGCTCCTGTTTCTCTCATGGGCACATATGCATCTATGGGCATAGTGATCACACATCTTTGGAGCATCTAAGATAATTTGTGCAGGAAAATGTGGGACAAATATGGTTACATTGTGGTATGTTGGTTCAAGCAAAGCTGCAGGCTCTAACCAGGTATTGGAAAGGCATATGCATAAGACATTAACTGTTTATCTTAGAAAATTATTGGTTGGGACCATCATGATGGTGAAGTTGTTTAGAACTAAACACCTCTTCTCCAACCTATAGGCCACTTGCCTTCTACAGATCTCTCAGTGCACGGGTGTCATGAGATGTATGCTTGTTACATGCTACAAATAGCCCTGCAGGTAGGAGTCTGTGTTTCCAAATACCCACGTAACTAGGTCAGAGTACATCCAGAGCTAGGCTGTGATGCTTTGGTGCGTTTACATGTAGTTTTTCATTGAACATAACACTTTAAGTCACTAATAATACATCTGACATGTGACATTTTAGGAGTCGTGGGACGTTATTCATCTTTTACCAAGTTTTGATGTGCTTTTTTAAAGTGACTTCTGACAAGTTGGAGTTATTAAGATTTATTACCAGAAAAGGAAAAAAATTCTTTGTTTTACTATGTTCAATGTATAAGGTAAGAGTAGAAAATTGTCAAGTCCAATATTTCTTTTTAAATTAAAAGTTCCTATGTCTTGCCTTAGTCTTTGGTTTGACTGGGCATGCAATACACTGCCAAAGGGTGCTTACCCAAGAGGATGAGGATCTCTCAGTTCAACTTGGCTTTGACCTTCATGTTATGCCCAAGTTGCTACACATATGTTCACCTGGCTTGTTTTGTCTTGCCAGATGCTGGAAACCTTGGCCTTGGAGGCACTAAAGAGTTAAGAGGACTCCAAGATGTGAACGCACAGGCTGACTCACGTGCTTTAGGGGTCGTGGAAGGCACGTCACAGAAGCAGAAATGGAGGATACAGGGCCATCTTTGTGGCCGCTGCCTCTGCAGGTCTAGCAGTGACAGTGGAGGGTGTGATGGACTCAGGGAAGGAGGGTGAAGGCAGGGGTGGGAGCTGGGCTGGAGAATGGGCACATGACCCAAAGGTTCCACAGAGGTCTCACGAGGCCGCCCACCAGGAAACAGAAGTCATTGCCTTTCATTCCCCCCTTTCCTTTTTTTTTTTTTTTCCTGATTTTCCTTTATTCATTTTTTTTCTCACTGCCTTCTTTTTCACACTTTTGATTCTGTCTTCATTCAACATTTGATGATTTAAAATATAATCTCCTTACAGCTAATGAGTTCTTAAACCAATGGCATTTTTAAAAGAGTGAAATTAATAAAAAGGATTAGAGAGGAAACCAAAATATACTTCTATAATTAAAATAACGTGTTCCTCATATGTTCACTGATTCTAGTTGATTGCTCTTGAGGAACATAAAGAGAACCAAAAAATGGATCCCCCAGCTGTGGGCTCTCCTTCTACACCATGATTTCCCTTCACAGAGTCGAATCATTGGTGACTTCTAATTTGGATGGAGTTGGACTGAAACCTGGGCTTAGATCCTGACTCCAATATTCAACATTATCTGACCTTGAGTCAAGCACATGTTTTCTTAGTTTCTCCTTTGCTGCTCGGATAATACCTTCCCAAACATACGCGTTATGGAAGTTTAGGAAAGATAAATGAAACAATGGGTAAATGTGACTTTGAACATTTTCAACAGCACTATGGATTCAGGGATTTTGCATTGGTGGTAATAATATGATAGATACTCCTGATGAGAATAATTGAACTAGCCCCTCAGTGAACAAGTTTGAGGTGTATTTGTAAACTGGTTAAAGCAGGGTTTCTCCACCTCGGAACTATTGACATTTTGGGCAGTTAATTCTTTGTTGTGGAGAGCTGTTCTAGGTATTGTAGGATGTAGAGCAGCACCCCGGCCTCTGTCTACCAGATGCCATTAGCACCCCCTACCTATGGTACAATGACCAAAAATGTCTCCGGATGTTGCCAAATGTTCCCTTTTGAACAAAATCGTGCCCACTTGAGAACCACTGTGATGCAACATGCCCAGTACAGCTGTAGCCTCCCTCCTTCATACGAATGTTCTGAATAAAACTTAGAAAGCAAACATAATAGATACCCCCCAAAACAGCAAAGTGGGCTAATGCGGTTGGTACACACAAAAGTATATTTGCCAGTGTTTATACAGAACACATAGCTCTACTTAGCTCCAGCCAGTGATAGACGGAATTCAGAGTTTACTTTCAGTCTTTACTTAGAAGAGACCAATATGAGGGGGCAAAAAGCCAGACTTCACTCTCCAGAAGCCCCCCTTCCAGATCAGAATGCCTATGGGAGTACTGACTATGAACTGATTTACAACCCAAACGCTATTTGTTCACATCCATCAAATAAAATCTGAGACTTAAAGACATAAGCCGACGTGTTCATTTCCCCCTTAGATTCATTTGCGATAACCATTGAAAATTCAGCCTCTCTGCTTTTTTTTTTTTTTTAACAAAAGCACCCTGTCATTTCCAGAAAATGTTTTAAATTAGTATAAAACTTGGCTAAATTTAGCTTTTATAGAAGAACGAATAAAACATAATTAACGGTTTAAAGAAGAAAACAAAAACCACATGAAGGCATGAGACTTGCTGGCGAGAAATCTAACAGTAGTGTTTGGTAGCTAACCCATCTCCTGTGTAACAGATGTTCACGAATTTAAATGGAAACAGGATGGGTATCCGTGTAGAAGGCGTTGGTGATAAAAAAAGCTGGTAACTGCGTACACGTAGGAGTCCGGTACAAGTGTGGTATTTCATCTCTAATTGCCCAGAGATGGGTTCTCAAAAACACTGGAGTGGACAGAGGGAAAAAAATCTAAGTGTGGCCAAAAATCTCAGTAGATAGCTGCTCAGCAGGCTGCCCCTTAGTACTGCCTGCTTGCTAATAATTGCCAGCCCGGGTGGAAGAGCAAGAACTCTATTTTAAGGCTCTGGAAGAATTTGTCTCTGATTTTAGCAGAACATATACTATCTCCTGTAATTTTTATGTAAAGGCTTGCAAGTTGAGAAGAACTATTTTTTTCTCCCTATCCAGACTACTATTTATGACTGTTCACTGGGAAAAGGGGTTAATTTGATTTAAAAGCTAAAAATGATTCTCTGTTTGGCTTCAAAAAAAGTATGAAAAAATTCTCCATAGAACAGAGAGAGACAAAGGATTCTATTGTACCCCTGACCTAGGCGTGCCGTGTCTTTTTCCTCCGTACATAGACGCAGGGCTTGGCCCAAAGCACGAACGATTATGCACAGATGGGTCCAATCTTTGTCACCTAATAAAGACTCATTAAATCAAAGGTCAGGTTATTATTTATTCTGCTTGACTGACTAATGCAACATTCCCTCTTTCATGCAGTCTTTTCTTAATACTCAAACAATTATCATTATTATTACTGTTGTTGGTACTGTAATATTTTTAAAACGCAGATGGACCTGGGAGAGTGCCTGCCATTGTGACATTGTGGCCATGAGCCAAAAAAACTACAATCATCTATTGTTGAGAACTGGAATGCCTTGGGTGACTCATAGAGGCTCTGGGGTAATATGCCTGCAATGATCCCCCAAAGTTAATCGACTAGTTCTGCTTACATTCCTTAGTCTCCGCATTTTATCTCCTTTGAGATGAATAAATAAAATGAATATTAAATTAATTATAAATACATTAATAACACATGAAGTAGATTCATATTAAACGACATAACCAAGAAGCACCTTGTAAGATGACTTCATTAACAATCAGTTTTTACTTGAGGTCCCTCTAAACATTCCAGGAACGGTTTTCTTCAGTTGGAAAAAAATCTAAAACATTGGATCCTAAAACATTTTGAGGCTCAGTGTGGGGTTCTGGGGTTCGCCTCTTATGTCATACCTCATTCCATGAAGTGATACAGTTTTACAGTGAAAAAACAAAAAGAAAAAATACTCTGTCCCCTGAGTATGGGGATGGGAAGGGAGCCTCCCCTTCCGTGTCAGTGAGCCCACTTGCCACCCGCATATTGGGAGTTTTTAAATAGAAAATACCAGGTAAAGTTAACCTTCCTTCCTCTAAAAGTGCTTTCTCTTTGACTCAGGGACTTAGTAGTAATGCAGAAGGCCTCTGAGCTCCAAAGAAATGAGAAGTTAAGTTTACTATTTCTTTTTTAATATAATTCTTCCCAAAGGTGCCAAACCTTAGTATGCAAGTCTTTGAGGGCTTTTATCGTGCAGGCAATCCTGCATTTCAGAACCTGCAGAGTGTTAGTTTATGGCTTCTGAAGTTTACATTTGGATTGATAGGAACAATTAATAAACCACGAGTTATATGATTAAAGTGAAAAGACCCAATGTGACCAAGAAGAGATTGAGATATTAAATGCCTAAATATATCATTCATGATATTTTCAAGCAGTCTCATGCCAATTTCATTTCCAGGAGAACTAAAGTTGTCATATTTTTCTTTTTTCACTGAGGAGTAATCACTTTCAAAACCAAAAGTAAGTGAATTCTCTCAGAATTTCATATTTAACTAAAGTATTCCAGTCTCTAATTTAGGACTAAATTAGTTCTCACTAGATTGAGAAGTTGGAATGAGTTTCTTCACCCTTAAGCTTAGATACATTCTCTTAGTCTGACATATTGGTCAGGGTCTGTGCAGACAAGTTCTGTTTGTTTCCTAGTTCCTCTCCATTTTCGTACTGCTCTGCATTTGTTCTTTTTTTTCTTGGAACTTAATGCTTTTCTATCTGTGGGGATCCTTCTGGCCACATCTGTCAAAGTGCTGAACACACATTGTTTAAATATAAGGATGGATTCAACCAATGGTGCTGGAACAACATCCACATGCCAAAAAAAAAAAAAAAAAAAAAAAGGGATCTAGACACAGACCTTACACCCTTCACAAAAATGAACTCAAAATAAATCACAGACCTAAACATAAAACAAAAAACTCTAACACTCCTAGAAGATAATGTAGTAGAAAAGCCAGATAAGCTTGGGTTCAGTGACAACTTTTTTTAGATACAACACCAAAGGCACGATCCATGAAAGAAATAATTGATAAGCTGGACTTCATTAAAATTAAAAGCTTGTGCTCTGTGAAAGACAATATTGTGAATGAGAAGACAAGCCACAAACTGGGAGAAAATATTTGCAAAAGACACAGCTGATAAAGGACTATTATCTGAAATATACAAAGAACTCTTAAAACTCAACAATAAGAAAACCAATAACCCAATTAAAAAATGGGCCAAAGATCTTAACAGATACCACACCAAAGAAGATATGTAGATGGCAAATAAGCATATGAAAAGATGCTCCGCATCATATATCATCAGGGAAATATAAATTGAAACAACAGTGAGATATCACTATACCCCTATTAGAACAGCCAAAATACAGACCACTGATAACACCAAATGCTGACAAGGATGTGGAGCAACAGGAACTCTCATTCATTGCTGGTGGGATTGCAAAATGGTACAGCCAACTTTGGAAGACAATTTGGCAGTTTTTTTTTTTTTAAAACTAAGCATACTCTTACCACGTGATCCAGCAATCTCACCCCTTGGTATTTACCCAAAGGAGTTGAAAACTTATGTCTACACAAAAACATGCACACGGATTTTTATAGCAGCTTTATTCATAGGTACCAAAACATGAAAGCAATCAAGATGTCCTTCAGTAGGTGAATGGATAAATAAACTGTGGTACACCAGACAATGGAGTATTATTCAGTACTAAAAAGAAGTGAGCTATCAAGCTACAAAAAGACATGAAAGAATCTTAAATGTATATTCCTAAGTGAAAGAAGCCAGTCTGAGAAGGCTACATACTGTATGATTCCAACTGTATGTCATTCTGGAAAAGGCAAAAGTATAGAGAGAGTTAAAAAGATCAGTGGCTGCCAGGGGTTGAGGGCAGAAAAGAGGGAGTGAGTAGGGAGAACACAAGGGATTTTTAGGTCAGTAAAAATATTCTACATGATACCATAATGGATACATGCCATTATACATTTGTCCAAATCCATAGGATGTACAACACCAAGGTGAACCTTAATGTAAACTATGGACTTTGGGTGATAATGTTGTGTCAGTGTAGGCTGGTCAGTTGTAATAAATGTACCTCACCGTTGGTGGGGGAAGTTGGTAATGGGGGAGGCTATTATCTGGGAACTCTCTGAACCTTCCCCCTCAATTTTGCTGTGAACCTAAAACTGCTCTAAAAAAATAAAGTCTTAATTAAAGAAGGTGATTATAAACCAATAATAATAAAAAAGTTGGAAACTTGGCCTTTCATTAAAATCTATATAACAAATGCCATTCTCTTTTTCTCAATACCTTTAAAAATTAATTTTTACTGGAGTATAGTTGATTTACAATGTTGTGTTCATTTCTGCTGTACAACAAAGTGAATCAGCTATACATATACATATAGCCACTCTTTTTTAGATTCTATTCCCATATAGGTCATTACAGAGTATTGAGTAGAGTTCCCTGTGCTATACAGGAGGTTCTTATTTGTTATCTATTTTATATATAGTAGTGTGTATATGTCAATCCCAATCTCCCACTTTATCAATACTTTCTTTTTGTATTTGATATTGTCATTTGTAATAAACTTTTATTATGTCTTTGCCTATGTCTTTTCTATGTCTATTATATAGAGTAACAAAAAGGAATAACCTTCCTATGATAACTTTTAGTCAAATAGGTTGCTGAGAAGTTTCTGAGGATAAAGTTTAATCTTGGTTTTGTTACTTATCTAGAAAAGTGTTGGGACCAAAGGGACTTATGTATTTTACCGGCAAAAAGAATTCTAAAGAAAACTTATATTTATCACTGTTTTTCTAGACTCAGTTCATATAAAGGCAAATTTCATATTTTAAATGTTTTCTTCACAAAAGTTTTATAGATGAAATTTATAAGCAAATCGGATGATTAATCAATGATCATACTGTGCCAGCATTTGCTACTTTAAAAAACAAGTAAATGATTAATGTAACTGATAGGTGCTTTCTGTATTAGAGACTTCTAATGTATTTTTCATTAAAAAATTTATCCCAGGCAACAAAAAAATTCAAAAAACATAATTGAATTACTTGCTAGGCTCAATAGATACCCTTTCTTATTCTAACAGCTGCTTCTGTGGGCAACAACAGAAGACGGACAAATGTTATTATTTCACAGCAGAAATGGCCACATCTGTTGGACTGCTAATTGCCAATAGCACCAGTTTGCTTTTATATTGTCCATCGATGGATTTACCTACTGCTAAAATAGACCATTTAAAAAAAAAATTTATTGGATTATATTATAGTTGATTTACAATGTCGTGTTAGTTTCAGGTGTACAGCAAAGTGATTCAGTTATACAGCTAAAACAGACTTTGAATTCTTCCTTTGGAGAACATAACAGCCATGTGTGATATATAGCAAAGATACATATTCATGGAGAGAATTTGCCCTGGCAAGCCAAAGTACCCCTGCCATGTCAGAATGGGAGGAGAAACAGGGGTGCCCTAGTCTCAGTCTTGAGAACCTTAAGCAAACAGCACTTGGAGCCAGACTTCCAGGGTCCAGCCTCCCAGAAAGGTACCAAAGAACATAAGCACAAAGAATCATCCCCCAAGACAGGGGCTACTAGAAACTGCCTGAAACTTCCTACCCAGGGAGTCTAGACATATCTGCAAAAACAAGAGCCTGCGGAAGCAGAGTTGCTCATGTTGGTGGGGATGTTAGACCCTCACCAGCTTCTGCTTGGCTGGTTTGGAAAACTCTGGAACATTTCCAGTTCTGAGATCTCTGCATCACTTTGTTTCCAGGTTTTGTTTTGTTCCTTCCTCTCAGACAAGATCTTTCAGGTTAGCCTAACAATTGTGCAATCTATAACCAGCTATGCCTCTCCCATTCATACTTGCTTTTGTTTTTCATTTAAAAGAGAAATCAACAGCCAACCACCCATTTATTGATCTGCAACAAAGAGACTGGGATGTTTCACCCTTATAACTTTTCTGGATTCTTTTCTGTGTCAAAAAAAAAAAAAAAAAAAGTATTAGCTTCTTCTGGTCCACTGTCAACCCCTACTGCTTTTGCTTTGCAAGTCCATCCAATGGGTAGCATGAGTTGAGAAGTAATGTCAGAAAGTGGCCCCTGAGAATCTCATGGAATGGAAACTGCCAATGGGAAAGAGAAACATTAATGACTTATGAGGCAAATTAATAATGGCAGTGCCCACATAAGCCACAGCCCAGAATTCTTGGGCCGTAAGTAAAGTGTTGCTTGTGGTACGTCAAGTGGTAACTACTCACTGGTTCTTTAGTGTCCCAGTTACATGGTTTCTGTTAGTCATCAAAATCTGGAATTTCTCAAGCCAAGTTCTAAACACACAGAAAATAATAAATGGCACATAAAAGGAATAATTGTCCTCATGTTTTTTTTTAAAGAGCTAAGGGTCTGGCTTTTTATTTATTTATTTATTTTTGGCTGTGTTGGGTCTTCGTTTCTGTGTGAGGGCTTTCTCCAGTTGAGGCAAGTGGGGGCCACCCCTCATCGCGGTGCGCAGGCCTCTCACTATCGCGGCCTCCCTTGTTGCGGAGCACAGGCTCCAGATGCGCAGGCTCACTAACTGTGGCTCACGGGCCCAGCTGCTCCGCGGCATGTGGGATCCTCCGAGACCAGGGCTCGAACCAGCGTGCCCTGCGCAGGCAGGCAGATTCTCAACCACTGCGCCACCAGGGAAGCCCCCTCATGATTTTTAAACTCAGCGCTTTGATAGCACATGGCCCACGTTCCTATATAGAGAAGTGCAGGAGAATATACTCACATACGTACACATGCTCTAACACAAACATAGATGAAAAAGAACAGTTCGGGTCCAGTTGATTCCTAAATCCTAAATCAGAGTTGAGGAAAGAGATGAGTCAACTACAATTTAGTTTTGTTTTAGCAGCAAGAGGCTTGTGAGCACTTCAGAAGTCTCACCATTAGTCAAGCACACTTAGCCTTGAACTTTTCCCCTTTTCAAATGAAGTAAGATGATACTCCACCTACAACTTTCATAAGGAAGTGTAGGAACTTTCTGGTTCTTTAAAGAGTGATAATTAGTAGGTGTCTCTTCCACTGGGCTCAGAAACCTTTGATCTGTGCTTCTGGCTCCTCCAAAATATATTTGCCTTCTGCAACTCAAAATCAAATAAATGCAAACCTAGCTTTCCTTCTTGATGAGAGCAATGACTCAGCACTATTCAGACAGCAGTACAGAGAGCTGGAGATGTCTGATCCTGCCCTGGAGGGATGGCTGTGGCTACCAGCGCCCTGGAGATGCCAAGAAGTGGTCTTTCCTCGGGTCGCTCTTTTCTAAAGATCTCGGCTGAGGGTTATCCTGTCCCCTACCTTAATCCTTTAATCAACATATGAACAACCGAACTACCCTTCTGACAAGTCTTCATCCAGAATTGTGCCAATTCCTATGTTCACTCTGGTGTCCAGGAGTCAGTCTGGCTCCTTTTACCCTCTGTGCCTCCAGAGGGTCTCAGACAAGAGTGACAAGTTGCTAAGGATGCACTATTCTGCCCCTGAGGGGAGCAGGTCTGTTTACGGGACATTGGTCTAAATAAATATGGAGAGAGAGAAAGATCACTGAACTGGGAGTTAAGATCCACTTTCTCCTCCTGGCTCTGCAACTAACTAGGAGTGAGACATGGGGAAATTTCCTCTTTGGGACTCAGTTTCTGCATCTTTAAAAGGAAGCCTATCCAATGATACCCATGAACCCGAACTGTGGACCGTCTACGTTAACCCCTTCTATTTCAGAGCAGTCTTAAGCAATGCATTGTTTTGTACCCCCACGTGTTTTAGAATAAGAGAAATAGGTAAACTGAATGCAATGGTACTCTTTGAGGGAGAAAGCTGAGGTTGACTGTGGAGGGTGCCTATCATGGAAAAAGAGGGAGCTGGCGATTTCCTGCTGATGTTGACCGTATTCTCAGACACCAATACCAAGTTTCCCTTCCCCTCATCCTGGAATTTCAGCCTCTCTGTTCCTGCAGCAACTCCCGGGACTTCTCCCAAATATTCTATGTGAATAGCTATCTACTCTTCCATATGGGTTCAGATTCATGCCTAGTTCAACATATCCTGAGCAAGATATCTGACTTTACTACATAGAAGAGTCTGAAAACGAGACACAAAGACCTACCCAAACTTAAGTCCAAAGAAACATGCTTTACTTTGTGATTTTTACCATAATCTACCAATTGGTCTTTCAAAACTCTCGTCTTTTCATGTATGACATGTTAAGACTCTTACTAAAAAGCTCTCTTAAATGTCAGCCAATATACTCTGCAGGAAATATTTTACCTCTATTCATCCACATTCTTTTTGAAGGTCATTTTTCCAAAGCTAGACATCTGAAAGATGAAGGTACAAAATCTAATTTCTTAATAATATGGAAGGCTAATAATAGTTTTATTGTTTGATGTTTAACTATAGATGATGATTTGATGATTTCTTTTTCTTTCTTCTCTCTTTTTTTTTTTGAAGTTCAGTGGATTATTTAACGAGAGACATATGCAGCAAGTTAAAGCTTGCAAGCTTACTTCATCTTGGTAATGCAGAAAACTCCTTAAACTGTGGATTTTCTTTCAGAGGGCACTCTGAATCATGCAATATAGGATCTGATTTCTCAAGGAAAATTAGTAAACAATGAAGAAAAATGTACCTTCAAATTTTATGAGCTCGTCAACCACTCGTCCCTGTAACCCAATCCAGGGTTGAATTAATGAGATTCAAATACCAGAGATGTTATGGTAGTGGGATGTTTAAAATCATTCCCTTGAGGCACCCCACCTATGTTGGGGTGGACCTCTGTGTTTCTGGGGATGGGACGTGGACCCAAGTTCCAGTGGTTCGATCATTAAGCTAGGTGATCTTCTATAGGTTATTTATATTGCAGTTTTCCAAGATTTATAAGACTGTATCATCTTTGGACTTGCCCTAATGCAATCAAGCAAAAATTTCATGTTCAACTACTTATACATTGACGGCTGTGTCTGGTAAGATTGTCTACCAGTGTCACTGTGCAGAATTTTCACGGTCTATTGGCCCACTGTGCGGATTTCATAGTCACTTGACAATCATTCACCAGATGCCTCAAGGAGCTTCCTTCACTCTGCTCCAAGTCAGGTAAGTATCCATTATTACTCTAAGAGCTACTCTTGATGGTGCTTAATTGATATTTCCATTAATCTGATGAATACAAATGGCGATAAATGCCGGAATTGGCCGCAAATTGAGTACAAGGCACCCTTTGCATCCACATGGGAGGGTGAGCAGGGTTTTAAGGCAGAGCGGTGAGGACAATTAGCAGGGTTAATGGACCCTTTCCAGCGATGACATGACACCAGCTGCCCTTCTGTTGCTTGCACTCAGTGCACACTTAAGTCTGTTTTTTTCTGTGTAGCAAATCACACTCTTTTGGACCCAGGAGGCTCCATTCATTGATGGTACAACTCTGTGTTACAGCGATAAAACAGTGGGACAGCAAGTGGGCTGGAAGCCTTGGGTCAGGTTGGAGGATGGTTTCCTTCCTCCCTCTAATGGATGGTCACATCAAGCATGGACCCTGAGGTTCCTCAAAGCTGTCATGACTGCCCCCTGTCCTGAGTTCAGAGCCCCAAGTAAGTCTGGTCAGCTTTTAACCCTCTTTCCTCAGCCTGTGTCGGCACATTGTACTTCTCCAAGTAATTGGGAAGCACAAATGGAAAAGGTCCACAGGGGCCCACCAATCATGTCATCAAGATCAGTTTCTGCAGAAAACAACCACGAATGTTCAAATGAAAATAGACTAATTTCATTCTGACTCTTCTACTGTTCTTAGTTTTATGACCAGGTTTCCACACTGGGTGGAAAAATACAAACAACTGCCCAGGAACTAAACACAGAAAAGAATCTGTTTTGAGGACAATTTCCCCCCTTAACTTCTCTGCTGTATTGACCAGATGGACCCCATGGAGGCTCCAACAGGAGCCCCACGATGGACCTTAGGCCCAGTCCAGCACACAGCATGTAAAACACGGATGTTTAAAGCGTAAGAATCATCTTGAATATCTTCCTGGCAGAGTACTCACATGAATTGCCAGTCTGCCAGTTGTTACACCAAAGAGGGATAAGGGGACCAACTAATCAAGATCCATTTTACTTAATAAGGAAGAGAGGAATGATTATAGAAAGTCAGTGGGGTTATGGGGAGAGAACATGGAACCAGGTCCCAGTGTCGGTCCAAGTATTAGACCACATGATCTTCCATATGTTATTCATGTTGATGTTTTCCCACCCCTCTAAGCAGGCTCAGAGATTTATAAGATTGTGCCTTTGGGCTTGCTCTAATGAACTCAAGTAAAAATCCCGTATTGATTTACTTGTACATCAACAACTGGGTCTAGTAAAACTTCTAACCCTCCCAAGTCCATTGTATACAAATGCGTTTGAGCCAAATACAATATTTTCACTTCTAGTCACTTGATAAGGATGTTGGTGGTAGATTTACCTAAATAGAGCATTTGCTTATATAATACCTTTTCTCTTTCCCCCCAATACTTTCTTTCTTTTTTTCCTTTTGTAATCAAGGAGGAAGAGAGAAGGAGATTAAGGACATTATTTCATGTGCTTACTACACCCTCCCAACCATTTTCTAATTCTTTGAGAGTCTCAGACTTACTGAATAAAGAGAGTTTCCTTGAATTATGTAGTGATCAGGGAAAAATTGTGTAGATGAAAATCATATAACACTTCTCCTTTTCTTGAGCAGTTCTTCTGAAAGTTTAGGCAGGGAGAGTATTCTTCTGGATTGGTGAGTATTTGGGTGCACAAGCATGCCAGCACATGAATTTGTCGTTAAATATTATGTTGCTTTGGGTGTTTAGCCTAATATGAAGGATAGTTTCTTCTAGCTTGAAGTTCATTTGGCTAACTTGATCCTCCCACTTCAAATGACCAATATGGAGGGAAAGGGTTAGAAGGTCCATGCTGCACTGGGAATGTTAGAATTGGGTCTGCGTTTACATGACTAGAGAATATACTAACCATCATAATCATGTTGTGACTGCAAGAGAATTATTTTATTTTCAGTAATATCAGTGGCTAAGTGAGCATTTTGAGAATAAGTCTATAACTCTAATATCTTCTCTGGCTAATGTTCATCAATCAGCTAAGAGCTAATTATATTAGCAACGTAATGGATAGGTTCAGTGTTAACACTTCCACTCTCAAATGAATTGTTTGTTTAACAGGCGACTTCTGACTTATTTGGGAACTGTTGTAACATCAAAGCCTGGCTTATGAGGCTTGGCAAATGATGCATTGTATTTGAGTGTAATCTTTTGTTTCCAGTTATTTTTAAATTACCTTTTTTGATACCTAAGATTAATAATGAGTACAGTTAAATAAATCATTTCATTGAGAACAGGCATGCCAATATAGATATTATAAAGACACGTAATTTGCCAAAAAATATTGGTTGAGTATCAGCTATGTGCCAGTCATACAGTGCTGAACATTTATTGATCACTCATGGACATTAGTTGTAATATATGTATAATCTATAGTTTCAGGTGGACTGAAATATCCTAAATACATAAAATACAGGAAAACATATTCTAGCGTTTTTTCTTTTTCAAGGGGAAAACAATTCCATATACATAAAATACAGGAAAACATATTCTAGAGTTTTTTCTTTTTCAAGGGGAAAACAATTCCATGATCATACAGACGGAAGCAAGTCCATTTCTCTGTGATTAGAAATAAGCTCGAGCTTGCCTAGTGGGTAGGTCACCCACCTTCCCTTGACCTTGCTACCTCCCTCCTTTGAGTGCACTTTCCTTTCTCCACTTCTTTACCAGAACCCTCGCAAAAGTGCTCCCACCTTCCACCTCCACATTCTCACCATCTCCTCACTGCCCAGCCCAGCAACCTGCTTTTTGCTCCACTGCTCTCCTGAAATTGCTTTCTCAAATGTCACCAGGGTCAACAGTTGCTGATTCAATTCTTCCCCTCTAGATTTCTCTGCAACACCCTTGACAACACCTTCCTTGAAATGTCCTCTGCCCTTGGTATGTCCTTGGCACTGTAGCAGCCAGGAGTTTTCTCCACCCCTTTGACAGTTCCTTCCATCTTCTTTGCTCTCACCCCCTGATGGAAGCCTTCTTTAAGGCTTTCTTTTCCCTCTGTGCACACCCTTTCTTGTAGAACTTGGGTACTTCCTGAGCTTCAACTACTGTATGTATATATGAAAGTGACTATTGAAAATCTTCCTCCAGACTTGCCTTCTTCAACTCCAGTCCTATGTCTCCATCTGTTAGCTGGATAGCTCATCTCTTGAGGAGTTTTGGTACTCAACGTATCCCAAAGAAACTCATTGACTTCTTCTCTCTAATAATCTCCTCTTCCAGATGTTCTGGTTTGGACGTGGCACTCTGTTCTCCCAGCTGCCCATGTAAGCATAGACGTGGGTCCTCCCACTCCGTTGGTTGCCCAGTCCTGTCAATCCTCCTCTCACCGTGTCTAGTGATATGTCTCACCCCTTGGGTTGTCCCACCATCACCTCCACCCAGTGCCTCATGGGTTCCCTCTCTGAACTGGTCTCCCCAACTCCAGTCCTTTCCCACCCTACAATGTGCTCATGTCTTACAAAATCTCTAGGCTAATCTTTCCAAAGAAATTATACCACTGTGACGTTTCTCTCTACAAAAATGCTTTATTGAGTTCTGACTCCTAAACTCATGTTTTTAGCCTTTTCTCTGCTCTTCCTCAAACAGGTAACCCTGTCCTTCAAACCCAGTGGACATGGCGATGGTCCAAATCACACACGACATTCCTCTCTCTGCTCCTTTGTCTGTGCTCTTCCAGCTGCTTGGAATACCCTCCTTCACACACCCCTGCCCTTGTCATCCTTCCAGCCCCAGTTCTGTTGTCACATTTTCCACAAAGCTTGTGGTGATGCTCTGAGAATTAGAATAAAGCTTTGCACTTTTCCATAGCTTGGCTTGATGAATGTGCTACAGATACAAACATTGTCGGGGGTGTCATATCATACAGCAACACCTGATTGACAAATCAACATAGGAAATGGCTGCTGAGAGCAGAGGTTTATTTACCAAAGGATCCAGCTCTACGAGCTGAGTGTATGAGAGCCTCTCTGGCCAGGGTCATCTGGTGACAGGCAAACATGGGTGGCAGTCAGAAAAGAGTTTGGGTGGTGACACCCCAGCTGTCTACAGACCCTCCCAGTCATCTCAAAGGGACCAGTGAGCCCCACAGGACTCTACAGTGTGGGCATCACATGACTCCTGAGCTCCAGAGGAGAGACAAGCTCTTCCACCTTCAGGTTCACCCATATGCACTGCACTTGGTCCTCCCTCAGTCTGTAATCAATTACTTATTCCCACCTTGACCAAGCTAATGCATCTTCTAGAGACCGGCTTAGGGAGTACCTCCTCTGTGGTCTCCCTTGGACTCATGGTCTCTCCTCGGACCACACATGGTCAATCATATATGGGTACCTCAATTGGCCTGATTACTATACTCCCTATTTTACGTGTGTCATCTCTCCAAATAGAATACGAAATTTCTGAATGGGAGACTGAATTCTATTCATTATGACAACACTTAACATATTCTTTTGTTCATAATTGGGATTTAATAAATGTTAGTTGAAAAAAACATTGTAGAATAAAGTTTCAGATTCTCTGGACCACCATCACTCCCAGATATGTTGACATGTGTCCCATAGAAACATGTATCTGTCAACCTACCACTCAGATTGATGAGTTTTTATAGGCTTCTAGTAGGGCAGCTTTTAGAATAAAGACACACACCCACATGTACCCTCTCAATTGAATGGTTGAATAATCTCAAACTTTTTAATGTAAATATGCTGAAACTTCATTTATTTCCTGAAAATGGAAATCCTTTGCATTATGTCACTCTGTCTTATTTTTTCAAGTTCTTCCCCTGATGTGTTCATAAAGGTGTCCTTTAGGGGACGGGAATCCACCGTTATCCCTCTGGTGGTATGAACTCTTTTTTGCAGAAGCCCTCTATACTGTGGTAAATGATACATGACTCCTTAATTTTCTCCACAGAAGTTTTTATCTTCCTCCCTGCATTCCCCTCAGGGGCCTGTCCACTGTCTGAAGGGACCAACAATGGTACTGCACAGAAGCAAGCTCATGTTCAAGCCTTGCCCAGAAGCCTTTCCTCCAGGGTCCTTATAAAATTTCTTGCAGAGAAGGTGGCCCTAGGCTCACGTTTGGAAAGTAATTGTCAGGCTGTGGGAGGCTACGGGAGCGAGCGTCCAACACCTCAGAGCCGGGTCTCCGTGGGCAGTTCATCTCCTCTGCTAACGAACACCCAAGGCCTCGACTCCGCCATGAAGTCCCTCTCCTCACACGAGATTTCGTTTGGGGCCCCTTCCTATCCCTCTTGTCACCAGCCTCATCGCTCCACCAGATGTTAATTGGAAACGATCCTTTTTTGTTTTACTTTCAAAATGAAGGTCAGTATTTCATCTTTAGATTTAGAATGATTATCTATTTTAAAAATTCATTTTTCCGATAAATTAAAAAAGGGGGCTATAAGCAAAACCCAGGACAACAAGACCTTTTCAACAATGGCCTCGGACACGGCTGATGTGGTCTCATTTCCCCTCGCGAGGCCAGGCCAGAGCCTCGTGCAAGAGAATCAAGCCTTCTAAGCGCCACGTCAATCGAGAGAGACTTTCATTTTGTTCATCTGAACTCACCCACAAAAATAGTTTTAAAAGGCTCCTTTCTAGAAAGGAATGGGCTTTCTATGGGAGCCCATTAGGAATGGGAGAATTTCTCAGAGGAGGTCCCAAGGGGTCTGCTTAGGTTACCCGATGCCCAGACTCTGTGGCCTATGAGCCCATGAAGGGGACTGAGGTGACCTTATGGGCAGAGTGAGTAGCACCCTATTTTGGGAATGACCCATTGCCGAGGATGGTGCTACTCGGGCAGCTGGAAGAGTGCAGAGCAGACCGCAGACCATTTCCACTCCATCTCAACCGTGCAGAAACAAGCGAACGTGCAGAATTTCTTGCCTGGAGATGTTCATTTGTTTAGACATTACTTCTCTGCCCCATCCCCTCAAACAACACGACAGGGCTTATCTGGAGATTTGGAAGACGGGAAAGAACAGATGTTTGTGAGGTTTCAGTTCAGCCTGAAAATGGAGGCGTGAACTATACAACACACCAAAATCCTTTCTGTTCAACAACCAATATCAAGAGAGCAATTAGTTTGAATATTTCCATTAGCCTACTTTTGGGGTTCACTGGGGGGCTTTATTAATGGCAGGATTTAAAAACAGTAACCTCTGTCTTCTTGAATACATTCCCTCCAGCTGTAGAACTGTAAAGTGAATTTCCATAAAGCAAATTGTGTGTGTTTTTTAAAATCTTATTTTTCCATAATAAAAACAGAGATGCAACCTTCACCCCGATGAGGCTGGGTTGAAAGCTTTGGCCAGGGACTGATGAAGGGGACGTTTTGAAAATGTCCCCAGCCAGTGGAACGAGGAAAGAGAACTTTGCTCCCCAGGGGTGCTCATCTGTTAAAGGCAAAGGCACGAAGGCAGCCCCAAGCGTGGAGGCAACCCCAGGGGACACGACAACCACACCAATGAGAAAAAAGGTCAGTAAGGCCTGTCTTGAGATTTGTACTCTGTCACAGCCCTACGGGGAATGGGGAGGGGACATCACAGTGTTGTCACCCAGCTCTGTTTAGCCAACCGATAGCTGATATTTATTGGTCATATCCCTTCTGGCAAGTATTGAGCTAGGCCCTGGGGGCACAAAGATGAATAATACATGAGGCCCTCCTACAAGGAGCTTATAGTTCTTACAGGCAAACCAAATTAGGGTCTTTCTGAACAGACTGGATACCAGCGAATGATGCTGGTATCAGCATCTTGTGATCAGACTTACAGAATCACTGTTCAACGGCCACCGTAGGATTGTAGAATGTTGTAAGACTAAAGGATCTTAAAGATCTTGTAGCAAATTGAGGTAAAATGAAATGATTGTTTAGTTGCTTATAAACTGCCCAGAGCTAAACAAACATTATTACCTGGTCTAAGCCTCTCAGTTTATGAAGGAGAAAGATTGACACAAAGTTAAGTGATTGTCCAGGGTTTTAGAGCCACCTCATTACACCTGTAGTTTAATAATCACAGCTCATATTTTGTTTTTTCCTAAGTATTCAAAACTAATATCTTATTTTAAATACTATACCATGAGTAACAGAAATTATACATAGATAGATGCATAGAAATTATGGGAAGGAAATTATATTCAAGTGCAATTTTGTTCTACAAAATTCAAGTACTTGTAAGTATGAGCTTAAGTAATGATGAATTATGCTTATAATTATGCAATGATTTAGTTGCATTTTATAGAGTATCTGTGGTAGGCAGAATCCTAAAACAGCCTTCCAAGGTTTCCCACCCTAATCCCAACAGGTGTCCCTCTTTGTGCTAACTTCCAGCATGATTTAGGGGAAGCACTAACATCCTGTCGAATCCTAGAAAGTATGATTAAAGTTCTGTTTATAAATCCTTTATCGACATTTAGTCAATGATTACAGTACTACGTGCCGCCCCGTTCTGTAATAGCTCATTATGAAGTTCACTAGAAAAGACATTAGGAACAATTCGGAAAGAAAAATATCCTATGATATCGCTTTTATGTGGAATAAAAAAGAATGGCACAAATGAACTTATTTACAAAACAGAAATAGAGTTACAAATGTAGAAAACAAACTTATGGTTACCAGGGGGGAAAGTGGGGGGGAGACATAAACTGGGAGATTGGGATTGACATATACACACTACTATATATGAAATAGATAACTAATAAGGACCTACTGTATAGCACAGGGAACTCTTCTAAATACTCTGTAAGGACCTATATGGGAAAAGAATCTGAAAAAAGAGTGGATATATGTATATGTGTAACTGATTCACTTTGCTGTACAGCAGAAACTAACACAACATTATAAATAAACTATACTCCAGTAAAATTTAAATAAATAAAGAAAAGAAAAAGTTAAAAAAAAAAAAAAAAGAAGTGATTTGTCCACAACCTCTGGAAATCAAGTGACCAGTTATTTACATTTTACAGTGTTGCCAGCTGTTAGGTGGGGATGCTTCATCAACTCATCTTCCCAGAGAGACTTCACACAGGTGGCTCAGATGTTTTGAACGCACACCATGGTGAATTCTCCGAGCCGGCTAGGAGCATGACAGTAATCTCACCAAAGTGGCCTTGTCACTTAAACCTGAGAAGCTATGTGGAATCACTTTTGTGTCTTTCTAATGAACTGTAATTCTTTTGAACCGGAGAATTTCTGTTACAAAAAGTGTGGAACCGGCCTGTCATCATGCTGGGTGCCCGAGATTCCAACCTGGGGTCACCTCGGTGCTTCCTATTCATAAAGGATAATTGTGTGGCATGGATTAGAGGTCAATGTATCTGAAGGAATGAATATATTGTAAATTTATAATTGCTTTATGACTTCCCAGCTTTTATATCTATATTTATATGATTTAATTGCCTAGTCCTCACCACTCTGAAAGGTTAAAAAAATAATGTCTTCATTTTACAGAAAAAGGGACTGAGGCTTGAGAGGTTTAGCTTGTCCCAGGGCAGTGGCAGGTCTTTATTCTCATGTCCATCAGAGCTCCTACTTACTGAACATCTTAGGTGCTGGTATTAGCAGTTAGTTCTTGTACATTCCTTCATTTCATTTGTTCCTAATTAGTTATAGCCTCACATCATGAGATATGTCTTTTTATCCCCATGTGTCAGATGAGAGGCTCAATGGAGTTATGTAATTTGACTGAATCCCACAGGCTGTGACTGATCTCACAGGGCTTCAGTCCAAGGTCTCTCTACTCTAGAGCTTTGACCTTCCTGCTATAACCCAGCTGCTCTTCCAACGAAAGTAAAATGCTATTGCTTTTTCATTTTTAAGTCTGAAAAGCACCAAGCACTGACTTGAGGCAGTGTTAAAGCTCATTCAGGGAGTTTCTGTTTTTGGCAGTTTAAAAAAAGGACGTGCTTTGCAGCATTATTATACTGTCCAATAAATGTAGTTTAATCTAACAAGCTTTGATGAGTGCCTGTTTTCTACAAGATCCGTGTGGTACCCTATGTCTATTCACCCTTCTTCCCTAGAAAAAGTCTCATTTTTTTTTTTTTTTTGAGGACAGCAATGTGTTTAGGTAAAAGATGCCATTTCCCATCTTTTCTTGCAGCTAGGCAGTCATGTGAATACATTCTGACATTCTAGATGGGATGTCCAGGAAAGCGCTTTAAAGGGCCTTTCCATCCTCCCCCACTTCCCTCTGACTAGAGTGTGGATGTGATGTCTGGAGCTCTGGTTGCCATTCTGGATCATGAGGCATCCTTGAGAATGGAAGCCAAGTGTTAAGGATGATGGAGAAGAAAGATATAAGGAGTCTAGATCCCTGATGTGATGGGGCTGCCAGGTCAACCTTGGACTACTTACATCTGGAATCATGTGAAAGACATAAACTTTTATCTTATTTAAGCCACTCCTTTCTTCTGGTCTGTAAATAGAATTTCTAAATGATGGAGTATAAGAAAATGGAATAAAAATACATTTATTTGTCTCTAGGAAAGACAAATCCACAACTCACTAGTGTATGTTTTGAAGATGATTTGAGCTAACAAAAGCATAAAATCAGTGGGGGAGCATCCCAGAGATAGAGGAAATTAACTCTGCTAAGAGGAGGGTGTCCAGAAAGGCTCTTGCCCCTTGGATGAAGGGAGGTAAGAAGTAGAAGAGCAAATACATTGAGCAAAAGCCTGGAGATGGAGAAGTCAAGTTGAAGAAATGGCAAATTTGTTGTAACAAATGGCATTGATGTTTCAGAAATGATTTTATTGAGGTTCTCAGCAAAGTGTTGACCATCAGTTGTGAACCTTGCTCTTATGGACCCAAATGTAAACCAAATAGCAAGTTCTTGTGCGTCATTTGGGATATTGTCTATTGGCTCATTCAAATCCCTTTCTTCAAACGTATATCACTTAAGTGGCAATATTTTAAGCTATAGAAAGGGTAGTTCTCCTTTATACATTTGGCTATAATTGAGTAAAAAAAATGTGTTTTTAAAAAAGTAAGTTTCAGTTCACATTTTTAGGGCTGAGTTAAATAGCTGTCTTTGAGGTGGGAGGAGAAAACGAGAGGGGAAATGCCATTTATATGGGGTCCCTTCTGGGATGATGTTACGGACTAGGACTAGATGTTTGTGTCCCCCTCTAACCATCCCCCCAACCAACCCCCCACCCCTGCCAAATTCATATGTTGAAGTCCTAAGCCCCAGTGTGTAGGAGTATTAGGAGGTGGGGCCTTTGTAATTAGGTTTAGATGAGCTCATGAGGGTGGGGGGCCTCATGATAGGATTAGTGCCCTTATAAGAATAGACCAGAGAGTTTGCTCTTTTTCACTTTCCCCTACATGAGGACACAGCAAAAAGGTGGCTGTCTGCAAACCAGGAAGAGAGTCTTCCCCAGAACCTGATCATGCTAGCACCCTGATCTTGAACTTCTCAGCCTCCAGAACTGTAAGAAATAAATGCCTGCTGTTTAAGCCCTGTGGTCTATGATATTTTGTTATAGCAGCCTGAACTGACTAATACAGATGCGTTTTACACCTTACTACCTGTGGAGGGATGCTTTGCTGACAGTTTCATTGCAGGAATGATCATGCTGGAGGTGATCCTGAAAGGCAGAAGACAAAACTAGCAGAGTGCAGAAGATGAAGAAACAAGGTCCAGTTCCAGTGGTTAATGAAACTGGGGGAGCTTTATGCACTGATGGTTAGTCCCAGCTCTCTCACTTGGGTGTTCACTAAATGTACATGTGATCCTATCCTTTCCTCAGCCTCCCTCACAGTTAGACTGGGGCCAACTGGCTGAAATATGGTCAATGTGATGTAGGTAGAAACGATAACCCATTCCAGGGGGAACCCAGCAGTGTCCTGGGTGATCATCCAGCCCTCTCTCTCCCCATTGTGGTGACATTGGCTCTTGTATTCCAGGTGGCATATACAAGGTGGAAGTAGCCTGGAGTACCGAGTCACTGGCTGGAGGAGATCTTTGCAGATGAGTTACCCTCAAAACATTAGTCTTTGCAAAAGAAAGAAATAAGCCTTGGTTGTATGAAGACATTGGACCTTGGGGACTATTTAAAATGTCAGCTAGAGTTAACTACTCTGACATTATCCCTTGGTGGGAAAATCAGTATCAGTCCTTCATAAACTGAGCGAGAGTTGGTGCGCCTCTGGATAGCAGCACGGAATTCGGATTTGGCATAATACAGCCTTGGTTTGATTCCCGAGTTAGTTTGGGCAAGTTTCCTACCCTCTTTAAGCCCAAGATTTTTACCTACAAAATGGGAATAATAGTTGTACGTACTTCTTAGGGCAATATTTTGCAAAATGTAATCTCACAGACCACCCATCAAGACCCTGCTAAACCCAAATATTTGCAGAGCTGGGGGGAGACTTGGAAATCTCATTTTTGATAAGCTCCCCCAGGCGATTCCTGCACTTTGTAGTTTGAGAATGACGGTTCTCAGGGGTTGTGAGGATTAGATGAGATCATATGAACAAATGCACAGCACATATCTGGCACGTGGTGAGGCCCCCATAAATGGGAGCAATTACTTTCATCATTAGAGAACACAATGGTATAAGACTCTAATTTACTCAGGAAAGCGGGCAAGTACATCAAGTGTAAAGAGGGAGAAGGCTTTGTGTTTTCTCAGGCTTATCACTCTGGCCTCAAAGGAAGCCGGGGGGTGGGGGGGGGGGGCGGGGGGGGGGCAGGCATACTGAATGTAACCCGATTTGACTTAAATGGAGGGTTGAGTCAAATTGCTGTGATGTGGTGCATATTCAGAAACAAAGTAACAACCTGAAAACAGATGAAGGAGAAGGTCAGTCTCCTATAAGCAAAATCCCTAAAGACTTCCAGGCTTTACTAAGGTGAATTTTTAAGTTTGACGGAAACGCGTTAACGAACATATACAAATGTGGTCAGATGGTGCCCACCATGCCTGAAGCTCTGTTGAGAAATTATTGACAGCTATATTGCTTATTCCTGTAGTGGTTAGGAAATGAAATGCCTTTCTCTCATGAAGTAATTGCATTAAGGAGCTACTGGGAACATTTGGTTGCTTTGCTGGAATAGGCAAGAAGTCAACTGCACTTCAACCAGGTTAACTGTCAAGAGGAGTTTGGCTCAAATTTCTTTTACTTCAAGTAACGTATTTTTTTTCCCCTCATGCATATGCAAACAAAATTAGAAAAACAAAGTCAACTAATAGTCAAAACACAACAGCACACTTGTAATAAATCCTTGCATGTTTGTGAAATGAAATTCAGCGAAAGAGGTGTTTTTGGTTTTTCCTTTTTTTTTTTTTTTGGAGGGGAGATGAAGGGTGGTTTTTTTTTTTTTGAAGGGTGGTTTTTGACACAGTATTAAGCCCTGAAATGAGCACCTACAGAGCTGGGGTGAGAAGGATCTCCAATGACTTAAGACAGGCAGCTTTGAGCCGCCCTTAACTGCAGGGAGAGTCATTATACGTTTTGCTACAACTCAAGCAGAGAGAGATTTTTCTAGTTAGGATGATTTCCATTGACAGCATTGTCCTGAAAATACAAAGTCCAAAAAGTTTCTCATTTGAAAACTCAACTGAGGGAAAAACACGAACACACAGAATAGTAATGTGAAAGTGGACAAAAAGTGGTCATTTTTTTTGAACTTGATATTATGCAATTTCAAGTTCTTGGGTTTTCAAAAGGCCCCTTTTATGTCTACACTTTCATACGGTCACTAAGTGAAAACGCATTTACCTGGACATTTTGTTCACACAATGTCAAATTCTTGGCCAGTCCTGCTTGTCACCCACTTGTCAACAATGAGTGTTGTTTTTACGACACACACCAGACACAACTTTGGGAGTTTATGTGTTCTCGTGCCAGGATGGGTGACCACCTCACTCATGAGCTGTGGTTCCAAGGCCCCTGGACACTGAGGAAGGTGGGTCTAAGTTGCTAGAACTTTTGGCCTTACTGTCCCCAATTTCTCCTTATTCTCTCCCATCTACACAGTAACGTGCAGGGTATATCACAACCAAGTACAGCCGTCCCTCACAGCTGACAAAATTCCATTCATGAGGTCAACTTGCTCTTTTTCTTCAGCTTTGAATTTGCCCACCAGGCTTGCTGTGAAGAATGAACGATTTCCACGTGGCAGGACAGCAGGTTACAGAGCACAGGTGGGCCACCAGGACAAACCCCCATACTGTTCTTGTTTGAAAAGATGGTGTTCTGGAAGAGGATGCCAGGGAGAGCTGATACCAGAAAGAAGCTGGCACCGTGCACCTGAGCTTTGTGACATTGTGCTCATCCAGGTTGCCTCCTCAGAACCTCACAGCATCCAGGTGCCAAACAGGGAGTAAAACACAGACTTGGCCAACACGGGTGTTGTTACGAGTGTTTGCTCACATTTGCTGACTGCTTTGAAGATGCAAAGCGTTATGGGGCACTAAGCACGAAAATGATCAATTATATATCCTCACGCAACTCCCTGGAAAATTAGGGATAAATAGGTAGGAAATATAAATGTTTGTGACAGGAAGCCAGGAGCCAGTGTGGCTTGTGAAATAGGAGGAGCTCAGCACACACTGTCCTTACCTGGAGCCAGGAACTCACTTGTCTTTGGAAAGTCAATGCCTCCTTGAGCTAAAGTAGTAATATTGGGGGCTTGGGGAAGATGAGAGGGAGCTCCCTTAAAGACCTGTCTTCTTAAGCACCCATGGCATCCTGAGCTGACTGTGCTTGTGTGCCTCTTACTTCCTGAGAGGAAGCATCTCTCAAGCATGGCGCCGCCCCATGGGTGCCATGAAAGGAATACCCTATTTAGAGTTTGGGCTGGGCTTTCTCCTCATCCCTGTTCTGGAATAGGATGATGGATAGAAGACCTTTGGGTCATTCAGATATTTACACATTCTAGAATAATCTCCCTATTCATGTCTCCCAGAATGAGGTGTGCCTCCTCTGGTCATGTGATGGTGTTTACAAACTTGAGCTTTCTCATCTCAGAAATCTGTAACCTTTTCTGGTCATCTAAGGTCATCAGGCTGATGGTGTGTCTGGCTAACGGTACTTGGAGTGCAGACAGTTGACTATCTGGCTTCATCTGGGGGTTGCTGGGCAGGATGTCTGTGCCAATATTCTGCCCTCTTGCCTGTCATGGCGCCAATGGGAATCCATTCTGCCATCAGTTTGTCTGCTGGAGTCTTGAATCAAACTCATCCTTGCAAAGAATGGTGGTGAAATGAAAACTCAATTTATCTTTTTTGAAAGACAGAGAAGACTTTGGGGCACTCATAGGAATTACACTGTATTTACCTCATTTTAGATAAGGGATTTTCTAACAAGCTGATGTGTGGCTGTGATAGAAGTGACCTATTGTGGTGCCTTCTTATCGAGGGAACAGATAACATCAGGCTCCACCTCTGAAAACTGCCAACAACCAGCTGCTTGGCTGTGGACAACCTCCATCACCTTTCCAAAACTCGGTATTGACATCTGTACGATGAAGTGTAGCTAGACCAGTGGTTTTAAGTTCCTTTCTTGCTCTGAAGATTCAATGTCCTCTGAGCTAGGTCTAAAATGCTATCACCCGGGGAAGGGAAGAGAGAGTATTTTGACTTGCATGGGAAGAAACTATTTGGCTCTGTGACCCTGGAAAAGTTACTTAACCTCTCTGTGTTTCAGCTTCCTCAACCTCAAAGTGGGGATAAGACTGTAACTAACTCATAAGATCCTGAGGAATATGTTAAGTTAATATTTGTATAGCACTTGGAACTGTGCATAGCATATAATAAATGCTGTGTGGATTTTTATTAATAAATATAAGGAAACTAAACTATGGATTCCTTAGGCAGACAGAGGGGGATGAAGAGGGGAAGAGAGAGAAGATAAAAAGACCCTCCCTTCCTCCTCCTCCTTCTTCTCTTACAATATCTCTGAAGTTTATTTCTCCCAGTTTTATTGAGATATAATTGACATATAACATTATATAAGTTTAAAGCATACAGCATAATGATTTGATATATGTATACATTCTGAAATGAAATGATGTGATACATGTATACATTCTGAAATGATTATGACAATAAGTTTAGTTAACAACCATCACCTCACATAGTTATACATTTTTTTCCTTGTGATAAGAACTTTTAAGATCTACTCTGTGAGTGAGTTTTGAATATACAAAACAGTACTGTTAGCTACAGTCATCAGGTTGAACATTACACCCCAGAATTTATTTATCCTATAACTGGAAGTTTGTACCTTTCTACCATCTTCACCCACTTCCCCTTCTGAGTGTACTAAAGAAGACAAGTGTTTAGGAAAGTTAAGGAGTTGAAGTGTCCAGGTTTGAATGAGTGGTGGGGGTGAGGGCTAATTGCTTCAGGGATCTGAAAGCCCAAGAGAAAGCAAGCTTGGCTTAGAGCTGGAAGCAGAAGAAAAGAAACCTCGAAAGCAGTGAGTGGCTCAAGGCATCGGCTACACGGATAAGCCAAGGCTTCCTGGGAAAGGCTGTTCTCGGCTAGAGGCCCATCAGTTCTGAGCAGAACCATAGTGACTGTACAGGGGACACTGGTGCAGGGTGGGCAACCTGCTAATATGTGCGAGGGGACTAACCAGAACTAGAGGTGAGGACCAGGTGTGTGCAGAGCTGGGCCGGCAGGTGAGGTTAAGCACAGGGGGATCAGTGGGAAAGTTGGCAGGAGATGGTCAGCATGCACAAGGAGGTTGGCAAGCCTGGGGAAATAGAGCAAAACGGTCCAGGAAACAGGCCCCAAACCCTGGCAAAGACATGGAAGGGCAGGGGCCAGCAGCAGATCCAGGATATCAGGTATGAGAGAGAAGCTTGGGGCAAAACCTGGGATCTCCAGGGGCAGAGCTGTTCAGTGTGTGGGCGATTAAACCAAGTATTCACCAAATCGACTGCCTGTTCTTTCTAGGTCCATGACCAGAGAAATGACCCAGCCTCCCTGGTGTTTAGGCACTGACTTAGACTGGGAAGTGGGATGTGAGCAGTAGTGGTGGGCATCTTTCCAGGTGGCCCCACAGACTCCCCTGCACAATCCTCCATACTCTCCCTCCTGCCGACAGGGTGCAGAACAGTACAGCAACCTTGGAAGTTGGCAGAGCTACAAGATGGGGAAACTTGGGTCACTGAATTGATCAGGAACACCCGTTTTGAATTTTATTATGATAAACAGCCTAGATTTTTGAGTTCCTTTGTTATATCAATTAGTGGTCCTCAAACTACTAAACTGAATCTCCCATGGATAGAGTCAATCTAAGGTTAAGGTTGAAGACATCCTAAGACCCTCGCAGACTTGAGAAGCAACGGAGGGCCCTTTTGCCCTTGGCCATGACCCTTCAAGGTGGCTGAGTTGTATGAGAGAGCTTACTTTTCGTTGACTGTGTATAATTTTTAACCCTAAGAGTCCCTTATGTTGTTGACCATGACCAGATGAATAGGTGTGTCTCTGGACACACTGGAGAAGGTGGGAGAAGTGGCACTGAGTGAAGTATGGACAAAGGAGTATCATAAATGTCTTTGGGTGAGGGAGGAAGAGAAGGGGAGGGAAAGTTTGGGAGCTGTCCTGCAAAGTTACTCTATGATTCAGGAATCACATCTTTTCTGAATTAGCAGATAACTGTGAAGAAAAAACTCTATGTCACTCTTGTGGCATAAGAGACCATAACAGCCATAAGAAAGACTTTAACCAAACCTAATGAGCTTTAGAAAACAAGGATAGATAGCCCATGTCCATGGATTGGAAGAATTAATAGTGTTAAAATGTCCGCGCTACGCAAAGCAATCTACAGATTTAGTGCAATCCCTATCTATCAAAATACCCATGACATTTTTCAGAGAGCTAGAACAAATGATCCTAAAATTTGTATGGAACCACAAAAAACCTGAATAGCCAAAGCAATCTTGAGAAAAAAGAAGAAAGCTGGAGGTATCATGCTCCCTAACATCAGACTGTACTACAAAACTACAGTAATCAAAACAGCATAGTATTGGCACAAAAACAGACATATAACATAGATCAATGGGACAGAATAGAGAGGCCAGAAATAAACCCATGAACTTATGGCCAATTAATCTACAACAAAGGAGGCAAGAACATACAATGGAGAAAAGACAATCTCTTCAATAAGTGGTGCTGGGAAAACCAGACAGCTACATGTAAAAAAATAAAATTAGAACATTTTCTCACGCTATATACAAAAATAAACTCAAAATGGATTAAAGCCCTAAATGTAAGAATGGAAACCAGAAAACTCCTAGAAGAGAAGATAGGCAGAACACTCTTTTACATAAACCATAGCAATAATTTTTTGGATTTGTTTCCTAAGGCAAAGGAAAAAAACTCCAAAATAAACAAATGGGACCTAATTAAAAGCTTTTGCACTGCAAAGGAAACCACTGACAAAATGAAAAGACAACCTAGTGAATGAGAGAAAATATTTGCAAATGATATGACCTTTAAGGGGCGAATATCCAAAATATATAAACAGCTCAGACAATGCAATATCAAAAAAACAAACAACCCGATTAAAAAATGGGCAGAAGACCTGAATAGACATTTTTGCAAAGAAGACATACAGATGGCCAACAGGCACGTGAAAAGATGTTCAACATTGCTAAGCATCAGAGAAATGCACATCAAAATCACAATGAGATATCACCTCACACATGTCAGAATGGCTATCATCAAAAAGATCACAGATGTTGGCGAGGATGTGGACAAAAAGGAACCCTCGTGCACTGTTGGTGGGAATGTAAGTTGGTGCAGCCACTGTGGAAAACAGTAAGAGGTTCCTCAAAAAACAAAAAATAGAATTACCATATGATCCAGCAATTCCACTCCTGGGTATATATCTGAAGAAAACAAAAGAAAGACTAATTCAAAAAGATACATGCACTCCCATATTCATAGGAGCATTATTTACAATAGCCAAGATATGGAAGCAACCTAAGTGCCCATCAACAGATGCATGAATAAAGAAGATACGATACACACACACACACACACACACACACACACACACACACATACATATACTGGAATATTACTCAGCAATAAAGAAGTATAAAATTTTGCCATTTGCAACAACATGGATGGACCTGGAGGGTATTATGCTTAACAAAATAAGTCAGACAGAGAAAGACAAATGCTGTATGTTATCACTTATATGTGGAATCTAAAATACAAAAATCGATGAATGTAACAAGACAAAAACAGACTAACAGATACAGAGAACAAACTAGTGGTTACCAGTGGGGAGAGGGAGGGAGTGAGGGTCATGGGGTAGAAGATTAAGAGGTACAAACTACCGTGTGTAAAATAAATAAGCTACAAGGATATATTGCACAGCACAGGGAATATAGCCAATAATTTATAATAACTTTAAATGGAATATAATCAATAAAATATTGACTCAGTATGTTGTAAACCTGAAACTAATACAATATTGTAAATCAACTATACTTGAATAAAATTTTTTTAATAAAGTAAAAAAAAAAAAAGAAACAAGTGTATTCATATGTTTCCTCCATATTTTGACTGACCACTTGAGAGAGTGATAAATGATGATGTATGAAGAAAAAATTGGGTGACATTTCTGCAATACATTTTGAAATGTTAGCTATCCTGAAACTCTGGCTGTGGAACTTTCCTTGACAACTCTACTAGCAGGAGAGAGGTAAGTTATTTCAAGGCAAGCAGTGGCTGCTCTCATGTTTTACGGATAATGGTGTGACCCTATGTCAGCCTGTTATTTCGGTTTCTGCAGTGAGCAATGATTTTTGTCATGATGCACAGACGATATTCTTTCCCAAGTAAACCTTCCATGAGAAATGGGGGGAGGGGTGGACAGGCATAGTTGCTCTTTTCTCAGCAACTTATCTTTCTGAATCAGTGTCCTTCTCTAAGTATGCCTCTTTCTGTGTTTCAAAGTTCTTGCCCAGCTTAATGGAAGTTCTATTTATGTGTTTTATTAATTTACAGATTTTTGATGTCTAAGTTCATTGCACTTTCAGCTGCCACTAAACATTTTTAAACATTTAGAGAGAAGAGGCTGTGTTTTGCCAAAGGCAAAGGGCTTAGCACCCTTTTCGACTTAAGAGCTTGCTTGGGACTCAAAACACGATGTTCTGTTTGCTCAAAAGAGATTTCTTTCTCTGCTTTTAATGCTCCGGTTAGCTCTTCTTTTTGGATGGGATTTGAGAGAAATATCATCAGGCAGCCAGTAAATGGACAGCTTACAGAAATTTGCACGAATGAGGTAGTTTTCCCCCCTCTATTCCTTTAACTATGAAGACTCGAGATCTCTCTATTGCTCTATTATTGCTGTTTTGTGTTAGTTTCTTTACTGCTCTGTTCTGGCACTTGAAGGCTATGCTTGAGTTCAAACAATTAAGCCAAAAGATCTTGACCAAATGGCCCAAATCTAGATTTAAGCACCATGTAACTTTCCATGTCCTCAGCCTCAGACATACACATTCCCACCACAACCATTTTCCAGAGCGTGACTAAGGGATGGAGAGAACGGTGTCTCTTCTGAGAAGCAAATGAAATTTGCCCACACTTGTCCCTTTCCCTACAACCTTGGCCATGAATATAAGCTTTGAATAAGTTTGAATATAAGTTCTTGTGTTTTGCCAGTCAAAACGTGCCTGCCCTCTTGTCCCCCCGGAGAGGCCACAGCAAACAGAGGAAAGAAACAAAATGGTCCTATTGATACCAGCACTTGGCTCTCAGTAGTTTTGAAAAGCTCCCCAGGCGATTCTAGTATGGAGTCAAGGTTGAGAGTCCGGGTGACAGAGCATTTGATGTCCACAGGTCAGGCTGTGGCCCCCTTGAGGGCAGGGCCATGTCTCATGGTGTTGGTGTCCCAGGCACATGACCCAGGGCAGCATGGCAGGAGCGCTCACTAAGCACCTACACGGAAGACACACCCACATCCCTGCACTACGGGGTGTCCACGGCTTTCCAGGACAGCAGCGTCCTTTCAAAGCCCCAGCAGGGAGGAGGCATTGGTGGAAGACCCCAGGACCTGCCGGGTGAGGGTGAAAAAGCCCCGAACGGAGTGTGGTCTCTCGCCCCAGCTTGGCTATAGACTGGCCAAGTAACAGAACCTCACTGGGTCTCAGTGTTCTCAAACACGTGTGTTGGCCACATTCAGATGTCTCAAAGGCCCTTTGCACTGTTAAAATTCCATCATTCTACTTGATAAAATGCCAGGCCCATCAAGGAAGGGAGAGGGGGAAGACAAGGTCGGGAATGGGGCAACTTGGACCACGAGGGATGACTTTTGATTTTTTTCCCATATGATGTGATGTCCAAGCTCTAGGCCACCCCCAAGGAGTATTAGAGGAAGGCAGCACAAGGCCGGGCAGGAGGTGGATTTGGACAGCGGATCAATGGGACATTATCTGGCACAGCCGTTTCTGTCGTGATGATAGAACAGGGAGACCCCGAGCACACAGCTGACTCGGACAGCAGATGCCTCAGGTGGGGATGCTTTTGAGGGACGTGCTCGGCCACGAGGAGCTCCGAGCCTGGCACACTGAGCGGTGCCCTCTGTCTCTGAATATTCTAGGAGCCTGCTTTCCTCCCGTTCAAATAAGTAAAGCTCAGTTGTGCAGGCGGAAGGCTGGGGCTGCCGTTCATTCATTCATTCATTCATTCCCTCTAAATCCTGTCCCTGTGCTCCCACTGCTGATGTGAGAGGGTCCGTGCACTTGGACTCGTGCTGACCTGGGGGCCACAGAGAAGAACCAGCCGACAGGGTCGGGGGACCCAGGTGCCACCATGAGCCCCATCGGAGCTGTGAAGACCCAGGTAGGGAGGCTGCGGGCCTCATGGCGTTCAAGGGCATTTTAGTGCCAACCCTGGACTGCAGACACTCCTCTAGACCTGGGTGCGTGTCCCCCATAGCAAGGGCTGGAGAAACACACAGTTGATGTGGCCGGAGGTGAGAAACCAGCCGGGAGGTCGTGGCATCTCAGAGGTCAGCAAAGAGGAAAGAAAAGGAGCGCGATGGAAAGAGAGGTGGAAGAGGAAAGTGCTTTCGGGTCAGGCCTCTGCCACAAACCAGCTCTGCCATCAGGTGAGATCTGTCCCTCCCCCGGCCTCAGGCCCCTCATTTTCGAATGGAACGCAAAATGTCCCGAATCTCTTCTGGTTTCTCCTGAGGGCGTGATGGATGCCGAGAACAGAGCCCACACACAGAATGCTCTCAGCGCGTGTGCACACACACACACACACACACACACACACTCACATGCACACACAGATACACTCCCTCTCATATGCTTGTGGGCGTGCACGCACATTCACATTCACAACCTTACACACCCACACTCACAGGCTTACAGACACACACACTTCCATGCACAAGCAACACGCACATGCCTATACTCATGCACACGCACAGAAACACACACACTCCCTGACATGTACTTCAACCCATGCACACACTCTCATGCACACAAACACATACATGCACACCAATCTGAGTACAGATTCCACACTTCATCTTCAAATTTTCAGAAAGTGGTAACAGACCAGTCAGGAAACTAAAATAAAAATCATCTGGAGTGTTTTTATCAGCTTCTGATGCTCTTGCTGCCTCCGGTTTAGCCTCCTTCTCCGCTGCAGAAGACCAGATACTTCGCTTTTTACGTAGGCACCACTTTCAGGGCAACAAGGCATGAGGAGAAAAGAGCAAAAGCAAAGACATTTATAAGAGAAAAAAAGGAAAAAGTCCTTCCACCCCATCCATGCGGGGAGGGGAGGAGGGATTTTTGGAGTGTTCTTTGAGAATATTTGTATAAAGAACTGTATGTTCTTGTTTACTTTCTGTGGAGCCCCATTTCCTCCTTAGAATTCCTGGTGGTAAGACTCACCAGTTACGGGGCTCTTCAGATGAAAATCTGAGACACAGAAAACGCGCACACACACGAGGCCAGGGCCATCCTCGGGTCTGGGTCTCCTCTCTGAGATCCGGGGCGTTTCTGGATGAAATGTCTACCTTGCACCTCACCACTGCCTGACTTGACCCTGGAACTGCAGAGAGAAGCTGAGGAACATCTCTGGGGGGTCATGCCTGGAGATACCTGTGTATCCTGTGGGTAGCAGTTCAGGAAAGCCATGCAGACACGGAGCACACCAGGGGAGGGGCTGGCCAATGACATCCCAGGGCGCCTTGCTGGAACTGTCCCCTCTGTGGCAATTCCGACGTCCCCAGAAGAAAGACAAGTTCTGTGGTCTCAGGTTCAGTTACAAAGTGCTCTTCTATTTCTTACTCAGTGTCCTGGGCATAGTTATGCAAATTGATAGAGGCCCATTTTACAGATAAGGAACCTGAGGCTTAGATAGGTTAACTTGCCCAAAACGACATGGCAAGAAAACAGGAGAGCTTAAACTCAGATTTGCATCTTCTAAGCCCAAATCTACTCCTATTACCATTGATAAATGGATAATAAATAATGATGAAAAGAAAGAATAATAATAATAATAAGCTAACATTTTAAAAGTTTACCAGGTACCTGGCACCATTTTAAGTGCATTACATGGATCAACTTATTTAATCCTTAAAACCCCATGAGGTGGGCACTTTTAGAATCCCCAGTGAGCAGATGAGGAAATCGAGCCCCAAGGGGTCAAGAAACTTGCCCGAAGCCACCTGTCAATGAATGGAGAAGTGGATGCCTTGGTCTAAAAACCACTCTGCTGTCCAGAGGAAGCCCGGGGGTCACCGCCACTCCCACTGGGGTTTCAAGGGTTTCCCACCCCTTCCAGCCTAGTTTCAATGTACATCATCACATGCGTTTCCTTCTCTCCTGTGTGTCCATAGAGGGCTTCACCCACCAATCAATGGCAACCTACTTTCTCCCCAAGGATCTGATAATTGATCCAATTATGGGTTTGCTGCAAATGGAAATTAATGTCATTTGGCCTTCTATTTATTTTTGCTTTTCCCACTGAAATGTCTATTATGGTTACATACGCCATACAAGAATTGTGGTAATGTTGTTTCTAAATTAATTTCCACCTAAGAGTTTTCGATTTTCACTTTTTGTCGTGAAGGAGGCCACCCACAAGGAAACTACAATTATGGTAAATGGTTCTTGTCACTGAAGCACGTGGAGGAGGTGAGGAAGGGATGGGGCAGGAGTCTGAGAATAAGGGCACATTTAAAAAATATATTCAGACGACCATCTAATTTCTTCAGTACCTGGAAGAAAATCTTAGTGGTGTGATGAAAGCAAATTCACAAATTCGTAAATTCGCAACTTTTTAAAATTGTGTTTTGTTTTTGCATTGAGCTTTGGGTTGGACGGAAGGAATGGTTGGTGGACCCCTCTTACCAGGCCATTGTGAGTATAGTAACCCATCAGTCTTTCTCATAAATGTGTAGGCATCAGTGAGGGAGGCTGGCTCCCCCCAAAAGCCCCTGAACACGGGGGCCCCGTGATGTTGCAAATCCACCCTTTCGTAGGTGTGCATGAGGCATGCAAGAGTCATTTCTGGTGTTAGCTTGAACAGGTCTAATTTAGTGTTTTAGACAAAAGGATTCTCCAGCCCCACCGTGGTGAGAAGTGAGTGATACACAGTCATGTTAAATAAAATGACAAAGCATGATGTCCTTGTCACATCAAGGTGACTAATTGATACAAGTACCAGGGTCCTCTGAGACCCCCAGCAGTGTCCTAACTATTTGATTGAAGGACTGCAATTTGGAGATGGCCAGACGCAGGCTGCCCTCTCCTAGGGCTGCAGGCATTTGTTTCTAAAGCAGCTTCCATCAAAGAGGGTTGCAAACTCACTGTGTGTCACGCCTGTTCCAGAGAAACAGCCTCTTTTCCATTTCATATCAGAATCAGTTTGGAGGCCTCCTAAATGCAGCTCCTAAGTCTGGGCAAGCAAGAGAATCAGTGGATGGCTCCCCTGCCCCCAAGCCCTCTCTCCCCACAGCCTGGATGTCTGGTGAAAACACTGATTGGCCTTTCTGGGCTGCTGAATTCCCCACCCCGGCCCTACACCCTGGACGCAGCACTCTACAACCTTCTCGGGCCCAGAACGTCTTCGGGAGGCAGGCTGCAAAGTTGCTTGGATCTAGGACTGCGTCCTGGTCTGGCTGTCGTGTCTGAGCAAGCGAGTTGGTTCTAGGCTCTCGGCAGGGCCCTGGGTGGCTTGTTGCTTTGGCCTGGAGACTCTTCTAGAGCAATGTAACCCTCCACAGGGACCCTTAGGTACCAGGCAGAATGGGACAATCAGAAGGGATGCTGGGACACTGTAGAAATTGCGGTCCTAGTTAAAAGGACCCTTTAGCCTTACCCTCTGAAGAGTCTGAATCTGGGACAGGACCCTCCGAAGGCAGTGACCTGTGGAGCCATTGGTGGAGAGGCTCCCAGTGGAAGGAGGTGGCTCTGCCGCCATTGGCAAGATTTCCCCTCCACATTCTCACAGAGGCAAAATCCATCTTGATCTCTCCTGTCCTTCAGGTGGCCCCCCTGGGACTCCATTTTCCATTCCAGGCTAAGACTGTCTGGAATGTTCTTTCATGCTTAGTCCAGCTGACAGTCACGGTATGGGGGTGCCCATGAGGAAAGCCATGTGACTTGCTCCCAGGCATTCCCCTTGCCAAACCCCAGGTGGTCTTTTGGGGAGAAGGTTTCTGGAACATTCTAACACTGCTGCAGGGTGTCCATGAAGCAGGTACCACAGTGAGAGGGTGGCCTGGCCTGGGGAAAACTTTAGTAACTCACCCGAGGGTGAGAAACAGCCCTTTGCGATTTGAAAAAGTAACGCTGATAGAGAGCTTCGTCAGTTCTGAATTTGTCCCCTCCTTAGCGAGGGCTAAATTTGGGTATATTAGGAAGAAGCTCTTTTGGGGTTTACATCCAGCTAAAACATTCAGCAACCACGCAGGCAATTCTGCAATAGGTCTTAGAGTGGCGAAATCAAGAACGAAAAGTTCCCTTTCCCTGTTTAGAAACAATTGGGCAGAGAGGTCTAGGTCAGACCTCTCGTATCACAGTCTCCTTCTGTCTGAAGACGAGGTTCAGTTTTCCTTTATCTCTTGTGCCCTTTGAAGTACAAGCCTCTGTCTGCTTAATGCCCTAAGCCAGAGAGACTACCATGAATTCCTTTTACATTAAACAAATCTGAGTCTGGAAAGGCAGTAATATTTCTAAATAAGTAAACCCAGCCATGACTTTGGCCTTTGCAAAGCTCGAGATGGTTATCCAGGACTGCTGCTAACAGAGCAGAAATCTAACGTGCATCTAGCAAGGAGCTGACGGAGGTGACTGGAGACCCTCTGACGGGTCGTCCGGCTGTAAACCCACCTCCTCTTTGAATCCATCCTATTCACAAGACAGACTGTCTCCTTCAGGGGCTAAAAAAAAAAAAAAGGAGAGAGGGAGTTGGGAGAAAAGTGTGGGCAAAAAAGGAAGAAAAGATGAAATAGCAAAAGGAAATGAAAAGAACTTTACTGCTCAGTTTCTTCTCCTGCCTGACCCAATTATCAGATTTTGCATTTAAGTTTAAGACAGGAGATCAAACAGCAAGAGGCACTTTGTACTTCTGCCAGGAGACCATATGATATCTTTCAGTGACTCTCCTGCATGCCAGGAGTACGGAACCGTGCCTCTCTGCCGGGCCTGCATATGGTGCGATGTGCAAAAAATAGCAAAATTCATAAGTGACTGCACTCATGGATGTTGTCCAGGATTTACGGCACTTTATCAGTTCAAGAAAAAAAAAAAAAAGGCAAAGCACGATCTAATTATAACTTTCCACAAATAAGTCAAAAGTAGAATGAGAACCGAAAGAAAAAAGGAGTGGGTCACGCTTACTCTGCAAAATCGATCATCTTCAGGCTTGTTTTTATGTGATACAGAACTTTTTAAAGGTATGGGTCATATCTGTTCTGGGTATTTGGACATTGCTGGCAATGGCCATGTGCATTCTCAGTGAAGGCCTGGATGGCAGACGTTAACTTCTTTGAGCCCTTAGGGTTTGCCTCCTGAGAGAATGAGTCAAAGAACATCCTTTGTTGTGTATTGAGATGGTTTATTTGGGCTGCGCATGGTATTTAAGCGGTTTTCATGCCTTTGGACAAGGATTTGTCTTTGTGCAGCTAAATGAATAGATGCTTTGGAAAGGCCACTTTTCATTTCTGAGAATCGTGATAAGTAATGGGAAATCGTGATTCTACTCCAGGGCTGGGGGTTTGCGAGGAGATGGGGCAGAGGCTGTTCTAATCTTCACAATAACAATTTGGAAGCTCTATGGATGACCTCTACTCCATGGATGGCTGTGGAATTAGCAGCACTTACTTCTCCAAATTAATATCCAGCTAATATTCTTTAGAGATTTTTCAAATTCAGCCCTTTCTCGGGCGAAGACAACGGGTGAGCATGGAAATCACTGTTTTGTTCTGATCCTGGATGGCTGGGTGTTTAAAGACTGACCTTAGGGTCACCTCCTCTGTAGTGGGTTCCTCACTGGCTGGAGGTCCCGTTAGGTTTTGCTGTAGCTATTCACTTATGGGTCTTATTTTTTACATCTGTGAACTCATTCAATCCTCACAATGACCCTCTGAGGTCGGCACCATTATCGAGCCCATTTTACAGACTATCCTAGACCCCATGGTGCACTGATGGAAAACATGGGCTCATGGAGCAAGAAGTGAACAATTGGTCAATCTGAGTGAAAAGCATACAGAAGTTCTTTGTATTACTCTTGCAACTTTCCTGTATGTTCAACTCATTTCAAAATAAAAAGTCAAAAAAAGTCTCAGGCGTTAGGTAATTCTGGATTTCAGCACTGGCTCCACCACTTACCAGCTGTTTGTAAACTAAGGTACATAAATTAGCCCACTCGATCTGCATAATCTTATAAGGTGAGGTAGGTATTATATATTTATCCCAACCGTACACATGAGGAAAATGAGGTTCCTAGAGGCTGAAGAACATGTCAAAAAAGCTGGCGCTCATGTATACTACGCTGGTTATCCACAGCTTGAATTGACTTATTAACACAGTGTTAAGCTCCTGAAAGCACTGGATAAAAAGAAATACAATGTTGGGTCAATTCCTTTCACCAAAGAAAATTTTATGGAACACGTAACAGGCTCCAATCAAGACTGTGACCTTAAGAGATGGGGCGTGTAACTTGAAACTCTTTAACTTCTCAATTAATTTCTGGATAATAGATCAATAAGGAGAATCCAGGAAAGGCTAAACATTTGGAGTTTTGTTAATGTTATCCATTCTTTGTATTCATTACAGTTTAAAGAACGATAATTCTTTTACCATATCTTAAGAAAATACTTTATCATCTTGATGGCTTTAATTGCCTTCTAGGCGCATTTAAAATTTTTGTTATACTTCCTTCCTTCCACTCACCACTGACCCATCCATCCATCCACCCATCCATCTACCAAATTATCCATCCATCCATTCATCCATCCATCCATCCATCCATCCACCCATCCATCTACCAATTTATCCATCCATCCATTCATCCATCCATCCATCCATCCATCCATCCATCCATCCATCCATCCATCCAACCATCTACCAATTTATCCATCCATCCATTCATCCATCCATCCATCCATCCATCCATCCATCCATCCATCCACCAACCTATCCATCCAAAAACTTATCCATCTATCAACCCATCCATCCACCAACTTATCCATCCATCTATCCATCCATCCACTTATCCAACCATCCTTCCATCATCCATTATGTATGGTATATGTACCATGAACAAGGTCTTCGTTAAAGGGAAGGTGCCTATCTTGCCTTCACTGAGTTGAAGAAGGAGATGCATGCATAACCAGACATAGAGAGGGAGGAAAACTCCAGCAGCTCAGAGGAGGGAGAAATGATTCTTCTATGAGGCCCATGAATTGCAACAATCAAACCTCAAGCACCACATATTGCACAGAACAAGCATAACAACATGTTGTGTGGTTCACCAGCCCCTTATAAAGGATTTCTGTGGCCTGCCTGGATGGAACAGTACATTGCACTGATGTCTCTACTGGAAGAACACTTTCTGGGACAATTTTAATGGCCATTTGTAGAGCTGTAACTGATCACTTAGAGACCATAATTTTCTAAACACAGTTCAAAAGAATTTCTCCTAAACACAATAACAGGCCAACATTTAAGTTGATTCTCATATCCACTACCCAGATCTTTACTTAGTTTATTCCATTTATATGGCACTTGGATAAGTTCAGTTTTCACTAGAAATACTGGAAATTTCATTGCCCACTGCTCCAACTTCCAGGTGACTAATGAAATATTGAACTAGAGAGCCCAACAGTGACCTCTGGGGCCTTTAATTAATACTTTTCATCTAGGGAAATGTCCATTTGGTTTCTGCCTCTATATCAATATTTTATGGCAAAATATCTTCCAATTCCATGGTTATTAAACAAATAGGTGTTTTCACTAGTCTTGGTGCTAAAGAACCTCTGGAAGTGAAAATTGATTATATCTGTTGGCCCCATTTATCCACTCACTTATTATCTACCTAAAGAAATGTATAATATGCATTGCCCTAAAAAGCAAACACATGAAAATAACCAAAAGCAAACCCATGTTCCCCCAAAGTGTGGGCAAATGTAATTTTTGTTTTGTGATTGGGGAAGTGAGTCGTATGTTACCATCTCCAAAGACATTTGTTATTATTTGACAGAATTCCTTTGTGAATCCTATCATAAAATAAATGATCTCCCTTGATGATCTTTTATGTAAATAAGGTGTTTATATATTAGGTTTGGTATTTACTATAGACTATCCTGTAGTGGATAGTGAGATGTAACTTTCTACTTAAAGGCAAAAGTGGTTTGGGATTTTGCATGATCAGTTCTGCAAGACGATGATGAGAATGGCCCTTTCAGTTGGTGGTGTGTGGCCTTGGCTCACAGTCACCATTTACCAGGCCTGTTCTCTTAGATGTCCTGTGTCATCCAGTCGCATGTATAGGACATACGGGTCAAAACCCCTGCTGCTCCCTTTGACCTCTTCTTCCTCAACATATTGCCCTGGCGGGTATTGCGGACCTACTACCTTTACATTGGTGACTCTCAAATCCATGTCTCCAGGCCAGAACTCTTTCCCTGAACTTCTAGACCTAACTTTCTGGAGGACCTTGAGAGCTCTACTTGTATATTTCATGGGAACCTCAAAACCAATATATCTAAAACCAAGCCCACCACTTGGATGGCTTCTGTAGCTCGTTGAATGGCACCATGTTATCAGGCTCTTTCTCCACAGATCTGTCTCCAGGAGAGTATCTAGTTTTCTGTCCTGCATTCTATTACGCAGAAACAAAGGATACAGATGTGGGGATCTTTAATCCTGCCCCTTCACTCCTTACAAGATATTCCCACCCTGGTCCCTGGGACATTATATTGCAATGATTAGTGCATCTGATTGTCTCCTTTGCTGTACAGTAATCATGCCAAGGATATATTAGTGTCTGTGGCGGGAGGTCAATGAGGGAAGGTTAAATTCCTGCAGTTTACAGGCTTCTGGACCTGGATTGGACAAGCACATCATCTCTCCAGGACCTGAACTGACTACCTCATGGATTGTTTATTTTTTTGGGGGGGGGGGAAATCCAGTATGGTCACGGTGGGAAATTTTTGTGTGTGAATTTTATAGTATTACACAGATATAAGCTCTTTTTAACAAGCCATTTATTTTCTCTTATTGTTAATCTTTTAAATTTTGCATTTATTGATGTAAAAAATGCTTTATTATAGATTCAATCCATTGTTCCATGTGTTCACTATTATAATCTTCTTATAAATCCCAAGCACTAGTTTAATTTATGGAGAGAACAATGGTTAATTGTTAACCATTAACAATCATGGAGATCTCAGCTTGGAGTTCCTTCATATTAATCCTTCTCCAAATGTCATCACCTCCCAGGGCAAACGGCTCATCTGACACTGTTAGCTTCTAAGGAGGATTTTAATCTCCTTCTAAGGAGGGGAAAATTGAGTGGTTTCATTCCTCTGTATACTCATATAGGCCACTTTGCATTTATTATCTCAGTATTTCCAACGAATGTGGAATTTTGGCCCAGATTACCCTAAGAATTGCTTCAAATCTCCTCTTTGCCTCCATACGTAGATAAAGCTTTAGACCATCCCACCTCTTCTTTTGATGCATTGCTTTTCAAAAATTGTCTTCTCTGTTTTCGTAAAAGCTAAGTGCAGAGATGAACTAATTGACTGTATTTCTTATCGCTACGTCTGATGATTTTCAGCCCTCGTAATGATCACGTGATCAAGATTGCTCAAAACCTGGCCCTTCGGAGGGCAGAAGGAGAAGGAATCGCCTCCACACAGGCTGACGGCGGCTGCTGATGACGCAGTGTCCACGCTCGCGGAAGCCTTGCCCGCACTCTGCCAGGGAACTCTTCTGAAACTAGGGCAAGCTTTGCATGAAACCCCATTTTCAAACCGAAACCATGAAAAAAAATGGTGGTTCGGTGTGGTTTTTGCTCAAAACCAGGTGATGCTTTGTGGTTCAGCCACGTTTTGACTTGAAGCCAGAGAGAGCTCACTGTGTTTGGCTGGATCTTGTTTTATGTTTCATGTTCCACTTGGTTTTGTTTCCCCAACCTGAAATCTGGGGTTCAGATGAGGGGTGCTGAATAAAGAAAATGAAGGTGGCATGAAATCTGGGGCAGATAAAGACAGCACTAGGTTTATAAAGGCCATACCACTCTCCTGGGTTACTGTCTGCTCCTGCTTTGTTTCAACATTCCTTCTGGAAAGAATCTTCTGCACACTAAATAGTTCTCTGAGATTTTCTTTAAAGGAGCAGAATTATTAACACCATACAAAAATAGCAACGCCTATCTTGCTTTTGCTTTTTTTCCAATAAGTCCACTAATAAATCTCTTTCTTCAGGTCAGCCATTGAAATATTTGGAGAAAACACTTTAAGCAACAGACTGTGACATTATGCATGCATGTCATGCTTTAAGCTTCTACTCTGTTGGATACTTGAACTTGTTAAATTTTCACCATGTATCAGAATATTTTACAGATGAGGAAACTGGGCTCAGAGTGATTGGATAACCTGCCCATATACAAAAAGGGAAGGCAAGCAATTGTAACACTAGGTAGACCCAGCCAACAAATGGTAGAAGAAAATGTTGCTCTCAGGTCTTTCTCTAGCTCTTTCCATTATACAATGTTGCCTAGAAATCAGACCATAGTTCTGTCCTCCAAGAGCTTTTAACTTGGAGAAGGAGACAAAATATATACTTAAAACCATAGTATGTGGTGGAAAGTGGTAAGTGTCCTAAGAATTGTCCAGATGACAAGTTGTGTAAGTTCAGAGGAGAGGGGAAATCACTTCCATACACAACATTATATGTGAATTGTATCTCAATAAAGCTGGAAAAACTCTTTGTGGAAACAGTGACATTGGGACACTGAAGAGTAGTTGGGTGTGGAAATTTTTGGGAGGAAGGGAAAAATAGTCATGGTGAGGAAATAGGGTGGGTAAAATCACAGAAATGAGAGGTTTAGTGGTTTAAGGGCAGGTTATAAAAGACAGTTGAGGAAAGTAACTTTGGATGGAAAGGTTGGGACTGAACCTTAGAGGGTCTTGGTTTTAGGAGTTGTATTCTACCTGTGGAGGAAAGCCATTTCATATTTTTGAGTTGAGAATTAACAAATTCAGGGCAAAAGGCAGGCAAAAGCCTATGATTTAACTCTGAAAGTTGCTTGGGTCTCACTGGAAATTCAGATGAGGATAAAAAATAATTCAGTAATTGGTCTTAAAAAAATCACTGAAGAAAAATGAATCATCCATTTACTGTTTGAGCTCAACAGTGAGTTATACTTGAAATTACTAGTATATCAAGAATAATATCAAGCTCTTGAAATTACTAGAATAATATCAAGCTCTTGCTTGAATTTTGAAGTTAGAATTTATTAGCACATATCTTGAAGGAATACACTGTCAACTGCTTATTTTTCCAAATTAAAACAATTCCCCAAACATATGGGGTCTGTTTTTCATTATTATTCCCGCATCTATCCCACCAGAGAAAAAAGAAATTAAATTTAGATTCTCCCTAATGAGAGATATGAAACACTAAGGAGTAAGATTTGGTCAAGCAGTATTGAGTTTTGGAGGGCCACAAATCATTGTGATATCAAAGATTTTATTCACCCCCTAAGAACAAATTTTTGTCCCCTTGGGTTTGATATTGCCCCCATTGGGAACCCATGATACAGACCCAAGCTTGCTTTGGCAGGCTGTTTTCCTAAACACAAAGGAAGCACTAATGTCTGGTGAAGTCCTTATTACAGAAGGGAGAACAGATACGGTCTCCAAGCCCAAAAGGTTGACAATTGATAGAGAAGCCACCTGAGAGGTTAGATGCAAAGATTAGATGGAGAACGCAGAGAACTATTACGGAGGACAATCTTATTAGAGCATCAGGGTCAGTAACATGTTGGTTGAGTCTATTTCCCTCTAGCTACCAGTCCTTTCTATAAAATAACTTATTTTTTACCATGCATTCCAGCAGTAGCAAAGTCAAGAAAATGCTACAAGTCCCACAAAACACAACGTGGGGGGGCTTCCCTGGTGGCGCAGTGGTTGAGAGTCTGCCTGCCAATGCAGGGGACGTGGGAAGATCCCATATGCCACGGAGCAACTGGACCCGTGAGCCACAACTACTGAGCCTGCACGTCTGGAGCCCGTGCCCCCCAATAAGAGAGGCCGCGACAGTGAAAGGCCCGCGCACAGCGATGAAAAGTGGCCCCCACTTACCGCAACTAGAGAAAGCCCTCGCACAGAAACGAAGACCCAACACAGCCAAAAATAAATAAATAAATAAAATGCTGGCTTAACTCCTAGAGAGTTTCATTATAAAAAAACAAAAACAAACAAAAAAAAAACACAACGTGAAGGTGCTCATTAATGTAATATACTTCTAAAACCTTGACATTACACCGGCTCTCCAACCTGCCTCACTTATAAGGCAATGTTCCTTTAAGCAGTGGCTGTGACAATATTCATTTTAAACAACTAGATGGATGTTCCTTGGAGAAATCACAACTTAAATAATAAAAAACACCCCAATATTCATTGCAGCACTATTTACAGTAGCCAAGACATGGAAACAACCTAAATGGCCATCAACAGATGAATGGCTAAAGAAGATGAGCTATGTATGTACACAATGGAATATTACTAAGCCATAAAAAAGAATGAGATAATGCCATTTGCAGCAACATGGATGGACCTAGAGATGATCCTACTAAGTGAAGTAAGCCAGACAAAGACAAATATCACATGATATCGCTTATATGTGGAATCTAAAAAAAAATGATAGAAATTAACTTATATGCAAAACAGAAATAGATCCACAGACATAGAAAACAAACTTATGGTTACCAAAGGGGAAAGGGTGGGGGGAGGGATAAATTAGGAGTTTGGGATTAACATATACACACTACTATATATAAAACAGATACCCAGCAAGGACCTACTGTATAGCACAGGAAACTCTATTCAATGTTTTGTAATAATCTGTAAGGGAAAAGAATCTGAAAAAAATAGGTATATACATATATATATATATATATATATATATATATATATATATAACTGAATCACTTTGCTGTACACCTGAAACTAACACAACGTTGTAAATCAACTATACTTCAATGAAAAATAAATTTAAAAAATACTTCCACAAAACCCCAAATTAAACATAAATAAATAAATAAAACCAAACAGATCATTTAAAGTTTGAGAGTGTTTGAACATATAGTTGTTTGCTTTTTTTTAATTGAATGTGGCTATTGTTTGAAATGTCCAGTGTCTTCACCAAGTAAATGCTGAAGTGTTTTATGTCCAGTGAACAGTCTATCCAAAAGTTCTACCACAATGACTTACCTTCCATGGATGAGTATGAAGGTACTGCTTCTAGGTTAGTTTTATAATGAACTTAGAATTCGGTGGTCCTCATGGGGGAAATGAATGGGAATACTATTTCACAAAGAAAAAAAGAAATGAACGTGTCTTCCCTTTTTACCACCCTCAAGTGTATGACAAAAAGCCTAGTTTTATTGTGTTGTTATTTGTACTTTCACAGGAAGAAAAACTATTGCCAAACTTGAGGATTCTATTTTTTACTAGAATAACAAGATGTCATTGGGAGAGCATTACTTTATTGGAAAGTTTTTATTTTTTATTTTTTAACTTGTCTACCACAGCTTCACATATTTCATAGCTGTGTGTTTCCTGGCTAAAAAGCACCAAACTTTTCAACATTTGCTGCTCCTTGTGTGAACCAGATCTGGGCTAGGAAATTCCAATATTTAAGAAGAGCTGTAGAGGGTAATTAAGGGATTGTCCGATGTTTCGGCCAGTTCTGCTGATAAAGTGTGGGTTGCTTTATTATTTAAAGCTCTGCATGCTTCTAAGTCTCCTTTTCTGATACTGAAGCATGTCTTTCTAAGCCACCTGGATTCAAAAAAGGAGTTTTTAGGTGGCCATGGGGTGTCCCTGGCCAGAGTTCTCAGACAAAACTAACACCTTTATTCATACTGGGCCAGGTAAGCTCTTTGTTTCTTTTAGGAGACAGATGTTCTCCCTTGAGTTGGAAAGAGTAAAGCTCCATTGTGATGTCCACTCTCTCCAGTAGGCTGTGAGCACTGAAGTTTCCAGCCATGCATGGCTAATGGGGAGCCGTGATGGCTCAAGGATGCTGTATATATTCCCATGCCCAAGTTCTAGGATATCTAACCTGTGACCCACACAGCCCATGGAATGATAGAAAGATTCTTTCCAGATTTGGTTTTGCTCTTAAACATATGCTGCAAACTTTATATACTGTAAACCTTCTTCATTTTTTTCCCATAAGTCAATGTCTTTATGGCCAATGTATTTTTTTTTTTTTTTTTGCATAGGTAGGCAACTCAGAGGCAAGCACTCTATAATCACCATCAAACCATATTAAGAAAAACCTTTCCATGGGTGCTTTACCAGATGCTCTGCAAAGCGAATTATATAGGCGTGTACATGATTTGGAGGGGCTTATGGTGTCATTCAGGCAGACCTTGACAATCAAATGCTAACATGAAAACCACAGGGCTGATAGTTAGCTAGTCTGTCTGGGGGTGGCCATATTCATCATCTTGTTGCCACCTTCCTTTCTGAGTGGTTGTTATCGGTTACTGTACCTGTCGTTCAACATTTTGATTCTCTTCCCTGAAAACGTATTTATTATCTGGTAAGTCTATGTCCTATCTATTTTTAAGCCTCCTCTGTTTTTTAAGTGCCTGTGGTAGTACTTGGATGATAGTCATAGTAATATAAAAATAACAGCTTGGAAAAATCGGGCTAAGTTTTCACTAACAACCTTTTCTCTCCTTGGTCCAAAAGCAACATAATACAGAGAAGAAGGTAGGACTAAGAGTCAGAAGTGCTGGCTCTGGTTGGTGGGGTGAGGTGTGGAACTCACCAGACTCTAGAGCCAGGGAGCCTGGCTCCAGCACAGCCCTGCCCTCCGCTGGTGCATGGCCTGGGGCAAGCTGCTTGCTGTGAAGAGTTGGATCTACCCTGCAGAAAGGATTAAATGAGTCAATATACACGCAGGGCTCCAAAGAGCACCTGGCTTGACAATAAGTGTCATATAAAGGTTTGCCGTTATTACTTTGATCCTGGCTTTGTCACTGAGGAGCAGGGCGTGGACCCCTCTGGGTCTGCGTCTCTCCCTATGAACAATGGACTAAGTTCTCTGAAACCATTTTGTCTTGCTGTTTTCTTTCTAAATAAGGCATCTTGCAAACACCGAGGGGTAAGTCACAGAAAGGAGGGGGATCATATCACTCATCATCAGAATAGAATACTTTTCAGCTTGAATGGAGATGCTATTACTAATTAAGAACTACACTGGGACAATGCCGTAAGTCCAGCCAGTGTGGTCACACCACATACAGCAGGCAAGTCGTGAGCCCTACATACACTGGGGATGGGGGATTCTGCTTTAAAGATATGAAGGGTGTGTTTACTGCTTCAGGTTTTAAGGGTGGCACTTAAATAGCACACAATTGAACCAACGATTTCCAAAACATGCTGTACTGTTTGGCCTCCCACGTTTTTCAACGTCCCTCTTCATTTATTCCCAGCTCACAGGCAGAATAAGGATCAAAATCACCAAAAAAACAGACTTGGATTAAAAATCAGTCGTGCTGATTTTTATTTCTGCTGAGTTTTCTCTTCTAAAGCTACCTCCACCATCCCGAGAGAAACAGTTTTCCCCATTACTGATGGAAAGTTAAGTCTTCTCATAAGGAGGATTTCCCTTCCAGAAATTCAAAACGAGAAAAAGTATCAGACAATGTGATTTTGTGCCAGTGAACAGCCCTTTCCAAAGATTTGAACGGAATAATTTGTTTTCCATGGTTTATAGGTAGCAGATAAAACCTACATGGAAAAATGGACAAGGAGAAATGGAAAATAAGACACAGAATCTGGAATTGTAAGCTAAAAAGCAATTTCTTTTATTTCAGCTGTGCCCAGAAATAACTTGAGGTTAACAAGTGAGTATTTCTACTGGAAGCATCAGCTACAATTAGGTCACCAACTTAGAGAAGACGTAGGCAGAAATTTAAACACCGAGTCTATCATTATAAAGGTACTTTATCAGCAGAAATGTCAGCTATGGATTGTTGACTTAAAATGATTAAGAGGCTAAAATATCAAAGAGGAAGATGAAGTTTGTGGAAAGGTCCCTGTTAAGATCAACAGCAGCTGAGGGTCTAAATATGAGAGAGTTGCTTTACTAACTTTCCTTGGGGAGTGAGTTTTGAACTTCTTGATTTCTACATCAGTCTGATGTGAAAAAACATAAATACTTGCTTCCTCTTGAAGGCTCTGTTCTGACCAGGCAAACCCAGGGCCACGTGTTTAATTCTGGTGATGATAAAATGACAAACCTGTTGTTGTTTAGGATAACTGAGACATGGTAATACTCTTCTGATTTCCCATGGAAAATCAGCTGTGAAAAATCTGTAACAGTACTATTCAAACGTCCTATTTAAAAAATAAGCAAAAACCAATAAAAATATGGAACCTTTGGACCTGGCACCAAGAATAGATTCTGCATGGGTTGCCTTAGCTCACCCAATCATGGATTTTTTTTTTTTCCTGGAAGTTTATTTGAGAGTCTAAAAAAGATTTAATTGTTAATTTGATACCAATCATTGCATAGTTTAATAATGACTAGACTTTACAAGTATCTGGATCCACATGAGCCATGGAATTCAGAAGAATATTATTTCCTGTTATACTGAGAACCGATTTTTCATGGTAGATTTTACTTGATCATTCATTTGATCCATTTAGTTTGATCACTTAGATGTTCCAGACTACTAAATGCTGACCTTTTTTTTTTTTTTAAACATCTTTATTGGAGTATAATTGCTTTACAATGGTGTGTTAGTTTCTGCTTTATAACAAAGTGAATCAGTTATACATATACATATGTCCCCATATCTCTTCCCTCTTGCATCTCCCTCCCTCCCGCCCTCCCTATCCCACACCTCTAGGTGGTCACAAAGCACAGAGCTGATCTCCCTGTGCTATGCTGACCTATTTTTTTTAAGTTTCCGTTCACCATAATGATACAGGTTTGAGTTTCACAATGGCTGTGTCTATTTCCTTAGCAGTGAAAATGTCCTGAGACCTGTTTTTTTTGGTCTTTGTAGGTCTTTGCCATCAGTGCCATGGGAGCCCCCATTTCAAATGTCTCTTCTTTACATGGGGCTGTTGTTTGAACAAGAGCCTGAAAGGATGGCTTTTCGAATAGCTGCTAGACATGCAGCTGTAAAGCGAGGCTGCAGTGTGCCATGCCAGCAGTCAGCTGGGCACATTCATTAGTACGTGTGGAGGCTGAGGGCTGCATGCAGACAGAAGGGGCTTCCTTTTGTCCAGCATTAACTGAGTGCCTGGCTCTACTTTCTTTGTCACATGAACATCAGTGTTTATCTCCTTGAATCATTGCAACTATGCATTGCTCTTCCCCCTCCCATCGAAGATTTAAAGTCTCTTTCGCCACATACGAGGTATAGAGAACTCTTTTAGGGACAGATTTTTAAATCCAGTCTACCATGGAACTACCACTGATACCAGACATTAAGTAAAATGAAGGTTTACTGTTGATGAAGGTGTAGCTCTTACGAGGGTCCCAGGGTTAGCCCAAGACTCAGTTATGAAGTCAGAAGATGCTAGTGTGTGCGCGTGTGTGTGTGTGAGTGTGTGTGTGTGTGTGAGAGAGAGAGAGTGCTACCATCCCCTAGACTCTCACCCTCGTCAAGTTTTTCTTCTTTTATAATTGAAAACATCTAGCCTTATGAAAAAATTGTGATATTAACTCCATTTTTTAAAAAGGGAAATAAACTCAGAGAAGTTAAGCCATCCCCCCAGGTCTCACACCAGGTGGTAGTAGAACCAAGATTTGAAGCCAGGTTGGCATGTTCCAAAGTCTATTCCATTATGCTGTTAACCACGTGAATCTTCAGAAACATTCCAAGCCCCTAGTTCTATGTCCTCTGCAGCTCTGCCCCGCACTTGGCAGGCTGCAAAGGGAGAAGGCACTAAATGTACATGTTGTCAACCAGCGAGTGCACAAAGTTGAATTTTTGGAAGATTAAGGTCTTACAGGACACCCCAAATTATGCCCCAAGCATCTGTCTTGTCTTTCAATATGACTTCTAGGAAGGTTAAGCGTTAGAAGCTCTAGGGGTGATGTGAATCACAGGAAGTGCTAAACTAAAATACGGACTGAGTCATTCTTTCCAGATACAATGGCCTTTATTTCTCTAAACTTCTTAATAGACTTTTATAAACCGGGGTAAAATAAAAGCTAGTTAAATTTAATATTATGGCTACTACTAATAAATATTAAACTAAATTTACTACTACGACTACTACTTAATCGCTTTCACTTTTTGATAAGTTATCAACATGCTGGATTCTTTGCTCATCAAAACATCTGATAGCATGCCCCGTGCCTCCTGGGTGTAAAATAAATGTTAATTACAATAAATGCAATGATGCACAGTCTTTTTACTGCATTGTCTCACACACACAATCTCTCTTGCGTTCTGGACCTATGACACATTTGGTTCTTGGATAGCAGGGGATGGGTTTTAGAAACATTGTGGAGGTGGAGTCAATGGAACTTAGCTGTGCTTGGCAGTGGAGGTGAAGGGTGAGGGCGTTCAAGTCAAGTCTGAAATTTCAGCCCTGGTGACTAAGGGCTACTTGCCAGGAATAGGGAAGTTGGAAAGTCTGAGAAGATGATGGCCAGGTTAGAATAAAAAAAATGTGTGTCCCAGTAGTTTTGTGATTCCAGCAATGCTTAGGAGACTTAGAGTGAAGGTAGAGAAAGCACGTGTGGGGTGCCTACTAGGGGAGTGACTTGACACAGTCACTCTGTGTGGCTAAAGAATGAAGGTGAGGGGCTCAGAGCCCTGCTGAAAGGAGGAGGGAATTCATCTGAGCGTTGCACTGGAAGCCCTTCGTTTCCGCATGGTCCAGTCACAATGCCTTGCGATAGGGTTGATGGGAGGAGACATCTATATGTGCTGGCGAGACCTCCAGGGATCGATGGAGCTGAGGGGTGAGCCCACCGTGGCAGGACAGGGATTATCAAGGCGCCGACTGGCTTGAGGAAAAGGTTGGCCAGAGACCTCTGGGGTCACCATGAAGGAGTGAGGATGGTAGACGGGAAAGCGTGGAGACTGTGGATGGAGGAACATTCCAGAATGTGAACTCTTGGAAATGGTACCATTTTTGCTCTGAAGGCTAATAGCCTATGGTGAGCATTAAAACATTCCAAGGCCATGAGTTCCCCAACACCCATCCTGATTCCCTGCTCCAAAAGTTGGAGGGGGATCCTTGGGACATGTTACTGGGATTCCTCCCATGTTCCTTAGTGGGCGTATCTTCCTTTCTCACATGTGGACAGAGATTATCATGTATGGGGTAAACATGTATCTTATTCAATCATATTTTATTATCTTTTACTATTTTATTACTGTCGTTTTATTGGAATCAACATTTCCTTCTCCAACGATGGGGCATCAGATGTAACAAAGAGTTTTAGGGAAATGTGTCTGCTGGTCTTTCAGGATGTAACTCTTTGACCAGACTCTGCAGGCTGGCTGCTGCCCACCATTCCACTTTCTAGGTTTCACCGCATTAACATCCAATACTCTTTCCATCAAACCAGGCCAGTCATGTGTCACAGGCTGACACTGTTTGTTTTCTCAAACATGAAAGTTGAAAGGTCAGGATTCAACATTACGCACCAAGGTCCCAGTGCAGGAGTCTCCAAAGTCGAGGCCAGGAACAACTAACTCCCCACGATGGGGCAGGCGGTGATGTGTGGAATGCAACCAGTGAGCCATGGTCCCTGGAGTGTCCTCAAAGATGCATGTCTCCCCAGAACCTCAGAATGTGATTTTATTTGGAAATAAGATCTTTGTAGATGTGATTGGTTTAAATTAAGATGAGGTCACACCAGATTAGGGTGGGCTCTAAATCTAACGACACATGTCCTTGTGAGAAGAGGAGACACACAGATGCACAGAGAGAACATATCTGAAGACAGAGACAGAGACTGGGTGATGCAGATACAATTTAAGGAATGTCAGGGATTACTGGGAGCCATCGGAAGTCAGGAAGGATTCTTCCCTAGAACCTTAGGAGGGAGCGTCACCCTGCTGACACCTTGATTTTGAACTTCTAGCCTCTAGAACTGTGAAATAATACATTTCTGTTGTTTTAAACCAGCCCATTTGTGGTCACCTGTTACGGCAGCCTAGGACACTGATACATCCCCTAACTCTGCTGACTTACTTGTCACTGCCCACCTGGGAAGCTCCTCCCTGGAGCCAGCCTCCCTGTAACTAACATGACTGAAAGTCTCGGGACACCTCGCCCCAGAAGGCTTCATGCCCAGGTAAGTGTATTTCTTTGGACTGCCCTTGTCATGACCTCGTTCTGACTTACATCTTTGCTCCTTTGAACTTCAATCAATGGCTGAACCAGGAACGTTGTTTTGACTACGCCGATGGTTTCTAAACTCCCCACTATGTGGTTTCCAGGTCAGCCCGTTGGGCTTTGTTCTGTGAATCATTGCCAAAAGATTCAATTAAATCTTGCTTCACCCGCCTTGTGGCCAGGGTTTCGGTGACTTAGTGAGAACAGGGGTACTTAGGGAGTTACTGAGGAAAGCCAGACATGAGAGGGGGAGCCCAGTGTTGACACGAGGCAGAGAGCGTGGAGATTAGGGGGCTCGGGGCGGTGGGTGACGAATGAAGTCACCAGAAGCTCAGCTTCTTGGCTGGGAAGGCAGCTGTTGATTCCTGACATACTATTTTAGGACCCGAAAGAGAAAGTGAGGGGGCTTTGTGAAATCACTTAAAAGAGACTGCATGTCAAGGGGAGAGATGAGACATGTGTTACCACCACCATCCTTTCCCCGCAGGAATGAGAAAGAATCACAAATGTGAGTCTGCTCATGATCTTTATGGTGGGAGGCTTCCTTTGAAGCCTGACATCACTAAAAAAAAGCCTCATAAAACCAAAAAGAAAAAAAAAAAGTCTCACCAAGGAATACAGGTATGAGAAACAGCTATAGCTCTGTAGGAGCAGGAATTCGGTGGAACCAGAAGTCACTCAGGAAGAGAAAAGAAAAAGACAAGATTTCTCAATGGGCCCGGAGGATGTTGCCTTCATGGGGAGGTTCGCTCCATTGGGGAAGAGTCCTAAGTGATGCCAGGAGAGCCCGGTGAAGGAAGAGCCCGCACCCCGAGTGCACGAGTGGTCCTGGGCAAGTCACGGAGACTTGGAATCTTGGGCTTTTATTTCTAGTTTGCTTGTGAAGCAAGTAAGGTCTGGACCCTGCTAATCGTGGAGGACTTGCAGAAGGTGACTGCTTCTGGAAACTCCCCACGTATAAGCAGGGATCCCTGGGACGGGATGTACACACACACATCTGGAATGCCTCCTTTACTAGGTACAATGCTGGGAGACGAAATGAATTTTTGCTGACATTTTTTCATAAAACTAGACAAAAGCTCAGCACCTCTTTCATAGGAAACATCAGCTCTGGGCTTCATTTGTGATCACGGTGCCACAGGCAACCCACATATTTGCCCTGAGAGCTGGATAGTTCAAGGGAATGCCGGGTCATTCTGCCCAACCAGGAGTTTGGAGAACTACTGATGCCGTAGATTGAATGGACGTGTCCCCTGCAAACTCGTGTTAAATCCTGATGTCCCAGGGGATGGTATTTGGAGGTGGGGCCATTGAGAGGTGAGTAGGTCATAAGGGTGGAGCCCTCATGGGTGGGATTCGGTTTCTCATAAAAGAGACCCCAGAGAGCCCCTGGCGCTTCTGCCATATGAGGACATAACAGAGAAGATGGCCATCTATGAACCGGGAAGCCAGCCCTCACCAGACACCAAATCTGCTAGAACCTTAGTCTTGGACTTCCCAGCTTCCAGGACTGTGAGAAATAAATGTCTACTGCTTATAAGCTACCCAGTCTATGGTATTTTTGATAGCGCAGCCTGAGCGGACTAAGACGGTCGAAAGCCAGTAGCAACATTTGTGGACTCCAGGGCTGGTGAAGCCCAGGGCCTGGCCCCTTGGCTCCACCTTGTCTACCTCTCTTGCTAACCATCTTGACCAGTGGGAGGTTTCCTGAACACACCAGGTCCCTTCCTGACCGCCCGCATCCTTGAACGTTCCCCTCCCTCCAGATGAGAGACCCCTTTCCCCCTCTTCCCTTGGGTCAGTTCTTCCAGATCAAGAATATTCACGTCTGCCATCGCCTCCTCTAACTGGTTGGGTGTCCTGCCCTGTGCTTCCTGGTTGGCCCTGTGGGTCTGTTTCCTTGTCTGTCATCCCCACAGGGGTCCTGGATGACATGGATATCCGGTTGACCTCTGTGAAACATCTACGGGAACTTGGCTGACTTCATCTTACTCTTCATAGCTCTCAAGGTGTGCCAGCCACCCTACTAAGCACATCGCAATAACCCACGGAAGCAGGGATTACTGCCGTTGCTATTTTACAGGTGAGCAAAAAGAGCACAAAGAGGTCAGATGACTTGCCTGTCACACAACTAACAAGTGGTGGATGGTGTCCATATACCTGATCTGGGTTGAATAGTGTCTCCAAAATTCATGTCCACCCAGAGTCTCAGAGCACGACCTTCTTTGGATATAGGGTCTTTGCAGAAGCAACTAGTTAAAGTGAGGTCATGTTGGATTAGAGTGGGCTCTAAATCCATTGACTGATGTCCTTATACGAAGAGAAAACAGAATCACACAGAGGGAAGAAAGACTGCCACGGTGATGGAGACAGACATGAGACACAAATGGCTGGCAAGCAGCAGAAGCTAAAAGCAGGCCAGGAAGGATTCTCCCTGGAAGCTTTCAGAGGTAGGGTGGCCGTGCCGTAATTTCAGACTTCTACCATCTGGAACTATGAGAGAAAAAAATTTCTGTTGTTTACAGCCATCTGCGCTATGGTCGTTTGTTATGGCAGACACAGAAAAATAATAAACTGCCTCTCAGAAAGAGCAGGGAAAATTTTCTCTGGGGGCTGTGGCATCCCCGTGCTTTCCCTGGACAGGGGAGAGGGCCAGCGGGCCTGCTTCCCTTGGAAGTTCTGCCCGGTGGCAGGATTCCCAGACCACACACACACTGAGCAGGCCTGCATGTCCTTTCATGAGATGGCATTTTGGGAGGGACACAGGCCTGGAACATAAGGCAGGAGCCTGGGGCACTTTCCTGGCAGCTGGACTTTGGGAAGATAGGAGGCAGACACCTGGTGCCTCAATTTTCATGTTTTAAAAATGGAGCCCTTATGTGAACAAGAGTCAGGCACTGGGAGTGCAATAGACAGTGTAACTGACCACGTCTCTGTCCCCACGAAATTAGCACGCTAGGGGAGACAGGCTATGACTCAATCAGTAAACAAGTGATGATTACAGACAATGACAAGGGATATGAAGGAAAATTCCCCTCTCAAAACATGGTGAGATTTCACAAAATTAAGCATTACAAATAAAACAAAAAAACCAAATTGAATGGCGATGCTCTTGGCCCTTGTTAATGATTGCACAAGTGTCTGCATGGCGGACCAGGCAGGACCCTGCGAGCTCAGACTCAGATGGTCCTCGGGCTGGCCCCACTAGACTTATGCCAGAGGCCAGCCTAATGTGCGGCCAGAGTGTGGCCCATCCAAGTCTAGTTTCTCCATTGCGAGGCCAGCAATAAAAGGGATGACTGGGCATGCAGCCTGCCCAGACCTCGCAGGAGGGAGACTGTGTCCCCCGGGCCGATTCCCCAGGCTGAGGTGCCGCAAGGCCGGCAGTTCCCCAAAAGGGCCACGCTCCTTCCCTGCCAGGAAGAGCATCTGCAGGGCCTTTGGGGATACCTGCGAGAGGTGCCGGGCACCGGACCTGTCTCTTGTCTGCAGATACCATCCCACGGGGGTGCGTCTCGGGTGGCCGCTTTGAGAAAGACACATGGAGCCAACTGCAGGAAGAACAAAACTTTCAGGAAGAACAAAAGGGAACAAATCTAATGAACACGATAATGAACATGAACAAGGATGATTTTTGATGCAAGTGCAGTGACTTAGCTACAGAAAAGGATAATAGAAAATACAGGGTGCTGTTAGTGACGGGATAATAGAAACCATTATTGTAAAGCAGAACTATTTTGGAGAGAGGAGCAAACAGAACTGCTCCCGGGGCTTCTGCGTCCTCAGTGACTTTTCACCTGATTTGCATCCTGAGGTCAAACACCATTACTACGAGCCAATGCGGGGTTGGAAGAGAATATTGGCCTGTTTGCTTGTTACTATACACACACACACACACACACACACACACACACACACACAAGTGATTGAGGAATGTAGAGGGAAAAACCTGGAATAAATGCACTGGTCTAATTTCTTCCACATCACTCACTGAAATTCCCCACTCACTAATTTTCCTAAAAGCTGATTTTCTCATATACTTTGAAGTCAGGCAAGTGGGTTTGGGGAAAGTTGTGTTCTCTCTGAGGTGGCCGTTGACATGCTAAGGTATCTCAAGACCCCCTTCAGCAACAGAAGAAAGCTCCCCTTTGTGAATGAAGAAGGAGAAAATGAAGGCTGTGATTCTAACTGAATAAATATGGAGCTCGTTTTGACGATCATTGGATCACTTAATGGTTCCAGAGCAACCAGGAGGAACAGGGTTTTCTTGACCATTGACATTCAAATTTTTCTTTAAAAAAATTAAAAAATATAACCAAGATTTTGTAATAACTTTAAATGAAGTATAATCTATAAAATATTGAATCACAATGTTGTACACCTGAAACTAGTATTGTAAGTCAACTATACTTCAATTAAAAAAATTCAAAAAACCCAAGATGTAAACTGTCTAAATGAAATGATCCATTATCTTTTTCCACTGGTGAGGGTGTAGTGAAAGGTTTCCTGTTTTAAACTCATGCACATATACATCGACATTATTATGCTTGTAGAGAAATTGCTCAATAGAGGTAGGTTGACCTAAAAAAAAATCGGCATCGGCATTTTGTATCTATATGAGATGGTGAATGCTAACTAATCTTATGGTGATAATCATTTCACAAGATACGTAAATCATTATGCTGCACATCTCCGACTTACAGAGTGCTGTGTGTCAATTATATCTCTAAAATGGGGAGAAAAAAAGAGTGGAAGAAAAAACAAAAAACAATTGGCGTTCACCTCCAGCCTCAATATTGACTGGGAACCTCTGTTCTTATCCACCCTCAAAGACCTCAGCCAAATTCTGGGGCAGTTAGTTTGGTTTCCTGGCTGGAATTGCGACACCGTTGGGGCAGAGAGTCTTGTAGCTGCAGACAAGCCCGTGAACACGGTGTCAGGAAGTCCGGGAAAGCATGAGTCAGCTCAGCGCTGGCACCCCTGGCGCTGGGCTCCAGAGGAAACTTGACCAGTAGCCGAAGTCAACAAAAGGCGTCGAGCAAGCCGTGCAGTCTGGGGGAGGCCATGGAGGGCCTGCCAGCATGTCCCCACCAACCCTACACACCAAGCTCCACCCTTCCCAGCAGAGATGGACCAACCCTTGCAGCTCTGACCACAGAGGGTGGACTTTAACGACCTGGGAACTAATTTCTCGTTGGTTTTGGTAAACTAAAAATGATAGAATGAGTAATGCATTAAAATCATCTTTTTCCTAACTGAAAATTTTAAAAAAAGTATTACAATTCTGTAGGAGACGAATTTTTACAGTCTTTGGAATCAAGACGGTAAAATTCGAGATTTAAATGTGTACATGTTATAATTTACTCATTGTCCTGTACTGACACGGGGTATGTTTTATAGCAAAGGCTACAGGAACGAGGAACTAACGGTCTCTTAGTTCTTTCTGTCTTTTCTCTGCCTCTTGGCATGTATGCGTAGGTATGAGTATGTGTAGGTATGTCTTTGTATGCTTAGTTACTTCTATCCATCACTCCTCCCTTCTAGAACATCCTTGCCCCACCTTCAGTGTACACTTGCTTTTTAGAATTTTGAACACTGAGAATTATTTGAAGCTCCTGATCAGGTTTTTTAACACCTTGAACCTGATATGTCTGCAGCCTGCCCCTAGTTATGGAGAATAATAGAAGTTCAGACTTGGTAGGACTGTGGAGCCATGGGACTCTCCGTTCACGGGGCAGGGATCCTCCCCAAAGTACCACACCTTCAGGGTTTGACCTGACTTAACCAGGCTCCATCTCTGCTTCTGTCCTGCAGCCCAGCTGGCGAGCTCAGATGTGATAACTCTGCTGAAGAGGGGATGAGGAGGGAGTTAAATTGTGGGCAAAGTGAGACAAGCCCGGGATCCGGTGCAGGAGAGGAAATGGAGAGAAGGGAGATGGTAGGAGAGGTTTTGCCCTTGGGGCTACGGTCAGAGGCTGGGGGACTTCTATGGAAGGGAGAGGGCTGGAGAGGTAGCCTTCCCACGTCCTGCCCCGCCTGCCTCTGGCCCTTGGCTCCTCCTTCTCAGACCCCGAAGATGAGTATTAAGTCAGCCCATCGCACACATCTAGAAGTTTCTGGGTGCTGCAGGGAACTCGAAGACGGAAACTTTGGCCTAAGAGCAGACTTCTCGGAACAATATTGACACAATAACAGCTTGAAAAAGAATAGCAAACCCCTCGTCTCTCTCTCTCCTCCCCAACTTGACTTTATAACCCATCTCTCCTCTGTTAAAACTGTAAGTGGAAAAAAGCTAGTTTCGCAAAGATCATTGTTACAGAAAGTGTGGCTGTAAATTATCTAGAAACTTCGGCATTTCTGCTTTATAACTTTCACCTGAGCTTATCGCTTTTCTTTACACCATGAGGCCAGGAGAAGCAAAAACAGAAAAAAAAAAAAAAACCAACCCAACAAAAAATAAGATTTTAGCTCTTGAGCAAAAGGACATAGATACTATCAAAACATTTTGCAAAATTACAGAAACATTGCTACATTTTCCATAGGGTTAACTTTTGAGACGAAAAACTAATTTGGAACTTATGATTTCTTCGAAAAAAAATTCCCTTAACCAAACCAAAGACATTTACCGGGAGAAGAAAATGACTAACTTGTAGTTTCCACAATGAGAAACACATTCCCATGGCTTCTGGCCACTTTCTGTCATTACGTGATGGGCTTAAATTGCATTCATTTATAATGAGTGAAAAATATGAATGAAATCTTTAAATTAGTCAAAATAACGTCATGCTTTAAACATGCTCCTCTGCAAAGAAAGAGAGGATATTGGATGGCAACAGACCTCGCGATCGTTTCTGAGGATCGATCCCAAACCTGACGGCCCATATTTAACTTCAAACCAAGTATTGCAACTTCACAATTAAAAAAAAAAAAAAAAGAAAGAAAAAAAAGCAGGCTTCTTATTGCTGCAGTGAGATAGGGCAGCGTAATGGCTTTGAGCGTGTCTCTTCCTGCAGTGTATCTGGCCTTGAGTCCACAGAGCCTCCCTCCAACATCAAAGGAAGCTGTAGGAGATGGTGTGTGGAACCCCAGATAGCCCCGGGAAGCGGGGGAACCCACCCTCTGTCAAGAGGAGTTGCTAAAATTAGATGGTGAGGTAGTCTCAGCGCTGGAAGAGATCTTGCTAATCATCTGCTTCCATCAATGATAGAACCCATCAGACCTTCCAGACCTTCAAAGAGAAGGGCTTATGCAATCGGCAGGAACGCCGTTCTGTTTGGAGATTCTTCCCTCCGTCTATCTTAAGCTCTTCATGCTGATATTAAAGTCAATTTCCTCTTACTTCGGGGCTCAGTGCAGATGGGGGGCAGCTAGGCCCTGTATTTTCCTCCAGGCTTTCTAAGATTTTTTTTTTTTTTTTAAATGATCTGAGACCATCATTTGGCCCTTCCTATTCATCTGAGATGCTGCCCTACGGTCTTCATTTTGGTGTTCTGGGTGCATTTGGGATGCACATGAAATCCTGCAAGGAGGGCTGGAAGGGTCAGGGCCAGCCTCATACTGGGGCCGAGCGAGCGAGTGGTCACCTGCTCAGCAGCGTCTTTATCTCCCCCTTATCTCCCTTTCCAGCCGCCTTGCCTGGCTCTGGTGACAGTATCTGAATGTCTGCCACTTGAGATTTACGCTCTGGGGTAAGCGCTGCCCCTCCTTCTATGTTTCTCTTTGAAACTTTGCGTCCATCAGGAAAGGGTTAAGTCCCTTAAAATTAATATCTTTGCTGCCCTGATTTCCTCTCTCGAAAATATTTAGGGAAGCAAGACAGGCTGGGAGAGGGGATGGGGAGGAGAAGAATGGGGCTTAGGAAAAGCGGACCTGAGGAGGGACCACAGAGATCAGCCTCGCTTCCCTGAGAACGTCCCTTGTGGCTTCCTCGGCAGGACCACACAATGTCCAGAGACCACTGTGTGACTCGCAGAGATAACGGCGGCAGTTCCTGGCAACATTTGCTCCATCCCTCCCCCTCCATCATCTGTCTTCCTCCCCAGAGAATCTTTCTTTTGCTTTGGGCACCATGAACCTCAACTTTGCAGAGCGGGGAAGGAGCCAGACCCTTGTGAGTCCAATCCGTGTCCCATCTTGTCAATGTCTTTCTTCTCAAGACCAAAACAAACCACAAACCCTCTTATCCCACTAAACATCCACCCATGAAGCACAATCAAGGGATCTGTGTTCCAAAACAAAATGCTTCTCTTTGAAGGAGCCAGCCTTTACCGCTGTGCCCTACAAATGGACGATTTAATAGACCTGACCCGAGGCAGGCATATGTTAGCAAGTAGGTTGATTATGAGGTTGAATTGGTGACTTGTGGTGTCTGTCAAGCATTGGGGGCCTTGAATTCAGGCCTGTGGGTGAGCAGGGCACAAACAGCTGGGCAGAGCAGCCCTTAATGTCCTGCCAGCTGGACCCAGAGACAGGCCTTGGAGGCTGGAGTGCTCGGGCTGCTCTTGGCATGGGTTCCAGAAACAATTCTGGTGGCAATGTGGGGCTGTGACTCCAGGCCTGCCCCAGAATAACACACTGTCAGCATATGTTAACAGGCTGCCTTTTCTCCAAAGATCACAAAATGCATTCCATTTAGTGTCTGTTTTGCAAGTGTTACTATCTGTGTTTTATGGGCAACAAAACCAAGATACAGCAAGGCCTTTGAGCTCTGCCATGTGAGTGTGAGTGGTGAGGGGCTGACCTTGGGAGACCTGTGCTTCCTGAGTCTTGGGCTGTTGCAAAACAGCTTCCTCCAACCTTTCCAAACTCCTTCCAGAATGGTCATGCTGGCTGGCAGATCTCAGGGGATGGTGGGAGTTAAAAGGAACACATGTGTTCCAAACTCCCTGGAAGAGAGAGTGGTATTAAAAACACACACACAAGCTAGTGTTCACCATGTGGGGACCCAGATGAAAGCGGTCGGCTGCTTCAGTACCGGGCTTTGTGACCACACGTGGTGAGGCCTTCACCCCACAGGAAGCACGTGGAAATGAGCAGAAGACCTGACTCCTTCTTCTTTCCTGGGTCTTCTCTCCTATGAAGCATAAGACCATGCAGATTCTGGTCTTTCTCCTTTTAAAAATGGGATCATCCATAAGACTAAACTTTCTCAGGAGCTCACCACTGACGCCAGTCAACAGAAAGAGGAAACTGCTAGTCTATTACTAAGTGAAATTTTTCAGCTGGCCCTGTTCTATTTCAGCCTCCCCTGCCCACGTGTAGCTTCATCTCCATTGGGGGGAAATGAGATAAGCTTCTCCCCAAAGATGTCGGAGTCAAGCTTACAATATTTGCCTCTTACACAAATGAAATCCAATTGAAGACCAATGATCTCCAGAGTTAGGACTTAAACTGTCAGACACTGAGACATCTCAAAACATTAGGCTGAAAGATGTCTAAGGGATCTTTACTCAGTGTTGAGCCATAATGAATTCCAAAAGAGGAAACTCACATCTACTGACTTTTTCAAATCTACAGGGAAGATGATCCCAGAGTTTTCATTGGAAACTAGTGCTTAACAACCAACCAACAAGCATGTACCATATACCCACTGTGTGTAAGGTTCTGTGGGGCACAAAGAGAGCTATTTGTGAATGTTCCCATGGTCGAGTGGTTCTTGCTCTTTGCACTTGTATCATTAGCAAGAACTACTCTCAATTCTTTGTTATCTCTCTCAACTATGTCTCACATCCTTGTCTTCTGGAGTGACCTCATAACTTGAGGTCTGTTCCGGGGGAGCTGGGGTTTGGGGTCACTCTTGATGCTAGCCTGGCACATACAGGGAACAGTTGGTTACCAGTGGCTGGGCCACTTCTTCCAGTGTCAGGGTGAGCTGGGGATAAGGCAGCAGAAAGCAAAAGGCATCCCCTAGTGTGTCTGAGCTCTTGATCGTTTCTTCCAAATCTATTCCTCCCATAGTTTTCCCTGTTTCTCTAGCAACTGTAGTTTCCAGATGACTTATGCTACAGAACATTTGATTCTTCCATGTCTCTTTTCCTTTGCTCATGCTCTCCATTCAAACTGTCATTAAATAATGTTTTGAACCTTTAAAATGGCCACTTTATTGTTCCCACAAGTTACCCTCATTTCTTGCCTCCATTTGCAATATTCTCCTATTTGGCTTTTAAAAAAATTTTTTTTTCTCTTTTAATCTTTATTTGAGATATAATTCACATAAAATTCACCTAATTAAAGTGTAAAATTAAAATTTTTTTGGTATATTACATTACTAATTTTTTTGAGTTGTAAAATATATATAACATAAAATTTCCCATTTTATCCATTTTTAAGTAAACAATCAGTGGCATGAATTATATTCACGATGGTTGCTGTGTAGCTATTATCACTATCTATTACCAAAACTGTTTAAACACCCCTAAACAAACACTCTGTAAACAAGGAATAGAAGGGAACTTCTTCAACATGATAAAGACCATATATGAAGAACTTTTGGCTAATATTATACTCAACAATGAAAAGCTGAAAGCTTTTCCCCTACAATCAGGAACAAGATAAGGAAGCCCACTTTTGCTATTTCTGTGTAACACAGTACTGGAAATTCTAGCCAGAGCAATTAGGCAAGAAAAAAATTATCTCTGTTCATAGATGACATGACCTTATATGTAGAAAACCCAAAAGAATTCACAAAAAAACCTGTTAAATCTAATAAATGGTTTCAACAAGGCTGTAAATATAAGGTCAAAACATCAAATTAGTTGTATTTTTATACACTAGCAATGAACAATCCAAAAAGGAAATTAAAAATCAGTTCCACTTACAATAGCATCAAAAAGAACGAAATACTAGGAATACTTTTAACCAAGAAGGCAAAGACTTATACACTGAAAACTACAAAACATTACTCAAAGAAATTAGAGGAGATCTAGATAAATGGAAGGACATTCCATGTTCATGGGCTAAAAGACTTAGTAATGTTAAGATGACGCACAATTCACAATTTCAATATTACCCAAAGCAATACAGAAATTCAATGCAATCCCTATCAAAATCCCAATAGTGTATTTTACAGAAATAGAAAACCTACTCTAAAATCCTAATTGGCTCTTCACTTGCGGTTTCTTCTGCCTGACATGCTCTGCCATCATCTGCATGGCTCCCTGTCTCACCTCCGTCAGGTAAGGATGAGGCTGTCACCACCTCAGTCACATGTCACCTGTCATCTTCTTATCATGGCGCTCCCTCACCACCCTTGCACTCCCAATCATCTCTTATTTGCCTTACTTTTCTTCATTGCTCTTAATATCATCTGCCCACATTGTATATTTTACTTATTTTTTGACTTCCCTTTTTGAATATAAATTTGATGAGGTCAGGGATTTTTGTCTATTGGTTCACTGCTATACTCCCAGCACCCAGAACATGTCAGGCACATAGTAGGCACTAAAGATAGATATTTATTGAGTGCAGGAATGAATGTAAAATACACAAGAACAATAAATAGATTCGAGTCTATTGTTTTTGTAGTGAAACAAGACCAACAAGTGAATACCAATTGGATTTTTGCCTCACATCCTCCTTAACCAAATTTAGCATTAAAGAGAAAGAAACACATTGGTGAAAGAACAATACAGCTTCATTAAACACCCAAAGAAGCGGTGAGTGCAAATATTTCCTCCTTTTTGAAAGTCATGTTCACTTTGGGCCGTTTTCAGATCATCAATTCTCTCTCCAATGTACTGCTCCCTGAATCCCAATATATTTGAAAACACTTCCCGGTCTGAAAAAGTCATCAGAGTATCTTAATCCATCTTAATCTTCCATGGCAAAGGACCTGAGTGCGTAGAGATTCAGTTATGACTATATGTGGGATGCCAAGAACTTGACTTTGGCTGGGTGAGAGCAAATCTCAATACCAAGGGAGCAAGCAGACAGCTGGTAGGAAAATAACAGGAATGTATGCAAGGAAGTAAAAGAGATGAACAGTAATGGGAGACTCCCACAAGTGGGAAACTTAGTACGTGTAGACGCAACTACATGCCAAACAAATTTACAATTTCACATACTTAACTTATGATTTTCACTGTGATGATGATGAGTGAACAAGGAGGAGGAGAGCTCCCTGTGAAAAGGGGTGACTCATCTATGTCCTATTTTAAATCGATCTTGAGAGCGTTCTCCTGAATTACATCACTGACCTCATGAATCCGTGAAATCTCCGGAGAACAGCACAAAACTGCACTTTCAGTGGGAGGGTCAGTGCATCGCTACGGCCCCTCTTCAAGGCTCAATTCCTGCATTTCCATTCTCACAGGGTGGCTACTGTCCTTAAGAAGAAGCAGTCTGTTGCCTCTTTGGTAAAGGTGTGTACCTTCCAACTTTGTATTTATCTGTGTAGTCAACATATTTTCAAAATAATCCACTTAGACTCATGAATCCCACCCATATAAGATTTCTTTAAAGTGGAAACGCTTTTCACTACCATTTGCTGTTGAGAAAATGAAGGTACGAGGTAGCCATGGTAGCTGCCTTCAGGAAATGGTAGAGTCAAAGAAGGAGAAACTTGAAAATTCAGAACTGTGTTCATCCCGCTCTGCCAGCCATTGGCTACTTGTTCAAACTTGAGCCAAGGGACTGATGTGATACGAGTCACACCCATGACCATGGCACTCCACAGATGGCTCAGCACCTTTGGTTGCATCAGAATTTTGTTGTATCAAATAATTCTAAAAAGCCAAGAGGCCCAGAAGCTATAACTAGGACATCCCTTTCATATGAATAACGAAGACCTCACTTGCATTGCAATAGCAGCTCCTGTGGCAGCATGTGAGTGCAGACCTTAGCATCATGGCAAATCTCAAAGGACCCTGAGTAAAATCTGCTCTCTGCTTGTGCTGCTTAAAGAACAGCCCGGCGATTACAGGGCGCAGCTAAGGGCGTGTCACCAGTCAAGTCCCATAAAGCTCAGACTAGAACTCAGAAGTTTTGACCCTATTCTTATCACCCTGTCCATTGTAAAATTAACCATTTAATTTTCCCGAATGGACCAGGGATCCTTTGCAGTGGGGTCTTACCTGATCCCACCTACCTCCAGTTTATCCTATTGCTTCTGTGCCTTGGGATTTCACCATATGTTGGGGTCATGTCCAGGGGAAACGGAAACATTCAACTTTCAGGTTCACGAAGGAGGCAGCTCAAAGTCCAGCCCTGGCTTGTTGCTTGCCTCCTGGAGGGGTGACCGTCTCATGATCCCAGGCCCAGCTCGCCCTCAGCCCTGGACAAAAGCCCAGGCCTCCAAGAGCACAACTTGGACGTGATGCCTGTGTTTCAAATTCGCATCACTTTCCCATCACCAAGGGACTTTGATTTTAGCTCTTTCTAAGATGAGATTGGGAAATTCTTATTTTTAATTTAAATTTCTGGTGCCTCAGTGTTTTAAGACAATCTCATTCCTGCTTTTTCCATCTGCAGCAAAAACCTTGAAACCTGCTATCACTGCCTCATTGTTGAAACAGAAGTCCTGGGCAGATGTTATTGATCTATACAGAGGTAGGAAGCATGTTCTTTATTAGGGTAGGACTTCTTACTTTTACCAGCATGCTCATCCCATTTGACAGAGCGATGGGGAAATAGGAGAGACAGAGATGAGAGGAAGGAGAAGAGACAGACACAAAGAGGCAGGGGGAGAGAGACAGAGAGACAGAGGAAGAGAGAGACAGAGACAAAAAGAGAGAGAGAGAGAGAGAGAGAGAGAGACTGTATCTTACTTTTTAAAGACCAGGCTGTATACAGTCTATAAACACCATTTGGATTCCGTGTGACTCATTTTATATCCCAGAGAATACCCTCTTCTGTCCTCCAAAGCACCACATTTTAAATTCTAGCCTTGAGTCTGATTGGAGTCAGATTAGATTTATGCCCCCATCCCTCCAGATGCCACCAATTATTTAATTAATAAATACTATGAATCTCCACGGTACTTAGTCTCTATTTTTCAGCCTAGGAACTCTCCCTTTTCCAAGCATACTGTACTGCTTAACAGACAGTCTCCACAATCCCATCCTCATCCCTGGCACCTAATCTCCATCCCCAGAAAGGACACTAATTGTTCTTCCTGCCCCTAATCTTCCTCCTTGAAGCTCAGCCTCCAGTGAAAGGGACTCTAAAGGCTCCTTCAGAGCTTGCCCGCAGGGCACCTTTTCTCCCCACTGAGGACGCTGCCTAAGGAGGAAGAACCTGGCATCTGACTGCAGCTGGAACCTCTTCCTGACCTCATACCTTTGAAGCTCCCTTTGAATTTCATGCCAATACCCAGAGCGTGGGGTGTCACTATTTTGTGATTTTCCTGCTGCCCCGGCAGGATCACTACACGGCCTTGACACGTTTAAAGTTACTCCCTGCTCAACTGGGACTCGTGGCAGCCGGTTCCCCCCACCCCCAGCTGGAACGCCTGGGACTGTATTTTACCTCATTGGCATCTTCACAGCTGGGAAGCGCCTCCCCAGGGTCTCCGACAATGTGTAAGTTTCTCACATCCTCCTTGGCAGGCTGACCCCAGTCGTAAGTCATCCTCCAAGACAAGACTGACAAGTCTGATCAATTATTGCCACCAGTTCTTTAAGTGTTGAGGAGCTAATGTGTCACTCTGTAGCCAGGGGTCGGGTGCATTGTATCTGAGAGACGGGATCCACGGAGGGAGATGAAAACACGCACACGCTGAAGACTGGAGATTTACAAATTCAGTGTCCTCAATATTTCTACAGAAAATCTGCTTTGCCTGCATAAAAGCCTCACGTAGGCAAACTGAACTCAATATCTTTCTCAGAAAGCACAACGAGAAGGATATTCCATCTGGTTTTTAACAAAATAAATCCATGTTACTCTGTCTTTCAAGCCTTCCAAAGCCCTCCATACGTAACACCCTCCCTCTAGCCAACACAGACGACAATTTTCCCTGTGGCTCAGGTGCTGAGAACCTGAGAACTAGAGTCAGTCCGATCTGAACTTGAGTCCCTGCCCTGCAGGGTGACTTTGGACAAGTTAGGTAACCTCTCTGAAACTCATGAAGATAACAATGATACCAATGTCAATGGTGTCACATATGAAGTGCTCAGCCCAGCATGGGGCACATACATGTTCAGTATGTGTTAGTGACATTGTGATGATTAACATTTCCTTTTTCAGAGTAGGAACAATGTGCATGGAGTGGGAGCCGTGTCAGCCAATCCTTTGACGCCAGGGCTCAACTTGGTGCTTTAGATAGGCTGCCGGCAAGACCTGAATCAATGCTTGGACACAGCCCATACCCTTCCTCTGCCAGGCTGAAGGCACTGGAATAACAGGGGAGAAAATGAGAGGTCTCACAAGGAGTCCTGTGTAGGACACCGCCCTTCCTGGTTCACCAGGACAGTCCTCGTTTACTGCCACATCCCTTCCTACTCCCGGAAGTGCCCCAGTTAGGAGGACAAATGATGTGGTCACCCTATCTATGAGCTACCTCAAGTAGCTTCCAGAGCTGTGCTGTCCAATATCGTAGCCAACAGCAAATGTGGCTAATAAAAGAAAAATGTCAATTACCACATGAATAATTTTTATAATAGAATACATGTTGAAATGATAATATTTGGCTATATTGGCTAAGTAAAAATATAAGTAGAATTAATTTTGCATGTTTCTTTCTACTTATTTGATTGTGGCTACTAGAAAATTTAATATGTGGGCTTGTGTTATATTCTAATGGACAGTGCTATTCTAGAGTTTGAGCTCTGTGGACCGTACACACGTTACTGCTCTTGGACATATGCTGTGCCTGCCATCAAATTTTCTCTCGGGCTCTGGGGACAAATATCCTCGCCACAGAACTGTGCCATAATGCCCTTGGCTGGCTGCATCTCCACTCCTAAAACCTTGCCTCTGGGCCTGACTTCTCTCCTTTGCACCTTGGCTACATGTCATCACATGGATGTTTGAAAGGGGCCCAAATTCAACAAATCCAAAACATACCCCATCATGTCCTGCATTCCATCCTTGGTCTTGCTTCTCACCTGGGATAACTACTCTTCCGGTAACCAGACTCCAGACTTCCACAGCACCTCTCACTGGCCCTGACTCCTTCCCTCCAGAGACTAAATCAATTGCCAATCTCCTGGGTCACGTCTTTGTCACATCTCTTCACTATTCTTGCTACTATTGTCCATGTTCAGGCATCTGTATTCTTTAATAATAAATATTACCATTTATAAAAATACAATAATCTTGTTTCAACATTCTACAAATGAATCCTCTAGCCTCTCTCAGAACCACTGTCCCAAACATTCTCCAAGCAACATCGGCAAGGTCTTTCTACAATCCAGAACTATTTCATATCTCAACTTAAAAAATGTTCTTGGCCTTTTATCGTGTCCAAGTTCTTTCATCCCAAAGCCCTTGAGAACCCATCCCCATTTTATGGATCCCGCTTAATTCCCTGTTATTCTCCCTGCCCCTCCCACCTACCTTATCCCCCCTCCCCCCACCAGACCACACTATTTTACATGAAGATGAACCGTGCCCTTTCACCTCTCAGCCTTTAATTGGTGCTGCTTCCTGCTGCCAATGTCATCTTCACTGCCTCATCTGCTTTGGGGAGTTCTGTGTAACTCGAGGATGCAGTTAAAACACACATTCTTCAAAAGCCTCCCCAGCCCCTCCCCCAGGGAGAACTGATGTATCCTCCTACTTTCATCATGGTGCCATGATAGCACATTCAAGTTGGTCCCATGTTAGCGTCACGTACATGAGTTTTTCCTCTTCCCAACTAGAGGTAGACTTCTTTAATATTTAGGTTATTCATCTTCTGACCCTCCCTTCCCCATGTCAAGTAGCCCCGATTTCCAACAATCGTTTGAAAGGTGCTCAATCCATGAGGGTGAGTTGAATCAGTGACAAATGTGAGCTTAGCATGTTCTTTGGAGGGATCGCCTGCCAGGCTTGTCTCAGCTCTGGTCTGGGAGACCTCCTTGAGGACAGATAAGGAGGGGCCAGACCAAGGTGGCATTTAAGGAGAAAATGGGAAAAATTAGGTTGTGCACATCTTTCTAAGCAGATTTTCTAATTATGCTATGTCAAAATATTTGTTGAATGTGCACTTCAAGAATATTTACTATCAAGATGAAACTTCAGGAGTAGTGAGCCCAGGATGTGCTTCAAACACTGTTTATTCCACTACTTACACCTTCTTTTCCTTCATTACAGGTATGACAGGTGCCTAGAGGTGGACTCAGTCCTTCTAACCACACTGATGATGGAATGGTCATTAGAGGCCATGAAAAAGGTAGGCTTCTGGAGAAAGATGAAATTACACTTATATTAGGATGTCAAACAGGACCTTGCATGAAAAGAGCCACAGATCCAAAGGGAAAAAAAATAAAGGAAAAAACCAAACCCAAACTTGAGGCCATCCGTTGTAATAGAGAAGCTCGTGCTTGGCTTTCAGGAGTGCTGGTCGTGTGTGTGTTGTATTACAGGCAATTATCGGTGGTCTCCTTGCTGGCCCTAAAGAATTTTGAACAGCATCAAGGGGAAATATGATCTATCAGAAGGGAAATCCTACTGCATCTTTTTACCCTGGGCCAACTCTGCTGGGTTGATAATGCATTTTATTTTTGATGATGTATTTTATTTCCATGATGCATTTTAATCTTGAAGTCTCACAAATAGCTGTTGGTGAAAGTTGATGTGAGGATAAATTTCTCTCCCAGGCCACGTGTTTTGGAAAAGCCAAACTGGGCCTGTGACATTGCTGAGTGATTCTGAAGACTGAAATTAATCCAGCTCCATGTCTTTTCTGCCATCCGGCAGTCAATCCACAAGGGAGGAAGCAACATTTTTGCATAAATCAACTGTGTGTTGCTCACCACCATGAACTTGGGGTGCAAGACCACGAAGTTTGGTCTGATTATTCAAAGAAAATGACACCCTGGTCAATACAACTTTAGTATGAATTACACTTCATTATATGATTATATTTCTGGGAAATGGTACATTTACATACAAGCATACAAGATACTGAATGTGACCACTGAAAAATAAGGGAGACCAGGGTGGTTCCAACCCTCCATTGGGCCAGGCCAGCTGGAGGGCAATAGACATTCTCCCACTTAATGCAGGGCCACCTGGGCTGATTAGAGTTGGCTTTGTTCAACTCTGTTTCCAGCCCGAATCGACAACAGACACACACTTCGCTTCTGACTTAGATGGAATGAAGCTTACTGAGGAAGAAAATGGAAGCTAAATGCTTTAAGAATGGCTCTTTCTAGGTTCTTATTTTCCAGTTGGATTAAAATTTTGACACTAGCTAAATGTGAACTGTGGCCAAATAGCTTAAAATTTCTGTGCTTCAGTTTCCTTTCACGCAGAAAATGAGCACATGAGCATGTGCTGCTCCCAAACACAAAAGTTCTATCAGTGGACACTGAAGAACCATCAGTGGTTTGTGTTAGACAAACTACACCCCTGTGTAAATATTCCAGATGAAAATCTCCCCTGAGTGTTCACCAGAGTTTCAAAGAGTGATGATGTCGAGAATGAGATCTTACGTTAGAATAGTTCAGGGAAAGCATTTCAGTCTGTGATAGTCTGACTATTGCCTGGTGATATGAAGTTGGAGTCTCTTTCAACTCTGGCTTTAGGGCATCTGAAAACCATATTGCATGTTCTGGTTTCAAGTATTTTTTCCCCTACATTTAGACTAATAGCAAGGGATTATTGCTCCATAAACTTCAGGAGAATAATTCTTAAAAATACCCAATACAATAGATTTGGGGATACTGATAACCACTGCTGGAAATTTAATCTGTTCTTTAATCTCCTTTTCATCATCTTTTCCACCTTAATGTTTAAATAAGCAGAGGCCCAAAGCATCAACAACTCCTGTACTTAGTACATTCCTACTATACTTGCCACATAAAGGCACAGTCTTTGTTTATGAGAATGTCTTTATCTGATTGTATCTTGGATTTCTTGCCATTCCTAGTCTCTGGAATACTTCCTGGTAGAGAAGGATGGTCAACAAAAGTTTGTTAAAGGAATCAATAGATGAATGTAAAAGATGGCAGCCACACCACACACACACACACACACACACACACACACACACACTCACACAGAGTCCTACACAAGAAACAATTGATCCTGGCAACTCCGCTGAAAATCCTTCTCCTCCCCCAGCTCCAAGGCACTGGGAAGGCCACTACTGATTCATGAGTTGTCACTTAGGAGAAAATCAATGTTTGGACTAGACATTGCTTCTCACTGGCCAAGAATATGTTCATGTGTTGGGTTAAGGTAGACCCCTCAATGGGTTGAAATGGAAAAGAACTCAAAACAATTTAATATTGGTCAAAGGAAGCAAAGGAAGATAGGTGATAAAGCTACATTAACCAAAAACGCCAGATGAAGTTTTAGTGCCCTTAACAGTCATTGCCTGAGGAAAAAATTTCTACTGATTGTCAAATGGTATCTATCACATTCAAGTTTCATCATTTTAATAGTGAATGAAAGCAGAGGAGCACTTATTACCACAAAACAAAGAGAATGCTTGCTAACACCCTTGCCATTTTGTTTCAAAGTATAGTAAAATTTTGGGCACTCTCTCTACCCCAACTAGCTTCTTTCCTTGGCTTTTATGTGGGCAGGGTTGTTGTAATTTCCCTGTTCAAATAAAGTCTGTAGAAAGCCACAAAAGGAGATCTGGACCCTACAGCTTAACGGATTCTGGAAAGCAGCTGGCTTGTAACATGAGTCATTCCAGCCAAGGCTTTCTCTTTTGTATGTTTTTCTCTGACCTGAAGAGTGGGTTATTGGATGTCTTCTGGCAGGTGCTATGGGATTAAGGAGGTAGCTGCTCAGGAACAAACTTTGAATTAGGGTTCTTTTTAAAAGAGTTTACTAAAGTAAATATGATCGTTAGCTTAATCTCCCATATCTAATGCATCTAACATGAGGCTCACATTTAACAGTGAGGTTTAAAAATATTGGTGGGCATGTGCATCTATTATTTGTGTATAGATCTCTGTGCTTTTCTCCAAGAGCTATATTTGAATGTTAATGATGAAATTTTCAGTACATTCCTATTTATCAGGATCCAAGCATTCCAAAAGCTCAAATACCCACATGACTTTGCCTTTCCTGCCATTACGAGAGAAAACCTAGTGGAATATTAATGAACTGACAATGGGGGCAGGAATTTTTTTAAAAGTCACTTTTGAGGGATATTACAAGGTCTGTTGGGATTCAGAACAATCACGCACACCTATAATTCTGGGCAATGATATATTAATAGATTTTCATATGGTAACTCTCAGGTATTTCTGAAGATGCCTTGGGCTTCTGAATCATGGAAGAAAGATTAACTTAGACGTCAACTCTGTCAATATACCTAGGATGCCAATTTTATACCCACATATTTTATATCTATATATACAAGATATAGGCTAGGATCTATTTGCATATGGCATCACCACCATCACATCACTCAAGTTACCGAAGTGAAGAGCTTATGTGGAGAATTTGGGAAGAAAATAACACACAGCGGTCGGGAAGGAGAGATAAAAGAATGGGCAAAATATAGTAGCTTTTTGTGTCTAGAAAGTATAAAGCATCAGATATCAGACCTAAAGATCTAGATTCAAACTTCAGCTCCTGCTCACAGAAACTAAGCATGATCCTGAACAAAAATTGTACCTTGAAGAGACTACTTACACATCCATACGCTGAGATGAGTAACTTTGCCAGCTCTCTGTCACGGAACAGTGAGGAATAAACGGGGTCTTTCTAGTGAAAACCCTTAGATACGACTAACTCATAGACACCTTTAAACCTACGTATAAATCTAGCTTCTAATTGAATATCAACTGTTCTGTCCATTATATACTTAACCATGGATCCACAAACAGTAAGGAATGCTACCAAAATAAAAGAGCAACTCTGAGAAGCTGAAATGAGAGGGGAAGGGTATCAGAGGTGAGTTTATTAAAGGCCCTCACCCCCAAACTGGAGATGGGCTATAATCAAAAAAGAATAAAACAAAGGGAAGCTCTTGTCCAGTGATGGTAAGGGTCATGCACTCTAGGTTGGAATGTTCATTGGTGTAGCCTTTCCAGAGGGTAACGTATCAGCATCAAAACTCTTAAAAACTGCTTGTAGCCTCTGAACCAACTTCCATTTCTAGAAATTTATCCTAAGGAATGATCAGAAATGCACCTAAAGATTATGTTCAGAGATGTTCAATGTCACATCCATCATTATAGTGAAACATTGGAAACCATCGAAATTACCAAAGATTTAAGACTGGTTAAATAAATTATGTGTCATGAAAACCCATGCAATAATTAAAATAACATTTTAGAATAATTTTTAATGGCACGGAAATGCTCACAATATTTTTTAAGAGATAAAAGGTAGTAGTCTATAATGAGGTCCCACTGTATAGCACAGAGAGCTCTACCAATATTCTGTAATAACCTATATGGGAAAAGAGTCTGAAAAAGAATGGATATATGTATTGATATATGTATAAATGAACCATTTTGCTACACACCTGAAACTAACACAATATTGTAAATCAAGTATACTCCAATATAAAAGAAAAATTAAATTTAGAAAGGTAGTTTATAAAGTAATACTTCAAATGTGATGCCAACTAAAAATATACTTTAAAGGACACCAAAATGTTAACAAGGGGCAGGAATAATTATTAGGCTTATAGACGATGCAAACTTCTTCTTTATACTTTTCTGATTTTTCAAAATTTCTCCAATTAACTTAAAAAAAATTTTATTGGGGTATAGTTGACTGGAGTATGCTGTGTTAGTTTCAGGTGTACAGTGAAGTGTATCAGTTAGACATACACATATATCCACTCTTTTTTAGAATCAACTTTTGAAATAAAAAAGAAAAAAATAAACTTTATTTAAAAATCAATATTGTGATTAACCAGAGTCAGTGGAATTTTAATTAACTGGATTTTTAAAAAAAAGAAATGGACAGTCTGCCCCGGTATTTAGGAGTACAGTTTTCACACTGAGGACCACACAGAATCAGTCTAATAGTTCAGTCTCCTGCAGCTACTGAATTATAGTGTGGTAAGTCCTGCTCAGCTGATGCCATATAGACTGGATTAGGAATCAGACAACTTTCCTTCTGGTCCAAGATCAAGTCTAGCCTTGAGCACATTTCATAACTCATTGTCTCAGTTTCTACAGCTATAAAAAGGAGCTAATCATCTTTGCTCAGTTTACCTCCAGAGAGCTGCTGGGAAGGTCAAGCATGATAGGTATGTAAATGTGAAAAACAGACATAGGATTAAAAAAAATCATGGTCCTCTACCTCAATCAGTAGTTACATAATACTATGTGTAGTATTTAGACAGGAAATTGAGCTTAAAGATTTTAGAGTAGTGGTGAGGAACAAGGTAGAAACAAAAGAAGTTTTCTGGTCAAGTTTGAGTCAACCATACAATCCAATTTGCCAGACTCTTCCTGAACTTTCTACTTAATGCAGGTTTTCCTCTGCCGAGGAAAACGGGAAACCAGAGCTTCCTTCTAGGAACCCAAGTTATACTGTCCTCAAACCCATCTGCAAAGGTAAAAATGTTCAACTCAACCACCTGGTCAAATTCCAGCCTAGGTAATTACGACTCGCCTAAAATTTCACCGCAGAGAATATGCAGACAAGTGGGAGGGCGGGATGGGAGATTCTGAAAGCTGACAGCCTTGGCCATGGTGAGGAAGGGGCAGATGGTGGTCAGTCTAGCTCGCCAGTATCCAAAACAGCTCTGGGGGAGTCGGGTCTCGGGTACATCCTTTCATGTTTGCACCTCCAGTTTCCTGACCTACTTCCAGCCCTGCACCCTGGAGCAGGTGCACTGCTTCTGTGGACCTGTCACAGCACCTGAGATGCTGCATTATCGTGGATACTGTGTGTGTGTGTGTGTGTGTGTGTGTGTGTGTGTGTGTCTCCCCAGCTACACGGATGCCTCTGGTCGGAGCTGGGCTGATGCACCCGGGATTTCCCGCGAGCTTCCCGCCAGGTCCGGGTGGCAGAGCTGACACTGCACAACCCACGCAGCTGTCCTGTGGGACCTGTGAGAACGAGCGAGTATCCAAGTTGTCACAGCTTTGGGGAAGGAGGAGAGAAAACACCTAATGGGGGAGAGTGGGTCAGAGCAGAGACTCTTAGGCCAATCGCCCGAGATTGTCCATCAGTTCTGCCTTCTCCCAGGGGGGAGACCCCGGCATCCTGAATCCCATGCATTTCAGCTTCCTCACCTGTAAAATGGGACCATAATTCTATCTGACTCGAGGGGCTGCTGTGGGTATTAAAGGAGTTAATATATATAAAGCACTCAGGAGAGGTACCATGTGAGGGTGTGCTAGTATTATTATTACTGTTGTTGTCAGAGGAAAGTCGACAGAAGATATTTAGGTGTTTTTTGGTTTTTGTTTTGTTTTGTTTCGTTTTAGCACGAGAGGCTCTTGGGCATATGTATGAGTGGAGAGGGAGGGCGGGACTGATGGGCAGTTTCCACGTGCAGGTGGGGACGGGGCTCATGGGAGGAGGTGCAGGGAGCCAGGCGTGGAGGGTGCAAGTCTGCAGGTGAGGATGCAGGTCTGGCTGCCCAAGGAGAGGGGCGGGTGGGCCGAGGGGGAGGAGCAGCAGCCGGCAGAGGTGTGGCAGGGAACGAAGGGGCTGCTCAAGGTCAAGTAAAATGAGCTTGGAACCCACGATTGCCGGACTAGGCTTCTGGGCTGAGAGTGGTGACGGTGTTGGCCCTTGGCTGGAGTGTGGACACTCATGGGAATGGAGGGAGGCCAAGGGAGAAGCAAGAGTATAACTCAGTGACCCACAAGGTGGTCTGGGCAGAAGGGACGGATGCATAGACTGCAGCCAAAGCAGCGATGGCGGGGCTGGAAGTCTCTAGAAGCTGACCAGTGGCTCCCGGGAAGTGGCTGCGTGAGTTCCTGGGGAGGAGAACGCAGGAGGCACAGGCATGGGAGGACGACTAAGAACGGGGTCCCGACAGCACGTGGAATGAGGCGACGGGCTTGGGTTCTGCAGGTACCGATGACAAGCAGACTCAGCTTCTCCAGTCCTAGTCTGCGCCCCACGGCCCATTGTTAAAATTCAGGAAGCACAGAAAACAATGATCTGAATCAGTTATCCAACGTCTGTCTCCTCCCTGACTTCCGTGAGAGGTAGAACGTGAATCTCAAAAACCAAACCTCAATCAAGGACCCTCAACCTGACCTTGACCTTCCCCAGTGACCTTCCCTTCCATCCTCTACTTCATTCTGAGCAGCTGTCCTTGTGAGGTCAGGGTCTCGTTTTCCTTCTGCGGTGGGTTCTCAAACCCGCTGACTGATGGGCTCCGACCTGCTCGGACACACGGGCATCCGAGAGGATTTTCCCTTCGGGGAGGTGCTGGGCGGGGCAGTGCGGGGGTGGGCGTGGTTACAGAGGGAGGCTCCACGTGTGGCCAGCCTAGTTGCTGCCCCTCAAACCGTTTGAAAGACTCCCCTCCTGGCCTCTCTTAGAGGCGGCTTGTGAGTTCCACAGGACATTAAAGTCATTAACGGTATTTCTCAGTTTTTACATAAAGTACATATTATTGTCCATTCTCAGATCCCCATGAACTGTGATTCTTTTTAGAAGTCCATCAGCTTTTGAAGGAAGAAGATTTTCTTCCCCACCTCTCTGAAGATGTTCACCAGAGATTTATTTCCAAATGGGAAGATCACAAAACAGATCTCCTTACATATGATCTGTTCAGCTAATCCCAATGTGTGCATGTCCTGGGGTACTAATAAAAGGAGGGTTTGTTGTTACATCAGTTGGGGAACAGAGTTAAACACAAATAGAAACTTTTCATTCCTGCAGAACTTCTGAGAGGCTTTAACGTACCAGTGGGCCTTGTGATTCTTCCAGAGGGGGCTTTGTGGGCAACAGAAACACATCTGCCGTAAGCATCGCTAAGACCAATGTTCTGGGGACCCTTCTTTGGAAAAAGTCACTTTGGTGATGCCCTCTCACCCTCTGGATGATGCATGCACCCAGGAAGGTAAGGTGACTTGGCTAGACCCACAAAGCTAGGGAGTTGCAGAACCAAGATTACTGCAAAACCACTGTGAAGTGTGCTTCCCTTTGCCATAAAGATTTCATCCCTGGGAGGAATATGCACCTTTTCAAAGGGACCACTTGGAATGAGAAAATATCCCTGGATATATGCAGGCTTGTCCCAAGTTGCCTATGTATTTGGGCTACAAGCAATCTCTTGATTGGGCACAGAGAAGGCAGTAGGACGTTAGAGACGTGGCTTCCTTTGGATAGTCTGGGAAGTCTGCCCCAGGGTGGGTAACAGGACCCTCGGAAGGCCACAGAGAGGGGAGCACAGCCAGAGAGACTTGTACAGTAGAAGAAAGAGGAGGAGGGAAATAAACTACACCTATTGTACAATTTGTTTGCGTTCTAGAAAGGGGGTGACTGCTACCCCTTCCTCCTACAGCACATGGTGCCTTTATCTTAGGATCTTCAGTGACTTCTGCAGTTGACATATGACGGGGACCAACCCATAAACCTAATTCCCACACATAACCTTATTTTAATAGAAAACTTGACTCAGGCTCCAAACGACTTACACATCAGTGCTCTTTACGAGAGAAGCTGTTTACAAGAAGCAGGGGGACATCCTGTAACCCTCACTCCTGATTGGCCCCTTCACCTTGTAGCCATACCCCACGCACGAGCGAGGCGGGGGGCTTTGGAAGATGACGCCACGTTGGGTTGCAGACGGAGAGCGATGGGAATATAGTTAACTCTACCCAAAGCCTGTCCTCAGCAAACTCGCCAAATCGAAATTGTTTCCAGTCCCCCCAGTATCCCAGCTTTGTCTCCTTCCCACTGAATGGCTCTTTGCAGGCTTCCAAAGCTGTGATTAGGTGATCAGGCTACTGTCATCAAACAAAACAACACATCACAACAGTTAACCTAATATACATACAATGGTTTCTGTAATTGCTATTGGGCTGCGTGGTGTGGAGTTAAACAGCTAGTGTGTTGGAGTCATAAAGTCCCAAGCTGAACTCTCTCCTGTGTCATTAAATAGCCCTTGGCCTTGGGTGATCTCTTCACCTCTCTTCACCTCGGTTTTGTCATCCCTAAAATGGGGACAACACCTACCCAGTCGGGTTCTTGTGAGGTGAATGGGAGATGATGCAAGTAAAACACTCCTCTTGTCCAGGGCTTGGAATACAGTAGGTGCTCACTAGATGCACCTTTGCTTCCTCCTTCCTGAATCATCATCAGGCACACCTGGTAGACAGTTGACTTTTGTCCAGTTAAGCCCTGCCATGAGTTTTCTTGTACTTGTTATGAGCACCGATGTTTGATGTTCATACCTGGGTCACCACCGCCTCCACTGTCATCTGTGTATCTCACTACAGGTCAGAAGGGCAAGTTCTTTCTACCAAGGGGACACGGACAGTCTCAATAAGTCAGCCCTAATCCTTCCAGGCCCATGAACCAAGGGTCAGTGTGGTCATTTCCAAACCTCATTTCCGGGGCCAGGAGGATCCAGGAATAAAGGGGCCAAGACAGGAGCCCTCGGGGGCCTCCCAATGCTTGCCCAGGTGCCCAGGCATCCAGGCCGCTTTCGTGTCCTCCCACTGAGGGCTCTAAGTGAGCAGCCAGAGGGGCTCTTACATCAGAATCTCTGGGGCTTAAGCCATGTGGATGTTCTCTGTGTGAGTCTGGGGAGCCGATGCTGGATCCCTATGGCCTTGGGACAGAACAGGAGGCAGTGAAGCTCAGAAAAGGCTGAGTGATGGCGAGAAAGCAAAGGATGGGAGGGGACGAGGGATTTAAGTGGAAGAGAGGTAGGGGGGTGGGAGGAGTGGGTGGAGGGGACCTCCCTCACAACTAGGCTGGACACACCTGCGACCTAGGAGGCATGAAGGGAGCGGGGTCCGTGCCAGCCTTCCTTTCCCTGTACCCAGATCTTCCCTACTGCTTAGGATGAGAAATGCCTTCGGTAGGGCCAAGCCCTTCATTCCACAGTGAAATCAGGGACTTCTGGGTGCGCTGACACCCCAGCACAGGTGGACGTCATCTTTAAATGATTCTCAGAACCTGTCTAGTTCATTAGGAATGAAGAACACAAAGCTGGATGTAGGGGAGGAGCCCTGAGCATACAAAGGGGTCTGGAGGAAGAGGAGCAGAATCTAAAAATCACCAATTTGCAGATGGTTGGAGCATCTCCCTTAGGTGAGGGGTCAGGCTCATTTTTATCCACTTCTGAACCAGAAAGTCCAAGCCGGAAACTGTGAGAAGGAACCAGGCTCAACTGTGGAAAAGTGCAAGAATACTGAACTGGAAATGAGGACGTCCGAGGTCAGGTTGTCATGTTGCCCTGTGTGACTTTGGACAAGTTACTTGACCTCTCTGAGCCAGGAAGCGTTAATCTATGAAAGGGGCAGGGAACAAGCAGGTCCTGAAGTCTGTCTTGCTGTGACTTGCTCTGGGTCTATATTTAGGGAGCTACTCAAGCCCCGGGGAGCCTGTGTCCTCAACCTTTCTCCTTGTTCTGCATCTCCAATTCACTTTTATCATAACCAGGTTTCAGGAAGGGATCTGTGAGCCCTTCATTCTGGATACCAATGACCAGTAACCCTTCCAGAGAGAGAATTAAAGTCTTCAACTAAAGAATGGAAGTTGAGTAGTGGAATCATCCATGAGTAATTTGATTATTAGGGTCATCTGATACTGTTCAAGTTACTAGTCAATTTGGGGACTAGATAAAGGTGTTCTAGACATATGCAGGTCCCTGGGTGTGTGGCTTGGTGAGCGGATGATCCCTTTGTTTGAAGGAGGCATCTCTTCTTCTGGGCAATCACACCCCACACAGTGATTCTTGATCAGCCAGTGGAGCCCAGGCTGGATTTCAGCCTTCACTGTCCCCTCAGCTGTCTGCCTTGTGCAGTGCCCAACCTGTTCAACTATCCATAGTGAACCCACATGAGACCAGGAGCCTGTCAGGGACAGGGACTTATCTTACTCTTTCTGGGGCCCTAGGACTTAGCCCAGGGCTGGCTCTCCAAGGACCCTTAGCTAACTTTTGTTGTTTGAATAAAGGCAGCTTAAAAGAATAGATATATGAATAGGTATAACTGAACTACTTTGCTGTACACCTGAAAATAACACAGCATTGTAAATCATCTATAGTCAATATAAAATAATAATTTAAAAAAATAGATAAACTACAGGGACCTACTGTATAGCACAGGGAACTATATTCAATATCTTGTAATAACCTATAATGGAAAAGAATCTGGAAAAGAATATATATATATTATATATGTATAACTGAACCACTTTGCTGTACACCTGAAACATTGTAAGGTAACTATACTTCAATTAAAAAAATAAATTAGGGCTTCCCTGGTGGCGCAGTGGTGGAGAATCTGCCTGCTAATGCAGGGGACACGGGTTCGAGCCCTGGTCTGGGAAGATCCCACATGCCGCGGAGCAACTAGGCCCGTGAGCCACAACTACTGAGCCTGCGCGTCTGGAGCCTGTGCTCCGCAACAAGAGAGGCCGCGACAGTGAGAGGCCCGCGCACCGCGATGAAGAGTGGCCCCCGCTCGCCGCAACTAGAGAAAGCCCTTGCACAGAAACAAAGACCCAACACAGCCAAAAATAAATAAATAAATAAATAAATTAAAAAATAATAATAAATAAATAAATTTTAAAAAAAGCAGCTTGATTTGCTTTTGGATTTGGAGGAGAGCAGGGAATAATTCCACCTGGACCCCTTCAGCTCAGATGTTTCCATAGCTCTCTACTGCCTTGGGGATGAAGTCCCACCACCTGGCTTAGACTGGCCTGGACTAATTTACACTTGTTCCACCAACCCGACATGACCTCCCTACACTACACTCCGTTTAGTAAAAGTGATCGGCTCATCGTACTCAACCATGTGTTCAGCACTTCCTGCCTTGCATATGCTGTTCTGCTTTCCTGGATAACTCTTCCCTGTTCTCCTCTTAATATTTAAATCCTGACTTGGCCTGAGGCCTCTGTAATGGCTCCAGCCACATTGTGACCTGCCGGTTCTTTGAACTGCCATTGCACGACTGCCGGTATAGCTCAATCTCATACAGTTTTAGGATGCCACCCAGCTATTCCATGCGCACGTGTCTTTTGTACCCAACGATTATGTAATTGCTGGGGGCAGAAGCTACATAGGTCTCTTTTGTGTTTACAAGAGGCCTGGTATACTACTGTCAATGTGCAGAGCAAGTCCGCCACAAATTGATATAAAGTACTAATGCTTAGGAAATAACAATGATTTAGCATGTGTTTTTAAAAGTCCTTTGGAAAAATAAGTTCTTTGGAAAAATACTGAGATTACCTACACTTGGGTAAAACGTTCTGGAATCAAAGTAAGTAAATGAGGTGAAGTTCCTTGAGATCCCAGGTCTTATGGGATCATATGGCACAGTCCCTGCCCTAGAAAGATGAGTAAGTTGCTATTCTCAGCCGCCATCCAGGTAACGGGATTGACAGACAGTCCGCCAAGCCAGCCTCTTGCCTGGTTAATCATAAACCCAAACCTACAGAAGCCAAGACCATCGTCAGAACAAAGGGACAGTTAATATTGCCCTTTGCACACGGACTCACTGGGAAACCCATTTACTGCTTGGCTGGCACACAGCACCAACTTTCTCCTGCACCCAGAATATTCTAGCAGAGGGCAGCTAATCAGCAAGATGCCATTTTCATGGCAAAGCTGTAAACAGATAATGGGCCATTGGCACAGTCTCGGGCCTACAAAATGCCTAGGGTTTCCCAATTTTAGATTTTTCAAACATGGAAAACATCAAAACAAGTCATGCCCTTCCCCCCAAATGATTCAATACTGTATATATAGCAAAGAAAGAACTGAAGAAGTATTATTCCCTAAATCCTTAAAATTTTTAAGTGGTTTCGAAATAGAAATAGTGTGACTTCTATTTCAGACTCTCTGTAGAAAGTTTTTGTCATTTTCTCCTAGACCTTATTCTCCAGAGAGCCTGGAAACACACAGAATGGTCTCTTGTTCGTGTGTCATCACAGAGTCATCTATTTACTAGCACACATGAATCCTGGGCTGCAGTGGTGCCCGGTAGAAAGCACGGTGATTTAGTGGTTGGGTTTGGTTTGCCCTCATTTAGAAAGTGGCCGCTAAAGAAAGATTGACTGTATCCTGATTTCTGAGGGATGTTCCTGAGGGGCTCTGTCAGGTTCTGGCAGAGGTGAGAACTGGGAGAAGAAAGTTAAAGGCAATGAGACCTGAATGGGTTTGGTTATGCAAAAGAATATCCATGTCCCCCAGAAAAATGCAGGCCCTTGGTCCTGGAGGTTTTCTTAGTCTCACCGTCATCTTGTTTTTTTGGCTGTGTTGGGTCTTTGTTGCTGTGCGTGGGCTTTTCTCTAGTTGCGGCGAGCGGGGGCTACTCTTCTTTGCAGTGCGCGGGCTTCTCATTGAGGTGACTTCTCTTGTTGCAGAGCACGGGCTCTAGGTGCGCGGGATTCAGTAGTTGTGGCACGTGGGCTCAGTAGTTGTGGCTCGCGGGCTCTAGAGTGCAGACTCAGTAGTTGTGGCGCGTGGGCTTAGTTGCTCCACGGCATGTGGGATCTTCCCGGACCAGGGCTCGAACCCGTGTCCCCTGTATTGGCAGGAGGATTCTTAACCACTGCGCCACCAGGGAAGTTCAGTCTCACTGTCATCTTGAGAATGGGGGAGAGGAAGCTGCCAATGTCACCTGCACGGACCTCTTCCTCTTACCCCACGCTTTATCTCTGTTTTAGAATTAAGCCAGGACTGATTCTCTGGGGGCTAGGCTGAGGTATAGGTAGAAATCTTGGTTTTAAAAAGTAAGTGACAGAAATGTAATTAATCTACAACTTTTACTTTTGTTTTTTAAAAATTTTCATTGGAGTAGAGTTGATTTATGATGTTGTGTTACTTTCTGCCGTACAGCAAAGTGAATCAAATATACATATACACATATCCACTCTTTTTTTAGATTCTTTTCCCATGTAGGTCATTACAGAGCATTGAGTAGAGGTCCCTGTGCTATACAGTAGGTCCTTATTATCTATTTTATATATAGTAGTGTGTATATTACAGAGTATTGAGTAGAGGTCCCTGTGCTATGCAGTAGGCCCTTATCATCTATTTTATATATAGTAGTGTGTATATTACAGAGTATTGAGTAGAGTTCCCTGTGCTATGCAGTAGGTCCTTATTATCTATTTTATATATGGTAGTGTATTCTACAACTTTTAAAAGAGGATTTGCTTCCAAGTGTCTCACAGAAGGTTCTGACCTGAGTTTCTGTTGGTGGCCTTTGAGAAGGGTGATGGGAAGGCCATTATTTCTTCCCCATAAGAAGGAGCTCTAGCCTATCTGTGACTCATCAGAAAGCTCATTAGGTCTGGACGGAGGTGGGGAATGAGGTGCCCAGAGGACCTTGAGGCCTCACACTATTCCCAGCTTATCTCCATGCTGGCTGGCAGCAGCACCTGGGAACTGACCATGGGGGGAGTTGGGGACATATGTGGCTTTTCTCAAGAGAGAAAAGCCCATGCCTGGCAGAGCCCAGTGGGTACCTTGTCCTTGGGTTTTGGGCTACACTTAGGCAAGGTGGAATTGGACCCAGGAAACAGCCTGAGTTGGAACTCGAGATCCTGGGCACCAATCTGTGCCTCAGTTTCCTCATCTGTAAAATGGGGTTAACAACAGTATCTACCATGTGAGGACTGCTTTGAGGATGACATGAGTTATCATTTGCAAACATTAGAAGAATGCCTGGCATGTAAGTGTTTGTGAACTAAGTAACTAACTAAATAAATGAGATGGTCCTAACCTTCTAGGCAGTGATATTTTTTTCTCTATTGGGGAAATTTTGTTTGTTTGCTATTTGTGAGATAAGCAGCAATCACAGAAACTCGAAACATAGCCACTTAAAATGGGGCACTATGGATATTCTGTGTATTTGTGAGTGTGTACATGATAGAAATATGCCAACTCAAACACTACTGCCCTCCCCACTTCAAACTCTAAAGCAACTGAGAAATAGACCCTAAAATCAAATGGAAACATAAGGTGTCATCATTTTGCTTGTAGAGATGGGTTGGAGGATGGGGCTTAGTTCTGAGTCCAGGAGTCCAACTGGGGTTTCCTGCAGTCTCCGCCGAGTGTGGACCATGGGAAAGCACCCCTAGGGACCCACGAAGCCAGCCACAAGGGCCTGAATTCCTTACCTCTGCTGAGCCCTGAGATCTGCCGTAGTTGGGCAAGGAGCAGGAACTCTGGAAGGCCGGCCTGCCTTGGGCATCATCCCAGGAGACGGGAGCCGAAGGATATCTACCCATTCCAGGCAGGCTGGTCCCAGTGGCTCCCATCGGATGTGTTTCTCCTCCCACAGAGGGAGGGGGACGGAGGGAAAAGGAAGGTCAGAGCTATTATCTCCATGTTTCAAGAGGGCGGGAGTTCCAATGTACGAGGATGGCAAGAGCTCCAGGAGCAGGTGAAAATGGTCCCCTGACCCTAACCCTAACACGGAATCAGTGAGAAATGCATATTTTTATTTTTTGACACCATCAACCTAAGTATAAAAAGCAGTTTGCTGCAGGATCATCATTGTCTAATCTGGATTGGGCACAGGTTCGTGGGCAGCTGAGATGGCATGTGGGTAATAGCAACTTTCCAGAGGGAGCTGCTCGGTGGTCCTGTGGTTTGCAGACAGCACTGAAGACAGGAGTGTGGCTTGTCTTTGAACAGGATAAGCAGAGTGGAAGAGTCTATACCGGGTGGGTACAATCAAAGGAGGGCAAGAGTTAGGGTCGGGGGGACAAAGAGATTCCTTCTTGGCCTTGCTTTTGATGGAGCCCGTGGTCCTCTCAGACCCACAAGGATGGCCTGAAATGCATCTGATGTTGAAGGAGAGCCTGCAGCTCTTTCCCAGCCCTAAACCAGCGGGTCCTGGGGAGAATTTAACAACCAGCTCTCCAGCACACAATGTCTGTTGGGGCATTTGCAGATTTCAGCCATCACCCATCGGTACCATTCCCACACTGCAGCAGCCATCCACGATATAGTGTTTTCACTGTTTAGAGACAACTGGCGTAAATGACCTGATCATTGTAAACTGTAGTAAAATAATCTGGCAGTGATGGGTTTCGAGTATTTATTACATGTGTTGTAAAATAATTTTTTGAACTCCAGCTTTATATAATTTCATTTTGAATGATGGCTGTATTTAACTACCAGCATGCAAAATTCCTGAAAATTTGCAAGCGACTCTTGTGAGATGAGTCAGGCAAGACATGTTTGAAACCCATCTTTCCTTGCTGTGGGAAGAAGAGGCCACAAAGTTTTCCCTTCTCCTTCTGTGATTCTCTCTCCCTCCCAGTTTGGCGACAGATTGGGCTGAAGCAGCCCCTTACAAGGCAAGCAGGGAGGGCTGCAAATGACCGGCTCCCCTTCCCACAGAGAGGCCGAGGGGCCTTCGGGCCAGACAGGCCTTCCCTGGCCTTTGTGCCCCAGCTGAGCAGCCCTGCTTTCTCTCCTGGGTGCTCCCATACATGTGCAAATGTATCTGGGTATAAATAGGACAGGAGCCTGAGTGAGGGTGGGGAAAAGGTAGGGGAGTGGTGCTCAGGAATCAGCCCAGCATTGCATAGTCCACAGGGTGACTTCTGGGGTCCGCAGGGTGACTGCTGGGGACTGCAGGTGTGTACGACTGAGGATGATGGAGAGAGAAATATGGGGAGCATCTGTGGATGCTGGAAGTTCCTGTATGTCAGACTGTTTCTTTTGTACATATAGATAATATATAGATAAAATCTAAAATATAAATATATTAACTACATGTTTATATATTAGATGTTGATATGTATTATATTATTATTTTAATATGTTAAGATATATTATATTATTATAATGATCAGAAAAATATAGTACGTTAATATATTTATAATCTATACTTTAAACTATTTCTATTATATTATTACAATTAATATAATTATATTATATTTTATGTAGTAATATGGTAATATAATTATATATTAAATTAAACATTTAATTTTATATTATATTAAATTATTATATATCATATATTTATATTAAATGTATATATTTTTCATATTGTATTAAATATAAATATATGCTAATATATTAAATATGAATAGATATAAATATATATATTTAGCTTGGCACATGGCTGCACAGCAAAAGACTACATTTCCCAGCTTCCCTTACAGCTAGGTGACCCCTAGGTGTTTGTTGAGACAATGGATTGTGAGCAGGAGTGTTGTGGCAAATTTCAGAGCCTGGTCTTAAAGGGAAAGAATAGGTCCTCTCCTTCCATATTCTCCCTTTCTGCTGGTTGGGATGTGGATGTGATGTTGGGGGCTAGAGCAGCCATTTTGAGCCATGAGTTAAGAACCAGGTTTTAGAGGGGAAGAGACCTAGTTCCTTGTGATTATGAAGATCCCATACCAACCTACCCAAACTTCTCCAAGGGAGAGAAGCACACTTCTATTTTGTTGAAGCCCAAATAATTTGGAATCTCTCTGTTACAGCAGACAAACAAATACCCTGATACAGCACAATGTATTTATCAGCCTGCTATTAATAATTAGAGCATGTCTTGGGTAATAGCTGATCTCTTAGCATTCCCCAAAAGACTCTACAGAATTTCAATTTCTGCACCTTAATCTTTTAACTTTTTAAATAGTGAGGATAAGTTATACAGTAAAGTTCCTACCCAGTGCAAGTAACCTAAGGCTGAAAGTACTACATCATGACATTAGTGCATCAGGCTGGCTATTTTTTGTTTTTTGTTTTCTTTTTAACCAGGTGTGGCTGTAAGTTGAAGCTGACTTTTTAGACCCTATGTAAGAGGTTGTAGGCTGATAATATTTCCTCTTTCAACCTAGATACCTTGCAACTTTACATTATATTTTGGTGATGCTGAAATTCTGAGCATCCAGCTACAATTCCTTTTTCATAAGAGCATTCATGGGACGGAGCATATTCTCTGGAATAACCACAATGTCTGGAACATCAGAAATGGATTTGAATTTTAGGAACAGCCAGAAGCCATTTAAGATGGAGACTATCGATAAATAAGGTAGCTAACAAAGACTGGTAATGCTTGTCCGGGTCAAAAATGAGGTGGATGTAAAAGTCAGGAGATTGTTTTACTTGTTTAACCAATAAGCTGCCCTGAAAGTCATTTCAAAAGAGCAGCTCCCAAAAGGCTTAAAAATAATAATGCAGCTGTTGGAATGACGGCGTATTTTCCCCAGGGGACTACTCTGAAGGACGCTGTAATTCTAGACGTGTAAATTCCAGAATGTACAGTTAAAATCAGGTCTTATTTTCTATTCACAATCTTTGTGTTCATTTGTTTATGATAATTTTTAAATGAGAAGGAAGTCCACTTAGGACCTTTCATTGGGGTCTGCAAAGTACATAACAGAAATAATCACGCATCAATTTAGGCAATGGCCCGCAAAAGAAAGTTCCTTCTTAAGTGCATTCAGAGCTCTCCCTTGGCCCTTCACCACCAGAGCAGCAGCATAGCCCTCACCCCCAGCGCCTCCGGTGCCCTAGGCCAGTCTTAGGGGAACAGCCAGTGTTCCCCATTAGACTGTGTACATCACCAATCCTACCTGGCTCATGTCAGCCCATCTCATCCTCTCCTCTGTCCCTAAGAATCAACCATCCTTTGGCTTGAGTTTTCACTCCTTTATTTCATTATACAGTTGACTTTTTCCTTGTTAGAGTCTGTACCTGGATTAGCCAAAATATATGGGTCTCTTTATTTACTTGCATCAAACCCAAGAACTCCAACCAAGAGAACATGACAATAGAACATGAGGCCATACAAGAACAAAAGGTCATAGAAATGGGAACAGGAGTTCCTTAATTAGAGGTGTGAGGAGTGGTTTCCCATGGAGAATTGCTCAACAGAAGAGTTAGTAAATCTGAAGAAGTTTCTCGGGGAGGAAATGGAAAAATGACAGGGCTCTCTGGAAATCCTTAAAAATAGGTATGTTCTTATTCACCGAGCGTAGTTATTCATCACGTACACAGAAACATTAATGAATGTGTGTGGTCTGTTTCTAGCCTGCTTTTTGGGCAAAGAAAAATAACAGAAGCAAATTTGAAACTTCAGGACGAGAGCCTTAGTCAGGGTAGCCAGCGGCCCCAGCAATAATCCCGACCCCTGGAAGCACGGTGGTCTGCTGTATTTTCAATCAGCCCCAGTAGGAGCCATTTTCTGTGACTGGAGATGTCCTTTTGCGTGTGTTTGTGGCGGGGTGGGAGGGCGGTTGTTCTTTTTACACTCAGAGAAGTCTGCGTTCCTGACTTGAGAACAGTGAGTTTTACAGCTTGTGCGAACCTATTTTCAGGTTAATTCTCAATTACACACTTTGCCTTGGAGGGTCAAGTCCTTTGGTTTCCAGCGAATCCTGTGGTTGTACCTGTGGTTACCCACCGACCTCTCATCTGCTTTGCTTATCTGATAACAGGCGAATGGGGAAAGAGCTTTTAATATCCCCCAAAAGGGGAAGATTGGTAATTAGTTATTCACCGCAGGGAAACAGGCCAGGCCAGCTTTACTCCAAGAAAGAAAACAATCTGGATATTGGACTTGGGAGTTCCTTTTACACAAGATTTTGGTCTTACAGGTCCCATCTGGATTGCTTTTTCTTTGTCTTTCTTTTTTTAAAGCCAGGTCAAAGCATGACATACTGCAGGGGAGAGAGAAACTTCAGTCTCTCCTGAACTGTCATTTTCGTGACAGCTTGTAAATTTCAGGCCCCTCAGGGATCTGCGCGCCTATCCGCCAGGGGAGTAGCCCCTCCATCCCTCCTCAGGGAGCAGCGAGGGGATCCTCTAGAAAAAACAGTGGGTGAAGTAACTGAAAGAGCAGGGCAGAGGCAACAGCCAGAAACGGCGAGGACGAGAGCGGCCGAGACAGGAAAGGCGGCGGTGGCGCGGGCCGTGGTGCTCGGCGCGCTGCAGCGACGGAACTTCTGCAAAAGCTGCCCGCCCGCGCGTTATCAGAGGCGCGCAGGCCTGTGGTTTTCTCGCTCTCGCAACCCTGCTTTAACTGCCGGTTTATTTTTCGACAAACAGGATGCCTCCATCTGAGGCTGTCAGCATCCCAGGCTCTTTGAGAGAAAAGAGGTAGTGCAGCCCCACCCTAGAGGCAAGGCCAGGGGGCTCTGTTTCAAGAGGCTTCCCAGAGAAGCGACGACACTGCAGGTGCAGCCGCTGGGAGAATATTAAGAAGGGCGAGGAGGCAGGAGGGAGTGAAACCTGCCGTCCCCCTCCACGTCCCCACCCCCTGCCCTGCAACTGATTCCACTGTCCCATCTCTGCAAGCGTCCCGAGGCAGAGAGGCCCAAATCATGGGAAAGGTTGGAGATACAGGACAGTGCTTTTCAAACTTTAACGTGCACGGAAATCACCTGCAGCTCTTGTGAACGTGCAGACCCTGATTCCGCAGGTCCGGGACGCCGCCTGAGATGCTGCACTTCTACACAGTTCCCAGCGATGCCAATCTTGCTGAACCAAAGGCCACACTTTGAACGGCAAAGGCTTTGGGGGATTCCTGTCCAGTCCTTCTCCATACATTTCTGGCCGCCAGTCTCTGTACAGGCTACAAGCCACATACAGAGGATTCCACATTAGAACGAATCCTAATGCAGGCCGTGCAAGTATTTCAGCCCAGCTGTATTTATTCCTGTGGCTCGGATTGAACACCAGCCACCTTGCTAATAGAGAAGAAACTTCCTCTGTGCTCCAGAGGGAACGGAAGTTTGAAAAAGCCAAGAGATTTCTTAAATCCTCACTGGCAACACCTTCAGGGATTCAGGAGAGTCTAGATTAGGTTCTGAGCCAAGAGATGGTTGGGGGATGGGTGGGACAGAAAAACACATCCCCCAAAACCCAACCTAGTCAGGGCCTTTCCTACTGAGGAAAACATTTGCATCTCACAGTTGGAATTCAATGAACGTCCACATTTCTCAGAAGCTGTCTAGTTTTGTGTAGTGGTACAGAATTTGGAGCCCATATTTGAGTATTCCAGACCCAACCGGATCTCAGACTACCTTGAGGATCTTGTGGCATGCACTTTAAAGTATATGTTTTTGAGTCACGTTTAATTAGCACTAAGTACTAGCTGAGAGGCTAGACTAGGAAATACATAGTATGTGAATAAGATTGCCAGAGAGGACTTGCAATCAAGAATGTGTAGGTCCTGCCTGAGGCGGTGCTGTCAGATGTAGAAAAAATTTCGGCTAAATTTTGCTAAACCCTGAAATTTCACGAAGATTCCATCTTGACTTCATCAAAACCAGTCATGGGCTTCCTGTTACCGAGTGTTTCTCAGAGTATGACTAAAATTACAGGGAGGTTAAAATGCAGACTCTTGGGCCCTTGGGCCTTGTGTCTCTCAAGGCGTCCAGGATGGGATCCAGGAATGTGCATTTTAACAGACACGCCAGAGGATTCTGACATACTGCCTGGTCTGCAAGTTCAAGTCCAGCGGTCTTGCTGCAGCATTCAAAGATCTGCCTTCAGTTTCACTGTTCACCAGTGAGCTGAAGTGGCCTCTTCATTGCCCACGAGCACGCCCTGACCCAGTCTGACTGGCTACCTCTTTCGTTTCATCTCCTGCGTCTTCCCAGCCCTGTAAAAAATGACTTCTTCCTCTCCAAGACCTCCTCAGATCACGGTTCCTCATTCAGCGATCAGTTATTTTCCTGCCCTGTGATGGCTCTTGTATTAGGGCTGTGCTATTCAATTCTCATTTTGTTCACTGCCTATTTCTGACGCTTTGCTTGGCCTCTCTAACTAGACAGTAAGCTTCTGGAGAGACATTTCATGCCATATGATCTTTGTATTCCAGAACATTTTTTAACACGGTATCACCCACACATCAACTGTGCAGTAAATTTACCGATGGGTCATTACTGATACGTTTTACAGTGTGTGATGAACCTGGTACACTAGGTTCTAGGATCGGAAGAAGCTGGGAAGGGAAATGGGGGTGGTGGTGAGAGAGTTGATAATCTGGTTATATGGTCACAAAAGACACAGAGAAAGTGAGAAAAAGGGAGTGTGGACCCTCACTCATCTGTCTGCTCTATGAATTGGGGAAGGAATTTCTTTTTGTTAAATATAGTTTTCATTCTACTTGAAATCTAGATTATTAAATCAAGGATCCGCAGGGAGGGAGTTTGCTTTTCACGCCCATCCCCCAGTGGTAGATTTCTTGGGTGGCCCACTGTCTCTTGCCCTGGCTGGCTTCCCTCTTTCCTTTTTGCCCAGTTGGTGGTCAGCTCAATAGCCCAACTCCAAGCTCAGACTGGAAGAAATTTCAGGGTATGACATATAGCTAGGAAGATTAAAAGAATGGTAGTACTTTAATGATTTAGTGGAAAGCTATAAACACACCTCTTTTTTTTTTTGTTTTTTTGTTTTGTTTGTTTTTTGGCCACGCTGAATGGCTTGGGAGATCTCAGTTCCCTGACCAGGGATTGAACCTGGGCCATGGCAGTGAAAGAGCTGAATCTGAACCACTAGACGACCAGGGAACTCCCAACATACCTCTGCTTTAATCCCGACATGGCTAGGGTTATTCATCATGCAACCTTGTTCTCCTTTCTTAACGTTTCTAAGCTTCACAATTCTGGTTTTCCTTATCTAAACCCTGAGACTCCGTGTTTTCATCTTCAGAGTCAACCTAACAATATTAGCTCACAAGGCATTGAGTGGGTCAGTGTAATAACTTACGGAGACTGCTGAGAGATCCCGGCTCCCAGCAGCTGCTAGTAACCCACAGTTCCCTGCCCCGTAGCCCAGGTGTATTTCCTGGATGAATGTCTCCTCATGTTCTAGGCTATTCTTTGCTTCCCACACTTCACTATCATCTCAGCCTCAGTCCCACCGCTCTTCCTGTCCTACCCTGCTGCTGCCCTCCAGTCCTTAGCTTCTCTCTTAAGGGAATCTTGCAGCCTCTGTAGGAATACCTTCCTTCTTGGACTTCAGGCACAGCCCTGTCGGCCATCTGGTCACCCTCAGCCTGGTGGTGCCCCCAGCTTTGCTCTGAGGACTCCTGCTCCTTGCCTCCTCTTTCCAGCCTCTGATCTGGGGTCTCTCAATGCTTCCTCCAGCCTTGACTTTTCATACTCGGTTCTCTTCTGTCTTCTTCCTTTTCCTCTGATGCTCAAAGGCCTTATGATAGTCTTCAGACCATCTGTTTAAGGTGATAGCTCCCTCCTCCACATAATACAGAGATTAGGGTCCCCTTTTATAACATTAAGGTGACTACAATAGATACTGGATCATGAAAGGCCTCGGAGATCCTCGTGACACCTACCATCGTAATTTCTAAGACCTTTCAGGTTCCCCCTTTACCCTTTGACAGGTACTTGTTCTGAAGACACGCACAATTGTTTTCCCAATTTTGGGAGGCAATGAGGGTTGCACTTTCTAGAAAGTAAAACACCAAGAGGGAAAAAGGGGCCGAAATACGTCTCTACAGCCATCATGCTGGCGGTTGGATTTCTCAACCTTGTCACCACTATCCAATTTGGGGAACTGATAATTCTTTGTTGGTGGGAGCAGTGTCCTCTGCCTTGTAGGATGTTCAGTACCTAAAAGGTACTGGTCTCTGGTCTCTACCCCCTAGATGCCAATACACCTCTCCTACTCCTCACCAGTTGTGACCACTAAAAATGTCTCTAGACATTGCCAAATGTGCCCTGTGGGCAAAACTACCCCCCCACCACTTACCCTCTCTCTCCAGTTAAGAACCACTGATTTGAGACATTTGAAGGTGATAGGCATGGAGAAAAAAGTGGGAAAAGTAATGAGAAAGGACTGCTCTGGCAAGAATTTCCCTGTATATGATCTAAATAAAAGAAAGGAGTCTGAACAAACAGACCCATGAGGAAGGAACCAGGAGACCAAATCTTAAGGAAAAGTATGACAATTACAAAGATAAGAAGGCATTTGTTTGGACAAAAGATCCACTTATGAACATTCTTCAATGGAGCAAAGAATGAGGTCCAACCTTCACGGAATTCCTCTCATATGTGGACATGGCTATGGACAAAGGTGAGTGTTTCCACGTGACCGAAGTCCAGGCTTGGCTAAAGGGGATTTAGGTGCAGAGGGACTCTTGGGGAATGGTCAGGGGTGATTTGGAGCACCAGACCCTACAGTTATTCAACAGGTGCCAAAGGTCTTGGAATGGAAGGGGAAAACACACAATACAACATCACCTGCCCAACAATTCCCTGAAGAAAATTCTCCCCTAAATTGAGGGATATAGAGAAGGAGCGCTGGGCACAATGGGCTTGAGGTCCATCAGGACAGGACAAGTGCACACTCAGCTCCCCGATTTCACCGAGATAGGTAAGACCTAGAACTTCATGCCACATCTACTGTAAGTTATTCACCAAACCCTTTCTGGTTTTCCACTAATTTCGTCTTTTGAACAGGAAAAAACATGGTTAAGTTCTCCCATTAAAAAAAGGTCTCTTTGAGCAGATAACAGAGGAATACAGAGCATCCTTTCTGGCCTTTGTTTGGTGTCATAGAGGTAACCCAATGGGAAATGGACTGGACCTCATTGTCCTGTGATTATGACTCTCTTGGTCATAGACATTTATCTTTCCACATAGGTATTCTATTTAATGCACAAACCAATCAACTCAGGAACAGAAAGAATCCCCTTGACTATGTAGTGTTTCTCACATGCTTCTTCTTGCACTTGTCTAACCTCCCACAAGGAACACGCACAGGATTTCTAGCTCCTCACCCTTTGGACAGAAGTGGAACCAGCCCCTGCCACCTGCTCTTCTTTGCTCCAATATCCCCACACACTCTTTCCTATTCTTAGCTGATCACAAGTCTTAAGGGGGAACCAAGTCTGTTTGGAGGTCCAATTACTTGCTACCTGTTGTGGCTGTGTGGGTGGAGACACTACTGTGGACTCTTCTGCTCATACCCACTGGGGTTTCTACACCTCAGCAGTAAGTACAAGGCTGATGGATCTTCATCCTTCTATCTATTCACCTGTCCATCCATCCATTCATCTATCCATCCATCCATCCATCCATTCATTTATCCATCTATCTATCCATCCATTCATCCATCCATCCATCCATCCATTTATCCATCCATCCATCCATCCATCCATCCATCCATCCATCCATCCATTCATTTATCCATCTATCTATCCATCCATCCATCCATCCATCCATCCATCCATCCATCCATCCATCCATCCATCCATTTATTCATCTATCCATCCATTCATCCATTTATCCATCTATCCATCCATTCATCCATCCATTCATTTATCCATCTATCTATCCATCCATTCATCCATCCATCCATCCATCCATTTATCCATCTATCCATCCATCCATCCATCCATCCATCCATCCATTCATTCATTTATCCATCTATCTATCCATCCATCTATCCATCCATCCATCCATCCATCCATCCATCCATCCATCCATCCATCCATCCATCCATCCATCCATCCATCCATTCATTTATCCATCTATCTATCCATCCATTCATCCATCCATCCATCCATCCATCCATCCATTTATCCATCTATCCATCCATTCATCCATTCATCCATTTATCCATCCATCCTTCCATCCATTTATCCATCTATCCATCCATTCATCCATCCATCCATCCATCCATCCATTCATTTATCCATCTATCTATCCATCCATTCATCCATCCATTCATCCATCCATCCATCCATCCATCCATCCATCCATCCATCCATCCATCCATTTATCCATCTATCCATCCATTCATCCATCCATCCATCCATTCATTTATCCATCTATCTATCCATCCATTCATCCAATCATCCATCCATCCATCCATCCATCCATCCATCCATCCATCCATCCATCTATCCATCTATCCATCCATTCATCCATTCATCCATTTATCCATCCATCCTTCCATCCATTTATCCATCTATCCATCCATTCATCCATTCATCCATTTATCCATCCATCCATCTATCCATCCATTCATTTATCCATCTATCTATCCATCCATTCATCCATCCATTCATCCATCCATCCATCCATCCATCCATCCATCCATCCATCCATCCATTTATCCATCTATCCATCCATTCATCCATCCATCCATCCATCCATCCATTCATTTATCCATCTATCTATCCATCCATTCATCCATCCAACATTTGTTGAGTGCCCCCCACACTGCCATGTGTTGTGAATAAAGAGAAAAATGAGAAGAGCTTATCTCTCAAAGAATTCAGAGTCTCTGGGAGAATACATTTATAAACAGAAAACTTTGCATTATATTTTGGTAAGTGCTACAGTAGATATATGGACTGAATAAATGAGTCATAACTAGAACATGGCCTTTTGCATGAGCTCCCAGTGGGTATCCTAGAAGACTTGGTCATCAGAGCATCACTGTGGTAACCCCACTGCTTCAGGGAGCAAACATAGATTGTGTCCATCCATGTCTGTGTGGAGATGTGGGGAGGCCTGCTCTTATACCCCATGTGGACACATGTCCCAGCACTTGTGACATGCACAATGATTTCCCTCCATTTATCAACAGCCCACTTAGGTGGCTCTAGTGACCTTGTTACCAGAAATTATGAGAGTGGTGGAAATTGTGCAAAGGAGCATGGAGAAATATACTCCCAGAGGGGATTTGAAAATAGCATGTAGAAAAGTGAAACTGAATGTGCTTTGGGATTTTTGGAACTTTTGACCAAATCTTCAGTGATCTTTGGCTCGATCATTAGCTGGTCTTTTTGATTACCTCTTTTCTAGATTTCAAGAGCCTCGTCAAAGACATGCTAACAATCCCTTTACAAAAAGGGAAGGAAAACAAGCTATTCCAAATCAGGCACTAGAAGGATTCAGACTGACAGTACCACATGTTTCAAATACAGTTTTAGAAAAGTTAAGGGCTCTTTCATCATCAAATCATAGTCCTACTTCCCATGATGTCTGTAATTAGAGACTCAGATCACTCATTTTGAATTTATTTCAGAGGACATGAGTGTCCAGGCTACACCCTCTCTAGAAGACCATCTCTTGGGAATATGCATAGTTTAGTAGTTAAGTGCTCAAGAGCCAAAACCAGACTAGAGTTCAATTCAGCCCTGCCACTTCCCAGCTGTGTGACCTTGGACAAATCTCTGGGCCACTCTGGGCCTTAGCCACTCATGTGTAAAATGAGGAGGCTAATTGTCCCCACTGTCTAAGTGACAATGATGACATGAGTTCTATCTGTAAGGCACTTGCAACAGGGCCCAGCCCATGGAAAGTGCTTCATAATAGTGCTTGTTCAATAAAACTTGACATTCCAGCAGTGCTTTCTCATCACTTCCTATCAGCTGACTTCTGTCCTCTGAATTTAATCATAGTGTACATTAACCAAAGCAACCTGGATGCATTGTTCTAGGAGTACCTAATTTTCTCTCCCTTGCCCTAGTTTTTCAGTAGAAAAATTATTAAAGATTGAGTTAACAGGCCTGGCTTCCTCTAGAAAGTAATCCCAGTGTATCAGTTCTTCCTGGTTTGTCCTCAGCAGACTGGAATCATGGATGCTTTTAGCTTCTGCTCTTGGTTATGGGGTATATGACTGACTCTCCTGCTTTCAAGCTCCCTGCTCATGGACTGTTAGTTTCTGTGGACGGCTTGAACCAGCACAAGGGGCTGAGGTGGGACCAGGGTTCAAACTAGGCGTAGGAGTACAAACATGTTGCAGAGGGTCAACTCGTTACATTTTTTTATTTCCTTGGCCCATAAATAAATGGGAATTGACCATAGTGCACTGGCTCCTAAGGGTTCCCTGGAGCAGTGTTTCTCAAACAGGGTGATTGTAGCCCTTGGGAGACATTGGGCCATGTGTGCAGACAGTTTTGGTTGTCACATCTTGGAGAGGTGGTGCTACTGGCATCTAGTAGGTGCGGGTCATGGCTACACATCCTGCGATATACAGGCCCCCTCAATGAAGAATGAGCCCGTCCCCCGTGTCAACATTGGTGAGGTTAATTCAGGGCAAATTCTCAGCCTGCATGACGTCAGATGCCTTCTTTAAAACACCAGAGCTGACAGATCTCAGGCACCTGCTTCCTAGTTTTACAGGGAGTAGAAGATCAGGGTGCGAGGGTGCACATAACCCCAGTGGAGACTCCGAGTCAGCCCCAGGCTCCTTCTGTCACACTCCACGCCTTGCCGCGTACATCAGCCATTCACCGCCAGCAGCAAGGAGGCATTAGATGCCCACGTGCGGTCACATGAATGACAGGATCAGGGTTCACTTTTGGGATTTGGGTTGCCATAGCGTGTAAAGAGGAAAACAGGAAAATCAAGCAGAACGGTGTCTAATGAAAAAAAGGCAAATCAGGTGGAAAGGAAAAGCGCTTTACAATCGGTAGAATCAACTTGAGGTGTCCCGTGTGTCAGGCAGCCCTCTGGTGTTCCTAACTCAGGCCTCACGACGGTCTATAAGGTGGCATCACCGTCATTGTCACTCTGTACAGATGAGAAACAACTCCAAGTACTTCAGTATAAATGACCTGTTGGATTTTAAACTGACTTGTTCCTGTTGGGGGTGAAATGTGTCCCACAAAATGGTGGGAGGCCACTGTGGGCAGGTCAGCTTGGACCTGAGGCCAGGGCTCCCCAGAAGGAGCCAAAGCCTGAGTAAAGGTCAAGTGGAACTCACAGAGAGAAGATGGAAGAGGGAAGGAGGGAAGTGGGGCTGGGACAGACCAGGCCCTGGGGTGTATGCAGGCGGTGCTAAATAAGCACGGCAAGGGTGTTTTCTGAGTCACAAGAATTCCCCAACTATAACCTTCAGTTTATACCACAGAGTTTTTGTTTCCCTGCGTACTTTGTACAAGGCAAGCAAGTCTCACACAAGGTCGCCTTTCCAAAGGAGCTTTCTTAGTTTATTATTAGTTTTATCATGAAGAATAATTAGCACGAGCACCTTTTAATTTGTTCCCATTGAGACGTTTGCATAACAACAATTAGAGGCTGGTGGGTCTCCCTGTTTCTAGGCGAGCAGGGGACTCTCTCGGGGCTGGCTGGGACCTGGCTTTGTGGGGGCGGGGGGCATGTAATTAATTATTCCGTCCTTTGCCACGTGGAGCCCAAGGAGAAAGGGAAGGAACTTTCTGAGACTCTGTGGTAACTCGCTGGAGAATAACCCGATGAGAAATGCCTTTTGTACAAATAAGGTTAGAGAGAAAAAAAGAAAACCTCAAACCCACCTACTGGAGAAAAAGATTTGTAATGATTTCAGAGGGCTGGTGACGTGGACTTTTGAAATTGCAGATGTTTCTGCAGAAGGATGGAGAGATGATTCCCAAAGGCCCATCGGTGAGTGGGTCTCTGGCTTTACAACTGAGGACCTTGTGATGTGGAGACTTCTGTTGACAGGAGGGCGTGAGGCCACTTTTACTATCAACTGCTTCCAGGTGGAATTTTTATCCCAACCATGGGAATAACTGGATGTGGGTGTTTGCTGGGAACCTTGCTGAAAACCCTGGCCGGGGTCAAGGTCCTGACAGGCTGCCTCCCAGGGGCTCCCCGGCGTCCTGAAGGATGGACTCCCGTTTGAGGCCCCTGATTTTGGTGGGGGAGGGATCGTTCCATGGGTTCTTCTGTACGTGGGTCCCAGGACATGGACCAGGATGGGGCAAGAGAGGTATCTCGGGCGCAGAATGTCTCTCCAAGTCATGTGAGAGCAGGGTCAGCCTTACATGACCCTGAGAGTGAGCGCCTCCTAAAGGTTTTTTGGGGAAGTGCTTTGCTGAATCAAACTAGTCTTACCCCAGAAGGACTGCCAGACTGATAAACTGACAACTAGCTGGTTAGGAAGATAGACTTAGTCATGGTCTCCGTCCACCCTCACCCCCAGCCAGCATCGCACCGTCATCTTGGGAACAGGAGATTGCGATGTACACTTCTTTGAGCACTGCTGGCTTAGAGAAGCATCCCTTGTGGACAACCATGGAACCACCAGGATGTCTCCCTTGGGGGGCTGCTCTGATGGGGAGGGGCCATGAGGATGAAACTAGTGGTCAGGAGAGCCACTGACACCGACGTTGGGGACCTAAAGCCACCGACTGCATCCAGAATCATGCAAGCAGTCCAGGACGGGGAACTTGACAGTGGACAGTGGCCTCAGCTTGAGGCCACCTGAGGTTCAGCCCCCCCATAGTGTCACTTGCTGTCCAGGGGCCTTGGCCAGTCTTTAACTCCACAAAGCTCATCTCTCTTTTGTGTCAAACTGACAGAATGGTAACATCCACCCTCCTCCCTGCAGGCAGACCGTGGGGTCTGCAGAGCAAACCCCTCATTTACCAGCAGCTTAAACTCAGGCAGGTTACCTAACCTCTGCATGCCATGCTCCCCTGAATAAAATAGGATTAGTAATGAGCGTACCTACTCACAGGTTTGTGTGAAGGATTTAATGAGGTAACACAAGGAAAAGCTTGGTGCGGTGCCAGTGCTGGCACATAGCATATGCTCAATAAACACTACCTGTTGCTATGGTCCTCTTTAATATTTGTAAGCTCAGCGTCTGCCAAGGAGCACTAAGACCGTTTGTGCACTGCTGCATGGTGAGAGGAAGAGACCCAGCTCTTCATCCTACTACATGCTGGTCCCTGGCACAGCTACAGGGCCATGTTCTGGGCTTAGCACAGGTTCCTTTCCTGCCCCACCTCCATTCTGTACACCTTCAGTGGCATTTTCCAGAGTTACCTTTACTTACGGACTTCTTCTCTGTGTCCATTGCTTCGTATATATTATCTCAAACCCTTTTGACAACCAACCAAAGTAGGGATCATTGCACCCACCTCACAGGTGAGAAACCAGGCTCTGCAAGATTGGGGAAGCAAGTCAAGTTCACACAGGCGGTCAGTACCGGTAAGGGGGTAGAAATGAACCTCCCGGCCCCAAAGCGCTGGGCTCCCTTCTCCCCGACCCACTCGGTGGTCAAGCCTGTCCTTCTCGTGGCCTCCCCATCAATGACAGCTCATAGAGCAGGGCTGGGGCTCAAGAACACACGGTTCCTTCTGGAGTGGAGTTGATACTTCAACATCTATGGGGGTATGGGGGAGGGATGGACTGGGAGGTTGAGGTTATATAAAAGCTATTATATACGGAAGGGATAAACAACAAGGTCCTACTGTATAGCACAGGGAACTATATTTAGTATCCTATGATAAACCATAGTGGAAAAGAATATAAAAAAAGAATGTATGTGTATATATATATATATATATGTATATATATATATATATATATACATATATATATATATATATATGTATATATATAAAACTGAATCACTTTGCTGTACAGCAGAAATTGCTGTACAGCAGAAATTAACACAATATTGTAAATCAACTATTCTTCAATAAAAAACCAAACCAAACGAAAACAAAACAAAACACACTGATTGGAACTTCAGCTGAAGGACTCAAGGCTGCTGGTACAAGTTGAGTCCCAGCGAGCAAGACACGAAAAGTGTAGGTATCTGGGGACCTCCTGATTCAAACTGAGATATTCATGGGGGGAGGGGAAGGAAAAAACATCACAACTTGCCTTTTTAGTTTCTATCTTATTTTAATTTCTATTTTGGGGATGTGTTGTCTACTGCGCATACTGTAATTATATGAGTACGGTAGTGCAGGCATGTAATTTCTAAATAAATAAATGTGCATAGGTTTGGGGGCATGCTAAATAGGTTTTACTTATACTTGGCATGATCAGAAGAGTTTGGAAATGACTGTCTTGCTGCTCAGCAGTTCCTGGTCCACTTGGAAGCCGCTTCGCTGAGTTGAGTACATCAGGGGAAGAGATGCCAGTGGAATCTCTAAGGCGTGAGAATTGAACATCGGCTTGTGTGTGTGTGTGACAGAGACAGAGACAGAGAGACAGAGAGAGGGCTTTATTTCTCTTGAGGGAGGCCACTTCTGAGTGTAAGAGCTTTGAATCCAGAGTGCTGTGAAGATAGATATCCCTAATGGGAATCGTAGCTGGGTTCAGATCTGGTCTGAAGACAGCAATCGCACACTTCCCGGGGGTTCCTTTGAGAGCTGGTCTCTGCACCCTCTGTGTGAACACGCTTGCTTGCTCTTCTGCTGGTTGTTCAGATTTCACGAGAGATTCTCATCAAAAGCAACCCGGTTAACCGTATACTTGCCTAAGGGGTACGGTGGGCACGTGGTGGGTGCTTTGCCAAGGCAGTGCTGGGTTTCTGGGTGAGAGAGGACACCCGAACCACAGGGCAGGAAAGAGCGTCCAGCCTGCACCAGTGAGGCCACTCCATTCCTGACACGTACCTGCAGCAGTTCTTCTCGGCTGTGGGCTCCACATAAATTGTCTACTTGATGTTTCCACACAGAGAAAGGGACTTGGCCTGTCAAGAGCTGTGGTGTCTGACTAAGGCAAAGGAATGCAGCATGATTAGGGGAGGTGTCTGCTGATTATTTAGACCCCCAAGTGGAATCAGTCTGCCAAGTCCAGTGTCTGCAAAACTCTAGGGTCAGGAGGAGAGCTGACCCATTTTCTGGTTCTGACTCAGGTACTGACCAGTGGTGGGACCTCGGAAAAGGAAATGTCTGTGGTGCCCTAAGGCAGAGAGATGTCTAAGATGATTCCAGCCACATATATATAACTATATATATAGTTATATATAGTTATATACAGTTATATAGTTTCAGATACCAACTGAAACTATATAGAGTTATATATAGAAAACACACACACATAACTTAGAAAGTATCACACGGGACAATGTCTCATAGTTTATATGCCTTGTAGTTCATTTGTTATTTAAATAGATTCATCCACCTCTAGGATACAACTATTTCTTTGTTTTGAACACAACCTAGAGGGAAGCATGTAGGAGGTGTAGCTTTTTGTTTTTTTTTAATAGGACGTAATGATGTGGGATGATTGGCAGTTGAACAGCATTTCCATTGTTGGCATTTGTACTTCTTTATACGACCCCACCCCCTTCGCAGTCCTAATATTTGTTTAAGGTTGTTCAGTGATTGCTCCTCTCCTCTCGGACTTTGAGAGTCATAGCCATTCTGATCTTTATGAATGGCGGAGTCAATGATAATAAAGCAGCAGTGTGAGTTTCTGTTCATACCTATCAATGCCTAGATCATTTCGTCTCTGCCCAATCCTTCCGTGTTGCTCAGGCCGGATTGCAAGAGACAAGAGAGCAAACTCATAAAAGATGTGGCTATTTTTTCCCTTCCCCTTAGTTCCTCCAGACCCTTGCATATATATATATATATTTATATGCAGTTTCAGGGTTTACAAACTGTACACTTTCAAAGTGGGTTAATGTCAGGTTCAGCTGTGACTGTTAGCAAGGTGGATGGGGCTAAGCAGATGCAGCCTGCAGATGGTGTGGAATGAGGGGCCTCATGCACGTAGTTCAAAGTGCAAACAGAAGCTGTGTAATAAAGCAGCAAACTGTGGTTGGCATTGAAACTGCTCCTGGAAAAATGGCACCCTAACTCACGTATTTTAGTCTACATTCTCTTTTGCACGTTTTGAAGCTGTAATAAAAAATAAACATCAAAGCCTATATGTGTCAAGATTTTTTGTGTGCAGAAAATGGAAATTATTCCTCCCCTGAGCAATGAGAGATTTTCTGATGACCTCCCTTAAAGATTTTCTGCTTAGCCTCCCTTAAAAAACTCACCCACAACAGCCTGTGACCACCAAACAGCGTGCAGTGTGCTCAGGGTTCTGACTTTATTTTTACTGAATTATAGTTGATTTACAATGTTGTGTTAGTTTCAGGTGTACAGCAAAGTGATTCCATTTTGCGTGTATATCTATATAGGTATTCTTTTCCAGATTATTTTCCATTATAGGTTATTATAAGATATTGAATATAGTTCCCTGTGCTATGCAGTAGGTCCTTGTTGTTTATCTATTTTATATACAGTAGTGTATATCTGTTAATCCCAGGGTTCTGACTTTTGTTTGCTCTTTTTAACATATCTCTATTTAGCAACCTGACTACTGCAATATTTTCTAGATCGGTCTTTAGGATCTACTACTAATGAAAAAAATCTGAATTCCTACACATTTTCAGAAAAACTTAAGTGCTGATCAAGACCAATATAGCTTTCAAGGAGAAGAGGAGACAGAAGCTTGTTTGAGGTCCCAGGATATATTTGATTTATTGCTCATATCTTATAATTTTGTTCCCTATCAGAGATCAGAAAAGGTTTATTTTAGGAGTCCTAGTCTTCACAGAGGACATCCAAAAGACCAGGAGTAAAAGCCAGATGGTTGGCAGGGAAGGTAAGCAGGAGTTTTGCAGAATGTTGGAGTCACATATTTCTCCCAATGGACATGGTTTCAAGACTTAAGTTGAGTCCTTAACTTTGCATCAGTTTAGCACAGGCTGCAAGTTTACACAAAGGAGCATCAGACTTGAAATCAGCAGAGCCATTGAACAAGCCCAACTAGCCAACTGCGATTTCCATTTTGGGTGACCTTTTACCTTGGGGGCCCCTAAAATGTCTGGGGGAGCCCACTGTTTAAAAAGAAGTCCATCTGAAAATAGACACAGAAGGACCACGGGCTGGTAGGGCAGTGTTGTCCGCAAAAGCAGTGATCCTCAATGAATACTAATCTTGCAGCAAAGCAAAATGAAAGCTTTACACTATTTCTTATTTCAGGGAAAAACTGAATAAAGGCTTTTTTTTTTTTTTTTAAGGCACTGACTTGTAGGGAGGTAGATTTGTATCCAGACTCAGGAAGTAGACAGGCCAGTAATTACGAAGCAAAAATAATCTGTAACTTGCGGAAATACAAGGTATGAATGTGTTCTATCTCCCAGATAGAGGGGTATTATCTGGTTGTCGTATTTCAATCAAAGGTAAAAACATCTTTAGGTAAATTTAAGGAGGGCGACTTAAAAGAAAATCTCCCTCAAGAAATTCTGTAGGAAAGAATTCTCTTAAAAAAAGATGTAGAATGTGGGCTGTGGGGTTTTGAGAATTCAAAAGAGTGAGGAAGAGAAAAAAGGAAACTATTTCCAGTTACTAATAGATACATCAACCCAGGGGCCAGGTGTGGTGGCTCTTATACAAGCTGCACTCCCGTCCATACAAGGCTGGCTGTTTTTCTTTCCTAACAATGTGGGAGTCAAGGGTGCTTCTGGGTTCTGACCCTGAAAATAGGTGTAACCCTGACTCCCCTTTAACCAGCTCCCTGCTCCGCCCCATCCCATCTCCTGCCTGTTTTGCTTTCAGTAAGTCAAGAATAAAAGGGGCCGGGGGAGGGATAAATTAGGAGCTTGGGATGAACAGATTCACACTACTATATATAAAACAGATAAACAACAAGAATCTACTGTATAGCACAGGGAACTATATTCAATACCTTGTAATAAACTATAATGAAAAAGAATCTGAAAAAGGATATATATATTCTCTATATATCCTATATATATATATATATATATATATATATATATATATATATATATATATAGTATGTATGTATATAACTGAGTCACTTTGTTGTATACCGGAAACTAACACAACATTGTAAATCAATTACACTTCAAAAAAAAAAAAGAAAAAGACCTTTACTTGAAGGTGCCTTCATTTTCTTCCATAAAGCAAAAAAAAGAAAACAGAAAGAAAGAATAAAAAGGATAAATATCACCGTCTCCCACACCCCCAGCATCCACCTGCAACTTCTAAGAAGGACTGAAGGAAGAACTTCGAGTTTCTCTGCGTGTATTTTCAAAGCACTGTCCACATGGAAAACATAGGAGGTGAGATGTCACCTGGAGAAAACAGGATATCTGCCTGGGTGCAGTCTGGCAAGTGACAAGTCCACTGTCCTAGGCTCCTTCCCGCTAGAGACCCTGTGACATTGTTTTGGCCCATGAGATACATAAGGGGGAGTTGGCAGAGAGGGGCTTCCTTCCCTGAGTAAAAAGATGGAGCTTCACAAGGAGAAGGGTTTGAAGCCCCTCATCTCCTTCCTGCCTGGACAGGTCTGAGGTGCAGGCATCTCGCGGTGGAGCCAGAACACAGGGGCATCTCGCCGTATCAGCCCTGGACCACTTACTCCCCATCAATGCCTGGCTGCTTGAGCCACCGTAGTCGAGTTTCCCGTAATGTGCAGCCAAACGTAGTTCTCACTGGTAAATCCTACAAGAGCTTTACGCCCTTTATGTCACTGTTAGAAAATGCAGCACTTCAGTCGGCTTTCGGATGCATGGTTTACTTTTCCACCTGAGTTCCTTCTCTCCCTTCTCTGGCATTGTTCAGTGTTATCAGGAGCGTAGAAGGGAGGAGGATGGGGGGAGAGAGATTAGGGAGCGAGAGATTCAGGAAGCTAAGAGAGGATGAGGGGATGTGTCTCCTACGAAAAGGGAAGTCTGTGCGATCCAGGGGAGTGGCCATCTTACTAGGTCAAAGGTTACGTGAGGCTTTAAACTCTGTTTCATGTTCAAGAATCACCCATAGTTCTCTGAACGCACCCCCTGATTATGTTCACAGGCTGCAAAGCTCTTAAAGGAAATGTTCCCTTTCTACCACTCTGGGACATCATCTTATGGGGGCGGGGGTGAAAGCAGGCCAAGAAAGACACATCACTTGAGGCTTATTTTATTCAGCAAAGAGGCTGAAGCAGGGGATTGGCGGCCCCAAGGAGAAGGGAAAGGGGAGCTCAAGGAACAAGAGTTTCAGAAAAAAGTGTTTTGCAAATTTTAAGGTCTGTTCAGGCACCAGAGCAGCTTCTGGAGAGTTCTCTGAAGAATGGGGGTTGGAAAAACACAATTTTTTTTTGAGAGAGAATATGGGAAAATGCTTGCCACATGTGAAATGGTAGGATTGCTGTTTCCCACCAGAAAATAAAATAATTAAAAAAAAATAGTCGCTTCATGTTGTTAAACTAAGAAAATGTGTGATGCATTTTATGGTACCTCTTTCTGACACGTTCAAAGATTTCGAACAGGAACTCTGTCATTCGGAGGCAAGCTTGTCTAGAACATTATTAGCCCCTTTTGCAGAACTCAAACGAGACACAGAGATGTCTAATGACTCATCTAGGTCACTAGGAAGTTACCTGAGAAACTGAAAATTCGCTTGAGTTTCCTGTGAAGCCTCCGCTCCTGCCCCCAACACGACAAGCACCCGAGGTGCCTTCGCTGCTGGGCTTTGACAAATGCATGGTCAGAAATGTCACCAGAAGCATGGAGCCAGGAACCTGCAGAGGGTCACCGGGCGAAGTGGCTTTTTCATTAAGAAGGGCCTTCAGGAGATTAAAGCGATACCAGGACCTCAAGGAGGAGAAACTTCTGTCAAGATTCCAATACAACACGCCCCAATTAGCCTCGATACTGAAAAGCTAAGCCCGTGGAGTTACGTAAAGAGTGCTTGCTCTTCCTCTGTCCTCTTTTTGGTTACTTACAAGTAGAACAAGGGTAACATGGTGTTGAAGAGGTGGACCTCCCACACCCCACTGTGGTCCTGCCGCCCCACCTCTGCCCTGCGGGGACCCTCACCTAGACCCCCCCCCTTCCCTCTCTTCTTGGTTCCAACCTTCCACACCATCTCCTCCCCAACCCCTGGGACTCTGTCTCCAGGGAGCCTCTCCCGGGGTCCCCCCACGGTATCGTGGCCTCTCCTTTCTGAGAGTAGACAGCTTTGACTGAGTGTCATCTTAGGAAACTGAACATCAGTAGCCATGGCTGACATTAACTGCCCGTTTTTTTTATGACTGTGCTGAGCGCTTCACACTGGTTGCTTAGTTCCGTCCACGCAGGTACTTTAACCATAGGTCCTACTACCATCCTCGCTTTACACACGAGGAAACCAAAGCTCAAGAGAGAAGCTGCTCTTTGGGAAAAGCCAGGAAAATGGAAAAGATAGAAAAGGGCATCATTGTACTAAGTCTGTGCCTGCCCCTCATTCAGCCCCTGCCCCTTCTCTTTCTGGTCCTGGCTGCTTTTACAAACTCCTGGGCTCTGTCCCCTAGACCGACACCCGCAAGCGTTTCCCTATTAGATTCTGCATGTGCAGTGGCCCTGGAGCCTCCCTCTGCCGCAGCATGACTTTCTTTCTCAGTAAAGGGGCAGAGCTTTCCAGAGTACACATGTCAGATCTATTTCAAGAGAAGAGAGAAATCTCCCGGCCATGAATTTGCTTCCAAAAGCTCTTCAAGTCTTCTTGCTGGTTAGGTTCTGGCTCAGCGGCTCCTTCTGAAGTTGCTTGTGCTCTTGGTGGCTCTCTGTGCCCGCCCTTGGAGTGTCAGCAGATGCGGGGCCTCCTGTGGCCTGTCCCCCACCCCCAAAGGGGGAGTATGCCTTGGGAGGGTTTGGAATTACAGGGACGATCCCTGGGGAAGAGGCAGAGCCAAGGAGGTGGGGTCTTTTGGGGGACTGATTTTTGCTCTTTTAAAGATTAAGCATTTCAAAATTGCCTTGTCATTTTCAAAGGTTTCTTAGCATGCAAAGGAACTAAATGGCAAAGGCTATGATTGTGAGTTTAGATAGACTTTAACACCTTTTTTTTTCCCCTCAGTTTCAAAATGTGTGAGCAGTTTCAGAATGCAAAGCTGCATCTCACATGGGGGAGCTGGGGTCTGATTCTTCCACATCCAGGAGGGCACTTAGGAAAAGCACAGGTTCCTGATGGGTCAGAGGGAATCAGATTTGCTAACACACACTGTTAGGGACTGAACTGTGTCCTCCCCAAGTTCATATGTTGAAGTCCTAACTCCTAGTACTTCAGAAGGTGAGTGTATTTGGAGATTGGGCTTTTACAGAGAAAATTAAGATTAAACGAGGTCCTTCGGGTGTGCTCTAATGCAATATGACTAGTGTCCTTGTAAGAAGAGGAAATTATGACATAGGTAAATACAAAGGAAGACCATCTGAGGACACGGAGAAGATGGCCCTCTACAAGCCAAAGAAAGAAGCCTCAGAAGAAACCGACCTCCTGACACCTTGAAACCTTCCAAAAAACAAAGCTACACCAGGATTCGCCATGAGATTTCTGGCCTCCAGAATCATGAGACAATCCACTTCTGCGGCTGAAGCCACTCAGTTCGTGGTACTTTGTTATGGCAGCCCTAGCAAACTAATACAGATCTCACACGGTGTCTGATACCCAGTTAAATCGACGGCTTTCTGTGATCTTAAAACTTCAGTAGAGCCAGAAGTGCTTTCATAAATATTTCTCTGAAAAAAGTAGCAAACCGAGTCTCACAGAGAAGCACACTTCACACGTGCCGACTTGGATCCTGCAATTCCTTTTGAGAGATGCCTCGAGAAGACAGCGGAGAGTCAGCCCCGCCGAGATTTTTACCTGTGGTTCTAGGAACTCGGAGGCATATTAGCATTCAGGCTTTGCATAGACCACTAAGCCACTTCTAAGAACAAGGCTACCTGAGGCATTTTGCAAAAACATACGTGCCGATGCTTTTCCTCTCTAAGCCTACCGCAGCTCTGAGGGCCCACACGTGGTACCCCGCCAGGGGACCCAAGTTTGGGTCCTGCAGGGACTTCACGCCGTGAACCACGTGGGATCATGCCAGGGAATTTCAATCACACCTCATCTTCTTGCCTGAGCACATTCAGTGAGAAGCCGGTGCAGTGGGACAGAAACAGAGCGGCCTTCTCTGTGGTAGACCACACTTGTTTTGCATGCCAGGCTCTCAGACTCTCGCTTGCGTGTCACACGGAAGGGAACAATGGTTTGCTGGGTGCCACACTTCTTTTTCCCCTCCATTTCCACATGGGTATCTTGCTAAAAATGAGTTACGGGTTTCCTCCTGTGAGAATTGCATGCACTGATAAAGGACCATCCCAGGAACAAAACAAGATGTTTTCCCCGCTCGCTCAGAGCTGCAGCCGGGGAGGGCACACACGCTATAAATTACAGGCAGTGAGAAATGACCACAGTGCTGGGAGCCGCTGATGGCCGGGCTGGGGAAACAGGGGTACCGACCCTGAGGAGGACACTTTGTTAGAGAGGAGGGCGATTCTTCTAGCATCACACTCTGAGGCACTGCCCACATAGTACCAAATGCCATGACATTCTGCCACCTTTCCAGCTCAGATGAGTGGTGTGGACAGCTAACGCAGACAATGTCAACCCTTGGCTTGACAAATCACCTAGATAAAGTGAGCTGTGAAAATGGCCAAGATTTCACTTTGCTTCTCTGAAATTCAATCGCAATATTATATTCTTGAGTTAGAGATTATGAGAGGCCCTGAGCTCCTTTTGAGAGGAAGGAGTGAAAAGACCTTTTCCCACGAGCCCTTCTAGGTCTTGGTTGGGGTCCTGGGGTCCGCTCCATACTGCCCCCTTGAAAGCTAACTGCCACCGGTTCCTAACCTGGGGCGGGCTGGTGACTGTCCTGGGGACACAGCGGCTGTGGGGCTGCGTTAGAGGCTGAGCTTCCTGTCTCTCCCGGCGTCTGAGCAGGTCACCGGGTCCCCTCACTATCTCTGCTGTCCGACCAGTAAGGACAGAAGGCAGGCCAGCACTGCACACAGAAATCCAATCTATTACCCAGTGGGATGTTGAAAAATTTCCTGAATCTGCCTCCCTGAGTTGATAGAATAGGAAACAATCATCGTCTGGAGGGGATATTGAAAGCGGAGTCGAGGCAGGAAGATCTTTTTTTTTTTTTCTGTTATTCTACAAATATTGCTTCCTTGCTTGTTAGCGGCCTAGAGGAAATGCAGCGAGAGTCGTCCACAGCTTCTCACCAGCGGCCGGCGTTTCGGCCCATCGCCGTGAGGATGTGTGACTCATACGCATCGCATGATTCAACTTCACTAAAATGTCCTCAGCTGCCAGTAAAGAAGCACTTGAAAACCCTTTAATTTGAAGCTTTGAATCGGTTAATGACTTGCTTTCTTCTCTGTCTGAAATCCTACCATCCCCCAACACACACACACACACACACACACACACACACACACACACACACACATCTTTGTCAAGTGTTTAAATTTCAGAGACCCGGAAACATAGAAGCTCTGTGACATCCACAATAGCGTTTGTTGTGACAAAGTGGCTGGCAGCCCTCTGCATTCTTCGGCTCACTTGGCTTGATGAATAAATAATGAGTCACAGATACTATTTGGGTGCGCGCGAGAGTTTGTAGCCAGAAAATTAATTATTTCCCCATCCCATCCATCCCACTCCATCCCAGCTCTGCCAAACCATCAAGCCACACTCCGCGGGCACCGGTCAAAGTGCTTGCCCCGGCGCACGGCAATGCCTCCGTGACATTTCCATGTTATTATTTGTGTTGGTTTATATTCCCAGCAAAGATACACAGAACGCACATGCACAAACACGTACTCATACAGTCAGAGCTCAACGACAGCTCTGTGTATTTCAAGAGGCTGGTTGCAAAAATGCAGACAGGTATCCCACAGTAGCTGCTCCTATTAGGAAACGGGTAATCTAATGACTTCAGCTGCCACAAACGCTTGACTTAGGCAACTTTTTCATTGCTCTTGGCGAGAGAAACCTCTGTACTCTTTGCTTTCTTTCTCTCTCAAAAGAAGCCGGCTGCCTCTTTGCACTGAGGCTGCAGGGAATAACCCAGCATGGCCCCATCCTAGGGCTTTCAACCTACACAAGTCTGCCCAGCTCCTGTTCTCTCTGCCTTTTGGAGACAACTGACTTGCTACTTTGTCCCTGCTGTTCCCGCCCGGGCTGTGAGCCTACCTCCGCCTCTGCCCTCCGCTGGCACCGGCCCTCCTGGCTGACCGGGCATGAGCCCACTAAAGCCCGGGACAGGCTGGCATGTGGGGCATACTGCATGCCCAGCGCAGGACAACTCAGCCCCAGTCATCCCAGGCAAGGGGCAACCGAAGAAAACCCAGAGAACTTCCTGCAAACTTTCTGATCTCTAGGATTTTAATCAGGAGCAGCCCAATTTACTTGCACTTGACAAAGTTCTCACCCACCGACTGAACCCTTCAACAGCTTAACTAAGTACTTATGAAAACATTTCTGAAGAGTGGCCATCTGATGAATAAGTAATCCAATAGTCTTGAAATCATATGCCCGAGTCTGAATTCCTCCTACCAAACAGACAGGGCACCGGCAGGGGCTTTCTCTGCACCAAGTTACAACAGGCTGCCACTTCATTATCAGCAAAGCTGAGCAAAAGTAGATATTAAAAGCCCAGAGTGTACTCACCTCTCATGAAGCACTGTGGGTATGAAGGAAATGACTCAAATATGCTGTCTGAAGCCATCGCTTCCTCCTGAAAAAGTACCCTCTTCTGAAGGCGGGGGATTCAATGATTTCTTTTACCTTAAGAACGAAAACCCAAGAAAGGTCACTGTTTTAACCTCACCCCCAACCATGGTTTCCTACAGCTCCTTTTCTCCCCCCTCGACGCCTCTGGGGCTCCCCGAGCCTTATGAAAAAAAATGTACCTTTGCGAAGACAAATATTCAAATTGGTAAAGATTAAAAAAAAAAAAAGCGGCGTCTTGGCTGTGGGATGGAGATCATCAGAACTCTGCGAAACCCTGTGGTTTGCAGTCAGTGTGATTCGTCCTGCTTGCTGACCACTATGCCGGGCTCAGACTTCTGACACTGCCAGGCTACCCAACTTGTGGTTCTGTGGTTGTTTATGAGGCCCAAAGAAGTTTTCACACAACCCAAATTACAAATTTAACTGTTCCCCTTTCCACAGCCCATCTTAATTGGTTCTTGCCAATCATGTGACTTCAGTGATGTCAATTTTTTTTTTTTTTTAACTTTCTGAGCAATGCCCTTCCTTCCCTTCACCTGCCCTCCCCCGGGCGGTGCAAGAAACTAGCCGAGTAGACTTTGCAAGAGAGAGAGAAAGATTGTAGAAGAAAGTGACTCAGTCTCTTATTTTATCAATGGTCTTTGCTGATTTAGTACAACTTGAGTCCTGTTGTTGTTATTTGTGGTTTTGGGAACTCCTGATTATTTTGATAAAGATTTCATTGCTGCTTATTCAATAGTAATTCAACCCTAGCGTCGGGCTGCTGCTCAGACAGGATGTGGACCTCATCATTTAAGATGCTGGGCAATGGCTCAGGAGAATTCAGCCCTTGGTAAAGACGATCACGGCATAAGTGAAACTATAAAAGGAAAAAAAAAAACTAAAAGGAAATGTTTTGACGAGAGTCTGACCCCTAAGGGGGTCTAGCAACTTACTGGTATTTTAAAGCCTGCAAAAAGGAAAGCATTTTAATTTTGTGATCAAAAGACCATTTTAATAAAACCAAAAGTTTGTGGTTTTCTTCCTGCTAACTGGACATCTTTTCAATAAAGAGGTAAAATTATAGTACTCTCTTACACACACATACACACACATGTAACTTAGGAAGCTAAAGGAAAACAAAGAAAAGAGAGATTCTGTATTTTGGGTCAAAGCAGTGGCTACCTTGCAACTGTTTATTTTTTGTTCTCACCCATGAAATATCACTGTATTGCCTTTTCAATTCAAATCAGTAGGCTAATTCATACCTCTAGGTAAAACTCAGCCCGGGACTACTGTTAACTGTACTTTGAGAGCATTAAGAAGACCTCACAAAAGATAGAGGAACCAGAGGTGGTGATCCTCCAGAGCAAGAGGCTGATGAAAGAATATTATATAGCTCATCCTCTACCTTAGGAAGAAGACATGCCTGCTTGGAAGTGCTAAAAATAGGCTAATTTTGCACGTGGGCCAGCCATCCTGGGCACACATATTTATTTATTTTTCCTGCCCATTGGTTTTACCTACTAACAAATCAAATATTGATCTGAAGTTCCAAAATAAGCATCTCCTTTCCCCATTAATGACTTTATTTCTTTTGCTCTGCTCCATATACGTCATCCACGGCACTCTGTATATAGTTTCAATGCACACGGTCAAGAGAAACTATGAGACATGAGGTTTTAAAATGCCAACCCTGGGTTCCAAGCTGGTCTGTGATAGCCAGCAAAGGCACTCGGTAAAGTCTGTACTATCAGGACAACTCCTCAGGTTTTCCCCTCATCTTTTCAATTTCGTCCCCACGCACCAGGGATAACACATTCAGAGGCCATGGCGCAGGGCTTTTAAAAGGAATAGACATGATTTTTACTAACTCCTGTTTTGACATAAGCAGGAATTGAAACTCGAGAGACTGCTTTCTCCCAGACTTGTGTGAAGTTAGCTTGGCAAAGGTTGACACCTTATTAATATTTAAAAGAGTAATAAAGTGTGTATTTCTTTTATGAAGTTTATGAAGATCTCAGTGTCATGCGTGTTGCGTAGAACTCTCAATGCAAATCCTTTGTGAAGATAATTAACAGTATGTTTCTGGGCTCCCTGATAAAGTCGTGGCTGGTTAAACCCCATATCAAGTTCTTTTCTCTCTGCTACACTGAATACTCCCTGGCAGGATCCTAGGAGCCCAACGCTGTAACATGCAGCTGTCACTTCAGAGTCGTCTGACACTTAATAATGACTTAGAAATTCGAGTGGTGATGCGGCTAAATCCTTTGGATATCTCATTTTAGGAACTCCCCAGATGATTTTAGCCTTACGTGTCCAGATGCTTGAGGGGAGGGTTTGGATGTGTCAGTTAAATGCCCAAATTCTTGGCTTTTCTCTGTGCACCTAGTTGGAGCCAAATACGTATCTTTCCCGTGGGGTCTTCGTAGGACAGGTCAAGTTTAAAGGTCACCGTAGGGCTGGGATTTGCTGTGACCTCGAGGTTTGTTGTAATCATCTGGGCTGGGGTTTCCATGGGGCACCAGGGGGCAGAGTCTGAAGGCCTGCACGCCGGCCCTGAGCTGCCTTCCTCCGGGTTATCTGACATGACAACCAACAGCAGAATTTGACAGCTCGCTGAGGCCACAGTTGGAGTTTTTCTGGGCATCCTCCAAGTCATGACAATAATAAAGACTCATCCAGCTGGTGGTGAACTTGGCCTTCTCTCTTCCTTAGGAGCCCAAGACGAAAGGACACGTGTGTCATCAGTGAACCGCCTAGGGGGATACTTAACTGTATCTCAGCTAGAACCGTTCGGGATTCTTTAAGTTTGTGCACTGACCCACACCCTCTGTCCTACTTCCTTCAAGTGACTCAGACTTTGGGCTGCTGGCTTGGGAATTTTACCCAAGCGGCTACAGCAACTGTGGCTTTGCAAAGTAATTGGATGGCAGTTTTCATCCCCGCTCAGTTTGGCTGCAGCTTCTATTAGGGGGGCAAATAGGCTCAGGTGTCATTTTTAATGGTTCTATAAAAATACTAGCAAAGGTGGGAAGATGCATATTGTGTAACCTTATAATTAATGTATAAGCTTCTGTGTACAGTCCAATCCAATCCAAACGTTCTGTTAGGCTTTTTCATTCCATGATTGCCGTCCACTGTCTCTGAACGTGTTTATGGTTCAGAAGATTCTCTGGCCATAAAATGGAGGCAAAGAAGATCTCCCTCAAACTGTATATAGTCTAAAATCCCAGGAGGACAAGGCTTGTAAATAATCTCTCCGCAGCTCACATTTCCATTATTTCCTAAATCTTTGTGTTCCAACAGAGGTGCCATCCAGAAACTTCCATGCCATGCTGATAATGACCTCAGGGATAATTTTTAAACTGGGACATAGATGTCAGAGCTTCATGGAAGGAACATAATCTGCTCTTGGCAAATCCTAGATTTTAAAACAACTGGAGAGCTCTGCAGGCCCAAACGTTAAAGGTTTTCTCTCCTGGACCCTCCTGGTGGCGTCCCCAGTGGGGCACATCTGTCTTATGCACAAACCCCTCTGGATAAAAGTACAATTCAAATGTAAGACTTTGTTTTAGAGTCAGGCAAGAGTTTCAGTATTTATTTCTTAACCTTCCCTAGATGAAGATGTATTGCTCAATGGGGAAATAGGAAAATAGGATTCTTTTAAAAAAGGCATTGAAACCAACCTGTCAAATGAAAGCTGTCTAATGGTATAAAAAGCTGTTTAATGACCACTGTTTCAAATATAAGACTTTAAGCTACTTCGCTACTCCAAGAGTGGCCTGTGGGCCAGCAGTACTAACATTACACAAGAATTTGTTAGGAATCAGGATCTTGGGCTCCCCCGCAGGCCGACTGAACCAGAATCCAGTAGCTTTATAAGATTTCCCAGAGCATTCCTACACACATTAAAGCCTGAGAATCGTAGCTCAGAGAGAAGCCTTGAAAATGTAGGAATTTGGTAAAGAAAGAATACGATAATTTTCTACATTCTTTGAGATCGCTTTTTTTCCTTGGAACTTTCTGAAAGGTCTGACTTTTCTACATTGCTACCTTGGCATAATTTCGTAAGCCCTGGATATTTCTAGACAGCAGATGCCGCCAAGAGGCACGGTTCACGTCCTCCAAGATTGAGATTTCTTGGATTGTCACTCTTGACTCAAGTGTTGGGTTCGGGTCGCGTTTGCAGTCTGAGGCTTGACAGACACACAGTGTAGGAGGTTCCCGTGCCCTCCCACTGCCAGACCGGCAGCCACATGCATGTAAACAGAAGGCTTTTTTTTTCCTCCAGGGGCATGAGACTCTCAGTTTTCACCTAGCTTGCAGTTTGGAAACACATTCATCCTGAGAGTTCCTCCAGCACATCACAGCATTGCAGGTGGTCTCAGGAGTCCCATGATGGACTGTCCTCCTCGCCACTGGTTACCTGCCTCTGCTCTCCAGCCATGGCCTTTGCCGCTGTCACACCCGCGCTGTGGTCCAGAAGAAGGGACCCAGCCTTACACTGCACCTGCTGGGTAACAGCCAAACCTTCCAGAGTCTAGAGGCCCCATTTCCATAGGCACCCAGGAGTTTGGCTACTTCTTTCAGATGCATCTGGATCCTTTCAGGCCTGCCTTGGGCCAAGAATCTTGTTTGGAATAGTTTCTCCTTACAGCATTTTGGCTCTTCTGTTTCTGGTGCCATTTGAAACCAGGAGGGTGAAGCTGGAAAACTTCAACAAACCCTCCTTGAATGTTAGAATGTTCAGTATTCGAGGTTTGGTCAAAAGATGGAAAATATTTCTGGTTCGTACTGAACTTTCCAGTTCCTCCAACCTTGAGGTTAATTTTAGCATGAGATCCAGGCAGGGAAAGCTAAGGGAAATGAGGAAACTAAAATTATTCTGAGCGAGAGAAGCCAGAATTCATATTGGTTAGATGGCGGAGTCAACAATACAGTTTGTGCGGCAAAGAGTGAGGCGTATCCCCAGTCTGAGCAAAGCACCTGGCCTCAGGAACTTTTGACTTTTCCCGTAATTGCTACTCATTTTCCTGGTGGTAGGCAAATGAACAAACTTCCACATGACTCTTTAGAAACTGAAGCATAATACTACCTTTTTCACTGTGCTGTGAGGATCAGTCATTTTTGGACTATGCAAAGTGGGTTTGAATGGAATAAGAGAGATCTGTGGTTGATGTTTCAATATGGAAAAATGCAATATGTGAATTTTAATACTTGCCTTTGCCAGGTGTCATAAAGACATGGCATTAGCCCCCTAAATTAGAGGTCTGGGTAAGAAGGAGCTGAAAATCTCCTCTGTGGAAAGAAATCCTTAGTGTTCATCACTTAATTATTGAATTAAATGTTCTTTTGGAAGAATATCATTCAGCCTTACAGATGCAGGCTGCAAATTCTTACAGAACCTCAAAATGTCAAAATGAAAAAATTATCAACTCTATTGAGAAAACAGAATATCACACTTAAAATTTGTGGTGTGTATTTTAATTTCCTCCTCCTTAAATTCCCTTCCCCTCCTAGTGCCTGTTCAGACACTGGCTGGATTTCTGGAAGGAGGGCAGGAAGAAAAGTCTTGGTCATGTTCTGGTTCTGATTTCATCTTCTTCTCAAGTTTTTAGTTTACTCAAAGACGAAAGAAGAAACCAAGGTATCACTTTATGCCACTCCTGCTACATACAACTATCAGACCATGACTCCCTCAGCCTCTGGGACTGCCTGTGAATGGCCAGTCATATAACATTACCACTGGGACCCGGGGTCTTAAGAGATACATATACATGTAGAGATTTTATTGAAGATATTGCTTCCCACATAGGACTTATATCTGAGATAATATTCCTTGCGGGATAAGGACATTTCCAGGACTGGAAAGCATTAGGGGAACTAAAAGATTACTGAGAGGTAAAAAAGAGGAGCGTTCATTTGGGTTTCCATCATCAGAGGGCAATCAATGATCTTTGCTTGCAGGCCACATCAGAGCTTTAATGGCCTTCGATTGTTACAGAGGTATTATCCTTAGTTTGTTTCCCTGTGCTTTTTCAGATTTTACCAATGCTTGTTTATAATTCTCAAATTTATATTGAAAATGGAGACTCAAGACATTAGCTTTTCCCTGCGTGGTCTTCATGGTGTGAACTGAGACTCCAGAACTTACTGAAACTCAAAGTAGCTGTCCAACAGACATTAAGGGGTTTTGGAAAATCAATCTAATGAATGTTGAAAGCTCTGGAATTACACCCAAGTCATCTGGGGCTCTTAAAAAAATTCTGAGCTCCTTGAAAATATTGTTTCTTATATCTACATTACTGTCAATGAAAAGACTTCCAGGAACATGCACTTCACCAAATTTTGTGGGTGACCTTTAACATTTTCCTGCTGTGCCTTTGTCTTTTTTTTTAAATTCGCTTATATTTATTTATTTATTTTACAGTAGGTCCTTGTTGTTCATCATCTATTTTATTTTATTTTTTAATATTTTGTTTGTTTATTTATTTTTGGCTGCGTCGGGTCTTAGTTGCGGTGCGCATGTTCTCTAGTTGTGGCACATGGGCTTCGTTGCCCCACGGCATGTGGGATCTTAGTTCCCTGACCAGGGATCGAACCCACATCCCCGACATTGGAAGGCGAATTCTTAACCACTGGACCACCAGGGAAGTCCCTGGTTATCTATTTTAAATATAGCAGTGTGTACATGTCAATCCCAAACTCCCAATCTATCCCTCCCTCCTACCCTGCCCCCCCAGTAACCATAAGTCTTGTCTTTGTTAAACAGGAACCCATCATTGCCCTTCTGACTGGTCCTTTTAAAATCACAACATTTCCGTGATGTGATGGGCTTCCTTTCTCTTGACTCCCTATCTTGGCTATGGCCATAGCCAAGTATGTATGTATTTAGCTTTATCCTCACCCAAAAACTCAGGCCTGCCCACCTATGTGAGTTTTTTCCACCTATATGAATTTACATCTGGACCCTCCCTCTGCCCCCCTCAGGCTCCCGATCTTTATGCTTCTCTACATCCAGTGAGCAGTGCACTTCCCAAGGATGTTCTATATCATGGCAGTGTTGTTTGCCTTTAACTCTTATCCCATGAATTCACTTGTCTTCGTCTTTGGCAGAATTATCCAATTGCCCCTTTATCCCTTCATTCTTTGCCTCTTCCAATCTTTTCCCTGGGCTTTACCAAATATCAGGAACACCTCGCTTTCCCCGCAACCCTTGTTATTTCACTGAGTATTTCCGAACCTCCGGCGAGGCAGACTTGGTCCTGCTCAGAAGAAGGTTTACAATCTTATGAACCATGTACATAAGAAACAAAATGAATAGCAAATACCAAAATGACAGGTATGGCCAGGGCTGGGACTGGGGAGAGGTGAGTGAGGATCCCAGGATGCAATATTTAACACTAAACTTGCAGAATCCTAGAAGTGAGTGCTTCCTTAAATTTTGCACCCTAGGTACCTCACTTGTCTCACCCTAGTCCAGACCCTGGGTCTGGCTCACAAAACTGAGCATAGACCACTGGCTGGGCAGAGGGTGGTGTCTGAGTCAGGAAGAAACTGGGTGGCTGAAAAGCCTATAGCCTCGGAATATTGGAGTCCTGAGCTGGACCTTGGCAGATATGGGTTTCATTTTGTTTCGCCAGACACGTACATTTTTGATAGATAAAAGGACAGATGGAACAGAGCTCTGAGGCCAAAGGCAGATCAGAAATAAACTCAGCCTGCTTGGGAGACAGTGAGAAGCCTAGCCTGGTGGTGAAGGGGACCAGAGAAGGACCCATCTAGAAAGAAAAAGCCTGGGCCGGGTAACGGGGACCGCATAGGCCAGGATAAGGAGTTTGCTTTTATTCTGTACATAATGCGGAGCTGTCAAAAGCTTTGGACCAGGAAAGTAATGGAGTGAAATTGGAGCTTTTGGCAAATTGATCTGGCAGTGGTACCTCTGGTTATTTGGTTCATTTGTTGACTTTTGAGAGTAGGGTCTTGACTATTTTTGGTCATTAATATATGTCCATCATCTATCACTATGCTTGGTATATGGAAAGTTTTTGAATGAATGGATGGATGGATGGATGGATGGATGGACAGATGGACGGACAGGTGGATAGATGGATATGAGGCTATATTAAGACAAGAGGCTGGGGAATCATGCCCTTTGCCCTGTAACTTGGTCCCCTCCCACTCTGACCCTGAGCTCAGCCTTATGACTTGCTTTGGCCAATGGGATGGTAACAAGTTGATGGAAACAGAGGCTCGGGAAAGTGCTGGCATACTTCAATACACCTGGGCTGGTGCAGTGGAAAGAGAAACACACGGAAGAGTGTGGTTGTCCCAGCTGAGGCCATCCTATATCAGCCAGTAGTCAGCTGATTATCAGATACTTAACAAGCTCCAGCCTAACCCAGAAGAGCTGACCAGCCAAACCCAGCCATGACCAGCACAACTGCCCAGCCTCCCCATAGACACATGAGCAGTAACACATAGTGGTTGTTAGAAGCCATAGTTTTGGGGTGGTTTGCAACGTTGCATCATTATGGAAACAGTTTTTGTTGTAGAAGAGGTAGAGATGCAGAAAGAGCAGTGCTGAGCTGCTGGCTGAGATAATCAGGCAGAATCAGTAAATTTTCAAAGTGAAAGAAAATAGAAAGCTGAAGATGGGGAATCCACATAAGAAGGGAGTGGGAGGAGACAGGAGCCAGAGGAAGAGAGCAAGAGAAGGAGGACAGAGAAAAAGAAGCTTGGTACAAGCCAAGGGAGGAAGAACTTTCAAGGGATGGATGGTATACAGAGTTAGATGTGGAAAAGAGAGAGACCAGAAAAACAAAAACGATGGGAAAGTCAACAGATTTGACAAGTAGGACCCACTTGAGATCTTTTCCTTTGTGATGCCTCCTCAGACTAAACAGAAGAGTGACATCCGATTTTGCTAGTATGCAGACAAGCAGCTTCTCGTTTGCTTGAATGGAAAGCTAATATGAAATTATATTATTACACATTTCTGTTTGTCCCAATATGTCTAAGTTGGTTATATGGCTTTTTCTGTTTCAATTCAATTCAAAAGAAATGTTTATAGAGCATCTACCGGGAGAGAATGGAGAGAAAGTGCATCCAAAGGAAGATTTTGAGTAGTGTTTGTTGCTGCATCCCACAAAATGGCTAGACTTTGAGGGTGTGTTTGAGATGAGCTGTCATGGGGCAAATGAGGGGACCCTTCAAAGAGAGGGACCCTCCACTATGGTGGTCACCCATGTGACCGAGATATAATGGATATGCCATGTCAGAGTGAGGGGTGAGCCATGTACCACGTGTAAACTTCCAAAGAGGTGTTCAAGATCCACCTGGATAACTGATCCCCAGCGAGGATATAAAGGGTCAAGAGTGGGCATTAAAGAGGAGGGTTTTAGGAGAGGGTTTTGAGGTGTGACTACCCCACTCCTTTCCCCCCACCCAAGTGGCCAAGGCCTAGGAGAGAGTCTGTCACTTGAGATAACAAATCTAGTGAGGGAGCTTGAGTTGGACCATACAGGGATCATGTGTACCTCAGTCTGGGCCTTGAGTCACCCCTGGGAGAGTGAGTGACCTCTTGCAAGGTAGGATGGGGGCTGCATTAGGAATTTCCAGCAACCTGCTCCAAGATGCCTCAAATATGGAATCCCCAAGTCGGATGTTGGCACTATTTTTTTTTTTTAATTTTATTTATTTATTTATTTATGGCTGTGTTGGGTCTCCGTTTCTGTGCAAGGGCTTTCTCTAGTTGCGGCGAGCGGGGGCCACTCTTCATTGCGGTGCGCGGGCCTCTCACTATCACGGCCTCTCTTGTCGCGGAGCACAGGCTCCAGACGCGCAGGCTCAGTAGTTGTGGCTCACGGGCCTAGTCGCTCCGCGGCATGTGGGATCTTCCCAGACCAGGGCTCGAACCCGTGTCCGCTGCACTGGCAGGCAGATTCTCAACCACTGCGGTTGACACTATTTTAAAAGGGATTCTGCCCAGGGTTGGGCTGCCCAAGTAAAAAGATTTCAGCCCCAAAGAGGTTATGGTGTGAATCCCTGGGAGAAGGAATTGAGATGGATTGGGGGTCAAGAGCCTAGAGAGGGGCATAGCAGAAGGAGCCTGATAAGAGAGCCCAATGTAGAACCCACAAAAGTGCACACAGAGAAACAATCCACATCAAACATCTATGAGGCCCAGAGAGAGCCAAGCCACTTACAGCAGTGGCTGATAAGTAAGTGTCTCCTGATCTCTCTCCCTCTCTCCCTTCGCCCTCCCGAGCACTGCCCTGTGAGGAGCCTCAGCTACCAAAAGCTGGAGGTGGGCAGACAAATGCTAGGCTGTAAGAAGAAAGGAGCTGGACCACACTCCATTAACCACCCAAGCAGTCAGCCCAATGGGCTTCACCTGCGGCCGTGGGCGTCTAACCAAGTTTGCAGTTTTGGTTATTTGGGACTCTGTATACAATGTAGAGGGTCCCCATGACTTTGGTTATCTATAGGAGGATCAGGAAAAGGGTCACTCACACTAAACAGATTTAAAAGGACAGTGAAAGACAAAACTCAAGTGGCTTTTCGCAAGGTGGAAACAACCCAAAGTGTCCATCAGTGGATGAATGGATAAACAAACTGTGGTTTATCCAGACAATGGAATATCCAGACAACGGAATATGTCATAAAAAGAAATGACCTTTGATATGTATTACAATATGGACGGACCTTGAAAACATCATGTTAACTGAAATAAACCAGACATGAAAAGACATATATTGTATGATTTCACTTATGTGAAGTACCCAGGGTAGTCAAATTCAGAGACAACAAGTAGAGTAGTCATTACCAGGGACTGAGAGGAAGGGGGATTGGGGAGTCATTTTTGAATGGGTATAGAGTTTCAGTTTGGGAAAATGAAAAATCTGGAGATGGATAGTGGTTATGGTTGCACAACATTGTGAGAGTAATTGTAAATGTCACTGAATTATACACTTATGGTTAAAATGATAAATGCGAAAACAAAATGAAATGACGACCTGCAGACTGGGAGAAAATATTTGCAAACGATGCAACTGACAAGGGCTAAATTTCCAAAACAGACAAAGAGCTCATACAACTCAATGACAAAAAAAACAAACAACCCAAGTAAAAAATGGGCAGAAAAACTAAATAGACATTTCTTCAAAGAAGACGTACATGTGACCAACAGGCACATGAAAAGATCCTCAACATCGCTAATTATTAGAGAGAAATGTAAATCAAAACTACAGTGAGGTACCACCTCACACGTGTCAGAATGGCCATCATCAGAAAGTCTACAAATAATAAACACTGGAGAGGTTGCCGAGAAAGGGAACCCTCCTATGGTGTTGGTCAGGATGTAAATTGGTGCAGCCACTATGGAAAACGGTATGGAGTTTCCTTAAAAAACTAAAAATAGAGTTACCATATGATCCTGCAAACCCACTCTTGGGCATATATACAGAAAAGACGAAAACTCTAATTTGAAAAGATACAGGCACCCAAATGTTCATAGCAGCACTATTTACAATAGGCAAGACATGGAAGCAACCTAAGTGTCCATTGACAGATGAATGGATAAAGAAGAAGTGATGTATATATATACAATGGCAGCAACAAGGATGGACCTAGACAATATCATACTAAGTGAAGTAAGTTAGACAGAAAAAGGCAAATATTACATGATATCACTTATATGTGGCATCTAAAAAATAGCAGAAATGAACTTATTTACAAAACAGAAACAGACTCCCAGACATGGAAAACAAACTTATGGCTACCAAAGGGGAAGGTGGGGAGAGGAATAAATTGGGAGTATGGTATTTACAGGTGCATACTCCTATATATAAAATAGATAAACAACAAGGGTTTACTGTATAGCATAGGAAACTATATTCAATATCTTGTAATAAACTATAGTGGAAAAGAATCAAAAAAGTGATTCGGTTTTATATGTATATATAACCGAATCACTTTGTTGTATACCTGAAACTAACACATTATTAGAAACTAACTGTATTTCAATAAAAGGAATAATTTATATGTATATTTTACCACAATAAAGAAAAGTCAAGTGGTTTTTATGATTGGACCCAATGAATTCTTTGTGTCCAAAATAACTGATTATATCCACGGTGGGACTCTTGTATATTGATTCGCAAAGCTCCAGGGTAAGTAGCAGTGGGATTTATTTATTAATTATTGTTTATTCCCCTTAGCAATGCTGGCTTCGTCAGTTTAAAATAGATACAGCCCGATCTGGACAGGCGTACCTCATTTTATTGTGCTTCCATTTATTGCACTTAGCAGATATTTCAGTTTTTAAAAATTGAAGGTTTGAGGCAACTCTCCATCAAGCAAGTCTAACAGTATAATTTTTCCAACAACATTTACTCACTTTGTGTCTCTGTATCACATTTTGGTAATTCTTGCCATCTTTCAAACCTTTTCATTGTTATCATACTTGTGATGGTGATCTGTGATAAGTGATCTCTCATGTGACAGTTGCAAAAATTTATGACTCTCTGAAGGCTCAGATGATGGCTAGCATTTTTTAGCAATAAAGTATTTTTTAGTGTGTGTACATTGTTTTTTAGATGTAACGCTATTGCACACTCAAGAGACTACAGCATATTGTAAACATAACTTTCGTATATGCACTGGGAAACCAAAAAATTCATGTGACTCACTCTATTGCAATATTTGATTTATTGTGATGGTCTGGAACTGAACCCTCAGTATCTCTGAGGTCTGCCTTTAGGTAATTGGGTCAGCGGAGTATATCTTATGGCTTGAGACTCCCGAGAAGTTTCCTTTACCTCCATGTGCGACACAATTAAAATAGTACTTATTACTTGATAGGCATTTACTAAACCTTTATTATTTCTATGATAATTAGAAGAAATCAGAAGACCGCCCAGAAAAATGATTCTTCAGAAAGTTTCTGACTTTGGCTGCACCTTACATGGTAGTCTCTACTTTTTCCTTGCTTATAGAAGAATCTGGAGTTCTATCTTAAGATGAGAAAAGTGAAATTTAAGATTTTTTTCCAGGATATGCTATCTTGTAATAAATTTTGTTTCAAAAATTAGATAGACCCACACACTCAGATGAGCATGTGTGCGTGTGCATTTGCACACACACACACACACACACACACACACACTTGAATCCAGGGTACTGATTTCACTTTATGATCTGTCCTTACTTGGCCACCAATGTGCAAGCAAACTCAAACATGATCTTTCGATGTTCCCTGTTCCTGTAACTAGTAGACCACACAGAGGGCAGACCTAGAGGAGATACTGATTTAATGATGAGTCAATGATTAATCTTTTTGCACAGCATCTTAACATGCAGACGTTATCTTGTTTGATGCCTGAACTATAAATACGTTGCCACTTGTGATTAATCCTACACAATACCTATCTTTTCCTTGGATCTCCTCAAGGATTCACCAACAGCCTCTTAGGCTTCTAGCTCCCAGGTCAATAAGATGAACCTACGAAAACATGCTGATTAAATTGTTTTATCCTTTTTGGATTGGCGTGTCTCTCAGTGCTCCCTTTTCAGATATGCCAATGGAAATTGACAGTAAGAGATGGAGGAATGACTCCGTGTTGACAATTTATGTTCCCTGTGCCATGCTGTCCCTGGAGTACCTGGGACCTGGTTATTACGGTGATGAGAAGGAAGTGATGGGTTCTTTTAGATTCAGAATGCTTCATCTATTGAAATAGGTACCTTTTAACTCCAAGATTTCCATCATTATTCATACCCTCACCCAGTGAGTAAATAAAATTTAACTCATTCTCTCTTTTAGGATGGACTGAAAACACCTGGAACAATTAGGTGGTTTCACTGTACTTCAAGCCCTAACCTTATTGGAGTAATATATTTTTGGCTTATCACTTACTTTCAAGTTCAAGGTCATCTCTACACTTCTGTGATGCAATCTGATAGGGTTGCCAGATTTAGCAAAACAAAACAAAAAGAGATGCATTGTTATCTTTGAATTAAAGAGGAAAAAATGCATAAGTATTTAATATGTCCCAACTATTGCATGGGACATACTTCTAGTAAAGAACTATTCACTATTTAACCGACATTCAAATTTAACTGGGTGTCCTGTATTTTACCTGGCAGTCCTCACTGATGGTCAAGATGTGAGATATGGATCTATATACATATCACCTAAGAAGCAGGAAGCTTGGGAGTAAATTTAAGCATACGGGAGAAGATAATAGAATATGCCAGTGGACTTCAAGCTCGGCAGGCTAGGGTGGATTTTCTGTTTTCCCCTTTCTTGCAGCCCTTTCAAGGCCCAGGAGGAGTGTTTAAAACCAAGCTCACATTTCCAGTGGTTTGTCCAACAGTAAAGAAACAATGGCCAAAGGGATCATTTACCTTGTTTTTTTTCCATGCTGGACTCACCTGCTTTCTTGCCCAGGAGGACTCATTGTGGCATTGTTCTTCTGTGTTCCTTTTCCAAAGGAGAACCCGGGCGTGCTAATTGCTGGGTGGCAGCCCCACTAAATGGAGGTGGGTGACAGCTGGACACAGGGCACGTTTTACAAGGAGAGGTTTGGGTCTCCATTGTAGTCAGCGTCATAATCTTGCACCCTTCCATCTGCACTAACTTTTGTTTTTGGTCTTAAGCAATAGAGCTGAAAACATAAACACCCCCTTGCGCTTGCCCTTATCATTTTCCTTTTATGTTGGTTTAGGAAATACACCTGAGAGACCAAAGGCACACAGTGAACCCAGCAATTACCAACCACCATGAGCATGCAGCAAATGCTCAAGCAACAAAACACCAGAGGATGGGGTTGCTGCGGGCTCCTGACCTTCCTCGTGGCGCTGGGGGCCCCTTGCAGTGGCCGGGCTCCGGATCTGAGTCTAGGACTCCCTCCCACTTCTGTCCTGGGACAGCTGACTTCAGTGTTGCCAAAGATGGGGAACTTAGGAAGATATTCTCCTGATTTATTTTGAGTAAACAACTGGTACAGATCATGCACAGTGCTGGGAAAACTTTAATAAAGGGAAAGAAGCAGGACATAACTAGTCATCTATGAAACACTTAATTGTGAAATTGTTAAAAGGAAAAATGGATCTCTTTTTTTTCCCCAAGGTATGACTTTGACAGAAAAATCCCAAAAGGACATTAGGAAGTGGAGGGCGAGAGGTGAGGGGTGCAGACGGGGGATTGAAAACAACATCTCCATTTTCACAGCTCAGGGACTGAAATTTCTATTCATTCAACAAGCGTTTATTCAGCACATTCTGTGTGCCAGGCACCGCTGTAGTGAGCAAAATAGACAAAAATGTCTGTCCCATTGAAGTTCTGGGGCAAGGCAGTCTAGAATAGAGGTTATGGATGTGAACTTTGGGGCTGCACTGACTGAGTTTGCCTCCCAGCTCAGCCATTAACTAGCTCTGCGTCCTTGCGCAAGCCACCTAACTAACCTGTGACCTGGCTTTCTCATCTGAAAAATGGGGATAATATCATTACTCCCTTCATATGGCTGTTGTGAGATGACAATAATAATATTTCTTACCTCATAGGGTATTGTGAGGATTACATGGGTTAATGCCTATGAAGCACTTAGAAAAACCCTTGGCACACGCTAAGTACGGGGTACTTATCAGCCCTTACTTGGCGGTATCGTTGAGTTGCTATTCAATGCTAATTAACGTGCTACCTGTGGGAGGTTTTGCAAAAATGATGGAGAAAGGGAGAAACTATTACCTCTCAAACCTACTGGCGGAAGACTGGGCAGATGGGCTTTTATACTCGTGCTCTCTCCTACGATAGTAAATGGTTTAAGGAATTGTTTTTATTTGCCACATTCTTGGTTGGTCCCGAAATGTCAAAAGCATTTCTTTTATTTATTTATCTATTTATTTATTTATTTGTTTGTTTATTTGTTTATTTATTATTTAAATTGAAGTATAGTTAATTTACAATGTTGTGTTGGTTTCAGGTATACAGCAAAGTGATTCAGTTATATATGTGTGTATATATATATATATATATACTTTTTCAGATTCTCTTCCATTATAGGTTATTATAAGATATTAAGTATAGTTCCCTGTGCTATACAATAAAAAGACTTTCTTCCTTTAAGTAATTATTTAAAAATTATCAGAATGGCATCAGTGACATGAGCCATCTTTCAGAACATGTAGAAAGCACATTTACCACCACCAAACTAGAAATCAGAGTTATCCTATTGGATGGTTAGACTGGATTCTTGTCAAGAGTGTTCTCTGGATTCCTTGGTGCCTCACCATCACATGTCCCACCCTTCATGGCTCCATCTGCCCTGAGCCTGGCAGCATAATGGCTGGGGCTGCTTTTCAGCAGACAAAGGGCAGAGCCACAGCCAATGTGTAGCTGGCAAGCAACGTGGGCAAGAACTCAGTCTCTGTGGTCGTAAACCACTGAGATTTGGGTAGTTTGGGGCCATAATCTAGCCCATCCTGACGGATATATTGGCTCCAACCAATACTCACCTAACTCATGGTTTTCTCTCTTTCTCTGAAGTCAACTATGGCTTTTTTGTTAGTTGGTTGATTATTATAGAAAGAGTATAAGTTTCATGTACTAAAAAATAAGGGTTGCATCCAGAACAACTCTTGTCTCCTTACTAAATTATTATGGCTCCACCACTCATGCATTGATCTAACTGCACCATTCTTTCACTCATTCACTTAACAGACCTTTTGATAACACCCAGTCTACGTTACTTTCTGGGCTAAGTGCTGGGAGAAGCAGGGAGACAGTTCAGAAATGCATAAGGAAGGGTTTCTGTCCTCAGGTGCTTATCAAAAGAGTGGAAAAAATTTGTTTTAAGACATGTAGAATTCTAGACATTTATTATATGCTGTGAAAAGTAACGTTATATTTGGCTTTTACCACCTACCCTCCACTTCAAGCCCTAGGCCCTAGTTATAATATTTTATGAGCTGGTATTGACTTAGTGGTGCCCTAACTAGTAACCTTTATAAGGGTTACAACCTAAATCATATCCCTCCCTCCTTAGCTTTCCAACATAAACACTGCCTTTAATTAAAACAATCTCTTCCCAAGTGTCCCCTCTATCTCCTCAATACTGTTAGTTACCTCTTATTGGCTATTCACACCTCAGTAACTTTTCTCTTCTGGGCAGATATCTAGGGTAACCAAAATCTCTCCAGGTTTCGCCACCCCATTATTTTTTGGAGAAGAAGATAAATTTTTTTCCTGCTCTTTTCCTTCCAAAAAACATTCAGGTGATAAACACTGCAAACATATTTCTGATTGACATTAGTGTCAGGCTAGAACTTTCTAGATCACGGGTTCAGTCTTCTATTTCTTCTCCCTTGTCATCCACTTGCACTTGGAATGTTATACACACTGGGGTCCAGGAACAGGGGAGTAAAATTCCTTAAACTGTCACTTTTTCCAGGATCCTGGGTATATCACATATGTTATTAATTGCCAAATGACTCTGCTTTTAATAAGTTCTAAAATCTTTTCATAGGTATAAACTCTCAAACAAATAAACCTAACATTTCATGTAAAGATCGACAATTGGAGTTTTGCATCTCAACCAAAGTAAGGAGCTAGACTAAAAAGATATAAAATAATAATAATAATAATAACGAGAAATAATTTTTTTCTCTGGTGACCATATTTTCACTTGGAAAGTTTTCTTTGTATGAACAGAAAAGGAAAGAAATGATTCTATTTATTTTAATTGTCAAATTAATAACCTTTGATAACTTAAAAAATCTCCCTTTATAAGAAAATTAAAAATGAAGAAATAATAGGAAAACATTTGATATATCTTTAACACATCATAACATGTGACATGTGACATCTTGATTTCATCAACAATGGAATTCATTGAGTTTACTAATTAGACTAGCAACTGTCATTGGTTGACCCCCCTGCTAAGTGTTTTACACTCATTAAATTCTCACAATCCCATATTTATCCCCATTTTACAGATGGGAAAACTGAGGTATAAAGAGACTAAGTAATTTCCAAGACCACACAGATAGAAAGTGGGGGAGCCAGGGTTTCAGACCTAGGTAGTCTGACTCCAAATCCTGCACACGTCCTCACTACATAATAGCGCTCAGAGTATTCCGTGCCTTCATCCTTACTCTCTGTTTTTATTCTTAATCCAAGAATCAGCTAAGACTAAGAAAGAGAAGATTTGCTTCAACAGGAATTCAAATTTTACATGCTTTGTAGATTGGCGCTGGGATCTTTTGCTTGAGGTCAGTAGAAATATTTTCGCTCAAGTTCAGAGGGTTTGTAGGAGGTAGTTCCCAAATTTTGTTGTCTTTCTTGTCTCCACAATATGAGTTATTTATAAGACGTTCAATTATACTACAAAGAGGTCATATGTTCCCTTTGGAGATTTAAATAACATTTTTTTCAGGAATAATGTAAGTTGACCATGCCTAGGCCTGCAAGTGTCCTTGTTTTTGTAAAACATAGGATGCATTTAGGTCATTTTAGATCTTGTTCAACAAGGGACGGGGATGATTTAGCAGGTAACTAGACTGTCTGTGAGGTCATTCAAAATGACCATGAAATCTTTCCTTCCTCCCAGTACCATGGGCATTTTTTAACCACTCATGCAATTAATACTGTGTACCACCCTAGCTACCAGTGCCCACGCCTTATCTTCCCTGACAGACTGTAATACTTGGAGTGCAAAGGGCCTGTCTCAATCATTGCTATGGTACCTTTAGGACTTAGAAAGTGGTAGGGACCCATCACTTTTTGTTGACCAGTGTGTCCATTATCTATTGCTAAAATCACGCTGAATTAAAAATATCCCCCGATCCTGAGTGCATTTAACAATGAACATTTGTTCTTGGGTTTGTGAGTCAGCGGGACTTACTCATGCATCTTCTGTCAACTGCAGGTTGGGTGGGCTACTCATCTTGGCTGGGCTCTCTTACTGATTGGGAGTTGGCTGGGATAGCCAGACTGTCTTCTACATGGTCTCCTGTCCTCCAGGACACCAGCCTAGGCAGGTTCTCATGGAGGTAGAAGTGACAGAAAGCGAGCAGAAGCACATATTCCCTTTAGAGGTCTAAGCTGGGAAATGACAAGCAGTCAATTCTACTATATTCTATTGGCCAAAGCAAGTGACCAGGCCAGGCACCGTTCAAGGGGTAGGGAAGTAGTCTGCATCTCTTGTTGGGAAGAGCCGCAGAGTCACATTATAAAGGATGAGTCCGCAGGATGGGTGAAGAATTGTGGCCATCTTTGAAAGCAATCTGCCACAACTAGAATAAATAAATAAAAATGAATGGTGTCGTGAAATGGGAAGAAGGGCAAGGGTGGAGCAGCTGATTCAAAGTCCCTGCCCTTTCCATAGATGCTGAATCACGAACATGTCATATCTCGTCATGTCATGTCATGTCCTTAATCACAGTTCCTCATCTCCTCAAGGTTGTTAGGGGAATCCAATGGAATAACACACGCCAAATTGCTTCATAAATTATAAATCTCGATGCATGTGTGAATCATCGTTGCTGTTATTTTATTTGAGGTTGAGAAGCCTTCCGACAATTCAAGTTACTAACAAATTCTGAATAGCACCCACAAAGAATGTGTAAACCTCTTTAAGCAGCATTTTTTCACTTTCTTCCAGGCCTGGATCTGATGCCTCCTGAGAATCAGGGATGGTCCTACATAGTGTACAAGGTGCCAACAGGAGCCCACCTGAAATGCAGAAAATTTCTACCTCTGCTGCTGTAACCCTCACCTTCCGAAGTACAGACATGTGTTCCTGCCCTGGGTGGTTCCCACACTGAAGGAGGGCGGCACACAGAACATCCGACTTCTCTATTTGTTTCTGCTTGAAGGATTAACAAGCTCTTAAAAAAAATAAAGTCACAACTTCTCCTCTTCCAGATTTTGTGTCACAGCCTGATGGGGCCTTCCCCCTTTATTGCTGCCTGGGATGATTTTTATGGCCTTTGTTGATGTGAGAAATGGTCTCTGGTGATATTGAAAACAGTTGTCCCTCGGTATCCGCAGAGGATTGGTTCCAGGAGCCCCCATGGATACCAAAATCCACGGATGCTCAAGTCTCTTATGAAATGGTCCAGTTCAAGGAATACAGTCCGCCCTCTCTATGGGCGATTACAAAATCCAAGGATACAGATACAGAGCGCTGGGCCGATTGTATCTGAATGGATGGATTTCCCCCTCTTGTGACATCCCTTGTGATTAAAATAGAGATGCATTTTGCATAAATTACTTTTAGGGAGTCTCTTACATACCCCAAGGGTCTGTCCCCATTTATGAGCCAAGTGTGAATGCAAATATTCGACACATCGCAAGAAATGACATTTAGGGGAAAGAAGACCAACACGGATTTCATATGTGTAGGGAACGGCCCACATCGTACTTTCCCAACTAAGCTGCCTCTTAGTCTGCAGCTGAGGCCTCTGAGAGGTTCCATGGGCGTTTATGGTGCCCGAGAGCACGTGAGACCCCAAAGTAAAAGACCTTGCCAGCCTGAGAGAGAGGTTAGAGAGAATTTGTCACTCTTCTGGATTCTCCAAAAGATTTATCACTGCCTGTATAAATCCTAAATCCCAAATTAGCTTAAATGGCATTATAACTTGTATGTAAACCAATGGGACATGCAAACCCACAACACGTTTTTTTCCCCCCTCTTCTTGGCATTGACATAACCCACACACTCTATGAAGTTCAACCTGCCATTCATTTATACCCAGACCCAAAGGCAAGGGCTGTACCATTTCTGCACATACAATCATTAATTCCTTTGAAATGGAGCTGCTTTGCTTGCTGGGACTGACTTAAGCTAGAAGGGGGAAAAAAAAGGCTGGTTTTTGCCTTCCTAACGTACAAGCCACTTACCTTCTCCCAGCTCCCTGTCCCTCTCCTGTCTTGGCAGATGGGCTAAAGTTTAGAAGGTGGCCTTGGAGGAATGGGTCATTTCTCTTGACTTCCTTTGAGCGCCATCGTGCTGTCAGGGTGAACTGTCTGCGGTGGGGGTGGGGGGTGGTAGGGTCTCTGGGGGGGGATCCCAGAGCTGAACTATCTGGCCAACAGCAGCAGCGAAGTAGTGGAGGAAAGACAGCAATGTCCTTTTTTCATTAAATGTATTTATAAACATACTGAACGTGAAACATTTTTCCTTTCTTCACAGTGATGGATGATTATATGTCTATGAAATGTTTTCATTTATTTGGCGCCAGGGTAATCAAAATCAGTTGAAACTGTCCCACTGAAGGGAAAGAAAACAAGTAGGCGTGGGACAGCCTGTGTTCCTTCCCTCCTGCTCTGCAAGGGTAGTAGCTGGCAGAAGGGCTGGCTTTGCAAGGAGCCGCTCTCCAACTGGTAATTACTCCCAGTTGTGCTCAGGGCTGCCATCCACGGAGGCTGCCCCTCTGCAGGACGTTCAAAGCCATCAGTCTCCTCTGTGGGAGCAGTGTGGGAGCGTCGGGGCCAGTCTGTGCGTGACTCTGTTTAGGCTGAGAAAGAGCTTGTCCCAGGAAACCTTTGTGAATGAAACTCTCGTGCTTTCATGTCTGCCCTGGCCCGTGTTCTGGGTCAGCCGTCCTGATCTCCAACATCCTGTTTAAACTTGGTTTTCCACTACACGCAGACAAAACGATTTCTGCTTTAGGCTCGCAATGATCGCGCAAAGACAGGCAAGGGAGATTAGGTAGGGAAGCCGGGTAGGGTTGACCTGCTAGTGAGAAAAATACAGGAAGCAGATGCCCGATTCCTGCTTTTGATGGGGTTCCTTGGACGGCTAAGGAACTCCCATCTTTGTTTTACAAAACCAACTTTGTTTGGAAAGGCCACTTTTCTGGTGAGCTTATCCAGCCTAAACCACGCAAGGGTTTTGCTCACTTCTGGTTACCTCTCTGCTTTATGGTTTGTGATACAGACCAGTTTAGAAGCATGAGGGTTAAGACCTTCAGTGGGTAAAGAGCAAATGATTTCCCTGATTTCGAATCATCACCTTTCAAGGAAATAATTTGAATACTAGAGCAAGGAAGGGACTTTCACTTCTTGAATAGATGTCAGAATTTTTTTAAGTGAATTAAGAGAATCTCTTTATAGTTGTTTTCTTATTAAAACAGGCAGAGTCCTGAGTGATGGTTTCAAAGCAGGCTCAGAAAGGGATGACATTCACTTTCTGGCTCCAAATTAACAAGATACAGAAGGGCTTGGAGGGGGTCCTTTCAGAACTTACCTATATCTAGTTAAAAAAAATTATAATTGCAACCACAGTATAGAAACCACTGTCCTAGATAAACACGTTGCATTTATTCTGTAGTCGTTAGCTATAGAAAATTAGTGACCTACCCTAGGGTTCTTAAAATTCTGACATTGGAATTCCCAAATTCTTCACCTTAGGGAGGATAATTACTTGATATACTTCACCTACAAGGGAGCAAAGATTTTACCTCTGTGCTGTGCCAGGGCATGAAGCTGGCATTTGTAAGTATGAAATCTGAATAAAAATTACAAAATTAAAAACTTCTGTCGGATATGGACACAGACATCTTGTCCATAAGGAGCAAGGGACAAAAGTGACCATTGAATAACCAATAGAAATTCCTGTTATTTTCATAAATTCCCATGTTTAGCTGTCAAATTTGGAGGTGTCCAGTTTCTAAAAGTAAATCTCAAATAACACAGTGCATTACTGAAGATATTTAAAATTGCTTCTGGAATGCTGGGGCAGTTTGAAAAGACAAGTATAGGTGTGGCAGAAGGTTTTGCATGTCTCATGTTATCTTTCCATAATTAAAAATTAACCACTATGATTAAAATATATATTGGTAATACTTATAAAAGAAGGTGTGAGAAGGAGACTCTTTGACCCAAAAAGAGATGGTTTGAAAAATGCTGGGGGTGGCGGCTCTGACTTCAAATGTTTAGCTCTTCAATTACTTGACGTGAAATCTGTTACTTCACTAAGAGAGGAACTGATTAATTCAGAAACTGGTAGCAACCAACTTCCTCCCAGTGAGTTAAGAAGACATCATCCCAAAGGTCCGAGGGTATGCTAAATACCATTTTGAAATAGCCAATCCCATTGGCTGAGATGAAGTGACCACAGACAACCACTACCGCCCATTCTTCATCATCCAGCCCCATGGCCTAAGCCTTCAGGAAGCATCAGGGTGAGCAAAACCAGGGGCATCCAGCCAAGTCTTAAACAAATCCCTGAGAAGCCTTTATCTCTGGACGAATAGGTCATGTTAAGGATTTCTGTGGCAGAAATGGACCCCATAGACAGCATAACTTTGGTGTCTTTTTAGGTAGTATTTTTCCTTCCTAGACAGAGCCCACTGATTTATTTTAGAATGAGCATTTTCTATTTTTGTAGATGCCTTTTCCATTTTACTTAGAATCTTATCTGAAGTGTGAACAAATCCTCAAATGTTTAGTATGAACTGAGGGGAAAGAGCCCCTTAATCAGAGTTCAATTAACTGGTTTTGTTTGCCAGCAGATTACATATTTCAGAAAGGCAACCAGCTGCGACTCCTGCTTGGTTAGTTCCCAGTGGGTTCCAACCCTTTCATTTCTGCCTGTAGCTTCTTCCAGGTTCAGCCAAATATACTTCCTTCCCCCCGTTTGCCATCAGTCATTCTTACTGTAGAATATTCCGTTTATTTAAATATACACAAGGCCTCATACACACAGTCACTTCTATTCAGAACAGGCTATATAATTTGTGCAAAGTGAAAATGTTGGTCCCTTGTTATAAAGAATTTCAAGATGGCAACAAACTTATTAAGAATTTCAAGATGGCGGCAACAGCATTTCAAGAGCATTAAACCAAGAGTGAAGCCTTTCTGAGATGAATCCTTGTAAGACCACATGGGTTGCATGTCCCTGTCACCAGCCCCAACTGCTTTAATAATTACACTCACACACGTCTCCTTACAAGTAGCCAGCAAAGAACATGCGTGGAGCAATTGAACGTTTACTTTGTGCTAAAACTTTCCTTTCAGCCCAACACCAATTACCCATAATGCAGTCATAGTATGTTAGTAATGAAAACTGATTTCTTACATTAGATTTCTAGCACTTTTATATGTATTTTCTCCTTTGATCTTAAGAAGTTCTTCTTATTCCCAATTTGCCAATATGCAAACAGGCAAAGTCACTTCCCCACGGCCACACTCAATATTTTTTCCTGATTATAAGTGTACTATATAGAACGTTTGAAAACTATGGGGAGAAAGAGAACATTTATTACTCATAAAGTACCATCAATTAGAGAAAACCACTATTAAAGCTTTGGTATGTATGCTTCTATTTTTCTATGATTTCTAAAATAAGAATTTTTATAGGTTCTTGTATATTTTCCGATGTAAATGGGGATCATATCATCTATACTGCTTAATAACATTTTTGACTCAGTAATATGACCCAGGCCTTACCCACTTTATTAAACACTCTTATGAAGAATTATTTTTTACGGCTACATACTATTCCATCATGGTTGGTAAAGAATCCACTTAGGAATAAATGAGAAATGGTAAACAGAGAAAAGATGACACAATTAGCGTTAATTCCTCTTCATACTATAACTCTTTTACTCCTCGCAACTGCCTTATAAGCTAGACGTTATCTCCATTTCACAGGTAAAGAAACTGAGACACCAAGGGTTTAACTAATTAGCTATAAGTCACACATTTATTAGGGCAAAGCTGGAATGAAGGCAAAGCTTATATTCAGATCATTCTGCATGACCATGATACATGATTTATTATTCTATTCTGAAAGAAGTCCCTGAGTTAGCTCAGCATTTAGAGACTTGGTGATGTTTGAGGGGTGGCAGGTTCTCTGCTATTGGGAAAAGGAAGCCAGGGGAGTCCATGGAACTGAGAGGCATCTGGAGATCCTGAAAAACAATGACCAAGAACAACCTCTGGGCCAAAGAACTATCACTGCAGAAGTTATTTCCTGGTTAATGGGAATTCTTTTGGTCACAGAAAGTCATATTCACACATTAGGAAAAACTAGCAAAGAAGGCTGTATACTCACGAAGAACAAATCTAGGAATGGGGGTGGTGGAGGGTAGATTGGTTTCCACCTTAAGAAAGTAGCATTTGGGGTGCTATGTGTCTGTTGGACTGTGTGTTTACCCTCTAAGTGAGAATTCAGGACAATTTCAGAAAAAAAAAATTCTGTTCCTAAAAGTTCTCAGAAGAGATCACTTGAAAGGGATTTCCCTGGTGTAATGTTGTTTGCCCGCCTCACTCACCCCCAACCCGGCCTGGCTTAGTCAGCCAGTTTCTTGCTGACGTCCTTAGTTCCAGGAGCTTGGTCCCAGAGGGAAATGGAAAAGATTCCTAGCACGTACATTAGATCAAAAAAATTTGATGATGAGTAAGAGTAGCCTACTACCCCTCTCATCTTGACTACAAAATCTCCCCCAAAAGGGAAGGCAATTAGTGGGGAAAGTTTCCTGTGTCTGCTGTAACAAAGGACCACAGATTGAGTGGCTTAAAACAACAGAAATGTACTCTCCTCCCAGTTCTGGAGGCCGGAAGTCTGAAATCAAGGTGTAGACGGGGCCATATTCCCTCTGACAGTTCCAGGGGAGGATGCTTCCTGCCTCTTCCAGCCTCTGGTGGCTCCAGGTGTCCCTTGGCTTGGGGCTGTACCACTCTAGTCTCCGCCTCCGTCTTACATGGCCTTCTCATGTCTGTGCCTTCTCCTTGTATGTCTTCTCCTCTTTGAGCATTTGTAAGGACCCTTGTCATTGGATTTAGGGTCCGCTTGGATAATCCAGGATGATCTCATCTGGAGATCCTTAATTACATCTGTAAAGATCCTTTTTCCAAATAAGTTTACATTCACAGGTTCTGTGAATGGGGTTAGCTCATGGATGTATGTATATTTTGGGGGGGCCACCATTGACCCTCTCCAGTGTCAGAGCTTAGATGCTGATGTGTCCCTGAGAAAGAGCTACTGAGCCCTCCTGGTTTAGACCTTGGGTAGGGCCTTCTTCCCTGGGCAAATGTCTGGGAAGGAAGGAAGAGCTCAGAGCCAAAGAGTTGTTTAGGTTACCTGGGCAGACAGGTCTCTCTGGCTGTCTCTGAGCTCCTGAGTTCTAGATTCAGCAAAATGATGTCTGTGGGTCTCAGAGGGGCTTGGAGACAGTTGAGAAAGAGGAAGCCATGTCGGAAGAGACCACCCACCTGTGTGGCAAAGGAGTTGTACGGCCAGGTGGGATGATGGCCACCTCAGTAGATTCAAGCCTAGAGATAGAAGATTACCAAAGACCCAGGTCCCACTTTCCCACCCTGAGTGGGCACGGCATAGCCCGGAGCTTTGACTCTGGGCAAGAAGGTGCTACTGAATTGGAGGAGATGAGCATTCTGAGCCAGTGATTCTGAACGGAGAGTCAGAATAGAAATTGAAGATGTACTTTTCTTAATGTATTAGTCAGGGTTCTTCAGAAAAACAACGATTAGAGGAGAAAGTGATTTATTTTAAGGAATTAGTTTATTCAATTGTGAACCTGGCATGTCTGGAATCTATAGGGCGGGTCAGCAGGCTGGAAATTCAGCTGAGAGTTGAGGTCACTGTCTTGAGTCCGAATTCCACAGGGCAACAGGCTGGAAACTCTAGCAGGGTTTCTATGTTGTAGTCTTGAGAACTCCTTCCTCTTTGGAGAACCTCAATTTTTGCTCCCAAGACCTTCAACTGGTTGAACGGAGCTCACGCACATTATGGAGGATAGTCTGCTTTACTTGAAGACTACTGATTTAAATGTTAATCACATCTTAAAAATACCTCCCCAACCACAGCTAGCCTGGTGGTTGACCGTAGACTTAGCCAAGCTGACGCATAAAATTAACTGTCACATTTATACACTGGAGCATGTGGACTTGAAATTCCAACTTGTTCTTCAAATACTCCTGAGCACCTAGTAAGTGTCAGGCATTGTGCTAAGTGCTAGACATATTGCAGTGGACAGGACAGCTGTGGCCTCTGATGCCATAGAGTTTACCATCGACCCATCAATCAATGTAGACCAAACCAAGGCAGCGGTTACAGCACCTGAAGATGTGTAGAGGTGTCTAGAACACCCCGAGCGGTCTTGATTGACAGCTGTGGTGCCTGGAAAAGTTTCCTCCAGGCTTGGAGGAAAATAGGTGTGAACAGGGGAAGTGAGGAAGGTAAAGGAAGGAGGAGTATCACAGGTAGAGACGAAACTTAGAGTAAAAGAAAAGCAAGAGGTGTTTGAGAAACTGAAATAAATTCATTATGGGGAGAGAATGTGAGACTCGTAGTGCTGGTGAGATGAAGCTAGAGGGGTGAGCTTGGGGGCTGATTGTCCTGCACCTCTTCTGAGATGTAGAAATCACAGCTTAGCTTAAGAGCACTGGGGAGCCACTGAAGGGTGCTGAGTTGGGGGGTGGCATGATCAGACTTCCCTTCTGAGAAGAGAGCACTGGCTCGTGGTGGGGGTCAGGCCCTGGGTGGTTGAAGGATCCCAGCGACATGTGATAATGGCCAAAGTTAGGGCATGACAGGGGGAGGACAGCGCAAAGTATTTGTAAGAGGACAAATCAACCAAGTTGGTATTTGTTCCATTTATAGATCGCTGTTGGAGCTCATCAGGCAGAAATAAACTCTCAAATTTCTTATTTCATGTGGGGATGGAATTTGACAGCCTTACAAGTAGCTTATCATTTCTGAGTATCTTTCTACCAGCCTTTCCTCTCCTCTCCCCATCCTTAATTCTTGTGTTGAGAATTAGATACTGATCTTTCTTTTTCAAATGTTTGATGTCTAATTCAGAGTAAAGTTTTTTTTTAAATTTTTTTTTATTTAAAGCATGTCTTGTAAATTAACTTATCACAAAAGGGAAGAGAGGTAGATGATCATGTCAATGTGAAATGTGCCACGTGCTTAAATCTTTGCAGGACTGCGCAGACCCTCAGCAGAGCCCCTTCCCTACTCCCACCCCTTCTCAGGTGCTGAAATCTTCCCAGCTTACCTCTCTTTGGCAGCCCCTTGCCTCTCATTGAGAAGATGAAAATTGGAGTGAATTGTAATTGAATGTTATCAACCTTTCCATATTAAAGTGAACATGAGATCAGATTGTCGGTTTTCCCAAACTTTACATCATTTTTTATTAGATTACCTTCCTCATGCCAGGACGTAGAGCTCACGTGAACCCAAAGTGGAAGGAATCTTCAAATTTTGCCAAGTCTATAATACAGAGGAAAAAAATATCTAGGTGAGGTGCATTTGATCGTGAATGAACCCCCAGCTCTGCCTTGGTAGCAGGACGAAACGAACTCAGCTCGTACTTGGCCTCTGGGTTGCTGATGTCCTGAACCACACCTCCCGAGCAGTCTGAATTCTACCAAACCAGAAACACGTTTTGCCAGATGCTTTCCCCACTCACTTCCAACGTGTGCGCTTGTGTGCAATGGAATCCATATGTTTCTTATCCATTTACACTTAAATCATCAAGATGTTACTCAATGATGCTTCTGTGATTTCCAGATCTTTTCAGTTCTTTTTTTTAATTTGAAAAAGTAAAATCATATTTTGCAAAGTGTAGACTTGAAACCACAAATTTGTACAATGAAGAAATATGTGTGCTTGCTGTTTTCTTTCTTTCCTCTTCCAAGTTTCAAAGGGGGCATTGCCAACTTGCAAACACATGAATTCCAGAAGCATCCACGCCAACTGCATGGATGAGTCTCCATCTTTTATTACTGCCATATCCCCTCACCGCGGGCAATGTGTGTGTGTACGTGGCAGGGGGTAGGGCAGGGAGGTAGATGAAGAGAGAATGCTTTATAGAGAAATTGATAAGAAGGAGGAAAAGGAGGGAAGATACAAAGGAAGGGTGGAAGGGAAGACTTTAAAGTTTTGGAACATATGGGAAATCGATATACTCAGAGGTAAAGGAAGAGAACGTACGTGTAACAGGAGCAAGTTAAGGTGGTCAACTACTTAATCATCCACTTGTTAAAAAGATATTGGTATAGTGCCTTCTATGTACCGGACTGTGGCAAAATAAAGATGGGCGCGAATTCTTTGGCACGTCCCCATCAAGAGGTGGGCCTATTGCTTCTCCATTTGACTATGAGGTAGTCTGTGGTTACTTTGACGAATGGAGCTTTGTGAAAATGATGCTAGGTCAGTTCTGGACCTAGCCTTTACGAGGACTGGAACCTTCTGCCTTGGCCTCTGGAGCCTAGCCACCATGCTGAAGCCATGTGTGAACCAGTTGACAACCCCAGCCATGCTCCCTGGTGACAGCCAGCATCAGCTGCCAGCCTTGTGAGTGTGCCATCTTGGACTCCCAGCCCACTCAAGCCTTCAGATACAAAGATTGCATCAGCATTTCATCAGCTCCTTCTTTGGAGCCAAAAAGTTGTTTTTCTAAAAAACTTTTGTTGACATTAGCCATCAGAAGTATTTGCTTATGCTGTGGTGTCTTTAAGATGAATCTTTAAAAATTTCATGCCATCACTGGCATGCATAAATGATGTATATTTTTCCAGGCTATGAAGCTTTTCCTTTTAATGACTTGATGTCCAAGTAACAATCATTGCCTTCCTAGAAGCCTTTCTCAATTGCACCACGGTGACTCTATTCAAGAGATCATTGCCAGTTTCTATGAGTATGACCCTTGTATTCAATATCTAGCTACTATCTGTTGGCCTATCTATCTACTCAGGCATCTCAAATCTCAAATTTTAAATAGATCTCATACATGTAATATACACATACATATACTAACACTTTATATTTTAATTTCATTGTTCCTTGAATGGATTAATAAATTCAGTTATTTTAGCTTTTGATTCATTTTTCTGGAAACTAGCTTTGTTTTGTCCTCCAGATTCATTTTCTTGGATTTTGATGTAAGTCTGGAGGGAATATATAAGTAACTTCTGAAATACTGACATCCCTCACCTACGTTGCTTCCTATATTCTTCCTTTTTTTCAACTGTTTTTGAAGGATAATAATAATGATAACTGCCATTTTTGAATATTAGTTCCAGAAACTATGCTAATGAGGTAACATGTTCTCTCACTTAATTCTTATAACAACCCCTAGAGGTTGGTATTATTTTTCTCATTTTACTGTTCAGGAAGCAGAGACTTAGAGAAATTTAAAAACTTGCTCAGGGTCACACAGCTAATGATAACATCAGGGTTTGAATCCATATTTATCTGATTCCAAATCAATGAGATCATAATATCCTGCCTTCCTGTCTTCTTATAGACACTGACTCATTCAAAGGGATTAATTTGGTCATCTATCCAGTCATTTCAAAAATTCCTCAGATAGCTTCTGTATTGAATAGTTTAGTTAAACCATACAAGGTAAAAGGCCAGTAAAAATAAATAGGACATTCTTCACATTCATAAGGAGGTTTCTGGGCAAGAATTTGAGTCTTGTTTAATTTTATCAGTGAAATGGGACTGTAGATTTTTTTGCCTTCCTTAATGTATCAATCAGTATAAGCTGGGTTATGCTGCAGTAACAAACAATCCCACAATCTCAGTGGTTTCAAACAAGGTTAATGGGGCTTCCCTGGTGGCACAGTGGTTGAGAATCTGCCTGCCAATGCAGGGGACATGGGTTCGAGCCCTGGTCTGGGAAGATCCCACGTGCTGCGGAGCAAATGGGCCCGTGAGCCACAGCTACTGAGCCTGCGCGTCTGGAGCCTGTGCTCCGCAACAAGAGGCCGTGACAGTGAGAGGCCCGCGCACCGCGATGAAGGGTGGCCCCCGCTTGCCATGGCTAGAGAAAGCCCTCGCACAGAAACGAAGACCCAACACACCCAAAAATAAATAAATAAATAAATAATTAAAAACAAAAAAACAAAAAAACAAGGTTAATTTCTTGCCCATGCTGTTCATCCCCTGAGGCTGGGCTGGGGGCTCTCTTTCTTTCTGTCATCATTTTCACTCTGGGACACAGTACTAACAGGAACATTTATGGTGACTGTGGCAGAAGAAAATGAGAGTTCTATAGGGTCTCACTGGGGCAAGGAACTCCTCCAGCCAGAAAGTGACACACTTACTTATATTCACAATGTATTGTCCAGAGCTAGTCATAGCCCACCACAAGGGAGCCAAGGTGGGCAATTGTCCAGAAGGTGAAATTGCTGAGAAGAGGGAAGAATGAGAATATTTGGAAACCAGCACTAATGACTACTACATTTATGGTAATATAAGAATTCACAGTCTAATATGTGGAAGGACTTTAAAACCAGAGAACATTTTATGCCTGACATGTGTCAGTGCTTCATCAGTGTCATGGAATTCTGTTGAGAAACTTGGTAATTTCAAGATTTTCTTCAAATCCCTTCTTCCAGGCTACCCTAAAGGGGAAAGAAAAAGTATTTAATGGAAAGGTTACTATGAATCCTTTATTTTTTGGTTTTTCAATCTTTAAGAAAAGGCTTCAGCTAGTAGCTCTGAAGGACCAGCTTGAGACAAACCAGTACTGCAGTCAAGAACCAAGAAAAACTGGATTAATTTGGCCTGTGTACATGTTTGTGCACATGCACATGCACACACATGCACAGAGTCTGAGTAAAGAGTTACTAAAATGAACTATATTTGAGGGTCTAATATCTTGCAGAGAAAGGTCACTAATTGAAGAGAACCTGACATTCATTACACGGCTGAAGGACAGCTTAGTTACTGGGAATCCGTCAGTAGAAAATATCCAAACTAGAGCAGGGAGAAAACTATAAACTACAAGTGTTTTGTGATCAATTAAAATGAACATAAATAAATGAAAATAAACACAAAACAGTTGATAATTTTCAGGGGCTAGAAGACTCAATATCACAAAATAACAATTTTCCCCAAATTAAACTTTTTGTTTGATATAATCCAAAGGAAAATAACAGCAACTTTATATTTAAGGAAAATAACAGCAAATTTGTATTTATGTGTGTGGAAACTGACAAGTTGATATTAAAATGTATGTAGAAGTGCAAAAGGTCAAAATTAGCCAAGTTTTATGTTCAAGAAGAACGAAGTTGGTGGATTCATATGACCAGATTTCAAGGTTTATTAGAAACCTTTTATTTATTATTCAGTGGAATAACGTGTCAGAATGTGGTAAGCTGTAAAATAAGAAAAAAATACTTGTGATACTTTTACATTTTTAATTTGATTTGCCTCTTTGTTGGGTATAAATACAGAAACTAGAAAAGATAAATTTTGAGGCTTTAAAGGAAAACTTTTGTTTGAACAGTGAAATCAATTTATGGAAATGTTTTTTCATTGTGTATTTCTGTACTTTGTTAAATAATGACAACAATAGCTAATAATAATAATTCTTTACAATTCTATAACACATTAGTGCTCAAAGCACATGGTCTCGGTTTAATTTTGCCCCTCTTTATTTAAAAAAAATGAGACAGAGAGAGAGGGCAGTGGTTAAGAATCCACCTGCCAATTCAGGAGACACGGGTTCGATCCCTGGTCCGGGAAGATCCCACATGCCGCGGAGGAACTAAGCCCGTGCGCCACAACTACTGAGCCTGTGCTCTAGGGCCCGTGAGCTACAGCTACTGAGCCCACGCGCCACAACTACCGAAGCCCACGCACCTGGAGCCCGTGCTCTGCAACAGGGGAGGCCACTACAGTGAGAAGCCTGTGCACCGCGGTGAAGAGTAGCCCCCGCTGGCCGCAACTAGAGAGGGACCACGTGCAGCAACAAAGACCCAACGCAGCCAAAAATAAATAAATAAATAAATGTATTAAAAAATTTAAAAATGAGGCAATCCAATGTTGATTCATCCTTGCAGTAATTCTGTAAAGTAGGACTGGAAAGACTGACTCTACTTCCTATGAGAGATGAGAAAACTGTGATGCAGGGGCCATTAACCTACTTGTCTATTATCACACATCTGGTAAAGTACGGACCAAGGGCCAGGATACAAGCATTGTGACATTGATTGATGCTGGTGTTTCCCACTAAGTTCATCTTTTCTTCCTCTCTGCCTTGATTCGGGTTTAGAAAGCTTAGGATTATCAGTTTCAGGTCAGGCCTGGCAGAGATAGATAAAGAGGAGAGTTGTGTAATAGGACAAAGTTGAGCTGAGATGGCTGGATAGCTGGATTGAGGTAAGATTGGGCTCCAATTTCTAGAATCAAACCATAATCCAAGAAATTGAAAAAGCACAGTCACTCTACCATAGTTGTTATTGATTAAAAAAAAATAACATGTAGAGAGTATAAAACAAGGTACTGAAAAGGCAGTCTCAAGACAACACATCTGTTTCTTAAAATTTCCACTATTGTATAAAACCCAAACTGATCATCTTCTAACATCTCCCTGCTTCCCTTCTAGTCCTATGCCTCTGGGAAATGACTCGCGGAGCTGCACTGTGAACATGTTGCATTTCCTGTGGAGCACGAGGAGAAGAATTGTGCGAAGGTAATTTCAACTCTGCATCAAAAGCCAAGAGAATCATCAAAGACCCCTCAGACTTCAACTGCCTGACCCCGGGAGTTACTCTCAAAAAGCCTTGACAGCATAGACCTGAACTCCCAATTTCCTAGCTCTCCATCTCAGTGCTCTCTGCCTACTCTTTAATGGGGTAGGAAATGGCATGACAGTAAATCACATATCTCCTTTGCATCCATTGACTTGATGATCACGGGATGAATGGGTTGGGATACTCTGGGTTCATTGCTGAGACACTTTGGGTTCATTCTCCATGGGTGCAAAAAATACTTTGACCAGTTGGACCTCCTTCTCCTCCCTCCCTCCACTATAGGTCCTTCTTCTCTCTAATCTCTGGTTCTCATTGTCACTCATTGGCTCAAGAGATTAGAACTGACCTTTTATCCCATCTCTGATACCTTCCATTTCCCCACTAGTCCCCATCTCAGGGATGGGATCCTTCCCTAGAGCCCGGCAGGGTCTTTCCTTCCTCCATGTCCTTGAGATTTCCTGTCCTCTCTCCACCTCTTTGATGAGCCTTGGGAGTGAGGGCTGCATGAACAACCACGTAGGCCATTGCTCGGTTCTTACTCTGAGACCTCCCATTGGAATCCGTGCTGCCTGCGTTGTGATGGCAAGGAACAGAAAGAAGTTAATTGTGTCTCAGAAATACAGTCATTTTATTATCTTCCATAACGTTTGGAGGTAGATGATTTTATCTTTGGTGTAGCAGATGGTTTGTGTCCTTAAGAACTAAAGCTCTTTCTCTCCTCCCTTCTCTGGGATCTTTAGCCAGCTGGCTTTTTGTCTACAGAATTGTCACCTGATGGTGATAAGATGGCTGACATGGTTCCAGATGACACATTGTAGTTCCAGTTAGTCAAGCAGGAAGGAAGGGAATGACACAAAAGGCGTTCTCCTCAAGTTGTGTTTTGATTCAGAACATGAAGGTCCTCCAGTATATTTCCCTTTGTATCTCAAGGTGGAGAAACAAAGGCATATTCCCATCTCTCGTTAATCACTGGTGAAGGGTATTAGGATTCCCACAACTGGTTCAGGCCAATAAGGATTCATGCTAAATTCAGAAAGGGCCTCACTTCCTGGGGATGAAGTCACCTCTGTTCAACATTTTGAAACAAAATTGGGAGCAAACAACTACTGGGTAAACACGGGGCCGTGAAGACCCAGTCTGAAGTTGGGCTCTGCACCCAGGCATCTGGTGCTACAGTGTGGGTTCAACGATCCCTCTTCTCCTTTGCCCTGACCACTATCCATGGTAAGTACAAAAAAAAAACATGCAATGCATGCATGCGTTGTGCATGAAAGAATGAACGCATGAATGAGTAAATGAATGAATGAGTGAGTGATTGTGTGCATGCCTTTCTCCTTATTCATGACAGACTTACCAGAACTTTCTTCTTTATCCTGGTATTTGTCTCTACAAAGAGGCTACTTTGAGTTCCGTTGTTCCAACTAGTCTTGTATTTTATCATTCCGCCTTCTCTATTTATAATTCTAAACTCTTTGATTTCCAGGAAGCTTGTCTCTATCATGTTCCTTTTTCTTAAGCAGGCTTCCCCTCATCAAATCCTTTCCCTTTCTTCACGGCTCTCCTCCCTTGGCAGTGTTCTCCTAGCTGGCTTCCCTGATGCTAGTTTAATGTTTCTCATTTTTTAAAGTCAAGTGTACTGAGGTATATTTTAAATATATTAAAATTCACCATTTTTAGCTGCGCAGTTTAACGAGTTTTGCCAAACAACTATGCAGCCACCCACTACAAACTAGATATAGAACATTCTCATCAGACTCAAAGGTCACCTTTTGCCCCATCTTTCTCCTTTGCAGTCAGTCCTCTCCTGGTACCCCAGCCCTTAGAAGCCACTAGTCTGATCTCTGTTCCCATAAATTCAGCAAACAGACTTTTGATTATAGCTTATTTCACCTCATCTAATGTTTGTGAGATGCATCCATTTGTTGAATGTATCAGGAGTTTTGGGGTATCTCTTACTGTTGAGTATGGGTGTACCTTGTATGGATGTACCATAATTTGTTTGTCCATTCACTAGCTGAGAGATATTTGTATCGTTTCCAGTTCTTAGCTGTTATAAATAATGTTGCTATGAACATTCATGAACAAGTCTTAGTGTTCACAAATATTTTCATAAGTGATGCTGGATCATTGGTAAGTTTATTATTGCTTTTTTAAGAAAATGCCAAGCTGTTTGCAAACTGGACATTTCATTTTACATTCCTACCATAAAACATGAGGATTCCAGTTTCTTCTTGCTGACACTTAGATTCGTCTTTCTTTTTTATTATAAGCATCCTAGTGGATGTGACATGATATTTTATTGTGGTTTTGTTTTGCATTTCTCTAATGATGTTGAGCATCTTTTCATGTATGCGTTAATCATTTGTATACCCGCTTTGGTGAATAAAAGAATTTTATTAGAAGACTACTGTTCACCAGAGGGAGTGTTTGGTGAGGACAACATAAGAAATGTCAAGGTCTGCCCAGTGGAGAGAGGCCAGTTTGAGATGAGGCCTCAGGCAGCCAGTGGTTCTTCCAGAAGGAGGGGTAGAATGGTCTTTCCATCATCAGAGCACAGGGGATTCTGATGCTGGCAGAAACGTCTCAAAGAACTTCAGTTGCTCTGAGCGGTCTGTTATTTGATGTGAATGAGATACGGAACTTCTTCGCTATTCTTGCGTTATCTAACATCTTCCTCCATTTTTCCCCACTCACCCTTACACACACAGACACACAGACACACAGACACACACACACTTTCTCTCTCTCTTCCCTGCCTAGAAAATGCTATTTATTTCTAAAAATTCAGACTAAAGGTTTTTTTTTTTTTTTTTTTGGAAAGCCTCTGTAGTCCAACCAAGCAGAATTAATGGTTCCTTCTTCTGGGTTCCTATAGGAACGTCGGCACGTTTCTTATAAGCATTTAGTACATTGAATGTAATTAGGTGTTTGTGTGTCTGTCTCCCTCACCAGACAGACGGTCAGTTTCGTTAGGGGTGGCACTCCATCATGTACCTTTTCATCTTCAGAGCTGACCCACAGCCTGGCACTGAGGACTCTTAGCACACACTTGCTGAGTCAATAAAGGCAATCCCTTTCAGTTTGCTATACTTTTCACATAGAGATGCTATGGTGAAAAAAGAGAAATAAATGCTTAGCACCTGAACTTGTTTCTTTGCTGATTATTACCTAATTTCAGTGGAAATGTGAGGTGAACCGGGTCATAGTAGCCCATTTCAACCGGTCTTTTGGACCAGGGAAATAATTTCCCAACCATCTGCGGCTTGTTCTACTGTTTCCATATGAACCTTCTCGACCCTTACACATCTACATGTTATGATTGCTGCCCTCCAAATTTTATTTTGAAGAAATGTATTTTTTTCGAGAACTTTACACAGTCATCCAAAATGCTTTAATTTAGAAATTCTATATTCTAGAAAACTCTTATCCGTAGTTACAATAAAAATAATTCTGAATAATGTCATCAGACTTTTCTTTCTTACAGTCTCACTTAACTGCTTCCTTTGGGTCTTTGTTACCCATTGCAATGCCTACCAAGGGTTCTTCTTTAGGTTCAACTAAACTTTCAGACTCGCAAGTTATCACAGGATACGCTTGACATCCATTTACTCAGAGGATGTGGTTCAGGAGTCACAGTTTGTCAACAAATATCCAACATTCATAGGAGTTCTTGCAATAGTTGTCTACACAGCAGGGAGATGAATCCACTTTGGGCACATATGGAATCTGACCTGGCTTCAAAGCCTCATACCTGTAAAGTGCATCAACATATCTTGTAAAACTGCAGAGGTATAGCTCCCAGGGCCCCCTTAAGAGTCACGTCTAATCGTAAGAGTTACCATGCTCGGGGAAGCCCACAAACAAGGCACCCTAATTGGGTTCATTGATAGTTTCTCCCAGTCCAGATGTGAGCTACATCAGGGTCATTTTCACCATAACGAATGCTGCCTAAGAACATAGTTGACATTTTAATGGTATCAGGAGAACAGAGCTAATCAAAGGTTGGATTCTTACACAGAAGGCAAGACAGTTTGGTCGATTAACCCTTTGCCCACAACCGTATAACATAAAAGCCAAGTTCCTTAGTACAGCATTCAAGGGCATCCACCGTCACAGGGGAGGGGAACCTTTCCAGGTTCATTCACCTTCCCTCCGAGTCTTAAGCATCAGTCACATCTAACGTCTCACAGTTTTCTGGAAACACACTGCATTTTCATATGGTTTAAACTTCTCCCCTGAAAGGTTTCCCCGCATATAAACGCTCCTCCCGTATCCATTTTCACCCTTTCTCTCTTCTAATTCATGTTCCCTTGTGAGGTTGTAGACCCAATGTGACCCCTTCTATTAAATGTTTCCCTGACATGACACCCCAGGAAGATTTAGTCATTCTCATCTCTGGCCTCACAGCGTTTTATTCACGCCATTATTTAAAATGAAAAAAGATAGAAAGAAAGAGTCAGAATTTCGGTGAATTCCACTTGCATCTTCAGCCAGACTGGCAGACTCTCGCACACAGAACAGTCCTCATCTTTGAGTCCCTGACTCAAAGATGAGTGCAGGCATGTTGTGGGTGCCCCAGAAATATTGTGGAGAATTTAATGAAATCACATTGATTCCAATAATGGGTATAGAAATTTTTTGAACCATTTTAAAGGTGAAAAAGCACAAGTTCACAGTGTTTTGTAAAGGTTTATGATGACTGCAAGCAATTCTTGAGTGCTCAATTTACGGCCACATTTAAATTTCCTCAGTGAATCCTCACCAAAACCCTATGTAATAAGCATTATTATTGTTCCCATTTAATTGGTGAGGAAACTGAGCTTTAGGGCTATTGAGTGGTGTGCTTGTGATCACACAGCTATCCAGAGGTGAGCTGGGATTAAAACCCAGGCAGGCTGGCTCAGAGGCTGACTCACACCTGTGTGTCATACTAGCTCTCTTGCACCTTGAAGGATGCCGACAGGAGATCCCAGGGCCATGAGGATATTTTATTCTGATTTTCTGGAAAGATCAATGAGTTTAAGCTGTTCACTCTACTCCCATTCTTCCCAGGGTCCATGAAAAACAATTTCAAGGTCATCTTTAAATTTCACCTCATATGGCCCACTGGAACAATGGATAAGTTGAGTAAAATAATCCATTTACTGTCTTATTCGGTAACTCTGTAGAAATTATTTCTATAATATTGGTAAAATTCACTGTAACATTTTGACTTTTGGCCTCAAAAATCATTTTGGCAATTTGGGCGTCATGATGGGAATTTGATACTCTTAGGCCCCATATTGATAAATGATTTCACACACAAAAAGCAAGAAAGGATTGAAGTTCCCAGTGCCAGGGATATATTTCTTTCTAGTGTTAATATTTGTGTTATTGGTGTTTTACCATTACAAATTATTATTTTAAGATAAGTATCCTCCATATACATATCTATCTGTGTTCCATTTGTATGGTCTAAGAGCAATCGCATCCATCACTTAAAGAGTATGTCCAACAGTTTCCAATCAAGGACAGAGATGTGTGATGTTTTATCCTTCACCTTTGATATTTTAAATCACATATTATATGTTATTGACATTTATGTCCACCAGGTACATTAAAATAAAAATAGTTTAAATGATCTCTTGGACTATTTTGTCCACTTCACCCAGTGGCATGAATTCCATTCCTGGGGCATTAACAAGGATACCCAAGCAATATGGTAGAGTCCATCCTATTATTGAAACTCTTCCAGAAGATTCTATTTTTTTCTGAAACAGATGTGGTTTAATTTCATTGAATGGTATTTAGAGTTAGATACTTAGGAAGCAGGAAATGGAATAGTCTGTATCTATTTATTTGCTCATTCATTCAAGCATTTGTAAAGCCCCTTCCATCCAGCCTTTGCCATGAACAGACTGTGACAGTATTTCTTTCATTGTGTCAGTCTTAGACTACCATGCTATTTTCTAACTAACTGGCCTCAAACCCAGTTCTAGATCTAAGGAAATCCATTTTCCAACACCTTGGGATAGTAATATCTTAGGTGCAGAGGAGGCAAGAAGATCATCAGTCAAATTGAAGATAAGACTGAAATATTTTCTTCTCATGACACCTACAAACCTGACAATACCTGACTCCAATCTAAAAATATCAACTCCAGGATTATAAAGACTCAATGCCTCTTTTTTTTTTTTAATTTCATTTATTTATTTGGCTGTGTAGGGTCTTAGTTGCGGCACACAAGATCTTCATTGCAGTGCGCAGGCTCTTCTTTGTGGTGTGCGGGCTTCTCTCTAGTGGTGCACAGGCTCAGTAGTTGTGGTGCACGGGGGATAACCAACAAGGACCTACTGTACAGCACAGGGAACTCTGCTCAATATTATGTAACAACCTACATAGGAAAAGAATTGGAAAAAAAAATAGATACATGTATATGTATAACTGATCACTTTGCTGTACACCTGAAATTATTGCAACATTGTTAATCAACTATACTCCAATATAAAATAAAAAGTTAAAAAAAAAAGATTCATTGCCTCTGGTGGGACTGCGCATTGCCACAGAGCTCTTAGGCCTAGGAAAAAGGGAACAGGGGTTGGCTACTTCTGGAGGGAAGAAGCAAATGGAGAGTCTTTGTAATTCTTAGAAGACTGAGATTTTTGAGTGTGGATTGGACCCTTGGGGAGTTGTTCAGGCTACATTTCTCTTTCCATAGCCTCTCTCTGTCTGTTTATCTACTATCTACCTATCTATCTATCTACCTACTATCTATCTATCTATCTACCTATTATCTATCTATCTATCTACCTACTATCTATCTATCTACCTACTATCTATCTATCTGTCTATCTATCTATCTATAATCATCATCATCCATCTTATTTGAAGTAATTCCTAAAATGGATGTAGCTGAGGCAGACTTAACCTTCTGGTGTGTTTTAACTCTGGACTCCTCAGAGTGACTTTTGATCTTTGAGGACAATGGTCTATGCTGGCACCAATAGTGACCATTTCACCATGAAGAGAGGAAGAGAGAGAGGAGTTACATGTATTTTGTCTTTATGACACTCAATTTCATTACTCTTAGCTAATAACAATGCCCATTGAGGTCCTGTTGATTTAAATTGGATTTTTACAGATAATTTCTATTTTGGGCTTAGTTGCAGGTTAAACTATAATATATAAAGTTTTAAAGAGAAATCAGATGACCACTGGGTTTTTTTTTTCATCAGACACATTGCTCTGGTTGCAAATAAACCTTCCTATGTATAGGAATACAATAATTTGACTCTATAAAGAAAAAAATGTAGCCATTTGTTTGGGTTAAATTAAATTAAAAGGTGTACTCATTATATTTTTTCTAGTTTTCTTATTGTATTATTATAAAGTAAATGGTCGTGTGTCACAAACAATACCTAATTGGTCTAGCCTCCTTTTCCAGGGCTGTCAAAGAGCTTAATTCCAGGGATTAAATTATTCATCCCTATAGGACACACATGAGGAAAATATCTATTTGGGCTCTTTAATCCCTACATCTTAAAGCATAAGAGTAATGATGACATAGATTAACTCCTCCTTTCCCCCAAATGCAGCTTGTGTCTAAAAGAGCATCACACACATGTATAGTATGCAGAGCATAAAAAGAGTTAAAACATAGTTTCCCCAAGTGGTCAATGGTTTATGTAAGAGTTTATATGAAATATGTTTATTGACTGGTATGTACTTCAATGTGTGTTGGGTGGAGTTTTACATAGACTCTCAGAGCTGAAGTGGAACTAAGTGTTCGCCCAGCCCTCTAGCTTTACTAAACAAGAAAAAGATGCTTGTGTTGTCTCGGTTCAAGTGTAATGAGGTCACCTCCTATCACATAGATTTCATCTCAGTTCTGACTCATAGATACTTCCAGTTAAGTCCAACGCCCAAACCGTCCTCACCAATTCTGTTAAGCCACAGCTCCCCATTTTGCTTTACACTCCCTCAAAGTTTTATTCTCACCATTCCCACTCTTAATTTCCTAAAGTCTGTCCAGATTTTGGTTCCTCCATTTTCCTTCAATCCATCAGGATCTACCAGACTTGCCTTCTCTCCTTCTCTAGTCCAGGCTCCTTGGTTTACAGGGCATGTTAGTTTTCACTGGTAATCCCCTGTTCTCTCTGTCTTCTTGTCATCTAGACCCAGCAAAATGCCAACTGTCGAATCCCTCCATCATTGACCTTCTCTGTTCTCAAGTCTGGAAGGCAGCATACAGATGAAGAAAAGCACTAAGATTCTTCAACCAGTCACACCAGGAAGCTCGCGTGGCTATTCCAAACCTCCACCTCCTTTCTCCATGCCTTTGCCTCACTAGCTTCCTGTAACACAGCAGGTGGCCTGGCCTCTGAGGACAACCAACCCCTCAACTTCTTGTCTTGAAGCCCCAGAGGAATGTATCACATGCACAGACTCACCTTTAACTCCTGCCCCTCGTTTCAGCTCTCTGCAGCCAATCCTACCAGCGGTGCTCTTGTTTGTTCTCTCTCCCACTTCCTCCAGACCTTGACCCCTCAACCATCTTCCCTCTTGGCTGTATCCTTACATCTCCCTCTGTTCCAGGTCCTTCTCCTTAGCACAGAAGCATGCTTAAGTTGTTCCCCTGTGTAAGAGCAAACAAACATAGCAATGATTAAAAAAAAATTTTTTTTTCATTCAACTCTTTTCTGGACATTCTCAACACCATTGATTTTCACCCCCCTTCTCTCCAGACACACTCCCAGGGCTGTGCCCTGGATCTTGTTATAACCTGGAATTCTTCCTTCTATGAAAACTTATACCCATTTATTTCTCCTTCTGCCCACAATATTGTATTATTTTTTCGTTCATACTGCTATATGACTACTACATTTGTTCTTTTATCTCTGGGTGGATCTGTTGGCTCTTCATCCCTTACTAGTCTCACTTCGAGCACTAAGTAGCCTAGATCTCATGACCCATCACTTCAATCCCTCTCCTGTCTTCATTTTCCATTCCCAGGTGTTCTTACCCTTTCATCACACTTGCTTGGTAAGCCCCATCCCTGGATCCACACAACCATCTAGCTTTTCTGCACCTGGACTACTGATGAAACTTGGATACCATGTAAATTGGGGTCCTACACATCCATAGCCTCCAGCTTGAGCTGGGATCAACTGTATCCAATTCTCTTTCTACAAATCTCATGATAGCTCTCTCCTTCATTTCCCTAATAGAATGAAGACTGCTACTTCTCTCCAGTGTTTACAGACCCTGGGACTATCTCCCTTCTCCCTCTTAGAGGATGCCATCTTTCTTAATTCTCTAAGAAATGGAGACCACAAGATGTAATACCTTCATGTTCTGCCCCAAGCAGAAGATAGGGGGACCTGCTTTCAGGGCCCTGAAACTTCCATGGAGAAGTTGATGTCCCCTTCTCACAGCTAATGTCCTCACATGGCCTTCAACTCCTATCCCCTATCTGCTTCCTCCAGGGTCTTTCCTTATCAATTACCTCCTCACTATCTTTAATTTCCAGTGACTTTTGTTCTACTTTCTCTTTCCTCTAAACATATACTTATGTTTAAGTATTCTTCCATGTATAAACAGACAAAAATTTTAAATAAGAACAAAGCACAAAATTCATCCTTGATCTTACATCTTTCTATAGTGTCCACCTTCTTTTTCACTCCCATAACAGGCAAATTTTGGAAATAGTGGCCTCCTCTGCCTTATCTCATAGACCTTCTAGGGACCTTGTTTGTGTCCCACCACTCCACCAAACGCATCCTTAAATCACTAGGATCTTCCTATCAGCATGCATGACCGTTTCACATCATTCAGCCTCTGCAGGGACTTTATGGGTGGAAATTCTCTCCAGCCCAGATTGCTGTGATAGTCGCCTCCTGGCTCTCTTTCTTTCTCTGACCATTTCTTCTCATACTCCTCTGCAGGTCCCTCCTCCTCTGCTTTCCCTTAAGCATTGGCATATCCCAATCCACAGCCCCTACCAGCATCCTTCAAAACCTACCTCTCCATTCTTCTCCTTGGTGAAGTGTTTCCTAACTGAAGCCCTTAACACTATGGGAACTCACCATCCTGATGCATAATCTAGTGATTTGTGTGTTCCTGGTAGTGGCTTTTTACATAGAAGACAGTAAATACTTGTTTAATTGAACTGAGTTGAGTTGTTATCCTTCCTCTCTGTTGTCTGTTTATATTTTGTACCAGCTGCCCTTACAGAAGGTCTATCCTGTCCTTGTTCTTTTTCTTGACTCTCATTTCAGACCTTAGCATATTTTTCAAACCTCTTCAAAGCACAAGGCTTCCTGACACTATTTCTTACTCTCATTTATATTCATCTTCATTTTTTTTACAAGTGTTTTTACATCTGACTTTACAAAGAATTTCCTGTTTGGCCACCTCTTTAACTACTTCCCCATTTTCTTCCCAGTCAGGATTATGTTATTAACAAGAGATCCTTATTCCTTTGGAAGCAACCTGCTATTTCATCAAGTCTTAGAATCCCACTGGTCTTTGCTCTCAACTTTTAGAACTCTGCCTTCTCAAAATCAGGTCATGAATCTGACAATACCCAGCTCACCCATTGTTGGCTGTCTCTGGAGTAACCTGCTTTTTTCCTTCCAGGGCCCCTGCCACTTCCTGGTTGGTTAGAATAGATCCAGAGAAGCAGTTCTGCATCGCTTCCTCTTTTGGCAAGTCAATTTCTAGCAGATGTCCCTATGGCCCCTCCCATCCAGCCCCCTTCCTCTGCCATCCCCGGCTCCTCTTGCTGCATCTGTGTCTGCTGTTTGATCCATGCCTGGAAAACATCATCACTTCCGCCATCTGGATGGGTGGTCTCAGCATAGTCCCACTCTGCTTCTTTCCTTTAATCTTCAACCAAACTCTCTCCTGTACGATAGCATCATCCTAGTCACATGTTTCACCTCAGGTGTTCGTGACTCTGTCTGGCTGAGCATTGAACCTGTTTCTCTTGAACAGACATTTCTTAGACTGTGGTGTCGTCAGCCAGTCAAGACTCTGCTTCTTTACATCCTGGTGATGGCGAGAAGTGATGCTTATCTTCCCTTGTTAAAACCCATTTTACCTTTTTGTTCACTATATTTTACGCCTACCAATTTGTATATGGACAAAAGCACTAATTCTAGGCTTCTTGCAAGTGATTCTTGACTGCGAATTACTTTCTCAGTAGTATTATTATGTAGTATTATTTTCTCTGTTTCCACATAAATTTTCCCAGTATTTATTTGATTTTACCCTTTTTGCAGAACAAAGCCTTATTTTGCTTCTTTATTTTTTTAGTTTTGACTTTAAAATTTTTAACTTTCTATTCCATTTTTTACAAAACAAAGTTGTTTGTTATTATTATTACTGTTGTTATTATTATTTGAACTTTTTTTTGGCTTATCTTCATGAGGTACAATTTCTAGCCAAGAATTCATATTTCAGTATAATAATTCTGAAAAACAAATTCTGTTCTGACAATAATTGTAATAGTAGTTGTACTAGCAGTAGAAGTAGTAATAGCAGCAGTTACCATTCATTCAACGAGTATTTGTTAAGCACCTACTATCTGCCAAGCAGCACACTATAAATTGAGGAGAAAATTGTGAGACATTCCCAGACTGTCCCTGGTCCCATGGACCCTGCTGTCTAGTGAGGAATACAAATGTTAATCAGATATTCACACAAACAAAACCAAACATCAGCCCAGCAATACAAGCATGGCAGAGACTACTGGTCACCCACCACCATCCTGCTTCTCTCTTGGCCTTCAGTGGTAGCACGCCTCAGTTAGCTGGACTCATGGCTGTCCAGGCAGAGACAGAGAGACCACATCCTCCTTCTAATAAAGAAAGAGAGAGTTTTCTATTTACTAAGCACTTACGTAACACTCCCTGAGTGCCAGCTACTCTTCTGGTCCCTGACACATACGGGCTCATTCTGTTCTCTCATGAACCCTTTTTTGGATACAGACTATTATTATCCTACTTTTGCAGTTGAATATTTAAAGGTCATGTACCTCTTAAGAGAAGAAGCTGGGATACAAATCCAGTCAGTCTAGCTTCAGAGTCAATGCTCTTAACCATGGCACTAGGCTTTCTGTATAAAGATCTCCCATGTTGTACGTGTGTGTGCATATGATCTATATGTGTAAATGCTAACCTGAAAGAGCGTATCTGTGTCTATGTCTGTGTGTCTCTGTGTATGTCTATGTGTCCATGTGTGTGTCTGTGTGTGTTTGTGTGTGAACAGAAGTCCGTGATTTCACTTAGATCAACACAAGTCTTTTGATTTAATACTGCAAATCTAATCCTGCCTCCTTACCCTAGGGGATCAATTCAGTGGACATCTACAGTTATTGACTATGGACACCATTTGATCAAATGTATAGATTGGGAAATGGATTATACTCCATTTAAATTTATTATAAAATATTGGCTATATTCCCTGAGCTATACATTACCTCCTTGTATCATATTTATTTTATACCTAGTAGTTTGTATCTCTTAATTTCTCTTAGAAAACTAACTTCAGCCATGGGTTATTCAGATTATCATGACTATTCAGATTATTCATGATGCCAGTATCCAAAGGACCTTCGATAACTCATCTTACAACTTCAGCTGCTCCTGCAAATAGGACCCTCATGCTATTTTAGATACACGAGGTCACTAAAAATCTAAATACAAACCTAACTGTGATAATTTTAGAAAGACTCTTTTCTTACTGCTGTTAAGTGAAACACACAGTTCTGCTGAGAATAAACATGGGAGAGAAAAAGTTCTTTTCTAACAACACCTGATGCCTCATTTGTTGGTCATCTGTGCTGAGCTGGACTTGAGTGCAGGCTTCAGTGGAGTCAGTGTTGGAAGATAAGTGGGAGCACATGGTGAGTGCATGATAAGGCCTCGGCAGCCTTAAGTAAGTGTGAGCAACAGTGCTCTTCTAAGTGGTGTTCTGAGAAAAAAGCGTTGTTATCACCAGCATCTTCTTAACACACATCACACTTCTTAACAACTTTCCTTGGAGTTTTCAACATGTTTGTTCTTTGAACCCTGAATTATCTGCCAGGGAAGAAACTCTTCCCAAGACCAACCAGTGGTTGTTAGTGTGGCTTGTGGCTCTCAAAGCAGTTTTCTGCTGTTGTCAGCACAGCAGGAAGGAGGCTGTCCCTAGATAGCCACTGCCTGGAACCAGCCCAGCCCTGCCCAGTGGGCCGGGAGAGCGCCATCAGGCAAAGCTTTTGGAAAAACGTGTAGCAAGCCTTTCAGAGGTGTGCTAGGTCTAGTGGGAGAAATTAAGAGGTACAAACTACTAGGTGTAAAATAAATAAGATGCAAGGATGTAATACAGCCAGTATTTTATAATAACTCTAAATGGAGTATAATCTATAAAAATATTGTCACATGGGGTATGCCCAAAATGAATATAATATTATAAATCAACTATACTTCAATAAAAAGTAAATATTAAGTCAAAGACAAATATCATATGATATCATTTACACGTGGAAGCTAAAAAATGATATAAATGAATGTATTTGCAAAACAGAAATAGATTCACAGACATAGGAAAACAAACTTATGGTTACCAAAGGGGATAGCAGAAGTGGGGGGAGGGATAATTTAAGGATTTGTGACTAACAGATACACTACTCTATATAAAATAGGTAAACAACAAGGACTTACTGTATAGCACAGGGAACTCTATTCAATATCTTGTAATAAGCTATAATGGAAAAGAATCTGAAAAAATACATATATATAAAACAGAATCACTTTGCTGTACACCTGAAACTAACACAATCTTGTAAATTAACTCTACTTCCATTTTTAAAAGTGGTTAAAAATTAACTAATAATTTTTAAAAAGCTAAAAAAAATTAAGATGAGTAGGACTCGCAGTTTGCCTCTTCTCCATTGTCTGCTTATCCCTTTTAAAGTGTCAGTGTAAAAACGGCTCCTCCACTATCCAGAAGGGGCCTAAAAGTTCAATGGGAAATTCTAATTCTAGTCTATTGGTTTCCTAATTTGAACCAGATGGAGTATTCCACCATGTAGCTTTAGCTCTGCAAAGACAGGTCCCACCCATCACAATTTCTCCCTGACTCTCCAAGCTGCCAACATGCCCAGTACAGTCAGTATTTACAAAAAGAAAAACAAAAGTTAAAGTGAATGGAAGCTTCTAAATTCTACCACTTCTTGTCATCCACTGATGAACCTTTGAGAGTAATCCTATAGTGTTTCCCATAGATGTCCTGGAGACATTTATAGAGCTATTTTGAGGGACTAAATATAAATATTGAGAAAGCAGAGAGATAAAAGCTCTGAGATAAATCTTCCATTTTGATAATCAGGAAAAGGTGTGGAGAAGTGTCGGGACCTTTGATTTCAGTCTCTGGACCGTTTTCTTACTTCATGTGTTCCTTGACTCATTAGTTCATTCACAGGCTTTGGAGTTAGGTCAGGGCAAACCCATCCTAGTAAGCACCTGATGGGTGCTGTCGGGCAAGTCTCTGGTATCGCTCAACTTCAGTGTCCTGTAGAATGTGAAACTAATTCATTTAGTCAAGAGATGTTTTGGGCCCCTTCTTAGGTTCCATGCATAGCACAGAGTAGAGAGACATTGTTCCTACTCTCCTGGAGCAGTTGAATGTCAAAATAGCAAATTAGAATATAGATTTGAAGAAATGTGGAATGCTGCCCACAGAGAAAAGATGGAAAATATGAAAGGGCAATTAAAATAAGAAGGACTAGTTGAAATTTCAAGGAGAGACTTGAGAGATAAGAAATGTTGAAGATATCAAGGCTGATGGTTTTTCAGACATTATGAAAGACAGGCCTAGATTCAGAGAGCATAATACATCTCAGGTGGAACTAAAAAAGGAAATTTGTATCAAGGCACATTATAGTGTCATTGTAGAATTTCAAACATGGAATTTTGACAAAAACACTTCAAAGCTGCCATAGAGAAAAGGCAGATATATAAAGGAGCAACAATCATATCAACAGCAGAATTCTCAACAATAATGGATATCCAAAGACAGTGAAATAAATGCAAAGAGAAAATAACTTTACCTAGTGAAACTGTAGTCTCACTTCTAAAGAATCCTCAAAAGAAGAGCTTTTAAAAGATATACAGTTGACCCTTGAACAATGCTGGGGTTATGGTCACTGACCCCTGTGCTATCAAAAATCCACACATAATTTTTGACTCCCCCAAAACTTAACCACTAATAGCCCACTGTTGACCAGAAGCCTTACTGAGAGCATAAACAGTTGATTAAAATATGTATTGTATGTTATATATACTGTGTTCTTACAATAAGGTAAACTAAAGAAAAGAAAATGTTATTAAAAAAACATAAGGAAGAGAAAATACATTTATGGGACTGCGCTGTATTTATTGATACCATAAGTTTACATTGCCTGTTTACAAAATAGTCTTTCTCTCAGTTCCTACAACAATATTGTCTTATATTATACAAAACACTGTAGATGTTATATTATTACTAACACTAGACATCAAAAATGAAAAGATAATGTGAAAAAGAAATTTATATTTACTTACAGGTATAATGATTCATGTATTGAAAACAAAGAAGCAGCAATATAATTGCCTTATTATAGCCTAGTGTAATCGATACGATTGCTTCATGGTAGCCCAGCCTATACACTAATGAATAAATCGTTATAAAACTTTTATGAAATTCAGTATTACCATCATGTTCATAATACAGTGTTGCAAACATTGTTACATTTTTTAAAAAACCACTTACTTGTGATGATAGGCTGAAATGCATCTTCTCCCAGTATGAGAGGGGCATACTGTACAATAATGTAATTTTTTGAAAACAAAGTTATAAAATAGTAAGAAATTTAACACATTATTAATTTTGTATTAAATATCACTCACCTTATGCCTATATAAAGATAGACTAGTACTACATATATTTTTTTAACTTTTTATTTTATATTGGAGTATAGCTGATTAACAATGTTGTGATAGTTTCGGGTGTACAGCAAAGTGATTCAGTTATACATATTCATGTATCTATTCTTTTTCAAATTCTTTTGCCATTTAGGTTGTTATATAATATTGAACAGAGTTCCCTGTGCCAGACAGTAGGTCCTTGTTGGTTATCAATTTTAAATATAGCAGTGTGTACATGTCAATCCCACACTCTCTAACTATCCCTCCCCCCACTTCCCCCCTGGTAACCATAAGTTCAGTTCTCTAAGTCTGTGAGTCTGTTTCTGTTTTGTAAATAAGTCCATTTGTATCATTTCTTTTTAGATTCCACATATAAGCAATATCTTATATTTCAGTACTACATATATTTTATGCATTCCTGATATACCTAATTTTTCTTAATTTTTTGATATTTCTAGTTATATGGTCCATCTGTGAGTTTTTTCAAATTGCTGCAAATCTCTAAAATTTTTTTCAATATATCTGCTGAAAAAAATCTCTGTATATGTAGACCAGTGCAATTCAAACCCATGTTGTTCAAGGGGGGACTGTACTTCAGAGAAAAAGAACATAAATACAGAAGCAATACCTCAGATCTCAGATATGCTCAGGAATGTGAGCAAAGAAAAACTGGGAACCATGGGGATAAAAACAAACATACTTTGATTGTATAAACCAACAGTAGTAATAATGATGAATTATAGCATAGAGAACATCGTGGAATTAAAACCCAGTACAGGGAAACTATAATATATAAGACAGGAAGTAGGGTGATAAGAATTAGAGCAATATTGGTTTTCTCTTAATTATTCAGGAGGAGGGGGAATATTGATTAATATTAAATAAAAATAGAGCAATTTAAAAGTCTAATTAGTTTGGAATTAAAAAAGAAAAAGTATAAAAATTGAATATAAAACTTCCAAACAAGTAACAGAAAAATAGGGGACTGAACTCAGCCGAGTACTATAATATGAAGAGTTCTTTAGAAAGGAATTCATGATGAAATGGAGATTGAATTGGATGAGTTGAGAAAGTGGGGTCAGGGAGATTATTAATGAGGTGAAGTGTAAGTTTTGTGTTCAGAATTGTGAATTGTGTTGGAACCATTTAGGGGAATAATAAGTGAGACTGGACCCCATCGTGACAGGACCTGAATGACATGTTGTGGAGTTGGGACCTTATTGGGAAGATGATTGGGAAGTTTGTGATCAGATGTGTAGTTGAGTAGGAGCAATGTGAAAGTTAGATTTAGTGGGAAAGTACTAAATGTGAAAGTTAGATTTAATGGGAAAGTACTAGCGGTGGTATATCAGTTAGGAATGTTTTCAGCTGCAACTCAGGGTAAATTTAAAAGGAGCTGATAAAGAGTGGTTGTGTTTGTCATGTAACCCAAGCTGTGGAGGGCATCAGTGGCTGGCTGGGGTCAGATGTTCAATTATATCCACAAAGGACCCCAGCTCTTTCTGTTGTTTTGCTCTGCCATGCTTAGCACACATTAGTGGCTTTACACTTCACGGCTACAAGATGACTGCTAGCTTCATATATCATAACCTCAAATGAGAGCAGGAGTCAGGGGTGTCATCAAGGCAAAGACAAACTTTTGCTTGTGCTGCTCTCGCCTTGAATCAGTGTCTTAATCTGCCTTACAAAGTGCCACAAGCTGGTGGCTTAAAGTAACAGAAGTGTGCTTTCTTACAGTTCTGGAGGCCAGAAGTCTGAAGACAAGGCTTTGGTAAAACCAGGCTCCCGCTGAAGGCTCTAGGATCCTTTTTTACCTCTTCCTAACTTCTGGGGGTTGACAGCAATCCTTGGCAGTCCTTGGCTTGTAGCTATATCCCTCCAATCTCTGCCTGTGTCATCACTTGGACTTCTTCCCTGTGTGTCTCTTCTCTGTGTCTGTATGTCCAAATCTCCATCTCCTGTCTCTCTGTAAAGACACTTGTCATTGCATTTTGGGCCCTCTCTTATCTAGTATGACCTCATCTTAACTTGATTATCTGCAAAGTTTGTATCTCAAAATAAAGTCACAGGCACAGGTACTGAGGTTAGGACTTGAACATAACTCGTTGAGGGATACAATTCAATTCACTACAATCAGGGATCAAAACGTTTTCTCAGAAGTGCCCAGCAGGCATCCCTTCACATCCTGTGGCCAGTTTTGAGTCACAGACACAACTCTCAGCCAGGGGCTGACACTTCTTCTATGGATATCAAGAGCTTTCTGGTTGATATCTAACAAAAATCAGATTTAAAATAACAAGGGAGAAGAGAAGTGGCTGCTTCATCTTTAGATGCTTGCTAAATGAGCCCCAGGGTCTGTTATGTAGGGAGACAAATTGGGAAGCTATTGTATATATATATTGAGGAGTTAAGGGACTGAAGTAAAAAAGAGGGTATGATATATGAGCAACACATGTAGAGATGGACTCAATACATCCTGGAAACTACAATTATGAGCACAAGAGAATCCACGCACAAGGATAAGAGCAACCTAGACTCTGGGAAACAAGAGACTGTGAAACTTGACATTGAATGAGTGAGTAGAGGGTGATTTGGAAAAGGTGAGTAATAACCAAGCTACAGAGAGATGTGGACACCAAGAAAGCTGATGAAGCCACAGTTTTCTTTCTTTGTTTATTTGTAATTCCCATCTCCAGCCCCCCACACCCACTCCTCCACTCATCAACCCAAAGTGGAAAGTGTATTTCCTGCTTCAACAAATCCCTGGCAAGAACAGCTCTCTGGGAAGATACCCAGTACATGCCATGGAGACTGGAAAGCTTCTGGATGACACGGTTGCTTTTGTTTAGAAGATGAACATCAAGAGTGCCCGAGAGGGACTTCCCTGGTGGTGCAGTGGTTAAGAATCCGCCTGCCAATGCAGGGGACGCGGGTTTGAGCCCTGGTCCAGAAAGATCCCACATGCTGTGGAGTAACTAAGTCCGTGCGCCACAGCTACTGAGCCTGCGCTCTAGAGCCCGCGAGCCACAACTACTGAGCCCACGTGCTACAACTACTGAAGGCCGTGCGCCTAGAGCCCGTGCTCTGCAACAAGAGAAGCCACCGCAATGAGAAGCCTCTGCACCGCAGCGAAGAGTAGCCCCTGATCGCCGCAACTAGAGAAAGCCCGCACACAGCAATGAAGACCCAACGCAGCCATAAATAAATAAATAAATAAATAAATAAATAAATAAATAAATTTTTTAAAAAAGAAGAAAAAAGTGCCCGAGAAATGATGGTGTGAACTGCTCCATTGTCATCTTGCTTGTATTTGAACATAGTGTTTTAACCATTCCTAAGGCTCCATCTCCCATCTACCTGAGCGTCTGGGGTGGAGACGTACACACTGGATTTTTCTATTAGTCACTGACTTGGTTGGCCTCCAGCTGGAAGGAGTAAAGGATGGTGCTGGAAGCTGCGATCATCCCTTGGATTCATCCCTTGGTAACCTGGTTGGAGATTCCACACCCTTGGAATCCAGTACATTCATTTCCAGAAAATCAAGGTTGGTAAATTAGTACCTAATCTATTTCATTCTCAAATCCCCATCATGACAGCTTATATGAAGTTTAAGGGAAAACTTCCCAAGTCTCTTCATTTAAAACATACTGCATATTTTATATTAGCACTGAGAAACGGTCTACTTATCTCCATTTCCTTCACATTTTTTTGACTTCTGATTCTCACCCTACATTTTTCACCCACACTAAACTTCCTGCAAACTTTTCCTTGAGACTTGACCTGTAGGAAGCAATACATGGTAACCCTACTCATTTTGCTGGCCTTGTTTATATCAAGAATTATCTAGTTGATCCAGAGCCCTTAGTACACTTATCTCCTCATTTAGTAGGAGATAAAAGGGCACAGAGCCAATTATCCCCATTTTTCACATACAAAGACTGGGTTTTAGACAAAGGAGTCTGAAGACTTGATTGGGTTGCTCAGCCATGGTGTCCAGTCTGGGGGAAAAATTACTCATCTTTCCACCCTTTAAGATGAAGAGGCAGCCTTTAGCTTTCCTGTGGGTGGACACAAGCATTGAGGAAGAGAATTCAAAATGTTAACTGATTTAAAATGCACATACATTGAACTGAAATAAGTTATCTGAAAGCACCGAATGCCTATCTGTTACGTAGAACATGATCTACTATAAAGTTTAACTTCCTGCCTCCCAATCTTGACCTAAGTGTAGATTTTTGTATTAATATTTAGATGTGGTACCTTCACACACTTGAGTTTAAACACGATCATGTGACACTATGGTTTTCTGACTTGAGCCAGAAATGATTTTCTCCTTCTGGCTGAGCTGCAGTGAATCTTCCCTTACCTTCTCTGATCAGTGGCGATTTGTGTGTGAGGAAGGGTGTGAGCTCAGCCTCTTACCTTCATTCACCGAGAAAATGTTGAATCTGTGTTTAAAAATGTTGTGTACTCGAGTGCATGAGGAAATAAAAGTGAAGGAAATCTGAGGAACCAAGTTAATAATTCATTTTATCACCTAGGAAGACTGATTCTTGCATTTGCTACTGCTCTCCTTGGGGTCCCTGGTGGAGCATGTTGCCCCTCTGAACCTGTCTCCCAGTTATTATCGTAGGTTCAAGATTATTATGATAGAGAATCTCTAGGTTTCTTTTCAGCTACAGAGATTGGGCTGAATTATGTCCCCTCAAAACTCATATGCTGAAGTCCTAATCCCTAGAACCTCAGAATGTGATCCTTGAAGATAGAGTCTTTACAGAAGTAATCAAGGTAAAATGAGATCATGAGGGTGGGTCCTAATCCAATATGACTCATGTCCTTATAAAAAGAGGTTATTTGGACACAGAGAAATGTAAGGAGGGAAGATCATGTGAGGATATAGGGAGAAAACGGTCATCCGCAAGCCAAGAAAATTGGCCTTAGAAGGAACCAACTCTGTTGACACCTTGATCTCAGATATCTGGCCTTCGGAACTGTGACACAATACATTTCTGTTGTTTCAGCCGCCCAGTCTGTGGTACTTTGTTCTGGCGGCCTTAGCAAACCAATACAGAGTTCCATGATTCCACTCTGTTTAATTACATCATTACAAATTTCATACTAATGAATAACATTTTTGTCAATGCTTACATATCCTGATCTTATTGAATCCTGGCAATAGTGTGAGACAAGGGTCATTTTCCTAGTTTCACAGAGGTTAGACACTCTACTCCAATTTAAAGACGAAGAAAGATGGGCTCAGGGGGTACTAGACCAGTCACTCAATGTTGTGGGACAGATCTAGGTCACGAAGACATGGCGTGCTTCCAAGTTTCATGTTCGAGCTTCTACTTCACTCTCCCATGTGAAGGATCATAAGAGCTTACACTATAATTTTAATCAGCAAATCCATGCTTTAAAAAAAATAGGGATCATATATTTATACAGTGGAATACTACTCAGCCATAAAAAAGAATGAAATAATGCCATTTGCAGCAACATGGATGGACCTAGAGATTATCATACTAAGTGAAGTAAGTCAGAAAGAGAAAGACAAATATCATATGATATCACTTATATGTGGAATCTAAAAGAAAATAATACAAAAGAACTTATTTACAAAACAGAAATAGACCCACAGACATAGAGAACAAACTTATGATTACCAAAGGGGAAAGGGTAGAGGGAGGTATAAGTTAAGAGTTTGGGATTAACATACACGTACTACTATATATAAAATAGATAATCAACAAGGGCCTACTGTATAGCACAGAGAACTATACTCAGTATTTTGTAATAAGCTATAAAGGAAAAGAATCTGAAAAAGAATATATATATATATATATATATATATATATATATATATATATATATGTAATTGAATCACTTTACTGCACACCTGAAACTAACACAACATTGTAAATCAACTATACTTTAGTTTATACTTTAATTTAAATAGGGATCACAAAAGTTAAGGTAACTGTCCTGGGAACTTACATAAACTCTCTAAACAAAGTTAGGGCTGACTATATGGGCACCGTCCAAGGACAGAAAAAATACGATAGGAATGCTTGCCTTATCAGTACATCTCATTTGCTTGCTTCTTTAGCCGAATTTGGCTGAAAAGATGACCATTGCTGCCAAAAACCACAAGATGAAGGAAGGCACAGATCTCTCAGGAAAAAAGAAATTCTGAGTAAAATACCCCTAACTGCTTCCAGCTCCAGGGAGCACCCTTTAATGCATGAAGACAGGCATTTACTGCCCTCATGACAGGGAGAGAGCAGCACGCATGGTGCTGAAGGGGCTGCTGACTGGTAGAATCTTCTGGAAGGCAATTTGGTAGTATGTCTCAAAGACCTCCATAGTCTTTGACCCCATAATTCTACTTCTATGAGTTCATCTTGCTGAAACGGTCCTGTCAAAGATGGGGGAAATGTGTGCATAAGAATGTTCTCAGCAGCTCAGGTAACCACCTCAGGGGACAGGAGAGGAACGTGGAGAGAGGAAAGAAGAGCTGTTCTTGGGGGAACTTGGCAGCCTGGGAGCTACCATTGATTGCCTCAGACCTGGGACTGATTATCATGCAATCATGGTGAAAGTTGGTGTGATAATGCGTATATCTAATAACATGCAAAGGTGTCCATGACATAGCTATAAAAAAAAATTATACAAGTGGTGTGTATAGTCTGACCTTATATATATGTATGTGTGTCTATATATACACACACATGTGTACACACACCATTGAGAGGGGGTGGGACTTGGATGATGTACACCAAATGCTGACTACAGTTATCTTTGAGCCATGGAATCATGGGAGATATGATTTTTCCTTTTGTTTTTCTTACAAGTAATTTCTGAAGTTTCTACAACATATGTTTATTAATTCAGTAATAAAAAGCATTTTAATAAAGATTTAATAGATGAAGGTCTATACTATTCTCTTGGTCATTATTTTTATTTTAATGTGTCATCCACCTCTCCTGAGTTATTTGATTGTTAATCCTAGCGCCAATATTTGCTAAGAAGACCAAGCACTTTCTTATTCGACATGAGCTTTCGTTCTTTCTTTCTTTGATGCAGTTTGCCCTCACCCAAGTTCAGATGAAATTAAAGTTGTTTGCCTTATGTTCTTGGAAGCTTGGATTATTGTATCACTCACATTCTACCGTATCTAGAGAGAGCTAATGATTAGTAGCGTGATTGAAATGTGATTTCACCTCTCATGTACTCTTGGTTGACAGTATTGGTACTGTGCCTCTTGTCTGTACTAGTCAGGGTTCTCCAGAGAAACAGAACTTTTATTATAAAGAATTGACTAATGTGATTATGGAGGCTGAGAAATCCCAAGATCTGTAGCTGGCAAGCTGGAGACCCAGGAGAGCGGATGGTGTATTTTGAGTCTGAAAGCTGGCAGCCTTGAGATCTGAGAAGATCTGATTTTTCAGGCTGAGTCTGAAGGCAGGATAAGACCAATGACCCAGCTCAGCACTCAGGCAGGAGGAGTTCCCTCTTACTCAGCTTTTTTATTTTATCCACGTATTCGATTGTCTTAATCCGTTCAAGCTGCTATAACAGAATACCTGGACCAGGTGACTTAAACAGCAAACACTTGTCTCTCACAATTCGGAAGGCTGAGAAGACAAGATCAGCACTAGAAGCTCTGATGAGAACCCGCTTCCTGGTTCAGAGACAGTTGTCATCTCACTCTGTCCTCATGTGGTGGAAGGGACAAATGAGCTCTCTAGGGTCTCTTTGATAAGGACACTAATCCCATCATGGGGGCTCCATCCTCATGACCTAATCACCTCCTAAAGTCTCCACTTTCTAATAGCATCACATTGAGGGTCATGATTTCAGCATATGAATTTGGGGAGGGGGTACACAAACATTCAGTTTATGGCAGACTCAATGATGGCCACCCACATAAGGGAGGGCAATCTGCTTTCCTCAGTCAACCAATTCAAATGCTCCTTTCACCCAGAAACACCCTCACAGACACAGCCAGAGTAGTGTTTGGCCAAACATCTGGGCAACTCATGGCCAGCTCAAGTTGAGACATAAAATTAGCCATCACATTGTCCAACACACAAATGTGTCTCAGTGGGCATAAGCCACTGAGCCCATACCTCCTGAAGTGCTGTTCCCATATGACCTGTTGAGTCTGGCAGACCCCCTGGGCTGACTTTCTCTCCTGAGGTCACCCCACAGTGCAGGGGCACAAGAGACCTGGACAATACCATGACTTAGTTATTGGAATATACTTGTATATATTTGATTTGAATTAAACTGTGTACAGCAGATGTACTCTATCAGAGCAAAATTATTCAAATTACAAAATATACGGTTTAAATTCTTCCCTGACACTTAGGAAGTACATTATCCATCTTTCTGTGGTTTGGTGAGGTGGGCACACAAAAGCAAGCTGTTGTCACCATCAGGTTGGCCACCCCATATAAGCGTTCTGCTCAAATTCATGTTCTCAAAAGCAGAAGGGTGGAGTCATTCACCTGTTCTCCCTTAGGTGTTGTGCCCTGGCGATCTTGGCACCAAAAGTAAATGCCAAGGCACAGCATTGGTTGTTCGTCCCTGAATGCATGATTTTACCCAGGCTCAAGAACGACGGTGGCTCTCTCAAAACAGAATTGGGACCAGGGACGACATTGCACTCAGGGGCTGGGAGAAGTGAGTGTGCTTTGGAGCAGGACTCCGGAGATTCTGGTAGACAGGATGGACCCAGTGTCCAAGGGGTCCAAGTGTCCTGTCAACTCGGAAACTGGGCAGCTCTGGTTTCCCAATCTGGAGGTAGATTGCAGACATGGGGGATCAAGTGGGGCTCAGGACTGGAGTGTATGGCTGTGGTCACCAGGGACACCTGTTCGTGGACAGTGGGGTCCAAGGTGGAGGACTGGGGCAAGAAAGGCAGTGCAGAAGGCAGGGGAAGGGGGGAAGGGCAGGAATTGAAGCCCAAATCTAGCTCAGAGGTCCTCAACTGTGGACTATTTTGCAGTGTCTGGAGACATTTAGGGGCATAATAATGGAGAGAGGGGAATAATGGCATCTAGTGGATAGAGATCGGCGTGCTGCTAACATCCTACACGCCCATTGGCTCCCAAAGTCAGCAATGTATATGTATTTATGTACACACACACATGCACGCGCGCACACACACACACGTGCCCACACAGATGAAGGGTGTGGAGGCTTATAGACTGGGACAGCAAAGATTGGGGGAAGAGAGCTTAGAGGGGGGAGGAGAGTTTAGAGGGGGGACTTGGGGCAGCACAGAAGCCTGGAAGCCACCACCGAGGGCTGCAGGCTTGGTCTGATTTGCAGGAAAGGCACTGATTGACAGGAACCCACTGCTGACAACAAGGTTCTAATCAAATGCTGGGTCCGGGGGTGCTTCTTACCAAGATCCGCCAAACTTGAAGGAGGGAGAAGAAGAAGAGGATGTCCCTCCCACCTCAGGCAGGAATGACTCAGGATCCAGGAGCGCATTGAAGTACGGGGTGTCATCTGGGGACTCATGTAGAAGAGATAATGGCAAGGGTAATGAGGCAGGGGCACCAACCCCTGAAAGCCCAGAGAGGGGACATGTGAAAACTCCCCACAAGGCCCATTTTAGGGGCTTTCTCTTTGCCTCCAGCCCCCCTCTCCATGCATAGGCTCTCCTGGAGGGAACAGACTCTGGCGGTAAAGAGCACGTGCTCCCCAGCTAGCCTGTCTGGGTGTTAGCGTCCTGCCTCTACCCCTTGCTGGCTGAGTGACTTTGAGCAATCTACTTAACCTCTCTGTGCCTCAGTTTCCTCATCTTTAAAGTGGGCACAATAAAATAATGCTTATCTCCCAGAGATAACGAGAGTTAAATGAGATATTATTTGGACAGCTGAGGGCTCTCTGTGACAACTGTTTCCCTTTGCTTCTCAAAACAGACAGTCATTTATTCTCCATCTTCCAAAATTCAGCCTCTCACTAAATTGAAACCAGGAAGGTGAGCAAGAGAAATTGAGAGAGACAGAGAGATAGAGAAAGAAAATTCTTGGCTTCTGCTGTTCTTTTCTCACCACTACCAGGTTCCAGGGCTGTGAGATTTAGGGTCAGTCACATCTTCTTTTCAGGGACTAACATGAAGAGGGGATTCTGATCGGGCTGTTTCACAGGCAAAGCAGTCTTGGCGTGACATGGAGAGCGTATTTCCCCCCATGGATATAAAAACGCCCACTGAAATTATTTTTTAATTTTATTTTATTGAATGTATTTGACATATAACATTGTGTAAACTTAAGGTATACCACATGTTAATTTGATACATTTATATGTTGTAATATGATTGTCATTGTAGGGATATTTAGCACCTCTATCACCCTTTATCATTATAGTACAATATTGTTGTCTATATTCGTTATATTGTGCAGTAGATCTCTGTCTTATTTACTACTCATTGCAAATGTATACCCTTAAACAAGGTTTTGCTCCCAAAACATTCCAAGAAGTGCAGGTCAGAGCAGAGATTTACAATAGAGGGTGTGTGAACTGCCTCAATGCAGTAGAAAGTACCATGTCTGGTACAGAGTGACTTAACAAAACTCCCACAGAGCACGTCTCTGTACCCCCAGTACAGGAATGCTGCTGAATCCTATATCCAGAATATGAAAAAATGAAGAGAAATGAAACAAGCTGAGATTTATTTTTAAAAGGTCTGCTAAAGGATAAACATGCACAAGGGAAGGTTTTTATTAATATGCATACAGGTATTTACACATTTCATCAACTGTCTCACTAATGCATGCCAGAATAAGAAAAGTTTTGTGTTTCCTTGCTGGATTTTTTTTTTTCTCCGTGAGTTTTTCTGCTGTGATTCTGCTTCTTGTAAAGGGACAAGACAGATTTGGTTGACAAAGTTGGGCACTGGACCCTTGATTGCATGTGATGACTTTTACTGCTGGTTCTGGCTTGATGAAACCGATTCCCTAGAAAGTGAATAGGGAATAGGGAATGGTATAGAGTTAAATAGGTGATTTAAGAGAGCTGTAATTTCTGCTTCTCACTGAGATTCATAGCACTCAGGGCACTCGTAAATATGGGGGGCTTTGTTGACAAGTGGCAGCTCAGGGGTCACAAATGACCCCTGGTACAGCTCTCATCCCTGTGGCCTCGGGAAGGAAGTTTTCAATCAGAAAGTTTTTAGGTTGAAACCAATATACACAAGTCATAGGGCTGGTTTTTCCTTTATGATTTACACTGCAACACTCTGTAGGAGCTGGAGTTGACCTTTGCCGCCCACGTGGCCTCGTTTTAAGGGTAGTTGAGAGCCACTGAATTTATGTCCTTGTTGGAGCCTCTGCCACCAGTTAGCGTCAGAGTCAAGCCTTGATCATAGAACTGCTGGTTCTTACTTCTGGGCTCCTTCCCCCATGCTGCGTGGGTCCCTTCCTGCAGAGACATCTGCTCTGAAGCATTCAAGCCTCAAGAGTGACGTGACAAGTTTCAGCATCAATTACACTCTGGAAACTGGCATCCATTGTCATCCTTCACTTGGTACTAGCCAGTCTTCATTTCCTCCTTTGCTTTAATTCAAACCTCGTGTAATGTTTCCAAATGCCTGCCTCAACCCACGCTAACCTTCAACATCACTAACCCCAAATGGGAGATTTCACTTACAAGTTTGCTCTTGGAGAAAAGGACAAAAATTAATTCTCAAGTTCCTCTTCTCTGGTCCATGTTTACAGCTAGACATGCAGGCAGAGCCCACTCAGCTCACTTTCTTTGTGACCCTCTTTCCTAATCCCAGCTTGGTTGTCAATGGTCTAGAAGATTAATTGCAAGAAAAACACCATTGTGGTTTTTCCAAGCCCTCCGAGTTTTAGAGATTAGTCAATTATTTCTACTTTTGACACTCACAAGTGTGAACACAGCCTAAATCTTGCCTTCAGTGAGCTAACAGATAAGAAAGATGAAAAAATATTGGCACATATGAAAAGGCATAAGAATGAGTAAGATGGTACTATTAAAGCAACAGTGATTTGTGAAAGTAGTGTGTGCACTTATTTCCAGAAAGCATTAGGTGTTAATTCATAGAAAATGTTGAATTTCAGACCTTGGGGAAGAGTCCATCCAATATTTTTGATTGACTTCAGTCTAAAAGAACAACTGTTTCTTGAATATATTCTGTGCTGTCTCCTCTCTCCCAATCGGCTGTCTATCACCAATTCAGTGGTGATATGGCATGTGGCTAGATTCCTCCATGTCATCGATCATATATGTATTTTCTTTCTCAATTTCCTTTTTTTTTATTCTGGCGGCACTGCGAGGCATGTGGGATCTTAGTTCCCCGACTAGGGATCAAACCTGTGACCCCTGCAGTGGAAGCTTGGAGTCCTAACCACTGGACCACCAAGGAATTCCCTCAATTTCCTTCCTTAACACTTATCTAAATCTTTATTATGAAGGAAGAAATGTGTGAATGTACTTAATGCCGCTTAACTAGACCCTTAAAACATGGTTAAAATGGTAAATTTTATGTTATGTGTATTTGACCACAATAAAAAAGAAATACGTGATTTTAGAAAGAAAAAAATGATTTTTTTTAAAAACAGAATTCTAGCTGCAGGTAAAGAGTGAACTTAAGATGAAAGGTAGTTGAGCCAGAACCGCAGTGGATCTGAGCTTCTAAGCCCTCAGTAGGTGTTTTACCTCCTAAACCAACCCTGGAGTGGTGCGGGGGTCTTAAAATTTTTTATCTATGTCCCTCGGTTATATAAGTGACTTTCTACTGATGTATCTCATTAAACCGGGGAGTTATTCAGCTGGAAAGTGAGGACCGGTGCCAAGGAATTCAATTGCTTCATTGCTACTTGTTGCTATTTATGTGTGAGAATGACACAGATTTATCCTGCCATCCACAATTTTAAACAAAAACAAATAACTTTCATGAAAAAACCTCATTTTCTGTCTGGTTTTCCCTTGGGAGTAAAGCCTTGCTTTTCTTAAGTGGGATGAATTTTGCACTTCATTAAATGCCCCGATCTTTTCATCACGTTAGCCTTTAAGGCAATAACATAATCTTAGGTCATCTAGATTAATGATTGCAATAAAACCGTGGGTATAAATCTTAAGAGGGCTGTGAAAATAAACAGCTGCAGATGATAAAGTCTGATTTCTAAAATTTCAGAAAGATTTATCGCTATTGATGGTGATCTTATGGGCTTTTTTTTTCCTTTTCTTTTTCTTTTTTTGTCTAATTAAACCAAACAATCTTTCCTAGAGACTTATCAAACTTCCAGTTGAGGAGTTGGAACAGGTCTTCAGGGGTTATGTACCCCCTGGACAAAATGGTCAACCCAAATCCTTCCGGTGTGATTTAAATCCAGTCTTGACATTTTCATGGGAACTCTGAGAGTACAAGTAAGGAGCGCTGTCTACACACAAAATGGCATTCTCCAAGAGTCCCTATAGCACAAGATTGGTGCTCTGAATTTAGGACAGGATGCTGGAGACAATTCCAAATGCTAGAAGATACTCAGGTCATCTCCCTGACCCTTACTGATCCACAAAGGAAAATTGTCTCCTCGGCCTACACACCAGCAGGAGTGAGGGACTCAGACCTCTAGACTTCCCAGGAAAACAGGGTAGTGAACCAAAACAATGTTGCTTCTATATTCATGTTGGCCAAGGAGTTCCAAATTTTTCTTAAATCTGGCTCAAGACATCAGTTAGGGTTCCTTTACAAGGTGAGAAAAAGACACTTGGAAGAAGTTGGAGCTTTGTTGATTCTTCTGCATAGGGCAGCAGCTCATGGCTCTATCAGGAGGTCCATGCAGATTGTTCTGGAATATTCTATGGTTCCACAGGTACAAGACACAAAATGTATGACTATTCCATCCTCTCTTTTGAGATAAAGTTTGAAGTTGCTTATGTGAAAGAACCTAGAAACATCGTATGGCTTAGAGATACTAGTGTCTTCACCCTCATGCTAGCAAACACTTAGAGGTCCAAGTGATAAAATCCACATCAGTGTCTGATTTTTTCATTTTTAATCCCTTTGCATCACAGGCTCAGCGTGACACTAGTGATTATGTGGTGGGTGCCTGGTTGGGAAGGCGATGGAGGGCAGACCTCAATGTGGGCAGAATCCATGCACACTGGACAGCTCATGGAGTCTAATTTCTCGGAGGAGCAAATTGCATCGTCCACTGTCAAGTTATTCTCATTCAAGGGGGTTAGTTGTTAGTGGCTCTTGCCAAGATCAGAAGCCTGGCTCCAAGATGTGCTTGCAGGCAGCCGTGGGTCAGGGTACCAAGGGCTGTTGGCTGTCCTCTCAGGGGAGATGGATGAGGCGTACACAGGTCACCCACATCTGCCTTAGAGAACAACCTTCCCAAGTCCTTTTCCAAATGCAGTGGCTTAACGTAAGCCAATTTGCTAAATACCTGGCACAGAGGAAATACGTAGCCAATGATCCATTATCCAGAAACTGAGCAGAAGTGGGTGAAGCGTAAAACGAAATAATTTCTTTAGTGACAGCTTAAACCCAGAACTACCCAGTTAGACTCGAAACCAAGAATCTCCTTTTAGGGAGATTTGGCTCCTGCAATTTCGTTGGTGATGGGAAGGCTCCTGATTATTTCTGCCATGTCTCTGTTGACCCAAGAGCCTGCTGGTACCCTGCCGAACTATTTTGAAGATAAGTTCGCAATATTCAGAATGGCTTTACTAAAAGCTGTGAGACTAGACAAGAAAAGTGGAAACAGAACATCGCACATGATGGAAATGGGAGCGACAAGACTGGGCCTGCTGTAGGCCCAATCCCTGTGCGTGGAGGCCGGCAAAACTCCAGCTCACCTGCTGCTTTCCCAGCTGGCCCAGAGTCCTCCTACTGTGTCCTTACACTGCAGCACGGGGGAGGAATTCACCCCATAGGGGCCGCCTAGACACCATACCGAGTAAGAGAGATGGCACCGTCTCCCACTTCCTTGGGAACTGCCTTCTGTCTGCCTCCATGTCATCCTTTGCGAATTGAAGCCAGAAATGGCCTTTCTGCCCAGGGGAAGGTCTGCCTCCTACCCGCTGGGATGCAGGCTTACCTTTGCATCAAGAAGAAAATCGTATCTCCCTATGACAACCCCCCAAACCATGCAGTCAAGGTGTACCAGATAGACAAGCCAACTCATTTACTTAGCTTCAGAGGGATACTTCATTCTGTTGTTTTTTTCATTGCTTTAAAATTTTCCCTCCACAGATACGATGTTCTTCTGGAATTCTTCTTTATGCTAGGTCTTCCGCTGTATCACTTAGGAAGGGGAGCTTTGGAAGCCTTCCCTGGTGGTGGTGGCAGAGTGAGGGAGTGAGAATAGTGGCTGGAGAGCTCTTATAAAAGGCAGGACCGGTGGGTCTTGTTGACTGATAGACGGCAGTTGACTGAACTCCTGGTTTGTCCAAGATGGATGGGTTTCCCCGGACATGGGGTCACCGAGACAGGAAGCGCTGCTGGAGAGGGCGTCAGACCCCCCTCCTCACTCACAGACAGCACCCCTCCAAACTCCGTGCACGTCCCACCCCCTCTGCCCAGGGCCACATAGAAATCATCTTCAGTTTTTCGATGCCTTACACTAGTTTTGATCTCTTTTCAATGCTGTTTCAACCTTGTACTGCAGTGTGTTTATTCTGCATTAGAGTTGCTGGGTATTTGCCTTCATAGCATGCTTGGGGGAAAGCTCTCTGGGGTCAGAAGTCATCCTCCTAGTACCTGGTCCAACTGCCTTCCACCCCCAACTTCCACCTTCAAAGTTGCACATCTGAAAGAGGTGCAATTGGGATTGTGAGAGATTGGGAAGTAAGGTCAGTCCTTAGTGAAGTCTCCTGAAGAGGCGGAAACGGGGCGGCCTGGGGGAGATGTTCCATGGAAAGAATGAAACCCCCTCAGCCTCCAGCTTAGACACACCCCTCTCCAGTCCCTACATCCCACCTTCTCTCTCTAAGTGTCTCCTTCACCGTCTTTTTCCAGATTTGTCCTCATCCCTTGTGAATAACTCAGAGTCCTTTCCTCACCGTGATTCCACCAGGCTCCGGAGCCCAGAAGACCAAGCTTCTAAACTGTGTGTGGGGGGGGGTGGCGGGGGGGGTGGGTAGAGGTGGGTGCAGAGTGGCTTGAAACCAGGAATCCGTAAACATTTTTACCCTCATCATAATAATATGAATATTATAAATAGCATGTGCTTACTAAATGTTTATAGCATTGGATGATTTCTCTATCACACAGATGGGTGGCTCTGGGGACTAATTAGTTGTGGATCAAAAGCCCATGACAGGGACACACATCCCCCCTGCACCCCCATGAGGGCTTAGAGTGAACTAGGGGATGGAAGAAAGGACCTGTTTCCTTAGCGGTAGAAGTGAAAGCTCTGAAAGAAGGGGTGTTGGGACGTGTGCGGTTGTGTCCCTGTGAGTGGGTTATTGTGAGCAGGGACTAGTCAGCAGAGGCCAGTAAGGTGAAAAGGAAGAACTTGGATTTGAACTTTGGATGGCTGGCTCCTTGCACCAGCTCTGAGCCTTTGGGCAATTTCTTTACCTTATCTCAAGGCTACAGTTTCCTCATCTGTCCTTCATAGAGTTCTTGGAAGGACTAAATATCCCAACACACATAAAATACTTAGCATGGAGCCTGGTATATAGTAAACACTCAATAAACATCATCTATTACTATTATTAGGGCTGACCCCAGCTACAGATGAGAGGCTTCTAAGGCTCCAATAAATCCTCATGAGAGGGGGTCACGAGCGGCCGAGGCGGTGCTGGCTTGAATTTTTGGAACTGTCTTAATATATTTGAAATTTATACTGAAATCCAATGTGCTGAGGTCTCCTGATAAAAACAGAAAAAAAAAAAAAAAAAAAAAAGTGGAAGCATATGGTGGTCTGGGTCTTAAAGAAAAATGACTTCTGTGATAGAAACACGCTGTTGGAGAAATATGTCTTTTCAGCCCCGTCAGTCACAAACCTTTTCCAAATGTTGACATTACGCATGATATTAATATACTATAAAGGATCCGTGGAAAGTGGAAAAGCACAAATGTGCCATGCAAAGCCCGAGCCATGCTAATGCCCTTAATGGATTAGAAGTAACAGTTCACAGCTAGCTTTGAGTATTAGGGTTTGCAGTGGCTGGTGTCAGGCTGCTTACAACAATTAGTCACCACCTAAGGGTGTGGCCAAATCTAGATTTTTCTAAATTAAAGGAAACACATTCTCTCTCATCCAAGGATCTATTAAGGCTTTATTTTATTTTACTTCATTATCAAGGACTTTTTCCCTTTTGGATCCCTTCTTGGTTTGGGAGGTAAATTCCTATTTAGAATAAAGCTTCGTTTTTTACCTTCCCAAGCTTGGAGGAGTTACTCAGGCAGAGGATAACCTTTGGAGTTAAGAGAAACTGTGCTATCAAGCCAGGATACAAAACAAAACCAGAAAGGCGCCCCTAATGCATTATGGAATACAATGCAGAATCTGCCCGAAGGTGATGCTAATTTCTGCTCTTGTCAATGAAAAACAGGCATCAGGATGACTTGCTCTATGTATTCATCTGAATCCTCAGGACTCCGGAGGTGCCACATGGTGATACGGAAGAGCTAGTGGGCCTGGTGGGCGAGCGGGTAGCCCCGTGATGGGGCAAGGGCTGCCTCCTTTATTTTCTTTGGCATGGCTTATGGAAAAGTCAGAGAAAACGAATTTCAAATGATGGGTCCAAAACTCAAGATTTGAAACACATTTCTTCCATCCTGTAGGTCTCCTGCATCCATGGAAATGATTCTGATAACTTTAATTTCATTGTCAGTTGCAGGTATATGGTTCACAGAGTTCTATTCAAAAAAATCTCTTCATTTCAGTCATTTACCAGGCAATGAATCTTTCTCAATCCCGTAAAATCGTGGAAAAAAAGTTCAAATTGGCTGTAAATGATTACACTAATTTCCTGTTTTCTTTCCATTTCTTTTCTCCTTTGCCTTTTAAAACTGTCCCTTTCGCCTGCGGCATATTTTGCATCAGAAATGTGGAGGGGGACAGAAGATCTACATTAAGGCAGCAGCTGGGATGCAGCATCGCTCAGGCAACTTCTTCCCTCACTCAGTAATTTTGTCCACGTTGTAAAAATATTTCAAATGCTCAACAAATGTTGGCGTGCTAAACGGAAATGTGGAAATAACAAAATACCGTTTGGTGGGAAATTTTAAGAAATTAGACAGACGCATGAATGCGCTTATGGACAAAAGAGAGGCGACTGTTTTCTAAAGACCCTGAACTTTCCGAAAAGGGAGGAGGCAGATGCTAGAACAGAAGGAAGAATATCGTCTGCAGGACTGCTTCCTGCTTCTCCTTTTGGTTAACTTGGTTCTGGAAGGCAGCTTCTGAAGTGGCTCACATGCATTGTATTCTGGAGTAAAACAAAATCATAAGAAAGAGAGGAATATCTCTCCTCCCCCAGCCCACCACCGACTTGAGCCAAGGGAGGACATCGTCTTCCCTGCATCTCTGGCACAGGGATACCTGCAGAGAATGGCAGGCTCTGACCTTGACCTTGGGGACCCCCAGTGCTGCAGGACTGCCGTGTCCTCTCCCTCTCCTAGCCCCGTGTCCCCCTGCCCCACACCCCGTCCCTGTTGATCGGACCTTTCTTATTCCTCCTGGGTTCAGCTCTGTCTTGTTCTCAAACACAGCAGGTCCAGTGAGTACAACAGACTGGGGATCCCAAGGACCCAGCTGCACAAATGAGCCCCACCCGTGAGAAGGCTCAGAGCAGGGTCCATTGCCAGTACACCACGGAGCCCATGGGAGGGTGGCGTGGCCCTGGTTCTTCCCATCCTGAGGGTCGACAGGGAGGAAAGCTTGCTCCCAGAGTTGGGGATGCAATGTTGTTTCCTCGGGATGAGGTTAGATGGAAAAATGGAGGTCTGTGTCTAATTCAAAGCGTAGTGAAGAATTTAAACTTGCCCAAAGAGATAGCTGGTCTTTGCCCTTGCTTTCTGGGAGGTAATCGCTAAGCCCTTGGAATGTCAATCCTGATAGGAGTGTCTTTGTTTACCCCCGGGCTGTGGACCAGCCAGATAATAACAGCATGATTTAGGGTGGGGATTGTGAGCCACAACAGCATGCTTTAGGGTTGGGGCTCTGGAGCCCCTGGTGTCTGCTCTCCCCCTCAAGTCTGTCTGCATAATGGAGCCCCAGGAAAGACTCTGGACCCCAAGGCTCAAGTGAGCTTCCTGGCGGGCAATGCTCTGTGCATACATCACGCTTCACCCCCGGGAGGATAATTGTCCTGCGTGCACGGACAGGACGCCTGCTAGCTCTGGGTCTGCTGCCCTCCTGGAGTTCACCCCATGCTCCTCCTTCCTTGGCTAATTTTAACCTGTGTTCTTTTCCTTTAACAAATGCAACTGGAGGATAACAGCTTCCAAAGAGCTCTGTGTGTCCTTCTAGTGAATTATTGAAACTAAGGGTGCTTTCAGAACACCCTGAACTTGCAGTTGATGTCAGAAGTGAAGGTGGTGATCTTCCAGACATTGTTCTTCTAACTTCGCAGTTGGTGAGAGTTCTCACCTGGGGTCTTTTTATTTACATTTTCCTAATTAAAAGGAAAATTCTATAATGGAAAATTTTAAATATACGTAATGACGATTTTTCACCTCCATCACTCCTTTTTACATTTACCATTTGGAAATTGCCAGTCTAGTGTAAGCAAGGGCCTTCTCTCTCTCACCTGGGGTCTTCTTCCTGAAGTGAGGGCCTGAGGGTTTGCAAGGTGAGCCTTCTAGAACCTTCTCACTTCTCCACTTCCTAACAGCTACTTATTCTTATTCCTACCTCTTGGCCGCACTTAATCCACTTACAGTATTTTCATTTGAGTCACTTATATCCAAACTAGCAATTACTTCTTATGTTCAGCTGATAATAATTTTTTAAACAATTCCTTTAAGGCTTACATATCCAGGTAAAAGGAAAACTTCTACTTCCGTTTCCGAATCTGCAGACTTGATACGATGTACACATTCTCTGGGAATGGTGAAAGTTAGACAAAATGACAAATGAGCCTATTGGCTCTCGATAAATGTTAGTTCCCACCTGTATGAGTTTCCTGGGGCTGGCTTAGCGAAGTGTCACAAACTGGGCGGCTGAAAACAACAGAAATCCGTTTTCTCACAGTTCTGGAGGCTGGAAGTTTGAAATTAAAGGGTTGGCAGGGCCGTGCTCCCTCTGAAACGCATAGGGAAAGCCTTCCTTGCCTCTTCCAGCTTCCGGTGGTTCGCTGGCACTCCTTGGCCTTCCTTGGCTTGTAGCTGCATCACCCCAATCCTCCATATTCACGTGGGTTTCTCCCTGTGTCTGTCTCTTCACATAGACTTCTTTCTCTAAGTCATATTTTATTAGAGGGCCATCCTCCTCCATTATGACCTCATCTTAGCTAAGTACATCTTCAAGGACCCTATCTCCAAATAAGGTCACATTCCAGGTACTGGGGGTTAAGACACGAAAATATCTTTTCTAAAGGGATACAGTCGAATCCCTAACACCCTCCATTTCCCCTTTCTGAAAACTAAAGCTAAACATGTGAGCTCCTACAGCCTCAGTTCTTCATCTGTGAAATGGGAAGCATTGCATCACTACCTCCCCGTCTAGGAAGGGAGCAAAGAGATGAAAGCATGTACGTGCCCAGCACGCACATCCATGGATAGACCTGATAGTTTAGACACCCGAGAAACGATACCTCATGGTCCCTATGAGCAGTGATTCCAAGTGGGATGTTTTCTAATGCATTTACATTCATTAAAATCTGAGATGTACAACGGCTCTTGCCTCACCTGTTTTTTCTCATCCCGCTGCCACCAGGTGCCTGGGGAGCTGGGAGGAGTACAAACCAAGGGGGCATTGTTTCCCAAGGAACCACATTCATCGACTCCGTTTGGACAGCCAGCACGCTGAGACAGTCCCCGGCTACACCTTGCCTTCTTCCGTGTCTTGACTTCAAGCTTATCTGAGAGCCTTTTGTTCGGGCTCATAATTAGTCAGTGACTCAGTAGCCCACAAGCATTACCCGGGAGCCAGACAAGACCAGCAAGCTCTGAGGACCACCTGTTCCAAGTCATTTCCTGTGTGGGTGGTAACTTCACAGGCTTGAAAATGTGAGTTACGGTAAAAATGGCTTCAGCCCTGGCACCCTGAGTTGTTGAAACTAGATGCAATCTCGCTTGATTATGTTCTGGCCAGACATATTTCATTATTGTCTTTTGCATATATATTAAAAACTCTTACCCCTTTATAAACAAATGTTCTCCAGGGCTAGGCAACACACCCTGGCTCTAAGGGAGAAAACACACGAGTGTTTCATCTACTGGGTCAGCTCTGCAAGGACAGAAGGCACTTGGGAGGGGTGTTGATTGAGGTGGTGTGTTTGTTCCTGTGGGGACCATTACTGATGGGGGTTCAAGAATATTCACAGTCAACGTTAAGCTACACCTCACACTAAACTGGAGTTTTGGAAACATTAAAATCAAATCTTCTGTTCACAGTACTCTTAAATTGGCCAATGGAGTGGAAAAAAAAAAAACAAACAGCTAAGTTATTTATGTCATGTAGACAAAACACTGGGTTGGTTGACTGATTATTTCCACTTTATAATGAGCCATCGTTGCCATTTTCACTCTGAATTTAACTGCCACATTTTTCCATGAATGTAACTGTTCCCTCACAAAGAAGGTTCATTTTTCAACTTATCGTCCCTCATCTTCTGGCTTCCTGATCTTGCTGTAGATTGTCAAGTTCTTGGGTCATGATGAAACTTTAAAAGTCATTTCTTTTTATTTTTTCTGATTAGAAAAACAATACAGGCTCACTATTGCACATTTCGAAATGTAGATATGGAAAAAGAACAGAAAAATTAACCACAGGCCCACAACCCAGGAAAAAGTGGTATCAAAGTTATTTAACCAATCTTTTTTGTTGAGCATTTGGATGGTTTTAATATGTATTTATTATTAAACAATTAGAATTCTATTAGTCTTTGATACAAATAATAACTATGATGATCTTAGTGCAGGATTAGTCTTAACATTAACATATATTTTAATAATGCTGTTATTTTATCTTATTTTTCAAACTTTCATTGCTTTGCCCTCCAGCGAAGAGGGCGGTTTTAGCTAGGGATGCAAATTTATTCATCATAAAAATAAAATCAGAACAGAGTACGCAGGAATCACAATAGGATGTAGGACAAGGTGTAGACTACAGGTGAGGCTCTTGCCCCAATCACAACTGTTCAAGCTTTGAAAATAAAACAACTCATTTCTAAGCACTAAGTTGACGCTCTCCCATTAAACCAACTCTTACATTGTCCCCGGAAACTGGCCACCAAGACTAGTGAACTACTAGTGAAGGTCGAGTGAACTGCTCCGTGTTGTGTGCTTATTATGTGTGTGAGGTTGCACTGAAAGCCCAGGTCTTTCAGCTCCACACAATTTTTTTTTAGGTATATGCCTGTTCCAAGTATTGCTTATACTGAAAAATTGTTCTTTATCTGAAATTCAAAGTTACCTTAAGGTCCTGTATTTTTATCTGGGACACTTACGGAGAGAACTGGTGGTTTTCCAAGCAGCGTTTGTGTCTACTGGTTGGTCTGTGCCTGTGAGCTGTTAAATGTTTTGACCATCACCCCCCTGCAAACAACAAACCACCTTGTCATTCGAGAAGGCTCCTTATTTATGACCAAGAGAAACAGTCTAGAAAAAAATCCTCTTAAGTTCATGGGGCAGGAAGGCAGTGTGATATCACAGAAAGAACAGGGACTTAGGAACCTGATGACTTGAGTCAAGTCTTAGCTGTGTGACCTGGTGTTAATTACTTAACCTCTCTGAGCCTTGATTTCTTGATCAAAATAAGACTAACAATACTTATTTCCCACGGTTTTAGTGATTATGAATGAGATAATGTACATTATTTCATAGTAGACCCTCAACTAAAATGGGGATACTTTAGCTACAACTTATAATTTAGTCATAACAACTAAAAACACTGAGTACTCCAGCCCCCAATCCTTACCCCCCTTACATCGCAGTGACAATTATTAAAGCCGGCATCACACACATTTTGCAAGGTAAAGGTAGACAGAGATGGGGTAAAAGGATAGTGTGCCCAGGAAAACCTGAAGTTCCCAGAGTGAAGGGGGCAGATCTCAAGAACAAACTATCCTCCTTGCTTGTAAAAGTGACCTTGTTGGCTTCACTCAACAATTAGCCTTGCATTTTGACGGGGATCATTAATTCACACACTCATGCATTTATTTATTTAAAAACTCCCTGCGGCAGACAGCATCCCAGGCTCTGGGGAGGAGGAAACATGCATTGGACCTGTTCCTGTCCTCATGCAGCTCACAGGCCAGCGGGGTGGACGGGCATTAAGCAAATTATCATGCAGATAAGTATTTTAGCGCAAGTTCTGATTAACATTGTAAAAGCAAAGTACAGGCTGGTATGGGAGAGTAAAACAGGCGAAGGTGGTTTAGAATAGCACTTTGTCATCTCCACACTCTCTCCTGCTCCCAACCAGGTAAATGCACGGTCCATGCAACACTGAAAAAAAAATGATTGGGTAGAAGGAATCTGGAAATCTAAAAAGCAGGATAAAGGGGTACTTCCTTTTTACCGTCGTTTCTGCACGTTTATATAAAAAGGGCCTTTCAACATTTATAGAGCTTTAAAGTGTAATACGAAAAATAGTACTTTGTACTCATTACGGTGCCTTTCCTCCACGTCACTCCCAAGCTCCGCAGACATTACCTCACCAGCCTTTAGAACGTTCCTCAAAGGAAGGTACAGAGACACTCTCACTCCCATTTCACAGATGAAGAGACTGAAGCAGGAGGAGGTGAGAATGGTGTTGGCTTAGGAGCCAGGGTGCCTGAGTCCTATCTCTGGGTTTGCCACTCAATTGCTGCGTGACGTTGTGTGCCTTCCTTCAGATTTTTTAGGGGTTTGGAATGGAAAATCCTCAATGTCTCATACGGTTTTAATCATCTGTGATGGTGTCAAGGAAATGGACAAGTGTCAGAGTGCTAATTCCAAGGATATAATTCAGTCTTCACGGGTAACTTCAGCTTCTGAAAAACATTGCTGTAAGAAGACCGTTCAAAAAGACTATTGAAATAACTGAATGTTATTAAAAAGAAGAATTGTGAAAAAGCTTGCTAATGACACTGATTCTCGGGAACCAAGGCAGATTTAACTCTATCCAAATTCCCAATCCAGAGGCCTGGTAAGCCATCATAGAAATCATTAGGCAAGTTTGAAAAACACAACATCCATCCGGATCTGTGGTCTCAAGCTTGGTTGCACATTGGAATCACTGGGGAGCTTAGAAAAATGGGGATGCCTGGATCCCACGCTAGAGATTTTGATTTACGTGGTTTGGGATGTGTCCTGAGTGTCAGGCCTGTTAACCTCTCCCCAGGTGATTACAAGGGCAGTCAAGGTTGAAGCCCATCCACCTAGAGCAAGTTCTGTTGTCGTGCAGATGAAATGAAGGGGCTGGATGAGGCTAATCTCACACATGTAAAAACCATGTCCAAAGCCGCTCACTGATTAGGGACGATGCAGGGCTGGATTCTGAGTCCCAGCCTTCTGACTCCCCCTCTCCCCCTCTTCACTGCATTATCTGATGCCCATACGCCTGAATGTAAAAGTTTTCTTTTAAATGCACACAAAAGGTTTTAATTACATTAGTTCAAGAAAAACATATCAATAATTGAACATTTGGGATTTCATAAACCTTTTGACTATTCAGAAATCAAAATTTTCTGTATGGCCTCCATCACCACCACCAATAACGCGAAGGTAGTTAAAAGGCACGTTTTAACTTGCAAAACTACTTGCAACACAGATGATAAAGTGTTATGTGAAGCATGTTTTGAAATCAATAAGAAGATGAATAATCCAATAGAACAAGGATAAAAGCCTGAGAATAGAAAATTACACAAAAGGAAATTTAAGTGACCAATAAAAACATAAAAGTGTCTTTGACCTCCTTAATCATTAAAGTCATATAAATTAAAATATTTGTGAATTATTGATATCCACTTATCAAATTATGAATGATTAAAAGATTGATAATATCCTTTATTGGTAAGGATGTGACGACTGGTGATAAGGTAAACTGACATAACCTTTCTGCAGAGCAGTCTGGCAAAAGCCTTAAAATATGTGTACGCTCTTTGACCTGGTAATTCTATTTTAAACAAATTTTCCTAAAAGAGAAGTGTATGAAGATGTATGTGTAAGGATCTTTTCCATCATAGGGTTTCTTATGATATCAAATATTTGGCAATAATCCAAACATCCATCAATAGAGAATTGGTGAAGTAAATCTTGATAGATCCACACAAAGGAATAATGTGCAACTGGTAAAAATTATATTGCAGAATTACATTTATTGACATAGAAATATGTTTCATGTATATAAAGTGAATAAAGTTACCAAACTATGCATCACAGGTGTTCATTTTTTAACATGTATGAGTGAGTATGTATGCGTTGACAACAAAAACCTAGGTTTGAGGTTCAATCCTGGTTTTGCCTAGGGTCTCATTTTTCCAAGGATTGAGATGTTTTCCAGGATGCAGGAATTTCCATGTTAAACCTGGGACGACCCTGAGCAAAGTAGAATGATTAATCATCCAGTCTTGCCACTAACTAGCTGTGTGACTTTGGACATGGCTCTTCATCTTTGTGGCACAGATTTGAAATAGCAGTGGCTGGGAAATTTGTAACGCCCCCCCCCCCCTCGTCCAACATATTAACAATATTTCTCTTTGGGTGTTGAGAATAAGGTATTTTAAAGTTTCTTCAATATTTCTTTAGAGTACCTATCCATCATATTCATAATATAAAAAGCAATAAAGTCATTTCTATTAAAAATAATCCCATGGTTCAACTGGCATCTATTTCTAGTACCAAGGCAATGGCACTTAATTGTAAAGAAGTGTTTCCATAGAATGTTGATCACAGACATTTGCTACAGAGCAAGAGCTGAAGCCTAGAAATTCAAGACAGGGCGGGGATCACAGACAATATCTCCCTGTACGACCACAAGATCTTAGACTAGACATGCTAAATGAATAAACAGAAATTTACTCCTTGTTTTACGGAAATAGCAGCAACCCCCCTGTATGGATTCAGTGTGTATTAGATTAGAATCTAGAATGATTTAGTTATTTTGTCCCCCAGATAAGAAGACTGCAGCTTATAAACAATTTTCAAAGTGAGTGCATTTTGTTTGAAAACATTCACCTTGAAAGTTTCAATATTAATAATTTTTACATTGCTTTGATAAGGCTAAATAGTGATGTCTTTCAAAGAATCTTCTGTTGATAGTATTAGTTTACCAAGAGAAGAATCCTACTAACAAGTGAAACAGTCAGTCTAGAGGGCCCTTAGGAGGAAGTTTCACAGAAAAGGCTTTGATTTAGGTCAAGCCTAAAATTGGCTGGGTTTGGTTAGTGATGGCGCTGGGCAAGGAGAAGTTGCCACGTGTCCCAAGGTATGAACCGTAGCTTGGAAGGTGGGTAGAAATAAGACATCCTCTTCTTAGAAATGTCAGAATTGTACATTTTAGCCTGCATGAAATGGACGGCTCATTCTGCAGCCTTTAACACATCTCAAGTCCTGACTTCCTGTAGAGCAAGCATCCCAGCCAATTTCTCACCTGTCCTGTAGCAGCTGCAGAAGTTGGTGGAGTCTGAAAAAAGCAAAAGAATCTAGAGGCTGTGCCCTGCAAAGACCTGGCTGCCATCTTTCCAACAGAATCCCCGGCCACACCCCTGAACCCTCATCTGAATACTGGATGCATTTATGTTACAACTTTTGAAATTTCCTTCCTAACTTTATATTCTTTGTGCTCTGTTCGCCATTTCAGGAGAAAGCAGAGACAGTCCTGAAATCACTGACAGTTCTGCCTTTGAAAACCCCTTAACTTCCTTCTGTGTCTGGAAATTACACCTGGGTTCCAAAATATCCTTCGTTGCTTTTGATGAGAAAGTCTGATGAGAGTGCACAGTTTGATTCACTGGCCAGGATTCCTGACAAGTTTTCACATGAATATTCCTATTGCAGTTTGACAAGTCATTTGGCGTGAAGGATGATATTTAGCGATCCTATTAAGCAGTGAATTTCTCCTTATCTATTTCCCCCCAATTTATTTTAATTTAGCAAAAAAAGGTTTGCACAACTTCCCTCTCCAGACTTACAATCCTCTCCACCACTGGCAGGGTTCCTGGTAGGCTGCAGCCTCAGATCCCAGGTGGGGTTGCTGGAAGTACAACAGTCCATGGCTGATGTGCAGCTCCAAAGCCTTCCTGTCTGCAATACACTTTTAACCCAGAAAGATGAAAACACAAATTGCATTTCCGAATATGGACAACTAAAGGCACTGTGTGTATGTTCTCTGGATGCTTTGGAAAATTACACGCTAATCCAAATGTCACTCCCTTAAACACTGCTATGGAATTATCATGGTTTGGTAACAGAGCATTGACTAGAATGCTTATTGAAAACTTTGAACTCATTCTACTGTGTTACCACCTTAATCTGCCAAACTTTAGCTGTGTCCAAAAAATTACAAAAAAGAACCCTCTAGTCCTTTCGCAACCAAATCTTTTGAACAGCAAAATCAATTAAATCTGACTTCAGTCATGGTCTTTGGTCTGCTGCTAACTGGCTGCAGTGGACAATGGACTTCAAGGGTTAATTTTTTAACAGTTCCAACAATTTATGTGCTTATGAGTGACTTGTTTTCTTTCTTTTGCTTCATTTTCATTCTTTTCTTATCTTTCTTCCTTCCTTTCATTTTTTTATAGACAGTTGATTAGTCTGCTTAGGCTGCCATAACAAAAGACCACAGACTGGATGGCTGAAACAATAGAAATTTATTTCTCCGAGTTCTGGAGGCTGGAAAGTTCAAGGTCAAGGTGCCAGCAGATCTAGTTCCTGGAGACTCTCTTATTGGCTTGCAGAGCTACCTTCTCACTATGTCCTGACATGGCAGAGAGAGGGAAAGAGTGAGACAGAGACAGAGAGACAGAGAGAGGGGAGAGTACACTCTAGTGTCTTTTGTAAGAACACTAACCCTATGGGATCAGGACCCCACCCTTATGACCTCACAGCTTTAAATACCTCCTTATAGGCCCCATCCCCAAATTATAGTCACAATGGGGGTTAGGGCTTCAACATATAATTTTTGGGGAGGACACAATTCAGTCCAGAGTAGTAACTAATTAAGTAGGTGAAAAGAGATGATTTGGTTTGGGAAAGCAGGTAGAGTCTGAATGTTTCTTGCTTTTCGGATGAAAAGGTTTGGTACAAAGCCTTCATATAACAGTTGTAAAGTATTGCTGATGAGAAAGACATCACAGAATGAGTAGAGACTCAGAGACATCTAGACTCCCTCCTCTGCTCTATCCCTTTCTGGTTGGGTGACCATGAGCACATGCTATAAGATTTTTTTAATATAAATTTATTTATTTAATTTATTTATTTTTGGCTGCATCGGGTCTTCGTTGCTGCGCGCAGGCTTTCTCTGGTTGCGGCGAGCAAGGGCTACTCTTCGTTGAGGTGCGCGGGCTTCTCATTGCGGTGGCTTCTCTTGTTGCGGAGCACAGGCTCTAGGCATGTGGGCTTCAGTAGTTGCGGCATGTGGGCTTCAGTAGTTGCGGCTCATGGGCTCTAGAGTGCACACTCAGTAGTTGTGGCACACTGGCTTAGCTGTTCCATGGCATGTGGGATCTTCTCGGACCAGGGCTCGAACCTGTGTCCCCTGCATTGGCAGGCGGATTCTTAACCACTGCACCACCAGGGAAGTCCCTATAAGATTTTATAACCTGTTTCTTTGTGGGAATAATGGTATTTATCTCAGATAACTGTTGACTAGTTTAACTGGGAATTTGCACGTACAATGCTCGGTGAGGGGGCTGGTGCAGAGTCAGTCCTCACTTTCAGCCACTATTACTATCATCACCATCATCACCATCATCATCATCATCATCGACATCAACATCATCATTAACATTTCCAGGCTAGTTAACAAAAGGGTAAAAGCATTTTGACTTGCAAATAGTCATCACAACCCCCAAACTGACATATGTAGTAAATTAGCCCAGAAGCACAAATTTAAATACTTTTTTGCTCAAAGCCAATCTTAAAGAATCCTATCGATTGGTTGTGTCACACGTTCCACGTTTCACTCTTCAGAGAAAATCTGTCTAGACTCCTAACCTCAACTCTGTCCCCTATGAAGATCATCGTTCACTGAACAGAAGATACCTTTAATAGTTTGCTTTCTTTTCCGTCTTAATGGTGACTCTGCAGTGGTTTGCAGGAACCTTACCACAGAACCAACGTCAGAAGAGTCTCCAAGATGAACCAAAACTTATTATAGAAGGGCAGGAAAAAAACTGTCACCTGAATGAAATTTCAGTTCAATACAGTAAGTTTTTCTCAAAATGTTCAACATTTGTAACGCTTAAAAACACTTTCTCCAAAACCACTTCCAACCCACAAGTCATAATATTGTCATGATTAACCTTAGAGAGAGGAAAAAATATAACCAGAACTGTGTCATATTCCCACAACCAAACTTCTGGTCTTTTTCCCCGTTGGGTGAGGAAGGGTGGATGGTGGGTGGTGCAAAGGATGGAGAGAGAAGGTCCTTTGTCTGGAGTTGTTAATTGCTGAGGGCTTTTACCAAAGAGCAATTTCTTTCACACACACTATGTCTCACCTTGAGCTCTTATCCACTGGGGACATAGTTGATCAATGATGTAATTCTCCAGTTATTTGAGGATAGTGATTCTTTTATTCTCACAAAGGGTTTGCAGAAAATTAAAAGAAGCCTGCAGTCATTTATTTTAATCTCTCAAGATTGTTTATTATTTCTGCAAGTCAGGACAGCCCCATCTTTTGAAAGCATATTCCAAGGGAAACGTTGATAAAATGATTGCATTGTTGGATGGGTGGGGCTTTTGCAAAATAGACTCATTGTTGATAGTCTTTTAAGGCAAAACTTTATGTTTTATCTCGTGGTCTTTCTGAAATCCATGGATGGTCATTTGGTGTAAATAACAATAATATTAATTTACCTTTAGAGACTTTTCTACCTTTGAAAAGTCAGTAAAGGTTTATAGTTCTACACTTCAGTAATAGATTATTGAAAATGTTCATTTCCCATGCGACTTCCTTCCCATGCATTGCCATAAAGCATTTTGGCCTTTATACCAAGTATAAAATGAGGAGGAATAATATGGTTTCCTTGAATATTATAAGTTTCTCCCTCCCAATATAATTAATCACTTTTCTGTGTGTAATGGAAATTGCAAAATGATTTTTCCCCCTTGGGTTATAAAAATATCCTGAGTTTGTCAACTTCTGGTTTTCATGCTCTTTGATCTACTTTAAATATGAAAGGTGCAGGACCCCCAAACTGGTTGGGTGGCCTCTACCCTGTAGTGTGAGGGAAAAAACTGTGAATTTTCCACCTTATTTTTTTGTACCCATGAGTTTCTTATTTAGAGGAAAATTTAATACACAGTGGGTACCTTTACAGTTAACTCACCCAAATGTTAGTTGTTTAAGAGGTATTTGGTGCGCAATATACCCCATGTTTTTATTTTTTTAAAATAAGGCTTGTTTAAGCTCTTTTCCTAGAAAAAAAGATATTGCCTTTTGCCGAGGGCACATTATCTTCAATATCCAGCATTTCAGTCTATTCTCTGCAACTTAAAATTTCCACATCTTAAATTGTTTCAGTTCTCCAAACTACAGATTGGTAGGGTTAAGAAGCACCTTCCTTTCTTAGTAGCTGAGTCTTCTTGCTTCAGAAGTTTACAGGTCTCCCTCATTTGATGGAAAAACCTATCATTAAGCACTAATGGAAGAATGGCAAGGTCTTCAAGGTCTTCCTCTGCTTAGATAAGCACCTTCCAATTTCCAAATCTGCTCTAAGCCACTCTAATGTTTACCATGTTTAAAACATAAAAATGCCTTATAAGGCAAATCGCCTGTGAGCCAACATTTAAAAAATGCTGTTATGATGATAAAACGTCAGTGGAAAAGGACTCAATGATTAAAAAGTCCTAAAGGGAGAGCAGCTCACCTGTTATTACAGATGTGAATAAATTACATGAGTTAATTTTCCCAAATAGAAGATCAACCCTTGCATCTATAGGGGAGATCGCTAATTAAAGCATGAATGAAGGCCCCAGAATCAGTATCCAGACCATTTCTGAAGATGACTATGAAGGTGGTTTTGGAAGGAATGTGCATGAGATAGGAAGTGTTTTTAAAAACCTGGCTGTGGTTCCTTAGGTTAAAATTATTTTGCTACATTTGCTGTGCCAAGAAGAGAGTTTCATCCTTTCCCAAACAGCATAACTCCAGTGGGATGTTGGTCAAGAGAAAGTCAGTCATGTAAGATACTGTGCCATGATGCCTTCCCTTCTTGTCCCTAAATTCTACCCATTCCAAGTGTCTCTAACTTAGTACAGACTGACCAGCACTCAGGTGGGCCTCCTGGTCCTTGGATGTTCTTCTGGGCCTCATGCTAGGAAAGTCTGCAGCAGGTAAGGACTGGTGTGAAAAGCTTCCTTGATCAACACTGGATGGCCCTGGGAGGTTACTTGAGAAAACATGGTTGCAGAGGTATATTAGGTCCCTTTGTGTCCAGTACTTTTTTAAAAAAGATTCTTCAAAAGTTCTTATGGGATGGTACAAACCTCAGATTGTTAGTGTCTGCCCTTGGACTTCATGAAATATTCTTGCCCCCTCTAGAAACATTCTCCACCACTGCAGAAAGCTGTTGAATACTTATTAGGTTCATTGGTGACCTAACTTGGTGACTTTTAGGCAAACCCCCAAAGATGAGAGAAGATGAAGAAGAAAACTAGGTAATGTCGCTTGTAGACCCAGTCAAAGCATTCATTTCTTGTTTTCGAAGTTATCAACTCTTGAGTTAAGAGTTTAGAAATTCTATTTGGACATTAGAAATTCTATTTAGACATGCTTGCTGCAGTGAGCATATGAATGATTTCCAAGTAACCCACTCTGTAGTTCATACTTAGTGGGATAATGCAGTAGTTGCTGCAGACAATGTCAAGAAAAATTTGATTTCCCTATAACAAACTTCTGATTAAATACTCAGCGGATTGTGTTTATCAACCATGACCTTCAGCTGACCTGTTGTTCCAAACTAGTCAGGAAGTAAGAAGGACTGGTCTTCGGAGAAACAAGGTCTATCGTATGTAACTCTGAACTAGAGGGTCAAGAAATCTGTCATGAATTTACTCATGATTTTTAGTCAGTTTCTTGTCTTATCTGTAAAAAAAAAAGGGAAAGGAAATAGAAAAACATATATCTTTTAAGGATCTGATAGAAAAGATACTGGGTCTAGGAAAAATGTTATTACTGGGTAGACCCCTCAAGGACATTGTGCTTAGTGAAAAAAGTAAACCTCAAAAAGTTACATGCTCTTTGATTCCATTTATGTAACATTCTTGAAAGGACAAAGTTATAGAGATCGAGAATAGATTGGTGGTTGCCAGGGGACAAGGATGGTGGGTATAGCTGTAAAAGAGTAGCATGAAAGAGTTTCTTTGTGGTGATAAAACAGTTCTGTATCTTGGTTGTGTTGGTAGTTACATGAATCTATACACTAGATAATGTTGCATAGAGTTACATGCACACATACACAGACACACACAAATGAATGCATGTTAAAAAGTGGTAAAAACTGATTAAGGTTTGCAGGCCTTTTAATAGTATCATACCAACGTCAACTTCTGGGTCTTGATATTTTACTTTGGTTGTATGAGATGGTATCATTGGGGAGAGCTGGAGGAGGGTACACTTAGACTCCATGTATTATTTCTCTAACTTCCTGAGAATCTTATACTCACTTCAAAATAAAACATGTTTAAAAATGGCATTACATACCTGTCGCAAAGTGTCTTCTCGACCAATCCTATCTTCTCTGTGTGTATGATTACAATGAAAATAAAACTAGAAATAATTACAACAAAAGAAAGTGATGAAGGAATGGCAGTTGTTACGTGGAGAGGGATGAGTCACAGCAAAACCATCAGAGTTCTTCTCTTGTAACTTAACTTTGCATAAACGTGAATACAATGGCTCTTTGTTGAACAACACTTTGAACTTACAAGGCAAAGTTCTTAGGAACAGCCTTTTGAAATCTAAGCCTTTGGTAAGTTGAGATGCTGTGGACCATTTGCTCTATGGGCTGCTTCACAAAAACAAAGGCATCTGTAGTAAAATAAGTTTGGGAATACTGAGATTAAACATTTTCTTCCTGGATCTCTTTTCATAATAATAATTTAGAAAGCCATACTTCTGAAAAAATAGACTTCAGACTTCTACTTCCTGAAATAGTAGACTAGGTGATCCAGATGATTTGGACCAACTCTTTGCTGAAGACAAGGAGAAAGTTAGATAAAACTTACACACACACACACACACACACCATCTAATTGAAGTAATTGAAGTCTTTGGAGAGTTGTCAATGCAATGAAGAATTACAAGGTCAAGATCCAGGAGGAGACAGAAGTACATAGAGGTGGTCCCAGCATTTGGGATCATTTTTACTCTAAAGGTGAATGGGATTCTGGAAGCAGGAGCTAAGAACTTGAAAATACCTACTGCGCTTTTGCCAACCTCACATGGTGAGTGGGAGAAAAACAGGAGTTCAAGGCCCCCCATGAGGCAGGGCTTGGAAAACCTCTCATGCTTTGGGTTGAGACACGCAAGTCCTGTATCATAAGAGCGAGGGTGAGTGGGATATAGTGCAGCCCTGTGGGAATGGAAGCCTGTCTTAGGATCATCTCAATCCTTGAAATTATGCTGACCAATAGCATGCTGGTGCTTCTGGCCACAAACAAAAGTAAATCATTTCTCTAGGAAGTTACAGTCTTAAATAAATTATATAATTTGTGACATACACCAGGTAGCTCATCAAAAATATCAAGACATAGGAGGGAATAAAAGATAAAAACAGATCCCTCAGGGCTCCAGATTAGAGTTACCAACAATAGAATTTAACATAACAAAGTGTAAATAAATCATCAAAGAGATACAAGAAAAGATGAAGAAGTTTGATGAATAAATGGGAACTGTCAGGATAATCAAAGGGAAACTTTAGAATTGAAAAGTGTAATAACTACAATTAGAAACAGTAGAAGGAACGAAGCCTATTAAAGGACAAAAGAGAATCAGTGAATTGAAAGACAGATTCAAAGTAAATATCCAGAAAAGTCATATGAGAAAAAAGAACAAGAAATATGAAGAAAGGGTAAGAGACAAAAGGAATACAATAAGAAGATTTATTATACATGTAATAAGTTCCTTTCAGAAGAATAAAAGAAAGAGAATGGTGTGGACATAGAGGCAGTGACTGACAAATTTCCAAACTAGTAGAGATTCAAGAAGCAGAATAAATTCAGAGAAAATCACATCAGAGAAAAATGGCTGAAAATCAAACACAATGAGAAATCTTAAAAGCGACCAGAGGAAGAAAGACATATTGATTTCAAGGGAAGAACAGTGGATTGACAGCTGTCATTTGAAAAAGAAAATAAATTAAAATAATGAAATAAAATAATGAATTTTAAAAGTAAAATAAAATAAATTTTGAAAATAGAAAATAAAAATATAATAAGCAAACTAAAATAATAAAAAACCATAAAATTTAAAATATAAAGTAAAATAGGGCTTCCCTGGTGGCGCAGTGGTTGAGAATCTGCCTGCCAATGCAGGGGACGCAGGTTCGAGCCCTGGTCTGGGAAGATCCCACATGCCGTGGAGCAACTGGGCCCGTGAGCCACAATTACTGAGCCTGCGCGTCTGGAGCCTGTGCTCCGCAACAAGAGAGGCTGCGATAATGAGAGGTCCGCGCACCGCGATGAAGAGTGGCCCCCACTTGCCACAACTAGAGAAAGCCCTCGCACAGAAACGAAGACCCAACGCAGCCATAAGTAAATAAATAAATTTAAATAAAAAAGTAAAATGAAATATAGAATAAAATAAATTAAATTAAAATAATAAAACTAAATTATAAAATTTATAAATAAAATAAAAATTAAATAACATAACATAAATACAATAAAATATAAAATAAAACTAATAAAATAAATAATGAAATAACATGTAAAATAAAATACAGAGTAAAATAAAATAAATAATAGAAGCCAAAATGTAACAGAAGAAAATTTTCAAAATGCTGAAAGTTAATTTCCAACCTAGACTTCTATATTAGGTGAAAAAACATCTTCAAGAATAAAGACAAAATAAAGACATTTTCAGAAAAGCAAACAACAGAGAGGATTTGTCACTGGCAAGCTTGCACTTACTAGAGCAATATTACAGGGCAGGAAAATACAAAAGTCATTCCTCAGGAGGAAGGAAAATGATCCCAGATGGGGACCTGGAGATGCAGGAAGGATGAAGAACAAGAAAAGACGTTTATGTCTGTAAATTGAAGTGAATGTTGACTGTACAAATCTGTAATAACAATATTTGAATAGAATATGAAATATGTATGCAACTAAATGACAACAATAGCAAATGAGTTGAAAGGGCGGGGAAAGCGGTCCCTGCATTGTCTGAATGAGGTGAAAAGGATTCGATTTGTGAGTCAAGCAGGTCTGCAGGGATCTCTGAGTCAGCTGTGAAAAAGAAGTAACTCCCCACGTTCAGAGGGGAAAACCAGACAAAGTGTAAACACTCCGTAAAACCTAAATAATGCTAGGACAGAGGAAAAGGAATATAGAAACAGGTAGGACAAGTAGAAAGCAAATAATAGGGTGCAAATTTTGTCTCAAATATATTAGTATTTACAAGACCACAGTTATTGTAAACTGTGCTCTCAGTGACTGACAATAAAACTAATTTTGGAGTCATACCACATGTCAAACCACTTCACATGCAGCAGCTCATTTAATCCCCATGGCATCCATATGTAGTAAGTATTATTACTTATTAAGTTAGTACTGTTGTTTATACCCACTTTTAAAATAAGAAAATTTAGGCACTAAGGGGTTGAATAACTGGCCCAAGATTGCCCAGCAGGAAGGGGGCAGAGCTGGGGATTGAAAGCATGCCTTTAACTCCAAGCCTGTGCTTTTGACGACCAAGTTGTGCTGTACCATCCTGCTCCTCACGTGCTAGCACTGCGAAAGTTCTAGACTTGTTGGGCATGAAAGAAAATAAATTGTTTCAGACTTCAAGAATTTCCCCTGAATTAGGTAATGAAGCCACCAAAATATTAAAACTTAATGTTAAAAAAAAAACATATTGAAAGCAGTTTGGTTGCCATTTACATTAAGAGCCTTAAGCAATTTCATTCTTTGATGCATGATTTGCACTTCAAGGAAATCATCCCAGTGACAAAGTAAGCACAGGAAAAAATGGATGGAAAGAGATGTGCATGGGAGCCTTATCTGTGATAGAGAAAAGGTGAAACAGTGTGAATATGTCATTAATATGTTTAATTGATGAGTTAATATGTGACCATTAAAAGAGTATTGATAAATAAAAACATATATGTATTAGGGTTAGGGTTATACGTATATGCTTTTATTTATCAAGTTTATTTTTATTATAGGTATAAATTTATTTTTATTATATACATAAAAATTGTATGCATATACACACCATTTATATGTATACAATAAAAACCTATTATAGTAAATGATGGGGAATGGGAACAAGATAGTGTATGCTAGAATCATCACAAGTGTATACAACCCCTCTTTCCCATTCTTCTTGACAAAAATCCCCACGGTGGGGAGGGGAAACTATGCAAAAGCTAATAAAGCTAATATAGTCTTGAAGCAAACATGCTAAAATATTAGCAATATGTATATTTGGGCTGTAGGATTAGATACGTATTTGTTTCTCTTTTTGTATTTCCTGTTTCTCCTCGGTACACACATTAGAGTTAATATGTAAATTCATTAGCACAAAATATGGTTGTTTGAGGGGGGCACTTGTGCTCTCCCTGAGTGCATTTAGAAAAGGATCCATTAACCAACAAGGGCAGAGTTCTTGATGGGACGTAGCCTTGTGTGCTTCCACGGAAAAATCAAGAGTGAATACCAAGTGGTTTGGGAGTATTCATCTTGCCCCTTTTGCCCTTGGCGTGGAAGGAACGGAACGTAAGACCACCTGGCTTCTGGCTGACGATGCCCGACAGCCGCCAGAGCCAGCTGTTCTAAAGAAAGACAGTGCCTCTGCCTGCCTCACAGATGGCACGAGAGGAGAGGAAAGAGGACACCGGAGAAGAGCACAGAAGAAAACAAGCTGTGTGAGGCCACTGCTCTCTTTGCAACTTTAAGTGACACTTTTGTAAGTTTGTCAATCCATCCATGGATGACCATTAATTCAGTAAATAATATTGAGTGTCTGTTACATGGAAGTACTACGCTAGGGACCCAGAGGGGCTAAAATAGTTTGTGGTAGGGATCTAGTTTTTGTCCCAAAGACCAATCAATCATGGAAAAGGAGACTTCTCTCTCTCTCTCTCTTTCTTACCCAAAGTCTACTTCAGTTTCCCTGTCTACAGGGCACATGATATTTTTCAGATGTTTGGTTATCCTGAGAATCAAAGAGCCCATTTGGTATTTACTATGTCTCTTTAAAGGTAGTTTCTCAAAGGGTAGTTTATCCAGGAAGGTGTAAAGGGATGGTTGTCTTTCTTTATCTCAGAGGTTCTTTTCTTGAGCTCTATGGACCCTGAGGGAGCCATAGTGAGGATCCTTATGAGACTGGTTACAACAAAAACACATCTTTATTTTTTCTAGCCTCTAACTCAAACGTAGCATTTTCTTCAATCACAAATATAGAGAACAAATGGCAGTAGTATTAGAAGGACATATGATTTTCTCATCAGTAGAAATCACAGATATTTTTAAACCATGTTACAGTTGTTGCAAATGTATCACAATATTGTATATGTTCATCACCACCTTGAAATTATAGTCGTTCAGCTTGGCGATAGGTCTTGTTCTTTAATGAGTTAGTGAAGAAGCATAACTGTTTCTACTCATAATTTTTTTTAAAAAAACTATTTTAATAACTATTTTGAGATTATTTAGGATTCTCCAGAGAAACAGAATCAATAGTAAATATATATATATATATATATATATATATATATATATATACACACACATATATAAAAGAAAGATTTATTATAGAAAGATTTGGTATAAGGAATTGGCTCATGCAATTATGGAGGTTGACAAGTCCCGAGATGTATAGTCAGCAAGCTGGAGGCCCAGGTGAAGTCCATTTTCCCTTTGGAGGTCAGAATCAGTCACCCCGGCCAGCACAGTAAACCCCTTCTTTCCCTGCTCATTCAGAAGCACGAGGAACCCAAAGGGGCTGAGTGGCTGTGAGCCCAGTGGCTGTCTTAACTCCCAATTCAATGGAATCATTGTGGTGACTCCTGGTGGAAGCACTGTGCCCTTTGGAACTGAGACCTTTGGGCCGACGGAGCTTAAGGTCATGGGAACAGGAAGCAGAAGTGTTGCTACTGGGTCACTAAGGGTAATAGTGGGTGGTGCCACTCCCCTTTCCACCCTTGATTCCTGGACCTGGGAGTCTTGGCTCTGGGACAAAGAGCACCATATATTGAATGCTGATTCAGAGTATACACAGCCTTCTGGAGAACCATGCCCCAGCCTTACAAGGTATTGATACCTAGTTGGCACTATAACTGAGTCTTCACAAGGACAATCCACCATTCTATCAAGCCAGTTGTTTTAGGATGGTGGGAAATACAGTTAGAATTCCAGTGACTTCCATGAGCATGGGCCCATTACTGTACTTCATTTGCTGTCGAGTGAGAGCCTGGGTCAGAAGCAATGTTGTGTGGAATACCATAGCAGTGGACAAGGCATTCTATATGTCCACCAATGGTAGTTTTGGCAGAAGTATTATGTGTAGGGTAGGCAAGTCCATATTCAGCGTGTCTATCCAGCAAGAAGGAAATGCTAGCCCTCTGTGAAGGCAGGATCTAATGTCATCAACGTGCCACCAGGTGGCTGGTGATCATCCCTGGTAATGGTGTCACGTCGGGGGGCTCTGTGCTGGCCTGTGCACTGGCAGATTGGGCATTCAGAGTGGCCAGAGCCATGTTGGCCTTGGTGAGTGGAAGTCCATGTTGCTGAGCCCGTGAATTACCTCCAACCCTGCCACCATGGCCACTCTCTTCATGAGCCCATTGGGTGATGATGGGGATGACCGGGAAAGGTGCTGACTGGTACCCACGGAACAGGCCATCCTATTCTCTTGACTATCAAACTGCCTCTCTGCTGAGATATCCCTTTGGTGAGCATTCACATGGGACACAAATATCTTCACTTTTTTTTGCCCATTCTGAGGGGTCTATCCACATACCTTTTCCCCAAATTTCCTTGTCATCAATTTTCCAATACTGTTCTTTCCAAGTCCTTGACTTTGCTGCTGAACAATTGGGCACAGTGCATGAGGCAGTATATAGTCACACACCTGACCATTTCCCTTCCAAGCAAAGCGCAACCAAGGGCATGGCTCAAAGCTCTACCCATTGCAAGGACTGCCCTTCACTCTTGTCCTTCAGGGATGTCCCCAAGGGCTGCAGCATTGCAGGTGTCCACTTGCTAGTGGTGCCTGCGTATCGTGCAGAACTATCTGTAAACCAGGCCCAAGTCTTTTCTTCCTCTGTCAACTGATTGCAGGGAATCCCTGCTGAGCCATAGGTATGGGCTGGGAGAGAGAAGGCAGCGTAGCAGGAGTGGGGACCATGGGCATTTGAGCCATTTCTTTGTGTGACCTACTTATGCCTTCAGGGTCTGCTTGGGTCTGATCACATACGTGTCACTTCCTTCCATCTGATGACAGAGTCTTGCTGTACACCCCCAACTTAATGGTGTATGGTCACGTGGTAACTTGGTGGCCCATGGTTAAGCATTCAGTCTCTGCTAAGGCACAGTAATAGGCCAAGAGCTGTTTCTCAAATGGAGAGCAGTTACCTGCACAGGATGGCAGGATTTTGCTCCAAAATCCTAAGGGCCTGCGCTGTGATTCACCCACGGGGGCCTGCTGAAGGCTCCACACAGCACCCCTAACTGCCATCCCATCAGGCCCCTTTACATCTGCTGACCCGTAGCGTCCAAGTGGCATGGGACCCTGGTCCCGCTGCAGAGCCTTCTTGCGTTCTGGGCCCTCCACTCCAAAGCAGCACGTTTTCAGGTCACTCAGTAGCAGGCTGCAGCAGCACACCCATGGCAGGAATAGGGTGTCTCCAAAATCTAAAGAGGCCCGCTAGGCACTGTGCCTCCCTTTGGTTGTAGCGGGGGGGGGGGGGGGGGGTGGGCATTGACAAGCAAATGTCTTACCAGTAAGTCTAGAGTAGTTGCTGCTTCTTGCTCACTAGGTCCAATCAGCATGATGTCATCAACACAATGCCCAGTCTAATAAATATCTTACGGAAGAGAAAAGCAGTCCAGATCCCTGCAGGTCACGGGGTTGTCATCACTCTCCAGCCCTGTGACGACACAGGGCTGGAGAGTTGATATACCCCCAAGGTGAGAGAGTGGAAGTGTATTGCTGGCCTTACCAGCTAAAAGCAAACTGTTTCTGCTGGTCTTTTCTAATATATTTCAAGAAAAAAGCATTTGCCAGATCAACAGCTGCACACCAGGTACCGGCTTATGTGTTAGTTTGCTCAAGCAATGAAACCACAGCTGGCGTTGCAGCTGCATTGGAGTCACCACCTGGTGAAGCTTACAATAATCCATCGTCATTGTCGAAGCTCCATCTGCCTTTGGCACAGGCCAAATAAGTGAGTTGAAGGGGAATGCTATGGGAATCACCATTCCTGTTCTTTCAAGCCCTTGATGGTGACATTAATGTCTGCAATCCCTCTAGGAATCCAGTATTGGTTATCCTGAGAATCAAAGAGCTCACTGGCTATTTATGATGTCCTTCTAAATGTAGCTTCTCAAGGGTTGTTTATCCAGGAAGAAGTCGAAGAAAACGTCTCTCTGCATCTCAAGAGTTCTTCTGTGATGAGCATTTTTGTGACCTGGGCTAGAAGACATCTTTACTTTACTAACCTCTAACTCAAATGCAGTGCTTTCTTCAATCATGAATATAGACAACTCTTGGCAGTAATATTAGAAATACTTATGACTTTCTCACCAATAGAAATTACAGACCTTTTCAAATCACATTACAGTTGTTAGAAATGTACCAAAATATTGTATATGCTCATCACTACCCTGAAATTAAAGTCATTCATCTCAGCAATAGACCTTGCTTTTAATGAGTTAATAAAGAAGCATAAAATCACTGTTTACAATTATTTTAAAAAAATATTTTGATGACTACATTTCAATATATAATAATTGCATTTGACAGAGTAAAGTCTTGGTACAATACTGGATGTCTTGCATCCCTGATCACCTTCATAGTTTATTTTGGTGTGGGGAAACATCTGTATTTTCTGTCTGGCTAGGCAATCTGTAACAATCTTCCATGACACTGATGACATTAATTTATTTTTTGGTTTTCCTCTCACTCAGCTATTTCCCAAGTTATTTTGGACCTGAGGCACATGATTTCTATGAAAATGTATACCTTCTTATTTCTACCCCCCCAATGGTTCCTTTGAATCTAGTTCTATCGAAAGAATTACACCCTCTGTTTTTGCATTCCAATCATGAGCCTTACTATAACCTCAGTTTTAGGAACGGCGGAACGAGGAAGAGCTCTCCATCACAGGTAATCACAGAAGATATTTCTTCATTGTTCTTGACTCAACTAGTACTTTTCACAGCCCATATTGGATGTCAGGAATAATACCAGGTTATTTAGCACTTCAAGGATGGATGCAACTTGGTTGCAATGGTAAAGAATCTTAAATCGATCAGGAGAGACAGGCATGCAAAATGTTCTGGGGACAAATAACATGTAGCAGGGGACTCTGGCACAGGAGAAGATGGCTTTGTGGGTGAAGGCACATTTAAACTTGGTCTGTAAGAATGAGTACGGTTTGCAAAGTAGAGAAGGGACAAAGGAGAAGACCTGACTACAAAAGAATGGGGTTTGCTGGTGGAGCCATTACAGTCAGAGGAAGCAAAAAAGGTAAAGCAACATGTGTTTTAGGGAGCAAAATTGGTGTCAGTGGGCCTGGAACAAAAGTTATCTGGGTGGGAAAAGGGGAGAAGGTGTTACTGGAGAGGTATCATGCTATGGAGACTGGACTTAGGATTTCTCAATAGGTAATTGAAAGCTGTTAATAACTTTTTTTTAATTAATTTTTTTTAATGGAGTATAGTTGGTTCACAATGTTTTGTTACTTTCTGCTGTACAGCAAAGTGAGTCTGTTATAGATATACATATGTCTACTCTTTTTTAGATTCTATTCCCATATAGGTCATTACAGAGTATTTGAATAGAGTTCCCTATGCTATACAGTAGGTAGTTATTATTATCTATTTTATATATAGTAGTGTTAATAACTTTTAAGTAGGGGAATAACATGATGAGATGCAAGCGTTAGAAAGCTGATTCAGGACATGACACATTGAAGGAAGACAATGGCATCAAAAAGAGCCTGTGAGCCATCTGAATTTGAAGCAAAAGAGAAAAGAGTCAAAGGTGCCTTTCAAATATCTTGCTTAGGTGAGAGGTTTGGTGGTGACATGCTCAATTGGGGAAAGGTCAAGTTAGGGGCAGAAAGTAAAGCTCTGGAGCTCATGAGAGATATTGAGTCTGGGAAAATGAATGTATGAGTCATACACATGGAAGTGATAGTTAAAGCTCTGGGAACAAACGAGCCTTCCTAGGAGAGTGTCTAGACTTGAGATGTGAAGAGCTTTGAGGACAAAACCCCGGGGAGCACTAACGTGAAAGAGTGAAGCCGAGAAAGATGAGTCAGGGAAGCAAAGCAAAAGAGAGGAGTTAGAGGATCCTTTGGAGAATCAAAAAGCACCATATGAGGCAAACTCAGGGCTGGGGGTGGGAGGAGAGCATTTCAGTGAGGATTTCAAAAGTAGCTACCAAGGCTGAGGTCACAGATGAATATCCTGGAGGTAGAGTGACATTATCTACCTAAGGATGACATCTAGGGGGCTGTATTAGTCTGCTAAGGCTCATAACAGAGTACCACAGACTGGGGCGGGGGGGGGGGGGGGCGGGGCTGAAACAACAGCAGTTTATCTTCTCATCATTCTGGAGGCTGAAGTCCAAGATCAGGGTGTCATCAGGTCTGGCACCTGAGGCCTCTCTCCTAGGCGCACAGATGGCCACCTTCCGGTTGTGGCCTCACATGCCCTTTTCTCCGTGTGTGGACACTCTTGGTGCCTCTTCCTCTTCTTATAAAGACATCAGTCCTATTGGAAGAGGCCCTCATCCTTATGACTTCATTTAACCTTAATTGCCTCTGTAAATGCCTTACCTCTTAATACAGTCACACTGTGGGTAAAGGCTTCAGCAGATGAATTTGGGGAGGACACAATTCAGGGTGTATCAGGAACTGTGGTGGGAAACGGTGACATGGAATGGAATTGAAAAGATCCGGCATTTCAGAGTTATGGAGTGAATCAGTTTCTCAGAGAAGAGACTTAAAAGGAATGATGCACTGCTTGAGAGAAGTTCATGGATGAGAAGACATGTCTCTGACTTTGGAGGCTTACAGACCTCTGGGAAGATGGCATCTGTGAGGTCTCCGCAATAGACTCGCAGAGTGAGGAAAGAGTGACCCTCCAGTAGGAAAGTTTGTTACTGGGCTGTTTTCTAGTAGTACTGACTGTTGGTGCTGCTTGAGGATGTGGCATAGTCAATCCAGAGAGGGGACGTGCGCCCAAGGTACCATGTGTACAGATCCACTTGGCTGTTCATGGACCAAGCTGCAGCCTTAGCCTCGTACCGCTGAGCTCTCAACCACCTAAGAAACTGTCTTTTCCAGATGCCTTTCCCATCAGGAGCTACTTTTTTAGTCACTAACGCTGCTGCCTCAGCAGTTTTGGAGTCGGTGCTGGACAGTAGAGAAAGGTAATCTCATGACATGGTCGGATACCTGGGGACACGCATGAGGATCGGGTACGTTCTCCCTTCCTGGCCTAGAGGTCCTGCGAAAACCCAAGCTTCTGCTCGGCTCTCACCACTTTCTGAGCCATCCCCAGCCTGCAGTCACCTTCACTGCCCACCAGCCAGACTGGAAATTATATTGCATTACTCTCCTGCTGAAAATCCTGCAGCAGATTTCTATTGCATTTAGAATAAAACCCAGAGTCATTGCCAAGACCTATTCTTGCCGTAACCTACAGGAGTGATTTTGCACACACACACACACAACCCTCCCCATGCGAGGACATTTGGCAGTGTCTGAAAACTTTGGGGTAGTTACAACTTATGGAGGTGCTAACGGCATCTGGTGGGTAAAGCCCAGGGATGTGTTAATCGTCCTACTATGCATAGGACTCTGACCTCCCTCCCTCCGCCATGACAAAGAACTCTCCAGCTCCAAAGGTCAAGGGTGCTGAGGCTGAGAGGCCCTACAGGCCCCCATGTTCTGGCCCTGCCTACCCTGCCCACCTCTCTGGTATTCCTCTTGCATCACTCTTCTCCTTCACAGTCATGATTTTTCCAGACACATCATGCCCCCCTTAGAACATTTGCATTTACTGCTCCTTCTGATGTGTCCCCGAACTGTTTGCAGGGCTTGCCCTTTCCTAAGGCTTTCTCTAATTCTGTGGACTAAAAATGCTCCCCTCTCCCCTCTTTCTTCATAGCACTTCTGTTCATGGGCAATTAGAGTACTGCTGTCGCAGGAAGGGGGATCCCTTCCAAGGCCCGAGGGTGGGCTCTTGTCTAATACTTGGAAATGAATTATCCGAGGAGACACACGTGCTGACAAAGCAAGAGACTTTATTGGGAAGGGGTGCTCAGGGGGTGAGCAGCAGGGTAAGGGAACCCAGGAGAACTGCTCTGCCACGAGGCTCGCGGTCTCGGGGTTTCTGGTGATGGGTTAGTTTTCGGGTTGTCTCAGGCCAATCACGTTGCTTGGCCCATAGTTGGTCTGACTCAGGGTCCTTCCTGGTGGCCGTGCGCATCTCTCAGCCAAGATGGATTCCAGGCCAAAGGATTCTGAAACGTTGGTCGTCTCCTCTCTCCTCCTTTTAGCCCCTCCCCAATTCTTCCGGGTTAGTTTTACACCACATACTATGCGCTGGCATGTCCCCCCTCCTTTCACCACCTCCTGAATTCTCCTCGATAGTTTTCGGTGGCAGCACCGAGTTTTTTATCGGGACCTCCTGTTGTGAGACAATTCAGGCAAGCAGGTATCATCATGCCTGGCCAAGGCGGGCGGTTTTGGTCAACAGTTCCCTAACACCACTGGCCTCTTTTCATGTGTCTTCCTTGCTAGAAGGTGACCTCTATGACAGCGTGGGCTTCGTCCCATTCACTGCCGTGTATCCCACCCCCAAAGCAAGGCCCAGCACGCAGTGGACACACAATAAACTCAATCCCCTCACTCTCTTGATACTCATCCAATGAAAACTCTTCCATTAGATTTTGAGGCTGTCTGGCTCCACAAGTGCCCAGCACCCACCCAACATAATAAAGGGAGGTCAATGGATCCAAAGGGTTAAAAGTCATGGAGGCAAATGGCAGGCTTCTCAGATGCACTTGCTTTGGTGAAACGACCTTCATTTCACTTTCCTTTTATTCTGGACTCTAGGCTTTTACAATAATGGGCTGGACAGCAGGACAAGCAACCTCAGCACTAAATTCAAGTGCAGTTTCCAACACTGTCTGCATTGCATCGTGCAAACCACATATCTGCATGTGAGTATGTGCACATTCATGGGCTTGTCGTCATGTGGAGCCAAGGTTCTCTTCTAATGGGTCAACCCGAGTGTTGGTCAAATTGCTTCTATTAGAACATAAATGCAACTCAGACCAAAGCAAGTCCCTGCAGATTGAGCGTTGGAGAAGGAGAGCCAGCCAGAAACTATGATAACTTTGTATTCTCAAACAGGGAAGGCTGCGACTTCCATTTAATTCATTGACAGTGGAAACACTTTATAGCATTGTATGAAATAGTCTTCTATTAGATAATTTCAGAACCACTCATCTTCAAGACTCCTGATTTCCTGTCAACAGCAGTTTTTGCTTTTCTGTCTTCTTTTTTTTTCTTTCTTTCTTTGATGAGAGCTCTCCCTAGGGAAAAAGTAAAAACAGCTTTTCCTGGAAGAGTTCCTGCTGCCCTCATTTACCTTTTGCATAACAAAAGCCCAGACTATAATTCTGAATGGCTGTTTTGTGTCGTTGAACCAGGTGTCCTGCTTGGAGAAACTGAACATTAGAAGTCAAAGAAATGCCAATTTGCTCTGTTTCAAAACACTTTGTTTCAATTGCTGCCAAAGCCTTGGGGCAAAATGCTATAATCTATTTTCAGTTCCAGATTTTCAGTTGGCTAGGCCTCTTTTACTTTTTTTTTTAAACTTATTAACATGCCCAAGTGACAGTATCACTTACTAACCTTATTGATCTGGGAAGACTTTTATTAACTACAAAAGATATTCCTTATTTGAAATTAGTACTAGTTATTTCTTGGCAAGAGAACATCAAAGTCCCGAAAGATGAACACTGATTTATAAATAAATAACAAACATGCTGGTTAAAATACATCAGCGATATATCTGTTTATAGATTAAATAATTAGATAATAGTAAGTCAAATTGAGAAAGGTACGGCCATGCAATTTGAAGAAGGATATTGACATATTTGGTAAAGGCATATTTTCAACTTAAACGGTTAGACAGACATTCTGTCACAGATGGAGTTATGTCACATCTGGTGGATCCGGTCCCTTTTTCTCCTGGCAGCACTACAGGGGCAAAGAAGGATGTTAAAGAAAAGGCAGCATATGGATGGCTAGCTGCCAGAGACACAGAAGATGAACCCCCAAATGAACGCACAAGACTCATTCATTCAAATATTTTCTGAGCATTTACAATGAGCTGGGTATCATTTTAGATGGTAAGTTTGCAGAATAAACATATATATTTGTGTTAACAGAATATTAAATGCCTGGTACTCTGAGCTGGGATTTTCCCATAATTCTTAATCGATATCTGGACGATCTTATGTATCATAGACCTGTGGTTTTTCTCTCCAAAGGAGGATGCAAAAGACCTGAGAAGTTTATGCAATGGAAAGAAATCTCTTCAAAGACGTGGAATCAGATGCTGACACGACGCACTGAGATAGGCAAGTGACTTTAGGTTCTTGAATCTCAGGATTCCACTTTATAAAATAACCTGACCTCATCAAGTATCAGTATCATGGGCAACATGAGATAATGTACACACATTGCTGGTGAGAATATATAATACAAATATATGCTGCTATGGAAAACAATTTGGAAGGCCCTCAAAAAGTTAAAATTACCACATGATTCAGCAATTCCGTGTTTATGTATATATCAAAAGAATTAAAACCAGGTATTCAAACAAATACATGTAAATGCGTGTTCGTAGCAGTGCTATTTACCATAGCCAAAAGGTGGAAACAGCCCAAATGTCCATCAATAGATGAGTGAATAAACAAATTGTGATATCTACAGACAACGGAATATTATCCAGCCAAAAAAAGAAATGAAGTACAGATACATGCTACAGATACAGCGTGGACCTACCTCAAAAACATTATGTTACGTGAAAGAAGCCAGACACAAAAGGTCACACATTGTATGATTTCATGTATATGAATACCCAGAATAATTAAATCCACAGAAAAAGAAAGCAGGTAAGTTGCTGCCAAAGCCTGTGAAGAGGGGGAACGGGAGGAATGCTTAATGGGCACAGAGTTCCCTTTTGGGTGATGAAAACATTCTGAAACTAAAGAGGAGTGATGGTCACATACATTGTGAATGTACTAAATGCCACTGGAATGTTCACCTTTAAAGTGGTAAATTTTAGGTTTGTTAATTTCACCTCAGTTAAAAAACAAAAGCAAAACCAAAACATGAGATAGTGTTTATGAAAATACTCCATCCATTTTTTTAGTGACTTACCCAGGGTCACTGAGGATTGGAATTCGTATGGGTAAAAGGCTATGTAGAAAGGTTGACAAGAGTCTGAAACTTTTAGTGACTCTTTCTTAAGGCAGAAAGAAACTTTCCTTTGAAGGGATGCCCCCCTAAACTTCCCCTTGTCTCGTTGGCCAGAATCAGGTCACACGCCCTTTCCAGTCATGGCAAGAGGAGGGGGTTATCCTCAGACCAATCAGGTCCCCTTGGAGCTGGGGATGGGTCAGCTTCCCCTAAGACCATGGCTGTGTGTGTGTGTGTGTGTGTGTGTGTGTGTGTGTGTGTGTAAATACTGGAGGAGAACCAGGGTTCTCTAGGATAAGATAGAGACACAAGGACATGACTTAGGTAATCCCCAGCAACCCTCCTGTTCGAAGAGCTGGCTTCATGGTCAGTATGGAAAAGCCCCCGCTCACCGCAACTAGAGAAAGCCTGCGCGCAGCAACAAAGACCCAACGCAGCCAAAAGTAAATAAATAAAATAAATACAATTTAAAAAAAGATCCCCCCAGTGGAGCATCCGCCATTGGTTTCCCATCGGCACACTTCCCTCCTTGGAAATCTCCAACTCATACACCATAGACCTGGCGTACACCATTCTTTATGGTATTCATTTCTAGGCTTCTTAACTGTCAGGGCTGGATACATAATTTGGGGGACCCAGTGCAAAATCAAAGCTCCTTATTTAAAAATTATTAACAAACTCAAGATGGTGACAGGAGAACATTAACCCAAGTTAACGTTGTGCTTTCTAAGCACAAGACCTTGTTTGACTCTCCATGTCCCATGGTCATGAACCCAGCCCTACTTATTACCTACAAGTAAGAGATGCAAATGCCTTAGCACAGTATACAAGGCTTCCATCCTGGGTTCCCCAGGGTCCCAATTAGCATTTGTCTCATGGCACCTAAATCACATTTTTTTACACCTTGATCTCTTCCCTCAAGAAGGTGAGCTCCTTGAGTTCAGGGAATGTGTCTTACCTCCTTCTGTGCTTTTAGCTCTCCGCCCAGCGTCTGGCATACGGGGGTCCCTAAGTGAACATGGGAATGGCTGGATGACAGCAATACTGAACCATTCATTCTCTGATGTGACTCTGGCTCAGACCTCTGAATCTTATCCCGTGTCTGTTCAGGTTTTGGCTTTGACTCTGACCTTGTCCCTGGTTGATGTGACACTATGTCTTTTCTTGGACTCCTAATACCTACTTCCTCTCCCTTTCCTTTGATTCTTAGCCTCAGGGACGGTGCTGGTGCTCAGATCCCAACTCCGGTCATTCATATTTTCGAAGCAGCGTGACCTAGGATGAAGTTCCTCTAAAGCAGATCCCAAGACAAGGATTTGGGCCCATTATTTTATTTGCATGGCGAGGGAGTGGGAAAGTGGAGGGTGCAAAGTTAAGAAGAGATACCTTAATTAGTAGGTTCCATTATGCGCAAACTGGGCTCAGGTTGCAGGGGACCTTCTGAAAAGTTCTGTTGAACCCAACTCTAAGTGATCCTACCAGGGGTCTTTATTCACAGCTGTTGCCTCTCCATGACTGATGGTCACGCTGGGAACTTTCTGGCGCTTTAGCCTGTTTTGTATGTGAGTGTGTGTGCCCATGGTCAGAGGATGCTCTTAGCCAGGAGATGCAGGAAGCCATCAGCAGGGCTGCAGGTAGCCTCTGGGATAGGTGTGTGTGTGTGTGTGTGTGTGTGTGTGTGTGTATGGGATGAATGTGTGGACCACCGATGACATCTGCCACATAGAGGAATGGTAGTAAACAATCCTTGGCAGAAATGTTCTGAAGTGATCATGAACTCCAGCTTCATGCCCCAGCTTAGTGCATCCGTGGCAGAAACTACAGCAGATAGTTTCTTAAGGCTGCTGTGACAAAGTCCCACAAAGTGAGTAATACATCGTCTCACAGTTCTGGAGGTCAGAGGTCCACAGTCAGCAGGGCCATGCTTCCTCTAAAGGCTCCAGGGAAGGATCTGTTCCCGACCTCTCAACTTGGTCCTTGGCTTATAGATGACCATCTTCTCCCTGTACATCTTTACATGGCCTTTCCTCCATGTGTGTCTGTCTGTGTCCAATTTCCCCTTTTTTATAAGGACACCAATCATACTGGATTAGGACCCATCCTAATGATCCCATTTTACCCTGATTGCCTCTGCAAAGACCCTCTCTCCAAATTATGGTTATATTCTGTAGTATGGGGGTATTAGGACTTCAACATATTTTTTTTTAGAGGACATAATTCAATCCAAAGCATGGCCAAATGAAAAGAAACCACCACCTATGTCCCACTTAGTCTCCCTAAGTGGGCAAACACCTAACAAGGAATTGTACCCCCTGTCGACCTAGGTGTTTACAGCAGTTCCCCAAACAACAGCCACTGGAGTTTTTCACTTCACTCCCTCACATTAAAGAGAAAAGTGGGCCAAACTCAGCAGGAAGATGGACTATCACCAAAGTTACATGCAAAAATGAATGGAAGATGAAAGCCAGCATGGCTTGCAAAAACCGTGGGGTAATTTTGTCCAAGGGGAAGATTCATTGGAAGCCCTTTTGGGTTAAGACTGACTATTGTGGGAGGTATGTGGTAAACTAAGGGAAAATCCACAGGGGAATCTTTGTAAAAACTGAAATAAATAAAGACTTCAAAAATAGGACCTAGAGAAAAAACCGAAAGGAATTTGATAATTTCGCCTGCAGGAAAGCAGACTGAGGTGCGGCTTCCCGGTTTCCTCGCATTTGAAAGGTGTCCAAAGGCACTCCTATTCCTGCTGAGAAGAGAGTGATGGGAAAAAGGCTTAGACTGGATGGGGAGATTTGGGTGGGATAAACTGAAGAATGTTCCAGAATTAGCCTACATGTGTCAACACTCCGGGATTGGTTCACTGACAGAAGAGACTTTACTTTTGCATGAACTTAATGATTTATGCAGATTCCTTTTACATACCTCATCTCATTTGATTCTCCCCACGCTCCTTTGTGGGGGACAGAGTAGGTAACACTGTATAAGCTGTAAAGTTGTATACAATGTGTAAGCTGTGTGCATGATTTGCACTAGTAGCCTATAAAATGCTTCCTTTTTGGCCAGTCCAGGGTGTCGCAACCTCAGTACTGTTGACATTTGGGGCCTGATCATTCTCTCTTGTGAGAGGCTGTCCTGCGCACAGTAGGATGTTTAGCAGTATCTCTGGTCTTTACCCGATGGATGGAAATAGGACCCCTCCTCCCATCTTGACACCCCAAAACGTCTCCAATCATCGTCAAATGTGTCCCCGGTTGAGAACCACTGGGTAGTCTAAGTTCCCCCAACTTCAGTTTAAGCCCTTTCACTATTTGTTTTTATCCTCTGGGGAGATGAGAAGCATTGTTGTTCATTTTTTAAATATTTAAGAAAGACGAAGAGACATAGCCAGTGACTCCCAGGACCGCCCAGACCACTGGGGAATGGCGCGTGCATTCTCCTCCCAATGGGAAGGGGGCTGTCATGTGTTGCATCCAAAGGGTACAGTGGTCATGGGACCTGTAATCTGCCTAGAATCGTCAAGGAGGAAAAGTTTCACAGAAGAGGGAGAATAGAGACTAAATTGTTGAAGGATGAATAGGGGTTTATCTACTAGACGTTGTCACTTATATTATATACAACTTTTTATTCAAGGTCAGGGGTTGTCACATGGGCCATGGGACAAATCAGGCCTGCTGTCTGTTTTTATTAATAAAGTTTTATTGGAACACAGTCATGATTATTCATTTGAGTAATGTCTATGGCTGCTTACACGATACAACAGCAGATTTGAATGGTTGCACCAGAGTCCATATGGATCACAAAGTTGAAAATACTTACTATCTGGCCCATAGAAAAAACTTGCCGAGCCCCATCTAGGACCTGGGGCTATGAAGCACGGGGGCCCTTACTGAATGTCTGTTCTGCCACTTCACTTCTCATTGCTTTAGGTGAGATCATCTACTGTGTACCAAGTACCAAGTGCTTCTTTGCAATGACCTTGAAAAATATATATTGTACTCACCAGTCCAACAAATAGAAGTTCAGATAAAATAATGAACTTGACAAAATTATATAATGAGTAAGCAGGTGGATGCGGTGCTCAAATTCCCATTTTCTCGATTCAGTGCCATTCAAATTCCGTGAGCATCAGTGTCTTCACCTATTAAAAGCAAATAAAGGTACCTACCTGTCTTCAGTGGATAAACGTTCTTCTGAAATAAAAGTGATATAACTCTTCTAATAACAAAATGCCAGGTTGGTAACAACGATCCCAGCGGTATAATGAAGTACTAGGTGACTTCTGTGCTCTGTCTTCTAGTAGCACTGGCTTTGGGACCAGCAGTATCACATACATAAATCGTCACAGCTTTATCCTTTTACACCATTCATGGCTCACTTCAGTAAATGCTTCACTTCAGTAAATGCTTCCTTCCCGATCACACAGCTCGGCTGGCAACTCCAGGGAAACAAATAAAATTCGAGCGTGGAGTTAAAAGAGGCATGAGAGCAGCAACTTGAATAAATCTGCTCTGTAAAGGGTTTAGAGATCCTGGAGGCCACATTAAAGACATTCCCTAAATCAACTCAGGATGGGGCTGCCTGGGTGGTGAGGGAAATTGACGTGCCCCAAAGACCTGATGTCGCCTTCTCTCCACACCACCAAATAAGGTTAAGGTTAAGGTTAGGGTTAGGGTTCGGGTTAGGGTTAGTGGATAGGAAAGTTGTCGGCAATTCTGCAGGTGAGCCTCAAACACAATGGACCAGTGGATCGTGTGTCCCCCTTGCCTTGCTTCCCCTCTTCGCTGGATGCTTCGCTGGGTGCACACATATTACTAGGCATGTGTATAAAACAAAATGACTATTGTGAATGATGGGGTGATGTGTCACCAACCAGGACCCAGCACATTACACAAAGCATTTTATTTTTATTTTTTTTATTTTATTATTATTTTTTAAGAAGTTAAACTCCTTTTGTTCATAGACAACATGATCATGTGTATTAAAAAAATTAAGAAATTTTCAAAAAAGATACTAGAACTAATAGCAAAGTCAAAGAATAAAATGAAGTTATGTTTCTAGAAATTGACAAGATAACCTTAAATTTATGTAGAAGTGCAAAAGATGTAGAAGAGCCAAAACAATTTTGAAGAAGAAAACAAATTTGGAGGACATAAACAATCTGATTTCAAGAGTTACTCTAAAGCTACAGTAATTAAGATAAAAGATATGCACTAAAGTAAATATTAAAGGACATTCAATATTTGAATAATGAACCTAGATAGAATCATGGCGGTTCAGAAAGGAATGAGAATCATGGAAAGGATAATATGTGGCTAAATTTAAATGGCCATTAACACATGAAGCATTTTAAATTCATCATCTCATTGGGTCCTTACAACTGCCCTCTGTGGTAGGCACTGGTATTAGCCCCATTTTACAGATGAGGAAGGTGAGGCTTGGGAGCTTAAGCAACTTCCCTCGAGTCATATAAATACGAAGATTGAAAAGCAGATCTTTCTGTTTCCTAATCACAATTTCACAGCTTCCTCTTCAATGAAAAATGGGATTCCCTGTTGAGGGCATTTCCTGCCCAGGGATCAGGGAGGCATTCCAGCTTCCCTGAGCCAAAGTGGTTCTGCCCACATCTGACTGCCAGGTCTCTGGCCTTGCCAAGCTTGCTCAGATGGGCTGCGGGTGTGTGGAGCGCCTCCGATGGTGTAGACCCTCCCAGAATGGGCATATGTAACCAATCAGTGTAGTAAAAAAAGAAGGAAATGATTAAGCCCCCTCCACCACCACATATACGACTTGTGGAAGGTATCTGAGCAGTAGAAGCAAGAGGTGTGAAAGGCCCTAGAGCCTTAGGCCAGAGGCAGCAGCTTGCGCCCACGTGGGGGGACCCGCCTTCCCTGCCAAAGCCGTGGCCTGCATCAGCCTTGGGCGCGTGGGATCCGTCCTGCAACTGTGCGGGCAAACATGGGCTGGGAGCGTCCCCTACTCCCCAGCCACAGCTGCCTTTCTGCTCTGAGGTTGTCAGGAGCCCCCGAGAGGCTGGCACTAGCATCTCTGTTCTCAGTGGGGGTCCCCCCAGGACAAGTATGGAAAGGTGAGGCCTCCAGAATCACCCTCCAGGGGGCTCTGAATGGAACCCCCCAGGCTCATTGCCTTTTGTTGTAGGTTGAATGTGTCCCTCAGAAAGGTATGTTGAAGTCTTAACCCCCAGGGCCTGTGAATGTGATCTTATCTGGAAATAGGGTTGCTGGGACTGAAATTTGCCACCCAGCCCCAATCCATATGTTGAGCTAATCCCCAATGTGACTATATCTGGATAATACAGGAGGTAATTAATGTTAAATGAGATCGTAAGTGTGGGACTCTAATCCAATAGGACCGCAACTTTATACAAAAAGGAAGAGAGAGCTTGTTCTCTCTCTCTCTCTCTCGTGCTCTCTCTCTCTCTGCCATGTGAAGACACAGTGAGAAGGAGGCCATTTGCAAGCCAGGAAAAAAGCTCTCAGCAGATATCAAACCAGCTGGCACCTTGATCTTGGACTTCTCAGCCTCCAGAACTGTGAGAAAATTAATTTCTGTTGCTTAAGTGACTCAGTCTATGGTATTTTACTACAGCAGCTCAACCAGACTAAGACAAGGGTCTTTACAGTTCTAATCTAGTTCAAATCGTTAATCATTAACGTGGGCCCCAATACAAGAGGAGAAGAGATGCAGAGACAGACACACATGGAGGAAAGACAAAGTGAAGGCACACAGGGAACATGGCCATGTGAAGGCGGAGGCCGAGGTGGCAGTGAGGCTCCCTCGGGAGGAGAATTGGGGGTAATGACAGGAAGATAAAGGGACTGTCCAAATGGGCAGATAGTTCACACATGGCCTTCAATGCACATGTATTGTTTTCCTCTTGCTGCTGTAACAAATGATCACAAACTGTGTATTGAAATCACACAACTTTACCATCTTGCAGTTCTGGAGCTCCAAAGTTCAAAATGGGTCTTACAGATATAAAATTAAGGTATCAGCAGATTTGCATTTCTTCTGGAGGCTCCAGCGGAGAATCAGTTTCCTTCCATTTTCCAGCTTCTAAAGGCTGCCTGCATTCCTTGGTTTATAGCCCCACTTCATTCTCACTTCTGCTTCTGTTGTCACATCTCTTCTGACTTAGACTCTGCTGCATTGTTTTTATAACAACCCTTGTGATTACATAGGGCCCACCCAGATAACCCCCTATCTCAAGATCCTTAATTTAATCGTAACTGCACTGTCCCTTTTACCATAGAAAGTAGCATGTTTGCAGGTTCCAGGGACTAGTTGTCCACCTTGTGTAGGAAAGCACTTGCCAAGTGAAATGCCACCCTCTGCTGCCCTCCAGGGACACACAGTCTGAAAGTCTACTCTTGGACTACAGCCTCTGGCCCATCTGCCTCTCTCACCCCCATGATTTTCACTCCATCCCCGCTGTCCCTGGATTTATGGAATAGATTACCTATCAAATCATTAAGAGTTGAATTTGGCTTTAGTCTCTACCTTTATTGAAAATAAGATTTTTGTACAACCTCAACTTAATTATTTTCACCTGCAAAATGTGACTTAAGACCTTCTTATGAAGGTTGGTAAGATTAGGTGAGCTGGTTTAGCACAGAACCTGTACAAGCTAAGAGCTCAATAGATATCATTTCTGTCCCCTTACTTCCTCCCCGAGGTCTTCTCCTTCGACAGTCTTCCACTCTGAGGTGCCTCCTTTTCTGAGGCTTTATCTCATCTCCATCACCGATGCTTTTCCCTGCCAGTGCACATTCCTGGCCTCTGTCTTCTTGACTTTACCACTTCTCAGGGCAAAGTCATCTGTTCTGGTAACATCAACAATCTCTCCTCTCGAAACGATGACTCCCAAACTCTAATCTCCAACTCTTCCCAAGAGCTCTGGACCTTTGCTCTGACTCCCTGATCAGCATCTTCTTGAGTATATCATTCGCCCAGTCAGCTCAACAGCTTTCCAACAGGATCATTTTATCTTCTCGTCCCACTCTCACCTGGGTTCTGACTCTCACCAGCCACTCTCCTGCTCACCCACCTCTGCATCCTGGAAATCTCACAGGCACATTGGACTCTTCTCTCTTTGCACTTCTCACATGGAAAGAGCCTGGAAAGCCAGTGAAACGTCCCCTTGGAATACCTTTCCAGGCCCACGATCCTGGTTTGACAACATCCTCTTACCTTTGGCCTCTCGCCTCTCTTGGCACCAGTCTCTCTGCTGTTAGAATTTATTTTTTGCTAAAGACAGATCAGCTCATAATATTCCTCTTTTCAAAAGCCTCTGCTGACACTTCAGTTCCTAAAGTTTGAATGCTTTCTAGTAGGTGTGCAATCAGTGCTTCGGGCATAATTGAAGAGATGTGTCTCCTGTAGGGCACAGTGTTTATCTGAGGGAACGCTGAGGAGCTTAACTGGTTTCTCCCATGGTGGAGAGAGGAGCAGAGTGGTGCAGGTGAGGGTTTGGGTTCCTTGTGCCTACACACGATACATGGGATTCTGGTCTACCCCCAGCTCTAAGCTGGAACCTGCAAGATTGCAGGTCAGGAGGAGGTGATCTTAGGGACCCAGAAACAGCAAGGCCCAGTGTTCATGCCCCAAGAGAACTTCTAGACCCTTCATGCTAATAGGAGGATTTCCAGAACAAAGCACTCAGAACCACAAAGGAGATCTTTCTGTTGATCTCAGGCAGATCTGCAAATTCCTGGATGAGCTGTAGATCGTAGTCTACTTGCTGGGTCTACTGCTCCAATTAGACTTTGGGAATGATCCCTGAGGGCTGTTTTCTGAGGCTATCAGAATGGCCTGCCTGCCGTCCTGAGACCTATAGGATGTGGCCCTGATAAGGGTACCGGTTATTCTCCCTGTGCTCCCCTCACAGCCATTCTCCCCGATCCTCTGCCCTGCTACCTGCCCCTGGGGATGACCTCTGTGGGGCATGACTGTGTTCCCCGGGCTGCCTTGCCCTCTGGCAGGAGACTGCAGTAAGAGGGGAGAGAGAGGTCAAAGCACTTCTTTCTTTTCCCCTCTTCCCACCTTGTTATAGTTTCACCGGGGACCAGGTTGTATGGCTGCAGCTCCTGTTGGATGGTCCCTCTTCTGCATCCAATCTCAGCTCTACTCTTTCCCCTCGCTTCCTCAGACTTAGAGGCTGCTGGTACCTGGGTGCCTCACTATTCCTTATGAGTTTCCCATGCTTATACATCTGTAAATAGTTACTTTCATTAAATTCTCCCTAATTCCCACAATTTAATGGCGGACCATCTTTTTCCTGCTAGGAGTCTAATGGCTATGGTAAGCACCAAGAAATATTAGCAAACATTTTTATCATTCTTGTGGTATCCTTGGCCCATGCTCTGGAAGATGCAGTGAGGACCTTGAGCCCGTATTTACCTGTGAGAACCAGAGGATTAGCCTTTTTAGTCTGTGCACCGCCTCCGTGGAAAACATACCTCCAAAGGAGCCCGAGAATTCTGAGAACATCTTGCTTTATGTTACGCCTTTTAGTTTTCAAAGAGTGTATCTATATCTGCTGAAGGAATGTTTGCAACTTCTTTTGAGGCAAATCATAGAGATATTATTAGCACCCTTCCCGTTTCTCATACTTTTGCCCAAGGACATCTCAATGGTAAATGTACAACTTGCACCCATGTTTGTGGCTTTTCAGCCAGCTCTCTTTTCCACTTAGCTGGGAGGACTCCGTTATGGATTTTCTTTTCTTCCTCCTACAGCTTTACTTTGGCAGTTTCCTGAAGCAGAAAATCCAACAAAAACTCACTGATTACAATGGAATGTACCAGTTCATGTTGTAAAAGGTCACGCCACTTCATGGCATCCTGTGACACACACACAAAATCAGCTTAGTCAGAAGCGTGTGCCATCTGACTAATGATTGACCTGAATTGAGCATTGTGCAGTATAGCTGGAGCAGGTGTCCCTATCACTCTACAGTACCCCGTGTCGAATGAGCAATGCCCAATGATGCCAAGAAACCCCATGAGTGAGTACAGAAAAATCTCAGTGTCACCGTGATGCAAGTGATCTCTGCACATGGTACATACTTAGTGCCCCATAACAAGACCATGTCCAAAGCCAAATGGAACTTCAACTGCAAAGTGGAAGCTGTAATAGCCAAACTGGGGAAGCACAGAGTGCCAGCCTTAACTTCCTTGAAGTTTGTTTGTGCAGCTTTGGAAATCACAGAAAGATAGGTGAACTGTTGGCCAATGGCGGAAAAAACACTCGGTTAAAGAAAGGACAAATGGAGAGAATTGTGATAAGAGGCAACTGTGAGGTTCCTACTTATGAGTATTCTATACTCTAGGTAGTAATAGGTGACTTGTTGCCAAATTCCAACAGTGGTATAGATGTAAATCCTGTATTAGTGTCTTTTGGAAAATGTCATTTCATGCATAATTAAAAGTAAAAAGAACAAGTGGTTGCCTCAGAGTGGGTGCGGATTGACTGAGAATGGGCATGAGAGAACCTAGTGGGTGCTGGTCTTGTTCTGTAGCTTGATAAGGGTTGCATTATATACCTGTGTGCTTTTGTCAAAACTTTTAGAATGGTACACATAAGATTTATGCATTTCACTGCAGGCAACTTTTTCCTAAATAAATATATATAAGCAAATATTGAGTTCTCGCTAATGATATGCATAAGGAAATATTTACAGATGAAGTATACTGATGTCTGCGACTTGTTTTAAAATGCATCAGAAATAAAATGGACTTCTATTGGTTGTAGAATCTAGGCAGTGGATATGGGTATTTTCTGTACAATCCTTCCAATTTTTTTGTATGTTTGAAAGATTCAGTTACTACTAAATATAAAATAGGTAACCGACAAGGACCCACTGTATAGCACAGGGATCTATAGTCAATATTTTGTAATAACTTGTAAGGGAAAAGAATCTAAAAAGAATATATCTATCTATCTATATCTATCTATATATCTATATACATAGATATATAGATAGATAGATCTGAATCACTTTGCTGTACACCTAAAACTAACACAACATTGTAAATCAACTATACTTTAATAAAAGAATAAAATAAAACAAATTTTTGAAAAGTGTTGGAAAAAAATGAAAAGAAACTGAAAAGAAAAATCCCAGGGTTTCTCACTGAGTTGAGGATTACATTTTAACACAAGTGGCATCACGCTGTCAAATTATTTAAATATTACTTTTAGAAATGAAGTATGCCCCATAGGATAAGACACAGGTAATCCAAAGTAAAATCAAATTCCCCCAAACTAAACAGAAAACTGGTCCCCAGGGAGATGAACAGGGATTTATGTGGAAGACACATGAGGATCGCAAGATTGCAAGAAATGCATGATTTTGAAGAGGCTATTTCTAAGAAAGCACTTTGGGGCTAAAGGCTGATTCAGTCCCTTCCTCCGGCAGACCCACTCCATTCCCTTACCCCCAAACCACTAGCTTCAGAGAGGTCACAGATGGTCTAGAGGTATGAACCATTCATGGGCTATGGGCAAATGCTGGATCCTGCAAGGTAGAATGGAGACAATTATAGACTCATACTTTCAGCTACTTCAGAACATGGTTAAAAATCCCACCCTTTCAGATCTTCAACTTTATAGGATGTCTACAGTATGATTCTTTTACAGTTTGACATCTTGACTCTGTTTTTGGAGTGACTGTCAACAGGGTGAGTCTCTTTGTCAACATCTGGCTTTACTAATAGACTAATAACATTGCAGAGAGTCCCTGGTGTGGTGTGGGTGCTTAATGAATGTACTACAGTGACTTTGGAACCCTCCAGCTGCTCCTCTTCCTGACTGCACAACCTTTAGACAAATGCTTAAACTCTGTGCACCTCAGTTTCCTTATCTGTTCAAAACAATATCGATAATAATGCTTACCTTTAGAGTCATCGTGAGAATCATATACATTTAAAAAGATGTGAGGTCTCTGGCAGGTGGTTGAATGAGACCCAAAAGAAACAAAACACGATGAATAAGAAAGTTTTCATCTGCTGGCCCAGTCTGTTGGACTGGCTTACAAGTGGAAAGGAGAAAATGATCACAGCTCCTGTTGTGATGGAGAGTTGCTCTTGTTGGGCTCTCAGAAGACAGTGGAGGAGGCCACTGCAGTGGGAGAATCAGAAAACTGGCTACAGTGTCTAGAAATTTCTTGGGAATAATCCTGCTGGGGAGAGAGGTGTGAGGAGTATATACCCCAGTTCTGGGGGGTATGGAGATGAACAAAAATGTGAGTTAACAATAATCACCATGAGACAGATGAAATAGCAGGGACACTGGAGGCTCCATGAGGCAATGCTCTTTCCAGTTAAGCTACTATTTGTACTACACCAGCTCTGATTATTAAAGAATATTATTTTATATTTCCATCATTATTAATTGCTCCTCATATTCATAATTCTGGCTAAAGGATGAAATAGAAGAGATGAGGGTTAGGGACGTACATCACTCCTGGGTCAAGGAAGAGCGTTTCCAGAAAAACAACAGTAACTCTAACACATGCATTTGAAGAAGTGTATGGAGACCAGTCAATCAGGCAGGAATTCCAGTGGAAATTGCACAGAGTCTCCAAGAGTAGTGCTTTCTATGTTGAGTATGGAGAGTTGCTTCTAATAACGGGACTCATTTGGACCCGTTTTATTAACTTGTTCCATTCACAAAGATGAAATCTTTTAATGGCAGTAATAAGGCAGTGCTGCAAGCTGAAGCAACTTCCTTAAGAAGTGGAAAATAAACATTTTACTGCGGCTGTGGCCCATACTAAACAGCATGTAATGTACAGCAAAATCCCCCTGTAACATCCTCCTAGGACTGCATGAAGGAAAATGCTACTAGTGGGGGATTTTGCTAAGAAAGAAATTGGAAAGCAAATTCTTAAGAAAGACTCTGTTCATTAGCTATCAAAGTGATAATCTGAGTGGTTCAAATCAATTGATAAAATGACAGTTGTTGGTTAATGAGAAATTTATTGAAAGCAATTTCCCACTAAGATTTTTCATATTAACTGAAGTTGCATGGTAGAAATAGTTTAGACTATAAGTTGTGTTTGATAAACCAGGAAGGGAATGTTGCTTTATCTTCTCCCAAGTATAAAAGCCCTTTGATGTTGTACTTGAAGATACATGAGGCTCAGATCGTTTATTCTAATATTCCTCCAAGTTGTGGGCTGCGTTTTTTTTTTTTTTTTAATAGTGCCAGGGCATTTTTTCCCTTGGTCGGAGACTGGGGAGATGGAGAAATTTTATTGGGCTTCCAAACCTTGTAAAAGAGAACTACTTTTCTCACCCTGACTGTGTGTTCCACCTGGGAGGCCAACTTCCAATATTCAGTGGAAATTTTGTCTTGCTCTTCAGCCTTTTAGATCTACGGAAAATTTCTATATATTTTTAATTGAAGTGTTAAAAGGAAATACTTGTCATGTAAGCCTAAAGGAAAATTCAGACTTTTTTGACCCTTAAAGAAACGTAGATAAAAGCGTGTAAGAATATTCAAACATGGATAAAGAAACACTTTCCAGTACAATTTAGAACTGAAAATTTACCTTTTCTTAATTTACTTCATGACTTTGAACCACAAATCTCAAAAATAAATTGTTTTTGTATTTAGAAATGGGCAAGTGATGATCCCCACTTGAAGAAACTAGGTTTATCAGAAAACTCTACAGAAATAGATTTTTCCTATTAGGTTATTGCATGAATCAGGCTTTGCAAGGTTGTCTTGTAAAAAAAAATACATGATCCCCTAAATCTGAGAACCTTCTAAAAATGAAAGTTTATTTATTCATGTGCCTTCCATTCTAGCATCTGAATTAAAGGAGCACTTTTTGCTGATAGCCCTGGCCAAGAATTGCAGTCATGCAGACTTGGACCACTCCTGCCTCTGCGACTACAGGCTAATTCTTTTTTCTTTTCTTTTTTGCTGCAAATATAATTTTATTTTATTTTTTTACTTGATGATTTAAGCATCATTTCAAAACTTCTTTGTAAGCGTCTTTTTTTAATGATGTGTACTATTTCTTTTTTTCAGCTTTATTGAGGTATAACTGACAAATAAAAATTGTATATATTTAAGATGTTCAACTTGATGATTTCATAAATATCTGTGAAATGATCACCACAATTCATCTGATTCTTGGAGCAAGACAGCGATCTTAAGGCCACCCAAGGGCTCTAAATATCCTAGAAGGAAGGGAAATGTGTACATCTCAGGTGCAGCCTTCAGTGCTAGAATGGACACATGGCAGGAGCGTGTAAATATGTGTGTAGATTTTGGCAGGGATTACCCTCCTCACTCAGTCTTTTCAAACTCCAATCATGTGTGACAGCCACATGTGGCACCCCTAAATCTGATGTATTAGAGTGGATACACTAGCAGTTAGAGTCAGGAAACTGACAGATCATCCCAGCCAGGATGAAGTTGTTATCAGTTTCCATTCACACAACAACGTAAATAACCAGGAAGCTCAAAGAACCATATGCTTTTTTGTTGGGAGGTATAACAGCAATAACTCATATTAAATATATATTTAAGGAACATCCCCAACATGCCAAGCACTTTGCCTGCATTATCTCCTTTGATCCTCACATCAGCGCGATGAGGTGGCTATTATCATGCTTATATTTTACAGGTGAGGAAACCACGGTTTAGGAAGATTAACTTGAAAAAGGCTGCACACTTAGCAAGTGGCAGAGCCTTGATTCAATCCAAGGCAATCTGATTTCAGAATTTACACTTATAACATTGTAGAGGCCAATTGTAACTGAGGTTCATAATCTTGAACCTGGAATATTACAAGTGAGAAGTGGCTTTTGAATCATAAAAAATTAAATTATGTTCCAAGAGGTTTTTATGTTAAATGTATTTTGTCATAGCCTAATTCAGTGGTCAACACACCTTTTCTAAAGGACCAAATAATAGATATTTTAGACCTGGTGGGCTACAAACAGCCTCTGTCACATATTTTGTCTTTTTCATTTTGGTTTTTTTTTTTTTTTTTTTGGCTGTGTTGGGTCTTCATTGCTGTGCGCAGGCTTTCTCTGGTTGCGGCAAGCAGGGGCTACTCTTCATTGTGGTGTGCGGGCTTATTGTGGTGGCTTCCCTTGTTGCGGAGCATGGGCTCTAGGTGTGTGGTCTTCAGTACTTGCAGCCCGCGGTCTCAGTAGTTGTGGCGCGTGGGCTTAGTAGTTGCGGCACGTGGGCTCAGTAGTTGTGGCACACGGGCTTCATTGCTCCGTGGCATGTGGGATCTTCCCGGACCAAGGATCGAACTCGTGTCCCCTGCATTGGCAGGCGGATTCTTAACCACTGTGCCACCAGGGAAGTCCCTGTTATTTTTATAACTCTTTAGAAATGTAAAAAGACACTGTTAGCTCAAAACAAGGCTTGGCCAGATTTGGCCCATAGGCCATAGTTTGCCAGCCCCTGGTAACGCATCAAGGCTTGCTACTCTGAGTATGAGATACTGAGTATTAATCTCTCTGCCAAATAATGTGATTAGCCAGAATATCCCATTTACAGCTGCCTTGAAGCAGTGAGAAGTTTCTTAAACTGGAAGGTGAGTTTGGACATATACTGTCTATTCTCTATGAACTTGTTTTCTTGAGTAACCTCAGTGTGGAGTCAGGTTTACATGAGGGTTCCAAATGCCACCTTAGAGCCTGGAAATGCCCTTTTCAGTCCCTGTTCCGCTCCTGAAAATGGCACCAGGTGATACTTTGTAGATGTGCATGCTGTTGTTCTTGACAACTTCATCAAGAAACACTAGTGTGTTTTATTGAGATTAAAAGTTTATTTCCAAGCCTCCTCTTTCTCAAAAGATATCAAAAAGCAGCACAAAAAAATATTGGACCCCAAATAAGTTACAGACCAATAACATGGCCACAAATGGTGCCTTGGATCTTTGGCATCATACTGTTGGAAATCGTATCAGGAAGGATGAAGGTCAGTATTACTTATAACAGGCAGCACGTGTATAGAACTTACTGGGTACAGTAAGTTCTCTGTCAATATGTTAAATGTTTTCTCATCACTTTAATCCCCCTTCCTCCATGGGGGGCATATGCAGACAGACTGTGGCATTTTCAGCACCAGGCCTGGGACCTCAGGGAAAGTTCTAGCTCTGGGCATTGGTCTCATTCATTTATTCTACAAATATTAATATAGAGCAATCATGTCTTCTCATCTATGTAATAAAAGGGTCAGGCTGCGTGACATCTAAGGTATCTTCCATCAATAATATTTGCATTATTTAATGGCTCCCGTGGTATTTGCTCACTGAGGGAAGTCTTTCCTTGCTGAAGAAGGTCTTTACTCACTAAAGGAAGTCTTCCCTTAAATAAAGCTCTAAAAAAAATCTCTCTTGACTGTGGCTGTTTGCAACAGAAAATCCTTTTTCATTAACGACAGGATAAAACTGTCCTTAAAATTGGATCAGCATTCATAACAACCCAGTATAATAATAACCGTGTAACCTCACTTCACAAGAGATTCGGCCCTTCAGGAGGAAAAATGACTAAACTTAACTCATTCTTCTTCCAGGGCCACGATAAAAATCTCAAGGTATCCTTCAGATGCTGTAATCTGCTTTGAACTTTGGCTCAGCTATTTCCACGAATATCCTCCATTTCCACTGGGGTAGATACTATATAAGACAGAACATTACAAATCACTTTGTTTAAAGTTACTGAAGAAAGAGTGGGGGGAAGAAAAAACAGCTTGGAGTCTGCTGTTAATTAAAACCAGACGATGATGTACAGCGATTTGTCTGGGGCACTTCTGACTGGGCTGGTTCCTTGACAGCTGTACATTCTTTCCTGCCTGTATTGTTTGAACTGTGTCCAATGGTACAATCGTTAAATCTTTGATAGCTGTTGTTTAAATACAAGAAAGGGGGAGCTTTTTGTCCTAAGCAAGAGACGGAGATGAGTCTTGTATTACATTTAAAAAGTTAGGTTTTATTAGATCATTTTTGCTGGGTTTTCATATAATGCCTCTGGTCATTTTTTGATTGTCTGTTGACGCTTTTTCAATACACAAATGTCAAAAGTCTTACTTCCTCCCTTCTTTCCTAAGGGATTCTTGCTGTGGGTAGGAGGGAAAAATATGGAACACCTGGTCTGACTAGGGATAGGTTAATTTCAAAGTTGAAAGCTCCATAGGCTGGAATACATTTAAATGTTTGCTAATAGTGAGAGAGACTACCAAAAAAAAAATTCAAGTGGCTTCAGGAAAATTGCTCAGAAACACACACACAAATTCTGTTTCATCCTCAAGTTTGACACCTGATGGTTAACCAAAGTTTGTTAAGCTGTGTATCTCCAAATACCCCAGCAACTTTAAAAGGAATCATTCACACTTTGTAAAAGACAAATTGACATTAAAGAATGTATATAAAAAAGTATTTGTACATTTATCCATACCTTAAAGTTTGGGTGTTAAATATAAGCACAATACCCTCTCTAAATAACCATTGTGATATATCTATCTATATAGATGTATAGATTAGATAGATGATAGATAGATAGATAGACTTAGTGTTTCAATTTATATTTCAGGTCAAATTTTATTTTTCAAGTTCTTTTTCAAGATAGCCTCGCCTACTATCAGGAGGGTGTCTGGGGGTTCAGATGAACAGTCTTGCCAGCAATGGTAGCTGTGGAGTTCTGCCACAATGTTGTAACTCCCTTTCTTTCAAGGTCATCCTACAAGTATGACCTCGTTCCCTCTGAAGATTAGACAGATTGTCTTTTTTGCTGGGCTCTAGATTCCGGGGGCAAAGTTTTTCAAAGCCAGGTGTGAAAATTATCCTTGCTTATTTGGAAATGAGTCATTATTCCAGGATGCTATTGCTTATCTCAACCTGGTAAAGGTCAAATGAAGTTCTGGTTCACCGAAAGATGTTCTATGCTGACTTTTCAGCCCCAGTGGGGTTTCTTTTATTTCATTTGGTTTGGGAGAACCCAACATTGCTGATGTATTCATCTGTGTTGGGTGAAACTTTGACCAAACAACCGTGGAACAGCTGGACCGTAGGAAGGTAAGTAAGGTGGTAACTTTATTAGGATTATTCCTGGAGTCCAAACACAATAGCAACAGGCAGACAGTAAAGAAAATAAACCTTACTGGTAATAAAGGCAACTACCTCAGTGCCATTTGCTTTTGTCAAATATGAGAAATATTTGACTTTGCTCTGACTATGGATATTATTTAGTTTAATCAATCTCAATTAAAATTCGTTGAGACTATCCATTTAGAGTCAGATAAATACGTACATTTGTCCAGGTCTAATCCATTTAAACTAGAGCCCAATGTTTGCTTATTTGCCTCGGAAAATGTGGCTCAGGAAATACAAGGACCCATGAACTTCTCATTTCTGTAAGGCAGGCTGTGTAAGCGTGAGACAGCTAGCAGAGTAGCAAGCTAAGTTTGTTGTCTACACTCAACTCTCTCCTCCCTTCACACTCCTACAGGCTCACAGACCTCACCTCCACTAGAGTGTCTGAAAATATCAGGTATTAGATTTAGAGCTAGATCATGAGGATCTGAGGGGAAAACATCTGCAGGACTTATGAGAAAGGTTTTACTTCCTAATTACAAAGCACTACCCAGGAGGACATGTTCCTCTTTTATGGTCAGATGTTGCTGTAGTGATGGCTGGAATAGCTGTATCCATTTTGTGACCAGAGGATGGCACACAGGAAAGGAGAAAGAGCCCAAGTGTGTGATAACATCAATGAGCCACCAAACTGACCGGACTTACCTACCTCTGGATGTCTTTTTTTTTTTTAGTTACTTGTTTATTTATTGATGTATAGTTGATATACAATATTATATGTTACAGATGTACAATATAATGATTTGGATTCACACTTTTAAAGGTTATACTCCATTTATAGTCACTATAAAATATTGGCTATATTCCTGTGTTGTACAATATATCCTTATAGCTTATTTTATTTTATTTTTTTTAATTAGTTTTTATTGGAGTATAGTTGCTTTACAATGTTATGTTAGTTCCTACTGTACAGCAAAGTGAATCAACTATACATATACATATATCCCCTCTTTCTTGGATTTCCTTCCCATTTAGGTCGCCACAGAACATTGAGCAGAGTTCCCTGAAGGTCTTTTAATGTGTCTCAGCATGCACCTGAAGCTGTCTTAACTGAGACAAGCTTGAATTAAAAAATTTGATTCCTTTCACAATCCTCTTGTGCTTACAGATCCATAGCAATGGTCTCAATGTTCACTAAATACAACAGCTCTAAGGAACTAAGAGCAACAGGATATGGAAGGCTCAACGGCAGGGAGCAAGTCAGGAATCAGTACTGAGGACACTAAGCAAGATATAGAAGAAAGAAATTAGCACCCTCTAGTTTCATGGTAGGTAATGTTTAATCCAAAGCTGGGCTCTAAAAGTGTAAGAAGGCCAGGAAAAAGAAAGAGATTCCTGCACTGAATGAGAGGCTGGGCTCCAGAAGTCTGTTTCCTTCAACTTATCACATTGCCTGATGCTTAGAAACACAGGCAAATCATTAAGGAAATGCCACCCCAAAAGTAACCCATTAATGAATTAAAAATAGCCTCATGCCCTCTGCCTTTCAAGGAAGGTTGATCTACAGCTTGAGTTTATGGATAATGGACTTGAAAGAGAGGAAGGGTGCGCGGGTCAGCTCTACTTGCATGAGGGTCTGTCCATGGCAATTAGACTTCTGAGCTCATGTAAATGAACAGGTATGGAGTACAGAGGCAGACTCGGGTTCAGATCCCAGCCTGACCTTCAACAGCCTTGTGAATAGGGTTACGCAACCCTCTCAGCTTCAGTTACTTCATTTTAAAAATGGAAAAAAAAAAAATAGTATTTGCCTTATGGGAGCTTTTTGGTGATAATAAAATAAAATAATCCAAATAAAGCCATTTGTCATGCCAGGAGCATAATACATGCAAACGATTTTAGTGACTATGATTATTTTTTATTATCTCTTACAACTGTATGATATGATGCTCTGGAGGGACTGAAATAGTTTCTAAATGGCTGCATATGTTCAACAGAAATAATAATGCTAGCAGGAGGAAAATACCTGTCAGTACCACATTTCTTACACTAATCATTGCTTTGCTAGAATAATATTTTTTAAAAATATTTCAGGGAGTAATTTTGAGACAGACACCTGGATAGCACGTGAAACTGTTTAGTTCCCTCACGTAGGAGTTGCCGGATTGCTGATCTCGGCATAAAACATGAGGATTTTGCGTTATGGGTATTGAATAAGAGTTTTAAAATGATGGACAGATTAAGTATTTCCATGTTTGAACTGCTTCTGGATTATATCTGATTTTATATCATCACTATTTTAATGGGCTACTTTGTGGCCAAATAGTTTTAACATGTGTTCAAACCTAAATAATCACTCATTAATCTTATGTGATAGCCAGATTTTAATATTTATTAGACTGCTATTGTTAACAACAGACTTTATGCTATTTACAGTATCTGAATTCTTTTTTTCCAGAATAAAGTTACCTACACACCAAACTGCTTGTCTCAAAACCATGGCAATTAGATACAATCTTAGGCAAAACTTTATGAAATGTATGTTTTTACTAAAAACCAGTCTTGAATGTTTACTTGAAATCAATTGGCAGAGCTAGGTAGAGGAATTTTGTGATTCATTCTTTAAAAATAAATAGATTTCATATATCTTGTTGGCTCGAATACAAATATACACTGATTGTTGTTGAAAGCTTCTGACATAATTACTAAACCTGGTAAAGAGAGGTCAAGATATCTATAGTTGGTTAATTCATATGATAGTGAAGACAATGATAAGCATTTCAAGGGTAAAATATGACTTCAATTTGGTTGAGTGGTTTATTTTCTTTTTGAACATTATACCACTTCCCTGCAGCCCCTAGAGAGTATGCTGATTATTTTTCAAGGATGTAGGTGTCAGAGGTGGAATTAAATACTCTTTTTACTTTACACTGAGGCTTGTAAACCATTACCCCAATACCCTCGAAATATCATGGCTTCACTGAGGCTAAATTCTCCTCACATTATCCTTTTCTACTTCTTCTTGTTCTTAGTTGCCTGCCATTTTCTAAGCCAACCCTACACATCCATTAAAGAATCTGATACCTAAAAAAAAAGTTTCCTCTTTATTCAAAATTCACTCATCAACCATTATCTTCAGTGACTTTGGAGTCCAAGCAGACCCTTCTGCTTTCCTTTCTCTCTACTTCTTAACTTCCATATCTACAATGGCCTTCATCTGCACTCCTTTTCAGGCACTCTCTCTCAAGGTTAAATCCTAGAATCTCTCCATCCTTGAATTCTTAAACACAAATATTCTACTCTTTGATAAAAATCTTCAGTTCATTTGGTTTTATCACTACTTCTACTCTCTCTACTTTTTAGACTTACCATGCCCTTTGATACCTCATTTTCTTTCAGAATCAGCCTCTCCTGATCTCTTTCCCTCCCTTGGCTCCTACCTTTAACATCACTAGGACCCTCAGTTCTCTCACCCTCTAGCCTTCCATACATTCACTCAACAAAACTACGGTATTGAATCAATCCTTCCAGCTACCTTCTTGGCTCCGGGACCGAGGTGGTGGAGGTGGAGGACTTTTAAAGAACGTGTATGATTTCATGTCTCAATTAGATCCTCAATCGTCAATCAATTCTTTTACTTATTGTTGGGCAAGACATTTTCCAACACTTTTCCAATGTCCACGAAAAACCTTCATCACTCTTCTCAAGAACCATTTCTCATACAGACTCCTAGAGCTTCGTAGACAAACTTGACACTTTAATAGAAAATTGAAGTGAATAGGCAGTTTATTCCACGACCTTGCTGCAAATGTGTCTGCGTGTACCAACTCTGATATTTATGATTCCCATTTCAAACCATGAGGCTTGTTCCTGTTGAAGTCCACAAGCTATGACTTTATTGGCACCTCTTTCTTTTCCCCTCAAGTCCTTTTCATTCATCATCCTTACTCTCTCCCATATCTTCGAACTTATCTCAGTTGGATCCTGTACTTCAGACTACTAATGGGTTCAAGATTTTCCCAATGTAAGCATTTCTTCCTGGATTGGGCTTTCATCTAGCCACCAACTTGTTCTATCTATTCCCATCTTGTCTACGTGGCTTCAGAACAGCATATATTTCCAGTATGCCCTTTCCTCCTTTACCATTCCTTCCTTGGTCCTATCATCATACTCTATTTTAATAGTTCTCTCAGTGAGTAACCAGTAATCTTTTTACTGAAAACTCTAATAAAAAGTTCAGTCCTTAATTTCCAGGACTTTTGAAGCTTTGCTGATTAGGGAGTAGTGAAGAAGAGATTGGAGAGGTCCACGCAAAGCAGATGGAGGGCTCTGTGAGGAGAACTGAGGAATTTTTCAATGAAATTCTGAAGAGGTTCTGCAAGTTCACATTCATGAAGATCTTTACTCCCTTTGCTTCCATGATTTTGTACTCTCTTGATTCTCTTTCTATCCTTTCTACCTCTTTCTTAGACACAGTTTCTTCTGCTTACCAATGAAATGGTGTGGCCCAGAAGTTGCTCCTGGGAGAGCTCATCCACTCTCATGTTTTCAAGTGTCCGATATAGGATATTGATTCCCCCGTGGACAACTTTAGTACTGGCCTCTATTGCAAGGGATTTCATATTTACTTATACTGCTGGCAATGGGAGGGTGGAATGTTCCAAAATTGGGAAAGAGGATGAACTTGGTGTACACATGTGTGCACAAAAGAGGTAATATAACAGACCTGGGACTTAGAAAGGCTTCTTGCAAGGTTGGCCCTTGGCTGACATCTGGAAACTTGGATTTCGGTAGTGTTCTCACCATTCTCTAACAGATAAGGTTAGTTTACCGTGCCTAAACTGTTTGTACACACAATGTGATTTATGCTTTCCTTTTGGGAGTCTGGAATTTGGGTATGTGTTGGGGAAAGAGTAGCTACATGACCAACCCCCAGTAAGAATCCTGGGTGCTGAGTCTCTAACGTGCTTCCTTGGTAGATGACAGTTCACGTGTATTGTCCCAGTTTAATGCTGGAGGAACTATGCCTGTTTTGTGTGACTCTAATGGGAGAGGACTCTTAGAAGCCTGTGCCTGGTTTCCTCTGGACTTTACTTCATGTGCCTTTTCCCTTTGCTGATTTTCCTTGGTATCCTTTCCCTATAATACATTTTTGTAACCATGAGTATGACTATATGCTGAGTCCTATGGGTCTTTCTGGTGAATCATTGCCTCTGGGGATTGTCTTGGGGACTCCTGATACACATGTATTCTTATTTCATGGAATTCATGTCATACATTTGGAGACAGAAGTCAGAATGAACAAAAGAGTTGGATTGAATGCTAAAAGCAAAAAGAAATAAGAGGGGTGTAGGAAAGATGGGCTTAAGAGAAAGATCACCGGGCTCCATGGTGATGAAACCCTAGGCAGGTTTCATTCAACTGCTTTAACTATTTTTTGATATTTTTATGACTTTCTGGTTATTCCCATCCTTTACAGGTAACTCCAAGAATGTAAGCACTTTTTAAAAAATTGAAGTATAGTTGATTTAACAATTTACAGTGTTAGTTTCAATTTACAGCAAAGTGACCCAGTTATACGTACATACATATATATATATACATACGTACGTATATACGTATGTACGTATGTATATATTTATTTTTCAGATTCTTTTCCCTTATACGTTATTACAAAATTGAGTATAGTACCTTTCAGATGTCCTATACAGTAGGTCCTTGATGGTTATCTATTTTATATATAGTAGAGTGTATATGTCAATCCCAAACTCCTAATTTATCCTTCCCCCTCTAAGTACTTTTAAATACATTCCTGAATATTGACCTAAGTCTCTGTCTTTCTAAAATGGTTTTTCTGTGTTTACAACCATAACAATCCACAAAATACAAATTAACTGTCTACAAGATTTCTTGAGATTACATTATTCCATCACTCAATAAATATTTATTGAGCATAGATATTTTATTGTGCCCCAGGTACTATGGTAGTCACTGGTGATTCAAAGATGACTAAGACAAATCTCTCTCTTATCCTCAGGGAACTCACTTAAGGGAAGAAAGATGCCAAAGGAAAAACAGGCAAAAGAACTTTGTTCAGATCACAGTTTTGCAATTGCGTATAAGTCTCAGGAGCTTTCTGGCCACCCAAAGCCTCAAATGCTCTGCCACAGCCATGCTCCCAACAGGTGAACACAGAAAACTGTTAGGTGAGTCAGCATATGGAAAATGCTGGGGATTCCTGAAATAGCACTGAGTCATTAATCACTGATACCCTGGCTCAGTCCATGAAGCAACTGGAAATGAATAAGCAAAGAAAGTGAACTAATGGTTAGAGGATGGAAATACCCCAGGAGACATTTGTTGAGTCAGTATAAGAATGTGGAAAACTTCAACAGTCATAGATTCAAATGGAATGAAATTAAAAGAGAAGAGAGTTTTCCAAAAGCTTGATCTCCATTCAGAAATTTCTGGCAAACCTCATTCTTCTGGATTCTTTGGGGAACTGGAGAAAGGAGGGAAAGAGAGGAATAAAATGTTCTGACCACAGTGGATTCTAGATCTACATGGTATGACAATACCTAGTACATAGACAGTGTTTGATATATGATTTGGGGTTGAATTATAAAAGATATATTATAATATAAAGGAAAAGAGAGGTGACACATAAGAATACAACCCTGAGAAACTGCTGGGAGGAAAAATGGGCATTGGAAGTTGTAAATGAATAAACTAAACATAACATGTACTTTTTAAAACTATAAGTGGGAATACATACGCACAACTTCTTTCAAAATATTGGGTCTTGGCACAGTTGACTTGGAAGATCAAAGTGACACCAGATGTTGATAAGTCTTATTTAGTGGAACCTCCCACAAAATTTGGAACTTTCCAAATTTTGAATAAGTGAGTTTCTGAAGAATATAACCACATTTTCCATTGATTCCCAAATCAGGGATGTATTTTTTTTAGAAAACAAAGTTCTTTCGTATATGTAAAGAGCATATTTAGGAACACAGTCAATTTTTAAAAACACAACTTAGAGGGGAAAAAAACCCATCATTTCTAACAATACATGATTTTCCAAAATATTGACAATAATAGTACATACTAAGTCATAAAAATGTTGAATTGGCTTAAATTTGTTTATACATTTCAGTTAACGATGTCAGTTTCGAATATTGACCAAGTCCTTTCAGGAAACTCAAATATCTTCATATTCAGCATAGCAGTTTTTCAATTTTTCCTACTTTCTTCATTTATGAACCTATTTCTACATATCTCGCTTTACCATCTGTCCATGTTTCAGCATCCCCGAAGCAGAGATAGAACTGAACACCAACAGGACCACAAACCTAATAACCACTAATTATGCACCTCCCCATTCAGGCATCGTGTTAAGCTGGATGGTCTTATTCCATTTACTTTTCTCAACACAATGCCCAGTGGGTGTTCTCACCCTCATGTTATGGGTGAGGGAAGTAAAGCTGAAACATCCATTCTCTCCTCACAAGTGGAGAAGGCTCCTTTGCTCTAGACACCAGCTTGTTTCTAGGATGGCCCGGCCACCAGGAGACAGAGCTATACACTGGGCCCATCCCAATGGTTTCTGCCAGGCCAGGCTAGGGTGGATTGCTGCTGGGCCATTGCCTAGAATTATTCAGTCTCAGTGTTTGGAAGGCCATTGAAGGATCTCATCCAGCCACACAGAACACATGACCTCCTGGGATTCCACCCCTCCTCAGAAAGTAGAAGTAGCTCAGTAACCTGGCCAGGAATTTAGTACAAGCCAGGACTGGGTGATGATAACTTATCCATAGATTTACCTGTGGAAGCTGTTTGGCTGGGTCATCATGCAGGTTTGGCAACTCCTGGATTCACCTCTGCCTCCAAGAAAGGCATTTGGAGAAAAATTCTGATGGGTTTGGGTTTTATCTCTGGGTTTCACTGATTCTTCAGTTTGCCTTGTGGATGCCAATCAACAGGGGCTGAATACCAGTGCTCATAGCTGTGTAGAAAAGCTTTGTGCATGCAAAACATACCCTGTTAAAACAAATAACAATAACGTCAAGTGAAATACTGTCTTTCAGGAAGTTATTGGCTCTTCACAGACATCTGTTGCTGAATTCTTCCCATTCATGTTAAGTAAGACATTTTCTCAAGTCTCGTCATCTTTCTGAGACTACACGTAATTCAGGAAGCTATAGGTTTAATAATTAATAGGATCTGACCAGCCAGTTTCTTTCCTTATGTTTTCAGTCAATCAGTCATCCACGATGAGCAGCTACGATGTCCTTGTTCCTTCTTGGAGTGAGAGCATTATTTTTTTTCTTTACTTCATTGACTTATGTTCTTTTCCTGTCTCAGTGAATAAAGTTCATTTGCTCAAGGCAGACACCTGAGGGGACCTTAACAGTCCACTCTTCCTTTTGTCCCCTCCGATCTGTTACCTGGTCCTGCCCGCTGTGCCTTCCAAGCCTCTCACCTGGTCCTCGACTTCTCCCCACTCCATTGGTCTGGCCCTGGTCCAGGCAGCTCATGTTGTTAGAAGAAATCCTCAACCGTTCACCCTCAACGATGTTTCCAGACACTCTTTCCAAAAGGAAAACATGACTGCATCTTCCCTTGCTTAGAATTCTTCAGGGTTTCTCTGGCCAAAGGGTAAGCCCACATTTTTGCCCATCAGAGAGAGCTCTGCATTCATTACCCTTATCCCTTCAGGTCAACTTCTATTTATTGAGCACCTACTGTGTGTCAGGCACTGATCTAGATGCTGGAGATACAGCGGCAGACAATGTTCACGTTCTCATGGAACTTTCATTCTACTGAGGAGAGACAGATAATAAACAAAATAAATCGCGTGCGTGTGTGTGTGTGTGACACACACACACCCCTCGATATGTGTGTTTGGAAGGTGACTTGTGGAAAAGTTATAGAGGATGACTTTGAGAAAAACAAAGCAGAGCAGGATTCTAGGGAATGATGGGGAGGGGATTATTTAAATAGGGGGTTAAGAAAAGCCTCGTTGAGACACTGACATTCTGATAAAGATGAGAGCCTGTCCCTTCCTCTCTGTGCAGCATCTTTCCCACCACCTCTCTGCCTCTCATTTTGTTCCACAACACTGAACCCATGGTCATCCCCAGATGCACCAGTTCCTCTGGTCCCTAAGCCTTTGTGTGTACTGTTGCCTGCCTAGGACACGTCTGCTCTCCTGCAAAGGCAGCCCCAGTTGTCTTTGTCTCTGCCCCCTCCGCCCCCCAACTAGACTTCTCCAGTCAGGCTAACTATGACCTCCAACTTCACCTGGAACAAACCTACCAGAGCGACTGGAATTTCATACCATAATTCCCTTTCCCTGTCTAAACACATAGATACAGATATAAACATGTGCTTACATGATATACAACATCTTTTATTTATTGAGTCTTACCATGTACATACTCTGTATTCTACATTCTTTTTCATAACAACCTAATGGGGTGATATTATCTCCATTTTACCAGTGAGAGAAGTCATTTGCCCAGTCTCTTTCTACTGGTGGAGCTGGACTCAAATTCAGAGCTCCCTGACCCCTATGACCTTGCTCTCTCACACCCTCCCACAGCTTCCTCCCAAGACTAAGCTACCTTAGGGCACATTCTGTCACTTTGGATTTTTATATCCTCGCACCTAGCACAGTACCCGACACAGAGTAAGTGCTCAGTAGCTATTTCTCCAATAAACACATTTTAATACTACGCATTCATTCATTTATCATTCACAATGTGCCAAGTTTCCATGTCCAGCCCCTTGAGTATCTCTCCATAGGCCTGACCTTTCAATAATAACAATAGCAACATTTTCACAGCACCTACCATGGGACAAATACTCTTCTAAGTACTAATACCAGTTTCTTTAATACTCACAACAACCGGATGAAGTGGGAGGTTCCCCATTTTACAGATGGAGAAGCTGAGACTCCAATCAATTAGATTACTTTCCGAAGCTCACACAGCTAGTAAGTGATGGGGTTGAGATTTGAACCCAGATATCCATGACCTGGCTCTGGAACCTCTACTTCCTTTCTTTTTTTTTTTTATTGAAGTATAGTTGATTTACAATGTTGTGTTAGTTTCAGGTGTGAAGCAAAATGATTCAGCAAAGTCATAATATAGATACTGGATGGATATATATATACATATATATATATATATATGTATATATATATACACTTTTTAAGATTCTTCTTCATTATAGTTTATTACAAGATATTGAATATAGTTCCCTGTGCTATATAGTAGGTCCTTATTGTTTATCTATTTTATATATAGTAGTGTGTATCTGTTAATCCCAAACTCCTAATTTATCCCTCTCCCGCCTTTCCCCTTTGGTAACCATAAGTTTGTTTTCTATGTTTGTGAGTCTGTTTCTGTTTTGTGAATAAGTTCATTTGTATCATATTTTAGATTCCAGATATAAGTGATATCATGTGATATTTGTCTTTCTCCGTCTGACTTACTTCACTTAGTACAATAATCTCTACATCCATCCATGCTGTTGCAAATGGCATTATTTCTTTTTTTTTATGGCTGAGTAGTATATATATATATATATATATATATATATATATATATATATATCTCACATCTTCTTTACCCATTCATCTGTGGATAGACATTTATGTTGATTTGTGTTGCTTCCATGTCTTGGCTATTGTAAATAGTGCTGCTGTGAACATTGGGGTGCATGTATCTTTTTGAATTAGAGTTTTCTCCAGGTATGTGCCCAGCAGTGGGATTGCTGGGTCATACGGCAATTCTATTTTTAGTTTTATAAGGAACCTCCATACTGTTTTCCATAGTGGCTGCGCCAATTTATATTCCCACCAACAGTGAGGAAGGCTCCTTTTTCTCCACACCTTCTCCAGCATTTGTTTGTAGACTTTTTAACGATGGCCATTCTGACTGGTGGGAGGTGGTACCTCATCATACTTTTGATTTGCATTTCTCTAATAATTACTGATGTTGAGCATCTTTTCATGTGCCTGTTGGTCATCTGTATGTCTTCTTTGGAGAAATGTTGAAGCCTTTACTTTCCATCGCTGCATCACACTGCCTGCCTTGGCTTTCCAGATTCAGGTCGTAGACCCACTGAGGGATGTGCAGTGATGTGTATGGTCAGTTTTCTACATCTGAAACAAGGAATCATCACTAACATCTACTTGGTATTGACATAGTTGAGAAAGTAACCTTTTAAACCCGTTTTATCCAGTGCTAAGCAATATCCAGGGGAAATCTGACAGCACCTTGGAGAAGGGGTAATCAAAACATGAAAGGAAAAGTATCCAAAAAAAAGTGGATAACTCTGATGCAGGAAAAACAACAAGAAAGGATTTCGTTATTGTTTGTTTTTTTTTAAAGCAAGGAAGTATTGGTAAAACTGCTGTTGAAAGAGGATTGAAGCTGGCACAAAGGCAGCAATATCCCAGATCACAAATGAAATCTGTCTTTCAATCAAATATCTAAAAACCCATAAACCTACCCTGGAGCCAAGAAGGAATATACTAATTATATCAGAATCCTTAGACCTAGGGAATATGTTACTTTCAGCAAGTGGCTACTTTTGAGCTGAAATGAAACATCTGAAAAACTTAAAAGGAAAATGTGATTAGGAAATCAGTCTGTGCTTTTTACACTGCCTACCTCTCTCCCCAATCTCCTCCAAAAGAAAAGGAGTAATTTTTCCACTGTCCCATGAAGGGGGCATAATCTTTGGTGATTTCTTTGCCCTAGAATACTGTTCATCTTATAAAACTGAACCTCTGACCACAGGGCTGATTCCAGCGTTAAACAAGCACCACTGCTTTACTGAGGATGGTGAGAAACACTCAGTGAAGAGGTAATTCTGCTCAAGGGTCATTATTTTTTTCTTTTTTGTCTTTATCAGCACTTGAAAGAAAACCAGATATTTTCTTTTCATGAAAGTTGATGACTTCAGGTGGGGAATAAGCAGCTGTGGCAGATGGACTTCTCAAACGCAGTAAAATATCCTGTCTTCATATAAATGTTTATGGTAGCAGGAGAACTGAAGAAGAAAAACACAAGCAAAAAGTTGCATGACTCACAGGCTGAATTGCTTCTAAATAAAGCATTTCTCAGAGTTTCCCATGAGGTGTTTTGAGTGAACAAGCAGCAGGGTCCCTGCTAGAGTAGGGAAGGACATTTTTAAAAGACAAAAAGGTGCATCCAACAGTAAGTCAAGAAAATCATTCTGTTGTTTTTGATGTTTAAGAAAAATATATGTCTGAAGTGAGGCTATGTGATCACATATGCCCTGTCCTAGTCACACGCGGGCGGTGGCGTCACTAGCTGTTCTTGGCTGGACCACTCTGTAGGTGATGAGCAGAGGTCGAGTGGGATGTCTCCTGTTGACTCACAGACTTTCCTCTAACAGAGCATCGTGAAGCGATGATAATTAAGTTTAATTTTAGACCTTGTGTGCCGAACCTGGGAATGTTTTCAAAATTCAGAGCAGGCTCCATTGACTTTGGCACCTGAGATTTGAAAGGAAGGTCAGAAGTCCTAGACTACCTATATACTCTTCAGTTCTTTACTTCCCAGAAAATTGCAAATTTGGAGCTAATTAGGGAATAATCTTCTATTGAAACTATCCTGCAAATAGCAGGCACTTCTGGCCTTGACTCAGATTCACACACAGAAGCATCACCACCTTCCTTCACAGTCAAGACTTTCTAACTAAACTCAGTGACTTTTCCACTTGTGTGAAAAATCTTTTTTTTTTTTTTTTTTCCCCAGTCAAATCTAAAGGGCTTGAGCTTGTTAGGAAACACGTTGGAATAATCTTCAGATTCTCATTGGAGCTTGCTAGCGATGGTCTCATACGAGCTGATAACAAATTGGCAATATTATATTAGTGTACTCAACCATTTCTAGGTACCTGGTATGAGTAGCAATATAGAAATGAAACAGTTGTTCCAGTGAATAGAATAATTACTATCTAAAATGCGTTCAACCTTCCAAATGCTCAGAGAACCCTAGGGTTGAATGAGCTGGCTTGTTCTGGGTTGCCAAATTTAACAAATAAAAATACAAGACACTCAATTAAATGTGAATTTCAGGTCAACACGGATGACATTTTAGCATCTCTATATCCCATGCAACATTTCATTATTCATAGTTTACCTGGACACCAAAAAAATGTACCTGCTCTTTATCTGAAATTTAAATTTTAGCTGAATAACCTATATTTTATGTGGCAACCCTTCGAGATACATGAGCTTTTCTGAGGTACTATTTTATCAAAAACCCATTCTGAATATTGTCCTGCAAGAAGTGGGGAATCTAGAGGAAATACATCAAAACAAAATTTAATTTAAGCAAGAGAATAGCCACTCTGGAGAGGCCTTTCCCAGCCATTAACACATACTGTAAAGCTACCCCCAGAAAACCAGCGGGGGGGGGGGGGAAGTAAAAGCAACATGACAATTTAATGAATCCTGTGACCTAATACTTCCACCAGACAGAATGCAAACTCCCTGCCAGTCACCCTGAGGTTCAAGTTCCAGTATCCTCATTTTTCTTTCCTTTGTTTCACTGCCTCCTGTAGGGGAAAATAAAGGAAGAGATAAAAGGAAAAAAAAAAAAAAAACAAAGGTCCAGCATTTTAATGTACATTTGCTTTGGCATTAGCTGAGTTCTGGAGACAAAAACAATCTCCTGCTTTTAATTCAGTCCATGTGTAACAAAGTTGTATGTTGGGAGATGTGGCTTTAAGTAAGAACAACTAACAAGCGTTTTTGATCACAGGAAGTTCAGAAGAGTCCCTGCTCCTTAGAATATAATAAACATCGACTTAGCAGTCAGAGAGCCCGCGCTGTTTCTAGTCATTTTGCAGCACCCACTTTGATTGGCGGCAGAGGGAGATGGGCCCTGAGAGCTCAGGCCGCCACCATCCATCTACCCATGGGCCTCTCTGTTCAGAGCTGGGCTGTCCTTCCTTCCCGCCCAGGAAGGCTAGCTCGGCTGCCACTGCCGTTTCTGGGCAAGTGGCCATGGCAGGGATGTTTGCTTTAGATAGCCTGCAGCTGGCTGAGTGGGCGTTTCATTCAGACAACACAGGCGCCTCCCACTGTCTCTACTGTTTCAGGCTAGTGTAGCCTCTGGGGCCTTTTGATTTATAAGGAGCTTTACGTGCCTGGAGTTACAGTTTTAGGAAGCAAAGTCGTGATGAATGAGGGTCTGATCTCAGGGATCCACACACACAGCAAGGCTTGCAAACCCCTCTTCCCTTGGGATGGTCTGAAGAAGATGCCAGGCAGGCAACGTGGAGGACATGGGTGCCGGCACGTGGAAACCTGGTCATGTCTAGGGTAGTGATGCCGCGGGGCTTGTTCATTCCACAGCCGCCCATCTCAGGGCTGACCCTAATAGTGAGAACCCAACATGTGAGACCTCCTGGCTGCTTAATATCTGTTTAAACAGATATTCTTACATCTATGTCATTTTCAATGTGAGACCATAGAGGGCCGTGAAGGGAGCTGTGTTAACTTTTCTGGGCAAAGCCTGAAGTTGATGCTATTTTTTTTTTTTTTTTTTTTTAGATGATTGTTCTCATAGGTGCTGAGAATGAACATGTTGTCAGGTGGAGGGGTGGGGAATTTTACATGGAGGGGTCCGAGAAGTCTTATTTTCTTATCCCAGACGACAAATGACCGCTTAATTGAGAAAAATTCTAGCTACAGCAGTTCACTGGGGGAATGTGAAAACAAAGTGAACCAGAAAAGAAATAGAAACCCAGACTTTTCAGTTCCTGTTTATCCTATTTTTAATCTCGACATCGCAGTTGCTCTCTTTCTTGTTTCCCTGGCCTTGCTGGAATACTTACACACACCTGGCTTTCCATGTGCCTTGGGGACAGAGAGGGGGTGAGGCCCAACACGGAGAGGGCGCAGAGCCCTGCCTGTGGGCTCAGAAACAGTGTCCACGCTGGCGTGTGTAAGAGGAGGGGACTATCAGGAAACTGGGCCACATCTAATTCGAAGCTGTTGGCAAAGTATGAACGATCATCCCTCCCTGCATTCATTATCTACCTTGGCTAAGAGACTGGCAATTCCAGACCAGTGGCAAGAAGGAAAGGTGGGGAAGGGTAATCGTGAGACTGTGGCCAAATGTTCAGACTGGCCGGTGGCTGAGGAGACAGGAACGTCTATGTTCATTGGGCCCCATGCGTATTCTCTCTCAATCTCTCTCTCTCTATCTCTCCCTCTCTCTTCCTAGCCTCCAGAGATACAGAGGCAAAGGAGACCAAGGGATTCCTGGCCCTTAGAAACCTTGTAAGGAACAAAAACCGTTCACAAAGGACGCCTATGACGTAGTGGACGTTGGTACCCCATACCACAATGCACTTACATGTGTGAACTTATTTTTTCTTTCCCCTACGAGTGAAATAATTCATACCACTATGTGGTTCCACAACTGAAACAGAGAAAAGTGAATAAAGCACACCTCCCGCCCCCGCAAAACATCTTCTGAAATAAAGAGTCAAATGCGTAAAGTGGGATTTCAAAGCCTGAGGGGAGAGCACCGTGGGCCCCCGCTCTGATCTCCCAGAGCGGCCTGGAGCCCTGGTCTGCAGTTAGGTGTCTGTGAGTCTGTCTTCCCGCCCGACTGTAGCCTCTGAGGGGAGGGCTGTACCTGTGTGCTGGCTTCTGCCCAGCCCTGCCCAACACTGCAGCTGGGCACAGGACAGGGGACCTGCGGGGACACTCTGCCAAGGGTCGTGCGTACCCAGGCCCCCTCCCACCGTTTGTCTCCCATTCAGCATATCTCACAGCCTGGAAACCCAGAGTCACTGCTCAAGGGTCACTTCCGGCCTCCAGCCTGCTTAGCTATTCACATCTGCAGTCAGCAGCCCTCTCCAGGACCCTCGAGGGTGGCGCTGTTGTAGCTTCCCTCTTCCCCTGATGGCTTGCATTTGGCTAATTGACCTGGCATATTACCATGTGAGAAGAACCATCCCTAGTTTCCGTCTCAGAGGAAGAATGAGAAGTTCCTGAGACCCCTGTGGAACCAGGTCTACATCTACTTCTACCATGGACCCCTTTCCCCCAACCTGGAGAGCTGGAACCTTCTGGAACCCTCTGGAACCTTGTACAGTCTGTTGAGCTGCTAGGACAGAGCTCAGTAATACATTTACTCAGTTCAAGCAGTCTTCAGCTGTAAGGGTGCTCATTAGAAACTGTTGCACTACATAGGCGTAAATGACTTGAACAGAAATGGACACATTTAATAAAAATGATCCACTTATGACTTGAGTAGAAATGGATACATTTAATAAAAATGATCCACTTTGCAGAATTACTCAGGGTTTTGGTTTTTTTTCTTTGTCGGTTCTTGTTTATTTTCTTCAGTCCCAGATAATCTCGAAATAGATTGCTGGTGTATAATTAATTTTAAATGTCATAACATTTTGAGCCAGGCTGATTTTGATGACAGTAAAGAACATTTTGAAGGAGTTTCATGATTTTCACAACACGACTGATTTTATAAGGGAAAAAAAATATTCCCATATAGTAAAGCTTTAAAAGTGCTAGCAGTGTGGTTGTTTCCTCCAACATAAGCACCACAACAGGAAAGCAAACAAACCCACGGTGGACCGAAAATGTGGTTTCTGGAACTCTCTTAAACCTTGGCTAAGTTTTGGGGGCTCCCAAAGGACAGGATTACTTCATGTCAAAGCAAAAACTCTCCTGACTCTGTAAACAGCCTACGGTTCCGGGAACTATGGAAAATGTAGATGAGAAATGAAGTTGTGTTGTATTTGGAAGAGCTGTCGAGATCATGAAGTTTTCATCCTGGGGGATCCACCTCTGCTGCTTTGGGGCCTTTGGGACCCTTCTCTTCTTTGTGTTCACTCCATCTGTTACGGAGCCAAGTTCATACTGCTCTCCGCACAGCAGGCCAATCGATCACGAGACGAGGTGTTGGGGAGAGAAAAAGCGACTTTATTCAGAAAGCCAGCAGACCAAGAAGATGGTGGACTCGTGTCCCAAAGAACCATCTTGCCCCGGTTTGAACGCTAGTTTCTTTTATAGAGCAAAGAGGAGGAGGTGAGGAGGTAAAGTAAAAAAGGTGATACGTTGTTGCAACTATTTCCTGGTTCTGGTCAGACACTGGAGGGGATGTGTTAATTTCTTCTTTCTGCAGCCATTCATAGGTGGTCAGGATGTTTCCTGCGAGCTAAACAAAGGTATTTTAGCTTAAAGCTCAGGCATGGGAGGCAGGGCTCCTGGAGACAGGCCATTATGTATACTTTAAGCTATAGGCAACATCCCATTAGTGATTAACTTGTAGTAAAAGCAATAGAATACAAAGGTTAAAGAAAAAGAGACAGATCCAATATGGAGTCAGATTTGTTCTTCCCTGTCACACATCTCTCTTTACCTTTTTTTCCCAAGAACACCCATCCCCAAATAAAAACCACTAATGATGGGGCTTCCCTGGTGGCGCAGTGGTTGAGAGTCTGCCTGCCGATGCAGGGGACACGGGTTCGAGCCCTGGTCTGGGAGGATCCCGCATGCCGCGGAGCGGCTAGGCCCGTGAGCTACGGTTACTGAGCCTGCGCGTCTGGAGCCTGTGCTCCACAACGGGAGAGGCCGCGATGGTGAGAGGCCCGCGCACTGCGATGAAGAGTGGCCCCCGCTTGCCGCAACTAGAGAAAGCCCTCGCACAGAAACGAAAAAACCCAACACAGCCATAAATAAATAAATAAATAATTCCCATTTAAAAAACAAAAAAACAAAAAAAATCCCACTAATGATGATATCACAACCAACAAAACACCAATGATGATATGACAAGCCCCGTTCAATCCTATTGCTTCTTTAGAGCGCAAACTCCACTGTACCTTTTCACAGGAATAGCTGTGTGTGGCATATACAAAACTCACAAAGTAAAAGACAAATGTCACCAAGTCCCTCATTTCCTACTAGTTTTGTGGTAAAAACCAAATCGATACTCTCTTTTCTCCTCCCCACCACAGGACTGATTCTCGTTTCATGCAGCAGTATAGATAAGTGTCAAAACTTTGCTCTCACTGAGAACACTTTATGGTTCAGTGAATATCTAATGAATTTAAAATATTATTCTGATTCTATCCAGAAGAAAGCATTTAGCATAATACAGTATTCCATCAGAATAAGCTCTGAGCTTTTCTTTGGTTCCATCATAAAATTCATGTCAGGAAGGTGGAGGGTTGATCCTCCCACAAAGAAAAGCATGTGATAAAGGCTGTATCCCAGAATTTTAAACTCCATCTAACACATCATCCAGACAAAGAAGATTAGGGCTCTTGGCAGACTCATGGACAGTTTGCCTCTATTAGAAGTGAGAGAGCTCAAGGAGAAGAAACTACAGTGTATTCCATCCATTCCTTTGGCAACAAGGATCTTCCCTTGTTTTAAACCAAACATTGATAAGGAAAACCAGCTGCTTTTACAATGAATAAACCCATTACCTCAACTCTTTGTACATTACTGAGGTATTTTTGCTTGTCAGATTTTCTGTTTTGTGGATGCTTGGGTTTTCTCAGTATGCTGTCAACGCAGACATAACAGAGCTGGTTTTAGCAGCAGTACCAGATGTGGATGAGGACATGGGCCTTCCTGACCCTCCGAGTCCAAGGTTTGGTGGTAAGTTACCGCTGCTGTCAAAAATAGTAACAGCAGGATCTGGCATCTTGACACGACACTGCCTGGCGCTGGCTAAGCTCTCTGCACAGTAGCCAACAGAGAGGAAGCTGCACGCATGCACGGGGAAAAGAGGGCACCCTGGAGTTTTGACTCAGACTGTGCATCAGGAGTCAGCCCTGTTGTAGTTTCTACTGCAGCAAAGAAACCTCGTGCCTATTGATCCAAGGAGCCACCTGACTCTGGGGTCACTATGTTTGGCCCACTGCAGTCAGTAACATTAATCGCGCCAGGGGAACAAATTAACTGTACAAATCTAAAGCAGGAGTAGGAAGAATTTTCCAAAAGTACCAGCACTAGGGTTTCTTCCTCTTCCCATATCCCCTCTTTTCTAGATTATTGGGAATCATCCATGCTCAACATCACAGCGACTGGTGTTGAGAGTGCCATATGCTCCTAGAACCAATCAGAGGACCCCGTGACCCACAGGTCAGACAACTCGGGTCTTCAGAGGCAGACAAGAGTGCTGTTTGGCTGGCAGAGTAGAGAGAACAGCATCCATTTAAAAATGAACAAGTGGGGTCTACCAGAGTGGTCAAACTGTCACAAACCAGCACCATGATGCAGGTTCGGAGCCAGGATTTCTGAAATGATTTGCAGTAGAAGTGAAAGTTGTAGTTTAAAAAAATGTGTTTTTACACCTAGTGCCTCCCGATAATTAGCCTCCAGCCCTGGCCCCATCTAGTTTGCACGGGGTCTAGGCCATGGACTGAGGATGGCTTCAGACTATTTCTGTGTCGGTCTCGGTACAACCGCTTGTTAACTAAGTGACCTTGAGCAAGTTTCTTCAGTTCTCTGGCCTTCACTTTTCTCACTTATGGAATGGGGACAACGAAATAGTATCTGCCTCAGAGTTTATTGTGAATATTCAATGAGACGATGCATGGAATACATTCATCACAATGTCAAGCACATATTCAACACTCAGTAGACACTGGGTATGGTTATTAGACAGCAATCACAATGAGTCTCCTTTGCAATGACTGCCCAATGCCCATAAGCACACTACGGAGTCTAATATGGCTGAGAGACTCTCCCTATTGGGGTCCCTGCCTCTCACCAACCTTATCTCTCAACACTCTCCCCTCTGAAGTCAACACTCCAGAGATGTTGAAAATCAGTCAGGTCCTCAAAAATCTTGTGTTCTCTCTAATTCTCAGGCCTTGGGACATGTGCTCCCTTTCCTTGGAATACTCTGTCAGTACGTCTTAGGCATCCATATGCTACTCACTTCATATTAACTTGGGTCTCCCTGCCCCAAGCTTCCCAGAGTATACACTCTATTATCTTCACGTGCTCAGTGCTGGTCTTCTCTCTGTGACTGACAGCTCCATGACATCAGGGGCCATGATGAACATCTCACTATCCCTAAACCCTAGTAGAGGTCTCATCCCATAATAGGTGTTCTGTCAATATTGAGTGAATGAATGAATGAAGTTATAAAACCACCTGGGGGTCTGAAAATTATGAATACCCTCTTTCTGGGTGGCTCAGTTCAGAAGTGAATAGACCTCTGAATAGGATAAGAATAGCTAGTGAATATTCAGTGCAGAAGTGAATAGGATATAACCTGTTCCTCTCTAAAGGCATGGCTTTTGCTGAAGAAATGACTAGTTGTCTCCCAGTATGTGGTCTAATCTTTTTCCATAGCAATAGAAGTCTTGAGTTTTAATTGGGCCCATGGTCACTTAAAAAAAAAACAAACTTTCCTAACATCCTTTGCAGTTAGATGTGATCCGGTTTTGGATAAGTTCTGACCAATACAATGTAAGCTAAATGTTGCACCTTTTCATTCCATTCTCTACAAAACCCGGGTTACAAGTGGGTAGTCAAAGTCATCAGACTGCCACCTGCTGTGTGTTTTATAGCAGACTCTGGCATCCTACCTTGAATGACGGTTGGAAGGCATTCTCTGTTGTGTTCTTTTTTTTTTCTCTTTTTCTACTCTGATACTTGGAATAAAGGTGCAATGGCTGGAGCTTTGGCTGCAATACTGAACTTTGAGGAACAAGGCTGTACTTTAGTGCTGGCGAAGCACAGAGCTGGAAGGAGTTTGCGTCCCTGAGTATTTTAGGGAGCCATCCATCAGGTAACCACCATACCAGCCCTGGACTGCTTACTCTCTGAAGTTTTCCTTTGGTTAAGCTATAATTTTGCTCTGTTACTCGCTGTTGGGATTCAAAGAAAACTCTTGATTATCAAGAATTGCATTATAAAAATAATTATTTCAGTTGGAGGAAAAGAACTTAAAGCTATTTTTATTGAAGAACATTTATAATAAAATTTTAATAGCAATAATGCTTTTTACTGGTGCTATAAAGATTTTTTTAAAATCCTAAACATAACTAAACAAGTTATAACTATCATGAAAGATCAGACCAAAGTCAATGGATTTCTAGATTCTAAACACATAGTAGAACCTTACACAACTGCCACTGGTGAACAAAAGAATATAATGTCAACTGAGCAGCTGGTCACTCCAGAAAGCAGCTCTGCTTTCCAAAGCAGAGAACACTATGCTATTTTTTCTTATGTTCATGGCACTATTTCTCAATTACAAGCCCATGATAACTGGGAACAATATTCAAAATATTTATCAATCTGTACAGTCTAGATGCTGACCTGTCAGAACAGATGCTGGTTGTAGAACAACTAGTATACCCATCCTGGTGCAGGCTGATGTACTACCAGCCTGATGACACCAATAGCAGCCTGTGTATGGAAATCACGTTTCCTAGAGAATTGACCACATTCTGTGTATTCTGTGATATAACACGTGGGAGAAATGCCTAGCTCGTGCACAGAATGCCCTTGTCTATAGACCTAGCTTTTTTTAATTTGTGAGTCTCCTGATGGATTAGTTTAGAAGAAAACAAACCCATGGATCCTTTAAGAGAGATTTTTGAAAGGTGATTAACTAGCTCTTTAACATATACTTTCCTTAACCATTGTTTGCCTGTGTTGGAATGAGTGCTTAGGCTCAAGCATGGGTACACACACACACACACACACACACACACAGTAGTGTGATCGCAATCATGAATGCATTGAATTGGACCTGTTACAGCAATGCTGCTTCCTTTCATTCCAGGAACAAGAAACGTCAGCGCCTCCAACATCCTGGACCTGCTTCTGGCATTCGTTTCGCAGCTCCCAGCGTCTAAAAGACTACTATTTTTGATGTGCAGCTGTTGAGTTGAAACATCTGATAGTTTCTCTTCTCCAGGCGGGTTTGGTGCAAGATACCAGTAAACGATCATTTGTTTCAGTTCTTATAAGCGTCAAGAGACTAATATTAGAGAATGGCTCCTCCTACACATACTCCTTCTCTTCTGGCTTTCAGCCTAGAGGATCTCAGACCCCGAGGAACCGTGCGGAGCCATGATCAGGCAGGCCTGGGCTTTTATCTTCAACGCCTGGGGGGACCCATCTGGCTTACAAGGCTGACCGATGGGAGAACGGGAACATCCTGGGTCAGCCCCGCATCCTGGAGTCCACACTAAGTCCTTGCTAGAGCTGAACGCATCTCCTTTTGCCTTCTTCCCTGTGGATTTGGAGACTCACCGGCTCTGATTCTCTGAAACCGTCATCTGTGTACTTGGAGGCCATGTGAAATCCCCTTTCAGCTCAGGGGGAAGAGCGTGGTCAAAATATTTAACAATTAGTAAGATTTAACAACTGCTGAGGCCAGAGCATTATCCAGCTGGACTGGCCACTGAACACAGAGCTTGAGCAGCTTCCTGGCGACTCCTTGTAATAGACCCCAGGGGCTCAGGGAAGCAGCTCTTTGCCCGTTGGCGTGGGACACATCTCCACCTCTTAATAATAGGCAGGTCTGTTGCAGCAGGTTTCTACGGAGAATCCCCAGCCTCAAGTCTGACAATCATCCTGCTTATCTGTCCTCGTGGTATATTTATCAACCTTGCTCACACGGTGACCCATAACTGGATAATTCACAAGGTCAGAAAGACATCCCTATTTGCCAATAGCCAGACGGTCTTTGCCTATATCTGGAGAATTATTTAAGATCATTTACAAAAAAATGTGATCAGGTTGCTAAAGTGTGCAAACGAGAGATTATAGTGACATAAATGCCAGTTGATTTCTGACTTAGAGTATATTGAATTTCACTGGAATCGGTAGTGCAGTGTCCTATGTTAAAAAGACCCTGATATAATTGTAGGTTGCTCCAGCAGAAGTGTGATGCTTCGTGCTGCCCACCGGTCAGTCTACGTCTGCCCTCTGGGCGCTCGTTCTGGCCACCACACTTGGAGGAAGTGATGCAAGAGTATACATATCCATGCACAGGTGAGGGGTCCTAGAAACATGTCATTTGAGGAAAGATTGAGGGGTGTTTCATTATGGGTGTCATGAATGATGCCTTCCATTTTGCATGAGGCTTTATTTGGAAGAGGAAATAAACTTATTCTGTGTTGCCTCAAAAGGGTGAAATAGGGGCAGTGAGTAGAAGTTAAAGGAGGTAGAACTGGGGTCAACCTAAGGAAGAATTAATGGAAAGAAAATGAACTATACAGTAATGTAAGTTCAAGGTCATCACAATTTAGTTCAAGAAACATCTGTGAGGCACTTACCATGCCCTGGTTACTATGTACAATGTTGTAAACATAAAGAAGAGCACAGGCACTTCAGTCTACAATGAGATACAGATATGGAAAGAATTAATAAGAAAACATCAGAATATGTGCCACAAGAAATACTTTTATAAGATTCCAAGGAGTAAGGAAGTGATGAATTCTTCTGAGCGGATTAAGAAAGTGTCTGTAAAAGAATAAAAGACAGATCTAACATTTGAAGAATTAATTTCTGCTTGAATGAGACAGACAGACTGACAGACAAGGGATGCAAAGTATTCCAGGACGAGGCGACAGTACATGCAAAGCCTAGGGAGGCACTTTAAGTTGTGCCTATAAAACTCCAAAACAGTTTTGGAATTGATTATTTCATTAGGGAGCGCTGGCTGATATTCTTTTGGGATATTCTCCATACATACAGTGAGCTAGGATTTTAATTCTTCATTCATTGGGAAGCATCGCTTATGTTTCTACATTTGTTTGGTTTTCCTTGGTCTGCTCTTCCAGTCACTGTAAGGAAATTAATTAGCAAACTGTTTTCTGAATTTATGGAAAGGGAAACATTCAAATATGAGAAAAATTTAAGTTGGTTTTGGTTTCAATGTTGTTTTTTTTTTTTTTCAAGTTGGCCTTTTTTACTTTACATAGGAATAAGCTTCTGTTTTGATGGCTTTGGAGACTGTGCTGCAATTTAAAGAAATATATACAGTATCCTGAACCTTGGTTCTTGGAGGGTAGATCGGAACTCTGCAAATGGCTAAAGGTTTGGCGAAAAAGACGGATGATAAGGCAAGGGTAGTACCAGTCTTTTAGTTAAAAAAAAAAAGTGATAATCTGAAGGGTCCCACACTCAGATATATAAAAATTTTCAAAATTGCTTCAAATAATTTTTATTTTTTTATTTAAATTTTTTTCTTATGAAAATTACATTTCTTAGTTTTTGATTCTTTTCAAGTAGCTTTGGTATTTACTTTACAGTAAACAATAAAAATAATAAAAAACCAAAATAGTTCCAGGAGAGGTCTCCTGATACATAAGTATGGAAAGATCTCTTTTGGAGACTGATACGCTGATATTAAAATTATTTTATGTGTCTTTAAGCATAATATCTTATGTCATAAAACTTGATACTTCTCACAAACTAAATTCTATGAAGTTCTTTTTTTCCCCCAAGGTCTTTCTGCACGTTTATTTCTGCTTGAGGACTTCTTGTCAGTGTAATTCATTGTGTTTGCTTGTTGCTGCCATCAGCATCAATTTTCTTTCTTTATGCCTGCCTCCTTTTTTTAAAATTAATTTTTATTGGAGTATGGTTGATTTACAATGTTGTGTTAGTTTCTGCTGTACAGCAATAATTTTTAAATTATATTTATTTTATATCCAAACCTTGAGTTTCCTGGTCCTCTATTCATCAAGCTAGAATCATAGAATGAGGATGGACGGCCCCCAGGAACCGAGAATTATGGAGAAGTGGGTTGGCCATGGCAGCTGTGCCAAGAGGCAAACCTCTACTTCCATCAGGTCTCAGGGACTTAGGGATGTTCTGGCTGCTGGTCTACCAGCGCTTCTTCTGCCTACCGCAAACCCACCCATCACCACCATGGGAGCTGGGGAGGTCAGCTTTGTGTCCCCTTAGATGTTTGTCATCCCTGGATTTGAAAGGCACTCCCACAGTCTTGTGCAAAGTAAAAACTGCTAAATATTCCCCAATCATAAGCTGACGACTTACAAATAGCAAGTAAGTATCCTTAAAGGATCACTACTTTATACCCAGTTTAACAGAAATGTCTGTTGGGTTCACTGCCAGGTGCCATGTTATCACTTAACCAAGAATTTCTCTACAAAAATAACTTCCCCAATTGGAATAGTGGTATGTATACAGAGGAATCTATTTATGTTTCAGTTCAGTTTGAAACATTTTTGAGAAATGAGCTGAATGGATAGAATTTAAGCAATATGTGCACCTCTGGAAAGGTATGGCAGATGTTAGCTCTTGAATTGGTGGAAATAGAAATGACAAACTTTCATTTCACGAGCACACTTATTTAGGATTTTGGTGTTATGCTGACTTTTTAACATAAACTAGAGCAGAAGTTACTTAGCGTGAACAACACTATCTTATTCAAACTTTTGTTTTGAGAAGTTGTTGGCCTTCCTTCTGCCTCCTGGTTCAGATGCTTCATAGAACAAAGCTTCCCAGAAGGGATGCATTGAGTGTGCAAAAGTGCTGGGCCCTGGGACAGGGGCTTTACATAGGTTACCTCCTTTAATCCTGACACACCTTTGAAACAACTGTTCTTTGCAGATGAGGAAAAGAGGCCCAGAGCAGCTAAGCTACAGGGTCCTACAGTCCTAAGTTGTTTCTCTGGGTGTGTCTCTCATTGCCTCAGCAATGCTCAGTCCTTGGTTCCCAGTAGCCTCTGAACTTACCTTTACAGTGGACTCATCTCATATTTTAACTACCTCTTCCTCGTGGATAGCAAGGATGGGTCATGTTCACTGCAGCGTCCCCAGGACGCAGCATAGGGCTGGGAACCTCAGTGGGGCTTGTATTTGTTGAAGGCACTGAAGCCAGATGAGAAAACAGAGTAGAAAGCGCCTTTGGAGGCCACAGAGGGATCAGCCTGGACTGAAATGAATGGAAAAGGATTCCCAGAAATGGAACTTGCAACTCACCTGCAAGAATGGGTAGAATTTCAAGCCAGGATGATAGTATGAAAAGGGTAGGGTTGAGGTGGGGGGCAAATGATGTTGCCTCTTTGTCAAGAAAAATGCACAAAATTGAATGAGACAAAGCAGAAGCTAACACACCATTGTAAGGCAATTATACTTCAATAAAGATGTTTAAAAAAAAAAAAAATTGAATGAGACAATTCTTTCATTCTAATGTGTCTCACTTTTCTTCTACCTTTCTAAAATCATGCATGGCAATTTGGAAAAACTGCGCTTTTCTTCCTCCCAAAGTAAAAATCTGATTTCATTCATCATAATAAATACAAATTTATTTAGAGTGCGTTCATGGGTTTTTGGCCACCTAATTGAAGATATATAGTATGCATTTAACATTTTCAATTTAGCCAGATATTTTTCAATTGTCTCAGGTACTGATTTGAAAATTTTATTTTCTATTTCTAATCTGAGCTTACTTAAATTTCCTGTTGTTCAAATGATACAAGCTTAACTTTTCTTGTAATTAAGAAACATTTTACTTATTGGAGACCGCTAAGTGTTCTAAGATACTAAATTTGTTGGCTCTTGACACTACAGTTAGTAGCAAAATTCTAGAGAAGGAGGTTAAATAAAAATGTATTATTTTTTGTTTGTTTTTTAATCTTTCAATGAGCTAGGGCACGATCTAAGAAAAACTGCTTCTCAGTATTCTAAACACCTAGAGACCAGTCTCCTTAGAACATGAATGTGCAGTCAGATAAAGGCTTCCAAGCATTCAAGTTTTCATAGTTCTGAGCTGAGCTCTTCTTACTGCTGGAGAAAAGGTGGATAGAAAGAAGCTAATGTTACAAGCTGTTTCTCTCAAGGCAATTAACCTGTCTCCACCTCCTTTCCCATACATAGAGCCTTTTGATGCAAACCTGCCAGGAGCGGAGCACTAAAAAATAAATATTTCCCAGTTCAAAGAGACAGTCTTACGCTTCCGCCTAAAGTGATATTGAAAAAGTTATTTGCTTTCTTGTCTCTTTAGACTAGCAAAGCAAAGCTGGAGCCTCCATGGGTTCACTTTGTCAACAGCAACCTCTTTCCAAAGATGAGCTTGCCAGGGAAAGAGATGGACTTTCTCAAAGCCACTAATGGAAGGTGATCCTTGGATGAGATTAGCTGACTCCACCAACTGAAGAGAAGCAAGATATTGCCCTTCTTAAGTGAGCACATTGAAGAGGGCTATCAGTAAACCCAAAGAGTCTAGTGGAAAAATCTGATAATGTCTCAGGAAGCATCACAGATCTGCAAGATGGCAGTGGCTCCCCCAGCAGAGGGGGTGTTTAAGGACATCATCGCTCTCAGGGGCAGGTACATATGCTGGGAAGGGGTGCACCAGGGAACAAGCCTGCTCACCGAGACCAATGACAGCACCTGAGAGAGAGAAATCGAGTGCACTGATTTCAGATTTACTGAAATCTGGGACTCAAACTCTCCCACATACCAGAGGAGGGTGCGAGGTGCTAAAAGAAATGACAAAGCTTGGGGAGTGTATATACACTGACTCAGGGAGAAGAAATGTGGTCGAGAACAGCACAGGGTAGATTGGAATGTTCAAACCCTAATCTGGGAGGCATGTGCCTTTGTAACACCTCAACACATTTTGAATTATCCATGACATTGACGTTTGTGGACACATTTTGGTTCTGCAGTAACGAGCAATGGCAATTGTTCATTCAAGAAGTATTTAATGAATATCTATGCTTTTAGGGTATTGTGCTGGGACTTGTGAAGCCTGAAGATATTCAAGAACTGTCTGTCTCAAAGTTATTTAAAGGGTTTTTTCATTATTTTCAAAGAAGGTGTGTGTGTGTGTGTATATATATATATATATATGTAATATACATACATGTGTGTATATATACATACACACACACACATATATATACTCTTTCTAAGTTATAAAAATGTTGGTAATAAGGTTTTCCAAAAATTGTCTAGAATTCTAGATTTTGCATGAGGTTGTCTGGCATCAGTTGGTGAAAGAGAAGTCTTGGTCCCTTGCTGTTTAAGAAGACACTGGATAACTTTCTAAGCAGCAGAGAAAACCTCTTCTATGGTTGGAGAAGAGCTGTGAAGAAACAACTGAATCTATAAAGTAGCAAAAAAAAAAGGGTTCTGAGTCCCAGCTCCAGCCCTGTGTAACTGTGGACTGATTTCTTAACTACCGAAGACTCAGTCTGTGAGGACGAAAGCATCTCCTTCAGAGCGTTAGGTGAGGATTACATTTTGTAACAGCTGGCCTATGGCAGACACTCTGTAAATGTCAGTTCTTTCCCCAAGATATTTTCCCTTTGGTTGTACTTCAGTACACTGGATTTCCACAGAACGAGGTTTCGTACACTGAAGATCTGACTGCCAATTGGAAAGGCCCATGAAGGGGCAGGTAGACTTCCTTGGCAATATGGCACCCAACATATCCTAAAACCTGCTCTCTTCAAAACACATTATAATGCTGGATAAAATATTAAATGCTCTTTAAGTACATGGCTTGGGGAGTTGATCGGAGGCCAAAAAAGCAGAGCAGGAGCACAAATCCAGAGAGGTGACCACTAAAGTCGTCGGCAGCCCAAGTTGCCTGGCTCTTCTGGGAGGCTAGGGCTTTGGATTTAACTTAGTGGAGAGCTGATGTGTTAGGTGAACCCATGTAAAACTAGGGTCTTTGAAGGCCTGTGCCCTTACGTATGTGTTGGCACATACCTAAGCGAAAATCTACAAAGAAAATCAGGCAATAATAAACACTAAGTTTCAGATAGTGTTTACCTGCTAATTAGAAAGAAAGCAAAGAGTTTCAATATATTTTTATTTCCTACTTCTGGAGCTCTGAGGTGAGTACATGAATGCTTATTTTCTACCTTGAAAGTAAATTATGTGTACACATATTCTTCGGTATGTTTGAAACATTTCTTAATATAAAAGATTTAAATATTGTCTTAAAATCCACCTTGAAAATTGCAGATAATAATACATTTTGAATAAAAATTTCAAAAATTTTCTTCATCAGTATGTATTCATTTCTGCAAAAGCTGGGAAGATGAGAATCAAGAGGGAAAAGGAGAGAACATTGCAATTAGAGAATACAGCACTCTCTAGCTGCACTTGAAATCAATAATTAGATAATGGATGAATGACAGAGGAGAAATTTTACCATTTGATGATGTAATCTGTCAGAGTATTTCAGGAGACAGTCTGGTCATGTGGTCTTTTGTGTTTCCCTCTTTGCCATGCCCTATAGGAAGCTCAAAGCCCAGTCTGTGCTCAGCTGCTCTGGCTTTCCCTGCAGCAGGGGCCCAGCATCACTTTCCTTTCCTGAGGATTCCTCAAGGCATCCCAAAGCTGAGCCAGATTTGAGGCTGGTTGGTTTGAGTAACAAGAAGGAGTCTTGCAGTCAGGTTGAGGCTAAACCAGGAAGGGGTATCAAAGCAAAGGGGGCTACAGAGTTCCCTGTACTTCCTCTGCCAAAGCACTTCCCAGCTGCACTGTCGTGAGCTTTCTCTCCCCCGAGACTGCATGCTCCTTGAGGGCAGGGTCCCTGTCACCGTGGTTCTTCACCGTGTAGCCAGCGGTACAGGCACAGTGGAGGGTGCCCAAGGTAGGACTTGTATGAATAGGTATCAAGTGAACGAATAAATGATGCATCATGGGGCCGGCAATCCTGGTTTTCCTTGTAGATTTCCTCCTATGTATGTGCCAAAATGAGATGCACCAAAACCTTTGTCAATGGTTCTCTGATGAGTGAATTAATCTGTGAGCTTTGCATCTTTTGTTCTGCGTTAAATCTGTGAAGCTCATGTGTTTTCTTAGCTCTGTTCCTATCCCACCGCTCAGTGTAGAGGACACGTACTCACAAGCACGTGCGTGCTCGTGAAGATGTGTGCATCCGTGCACATCCCCACACACACCACACACCCACATCACACATCACACACTGTACACCACACACACACCCCACACAACACATGCCATATACTACACACACCACACACAGAATGCATATAACACAACACGTGCTGCATACTTGTACATAACACACACACACACCATACACCACACATTCACACCCACCACACGAGTCATTTACAAGCAAACGTTCCACAATGCTTTCATGCCACCATCTGAGAATTCTGAAGAGAGTATCAAACGAAATATTTTAAATTATTTTTCACATGCTACCAGGTCACAAGAGTATGAGTTCATAAAAAATAAGACATTGAAACTGAATTAGCAACAGAGAATGGAGGTAATCTGCCTTTTAGCAAATGGGAAAGCAACATGAATGCCAGGTGGGACTCAGGTGCTCTGTGTGGGTGTTTGGGGGATCCCACGAGATGGCCGTTCCCACCTTCCAGGAAGGTAGCGGGGGCCTGAGTAGGTTCAGAGAGCATTTCTGAAAAGTCCTTTTGTTTACTCGAATTGTGTTGCCTCCGCGGCCCGGTGCTCCCCTGGCTGTGTGCCCTGTTTCTGGTGAGAACTCCGACCTAAGTTCCTTTATTTCAGACCTAACCAGAACTGCCTGCTGCAGTGGCTGTATCTGTGGCCTCAGGAATGGGGGAAGATGCCTGACACTCCTGAGGTCAGGATCTACAGGAAGGGGCACTGCAGTGACCTTCGGTGACAGCAAGCCTGTGACTTGGCCTCAGCAGAGGAGAATGGGTCATTCTCACTCACGGAGCTTGTCAGGTGACCTCTCGTGGAATCCCCATCATCAGGGGAATTTATCTAATTGCTGGGACACAGGAGATTAGGAGAGGGGTCCATTGGTTTTGTAGGGTGGATTAACCTTCTAGATGGGACAGGAATCTGAGAGCTGCCTATTTATCTGCAAAATTACATCTCCCTTTCTGGTTTGTTCTCTAAGTTGCTCAGGATTTGACCAGTGGGTAAAAGCCATACAACCTGCGTGGGGGTCCAGGAGCAAGGTAGTCAGTGAGCAATGTGCTCACTTAGACTCTTCGGGTGTCCAGGAGAGCCCTCTCTACTAGCTTCTGGAGAGATGGGGAGTGGGGCCAGGTAGACCCGCAGTCAGAGCCAAGACAGACCTGACATTCTCATAAACAGCCCTCCCCTTCTCGCCTATCTGCCTAAATCAGAGATCCTCTGATCCTCCTTCAAGACTTTTCCTAGCCTTTATTTACATACTTGAGTTAGGTGGCTGGGAAAGGGAGAAAAGAAAAGTAGAGTCTGCCTTGGTCCAGCCCTCCCTAGGACAAACCTTGATCTTGGGATCGTAGACTCTTAAGGTTGCAGGGGACGGAGCGGAGCAAATTGTTGAGGAGTTGGGAGAAGGGTGGGAGGTGGGAGGGATGGGAGGGTCACATGGAGGGACTTCCCCAGAAATCTGGCTCCTGCTTCACCAGCGCTTTCAAATGTGCTGTGCTCTACTGAGATCAAATGCTCAGGATCTGGGCATTCTTCCAACTTGTCCTTAATTGTACTCTTGAGAGCATGGCTTTATGATTATTTTCTAAGTGTTGTGAATGCCAAGAAAATCAGACACCATAAAATGAAGGCTAGATTTTAAAACCAAATATTATCCATACCTTTCATGTTTACGTCTTTCCCAGTAGACAGCACATTTTTTATACCCATTATGGCATTTCTCTTCATCACCACTGTATGAGTTATGCAAAGACTTATGCCCACTTTGCATGTGAAAAAACTGAAACTCAGAAAGGTTAAGTAATTTGCCTTAGGTCATACAGCTAGTCAGGGGAGGAATCAGGACTAGGAATCAGGGCTTCCTTTCACATCAGTAATTTGGTTTTGGCAGGTCTCTGTCCCATCTGCTGTTGATGAAGACTTGACCCTGGCTCTGCTACAAGGGTACAGATAATTCACTCATTGACAATTCCCCCCCCCCAAATTTTCCTCTCCCATTCTCAATAAAGTTGGTCATGATTTGGATAGTTAGACATCCCTGAAAGTTGAAAATATGAGAAATTCTGGATTGCAACATCAAGAAAAAGTGTCTTCTGAACTATAAGGAAATGCTGTGGAAAGGAATTGATTTTGTCACAGTCTCTTGGATAGATAATCCAATTCTCTGCTTTCTCTGGGGTCAGTCCATCAGTTACCAAATTCTGGAAAGGTAGGTGCATTGTCCAAATTCAGATAGGGAAAAACTCTACTCAGAAGTTGGCATGAAACTGTGACCCAGGAGCCATAAATCCTGCCCCCTTTTGCCAATGCAAAGCAGGCTGTGTCCTTTTGGAAGCTAAATGCTTCTAAGAATTGGGTGACAATATATAAGAGAAATTCTGGCACCGAAGACCAGGTGTGACCTTCACAAAAGAAACATCTAATTTACAAGCCCTTCTTTATTGCTCTCTGTAAAAATGAGAGTTTGCCTGATTGGAGTAGCTCATTGTCATCTAGGAGAGCAATAAATGTAGGCACATCTGGATGGGCTATGACTATAGAAGTTTGCACATCGAAAATTATTTGGTTAGGGCCAGGAAACAAATATTCTTTCAATGTGGTCCATCTTGTGTGATAGTTCCAAAGAAATAAAGAAATATACAATTTTGGTACCCCATTTGATGCAGTGGGGATAATGTTCTCTCATACACTGTTGTATGGCGTGAAAACAACACAGTGTTTTAGAAAGCAAAATTTAGCAATTTCTCTAAAATATGAAATATTCCTAACTTTTGACCCAGCATTGCCTCTTCTAGGAATTTATCATAAAGAGATACTTCCAGATGAGCACAGAGAGGTCCACTCAATGATGCTTTATCTTAACATCGCTTATAAAAGTAAGCAACTAACAACAACTTGCTTGTCAGTCAATGGGCAATGGGTTGGATAAACGGTGGTCTAGTTATGCCATAGAATACTATTCAGTTAATAGAGAAAAAGAGATAGACCTCCATGTACTACTGTGAAGCTGTCTCTACAACACAAAACAGAAAAAGCAAATTACTGGATAGTTTGTATATTGGGTTTCTATTTTTTGCAAAAAGTAAACATAAAAGGGCATATATACATAATATATGTTTAAAAGATCATATGTGCATAAAATATGGGCTAGAAAGAGATATACTAAGTCTGAATGTTTTTCACCTATTGGGAGAGAGAATAAGGAGAGGCTTTTTTTCTTTTTCTCTTCCATTTTTCCTCCCTCTCTCCTTTCCTTCCTTCCTTCCTCCCTTCCTTTCTTTCTCCTTCCTTCCTTCCTCCCTCCTTTTCTTCCTCCTTCCTTCCTTCCTTCCTTCTTTTTTTATGCACAGTCCAGTATTTTTAAGATTCTTTGCATTGAGCAAGTACCACTTTCAGAACTTAAAATGTCAATAAAAATTTTAAGGAAGGAATAGCCACCCTGTCTGGGGAGCTTGTTTTATCCTAGGCAGAATGCTAAATACCACACATGCATAATCTCATGGGCTACTCACCATGGCTCTGTGGGGTAGGCAATGGTGTCATCTCATCTTACAAATGAGGAAGGTGAGAATCAGAAAGACTAAATAACTCACCCAAGGTTACATAGCTGGTAAGTGCAGAAGAGAGACCCAACTTGGGGCTCCAGGCAAGGAGATCCATGCTCTTCCCCCCTCACTATGACTCCCCCCACAGTGGGTGGTCTGTGTCCGGAGGTCTACAGGGAACTATGAAAGGATCTGAATGGGGGACGAGGAGATTTGATTTTCCCAGAGAGAGGAGGGCTGGAGCCCTTTTTTTTTTTTTTCATGCAGCCCCAGAGGGGCAAGAAGAGATTTTAATTAGGGGAGGGAGAATCCAGCAGAAAAAGATGGTGTTGATTCCCTGAACCAGCTTGTGATGCAGTGATGGGAGAATTGAAGGGCACAGCCCCGGCTTCTCTGGGCTTCCTCTTCGGGGAAAAAACAATCCTTTAGTGGAAACATAATAGCTTCCCCACCCCAGCTCCTAAAGAAAGCCAAGGGCAGCTTGATCTCAGAAGTGTTGTTTTCTTGGGTGAACTGGGTCAAAGGTGCAGATGGGAGAGAGGCTGCCTAATGGGCGCTGGCATCTCTTCTTCTGGGAACAGGGTTTTGGCTCTTCTGCAAGTGGCCACGGGGATCTGGTTACAGCCAGGCTGAGCTGGAGTAAAGGCCAGGCTTGGGGTCAAGCAAAGCCTGAGAAGTGTCTGGGAACTAAGTCACCCTCAGTCCTCAGCCAAGTAGGACAGGTCTTAGGGTCCCCTTCCCTCACCTCTCAGAGGCCAGGACAGCGCCCTCCTGCCAACTTCCGGGGAAGGCTGAAGACCAAGGAAGCTTGAGAAAGTGAACATGCGGGGATTCAAAAGTTCTAGTAAAACCACTTCAGGGGCCTGTTCCTTGACAAGGTGCATAACACTGCTAATACGAACTTGATCTTCTACCCTGAATTTCTTCATCCTGGAAGGTTTTTGTCTACCTGACTACACCTGGACAAGTCTTCATCTTTGAAGATTCAACACAAGTATGGCTTCCTCCAGGCAGATTTTGTCCATGTCTAGGCTGGGCAGGGGCCCTTCTGCTGCTCTAAGGATCCTGGGAGTCACATCCCACCCGCCACAGCCCTCCCCATTCCATGGACACTGTTCCTTTGCACATATCACTCCTCCACTCAGCCATGGCCCCTGGTAAGGCATCAGGGTCCCCTCCACAGCACAGAGCCGGCACAGTCAGTAGCTCTAGCCTGCCTTCACTGAAAGGTAAGACAGTTCCTCTCTGCCCAACAGAGACTGGGGTGTGAACCACCATGCTGGGCCCTGGTGTAGGGTTTGTGTCCCCCTGGAGAGGGGAAAGCCTTCCAAAGGGAACCTAGGGAGAGTGGAAGGAGGAGCAGCCTGTGAGCGATGTTAAAGGTGAAAGACCCACAAGGGACGACAAGCACCTGTCACAAAGGACACCCCTCCTGGCTGATGAATCGAACCAAAGACAGACATTTAGGAAGACACATTCAAACAAGGAGAGTCCTCTAGGAAGATAAATGGCAGAAAATGACTCTCTCAGCTCCTGCTTGCTCCCTTCCTAGCTGATTGGGCACTTTTGTGCAGTGCACTAACTGCACAGCCAGACACGGTGGCCCTAAAATAATATTCAAATGCCCTAAAATAATATTCAAATACCACGTGCTGAGCTGCTGCTGGAGCCGGATTCTAGATGAGCTGCTTTGCATATGTTACTTTATCAGATCTCCACATCAGTTTTATGATACTATCTTCACTTTAAAGAGAAGATAAATTGAAGTTTAAAGAGGACATTTTCTCAAGGTCATCCAGCTAATGAGAAGTTGGTGTCCGATTCCACTGTGCTGGCTCTCAAGGACTGTTTCTAACCAACACGTTACTAGGAGTCAGGAAAACAAAAGCCAAAGGAGGGAATTCCCTGGTGGTTCAGTGGTTAGGATTCAGCTCTTTCACTGCCAAGGAACCAGGTTCTATCCCTAAGATCCTGCAAGCCCTGTGGCAGGGCCAAAGGAAAAAAAAAAAAGCCAAGGGACATCACCATCCACCCTGCACGAGAGGCTAGTGGATGAGGGGAAACACATCCGCGGAAAAGAAAGTCATCATCTTCAGAAAATGGGAGACTTCAGATGAAGGGGAGATGTCACCTGGGCAATTTTACAAAACAAACTGATGGCAAAAGCCAACAGGTGTCTGTTTTAGGAGAAGCAGCACCTGCCTGTGTGGGGGACATGGAGGGTGGAGAAAGGGTGATGCAACAACACCTGTTCTCCTAACGTGCCATGGCAAAGGCTTCCAGACAGCTGGCAAAGATTATAAGACAGAAGGATAGGCAAGCTCTGGCCTCAGAGAACCAGGCTGTGGGGCAGATAAAGAAGAAACAACAAAGAATTCTTACTGGGCATGAAACACTTACAGCAGCATCAGCAGAAATGCTCAAACCATTAAGTTTGCAAACGGAACAGGAAAGGAATGGGTTGGGAGATGATGCCTCTAGGAAATGATGGAGTAGAAGTAGCAGAAGAAAAAAGAATGGAAATTTTAAATCCATTCGTTGAAACAAAGCTACCCCTCAGTATATACATAAACAGTAGTTGTAAGAATTACAGACCTGTTTTTTGAGGAACGTTGGGAGAAGCTTGCTTAGTGGTAGGAAGAAAATTATAAATATGTTTGGAGTATGTATAATATTTTATTTTTTGAAAAAGTCTGCTAGGAATACATTAAATAATTTGTATGAGAGTAATTAGTATGTAAGTTTAGGTTTAAATCTGAGGTCTAGCTAGATCAATCTACAGTTAACCTTGAACAACATGGGTTTGAACTTTGTGGTCCACCATTTGTGGATATTTTTCAGTAGTAAATACTACAATACTACACCATCCATGGTTGGTTGAATCCAGGGATTCAGAGGAACCATGGGTATGGAGGGCCAACCATAAGTTGTATATGGATTAATCCCCCCACTGTTCAAGGGTCAATGGTATTTCAGAAATAATTATTAAGCACACTCCTAAAGGACAAGGCCCAGTGGTAGATCCTGGGGCCACCGAGAAGAACTGGACATCAATCATGCCTTCAAGGGCCTACACCATAGTTAGAAGTAGATGATGATGTGCCAGTGGCAGGCAGTAGGGTGCAACCCAGCTTTAGCAATAAGAGGGTGCATCTTCCATAGAGAATTTAAAAACAATAATAAAACTAAGAGCCAGTCATTCTAAACAAACTCAATGATAAAATACTCTCCCTTCCAAGAAAGTCTTTTCTTGGTCTAAGTCGGGCTTTGACAGATTATAGCCTGTGGGCTAAATCCAGCTGGCTGTCTGGTTTTGTAAATAAAGTTTTATTGGAACACAGCCATGCTCATTCATTTATGTAGTATCGATGGCTGCTTTCTTTCATGCTAAAAAGGCAGAGTTAAGTAGTTGTGACAGAGACCAGATGGCTGCAAAGAATAAAATATTTGCTATCTGGTTCTTACAGAAAAATTTTGCCAATCCCTGGTTTAAGTTATAAACAACTGTTGCAGTTACTGTTGAGTTTTGATAATATATATGTCAACTTCATTTAGCACATTATTATTACTTGTCCTTTAATACATATTGTATTCTATAGGGAAGTTAATTCTACAGCTCCCAGGAATATAGTCTCACCTGAGAACTCAGCTCCATGCATTTGTCTTGAGAGTTAGTTTGTCACTGATTGGGCTCTGTTCTTCTCTCCAACCTTTATAATATTCTCACCTCTAAAGAGTAGATTCAAAATGAATGATGATAGCACTCTGTTGTAAAATAGAAAAAATAGAACTTGAGTTACGGCAATTATTTTGTTCTGTGTGCTCATTTATAAATGTTATTCATATTTAAAACTTAAAATGATGAAGCAGAGTGCAAACTGCAAGGCATAATAATTTTACTCAGTAAGTGCAAACTTTAGTTCCTACAGGTACTATTTTATAGAATTTAAATAGTATCCTTAAAATTGAAATTAATTTACTTACAAATATTATTTGGTTTAAAACTACAGAATGAATTACGAAGATCATGATTATTATAGATTATTATATGATTATTACTGCAAATAATTTTGTCAAAAAAAGAGAGCGTATCCAAAGGTATGTGACCCTTGAATAGTGCCCATGTCATGAAGAAAGTCCAAGGGTCATGAGAAATATGCCATGATAGAGAGTCAGGGAGGTTTCAGATGAGGACAATCCTTCCAAATGGAGGAAATCAGTGTTTGCCCTGTTTGTAGAAAATGCTTCTGGGTAGCCCTCATTATGCTTATGAGGATGTAAGTGTGTACATTGGTTTGTGCACCAGCAAGCATGAGCATGCACAATGAACGACTCACTGCTCTTTGTTGGTGGGTTATTCAACTCCAAGCACATACGTGAGACTCAAGACCATCCTCAGGATTGCACTGGTAGAAAGGGAGATGAAAGTCAGAAAGAAAGTCAGAAGGACTGCCTTCCTTCCTTCCAGAAGCATGTAGTGAACTCACACCATGTGCTAAACATTGAGCTAGGTTTGGGAAATACTGCCCCTGCTCTACTGGGACTTACAGTGGGTTGGGTGTATATGTGTGCATGTGTGCATCTCGAGGAAGCCAAGGGGTTCACGGAGGCTTGTGTGCTTCCTTCCCAGAGCAACTTCAACACTAATGATTCCTGGAAAAATCAGACTATTGGATAAATTGGAAGAAAGATGACGAATGTGTTCTCCAGCTACTCCTGTTGGGCATCCTCATTACTGCTCGTGGCTTCTCAGCCCACAGGTCCAGTCCTTTGTGTACACCCATGGCACGTGAGTCACTGAGGAGACACAACAGTGACCCTGACCGTAACAAGGATAACCATTTATTTGCCCCTTGAAACGTGACCGACTGGCCCATTAATTTTGCAACATTAATTCTGAAAGGAAATTAGATTCCAACCAGAGTCATTAATCTTTTAAAAATAGAGCCACAAGAAGAGAGCACTGATAATCAGAATGCAATTTTCTGAGTTAGGAAGTGGTCAAGACATCAGTGTCAGGGCTCCTATATACATGTAAGGTTTCCAAGGTATTTTCTTGAAAGACTTAACCAGGTCAAGCCAATGGTTTTAAGTCTAGAAAAAAGACCACTTCAAAGGGCCATTGCTTCCTAAGATTCCGCCAAGACCCTTCTCTAGCAGCGATGAAGGGAGTGACATGTATTGAATAATTAACATCAAGTCATCGGTTATTCTCCCAGCCAAATATATTTCTTACCAAGACAGGTCTATTTAGGACATGGGTTTCTACAGTATTGCTGCTCAAAGTGGTTCAGTGATGGTTAGAGAATGATCCATTTATTTACATTTATAATCTTTTTTTCTTTAAACTTGTTTATCCTTCTGTAGTCTGTCAGCTCTTAAAAAAAAATGATGTAGTTTCTCATTAAAGGAAACTAAGTCTTTCTCAATAATTTAATCTAAAAACAAAACCTCCCTTAACTAGTTTATATCCTTTTAATTTAATTATTTATTGCTCCTGTAGGCTACTAAAACTGAAATATTACTTATCCAGATTTGTTTTTTTTTTTCAATTCATCTCTCTTATTTTTATTCATTCAATTCCAGGCCTTTTAAAAATACATTCCTAGTACCTAAAACTTCTAAGGAAATTTTGTTGCTGAGAGTAAGTATTTTTCTATGTCACCCACCTTTTATAAGAATAATAACATGAGTCAACAGAAAACCAAGTAATGTGAGCATTTACCGTATCACTTGCAGGCCCAACTTAATATTTGTTTATTGATAATTAAGGCCTTCAGTAGGTTTCGTTATACCAACTCTTGTTAATTATTCAAGAGTTGTAACTATTTGTACCATCTGCCATAGTGGAAAGAAGAAAGACAGGCTAAAGAGGACTTTAAATTAATGCACGATTTTCAGGTCACAATAAGAAGGAATGGAGTGATTGGCCAGAACCCAATGCCGATGAATCAAAGTTTGGTTTGGTTTCACAATTACTCCCATTGACATGAGGGATTATGCATTTAGCCTTAATAATCAAATCAGAATCAAGAGGCCACTCACATACGAAGTGACCTCTATAGATCTTTATTAAAAATATTTTATCAACTTCTTGACTCTACTTTTTTAACACAAAGCAAGAATTTCTTCTAAAAATACCTCCTTTTTTCCTTTTGCAAATCAATTTCTATTAATATTATTTTCCATCACCAACTAACATCTATGTTGTCTCTTTATAATCCCAAATCCGTTATACATTAATCTCCCCAGATGGCTTAGGTTGTGTAAGAGATTGTGTGTCTCCAAACACAGATTGGAATCTTCCAAAAACTCATTAGGAATGATTCTGAAGAAGAGGTACATCTTCAACATTTCTCTGTGCTGTGGTGGGAATAACACATCTGTCCATTCTGCTCTAGATAAGAAACCTTGATAACTTTGTCTATGGATGTGACAGCATTTCTGCTGATATCTTCATGTGCCCATTGATAGAATATATATTGGTGGGCAAGAAGGAAGTAAATCAATGCTGTTTATTCTCCATAGGAAATCTTCCACCTGCCCAGTCATCTCAATGTGTTTTGACTTTTCTTCTATGATAAGAGTGTTATTAGTACACCTAGAAACTGTCATCTATGAATGCCAGTTATACAAATAATGTCAAAACAGCAAATTTAAAACATAGAAAAGGCGTCTTTCTATTTACTGGAAACACTGAAATAGAATAAATACTAAATATTGGCAAATTACCATCCCATGAGGCTTCTGGGTTGAGACGTTCAATTTATTTTGTGGATGAGAAATACCTTGACGAATGTGTCATTCAACTCCTATGTCAATGGCAAATTAATTTTGTTATAGAAGAAAAAGTGACTTTTATTTTTAATCCAAAACATCAGAAATGTCAGCAGCCTAAGTGACTGTTGGTTTAACCACATCTTCTCTAAATTGGCAACACAAGGCAATGGCCTAAATTTAAGCACTGCAATTGTGGCTTTGGTTTCAGAACCATTGCACAGTTGTTAGTTACCATCCTTGAGCAGAGGAAAAAACCGCTCATGGTAGGAAAGGAATCTGCAAACTGCCATAGCAGGTTAATTTAGACTAACTTAGACCTCAGTTATGAGAGTCACACATGCCTTCTGGAATTATTTGGCCAAGCTTGTCTTGGGTAGATCAACAAGAAAAGACTGCTCTGGTTTTTTAAATTAAAAAGACAGAGAAATGAGAAAGGCATTTAAAAACTTAACGCCGAGCAATGTTTTCAAGTGGAAAATAACTTAGCTGGAAACCTGAATTTTGAAGACTAACTTTCGGGTTTCAATATCTTTCAACCTACCTATGGTGATCACCTACAGTGATTGTTGCACAGAGGTTTGGAATCAAGATTTGTGTCTTGTGTCACACCATAATTATGCCATCATGACATGCTACCTCTTTTTGCCTCATTTTTTTACAGCCATAAGATGGGCTCCGTGTTTCCAAGGTGATGTGTGATCAAGGGGGCAATGACGGTGTTGTTTCCATTCATTCGTTCTAACAACCCAGAAATTCCACTCCAAGTCTCTCTCCTAGAGTAATTCTTGCACATGTGCATGAGAAGACACAAACAAGAATATTCTTGGCCAAAAATTGTAAACATATAAAAAAATCTAAATTTATCACACCAGGAGAATGGATTTTAAGTGGGACACATGTATGTATACACGTTTGTGTGTTTGAGGACATTCACAAAACACACATTCACAAAAATGTGAATACAATTGGGGAGCAAAATGTATGTATCAACATGGGTATATTTCCAAACACAAAGTACTGAAGAAAATGACAATTTGAAGAAGGATACATAGGTGTAGTACCATTTATTTGGAGTTTATATGCAAGTTCATACTTTGTTGTGTTTTAGAAAAGCATGTAGTAAGCTATAATTAAATGCATGGGAATGAGAAACACCAAACCCAGAGCGTGGTTCTTTCCATGAGGCTGGGAGTAGAATGATATCAAGAGACATAATGACAGGCAATGTTTAATTTCTAATACTTTATTGGATAGTAAGCCCAAGAGTCATTATTGTACTATTTTTATTAATTAATTTTATTGAGTAATCAATAAGATATATTTCAGTATACCACTTTTATTCCTTTTTGTACATATGAAATATTCTTTCAAAAGTCTAGGAAGAAAGAGGTAAATGGGGTGAGGAACTGGAGACAGATTCTTTCTAGATACTTAGTAGAGAAAGCAGCCTTTTGTAAAGGTGAGCAGCAGAGTTTAATCATTACCAAGGTTACCTGTATAGTCTTGAGGGCAAATGTAAAGAAGCCAGTGGGAAAAGAGGGATTTACTATTCTATTAGATATGGGAACATATGTATATGTATAACTGATTCACTTTGTTATAAAGCAGAAACTAACACACCATTGTAAAGCAATTATACTCCAATAAAGATGTTAAATAAAAAAAAAAAAGAGTGATGATTTATGTGGTGGGATGACTGAGTACGCTGGAGAGAATGGTATTAAGGAGGCCGATGGAAAGTTTGACTTATAATGAAGAATGAGCGGCATTTCCTCTGAGGCTGGAATGGAGTTAAAGATGGAATCAGAGAGAGTGAAATTCTTTGACACTCAGAGGAAATTAACTAAGGAAGCTCACGCTGGATGCTGTTGATTTCATCAAATAAAGAAGTGGTCCTGGCCCTAAGTCTCACGTTGTTTCCATTTCTTTATGCCCTCTCCCATCACTATCTCAGAAAAATCATGTACCTATTGGTCCTCTCCACAACCTTCCCACGACCACCACTAAATTATTTGAAGGGAGGTGCAGCGCCTGCTTTCTTTACTCTGGTATCTTCAGCATCTGCATACTCATTCAGGACATATAAGAGATGGTCAAAAAACCTTTGCTAACTGAGTAAAAAGCAAGAGGTAGTATTAAGATTGGGTTTCAAAACAGAAAAGGCAATCTACAGCTTCTTTGGAAAACTTACATAAGCTCTACAGCCCAAAGGAATGAAAGATTTATGGATTGCACCATGCAAGGGTCAGGTCTGCAAATGCCTGTGACTTTCCTCAGTGACACACTGAAGTCTAAAATCAAGAACTGAAAAGGGACTTTGGAAGTGAGCTGGCTGGGATTGTGGTTGGCTGGGCAGGCTCAAGAGTAGGTCAAAGGAGCCTTGAGGCTCTGGGTTGAGCGTGAGAGCAAAGTTGAAATGTCTGACCACAGAACGTCAGCTGGACGGGGCTTAGGAGCAGCAAGTGGGAAAAACAAAGTGAAGCAGAAATGGGGAAGGTCCTGGAGGCCCCATTTGGGACAAAGAGCATGAACGTCAGAGGTGGCAGCTGAACTGGTATGTGACTGTGAATAAAGCTGGATATCAGTGGAGTCATCTGGATTATGGAAAAGCAAACTGTGCTTCAGCCACTAAAGTCGCCACGGAAGAGGGTGATGATGGGGGAGAGGATCTGTAGAGCTGGCCAGATGGCAGGGACATTAGAGGGAAAGTGGAGTGAGGCTCACAGACCAGTGGGAAGCAAAGAAAAGGCAGATTACTCTTTCCCTTGTCCACCAATGATCTTAACTTTCTAGACATATGATCAGGTTAATAAAAGCACAAAGAACTAGCACTAAGAATAAAGTCGGGCTTCCCTGGTGGCGCAGTGGTTGAGAATCTGCCTGCCAATGCAGGGGACACGGGTTCGAGCCCTGCTCTGGAAAGATCCCACATGCCACGGAGCAACTGGGCCCGTGAACCACAACTACTGAGCCTGCGCATCTGGAGCCTGTGCCCCGCAACAAGAGAGGCCGCAACAGTGAAAGGCCCGTGCACCGCAATGAAGAGTAGCTCCCACTTGCCGCAACTAGAGAAAGCCCTCGCGCAGAAACGAAGACCCAACACAGCCAAAAATAAATAAATAAATAAATAAATTTATTAAAAAAAAAAAAAAGAATAAAGTCACTGCATGCAGTTGAGAACTATGCAATGAGAACCGTGACTAAATGGACACTCTGATATCTTTACCACTCAATATGGTCTTCACCACGTTGTTTCCTATCCACACACAATCTAACTCTGCTGACTTTTCCACACATTTCATATGACCATCTAAACGTCCATTTTAGAATAAATGCACCCAATCTGATATAAGAATGAACCAAGACTGTAAAAAAAAAAAAGGTAAAAATGGACATGCGTATTGTTTCTATAAATATTATCGTAACAATAAATATTTGTCAATATTTATTGACTGTGTCAATAAACTGTGTCAATAAATAACTGGGAGAAAACAGCTTTAGTTTATCATTTTGTAGCACAAAAAGCAAATTAACTGAACTTCCAGGTTTGTTTATCAAAGGCAGAAAACATTAAATAGCTGTGGAGCCCTTAAAAACCATTGACTCAGATTCTTGAAGTGAGACAAGTGGTTTCCATATTAAAAATACATAAAACAACACCCAAATCCAAACACTGTGAGAGGAAGGGACTGTGAAAACTACTTTGAAAAATCATGTTCAGATCTGCCAGTGGGATGTGGCCCTTCCAGCTTCCTGGCTAAAATGGAGCTCATCGAAATACAGTCAATAGATGGTGAAAATAATATTTGCAGCCTATCTTCAACAGCCCTTAAATATAACCTGATGTTAAAAACAATCTAACTAAGGATGATCAGGAAAAAAATATTGAAGCCCATGATTCATAGTGGGGGCAGGTGGGGCAGGAAAGTTTTGAACGAGAAATTAATCTAAATGTGTGTGCGTTTGGTTTGGTCCATGTAAGATGATACCAGTCATTTAGAGATTCCAAAAGATGGTCACGTACCGTCAAATTGTTTGGTACCTGGAGGAAAGTTAAGCGATTCTTTCCTCCCCATGCAATTCTTTTCCTTTTGCAAAACTAAAGGATATAAATTCTTAAAATGGAGCTACCCACACTATTTCTAAACTGCCAAGTGTCCTCCACTGCTAAATAAGAAGAAATAGTCAGGGAGAAATTGGGTCTTTAAAATGCTGCTTCATTTATCCACAGAGCATGCATCTTCTAGCAATCTGACAGCAATGGCTAGCCTAAAACTGGGCAATCATTTCTCAGAGAGCCGTGTTTACCTAATTAAGAGCTTCTCTGTAGTCCCCAGTTACTTAATTGTGTCATTAGCAGCAGTTTTGACATGAAGAGCAACTTGTGTCTGGAGCACCAGCCTGGCCTCCGATAGGGAAGCCCAGCAGAGCCAGCTCCCAAGGGGGCTGGCAGCAGCCCGCTGCAGTATGGACAGCGCAAAATAGAATAATTGGTCCCCAGAGGCGCTGTCTCTTCAGCTGCCAATAGGGATTGCTTTTTTCCTTGTGATTTAAAAGCCAAGCCTCCACGACTTCTCTGCTGACTATTAACTTGTGGCTGTGGTGTGCAGTGGCTCCTGGGAGGGATTAGGTCCCAGCGATTGTCACCGCTGTCCTCTTTGCAGTCCTGCCATTTATGGCAGCGCGAAATCGACAGTCCTGATCAAGAGAACCATGTGGTCAAGCTTCCTGGTAGTCTGATAAAATGTGCAGTGTACCATAGAGGTATCCAACTGGGCAGGATCATAGGGGGTAAACTTCAGACTCGGGGTCAAAAGGACGCTTTGCCCTTCTGTAACATAACATAGCAAAGGGCCAAAATTGACCGTGACCTTCAGGGAAGTCAGGTGGGAGCCTCCTGCTGCCCTTCCTTTCTCCAGCAGAAGGAACAAAAGAAAGAGAGTGGTTACCAGTGGGGACAGGGATGCGGGGAGGGGCAACATGGGGTAGGGGTTTAAGAGGTACAACTATTATGTATAAAATAAGCTACAAGGATATATTGTACAACACAGGGAATATAGCCATTTAAAAAAAATAATAATTATAAAATGAAGTATGACCTGTACAAACCGTGAATCACTATATTGTACATCTGTAACTTATGTAATATTGTATATCAACTATACTTCAATTACAAAATAAAAATTAAAACGAGTGAATGCAAGATTTTCCTAGGAAAAAAATATTCAATATCAACTACTCTTAGAAAGTTTTTTTTTGTTTTTAAGGTTTTTTTCCTTATTGAGCTATAATTCACATATAATAAATTCACCCTTTCAAAGTGTACAATTCAGCGGTTTTAGTATATTCACAAAGTTGTGTAACCATACCACTGCCTAATTCTAGAACCCTTTTATTACCCCTAAAAGAAACCCCTTACCAATTAGTAGTTACTCCCAATTCCTTTCTGCCCTGAGTCCCTAGCAACCACTAATCTATTTTCTGACTCTATGGATTTGCCTATGCCAGATATTTCTAGAAAGATTTTTGATTAAAGAGGTTTTAGATATCTAATATGCATTCAAGTTGGCAAGTACTAAAAGTGTGACATCTAAATTGGAGGGAAAATGAATTCTCTGGAACCTATAACTAAGACTTCAAAAAAATGATCACAGAACAGCACAAAGATGGTCATGAATACATCAGCCTACACTGTTTTCTCCCTATTCTTTGGATGTTAGAGTAAAATTTGTCATAGAAATTTAAACTACATTTTGTTAGTTGGAAGACTTTTTCTTTAGGCTAGCACAGTGATGATTCGTTGAGGAAATAGATATTTTCGTTTGCATTTTGAGTCTCTATTTTGGAGCCTTTTAATTCAAGACCGTATATCTCTGTCTGTAAAAAAGAAAAAAATACTTCTGTTTTTTGAAAGGTGTCTTGAAAAGAGGAATATAAAGAAATCTTTTAATAAAATTTTACTTTCTTAAAAAGCATAAAGGATTCAGATTTACTTAGCCTAGGCAGCTAATTGAAAATTAGCTATTATATATCTATAGATAATGCAGCCCTCTGTTATATATTCTAGGACACAAATTTCTTTAATATAGTGTCACTGGAATAATTTTAGGATGCATCATTCTACCCCTTTTTTATCAAAATTGAATTATAACTATTGGTCCAATTTTGCCTTTGGGTTTCCCAATAGAGCCTTGGGCTCTTAATTCTAGAACAACTGTTGCCTTAATGGTAAGTCAATGCCAACTTTTTACTTTAAGAAGAGCTGCTTGGAGCACCTTACATTAACTGTTCCTTGAGAGGGAAATATTTGCTACTAATTAAAGCTGCTTCACTTCATCTCAAGTCTTAACGTTGTTCAGGATCTTAGCCTTGGTTCTCCCAGAAAACAGAGTGTGAGACAAGGGTTTGTGTGTAGCTTATTTTGGGAAAAGATCACAAGGAACAGGAGTGGGAGACCGGACAGAGGGAAACGGAAGGAACAAATGTCCATCCAGAGGTACATTATTGAGCTAAACCTAGAAAGCAAGAGATATCAGCACAGCTGAGGCAAGATGCTGTCAGGCTATAGCCGTGTGCAGATGGTTGCTGCAATAAATGGCTGGATGGAGTAACATGTAGTTGTAAGAAGTGTGCAGTAAAGGGTAGCCCAATTTTACACACGTGATGGATGCTTAAGGGATTGCAAAGGATCTCTGCACACGGAGGATCTGTGTCTATGTGGAATTTCAAATAAGAGGAAATCTTTTCCAGTCAGTGCAGCTTTACAAACTCTCGTATTGTTCTGGCCACAGAGATAGTAGATGTCAGAAGATCGGTATAGGGGTCACGGCCAGGAAAGGAGCCTCCTGTGGTTCAGACACAAAGATGGGGAACTGCAGACCAGAAGTAGAAGCTGAGATCAAGAAGCAGGAACCCCAGGGTAGAGCAGGCAAGATCCAGGTGGGACCACAAGACGGAGTCTTCTTCTCTTGTCCGTATCAGATAAGGAGAGGGTCAGCCTCCCTGTGAGGATGAACTGAAACCCACCCTTGGAGGGGTATGTAGATCTCACTCCAGAGTTCAGATTCAGTTATCCTTAACACAACACTTTGCTTCATGAAGGCTGGCATTAAGCGATCCTCAGTGTGTTAAAATAACACCTGAGTTGAGTGGGCTATTCCTGATTAAGAGAACTAATATTCTTCTGTTTTTCAAGCACTCCTAGCGTAGGTATAAATTGGATGAGCTTTCTGGAGGAGGGCAATCTGACAGTGGAAACCAAAAACCAAAACCTTAAAAATGTATGAATTGATCCGAAGAAGACAAGCAAATATACTCACAAATATGTATGTGTATATATATATGGATGGTTATTAAAACATGTTAATAACATTGAAGACAACATAGTCAATAACTGGGGAAGAGTTAATAACATTTTGGTATAGTCATAAAATGAAATACCAGGAAGTTATCAAAAGCTATGGTGTAAATGTATACATGTTAACATAGAAAGATGACCACAATATTGTTAAATAACAAAACAAGTTAACAAACCACATGATTCCATTTACTTAAAATTGTATATGCCTAGAGATGTACCTAGACACTTACCAAACGTTTAACTGTGCTCATCTCTAAGTAGCACTGTTTCAGGAGATTTTTTTCTTCTATATAGTACATGTATCATCTGGGATATTATAAGTCACACTATTATTTTTGCAATCTGAAAAAACAGTAAAGATATTTTCATTTTGAGGAAAATAGATTCCAGTTCTCAGTTTGGGTAAAAACATGTGGGTAGCTCCTACCTTACCAAATTTAGTCTGGGTGTGCTACATGCTACAACAGCATGCAATAATTGGCTGACTCAGGGCGTATTTCCACTCTACTGATACACAAGATTTTAGCCGTTTTACCTTAGGGTGAACTGAGGAAGATTTGCCGAGAATCTAGATTCATGTGAGGAAAAAATAATTTACCAAAAATCTAAGGACTCTTTGTATCTTTCTGCATGTTGTCAGAGGGCTCACCCGGTGTGCCCAATATACCAATCATCCAGCCCCAGAAACTTATTCTTGGTTTGCTCAGAGCACAAGTGAGTCATTCACATTGAAAGACTAGCGTTTGGGACACAGAAAACAAGATCAGTATCAAGGGACTGTTCCCCTGTGATTCTCTAAACATCCTTCTTCCTTCTCAATCCCCTCCCAGTATTTGCTAAGTTCATCTGAGGTTTGTTCCTTACCCTGTCATACTTCAGTGGAGATAGGATTCAATTTATTAATGACTGCACTGGTTTAAAATATTTTATGCAATATATCCAAGAGCATATGGTGAGAATATGCAAACTATAGATCCTATGCTGATAAAGTTTATTTTGTCTGTCTATTAATTAGATTAATACACTAACTAATTGGTGCTAACTAATTAATAAGCTTGTCAGAGCTTCACTGCTGTAACACTAATGATCATCTTACTGATGGCTTAGGAGCACGAATACCTTCTGATTCATCAAAAGACAATAATTTGCTCCTCAAATAATTGCATTGCATTTTAATGCTCTACTAGCTGGTAATTCATATGTGATAGTTACAGAAAGTCTTGATAAAAGAAACATCCCTTTCCTTCTTGATGTCAACTAAAGAATTCATGTTGCATGAATGCATGTTGTCACATATATGTCTACAGGTGGTTTTGTAAGTATTCTCTTTTCAAGTCCATATCTTTTTCCTCCCAGTTAGGCAAAAATCATTCACTCTATTCTGAGTTCTGGAAGAACTAGGACTGTGCCTCGGAATCCCCAATGCTTAGCTCATGTCCTGCACCCTGGAACCCTCCACTCATACCTGGGATTGAAACCCGGGTATGTCCACCCCTGGACGAGGCTGGGCACCCAAGAGCAGAGAATTGATGCTTGCGGGTGACAGGAGATTTGGAGAGGAACATGAATGGCTTCTTAACATAGCACTTTGCCAGGGGGTGGCTTGGTAAGAGAATCAGCTGCAGATACCCTTTTCTGGTTTGCATTTGACAGTGGGCCTCTTCCCCTAGACTAGCAACTCCAAGCTTGGATGGACCAGGGTAGAAACTCACAGCTGGGTGTCTGCAGGGGGATTCTGTCTCTGGCACAGCCCCTGGGGCTTAAATTTTGTTTGCCTTTGTTGCCTTTATTGTCTCGAGAACACAGAGGTTTTAACAAACAGCTTTAGGCTATTTTGAGCTTAGTGATTTTTCTTTTAAATCCAGAAAATTTTTTTTTCAAAAAGCATTGAATTTTGTCTTTACATCTTGTATCCAAATTAACTCCTTTTCCTTTGATTTTTAGGAGTATTTAAAATTATAGATTCATAACCCTTACCTCCAGAGATTCTGATTATTAGGTGAGTCTGGGTTGGGGCCCAGACTTTCTTACTCATTACAAAGCAGCCCCAGTGATTCTCAGAGATGGCGGAGTTTCACAACCACTGACTGTGTCGTTCAGTCTCAAGAAATGGGAAAACCTAGTCTTGGACTTATGACATTTTCTGGCACCAGCAATCCTCCTCATCTGTTATTTGTAATCCCAATATTTATTAAGAACATAAATATGTATCAGCTACTGTTTCGCCCTGGGAACAGAGACAATATGATGGGCTGAGAAAAAAATCAGGTAGAAAGTCAAACTCTTAAGGATGATGCCTTGAATCAATCAGTGTCGTTATGTTTACCAAAAAGAACCGGGTTCTCCTGGCATTTCTGAACGGTCATTTGGGAAAGGCAAATTGAGCATTTTAAACAGGATATAACTTATTTGCATCTTTTCAGAAGAATGGCTTACACATGTTTTAAACAATGGAACCATATTTTTCTTTCAGACAAAAATGTCACTTAGAAATCTATACATATTACTCCAGTGCTTTGGCCTGCACCTGATTAAACTGATCTTCCAGTCAGCAAGGCAGGACTTAGAAGGACTTATTAAACAGAGTTTTAAAATTCTAATCAGTTACCAGAAAAAAAAAAAAAAAAAAAAAAAACACAAAAAAACCCCTCACTTTGGCAGCTACAGATCCAAACTTGGAAGTTTAAGATCACACCATGGAAGAATAGACAAGCCCTCTCTAAGTTACTGCTTCTATTTCTGGTAGCTCTGCTGAATTCACACAACTCTGAGGGGCTCCATTCATGTTGCCTCGATGTAAATAGTGCCCCCAATGGTTGGGCGAAATGGTTTTCAAGAGTTCTTTCAGTCATTTCCCTGGGGATTCTGTGGTTATACTTGGAGATTTGACCAATGTTGTTATCTCTTGTGGTGAGCAGAACAATGGCCCCTCAAATATTTCCATATCCTAATCTCTAGAATCTATATATATGTAAACATGTTATCTTAAAACATGGCAAAAAGGACTTTGTAGCTATGATTAAGTTAAAGACCAAGAGATGGGGAGAGGATCGTGGATTATCCAGGCAGGTCCAATCCAATCACATGAGTCATTAAAAGCAGAACAATCTTCCTGGTTTTGATAGACAGGAGAGGTGACCAAAGAACAATGGCCAGAGATGCAACCCTCCTGGTTCTAAAGATGGAGGAAGGGGCCCCAAGCCAAGGAGTGCAGGTGGCCTCTAGAGACTAGAAAAGGCAAAGAAACAGATTCTCCCATTGAACCTCCTGAAAGGAATGCAGCCCTGCTGATGTCCTGATTTTACTCCAGGAGGCCCTGCATTGGACTTCTGATCTCCAGGACTGTAAGACAACATATTCGAACCGTTTTAACCCACTAAGTTTGCGGTAATTTGTTACAGTGGCAATAGAAAATTTTAGCAATTCTTCAGTGAGTTTCTCTTTAAGTGTAAAACAACAGAACAAGACAAAACAAACAAACAGAAAAATCCCATATCCTTTTTTGACAAAATGGACCTGATTTAAATGTATGTAGTCATCCACTCAAGACAGACATTTGCTGTTTTCTCAGAACCTACTGGATGTTAGATTCTGTGTTACACTTAGCAACACAGAGATGAAAAGAACAGGAAGCCTTCCCCTGAGAAGTCAACTGTCTACTTGGGAGAAACAAATTCCTCTTTCTTCTCCTCCTTCCCCATTCACTGAGCAAAGTGTACACACCTGGAGGTTTCTAGACATTAATTTAATTGATTCTCCAACAATTCTAATAAGTAGTAATATTATCATTATCCCTGCCTTACTGGTGGGAAAACTGAAACACAGATAGATGAAGAGCTTGCCAAGGTCATGTGGTAATAAATGGTGGGGTCAGAATACAATCCCACGCAGCCTGGCTCCAGAACTCATGGCATTGAGTATTACAACACACTGCCTCACGTATCAATAATATACAAATACTAGCAATGCCAAGGTGATAAGAAAAACAATAGAGATGAGAGAGAGGGCATGTTATGCCTGAGTGCTATGGGATATCAAAGTGATAGTCTCTTGAAGGAGATGGAAAATGCTTGTTGGAATGGTAACGTTCTACCTTAATATGAATTAATAATAGTACCTAACATTTGCTCTTTGCCCATGTATGAGTTAACTATTGCTGCATGACATTCTGAAACTTAATGGCTTAAAATAATAGTATTACTTGTTCATACTCATCAGTCTATGGGTCATCCAGATGGTTCTCCTGGAATGGGCTGGACTCAATCATGAATCTGTGGTCCAGTGAAATTTAGGTAGACAACTCTGCTGATCTAGGCTGGGCTTCCTCAGATGTTGGGGGTCAGCTGGCTATAGGCTGGGCTGCCTCAGTCTCCCTCATGGACTCTGTGCTCCGGTGTGCTAATCCAAGCTTGTTCACATGGAGGTGGCAGGGTTCCTTGAGAGGCAGCAAATTGGCATGGCACAGCTTCTGCTGTCTTCAACAGGATAGAGCAAGACAGGGCGTTCAAGGGGATCCAAGAGGAAAGGTTTCAAGAGAACATAGATGCTACCTCTTGATGGGAAAACCTGCAAGGCACAATGCAAAAGGACATGGACACAGGAGGGTAGAAAATTGGGAACATTTCTGTTATCAATCAAACACAGCACACATTGGTTTCTTTAACCCTCATAGAAAAATCTCTGATGTGGGTAATATCGTTGCACTCATTTGACAGCTGATTAAACTTCAGAGCCAGCACTGGCACTAAAGTCTCCCTGATGCCAGAGTGTGAAGGTAGACAAGGCGGAAGAGTATGTGCACCCAAAGCTCACAGGGAAGGCAGAGCAGGGGTGCAAGTATTCTCTGGCTCTCAGTTTAGCAGGAATACAGATCATGCTATGGAGGGTCAGGAGGCTGGGGAGGAGAGCAGGAGGCAGAATGAGGTACCAGCCAGGAGGAGCTAAGTGTGGAGAGAACCATGAAAAGTTAAGAGTCTACTGCAATCCAGGAGAGAAATGATAAGTGACTGAATCAAGGCCATGGCTGGGGACTTCGATTAGAGGAGAGAACTGAGAGACAGTTAGGAGGTAGACTGGACAGGATGTGACCACAGCTGGAGGTATGGGGGTGAGGGAGAGGGAGGATTTGAAGAGCATGAATTGATGGGGACGCCATTCCCAAAACAGGGACTTGAGAAGAAAACCGGTTTGATGGGTTTGGGAAGATGAGAGGATGTAGGCAGGTGGGGACAATTCATTCACCATTTACCCAATAAATATTTTGGTGCCAGTATATGCAGGTACTGTTCTAGGCACTTGAGATACATCAGGCACAAGACAGACAAAAATCTGTGCCTCCTGGAGCTCTTATTTTAGTGAAGAGAGACTAATAGTATTCACCAAAAACATAACGAAGAAGCAATTTTTATAGTGTGAAAAGAGGTTGCAATTGCTATGCGTATTAGTTACCTCTGGGCCCTGTAATAAAACTACCACAAAGTGGATGGCATAAAACAGAAACGTATTTTCATGCAGTTCTGAAGACCAGAAGTCCAAAATCAGTATCATTGGGCCAAAATCAAGGTGTCAGCGTGGCTCCCTCTGGAGTCTCTGGGGGAGAATTCATTCCTTGTCTCTTCTAGTTTCTGGCGGCTGCCAGCATTCCTTGGCTTGTGGCTGCATCCCTCCCATCTCTGCCTCCAAGTTTACATTGCCTTCTCCTCTTCTGTCTGTATGAAATCTCCCTCTGCTTTCCCTCTCATAAAGATACTTGTGATTACATTAAGGGCCCACCTAGATAATCCAGCATAATCTCTTCATCTCAAACTCCTTAATTTAATCACATCTGCTAAGTCTTTGCCATATAAAGTGACATTCACAGATTCTAGTAATTAGGATGCAGATATCTTTTTTTTTTTTCAGGGGAAGGCATTATTCAGCCCGCTAAACTATGGCTCAAGGGAAATGCAAAGCAGGATGTGTGGGAGCAGGATTCCTGGGAAATGGGAAGGTCATCTTGAGCAAGAAGACAAGATGGTCCAGAAAGGGCCTACTGTGGAAGCGACAACCAAGGATGTCTGGGGGGAAAGCATCCTAGGCAGATGCGAGTGCTAAGGCAATGATGGGGGGAGTGCAGCAATGTGGCCCAGGGGGAGGAAGTGAGGGCAGAGGAGGACCAGTGAGGGTACAGGAGTGACCTGACGAAGCCTTAAGGTGACCATGGACCCTCCAGATCCTGGGCTGGATGGGGGAAAGGCTTTAAGCATTTAAAGGGGAGGTGAGGTCATGATCTGAGATGAGGTCAACTTGGAGAAATCTATAGAAATGAAAAGAACAGAAGTCAGGAGACACAACCATATGGCAAACCAATGTTTCAGGGTCAGTTGATTTTAACCTCATCTGTCTACAGAACCTGGATTTTCGAAAGCAAAGTACTGGTCTCTTTTTTCGGATAGCCTTCAAGCTAGGCTAGGCTCTGATCTTGGTTCATGGAAAGCTGCAGAGGTTCACAGAAGGACTAAATACCCTCTCCTTCTTGAGCCACTTTCCTGATCACCAGTGAGTCACATGTTTCTTCTGCAGTTTTGTATCCTGAACTCCAGGATGTCTCATACTCTGGGCCAGCATCCTATACTTGCTGGGTGCAATCGTTCATTAGCCATGTTACTTTTGACTGCCAGGACTGATAATGATTCTATCACAAGAAATCAGGACAGCCAATGGTGTTTTTTTAATGGGACACTTCTCCAAGAAAATCTGCACAAAAAGAGGAAAACGCCTGGTCGAAATTCACCTATCGTCATAGTCTACTTCTATGACAGTGTGAGAAGGCTAGGTATAATTTGGCTTACCACTATTATCAAGGAATCAGAATTACAATTCAGGTGACAAGAAGCCTTATCTGTCTGTCACAATTAAAATAAATAGTTTATAAACTGTTTTATATTTCTTCTTAAAAGATATATTTTTGTTTGCATTAATTTTTTTTTAAGTTTTTAAATTTTTATTGGAGTCTAGTTGATTTACAGCGTCGTTGCATTGATTTTTTTCTCATGTCAGGTCTTTACATATATATTTCTACTTTGTGATGATATACATTACTTGTGAATTTGGGGGAATAAAAATTTTATGTTAGAGTGAGATTTTATTCCACTGTCGTTTGTGTCAAATTCTTCCTTAGTATTCATGAACAAACGTAGAGAATGACATTTGACTTATTCTAGTGTTCATGCCCTCCCATTAGCTCTGGACACCCTATGGATTATTTAATACAAATGTGATAACCATCCCAGACTTCTAATGTTGCCCCAAACCCTATATCTTACTACTGCTGCCAAATTCACAGTGGATTGGAGCTATCTTTCGACTGATTAGTCCTAATATTAAGTCATGTACCATAGGCAAATCAAACATATTTAACTAATTTGATACAACTATAAGACACCATAACCAACAAGAAGACACCTACTCTCTACTAAATTGAGATCTCAGCTGTGTTATGAAGACCTGCAGCCATCCTTATGAAGTGGCTGAACCTGCTGTGTAATTACACTCAAAAATATCAGCTCAGCATCAATCGTGCTCCCCCCCCAAGAAGTCACTGTATTGGGTTGACAGTTTTCAGCATTGAATGGAAACTGAAACTAACCTTGATCAATCACTCAAATCTTTCAGCTACATGAATCTATGGTTTATAGCTGATTTCTTTCCATATGAGTATTCAGGCTCATATGGGCCACTTTTATGATTGAGATGGCCACTTGAAAACCCTTGTCATTAAAAAATTTCAGACTAAGTTAACTTTTCCCATATTTTATGAGGTGGATTTCCCCACTGTGTACATGTACAGGAGTGTATGTCAAGGTTGTGGTCTGTCTGCACCTTCACATCTCAACTTTTCTAGAAGTACCACTATGGTCCACTTCTAAATAAACGGGGTAGGTACACATTCTAAGATGCAAATCAGGCTTCCATCAAATCGTGGCCCCTGCTTTACCTGCTTGTGGGTCATCCTAAGCATTGGCTCCCAAATTTGCTCTTCATTAGAATCATCCGAGAGCCTTTATAGACATCAAAGATCATCCCTTGTCCCAGGCTAGCTGACTGACTCTTGGGGATTGGGGGAGAGCGTAGAATTTGACGCCCCAGGTGATTTTGAAGCATGAGAGAGTTAACTGTTGACATAAAGCATATGGATCCCCTTTTCAATCAATACCATGTCCAAGGCTTAAACCATAATTTGATTATGATCCATGACTTTCCCAAAGTTTACTTTAGCTTTCTTACATTTAAGAAAGGCTATCTAAAAATAATGATGAGTTGGCTGTGATGGAAGTCACCACTTACAACCACTGAGCTGGGTGTTGTGTACTTTCTTATTTAATCCCCATGGCAGCCCAATGAGGAAGTTTTATTTATTAGCTTCATTCTACGGATCAAGCACCTGGGGTTCAGCAAAGAAAATTCCTCAAGGCCAAACAGTCGGTAAGTGCCAGAGCTAAGATGTAAGTGCATATGTGTCAAATTCCAAAGTCATAGGTCAATAGGAATGCAATAAAGGGGTTGTGGGCTGTGGGGCTGTATGGGGTCGGGGATGCTAGCCCAATCCTGGCTTCTCAGAGGAAGGGAATCTAAGCTGTAACTTGGAGGAAAAGATGAAGCCAGACTGGGGAGGCCAGAGAGGGGTGCTGAGGGAGGGAGAGGGCTGCTGGAAAGGAAGTCAAGTAGGAGGGAAGGAGTGTTCCAGGCGAGGGTAGGGGGTGAGGTGTGGTTACCAAGTGCAGCTCTGGAGGCAAAAGAGAATATGCTAATGATCCAGGTGCTAAATAACCTGAGATGTCCCCAACTGGTTCAGGTAGAAATGGCAAAGTATCAAAATTAACATATTAGGAAAAAATCTATGGAAAAGAGAGGCCTTTGAGTTTATACAGTCTGAATTCATATGCGTTCAATAATGGAACGGGCGTATGAGAATTCAGCAGTGATGTGAGCAAAGTTTATTACAGACACTGGATGACAAAGAAGGCTCTATTCTTAAGACCAGCAGTGTGTTTATCTTCTAAGATAATTGCCACCATCCATTCTAGAAGGGGATTTGACATTATCTACTGTAGTCCTTTCATTTAGTTAAAGAATCTAAGCCTCAGAGAGGGTCTGTGGCTTTCCCAAGGTCCTAGCAGCTGCCTAAATGGCCCTGAGCTGGCCCTGGGATATGGGGTGGTTGGTTCCAGAACAGGATTCTTTTTTATTCAGCCCTACTTGGAGGTAAGTCATCAGAGAGGATGGAAATTATTTTACATAATTTAAGTAATAAAAAATAATGAAGAAAAGGCACTGCTGACTGCTTCTTGTGGGACCCACTACCGCTCTGACTTAGGCAGCTCTTCTATCAGTGTCCTTCATCTGGGCATCCAAAGCAGCTATTGCATAAACACAAGTTCAGGGACATGCTTATATAAGCATCTTTGTGGAGAGAAGTTCTGTCACAATCCCATGTGTATTTCCATAGCTTTCAAAGGGTCTCTGCTTCCCAAAGAAGTGTCACAATGGCAAAGTGCTTTTATTAAAAACCCAAAAGTCAGAGCATTTTTTCCGAAGCTTACATATTCAGTACTGTTGGATAATTTTATTTAATAGTATGTTTGAAACAGGTTTTTCCAACGTAAAGCTAGCCTATGTCTATAAACATAAAACAGTCTGAGGATAGTATGCTCAATCATCATTATCATCAGTGATGATGGCTAATGCTTAATTAACACAATATGCTGCACAGAATTTTAAAAGACCCCCAATATTACTTTACTTAATCTCAACACTACACTGTAAGGGCGGCGTTATTATCATCTCCATGTGACAGGGAAGAAAACTCAACAACAAAAAGATTGAGTTAGTTGCCCTATGTTAGTGGTTCTCAAAGTGCGGTCATTAGACCAATAGCATCAACATCACCTGGGAATTTACTAGAAATGCAAACCCTTGGACCCCACCCTGGACCTCTGAGTCAGAAACTCCTTGTTTTAATAAGACCCTCAGGTAATTCTGACGCTCCTAGCCATCCAGTCTGAGAACCACAGCCCTAGGGCATCCACATAAAAACTGAAGCCAGGATTTAAATATAGGTCCTTTTGCCCCAAACCACAGCAGGTAAATGACAGAGCTGAGACTCAAGCCAGGGCACCAACTGCTGGTTTACCTTCTCTGATTTAAGCAGTGTTGATGGACACAGTCTAACTAGGTTATTTAAGCCCTAACTGCCATTGGGACTTAATTTTATGACTCTCCTTCATGGAATAAACTTTGGGACGGCAACCTCTGCCCAGCTGTCCCCACTGGTTTGTCCTACACCATGGCATTCTCAGTGAGGGGATCCAGACACTGGGGATTACCAGATTTGAGCCATCTGACCTTAGATAATTTTTACAAGCCTTGAGGACAGGCATTTAGGCAGGCTCTTACTCCAAACATATCTGGTTAAAAAATAATAATAATAATCAGTAGGTCAGATTGTCTTTATAAGAATTAACTTTTTTTTTTTAAGATTTTTTTTTGATGTGCACCATTCTTTTAGTCTTTATTGAATTTGTTACAATATTGCTTCTGTTTTCTGCTTTGGTTTTTTTGGCCACGAGGCATGTGGGATCTTAGCTCCCCGACCAGGGATCGAACCCTCACCCCCTGCTTCAGAAGGTGAGTCTTAACCACTGGACCGCCAGGGAAGTCCCTAAAAATTAACTTTTTATCTTTTAAGACAAATCTGTAGGAGCATTTCACAAGGCAGCTAGAACCTCATTTTAATAAATGCTCTCCTGGTACAACTGAGGCACAGTGTTGAAAGATGAAGTCGATGTTTGGTGTTAAGTGACAGCTCTAGATTCTCAAGTTCACCACAATAGCTGGAAAGACCTTGTCCACACTGAAAATGTAAAGTATACTGCATACACCCACAAAAGACACTCTCCATGTCGCCTTCAGCCTTGGTTTAACCTCTTTGACCTCTTCCCTCCAAACTCATTTTGAGGTGTTGAAAATACACATTACAGCTGCAAGTCCACATTTTGGGAGTAAGGACAGTTTTAGAAATAATGACTTGAAATCAGAGTAGATTATGTCCCTTTTTCAGTTTACAAGTTGCATAATTTCACTGGCTTCTTGCATCTTGGGAAGGAGGACTCTTCCAACATATTCCAAACATCTCACAAATCAGTTTACAAAAAGCTTACTATTCTGATTGCGTATAAGACAAAATGTGACACCAAGTGCAGGGCATTCTTGAAACAGCAGATGCCTGGGAGGGAGCTCTGTGCCACAGAGTCTGAATTACCTCATACCTCGAGATTAGCAGGCCCTCCAGATCAGGGAGTGGTACCCAAACTTTTTTTTCTTTGTATTAATAAGTCCCTTTAACTCTAGTTCCAGCTTTCGTTCCTCCCTGGGTTTCATAAGGAGTGTCACCAGCACAGTGACACAATGTTCTGTTTGTTTGCACTACCAAACACAGGAAGTGTACTGGGGAAAAGGGCTGCTAATAAAAACGAGTTCAGGGGCTTCCCTGGTGGCGGAGTGGTTGAGAGTCTGCCTGCCAGTGCAGGGGACACGGGTTCGAGCCCTGGTCTGGGAAGATCCCACGTGCCGCGGAGCAACTGGGCCCGTGAGCCGCAACTACTGAGCCTGCGCGTCTGGAGCCTGTGCACCGCAACGGGAGAGGCCGCGACAGTGAGAGGCCCGCGCACCGCGATGAAGAGTGGCCCCCACTTGCCACAACTAGAGAAAGCCCTCGCACAGAAACGAAGACCCAACACAGCCATAAATGAATGAATAAATAAATTAATTTAAAAAAATGAGTTCAGACAGTTGATATAGATGACAAATGCCAAGCCGACTTCAATGTAGGCGATTCTGGTCTCATTTTATGTGAAAATAAGGTAATAAAACAAGACAAAAGGAGTGATAGAACTCCAATTTCAGCTTTTCAAACAATATAAATACACTGATATCTTATAATAAATATCCCCTACAGTGGGGTCATTTTTTATGCGTTTAAATTTGTGTATGTGTGCGTGTATCCATCTATCTATCTACTATCTATCAGTCTATCTTTTATCTATAAGTCTTTCTACACGTTAAAATAGAACTTGGATTTCTCAACAATCTGATAATACCAAAAAAGGCTTAGTCAGTGCCTACTCAGTTATGATAAATAGTATGGTATGATGTGTCCTTAATAGAATTAAAACAGGTATTATATGATGTTAAATTATTAACCCCAAATTGGAATATCTTAAAAGACATATATCAAATAGTAGCAATTAAAATATGTCTAAAGAAAAAATAAAATTATATACAGAATAGTTATGTGATAAAAACTTTACCACTTTATTTTCTTCTCTCTCTCTCTCTCTATATATACATTTATATACATATACATAATATAATAATTTGATATGATATATAATATAGATATAGCACATGTGTATATATAATACATATATTTCATAGATACATATAGAGAAATAGAACTGATATTTTATATATAAGAAATATGTCTTCATATATATATATATACGTATATATAGAGAACAATTCTTTCTCACCTGGAAAGAGTAATGCCATTCACCATTTAACTATCATACTCATAAGATGATGGAGTTAATAGTCAGAAATGGGTCTAAAAGATCAACAGGATCAAAGGGGAGAAAATATGTACCCTCATGAGAATGCTCAAGAGCTTCTAACATTTAACCAGTCATTTTTCTTGGCAGTCCCATTTTAGGTGAAAATGAAGGAGAGAGGAGAAAAGAAGATGCCAGAATGGAGAATAATAACAGGGCAGAGGCAACAGAAACAAAATGATACATTCTTAAAAGCCATCTGTTTCTGTCACAGTGGCTATTCTCATCCCTCTCCCTTTACCCCACTGATACCCTGATGCCCGGTTTCGTTTTCATTTTTCCAGTTGTGACATGTTTGGTTGATCTTTGATACCAGGTGGAGAAAGGAGTGCAGCCCAGGCCAATACAAACGTATTCATAGGACTGTCTCCACTTTCCCATCACCCCCACCAGCCTGCCTTCTAACGGCTCCAGTAATCTGGATTTAAATCATATGCTAAATCCCATGTCCTCTTCTACTTGATCTTCATGACTAATCTGCTCTTCTGCCAAGAAGAGACGACACTCCTTGTCATCCGTCCAGTTCCTGTGGTCAAAATTAATTAATTCAACCAATACTTATTAAGCATTACTATGAAGTAGGCAGTGGGCGAGCAACGAAACTCCCCCTGCCTCCTCAGTTCTCTATAAAAATACAGAGAGATCAACTATTCTCCTTTGAACTTAGAATATGTATTCTCCAAGGAGCTGAGCTGAAAAAACTGTTTAATGCATTTAAAACTATGCACTTTAAAATTGTTTAATCCATTAAAGTACCTAGCAAGCTATACTGGTTGATAGTAATTTATTTTACCAACCTCTATTTAATGAAAAGATTTTATTCTTGGGAAAGAAAATTAATTTATTTTTTATTCTGTCTTCAGACTGGTCTGAAACTATTAGAATTATAGCTTTTGGGTTCAATCACAAAAAGGAAGTTGATTATAGTGAACTCAAATAGCCAAATCAGATTTTTCTACCAAATAAGTGCAATGGAAACAAGCCCTCATCTAAATGTGGAAATCATGATCTCATGCCAGAATTTTAGGGAAATGAAGTTTATGTCTAATGACCATTAATATTAGTAATTATTTACTCCTTCTTTGTTAAAAGTGTACCTGAAAGAACTACTCTAAGATATCTGCCTTTATAGGGTTTTTAAAAAATAATTCGGAAAAAAATTAAAAATAGGTATTGTGTCAAGGTTGTGTTATTTCAGGTAATTATGTTTTTTTTCTCCAAACATGCCTTTATTATTCTTTCATATCATATTATTTTGCACTCTTTAAAATTGAAGTATAGTTAATTTATAATGTTGTGTTAGTTTCAAGTGTACAGCAAAGTGATTCAGTTATACATATATATATTATTTTTCAGATTCTTTTCCATTATAGGTTATTATATCATATTTTATAATGCAAAGATATACATCAGCTTTAACTGTATTTTTATACATTCCCTACTGTGTTAAGGAAAATGTTGTATAAGCTCACAAAATATGAGCATGCTCTATTGCTTGTGTTTGTTGTTGTTGTTGTTTGGATGGCTTTGCTTTGTTTTTATTGTTGCTCAGTTGAGTAAATTTAAAACTATCATAATATTTTGTAGAAAACTATTCCTAGATGAATGAAATCTTTCTGAAATCCCCCAAATCTCACATTGGCCAACTTAGACCTACTGGCATGAATAGTACTCAGCTTCCTGCTTCTGACCCACAATTTTATATGTGAAAGTCATTGTCAAAGCTTGCAAGACAAGTTGTGTTGAGCATTTCCAGATACCAAACCTCCCCTCTGTGATTTCAAACAGTCAACAGCTGCTCAGCCTGTTCTTCCCATCACTGTTCATGATTGCATTAGAAAAATTCCACCTTTAAAAAAATTGTGAAAACTGAGAACAGCAAAGCAACCAGTGGCAAGTAAGTGACACTGTGCTGTTATCAACCTCAGCTCATTTTCTTGCACTCTTGCCCAATGGGACTAAACTCTCTTTACAGCAAGGCATGGTTTCAGCTGACCTGCTATGAATGTCCCAAGTGAGTCACTGCCGTTAACTCCATCAGTGCCATTTGCTGTCCACTTGGACACTTCTGAACAGCTGCTGGGCTCCAGTGCCAACTTCTAACTGGAAATATGGTTGGTCTGACTCAGCTTCAGAAGGGGAAAAGAAGGAGGGGGAGGGAGGGAGAGGAGGAGAGAATAAACTCACATGTCTCCTCTCAAAGAAGACTGACAACTCTGTTTTTTTCCATTGATTATGGTGGAAACACATTCTGAAGAAGTGAGAATGCTAAACCCAGTTTGTCACATTCTCTCTGTTTTGTTTCCTATTATTTTACTCATGAAGTTGGGTTGGGGTTTTATATTGAAAGTATGTGTTGATGTGGTAATTTGCAGCCCATAAGATGTCACCCCATTTCCACTTTTTTTAGACACATTCATCTTATTTTCCAAACACAAAAGTGAATATTTCCTTTACTCTGAAAATATTTTTCATAAAATTGAAAATCCATTTTGATTCAATCAACAACTTTTTTGGAGCATTTGCTAGAACAGGCTTCTGGACTAGACATTAACAAGGATTCTGAGAAATATCAGACATGATCCTTGGATTCAAGAATTTGTAATAAAATGAAGAGAAAAGGCCTGTTTAAATAGATGGTCCAGGAACAATATGAGGGAGTGTGCATAAAAGTGCCAGATGCCTGGTATAGCTACCAGGGTCTGCAAGAACTCAGAGAATGGCTCTGGGCTGGTGGTTTTAAATCTGGAATGATGGTAACTGATACTAACAAGTGAAATTAAATTGACTCTATAAACATGGGCTATGTGTCATAGTTGGGCATGAAGCCTAAGTGTCTAAGTTAAAGGCTGAAATATGCTCACATGACCTCAGCATTTCATTTCAGGGGAAGTCTGTGATTTATATGTGCATTGTTGTGTGCACAAGCACAGATATACATTTTTCAAAAACTCTTATATTACCAGAGACACCAAGGAGGTGGCTGTGTATTTGTTCTCTTGGGAATATTTATCTACCATCTTGTTGGCAGTGAACAAACAGCAATCCAGGTTTCTGGGGCTTACCAAGAGTTAGAAAATAGATTAATAGGGTAAGAAGAGTTCTTTCATTTTGAAAGCTCCCCCCATCCAACTATTTTCATTTCTTGAAAGGAGATTTCAGACTACAGACAGGTTAATTCTTACTTTCTCTTATGATGATGAGGTAACTATAGACTTAGAGAATTTTCAACACAATTTCAGCACTTACAAATATTTTCCCTGAGTGGTAAACATACAAATGTTATTCCATGATCATTGGTGCTTTGAGTTAATTTACCTCTCACTATATTACTCACTCCAATTCGTTGAGATTTGGGTTAAGAGAGCTTGTTCTCCAAATGCCAGGACAATGTTTGTTTACTAAATAAGTGAGTATACATAATTAACCTCAAAGTCATTGATGTGACCACAAATTCAATATGGAAAAAAATAAACCTGAAATTTTAATCCTGAGGAGGTTTGCAAATATTAGAAAATAATAAATCTAAAAGAGTGCTTTAATTTGAGGCCCTAAAACCAACTAGCAGTTTTTCCTGTAATTTCCCAATTCATACCTAAGGCTGCTAGAATAATTAATGAACTATTACCAGTTTTTCCTAGGTGCAAAAAAAGAAGTCTCATTTATAATTAAAAAAATCACACTTATCTACAATTTCATATAATCAAGTCTGTCTTAGACCTTGTCTATGGGCTTGATGGGAACAAAAGAGCTTTTCTTTAAATGGGGAGCCAAGCCAGAAGGGCAGCGACTCTGAAGGGAACTGAGTTGTGTGATGAATAAGTACAATGAATGGGACTACAAGTCAACACATGAGTAATCTTGCTTTAATACTGTGGTAACTGGTAAACCCAGAAAGAGGCAGAGAGCTAAGAAAGAGAAATAAGGAAGATGAGGTCTATGGACAAATGGATGAAGACTTAATAATTTATTATATATGCGTGAGGGGATGTTAGAAAATTCCAAAGGGAAGAAAACAATTGAGCTGGGTTCTTAGAATGACTTTGCTCCATGGTTTTGGGCAGGGAGTAAGTTGGAATCCTAGCCAATAAGAACAATGTTCATCCAATAAATATTTATTGAAGTGCCTATTATAAACCAGGCATTCTTCTGAATAGCGGAGACACTATAGTGAACCAAACCAAGTCTTTGCTATCATGATCTTTACATTCCAATGTGGAAGACATGTAATAATATATATATATATATATGTATATGTATGTGTGTGTGTATATATATGTATATGTATGTGTGTGTCTATATATACGTATATGTATGTGTGTGTCTATATATACGTATATGTATGTGTGTGTCTATATATACGTATATGTATGTGTGTGTCTATATATACGTATATGTATGTGTGTGTCTATATATACGTATATGTATGTGTGTGTCTATATATACGTATATGTATGTGTGTGTCTATATATACGTATATGTATGTGTGTGTCTATATATACGTATATGTATGTGTGTGTCTATATATACGTATATGTATGTGTGTGTCTATATATACGTATATGTATGTGTGTGTCTATATATACGTATATGTATGTGTGTGTCTATATATACGTATATGTATGTGTGTGTCTATATATACGTATATGTATGTGTGTGTCTATATATACGTATATGTATGTGTGTGTCTATATATACGTATATGTATGTGTGTGTCTATATATACGTATATGTATGTGTGTGTCTATATATACGTATATGTATGTGTGTGTCTATATATACGTATATGTATGTGTGTGTCTATATATACGTATATGTATGTGTGTGTCTATATATATGTATATGTATGTGTGTGTCTATATATATGTATATGTATGTGTGTGTCTATATATATGTATATGTATGTGTGTGTCTATATATATGTATATATATATACACACACAGATCTGTATTACACTGTCAAGTAGACATTATAATATAATGTTTATAATATATTATAATAAGTCTCTCATATAATTATAAAATATAATGTCAAATGGCTAAAGAGAAAAATAATGCAGGGTAAGGTGATGTTAACTGCAAGTATGTGGCAGTGTGAAAATGCAGGTGACTTTCATGCATCAGCAAGATTTGATTATCCTTAGAGCACAGTGTACTTGGTGGGAGTAGGGGTAGGAAAGGGGTGAGAAAATTACTACAGAAGAGGTAAAATGTTCAGATTTCAAGTCTCGTATGGTCTTATAAGTCCTGCTAAGAAATTTTGGTTTTCTCTGTAGGCAAATCAGGAGCCATGGAAGAATTCTTAAGCAGGGAAGTGACATGATGTGATCTGTTTTTATATAGATCACTTTCATGGCAGTATAGAAAGTGGATACAGGGTGAATAACTCCAGAGATAGGGGTCTTAGTTAGGAAGCTAGTTGCTGTGTACTATCAGTTTAGTTGAGAGGATTAAATGCAGGCCACAGTGTATCTTGTAGTCTGAGCTCTAGAGAGAAGGAATTCTAGACCAGATGACCACTGTGAATAGTTAGCCCAGTTGTGGTCAGCTTGCCTAGTGGACCAGAATTGAGAGGTTTCTCCCAGCTCCATATTCTGCCTGTCTGGAATTTTTGCTTCTGGAAATAGCAGAGTAGTTTCTGTTGTTCAAACGGTATCACAGTTAACAACTATGCATCCTGGATAAAGTTTTAAAATATCAATTACTGAAGACATTGGAAAGACACAAAAGGAAGGCAGAGACTGGGAGACAGTGGATATTTGGAAGAAGGAAATAGCACTGATAAGTCTTCTGCTTCTTGTAGCTGTTTTGTTGTTTGTTTGTGCCAGATACAAGGTCGCAGTCTGCCAATTAAAACTTGGATAAAAAAGCAATAGTTTTAGAGGCTTGAAGAGTGTGAAGACACATTTTGGGGAGACCAAACAAGATAGGAGACAGCCAGAGAATTATATACAAGATTTTGTGTATAAATTCTGCCTACATCTCTGAGTGATCCTTGAAATATGCATGTACAGGGCAGACTCCAAGCAGTTCAGCTGAGGCTAAAGGTAGTAAACATAGATTTCAGCTGCTGCCCACCACAGGGATGACAGAATTGAAATTCAATTCTAACTAAATTGACTTCCACTTATAGCAAAAGAATCAATAATCTTTGGAGGAATATAACAGAATCCAGTGTCTCTGAAACATATTTTTCACAATGTCAAGTATTACTAGACATACAAGGCAAACTTACTAAACATACAAAGAAACAAGAAAACATAACAGAAACCCAAGATAAAAGACTTAATAGAATTTGGCCTCAAAATGACCCAGACATTGGGATTAGCAGACAAGGATTTTAGAGTAAATATCATAACTATGATCCAAAATATGAAGAAAATATATGTGGAATAAATGAAAAAGTGCTAAATAGAAACTGTAAATAATAACAAAGTAGAACTGAACTCCAATACCTGAGAAAAAAATTAACTGGATGGGCTTAACAACTAGGAGATGACACAAGAGAAAGCCAATGAAGTTGAAGATAGATCAATACAGTTATAAAGTCTGAAGAACAGGAGGAAAAAAGATTGGCCTGTGGGACAATATCAAAAGTCCTAATATACATGTAATTTGAGTCCTAGAAAGAATAGGGCGTAAGAAATATTTGAAGTAGTAATACCTGAAAATTTCCCAACTTTGGTGAGACAATTCCAGGTTCAAGAAGATCAGCAAACTCAATCAAGATCCCCCAAAAATCATAGCGAGGCCCATAAAGGCTAATTTAAAGAAAACCAAAGATTGCAAAAAGTTCTTAAAGCAGCCAGAGAAAAATGACACATTATATGTAGTGAAACAACATAAACGACTGCTAACTTCTCATCAGAAACTATGGAAGCCAGAAGGCAATGGATCAATTTGTTGAAATGATTAAAAAAAATCCTTTCAAGTTAGAATTCTATATCTAATGAAAAGAATCTTCAAGAATGAAAACAAACTAAAGCCATTTTCAATTAAATAAAAATTAAGAGAATTTATTGCCAGCAATCTGTACTACAAGATATGCTTTAAGGAGTTCTTCAGACTTAGGGAATTGATACTATGTACAAATTTACTCTTTTGAAAAGAATGAAGAACACTAGAAATAGTAAATGTGTGGGTAAATAAAAAAGGCTATTTAAAGCAAACAATTACAACTTTGTATTATGAGATTTATAAAGCATGTAGGTAATGATATTTATGGCAACTATGGCAAAAAGTATAGGATACATGGACCTATATAACTGCTAAGTTTGTGTACTTTACATGAAGTGGTATGATATTAATTCTAAGTGGACTGTTAAAATCTAAGAATGTGTACAGCAGTCCTTAGAGCAACAACTGAAAATTAATGCAAAGCGGTGTAGCTACAAAGCCAATACAGACAGTCCCTGACTTATGGTGTTTCAAGTTATGATTTTGCAACTTTAGAACGTTGTGAAAGTGATACGCATTCAGTAGAAACCATTCTTCAAATTTTGAATTTTTATCTTTTCCCAGGCTAACAATGTGTGGTATGATACTCCCTTGTGATTCTGGGCAGCAGCAGCAAGCCACAGCTCCTGGTCAGCCACGTAATCACGTGGGTAAGCAACCAATACACTTACAACCATTCTGTACCCATACAGCCATTCTGTTTTTCACTTTCAGTACAGTATTCATTAAATTATATGATATATTCAACACTTGATTGTAAAATAGGCATTGTGTTAGATGATTTTGCCCAACTGTAGGACATTTAATGTAGGCTAGGCTAAGCTATGATGTTTGGTAGATTAAGTGTACTAAATGCACTTTTGACATAATATTTTCAACTTATGATGAGTTTATCAGGACATAACCCCATTGTAATTCAAGGAAGATCTGTAGGTAAATTAAAATCACTTCTAAAAAATACATAGTTAGCCCAAAACAAAGCAGGCATAAGGTTTTAATTTCCTTCTCTATATACACTCCCTAGCGATTTCATTCACTTCCATTGATTGAACTGTCACTTATAAGATGACTTAAAAAATTACAAAAGCTAAACATCCATCACCAGTCAACATCTTTCTCCTAAGATCCAGACAATATATCTAACACAGAAGTAAAAATGAGAAGCCCGTCAGCTAGATACAGCCTATTTTTAAAAAAATTCAGGGTATTTGGAAACTGGAATTTTTTTATATTACAATCCAAATTTCAAGATCTTCCTGGAAAAAAAGTGAAAATTTGGAATACAGATCCTGAATTCCTACAACAGCATCATCATAGTAAGCTGCAAAGTGGCTGTGTTCTTTAGACTGGACATTTACCATTCCCTACGTATTGCATGACTGTTGAATGAAAAAAAAACAGGTGAATGAATTATATCATTAAATCTGCTGATATGAATACTATAAAGCTTATAATGTAATCTGTGAGGCATTAGCTTTTTTGTCAACCCAGTCACATCGACCTGAACTGAGTTTGCAGTCAACACTTTTCCCAAGGAAGTTCAGTTTAAGTAGGTCTCTCCATTTTGTATCTTTGTGGTTGATTTTCTGAACCTCAGTGCTGACTTTCCTTGTCATCCCTGGTAGACTTCATCATTGGTTTTAGCCTATCATCATGGCCAGTTGAGATATTCCAGAATCCCAATTCTGTCATCTACCAGAGTAACTTTCCTTCTCAATTCTGTCCTTTAGAAATCTAACATTATGCCTTCTGTATTTTCCGATTTAAGTGGAACCAATCTTTGGTGACAACTAAGCTGATGTGTAATTAGCGTCATTTAAAAATGATTCAACCTAGGAACAGCTCCTCACAGATGACATTCTATTCTCACCTGAAGCTATATCAAGGTCTAGAGGCATGATTTTATGATTAATATTTTAATTAATGTTTGCTTGTTGACCCTAGTAAGCTTTTCTTTTGACACATTTTTCAATGTCAGGAACACAAAGAATTTGAATTGATAGTGGCAGAAAGAGAAAAATAGGTGGAACACGAGGGGGCAGTTGAGGTGTGGGTTGGATTCTGGTTAATGCTCAGAATTAGGCAGCCTCTGTGGAACTGTCTGATCCAAAGTTTTGTTGCTTTTTGCCCCTGGGATTGTGAGAACTGGGAATGGTTTGCAAATATTTCCATAACCCTCCCATCTTCGTCATTATAAAGAGGAGGATTCTTTCAGCTCCCTCTTCTTTTTACTGGCACACACTGAAAGAAAAATGCAAGACAATATACATCTGGGAAACAAAGGTTGCCACATACATATGCAGACTGTTAAACAATATTTGGGAAAATGAATAATTTTGATTTATGTGTGTAAATGTCTTGAATTTATGCCCTTTTATGATGAGTAACACACTGATTCTCTGCTATGCCTCAGGTTCTGAAACGAGGAAGAAGATACTTCATAATTTAGCAAAAACTGAAGATTTCTCAAGCTAATAATAGACCTATCATTTTGAATCAAGGATTATCTCCTGCAATAGATAGAAGAGTGAAGAGTCAACCATCCTTTGCCTTCAGTTGGTCCAAGAGGCTCTGTGGGTTAGTGTATAGCATCCCTGAAGGAGTGGTGGTGTCCTGGCTTATATAAGAGAAACAAAAAGAAACTGGTTTAGAGGTTTTAGAAACTATGTCTTTGTTGTCTAGGAAAATCACCCCAAACAATCAAAACATTATACAACCTTTTTATCGAGATATAAAATCTACCACAGAAACCAGCCACTAAAACTCAAAGTGTGCACCAATCCTTGTGGAGATCTTTTAGGAAGAATATGATCAAGTATGAGATATAACAATAAAACAGCGTGAGTGTACTCTTCTCATCTTCAGAACACTTTACAAACTTTATCTAGTAAGTGATCACAACTCATCACTGAGATGGCAGGTGGTGCTATTCACCCCACTCTACAGATGATAACCCCAGGAAAGGTGAGCGAGCCACCCCAGGACACACAGTGGGTATCAGAGATGACGCAACCTTAGAAGTTCAGATATTCTCACTGTGACCAGAGACTGTCATGCTTTCAGAAAGCCCTGGTGTCCCAGGTTCCAGTCTGAAGGCCAGCAGACTAGAGATTCAGGAGAGTTGATAATTAAATGAAGTCTGAAGGTGGTCTCAAGAATTTCTGCTTGCTCAGAGAGGCTGGTCTTTTTACCCTATTTAAATCTTCAACTGGTTGTACAAGGCCCACCCACATTTTAGAGAGTGATCTCCTTTTTCTTCACCAATTTAAATGCTAATCTCATCCAAAAACACACTTCAAGTTGAAATATAAAATTAACTGTCACAGTTACTATTATAAAATGGATAAACAATTCCAAGAGAATGATTTCAGTTTTTTGAATAAGTTGGTATCACTCATGACCAATTGCTTCTTCAGAGTATAAATCAAGTAATGTCTTTTAATAGAGAGAAAGATGGATTATGACCAAAATTATTGTTTTACTACTACGGGTTATGACAAAGAATAGGAATTATGATACAAAATTTGGATTGGTTGTGTCAATCTGTGGAAGCTTCTGGGGAAGCTATGGGCCTGCTTGATGCCTTTGTGCAAATGCGTTTTTTGACAAATGCTGGCAAGTGGAGAGCAGGCTGAATTTCATCCTTCAACCACAGTACATGAGGTCTGGTTTTGTGTGACCTGTGTATTCCGCCATGCCATATATATGAACTGTGCCCTTAGACTGAGTTGTAGTCTAAATCTGGTTACATTCTACTGAGGATGCAATTTAATGGTGCGCCACTTATGTCAGAAAAAAGTTGATTACACTTATCAACAGGCCAAATATAATAAACTAGCGTAAGTGAAATGGAATTTGCCTTCTTAAAGTTAGGCAGGAATTTGCCCTATTTTTAAATATGTCCTGGACATATAAGCCAACTTTCTTAGGAACCTATTGTAGGGTCTTCAACCAAAACAACAAAAAATTATTCCTTGTGTCAAAGCAAAATCACTTACATGGAATTTAAGTAAAGTCATCATTTTATTCTGTCATGAATGCAAGGAAACATTATGAATTTTCTTCTATTATTACAACACAATGAGTTTTAAAAACACGAAGGATAACAGAAATTTGGGGTTGAGACTTAGAAGTAGACTGTTTTCTTCAATGGACATAAACAAAATGATTTTCCGTCCCAACAAGCAGATCAGAAAACTAGACAATCTGAAGCTCACCTACAAATGTTTCTCACAGCTTTTCATTTCCCTGGCATCTTTTAGCCTCTTGCCCTTCACAATAAAAATTAGAAAACAAAACCTATTTTCCCTTTCACAACCACTGCTAAGGTGTGGGCGTGATGAAAGACAAGAGCCCTGTCAGCCAGTGCCAAACTAGTCCTAGGGATCATATGGTAAACCCTCACTTCTACCCACCAAAACCACCAGTAAAAATAATGACAACAGTACCTCCCACTTGGATACTGCTTTGATTTTCAATAGGATTAATTCACACTCCCTTACCTAAACCTCTTGCATGTTTATGTGCCAATAAAATAAAAGAAAGCAAAGCAAAGCACCTACTCACATGGTGTGAGGTAGTCATCACATAAGGGGATCGTAGCTAAAGGAAAAGGGAGATTTAGTAATTTGCACATGGTCACATCACAAGTAAGTGACAGATTCGGATTGGAAACAAGCTCCTCCTCCATATCCAGCAATCTTTCCAGATCCTGAAACATCCATAAGATGAGTGGCGTGGCTCTGCATCTCCCTCCCCTTCCTGCTTATACAACCTCCTCCATCAAGCCTGCAATTTAGTCCATTTTCCCCTGCCCATCCCCAGATGGAATGGCTCTGCAGAGGAGAAGCACATTGATTGGTTTCTCTTTCTCCAAACTATCCCGAAAGGCTGTGCCACATACACTGAGGTGAGCAGCAAAGTAAGCCACTCCCTTTCCCACTCATCATGCTTGGATCTTATCTCCCCCTTTTACCCACAGAGCTAGGATTCACAAGAAATGTGTAATCCACTTTGGGCCCTAAGTTTGTCTCATATACCCATATCTGTATATTTCTGTGGCGTCTCATGTTTATTTCATTCAAAGGTAATCTTTTTTCTTCTTTTCCGTTTCCGTTTTTGTTTTGCTTTGTTCTGTCTTTCTGTTGTTTCCACAGCTTACCTATATAATTTCAGGTTGTTTTTTTCAGAATTCCAAGACCTTCCATGGAAAACTGAAGATGCACTCACATTTAACATATAATAATATTACTCAGTTGTTAAAGTTGTTGGACCAGTTCTTCTCTTTCACTTTTTACCTCCCCTTTACCCCATTGAAATTCACCTTTTTTTTTGGTCTCTGAGCACTTCTAAACAGCTAAAGATACCTTCAGTTCGAAAACTTAATCACTTGGACCAAACATTCCACTAAAGCAGGAGAAGAGATATCAAGTGGGTTCATGTACTTTAAAAGGCCAAAGAAGATCAGTTTAATATTTTTTTTTCTCTTTTAAACATACTCAGTATGGCCACAGTTTTCTCAAAGAGTCCACAATTTTAATTTAAAAACATGTTTCCTTTTTGGGACAAAAACCACCCTAAAATACCGAGACCATTGTCCTGGCTCATCCTCTTTGCACAATATCCTACTTGATACTGTGATGGATTGAAGACCTAACTAAATACCCCCAGTTCATACTGAGTACACACCCTCCAAGCTCCCCAAACCAGTTAGGCATTATGGAGGGAGTTTTGCAATATGAGTATTTTCCCAGTTGCTCTCTCTTGGCCACACCCCAGAAAAAAATGAAAATGTTCTAGAGTCTTCAGGGTGGTCAAACACAGCTCTGCTTCCAGCCTCTCCTGAGTCAGGCACACATTTGGCCTGAAGCTGTTTTGTTGCTCTGTACAAATGGAAGCCACTCAACTGCTTTTACACCTTATTTTAATGTCTAATTATTTCAAAGTGATCTCTGTTTTTATTGACAATAATTACCCATCAAGTTCAAAGGCTCCCCCAATTATGAAACATCTTCTAAGGACTAGCTGATCAATCCAGCTTGTTATTAAATTAGAAGTATATTCTTGACCTGTTTTTAGTGACGATTTTATTATTGCTTTCCTAATAAGCTTAATTATCCCCTTGAAATCACATTAATATTTTTCTAATCTCTATTATCTCTATTAAGAGGCTATGGGCTCACTCACTATTAGGTAAGCATTTAATGTCTCCTCTGATATGGTTCTAAATCACCTTTTCAACCCCATGTTTAACTCCTTGATTTTCCAGCCTCCCCCTTCCACACCCCAGACCCCCACTCAAACCCTCTGGTCTAACCAAATAGGTTTATACATTGATGTCTGGAAATGATATGTACCTGTATCAGTCTCCTTGACTTTACTCTAGTAGCAATAATGGTTTTCATTGAAATCTTCTTTTCTCTATATTCTTCCTATCCCAGCTCTCCCAGGTCACCATGCCATGCTCACTCTGTACTCAGATCTCAAAAAGCACCGTGGCCTCTCCCACACACATAACACTTAGCACATGACAGTTGTCACTAAGTCCATTAAAACTTAGTATTTATCTCTAGATTCTGACTCCACTGCTAGATTACAAACTTCAAGAAAGTGGGATTTGCTCTTATACATCACTGTGGCCTCACAATCTAACAAAATAGGAGGACTGGACCTGGAGCCTACAGAACTGGCAGGTGGTAAGTAGTTAACGCTGTCCTTTATCAGCTCTGTGCTCTTGCATTATTCAACTTGTCTTCCTTTTGGTCTCAGTTTCTCATTCATAAATTGGAGAAAATTCTTGTCTATTTACCTGGCAGAAAGCCCTGGGGTCATCCTTGACTCTCCATTACCTCTCCTTCCAAAGTCCAATTCGGCCAGCTTCCCCTCTACAGTACATCTTGGATAAAACCACTTCCCTCCACCTCCAATATGCCCACCTTGGCCCAAGTCCCATCATATGTCCCCTGGATGCTGCAATGGTCACCCTGCTTCCATCCTCCCACACTCGCCTGATGCTTCCTACAATCTCTTTCCATGTGATCTTTTAAAGCTTATGCCAGAGAGTGTCCCTGCTCTGCTCAGAAACAGAAGTTGAGTCACAAATGTAGAAAACACACTTGTGGTTACTGGGGGGAAGAGGGGGAAGGGATAAATTGGGAGACTGGGATTGACATATACACACGACTAGATATAAAATAGATAACTAATAAGGACCTACTGTATAGCACAGGGAACTCTACTCAATACTCTGTAATGGCCTACATGGGAAAAGAATCTAAAAAAGAGTGGATATATATGTGTGTATAACTGACTCACTTTGCTGTACAGCAGATACTAGCACAACATCGAAAATTTTTAAAAATAAATATTTAGCTTCAAAAACAGTAAATAAATATGGCTTAATTTTGGATTAAAAAAAAAAAACACTTGCCAGTGCCCTATGATCTCACTTGGAATGAAAGGCAAAGTCCTTACCAAGGCGCCTCTCAACCCATCTCCTCTGCTTTGCTCTGACCTCCGCTCCGGCCATTGCCTCCCTCTCGCCCCTAGGACATGCCAAGCATGCTCCCACCTCAGAGCTCAGAAATCACTCTCCCTCTGCCTGGCGTGGCCCTGCTCACATAGCTGCATGGATCCCTTCCTCACTTCCTTCAGTTCTCTCTGTGTCTTCAGGTCATTTTGTCAGAGAGGACTTCCCAGGAGCCCTATCTTAAAAAGCACCCTCACCCATTCACTCTTTCTTTAGTCCCTTACCTTGCTTTACTTCTCTTCAGAGCTTGTATCACCGATGACATGTATTTATGTGTTTATGTATGTAGCTTCTGTCTATCCTCTACTAGAACATTAGCCTCTGGGGAGCAGATGCCTTGTTTTGTTTACTACTATATCCCCAGCACCTTGAGGGGTACCTGGAACATAGTGGGTAGGTGCTCAATAAATATCCATTAAATAAATGAACAGATGAATAGGTACAGGTGTGTCTACTTGAGACCCTAAAGTTTGAGTCCACGGTTCTCCATCTTGGCTGCCCATTAAAATCCAGTGGGGAATTTTAAGGAATGTTGATGTCCAGACCACAACCTAGGCCATTTAAATCAGAATTTCTTGGAGTAGAGCCCAGGTACTGGTACTTTGTAAACACTCCCTAGATGTTTCCAATAAACAAGATTGAAAACCATTGTCCTGCAGCATATAAAATAGTGTCTGTGTTCTAATGGTCTTTGTGTTCCTGGCTAGCTCCTCACTAGCTAAGTACTTTGTACATTTCAATTACTTAATAAATACTTCTTGAGTGATGATTTAAGAAATGCCACTTTTAGTGCCTAGAATAGTTTGTGCTCTGGGAAAATCTCAATACTATTTTGCTTGGTTGGATTTATATCTGTATCTTGCTTAGAAAAAGCTGGCAGGAGAGTGGAACCCTAAGAATGGAGTAGCTACTCCCTGCCAGTTACTAAACATACAAATCCCATTTAATACTCATGTAACCAGGATCATATTTTTGATATGGTAAACCAATGTATTTTTTTTTTATTCTTTGCAAATTATTTTGCCCAGTGGCTCCCCCCAGATTGAATCAGAGGCATTTATTGCTTTAGGTAAAGGTAGCTACTGGCCAAAACAAAGACAATTTGTTCAGCGTTGTGGAGTAAACTAGATTCGTTAAGTTCAGATAAGACAACAATCTTGAAAGCTGGGTTTGTAGGGAGAAAAAAGAATTCGATAAATACCCAAAATTTCCCTTTAATAGAAATGAGAAAACTTGTCGGAATGACCAGTAGGTCCTGGAACTTTTTGGTCTCAGGACCCCTTGCACTATGACAAATGAGTGTGACCCCCCGCAAAGAGTTTTTGTTTGTTAATGTCAGCTCTATCGATAGTTATTATATTTGTAAATTAAAATTAAGATGTTTTTCAAATGTTTATTAATTCATTTAAAAATAATAATGTTAAACCCATTACATGTTAAAGTAAATATTTTATGAAAATAATTATATTGTCTAAAACAAAAAATTGACTTTTAAAAAAATGTTTGCAAATCTCATTAATGTCTAGTTTAATGAGACAGTTGTATTTTCATATCTACTTCGGTTTCAACCCATTGTTTTGGTTGAAGGATATAAAGAAAATCCAACTTTACACACATATGTAGTTCAAAAAGGCAGGCGTGTATTATCATAACCATCCCAGGTTATTGTGGAATTTTTCTTTGATACTACACCAGAACCCAACAAGTGGCAGTTTCTTAAAGTTTAGTTGCAGCATGGAATCTGAAACCATATCAATAAATTTTCATTCTCTGTTACGTTCAAATCAATTGATTAATCTTGCACTTTGAATAGATCTTTACTCATGAATGCTTTTGCAACATCATGCACTGGTCTTTTGGAAAATATGAATTCAGTAAGTTATGCAGATCTTCCAAATGTTGACCTATTTCATTACTCAGTATTTTAAAAATCACATTTGGTAATCACTACCCACTGCATCAGAAATGTCTTTCAGTATTGGGAAGCCAGTTCACAGTGGTGGATATAAGATTTCTAAAATTCTAGTTTTCACTTGAAAGCTCAGATTTCATCATTGGCAACACATGCTCTCACTTGTTCATGAAGTGAGAGGCTCACTTTGTTCATTTTCGAGAAACTGTTGTCCAAATGCCCAGGTCTGAATAGCCATACAATCATTCTTTCAAGTAAAAGTGATGTTCCAAGAGACAAGAGACCCGTTCAAAATGTTCACAGTGTGGTGTTGCTCCTTGAGACGACCACTGTGGTCCAGTAAGTAGCAGAAGTGCTTTCTGCATACTTCCTGTCTGTTCCATAAAATATTAGAAACATGTGTACTCACGGGTTGAGATTTAATAGCATGAATAATTTTTATTGCTTCATCAAGGACATTCTTTAGTTAAACTGACATTTTTTTTAGTGTGAGTCGGTGACAGTGAAGAACACGATGAATACTAGTAGTGGTTGGTGCCATTGACTTGATTTTTGCTAAAATGCTAGCAATTTTACCCAGGGCGGTTTTTGCAACATTAGTGAAAATGTCAATACATTGTTTAAAATAGATCTTTATTGGAGTATAATTACTTCACAATACTGTGTTAGTTTCTGTTGCACAACAAAGCGAATCAGCCATATGCATACACATGTCCCCATATCTCCTCCCTCTTGAGCCTCCCTCCCATCCTCCCTACCCCACCCCTCTAGGTCATCACAAAGCACAGAGCAGATCTCCCTGTGCTATGCTGCTTCTTCCCACCAGCCAACTATTTTACATTCCGTAGTGTATATATGTCGATGCTACTCTCATTTCACCCCAGCTTCGCTCTCCCACCCCATATCCTCAAGTCTATTTTCTATGTCTACCTCTTTATTCCTGCCCTGCAACTATGTTCATCAGTACCATTTTTTTTTTTTTTTAGATTCCATATACATGTGTTAGCATATGGTATTTGTTTTTCTCTTTCTAACTTCACTCTGTATGACAGACTGTAGGTCCATCCACCTCACTACAAATAACTCAATTTCATTTCTTTTCAAATCTGAGTAATATTCCATTGTATGTATGTGCCACGTCTTCTTTATCCATTCATCTGTCGATGGATGTTTGGGTTGGTTCCATGTCCTGGTTATTGTAAATAGTGCTGCAATGAACACTGTGGCACATGTCTCTTTTTGAGTTATGGTTTTCTCAGGGTATATGCCCAGTAGTGGGATTGCTGGGTCATATGGTAGTTCTATTTAAGGAACCTCCATACTGCTTTCCATAGTGGTTGTGTCAATTTACATTCCCACCAACAGTGCAGGAGGGTTCCCTTTTCACCACACCCTTTCCAGCATTTATTGTTTCTAGATTTTTTGATAATGGCCATTCTGACCAGAGTGAGGTGATACCTCATTGTAGTTTTGATTTGCATTTCTCTAATAATTTGTGATGTTGAGCATCTTTTCATGTGCCTCTTGGTCATCTGTATGTCTTCCTTGGTGAAATGTCTATTTAGGTCTTCTGCCCATTTTTTAACTGGATTGTTTGTGTTTTTGATATTGAGCTCCATGAGCTGTTTGTTTATTTTGGAGATTAATCTTTTGTCTGTTGTTTCACTTGCAAATATTTTCTCCCATTCTGAGGGTTGTCTTTTTGTCTTGTTTATGGTTTCCTTTGCTGTGCAAAAGCTTTAAGTTTCATTAAGTCCCATTTGTTTATTTTTGTTTTTATTTCTGTTACTCTAGGAAGTGAGTCAAAAAAGATCTTGCTGTGGTTTATGTCAGAGTGGTTTTCCTTTGTTTTCCTCTAAGTGTTTCATAGTGTCTGGTCTTACGTTTAAGTCTTTAATCCATTTGGAGTTTATTTTTGTGTATGGTGTTAGGGAGTGTTCTAATTTCATTCTTTTACATGTAGCTCTCCAGTTTTTCCAGCACCACTTATTGAAGAGGCTGTCTTTTCTCCATTGTATGTTCTTGCCTCCTTTGTCATAAATTAGGTGCCCATATGTGCGTGGGTTTATCTCTGGGCATTCTATCTTGTACCATTGATCTATATTTCTGTTTTTGTGCCAGTACCATACTTCAGTACATTTTTAAAAGGCAAATGATGTCTTAATATTTATTACAATAGTTTTATGTTTCATGGACCCACTGAAGGAATCTCAGAACCCTCAGGAGTCCACATGCCACACTTTTCCCTAGAGTAATCAGAAAGATGTGTTGTAAAGGAAGCTTCATTCCCAATAGCTTTCAGGAAGGAAGGAAGACCTCTGGTCCCTCTGTGTGGAACTAAGAGGAGAGAGGAAATAAATGGCAGGTGAGCCCATCTCCTTCAGCTCCTTAGGATGGAGACATACGGCAAGGACATGGTGTTTGAAACAACCAGAAAGATCTGAGGTTATTTCTCTAAGGAAGAAGTCTTGTTTCTGCTTCCCAGGGCGTAACTCAGAAAAACATCAGTCTCCCAAGAAAAGCCTGATATTCAGCATAACATGGGGCCAACATGGTGCTGCCCAAATGTGATTAAAAATGGCTCATGCATAACATCATATTTAATGGTGAAAGACTGAGTGCTTTTTATCTAAGACTGGAAACAAGGATGTTCCCAGCAAAGATGTCTGCACTCACCACTCCACTCTTATTCAACAGAGTACTAGAAGTTCTTGCCATTGCAATAAGGCAAGAACATTTTTAAAAGGCATGCAGATTGGAAAGGAAGAAATAAAACTGTGCCTATTTGCAAATGACGTGACTGTCTACATAGAAAAGCTCAAGGAATCTATAAAAGAAGAAAGAAAAGAAAAACCTTTTAAAACTAAGGAGTGAATTAAGAAAGGCTGTAGGATATATAATTGACATACAGAAATTAATTACATATTCTATATTCTAAAAACGGACTTGTGGAAACAGAGATTAAAAACACCATGCCGTTTACAATTTTGTCCCAGAAAATGGCAATACTCAGGTATAAACTTGACAAATCATGCAGAGGATCTGCATGCTGAAAATTACAAACTGATGATAGAAGAAATCAAACAATACCTAAATTAATGGAGAGACATAATGTGTCCATGGATTGGAAGATGCAATGTGTATTAAAGATGTCAATTCTTCTCAAATTGATCTTAGATTTAACGTGATTTCTATCAAAATCCAGCAAGTTTTTGTAGATGTAGACAAGCTTATTCTAAAACTTATATGAAAAGTCACAGGCCCTACAATAGCTAAAAGGACCTTAACAGAGAAAAATAGTGGGAAGAATGAGCGCTTGATGGTAAGGCTTACTATATAGCCCCAGTAATCAAGATGGTGTGGTATCAAGACAGTGAGGACAGGCATATACACCAATGTACCAGAAGAGAAAAACCCAGAAATAAACCCACAAAAATTTGTACATTTTTTTCCCATAGAAAGTGAATTCCAGCTGTAACGAAATATGCACACAAGAACTAATAACAGTAAACTACATCTAATATAATTCTGACCATGAATGAAATTTAAAAATTGAGATGTAATTCACACACCGAAAACTTCACCTTTTTAAAGTATACAGTTCAGTTGTGTTTAGTATATTCATGAAGTTGTGAGACTGCCACTACTATCTATTGCTAAAACATTTCCATCACCCTCAAAAGAAAGCCCATATCCATTATCCATTAGTACTCACTCCCCATTTCCCTTCTCTGTTGAGCCCTGTCAACCACTAATTCACTTTCTCTCTACAGATTTACCTACTTCGAGCATTTCATATAAATAGAAACATATGATAAGTGGATTTCTGTGTCAGGCTTCTTTCATGGGCCAGAGAGAACCCAGGGGGCAGCCCAAGGACCTAAAGTGGTTCCAGCACCCACCACTTCCACACTGATACCTGGATGGTGTCCAACAAAGATCCTGATCAGCCCCAGGAGAAGTCCTAAATTGAACTCAAAGCCTCAAAAGACTGACCACTTACTCAGAAGTGACTGACTTAATCTGAAAGGGAATAGTTTAAACCAGAAGAGACTAAGATACTCATACTGACCAGTGTGAGTTTTCTTCTTCCCCTTTCATGGGGGAAGAGGGAAGCTGCAAAACAGAATGAGATCAGTTACGGAAAATAAGGAACACTCTCTTTTTTTGAAAATCTGAGTCATAGCATTTAAGCTCCAGTCTTCTCTGCTCTTAGCAATTCCAGTTTCAAGATGAAGACACTGAGGCTCAGAAGTGCTCCGTGATTGCCCAGTGTCATAAGCAAATTCAAGTCGGTTTGCCTCCAAATCCTGGACTCTTTCTGAGTAAAAGTTAGTCTCTTGCTAGTGAGATTTATATCACAGGTAAATGCTTTTCCTCTCACTAGGAAGGGTCATGTACTAGACCATCTCACCCAAAAGAATGTCTACAATGTTTGAGGAATTATAAAATGAAACAAAATGAAACTAAACTTTCTAATTTTCAGAAACTCTTTAAATACAAGCTCCTGTTTCCTACTCAAAACTGAAAACACGTTTAAAAAAATTCTTTTAAGTAATTACAGAATTCCTTCTATAACTTTTATACATAGTGTTTTGAAAGTTACCACCAGAAATCAATGGGCATATTACGTATATGCTGCTTAATAGCCCACTAGCGTTAAATGAGCATCTATTAGTTGCCGGGCCCTGGGCTGAGCACTTTCCCTGTATCATCTCATTCACCTTCACAACCACCCCTTGAGGGTGGCTGAGTAATGGGAGCCCAAAACATACCACGAGTCAGTGACAGCCTGACCCTAATCTCTTCTCTTGGCCTCCAAGTCCATGCTTTTAACTGATACACCATTCTGTCAACAGAATATTGAATCCTACAAAGTTTTGGTTGTACAATTTTTAGGGCTGAAAGGAGGGCCATAACATATGGGAAATGTGAAGGGGTCACCGCGGGAGGCTGATTTCATTGGCCAGGCATTTTAGTCTATTTCTTTGTTTTATTTCAAATGGAAAAGAGCAAAACTGGAATAAAATTTATTCTTGAATGCATATGTATGACAATTCAAAACGTGTATTATAATTTGTTATTGAATCCCTAAAAAAAGAAGTAAACGAGGGAGGAGAGAGAGAGAAACCATGTGTGTATGTAAGTAAGCATGCATGTTAATGCAGAGGTTTCCTCAAAATAGTGACATTTCATCTTGAAAAGATAATTTTTGTAATTAATTAAAACTTTCAATATATGTATTACTAAAGAAATTTTAAGCCATATTTGTGGGGATATTTGAACTCATACTACAACTAAGCATAAGTGACAGGGTATTACGGGTTGAATGGTTGAATTGTGTCCCCACCAAAAGATATGCTGCAGTCCTAATGCCTGGTATATGTGAATATGACCTTATTTGGAAATAAGGTCTTCACAGATGTAATCAAGTTAAGACGAGGTCATTAAGGTGGGCCCTAATCCAAATATGACTGGTGTCCTTATAAGAAGAGGAAAATTTGGACACAAACATACAGGGAAAACTCCATGTGATGACAGAGGCAGAGATTGGAGTGATGCAGCTGCAAGATAAGGAACACCAGGGAGTGTCATCAAACCAGGAGCTGGAAGAGGCAAGGAAGGATCCTACCCAGAGTCTCAGAGGGCGCTCGGCCCTGCTGACGCCTTGGTTTTGGACTTCTGGTGTCTAGAAGTGTGAGAGAATAAAGTTCTGTTGTTTTGAGCCACCTGGTTTGCGGTATTTTGTTATGACAACCTCAGGAAACTAATTCACTGGGGTTTAGGCAGAAAAGGGAGGGCGCAGTTTGAAGAAAGGGATGGTCCTGTACTGTTGGAAAGGGGAAGAGAAATAGCAGTGACATGGGAAAGAGGTGACGTGTTCTGGAGAAAGAGGAAGTCTTGATGCACCTACTTTCTTGTTTTGATTTTCTTAGAATTCAAAATACGCAGAAAAAAGTTCATGTAAATTGGGTGTCACAGACATCATCAAGGAAAACCACCCATAAATCTTGCTGTACAGATGCATAAGCCTTAATCAAAATGGATGGCGTAATTCACAAAATGGAACCAACCATGTACCATAATTACTAAAAAGAATACCACATAATGCACGCGCATGCTTGTGTGTGTGTGTGTTTGCGTGTGTGTGTGTGTGTGTGTGTGTAATTCAGTGTACTTGCCAGCACTGAGCCTCGTTTAGAAAGAACATGTTTTAGGGACTTTCTTATTGGATTTTTTCCCACTCTGGGTCTCAAACACTGACGATACCACCCTTGATTCAAGTGTTGATCAAACAGCCCTCAGAGTTCTTTAACTCTGAAATTGGTGACAATCACAGAAGAATGGGATAATTATTACTGGAGACACCACAAGAGGAAATGGGTATTATTTACCATATGGATTTACATAAAATGATCTGTAGAGGGCATGGGTAGGATTCTGGGATGAGTCACCGTTTTGTCCCCAGCAAGGGGTGGGAAAGACATCTTCCCAGGATGACCCACAGAACCATCTTGGTGGAAGGCTGGTCTGGGGGCTCTGCTGTTCACTGCACTTTGTCCTTAGGCCAGACAGTCAATCTGAGTTCCTCTCAACGATCCTTGAAACTTGCCTTGCCTTTGCTTCCACCCAAGCTCAAAGACTCTGCTGTCCTTCTAATCCCAGGAATGACCAGATCCCTCTAACTGGAGCAAACTTGCCCCATACACCCTGAGAGGCTGGAGTTTTGTTGTGCCAGCTGTGTCAATGCAAGGGTCATTTTTGTATTCGCATTTTGGGGAGACGGTCTCCTTAACTGATGGTATAAACTATAACCAGATGCTGACTTCATTCTCTTCTTCTGTGGTTTGGTGCCCACCCTTTGGAAGGAACCTGATGTCAAGCTCTAGTCATGACATTTAATAGCTGTTTGACACAGGATACATTCCTTAACCCCAAAATAAGTCTCTTCACCTGTCAAATGGACATGTTAATATCTCTGAACTTTAGTAAGCATCGAATGAGGCCATTTTTAAAAGTTGGTTTCTTTTATTATAAGAATGAGAGACTTATTGGCCCTAGCATTTTTAGAGGGAGGGGGTGGTAGGGCTACACCCAGAGAATTGAGGGAATATCTCAAATTGGAAGGTAGATCCCAGGACCCTCTTAGAATGAGTACGATGAGGTTTGCTCAGGTCCCCTTTCAGATGACGCAGGTTCGCGTTGTCACGATGGGATCATCACACTTGTCCTCCCCTGCCTGTGGTCCTCCTTTCCTCTCTCCCTCTCTCCACACATGGCTCTGGCTGAGCGCATCCATCCCCAAGGTGAACAGACCATTTTAATGGTGAAGGCTCTCAGCTGAGCTGCAGGTCAATGTCTCCAACTCCTCCTCCACTTGGAGCACAGATGTCTCAAAATTAAATGTCCAGAACGGCTTTATTGTTTCTTGCTTGCCCCCCACACCCATCCCTCCTTCGTCTTCCACATTTCAGAAAATGGTGCCATGGGCCCCCCAGCCAATCCCGCCAGAGCCATCATCCCACACTCAGACACCAGCAAGTTCTTGACTTGATGCCAAGTCAAGACTCCATCACAAGTCTGCCACTTCCCCTCTCCCTCCCCAAGACTCTTGTCTCCCACCACTTGTCTCTTTATTCTTCACTCCTGCCCTCCCATCCATGCTGCACCCTACAGCCAGAAGGATGGCTTCTCAAACTGTAAATGAGATCATTTCATTTTCCCACTTACTGCCCTCTAATGGTTTCCTAGTGTACTTATGGAAGAACCTAAACTTCCTGCAGCTTCCAAGGCTCTGAGTGACCCCCTCCCTGCCTGCTTCTCCACCTCACCTCAGGCCAATTTCTGCACGTTAGTTTTGAGCTGCATTTCATGCTTGGTGCATCCTGCCTCAGGGCCTTTGCACTTGCAGTGCCCTCTGCCTGGGCGGCTCTCCCACCTGATATTCTGGTGGCAAGCTCCTTCAAATCCCATAGGTCTCAGCAGAAACGGCACGTCCACACAGACCACTCTAAAAGCAGGTCATGTATCTGCAGTGTTCCCCTATTCCAGGCCTACTATTTTTTCCTTCAGAAAGCACAGTGAGTGATTATTTTCATCTCTTTTCTTTTGTATTACAGTATAACATACACTGAAGGGCACTGATTTTAAATGTACAGCTTGATGAATTTTTAAATATCTATATACCTGTGTCATCACCACCCATATCAAGAAATAGAACATGACTACAACACCAGATTTCCCTGCATCCTTCCCAAGTCAGTCTCTGCAGTATCTTCCTTCCCTGTTTCCAGAGATAAGCACCGTTTTGATTTCCCTCAACCATCGATTCGTTTTGCCTGTTCTTGAACTTCATAGAATCATAATCACATGCATGTACTCTGTTGTGTGTGACTTCTTTCACTTATCAGAATGTTGTAAGATTTCACCTGCAGTTGTGTCTAAAACAATGTGTCCCTTTCCTTCTGACTGTGTAATATTCCATTGTGTGATTATAACACAGCTCATGTATTCATTCTACTTTTGATGGACATTTGGGCTGTTTCCGGTTTATGGCTCTTATGAATGAAACTGTATGTGCCTTTTGGTGCCCATCAGAATTCCTCTCTGTGGTTGAGTGAATACCTAAATATGGAATTGGTGGGTCACAAGGTGGACATATGTTCTGCTTTCACAGATTATATCAGTAGTTTTACTTTGTTTTTTATTTTGATTTTTGTCTTCCTTAGTAGAATTGAGCTCTGTGAGGGCTGGGACCTGACCGCTCCATCTTTCCTCTTTTTAAACTCTTAACATCCAGTGCAGTACCTAGCACATTTTTAAGCACTCAGCTAATATTTGTTGAACTGACAAGTATTGGATTCCGTTCTTTCAGTTTCTGATTCCTCATTTTACTTATAAGTTTTGCTTCCATGTCCAGCTTGCCATGTCTCTTCATGGTATCTTTTAAGCATCAGCCCTCATTAGTGCCATATTCCCTTTGTGATTCCGAAAAGTCCAGGGACAATCTGAGGAAGCAGTCCACCCTTCCCAGTCAGCCCCAACGTGGTGTGAGAAGACTCTCACTGGTCTCCTGGGCTTGTGACCACCCTGGGCCAATAAAGTGTGGTTGAGGGTTAGAGTCATGTGGTCATCCCATGCCCGCCTCTGTGGAGGACCTTGTAGGACTGAGCCTGTGGCAAGAATTGTGACATTTGTCCTGACCAGCACATGTATATAGTTGGCCCAGTACCTGACATAAAGTTGATGCCCAGCAAACAAACGACTATCATCACGACTTTGACTATTGATACCATAGTTCATAATTGACTCTCCTCATGTTACACCATCAAACATTCCTTAAAGAGGCAACCACAGTTTGGGAACATCTGTCTCAATTTCTATACACCCAATGTTGTGTGGAATGTGTGGATTATAAATATAAAATTCATAATAAAAGGACACAGCCACTTTATGCAGGAAACAATAATGCATCATTCAAAATGTATATACGTTCTAATTTCCTTTAGGAAAGGGGTAGAGGCATTCATATTAAAAGTCATCATTTCGCATCCGAATACCCATCTGTAATGGAAAGACTCTGGGCGTAGACCCCATAATCCCTGCCTCATGGTATTCACACCCTCCTCTTGAGTGTGGACAGGACCTGCAACTTGCTGCTAACAAATAGACTATGCTAAAGATGACAGGGTGTATGGTGTTGGGATTGTGTATGTGGTTACATGATTACACTACATAAATCTGTATCATCCATCTTGCTAGAGTCTCTCCATCCCTTCCTGGCTTTGAAGAAGTAAATAACCATGTTGGGGAACCGCACACAACAAGGAACTAGGGGCAGTCTCTAGGAGATGAAGGCAGTCTCTAGCCCGCAAGGGCCTCCAACTGACACCCTCAGTGAAATAAGCTCCTGAGTTCTACAACCACAAGGAACTGAACTCTGCCAATAACTATGTGAGCGTGGAATTGAATCCTTCCCCAAAGTTCAGATGAGACCACAGCCCCAGTCAACACTTTCATGGCAGCCTTTGAGACCCTGAAGCAGATGACCTAGGAAAAATGTGCTCAGGCTCCTGACCCACAGAAACTGTGATGATAAATGTGTGTTGTTTTAAGCCATTAAGTTTGTTGTAATATTGTTCCACAGCAATAGATTGCTAATATAGCACCCATTTTGTCATTTGTTTAACCAGCATCTATTAAGAGCATACTGCCAAACATGATCTTGGACATGGATAGAGGACATTATTTAGTTATCATTCAACCCAAATATGACCAGCTTGAATGCCATCCCCCATTCTATATTCAGTTGTTTCAGAAACACCAAAACAATAACACAAAGACTATCTGAGACTGCACAGCTCTGGTATCATTTATCTTATTTAGTGTTTTTTCCATAAACAGTTTCCCCTTAGGTAAGATTAAATGTTCATGGCAAAACAAGCGTATCTGGTATAGTTGTTGCTCTTAACTGAATTATATTTTAATAAAATTATTGATGTCTCAAACTTTCTGAAAGAAGTTTGAAAACTGTCACATCTCAGAAAGAAAGCCTGGCTAAACACATACAACTACAGTAAATTATTGTCCATCAAGTCTGGGGTCAGTGTCATAGTCAATCTTCCACATAGCTGGGTTGGAAAGATAAGAAATATCACCATCTTTTTATGATATGAACTATTCTAGATATGAATAATAAATTAATATTTCTGGTTATATGCACTGTATACTGTGGTTAAATTATTCTGTATTTCTGTGGTTAAATAATTGGACCTGTCTTGGTTTTTAGCAACTGTGAATTTTGTGGTTAAATTATGTTGTCTAGTTTTGTTTTAACAGCTATGTGTGTACATATGTGTATGTGTATTTGTAGGTGATTTTCACACAAGTTATAGGTCATCATAACTAAGTCACAGAAATCTACGAAACTAGACTATGTATGAGAGTCATATGTCACTTCCACTTCTGGTTTAAATTTTGTCCTATAAATCATAACCATTAGTGGAAACTTGAAGTTGTTCCCAAGGCTTATAAACAGAGAGTAAATCTTTATTTTTAATTTTTAGAGATACAATTGTCATAAGGGCAATTGTAGAATGGAAATCTTCTCCTTTACAGAAAATGTAAAATGTTAAATCTTCTGTTTAAAAATGTAATTCTGATGCTTTTGTTCATTAATAAGAACAAATTTCTCTAGGAAACTGACAAGTGAAATTCCGTTATCTTGAACTTTATTATTTTTCCAAATCCCAAACTTTTTATCAGATTTTAAATTACTATTTATGTTGTTCTTATGTTCTTTTGTGGTATGTTTCTGAGTTTTTATTTACATAAAAGTATGGTTTCTCCTAAAAACAAATAAAACCATAAAAAAGCTTGCTTTGTATGAGAGAAAGCAGATTTATAAAACTAGTATGTTGGTGGACAGTAATGAGATCACAAGGACTTTACCACCAAAGGTTGCTATTTTGACACTGAGTCTACTCTAACCAAAGTATTGTTTAATTTTTAATCATAGATATTTGTCAGCCAAATAGATGCTCTACTGTACTACAATTGAAATATAAGATATCATGTTGGTTCAAAATCTACCCATGCCTGTTTCTGTATTTTTATTTTTCTTCATAGTGTTTATTAGTGTGTTGTTCAAAAGACACCAAAAGTATTTCCCAAAGATTATTTAATGTTGATGAGGATTCAATCACATACTCTGCAGGTGAAAGCATAAACTGAACTCAATCTCTTCGATAAACAATTTAACAATAATTATTAAGAGCAGAAAACAGTTGATCCTCTGACTCAGTGGTTTCTCTTTCAGGAATTTATAATATGGGATTAATCAGAGATATGCATACAGACGTGTGCACAAAATTATCCATCACAGAGTACTTTATTTTATTATAAAAATAGAAGTTGAATAATATTCCACTGTGTATATGTACCACATCATTTCTATCCATTCATCTGTTGATTGGCATTTGGGTTGTTTCCATATCTTGGCTATTGTGAATAATAAAATGGTAGATCTATTTTTAATTTTTTGAGAAACCTTCATATTATTTTCCATAGTGGTTAGACAAATTTACATTCCCATCAACAGTGGGTTCCCTTTTCACCACATCCTCACCAGCACCTGTTGTCTCTTGTCTTCTTGATGATAGCCATTCTAACAGGTGTGAGGTGATATCTCGTTGTGGTTTCGATTTGCATTTCCCAGACGATTAGTGATGTTGAGCATCTTTTTGTGTTGCCCATTTTAATGTCCTTTTTGGAGAAATGTCTATTTAGTTCTTCCAGCATGAGAAAGGAAGATTTGTGACAACATGGATGAAACTTGAGCACATTATGCTGAGCGAGATAAGTCAGAGAAAAAGACAAGCACTGTGTGATATCACATATATGTGGAATCTGAAAGAGTTAAACCTGTAAAAAACAGAGTAAAATGATGGCTACCAGGGGATGGAAGGTGGAATAAAGATAATGGTATTTAAGGATACAAACTTGTAATGGGTAGCAAATAAGCCATAGAGATCTAACGCACAGTATAATAAATATAGACAATAATATTGTACTATATGTAATGTGATAAATATCACTATATCTACAATCATATTTTAGTATATAAATGTATCAAAGTAACACACTGTACCTCTTAAACTTATACAATGCTACATGTCAAATTTATTCAATTTTTTTAAGTTGCCAATTAAAAAAAAATAGAATTTGACAACATAGGGATATGTATATTATAGAAAATAAATCAATTGTGGAATCTCCATATGATAGAATATTATGTAATTATTAAAGCAAGATTTTTAAAAATTATATAATGGCATAAAATATTTTAATGTTAAAAGAGCAGAATCCAAAACTATACTATTAAAATAGGTACCTATGGAAGAAATGTGGACAGGAAATACAGTAGCATGTTAATATTGTTTCTGATTGGAAAGATCATGGGTAATTAAAAATGATGGATATCTCGTTTTATTTCCTATCAAGTTTGTGCCATAGCTCTTCAATAAACCTTAATATCACCTTAGCCCAGGTATAGGTTTACTGTGAAGAATTAGGGTATGGACAGTGTCTATACCCAGGATAAATTAATGAGGGCAGAACAGCCTTCTCTGAGCTACACTCTTCTCAGAGACCATTGTGTTGGTGGTAGTATAAACTCAAAAGCAGATCGTAGTTTTGGAGTTGAAGAAGCAGCTTATAACAAGAGGTCACATGTGACAACCAAGAAAATATAGGCCCCTTGGGGGGCTTTAGACATACTGGGGAAAGATATAGAACTCCTTTCCATCTAGTGGTATGGGAATGCTAATGAACCTTATTTGTATAATAAAGGAAAGAGTTACCTCTGCACTTTGGAAAGCTTGGGGAGAGTTGGATCACCTAGTGGTAGACACATGCCCAAGAGTGGACAGTTAGAGCTGCCCATTTGTATTTCTAGTTCTTTTCCTTCAGGACACACAGCAGGATTGCAACCTTTGATGCTGGGCATGGTCATGCGACTAGCTTTGGCTAATGGTATATGAGAAATAACTTGTTCTGGTCACAAGCATATTTTCTTCCTGCTATCAAGATGACAAATCTCACTCCAGACAGTAGAGACTTGCTCAGCCTGGAGCCTTGAGTAGGGCCACCAAGGAGAAGAGCTTCTTACTCACCCAAGGTGAATATAGATCCTGAGTATGAATGAACCATTGTTGTTTAAGCCACTGAGATTTGTTTTTTGTTGTTGCTGTTACTGCAGCATAACCTGGCACATCCTGACTTATCCGTTAACGTTTTGAGGTCAATGCATTACAGAGAAATTGTATAGAAACTGAAATGTGGCAAATCAAATATTTTACTCACACTCTTTTAGAAGTTCTTTAGAATTTGTTAAAAATTGATTTAAAAGCTAAGGAATGCTTTATATTTTGAATCATTATGGTCTAATAAAAGTGGGATTAATAAAATTTTATAGTGTCTCAGCAAATGCAAATTAACTTTTACAAATTTTTCAAAGTTCTTAATTAATAGAAGGTTTTAAAATAATGTACCTATCAAATGATGATACCATTTTTATTGAAAGGGGAATTTGTTTTTCTTTTCAGTAATATGTTAAAAGAACCTGTAAGTCAGAGGTCCTTGGGGAAATTACTGATTGTGGGGCTGAACAAGGAAAGTACAAGGTGTGTCTAGAGCACCTTGGAGTACCAAAAAGTAAGGAGGTATTTACATACATACATATATACATGCATGAGATAGGGGCATATCAAAGGGACAAAGAGCAAACCTGAAAGAGCTACCAAAGGTTACATCTGATATGATTTGAGTCACAAAATAAATAACATATTTTTGGACTATAACCCAGAGTTATCCATGAGCCCATATTGATGTCAATAAATGATTCAAGAAAGAAAGAAGAAAGAAAGAAAGAAAGAAAGAAAGAAAGAAAGAAAGAAAGAAAGAAAGAAAGAAAGAAAGAAAGCAAGCAAGCAGGAAAGAAAGAAAGAAAGAAAAAGAAAGACCAAATCTCTCTTTCAGAAAAATTTCAAGTAATATACACACATGCCACCCCTTCCAGGAGGTGGGGTTCCATTGACTTCCCCTCCCTCCAACCTATAGGGTGGGTTAGGCTTAGGAACTCACTTCCAAAGAATAGAGGCTAGAAAAGGGAAATATTACCTTTACAATGGAGAACCCTAAGAAACACTACTTCAATCAAGTGATGAAGGTTAAAGTCACCCATGATGTCACATGGATATCACCTACCTCCTAACTGAATGGGATGAGAAGGGCATATCACCTCTGTCCCATTCCCTCCAAAATTCTAGAACCCCATGAAGAAGACAACAGACAAACCCAGACTGGGGATCATTCTACAAGATACTTGGCTAAGACTCCTTAAGACTCTCAAGTAGTGAAAAATAAGGAAATACTGAGAAACTGTTACAGACCAGAGGAGACTGGGGAGACATGACAACTGAATGCAGTGGGTCCCCTGGATTGAATCTTGGAACAGAAAGAAGATATTAATGAAAGAACTGGTGAGATCCAAATAAGATCTGGAGTTTAGTCGACAGTAATAAAGCAATGTTGGTTTCTTTGTTGTGACAAAAATGCCACAGTAACATAAAATGTTAATGACTGGGAAGACTGGGTGAAGAGTATACAGGAACTCTCTGAGTTATCATTCCAACTTTTAAAAATCTAAAATTATTCCAGATATAAAGTTTATATAAGAAGGAATCTGTTAAATGGACTCATTCAATTTCTATGTGTATGTACCATCATATTCACCAGGTATTGCTCATTTCATTTCTTTGTGTAACCAACCGGTCACCAAAATGGCAGCATTTGAGCTTTGCTCCCTGCCTCTTGTTCAGTGAAAGTAGTTGAAGGTGAAGAAACCAAAGTGTTGTACTTAATACAGGATGATTGACCGTAAAAGCTTGAATGCAAATTACAGAATCAATTGGAAAGCTATATTATAATGACTTTAAAGAGACCTGTAATCAGTACACTGGTGTCTGTTGAACTTAGTTGTATGTGAATACAAAACAATTGAATCAAAAGTAATTTGATTTCTGTGGCCTGTACAGGATACTCTAGTTTCCGCATTTACCTGTACAAGTATACCTGACTGATAAGTAGATTCTATTCAGTGGGAAAATGAATTTAGAATACTGTGTAAAACAGGGAAGGGAGGATATAACAAAGCACTCAAAAGCAACTTGGAAATGAAGAAGACCTTCAGCTTTGCAAATTTCAATTGCAAATTAAAATTTCCTCTCTTCCATCTAATTTTGCAAAGCATCAAAATTAACACCTATTTTTTTAAGATACCTACCTAATTCCTTAATGCTTTCTGTCATATTTACATATTATTTTATTTCTCTATACCCAATACAGTCCTTGGTACCAGAAAGTTTAAAAGCATAATAAGTAATTGTTTTAAAATTTAAAAATAATTTAAATGTTAATTGTTTTACGACTATAAACACTAGTGTCCAAATGAATAAATGAAAAGAAATTATTTTCCTGTCCTCCACATATGAAAGCTTTCTGTATTCCACACTCAAAATTTCAAATGTAACATTACAATAAAATTAATGAACTTGACTTGTAATACAAGCAGGGAAAAACAAATACAAGTTGTATATCTTTATCATTAATGACATTTACCTCTCAATCAGAATTTCAGACCCATCCCATTGTTCAATGTTCCTTTCTAATGGTACTTCCTTCATCATGACTTGTCTGATTTTTTCCCCATCCCCATACAAGAAAAAAAAAATCTCCTTTCTAGCTTATTCAAACTTAACTTTTATTTATTTTGTGGCATGCACTATTTACCATGATCATATTGTTGTATGTACATGATTCCATTTCCAGACTAGACATTTCTTGATGTTGAAGTCCATTTTCTATTGACCTGACCAGCTTAGTTCAGGCTGTGAGAACATCAAAGTTTCTTTGACATGATAGAGAACTATTTATTTCTCTAGAATAATCTACCAATTTGAAATCAAAATTAATTCATGCTAATTATCAAGATTGGGGAAAATTATTTGATATTGTCATACTAAGCTTCATAATTGTACAATTCGTATGCTAAATGTGAATATAATTAAAATTCCTACTTCCTAAAACTACCATGAATAGCAGTGAAGACCCTGGAAGCAGAAGACCAAGGAACAAACTGATTGCTAAACAGTTCTTTCCTGGATATGATTGGGAGTTTAGGGATGTGAGGGAGAATGGAGAAGAGAGGGGAGCAGAAAGGGAAAGAAGGGGAACCTGGTGAAGAATATCCCCAAATACCTGAAGGACTTTTATGGACAAGGATCTCATATTTAAAGTATTTAGACTGTGATATGCAACACCCTTCAAACTTTTGTAATGTCTGTTGTGTACGAGGATGTTATATACAGCTTTTGTTGGTATAGGTGTTTGAGAAGTGTGTTCGTGGGAGAAAGAAAGCCCCTGGATATGTGTCTGAAAGAGGAGTGTGAGCATATGTGTCCGTATGTATGTGTGTGTGAGTGTGTATGTAGAGTGTGTGTCCCAGAGAGAAAGACAGAGACGGGGAGAGATGAACATGGATTTCGTTTCTATTTGTGTGTGTGTGTGTGTGTGTGTGTGTGTGTGTACAAGAGAGTGAACATTTGTTAGAAAGGGAAACGTGGTGAGTGTGTGTGTCCATCTGTGTGTGTGTGTGTGTGTGAATGTATGTGAGAAAGAGAGAATATGTGTCTGAGAGAGAGACGTGTGTATGTGTGTGAGAGAGCACACACTAGGGGATCATAAGGGCTAAGTCTTCTGTCTGGGTCCAAGGAGCCCAGAGGAACAACATGTGTGGAGTGACAGGGGGACATAACCCAGAACTATTTCAGCAGAAACAGCAGATGAGAAGGAGCCAGAGCAGAACTTGTGCCTTGACCACCTGTTCATGCTCCCACATCACAAACTCATCCTCTCCCCTCTCAAACCCTAAGAGTTTGAAAAACTTGGGAATGAGTCCATTCTTCTTTCCACAAGTCACAGAAAGGACACTTGAGCTAGACTCTGGATCTTCAGTCACTTGGGGACTCCGGCTGTCATCAGAGTTGATCACAAAGATGAATCTAGACACTTAGCTTTCAGCCCAACAAAATGCTCATCTGTGCCTGGAGAGGGTCCTATAGAACAAGCAAAGGTGGTGTTTGAATGGTGGGGACAGGATTCACATACGCATGCAATTTGGGGGTTGTGAACTGTACAGGACAAGCAATTCTGCACACTAGACCCCAGGGACTAACTAATAGAAATGGGTCAGCTAGTGACCATGTCTCCCATCCTGCTGGCTAATACCATTATCTTGCAAAGTTCTTCAATTGCTTGAAACACCTGGTTAAATGGTGGACCACTACTCAGGTTGTTCAAGCTCAGCCAGACAAGTAAAGCAATCAAGTACCTGCAGTGTAGGCTCCATGAGGGAACCTGGACCCTAACTGACGTGCATTCTATTCTGAACTGTTTTTGTTACTGTTAGGAGCACTGATTCTCCTTAAACAGCCAGTGGTGGTGAGAGGTTCCCATTATCATAGAGTGGTTGAGAGGTTGAGCTTTGGTATAAGAGAGACCTATCTGCCACCACTTTTTAGCTTTGAAACCTTGTGATGTTAATCTTGCTAAGCTTCCAGATCTTCTTCTATAACATGGAATTAACAGCACTACCTCGTTAAGGTTGTTATAGGGAACTCATGTGATAATATACTTAATGTGTTTCAGACAATGTTTTAAGACAACTCTAACAATATTTGTTACAATTTGTAGCATCAGCTACAAGTAAAAGCATTCTGGGAGATATTGTAATCATTTCACAGCAGACACTTGTCCTCCAGGCAAGAAAGAAACACCACTGTGTAGCCAGAACTTACTGCCATACACTCGTGATTTGTTTGCTTGTTTTCCCTTGCTAAGTCTCGATTGAGTTAATGGAGGGGACCAGTGGGAGTGTCCAGATATGTCACTCAAAGGCAAAAACCACATCAGTGTATTCCCTTCCTTGTTTTTAGAATCACCCTTACCTCGTCCAAACCAATCAGTGATAAAAACAGTTTGGGTTTGGTTGATGAAATGGCGACTTCCGGGTTGCGATTCACTTTGCTGCAGCTGATTTGCCCTTGCTTTTTAGCACTGATAAGGAGATATAAATATAATCAGACACTAGGATGGGAGAGAGTGAAAGACAATGGAAACCAAGTTTAAAACAAAACTAGATGCCCTGTGCTGATCCTGGGGCTCAGGGCCAGTGTCTGGCAGCTTGACAGTAAGGGCTTAAAAAAAAAAAAAAAAAAAAAAAAAGGAAAGAGAAACAAAGCCTGAACCATTTACCACACAGTACTTGGACACAAGGAAACTTACCAGTGGCACCTGGCCTTTGAGGTAATTATCCTTCTCCTCCCAAGAGCATAATAGCCCCATTGTTCGACTAGTGAGTAGAGCAGGCGTGCAATCAGAAACGGAGAGAGTCAGACCCAGAGCATGAAAAGAAGGTAAGTGTGGGCTTTGATGTGATTCCAGGCCTGGGTTGGGGACCTGGGCTGTGAGAAATAAGCATGTCAGCGATCTGTGTCTTCTCACCTGTGAAGGCACTTCTAAAGTTGCAAATCCTCGCCTTTATCTACACAGAGCCCATTAAATGAACTGGACACAACTGTCATTGGCTGGGGCTCGAAACCAAAGCACACACTTGGGTTTGACTTTGTTGACACGCCTCACTAGCAAGAGGAAGATCGGAGAACTTCGGGCCGAGAGAATGCAGGTCGATTCAGCAGTGGTGTGATGTTTCTTAGCCTGGCTCATTAGATGTTTCCCAGACAAGATCTTCTGGCACAAGTGAAACAATCCTGAAGTTCGAGAACACTTTTGGATGTAGAGGATGCCAAGGACCCCGTGCTCAGAGGCCTGAGTTCCAACAAGCAGTGACATTCATTCACTCATTCAACCTACAAACATTACAATGGGCCCCCAGGCACAGGACCTGAACGTTTTATAAACAAATATCAACTATTATCAGATGTCAGTTGCTGTGGTCCCTGTTCTCCAGGTGTCTATAATTTTAGGTCTCTGATTCATCAATACAAATACGTCAACCGTTTCTAGAACATGCTTTACTTTAAAATTTCTAACTATACAACTGATTATGATTCTGTACTTGTTGGTTTAAGCCCACAAACCTTTAATAAGAAACTTTCCACAAAAAATTATAGGAACAATCGAATTATAAGGAATGAGCCATTAACCTTTAGACATTGGCCACCTCCTTGATATCCTCTTCACCCACATTACTGCCCTATGCTACCCAGAAATTTATTAAATGGAATCTTCCTCAATCAGCAAGACCCAGCTGGTCCCTTGAGCCTTGTAAAATCTGCTGCCTTCCTGTTTCTTCAGATTCTGTAACCATGGAGATTGACTTTTGCCTTGTTGCTACTGGCCAAAACTTGTTATAACAACACTACGGCTAATATATTTAATTGATAAAATATGGTGTGCCCTTCCCCATACTTCTAAACTCTGTAATTTCTTAATTTTATAAAGTAAACATGTATTATTTTAATAACTGAAAAAATAAATGATATGTTATTTTTCATACTCATTTGTAGTGTCAAGTTGAATAGAAACTGATAGAAGGAAAATATAATGAAAAAAATCCTACAGTTCTGTTTCTAATGTATATTTGTAGGAATGTGGTATCAAGCCACAAAACTCTGTATCCACTATCTGTTTCTGTGAGCCTCAGTTTCCTTATTTGAAAATGGCAGCAGTAAGGTCCTACCTCTCAATCCTCTTGTGGAGATTAAATATCATAAACTCATCTATTGCAGGGGTCTGTCACGATATCAGTTTCCAGCCTCCTGCTTCTTCTCCCTTTACTTTAGACTTTAGATAAATGAATGCAAGAGAAAACACAGTACCAATCTTGAAGGTAATGTTATCTGAATCCAATTTTAAAAACTGGATCACGTGGAAGACAGCTCCTGAGTCAGCTTCCAGTGATCTCTGCCTTCTGGTATTCACATCCTTCTTCAGTGCTCTCCCCCTGAATGTGGGCTGGACCTAGAGACTTGTTTCTAATGAATGGAACACAGCCTTAGTGATGGATGTTCACTCCAAGATTGTTATTAAAATGCTGTGGCTTCCATCTTGTGCTCCCTCTCTTGCTCCTTCTGATGGAAGCCAGCTGCCTCCTTATGATCTGCTAGATGGAGAAGTAACTGAGGGTGGCCTGTACTAACACGTGAGTGAGCTTGTAAGTGCATCATCTTTCCCTCATTGAGCCTTCAAATCACTGCAGCCCCAGAGGGTACCTTGATTACAGCCTTATGGGAGACTCTGAGCCAAAGGCACCCACCAGAGCTGCTCCCAGATTCCTGACTTACAGAAACTCTGAGATAATAAACATTGTTGTTTTAAGATACTCAGTTTTGGTGTGATTTTTTTTTTTTTTTAAAGGAATGTTATTTGGTGGACACATAGGCTACTCTTGCCAGAGTTTACTTTTTTTTTTTTAATTAGCATTTACTTTATTTATTTATTTATTTATGGCTGTGTTGGGTCTTCGTTTCTGCGCGAGGCCTTTCTCTAGTTGCGGCGAGCGGGGGCCACTCTTCATCGCGGTGCGCGGTCCTCTCACTATCGCGGCCTCTCTTGTTGCGGAGCACAGGCTCCAGACGCGCAGGCTCAGTAGTTGTGGCTCACGGGCCTAGTCGCTCCGCGGCATGTGGGATCTTCCCAGACCAGGGCTCGAACCCGTGTCCCCTGCATTGGCAGGCAGATTCTCAACCACTGTGCCACCAGGGAAGACCTTGGTGTAATTTTTATGTAGCAATAAATAACTAATGCAAACCGATAGATTTTCTTTTTTAAAAAATTGTATTTTTTTTTATGGAAGTATAGTTACTTTGCAATGTTGTGTTAGTTTCAAGTGTATAGCAAAGTGATTCAGTTAATTTTTCAGATTCTTTTTCATTATAGGGTATTACCAGATACCGAATATAGTTCCCTTCCTATAATAGGTCCTTGTTTACCTATTTTATATATAGTAGTGTGTATCTGTTAATCCCAAACTCAACATATATTTATTAACGACATAGTTTACCTTCTTTTTTATTTCACACTAGGTCTTTGAAATCTGATGTATATTTCACACTATTTCACACTAACAGCACAACTCAGTTCTGACAAGTTATAATCAAGTGGTCCACAGACTCATGTGGCTAGTGGTTGGTTACCTACTGAGCAGTGCTATAGACCAATATATTTTCCTGCACTCCTTCTCTGCTGTTTTTAATTGAACCCTTCCAGGTGGCCATGACTAACATTTACACTCCTTTTTGTTAAACACACACACACACACACACACACACACTTTCCAAAAAAGTTTGTCATCCTCTTCCTAATTTCCTGTTACTCCTATATTCTATAGAGGCCTAGCTAGACACTACATGCTGATAGGGGAGATCATGCTTTTTTCCCCCAAAATACCCCACACTTGTCCTCCAATCACCCCCTAATAGAACCCATGTCCCTGTGAAAGCTGTCTCAGAAACTCCCCCTTCCCTCAAGGTGATGTTTTGTGTGTGGTGACCAAGTAGGGAGACCACACCCTCAGGCTGTGATGGCTGCTAGGAGATGCCATGCAAGTTGAAAAGGGCTGTGGTGCTGAATGACCAAAACTTTAAGCACAGTGTCAAGAGAGGCATGGAAAATGACAGCAAACTAGGACAGCTGGCGAATTGCTTTGCCAGCCAAAACGTGTGCCAAAGCCCACTGGTATTTTTAAACTCAAATCTCTCCCATGCCTGCAACTGGAAGGAAAAAAAGGAACAATGTGGTTGTGAAAGAGCTATTGTCTGGATTATCAAATATTTTATTCTTATTCAAACAATAATACTAATTGTAAGCAGTTATGAAAAAGGTGGTCAAACTATAACAAATTCCAATCACTGGTTTGGGTTTTTATTGAGTTAAAAATAACAAAAACACACATCTAGCCCCTTTCATTGTCACATTTAAATCACACAGTAACAAGTCACAAGAGGCAAAATTGCCAATTATTTATTCATCACATAATCCAGGTAAGTAAAAATAAATTTTTTAGTTCAAGTCTTTTGGTTAACTATTTTAAAGTACCCACACAATAATATATAGAACCCCAAATCATGCTGATTTGGTTGTTGCTGTCATTTTGGACTCTAAGAATGAGTGTTTTCTTGCTATGCTCTCTTGGTAACACCCACCCAGGGAGGTTCTGAGAGCACATCCTCCCCCAATTTTCTCATAACTTGTGGTGTTTTTGTTTGTTTGTTTTTTTAATCTCCATGTCTAAGCAGAGAACAGAATTGGGATGTCAGACAAAAATTATCTGCAGGAAAATATCTCCAATAACTACTCCTACAATGCCATTACATTTAATTGACCAGCAGAAAGAAAATAAGAATTCCTTTTTTGTCTTCACCAAAGAGAGAAAAACAAAGCGTAAATAATGTCTCTACTTCCTGGCCCACCTTGGAAAACAGAACTAGACTGAAAAAGTCAAGACTCCTCTACAGAATGGAGCCCAAGTCCAATGCAAGAAAGAATGAAAGCATCAACCACTGGGTGGGTAAAGAGAGGTAAAGAAAGCAGCCCTGGGGATGAGTTAAATGGAATAAATCATCAGCAAGTATTAACCCATCAGCCAAGGTGTGCCTCCTTTTTGATCAGTCTCCTGATACTGTTTGGGTATTGAAATAGTCCCCAGAAGGGGACTGGGGACAAGTTGACTTGTCCATTGACTGTCTGCTTGCAGAATCCTGGACCTTGAGAACTTGGCTGTGGCTAACGGATGTTCACAACTGGTGTCTCAGCAGAGTGTGGAGAGAGATGGGATCCTCCCCTTCCACTATGTTGCCCATGGAGCAGGTATGTTCTCAATAAAAGCTTGTGGAATGAGCGAATAAATGTGATAAATGCAGAAGATTTTTCAGGCTAACTGCAGAAGGGATTTCTTCTCAGGAAGCAGAAAAAAATCTATAGGAAATAAATTAAATTTTAAAAATCTGTAGGAAGGTAAACACAGTATCCTCCAGTTTTGAAATCCTTGGTTGATCTCTGCATAACTCCTTGTGAGCCAATTCCCAGAATAACCTCAGGCACTTGGTCAAGTCTTGCCATTTCTCTTCCATGATGTCTTTCCTCACCCCAAACTCAACTTCCTTCTGGGCTGCCTGTTTTCTTAACCTCCCCGTCCCATGTTGCTTAGTTATCCTACACAAGTCAAAAATGTGAACAGCCTCCAAAATTGTGTGTGCACGTGTATATGTGTTTATGTATGTGTGTGTGTGTGTGTGTGTGTGTGTAAGGTTCTACATGTCTGTGTGGCTATTCACAGGAACTTTGTTATGGGGAAAGCACTAGAAGAAGATTCTGGAAACTTACAATTTCACCAGCTGGAAAGACATCTAGGAACCCCAGTTTTAACATATTTCCAGTTTTTGACATAATAAAATACATGCAATATACGAATAAAATGTAGCATTCAAATCATTTAAAAATCTTTCCACATATTATTAAGAAGGGTAATTTCATCAGATATATTTCTTAAATCAATATGCAATAAGTCTGAAGTGAGGTCAACCCATTTAACAACTGACACATAGAAATACAAAGGATGAGGTGGGAAGGGCAGGGGACTTAGTATTTGTTATATTTCTATTAATATTCTTCAGCTGTGTGTAGCTATCCCAGGTCGTACGTCTCAGCTTTTCCAGGAGCGAAACTGGGGGTGGAGATGTGGAAAGAAAATACAGACTTGGTTCTCAAGTCTCTGAGGTAATTACTTCCTGTCCCTTCATGACAAATTCATCATTCTTTTCTAAATCTACAAAGAAAAGCAAGGATATGCAATGGGCTGGAAATAAGGTGAATAGTACAGTTTCTTACAGGAAAAATATTTGTGTGTCATTTTATCAGAAAACATAGGTATTGAGTCAAGGAATTTTTAAAAAGTATATATTTGGGGCTTCCCTGGTGGCGCAGTGGTTGAGAATCTGCCTGCCAATGCAGGGGACACAGGTTCGAGCCCTGGTCTGGGAAGATCCCACATGCCGCGGAGCAACTAAGCCCATGAGCCACAACTACTGAGCCTGCGGGTCTGGAGCCTGTGCTCCGCAACAAGAGAGGCTGCGATAGTGAGAGGCCCGCGCACCACGATGAAGAGTGGCCCCCGCTCGCCGCAACTAGAGAAAGCCCTCGCACAGAAACGAAGACCCAACACAGCCAAAAATAAAATAAATAAAAATAAATAAATTAAAAAAACTGTATATTTGGCATCCTCATTAATAAATATTAAATATTATATTACAGTCTAATAACCTATAATAAAAACTTAAAATTAAGCATTGGATGATGAATTCATTATATTTAAATAATAATGTACAATATCAAAGAGACAGTCTTGGGGGAATGAGTCTCAAAACATCTGTATATACACTCACATACTTGGGTGCATGTGTATACGATATCAATAATATATACTATACATAGGTATTTTTTAATATTAAAAGAGAACTGGATGTATCTATGTCTACATTTACATCTACATCTTTATCTACATCCACGTCCCCCTGTTCTCTCATCTGGGGTCCTATAGCATCCTCTGTATACCATTATGTTCACTTTCACAAAAAAGTTTTGTTGTACCACAACTCCCTTTTAAAAATATTTGTCTTGTCCAGTGCTGGCCCAGTTGAACGGTGAACTCCAACAGCAGCTCAAGGAGGTTCATCAAGAACGGATTGCATTGGAAAATCAATTGGAACAACTTTGTCCAGTCACTGTGTTGTGACCCCCAAGATTCAAGTAACAGTGGGTGACCTTTTCTGCCAAGGTCTTTCCTCTGAATGTTTCAACTCTACTTCCTGTCATAGATGTCTGAGACTGTGTCAAAAGCTGTGAGCAGCAGAATATAATCCATATCACCTTTTCTCTTGTGCTTCACATGTACGTCTTACTGTGGTGGACAAAATACAACTGATTATCACACTTGAAATTGTAATCATCAGTGGAACTTATCTCTCATTCTTAAGTACTTCACCAAGGTGTTAGATGTTGGTCCTTACCCAAAACCAATCTTCTAGCAAATAAAAAACAATTTAGAGCATTATTTTTTTCAAAGTCATTGAAGGCAGGAACTGTGATTTTTTTTTTTTTTCACTGTTGAGTCCTCAGCACCTGGAATCTAAGTGTGGATCAAGTGTTTATAAAAGAAACAAGGGGTGATTCTAGATTTATCAATGATCAAAAATTTATTTCATATAGGATCCAGGATTTTGAAGGATGGCCTCAGATTAAAAAAGTTTTAAACTGTTTGTATTAAGAATAATATACTATAGCTCTCCCTGATTTTTTCTTAATTCCCAAGGAAAACATTTTCCTTTCCACTAACAAGTCCTTATTTCATTAGTAATCGACTGTAATAGCCTTTCTCCAGTTATCTATTGTATTGCTATACAGCAAACTATCCCATAGTTTGGTAAGCTAAACCAATGCTTTTATTTTCTCTGTTGTTTGGGGGAGTCAAGAATTTGGGGAGGTCTTGACTGGATAACCCATCTCTGCTCTATGTGGCTTCAGCTGTGGGGTGACTGGGGCTAGAGAAACCACTTCCAGGATGTCCTCTGCACCCACACATCTGGCTCCTTGGTGCATCTCTCTCTCTCTCTCTCTCCCTCTGTGACGTCTCATCTTCCAGAGCCTCTCTTAGGTTGTGGCTTTGGTTCCTCCCAGTATACATGGCAGCCTCAGTCTTTGTATACTGGTACTTCTATATGATGCTTCAGGGTTCTAAGAGCAAGTTTTCTGAGAGACAAGGAAGAAGCTATAAGACCTTTGTAACCTAACCTCTCATGAGAAGTACATCATGTCACTTACCCCATACTCACCTGGCCAAACAAATCACAGAGCCCACCCAGATTTGAGGGTTGGGAGCATAACACTCTCCACAGGAGATGGATTAGAGAATTTCTGGCTACCTTTAATCTGCCACAAGACTCACAAAGAAGACATGGGAATAAGCACTCTCTTTAAAAACACGAGAGTCTGTTTCATGAACCAGGGTCGGGCACATAGCAAATGCTCCATATATTTTTGTGGATCAATTGAATTGATGAATTAATGAAGGAAGTACCAATAAGGTTTTCAGTGCTGCACTATGCCTGTTGTTAATAGTCTTTATTTTAAATAGGTAAATAGATTTAATCATGCCAATATAAATATTATGTCCTGTATACTTAATGCAATTCCCCTCTGGGTGGAAAAATGCAGCAATGTGAATATATTCAAATGTGGTCAAAACTTTCCATACTAAGCACATGGAGTTTGTGTTCAAAATGTGAATAGTGGTTACATTTTATGGAATCTCTTTTGGTTTAAGTATCCATCCGATAGTACAGTTGTAAATTTGAAATAGGGGGATATCATTAATTTGAAGACCAAACCAACCAAAATCTGGTTACAACCAAAATCAGAATAAAATTAAAGGATGGATGAATAGTTGTCTCAATCAAACTAATCTTCAAATATTTGATTAAATCCCCAATGCTTTTTACAAAACACTTCTTCCCCTAGATTCTTGTTTTCATTTATCATACAAAAAGTCATGTATTTATGATTCATTTTCACTTTACTTAGCGAAATGCTGTTTCATAGCAATTTACTTAATATTCATAAAACTTCTGAGTCAATTACATTTTTGTTAAAAACAAGAAGTTGACTTTTGCCAAGAATAAATGAACTTGAACACAAAGTTTTAAATGTGGCCTAAAGGATGGAATCCTCCATTCTCAGGCCCATTCTGATGTTGGCAAGACCCTTCTCCTGCCAAGACTATGAAATAATAAAGATGTCCTTTAGCAATTTAAACCTTGGGTTCCAAAAAACCTGAATCTGTTACTAAATTTCACTTAACAACAGGATCTTGTTTTTATCTTTAGCAAATATCCTGGGACATGTTTAAGTACCAGAGACAAACTGGTACATTACAGATTTTAAACTTGGAATGATGAGCTAATAAATATTTCAAAATATAACAGGAACAGATTCTATGAAATGAATACAAATTATACATTGCGTTGGCCAACTTCCAACAGAGACACAAAAACCTGAGAAAGCTAAGTGAAGTCAAGTAATAAAAGATGTAATAAAGCTTTTGAGATACAAGGTTGAAAAATTTGAGGCTTATCAATTTAAAACATAAGACAAAAATCTAATTTTAACATGTTAATTATAGTGCTCTTTTGTTACCCAATTTTTTTGAAATGAATAACAGCAAATAGCAGCTTATAAGTGTTTGTATGACTAGATCTAGAACCTGTAGTTCTAGCAGATCGAAGGATCCATGAGTGATTTGTGAGTATTAACCAAGCACCTCCTGGATGCCAGAAGATATTTTTCCAAAGTAGATTCTTATACCTTCCCCTGAAACATTCAAATGGATTTCTTTAGTCTAATCCATTAAGGCAACCACATTTTCATTTTCTCATTTTACTTACTGCAAATTCAATTTCAAGGAAATTCAATTGTATAACCAATTATTAGCTCTACTGCAGACTAGGTCTAAACTACAAATATATATACGTACATGCTTTAAATAATCTCATTCTAGAATCATTATTTACCTAAATTATAGTGCTTGAATAATGGACAGTTTAAATTTGGCTTTGGAAAATATTTTGGGCCAGAAAAGAGTATGTTTGAAAAATATGCACATGGCTGTAAACTTAATTATGCATGATTCCCATAGTTACTCTAGACTTGGGTTAGAGAAAGGAATGCAAACCCACAGAGGAGCGGTCTACCTCTTGTGCGTGTGTTGTTTCTAATCCAGATAAGCTCCTCCAGGTAAATGTTGGCAATTGAAATCCAGTTCATTATTTAGTTGCTGATACTTTTATCCAGTATTAATGTATGTCCACTACGTGCCAACAAAACGGTGTTACGTGCTTTTGGCAGAGACCATTGTTACTCATGGAATATCACAACTCTTCCATGTTTCCCAGGAGTCCCCCCCCTTCACTTGAAGGTCAGGCAAAAGGGAAGTGAGGGCTTGTGCTCTGGAGCACTGAAAATTATGTGTTCTTCTTTCATCCCTAATTTCTCTGCCAGAGAGACTCAGAAGCTGTATTACTTTCCTATTGCTGTAGTAACAAATTATCACAAACTAGTGTCTGAAACAATTCAAACACTATCTTACAGTTCAAAACTTATCTTACAGTTCTGGAGGTCAGAAGTCCAACATGAGTCTCCCTGAGCTAAAATCAAGGTGTTAGCAGGGCTGAGTTCCTTCTGGAGGTCCCAGGGAAGAATCTGTTTCCTTGAGTTTTCCAGCTTCTAGAGGACACCTGCATTCCTTGGCTCATGGCCCCTTCCTCCATCTTGAAAGCCAGCCATGGTGGCTCAAGGGCTTTTCACAATGCATCTCTCTGACTCACCTCCTGTAGTCACATCTCCTTTGACTGAGTTGGGAAACGTTCTCTATTTTTAAGGATTCGGTGATTAGATTGGGCCCATCCAGATAATCCAGGATAATTTCCTTCTCAATGTCAGTAAATTTAATTACATCTACCAAGTCTATTTTGTCGTGTAAAGTAACATGCACAGGATCTGGGAATTAGGGCATGGACATTTTGAGGGGCCCTAATTCTGCCACCACAAAGCCATATGTGGAGCTGCTGGTATGCAAGTTGAAGGAAGCCTGGATCCCTGAGTTACAAGATGGAGAAAAGACATTAATTACCCATCTAGAACTTTGAATGACAATAAGTGAACTTTTTTTGGTAAGCCAGTGGGATTTGGATGCTTTTCTGTGTGGCTACTAGCATTAATCATCCTAACTAACATGGTGATGGTTAGGAATTTGTGTATTTGTTCAGGTTTTTTTTTTCTTTCTTTCTTTCTTTTTTTCCACCTACACAGACTGGGTTTTCCATTCCAACTAATATATTTCATATGCATTTTCAGTAAAAAATTATCCAAAGATAATTTGGATCTTCAACATTTAATAGAGAGCCTAAAACAATGAATGTTGAATGGAAATGAATGAAAAATAAACAAAAACAATGAAAAACCATGCCAACTGAGATACTTTGATCTATTTTGAGCAGTTCTTTATGGGAAGAGAATTATCTTGGTCAAAGACTATTGTTCTATCCTGGGTTAGGCTTAAGGCCAGGATTTCTCTGGGAATAATCCTTCCTGCCCAACTCACTTCCAAGCTGGTCCATGCATGGAAGGAGCTACAGGAGACCAGGGATCTGGTCCAAGTCTCTGGCCAAGGTTTTGGGACTTAAGATATATGGACCACTGAAAAGCATGCTGAGAGGAGTTCACTTACCAGGAAATAGCATAGATTTTTGGAAACAGGTAATTCTGGGAACCAATTTAAGCTCAACCAATTCTTAGGTGTGTGGTTTGGGCAAGTAACTCTATGAGCTTCTGTTTATTCAGCTATGAAACAAGATACCTAACCTATCTTGCGATGTTGATGTGAAGATTCCATGGGGCACAGCTGATCTAGTACAGGTTTAGGTGCCTAGTAGGGCTTTGTTCTTATCATTCTGAATTGATAAGAGGATCTTGAGTGATAAGGTTAATTTTATGTGTCAACTTGGCTGGGCCACAGGGTGCCCAGATATTTGGTCAAACATTATTCTAGGTGTTTCTGTGAAGGTGTTTTGGATGAGATTAACATTTAAATCAGTAGATTTTTAGTAAGCAGCTTGCCCTCCTTCATGTGGGTGGGCGAGCCTCATCCAATCAGTTGAAGGACTGAAGAGAGAAAAAGGCCATTTCCCCTGCACAAGAGAGAATTCTCCAGCAGACTGCCTTCAGAGGTCATCTGCACTCTTGGTTCTTCCTGGTTCTACAGAACATTGACTTTGGACTTGATCTGGAACTTTGGCTCTCCTGGGTTTCCAGTCTGCTGGTCTACCCTGATTTTGGACTCTCCAGCCTCCATAATAGTGTGAGCCAATTCCTTATAATAAATCCCTTTATATATATACACACATTGTATTTGTCCTGTTTCTCTGGAAAACCCTGACTAATAGGCTGAGAGTAAACAAAAAATGAGCTTATTTTAACATTCTATCCAGGTAAATTGGTAAAGTTTGCTCTAGATCTGAAAGATAATTTTATAATAATTTAATTATTGTGGGAGGTAATTGTATTCAGGAATACACCTTCAATCAATCTTCATTCAGTTATCCAGGTAAGACCTAGAAGAATCTCAAGATCCATGAAATAACCGTGTAGAAGCTTTATTTTTTGTTTTAGAGACCTGTATTAAAGACAAAATTTTTTAAAATTGCAGTAACTTAATAAGGTGATACAGGTACTTAAATAGCACTTAATAAATATAATAAAAATTGTTGGTAGAGCTGAAGACCTATGAACTTTCAATGTATGGAACCAAGTATTTTAAAAATGAATAATTGGTGAACACCAAATTAGGTTTAATTTATCTTCTAATTTACATTTTTAATCTCCATATTCTCAGGTCATGCTAGGTGAAAGCTGGAAATATTTATTACCTCATTTGGAAAGAAACAAACCTTCTAAAAAGAAGCCAGCAGAATCCTTTTGCATGCAACATGAAGATTAGCAGAGGCTATAAATATTAATTTCAAGCCCAGATCACTCAAAATGCTCTCAATGTGATATATTGCAAATAATTTCAAGTTATGTAATAGTACAAATAGCCCAATAACTAAGAATAACTCACCATTCACCAAATGCAGTGGACAGGCTGAGAGTAACAGCATCAGACAGAAAAAAACCATTAAACTATGTCAACTTATATTTGTCCAAAGTATTCAAATGGTCTGCTCTGCTTGTTAATGACCATGAGAATATGCTCTTTAAAAATATATATATAAATATATATAAATATATATAAATATATATATATATATATATATATATATATACTTTCAATTTTAAAATACTTTTAGAACTTTTATAGAAAAGTTGCAAGGATAGTACATGGAGTTTTTGTATACCCCTCACCCATTTGCTCCAGTGGTTAACATGTTACATAGCTGTGACACATGTGTTCCAAATAAGAACCCAACATTAACACATTACTATGAACTGAATTCTACATTTTATTTGGACTTCGCTAGTTTTCCCCTTAAGCCCTCTTTCTGTCCCAGTTTCCCACCCCACATTACATTTGTTCATCATCTCTCCTTCAGCTCCTCTGCTCTGTTACTGTCTCAGTCATTCCTTGTTGTTCATGACCTTGATGGTTTTGAGGAGTATGTAGTGTATATAGATCTCCTTTTACTTGGTCCATCTAATGTTTCTCTCATGGTTAGACTGAGGTTATGGGTCTTGGGGAAGAATATCACAGATGAAGTGCCCTTCTCCTCATGCCATATGTGGGGAACCTGCTATCAACATGACCTATCACTGATGATGTCATCCTTGACCACCTGGCCAAGGTGAGGTTTGCCAGGTTTCTCCACTGAAAAGTCACTTCTCCCCACCTTTCCATAATCTCCTCTTTGAAAGCACTAAGCCCAGCCCACATGCGAAAGAGCAGGGGTAGGAATAAGCTGCACCTCCTGGAGGGGATGAGTATCTATGTATATTTGCAATTCATTAAGGAAGATTTATCTTCCTCTCCCCATTTATTTTTTTAAATTTACTTATTCAATTATTTATTTATATCAGTATAAATATTTATTTTAAACTCTGCATTATAATCTAATACTATGTCATTTATTTTGTTGGTCAAGTCACTCCAGCTTTGGCTCTTGGTAGTTCATTCAGGTTGGTGCTATGTCTCTCTGACATGGGCTTATCCCTTTGTTTTTCTACAGCTTCCTTACTTTCTCAGTACAAGGTGCTCCAGGCTTTGTTTTTTCCCTTTCCAAGCCCTAGAATCTATCATTTCCTTTTATCTGTTTTTTTTTTTTTCTTTTTCTGCTCTGTCTTTCTGTGCGTGTGTGTTTTTTTTAACATCTTTATTGGAGTATAATTGCTTTACAATGGTGTGTTACTTTCTGCTTTATAACAAAGTGAATCAGTTATACATATACATATGTCCCCATATATCTTCCCTCTTGCATCTCCCTCCCTCCCACCCTCCCTATCCCACCCCTCTAGGTGGTCACAAAGCACCAAGCTGATCTCCCTGTGCTATGCAGCTGCTTCCCACTAGCTATCTATTTTACGTTTGGTAGTGTATATATGTCCATGCCGCTCTCTCACTTTGTCCCAGCTTACCCTTCCCTCTCCCCGTATCCTCAAGTCCATTCTCTAGTAGGTTTGCATCTTTATTCCCATCTTGCCCCTAGGTTCTTCTGACCATTTCTTTTTTCTTTTTTCTTTTTTTTTAGATTCCATATATATGTGTTAGCATACTGTATTTGTTTTTCTCTTTCTGACTTACTTCACTCTGTATGACAGCCTCTAGGTTCATCCACCTCACTACAAATAACTCAGTTTCATTCCTTTTGATGGCTGAGTAATATTCCATTGTATATATGTGCCACATCTTCTTTATCCATTCATCTGTTGGTGGACACTTAGGTTGCTTCCATGTCCTGGCTATTGTAAATAGAGCTTCAATGAACATTTTGGTACATGACTCTTTTTGAATTATGGTTTTCTCAGGGTATATGCCCAGTAGTGGGATTGCTGGGTCGTATGGTAGTTCTATTTTTAGTTTTTTCAGGAACTTCCATACTGTTCTCCATAGTGGTTGTATCAATTTACATTCCCACCAACAGTGCAAGAGGGTTCCCTTTTCTCCACACCCTCTCCAGCATTTATTGTTTGTAGATTTTTTGATGATGGCCATTCTGACTGGTGTTAGATGATCTCTCATTGTAGTTTTGATTTGTATGCTTTCATCTGTTTTTAAAGATTTTTTAAAAAAATTATTGCCTTTAACCTAAAAATGGATTAATTCATATGTCTCAAAACATTGCCTATATTCATAGTTTTTAAGTTAGAGATCAATAAAGGGGTTATTTTGAGTGGCAATTTTTTTTTTTTTGAAGGGGCATTAGCTCCAACTAGATAGCATACGAAGTGTTAGTATTTGGGACCTGGTCAAATGACCGATTTTTGTAACCCTGGATCCTTTAGTAACAAAATTCCAGCCAAAGCATCCACATTTATTTGTGGGTCAAGCTCAATATTCTGCTGCCAGATTGAAGAAGAGGTCTCAACCTGGAGAGCTACCACCAGAGAGAAATGTACCTTGGGCCTTGAATAAAAAGGGTTTTATATGCCAAGTCAAAACATTTGGACTAAATGCTTTAAGGACATGGTGAATCAATAAATGTTTGCAAAATGTTGGAAATATGAGATGTATCTATTTGCTATCTATCTACATCTATATATAAATATATATTTTAAAGACAACAATCATTTATGGGTTCACAATTCTGTATGTTGGCAATTTGGACAGGGCTCAGCTGATAGGTTCTTCTGCTGGTCTCCACATGGCTGGTCTCAGTCAACTGGCAGAGCTTGGTGGAATCTGGTAGCCCAACAGTACCTCATTCACATGCCTGGTGGTTGGTCTTGGCTGTCAGCTAGTCTCCTCTCTCCTTGTGATCCCTCATTCTCAAGGAGGCTAACCTGGGCTTCTTGCCCCCAATATATAATTTAACTTCAAGTTTGTGTACTGTTCAGCGATGGCGACTTTGGTCTCTGGACTCTGACCACCAGTCATGTAGAGGGTTGTCCTTTTGGGTAAGTAGCTTAATTGCTTTAAACCTTTGTTATAATGATAAAATAGGATTAAAAACTACTTAGAACAGTGCCTGACAAATGGAAAGTCTCAAAAACTATCAGCTACTTCAATTATTATTATCATTGTTGTGGTTTTAAAAATTATTATTATCATTAAATCTAAAACATTTGTTGTTCTTCCTCCCATGTAGTTAGGTGTGACCATGTGACTGATTTCTGGACAAAAGAATGTGGGCTGAAGTGATACAAGCTATTTGTAGGCCTGAACCTTAAAAACTTCTCTATGATCCTTCACAACTCTCCTACTTGGTCTACCAGCTGGATACTGAAATCCTGACAAGGACCAGGAGATCCTAAAGGATGGTGAGCCACAAGATGGCAGGGGCCTGGGTCCCTGTGTGACCACGTGGAAGCCCACTCATTGAGAATCCACATCTGCTGTGTGAGCAAGAAATACATTTTTATTATGTTAAATCACTGGGATGTTGGGGATTGTTACTAGAGAGACAAGCGATACTTACCCTAATACATACATTAAAGGGGAATCCCAAAGGAAACTTTCTTGGTCAATTTTTTTTTTTTCTGAAGGAACAGAAACTCACTTGAATTACCAAAGATGTAGGCAATATAACTGGAAGTATACGGAAGTGTCTCAAGAATCCCAGGAAAGAGTTATAGCCAGGGTTTGTAAAAGACAGAAACACGAACCGTAACACTAACCATCCAAGTTACTCCTTCCATCTCTCCGGTGGTGCTTGGAATCTCATTTCTGGTTCTTTCTGATGCCCTTCATTCATTTTTTTCTCTCTACAGACTGGCTTTCTCTGCTTCTCCCTGCACCTAGACAAGAGCTGCCTCCAGTAGCCCAGAGACCCTATCAGAGAAGGTGATTGGTTCAGGTTGGACCAAATTTACGCCCTGGTCCAATCAGCTGTGGCTAAAGGGTGGGGCCACTTCACAAACACTGGTCTTTTTTCATAGAATGGAGGGAACACCCAAAGGTATCCATAGGAACTTTAATGAGACTAGACAGAACTCTCATTTAACTCACTGCGATAATTGTTGGTGGGACTAACACTTCACATTTTATTTTGTTATTAGTCTCTTATTTTTACAACTTGTGCCTCAAAATTTTTTAAAATGTGTATTTAATGGAAGGCTCCTGTCTTTGGTTATCTATTATGATTAAGACTATACTTGACATTTTTATCCCTTGGAATTTCATCTCAACTATGAAGACGTAGTAATTCTAAGCTGATGAGGCAAAATTTATTTCTATATCACTTCTCATCAAATTTTAGTTGTGTGCTGTTGAACTGACTCAGGAACAAGGCAGAGAGTTTGGTTGAAATCTTCGCAATTTCCTGCTGACCTTGACTCTTAGACAAGAATATTTTGTAAGACACCAATCTCATTACTTGTAGGTAATACAAATCATGTAGAGTGTTTGCAACACAGTGATGTTGTCTTAATGCTGAACTATGCTATGTTTTAAGCCTCAGCATGTGGGCATCCCCTGGGCTTACTCTCGAGCTCCCCATTTGAATTACTTTATACTTTAGCTCTCAGTTGGAATCTCCTCCAACTCCCTGGCTGAACTGCTTTGCCACATTTGGGGCCAATCAGCAGGAGCTGTTTATCTCTCAGAAGAGTATGAGCTGTTGTTTTTCATCGCACTTAGCACTCCCTTTCAGTGACATCAACTAAGCATCATTTTCATTAAGTAATTTTCTTTGCATTTCTGGTGCCAGATAACCAAGGATGATATCAGGATGAGAAGGCTGCAATGAAATTGTTAATATAAAATTTGACAGCATATCCTTAGCTTGTCACAAATAGGGATGACAGAGGCAACACCAGAGAAAGGAAAAAAACACAAATTGATGAGGGAGGGAGATTCCAGGGGTATTTCTCTCAGTATATAGAAAGAGACAAAGAGGGGGGAGTTGACACTGAGTGAAGAAACATACAAAGGTGGCATCTCTTAAAAATGACTGAGGGTTTTTGCCTTCCCTTAGATTGAAGTCACAAGTATGAGAGGGAGATGTGAAATGAAACCAGGAAACTAAGACACAACCCAAGAGGGGTAGGGCTTTCAGAAGGTCTAAAGTTACTGGCCATCAACAGGCACATGAAAAGATGCTCAACATCCCTAATTATTTGAGAAATGCAAATCAAAACTATAATGAGGTACCACTTCACAACGGTCAGAATGGCCATCACAAAAAAGTCTACAAATAACAATGCTGGAGAGGGTGTGGAGAAAAGGGAACCCTCCTACACTGCTGGTAGGAATGTAAGTTGGTGCAGCCACTGTGGAGAACAGTATGGAGGTTCCTCAAGAAACTAAAAATACATTGCCATATGATCCACTAATCCCACTCCTAGGCATATATCCAGACAAAACTCTGATTCAAAAAGATACATGCACCCCTATGTTCATAGCAGCACTATTTATAATAGCCAAGACGTGGAAACAACGTAAAGGTCCATGAACAGATGAACAGATAAAGAAGATGTGGTACATATATACAATGGAATATTACTCAGCCATAAAAAAGAATGAAATAATGCCATTTGCGGCAACCTGGATGGAAATTGAGACTATCATACTAATTGAAGTAAGTCAGACAGAGAAAGACAAATACCATATGATATCACTTATATGTGGAATCTAAAATATGACACAGACTGACAGAAACAGACTCACAGACATAGAGAGCAGACTTGTGGTTGCCAAGGGGGAGTGGGGTGGGGGAGGGATGGAGTGGGAGCTTGGGGTTAGCAGATGCAAACTATTATATAGAGAATGGATAAATACCAAGGTCTCATTGTATAGCACAGGGAACTATATTCAATATCCTGTGATAAACCATAAATGGAAAAAAAATTTTTTTAAATGTATATATATGTATAACTGAAGGACTTTGCTGTATAGCAGAAATTAACACATTATAAATCAACTATACTTCAATAACAAGAATAATAATGATAATAATAATAATAATAAAGTTACTGGCCAAGACAGAGAGCCATAGACACTTGTTGCATGCCACCAAAACCAGTGAGAAAGCTGCATCCAGAGAGCTCCACCACTTCAGCAACCAGGGGCAGATGGAAGACAGCCAGAAGACTGGGAATCTAGTGGTTTAGGAAATCTCAGCTACCATATTTCCATTTATGGATTGTCCATGCTGTGTCATTTGCTGTTTTCAGCTTCTTTTCTGGTAATTTGCGGTACAGAGTGCCAAAGAGAGGGAGGCCCAGGCCATGCCCTCTACATCCTCCAGATTGTCCTAGGGGTATGGAGAGGGGCAAGCTTGCTGGCAAACTAACCACAGTGCCCATTTATTAGCACTTACCATGGGCGGGTGCTTTACCCGGAGGTGCACGTCCTCGCTGGAGCCCCAGGATGAAGATATTACCGTTGCTCCTTTACAGATGAGGAAACAGAGGCTCAAAGAGACTGTGGGACTGGGCAAAGCTGGGTATGAACCCCGTTCGCTATGACTTCAGAGCTTCCTTGTGACCACAGAAATCTACGGCTCTCAAATTGTTTGGGAGAATTAAGGAAGGTTCGCTCAACTCATTATATGAAAGCCTCCAGCATGGTTTAAGAGTAAACAGCTGTTGGCCTGTTTGCTTCCTTTGCTTTAGCTTTGCCATTTTGTGGAGGAGCTGCCTTTGGATGGGATGTTGGGTCGGAGGGATTATTTCAGGGCCAAGCGGACCTCCAGTTCTGCCTCTTCCAACCTCTCTCGGAGAAGTAGAGCCTCCCCGCCCTCGGGGAGGGGGGCACTGAGAGCAGAAGTATCACATCTGCTTGCAGGAGTAGAAGAAAATCAGAGCTGGTCCGGCTCATTTGTGCACCCTTTCTAGGAGCCGGGAGGTGTGGGTTCATCCAGGGAGTGAGAGTGGCTCAGTAAGGGTGTGGCAGCAGAGGTAGGACTGGGTCTCGAGCTTTAGACCGAGGGCTCTGTCCCGAGGCCCTGTGCCTAGGATGTGATTAGGGGCAAACTCACTGTACAGTATTGGGGCAGGGGTGATGCGCCGAAAGAAGACACGTCATCAGGAAGAGCAGCGCCATTGCAGCGCCTTTGAACACCATTTTTCAAACTGTACGGTTTCCTGCTTCTCACTCCCAACATCTTGAAATTCAACAGAAGCAACAATATTGGCAACCATCTGCTGCCAACTCCCTAGGAGGATATTTTGTTATCTTATCAACCCAGATGACTCAGAGACGCATACGTCAAAGAGGGCTGAGATGTAGAGGAGTTGGAATCTGGGGTGTTTCCCAGTCTGAGATGATGATTCTATGACGACGTGACACGTGTTCATGCAGCCCACTGCTAGGCTGTGTGAAGTCTAGTGATGCTTTGTGAAGCATCCTCCAAATGCTCCTTGGCTGTCACTGCCCTGGGACTAGCGGTGCCCTTTTCCCTCTGCCTGAGTCCCCCCCTCACCCTGGGATTATCCCTGTGGTCCTTAACCTCTCTCTCTGGGCAATGCTCTTGGCCTCTGGCCATTTGATGACATAAGACGCTACAGAAGATGTCCCTCTGTGCCTTTGGCCGGCTGGACCACTCCTGCTCTGTTCTTCCTTCAGTTACTGGAGTATGTGGAACATGTGTTGTTATGGAAAACCCATTCCTGCTTTCTTTGGAGTTCATGGGCCTTAGGAAGCAAATTCTAGCAGGGCTAAGAGCCTGCCAGGGTAACTAACAGATGACTTTAAGCAAACCAAGTAACAAATCCTATTAGAACATTGTCTCCTGGGGACATCAGTTGTGCCATGCAGCAGAAACCCACCTGGAAATCCAACCAGCACCTGCAGACCGCTCAGGATACAGCACCAAGTGTGAGGGTCACACTGCACACCGTCACTGCCAGGGAGGCCTGTCCACTGGGAACGGGCTTCATGGCCTGTGTGTCTCCCAGCAGGGGTGAGGCCCTATGCCGTGAAAACTGCTGGGACCCACGGGGACTGGCCCCTGCAGACCCTCCTACCCTTGCCCAGCAGTCACGACCCCCGTGAGCCTCCTGAAGCAGAGGAGGGTTGTGCCCTGAAGTGAAAGCATGGAGCCCCTGGCCTTGGGCAGGAACACACATTGGTGCAAGCTCACTGTGTTACAAGTGGGAATTTGCTCAGGGTATAAACCAGCCTATGTCTCCATCACCCCACGTAGTGGGTAAATGCAGGGCAGTAAGCAGAAGAGGCACGGAGATGTAAGTTTAAGGCCTGGGGTAAACAGGGCTACCAAGTGATAGGACTTGGTTCCTGTGTCATGTACTGATGTTCCAGTGGGGGGTCTTGGGAAAGGCCACATGGTAAGACAATAGCACCCTGTAGGTGAGGAGGCAAGGCGGATGGTCCCAGGCAAGGGCCCGGTGGCAGTGGGGTCGAGGAGAGGCAGGTCTGCAGTGCTAGTGAAATCCAGGGGAATTTAAGAAAGGTCACTGTGTCTTGGCCATGCTGGGGAGCCCGGTTATGGCCTTTGTGAGCTGTGGACATCAGTGATTAGTGTCAGTGGGGCATCTTGTAACCAGGCAGGATAAGGACATCTCCAAGGAGTCAAGAGGACCCAGAGAAAAGGAGAAGGACCTGGATCTAGGTGTGATACAGGTCCTTCTCCTTCTCACCCTGCTGCTGCCATGAGGACACATAGGCTATCCCATAAGCTATATCCTATAGGCTGTATCCAGCACCACCTTAGAGAGGAAAGCTTGCCTGGCCAGAGGGGATCGGGGGAGGTGTTAGAAGAAAAACCTTGAAAGAATTAGCATTTGCCCAAAAGCGATGGGATTAATCCAAAGTAATACTATTACTAATACTCCTGGTAAGACTAATAAGACTTAGTAATAAGACTTAGTAAGACTAAGACTTATACTACATTTTAAATGAAAGACACTGAGGTCCATCTCATCAGGCATTGTTATGGTCTTCTTGAATTATGCTGTCCAGTACAGCAGCCGATAGCTGCATATGGCAATTAGATTTAAATTAAGTCGAAATAAAAATTAAAGATTCAGTTCCTCAGTCCCACCAGTCACATTTCAAGGGCTCAGTAGCCACATGCGGCTACCAGCTACCCTATTGGACAGAGCAGATACAGACCACTTCCAGCATCACAGGATGTTCTACTGGGCAATGCTGGTCTGAAACCTAAGCCCCAGGATACTAAGTCTCTTCTCTGTCTTATTCCCGACTGTGTCCATAGGCATCTAGAGAGACCCCAGCACATAAGTGAATAGGGTCAAGATTTTCCCTAAAGTACAGCTCTCCAAAATATGGTCCTAATCAACCTCTCCAGACCTTGCTTCTCGTTATTCATTCATTCATTAAACATATACTTACTGAGGGCCTTTGATGTGCCTGGTGCTCTGCTAGATGCTGAGAACAAAAACTAAGACATAATCCCTCTCCTTATAGAGCTCACTTTCCACCAGGGAAGACAACAACAACAAAAAAAAAACAAACAAATAGATGCACCCAATAGTTACAGCTGGTGAGAAATACTGTGAAGGAAACACACAGGGCAGAAACGGCAGAAGCAGCTGCTTCAGGTACTGTAGCCAGAGAAGGTTTCTCAAGGAGGTGGCATTCCGGCTCTGACCAGAAGCTGCCTGAATCTGTTTCCCCAGAATGTGCCCCATCCGTGATACATAAGAGCAGCCGTAAGCAGTTGGCGGATATGTAAATGAGGAGACAGGTATTCAAAGGGGCAGGGGCAGGCCATTCCCAGTAAACTGAGTCTGAATCCCTTAATGGGGGCATGAGCTTGGTCAGTGCCAAGAGCAGATAGAAGACCACTGAGACTGGACCAGGATCTGCACATGGGAGAGAGATGTGAGTAGGGATTTTAAGAGCTATATGGACCTCTTTGCGGGGGTTGCGTGCTGTGACCTCATTTATGTTTAAATAAGGCCACTCTAGCTGCCCTGCAGAGACTGTGCTGGGGTGGGGAGGAAGAACCAAAGCTGCAGGGAATTCAGTAAATAGCCTCTGACAGCCTCCAGCAAGAAGATGTGATGGTGCTGCTTGGACCACCTGGGACCGGGGGCACGGAGATGCGATAGTCAGATTGGACTTAACTTTCCCAAGGCTGTTCAGACTGTCCTCCCTGCTCTGCTTGCCATGCTCACCCCCAGTCGCCCTTCTCACCTTGGGATGCTCTTTCCTTTTTATTTTTGCTTTTGAAATTCCACCTTTCCTTTAAGACCTCCGATATATCCTCCCCCTTGGTGAATTTATCCTTTATTGCTTGGAAACGTTACGGCACTGATTATCAGTACTGTTCACATGTGTGGTGCTCAGCGAGCTGCGTCCTATTCTGAGTTTGACCTTCTGTCCTCTTCAAGAACCCCCGGACGGTGTGAATGCCTCTTAAACACCTTCTGTCCCCTACTTCAGGGGTAGCACCTGGTCCAGCATCTTAGAATGCTCAGGAATATCTGTTGAAGGAACAGATGATGAACTGTAGCTATCTTTGCTGATATATGTCTTTCCTTTTGATGAACATCTGATTTTTTTTTTTTTTTTTGCATAAGCCCACTCCTTTGACTATCATTTCCTAACCAACTCTGTGGAGAGAATACAAAACTGTTCTTTTAAACGTAGTGTCTGTCCCTGGGGGGCTGCCTTTGGCAACAACAATGGTCTGAAACCTCCAAAGGCTTGGTAAGAGCTGTGGGGAAGCATGAAATGTGTTCAATTAACTCCTGTTACTCAAAGTAAATGGAGGTGCTTAAGCCAACAGTCATATATTCTCAATTGCTCTTGTGACGAGGCTGTGAATGCCTTAAACTCACCTTATTCATCTCAGCACAGGCAGTACAGCACGTGCCTGACACACAGTAGGCTCTCTGGACACATAGGTCAAAGGCACACATAATTATAAGAACACTGAGCCTTCTGATGGGCTCACTTGGAAGGGACAAGCCCCACGGTGGCTGCTTGTCCATAGTTACGGAGCCCACTGAGAGGCAAGCTGCACCATCCTGGTGAAGGGCGCACTATATTTTTACTGCCCGCTCTGGTCCAATTTAGATGTTTAACGAGGGCAGCAGGCAGGTGAAAACGTAAGGATAAATATGATCGGCCATTTCCCATCTTCCCTGTCACCTGCCACCACTTAGAGTCACATCATTTTCTCTCTACCACCTTCACTGATCCTGTCCCACGCCCCTCATTCTATTTGTCAGGGATCCTGATGAACGGGGTCCTTCCCTCACCCATGTAATCAGGCAAGGGAAGGAAGCCAGGGGTTCTTCTCTTCCTTCTTTCTTTTCTCTCTTAAAGGATTAGTTTAATGCATTTCATTTGCAAATATTAGTATCATGTCTATTTTTACATTAGCTTGGAGTGTCTGAGTTTGTGGTATCTTCCAGCCCATTAGTAACTGTCTTAATTCAGAAGTAAAAATGAGAGGGTCTGTACGGTGGGAAGCCGGGAAGGAGGCTCCACAAGTGGGATGCATTGGCCCAGGTCTTCCATGAGTATTCTGCTTAAACTTGTACCATCCCCAACAGAACTGCTTCCCTGCTCTTCTTTTCCTCATGGTGATGGGAGGGAAGGGGGGTTCCTCCTATTTTCTGCAACCGTTTACTTAGGCAGGCATCAATAGTTCAGGACACCAGCTCCTTTTCTGAAAGCCCAGGTGAGGGCAAAGGGCCTAGCCCAGGCCAGCAGGTCACTTGCTCTTTCCTGCAAGACTCTGCGGAGATCACTCCAGGCTCCTAACTGGCCAGACCACGGATGCACTTGGAGAGGAGAACACGGTAAGCATTGGCTTTCCAGTTGAGATCTGCTTTCTGTGCTATTTCTTTGGCTACTTCCCAGATCTCCTTGACCCATGAGAATGCCAGAGTCTGTGTCTTGGGTGGAGACCCCACTGTCCCTTCAAGCAGCAGCGTGACAACTAGAGAGTTTTTTGATCCCAGCCTCAGACCCAGGCTTCTCACACCAGACCAGGTAAGGGGATTTCACATTCATTCTTTGATCTTAGAAATATTTATATGAGACTCAGAGATGAAGATGTGGCCATGCCTTAAGAGAGGCTGACTTACTGTCTGAGTTAGACTTTATATGTAGGGTCTGGAAGGAGGTGGGATGTACTCTCATCTCTAGGATGTGCCTAAGTTTCACAGCTGCAGAGATCTATATAAGCAGGTCTTGAAACCCTCTTCTTTCCAAAACATTCAAAGAGCTTTGTCTCTGGGATTGTTATTTGTTCTAGAGTTGAGTCTGGCTTCTCCACGCAGACCTCAAAAATCCTGCCCCCAGCCTTAGAGAAGTTGCTATGTTCAGTATTTCTCTGAGACATTAGTTGGAATTTCTAATTAAATTGTGAGAAAAGATTTCATTTCCCAGGATAAAGACACAGGAATATGTGTCCCAACCTTCCCATCTGCCTTCCCTGCTGGCCCCATCCCCTAACTTGACTCAAGACACTTAACCACCCCTGCCTGGGGAGGGCCATCTCTATTCTTTAAAGATCTCCAGAGAAGATTCCAGAACTTTCTTCGCTATCCCACTCCCCTGTGCAGCAGTCCTCACTGGCAGAACAACCTTCTTATACCCCCGAATACTCATACCACTTCTGGGGGTGCTTCCTAACATCTCCCCCAAACAATCAGTGATGGGTCATTTGCCACGCTTCTCGTAATAGTAATACTTTTATTAACTCAAAGACGTTTTACAGTTGTGTTTATAGTTTTAGGCATCATGAACTCTCTCCTGCAGTTATTTAAGTTGCTTGACTAATATTTTCCTGCCTCCAGACCTTGTCTACTCCAATTGATACTGAAAACTACTTGCAGTTTAATCTTCCCCTGGCATAGTTCCCATCAAGCCACCCCCAGCCCATCCCCCCGCCCCAAGCCATCACCAAAGTCATATTAGAGCGTCCCATTGCCTGGTAAACTGAGTACAAAAGCGTCATGTGAGGCCTCTGGCACTCCAACCGGGTCCCAGACATTCTCTAAACAACCTCCTTGCACAGATCTTCTTTGAGACCTTGACCATTTCTCCTTTTAAGTTTCTCTCTATCCAGCAGGCTACCCACCATCCGCATTTCTACCAAGCGAAATCCTACCCACTCACTGAGTGCCACAGGGTGTATGAATGAGTTATACAGGGTCCCTGACCTACTTACTCATAGCAGGTCTAGGTAAGACAGACAAAACACAGACATTTCAACACATACAATGTGGTAGGCCCAGTGCTTCGGGGGCTGCTCTGGGGATAGAGCATGGGAACTCATAACCTTCTTTGTGGGGATGAAACTTAAGCCGTGTCTTGATGGGGCAGGAAGGAGTTAGTCACATGAAGAAGTTGATGGCAGGGTATTCCAGGTAGAGAGAACCACAGAAGTGAAGGAAACTAAAGTGGTTTATCAGAGTATTCAGTACACGGTGGAGAAGGGCCAAGGCTAGCCATTATTGAGAACTTACCACGTAGCAGCACTGTGCTACACTCTCTGCCTGGCCTTCTTTCTTGTTCCACTTGCCTATTACCCTGTAAGGTGGATGTTGTTATCATTAAAGCTGTTCAACAGATGAAGACACTGAGACACGATGAAATGGGGGAATATAGCTGTGCTCACATAGATAGTAAGTTAAGCTCAGAGTCTAGGTTTGAACCCAGAACCCAGCTCTCCACGGTTGTCCTGCTTCTTCTGACACTGCAGTCATAGAAAAGGCCAGGACGCCTTCAAAGCTCTGTGCTTAGTGGGTTCCAGATCTGGCTTTGCACTGATTTCTCATGCAAACCCAGATGTGCCACACTGGCTTTCTGGGTCTTATTTCTTCCTCTATCACAGTGGTTCTCCACCAGGGAGTGACTGTGCTTCCCAGGAGACAGCTGATAGCATCTGAAGCTCTTTTTGGTTGTCCCAGCTGCAGGGAGGGGACCAGCATCCCGTGAGTAGAGGCCAGCGGTGCTGTGCAATATCCTACAGGACACAGGGCATCCCCGCAACCCAGGAGGACCCTGCTCTCCAGAACGGGCGTCCTGATGCAGCCTAGCTCACGTACCATTCTGAGCCATTACTTCCGGGAGCTAATGTGGGTTAATCTCCCAAGGCAGAAACCATTGGTTTCAACCGCAGAGTCCCCGAGGGGACCCAAACCTCTTGGGTGGATCTTCTTCACGTTTGCTTCAATGAAAGCCTCCAATTCCTCCATGAACTCCACGTTTTCTCCAAGTAAAATCCTGCAGGGCTCCACAGCTGCCTGGCTTGCTGGCTGCCATCCATCAGCTCCCGTTCTGCTGGGTTGTTTTCTCCAGGAGGTTGGACCTCCTTCCCCTGACTGCTCTGCATCTCGCCTGTTCCTGGCATTGCCTCTGACAGCAGGACTTTTTGAGAGACCAGGCCCCAGAGGAAAGTAATCAGCACGGCCTCTCCACGCTCCCTGGCTTGACCTGGACCCGGAGCAGGACAGTCAGACATTTCTTCTCGGCAGAGCATCGGCCTTTCTTTCCCCAGTTTATCTGTATTTACTTGGAAAATGATTTCCTCTGCTTTACTCAGTTTTCCTCTGAGCCCAATTGCCCGCTCAGTTCGCTGTCCTTTCTGTTTATTTCTACTTTTCATTTTTCCCATTGATCAGACGCCCTGGAAATATAGCAGGAACAGTGTGTGCCCTGTAATATTCAGTTACACTTAATATTTCTCAGCGAAACGTTGACTTGGAACGCGAAGCAGTCAGAATCCATGCCTGCTCTGCTTACACTGGACGCGGGCTTCAGCACAGGCTCCGATTCATGTCGGATCTATTCCCCGCTTAAAGGGGAACAGCGCCCAGGCTAACACAGGAAGGTGCCCCAGCCAGCAAGCCGCCAAGCACCCCCGCAGAAAGCAGTTTCCTCAAATAAGTGAGTGGCTATAACACACTTGGTGCTCGGCGGAATGAAGACATCACATCCAATAAAACTGCCAGATGAATATACTGTGGAATCCCAAACGCTCCTTACACAGAAAGTTTTTCTACACCAGCCTTTGCCATCAGTGCTATTACTAGTTTTCTTGGATGCCACCTTCTGATGATGTGTGTCACACTGAGAGCTAATGAAGCTCTTTGGTGCCGTAGTGTGCATAGACCTCTTGGGTGAGCTGATGAAAGCAGCATACTCTTTCTCCAGAACTGCACTGCCAACATCCCAGATTAGTCTGAGCGTCAGGAACTCATACGGGTGAAATTCAATACCCATGGCAGAGAGCTTAAGGGGGCCCCGTCCTCTTGGGTGGATCTTTTCCATCTTGGCTTCAATAATAGTATCCACTTCCTCCACGAATCCTATGTTTTCTTCAGAATAAAATCCTGCAGGGCGACCCCATCCACGGATGGCCATGTTTTCAAACTCAAGGACCAGTCTCTGCCTTGCTGGTTTAGGAGACACTATTAGGAAACACTACAAGTGAAGTATTATTTGAGTATGTTCATAGAAAACGACAATAAAAACTCTCACTCAGACCTATCAACATTTTGCATCCCGAAGTTTCTCGTTGGGTACAAGATATGCTTTCTTGTGTGGTTTAAAGAGGCCAGGAAAATAAATAAAATAAAGACATTGAGAACCAAGAAACAAATTGAAAACCAAGGTTTTCTAGGAAGGCTGTCCCCCTCTCTCACCTAAGAGAATGCAGTTAACCAGCATTAAGGCACTGGGCAACCTCCAGGGGCAGCTCAGAACTAACGTCTCAATTATGGGAGGACATGACCAGGTGTTCCCTGAAAGCTCTGGGAACAGCCCACAGGGCTACATCCCCCGCAGAATGGAAAGATCTTTGTCTTGGTCCTGCTCCCGCTGAGTCAGAGAATGTGCAGTTACAAGTATCTGCATCACTATCCTTAGCCTAGCCTTCTAAGGGGGTAGGGTCTGGACCGGCTACCAGACCTTTGCCATGAGAAGTGGGGAGGGGCTGCTGCAGAGCTCACCAAGTCATTTCTGGTAAGAAATAAGAGGAGGGGCAGTGTGAGGGGACTGGTCAGTAAGGAGAACCATTGAGGAGGTGGGGAGAACAGAGGGCTGGGAAGCTGTAGAGGGAGAGAACAGCACGGAAGCAACTGTTACAAGGAGAGAGGTGTGTGCAGAGTGGATGTTTAGGAAGTCTTCCTGGACACTATGGTAATCATTCCCTCTTTCTCAAAAGACAGAGTACATCACTGCATCACTGCTCAGCTCTCCTGCAGTTGGATGTGTGTTTCCACTGGTACTCAAGTAACCCCATCCATCTCCTCATCGAGACTTGGAGGGATCTTTTGGACGCCTACCCAGGTTGAGATGGGCTGTAAGGACCCAGACTTATTCAGATTCCATAGATTGTTCTTTTTCTCATGAATATGTTCCATGCTTTCCTCCAAAAGACAGAGTTCTCATCAACAATCAGGGGTGAGAAAGTGAAAGACAAGAAGATGGGAGAATGGGAAACTTTCCTTGGGAAAGTGTTTGAAACTGTCATGAAGACCTTTTAACAAATTAAAAAGAATCACTTCCAGACTAAGTTATTCAGGGGAATATGAAAATTATTAATCAGAAAACAATGAGAATAACCCAATTAAACTGTGGTTTTTTTTGAGTCAGAAATGAATTTCAGCTACTGCCCAAAGGGCTAGCAGGTTATCACGGGATTAAGATTGAAGTGACAGGCACCTCGGAAAAGGCTTTCTCAGGAAAGGTGGAGAGTTTATTTCTAGTTAAAGCTTCTCTTTACCTAAGCCTCTAGAGCCTTCTATGTCATCTATTGTGATTAGGACTAGAAATGAGAAAGAAAAGAGTTGGTCAGATAGTCAAAGAGCCGAACACTTTTGAACTATATTCTTATCTGCAGCTAACCTCTTTTATATTCTGGGCTGCTCGGAGAATGTAGGTACAATACACCCATTTTATCCAGGGGTCCCAATTCCGTTCCACCTACATTGCGGTAGAGAAGTAACACAATGTGCGCATTTGGATTTCTTTTCATTTTCCTTTCCCTCTGAGCAAGGCAGGGAACTCACGGCTAAAGCAGGAGGGAGAGAAGGGTGAGTAATGCAGAGCGTGGGCAGGGAGACACCAATTTATACCAAGAGGATTTCTAGACCCGGGTCATAGGAAGGGCACTTCTTTCCCCAGCTTATCAGGCTCTCCATTTCACCATGGCAGGCGTGTTTCCATGCAGATGAGCCCATAACAGAGGCGATAACCCATCCCAGCCTCTCGACCCCTCACCTCAAAGACAGCGTTTCTGAGCGTCTCAGAGGCAGAAGAGCTGGGGCCTTTCCTTTTAATCTCATCCATCTTTCGGGCTCTGCGTCCCTTGATTTCAAAGCCTTTCTCAAACAAATGTGAAGTTGAAAGGATAGGCTTCAATTATTTCATTTTGTGAAGGTTAAAAAGGTTCTTGTAAATGACTGATGCAAATCCTGGAAACCCGGTTAAAACAACTGGATACCATATGGGGAAGGAAAGTGGTTTACTGTAAAGTGCTGCAGAGAGTAGGAGCTCATTTACAAGAAGCAATTACACAAACAGCCCTGAGAATCCAAGATCCCATGAAAGGATGGCTGGGGTAGAAGCGCACAAGAAGCTGTGCCTGTGTGAGTTCTACCCTCACACAAAAAATGCTAACAGTGTGATCGGTCACTTTCCCTGTTCCCTGGCACCTTTTACCTTCCTTGTGATACTAAGTCTAGGCTGACCTGCCAATAAGCAAAGAGCTACAGCCCCACATAGAGACTTCCACTTTCTCCATTACTCAGCTACCTGGGGGAGTCTCCCAATAAGAGAAATTGAACAATATAAGGAAGTATGCAGCTGTCATCATCGATGTTTAAGTCTGGGGAACTTGGTTTGTATATCAAGTCAAAGAAACGGGAGAAAATTCCTTTACAATCCGTGATGCCTTTTTACCCCCAATCTCTCTTTAGATTGAAAGTGAGCATAATACACTTGATTACTTACGTTCATATATAGGTATATTCTTGCATGTTGATTGATATAGTAAGCAGGTTATAAATGTGCAAATGCGGGTTATAAAGTTATAGGTGAGAACGGGACATTGTGTTGAAGTTTCTTGCTCTGCACTCCTGGCCAGTCTGAGCTGACCGGTCTGCCTTCCTCTACACAGAGCCTCCTGTGCCCAATTCCGTTGCCCTGAGACTGAGTCTCTGTCTCCACTTGTCACACCTTCCCCAAGATCAATTCTCTGTCTGATCCCACTTTGGCCAGACTGGCCAGGCCTTCCCACATGGTCATCAACTTGACTGTAATCTGTGCTGGGGAGAGACCAGGAGCCCATCCAGCACCCAGTCCTGTTGCAAATGAGAACATACATTTTCGTGGAGGCCTTCTGTAAACCCATATACATCTCAGGTGTTACTCTCCATCAGAACCTTCCTCTGGAATTAATACAGCCAGGCAAGAATGTAGGTGGTACCTTGCCAAGGCAGTGAGAGAAATGCGTTTGTGCAAGTGGACATATCCAGGGCCCTGTAATCTCAGTATCCATCCTCACAGTCATGCAACATGTGTGCCTGTGAACCTTCATCCTGGATTAGAAACCAGTCCGCCATGCTGGTACTTGTACCCCACGAACTCCTACAGACGGAGCTTGACAGAGGGGGCTTCCAGAGCCCCCAAGACACAATGAAATAGACCTGGCATGTCAGAGCCAGATGGAATATGCCTGATAAAATCATCTGATTTCCAAATGTCTGTGAGTTAATGAATGGATAACAAAATGTAGTTGCATACGTTTGTTAGAGCTACCATAGCAAAATTCCGCAAACGGAGTGGCTTAAACAGAAATTGATTTTCTTCCAGTTCTGGAGGCCAGAAGTCCAAGGTGAAGGTGTTGGTAGGTTTAGTTTCTTTGCAGGCCTCTCTCCTTGACTTGCAGACAGCCGCCTGTGTGCTCCACGTGGTCTCTCCTCTGTACGTGTACATGTCTGTGTCCAAATTTCCTCCTCTTATAAGGACACAAGTCATATGGAATTACAGCCCAAAATAAAGATCTCCTTTTAACTTCATTACCTCTTTAAAGACCTTATCTCCAAATACAATGACATTGAAAGGTACTGGGAGTTAGAACTTCAACATATGAATTTGGGGAAAACAACCAGTCCATAGCGGTGTACATCTATGCCACGGCATATTATTTGACAGTGAAAAGGAATGGAATACCAATGTATGCTACAACATGGATAAACCTTGGAAATATTAAGCCAAATGAAATAAGCCAGGCAAAACAACCACATATTGTATGATACCACTTACGCGACACGTCCAGAATAAGCAAATTTATAGACCCAGAAAATAAATGAAAGGTTTCCAGGGGCCTGGGGGAGGGGAGAGTGGGGTGTGACTACTGACTGCTATGGGTTGCTTTCTGGAACAAAAATATTCTGGAATTAGATAGTTGTGATGGTAGCCCAACTTTGAATATATACTAAAAACTGCTGAATTGGATCCTTTAAAAGAGTGAACTTATACAGTGTGAAATACATCTTAAACCAAAAAACATGTGATGTTTCTGCTTCACAGGGTCAGTGGTCCCTATACCCATGTGGGGGCTATCACAGTGGAACACTGTGTCTAAGTTTCACAAAAAAACTTCTTAAACATTTTTATAACAGATTTAGCACTCAAATTAAAGCAGTTTTACACAAATATCTTTTTCCTGAGGGTGAACCACATACCTGGGTATGGCAAAGCCGGATTCAAATTCCTGCTCTGCATTCACTGGGGTTTGGGGAGGATGGAGGGACATCAGGGACTGTCATCCGAAGACAGTCACAGTTTACTTATGCTCTTGAGCTTCATCAGAACTAAGACCTACAATCTAACTCCAAGTAGGTCACTCCTTCTGTGAGGGACTGTATGATCCTTCTCAATCCTCCCATCCTCTTCCATCCTCTCTGAACTCCAGTCTTTTAAGACCTCTGGACTCATGAAAGTCATTGCTGCTTCCTTACTTTGCCCCCACCCTGCCCTCCATGAAGCAACAGGTGGAGAGTTCACTCCATCCACAAGGGTAGCCATTACTTACGATCTGCCTCTCCTCCCTGCTATATGCACGTCTCCCAGGCCTGTAAAGTTGCTCCTCACCTCCTCAGACTGAGATCCATCCATTCCTTCACCCCACCAGTGTTTACTGAGCACTTACTACATGCCAAGCACTGTTCCAGAAGCTGGGAGTACAGTGCTAAACAAGATAGTCAAGGTGAAGTGTGGACGGTACAAATAAACAAACACCGGTAGAGCCCCAAGGCAGAATTTCCACCACTCAGTCCTCAGCGGGCTCGACCTGCCAGGTCCCCCTCCTCTACTCTCTTCCCCCGTGCATTCCTCTTTCTCAGTGCATGTCTGCCATCTCTTCTTTGAGGTCACACACAGTGCTGTATATACCTTTCCCCTTCCTATTTCATAATATTATCCTCTGTCTTTTGCACACAGTAGGTACCGAAGAAGTGTTTATTGTATAAATCTAAACACATGGCACACACTCCATGTTTTGGGAAGTCTGCTTGTATTGTTTTATATCTCAGGCGGTTCTCAGCATGGTGCCTCTTTGTAACGTGATAGTGTATCAAGTGTTTGATTGGGCCACTCCACGCTCAGAGCCTCCACATAAACCCCATGGGTTCTGTGCTGTGAATAAAAGAAGGTCTCCCTAAAGCCACAAAGAAATTAAAGACCATAATTCCACTGCACATTAGTATGTATTTAGTGGTGTGCGACTATATTGAAATATTTGGATGAGTGTGTTGGTTTTCATTTACGCATGTGTGTACGCTTTATACACACAGACACACCCTCATACCTGGGTGAAGTGATCATGGCTCTTGGGATGAACCTACCCCACGATATCCACCAAGCATGACTGCGTTATCTGTGGACGTGTTGGTTTCAGACTTGGTCCCTGGGTGTGGTTGCTGTGTCTTGCTCATCTCCATGTGGCTTGTGCCTAAGGTGCTTAGAGCATGGCAGGTGCTCGGGTGATGCCTGCAAGTTTGTCTAATGAATAAGTGACATCACCAGCACCTCTTAAAGTTTATGTTTTAGGTGTATGGGAATTCTGCTTTTGTGGGACCCAATGTCTGTAATTTTTTATTTATAAATCTTTAAATATATGAGGGATGAAAATAAGTTGTCTGCTTAAGAAATGGAAAAACTTGAACCACAAAGAGTCTGCCTACAATGAGACACCTAAGTTCACAACCTTGAACTTAAGGTTAAGGGTTCTCAACCTTAACACTACAGACATTGTGAGCTGGATTATTCTGTGTTGGTAGAGCTGTCCTGTGACTTGTCAGTGATGCCAGTAACACCCCACTCCCAGTTATGACAGTGAAAAATGTCCCCAGACATTACCACAGCTTTCCTGAGAAAATTGTCCTCAGTTTTAGAATTATATGGGAGAGGCTTCTTGGATATCGTTTTCCTCTACCTATATAAATTTGGTTTCTCATTGAAAGAGTTCTAGTTTTAAATATCTTTGCAAACCTCATATTCAATCAATGAACAAAAACAGTAAGAATATAAACATCTAAATCTGCTACTTTCTGTGTTCTAGTTACACTACTCACACATCCTCATGGTCAACTTTTATGCATTACCCAGGCACGAGACCACTTAAAATTCATTTTCAGATCAGAAGAATACCTACCACCGTCACACTGCCCTCTTTATACAATTCATCTCTCTCAAACTCTCTCTCTCTCTCCTTCTCTCTCTGTCTCACAATCACACACATGCACACACACACACACACACACACACACAAAAATACACACAACTTCCTATCTAAAGGTGAATAATTAGATTGTTTCCTTTTTCCCACTGTGGTAAGACTTCTAGGGATCCATCTTCATTCTGCTTTCCTGTCCTTCCAGCCACATGGCACTTCTCATTTCCTGACAGTTCCAAGTTGCTGGACCAATGTGGACTAGTCCTGCTCAATGGATTACAAGACAAGTGCTGTGTCCCTCTAACCATCCATTGTAGCAGCTATGGAAGAGGCCTTGTGTTGACGTGGTCAGCCCTCAGGATGGAAGCAATCTGGGTTGTCAGGTTGCTGCATGGGGGACAGTTGACTTGAGGAGTTTCCCAAAGCCATGGTGGATTTTGCCTGACTGAGAAATAAACCTTGGTGGTATCAAGCCAGTGAGACTGTGGGCTTGTTTGTTACACAGCCTAAGCAGGCTTATGGTGCACTAGTAACTGACTGGTACACCAACAAAGGAACAAGGTCAAAAGCTGCATGTGAGCTCTCTGGAACATCTTCTGGACACTTCTGACAGAAGAGCAGATCACAGACTACAGTAGGGTCTGCCTGACTGAGAAAGAAAAGAGAAGAGAACAGACTGATTATATTTCATATTCAATTGTACTTAAATTATATGAGCAATCAGTTACATTTAAAAAATCACAATTACAAATAGTTTTGATAATCAAAATTGATGGCGCAGAGCATTCAAATGTGCTCCTGTCTCTTTAAGTATTAGAGGGAAACCTGATGGATTCAGGGAGCTACTTGGAGTGGCTTCTCATCCCAAAGATATTTTTGTATCTATATTTTGGGCCTCCAGCAGTTCACATTCGATATAAACAACCCAAGAATAGCTTCTGATACTGATAAATTGTATGACCTTGGGCTGACAATTTATTTAGATATCAGCGAGGCCAGGCTGTCCTGTGTCTTTTTAAGCCACTCTCTGCATTGATTCCGGTCAATAGCCTGTTTTAAGAAAAGCTTAGGCCAGATTTTAAAAAAAAGAAAATCTGCCTTCCCTTGAGTAAACATGGTAACCTGACAGCTCCAGTGGGTAAATAATGCACTTTTTAAAAGCCTTTCCAAGTAGGTCTTTATCCAGCAAGCTGCTTTTATAAGCGACCACTCTTCCTAATATCCACTTATTCAAAACTCCTTAAAAAATATCATGGGTCGAAAATGACAGACATCCTACTAGATCTTCGTTTGCTAGATTTTATTTTTAAGAAAAAATTTATTTTTTCCCTTTGGTTAGGAAAAGAGTCTTTCTTGAAATATGATCCTCTCAGATAAATAATGGCAATAAAAGTAAATGGAAAGTGGGAAAGAACACGGTTTCTTAGTGCAGTGTGCAGCACTTTCTAATTGGAAAATGCTAAAAGGGAGTTTTCCCTGGAGGCCTCCCATTTGACTTGAGACCAAACAAAACAGTGATTTGCTTATGAGCATTGAGGTCTCTGTTTTCCTTGTTAAAGGAGAAGCTAAGAATGGAAGAAAAGAACAAAGTTATAAAACTGTATTATAGTCATGATTTGGTTTGATATTTCATACATTAGGGTGGAATGGAGCAATTCCAGAACATATGGAACAGAAAAGAGCTTTGGGGTCATCTGGTCAACCCCAGGAGGAAACAGAGATTGTCACCATGAAGAATGTTGATGAAGAGCTCCGTACATTTTTTATTCTTGCTAGCATAGTGCTTCTGCTCATATGGAAGTATTCCATTTTTCCACATAAAAGAAATCTACCTATTTAGCTGAGTTCTTCTGGAATTTGGTGAGGCATTTATTCATTTGTCTCAGAACAGGCCTTTGGTTTGCTGGGGGCTGAAAGCCACAACTTTTTTAGTTCAGGACCTCCTGCGTCCTCTGGTCCTGTTACCTAATTGACTGTCAAAAATGGATAATGTCAGTCTTTTTCAAAGTCTCCTCATTTCCTTAACTAAAAATAGTAGATCTGTAATGTTTGCATAATTAGTATTAAAATATTGTAGAGTAGATAAAAACAAGTAGTGTGACTGGCCTATGATTTGACGATATATTCAGTGCTTCTGCCTTCATCTTCCTCTCCTTTTTTCCCACCCTCACTCTCATTTGCTTGCCACTTGTGTTATTTTAATTTACATTTTTATTCATGCACAATATACATACAGATAAGTGTATACATCATAAATATAGCTGGAGTTTTTCTAACAGAACCTACTCATGTATCCAGCAATCAGCTCCAGAAAAGAACATAACCAGCACCCCAAAGCCCACCTGGGTAGCCACTATCCCGACTCCTCACACCATAGATGGATTTTGCCTGTGTTTATTTGATAGGAATGGAATCTTTTAGCATATAGCTTTTGCTTCTGGCTTCTTTCACTCAAGAGTATGTCAGTGAGATTCATATGTTGCAGTATGTTTCTTCTTTCCACTTTAAAACCTATTCCCCCATGCCCCACCCACCTCCAGTTAGGGGTACATTGTCCTACATCTCTCTAGCTGCTATTTCCCCTCTTCTCTTCCAACTTTTGTGTTAGATTCACTGCCATTTTCTGATTTCTTCCCTCTGTCCAGTCAGACATGTTGCTCTGACTAGAGCAACAAAGACCCAGCACGCAGCCCTTGGGATGTGCAAGCTGAGCCCTTTCTCCCAGGGTCCACCCAATGGGTATAGGTCGTGTTGACCACACATGCAGGTGAAGTATGGTACGATCAATGGTCCAGTCTAAAGTGCTTTCACTTGAGAGGTGGCAGGCACCTGTGATGGTATATTTTATGTATCTACTTGGCTAGGCCACAGTACCCAAATATTTGGTCAAACATTATTCTAGATGGACACCTTCTTCCTGGTACAATCTAGCCCACAAAATATTCATCTGAGTCAGCAGTCTCCTGACCAAGTGGAACATGCTACAGATCCTGGGAAAGAGATTGAAGGAAATTAATAAATGGCAGCTTCCTGCACTTGGCCATCAACAATAACAAAACATCAAAAGAGCAGAATTCAGTAGTCAATATGGATTTTCTCATTCCTGGCAACCAAAGGGCTTTCTAACAGGAGAGATTCGCCCAGCTTAGTGTTCACCATTGGTTTGGGCATCAGCCCAGGAGGTCTTCCTAAATATGTTAAGCATTTAACACTTGATACAGGAGGCCCTGACTATGAACTTGCTAGAAGAGGGCTCTATACTCTCAAGGGTATAGGATCAGTAGGAATTTGCGTAAGAACTTTTGTCTGTTACATTCTCTAAGGCACAGCACAATACTAATACAATACTAATGTGGTAGTAGGTAATTTACTGGATTTTTTTAAAACAAATTCTTCTAAGTACAGTGCAAGTTATAGTAATTTAAGACACTTGTAGCATAGGACATGTGATATGTATGGGGAAAAAGTGTAAGTTAGAGAAGGTGTAAAACTGATGTTTTATTAACATGGGATTTCACTGTATTTTAGAATATAATATTAATTCCCAACAACCAGGGTAGAAAGAAATGAGCGATTCTTTTTATAGTGAACAAAGTTCATAAGAAAACTATGTGAATATTCTCTGGAGACCCTAAAGACAGAAAGAAATCAAATAAACATAAATCAGCTTAGAAATCCATGAATGTTTCTGTAGAATATCAGAAAATCAGCACTTGGGAAACTGACACATTCAAATTATTATTACTGCTTTGTGTTAGAGCAGTTATTTAATTGTGTCACCAATGAGAAGAAAGTGGTATATATTTCAGTTTGGTACTTTCAGCACTGCTGGAGATTAGCTGAGTAAATAAATATGTAAGCAAATTATTTTTATCTCCTTCTGTCATAGCTAAGTAGCTGGTCAATTGTCTTTAATAGATTTTATTTCTAAAAGCTACACATAAGAAAGGAAGGTCAACAGATGAAAAGGATCCAGCACTTTAGCTTGGATTTCAAGACATTGATGGCAATATTCCAGATGTCCTTAAGCCTTGGATATCTTATAAATGCAGTACCATTATGAGGCTCAGAACTCTTAGTTCTGAATCACAATTGCATTGTACATGGTCCACTGAAAAAATTTAAAACATCATGCCTTATTTCCAGCATAGGTCTAAGCATGTTCCAAAACTATGCAACTGGTTTGTGCTCCAATACAAAGTACAATAATTGTTGGTGAAACAAAATATAGCTAGGAAGATAGGATAAGGTTGAAGAGATAGAATAATGTATCTATATTTTGGATTATACGTGGACTCAGCTGATGCATAGATTAAGGAGCAAGAAGGAGGTGCACGAAGGGCCTTATCAGATACACACGTGTTGTACTAAAGGTAAGGAAGGAATCTGGGTCTACAGCAGTTGTAGCTGAGTAAGGTTGGCTGTGCAGTCAGTCATCTAGTTGACTTCTGCTTTTTATCATGCAACACTATGACCTAAACTATCCTTACATCTTTTGAAGTGGGTCTGATGAAACTTGCTTATTGGTAAATTGGTGTAGGCTGGCCTGCTCCTGTTGTATCACCATCTCTGAGAACTCAAAATGAAAGCCACCGGATTTTGTCTTGCAGGGCCGTGAGTTATTTCCCCACATTGGCCAAGCTTGGTTCCCCATATTGACCGCTGTGGTGAACCACTGGTAGCAGTGTCATTTGTAGCACTGAATGATCCATCCTTCGGACTGCTATAGCACTCCCTTGACAGCAGCCTAATTTCTTACAAGTCCATCTCAAATGCATCAAGCAAGTTAATGCTGTGGCCAAGACCTGACTCAGACTCCAGAGGAAGCCAGATCTGGGTTCAGCTTCTGCTTCTGCCACCTAGCACCTCTGTCTTCCTACTCAAGCTACCTTACTCTAAGTCTGGTTTTCCCATCTGAAAAAGGGGCACCATACTAGCTAGTATTTATTGGTTGCCTATAATGTGCCAGGCTCTGTTCCCACTGAAGGCAACGCCATTTAATTGTCATAATAAAAACCCTACAAGGCAGGTACCATTATCATGTCATTTTACAGATGAGGAAACAAAGGCCCAGCACCCACATGGAAACTGGCAGAGAGGTGTTGGTACCCAAAGCCTGCATAGACAAGTGTCTCGTACTGCCTCTCTAATTTCTGAACTGCTATGCTTCTCATCAGGGAACTACTCTGACTCACTTCAGCATCCGTGTTGGAATATTGTTCCAAGGAGGAAATAAATCACTACAAATGGCACCCAGCAAAGGAATTCATACGTGCACTCCTTGCTCCACTCAACAAATATTGATTGACGGCCCTTATGTGTCAGGCACTGTTCTAGGACTCGGGCATACAAGATGTTCAAAGGCCCTGCCTTCTTGCAGCTTGTAATGTAGAAAGGAAACAAGCCTCAGCCAAATCAATATATCTTCAGTGAAACATCACTATTGCCATGAAGAAATATAAAGCAGGGGACAGAGAGCGACAGTGTTAGTAGGCAGTGGTTCAGCATGGGCGGAGGGAGGTGGGGAGGACGCTTCAGATAGAGGAATGGGGTCTGTGAAGAAGTGACCTTTGAGCCAAGCCCTGATTGATGGGTAGAGAAGCCGTGCAAAGATCTGGTGAACATTATCATTGCTTTTACAATAAAGTTAATTATGTGCTAATTTCTTAGCTTAACCAAAGAGAATTCTTGTCACCAGTGCCAACCAAAGGCATAATCTTTCACCCTTTCCTCAAAACTCTAACAACAAAAGAATAAAATTGAAAGTGTGTTGGAAAAAGAAAAAGAGAGAGACCAGAGAGAGTCTGGTTCACACAAACTCTGAAGGTATCCTGAATGAAAAGAGACCATTTCCATCTCCCAGACTGTTGATAATTCACAAAGTCTCTCCAAGGCAAAACCACAGTGGTCACAGTTTTGTTGGTTTCACTTAATTCTCTGACCCTGACTCCTTGTGTAGCTAAAAGCATATCACAATTGCAGTAAATTCTGCCTCTCTTCATTCCATTAAAGGGAACCCAGGCCATTTCAAACACCATCTTCCCCTCCAATCTTGATTTTACAATGCTTTTCACTGAAGATTAGAGTTAATGCTTTTCTAAGAGGTTTATCACAAAAGGGAGCTTAATTGGGGCTCATTTTTTCCATCTACATATTTGTTCAAAAGCTTTACTTTTAGAGTGTGTTCGTCATGAATGATTCATGTTATATGGGTACAGATTATGACTTTGGAGAACCAAGTCATGCAGAAAGGGAAAAGCTACCCTGGCTTCCTGGGGATACAACCATTGCACTCTGTGTGGTGGACTAAATAGTGTCCCCCCACAAAAGAGAAGTCCATGGGCTGACATCCATACCTGTGACTGTGATTTTGTTTGGAAATAGGGTCTTTGTGGGTGTAATTTAGGATCTCAAGACGAGATCATCCTGGATTAGGATGGGCCCTAAATCCAATGACAAGTGTCCTTCAAAGAGAAAGGGGGGGGGGTAGATTTGAGAGACAGGGACACAAGGGGAAGACCATGTGAAGACAGAGGCAGAGACGGAGACCAGCAGCCTCAAGCCAGGGAATGCCAAGGGTGCCGGCAGGCTCCAGAAGCTAAGAGAGGGGCATGGAACAGGTTCTCCCTCGGAGCCTCCAGAAGAAACCAACCCTGTTGACACCTTGACTTAAGATTTCTGGCCTCCATAATTGTGAGGGGATCAGTTTCTGTTGTTTTAACCCAACACTTTGGTGGGGTTTTGTTAAGGCAGCGCTAGAAGTTCATACACTTGGTTTGAACCTTTGACATTGAATAGAAGACTCATTCTTAAGAGTCATTTAGCTCCTTAGAACAAAGGAGGATGTGACCCAAAACAATGTCCCCTAGGGGAGCTGAATCGCCCCTGGCTGAGGGCACTGGCAGATGAAACTCCAAATTAACATCTCTGGGCTAAGACAGCTTGATTCAGTCATGATCACAATAGAAATATATTTGCTGATGGCAAAACTAGAGCATTTAGAAGTCCATTAGCTATGAGCTAGTTTACCCCTATAAGCCTATGTTTATTTTTATTTTTTAAATTGAGTGACCAACTGTCCGCTGATTGACCATTGTTTTCGATGTGTTCTCAATGTGCTACATTCAATTATTTTACAGATGAATCTCACCAGCTGGTGACCCAGTCCCTTTCCTTATGGTGACTTGGAAGATTTCTGTCTTCATCCCTTTTGTTTTGACTTTTAGCTTAACTCTCAGAGACTCATCTGACTTCTAATTCCTTGAGGATATCTAATTATTCTGGAGAGGGGGAAACGCTGGGGGAAGGCAAGAGGTGGGCCTTCAAATGGAGCCAGAGCCCCATCACAGAGTTCCTGGGTTGGTCTTTACCCCAAAGGCCATGAGGATCTAAGGAAATGTGCTCATCAGGGCTGACATGACCAGGCTTATGTGGCCATGAGAATATGGGATTGAAGTTGATAAAGACCCGTCAGGGAGTAAGAGGTGATTGTGGGGACCTATGAGAACTGACCCAAGACAGGACCAAGGCAGTAGCGGCAGGAACCAAGAAGAGAGAAGAGAGAAAAATAGTAATAATAAAAAGTTATACTCAAGACATGGATGCCCTCTGGATGCAGAGAATAAAGGAGGGGAGAAGTCAGGGGCTCCTCACGAAATTCGATTTTCAAGATCATTGAAACTGGAATAGAGCCAAATTCTTCTGATGCTTTCAAGAGCTTTCCTCTAAACATTTTCGGTGTGTTTAAGGACAATAAAGGGAATTAAGCAATTCAGGAATTTGGAGGCTCCAGCAATCAAATACTTTAGAATAGCAGCTAAGAAGGAGTGCATTCTGGAAGTTGTATGTTCTATTACACTTACTTTTCCCCCAGGTGTGAAACTTCTTTAGAAATGGTTTCAACAAATATCAATGTTCTTTCCTAAGGCAAAAGTTTAAAACAAAAGGGCTACGGAAGAAATGTAGCCCTTCTCTAACTACATTACAGGTGAGCCTCCTTGGAGCTCAAAATGAGCAAAGCCACAGGAGACACAATGCAGTTTGCTGTGGGTGAGGATAATGGGCAGAGGTGGGGGGCAGGGGCGGGAAAGAAGATGCGCATCAGTAAAGCACGCTGGTGAAATGCTGAATAAGAGACCTCACTTGGGGCTTCCCTGGTAGCGCAGTGGTTAAGAATCTGCCTGCCAATGCAGGGAACACGGGTTCGAGCCCTGCTCTGGGAAAATCCCACATGCCGCGGGGCAACTGGGCCCGTGAGCCACAACTACTGAGCCTGCGCGTCTGGAGCCTGTGCTCCGCAACAAGAGAGGCCGCGACAGTGAGAGGCCCGCGCGCCGCGATGAAGAGTGGCCCCCACTTGCCGCAACTGGAGAAAGCCCTCGCGCAGAAACGAAGACCCAACACAGCCAAAAATAAATAAATAAATTTTTTTAAAAAATGCTGAAATGAATTAAAAAAAAAAAAAAGAGACCTCACTTTACGGTGCTTACAACTGCAATATGTGCAACGGGAAAGGAGAGTGCCTGTAATGGGAAGAGTCTGCTTCTTCCCTAGGAGAGTTTAGAAGAAAGAGAAGCACAGGGCTTACTTTCTATATGAAACTTGATGCCAATAGCTCTGGAGTCTTAGAACGTAAAAGCTAGAAAAGTTTTGAGCTTCTCTGTATTTAACATGCATCCATGCCTTGAATTTGGGTTTTAAGGCAGCTGCTTCCTGATTTGGGGGACTGTGGGCATGGGAGAGGGAAAAATCCCTTCAAAGTACCACAAAGAAATTTGGGGTTATGCAAAGGTAAAGAAAGGCCCTGCTGCATAGAGATGTTTGGACTTTTAGTTCCAAGGAACTGAAAAAGAGGTCTTTAGGGAGATAACTTAGGGGGAGGGGAAGGGAAAGCCCATGGAAGGCAGGGCCTGGCCCCTTACCTGGTGCAGCACTCCTACCCTGGAGGGCTGAGCTGGATTCAGTGGCCGATGTGGGTTTTTTTGCCCTTTGGTATGAAAATATGTTGTATAACTTGTCAGTGCTTACGAATATAGGTGTTTTACATGGAGATATAGATTTCAGACACCTTTTGAAAACTCTGGCAATGCCAGGCGCTCATTCCCACAAGTCAACAATTGCAGCGGTGGAGGCGAGAAGCAGGTGACCTCTCCAACTGGCCTTGGTCTCACCTCCCCACTACCTCTCTGTGCTCACATCCAGCCTGCTCCGCTCACGTGCACAGGCCTGGTCTGGTTTGTAATTGACCTTGGGACCCATGGGTTGCAGTAAAGTTGACTAGCTGTTGACAGACCAAAGAGACAGTCTCTGGATGCAGGCAGAACTGGGGGTGACCGCCAGGTTCACAGGTGCAATGCTCTTGCGGGGGGACCATTCATCCCTTCACACAGTGAGCTCCAATATGGAATCCAGTATGGATCAGGCACTCTGAGCATTGTAGCTTTGGAAGCTTCTGGAAACAGTATCCTAGAAATAGCAATGCCAACTCATAACGGGCACCCGCAGGGAAAGCAGAGTGAGCCTCTCAAAGTGGTGTCATGGAGTTGCATGCAGCTACATGGTAGCCAGATGGAGAGAAGAAGAGCAGGGAAGATGGCGCACATAAAGACCACAGAAAATACTCTGTGAATTGGGAGTGGGGATGGGAGTTTGAAAACTATCATGTAGGTGGGATGCTTAAGTTATGAAATTTAGGCAATAAAATAAAAGTGATGCCAGGATATACCAGATGAATATTAAAAGCTTTCTACACTGTATATATCTTTAACCTAGAAATTCTACTTTTAGAACTTTTATCTTAAAAAAAGTCATGGATGTGTACAAAGATTTCATTAAAATGATTGTTATTTTATATAATTTTAATGACAAAGAATTGCCAATGGGTTTTAAAATCTGTAACTGTTGGACATTGGTTGAATAAATTGTGTCATCCATACAATAAATGCCATGTAGAAATTGAAATTCTTTCCAGGAAGTTATTTAGGATATTTACAAGCATGTTACAAAAATAATATTCATGGTATAATGCCATTTTTATTAAAAGTGTAAACATACATGGGGAAAATATTCATGTTTATACCTTTTATTAGTTTACTGTGGCTGCTATAACAAATTACCAAAGACACTGTGGCTTTTAGGAGAACAGACATTTATTGTCTCACAGTCTGGGAGACCAGAAGTTCAGCAGTTTCACTGGGTTAAAACCAAGGAGTAGGCAGGGCTGAGCTCCCACTAAAGAGAGAGAGAAACAGAGAGAGAACTTCTGGTGGCTGCTGACATTCTTTGGCTTGTGGCCACATAATTCCAATCTCTGCCTCTGTCTTTATATTGCTTTCTCATTTTCTGTGTGTTTAATCCCCCCCCATCCTCTTTCTTATAAGGACCCTTGTGATTGCCCCCACCCAGACAATTCAGAGTAATCCTTCCATGTCAAATTCATTAACTTAAGGGCCTGGCCCCTTACCTGGTGCAGCACTCCTACCCTGTAGGAGTCCTGCAAAGTCCTGCAAAGTCCCTTTTTCCTTGTAAGGTAACATTACAGGTTCCAGGGGTTAGGACCTGACATCTTAGCCAAGGTCATTATTTCATCTGCTGTCCTCCCAAATATTAAAAGATATTTTCTTTCCTTGTGTTGTTTCCATTCTTTCTTAGAGTGAGCATCTGATAACTTCATTAAGAGGATTTATTTCCATTAGATTCAAATAAACCAAATATTTATGAATTCTCACTTTGTATCTGACCTTGTAAGTATTTCTGCCTAGGAGCCAAAAAAGAAACAAAACAATAGTACCAACATAAAATCTGTCTGCCCCTTAGAGTATTAAAAAATTTGTTCAATATCCAAGACTTAAGATATATTAAAAAATACAAACATACAATATTTTTATTTTATCAAATATGACATTGGATAGTGTAGAAAAATATTACAAGTTAGAAAAATTCAAAAAGGGAGAAGAGAAGATAGACTTAAGTAGTTACCATGAGCTCCTTGGGAAGCATGATTCAACATGGGCTTTAAATATGAATAGAGATTAGGATTTAATGAAATAACATAAATAAAGGCAGTGTTCATCATGATTTAGAAGAATGTCTGGCAGATGTTTCTAACTGCACAAAAAGCAAGGGGATGTGTGTAATGTGAAAGAAAAAATAACTATGTCACAGGTGAGTGTGGGCTCAGATTCTGAACAGCCTTTAATGTTAGGAAAAAGATTTGTTCCCAACAATAAGACATACCATTAAAAACAGGAACTAAAATAATCATCATTTTCAATTCTGAAAGGTGAATGGTGAAGAAGGCAACTCAGTGATTCATTTCCGGTGGTTAATCTGGTTACATCTCCAAAGAAGGAGAGAAGGCACTAGGACAGAGAAAGGTACCAGAGAAAGTCCTCTCCTGCTTCTATATTTGTATGCTAGTTTCTGAATTATAGTGGGAGATAACACACATGATCTAAATAGGTGTCTTGTCCTCAAGAAGCTTATAGCCCAGTAAGAAGGATATGAATAAAGAGTACTGATACAAAATGTTATGCAGTCAATGTTCAGGAAAGGCACAAATCAATGCCTCCAGAATTAGAGGTGGAAGACTTTGCCCTTGAGGAGCAGGGATTGCAGAGCAGAGGAAGCTAAGTGGAAAAGGTAGAATGTGAATGACAGGGTTTTTTTTTTTTTTAATTGGAAGGAGTAATATATCCAAAAAAAACTCAAAGCACTAATTCAAAAAGATGCATGCACCTCAGTGTTCACAGCAGCATTATTTACAATAGCCAAGGTAAGACTTTGCCCTTGAGGAGCAGGGATTGCAGAGCAGAGGAAGCTAAGTGGAAAAGGTAGAATGTGAATGACAGGGTTTTTTTTTTTTTTTAATTGGAAGGAGTAATATATCCAAAAAAAACTCAAAGCACTAATTCAAAAAGATGCATGCACCTCAGTGTTCACAGCAGCATTATTTACAATAGCCAAGGTATGGAAGCAGCCTAAGTGTCCATCAACAGATAAATGGATAAAGAAAATGTGATATATATACAATGGAATATTACTCAGCCATGAAAAAGAATGAGCTTATAATTTGCAGCAACATGGATGGACTTGGAGAGCATTATGCTAAGTGAAATAAATCAGACAGAGAAAGACGAATACTGTATGATATAATTTATATGTGGAATCTAAAAAATACAACAAACTAGTGAACATAACAAAAAAGCAGCAGACTCATAGATATAGAAAACAAACTAGTGGTTGTCAGTGGGGAGAGGGAAGGGGGGAGGGGCAATATAAGGGTAGGGGAGTAAGACGTACAAACTATTAGGTATAAAATAAGCTATAGTGATATATTGTACAACATGGGGAATATAGTCAATATTTTATAATAATTATAAATGGAATATAACCTTTAAAAATTGTGAATCACTACCTTGTACACCTATAACATGTACTATTGTATAGCAACTGTACCCAATTTAAAAAAAAAAATGGGGATGGAGATAAGAGATTTAGTTTTTCATGTATATACATTTTCAGTTATCTATGCTAAGGTTGTTATAAAGAAAAATATATCAATATGCTTGGGAAAATTTCAGCTTTACAGATATCATCTTACTTTATGTAAATTCAAACTCGCCTAACAACAGGGTGAAGGAGAAGGAATATAACTACTATTAATTTTAAAAATTGGATAGTACATGATTTTTTCTAAGACCTTTTGAACATAACTATCATTTCCTCTAAAGTATATATCCCATAGTATTTAATAAATTGTTTTGTAAAAAAAATGGAAGAAATAAAGGTAGAAAAATGATAATAGTGATATCCAAATTTATCTAGTCATATGCCAGACACTGGGATAAGATTTTTTTTTTAATCAGTTGGGAAGAAAAATATTCTTCTCCACCCTCTTAGGATCTTTCTCTAGGGGTATGTGAGTTAAACTAAGAAAAGTTGGATTAACAAGAGAAAGAGCACACAATTTTTATTAATATTTATGTGTATGAGAGTTCACAGAATAGAAGTGAAACTCAAGTAAGTGGTTAGATCTGGTACCCTTTCAACAAAGAAAAGAGGGTTTGGGCTTCAAGGAATGATAAATTGGGGGGAAGTAACTAGGAAATATATGGGGAAACCAATGGAAGATATGGGCTATTTAAGTAAGGTCTGTTTAGCAAACTCATCTTAGTCTTGACTCCCTGTCTTCAGTGATAAGAGTTGCTCTTTTCTTCCTAGCAGAGTTGGGGCAGGGGGGCACCTTTCTCAAAGGGAAATTTATGCCCTACTTTTGGACAGATAAAGGGAGGGCAGAGAACTCTTTTTCCATCATTGATTCTCAATTGCCTTTAACTCAAAATAATACTTAGACCAAAGTGTCAAAAATTTGGTTGGCATATTTTGTTTTCCTTCACAACAAATATATGTAATCCTGATGATACGACTATGATGTAGGCACAATTGTTGCCTCTTTTTATAGGTGGAGAAATTGAGGAACAGGGAGGTTATGTTCTAAGAGACATGCCTGAGGGAAAGGCAGGTATTCATTTTGCTGGAGGGTAGAGTAAGTGGTGTAGGTAATACCCAGGTTTCAATACAGGAGACTGAAAAATTTCTAAACCTACTGCCTTCATTTGCTTCATTTTTCAGAAGAACGAGGTGGCTTCACCACTCTTTAACTGGTTCCTTTCATTCTCTCCAATGGAAAATCATTCAAGGAACATTTTAATAAATAAAGTGAATAGAGCAGGTGAGGAACAGCAAGAAATAAGAGAAAAACTCAAGAGGATTATAATGATGAGAAGGAATTAGAGAAAGTCCATTCTGATTCTTTCACGTACTGCACTTGTAAGAAAGAAAAAAATGCATAAAGTTGTATGAAAATAGAGCAGCGGTATAATAATAGCTCAAGCTATAGTTCCTTTTGCTGTGTAAATTTTGACAAACACGATTCAACAGCCTAAGAAGTAAGGAGGAAAATGTGTTTGCTTAAAGAAAATGTGCACACACACACACACACACACACAACACATACACACACTCAGATGCACACATATAGTCCCCTAGCTGCTGAACTTCATAGACCTGAAAAGTCTTAAGGAAGAAAGCATAGACCAGCAGAAAGCTCGTTAGATGAGAAACCTGATGGATGTTCTGGTGCTGACCAGAAGCAGCTGACCAGGGCAGCTTATAAAGAGTCCAAGTTCAGGGACCTAGTCCCCTCAGTTGCTCCATTTAGTTTTGCACAGCTCATGACCAAAGGTGATGCTCAAAAACACTGGTCCTGTCACCAGCACCTCCTGTCTGTCTTGATTGAGGCTTGGTGATAAATTGTGACACCAGAGAAGCCTAAATCTGTCCCTGCTTGGAGGGAAAAATCAAACTGTGTGATGCTTTCACCTGACTAATTCAAGATGTTTATTATTTGAGTACCTAGAAGCCACTGGGTTGACTCTGGGAAGATCTAACATTTTAGATGTCATAGCTCTTGCCTCGAGGAGCACTGTACTAGTAGTTTTCTATTGCTCTGTAACAAATTTCCACAAACTTAGCTGTTTTAAACAATACCCATTTATTGTACCAGGCTCACAGTTCTGTAAGTCAGAAGCCTATGACTGCATTCTCTACTCTGGGTCTTATGAGGCTAGATCAAGGTGTTGGGTGGCTATGTTCTCATCTGGAGACCCTGGGGGGAAAGTCTATTTCCACACTCATTCAGGTTGCTGGCAGAAGTCATTTCTTTGAGTTTGTAGGACTGAGGTCCCCATTTCCTTTCTGGCTATTTACATCTAGAGACCGCCCACATTCCCTCCATTTCCAAAGCCGACAATGAACAATCTCCCTCACATTGAATCCCTCTCACTCTTGGATCTCTCTCACCAGAAAGAGCCCTGTCTTTCTTAAAGGTTCACCGGATTAGGCCAGGCCCACCAAGAATAATTTCCCTTTCTTAAAGCCAACTGATTTTGAATCTTCGTTGCACCTGCAAAATCCCTTCACTAGAGGACTTAGATTAGTGCTTGACTGTACCCCAGCAGGCAGAAATCTCCAGGGTAATCTTAGAATTCTGCCTACAAGTATCTGAAAAATATTTATTGAAGATTGAATGAATGAGAAAACAAATGAAAAACTCCTGGCATTTCAATGGAATTATCCATAAGTGAAAGACAGCACAGCTTTTTAATAATCTCATCTCACATCCACTTAGTGTTTCATTGTTTACGAAGAGCCTACACTCACATTAAGTGTTCGTTTGCTATTAACAGCAACTCTATAGGGCATGCTCATGGGGCAAAGTTTATCATTCCTCTTCCCCAACACTGTGTGCTTCTAACTTCTGGTCCAGTGCTCCTTTCACTATGAGAATTTACAGTTTCCTTAGGACTGATCTCAGACAAAATTTTTAGTCACATTGAAACAATGTGGTGGAGAGAGAGAGGAGAGTGTGGGACCCAGTAGGAGACCCATGAGCCCGGGCAGGTTAGGGATGGGGACCCTTGTCTGCAGAAGCCAACTCTCTAGGTATAAGCGGAAGTGTGTACCCAGGACCTACCTCTGTGATCTAACATGGGGCAAGAGACCTCAGCAGGGTATTCAAAACCAGATTAATCATACTGTCAGTGTAGGGCCAGTGGGCAGTTGTCACCAGTCAGGTTATTCCTTAGGTGGTGACACCTTGATTATCTGCTGGATATGGCTGTTATGTCCATAATCCCAGGCTGAGGAGTAGCATTACTGAAGCAAGAAGTAGCAAGTCATCTGCCATTTTTCCATTACTTAGAGCCAACCAAGAAAAGTGCTGGGTGAGGAGGAGGAGGGAAAAGCTGAGGCTTCCAAGGACCAGGTCTGAGGATCGATAGGGGAGGTTGGGACTGTGTGACAGAATCTTGATACCCCTTAGTATCACCAAGGGTGGGGCTGAGGCTGTTGAGTCTGCTTCAATCAGATTCTTCACCAAACGGGGCCAGCAGAGATTGGAGGTGGGGCGCCTGTGGCTCCAGGGGTGGGAAACAAGGCAGAAGCGGAGAGGAGAGATAGGAACTGATGCAAAATTGATGGGGACTCTTCTAGTGGGTTTCACTCCCCCAAGTACCCAGGGTTTCTGGACATTCCATTGACTCCTGAAAGACAAGACCAGCGTATCTCCATTTTCATAGGAGAGAAAGAAGGGAAATAGACTGCACGATGAAAAGACCACCAGCCAGCCAACCATTCACCTGGGTTCTAGTCTGCATGCTCTTGTCTCAACCACTTAACACGATGGGTCTCCTTTTCCTCACTGTTTAAAGCCTGTGGTTTAGATCTTTGATTTACGTAATCCCTTCTTGCTATAAATTCTATGTCTTATGACGAGTTTTGGTTATCTGGACTAGATTAAAAAGCCTCACCCTGGGATTAATAACAGTACATGGCAACCGTCTCATTTTCCTTCCTTTTTTTAAGAGTTGCTCCCCAATCAGCACTATAAAGTATTCCAATCTTAAAAAATAATTCACTGAATGTGACTCTTTTTTAGCACCAGCTGGAACAAACATCCATACATCAGTGGTTAATTGCCAGCATGTGGAGCAACAGCTATATGCCCATGGAAGTAAGCTACAAATTCTTATTTTAATAGGATGCTGTTTGCCCAAACACACTTGATTTGAAATCTGGCACCAAACTTGCAGTCTGCCTCCTTCAAAAACCTTCCACAGTCACCCTGCATGATTTGACCGATGTAAACAAGAACCACCAAAAAAAGTTCATGAAATAATCAACATGGGAAGACAAAAAGTGAGGGTGGAATTTTATAAACTGTGCTCTGTTGGAGGTGTCCAGTGGCTCACAGTTAACTGCAAATTCTTTGGAAAATGAATCTTTGCGGTGAGATTTGTCTCCGTCATTTGGGAAGAGCACTACAGCCGATTCTAGAAGCCATGATTTCCTGTGATGTAAATTTAATGAATGGCATTTTTTCAGTTTAATAAAAATCTTGGAGTCATCTTTGACTCTTTTCTTCAACTCACTGCACTCTTCCTGGCTCTCCCTTCCAAAAATATCCAGAACCCAACCACCTCTCACCACCCTCTACCACTTCCGTATTCTGAGCCAACAGTGTCTCTCTGGGGTGACCCCGATTAGCCTCCTAACAGATCTCACAGTTTTCAACTTTTCTCCCCACGGTCCGTTCTTAACACATCAGCTAGCGTGTTTATCACTGAAGTCAGCTCGCGTCGCTCTTCTGCCCAGACCCTTCGGTTGTTCTCCATTTCACAGAAAATAACAGCCAAATTTCCAGAGTTCCAAGAGGCTCCCCGCTTCCTCTGCAGTCTCCTCTCTTACTCCTGCCCTCCTTCACCCACTCAGCACCAGTCACATTGGCCTCTGTGTTAATCCTGTGGCTTCCACTCAACCTCCTTGAGGTATGAATGTTTCCTCTACCCGGAATATTCATCTCTCAGACATCTTGTCCAATTACCTCTCCCCCCTTCAGGCTGTGCTCAAATTTCCTCTCAGTGAGGCTTAACTTAATCTTCCTTTGTAATATTGCAACTTGCCCCCAGCAATCCTGACCCTCCTTACCCTGCTCTGCTTTCTTTCACAGCATTAATCACCTTGGATAGAATGTATTTATTTACAATAAATGTTGTTTAATTTCCATCTCCTTCAGCTAGAACGTCAGCTCCATGAGGGTAGGAATCTTTATTGTGTTTTCTGATATATCCCGAACACCTAGAACAGTGCTGGGCAAAAAAGAGCTTTCAAATGAAATTTAATGTTCGTGTGGGTTAAAAATCAAATTAAACAATACATTTTAACTGAATATAATCATCTGAAATGTGTTCATTTAGATAATGTTTTCTATGATCCTTCTTGTAAATTGTCTTTAGCAATTATCTGGGAATACACCCAGTCGAGAAAAGAGGATTCTAGCTAATCTCTAGAATATATTTGCACTGATTACATCAAAGAACCATAATAACTACCTCCCACGTTTAAAAAAATAAAAATAGTAGCTTCTTACCGTCAAGGGAGTACTTTATAGAACACAACAATCCCCTACCTCCTCCTTATAAACTTTAATTTATATATAAAACTATTTTGGATAAAGCCTATACACAACTATAATTGAAAGCTACTCCACTGTATTCTCCCCAATTCCAGAAGAGACAGAAGGCAGACCCAAATTAGAATGAGCTGAGGATTTGGTAGGGTGGGCAGGGTGTCTTTCCTCACTGAGACCCCATTTGAAATGCAAGCTGGGGAAGTGAAGGCTGACTTGACCAGTCTATTTTCCCTTCATGCCTTGCTGGGCTTCCTGTTAGCTGAACCCAATGGGGACCAGAGTCAAGAGGGGTCACTGAGGCAATCCTCAGTGGAGAAGGATGGAGGGCAAGGGCAGTTAACCAACACACTGAAAAAGAGGCTTGATCCACAGTAAAGAGATTAGAGTATCAACTCTGCCAGTGCATTTCAGAATTCAGAATATATTTTACATCATAATATAGCAAGCATATGCCTAAATACATAAGTGTTTTTTAATAACATGTTTCTTAAAACCAGGACTTACACTTACCACCTGCAAAAAAACAACGAAAACTCATTCATTCTCTTCTGTTCCATGTTTCAGTGCTGGTTGCAACCCATGAAATCGATTTCACAAACCATAGTTTGAAAACCTCTGTCCAAAGCCAATCCCTCCGTTTAAAAAGTATAGCTTCTAGGACCTTGCAAGGTGAAGGGTCTGGTCCAAATGTATAATATATGTGATTGGAGTGATGTGGGCATATACACTTGTTGGAAAAAAAAAAAAATCTCAGCTCATTCCACCTATCCAAATGTTTTCCAAACCACATGCAATCAGCTTGTTTTGAAAGAAGGTTTTTAGTGAAGCAGGTGTCAGGTGACACCTCAAGCTAATGACCAGTAAAATAAACAGTCTTCTTTGCGCTGTGAAAGGGGCAGAGGAGGAACCAGAGGAGTGAGGTCATGATACTTGCTGCAGGGAGAGCTACTTGGGATCCAGTGCCCACATCTTTAGGAGGGATGGCTGTTAGCAGGCTCACATCCTCTACCTGCAGGTAAAGCAAGGTGTCCCTGCTGTCTTGAGGAGGACACTTGCTGGACAGTAGGAGGATGCCCAATGACAGCTTCTCGTGCACTGGTGTAGAGGGCTGTGAGGCCAGCAGAGGTCACAGCCTGGCCTGTAGGCTAGGTACGTGTCGCTGACAGTTGTACAGGAAGTCTTCCTGCTCTGAAATATTTCATCCCAGAGAAGCTCGCTTTGATGACTTTGAAAAGTAGCAGAACTTGTTCCCTCCTTGGCAGGCATTTGTGCATTTCACTCATTTCAAGTCAGGACTAATAGTCCTAATGATTTTGAAGGGCCCTAAATGATTCCTTTATGCTTGGCCAGGGTTGGCCAGGGTTCCACTTACAACCCACAACATACACACACGTTCCCCAGAAAAATAAATACTGGCGTAACCATGTTGGTGCCATGCCACTTAAAATGGCCATTTTCTTAAGTACTCATTTTAAAAGCAACTTTGTTATTTCAGCATCTGCCTTTGAAAGCTGGCTTTCTGTATCTCTGGTGGTATGTTTTCATCACAGGGGGAAAAATAAAACATTAATTCTTTCAACAGTTTGAGAGCTGACTTGTGTTTAAGAAAAGAATTAAGTCAGGAGAAAATGTATCACTCCCTGCTTTCTTGGTTCTGTATCAGAGTTTCCACAAAGCATCCTGCCCAAACTCCTGGACAGCCATCAAATGAAGAGCTCTGCCTTGCTCCACCTCCCCCACAGTGATGTCTCTTGCCCATGATCCCAGAGCTTATGAGGGTTTATGAGCCTGCTAGGTACTGTGTGTATGTAGGAAACGTGTGTGTGTGTGTGTGTGTGTGTGTGTGTGTGTGTGTGTGTGTACATGCACTCATGTGGGTCCGTGCCTATAGTCTATGGAAGATGGGGAGTGGGCAAGATGAATCAAACACAGTCAGTCCTTTAAGGGATTTATCATTCCAATGCTGAATTGTGACAGAACAGATGAAAAGTGAAATCACTATCCAAGGAAGTTATGATTGAATGAATTCAGAGGGCCGTCATTGTGCAGGGCAATCCCATGTGTTCCCATTCCAAACATCAAGCCCTTCTACCTTCTGTTGACTTTTATTCATCAATGTCAGGTTGACATGATAAATGCTTACAACTCTGCTTCCTGACCACCAGAGCAATGGCCAAGGTTGTTAACAATAGCTGCTGTTTGTGCAGGGCTGGCCTCTCCCAGGGCTGACAACGCCCAAGGCACACACACCCCCTCCTTGACCCGAAGGGTGCTTTCACCACCCTATGTCACCCAATTGTACTTGTAATTAGAGATTTTTCCCATGTCATTCTTGTGATAACTGATGTAGTCACTTTTTTTAAAAAAAATTAGTAAGTTTTTAATTTTGAGATAGTTTTAGATTTATAGAAAAATGGAAATGCTAAAATAGAGTTTCCGTTACACCATACCCAGTTTCCCCCATTGTTAACATCCTACATTACTACGTATATTTGTCACAACTAATGAACCAATATTGAAACATTATTATAAATTGAAGTTGATATTTTATTCAGACTTCCCTAGTGTTTCCCTAATGTCCTTTTTCTGTCCCAGGATACCATCCAGGATACCACAATACATGGAGTCATCATATCTCTTCAGGCTCCTCCTGGTCTTGACAGCTTCTCAGGCTCTCCTTGTTTTGATGACCTTGACAATTTGGGGGAGTATTGGTCAAGTAGTTTGTAGGCCGTCCCTACATTTGGCTTTGTCTGATCTTCTTTTCTCATTTGTAGACTGGGTGTCGTATTGCCCTTTGGGGATGTAAGCATAAATGTTGTATTGAAAGATAAGTGTGTTCTGTGAAGTTTGGGTATTGAAAACCAATAGATGCTCAGCTGGGAACATGTTAATTACATGGGATGTATCCATGTGAAGAGTGACTCACAGTGAACTACAGTAGATGCATCCCTTAAACTCGTATGAAAGATAGGCTTCAGCTGCCTTAGGTACATCTGAGAATTTCTTATTTTAGCACACAAATAGCTCAGCCATACACATCGCTCAGTGTGGGCTATCTGCTATAACAAACAAACCAAAATTTTCAGTGACTTAAAATCAAACTCTATTTCTCATTCATGCCATAGATAAATGCAAGACTTCTGAGTGGCACTGGGCTTTTTCCAGTAGTGACTTGCACTGAGGCTTCTTTTTTCCTGAATGTGCCCTCCCCTAGGGCTTTGAAGCTCTTATCCGCATTAGTTAGTGGTCAAGAGAAGAGAGAGATCTTGGTGAATTAGGTGGCAGGTTTTAAGGGCCAGACTTAGAAGTGCTATGCATTAATTCTGCCCACATTTCACTGGCTAGAATTCAATCACATGACACCACCCAATAGCAAAGGAGACTGGGAAATGTGGTCTTGCTATTATAGCAGGAGGATAAAGAATTGGGAATTTGGGAACACACAGCAGCCTCTGCCACCCTTTGAATTTATGCCATATAAATTTCCTGTAGATAAAAGGGGATACAATGCCTGGAAAGATGCAAGCTGTTGTTTTCTTACAGATATCCCTGTTTAGATTGTGCCGAGGATGTTGGGGGTCATGGTGTCTTATGCATCAGGACTTCCATTATAACACTGATATTTTCTTAAATGCTGAAATCTATCCTTTAAAACAATATAGAGGGAGAAGAATGAAGACATACAAACTGGAGTTAATTATCACAGCAAACAAATGTGTCTTGCGCTAAATACATATAAATTTATTAAACCAGATGATTGGAAGAAATCCCTGTCATTATCTACATTTATGGAAACAGGGGCCAAGCAGAGACTCATGAAAGGAAGCTGTACCTCAAAGCACATCTCAATCCAAAGTTAAATTCCAATGTATACCTTTCTAGAAAAAAATGAACTGGGTCTTTCTTTCTCAAAGAGGCCAATTCTCTCTTTCATTTTTTAATGGCTTTCCTCAATCTGAGCTATAGTATGTCTGGATGTTAATTGTCCAGTAGTCTAGACAGTGATGATATTATGACCAAGTTATGCACAGATAATCACTGTGTCACTGTTTCCAACGCTGCCTACACATATTGCTTCACTGAACACACTTGGCATGTGTGATTATTCCCTTGATATTTATTTTCACCATTTAAGTAGAGAAGGCCGCTTACTTAATCAAACCATCTGGTGAACCAAGCTTTTTTTTTTTTTTTTTTTTTATAATTCAAGTGGAATATGAGATTCTTGAAGCTAAAAGAAAAAAATAATATTAATGTGCATCATATCTTTCTGGAAATGCTGGGGCAATCCACCCTATACTTCTCTTGCTTCACTCACCAGGGGATAGATCTCACACAGGTCCTTCAAATACTTTTACTACAAATCATTCCCTCCTAGATAGGTTGGCTTACCCAAAGCCATTCTTATAAAAAAAGACCCAGGAATTTCTGGAGATGTCTTTTATTTACCCAGAATTGGGCTTTGTAATCTAGTTTCATGTGCCTACATGGCCCGCCTGGCCCAATGCACAGGTGGCAGGAAAATGGACAATGGTTTGACTCTTGGGTGCATTCAAAATAAAACAATGTGTTTTTAAAAACCACCATCTTAATGAAGAATAAGGGTCGTGATGTCATGACATCACTTAAACCCACCTGAAGGAGGAAGATTTTGAAATCAATGCAGAAATGAAAAACAATATGGTTTGGAAAGTGGGAGGATGTTCCAGACACGGTGGATAACAAGGTTTATTTTTGGCATGGAAAGCGAAAATGATCAAAGGGACCTGGAAGAAGTTTGTTTGGCCAAGGAAAAGGCATAGACTGGGAGTAACAAGCAGACACACAGGCTTGGCAGGGGGATGGTGTTGATACAGCAAGACTTGGGGACAGTATAAAGGCTCCACTGTTTTACATGCTGTTTCCACCAGTGTAATCACCTCGGGAGTCAGTGTATTACCTAAAGAAGACCCCATTACATGAACATCTAGGGCTGGATGGGGTAAAATGGAACCTTCCCCCACTCCTGTGATATCAGCCTGCTTGCTCTCTCGTGTAAAATGGAAACAAGACATTTAAGATAAATTTAAGATTCATCTGTGCCGGTACTGAGCTTAGGCCTCTGGCAGGACAGGTGGGGTGGACCTTATGGGAGGGCCATAAAACGGGGTGCAGCGGACAGCCAGGGGGCAGGAAGAAGTTTCTGTAGCCTACTGGAAAGGGGAGGGGCAGCTCACTGACAAGTTTGCTTTGCTTTGTAATTCTGAGTGAAGCCAGCTTTTTCCAAATGTACTGGATCACGTTGTGCACTGCCCCCCCAAAAAAGATATGTCCACTCAGAACCTGCAAAAGTGACCTTATGTAGAAAAAGGGACTTTGCAGATGTAATTAAGTTAGGGATATCAAGATAAGAGCATCCTGGATTTAGTATGAAACAAGTCCTATGATAGGTGGCTTTATAAGAGAAAGGCAGAGGGAGATTCGAGACCCAGAGACATAGGGCCATGTGAAGAGGGAGGTGAATTGAAGTCATGCACCTACAAGCCAAAGAGCAGCACACACACACACACATGCATGCACACACACCACATTTTGTTTATCCATTCATCTGCTGATGAACACTTGGTTGCTTCCACCTTTTGGCTATTGTGAAGAGGCAGGAGCAGAGTCCTGTTCAGGGTCTCCACAAGAAATCAACCTTGCTGGCACCTTGATTTCAGACTTCTGGCCTCCAGAACTGTGAGAAAATAACTTTCTGTTGCTTCAAGCCACAAGTTTGTAGTAATTTGTTACAGCCGCCCTGGGAAACGAATACACCAAACAAGAAACACTGAATAATGCTTATTTCCCTGCCCTAACCCATCCCATCCTCATACTACTTGAATTTTGGCAAAATACGTATAACATGAAGTTTACATCTTAACCATTTTTAGTGTACAATTCAGCAGCATTAAGTACATTCCCAAGGTTGTACAGCCGTCGCCACCGTCCATCTCCAGAATTTTTCATCTTCCCAAACAGAAACTCTTTACCCTTCCTGGTAACCAATATTCTACTTTCTCTTAGGATGAATACTTCTACTCTAGGTACTGCATATAATTGGAATCATACAATATTCGTCCTTTTGTGTCTGGCTTCTTTCACTTAGTATAATGTCCTCAAGGTCCATTCTTGTCATAGCACGTATCAGTACTTTATTCCCTTCTAAAACTGAATAATAATCCATTATATATGATATATATGTATACATCTTATATATGCATTTCATATATATATGCACACACACACATATATACCACATTTTATTTATCCATTCATCTGCTGATGGACACTTGGGTTGCTTCCACCTTTTGGCTATTGTGAATAATGCTGCTGCGAAGATGGATGAACACGTTATCTCCTCATCCTCAAATTCTTTTACTTCTCCTTTGTCACCTCTCTTGAACTCCTTCATCTCTCACTTTCATCTAACTGGACTCATCCCTAGACCAGGCTCCTTCTTCCTCAGTAATGCCCTTTGCAGTGAAGGCAGTGAAGACGCAGGCTTTCTATAGAGATATTTAAGTGAGATTTAGGGGTGGAACCCAATGGCTGGTGGAGCTTGGGGGTAGGGGTAGGAAGCAGCAACTAAGAGATCTCTCGATGTTGTATTTGCATAGCAAGCACAATGTTTTGACTTATAAGCTACAGATCAATAAAAATAGTTAGGTGCCAGCAATAAAAATAGTTAAGTCTGACAAAAAAGGCTACTATTTACATTTTATGTAAGATCAAGAAAGCATCAATCGTCCATGTCAAGGATTATTAATACTGCCTTTCTTTGAGGTGACTTGAGAGATGTTACGGAGGCTTAAACTGGGTGTCTCCCCACCATCCTCGATACTCATCCGAAGTTAATGGTAACCGTAAAATTTACCATCCAATAAAGTGGAGTGAAAGGTGAGATATGAGCAGTTACCCCCAAAGACAACTGGCCCCAACTGGGGTTCATCCAGGCAAAGGGCTGTGTGGGCACCCTGCTGAAACTCACCTCCTCCAGCCCACACCCTCTGCCCTCAGGACCCACAGCACCCTCGTTACTCCCATACAGTTGTCACAGATAGAGCATAATGTCTTCAAACATATCTTCTGTGATATAGAATCCCAAGCTACCTAATAACATGAGATATACACTATGCCCAAGCCAAAGACGTAGGATGTGAAATTTACTCTGCTTCTTCATTCTTCCTGCTTGCTTTATTTCTTCCCTGAAAATGAGAGATAGCTAATGTCAGCCAAAGTAACTCCAAAACATAAAAATGATTATTCGTTATACCACTTGCAAAGAGTCAAAATTTTGTTTTATTAGCCTATTGTATGTCCTCCTACTTGTGAAGTTTTTATTTTGGGGGGAAACTAGCGTTTTCATGGCCTGGAGAACAATCTCACACAAATAGCACAAGTATTCTGTGCTAGGAATAGCAAAAGCTTACCTCCGAAGGGGGAAAATTCTAGCTTCTATTTATTTATACTGCTTTTTTTCCCTCAACAATTGCTGCTCTCTATAATTTCAATGTTTGCAAAAATAGCAGTTATGTAAACATTAATGCATAAAAAAACTATCATTTCGATGTAGCCTGCAAATCCTGGAAGCTAAACATTAAGGAATCATGAGATTTTTTCCCTCTAAACAAGAGAAGGGAATTCACTATTTTTTTATCCCTAAAACGTACCCTTCAAAGCTTTTCAAGTTCCAATTGTTAAGCAAGCCTGAATTACCATTAGTATTGCAGTTTAGTAAATGTTCGTTTTCCCTCTCTGCCTCCGATCCGACGACTCTGTCTTTGCCCATAGCAGATTTGTATATTTTGTTTCTGTATTTGCTGATTTTCCAGTGTTAAGCATGGACTCTTCCTTTCTCTGTCAACATGAATGTTCCTTTTCTAACCAAAATACAATAAATATATGCATCCAAGTTAGGCTAGCTTTGAAAAACATAGTATCAAATAAATTCAATGATCCCTTTGGCTTTCATAAATTCATAGGCATGTGCCAACAGTGGGAGGAAAAATCCTTATATTCTGAGTAAAAATTCATTCCCAGGAAAGCTCACGAATTTGTAATAAGACTGATGTAATTCTAGAAGGTGTTGGACCAACAGAAAAAAAAAGAGGGGGGGAGTGGTAGAGAAATTTACAAAAGCCAAAGCACAGGTGAGCTGTTTACCTGTGGGTATTAGGACCCCCAGGCTGGAGCAGAGATCTCTCACTATGTCTGCCCATAGGCTGGCCTTACATCACCACAGGCTTGCCTCCTCGAAATCCGTGGGCTTACCTAGAGCTACAAATTCTTAGGATGGGATCCTCTGAAAACTCCAGAAGCCCTCAGCCCCCACTACCCAATAGTCACAATGAACTTAAGGAATCTTTACTTCCTATATGATGGACACTTGAACCCATATGGCTGAGCCCATGGTCCCCAGCTATAACAACTATAGTAACCATTCATTCCATCTGCCTTCATTGAGTTTCTACCATGTGTAAGACACTATGCTAAAATCCTTTACCCAAAAAGAGTGGATAGTCTAATAGGTCTAGAGATAGAGGGGGTAGTGAAACCACATGCAGAGGAAGGCAGGGAGGGCTAGTTGTCCCTGGAGAAGTGGAGAGAGCTTCATAGAAGAGGTACCCTTTAAGTTGAACCTTAAAAGATGAGCAAGAAGGCAGCTGGTATAGAAGGCAAGTGGGGTAGAGGAACGAAGAAGAAAAACCAGGAAGTTTAATGCTTAGACTCCTAGAAGAAGAGCAAATACGCTTCTTTGACTATAGCTAAGGATGCAGTGAGTAGAAGGAAAGACAATGTATTTCAAGAGAGGTAGACTGGAGCCAGATTGTAACTTGCTAATTATTTCTTAAATAAATGAATGTATGAATAAATAATTTTTTTTAAAAAAAGATACTTTCCTCTTGGAAGTATTTAGAAAGCAATGGTTAATGATATTAAAAGAGATAGCTCATTGGTTTTGGGGGGTGTTATGGACTGAATGTATACGTCCCTCCCCAAATTCCTACATTGAAACTCTGATGGTATTTGGAGATGGGGCCTTGGGAGGAAATTGGAGTTAGATGAGGTCATGAGGATGGGACCCTCATGATAGGATTAGTGCCCTTATGAGGAGAGACACCAGAGTGCTTACACTCGATTCCTCCCCTCCTCCCCACTGAAATGTGAGGACACAAAACGAAGGCAGCTGTCTACAAGCCAGGAAAAGAAGCCTTGTCAAGAATCGAATTGGCTGGTACTTCCAGCCTCTAGAATTGTGAGAAATAAATTTCTGTTGTTTAAGTCACCCGGTCTATGATATTTTATTATGACAACCCAAGCTGAAAAAAACAGTGAGGCTATATTTTAAAATAATATTTTGAAATCGATGTCAGTTTTACACTGAGGATTTGGGAAGCAGAGTTGTTGAACAGCTAAAATATCTCAAATTTGGGATATTGGGGAGAATATACATTTAATATATGGGAGAACAAATTTGTTAAAACACATCAGTGTTTGTTGAATTATAAACTAGGTGCCTGAGAAATGTGTCTAAGTAAATGAAAATATATAAGGAAACAGTGGCCCATGTTTTTAGAACACAGATTATTTTCCAGTAGACAGTAAAGGGGAAGTGATGAGACTTCAGTAAGTATTGGCATGAAACAGATAAAAATGACATTTTAGAAGACAAAGCTGATCTCATAAGAGCAGTTTCATGTTCACAGACTTAGAAAACAAACTTCTGGTTACCAGGGGGAAGAGTGGGGGGGGGAAATAGTTAGGGAGTTTGGGATTGACATGTACACACTGCTGTATTTAAAGTAGATAACCAACAAGGACCTACTCTGCTCAATACTCTGCAATGGCCTATATGGGAGAATCTAAAAGATAGAGTGGAAATATGTATATGTATAACTGAATCACTTTGCTGTACACCTGAAACTAACATGACATCGTTAATCAACTATACTCCAATATAAAATAAAAAGTTTAAAAAGAAAAAGCAGTTTCATGTTGTAGAGGAAAAACTCACTCCTCCTGTGTCTCCCTTACTCATGCTGTGACCACACCTCACTTCACTTTTGACACCATATGTATGGGTTTTATACACATCAAGCTGGGACACGAGCTGGGTGTCCTACAGTTCAACTCAGTCCTGATGCTATCTACCTAGAGATAGGATCAGGTTCCACAGACTAAGGACTCAGTGCTACAAGACTGACCCCATCCTCCCTGCACACTTCAGATGCCAATCTCAAGCCCAGGTGGTCACCTGTCCTTCTGCCCTACTGACTACAAATCAGAAGGTCCCACAATCCCCTTCTCAGGCTAAATCAATTTGCTAGAGAGGCTCACAAAACTCAGGAAACCAGTTTCCTTACTAGATTACTGGTTTATTACAAAGGATATTAAAGGATAAGAATAAACACCCAGATGAAGAGATACATAGGGTGAAGTCCAGAAGGATCCTAAACAGAAGAGTTTTTGTTCCAGTGGAGTTTGGGCAGCACCGCCCTCCTGGCATATGGGTGTTCACCAAGCTGGAAACTCTCTGAATTCTGTAGTTCAGGATTTTTATGGAAGTTTCTTTCCATAGGCCTGATTGGTTAACTCAATGGCCATTGGTGATTGAACTCAGTTTCCAGCTCCTTTCCCCTCCCCAGAGTTTGGGTGTGGAGAGGAGATTGGGCTGAAAGTTCCAATCCTCTAATTACAAGGTTGGTTCCCCCCGCAACCAGCCGCCATCAGGAGGTTATCCAAAGGCTTTTCCAAAAGTCACTTCATTAACATACACTCAAGTGTGGTTGAAAGTTGCTTTTTATGAACAACGAAAGATGTTCCTTTCACCCGTATTGTTTTAATCACATAGGAAATTCCAAAGGTTTTAGGAGCTCTGTGCCAGGAAAAGGGATGAAGACCAAATATATATTTCTTATTATACATCACAATATCACACATATGGTTTAAGCTAATTCTAAAAGGTGATGTTGCTGTAATTAGTGCCTTAACGAATGAGTTTTATGTAATTTATCACATTTCATAGTGTTAGAAAAATAAGCTGTTAAATGAACACAAATTAATCTTGAGAGTAGCTTTTTAGAAACTAATTGTTTTTTAAGACTGTGATAAACCAGATGATTAGTAATAAAACTGATAATTGTGAAATTTGCAGAATTTGATCTCTGGCTATAATTCATAGAATAATTCCTCATAAAAGAAAATTAAATGTTAGTAAAGTGTTTAATTTTGCAGATTATTGCCTGGCAATTGATTTTTCAAGAAGGAAAAAAACTGAATTTATATTAAAAGCAAACAATTGTATTATTATATCAGTGGAAAAAAAATTTGTTGTTTTAAATGACCACAGGATCATTAAGTTACATCCTTTGTGGAAGATGGGTCCCAAGCCAGGGTTTTAAACTCTATTAACTGTCTTCCTCTTAATACAGGATATTTTGGGAATGTGTTTTAATTTTCCCCACAAAAAAATTATTCCACTCTGTAAATGAAACTTACTTTCTTTAATATATGGGAGAGTAAAGCCCTGAGCCAATCGGATCTAACTCTGTCCTTAAGAAAACTTGTCAAATGCACACATACCCACTTGCACACATACACGCACATACACACACTAGCAGCAAGAAATAGCATGCACTGATAGTTGTTTTTTTGGACAGTAAAGAAAAAAAAAATTCTGCAAAACCCTCCAAGGTTCTGATCAACAATAACAGTAATTTGTAGACTTTTCTTTAAGAATTTGTTTTATTTTAATTTTTATTATTTTAAAATTTATTTATCTTTTAAATAGGTAATATATGCCTGTGGAAAAAATATAGAAAACACAAGAGGACACCCTAAAAGTTGAGTCTCCCTCTACAATTCCTCAAGTCACCCGATTCCCTGCTCCAGAGTTAATTACTGTGAGTGGTTTTTAAGAATCATCCCAGATATATTCTATAACAACTTAACAGCAATTATTGTGCTGTCCTGTAGAAATACTGATAGAATGCAACCCCCAAGTGCAACTGAAAATTTTCTAGCAGCTAGGTTTAAAAAGTAAAAAGAAACTGGTGAAATTTATTAATATCTTATTTCTATTTGGCCCAATATAGGCAACATGTTATTTCAACATGTAAACAGTATAGAAATATGAATGAGATATTTTATATTCTTTTTTTCTCTCCCAAGACTTTGAAATCCAGTGTATGTATACACTCACAACACATCTCAATTCGGACCACCCACACTTCACTGTAAAAGTGGGTACTATGCTGAGCAGCACAGTTCTATCAAGTTCCATAATGTCTAAGAATCTCTTTTTTTTAAGGAATTAAGAAGAATTTTTTTTAATGCTCGCATACAATATACATTGTTCTTCATTTTCTTACTCTTTTAGACATGGTGACAGACTTACATACATATAAGTATACACATGACATAAAAACTAGAAAATACAGAGAAGAAAAATTTTAAATCATCTATAATGCTATTTTAGTGTTTTAGTACAGGTACAAGGATAATTCTGACGCTTCTGGAACAAGTGTATAATATAAACAAAATTTAGTCAAAGCCTCATAGGTCTTAGAAGGCTGCCCCAAATGTCAATCAGTTAAAATTTTGTATTGTGAGGTGAGGGGATTCACTAACCAATACCAATTTACCAATAGTAAATATATATTTTTTGTTTGAAATGTGAAATCTCTTTGTCTCTCTCTCCCTTCCTACCATTCAAATGGAGAGCCAATGGGGAACACTGTTAACAACTGGATTTTTTTTTTTTTTTTTTTTTTTTAGCTTCAGTTTTATTGTTTGTTCTGTAGCTGGGGAGGGGACCACGCAGTACACTTCATTGTATACCATGTATTGCCTTTGAAAACCAGGGTAAAAGGGCTTCTTCTTTGCCTGAAGCCAATTTCTGCCTTCATACAGCTGTGTTTGGATATGCAGATGTGGTACAGAAATTTGGAAAATTACCACGTGAAATTATTGTTTAGCTTTTCTTCTCAGGGGAACAAAGTTTTAAAGAAGCTTTTCACTGAAGAATAAAAATCTCAGTGTCTAGCTAACTATGAAGTATGCATTATAAAATCATGATATTCGGTGCCATGGAAAGAACACCAGGCCGGGAGTCAGAAACAGTCCTCGAGCTTATAGTGTGACCTGGAAGCGCTCACATCGCCTGCTGTTCCACGGATTAGGAGGGGGGGACTCGGAATTTTTAGGCCTCTAACGATCCCACAATCCTTCTTGCCGTCCATCAGGGCAATGTTCTTTTAAAACCTTCCTTTCAAAACATCCAGTTTTAATCTTTAATCTTATTTTACAAGAAAATGTGTTATTCACAAAAGAACTACTGGCTACAATTTTTCTAACGTATCCTTATGATTTATAGCAGGGGTTGGCAAACTGTGACTTCCAAAGCCAACTGTTTTTGTATGGCCCCTGAACTAAGAATAGTTTTTATATGTTTCAATGGTTGGAAAAAAAAAAAAAAAAAAAAACCACAGAAGAAGATTTCATAGCATACAAAAATGATATGAAATTCAGCCCGCGGCCCCGGGCGGCGCAGTGCACGCCGGGAATTGGAGTCCCGCTGGCCCGACCTGTCGGGGCCTCCCTGGGCGGGTGTCCCGGGGGCTGAGGACGGGGACAGGGGCGACACGGCCGGGCCAGGGGCGCCTGCGCAGACGGCCGGGGCCGGCGACAAGCTGAGGAGCGCGGGGAGAATGCATAAGCTTAAATCATCTCAGAAGGACAAGGTCCGCCAGTTCATGGCATTTACTCAGGCTGGTGAGAGAACTGCCATCCTCTGCTTAGCGCAAAGTGAGTGGAAATTGGACGTGCCACGGACAGCTTCTTCCAGAACCCGGACTTGTTCCACAAGGACTCCATGAGAACCTACGTGGACAAGAGCAGCTGTATAACAGAGCCACAAGGTGAGAATAAAATTGGAATTGATGGAATTCAACAGTTTTGTGATGATTTAAGCCTAGATCCTGCCAGTATCACTGCTTTGGTTATAGCGTGGAAATTCAGGGCTGCGACTCAATGTGAATTTAACAAAAAGGAATTTGTAGATGGCATGACAGAGCTTGGGGTTGGGATAAAACTTCATTCATACCTTAAGATGTGTCTTACTTGCTGGATGAGTCGGAGAGAGTGGGTCTGCTTCCACCTTCTTAAGGCCCTGGAATTCTGTGTTCCTGGTCATATTCCGCTGTGGATGCACATCCCGTGAATTCTCAGTTCCCCCAACATCCAGAGGAGGATGGTATTTAGCAACTGGTATCACATTTCCAGAAGACCTCACATGATGTCTCAACTAGAGACATTTTGACAGAGAGGAACCAACCAGTATATACATGGAGGGGACAACAAGGAGGGGAAGGTTATGTGTTAATGAATTAAAGAGCAGAGGAAAGGGGGAAGGGAGGAATGGAGGAGGGAGGGAAAGAAGGGAGGAGAGAAGGGGAAGAAGGGAGGAGGGAAGGAAGGAGGGAGGGAGGGAAGGAAGGAAGGGGGAGGGAGGGCAGGAAGGAAAGAGGGAGGGGAGAAGGGAGGGAAGGAAGGAAGGAGGGAAAGAGAGGAAGGAGAGGAAGGGAGGGGGAATCTGAAGGACATTTCTTAATGATAAAAGTTTTATTTCACCAGGAGGGTAATAGTTTATTTAAAGCAGAAGTTAACACTCTAAAGAGAAAGATACAAATCTACAAGCAAAGTGGGGAATTCTCACATACATCTTACCAACTGGTAGAATCAGTGGATGAAAAATCAGTAAGGAAATAGAAGATTTGGAAAAGGAAATAGAACACTGCCCTTGATGTTGAAGAATACATATTCTTTTCAAAAAGACATAGAACATTTTTAAATATGGACCATAAACTGGGCCATAAAGTAAGTTGCAACAAATTTCAAAGACTTGAAATGATACAGAGCATGTTTTCTGACCACAATACAATTAAGCGAGGAATATAACAAAAAGATAGATAGGTTGAAATATGTGTGGATATTATACCTCTGAATAACCCTTGGGTTGAGAAAGAAGGTACAATAGAAATTAGAAAGTATTTTGAATGATAAAACACTACTTACGAAAACTTGCAGGATTCAGCTTCTTAAATTCATATTTTAAAAAGAGAAGTTGAAAATCAGTAAGGAAAGCATCCATCTCAACAAGTAGAGAAAAGAGCAGGAAGTAAAACTCAAAGAGTGTAGACAGAAGGAATTAATTTTTTTAAACGGGCAGTAATTTAATGAAATTTTTTAAAAGTTGTTGTAAGTAGAAAGGATTTGTAAAGCCAAAAGCTTGTTGTTTGAAGACTTATAAAGTAATGAATAACAAATAACCAATATAGAATGAAAGGGGGACATCACTATAGACACTACAGATTAAAGGATGAAAGTATTATGAACAACTTTATGTTAGTAAATTTGAAAACCTAAATGAAATAGACAAGTTCTTTAAAAAATGACAACTTACTGAAATGGGCATGTGAAGAAATAGTTCCATAACTCTTAAAGGATCTGAACCCATAATTTAAAATCTTTTCAAAGAGAAAACTCTTGGCCAGGATTGGTTCACTGGCACATCCTACCAAGCTTTTAATAAAGAGAATAACACCAATTTCACACCACCTCTTCCAGAGAATGGTACAGGAAGAAGCACTCCCCAATATGTTTTGAGGCCAGCACAACCTAGATAGTAAGACCTAGAAAGGACATTTTGAGAATGGAAAATTACAGGCTGCTCTCAGTCATAAGAATCACAAGATGCATATAATGAACATAAGGTGCAAATATCCTAAACAAATTTTCAGCAAAATAAATCAAGCCCCCAAAACAAATCAACCAAAAAACCAGGATAATTTGTCACAACAAAGTTTGTTGTAGTCCAGGAATGCAAGATTTTTTTAACATTACAAAGTTGATCAATGTAATTTATCACAGTAACAGAAAAGTGAGGGGGTGGATATTATCTCAGTGCATAACATGGGACTTTTCAAGCTACAATAATTAGGAGTACATGGAATTGGGGGCCAGAATAGATGAATAGGCCAGCGGAGCAGAATGGAGAGCCCAGAAACAAAGTGTTTACAGGAACACTTGATTTATGAGAAAGGTGGCCCTTTAGAGAAGTGGAAAAGGGACAGCTTTTCAGTAAATGGTCCTGGGAGAATTGGCTAGTCGTATGGAAAAAAATGCGTCTTGATCTCTACCTCACACCGTACATGAAAGTCAGTTCAAGTGGGTTGTAGATCTCGGTGTGAAAGGCTGAAGGCAGAAACCTTTAGAAAATAATGGAGGAGAATATCCTTATGGCCATGCCATAGGGCAGGTTGTAAAACGTCATCAAAAATCACTGTAGAGGTATGGTACTGGCACAAAAACAGAAATATACATCAATGGCACAGGATAGAAAGCCCAGAGGTAAACCCACGCACATATGGTCACCTTATTTTTGATAAAGGAGGCAAGAATATACAATGGAGAAAAGACAGCCCCTTCAGTAAGTGGTGCCGGGAAAACTGGACAGCTACATGTAAAAGAATGAAATTAGAACACTTCCTAACACCATACACAAAAATAAACTCAAAATGGATTAAAGGCCTAACTGTAAGGCCAGACACTATAAAACTCTTAGAGGAAAACATAGGCAGAACGCTCTACAACATAAATCACAGCAAGATCCTTTTTGACCCACCTCCTAGAGAAATGGAAATAAAAACAAAAATAAACAAATGGGACCTAATGAAACTTAAAAGCTTTTGCACAGCAAGGGAAACCACAAACAAGATGAAAAGACAACCCTCAGAATGGCAGGAAATATTTGCAAACGAAGCAACTGACAAAGGATTAATCTCCAAAATTTACAAGCAGCTCATGCAGCTCAATATCAAAAAAACAAACAACCTAATCCAAAAATGGGCAGAAGACCTAAATAGACATTTCCCCAAAGAAGATATACAGATCGCCAACAAACACATGAAAGGATGCTTAACATCACTAATCGTTAGAGAAATGCAAATCAAAACTACAATGAGGTATCACCTCACACCAGTCAGAAGGGCCATCATCAAAAAATCTACAAACAATAAATGCTGGAGAGGGTGTGGAGAAAAGGGAACCCTCCTGACTGTTGGTGGGAACGTAAACTGATACAGCCACTATGGAGAACAGTATGGAGGTTCCTTTAAAAACTAAAAATAGAACTACCATACGCCCAGCAATCCCATTATATACCCTGAGAAAACCATAATTCAAAAAGAGTCATGTACCACAATGTTCATTGCAGCTCTATTTACAATAGCCAGGACCTGGAAGCAACCTAAGTGTCCATCGACAGATGAGTGGATAAAGAAGATGTGGCACATATATACAATGGAATATTACTCAGCCATAAAAAGAAACGAAATTGAGTTATTTGTAGTGAGGTGGATGGACCTAGAGTCTGTCATACAGAGTGAAGTAAGCCAGAAAGAGAAAAACAAATACCCTATGCTAACACATATATATAGAATCTAAAAAAAAAAATTGGTTCTGAAGAACCTAGGGGCAGGACAGTAATAAAGATGCAGACATAGAGAATGGACTTGAGGACATGGGGAGGGGGAAGGGTAAGCTGGGACAAAGTGAGAGAGTGGCATGGACATATATACACTACCAAATGTAAAATAGATAGCTAGTGGGAAGCAGCCGCATAGCACAGGGAGAGCAGCTCGGTGCTTTGTGACCACCTAGAGGGGTGGGATAGGGAGGGTGGGAGGGAGACGCAAGAGGGAGGAGATATGGGGATACATGTATATGTATGGCTGATTCACTTTGTTATAAAGCAGAAACTAACACACCATTGTAGACCAATTATACTCCAATAAAGATGTTAAAAAAAAAAATCACTGTAGAGAAGACTGTAGAGTGTACTACACTAAAATAAGAACTTCTGACCAAGAAACAGCATCGAGAGGTGAAGAGGCATCCACGTGAGGGGTGGGGGCCATGAGATACTCAACTGACAAAGGCCTGTGTCCCTGATGCATAGAGAATTCCCACAGAACAACAATAAAAAGATAACCTAATTGAGAATGGGCAAGAGACTTGACCAAGCCCTTCACCAAAGATGCTTTCCAAGTGGCCAAATACAAGCAGGCGCTCAGCCTCATTCATGGCGGTGTGCAAACTAGAATACAACGCAATAGGACCTCACAACTCACTCTTCCAGGACGGCTCCGGAACAGTGCTGGTGGGCAGTCAGCTTGGAGAACCGTTTAACAAGACTTATGAAATCATGGGTGGGTGTCTGCCTCGACACATTCATTTGTGTGCCAGGATACACGTACAGAAACCTTTTAACAACATTCTTTGTGACCAGGAAACTAGAAACACCCAAAATATTTACCGTCAGTAGCGCATAGAAGTTATAAAATGTGAATACGGTGGAGTGCTGCGTGACAATGGAAATGAGCCAGCCAGAGTCCCACAGTCACACACACAGTGTTGGTGCAGAAATCCAGACGCAAAATAGCACACCGGGGGTTCCCACTTGTAAACTTCGAAGCAGGGGTGCAACGGCGCAGAGAAGCTGAAAGCTCTTCTGCCAGACTAGAGCAGGAGCTTGAGGGCACAGTGAAGTTCAAGGACTTTTACCAGCTCACCTTCACCTTTGCTAAGGGCCCGGGGCAGAAGGGGCTAGGTGTGTGCGCAGTGGACGTTCTTACCTTCTGTCTCGGACATCCTACGTTTTCGTCTCTAAGCAGCACATCGAGAGGGTCCGACTGAGGCAGCAGGCCCTCCGGGGTCAGATCAGGGAGGGGGGGCCCAGGCCCTCTCCAGCACCATTTCCTTGTTCCCATGGCCGGGATTGCCCCCCTTTTTTTTTGTTTTCTCCAGGTTTATGGGTCTGTGTTGTCATTTGGGCGCTTTGCAATGCGACGAGTATCTTGTCACACTCTGTGACACTGCGTCTCTGGGGTGGCCCGCCCTGTGGACGGGTTTCTTGCCCTGCATGCTACCCACACATCACGCACCACCAGGGCCCTGTCAGGAACTTACTGGGACGGATCTGCTTGTAACTCCATGCGGTGGAGGCCTTGACCCGCTGGAGACCATGGGGCGTCTGCTGCCGTCGAGGGGCGCTGGGGGCAGAGGAGGCGCCCGGGGCTGTGAAGGCGCAAGGGCTCTGCGCGTCCCCCCCATCGCGTGAAGGTCTGTGGGCCCCAGGAGAAGAATGGTCCCCACACGAAGGCTTGCGACCAGGAGGGTCATTTTCCATTTGTCCTGACGTTGGTGAGGATCTGGCCTCAACGCGGAGCATGGACGACAAGGATAGGCGAGTCCCCAGCAGCGCGGCCAGGAGAACAGCAAGGGCAGGCCCTGTCTGTCCCACCCGGCGCGTGGCAGGGGCAGAGCCGCCGGAGAGGAGCGCGCCCAGTGCGTCCAGAGGGCCGGCGAGGGGGCGGACGGAGGCGCTGGCCCGGGGCCCGGGCCCCCAGCGAATTTCAGGCGCTGTCAGCGGGGTGGGTGCGGAGCGGAGCGCTGGACTCACGTTCCCGGGAGATGCCCGCGCTTGGCAGGCCCTCGGAAGAAGCCGCGGCCTGGGCCCACCCCGTCCCCGCCGCTGCCTCTGCCCTGGACGCCGCCCTCCCTGCCTGTCTTCTCTGCCCGCCTCCTGCACACACACATCCAGACTCAGGACTGGCCGCCGCGGGCCGTCTTACTGTCGTTCGCATCTTTTATCTCGTTCCTGGAGAGAAAGGTAGAAACCGGCCTTGATCAAGCAGGTTTGGAGCCCACCCTCCCCTGTCCCGTGTGGTCACAGCTCCTGGTCCGGCCGCCTGCCGTGACCCGAGAGCCCAGGGATGGTGCCCGGGGCGCTGGAAGCTGCAGGTTCCCGGGCGGCAGCGGCCCAGACCTCCGGCTCAGTCTCACTGTTGCAGCCGGTGGGGACGGGTCGCGCTGGCCGAGTGGGGACGGGTCTGTCTGGGCCCGTTCGTCCTCTGGGGTCGCCCTGCTGGCCTCGGGCCGCCCCGTCCTCGGCTTTCTCCTCCGAGCCCTGGGGTCTGTCCTCACCAGCCTTCCCGTCCCAGGACCCACCTGTAACCAGCGTCGGGGCCGGGGTGCTCCCGCTCTGCCTGCATCTTGCATGTTACGGTGTTACGTCTTGGTTTACGTGCTTTGTGCCAGGCGGGTACATTGTACGAGGAAAGTTCACTGCAATTCGGACACCCGTAAAAGACGCGCGGCTCGATCTCAGCACAGATGACTTCAGCTCCGGTTTGAAAAGCAGCAAACGTTGGCCAGAAAGGGTAGCGGCTCCTCATGCAGCGTTGCCTCATCTGGTTCCGCCGAGGTTGCAGCCGTCGAGGACGTTCGCTCCCGCGTGGACGCGAGAGGCTTCTTGCCCAGGAAGCAGCTGCGGCGCATCCTGCAGGGTCACCAGGCTCGAGTGTGGCTCCGTCCAGGCCACTGGCACGGTCAGCGAGGGTGTCCTCTTGCCTCGCGTGCGGGGCCGTTGGGAAGACCTCAGCCCGTGAGCTTTGCTCTCACGGTGACAGGACAGGCGCCGCGTTCAGCTCCTGCCCCTGCGCCCCCCGCCCCCCAGAATCGTCCTGCCCTCCGCCGACGCGTTCCACGCAGCCTTGGTTCTGTGTTCGATGTATCGTAGCAACACCCCCTTCAGCCTGAAGATGTCTGCTCTTCGGGAACCTCGCGCACACCTGGAGGAGGTACACCTGCACTGTCACCTTCGCTGCGCCAGCGTCCGGGGGCTGCCGATTGAAGCAGGACAGCGGCGGGGTTGGCGTTTGGGAGGTGCAGTGACCCCCCCCCCCCACCAGTGGGGAGGGGACACCTGGGGAGGGGGGGAGTGCCAGGAGCCTCGTCTGGTCCTGGGCCCGTTCCCTTCCCCCGTCACCTGCTGTGCCATCTGGGGTGGCAGCTCTTGGGGGCTGCCGGTGTCTATACAGTCTGAGTGGTGGTTTCTACTTCAGTAAGTGTTAGGAGGGTGAAGAAAATGTATAAATGTCACTGGAGCTGTGCCACCCGGAAAGGTGGCGCGTGGATGCCCCGCTGTGCTCGTGGACGCAGTGGGGGGTGGGGAGTGGCTCCCCTTTTTTTCTTTTAAACTCTTTCCCATTACCTGATTTTCCCTCAGTAATAGTCACCTGAACAAGAAATACAGCTTTCCGTGCTTTTCTAAAATTTGGCTGGGAGGGGGAAGGGTAAGCTGGGACAAAGTGAGAGAGTGGCATGGACATATATACACTACTAAACGTAAAATAGATAGCTAGTGGGAAGCAGCTGCATAGCACAGGGAGGTCAGCTCCGTGCTTTGTGACCACCTGGAGGGGTGGGATAGGGAGGGTGGGAGGGAGACACAAGAGAGAGGAGATATGGGGATATATGAATACATATAGCTGATTCACTTTGTGATACAGCAGAAATTGACACAACATTGTAAAGCAATTATACTCCAATAAAGATGTTAAAAATAAAATAAAATAAAATTTGGCTTAGAAGAATTACATGAAATTCAAATTTCAGGGTTTATAAATAAAGTTTTATTAGAACACAGCTACACTCATTGGTTTCCTATTGACGGTGGTTGCTGTCATGTGATAAGGGTCAAGTTGAATACTTGTGACAGAGACCACAAGGCCCACAGAACCTGAAATATTTATCATCTAACCCTATAGGGAAAATGTTTGCCACCCCTTGATTTAGAGTATTTGAAAACAAGTAGAAATTTGCAGAAAGACTAGGTAAAGTTTATTAAAGCACTTAGAATATGCCAGGCAATGCAGTAAGTGATTTGGTTGATTTTTGAAAAATACAACCACCTCGTGAAGTAGGTAGTAGTATCAGCCCCAATTTTTGAGATAAGGAAACTCAGGCTTGCCCAGGACATGGCCCTCAGGCTTGCCACACCACAGAAAAGTGGCAGAAGCAGGATTTGATTCCAGGGTTCTCTGATACAGAGCCTGTGCCTTTAACCTCTGCTCCAGAGCAGTAACCTTCCCCCATACTTCACTTAAAATACAGGGATCCTTTCTGCAAAGCAGAAAGGTTCAATCTGCCTTAGGAATTACCAACAGAGTGATTTATGACTTGAGGACTATGAACAGTAACTCACGTTGACCTGTTCAGCTTGAATCCACCCATCTACAGAATGTGTAACATGAAAGAGAAAAGTTAAAGAAAGTTATATATTCAAAGTAGCAAACAATACATCACCACCTTGCAGACACAGAATGGTTCCACAAAGCACCCACCGTTGGGTCGCCATCCGTTCATGACCAAATTGTCACCAGTACAGAGTAAAATTAAAAATAATAAAGACAACAAACTGAGTTTGGCATGGAACTAAATTATTCGGCTTAAAGCTAATCCTTTATTGTGAGATTATATCCTCTCAAATTTTCAGTGTAAAATATATTCTCTGTTATGAATAATCATGCTATACCATAAGCTTTTTTACTTAATGTACTTACTTGACAAAAAAAAAAAAAAAATGTAGACAACTCTATTTTGGTCCTTTATCTATTTTTTTAATGTCTTGGTCTGTGGAAATCTTAGTCTGGGAATCTCTGGTTTACATGTCCTTTGACCCAGTAATTCAACTTCTAGGAAATGATCTTCCAGAAATAATGTGTGCCATAAGAAAAAAAAAATGTAAGCAAAAATATACAGTGCAGCATTATTTGTAGAAAGCAAAATCTCAAAATAAAATTATGGAATACTTAAATTATCATAGGACAGTACAGTCATATGATGAAATAGAATGTGACCATCAAAAATCCCTTGTGTAATTTATCTAATAACACGGGAAATGCTCATATATAATGTTAAGAGGAAAAGAAAGAAAAAACACACATGTATAATATGATTGCAACTTCATGAAAATTAAATGTACAATCATAATATATGAAAACAAAGCCTAAATGTATTTACAGTTAGGTATTTTTTTAGATCAAGAATATTTTCTTCAACTATCTTCTTTTCTAATTAGCCTGGCCTTTTTTCATAAATACCCATAATTGCATGTGAAATCTCTGTTTTTTGGCCCTTTGCCTTTCACTTTCTCTTCTATCCTTCTCATCCTTGTGTCCTTAACTTCTGTGTTCTAGGAGAACTCTAAATGCTATTTTTGGCAGTGTCAATTCTGCAGTGAACAGTGGGTAATTAAGCTTTTGATTCTACTTGATGTTTTCTTTCTTTTCAATACTTCCTATTCCATCTAGGTATCTATTTAGGTCACTGTCATCTCATCACAGCTTTTAGCTGCTGTTTTGGAGAGACCATATATTTTTGCATCCCAGTTGCTAAATTATTTTCTTCTGGTTACCTTGGTAAACAGTGTTTAGACGGCTTCCCCGGAATATGTTCCTCAGAATGACACGTCTTTCCTCTAGACCTAGAGTAATTATTGTAGGTTGTGTTTTATCCAGTTTATTCCAAACTGAAGAGAGATCCCAGCAGACCCAGTGTTTGCTGATGGGAATAGGTGGCCCTCGCCCCTTGCTCCTCTCACTATCCACGTGATCAGCCCCCTCTCAGATCCACAGCCGGAGGACTGGGTGACCCCGGGCCCTGTTCCCAGTGCTCGACCGTGTTCCCTTATTAGGAACTGAAGTGGGATCTACCCCTGCCCTATTGGGGTCTCTGCCACCATGAACCAATGATGACAGCAGATTTCCTGGGCTGAAGGCCACCAGGCCTCTCAGGGTGCCCGCTTAAACTTTTTCATCCATCTTCACTGTAACAATTTGAGTTGCATCCTCCAGAAACTCATATGTTGACATCCTAACCCCCAGTAGCTTAAAATGTGACCTTCTTTGGAAATAGGGTCATTGCAGATATAATTAGTTAAAATAAGATAAGGTCATTAGGGGGGCCTAAATCCATTATGAGTGGTATCATTATAAAAAGAGGAAATTTGAAAACACACACACACACACACACGCACCCCCATGGAGAACACCATGTGAAGATGAAAGCAGGGATCAGTGTGATGATGCTTCTAGAAGCCAAGGACTCAAAGACTGCCAGCAACCTTCGGACTAGGGGAGAGGGATGGACCAGATTCCCACTTACAGCCTCAGAAGGAATCAACCCTGTTGATACCTTGATCTAGGACTTCTGGTCCCCAGAACCACAAGACAATAAGTTTCTGTTGTTTAAGCCACCCACTGTGTGGTGCTATGTTCCAGCAGCCCTAGCAAGCTATGCACTTACCTAAGCCCCTCCACCCTCTGTGATCAGGCCTTGGTCAACTGAGGCCAGATCACAGCTGAGGCCTTTCCCCAGCTCCATTCCCACCAACTAACATTCAAGAGATGTTAGAACTGCCTCCTGGTTCCTTACATACACTGTACTGCTTCTCTACTCCCGCAGGCTCTCCTCTGCCTGGAATCCGCCCCTGATCCTCACCCTGACCCTTTACATACAACACACCCTTGCCGTGCTTGTCCCTTCCTGACTTGAAGATTCAGCCCAGAAGTCCAGGACCACCTCCTCCAGAAAGCCTTAGCTGGCTTAGATGCCTTTTCTAAGATGACCAACCACCTCCATTTGTCTGAGGCTGAAGAGGTTTCTGTACTTTCAGTGCTAAAAACAAGAAGGTCTTGGGCAAACCAGGACAAGTTGGTGACCGTACCTTTCTCAGGGTTCCCATAATTCCCTGCACAAAGCTTTCCACATTTTTTTCTTCCTAAACATGTATTAGGATGATCTGATCTGATCAGACCCACACTAGATCACATGCTCCTTCTGAACAGTGTTTTCTGACACCCATATCCCTAGCACTTCAACACAGCAGGTGCTCTGTTAAGGTTTCTAAATGAATGAAAGATTAAAAACTTGCCAAATCGCCTCAGGGTTATCCTGGCACAAATGCAGTTATCCATTCATTTACTCAACATGCATCCATGAACTGCTATGCTCCAGGAACCATTCTCCACTTGTAGCTTTTACATCCTCCTTGACTAAGGAACCAAAGACCTCAAAGTAACATGACTCTAGAAATGTCCTATGAAATACCTACTTTGCTTAATAGATATGCCGAAAGTAAACCATGACTGCTTAGTACACTAACAAAGTCGTTTTCCAACAGTCAAAATCCAAAATTGTTAAGTTCCTTGGAAGACTGAACTTCATCTAATGGTTGTTTAATTGTTAAAGGTTTTGTTAATTAAGTCTAGCCTTCATACCAGAAGTTGCTCTAAGTCCCCCTTTTTAATTGATAGCATACAAATAGAAAAATGATTAATAAGAATACTTTCCTGAGGAGTGATTATGTAGCATTATGGAATACCTCTGTTTTAAGTCAATAGTGAACATCTTTACAATATAACTGTAGTCCTCCAAAAGAATTGTGAATATCTATTAGCATTTTACTGAATGAAAAGACCTTTTTCTGTTGTAAAAAATTCTGCAAGGAATATCATTTTAAGAACATGTTTTTGCATGTCCTGATTGATTCCTTTAGAATAAGTCCTTAAGAGCGGGATTTTTCAGGTCAAAATACATTTTGGAATTACTTGGATTTAATTATTCCCTATATTTTTCTAGCCTTTGCAGACAATAACAATATTTACTGACAATAATGGTCTTCTTGTATGAACTTGTATGGATATTTTTCATTCTTCTTTAAGTTTCAGAGTTCACAGTTTCATTTAATTTGAAAGGTAATTTCATTGCAGGTCAAGAATCTTTTTGATGACAAAATGTTTATTTTTACCTAAAAGAGGATTACTGTGAAGGTGTTCCATCTTAAGTTAAGTACAAAAGTTCTCTCTATATTTACATTGTTTAGCAGAAAAATAGTTTGAAAATGTAGGGTGGAGACAAGTTGAATGAGCTAAAAGTACCAACGGTATTTTAGCTGTCTCACTGAAGAGACATTCCAAAATCTCGCAGCACAAGAAATACTTTGAAAGTCGGCCTTAAACTTAATCCCATAGGAGGGAGACTTGGCAAGCAAGTCAGCATCTTTCTTGTAACCCTAACAAGTTCACAGATTCCAGTAAGCTTCCATGCATTTTGCAATCCAGATTCTACCCCATGAATCTTTCTTTCTTTAGAGTTTATGAAATTTTCTAATTTTCCTAAAACATCATACAAATCCTCTAACTGGTATATATCTTTCAATCATAAAAGTGCCATTTCGATTTATAGTCTCCAAAATCAATAAAGCCTCCCCTCCCCAAGTAAAAGGGAGAAGGATCTGGAACCACTTAATGAAATGTACCTAATAATAATATGACAACAACATGCCACGTTATCATAGCTCAAAGTAAGCTGACACAGCCTGGTCAGGACTTGGCTATCTTTGAAACAAAATCACATTCTTCAGGAAGTGGTGTTGGTAACTCAATAAGCAGCAGCTGTTCCTGGATCTTTGAAAAAAATGTTCCATCATTTGAACGGTGTTCTGTATCCAGCTCTATGCCCCATTATAACTGAGGGCCAACGTGGAAAACTCTAGTTTTTATAATGATTGGAAAACCTCTGGGCAAATAAATACAGGAAAAAATTTTTTGCTCTTAATCTGAGGAGCCTATCTCAATTTAGATATACTTTGTTCAAATCAATTTCTCTGTAATGTTAATTTGCACTCATTACCCAGAAATTCCATGCGCATAAAATGATTGCTCCATTCCCTCCAATCTTAATAATGAGTGCTCCATCCCTGCGCCATTTTAAAAGCTTTCTAAAGACCCTTTTAAAATGAAAGGTGAGATCACTGAATGTAATGTTTATTTACAAGATATTATGATCCAAGCCTTCCAGAATGCTCAGTATAAATGCACTGCATTTAATAGAAATTTGATCCCATCAATTTTACATGATCCCAACAAGGAGAGTGTAGAATTCTAATAATGCTAATGAGAATTTGATATTGACAGAAGATTCATTTATACATAAAAATGGCCAGAAAGATGATTAAATCAAACGATGGTTTGTCGATACCCATCTAACATTAGGTCTCACTATCAAGATGAACAACCACACTTTCAGTAACAACAGTAAATAGCAATTATGATTCCTATGCTGTACTTATGTAGCACTTTTATCGGTGGACCTATAAAGAGATGTATTAAAATACCTTCAGACTCTTTGACAGCCTGGGCTTGAAGTATCTACTTCCAGGAGCAATCTAAATCAACATCACATCATTGCGCTGAAATGGCTTTAGTCATGTTTGCTCCGAAGATCTCATGCTGTGTCCACACAGATGACCTGGCCAAGAGACAGTGTGGCACAGACCAGATCATGCTTCCATTCTGACTCTCTCTTATGCCCTAGTTCTCCCAAGGTATCTATAGAGCTGAGAGGTTTAGATCAATCCAAACATTTGCTGAAATGCGTATGCTTTACCCTTAATTAAAATCGCTGGAGTTTTCTACCCATCTCTAAGGAAAAAGGCAGAACAGCAAACTCATTCTAAAAAAATCTAGCTTTGGAAGTAGAAATACAAATGGAGTGACAATTTATAAATGTATGTTCTCATCAATTTTGACAGGCTATGTCTGTCACAGACGATACTGTAAAAATTTTACTTTGTATCAGCCTGCCATTATTATGCCTCTTCTGCTGGCATCTGATACAATGACTAGCAGCCCCCCTCACCTCCCAGCACCAAGGGTTTAACTATTTAGTAATAGATGAGGAAACTCACCCATAAATCTGTCCAGGTCTGATATTCACCATTCTCCCATAAGAGAGACAGATAACTTTGAACAAGCTGATAGGACAGGTAATAATATTCTGGCAGGAATGAAAACGAAGAAATGTGTGATGAATGAAAATGAAACAAATTGGCCAAAGAGGACTCAGAGGAGACAAGACAACTGCTTCAAGTGTGTAGAGGGCCATGATGTAGAAAAGGGTGAAATTCAATCCATCCTGAGGAGGCAGAGCTAGGGCTAGGACAAGGACACCAGCTGGGGGACATTTCAGTTCCCAGTGACAAAACAAAAGTCATGACTGTCCAACGGATTCACCTGGGTGGGAATGAGAAAGGAGAGAAGGGATGGGGGTAATGGCTACGTATTCATGAATTCCATCAGTGGTTCTTAAGTACTTATTCTGCCTTGGGCACAATGCAAGATGCTGGAGATCCAATGTTGAGAAAAGATAGACATGGTATGTGCCCTGGGAGGCAGATAGGGCTCTGGTCATCACACTCATAAATGGAACCACATCTGTACTTTGAAAAAGTCACAGGCTGTCAAATAGAGAGTGGATTGGATGGGACCAGAGAGTATCCAAGGAGATCGGAAGGGGGCTTCCCTAATAGGATGTCAGATTGCTACTAGGCCTATAATTTTAACGTCTTGAGACGTCTGTATCTGGCATCCATGAACTTTTCTTTATTTGCTTACTTAATTTAGTCAATATACAATGTGCGAAATGGCATTTTCAAAGTAGAAATTCGGTTTGTTATTGTTATTATCAATTCCAACTTTTCAATGCCTCTCATATCACTGTTTTTGTTGTCAACGATATTTCCTTTCTACTTCAGGAATATTGTTCTAAATTCTTAGCTATGTGAGGATAATATAATTGAACTTTGCAACAAGTTAGTCTATCAATTATCAAAATAATCATCAGAGAAGATAATATTTATTTATGCTAATTGTTGCTTTTAATATTCTAGCTGCATGCCAGATTTCACAAAATCACAAAATAAAGGTAATCTGAAAAAAAAGCTGTTTGGAAAGCCTGCAAAACTCATGAGGATCTTAAATTTTCTCAACTCCATGTTTACATCATTTCTTGACTACATTAATGAAGCCAGGCTACAATAGCTTTCCCATAGGGTCATCTTAAAAATAAATGTGTTTATAAAGCCTTTCAGGAAGAGTTTGGAGAAGTAAAGAAGGAGTGTCTATAATTCAAAGATATTTTCTATAAGTGTCCAGATAACAAAGTCAGTAATTTTCTGGGGCTAGTTGTTAAACCCTGTGAGTTAATTTTATTACTCCCTGTTAATGATTGGTCTTTTTTCTTCCACAGAAGATATATATGTAAAGCTATTAGTATTTATTCTTTTCTTTTCTACAGTGATTTATTTTGTGGTTTAACTCAGTCACTTACACAAGCAAAACAATCTAAAGTGGGCTTTTTGTTTTATATGTACACATGTGTCTATATGTACATTAAGCCTTTGTTGGGGTGGAGGGCAGGGAGAAATAGGAGGAAACTTTAAAGTAAAGGAACAGGATGAATCCCACTAGCATCAGGAGAAAGGGATGTAAACTTCTTAAGGAAGAGTATGGTAGAACCAAGTAGCTCTGTTTTTGTACGAGCTTCCCCACGGTATGAGTCTAATTTGACATTTGACATTTTGACAATCAAAAACAAAAACAAAAAAAAGATTAGCCAACAAAAACAAAAGCATACGCATATACTACTGGGATTACTCTGTGAGGGGTTAGAGCTGTCAGTTGTGCAATTCTGATCTAGTACTTAAAAAAAAGCAGACATGCAGTGCTTGGGCAAGGCTCCCACCTTCCAGCCCCACTGTGGGAACTTAGATATAAACAAAAGCTGGGAGCCCCTGTAGTTGCAGGGGGACCTGTGAAAAGATGATGCCCTCTTCCTTGGAGATAATTCTCGCTGTGCAGGTACATTCATTCATCCTTCACTCATTCTTCAAATCTCTCTTGAGTACTTCCGATGTGCCAGGCACCGCGTCAGTGGCTCTGCCATATTTCTATGGGGTGAATGAAGCGAATGGCATTGAGCCCATTTCACAGCTGTGGAAAGGGGGCAATGAAAGGCGGAAGGACTTGATTTGTGAAGAAGCAACAAAGGCAAAACTAAAGTCAGCTTCCTGGATTTCTTGTCCAGTTTTGGTTTGGTTTGGTTTGGCTTAGAGTAGTGGCTCCCCAGCAGGGGAACAGCGGTTGCCAGTGTGGGGCACAGTGGGCAATGTCTGCGTACATTTTCGATTGCCATAACGAGAGGAAGGGATGACCACTGCGTCTGGTGGATAGAAGCCAGGAATGCTGTTCAGCATCTTACAGCGCACCGGACACCCCGTAGCAAGGAATGATTGGGATCGAAATGTCAACAGTGCTGCAGTTTAGAAACCCTGGTTCAGAAGGAGTATTTGGAAATTTTAGCTGATGAGCCAGAATTTATTTACCCTATCTGGGTAACAGGAAAAATTAAGAAAAACAAAAGGTGAATTTCTTCTAAGCTGAAGTTGATGCAACTGTTTGATTCTCATAAATGAGTCTAAATCTAAGTTCTCTTTTTAAAAAAGAAGTGCTTATTTTGCAGGCAGCATTTTTTTTTTTTTTTAATTCCACAGTGTCGCTACCCACTGTCACCACAAGCAGTAGCATTCTTATCTGTCAGTGATGGCCTCTTGGTAGGCAGTTACAAAATATACACACAACTTTTCTCACTGTTATGTTAGTACATTCAATCCACTTGTGGTTTTCCAAATGAAACCCTCCTGCTGTGAAAGTCACCCATTTAATGAAGTGTATTTACTGTATATTAGTAAGAATCTGTAGCTCAAGAATACTGCATTGGGAGTGAAATCAACATCTTCACATCCAAGTAACCCCTCTCCCTTACTCAGTGAGATGTTTGTGTAAGAAGCCAACTGGAAATTCCGGCCACTACCTTGATGATATTAAAAGATATGGGGAACATTCACTGTGCTTGCCTTGCCTCTTTCGTTCTTAAATGCTTGTATTCTAACCTCTTGTGGGAGGTAAGCTGGGGCAAGACTTGACATCACTATTGGCTGAACCGGTCACAGGGCGAGGCACTCAAGTACAAAGATCAAATGGCTTACTTCTACAGATTTCCTGGCTGGGACAATATTGACTTTGTTGTTTACTTCACTGTCAGAGTCACAGTAACATCATTAGGTCATGATTATAAGCAGTTCCCCAGTATGAATGTTTCTAAGTGCTATTGTCACATAATTTTGAAAATGAATTATAGACATGATTTGCACCTCAAGTCTCCATCAGCATTTAAGTAAATGCTCAACTGAGGCACTTTACATGCCTGCTAAAAAGTCATGTCCAAGAACAATTTTCTTATTAATAATCATGATATAAAGAAAAATGTAAACAAGAATATCATAATTTCCTTCAAGCATGCCGTATAGTTTTCTCTAAACGACAGAATGAAAAACCTTAGTCTTCAAGAATCTCATGAATTCATCTCAGCCTTTGCACCCACACACTGGTCTCTGTCTTCTCCAGTGTCTAATTGGATCCGACAATTGTGTTTATTTGGGACAAAAAATGAGTATGTTTGAGTTTCTAACTTTGTTCTCCCACAGGGGCATGGACATATGTATCCTTCCTTCTCAAAGATAGCAGTTGCGTACAATGTACACAAATATTTTTAAGTGTTTCACAGCACAGTGACATTATTTTATGGAACTAACCGTGGTGTGTAGGGGTGAGCAAGACTCTGTAAAAAGTATGTGTGATGAAATAACAGAGGGGAAAAGTAGAGCAGAAGCCACTTTGTTGACATTAAAATAGTTTCTATTTCAGGGCCATCAGTCACTTCATCATGTCTAGAGGGGGTTCAACATCAAACAAACCAAACGGAGCCTGGACCACATCCTGAGAGCTTGGCATGGATTCCTGGGCTCATCCCATACAGGAGGTAAGTGGGGAGCGCTGGCATCCACTGGAGACAGCTAAAACTTTGAGGAAGTTCAGATATGGCTCCAGGTCCTTTATAACTAAGAGTTGATTTAGACCCTAAAAGAAGATGATGGGAATACCCTGAGAAAACCATAATTCAAAAAGAGTCATGTACCTCAATGTTCATTGCAGCTCTATTTACAATAGCCAGGACATGGAAGCAACCTAAGTGTCCATCAACAGATGAATGGATAAAGAAGATGTGGCACATATACACAATGGAATATTACTCAGCCATAAAAAAAAAGAAACTGAATTATTTGTAGTGAGGTGGATGGACCTAGAGTCTGTCATACAGAGTGAAGTAAGTCAGAAAGAGAAAAACAAATACCCTATGCTAACACATATATATGGAATCCAAAAAAAACACAAAAAACTGGTTCTGAAGAACCTAGGGGCAGGACAGGAATAAAGACCCAGACATAGAGAATGGACTTGAGGACATGGGGAGGGGGAAGGTTAAGCTGGGACGAAGTGAGAGCGTGGCATGGACATATATACACTACCAAATGAAAAATAGATAGCTAGTGGGAAACAGCTGCATAGCACAAGGAGATCAGCTCGGTGCTTTGTGTCCACCTAGAGGGGTGGGATAGGGAGGGTGGGAGGGAGACGCAAGAGGGAGGAGACATGGGGATATATGTATATGTATAGCTGATGCACTTTGTTATACTGCAGAAATTAACACAACATTGTAAAGCAATTATACTCCAATAAAGAAGTTAAAAAAAAAAAATGATAGTATTACAGAAGTGATATTGATATGAAATTTAATCTCTTAAGCATTCACTGAGCACTACAAACATTGGTTGCGTACCTGCAAGCAGTTATTGAGCTCCCAGTCTCTTCCTGGCACCATTTTATACACTTCGGATGCAGAGAGGAAAATGTACAGCCCCTGTTGTCCTCTCACAGGAGTGCACAGTCCACTGGGGAGACTAAGGTGTAAACAAGTAACTACAAGACGTTGTGAGCCAGAGGGGAGAGGTGTACGCAGAAGGGGAGGCAGCAGAAGATGAGGAACTGCAAACTCAGCCTAGAAAAGGTGATGTTTAAAGTTCTCAAGGATGACAAAAGAGTGCAATACTTGGATAGAGAGGGTGCTCAGAGAAAGCAGAGATAACAAATTACAAGGTACCTAAGTCAATTTCACAACAATTTGTGGAGGACTCTTCACTAAGAAGACTGTGCAAAGGAACAAAGGAAGGGAGGTGCTGCCTCCAGGGAACTTTCTATCTCCTACTTCAAAGTATATATGTTTGTAACTCCTTGAGATTACAAGCACGTGAAATGTACACTAATTACCCTTGCTTTCAATTCATTGCATTTTATCTTCTACTATGCTTATAGATGTGCTTACAAATCCTGCCGAATGTGAAAGAAATCTCCCAAAAAAGATAAAGCAGTGATCCCAATAGATACATAACAAAATGATAGGCAGAAGTACAAGATGAAATTCAGTTGATGATCACAGACATGGGAAAAAGTTCAATCTCACTAGTAATTAAAATATACATTAAAATGAAGTAACTTTCTGCTTATTGTATTACCGTATATTTTACAAAGCATTAATGTCTTAACCTGAGGAGACTCTGGTGAACTTGCATACTCACATGTGGCACTTGGACTATATACCTTTAGATGCTTGACCCCCAGAGAAAGAGGGGGCAGGGGAACCTCTATGCACAGGATTATTCAGCATTAATTATTTAATAAAATACAGACGCAAACTGACTTTCCAAAATTAATGGGAGAGTTAAATCATGCTTCATTATTTAAATAGGTTATGGCATTATAATTAAAGTTAAAATTAATAATTATAAAACCTCTTGCCACAGGGAAACATTTTCAATATGATTACTATAAAAAGGGTTAGAAAATGGCATATATAGTATGATTTCAGCCACATAAAATATTTATGTATCTAGAGAAGAATCAGAAGGGAATACGCAAAAATAACAGCTAATATTACATAAAGGGTTTTTGGTATCTTGAGTCCTCAGACATTCTGTTAATTGTTTTTTTAGCAATGCTAGCAAAATGGTAGAATTTGAATCATTTAATAAACCCCACAATAATGGGGCAATACACAGCACTATGAAACAACAGTCTTGGGTACTTGTAGAGCCTCACGTTAAGGTGAAAAATATGCAAGCGTATAAGATTAAGAAGCAAACTGTAATAGGGAAGAACAAATCTGACTCCATATTGGATCTGTTTCTTTTACTTTAACCTTTGTATTCTCTTGCTTTTGCTACAAGTTAAGAGTGTTGCCTACAGCCTAAAATATACAGGACAGCCCATTCTCAAGGCTCTGACTTTTAAAGGTATAACACTTTCCACTCATATAGAGATAAAAAGTTACAGAACAGAGAATAACATTTGTCTTGTTGGAGGTTTACAGGAACATTATGACTTGACCTAGGTGGACAAATGCAGGAGCAAAGGATTCTGACACCAAGAAGTCTGCAACAACCAACCACTCCCCTCCCCTTTTAGTATAAAAGAAGCTTGAATTCTAACTCGGGTAAGGCGCTTCTTTGGGACACTAGTCCATCATCTTCTCAGTCTGCTGGCTTTCCGAATAAAGTCACTATTCCTTGCCTCAATAACTCGTCTCTTGATTTATTGGTCTTTTGTGTGGCAAGCAGTCAGAGCTTGGACTCAGTAACAAAATTATCATTTTGGGGGGAGGGCATATTCATTCCAAATTCTGCCTTGAGTAAAGTTGCAAACTGTCATTACAGTACCTCATCTTACTTATTAGTTTGAGCACGATGGCAGAACATGGTCATCTAAATTATCCATTTACTTTGTAACCGGAATTAAAAGCTCTTTTTTAGGGAACTCAAGATGTCATGAGGCAGAGTCAGTCTGCAGATTGATTCTGTAGCTTAGAACATTTCCACCGAAGCGTTTGGCCTGTGAGATGTCTAAGTAGATTAGTTGAAGTAGAAATGCATTATTTATTATTTAACACTTAGTGAAAGCAATCAGTGAGCTAGGTTTAATAATGATTTCTTTTAGACACTCACCGATGAATAAGAATTAGGTAAACATAAGCCAATCATTATTTGGAAGCTTTATCAAGTTTCAAATTCAGAACATTTTTTTTTGAAGAAGCAATTATGATCTTCCCTTTGAACACTGGAAAAGATAAACCTTATGTTATGTATGGAAACTCTGAGAATTAGACCTGTTTAGACAAGGAATGGGAGGGGATCCCACAATGTCAATGGAGGTCTTTTCTAATCAGGGCTCTGCTTCTGATTCCTGCAGATAAATCTAGGGGACAGATCATAGGAACACATTAGCTGACCTCAGAACTCTGGATGGTGACTGCTAATTACTTTAGAATTGAAGGAAGACCCTTCCTATTTCAGATGTCTGGATTGCTGGAAAAGCTACATTTACAAAATCTGATCTATATCCAGGTAAGGGAAAGCTGATCTTCTGCGTGGACAGGAGCAGTATTATCACTTCCTGGGTGCCTCCAGGTCCTTCTGCAGGTGCTTCCCTGGCGCACAAGTTGCACCCTATTTCTGCAGTTACTTCACCCAGTGTAGACGGGTCTAAAAACCTTCTTTTCCAGTGGGGGCAGAATGCAACCTGTGACTGGGGAACCGCTAACCTGTGGCTTCTGGCTTTCATAGTTTTGGTAGAAGATGCAAATGATTAACTATCCCTCCACCCTTCCCTTCCAAAGATGGCCTCATCGTGACCTCACCATGACATCATGATGAAGTCTAACACTTCTAGTTTTGTGATTTGGGGCAAAGTACTTAACCTTTCTGGAGTTCACCCTCTTTATTGTAAGTGGCATCCATCACAGGGAGATATTGTTGTTCTTTCTCCAGTGGCTTATGTATAACCGGTGCATGATGTATGATGGGCACTCCATACCTCTCTTTCTTTCTTTTTTTAAATTTATTATGGTAAGAACACTTATTAGGAGATCTACACTCTTAACAAACTTTTAAGTGCACGGTACAGTACTGTTGACAACAGGCACTGTGTTGTACAGCAGCTCTCTAGAGCCTATTCATCTAGCATAACTGAAACTTTAGACCCACATTTAACAACAACTTCCCATTTCCCTGTCCCACAGCCCCTGGCAACTACCATTCTACTCTCTGCTTCTATGAGTTTGACTATTTTAGATACCATCATATAAACAGAATCATGCAATACCTGTCCTTCTGTGACTGGCTTATTTCATTTAGAATGTCTCAAGGTTCATCCAAGTTATTGCATATGGCCGGATTTCCTTCCTTTTTAAGGCTAAATAATATTCCATTGTATGTATATAACACATTTTCTTTTTCCATTCTTTTGGTAATGGACATTTAGGTTGTTTCCACATCCTGGCTATTGTGAGTAGTGCTGCAATAATCATGAGAATGCAGATATCGCTTCGATATCCTGATTTCCACTCTTTTGAATTAATACCCAGAAGTGGGATTTTTGAATCATATGATAGATCTAGTTTTATTTTTTGTGTTTATCCCCACAGACTTCCCCAACACTTGCTTCTAACTTCAAATTTCTTTACACATAGCATGGATTCCAGCACCCACCCACCCACTCCTCATTTCCAATGCCACCCAATTTCTGTTTCTTGCTGACAATTTCTAAGTACTTTGTGAATTAGCGTGTGTTTTTGTTCTTTTGAGGTTTTTTGTGCTGTGTGTGTGTGTGTGGTTGTTCTTGCTGCTGAAGGGTGGAATTGAAATTATTATGTAACTGCCAACAGTAACTTCAATGGGAGAGACAGCAGCTGAACTCTGAAAGGTTAACACTGAACTTCAGAGTGGTTTAATAGACTACAGTTTATAAACAACAGATTTCCTAACAGACTAGAGCAACAAGAAAGTCAAGTTTGGGATTCCCATGCTTTCAGTGTTTATTTATTTGATTGTTTTGGTTTTATTATTATTAAATAGTTGTACACTCTCATTTTATATGTAGGGATATGAATATTTAACTTTTTAGAAGATTTATTCTTTAGTAAAATCACAAGATTTAGCACAATGTGACAACTATATCTATGTAAGCACATTGAAGGCAACATCAGAAGGAATATTTACTTATGATTATAATCTGTGGCTTAAACTATAGTTGAGTTCCAAAGATATTAAATTTAAAATATAACTGCATCATATGAAATAGTTTGATTGTTGTGAAATTCAGTCATTAATTCCTCACTTTCTTGTGATGCTGTCTAATAAATACGCTCTTGAAAGAGTCTCCTTCTCTGCAACACACATTTTTAATGTCTACTTCCTGATATTTTTATATGAACTAAACATTTATCTTGGCATTATTTGCAAATGAGATAGAGTTCATTCAGACATACAACTCAGTGGAAATAGAGAACACACATTTCTGCAAAGTTAGGACAGCACAGACCTGGGAAAGCAGAATGCCAGGTCTGATTCCAGCTCCCCTGGCCCTCTCTAGCCTACTGTGCCACATTAGCTATTGGTGACATTCCTCAGTTCCTCCTTTGAGATGCAGTGTGCATCCTGATTGATCTCTGAGCTTCCTCTAAGTCTCTCTCACATCCCTGGTATTTCTGTGATATGGGTGCTTGCATTTGTCACTACTCTGACAACTGGTGCCAACAAAGAAAATTATACAACTTTTGACAGTGAATTTCTTACCTCTTTATCCTGTACAAAATCACTGAGTTAGGTTCAAAAATAAAGGATTCCTAAAACATCTGTGGTAGGCCGGTCTTGCCTCACTGGGTGAAAATATTTGAGAGCGGTATTCCATGTGAAACAGAGGGTTTGTCTAAGAGCCCATGCAAAGTAAATTGAAAAGAACTGGCTCTCTAATCACTGGGCTTCCTCTCATTGTCATATGTTGTAAATATCAAAAGGTGATGAATTTATAGGACTTTGGTTACACATTTTTCCCGTAGGCTCCAAATGCTGTGTTCTCACTCAAATCCACAAAACTGGACCATCCCTGGGACCAGGTTGCAGATATGGGTTTTGGAAGTCCTTTTTTTCTGGAAGAAAATGATGGCAGAGCAGTGGAATAACTGAAGGCAGGTAAGCAAAAAAACCAACCATGAAAAAAGGCAATGTCTTTAAAGGTTGATCATTTTTATGTTTTATTATATTTAAGAAATCCCTAGAACTTCTTCCAAAAGACAACATTTACCTAAAATTAGATTTGTGTGTGTGTGTGTGTGTGTGTGTGTGTGTGTGTATTATCAAATTGCCTTCTTCTCTTCTCAAAGAAAAAATGAATGAAAACATAAGAATTTCTCTGGCAGTGGGAATCAGTGCATGAGGGAACTTCCATGAAAATTAAAAGCGGTAGTTGGTATATTGAAAGCCAGTTTAGTTGAGGTGGTATTTTGGAAGCTGCTCGTCTACTATTAGCAATTGTATTATATGACAGAGACTTGATTCCTAGGAACTCCTGGAAGGTCACTCTCTAAAGAGTGGGTATCACAGCAGACACTGTTTCTTTATTGGAGGTCTTGCATGGAGGAAGACAGAACAAGAGAGGACACATAGGTGAGAAAAGATGACGGTGAGTTAATGTCAGTGGGCAAGAAAGAACTCATCACAGGGACAGAGGACTAGGCAATGCACAGCGGCCACATTGCCCTTGACCTCATTTATTCTCCTTTACCAAGGCCCTGGTCATAGACTGGAGTCATGGAAAAGACCAGGATCTTACACACTCATTCCCTTTCCCTTGGGGGCAGACACCAGCCCATCAGCACACAGTGTGACCTCTCCGTTAAGACAGCGTTGGCTGTCTGCTGCTGCAGCCCCTGATCATCTTCCGTGAGATTTTTAGTTGTCACAAAGAGGCATAGAGAACCTGCTGGGTTGTCTCACTTGAGCATCAGTCTTTTGATGCAAAGCTTTTCCCCAATGAAAAGCCAATACGTGATCGTTTGTGCACTCAGAGAAGCCCCAAGCTGTGACCACCACCTCCCATTCACTGTGTGATTCCATTCCTGGTTACAACATATCTGGTATCATTTTTCATAGGAGACCTAGTGATATGACAGGCTGGATTGTGCCATTCTGGAAGGAACCGGGAGGGTAGACGCTATTGATTAGCAAAGGGAGAACTTTCAGTAATTAAACAAGCAGTGCTTTCAGTAACAGAAAGAGAGAAAAGGATTGAATTGTACGTTTGTCTCTTCAATGTTTAACACAGGCTAATTTTTTTTAACTTACTAAACATCCACAACAAAATGTAGAAATGAAACCATAAGCATTCTTAAAGGACTGAAAGACTAGATAGCATCTAAGACCAACGCAAGTGGGGAAATGTTTGACTGAATGCTTAATTATCTTAATACGCAAAAATCATGGATGGCTGAGCCTCAACAAGTATTAAGTAACCACCAAATTGTTTTCCATTTACTTCAAAGGTAGATTAAACATATTTGTTAAGAATGATGAGCATTCTCTGATCCTCAAAGTTGCTGAGGTTAATCCTATTATCAAAGTTTGCTGGATTTAGCAAATAAAAATATAAGTTAAATGATGAATTTCAGATAAACAATGAATAATATTTTAGTGTAAGTATGTCCCACGCTATATTTGAGAAGCAGCTATACAAAAACATTATTGGCCATTTATCTAAAATACACAGATGACTAATTTGTTGGCTATAATCTTGAGCAGACACTTCTCAGGCATTATTTGCTTGTACTCTTTGAGTACGTATATACAACTGGTTTATGTACGAGTATATATATACATAACTGGAATAAGCCCAGCTTCATGGAAGCATTGGGGCCTTTCTAAGGTGGCTTGTATGCTTAGGAATCTTTGTCATTCCTTGTCTTCCTAACTCCCAAAGTTATGCTGAATGGACACTTGGAGAGACTCTTCCCAGTTTGCTCAAGACTTGTGCTAAACTGCCTTACACAGTTGAAAGTGAAATGCGACAGACTGGTCTGGGTTTAATACATCAAGAGTCAGGCCCAAGCCTCTGGCTTAAAATAAAACTGTGAGCACGAGAAACATGGCATAACCAAGACATGGTTTAAAAGGTTGATACCTAGAGGGGTGGGATAGGGAGGGTGGGAGGGAGGGAGATGCAAGAGGGAAGAGATATGGGAACATATGTATATGTATAACTGATTCACTTTGTTATAAAGTAGAAACTAACACACCATTGTAAAGCAATTATACTCCAATAAAGATGTTTAAAAAAAAAAAAAAAAAAGGTTGATACCTGGAAAACCTTTGAGAAGTCAACATCAACCCCAGACCCCCAATCTTAATTTTCTCAAGCCTCTCAAAAAAGATAATTTTTTAAAGTTCAACTGATATTCATATTGCATTAACATGGTAGGCATGGCTCTGTATCTCTTATTCATTAAATCCACATAAAACCTCATGATATAGATCATATTATTATCTCTGTACACATGAGAAAGCATGTGATAGATTCATTACTTCCAAGACTGTTTTACAAACATCATCTCATTCGGATTTTAGGGCAACTGAATGTGGTAGAAAGGGCAAGTATTAAGTATTATTATTGCCATTTTGTAGATGAAAAGATTAAGGATAGAGAGGTGACACATCACTGGCCCAACATTAGTGAGTTAGTAAATGCTATTTCTCCTAATCCAAGCCCCATCCTCTTTCCACTCTACCTATGTTCACTATGGAAATTAAAACGGAACCTAGAAAATGTTGAGAACAATGATTTTGCTCTAATTTAAAATCTGGATTTTTGAATGCAGGCATGTCCTTAAGTCTGGGGTTACAGGAGAGAGAGGCAGGGCTCTGCTTGGTAAAGCAATATCCAAGGAAAGGGAAACCAGCACTCTGACTTCTCTCAGTGATTTGAGGGTGGCTTAGAGGTTATGCCAGAATGGGAAGCTTGAGTGTCATTAAAGGGGAAACCCCTAATTTGGAAACTGTGATACCAAGTGCAATAATAAACAAATTACTGAGACCATGCTTCTGCCAACTGGAGGACTTGTACTCCCAGCACTCTTCTTTTTTTTAGGGTGCTAATCAGTAGTGAAAAAGGCGATTATAATTGAATGCACCGAAATTTAGAATGCTGGACACCTCATCTCCCAAAATTAGTTTTCTAAGCACCAGGTTTTATTGCTGGGAAATTACTATTGGTACTCGGTATTAAGTACCAAGATGATGATGGGTCTAGATCTAAAACAAAAATTAGAGAGCTTGTAAGTAGAAAAAAGACATTGGTATTCACAATGCATGTTCTAGAGAAACAGTAGTAATGAATGACTTTTCAGGGTGAAGGTAGAAATAGGCAGTGAAAGTAGCTACCTTTGTTTAACTCCAAGTGAGTCACTGTCTGTAGAACACTCCCGAAAGGAAATGTGGGCAGCCAGGCCAGTCTCCGCTGTGATCTTCGGAGATGTCGGCACAGGCAACACGCTTGCTAATGAGACCTCAGAAGTGTCTGATCATCTCCTCTAATTGCTCTGAATAATTGGAGAACTGCATGGCCTTGCCTACTCCTTCCCAAAGACGGTCCATTCAAATATGCAAATCTAAAATTATTTGAATACTGCTCTAATTGGAGTCTGGGCTACCCATTATTTGCTGAAGAACAAAACAATATGACTAAAAACGCAAAAAAAAAAAAAAAAAACACTGACTATCAAATCCTTCATTCTAAGCTTCACTGAACTCCCCAAATTACCCACAGGCAATCTTGACAGGGACCACTTTACAAGAGAGTTGATGACCTCTAATTAAGACACAAGGAACTTCTAGTTATGTTAATATTTGAAATTGAAATTGGTTTGACCTATGCAATTCCATAACACACCACCGAGTTAATCTCGACTCCAGGCACCTTATAGTTGGCAAAATGTCCAATAAATATATTGCAAAGATACACGTTCCAGCTCCCTCCTCCCTGCGTAGATTACGTTATGGAATGGCAAGTCTAGGATGTCATACCTGATAACATGGCTTTCTGTAGAAACTTTACCCAACAAAGGATGTTGAACAGGTGTTACTAGTCCTTTATCCCATCAGGAGTTGGGGTCCGCAGTGCACACTTCCCTTCAGCCTCTCTTAACTGGAGTCACCTCTCAGTCTCTCTGTGCTCATGCTTTCAGCATACTCTTCCCTTTTGAAATGCATCTCATCTTCTCTCCCTTCCCTACCCTACTCTCCGTCCTTCACTGTGCTCCTAGACACCTTTCCTTCACTAACCTCCCTGATAGTGACTTTGAAGTTTATATTTATATTTTTAGCCTGTTGCTGTAACCACCTTAGTAACACCCAGACCCATTTTACCATAACTTTCTGCACAAAGTTACAAAACCCTGATTCCCTTTTATTGTCTGTTGATGCCAGCTCCTCGCCTATATCCTGTATTCCCCAGTCTCAGAAAAAAAAGTAAAACTGTAAACTCTTCTCAATCATACTTTTATTCTCTCTCTCCCCTTCTTATCCCTGCCAAATTCTTAAAAGTGTAGTTGATACCCCCTGCCATCACTTCCTCTTCAACCAAAGGTGCCTTGACCTTTACAATTTGTTCTTCAGCTCTAGACTAGAGATAAATTTTCTGTAGACATTAAATGTTAAGGAACTCCTGCTTTAGAATCAGATACCGAGAGTTGGAACCCCAATTCTTCCAAAGGCTAATGATGTTGAATCTGTTTAACCTATCCACTTAATTTCTTTTCCTCATCTTAAAATACAGTTATAATAAATACCAATGTTTTATTGACATTTATTACAATAATATGACGAGTTCTTACAATGATTAAGTAACACAGTCCTGAATGCCATCGTGGTCTCATCCTGAGTGATCAGTAGTGCTGGATGTTGTGTGTTTTTATTGTTGTTATCATGCTGAGGGGCCAAAACCAGTAATTATCCTCAATTTTCATCTTCTTTAACTTCTCTGCACCACCTGTTTCAAAATGGTTTAAATTGTTTAAATGTTCTCCTTTCTTCTTTCTCATGGCTCATCTAATTCTTCTCTTATCTCTGATGGCTTCTCTTCTGTCTTCAGTGGCTCCAACTCCTCCCCCACCAGGATGTTGATGGTCTTTCAGAGTCTGTTGTCAGCTGATTCCCACCTTTCCTACACTCTTGTGATTTCCCCATGACCAGGACTCACATCATCCCTGTTTCGTCCATGAGTCACTCCCAAATGTGGAGGCCAGTATCAGCCTTCCCATAAATTATCTGCTGAACATATCCTGATACACCAGCATATCCCACAAACACGTTAAATCTCACACATTAAAAACCAAGCCTCCTTTCCCTCCCATCCCTACAAAGCCTATTCCACTCTCCCTTATTTCTGTGAAAACCATTATCTATTCTCAGGTCCCAGGCTATGAAAATGAGAGCCATCTCCAATGCCTTCTCATTTACTCTCAAAGTTAATTTCACCTCTCAGAGAGACACAGAGAACTGTTACCCTGAATCCAAGCAGATGGTTGGAATAAGAAGAAAAGAAATCTCGAAGAAAATGCTATTTTAGAGGTTGTAATGGCTGCAAAAGAATTAAGGGAAACAGAAGTTTCATTTGGCATCTACCATGTTCTAAAGACTATACTAGGTATTTCATTTATATATATATATATATATATAAAGGAAAAGGTATTATTTCAAGAAGGAAAATAATCTTTTAGAAGTGAAGTTCTGATGATAAACTGGGAATATCCTTGATTAGGAAAAATGAGAAGCAGTGTCTACAAGGATAAGAAGGACAGTCCAAGTGGTCATCCAGTGAGCTGGAGCTACTCCAAGACATGTTCAGTGGAAGGAAAGAGGGACTCATGACCAGTAGCACCAGCTTGTAATAAGATTATTGGAAATTCTGAAGTCCAGGAGACTAAGTCTTTTAAAAAGTCCCAAGGACAAAAAGGAAGGGGTGGATTTTATTGTTGTACTGCACTGACAAAGAGGTCAATGTACGTTGCAGACAATGGAAGGAGATTGAAACGACCTCAGTTCCTATTTGGCATTCAGCTCTTCTGTTAAGAATCCACTTTGGCCTGAAAAGATTTTATTCAGTGTTAAAACCGATGCCTGAGCTAGTGATGGGGATAGTAGACATTTATTGGGTACTTCCTGTGTGACGTATGCATTCTCATTTTATCCTCACAACCACTCTCTAAATTAGAAAGATAGGTTTACAGATGTAGGACCTGACACTCTACAGGGAACTCATAGCACTTAGCTAAATAGCTGAGCCAAGATTTCTATACTGCGGATTCTGAAAGTCAAGTTCACCACTATGTTATGCCACTTCTCGAGTTCGTAATCCTTATGATTCCAATTTCAGGACTGGGACATTTGGCAGGCATGACCACTTATCGTTACCAATCTCTAAGGAGCTATAAGAAATGGGGGAGGGGGAACCTGAGACTGATAAAGGACACAAGTCTCAATTTTCAAAAAGGCAGACAAGTTCAATTCTACAAAATGATAATTCTATTATGATTGAAGAATCAATTGTTATGTAGATGGTTGTGACGACTTAAACAGGGGGCAGCATGGGTTCTTCAAAAACAGAGGAAGTCAGAACAACTGCCTTTTCATTTTTTCTGCCATAAGTTTACAAGATAGGGAATCAGGAGTCTGCGGCAGATGCACAGCATCTCAGATTGGAGAGGAACTTCAGGGCTGGTAGGGCAATATTTAAGTTCACATATAACATCCTCACCAAGGGATCACTTTGCCTTTATCTGTCATCCCTAGTGTATGGAACTCACCGACTCATAACAACACCTTTCATTTATGAAGAGTTGAGACTATTTTGGAAAGCTTGGATAAGTCAGCAAGTGTTTTCTTATAATGAGCTGAAATCTACCATCATGAAGGCTTCCCTCACTTGGTACCACTTCAAGCACTTGGAGGAATTCAGCTCAAATCTGGTCCTTCTTTCTACCTGAGAGTGGTTCATATGTGAACACAAACATTAGGCTTCTCACTCACATTTCCTAGCCCTGTTTCTTCAATGAATCTTCCTTGAAGAGGAGTTTTGTCATTGACATCAACATTCTCCAACTTGCTACACAGTGCCAAAACCAAGTAGGGAGCCTCTTAGTATTTTAAAGACCTTTTGAAAGTGTGAAATTATTCCACCGTTCAGACAAGACTACAAAATATTATATCTGACATTCAACTGCATCAATTTGTATCATTCTATCATATTTGCTTCAAATCTTTCAAAATATCATTACAGACACGTGAGACCCACATTTATTGTTGCCAGATGCCTCCCTGTTATGAGTTGAATTGTGTCTCCCCCCCAAATTCATATGTTGACATTCTAATCCCCAGACCTCAGACCTTCTTGGAAATACAGTCATTGCAGATGTAATTAGTTAAGATGAGGTCATACTAGAGTAAGAACTTCTGACCCCCAGAACTGTGAGACAATAAATTTGTGTTGTTTAAGCCTCCCAGTGTATGGAACTTAGTTAGGGCAGCCCTAGCAAACTAATACACTCCTCAAAGATGACCCCTATCATGGATTAAGTATTTACCACTCATAGAGATATATGATAATATATATCTATAAGTATTTGAAAGTATTGTTTTTCATCTTACACATTTTATATACATGTTGTAAAATATATTTAAAAAACAGAGAAAATGTAAGTTGTTGAAGAATATATACATGTTGTTTTACTAGATTGTTGAGTATTCTATATCCTTTTCATTGCCATATGGATTTTAAAATCCCCTTGAAAGTTCTATCAAAAGGACTGGTGACATTTTTAATTAGGATTGCATTGAATCTGTAGATCACTTTGGGGAGAAAAGACATTGTAACAAGTTGAGTCATACATCAATCTATTTATTTCACTTAAGTCTTCTTTAATTTCCCTCAGCAACATTTAGAGTATTCAATATAGGGATCTTCCATGGATCTTTATGCCATTGTAAACGGTATAGGTTAAATTTTATTTTCCACTTATTGTTGTTACTATATAGAAATACAATGGTTTTTTTCAATGTTGACCTTGTAACCCACAACCTTGCTAAATTCATTTTTGGTTCTAGTAGTTAGATTATAGTTTATGTAGGATCTTTTACTACACAATCACATTATCTGTGACTACAGCCTAACATTTTCTTTTCTAGCTCTATGTCATAAGCTAGAAAGTTGATTCAGGACAAAGTTGATTTGAAATGGTAAGAGTGAACATAATTTCCTCATTTTTAGTCTTAAGAGGAAAAGCATTTATTCTTTATCAATAAGTATTATGTGGGTTATAGATTTTTGTAGATGTCCTTTATCAGTCTGAGAAAATTTTGTTTTGTTCTTACTTACCAAATGTTTTTTCGTCACCTATTGAGATGAAAATTTGAATTTTGTCCTTCATTCACTGAATTTCTATTTCTTCTGGGGTACATTTTGATAATTTGTATTTTTTTAAGAATTTTTAAATTTTCCCCTAATTTTCTTAATTTATTGGTATAAAAATTGTTCCTAGTATTTCCTTATTTTTCTTTCTAATGTTCAAAAAATCTGTAGTGTTGTTTCCTCTTCTGTATATAGTAATTTCATTCCTTGGTTTTCTTGATACTTCTGTTTAAGGGTTTATCAATTTTATTAATCTTTTCAAAGAAATATAAATTATATTTATTTTCTCTATTTTTATAAATTTTCTATTTAATTTGTGTCTATTCTTATCTTTATTATTTCTTTCTCCTACTTCATTTGATTTCAATTTGCTCTTCTTTTTCTAGTTTCTTATGATAGAGGCTTATATCACTAATTTTAAGCCTTTTTTTTTTCTTTCCTAATACAAGTATTTAAAGCCATAAATTTCCCCCTAAGCACTACTTTAGCTGTATCCATACATTTTGATGTGTTGTGTTTTCAATATCATTTAGTTCAAAATAGGTTCCAAATTCCCAAATTTGACCCATGAGTAATTTATTAGCGTGTAGTCTAATTTCCAAATATGTGGGGATTTTTCAGATATCTTTTTATATTAATGATAATTAATTTGATTCTAATGTGATCAGAGAGCATATTCCATATAATTTCAATTCTTTGAAATATATTGAGACTTAGTTTATGACCCAGAATTTGGTCTATCTTGTTCCTATAAAAGAATATGTTTCTGTGGTTGTTGGTTAGTCATTCTGTAAATGTAAATTGTGTAAATTTGGTTAATAGTGTTGTTCAAATCTTTTGCAAACGTACTGATTTTCATGTAGTTCCATAAGTTCCTGAGAGAGTGGTGCTAAGATCTCCAACTATAAATATGGCTTTATTTCTCCTTTTAGTTCTAAAAGTTTGCTTCATGCATTTTGATGTTTTGTCATTAAGCATATATACGTTTAGGATTATTATGTCTTCTTGACAATTTCATCATTGTGAAATATTCTCTATACCTCTGGTAATTCTTGTTATCTTAAAACTATTTGGTTGATATTAATACAGCCACTTCTGTTTTCTTGTGACTAATATTTGCATGTTTTAGTTTGTCAACCCTGTTTGTTTTAACCTATGTCTTTATGTTTAAAGCACATCTTTTGCAAATAACATACAGTTGAGTTTTGTGGTTTTTAATAGAGGAATCTTATCATCTTTGCCATTTAATTAGCATGTGTAATCCATTTATATTTAATATAATGATTGAGTAGTTGGGTTCAAGTCTACCATCTTGCTATTTGTTTTCTTTTGTCCCAGAAGTTCATTGTTCCTTTTCTTCTTTCTTTCACACCTCGCTTTGGATTTTAATATTCCATCTTATCATCTCCATTGGATTTTTAGAACACGTTTTAATTTCTTTCAGTAGTTACTCTAGGGATTACTATATATGTCCTTAACACAAGACAGTCTATCTTGAATTAATATTTTAAAATCTTACATATAACATGAGAAACTCACAAAAGTATAATTCCATTTAACTTATCTCATCCTCTGTGTTACTGTTGTCATGCATTTTTTCTACTTATGTTACAAATCCCATGATACATTTTTTATTATTTTTGCTTAAAGAGAAAATTAAGAACTCAGAAAAGAAAGTCTTTTACATTTTCTCACGTATTTACCAGTTATGGCATTCTTCATTCCTTCCTGAATATCCAGGTTTCCATCTGGTAACATTTTTCTTCAGTCTAAATAATTTTCTTTAACATTATTTATAGTGTTGTTCTACTGGTGATACATTCTCTCAGTTTTTGGTTACCTGAAAAATGTCTTTACCAGGTTTGCACTTTCAAAGGATATTCTGATGGACATAGAATACTAGGTTGAATTTTTTGTTGTTGTTTTGGCAGTGTAAAGATATTATTCTATTGTCTTCAAGTTTGTATTATTTTTGATAAGAGGTCTAAAGTAATTCCTATCAGTCCTTCTATGTATCTTATTTGTCTTCTTTCCTCTGGCTGCTTTAAATTTTCTCTTTGTTTTTTTGTTTTAGCAAGTTGACTATGATGCTTCTAAGAGTGATTTTTCTTTGTATTTTTTTCTGTTTGAATTTATTGAGCTTCATGAATCTACAGGTTGCCATTTTTCATCAAATATGGAAAGAATTTGATCTCTCATTCTTTCTTTCCTCCTTTGTTTTTTTCCTTTTTTACTTCTTTTTTCTTTCTTTCTTTCCTATGTCATTTTTTCTTTTTTCTTTCTTCCTTCCTTCCATGCTTCCTCCCTCCCTCCCTTCCTTCCCTTTTTTTCTTTCTTCCCTTCCTGCCCCAATCTCTCTCCTCATTTTCTGGAATTCCAATTACAGAAATATTATACTATTTGATGTTTTACAACATGTCACTGAAGCTCCCTTCATTTTTTCACAGTTAAAAAAAAATTATCGCAGTTGGTTAGTTTCCATGGACTTCTGTGTGAATTCACTCTTTTTTTCTGCTGCATTCTCCTATCTATTGTTAAGCCTATCCAGGGAAATTTTTTCTGATATTTTATTTTTTAGTTATAGAAATTTAATTTTGTTCTTTTTGACAATTTTCATTCCTCTGCTGATAGTACTTATTTGTTCATTCACTATGTCCATATAATGAACACATTTAGAATAACAGTTTTAAAGTCCATGTCTGCTAATTCCAATATGTGTTCCATCTTTAGATATGTCTCTTCTGATTATTTCTCCTGATTATTTATTTACTTATATTTTTGCATTTGCACACCTAGTAAATTTTTATTGTGTTGTGTGTATTGTAGGTCCAAGGTTGTTAAGATCTGTTTTTTGTTTGTTTGTTTGTTTTTTAGCCTTCCTTTAGAGCATACTGAGTTGTTTGTTTGAAGGCCTTTAATTTAGTGACTGATCAACTTGATTCTGGTGATACTTTTAGGTTTTGTCAAGGGTATTCTATAGTAGCTCCCTGTGACTAGAATAACTCAACTTTCTAAGGTGTGATTGTTTGGGGGTCTAAATTGAATGTTTAGGGTTTTCTACAATGTTTGTTAGAACTTCAACCTTGGTTCATTAAAACTCCAACATCTCTCAGTAGTATGTGTCCTCTGGAATCTCATTTATGTCATAGTCTCCCAATAGCTATACTCTGTCAGGCCACATGGAAGCTTGTCTTGCCCAAATACAGCTTAGTACTCAGCCAAAGACTCAAGGTAACCCCTATACTGATATCTGGAACTTGTTCTCTGTGCAGTTTCCTTCTCTTTAGTGCTCTGATCAGCAAATTCAGTTGCTTCAGCAGCCCCAAACTCCAATCTCTATTACCTCTGCCCAGTGTTTCGCTCCACTTTCCTATGTCATAGTTTTGAAAGTGTTCTCAGGCAGAAGGCTGGGACGAATATGGGATCAGTTTGTATGTTTCTTTCTTTCAAAGAGCACAGTCTTTCATTACCTGTAGAGTTCAATTACTGCAAATAGTTGCCTCCTATATTTTTCTGTTTTATTGATGGGATACTATTCCAAAACCCATTAATTCATCATGCTTACAACTGAAATTTTTTTTCAACATTTTCTTCATAATCTGTAGGAACTTCATAAGGCTTATCAGAATTCTGGAGGCATGAGTACAAGGCAGTGAGGCTAAGGCAACACACTGCCTGACTGGTAGGTCCAAATAACTGAATAAGCATGTGACTTCGAACAAAATAAAAGCTCTCTAATCTAAAATTCCTTTGCCTTGAGTTAGAAAAAATAGTACATATCAGAGCAAGGGGTTCATAAATTAGAATCTCTAATATATGGAAAACCCTTAGCACAGTGCTTGACAAATAATAAATGTACAAAAAAGTTTGTTAATGTTATAAGTATTATTTTATTACTATATTTATTATTACTACTGTTTCCCAGGAAAGACCTCAATAACCATAAATGATTGGTAAAATCTATCAAGGTAGGAAAAAACGTGTTCTACAGTATAATAGAAGTAAGACTAAAGAGAGAGGTGATATATCAAAGACACACCTAAACATATTTATGGCTCTTATGAAAATTTAAGTTTATTATGTGCTAATAGAGTGGCATAGCTAAAACAATACATTATATCTGTATATATTCTATCTCATTATGACCTTAACTGTGGTGGTTTTTGTATTTGTTCCTCAGAAGATAATATGATCCTTAGGCTCTAGGATACCAGTGTATATAGCAAATGTTTAGCAAATAGTCATACAATAAATAAATGAATAAAAGTAAATGTAATTTTGGTTTATTATTTCTAAAAGCTTTTCAGTTTTAATTATGATCCAACTTAATTAGCATTTTGAGGTTTGCTCTTCCTTTGCTTAACCCATTTCTGTTCCGTTTCTCCTGGTGGAGGTTGGGATAAAAATGTAAGGTCAATAGTCATGGACTTCCCCAGTCTAGAGACATAAAGGGGCCAGTAAAAACAATACAAATACAGCCTAAATCAGTTGAAATGGAGAAATCACTAAAACCCAAATCACTTTTTCCAATGCATACCCTTTAGTCTGTAGGTTTCTGGGGAGTCTCATGTAAGCTCATCAACAACCAAGACTATACTTTCCTCCTTCCTTGCAACAATGTTCTTCTTGTTACTTCTTAGCTCTGTGGTATTTCTGTGGCTATCTGAAATGCTTTACTATCAACAGTGCTACCCTTCCATTCTGCTTCAAAAACCACCATACTGAGCTGGGAAATCTGCCCTCATCTCCATCTCTGTTATTCTGGGCTAATGATAGTAAGAGGGGTTTGTATTAGTACATTTGTATTAGTATGTATGCACTGATACATAATAAATCACCCCAAAACTTAGAAACTTAAAGCAACAGTTATTTTTCTCCCACGTACTGCAGGTCAAGACTCAACTGGTAAAAGATCAACTTCCAAGTTCACTTGCATGACTATGGGCAGGATTCAATTCCTCTTGGGCTCTTCAGCTGAGGGCTTCAGTTTCTTTCAGGCTGTTGGATAAAGACCATCCTCAGCTCTTTGCCACATTGGCCTCTGCAAAGGGCAGCTCTCAGTGTGGCAGCTTGCTTCTTTAGGGTGAGCAAATAAGAAGAACCAAAGAGTGAAAGAGCAAGTCAATCTGCTCCAACCTAATCTCAGAAGTGACATCCCATCACTTTTGTCACAGTCTATTCATTAGAAGCAAATCACCAAGTCCAGTACACAGTCACAGGGAGGTGATTACCTAAGGGCACAGATACCAGGATGTGGGGATCACTGAGAGCCATTTTAGAAGCCTCCTTTCACACTGTCCTTAGGCTAACTGCCTTCAGTCCCTCTATTCATATGGCTATGTGACTTGCTTCTTTTTGTCTGATTTCTCTTGAGTTTGTAGCTTAGGTACGTTCCATGGATATTTGCTAAAATAAGTCCTGGTGTTGCACTTCATGTAAAACACAGACAAACTGGAGGTCATTCAAGGGAAAACCACCATGATGGCAAGGAAACGTGTAGCTGTGTGACAGTGTGAAAGGCTGGACAAGGAGCTAGCAAAGAGAAGGTTTACCATGAAGGAACAGGATCGTTATCTTCAAATATTTAAAGAACTACCATGTGGATTTATTTAGCACTATCCCAGAGGACAGAAACAGAACCCAGGGATGTGGAATGAGGAAGATTTTGGCTTGCTCCAAGGAAAAGGATTTATATTGTCCAAAGATGATGACAGATGCATTGAGAGGTGGTGAGACTGCCCTTAGGGCATCAGACGCTGGTTCCCCACCTGTCACCTTGATTCCAGGGAGATTCAGGGGCAGGACATGGCTGGGCAGTCTGACCTATAAGGTCATTTTTAATGTAGTTCTGTGATCCAGTCAATTCTAAGCCAATTGCAAATCAATACTGCTCTCATCGTAACTCCAGTTTTTACCCCCTTTCTCCTGCTAACAAGGTCAAACCAATATTTCCCGTTGTCCCAAATGTTACAAAGGCCTCCCTCCAATCTTCCAAACATGAATTGATCAGATTAAGTCTCCAGGGTCATATTCTACTCATGACTTTCCTCTTTAGCCAGCATTTCTTAATGATCCCCATTATCTATGGAATAAAACCCAGACCTCTTAGCCATACAAAACCAAGCCCCAACCTCCATTCCCTAGTCTCTCCCTACTCTTCTCCATAAGCCTATCGTTCTTAGTTAAGGCTGTACAACAAATTACCATATACTGGGTGGCTTAGACAAACAAACACTTATTTCTCACAGTTCTGGAGGCTGGGAAGTCCAAGATCAAGGTGCCAGCAGATCCAGTGTCTGGTGACACTGGTTTGCAGATGGCTATCTTCTCACTGTATCCTTACATGGCCAAAGGCAAGCACTAATCCTGTCCATGACGGCTCCACCCTCATTATTTAATTACCTCCAAAAGACCTTACTCTCCTAAAACCATCACAGTGGGGGTTAGGATTTCAAGATATGCATTTGGGGAGGACACAAACATTCAGTCCATAACACATGGGATTAGACTAGTTACCTCATCATTCATTGAATAGGGCAGGCATTTTACCACTACCAGGTCACTTCTCTGGCAAAGAATGCAAAGATGAGTGACTTTGGCTCTGCCATCAAGGGCCTTGCCATTTATCAAGTGGGATAAGACACAAAAACAGAAAACTAAAACATATAAAGTTGTTGTGTCCTGGGAGTTGCAAACATCATGGGGACTCCTATCTCAGGAAATCAAGAAAATTTTTCTTGGAGAGTTTGTGGAATTTGAATGGTTGAGATGGAACCAGGATCCCATCACACTTTTTGGCTGCAAGAAACAGATATTTTCTCCAACAATTCTAAAGGAAATAGGGAGAATGTGGGTTCTTTGAGTCATAAATATTAACAGGACCTTGCAGGGTTGAGTGATCTCAGCCATTTCTATTTTTGAGTAGTTCAAGAAATGAAATATTAAAACATGGTTACAGAATTGTGGTATATAGTTGACCTTTGAACAACATGGTTTCAAACGACGAGGATCCACTTATGCGTGGATTTTTTTCAATAAATATACTGGAAAAAATTTTGGAGGCTTGCGATAAGTTGAAAAAACTCACAGATAAACTGCGTAGCCTAGAGATATTGAAAAAAATGAAGAAAATGTAAGGCATGTCATGAATGCATAAAATATATGTAGATGCTAGTCTATCCTTACATAGGCATAAGGTGAGTGATATTTAATATGAAATTAACAATGTGTTAGTTTTCTTACTGTGTTATAATTTTGCTTTCAAAGAATTACATTACCGCACAGTATATGCCTCTTGTAATTGGAGAAACTGTGGATTTTTAAAATCATCACAGGTAAGTGGATTTTTAAAAATGTAACAACGTTTCCAATACTATATTGTGAATATGGCTGCAATAGTGTATGCCATAAACATTTTATAACGATTCATTCTTTAGTGTATAGGCGAAACTACCATGAAACAATTGTATGAATTACACTAAGCTACAATAAAGCAATCATACTGCTACATCTTTATTATCAATGCATGAATCGTTATATCTGTAAATAAATATGAATTTCTTTTTCACATTATCTTTTTATGTCTAGTGTTAGTAATACATATGACATCTACAACGTTTTGTACATATAAGACAATATTGATGTAGGTACTGACAGACGGACAATTCATCTTGTAAACAATGTAAACCTATGGTATCGATAAATACAGTACAGTACTATAAATGTAGTTTCTCTTCCTTATGATTTTCTTGATAACATTTTCTTTTCTCTAGCTTACTTTATTGTAAGAATTCAATTTATTTTTTTTGAGAGTTATGTTTTATTCAGCGGGAATTTTTAGGACTTCAAGCCTGGGAGACAGCATCTCAAATAACCCTGAGAAAACTGCTCCAAGGAGGTGATGGGCAGAACCAGGATATACAGGAGTTTTGGAACAAAGGGCAGGTAGTAGGAACAAAAGATTACCGTTAGTAAAAGAAAACTAGATATCTCAAGTTAAGGAACTTACTGCTTTTCTATATATGGGAAGATGCAAGAGTCTGGGCTCACTGAAATCATTCCTTTGATTTGCACCTCAGTTATCTGGGGCCAGTATCCTGTGTTTCACATCCTGAGTTTCCTCAGGGCTCACCGTAGAGAGTGGCTGCAATCTGATGGCTGCTAGATAGCCAGTATTGTTTTCCTTCCTGAGTTCCCTCAAGGCTCACCAGCTCACTGTCCGGTGATGACTGCAATTGCTGATGACTGATAAGGCAAGCAGTATTCCATTTATCAGTTCCTCCTCTTGGTCCGAAATTCGACCAATATTTGGGAGATATTTATAATATGTATATAATATATAAAATATGCTAATTGACTATTTATGTTATCAGTAAGGCTTCCAGTCAACAGTAGACTATTAGTGGTTAAGTTTGAGGGGGGTGTCAAAAGTTATATGTGGATTTTTGACTGCATGGGAGGGTGGTCCCTACCCCTAACCCCCGTGTTGTTCAAGAGTCAACTTTATTTTCAAATTTTATGTTAAACAAGTTAATGTTTTTCATATATGCACACAAATATATCATCAATTAGGGATACTGTCAAAGTTCTAGTGTTGAACTACTTTATGAATATGATGTCCCTTCTCCTCTCCATCACCAACCAGAAGTATTGGTCACTAAGAAGAACTGAGAACAGACATTGGATAACAGTATCCTAGGAAGATCCTAGGTTCCTAGATTTTCTGGAATACTATGGCATATATTAATTATCTTATCTCATACTAAAATCAGAGAAGATGGTGCCTTGGCATAGGAGAAAGAGCACCAGGTGTGGAACTCTGGCTGGAGACCACAGGTGCTATGACTCTAGCCAGACAACAGATGACTTTGGCTTCCAGATCAATTTTTTTGCATTGAGAAAGGTGGCCAAGATGTTCTTTAAGATTCCTTAAGTTCTAACATTCAAAATTGTGTCAACTTTTCACGTATAACTAAATACATGTAAAGACTCCATTCATCATAATAATTAAAGATACATCAATTTAAAATATTTTTCAAAATATTTTAGCCAGTATTTTCTTGCAAAATCTCAGAGTAACTAACAAACAGTAAGAATATATAGATAATATATAGATATACTTTAGCAGCTTCCTAATTATCTTAAAATCATTCACAACCATTGGAAGCACTCATTTAAAGACCAAATAGACAGATTTGCACATGTAACCAGTTTCTTTGGCGTAGTAGAGTCTATGAAACACAGGTTTCCATCCAGTGTGGTCACTTAACTCTGGTAACTTCAAATCAAATTTCATTGAAATCCAATGAAAAAATCTCATTTGGCACATTTTTACTTGGTGTCAAGAAGGTGGGTCAAAGTTAAAGTACAGACAACATTTCATAGTGTGTGATTTTTGTCAAAGTTTGTCAACACTTTCTAAAGATGTTGTGAGCAGACAGAAAAAGGAAAATGTCATGTAACAAGTGGCAGAAGAATTCTGCTTTGATCAGTCAATGTTTATTACCTTTTGAGTTTAAATTATGTGCTCAAAACTTTTTAGTCCTTCCACACAACATTCAGGTTTTTTCCTTCCTTTCTGCTAGAGAAGCATTTGGAATATGGACAGATTCACTTTTGAAATTTGAAAGTATCAAACTGTATTAGTCAAAGCGTAGGAAGATTCAAAGATCCAAGATGAATAAGTCCTTGAGATCTGCTGTATAGCATAGAGCCCACTGTTAACACTGTTTTGTATACTCAATAACTTGCTAAGTGGGTAGATCTTATGTTAAGTGCTCTTATTAGAAAAATAATAATGATAATAAATAAAGAGGATGGTAGAAAACTTTTGGAGGTGATGGATATGTTTATGGCATAGAATGTGGTGATAGTTTCACGGGTGTATACTTATCACCAAACTTGTCAAGTTGTATACATTAAATATGTACAGTTTTAGTATGTCAATCACACTTCAATAAAGTGGTTTTAAAAAATAAAGCTTCTTAGTGACATCTTCCAATTTACATGATTTTTAAATAATTGTGATTCAAAATATAAAAGCCTATGTAAGATGATCTTATCACCTAATACAGGGAACATTAAACATAAAATAAGTACTAAACAAATGCATATACAATTGACCTTTTACTCTTCTTTTGGTTTCCAATCTCAGTTCCTGGAAAAGACATAAGCTCAATAAGGAAAATCACAGATTTGTTTTACTTGTATTTTGCATGCTGTGCAGAAATGGACCTTCACAATAAGAAAATATTTACCAGATTTAATTCACTTAAGAGCATAGATCCATGGTTTGTTAAGTACCCTACCACATTATTTTCAGAATACAGACGGTGAACATACACTAGAAAAACATCCAAGCATTTAAACATACAGTAATTTATGTTGATTGCTATTGCCAGCTCTTACTGTTCAATGTTCAACATTACATCCTGTGTTGAGGTGGGCAAGGTAATGAAGCATTAAGTCTGGCCTGGGCTGAGAACAGCCCCGTCTCGGCTCTGTGCCCATGAATGAACATAAGTCAGGGTACAGCCAAGCCAGCACAGTGTCTGGCATTTCTTCCTGGCGGTCGCCATGGCCGATTTTTTTTTTTTTTAATACGATGAACGTGTACATGCTCCAATAACTGTGCTTAACTTCTGCCTTACAGATACAAGACAGATCTTTGGCTTGTCTATGGCTGAGCTCTCCCTTTAAACTTTCTGGTATGTTTTAGATCACATACTTAGACATAATCTGAGACACATCTTTCAACAGGACCTATCTAACTATCAGTGGTTCAGATATAATGAACCTCCCTCTCCCACAGATACTCAAGGGAGCTTCAGCTCTCACTAGCACATTTACTGGCCTGATGGGACATGTTTTAAATTACACAAGATAAGCGACCTCCATATATCAGAGAGCCATCCTGAGGGTCTCTACTGATTCCTAAATACCACAGAATTTACTAAACTCATAGCCTTCTAGAGAGGTTTCAATAACTGACTTACTTTTTTCATGGTTATTTCACCAAAATACTAATGTTTAGGTTGTGACTTTGTCTTGTTAGGTGGATATCTGTAAGTATGCTCTCAATTGTAGCATAAGATCAAGTTCAAGGATAAAGTTGCTTAGCTTTCAGCATATTCCTAAATGTGTAGGCATTTGCATTTTTTTTTTGTAAAGAAAAGCTTCCTATTGAAGAGGAAAGCCATAGCAGCCTGATAGGCAGGAGAATAGAATAATTCTCTTGGGAATCAAGGGACCAAGAAGCTTTCATTTCTTCTTTCTCCTCCAGACATGGCTACAAACAAAATTATAGCATAAGTAAAACTGATATTCAGTGGCTTCTGTCTCCTTCTATGCCCTTCTTCATGCTTTGTTTCACCTTTCCCTATTACTCCTTCTCTCCTCCCTTCAAGCAACCTCTGTATTGTCATGCTCTCTTTTCTTTTATTAAAACCATATCTTAGACAAGGATGCTATATCAGTCATTCACACCTTAGTATAAACTGAAGTAAATGTCTTATCTTGATAATGTGGTGTGCATCATATTTCTCTCCTAAATGCAGTTTCTGCTGTCTGAGTAGAAAGAGTTACTGAGATAAAGTTGAATTCCCCAGCATCCCTGAACTTGAAAACTCACTCTACTAACACAAAAAACCATCTCTGGACCACCCCAATCATCTATTCCTCTATTCAATCTTTTGGCTAACAGTTATGATGCAGTGAATTCTGGGACAAGACACTTGTGCATTATGGAGATGGTATATGCTACAGGGATTCAGAGGAGAAAGATGTCCTTCCTGGGTGAAAAAATCCTGGAAGGCTTCATGGAGGAAGCAGGATTAGTGCTGAGCCTTGAAATATGCATCCTAGGATCTGTTTCTGCTGCTGTGAAATATTTACGGTGAAACTTAACTAGAACAATGTGCATGGAAAAATAGAACCAAGATACTCCACTGATTGACCAGTGGAGTCTGGAATTTGTGGAAAAGATGGAAAAAGAGGTAAGTACTGGCCTTACCCTGTGTCATCTCAGAGGCCACCTCTAAAATATTCACGGAGTTCAGGCTTTTCCTCCTGTGGTCAGAATGTCCAGCAATCATTGTCTCCTTTGGGGACTGCCTCCAAGGAACTGGGACGGGCTGTCTAGTCCTCTCTCATCAGTGCATATCCCTAGACTAGATCCCATAGCTGATGGACAGACAGTAGCCTGAGAGGTGCTAAGAGATGGGAAAAGTAAATCACCAAGGGGACAGATCATGGCAATGTGGAAACCAGGGAATACAAGGTATCCTCTGTTATTTATCTATAAGTTTTTATTAAGTGCCTCTTCTATGCTGTACGCTGGGGCTATAGCAACTGTTATGGGTTGAATTCCGTCCACCTAAAATTCATTTGTTAAAGTCCTAACCCCCAGGACCTCACAATGTGACCTTATTTGAAAATAGGGCCATTGCAGATGTAATTAGTGAAGACAAGGTCGTAGGGTGGCCCCTAATCCAATATGACTGGTGTCTTTATAAGAAGAGGAAATCTGGATGCAGATATGCACATAGGAAGAACACTGTGTGAAGATGAAAGCAGAGATCTGGGCCAAGGAATGCCAAAAAACTGGCAGCACATCACCAGAAACCAGGGGAGAGTCATGGAAGAGATTCTCCCTCACAGCCTCAGAAGGAACCAAAACTGCTCACACCTTGATCTTGGACTTCTAGCCTCCAGACCATCAGTTCTGTTGTTGAAAGCTACTCAGTTTGTGGTACTTCACTAGAGCAGCCCTAGCAAAGGAATCCAGCATCAAATAAGGCACATTCTCTCTCCTGAGGCATCTACAGAGTCAGGAGGAATCTGATCCAGGCCTGGAGGAGGTACCTGCAGGGCAGTGGTGGGAGTGCACAGGAGGGGGGGAGAGGAGAGTCCGAGGGCTGTGTTGGGAAGCGATCATGGGGAGAGAACTGCATGAGGAGTCAGGAGGGCTGAGCTTGGCTCCAGCTTTGCCACTGTCCGGGTGACCTTGGGAAGTCACTTTACTTCCTAGAATCACAACCTCCTAAACTAGCTTATAAAAGGTTTGAAGGAGGTCATCTTCAAGTCCCTCTAGCTCTCCTATTTGCTTGGCTGTACACCTATTCCAGGGACATTTCCAAAGCTGGAGAGGCTCCAGTGGAAGGGGGAGCTCCCCAGATATCCTCCAAATCCTTTTGAAAGTTCACAGAGGGCTGGCTCTCCCCATATCTAGGATATGAACATTTCATTGTCTAGTGGCTTCATTCTTTTATTCCGTCGTTGCCTGTGGCTGTGCATGAGAGACTGGAATTGTTCGCTCTTTTTGGGCGGAGCCACGGAGGTGAATTTCTTTTTCAACAGCCTGCCACACATCAACCCCTGTAGCTAGGTGTGTTAGAAAGGCCTCTCTCTGTTAATGATTCTTTTCAAGAGATGACTTCAGAGTATCACCTGGCTGGTATTCCTGAGACCTTTTGTATTACTAAGGACCACCCTTGAAAATTACACCTTCCTCCCACCTCATCCCCCAGCATTCCTGCACTGCCTTACCCAGAACGCTTTTCGTCCTATAGCATTTAACATAGTCTGGCGCATTATACACCTTATATATGTATGATGCTTCCTTTCTGTTGCCCCTGATAATAATGTCAGCTCCACAAAGGCAGGACTTTTAGCTTAGATCTCTGATGCATCTTCAGTGCCTGAAACAATGCCTGACATTCTGTAGGCATTCATTCAATGATTTTTTTTTTTTTTTTTTTTTTTGATAAATGACTAAAGGGATCTCCTGAAGAGACATCTGGAACCGGCAGCAGTCACAGCCCTCAGGCACCCAGCCCAGGGCCTGGCGCATGGGAAATGCTTAGTGGGTGTTTGTGGAGGGAATACATGACTGTCCATCACATCACAGATTCATGGCCCTTTACTGAGGGCCCCAATGTACAGACGTAGATTAAATGATCCAGAAAGTGAAAGGACTTGATCAAGTTCACATGAATTAGAAGTGGGGACTTACAGTCCCTCCCCAGTATCCAACCTGCACAACCTTAAAAAGCAGAACTTCAGAAATACCTTGGTAGAAATTAAGCAGAGAAAGAACAATGGTAGAACATTTGGGCCGAGGGCTCTTGGCCCTGTTAGAGCATGGTAGCAGAATTCTAAGGTGGTCCCAAAATGCTCTCACTTGGGGTACACACACCCTATATAATCTCTTCCTCTGAATGGGGGCAGAAATATGATATCAGTCCCCAGGATGATGTTCCTTTATATGGCAAAGGGAAATTGTCTGGGTTGGGCCTGGCCTCATCAGATGAGGCCTTTGAAAGCGAGTTTCTCTGGCTGGTCCCAGAGGAAGAAGTCAGAGATATGCTCCTGCTGTACTGGAAGAGGAAGCAACCACCACGCTGTGAACCACTGATAAGACCTCATGGTAAGAAACAGTTGAAAGCAGTCCTAAGCCAACACGTAGCAAGGAAATGAGGACTTCAGTCCTACAACTACAAGGATATGAGTTCCACTAACAGTGAGCTTGGAAGAAGGCCCTGAGCCTTCTGGATGAAGATCACTGAGCATCCAACATCTTTACTTCAGCCTGTGAAACCCCGAGCAGATAACCCCCTTACACCAGGCCTGGACTTCTTACCTACAGAAACTGTGAGATTAAAAATTTGTGTTATATCACTCAGTTTGTGATAATTAATTATGTGGCAAACTAATGCATATGGTTAGCTAGCTGAGTTCAGTTTTTAATGGTTAAAATGATGAATAAACAGAGGTTACTAGTTACTGTTTAATGGGTACAGAGTGTTTGTTGGGTATGATGAAAACATTTTGGGTATAGATAGTGATGATGGTTACACAGCATTGTACATGCGTTTATGTATACTTACAAATGGTTAAAATGGTAATATTATGTTATGTATATTTTATCACAATTTTTAAAAAGGAAAAACAAAAGATGAATAAATAAAATAAAAAGAATATTGGATCACTTTATTTCTTTGGTGATGGCCAAGGACATCCTTTTCAGAACCTTAACCTCAGCCCTAGTCAAAATTAATTCTACTTAATTCAAAATATTCTTCTATATGAGAATAAATTCTATTTTTTTCAAAAATATTTTTCAATACTCAAAATAAATCCTCTACTAAATAAATATTGAGTCTTGCTAACTTATGGAGTAGGGGGCGTTTGAGAAATCAGTATAAATCAGTAAGGGTGAAAAACAGCCTGAATTCCATTAATCATCCTGAACTTTGAAAGATAGAAAGGGAAGAGTTACAAATGCTGAAACGACAAAAGTGGGTGATAAAAGGCAAGCCAGAGAACCTTCCAGCATTCTCCTGAAGCCCCATGGCTCTTGGAGCAGACCCAAATAGGACAAACAGACAACCATGGTAGGTGGAGATCAGGACCCAGATGGGAGGCAGAGAACACCAGCTTAACTAAGGACAGGAGAGGGGAAAGCCAAGTGAAGGGGAGGAAGCTTTTGTCCAAGGCCAGTACCTGGGCCTGACCCAGCTGTGAAGACCCAGATGACGCCAGTGGAGGGAGGCTTGGGAATAAACTAACCTGGTGCTAGGATGGCTGGGATGCTCAGGGCCAAACAGTGAGGATCTTCTCCATTGTGCCTTTTTAGAGGGAGGGGGTTTTCAAGAATGCAACTTTCCAACTTGGTTCCCCTGGGCATCGTAGAGCTTGGTGAAACACAGCATCTTTTCATGACCTGTTCCCACCAACTGGGTTATCTTGGTACAGCCCTGTGGTCTAATAAGAACTTGAACTGAACTTGCTCTTGGAAGGTGCATGTCCTCCCTTTGGTGGCTCTTGCTAAGTTTCATCATCTCCCATCCCTACAACCCTCTTCCCCCAGAACACTTTTCACCTTGCTTTCTCCTCCCATCCTATGTACCGCCTTCCCCTATTCGAAACCCCGCAATTTATTAATAATAATAATGGTACAAAACCAACGTCCTATGTGGGGCATCCCCAGTGTATTGACACCACATTCGGAAGTTTGCACACGTTATTTTATTTAGCGCTCACAGCAGCTTACTGTGATAAAGGAGGAAAGAGCTCAGAGTGGGTGATGACTTGTCTGTAGTCACACAGCCAGTGAGTGGGTTATGGGGTTTGAACTCAGGCTCATTTGACTCCACAGCCTAGGGGTTCAATTTCAGATATCCCACCTCTCTATTCGTTACAATCTTGCAAAAACAACCAGCACAGTGGGTGGGCCAGAGTTTCTTTCATGGCCTCTCTTTCCAGTAGCCTGGAAACTGTACCCTATGTCAAGGGTAGAAGGAAAGCAGGCATCCGTGCGTCAGAGGAATACTCAGAGGTGGGCACTTGACAATGGACAGAAATTTGAAAAAGAGCATACACGGTCATACACATATTCAGATAAAGCAAAAGATGAAAGGCCTTAGGCCAATGTGATAGGCAAATTCAAAATCAAGGCCCAACTCACTGGGTTGGTGTGAGGTCCTGTCCTCCTTTATAACACTCAGTATACATTTGGGAACAAAAACGACACACTAGACAGTTGTCCACAAAAAAATATTCTGGGAAGAATGGAGCATTATTTCTCAAAGAGTTTGAGAGGATTCATTCTCGGCCAGGTACCCCCTTAAAACTTTAAATCCTCTTTCACTACAGTATCTCTTACTTAAAAAATAAAATAATAAAAGCTGTCTCTAGCTTCTGCAACATCCAAATATTTTGAATACTCACAGTACCAAAATATATATAAAATATATAAACACATTTGTAACCCTAGTTCTGCAAAGGTCCTTTATCTCTCAGATATTTTGCAATGGTTTCCATAACCTGGGATACTGCTTGTAAAATTTATCTTGACAAGCTAACAGATTTTCCCAAAGAGTTGCCAAGAATCATTTTCGAGAAAAAATGGCTTAACCCAGTTTTCTTGTGTATTCAGGAAAAGACAGGATATACATTTATATCCTTAAGAAGTCATCCAACTTTTTCCCAACATGAGTTTAAACATAAACATGAAAAATAACTCAACTGAGTGATTAAATATGCAATTTTGTTTCACTCTGATTGTCCAGAATCGCTTAATGATAGGGGAAAAGAACAACCAAAAAATATAAACTGTAAAATAAGCATAAAAGTAAAAACATTCTGTTATTTCTTTCAAAAATAACAAACTAATTGGGAACTGACATATTAAGAATGACATCTTCTGTGTCTAGAATTTTCAGAGAAAGAGTTATTATAGCTAAGACAATGTTTGAATAACAAAATCCTGTTTTTCTAAGCAGAAAACCTTTTTCTTTAGAGTGTTTTAATGTAAAATTAAAAATTTTATGAACAAAACTCTGATTCTAATCTTTTTTCTTTGAAGTTTTTAACTTAAATCTTTCTAAAATCTGTCTGCTATTTTTAAAAGCACATCCTAAATATTTATTGTTTTGTGGTTCATAAAAAAACACATGTAGATGCCACCGACACAAGTGGGACTTAAATTGTCCATTCACAGAATTTTCCCAAAGGATTTGTGCTTTTTCTAACTGATGTTTGTCTCTTTATTCTGTCTTTTCTAAGGACACTGGACCTCGAACTTGTACTTTTCCAATCTGTAATCATGCCTAACCTTTTCCTTCTCCTGGTTGTCACTTTAATATATTTTTTTCTTTTTTAAAAAATGTCGGGGTTTCCCTGGTGGCGCAGTGGTTGAGAAAATGCCTGCTAATGCAGGGCACACGGGTTCGAGCCCTGGTCTGGGAAGATCCCACATGCCGCGGAGCAGCTGGGCCCGTGAGCCACAACTACTGAGCCTGCGCGTCTGGAGCCCGTGCTCCGCAACGAGAGAGGCCGCAATAATGAAAGGCCCGCGCACCGCGATGAAGAGTGGCCCCCGCTCGCCGCAACTAGAGAAAGCCCTCGCACAGAAACGAAGACCCAACACAGCCAAAAATAAATAAATTAATTAATAAATAAATTAAAAAAAAAAAAAGGGAATGGTAAGGAGGAGAGTGACTCGACTGAGGGGCTTTATGTGCTGTGGGAAGACTGTTCATACAGGTATCGGGAGTAGAAAACAGAGAGGATGAAACTTCTGGAAGCAAGGCTGTTCCTTGTGGCAAAAGGGGCCACTAGCAAGTCAGATTGTCCCCAGTACCACTCGGCAGTAACTGCAAGTGACCTGTAAGGAGGTTTGGATCCAATTTGACTATTATTTAGATACCCAGATGGGTTAAAATTCAAAGTCCCAGGTCATAGCAATTTCTTCCATTAGCGATCTGGTTAAAGAAGCAGTGACATAGGTTCTGAAGACTTCTGAAAAAGAACCTCTTTCAGAAATATCTGAGCATCTTCAGAAATAGCTCGGCTACCCAGAGCACAGACTAAGGGTGTGCATGGGCCATAAGCAAAGCCGGGAAGAAAAAAAGAGAGAGAAGAAACAGAAGAAATGGTTTAAGAATAAAATGTATATTTTTTCAGAATTGAGGCCATCCTGGGAAGCGTCAGCAATTTGCCGATATCCTTACTCTCTCTCTGCATTTCAGGGCTGTTTTTCCTTTGGATGACAAACAGCCTTAGAGGGGCCATGAGCCTCTCCTTGAGAAGGGCTTCCACATGTTTGACAGGAAGTGTGCAGACCTAAGGACAAGCCACCTCAGATTAGGGTGAGGAGAGCGAGGCACCAGCCTGGGGCACAGAGTTTAGGGAAGAAGCCAGGAAATGTAGGAATGATGATGAGTAATATTTTAATGCAATATTTTAAAAAGTCAAAATCAATGCCAAAACTCATGATGAACAAAACACCAAAATTTTAAATAAAGACAGGCTCTGTGTCCTTGGTTTTTCCTCTTGCCTCAGGTTCGAACAGGGCTCGGCATAGCACTGTTATTGATCCTATTGTTATTTAGATTTTTGGTATCTTAATCAGTGGTATTTTTCTGTATTTTGATTTTTAAAAACATTGCATTAAGGTAATTGTTTATCTTGATGATTAAGATTTTTTGTGTCTCTTTAAATGATGTGGCCAAGGCCATGCCTCATTCACCCCATTCTCATCCAGGTCCTGACCTGACCACAAGGGAATAAAAGCAAAGATGAGATTCCGAGGAAACCCCATAAGCGTGTTCCCAAGGCAGACAAAACCCCAGAGAGCGTTTTATATTAGAGACCCGATAATGCCCGATTTGTGACCGTCACTAGGACATCTGTGACTGTTTCTAAAGTCTTCCAATTTGGGTGTTCCTAAATTAGCTCTTAGTTTTTATTTTTATTTTATTTTTTAAAGATTTTTTTGGTGTGGACCATTTTTAGTCTTTATTGAGTTTGTTACAATATCGCTTCTGTTTAATGTTCTGGTTTTTAGGCCACCAGACGTGTGGGATCTTAGCTCCCCAACCAGGGATTGAACCCGCACCCCCTGCATTGGAAGGCGAAGTCTTAACCACTGCACCGCCAGGGAAGTCCCCAGCTCTTAATTTCTAATGCAGGAAAGCAAAGCAAAAAAAAAAAAAAAAAAAAAAAAAAAATCATCAGCAAAATGCATGTAGTTAGAATAATATTGGACAGGATTCTAAGCCAGTATCTTAACTTCCATTACAAGGGCAAAATTTTAGTTTTTCAAAAAGACAGATCTTTCCATGTCTCCAATTCCAAGATTCTAGGGCATCTGTGAATCTGTTATTAGGTGCTTGACTTTTTGAAATCACAGAGATAAACCCTCTCTGTATATTCTGCTTTCTAATCAACAAAGAATAGTAGTTTTAAATGGCCTAAAATTAGAATTGTTTTCACCTTTGTTTCTATACACCAAAAAAAGTGGAAATATCCCATAGAATGAGAAAAAAATTTCTAGCCACCAGAAGATAAGATTTAAGTAAACGGTGTCTATAAATACTCTGGCAAATTGTTCTAGGGCTTAAAATTTTCATTAACTTGAAACATTTTTACACAACATACAGCATTAATATATAATCCTGTAAAACGTGTAAAAATTCTAAAACTACCTAGTTATTGAATTGTTCAAGACTCTAATTATCAAAGGTGAGCGATGGAGCTCTGTTAAGGGTGATTTCTCTATACATTTTCACTGCAGCACGTAGGAAAGATTGTTCTGCCACCTATTGGCCTCCTGCGTGAAATAGATTTGATCACACCTGGAAGTAAGGCTTTACCTGCTCCTGGACTTGAAGAAGGCATCACTGCAGCGAAGTACAAGCCAACCTGTCTGGTTCTCTCTCAGACCTTTGGCCAAGATTGGGGTCTCCCCCTGGAAAATGTCAGGGGTCCCTCTAATGCCACAGCAATGCATCCAGTTCTCAGAGATAACTAACCACTTCCCTCAACTACCGTGGATGGGGCAAGTGATCACAACTCAGGGGACCACTAGGTGCTAAGCAAATGCCTGACAGCCCCACCTCGACACCCTGGGAATCCAGGCTGAGTTCATCTCTGGCTCTCTGTCGGTGCCCTGAGCCTAAAGGAAGGGGGATTCCCACCCCCCTCCATTGTTCAGAAGACAGATACAGCAAAGAAATATCATAAAGTAGCTGACCCCTTGGACTAGCCCAGGGAGTTCTGTGAATCTGCAAGAGCTCACCCCACTCCAGCTTCTTGGCCTGGAATTGCCTGAATTCCTTAGACTGAGACTAACGTAGTTGGGGGTGGAAACGTCTAGGGTCAAATGATGACTCTTGATTTTCTTTGAGTGCTTATTAAACAGCACCAACCACTAAATTTTATTTTCCTACAAAGGATGGGTCAAGTCATTAATATTACCAGCGTTTTTAGCAGTGAAGTGACTAATGGGTAGTGGTAGACAGTTGACAAAATCTTGGGTCCCTCCACCGCCTACACATCCTCCCCACCCACAGTGCCGCCACTTCTGACTGCTTCAATGGCCTCAGGACCGCTTCTCTCTTATTCCAGTCTCATACCCCACCCCCAGGCCACCAACCCATTCCCCAAGCTGCTTCCGGAGTGGTTGTTCTAAGATGCAAATCTGATCCTATCATTCCCTTGTTTCAAATCCTTCAGCAGCTCCCCACCTCCAGTGAAAGGAATCTCAGATCTTTTATCAGGGACTGCATGAGGGACCTTCTAAGATGTACCCTCCTCTCCAGCATCCTTTCCCACCAATCCCATGATCAGCCTAATCCACAGTGGGCTGGAGAGACTATTAGAGCCGTTAGAACCAGTATAGCAGGAATGCTACAAGAAAGAACACTTCACTTGAATACTAAAATTTTCAAGGGAGGTTGGGGCTTTAAAGAATTTTTTAAGTGCATTAACAGAGTTAATAAAACAGGAGAAAAGTAAATACGAGAAAACTACAAAGTCCATGGTGTTGGCATTGGAATGGGAAGGGGCAGACTAGCATGTACTTTAGAATTTTTCAGGACCTAGTAAAATTATCTTTATTCTTTTGGTAGCTTCTATTTAAAACACAATTTTAAAGCTCCACTGTTATGACCCTAACTTTATTTAACCAACCTCTAAATAAGTAAAACAGGTTTGCAGGACTCTTCTGCTGTGGAGAAGTATACAGAAAGATCAAAGTATTTCCAAATGTATTATGGAGAATTACTTATGTCTTCTAAAAGATTATATGCCTGTGCAGTTTCATACGATAAGGACCTGGATTAACTTTGTTCTACAAAGAAGGAAAACCTGATGTATTATGTGCTTTCCTATTGCCTCTGTAAGTGGAGTCAAAAGAACAAAGCATTTTCCAGAAGGAATGAAGTCGTATCTGTCCTCAGTGCTTCCTAGAGATCAAAAGAGTCTTTTAGCAGTTTTATTGGCAATCTTCTGAGGGCTTCAACTAACATTTCATTTCATAAATGATGAGTACTAGAGGGGGGAACCCTACTGTATACACGTGAGTGGTTGTCAATCATGATTTTTGAAAAATATTTCTTAACACGAATGAATAAAAATACTTCTGATTTTACCTAGTTTGTATAATGGTTTTCGGTTTGTTTAGAAGTAATCTCTCAAACCATTGCTTTCTTACTCAACCTAAAGGTAAATAAAGAGTGGTAAAGTGGCATTCCATTTTTTTTGTTTTGATGAGAAAATGTACAAATAAACTTTATTGGTATACTTGTTTCCTGAGGCTGCTGTAATAAAGTGCCACACATTGGGTGGGTTAAACAAGAGAAATGTGTTGTCTCAGAATTCTGGTAGCTAGGAGTCCTACATCAAGTGTCAGCAGAGTTAGTTGCCGCTGAGTCTGGGAGGGAGAATGGGTTCTAGGCTTCTAGCTTCTGGTGGTTTGGGCAATCTTTGGTGTTCCTTAGCTTGCAGACACTTTGCCCCAATCTCTGCCTACCGCTTCACATGGTGTGCCCTCCCTGTTTGCAGGTCTGTGTCCACATTTCCCCTTTTTATAAGGACACCAGTCATATTAGATTACAGGCCCAACCTAATGACCTCATTTAACTAATTACAACTGCAAAGGCCCTATTTTCCAAATAAGGTCAGCGGGTTAGGACTTCAACATGAATTTTAAGAGGACAACATTCAACCAGTAACAATTGGGGAACTATTTTTAAGGGTATGCTTTTATTTTACTTTTTTAAATCGAGAACCCCCAGTTGCAGTTGTTGGTTTCCTTGTGACTCTTGGCTCCCCCAGTTTTCAGAGCCCAATTTAGTTCTGGATCATCCACAGAAGGTCAGGTCCAGGCAAGGAAGTCTTTGATGGCAGAAGATCTAACCTCTCAGAGCCACTATGTCCAGACGGTTCAGGATGTCATGATCTTTGTACTTCTTGGACCTGCTCCTTCGTTGAAGCTCTGCTCTAACTTGGTGAGGCCACCATCACCCCTTGGTGAGGTCATCCAATGCTTTCCTCTGGAGAGGCAAGATGGGAGGATTCCCAGTCAGTCCTGCACCATGCCAACTGTCCATCTTTTTATTTCCATGTCTTTGTTCAAAATCAAAAAGATGATTCTGTCTTGAACCAGGTGAATGTAAACACATCAAATACACAAAGGAAAAATATTTCTTCAGAGTAACTCCACAAAAAATGAAAACTCCCCAGGTACAAAGTACATATGTGTCTTTATTAGTCAGCCTAACTATAATCATTTCCACATGTTTTTCACAGGTTTCCTTCATAACTTGAGAAGATAAGCCCCCACCCCTGGAAATGTTTGGAGTATTGAGGATGCCAGCTTTCTTTCTTCCCAGGAGAGATTTTCTGGCTCTTTCCTGAACACAGCAAGACCCTATAACTCTCCAGAGTTTCTTTTACTAAACTAAAATATTTTCTAGCTGCACTTCCTACTCCACCTTGAGCCACCTGAGACTTTTCTAGTAACCATTTGATTATCTAGGAGTGACCATCTCACCTCCTCCTGTTTCTTCTCAGCCTGTTAGGGTACCCATCTATCTCATCCTCAACTCCCCAGACTCTCCCAGTTTTAGCTGAAATTCTCAAGTGCTGGGAACCCCCCAGTCTGAGGCAAATCTGAAGGTCAGTCTCCTACTGTTACTTTACTCTTCATGTAATATATTTTACTCCATAAATTGCCTAAATATTCCTGGCTTGCAGCTAAAGCAGAATTTAAAAGGATACTACCCTTAAAACAAATAAACAAAAAAGTAAACTACATAGAAAATTAACCTGGTATTCCTTTCTTACAATTTTTCTGGAACAGCAGGAAGCATAAATCATGTTTTATCCTACCTGGACTTCACTAGGGCTTCAGTCCTGATTCTGCAACTCTCCTGTGCATGTCTTCACTTGTGTCTGCCATAACCCTGTTCAAATCCAGACTGTTTATACCACCCCCTAATCTCCAAAGGTCCCTTTTTTTCCACCCAGAGCTCACTTGCTCTTGGGAGAAAGCCAAGAGTCATTTTTGACAGTTTTCTTTCTTCTCTCCTTATTAGTCACCCAACCACACTGATTCCACCTTTCATAATAACAATAACTCATGTTACGTGGTGCCTCCTGGGTTGCAAAGTGTTCTTATAAACCTTCATTACTGGAGTTTCATGGCTACCCAGGACAGTGGGGTGGTGAAGGAGTATTATCTTTTCATTTTACAGATGCAAAAGCCAACTGAGCAATACCAAGAGACATCAAGGTCACACCATTAGTAAGTGGCAAATTCTGGCACCTGAACTTGGATCCCCTTCCCCATACTGCTGCTTCTTTTGAAAAGACTCTGATATCCAGTCCTTGAGTGTGTGTGTTCTCACTAGACTAGGCTGTCACCACCTGCCACCCAGATAATTTGACCCGTAGCCTGTTTCTCTGCCTCTAGGCTATCTCCATTTAGGCAATCCTACACAGGAGAACCACAAGACTCCTAAAACACTGATCTCATCATGTCCCTGCTCTGTGATAAGCCTCCAGTCGCTCCTCACCACACACTGGATGAAGTCCCAAATCTTCTGGTACCCAAACTCTTTCCAAATGTTTGCCTCATTTTCTCTGTTTGGCCTCACCCATGATGACTCTCAAATATGAACTCTCAGTCCATCTCTGCCACGGCAGCTCTGGGAGCGCCACTGATAGACAAAGTCACATCCACCTTTAATGTCAAGTCTACTTTCCATGGACTGTCCATGTCCCTCCTCCAAACAACCCAAATCCTTTTAGTTCAACTCAGGGTCCACTTCCTCACAAGGTCTCACCCAACAACTCCAGTCCCCTTTCACGTCCACTTTCAACCAAGTCCTGTAACATTTTTGCAAATACAGATGGGATCAGTCAATACCCACTCACATCCCTTCTAGTGTGCTTTTATCTGCCAAGTTAAGAACCACAGTCCCCAGATTCCCTAGCAACATGGGTTCTTTCTGTTGATGAGCTATGTTCTGCCCAGCAGATGCGCCCAGCGGGGACTGAGAAGTGAACACCAGGAGCATCCACAGGTGGGGACATGGATCCCCTCGGTCATCTGTGGCGGTAATGGTAGCAGCAATGAGGTTTCCGCTAGAACAACCCCGGGGCGTGAGTGGGTTTCTCCTGGCATGTGTAGAGGCATGATTCTCTGAACTTCTTAGAATTTCCACAAATTACCCAGTACCATGTCGCTTATGTTGCTGCAATTAGCTAGACTGAATTCTGTTGTCCATCACGAAGAACTTTGGGACACATCCTACAATGTTGCCCTCATTTTGGTGCTCCATCAAACACCACCTGTGTCATGACTCTTTCATGTAAATCTTTTGTTGGCTAGACACTCTCACTCCCAGGAGATGGTTGTAGCTCACATCCACAAGGAAGAACACGAGAATCGTCCCATGCCAAGAATGCTACCGGGCCATGGCGGCTGGGGCAGAGACTTTGGAGAAGGGAAGAGTAAACCCTGAGACATCAACCTGGAATACTCTCCCAGGAATCTGCTTTTTAGTTCCTCTCTTGAATTTCCTTCTGAATTGTCTCCTTTGGCAAACCATGTGGCTAGTGAGTGAGAAGGGCCTGGAGACGGCTTCTGTTTGGTAGGAGTTTCCAGAATGAGAAAGAACCAAGGAGAAAATGGGGCAGGACCCAGGCTACCTTAGGGAAGTCATAGGACCAGCTTCTGTCCAGAGGAAAGGTGACCCCTCTCCTCGGTCACCTCTAGTCCAGTTTAACTCACCAGGGATAGAACTTCCTTAGAGAGGTTTACTCCCCAAACCCTGGAAAACACACCCTGTGATTTCCTCTGCTTCCCTTTTTAGTGACTGTCTCTCTGGGGACCTCGCAGTGTTGTAGAAAGTAGAGAAGGGAGTCAAGGATTCTGCCCCTGGTCACCCACAGTCATAACTAACATAACTGGCCCTTGCCTCTCCAACTACAGTATAAACCACCAAAGGGCAGGAAATATGTCCTAGGCATCCATCATATCACCTTCTGCTATCCACTAATTGTCTCAATACTTGCTAAAAAAAGGTATGAAGATTTTACACCTTGAAAACTTCTCCCAGAGTCAGTTTTTCTTTCTCACCTGCCGAGAAGACCCCTCCTGGCATCATGTACTTTAGAAACCAGGAATGCATTCAATGCATTCCATCTTCACTCCATCCCATGGCCTGTAAGAACTCTGTCACAAAATCTGTGACATCCAAAGTTTTGCATGTAGCTTGTGGTACACATATGCTGAGATTCCAAGATAAGAAGAAAAACTAAAACGGATTTTTTTCTAGTTATAGAAACAAGACATCCAAACCATATATAAATAACTAATGGGAAAACAGCCTTTTTAACTAATCTGTATCAGAGCAAAAAATAAAGTATTTGCATAAATCCAGTGTTATTTTACTATTTCTACTTAATTATGATTATTTAATTACTATGCATTCTATGAATTATTAGTAATTCACTGAATTACTGTAAATGAAAATACGATTGCAAGAAAAGCCCTTTTTGTCATATGAGTCCATTGACTGATAGCCTCCATTGAATGTTTAACAGTACACAGAACATTTTAAAAGAGAAAAAAAAGCCAAGAACAAAGAACACACATTCCAGATGGTTGGTTTCAGTTGTAGCTCTCAATACTGATGGAAAACCTGCTTCATGTCACAGAAAACTACTCTCTAAGCACTTGTGCTGCACTAATTGATCTTTTAATTGGTTCAGTCAACACTCAAGTCTTTGCACACAACACATTCTAATTGCTACAAGCAGCTGTAGCGGCACTCAGATCGTTGAGGAGAAGACAGGAACATCCAATCAACCTCTGCTCGGACCAATCACTGGCAAGAGGTATGTGGGTCTACACCAGCGTGTTGAGAAGCTGGCACACATGAAAACAAAAACACTTTATTCTCCCATCAATGCAAGGATTTATATAGAAATGCATCGCAGGAATCATTTCATGACGTACATGCACATCAAATCATCATGTCGTATGCCTTAAATGTATACCATTTTAATTTACAAATAAACAAGTAAAACTTCAAAGTCGAGGGAGGGGGAAATGGTACTAATTGGTACAGGGGAAATGTACATCATCCAAACTAATTTACATCTATTTTTTTCTGAAATAAAGTTCAATTGCCCTTCCTCCCTTTGTCCCTCACTGTCTTTTGTACCCATAAGACTTTAGTCCATTTACTTGTTATCAGGCTACAGGTAATTGCAGGCTGAAAACTTTTTCTTTATTGTGCTGTAACTCGGGGTTTGGGACACATTACTCATCTATACTGTGGATGAGTTTACGTCTAAGAGTCACCCCTATCTGATGAATATCTTTTCAAATTAAACAATAGGAAGCAATCAGAGTGATGTTAGAATAAAGCGAGATTTCTCAACCTGGCACTATTGATGTTTCAGGCCACATAATTCTTTGCTGTGGGAGCAAAGAACTCCCACATTAATAATGTCCTGTGCATTATAGGATGGTTGGCAGTATCTCTGGCCTCTACCACTGGAAATACCAGTAGTTCAGAAATACCCCCTACCCACCAGCCAAGAAAAGACGACTTCAGACCTTGCTAAATGTCTGGAGGAAAATTGCTTCTGCTGAGGACCACTGGAATAAAGATGCCGTATGTACACAGATCAAATACCTCCCTACAGATCCACATAACTGAGGCTCATTCATTTATTTATTGAAAAGCATCTATTCATTAATCCTACACTTTGGTCTCAGAAACCAAACAGAAAAGAAAACAAAAAAGTTGGTCTAAAGTGATCATAAAGGCAATGACAACAAATACCTACTCTTAACTCATGTGACTCTGAAGGGGTTCTCTGAGACTATTTCACCAAAATTTCCATATGTCACTCACCATCCATCATTGAAGGCTACTTACTCTGCTAAGGAACTTGAACTTGTAATTTTATGAATGAAGCCTATGAGAATTTGCAGGAGTCAGTCTCTCACCAATAACAAATTATGCGTGTGTGAAGCATCGTCTCCAATTTACAGATACAAGTCACTGAGAAGAAACCTCCTTCCTCCCTCCCTCCCTCCTTCCCTCCCTCTCTCCCTTTCTTCTCTCTAGCTTCTTTCGTTCCTTTGAATAAACATCAGTTTCCTATCTAAACGCTGAATTTAATAATTCTTTTAAAACTTGAGTTAAGCGATTGATCATGGATTGTTTTTTATTTAATATAGTCAAGGCAACAATCTTAAAAGTCTATGGTTAAACCTCCTCAGTTTTGTTTATAAGAATGCAGTACTTAATAAAAAAGACAGGCTTTCATTTTTGGCTCTTTAAATAACTAGATACATTCACATATACACACATATGAAAAAAAAAAAAAATCTGGGCCATCCAAGTACCTTTAAAATATTTTAAACTCATACACCAAACACCCCAACATCAAAATTATTGTTCTGAACGTCACAAATATTATGGAGTACCGCTCTATTAAACTGAAAACCACGTCTTTAGGGTTCCCCATGAATCGACCCACCATGCCTCCACAGGTGCAAGCTCCCTGACAGGTGTTCAGCTGCACCCCTTCCAAGGCCTTCCCAAAGCATCACCTAATTCCATTCTGTTGACCTTGCTTCGTTTGAATCCAGTTCTGCCCGTGCAGCCTGACAAATCCTCCTGGGCTCCATTTCACTGACTGTAATATGTGAATTCCCTCCTTCAAGCCCTCCCCAAAGGGTACCTAGGGGAACTCAGGTGACAGTGCACACAAAGCACTCAGCACAGGGCCGGGCGCACGGCTGGCACTCAGAAAATGTTAGCTGCTGTTGAACATTAATTTACTTTAATGCTGTGTCCTGCTGTTCATTGAGTGTTATCAGCACCATTAGTACCGCTGCCATCCTGGGCACTTGACACTCCCATGGCTGCCACCTTTGTGACACTAAACCTCCGCCGCCTCGCCTCATCCTTTGTATTTACAGAACTTGCTTTGTGTTACCAACTCTATCATAAGTGACTTCAGGATGGGATGGGAATCATGCCTGGTAGATGCAAAATAAACCTTAGAGTCAGTGCAGGGTGTGGAAAGAATGCCCAAAATATGTACACTGTTTGGGTCTCTGTGCAGAGAAACTTTGCTCACCCTGACATTTCCAACAAAAGGGAGCTCACTCTCTGTGTACACTGCATGTGCAGGAGCTTTCACTCCTGATCTTGTGTAGTCCTGGCATACACTTTTTTCTCCCCATTTTACAGAGGGGACAGGAGCTGACTGAGGGAGGGGACCTGTGAGTCAGAGAGTAAGAGACGGAAGTGGTGATTGGACCTGCTTGGTCTTGCTCGCTCCTTACCTTGTTCCAGGAACTGTTCTGAATAATCCACATTTCACTTTTTAAATTTCACATCTACTCCATGAAGAGTTTTATCCATTTCACAGATGAGGAAACTGAGGCCAAGAAGTTAAGCACAAGGCCCAGGCTCTTCGTCCATGCTGACTTTGTCCATCCCAGGTGCTGCCTTTGTCCATCCCAGGACCCATGTTCTTTCTATTCGGTACCTAACATCCTCCCCTGGAATCTGGTGTACAGGACGGTGGCTGCAGTGCCTCACCTGTGCTTTGTACCAACCAAAACAACTAAAAGGGAACTAAAGATTTTGCTCCTCAACCCGGTAGAGAGTAGAACAAGCAGATTGGCATCGTTTACCTTTCCGTCACTCTTGAGCTTACTGTTTCCAACGTTCATGAGTTCTCTTGCTGGGAATGACAAGGAAAAGAGGGATGCAGGGAACAGAAAGAGAAGTGGTGTGGATGTCAGGGACAGAGGGAAGGCTTGAACATGAAGCTGCTTCCAGGAAAAAGAAAGGAACCTGAGGGAAGAGGCAGCCAAGGCGAGAGCTGCACCCAGCCTCATCCGTTAGTCCTTAGTGGGTGGGGCTGCTCAGAAGGACAGCGTTGCTGCCGGTGGTCAAGATGGGGCAAAGGCAGGCACCTGGGGGGTGAAAGGGGAGCTTAAGAAATAACTATAGCTATACCATACTGGTTAGTGGGATATTAATTCAAGTCTTTTTTCCCCCCTTTCCTTTATTTTAAAGGTCAATTGAAGTTACTCTAGCTCTTTGGGTCCAGCAGTGACCAGCTCTGGGTAATAAAGTCAGTAAGTGCTGACCACACTAGGTTGGAGAATGCTAAATGCCAGGGGGAGTCATCCTCTGGGCAACAAGGCAAAGGGATCTACAGTCATCTCGTGGAAACTGCAGGAAAAAGCAGACTGGGAAAGATTCATTAGGACAAGGAATCATGAAGATGAACTAACATCACATGTATAAAATGTCATGAATACCGTGTTTAAGGTACCACATACATCATATAGATGAACTCAAGATATCTAAAATATGTGTGCGTGTCTAGGTATATTTGCAGATATATTTCCTTGCATGTGTACATACAGGTGTGTATACATGCATATATTTCCCCTGTGGTCTTTCCTTGTCCACAGCAAAGACCAAGAACCAAAGTCACCCCAGTAAGAATGAGCACACTTAGTACTCAGATCTTGTTTCTAATACCATTCCCCGGATTCATTCCCTAAAATGAACCAAGTCTTCAGAGAAACAGTTCATTCTAAAGCAGGGGAAGGAAAGGGTCAAAGTAAGAAAGTGCTGGGAAGTAAGAAAGTGCTCAAAAAATAATGGGAGATAAGAGTCTCCACAAGGACACAGGAGTCACTTGAAGAGGCTCCACTGGCCAAACCTGGGAGAATTTGAACACAAAAATAATGAGGTAGAGTAAGGAACGATTGATAAATAGGAATTCACCACACATACTGACAATAAATAGATGAATGGGGGAGTAGGGTTGGTGCTCACTCACAGTAGGACTGGTAAATGGAGAGGGAGTACAGGAGACGGAAAAATCAGGACTTTGCAATCATCACAGTAAAGACTGGATCAAGCAAATATCATCAATAGACGCTAAATCTAGGGGAAGTTTTTTTAATTTTTATTTTATATCAGAGTATAGTTGATTTACAATGTTGTGTAACTAAGTGATTCAGTTATACATATACATATATCCATTCTTTTTCAGATTCTTTTCCCATATAGGTTATTACAGATTTCCCTGTGCCCTACAGTAGGTCCTTGTTGATTATCTGTTTTCTATATAGTAGTGTGTGTATGTTAATCCCAAACTCCTAATTTATCCCTCCCCCTCCACATTTCCCCTTTGGTAACCATCAGTTTGTTTTTTGATGTCTGTGAGTCTTTTTCTGTTTTTTAATAGGGAAAATTTTTGATGAGGAACAGGATATAGGCATGGTCTTAAAATGTCATCCCACTGACTGCTTATTAGTTGCAAGGAAGAAAAAAATAGTACTTGAAGAGTGGAGATGTCAAATGCTACATTAACCAGGTAACCAGTATGAACATCATCAGGGAGGATAGATGACCACTGCGTGTCCGCACATTTGGTACCCTGAGAAGGACACTACATCCCCTACACAGTCCTTCAGCATGGAAGGCATCGTCACCTAAATCTAATCACAAGAAAACATCAGAGAAGCCCCAAATAAGAAACGTTCAAAAGAAGAAGTGGGGCTGCAGGGCAACTGTATTCTTCAAAATGTTGATGTCCTCAAGCACAAAGAAAGCCTGCGGAAATATTGCAGATTAAATAGCGAGGCTGAAGAGACAGTACAACTAAATGCAATTCCTGACCCTAGAGGGATCCTGTACTGGAGGGAAAATGCTCTAAAGGACATCACTGGGTCAACTGACAAAACTGGAACACAAATGGCAGATTAGATAAAACATTTTATCAATGTTAAAATTACCAAAGTTGATAACTGTATGGTGGTTATGTAAGAGAACGTCCCTATTCTGAGGAAATACACAGTGAAGAGCTTAGGAAGGAGAAAAGAGCTGTGATATACAGAACTTAGCCTCAAATCGTTCAGAAAAAAATGGTATGTGTGTGTGTGTGTGTGTGTATGTGCACGCATGTGCGCATGTGCGCATGTGTGTGTGGAGAGAGAGCACAAAACAGTAAAGCAAAAGGGGTTAAATGAGGTGGTAAAGAATACCTGTATCCTTTTTATTTTTGCAACTTGTCTAAGTATGAAATTATTTTCAAATAAAGTTTGAAAATGATTCTTATGCCGAGTGTATCTAGAAATGGCTGTAATGAAACAACACAGCGAGTATTGCTGAGGACCCTCATCCATATAAGTATGTGTTTATCAACCTGTCATTTTTTATTTTCAGGACACATTTTAGTTCCACACCAGAATTTCGATTTCCAAGCCTTGCTTCCTGATGGGCTGCATCGGAATCTGCTGGGGTGCATGTAAATAATGCAAATTCCAGCCCCCCAAAATCTGATATAGAAGATCCGATGTGGGTGTAGGAATCTCCATTTTTCAAACGAACACTGAAAAGAGAAACATCCACCCATGCTTGTATTTATAAGCAACAGTTTCTTTAAATTGTAACCGTTTTTTTGTGTGTGTTTGTGAAACAGCATCTAAGTGGAGTCAATCCTTCACACTCATGCCCTGTCCTTGTTCCTCATACACACAGACCCTCAGCTCACCACGGGCTGCCAACGCCTCATCCCCAGCACATCCAAGGTGGCCGGGGGAAACCCGGGTCCAGGGCATCTTGGGACCAACATCTCTCCTCCAGGCTTCCTGCTCTAACTGTCCTATGGATCGCTATTCCACCTGGGCTCCTAATTACCCCGGGAGTCAAATCTGAGCTATAATCATAGTGTCCAAGTTTCCCAAGTAAATAAACTAGCCTTACCCAGGAGCTCATATTATCCTTCTAGACGTCCCAGTGATTCTAAGCACGCCAGTTTGCTTCCCTGTTTGTTCTTTCTCTTTTATCACACCATCTTGATGTGTTGAAGAGAGATGCTACCTCGGTTTCATTTTAGCAATTTGTTCATCTCATCCATCTATCTGAAACATCTGTCAAGTATGAGGCAAAGGTGGTTTCGCAAGGGCAACTATCATCTCTTCTTGTAATCTTACCCTCTGCCCCCTGGGCTTGCTTGATAAACACTGTTATTCTAAGATGCAAAATCACCTTGGACCTTGGTGTGTTTTTTCTCCCCACCAAATAGCTCGTAGCCATTCTACCAAAAAAAAAAAAAAAGAAGGATGTTATTTCCTTTATTTGAAGTCTTCATTAATTGGTTACATCCTAGGCTCATGTGATTTCAATGTTGGTATTTCTAAATTCAATCCTTAAAGGGACAAAGAAGCATCCAAGTCATTACCAAAGCATCAACTCAAAGGGCATTGCCCTAAGTCGCTTTGAGCACGTCACTCACAGGTATGCCAGGCTGCTTGGCCTCACAGTCACTGAATCTTCTGTCTTGTAATGCAGAAGTTTTCATCTAAACTAATCAGAAAGTCAATAGGCTGGCTTTAGAAGAATCTAAACTAAAGGAAGTTTCCTGATTCGTGCATACATCTGATAGCTAATACCTGTTTGAAAAAAAACAAAAAACTTCACTTCTTACCTGTGGTGTCAAAATCTCCCAGAATCCATAAAAATTCAAAATGCCCATGTTTCACGGATGAACACCCAACCACTCCTCTACCCAGGAGTCCCCAGAGTGTGAGAACCACTGACTAAAGCACATGCCTGCCCACTTGCTGGAAAATGGAAAGTTTATATTTGCTTCAGAAGTCCTGTGATCAATGAAATCAAATAGGAAAAGAGAGCTTGCATTACTTTTCTAAAGCTTCCTTAGGTCTAAACAGTGTATTTAATTATCGAGTTGAAGTTGAATATTCCATAATTGCTCCTATTTTCAAAATAGATTATTATGGAGAATATTTGCTACCTTTTTTATTTGACTAGAAGCAGTTATGGAATTACTCATGTCTTGTTAGCTTGCAGACTGGGTTTGTTGAGTCTGCGGGGTTTCTAAAGGGAGACTCAAGGATATCTCAGAAGGAGGAAAGGAACTTATCTGAGGAGCTAGGAACCCACCCCTCACCTACCTTCTAGCCAGAAGCTCGTGTGACAGCCATTGTCCTAAACGCTCTATGCGCATTAACCCACTTGCTCTTATAATAACACTGTGAGTTAAGTACAGTGTTTTCCCCACTTCGGGGACTAGGAAACTGAGGTACCAGTAAATTGACCTTGCTCACACAGCTGATAAATGGAGAAGCCAGCATTAAAACTTAGATCGTTAGACTCAGGGCCCACGTTTGGCTGTCCACTCACATCTGAAGAAAGGGTTCAATGGCCAGAAATATATAAAAACTACTACACTAAATGAGGTGTAGTAGACTCTAAATTTGAGGGAAAGTCCCAAGATAACATGCTGTGTGCACATGCCCTTGCACACATACACACGTGTGAACATAGAAGGGGGGGTTGCTAAGAGGGAAACGGAGTACTAGAAGAAGGTGTAAAGATAAATATCGCCACGTTACATAGTGTTCAGACTCGTCTGAGGACGTCTAGCACAATGGTGGGGGTGGGGCTGCCTAAAGGGGACTTGCATGCAGGACGTAGGGAAGTGCTGGAAAAGAGCCTGTGCTGACGGAACACAAAGGCAAGCAGGCAAGGCTGGCTTGACCCCGGCGCCTGAGTCCTCAGCAGGCTCAAGTCACTCTGAGTGTAGCTTGGTGTCTGTTTTCACTAAAAGCTTTGTGACATAATCAGCCAGCGTGCAGGCTGTCCTGCTTCAGTGACCCTCTAATGGCACGTACCCTGTAAGGACAACGGGGAAAAGAAGTTGCTCTGAACTTCATGAAGCCCCTTGGGTGAAGAGGGCTCCAGAGCTGTGGGGATGCTGGCCTGCCAAGTGGTCCTGGACTGAAGGACCCATGGCACAGGTGCTGGTACCCAGGAGAGTCATCTGTGCCCAAGGAAAGTGGCAGACCTGTGGGTGACAGCAGAGAGCAAGCGGCATCTGACAGGTGTATCTGAGAACACCACCATTCACTCAGAAATACCTAGGGGAATTTTAGCAGAGTACTAGGGATGAGAACACTAGGAAATCTCACCTGTGGTAGGGCAAGGAGGCGAGAGCATACTATAGGGGTTTATTATCATCATGGGCAGAATATATATGTTGTCCCCCAATTTCATATGTTGAAGTCCTAACCCTCAGGACCTCAGAATGTGACCTTATTTGGACATAGGGTTGATACACATGTAATTAGTTAAGATGAGGTTATACCAGAGTAAGGCGGGCCTTAATCCAACATGACTGGTATCCTCATAAAAGGGGTAAATTTGGACACAGACATGCACACAGGGAGAAGCATGAGACACTGAAGTGACACATCTACAAACCAAAGGACGCCAAAGATTGCCAGCAAATCACCATAAGCTAGGGAAGAGTCAGTCTTCCTCACAGCCACAGAAGGAATCAATCCAGCCAACATCTTGATATTGGACTTCCAGACTGCAGAGCAGTGAGACAATACATTTCTGTTGGGTAAGTTTCCCAGTCTGGGGGACCTTGTTACAGGAGTGCTATGAAACTAACACAACTCTAACGTAGCCTCATGTTTACCCTCAAGCTGATGTGACCTGGGTCCTCCAACATCTGCAATTACACGCCCATCTTGAAAATCGAGGCTCCTTAAATTCATCACCAGGGCCTGAATGTAATACAGTAGCAAGTAGTCAACCAAGTAATTCCTGCCAGGAATAGGAATACAGGTTTCCTGTTTTCACCAGAGTGAGAAGGTCCTGCTGTTCCTTCAGGGGTGATGCCGTAATCCAGTTTTGAAGAGTTAGGTTTTTCCTGTTGAGCTGGGTCTTTCCTCTAGGGACACACATGTTTTTCACAACCAAGGAAGTCTTATGCTTCATTTACTTGGGACACGATCAGCGCCCCTTTGCTTGTCCCTTTTCCCACTTAGATTGTAAACTTCTCAGTCTCATATTTATACCTCCTTAGAAGCTCATTATATGGTAGGCACTCAAAAATATGTATTATTGAGGATGTTGATGAGATGATTGTCATAGTCACAATAATGATAGAAATTAGCCATTTCTTCAGTCATCTACACTTCACTGTGGGGTTGGGAAGAGCACTGACACCTCCACTGGAAGTTGCTCCTGTCTCCTTATCCAACTTCCAAAATCATTCATAAAATCTGTACTCAGAGACTGGTATAGTATTTGTTGGAATGAGACATTTAAATTATCTGGTATCAATTAAAAATATGAACATCTTTCAATTAGTCACTGGAAGACATGCCGGCCTTCAAACATTGGTTTGAACTACTTTTTGATATGTGAGAAAATTGAACAATCCCAGCTCTTGCTATGTAACTTTCACTAGTGTTTTAGGGAATGTTATTCCAATTTTCAAAAATTATGTAACCAAGAATTTATTTGATGTCTTTTGTATGCCAAGCAGTGTGTAATGGAGAATAAAGAAACTCAATACATGGTTTCCACTCTAAAGGACCTTTCTTGGTAAGCAGGGCAAGATCTCAAGATTAGAAGCAATAATGGCTGAATAAGGCGAGGTGTTGAATTTTTCAACACTAAGAGCTCAAAGGACGCATGCAATCCTGAGAGACAGAGAACCCAAAGCAACCTTACAAAATTGGTCTTGTTTTGGCTGGAGATTCAGCTTTGCCCAGACAATTCCTTTCACCTCTGTGTTTCTAGTTCAGAAAAGGAAAATGTCATTGATACTCCAAAGTGCACTCATGAGAAATGCTCAAAACAAAAATCTTTAAAACATGTGCATTTATTGCTGGTCAGCAAATGTTAAGTAAATAGTGACCAAACTTTTACTGACCAAGTGGACATCTGTTGGCTTTGCCTACTCATCACCTATCAGTCTGCTCAGGCTGCCATAAAAAATACCATAGACTGGGGGCCTTGGACAACTGTATGTCTCACAGTTCTGGAGGCTGAGAAGTCCATCAGGGTGCCAGCAGATCCAGTGTCTGGTGGGGCCTTTTCCTGCTTTGCAGATGGCCACGTTTTTGCTGTATCCTCACATGGTGGAGAAAGAGGTCATCTCTATCATGTATCTTCTTATAAGACTCTAATCCCATTTATGAGGGCTCCACCCTCATGACCTAATCACTTCTCAAAGGCACCACACACCTAATACCATCACATCAGAAGTTAGAGATTCAACATATGAATTTTAGAGGGACACGTATTTTCAACTGTGTGCAGCATGTATTTACAGGCTCTCTTCATCTGCCAACCAATTTATAATAAGGTATTGAACTCGTAGTAAAGTATGAATTAACATAATAATATTTAAAATAAATTAATATAGTGATATTCAAAACGATTGTATTGATGACTTGGGAGGGTTTAAAGAAGTATTTTATTTTATTTTATTTTATTTTATTTCATTTTATTTTATTTTATTTTATACAGCAGTTCTTATTAGTTATCTATTTTATACAAATTGTGTATATCTGTCAATCCCAGTCTCCCAATTCATCACACCACCACTCCCACCCCTGCTTTCCCCCCTTGGTGTCCACACTTTTGTTCTCTACATCTGTGTCTCTATTTCTGCCTTGCAAACCAGTTCATCTGTACCATTTTTCTAGATTCCACATATATGCGTTAATATACGATATTTGTTTTTCTCTTTCTGACTTACTTCACTCTGTGTGACCGTCTCTAGGTCCATCCACGTCTCTACAAATGACCCAGTTTCATTCCTTTTTATGGCTGAGTAATATTCCATTGTATACGTGTACCACATCTTCTTTATCTATTTGTCTGTCGATGGGCATTTAGGTTGCTTCCATTACGTGGCTATTGTAAATAGTGCTGCAATGAACATTGGGGTGCATATGTCATTTTGAATTATAGTTTTCTCTGGGTATATGCCTAGTAATGGGATAAAGAAGCATTTTAGAATTGCTTTGAATGTAGTACCTTATAGACTGATTTGTAAAGATTTTAGATCTAGCAATCGTAAATCACAGGGCTATTTCAGCTTGTTTAGAAGGTCACTGAAAGCTTTCAGTAGATGTAATTAGTAATGCTTGTGTTCATTTTCTACATACTGAAATCACTGGAAGCTCTTTCTATATCAAGTGCCAAATCATTGAAATATTTTGAAGAATTTGTCAAGCTTCATTATATTTTATAAAATACTGTCATTAAATATAATTAAAATAAAAGGTCCAAACTGTATTAAAACTTCAAGTGTCAGTATTTCAGCAAAATATTGTATAATTTTCTCAAAACCCAGAAATCCATCCCATCTATATTTATTTTCCTTGGGCTATACAGTATATTTCCTATATGTAAACAAATAAAAGCAGTATCGACAATACTGTGATGACGTTTGTGTTAACGTTATTAGAAAACACCAGCCATCTTTCTACCCTCCCAGGCTTTTAAAATGAAATTCGATCAATTAAATAAATCAGATTAAAAAATGCTTTTTTAAAAAAAAGTTAAATTATATGTTTTAAAATCAAGGCTAAAAAATTATATTGTGTATGTGAGCACTGTTGCCATGTTGAAAGCATTGCTATTTCTTGACAATAAAGAAAAAAAGGCAAATGTTATGCCCAGGTTAGGGGAAAAAAAGAATAGATTCTGATGGTGATGTTGACTTAAAGTAAATAATCATAGTAGCCACACAACTGCAGCACACCCACTGCTAGACTTCCCCCCTATGAAAGCCCTTGGGACTGGGGCCATTTTTAAAGGCTCTGAAGTGACCAGAACATTAGCTAATTTCAGAGAGTACAAAATAAAACACTATCTACGAATTCCAATAAGTATCGTCTCTGAAGATGACTTCTCAGAACTGCGGAACTCTTTATGGAGATTTTAGCTGGGATGCTGGTGCTGGCCCCAAAGCAGTTCATTTTCAAGAATACACTTACATCACTAATTGTTCTCACTCAGAGAGCTATTTAGTGCTCCCAGAACCTCCAGCCCCTCCCCTCTCCTCCCCTGCTTCCCGAGGTCCATCTTGTTTTCTAATAAGAAGGCTCTGAGGCAGTACTAAAAGGCAGCCCTGCCCTCACGTCTCTCGAAAGGAGACATGGAACTGCAGATGGGGCTCTCTCTTGGTGAGAAACAAGATTGACTAAGACTTCATGGTAAATCTCTGAAAGGGTAGACAGAGCATCTTAAAACATTGTGACCAATCATAATTCAATACAGATATAAGTGATAGCAGTTATCCAGCACTAATGCAGAATGATGAACCATTATTCTTTTAAAAAAAAAAAGTTCTAAAAGGAAAAATTGAATTATCTGAATAAACTCTCTAGCAATTTTTAAAAAATCAACTCTAAACCAAATGAAAGTGTTCTACCCCGAAGAAAGGACAGCCATTGATATTGGAGAGTTTATATGCTCTTAGAGATCTCTAAAGTTAAAAATTCCCAAAGATGATTGATTTTGGCCACCTCAAGTTTGGTGAGAAAGGAAAAAAAAACTACTTGAGTATCCAAGGAAATGTGCTTGGGGAGTCCCTTCAAAGACTGTTTTAAGTAGCTAATATTACAGACTTAAAATTTTTTAAGCTTCTTAGCATTTAAAGGAAAAAAAAATGATAAATTGGGTGGGGACTAAAACAAACAACTTTTGAGAATTTTCTTACTGAGAAAAGAGGAAAAAAGGTATCTTGCTTGGGATCATGGAAAGGTATCAAACTGGTAAAAATTGGGTGTTAATTCCTTTTTTGCCCTTTAAATTGCATACTAATGTGTTACTTATCCTCTTTGTGGTTCAGAGCTGAGTTTGGGGAATGAAACTGCTTTAAGCATGCTTTGTTCTCCACGCAGGAGTTATATCCATTCTAGCACTGAGCCTCCGTAAAGAGATGTGTGAATGAACCCTACCCTGAAATGGAGGGGGCTGGCCTGGAGTACACAGACACACACACACAGACACACACACACACAGACATACACGTGAATTTAGATAATGCTGTTAGCCATACCTTGCCTAGAAATTTCTGCTTTCCATCAGCCAATCACAACTAAAAGAAAGGTTGGTCGAGCATCATCAGAAAAATGAATGTTTATTGTCTAAAGCAGTTTGTGTTCAGTTCTAAGACTCCAAGAGATAGCCCCTACCCCCAGGCCTTACCAGTCAGCAGGGGAACAATGACGCAAAGCCTTGGGGACGTCCCCAAGGGACAGCCAGGCTCAGCACTAACTGCAAAACAAGTTCATGCTCCAGGAATTCAAGGGAGGAGCCAGTGCAAGGGGCTGGGTTAGGCAGCATCATTCTAAGGAGATCTTTTTAGCAAAACTTTTCATTTTGATATAATTGCAAACTTAGGGGAAAAATTACAAAAACAGTGCAAAAGACTCCTTTATACCATCACTAGATTTCCCAACTCTCAACATTTTATCATTTTTGTTTTGTCATTTTCTATGTTAAGAATCATATAAGTTGCAGACAAGATGCCTCTTTATCAAATATTTCAGTGCGTATTTCCTAAGAAGAAGGATATTCTCTTGCATAAGTTCAGTGCAATTAGCAAAATCAGGAAATGATCATTGATCTAATACTAGTATCTAACTTTGGAGATGATTTTTTAACCTCCCCTTTTGCATATTTTCACCTATTCCATGAGTTTCTGTGCCTTCAAAAGAATGCAAGAGAAGACCCTTATTCTTAGGTCCTGGGGGATTCCCAAAAAGCAAAATCAAACCATCTACACCTCCAGCCTAAGGAGTCTCTAAAGAGATGGCATTCAATTTTCTCAAAGGAAACACATTTCCAACTCATTCTTTAGCAGACACCATTTCTTAAAATTCCCTCTGACAGCAAAAGTTTAAACAGTTAAGCTTCTGCCAGAAAAGTTGTCTAGCAGTTTTTCCCGTCCTCCTGCCCCTCCTAGCAAGCTTCCTCCCCCTCCCTGTCTGCCCCATGTCTGACACAGAAGCCACATCAGACACCAGGAGAAGAAGCAGACTCACAGCCTGTCAACACATCCTTTGCCGCCTGACTCTCAGCAGAGTAGCTGCAGGGGGTCAGGAGCAGACAGGAGGCTTCCAACACGGGAAAATCCATCACTGTTTGCACCCAGGGAAGGCACAAAGCCCTCTCCTTGGTGGCCAGGTGATGGGACTTAGGCATGAGCCCCCTCCTGATTGACAAGCATCACCCCTCCTTAATTTGGGTTTTGCCACTGGAAGGCTCAAAATACCTGGCAACAAATATCTTCAGCTGTTAATCTGGGATTTTCATTTTCAAAGGACTTTTGAGTCTTTATATGCAGATGTTGAAATCATTTCAACATGCTTTCCCCTAATAGAGTTCAGTGTTATGAAAAAAAACCATAACTTCCAGCAGGTTTTTCATGCTTAGTAACAGACACATTCTGGAACTTGGCTCCTGGGATGGTCTGTTAACCAAGTACAATCATGTGATTTTTCTAATGACACTTCTGATTCTTCCAGAAATATGAACGGATGAACAATCTAATGACCAATTCCTGGAACATGTGCTTTTCCAGAACTTTCTCACAGCCTAATAAAGTTTACTTCCATTAACCAAAGGCATAACATTTGGCATTTTCTGTCTTAAAAAAAAAAAAAGAAAGAAACAGAATAAAGAATTCACAAAATGGAAGAAGTAAGGGTAAATAAAACATTTAAATGAAGGTTTTGTTCCTGTTTAGTTGAAAATGAGGCAAGATACTTCATTGAAGTGTGGACCAGCAACCTAGGCATTACCTGGAAGTTGTTAAAATGCAGGATCTCGGGCACCACCCTAGACCTGCCCAACCAGAACTTGGATTTTAACACAGTGCCTGAGTGATTTGCAGCCACATTACAGTCTGAGAAGCAGTGTGATACACAGGTGTGCCACCCGAACACGGGTGGTTAATAGGTTAAAAGAAATCCTTGCAGAGTGATCACATCACAAAGAGAGGGTTAATGGAACAGGCTGGAGCATGTACTCTCTGAAGGGCTAAATAACTAATATCTCACTTGATTTTTCCAATCAAGGGTAGCCTTGATTTAGCAAATAAAAATTCAGGGCACTAGGTTAAATTTAAATTTTAGATCAATATTGAATAATTGTTTTGTATATCTCATGCAATATTTTGGACATACTTATAATAACAAATTGTTTATTTATCAGAACTCCAAATTTAACTGGGCATCCTATATTTTGTCTGGTAACCCTACCGAAGAGTCTTTAGATTAAAAAAAAATAAAAAGTATAATATTTCCATATGGCTTATTTGTAAACCAGGCTAATGATAAAGGTCCACAAGGAGTTGGATTTGTCAATGAATCCTGGCAATTTCCAAAATCCTTGAAAGCATTTTTAGTTACATAAACACACTCAAAACTTTTTAAAGAAATAAAGTTTAAAATTCTGCTAAACTAAATAATAGTTTTCTTCAAGAAAATGAAAATCGCTGATTCTAACATTGTTACTTTCGAATTAATCATTTTTATCAGAACCAAGGAGGATAATCTCCTTTTCAACGCCTGACATTCTCACTTCCTCATTCTGGTTAAAATGGCCACCAAGTCAGCCTCAAGAGTTGGTGTCTTTTCTTTACTTGGTATAGTTTATAGTTTGTTTGCTGGTTCAGAACTGCAGGTTCTGTTTCTGGGAACTAGCAGAGTTTGTAGTTCTGTGGCTTCAAAATTATACAAGAGGGCTTCCCTGGTGGCGCAGTGTTTGAGAATCTGCCTGTCAATGCAGGGGACACGGGTTCGAGCCCTGGTCTGGGAAGATCCCACATGCCGTGGAGCGGCTGGGCCCGTGAGCCACAATTACTGAGCTTGCGCATCTGGAGCCTGTGCTCCGCAACAAGAGGGGCCGCGATGGTGAGAGGCCCGCGCACCGTGATGAAGAGTGGCCCCCGCTTGCCACAACTAGAGAAAGCCCTCGCACAGAAACGAAGACCCAACACAGCCATAAATAAATAAATAAAAATTAAAAAAAAAAAAAAGCGAAAAGAAAACCCATTCATTAAAAAAAAAAAAAAAAAATTGTACAAGAGGATAAACCAGCACTTATGCCCATCTGGTTCACTCCTAAACTACTGCTTATCAGAAACGAGGTCCACACGGAATTGCCTCAAGTTCTTCCTTCTGCCCTCTTTTCATAGTTAACTCTTCACATCGACTGGAAATAAAAAGAAGAAACATTTTAACCCCAGAAAGCCAAATGAAGACAATAGTTACTCTCCTTCGCCTCCATGTTTTGAAAAATAATTTTTAAAGACAAAAGATCCCTTCTGAATGAAGGTTTTCCTAATAGACTTTGATTAACCTCACTAATAAAACAATAAACTTTTCTCTCCTTAGTGATTTATATTTAGTTCATTTTCTCCTTTTCTTCCTCCCTTCCTCCTTTCCTTCCTCCTTCCCTCCCTCCCTCCTTCTCTCTCTTTTTCTTTTTCTTTCTTTCTTTCCTCTCTCTTGCTCTCTTTTTCTCTCTCTCACTCTGTTTCTTTTCTTTCTTTCTCTTTCTCTCTTTCTTTCTTTCTTTCTTTCTTTCTTTCTTTCTTTCTTTCTTTCCCTTTCCTTTTCTTCCTTCCTTCTTTCCTTCTTTTCATCCTTCCATGCTTCCTCTTCATCTTTCTATTCTTTTTTTGATCTTCTTTCCTTCCTAGCTTTCTTTGTATCTAAGATTAATCTGTTTCTCCCACGTGCCTGAGACCAGAGCTCATCTATTTGATCTCACCAGAACTCAGGCAGTTAAGGGCTAATTTGGAACAGTCCTACTTCCTGTGACATGAAGGCTGCTCACAACCAGAGGAAACATTTGTAACTTACTGGGGCGAGAGCAGGGTGCCTCTCAGCTAAATTTGTAATCCACCCACCCACCCACACCCATTATATTAACTGTTAATTTTTCCCTCTGTTGAAGACTAGGCAGTGACTCAGTGAATCTCTTGAGAGGTCTCGCCATGCCCTTTCTACCCTCACTCCAGGCTGCCCTAAGGAATTTGAATGGTTTATAAAATTTATTCAATCTGACATTCTCATAACCTATCAGTTTTGGTTATATTCTTCCTAGGTAAGAAGGTGATTCTTTGTTTGTTTTGTGTCTTAAACACAGAGCAATTAACTCTGTGCTTGTGTTTATGATCAACTAGGGTTTCCATTTCTGAAACATAATATTTTATTTTAATTTATTCACCAAACACTTAGATGGCACTCACTTGTTTCAGGCACAGGCAGATAACTACAGATTCATTTAATTGTATATAATAACCCAATCAGGTGGGTACTCTTATTGTCCCATTTTACTGATGAAGAAACTGAGGTCTAGAGAGGTGAAGCAGCTTGCCCAACATCATCTATCCAGCAGGTGATGGACGTGGAATATTGAACCCTAGTCCCATGATTCTCTGCTCCCTTTCCCCACATCACAATAGACAAACTCATTTCACACAGGCACCCAAGCCATCATCAGATTTCCAGGATCTTTCTATTTCTAATCATTCTAAATTCTCTCAAACAAACCTCCACCATTGCAGCTGCTGATGAGACTTTTTCACATATCTTCTTTTTAGCTCATACCGTCGTGTGAACACATCTGTAACAAGGAAGTCTCTCTCCCCATCACCAAAAATGAATGGTCGGAGACTATAACATCCAAATAGCTATCTTCCAATATTCTCAAGTACTTTAGTTGTTAATGACGTTTACAAGTAAGAAATCTTAAATTAATAAAATGTAGAAACTATTATACAGTTCAAAATCAAGCTTTTTCCTTTTAAGAACAGAATGAAAACAAACAGAATCTCTAAGGTCTAATGATTTCACTCACATGGGAAACATAATAAATGACCATGGCCAATGACTGAGGTAAAATGCACATAACATTCATAGAAAACGAAAGAATTCAAGCATGTGTTCAAAAAGCAATAAAATAAAATTGAGAAAAAATGTAAAAGGATAATAAGCCACAAAAATGTCTTTCTTTCGATGTTTATTTTTGTATTAAGTAGCACAATGATAACACCATCAATTGATTGTGGATTTTCAGAACAAAACAAAATATTTTAAAGAAAAAAAAAAATCTTGAAAGACCCAGCCTTTAGTTCCCATGGAACATCCTAAAATCATTGGAACAAGTAGACAGCTAATTTTCTCTCTATTACAACAACAGAAATAAAATCTGGCAGAGAACAAAATGGTTCCCTACATCCAGCATCTACTCATCTTTTTTGCCAGCTGCTATTAAGATCAAGTTTAAGAAGCCACCCTTTTGAGTCTCCTAGAAGTCTCTGAAAAATAAAAATAGGCAGAAAAGGATGATTATGGAGGACTGTGGGTGGGAAAATCATGTACCCAATTTGTTCCTGAAGTTTTGAGAGAAAGCAAGATGGTTATAATAACATCTTTTGGCTCATTCATCTAAAAGGAGCATACCCAGCACCAAGCACTGAGTAGCTGAGCTGATGGTGACAGTTGGGTTAGCATTCTTGAAGCCAGATGTTCTGGACCAGTGTCAGCTCTGAGCTCCCTAATGCACTGTATGCTCTTAAGATGATGGTTTAGAAGATTTTTTGCAGAGTGATGGATAAGGGGGAAAGTTGCACAGAATGACACTGAAAACTCAAGGCTGTCTTAGTTTGGTCAATTGACCATCAAAGGAACTGAGTTTTTCAGAGAAAAGAGGTTTTTCCTACAATACTGAGAAAACCTTGTCTATTCCTGATCCCCAGATGAGTGACACAAAGTTGTAAAATACCTCCAAGTTAATTTCACTCATGTTAAGACTTAATAAAGTGGTTTTATTTTAGACCACTATCAACCATGGAACTCTTCCTTCTCGGTGTAGCTATGAGACACTTGAGAAGACATCCAGGAATTAGGACCTTATCATAGGAAGAAAAGCTAGACAACTACCCACAACTGCTGCCTTCCCAGAAGCCAGGGATACATCTTAGAATTTCCCTACCTCTGACTTGGCATGAGCTGCATCTTCACGGATAGTTGCAGAAGATAAATAGATTGATGCAATGGGTAGGTCTCCCAGCCCCAAACCTACCACCTCCTCTTGTACCCTGTAATTTCCATAGTAGAAGACAACGGCTTTTCGTTTCACAATTATTGATAGCAATCACAAAACTAATACCTGTGAGAAAGGTTACATTAACACTTGCAATCCCGCACTGGTTTCAGAGATCCATTATTTCAATAAGGGTTGCAAAGTGGTGGTATGCTAACTCCTAATTGTTTCTTCATTTATTAACTGGAATTCTTCTAAGAAAAGAAGAAATTTGCTTTCTCAACTCTTTCATTATCACGAGGTACAGCCCTATACTGAAAGGGAAGTTAAATGCTTGAATCTATTCCTTTATTTATTTATTTATTACATTATTCCTTTATTCGGAATAATGAGTTGGTTCTTTAGCATCCTATAAAGGGAGCACATATGCTTTTTGAATATTGTTATGAAGGCATGGATTTTAACAGATCCTCTGTGTTTCAATACTTTGCGATACTGTTCTTTTACCAGCCATCTTTGGACATGGCTGCTTTATCTTTGGCTAGTAAGAGCCTTTGACTGTTTTCTCCTCTGCCTTTGAATCTTTTGTCCCAGCCCCATGGTCTTTGACAGCTTCCTTGCTTTCTGGTGTGACAAGATGTCACAAGCTCATCTTGAGCTCCCCCCCCCCCACCTCCCCCAGACTGGACTCAACAAATTTTTCTTAGACTCCCTAGTTCCTTTTACCAGGAAAGGTATTTGGAGACTATGGTATGAATGCTAGGAGCTCCTTACTTCTGTACTGGTTATGGTTCTAAGCCCTTTTCAGTGGACACAGTCAGAAAATATATTTAAGAGAAATACTTCAGATTTCATACAAATATTTCCAACTCAAGTTTTGGGTTATAGGTTTTTACATAATTTTATTTGATTTTTCTATTTGATTCTCTTTTTCTCTTATGTCAAAAAAACTTAGTTCTTTATGACATTAATATAATATTATGTATTTTATCCTAATTTATGGATAAAAAGTTTCAGAATAACCCTACCAACATATTACTAACAATATAATTACTGAAAGTAATTTAAGATTTTTTGTAGTTCTTTTTGTCTTAGGATATATCCAACTACAGATATGCATCCAAATAAATGAAGGTTAAAACCATTTGAAATAATTCCTTTCCATATTGTTAATACTCAGGTTGGTTTATTTAGTTTTGCCTTTGAATTAAGGGATTTCTTTCTTTCATTTTGTTTTATAATTTTGTAAAATATTTTTGTGTTGCAAAATGTACAAAATAAGGTACATTAAGAAAAATCTAGCTTCCAAAGCTGTTGTTTACAATCTGTTTCCCCCTTCTCCTATAATTAACCATTTTTAATAATTATTGTTTCTGTCCTATTGTTTTTAATGTATGAAATACTAAAAACTTCGCCCTTTTCTTAGAGAAAAGTACCATATCATATATTCTGATCTTCACCTTGCTTTTTGCACTTAGCAATATTTCCTAGAGATCACTCCACAGCAATGTATAAGTTAGTCTTTTATCTCTGTGAGCAGCTATACAGTACTCTATTTTGTGGATATAGCATGGTTTATTCAACTTGTGCCCTCCTGATGAACATTTAAGTTATTGCCAGTCTTTCTCTACTGTGATTTGTGTCACATGAATAGGCTTTTGTGTTCATTTTTTCATACTTTGCTAGCTTCCCCTTGGAACAGATTCCTAGAAGTGGAATTGTTTGGTTAAAAAGTATAGCTACATAATATTGCTAAATTTTCTCCATAGGGACCATGCCATTAGCATTTCCACCAGCAGTGTATAAGAAGGTCTGTTTTCCCACACCCTCTACAGCAGAGAGTATTTTCAAACTTGGAAAACAATTAGAATGTTTACCAAGAAAGACCTTTACAAGGGGAGCCAAAATAAAGCTGTCAGTACTTGAGAGGAGCCTCAATGAAAATTTGTAAGGCCTTTGATTTATACCTCTCAGGCATTTAGATCTAAATTTGACTTGGAAATAATAGAGAAGTAGAAGAACTGGAAAGAAAACTAGACAGAGGAGAATCGCTTTAACTTATTGAACAGCAGAACTGACAATGGAAATGGTTATGCCTGACCCTCACTTCCTGTAACCTCAACTGTTCTTAGTCAAGTGTTATCCCCATTTTACAGGTAAGGAAACTAACACAGGGAGGAGTGGTGTCTTGCTCAAGGTAGGGCCATCCAGCTACTTGAAATCAAGAGAATGTTCTTTTTATCCACTTCCGTGAGGCCCAGTGGAAGAGCAGGAAAGAAAAGGGCCATTGGCTTAAAGAGTTGGAGAAGTGCATTCTTAGCTCAGCCCTCTTACTGAGCTAGGTGTGTAATCTACACGTATCACTTGACTCTCTGTGTTTCAGTTTCTTCAGCCACAAAATCAAGAGGTTAGGTAAGAGGTTGCCAGTTGCCTTCCAGGGACCTGCCCTACATTCATAAGGTTGAGGGAACACTGCACTGGAGCTGGCAGACATGGATGGGAAAAGCTGGGGAAATCCTGCTTCCACATTATGCCAAACCCAGATCAGAAGAGCCCAAGACACTCCCATGGTGGGTGTTGTCTCCAAAGACATTACTGTTCATGGGACCTGATACCAAGGTTGAGGAGAGGGAGGAGCCTTCGATATTTGCCTGGTCCTGTCGCATGCCGGACATTTTGTAGGGGCTTTACGTTCACCGTGGCAGATTATCATCACTGCACACCTGCTTTTCAGAGGAAGAAACAGGGTATCAGAGAGGTTAAGTCACTTGTCCCAGATGGTACAGCCAGCAGCAGAGCTGGGCTCTACACTGCAGCAGACAATAATATCATGTGTCTCACGGAAGACAGAGAACTTTTATGGAAGGTTTTTAACCAAACCCTGCCCCAAACTGGAACCTCTGGGTGTGATAGAGAAACTTCCAGTTTTCTTTGAATTCTCTCCCAGGAAAGCTGTCACAGGACTGCCCTGTAAGGAATTAGAAAGCCATAACAATAATCCCATCAATCTAGTAATTAAAGCTGGAAGAGGTTCATTTTTCACCAAGCAAAAGAGGTGTGCAAAGGGGTAATTGACACAATTGATCAATAACAGTGCAGTGAGCATTGTACTGGGTGATTGACACATGCTACTTAATTTATTCTTCATAACAACCTTCTTTTTCTTTTTTTTAAAATTTTTAAATTTTATTTTATTTATTTTTTTACACAGCAGGTTTATATTAGTCATCAATTTTATACACATCAGTGTATACATGTCAATCCCAATCGCCCAATTCATACCACCACCACCACCACCACCACCACCACCACCACCACCACCCCCTGCCGCTTTCCCCCCTTGCTGTCCATGTTTGTTCTCTACATCTGTGTCTCAACTTCTGCCCTGCAAACCGGTTCATCTGTACCATTTTTCTAGGTTCCACATACATGTGTTAATATACAATATTTGTTTTTCTCTTTCTGATTTACTTCACTCTGAATGATGGATCCCTAGATCCATCCACGTCTCAACAAATGACCTAATTTTGTTCCTTTTTATGGCTGAGTAATATTCCATCGCATATATGTACCACATCTTCTTTATCGATTCATCTCTCGATGGGCATTTAGGTTGCTTCCATGACCTGGCTATTGTAAAGAGTGCTGCAATGAACATTGGGGTGCATGTGTCTTTTTGAATTATGGTTTTCTCTGGGTATATGCCCAGTAGTGGGATTGCTGGATCATATGGTAATTCTATTTTTAGTTTTTTAAGGAAGCTCCATACTGTTCTCCATAGTGGCTGTATCAATTTACATTCCCACCAACAGTGCAAGAGGGTTCCCTTCTCTCCACACCCTCTCCAGCATTTGTTGTTTGTAGATTTTCTGATGATGCCCATTCTAACTGGTGTGAGGTGATACCTCATTGTAGTTTTGATTTGCATTTCTCTAATAATTAGTGATGTTGAGCAGCTTTTCATGTGCTTCTTGGCCATCTGTATGTCTTCTTTGGAGAAATGTCTATTTAGGTCTTCTGCCCATTTTTGGATTGGGTTGTTTGTTTCTTTAATATTGAGCTGCATGAGCTGTTTATATATTTTGGAGATTAATCCTTTGTCCGTTGATTCATTTGCAAATATTTTCTCCCATTCTGAGGGTTGTCTTTTCATCTTGTTTATGGTTTCCTTTGCTGTGCAAAAGCTTTGAAGCTTCATTAGGTCCCATTGGTTTATTTTTGTTTTTATTTCCATTACTCTAGGAGGTGGATCAAAAAAGAATCTTGCTGTGATTTATGTCAAAGAGTGTTCTTCCTATGTTTTCCTCTAAGAGTTTTATAGAGTCCTGTCTTACATTTAGGTCTCTAATTCATTTTGAGTTTATTTTTGTGTATGGTGATAGGGAGTGTTCTAATTTCATTCTTTTACATGTAGCTGTCCAGTTTTCCCAGCACCACTTATTGAAGAGACTGTCTTTTCTCCATTGTATATCCTTGCCTCCTTTGTCATAGATTAGTTGACCATATGTGCGTGGGCTTACCTCTGAGCTTTCTATCTTGTTCCATTGATCTATGTTTCTGTTTTTGTGCCAGTACCATATTGTCTTGATTACTGTAGCTTTGTAGTATAGTCTGAAGTCAGGGAGTCTGATTCCTCCAGCTCCGTTTTTTTCCCTCAAAACTGCTTTGGCTATTCAGGGTCTTTTGTGTCTATACAAATTTTAATATTTTTTTGTTCTAGTTCCATTAAAAATGCCATTGGTAACTTGATAGGGATTGCATTGAATCTATAGATTGCTTTGGGTAGTAGAGTCATTTTCACAATATTGATTCTTCCAATCCAAGAACATGGTATATCTCTCCATCTGTTGGTATCATCTTTAATTTCCTTCATCAGTGTCTTATAGTTTTCTGCATACAGGTCTTTTGTCTCCCTAGGTAGGTTAATTCCTAGATATTTTATTCTTTTTGTTGCAATGATAAATGGGAGTGTTTCCTTAATTTCTCTTTCAGATTTTTCATCATTAGTGTATAGGAATGCAAGAGATTTCTGTGCATTAATTTTGTATCCTGCAACTTTACCAAATTCATTGACTAGCTCTAGTAGTTTTCTGGTGGCATCTTTAGGATTCTCTGTGTATAGTATCATGTCATCTGCAAACAGTGACAGTTTTATTTCTTCTTTTCTGATTTGGATTCCTTTTATTTCTTTTTCTTCTCTGATTGCCAGGGCTAGGACTTCCAAAACTATGTTGAATAATAGTGGTGAGAGTGGACATCCTTGTCTTGTTCCTGATCTTAGAGGAAACGGTTTCAGTTTTTCACCATTGAGGATGATGTTTGCTGTGGGTTTATCATATATGGCCTTTGTGATGTGGAGGTAGGTTCCCTCTATGGCCACTTTCTGGAGAGTTTTTATCATAAATGGGTGTTGAATTTTGTCAAAAGCTTTTTCTGCACCTATTGAGATGATCATATGGTTTTTATTATTCAATTTGTTAATATGGTGTATCACATTGATTGATATACATATATTGAAGAATCCTTGCATCCCTGGGATAAATCCCACTTGATCATGGTGTATGATCCTTTGAGTATGTTGTTGGATTCTGTTTGCTAGTATTTTGTTGAGGATTTTTGCATCTATATTCATCATTGATATTGGTCTGTAATTTTCTTTTTTTGTAGTATCTTTGTCTGGTTTTGGTATCAGGGTGATGGTGGCCTCGTAGAATGAGTTTGGGAGTGTTCCTTCCTCCACAATTTTTTGGAAGAGTTTGAGAAGGATGGGTGTTAGCTCTTCTCTAAATGTTTGATAGAATTCACCTGTGAAGCCATCTGGTCCTGGACTTTTTTTTGTTGGAAGATTTTTAATCACAGTTTCAATTTCATTACTTGTGATTGGTCTGTTCATATTTTCTATTTCTTCCTAGTTCAGTCTTGGAAGGTTATACCTTTCTAAGAATTAATCCATTTCTTCCAGGTTGTCCATTGCATTGGCACAGAGTTGCTTGTAGTAGTCTCTTATCATGCTTTGTATTTCTGCAGTGTCCATTGTAACTTCTCCTTTTTCATTTCTAATTTTATTGATTTGAGTCCTCTCCTCCTTTTTCTTGATGAAGCTGGCTACAGGTTTATCAGTTTTGTTTTTCTTCTCAAAGAACCAGCTTTTAGTTTTATTGATCTTTGCTATTGTTTTCTTTGTTTCTATTTCATTTATTTCTGCTCTGATCTTTATGATTTCTTTCCTTCTGCTAACTTTGGGTTTTGTTCTTCTTTCTCTAGTTCCTTTAGGTGTAAGATTAGATTGTTTATTTGAGATTTATCTTGTTTCTTGAGGTAGGCTTCTATAGCTATAAACTTCCCTCTTAAAACTGCTTTTGCTGCATCCCATAGGTTTTGGATCATCGTGTTTTCATTGTCATTTGTCTCTAGGTATTTTTTGATTTCCTCTTTGATTTCTTCAGTGATCTCTTGGTTATTAGTAACATATTGTTTAGCTTCCATGTGTTTGTGTTTTTTTCCCTAAAATTCATTTCTAATCTCATAGCGTTGTGGTCAGAAAAGATGTTTGATATGATTTCAATTTTCTTAAATTTAATGAGGCTTGATTTGTGACCCAAGATGTGATCTATCCTGGAGAATGTTCCATGCACACTTGGGAAGAAAGTGTAATCTGCTGTTTTGGGATGGAATGTCCTATAAATATCAGTTAAATCTATCTGGTCGATTGTGTCATTTAAAGCTTCTGTTTCCTTATTTATTTTCATTTTGGATGATCTGTCCATTGGTGTAAGTGAGGTGTTAAAGTCCCCCACTATTATTGTGTTACTGTCGATTTCCTCTTTTATAGCTGTTAGCAGTTGCCTTATGTATCGAGGTGCTCCTATGTTGGGTGCATACATATTTATAATTGTTATATCTTCTTCTTGGATTGATCCCTGGATCATTATGTAGTGTCCTTCCTTGTCTCTTGTAACATTCTTTATTTTAAAGTCTATTTTATCTGATATGAGTATTGCTACTCCAGCTTTCTTTTGATTTCCATTTGCATGGAACATCTTTTTCCATCCCCTCACTTTCAGTCTGTATGTGTCCCTAGGTCTGAAGTGGGTCTCCTGTAGACAGCATATATATGGGTCTTGTTTTTGTATCCATTCAGTGAGCCTGTGTCCTTTGGTTGGAGCATTTAATCCATTCACGTTTAAGTTAATTATTGATATGTATGTTCCTATGACCATTTTCTTAATTGTTTTGAGTTTGTTTTTGTAGGTCCATTTCTTCTCTTGTGTTTCCCACTTAGAGAAGTTCCTTTAGCATTTGTTGTAGAGCTAGTTTGGTGGTGCTGAATTCTCTTAGCTTTTGCTTGTCTGTAAAGCTTTTGATTTCTCCATCAAATCTGAATGAGATCCTTGCCGGGTAGAGTAATCTTGGTTGTAGGTTCTTCCCTTTCATCACTTTAAATATGTCATGCCACTCCCTTCTGGCTTGTAGCGTTTCTGCTGAGAAATCAGCTGTTAACCTTATGGGAGTTCCCTTTTATGTTTTTTGTCATTTTTCCCTTGCTGCTTTCAATAATTTTTCTTTGTCTTTAATTTTTGCCAATTTGATTACTATGTGTCTTGGCGTGTTTCTCCTTGGGTTTATCCTCTATGGAACTCTCTGCGCTTCCTGGACTTGGGTGGCTATTTCCTTTCCCATGTTATGGAAGTTTTTGACTATAATCTCTTCAAATATTTTCTCGGGTCCTTTCTCTCTCTCTTCTCCTTCTGGGACCCCTATAATGCAAATGTTGTTGCGTTTAATGTTGTCCCAGAAGTCTCTTAGGCTGTCTTCATTTCTTTTCATTCTTTTTTCTTTAGTCTGTTCCGCAGCAGTGAATTCCACCATTCTTCTTCCAGGTCACTTATCCGTTACTCTGCCTTGGTTATTCTGCTATTGATTCCTTCTAGTGTAGTTTTCATTTCAGTTATTGTATTGTTCATCTCTGTTTGTTTGTTCTTTCATTCTTCTAGTTCTTTGTTACACATTTCTTGCATCTTCTCGATCTTTGCCTCCATTCTTTTTCCGAGGTCCTGGATCATCTTCACTATCATTATTCCGAATTCTTTTTCTGGAAGGTTGCCTATCTCCACTTCAATTAGTTGTTTTTCTGGGGGTTTATCTTGTTCCTTCATCTGGTACAAAGCCCTCTGCCTTTTCATCCTGTCTATCTTTCTGTGAATGTGGTTTTTTTCCCACAGGCTGCAGGATTGTAGTTCTTCTTGCTTCTGCTGTCTGCCCTCTGGTGGATGAGGCTATCTAAGAGGCTTGTGCAAGTTTCCTGATGGGAGGGACTGGTGGTGGGTAGAGCTGACTGTTGCTCTGGTGGGCAGAGCTCAGTAAAACTTTAATCTGCTTGACTGCTGATGGGTGGGGCTGGGCTCCCTCCCTGTTGGTTCCCTGGACTGAGGCAACCCAACACTGGAGCCTACCTGGGCTCTTTTTTGGGGCTAATGGCAGACTCTGGGAGGGCTCACACCAAGGAGTACTTCCCAGAACTTCCACTACCGGTGTCCTTGTCCCCATGGTGAGCCACAGCCACCCCCTGCCTCTGCAGGAGACCCTCCAACACTAGCAGGTAGGTCTGGTTCAGTCTCCCCTGGGGTCACTGCTCCTTCCCCTGGGTCCCAATGCACACACTACTTTGTGTGTGCCCTCCTAGAGTGGAGTCTCTGTTTCCCCCAATCCTGTTGATGTCCTGCAATCAAATCCCACTAGCCTTCAAAGTCTGATTCTCTAGGAATTCCTCTTCCCATTGCCAGACCCCCAGGTTGGGAAGTCTGATGTGGGGCTCAGAACCTTCACTCCAGTGGGTGGACTTCTGTGGTATAAGTGTTCTCCAGTCTGTGAGTCACCCACCCAGCAGTTATGGGATTTGATTTTACTGTGATTGCGCCCCTCCTACTGTTTCATTGTGGCTTCTCCTTTGTCTTTGGATGTGGGGTATCTTTTTTGGTGAGTTCCAGTGTCTTCCTGTTGATGATTGTCCAGCAGCTACTTGTGATTCTGGTGTTCTCCCATAACAACCTTCTAAGATAAGATCACCCTTCCCATTTTACAGATGAAACAACTGAGGCTCAGAGATATAAAATAAATTTCCCTAATTCTCACTAATAGTGTGGTAGAACCACAGTTTTACCAAGGTTCTTTGTTATTCCAAAGTCCACTCCAGTTCCCCCAGTTGAGTTAAGCCAATGCTACAGGACCAAGGCAACCCTTGAGTGGGCAGAGAACAGGGCAGGTTCTGTCCTGGTTCTTCACTAACCAGCTGTGTCTTGAGAACATCATTTAATGACTTTGGAATTCAGTTTATTCCTCCTCAAAATGAGTGTGTTGAAGTAGCTGCTCTCTAAAACCTTTCAGTGTCTTCTCATTGCTCTGGGGGAAAGTTCACATCCTCAGCATGGCCACCACGCCCTATTTGCCTTGTCCCTCCCTTCCTGACACGTCACCCCCACCCATCACACTGTAACTCTTGGAGACCTCACTCAGTTCCTCCAGAGGATGATGTCATCACTTTTTTAGGGCTGATGGGCATACTCTTCCTTCTGCCTAGAGCCCAGTCCTTCTTCTCTCAGCACCATCTCACTCCCTGGGTAAATCTTCAGGTATTGGCTTCACCAAATCTTGCTCGGAGAAGTCTGCCTTGACCACTAGACCAAGTAAGATTGCTCTGCTCTTCAGCCCCCTATAGTCCTGTCCTCCTGTCCTCAAGTCCACCTGCCAGACCAGCCATACTGCTTTCAAAAGTCTATTCTTATCTTGGACTATTCTAATTGATGAAAACTGTAAACTTTTAGGAGAAATGTTTCCTAGTACTCATCCACTCCCATCCAATGTGCCGGTATGTGAAGATACTATGTATAAACTACTGGAGTCAATCAAAATGTCCATCCATAGGCAATTGGTTAAATCTATTATATAGTCTTTAAAAAGAACGAAGCAGGTCTGAATGTGCTGATGTGGAAAGACATCTATGATATGATTGTTTTGTAAAATACATGTTGTAGAAGAATATGTATAGTGTAATCCCATTTGTGGTTTTTTTAATGAAAAATATTTATGCTTCTATATGGAGAGTACACTTCTAGAATGACACCCAAACTCCTGGGAGTGGAACTGGGGAGTGAGAAAATGACTTTTTAAGTACACCTTCTTCTACTGTTTGAAGTTTTTACTATGAGTATAAATTTTATAATTAAGTTTTTTAAATAAAGAGAGAAAAATCACTCAAAAATAGCATTTGTTATGGTTTTCTTTGTAAATAACATTTGTTACACTTGACATGATTTATTTATTTGTCATAGTTTTGTTTTAACATTCATCTTCCCTATAATTTCTACAATGATAAGAAACAGGTGCCTCCCTCCCCCTTGCTCAGTGATATTTCCTCAAAACTTCACTCTGCTCCTGGCACACAGGAGGACCACTCCCTCCCTCTCTTGTCCCCTCCAACTCTGGTAGCCCCACCCTGAGGTGAGATTCTCAAAGAGATGCTCTGGAATGGACACACCTCATCTACCATAGGCATTAAAAAAAAAAAAAAAAAAAAACTCAATTGGAGACCAAAGTAACAAGTATGTACTGTATTTATAAGCCTTGATTCACTGATGAAAATATCAGATGTTAAAAACAAAGATTAGACCTCCAGACTACCTTGGTTGCATATAGATTTGGCAAATTTGAAAACCACTCACAGTAAGGGTTTCTGCCTCACTCTTTTATTTTGGATCATTTTAATCAGGAAGGGAGTCAGAATATGCCACCCCAAAATATGCCACTTTGGCATAAGGATTATTTTGAGCTAAAGGCAGTTGAGAAATGGCAGACACATGAAGAGCTCTCTGCCCTCCCCTTTTCTGCATAAAAACAAGGCATACATCTCTCTTGGTAAGGGTGACATAAAGTTCCATTCGTAAATGTGTGTGTCCCCTCTAGTATTTTGAAAAGGAGAGCAGACTCTTATCACCAGAGACTACACTGTGAGTCTGCATTACAAACCCTACTAAAAATCCCTCATTTACCTTATATTTCCTAGTTACCTCCCACAGTTTATCACCCATAGGAGCCCCAAAACCCTTATACTTTGTCTGGTCATTTTCCCACAATGTATCACCCTTTGTTAAAATGGTATGTAAACGCTGGAGTCCAACTGCTGTTTTCAGTTCTCACTCTTTTTTTTTTTTTTGTGAAGCCCCTGCACTGGTAAAAATTTTAACATCAAGAAAATATGTATGCCTTTTCTCCTGTTAATCTGTTTTTTGTCAGTCTAATTTGAGCTAATCTTAGGTACAGAACCTAAGAGGGTAGAGGAAAAGGTTTTCCTCTTCTACAATCCTATATGCACATGAAATTTAACTTTGGGTAGGAGATATCCCCAACTATAAGGTCTGGAGTATAGAGAGAATTCACCTCACTGTAATTTTTTATTGTGGTAAAATACATAACATAAAATTTACCATTTTAAGTAGTTTTTCAGCTTACAACTCAGTGGTATTAAGTGCATTCACATTGTTGTGCAACCATCACCACCATCCATCTCCAGAACTTTTTTCATCATCCCAAACTGAAATTCTGTACCCCGTTAAACACTAATAACCACCATTCCACTTTCTGTCTCTATGAATTTGACAATTCTAGGTAGAAGAATTGTACCAAGAATTGTACCACATATTGTACGATTCTTTGGAATTATACAATATGTGGTCTTTTGTGTCTGGTTTATTTCACTTAAGATAATGTTTTCAAGGTTTATTCATGTTATAGCCTGTGAATATCCCTCCTTTTCTAGGCTGAATAATATCCTATTGTATAGCTATAACTCATTGCAATTTTGATGTGTGACCATTTGTACTCTTCACGGAAATCACTGAACAATGAGCCAGCAATGGGATGAGTGATGGGCAACAGAGGGGGGCAGGAGTGTCACAAGAGGCACAGGTTGAAAATGAAGTCCAATAACGGGGCCCTCAAATTCAAATCGGTGTCTCCAGAGTAAATGGACCATGCTCCCTGGGGAGGGAAATCTCTGGAAAAGCTTCCCCTGTGGCCAAGTCATTGGTGAAACACACAGAAGCCCTGCCAGGAACCAGGAAGCAAAGCTGGCAGCAACATCTTTGCACATTCACACACACTCATTTTTTTAAATTTATTTTATTGAAGTATAGCTGATTTACAATGTTAATTTCTGCTATACAGCAAAGTGATTCAGTAATATACATATTCAGTTTTGTATATATATATATGAATATATTATATATTCTTTTTCATCCCCTTTTCCATTATGGTTTATTATAGGATATTGAATATAGTTCCCTGTGCTATACAGTAGACACGCACTCATTTTTATTTTTACTTAGCTATTATTTGCTGGATAAAAATGCAAAATAATCCTCCGTGCTACATTACATAGGCTCTCGGGCTATGTGCTTTGCTTTGCACACACTATCAGTTGATTCCCAGAGGACTTCACGGGCGTGGGTACTATGGTCCTCCTTGTTGATGGCTAAGAAAGTGAAGGACAGAGAAGTTAAAAACTGACCTCATTCCACATGGGCAGAATCCAAACCCAGGTGGGAGACTCCATACTCACAAGAATTCTGCCACTTTGTGAAAGTGCTTTGTAGTAGAGCCACCACCTGCAGGCACACTGATACAGTCCAGCGACATAGAGCACATCCCCTGCACTACAATTGAACAATTGTTCTCGGGAACAATTATTCATTGGGAAAATTCTTACAAATAAAGAAAGTAGCTATCGTCTAAGTCCAAAAGCTATCTGAAGAAATCTTCTATTATCATCCAATTAAGTAAAAGTTAGTGCTCAGCAGTCCAAAAGTGATGGATGTTCCATTTTAGGGGAAAGGTGATATATTCAAATGTCGCTAGCACAGAGCGTCCAACTTCCAGCCTCCCAATTTCCAGTCTTCCTCTAGCAGGTTGGGAGTCTCTGCCCAGATGTCATCGCTAGGAGGGAAGAAGAGAAATATACCCTCTGTGAGGATGAAGAGAAAGCTGGAAGCAAGCAGGACACAGATAAGAGGCACTGGTGCTCAGGCGTGGGCTGACATCAGAGTCCCCCGGAGGGCTTGTGAAACCCCAGGTTGCTCCACCCTCAGAATCCCTGATTTGGTGGGTCTCAGCTGGGGGCTGAGATTTTGCCCTTCTAGCAAGTTCCTTGGAGATGCTGCTGCTTCTGGGTGCAGAGACCACACTTGAGAACCATGCCATCCAGTATACGATGTTTCCACCTGATGCCTGCAGCAAAGAGAACACCTCTAAACAAGGCACGCCTGCACACTCCTGCACACCACATACCTGCACCACACACTTGCACTCCCACAGGCACCACATGCACACCCACCACACACACACACACATAACCTGTGTATATGTGCCCCAGACACACTAAACCCGTGCACTACCCATCAGACACACACACACCACACACCTGCACCGCATACTTACATGCACAGACCCTTGTGTGCACACACATCTGCATCACAATGTGCACACACACCCACGCATCTGTAACCCCTGTAGACAGGCACTCACACACACACACTCACGCATACACACTGTCCATCTGCACCACACACACACATCCCACCTACACAACTGTGCACCATTCATCGGTACCACACCCCCTCTTTTGCAGATTCCAAGTTGCCTGCAGCTACCACCTTGCTCGTGAGACACCACCCCACCCTTCTCCTCTTTCTTCCTGGTGTATTCTCTATACTCCAGACCTTATAGTGGGTAACATCTCCCACCTCATGTTAAATTTTATATGCATATGGGATTGTAAGGGAGAAAAACCTTTTCCTCTACCCTCTTAGGTTCTGTACCTAGAACTACAAATTAAACTGACCAAAAATAGATTAACAGGAGAAAAGGCAGACAACTTTTATTGATGTGAAAATTTTTATGTGTGTGGGGGCTTTCCAAGTACTGCAGGGGGCACACATTCCAGTTTCCTGTGTGGCTGGCCCAGATGCCTTTCCCAAAGTGTCCACCCAAAAGGTCCCCTGTGTTCTAGGCATCTCTCTATTGTCTTCCCCACTCCCCCTATGACTTTCCAACTCTCATGACCCAAGTCCTTATGAATTCTACTTTCCATTCCAGTGCAAACATTTTCCGTTCAACTTAAATACACGCAGCAAGCAGTTATAGATCACTTCCTGTGCAAAGCCTTAGCCTAAGCATGTTTGAGAGGAAAAGTGATGATGACGATAACCTTGACCCTCATTCATTCATTCATTCATTCCATGCATACACTAGGTCCTGCCTGAGCAACGCATATAAGACAGACATGCCCTGTACTGTCTCACATTTTACAGTCTGGTGGTCTTAACCATCCTCCCCAGCTCCCACCCCAGAGTGAAGCAGGTCACTCCAGCGCTAACCTGAAAGATGGTAGGAAGGATTCCAGGGGCCAAGAAACCAGCATGGCTAGGAGGTATTTGAGGAACTTCTTTCCAGCACTCTCCCAACCCCCCAGAGTGGGGGGCAGCCTCCTCCTGCCTCCTCTGACGTGAATTCTGGTCTCAGCTGCAGTTCCAGATAGTTCTCCACAAATGGGGAAACCATCCAGACTAGCAGGTGAAAATGAAAATTATTATAGTATTAGCAATAATAAAAAAAAAAAATAATATTTTTCCCCAGGGAAAAATAATAGCCACCTTTTAGTGAGGACATATTATATGCTATACATTTTAACTGCTAATTCTTACCCCAGGTATTATCACCCCATTTTCCAGATGAAGAAATAACGTCCCTGAAACACTAGTCCGAGGTCTTGCGCAGTGGGGGTTTCAATCCACGTGACTGACGTCAGCAGCTGCTTCCTGTCCTGCGGAATCGGCAGGCAGCACCGATGCTATACACAGAGATGGCAAGCATCTCTGTGCCCACCAGCTCCATGTCCACGCCAGCACGTGGAAAGCACTGGACCATAAGAACAAAGGTGTTAGCGCAGACCTCCGAGATGAGTAGATGAAATGACAGTGTTATTTTGATTTTTTTATTTGAAACAAAACCATAACTTAAAGAAAAGAAGCTTTGAGAATAAGAGAGAACTTTAGCCTTCCAAACCATGTATTACGTTCTTCTTCTATAACAGCCTCCTTGTTTTAACGATCCACACACATCCGTGTGGCTGGCTAAGCAGTGGGTAGCGAGGTAGTGAAGCTTGATTTAATTTCTCCATGATTCAGACTTGTCCAGACATGTGTCCTCAAACCGTATTTGAGGGCAACAAGGGTAAATAGTCGCCAGACCAGAAGATGTTCCCTCGGTCACCTCCCACTCACCCTGTCTGCTGACCTCCAAGGAAATTCAGCCCTGCAAGTCAACATCTGCGGTCCAATCAGCCAGGCTGGAATAAAAGGTACTTAACTGCCCAGCTCGTTTTGCAAGGTTAGAAAGAATCAATAGGAGATGTGTTTAATGCCGCATTATATCAGGTCTCATCACACTTTTAAAACTGAAATATCCACAGTGGTGTATCATCCTAGTCTCACAGTAAAGAGAATGGGTTTAGCGTGGTCTAAGATGGATATCACGGCTTTATTACACATATGAAAAAAAAAACCAAAAACTGTGGCGTGTCCTCTGGAATTTCACTCTTGGCTATTTTTCTTTTTCTCTCTTTTTTCCCCCTCCTTCTCTCCCTTTCAAATGTTCATTCTTTCTCTCTTCTTCCCTCTTGTTTTTCTGTCCCTTTTTCTTTCTTTGTGCCTTCTTTCATCCTTCCCTTTAATTTCAGGTGTTTGATTAGCTCCCATGGAAAATAGCCAGGGCCTCAGCAAACCTACCAAAGAAGCTGAGTGATTTCCTCTCCAGTTCCCGTGAGCACACATGTCCACTTTGAAATCCAGACTCGGAAACTCTCTCAAGGTGGGAGGCGCTGGTTGGAACCTATCTGCTTAGCAAAGCAGACTTTTCCATAAGCTTCCATGAAGTTATTTTGAAAGAGAAACCTGTCTAGACAGAGCATAATTAAACATAGCATCTTGTTCTTTTGTTAAGTAGACCACAAGGTAAAATTCTTTGTTGAGTCTAATACATAATGTATAATACTATTGGAAAATTAGAGATAGGAAGGTCAAAGTCATAGCATGGGTTTGTGGGTCAGTGGGAGTGCTGGTTACTTTCGTAATGAAGCATGTAGGGGAAACCATAGTCTATAATGGAATGAAGTGTCAGAAAAGATGAAAGAAACCAAACCTCAGTTCACCAATCTCTATCAGCGTTTGCACGAGCAGCCTTAAGGACATTCACCTCTGTAAGAACTCGCCTGTAGAATTCTTAGTATTTTGGTTTAAGAGTAACTCAGCAATGCTGTCTGGTCCTATCCCCCCAGAGTGACTGCAGGCACAGGGCCTCAATTGTCTGGCTTGAAAACTTACTGATAATTACCATTGTTAAAATTTTCAAAGTGGGGCTTCCCTGGTGGCGCAGTGGTTGAGAATCTGCCTGCCAATGCAGGGGACACGGGTTCGAGCCCTGGTCTGGGAGGATCCCACATGCCGCGGAGCAACTAGGCCCGTGAGCCACAATTACTGAGCCTGGGCGTCTGGAGCCTGTGCTCCGGAACAAGAGAGGCCGCGATAATGAGAGGCCCGTGCACCGCGATGAGGAGTGGCCCCCACTTGCCACAACTAGAGAAAGCCCTCGCACAGAAATAAATAAATAAATAACACAGCCATAAATAAATAAATAAATAAAAGAGTAACTGTAGTGCCATGTACACACACACACAAAAAAAAGCTTAAAAAAATTTTTTTTCAAAGCAAATGGTTGAACTGGGAATAAAACAGCTGTATTAGTTTGCTGGGGCTGCTGTAACAAGTACTGCACACTGGGGACCTGAAACAACGGAAATGTACCGTCTCATGGTTCTGGAGGCCAGAAGTCTGAGGTCAAGGCGTCAGCAGGGTGGGTTCCATCTGAGGGCTGAGAGGGAGACTCTGTTCCAGACCCTTCTCCTGGTTTATGGCAGTTTCGGGCTTTCCTTGACTTGTAGATGGCATGCCTCCTGTGTCTTCACATTTTTTTCTCTCTGTGTTTTCTGTCTCTGTGTCCAAATGTCCCTCTTTTTCATAAGGACAACAGCTATATTGGATCAGGAGCCACCCTAATGACCTCATCCTAACTTGATCATCTGCAAGGACCCTGTTGCCAAGTAAGGTCACATCATAGGTACAAGGGACTAGGACTTCAATGTCCTTTGGGGGGACATAATGCAGCCTATAACAATAGCCATTTGTTTTCATACTCACATGTTCACCACTTGTTATCCTATTTTGAGGTGGAAATGCTCACTGTGTGTCCATTTCAAAATTCTCACTAAATTCTATATAATAGTGTCTTAACTACCTCAGAATTGAGGAACTTACATGCCAAAAAGGAGATACAATTGCCCTTCTTTGACCACTTGGAGAATGAACCTTTCTAAGGGTGCAACCCAGGCCATATGGAAAAGACTGAGGTCCCAGCCCATTCTCTCATCATGGAACGAGCGTACGGGTTGCGGCCTAGCCACTGCCCTTCCTTTGGAAATTCACCAAAAGCTGGGGATGAAACCTGACTGGCCTGAACTCTGTTATATTAAAGCAGTGCTTTGTCTTTCTCAAAAGTGATAGGATAGTTCAGTATCCCATGAAATGAATAAGCTAGCGGTAAAATTGAATCTAGTGTAAATTATGGCGTTATGTAAAATCCAACACAACCTGTCATAGTGTTGGTCCTATCCTACTAGTATCAGAAAAGTAGGATTCTACTTTTACAGTGAAGGATTTTTTCTCTAATTTTTGTCCACAGGTTTATAACGTTAAATATGCAAAAAAAAAAAAAAAAGTTATTTTCCTATTGCCTTTAAACTAAGGTCTTCATGATTTAAATATAAGTCCCAGTCTCCATGTCAAAAATGTGGTGAACACATAAATGTGTTCATCAAAAATATCAAATAAAATAAGGGGCAAATCCTATGACCATGGACCCAAAAAGTAACAGTAGTTTTCCCTTCAGGGCATCAGCATTCTGCCGCCTCTGACCACCACTTAGAAAGTCATGCTTCTGAAATATAGTAGCTAAAGGTTAGAGCTTCCTTGATTTGATCAAACTAAATAAGGAGGCTATGTGAAGCCAGAGCTGATTATACTCAATCTTATTACTTTATTTTAAAATGAGGAGTTTATATAAATGCTCCCAGTTGAATAACTGGACGTGCCCACTACTGAGTGTCTTAGATCTGAGAAACAAGAACTTTTTACAAAGGAAAATTCTAAACTAAAGCATGAGTGGAGGAAGGTTGAAGAAGGGAACTCTATGCCTGTAAAAGGAAGAATATTTTCCTCCCTTGCCTTTATAATGAATTCCTCTTTTCTGTACTGAATGACATAGAATTGAACTTTTAATGTAATGTTATTTGCAAATAAAGAACTTAAAAGCCTTTGAAACCATGAAGGAGACTCCCACCCGTAACATCCATCCCTCATTGCCTGCAGTGGGCACTCTGAGGATGTGAGTGTGTGCGATTTTTCTCCATCTCTTATTATAGACATGTAAAAAAAGTATCAAATCCCCATGAAACGTTTTCATACAATTCACTATATGTAGTGTGGCCATCGTGAAAACTGTGGTAAAATTCTAAAGTTCGTTCATACTCAGATAATCCATGTAAATCTAAAGCACAGGTGTGCACATGATCGGGGGTCTGTCTCACTGCCTGGTGTCACACTGATGAAGAATGTCAGCAGGGACATTTGTCCTCTCTCCAGTCCCACCCCTACCCTAAGTTGTCCTTTAATTCAGATTCACTGAGCCCTGTAATTCAGGGCCTTCCTTCTTTAAGGATTCATCCTGGTTTGCTCTTGAACTGTTGATTTCTATCCTAGGAACCTAGTTGTCCATGCCCTCTACCTCAAATTGTTCATATTCACTGAGGGCAGCAAAGCAGAGCAATTGAATGCACTGACATAGGGTCCCAAAAGACCACAGTCTGAAACCAGGCTCTGCCGGGAGCTCGTTAGGTGACTTGGACAAAACCTGCCTCTCAAGCCTTAGTCTCCTCATCTGTAAGATGGAGAAACTATGACCATCATCACAGTGTGGTTGTGAGAATTCAAGCATCTAGTGAACCTGGCACATGGTAAGTACTCAGAAAATGTTAGCTATTATTATTATTAATATTATTATTAATTGCTGTCAACACTTTACCATTTAGATGTCTATTATCCACTGTTTATAATCATATCACAAATGTATTTCTTTTTCTGTAACTAATGAGGCATTAGGGCTCAGTTAGCTTACCATTCTCACTTTTTTTTTCAATTTAATTTAATTTTTATTTTATTTTGGAGTATAGTTGATTTACAATGTCATTTTAATATCAGGTGTACTGCAAAGTGATTCAGTTATACATATACATATATCCATTTTTTTCAGATTCTTTTCCGTATAGGTTACTACAGAGTATTGAGTAGAGTTCCCTGTGCAGAGGTTAATGTGTCCACACAGCTGGCTACCAGCAGAGCCAGGCCTAGGACCTAGGACTTGGGCTCCATAAATCTCTAACCCCTAACTTGACCCCAGTACCAGGATGCCTCTCTCTCAAGTCCTGAGAATCAGAGAATTGATGTTCACCTTGATAAAATAAGATTATAGACTCAGCAAGGATGGAAACCATTTCATAGTCGGAGCCCCTGTTCTCTCCATCACTGTTGGCACTGGGGTGAATGAGGACCCCTTCCTGTTTTTCTAAAGCTTTGAAATACCCTTATGGGAATGCAGAAGCCACCCCCAGGGCTTTTTGATGTCAACACTGCAGCAGTAAAAATGGAAATGTCGCCAAAACACCATCATTTAACATTTTCTGGAATCAATTTCTTCCCTAATAGTCATTATAAATCTTTAAAAATGTAAAATAGCATGATCTTCTCTTCTGGTAGAGTAGACACTGTCACTCTATTCTTATACTGTATAGAATACAGCCCTGACTTTCCTCTCCAGAAACTCAATATATAGATTGTGATATGTTTGCTAGTTCTAAGTCACCAAGCATTTAATATAGAGGTCAAGATCCCACCAGAGACAGCTCACATCCCCGTGACCTGAGGTCTTGGTGAACAAGCACTCTCCCACTTGCTAAAGGCTTTTCTGCTTGCTCACCATGCTGGCGCCTCTCCTGGGGTCTTGTATTCCTCTTTCCCTCATTGATTCCCAATGTACCCTCAGCCTTCCCATTTCCAAGAGGCAGCAGCCCTACTGCGTGCTGCCAAAGTGACTCCAAGTCGGATGAGTGAAGGAGGCCTTGGGTGCTGGTACCCATACAGAGCCCGCGATGCCTTTGCACGCAAAGTCCAATCTGAAAACCAGAACAACACTGCCTTTAAAGACGGGATGTTGAAGTTGAGCCGGGTAGGCAGCCCTCCCCGGTCCTGTGTTACCTGGCCTGATGGACACTCTGTGAATTCTGAAACCAGCTTGCTCCATTTTGCAAGACCGTCCTTGTTGTGTTTTTCCCGATGGTACTTTACGTTAAGGAAAGGGCCTCAGTTTCATCTGGAGAACGATGTCAGGGTTAATCTTACCAATGCCGTCTGATGTTCATGACAAAGCTCCAGGGTAATCCTTTGATACACAGAAAATTGTGTTTCTATGAAATGAGGCATGATGGCAAAATGAAATTAAATCAGAAGTTGAAATCCCAAGCGTTGTAAGCATTCTCGTGCTTAAGGACAACCAGAGCATTACACGCTGAATTAGGTATATCGGAAGATGTACCTTTACAGGAGACTACAAGGGGATATTCTTGCTAAATCTTTTTTTTTTTTTTTTTTCCCAAATAATTTCCTAGAAAATAGTGTAGAAACTCTATGGTGGGTTTCAGAATGTGTTGATTCTGTGGTTAATTCCTGAATGAATCCTGCCTTGTCTGGGACATCTTGAAAAAGTTGCTTAAACATTCCAATTCTCCATTTTTTTTTCATCTGCAAAGTGAGGTAACACCACCTATATATACCAAAGAGTTGTTGTGAGGATGAAAAAAGTAATATATGTGTATTAGTTTCTGATTATTGTTATAACAAATTACCACAAATGTAGTGGCTTAAAACAATACAAATTTATTATCATACAACTCTGAAGGTGGGAAGTTTGCAGTGGGTCTCTCTGGGTTAAAGACAGGGTTCTGGCAGGGCTGTGTTACTTTCTGAAGTTGCTAGAGGAGAATGTGTTTCCTTGACTTCTCCATCTTCTAGAAACTGCTAACATTTTCTTGGCTTGCGGCCCCTTCCTCAATCTTGAAAGCCAGTAATTGGTTGAGTACTTCTCACATCCCTCACATCACATCAGTCTCACCTCCTCTTCTGCCTTTTTCTTCCACTGTTAAGGACCCTTCTGATTACACTGGACCCACCAGGATAACCCAGGATAATCTCCCTATCAAGGTCAGCTGATCAGCAACTTTAACTCCACCTGCAACCTTCATCCTCCATTGCCATGTGAGGTAATATACTCACAGGTGGGGATTAGGATGTGGACATCTTTGGGGAGACATTATCTTGCCTGCCACAATATGTAAAGTACCTGTTTAGTTCTACAACTTTTCTGTCATAGAGCTTTTCTTTTTCACTCAAAACAGTAAGCTCAATTTTAAAAAGTGATTTCAATGCTAATACAGCAAATAAGTTTACCTCTTTGTGTTGAATGCCTTCATCAGTTCTGGAATCTGGGAAACTTCTCCAACACCCCCATTTCACAGATGAGCGCCTGGGGTCCAGTGGCTCACACGGCATTTAGTGACAAAGCCAAAATTGGATTCTGATGTCCTGCTCTGAGTGAACTGGTGTCTCTCCACCCCATTCTACCTTCCTGAAGGCCTTAAGAATTATGCTGCAAAAGTGGTGACTCCCCCCTAATTCTACAGAGTGGGCTGATCTGCAGCAAGGCCTGGGCTGGCTAATCAAAACATGTACATTTCAGGCAAAATCAATAGAAAAGACCAATGCTTAAAAAAAATTTCCAGGGTAGAAAAAGAGTTTGATCAGAATTCAGAATATTTAATAAAAATTCTGTCATGTATAGAAAAGTGCTTTGGATTTCTCCCCTGTATCTTCAAAGGCCTTCATACAATGAAACCTTATCCATCAAGTTTTTTTTTTTTTTAACATCTTTATTGGAGTATAATTGCTTTACAATGGTGTGTTAATTTCTGCTATATAACAAAGTGAATCAGCTATACATATACATATATCCCCATACGTCCTCCCTCTTGCATCTCCCTCCCACCATCCCTGTGGGTATCCCACCCTTCTAGGTGGTCACAAAGCACCAAGCTGATCTCCCTGTGGGTAAGCTGGGACGAAGTGAGAGAGTGGCGTGGACATACATACACTACCAAATGTGAAATAGATAGCTAGTGGGAAGTGGCCACATCCATCAAGTTTTGAAGGAAAAAGATGTTATCCAAGGATCCTATGGCCCCAGGAGTTGCCATTTGTATATGAGGTACCTGAATGATGTTTTCAAAAACCACACAACTATCCCTGAATATGTTTGTTGAGGATATACTTCAACTTAATGAGAGGAAAACATTGTAACAATTTAATAAAACTCATTAAAAATAATAACCAACTCTAAAATCACAGATGACACCAAGAAAAACTGGGTAGTGGGTCTGGATAAAATGTGGGAACAAAAGACTACTTATATCCTCATTTTATTGATACATAGAAGCTAATGAGTAAATAGTGCTTCATTTTTTATGTTGATAGTTTCAGAAATATTGATATGAGCATTAACAACTTAAGGCAAATTATTAGTAGAATTTAAAACAGAATCACTAGAGGAAAAAAAGCAAAGAAAACATACCTATATTTAAAAAAAAAAAAAACTTGCTAGGGAAAACACAGGAAGGCTTTTTTTTTAAACAAGCATAAAGCAAGATAAAGACAATAAGCACAATTACATCAGTAATAATAACATACACTCTTCACCTAAACCACCATAGTAAAAAATACCTTCCCTCAAATAGTGAACTAATCAAATTCAACCTAATGTTATCTAAAAGCTTTAACACTTTAAAAAAACTGAGAGGTGAGTATTATTAAATGATTAGGCAAAGATACAGCAGCTAATGTCAAAAAAAAACTAAAATGAATATAAAGAAAGAAAACAGGGGTTGCCATATTCTTTTCAGGCAATGAAGAATTAAAAGAAAAAGTTATTTCTTGGAATAAAGAGTTACATTATTTTGGTAATAATAATAAAATCCAGACAAAAAGCATAAAAGCCATATATCTTTATGCTCCAAATAATATTCTTTAAAATACAGCAATCACACACTATCAGAGGCACAAAGAGAGGTTAACAGAAACACAGAGTTAGTTTAAGACTTTACTGCACTTTCCTCCATCTCTTACAAATATACACAAATATAGATGCCCCATGGGAAAAAGGGGGCGGAGAGAGAAAGAGGTTCAAATAACAATATGATTGATTTATTGGGTTTACAGCAAAAGCTGTGCATTAAGAAGAACAGGAAAATATATTTCCTATAAGTTTACAATGAATTTTCAAAGTAGTACTTATACATTGTGCTATATATGCTCATAAACTCAAAAAAATACAGGTCCAGATTCTCGCACAAAAAATGATTGCAGTGAAAATCAAGCTCATCATTAAGGATTATTTAGAAAATAATGAGAGTGCAAACAATCTGTCAAAATATCTGGAATGCTGACAAAGTTATACACTAACTTTGCAAATTCATAACATGTAAGCCTTTTATTAGGAAACCAGAAAGAATGAAAATTACTTGTTCACTTAAAAAATGGAAATACAGGGGCTTCCCTGGTGGCGCAGTGGTTGAGAATCTGCCTGCCAATGCAGGGCACACGGGTTCGAGCCCTGGTATGGGAGGATCCCACGTGCCGCGGAGCGACTGGGCCCGTGAGCCACAATTACTGAGCCTGCGCATCTGGAGCCTGTGCTCCGCAACAAAGAGAGGCCGCGATAGTGAGAGGCCCGCGCACCGTGATGAAGAGTGGCCCCCGCTTGCCACAACTGGAGAAAGCCCTCGCATGGAAACGAAGACCCAACACAGCCATAAAATTAAAAAAAATAAAAAAAATGGAAATACAAAAAAAAAACACTTAGGTAAAACAAAAGGAGCGAAAAAATAACAGCAGAAATTAATGAATTAGAAAACATAAGTACTAGAATAAACACTTCTAAGATCTGGTTTTGTGTAGAAAAAAAATTACCCATCAGACAGTTTGCAGGTCTAGTCAAATAGAAAACAGAAAATTTAAATATATAAAATTAGAAATAAAAAATGGGCATGACCAAGTATGTAAGTAAAATTGTATAAAACCTTATTCTGACAAATTAGCAAACTGAGTAAGTGCGATGATTTTTGAAGAAAATATAAAGGATGTAAAAAGCTGAGGGGGGGAGACAAAGCATCTTACTAAAAGGCAATTAAAATGTGCCATTCTTTGTTGAAAAAGTGCATCTCCCTGAGTAATTAGCATCTATTGTGCATTGAACAATGGTTTGTTGGCAGAATTCTGTTACATCCATTGTAGGTGGCCATCCTGTAAAGTGAATCAACATAATGGGGAGCTCCCTCCTTTAAAAAAATGTTCACTTTCACAGGTATCTGTCTAATTTAATGCTGTGACAATATTAATGATTAAAATTTTAAGCAATTTTCAAAGTCTTTCCACTGAATTCATCACAGACTTGCTGAAGACTAAAGAACGATCAAGGCATGGTAAGGGGCTCCTGCAACCATTTTTTACTGTCAGAGGTCATTCACTTGCCTTGAAACCCAGCACTGTGCCTTACTTAGGGTTGGTCCTCCATAAACAGGAGCTGAGCTGAAGTGTATGAGTGAGATGCTGAATGAGAGGCTCTGACAATAAAAAGCTGGACGTCATTTCATCCCGATGAGACTCAGTTTCCTCATCTGTAACCTGGATAACATGAAACCTGTTTTAATGTGGAAAATCCTGTAAACTGCAATGGACCATGAAGAACATGGAAGGAATCCTTCTTTAGTGCATTTAGAACTTTCCTGAGCCAGCTCCTTCTGACATCTTCTTCATCACAGAATATCTGTGACATCACCTAATGTACTTAACAGTTGGTCCCTAAAACTGAACTGAAACTCATTACTAACATTCTTATTTTGTTTTCCCTGTTGATTGCACTCACCTACTTAGCTACCCCTTGTTCACTATTCACCAGGGGATGGGCCATCTGGACTGATTATTTTATCTCTTATATACTCAACAGGAGGGTAGTTAAAGCTCAAAACTTTATGTGATGATTCTTTCATCCTTAGTCATAACCCTTCTACAATTGCTCGGGAGTGATGGCTATAGAGCCCATAAGTGTGAGATCATTCCAGGCCACTCTTCTAACCTCTAAATGGAGTCAGTCCTGAGGGATGGATAGAATTTCACTGTTTTCCCATTTCGTTTGTATAATGAAATCATTGTTTGGCCTTCGTTCTGTACTTTTGCCCTTTTCGATCTTAAGGTGGACCATTCAGTAGCCCCCTCCAATGTCTCTAGGAAAACTAGGAATTTTAAATGGACTCTCATCAAATTTCAAGAACTTGATTTTTTCCCCTAAATATAGCATACCAAATAAATTCACTCCCTCATAGATAACATATTATACATTTGTTATTTGTTTGCTTGTATTTATATGCACATAGAAGTGAATGGATGTACAGATCTGTAATGTGTGAACTTGACAAAATTCAAATCATCACCTGAAAATGAATCACTTATTGTCACTAATCGGGTCATATTATCATATTATTGTATTGTGATCACGTTTACACCACAGAGCACCAGAACTTTAGCCTTAACCTGGAATCAGCTGGGGCCCTTGTTAAAATAGATATTAGCAAACCTCACCCCAGAATTACTGAATCAGACTCTGGTTATGAGGCTCAAAATTGGTGTTCTTAGAAAATGTTGAGAAAGCATTGAAGTGGAGAACTTGTTCAGCCTGGTCCTGAATGACACCTGTATTTCCAACTCTTTTATGGGGAATCTAATGTTTATCCCAGAGTCCCTAAAGAGGACAAGCTCCCATCTAGACGTTGTTAACGTAGTTCCAGATGGCAGCTTCCAGACACAATCTGGCTTCATAGCCCACCCTCAGAAGTTGGAACCTATAGGATCTCAGGACAGTTGGGATCTTCTCTGTGATGGAGCAAAACGCTGGGGTTTTCCAGCAACTCTATTTACCATCGGCTTTGTGCCCTCCTTTTTCCCTAAAAAAAAAAAAAACACCTTTATTTGATCACCATTACATTTTATTTCCCTGAAACAAGTTTTACTGACATCTCATCTCATGAAATTTAAGGCGATTCTCCAGTTTGAGATATCATTGACTATCCTAGAAATGGTGGTCTAAAATCACAAAGATTGGCTGTGATAACTAGAAAACGCCCACATAGAGTCAACAAGTAGTTGCTGGATCACCACGTCCTCTATTTCTCTCCTTCATCTATCAACCTTTTGGAAGAAGAATATAGCATATTCATGGGAGTGAAGAAGACAATGCATTTTTTCTGAATTTAGCCAAAATGTTGATCCTGGCCTGAGGCAGAAACAAAGTGGGAGACCTCTACCTAACCAGTCATTCGTTATTCTTTATTCTCTACATTTTTATGGATTTTAGGATGAGAAGTAATTTAAACAGTCCTATGCAATCGTACTCTCTGGAGTCCACTGAGTCCATGTGATGACTCATAACCATTACCTCACCAACACAAGACATTTCTTTAGAGTTGTGACATTATCTTACGGACCCATCACTTCCTTTCCTCAGCAGTGACTTGCCATATGACCTTGGGTGAGTAACTGACTACCTGTGACCAGGAGCTCGTACTATCCCAGTGTAAGAAGATGAATGACTTACAACCAGTGAGGATTTGGGGACTCATACAAGGAACCCAAATTTCACTTAAGTAACAAATAGAGACACTACTTAATGCCTATAGAGGAAGCTTTCCTCTAAGATATGTACGGATAGAGATGAATTTATCAATCTGTCTGGCTCCAGATGTAGCCATCCCTAACCAGTGAAACAAACTTAAGTCCAGGAAAAAGGAATTTGTTTCTGAGTTGGAACTTCATTTCAGTGGCTATGGAAAGGAATAGCTAATAACACTATTCTCTCTCTTAATATAAATCAATAGAATCTCTTGTATGATGAATAAAAATTAGAACAGCTCTAGGAAGCACATACATGTCAGTGTTGTCCTCTAGGGAATACAGCACACACACACACACACACACACACGCACATTCACACCCCACATATTTTTATACACACCTGCACACTTACAAATTTGGCACCATGATGGCTCAACCAATGTATCTGAATCATCTGCACAAAAAATTGATTTTAGTGCAAGTACATTCTTAAGAAAATAGTCATATAGCCAGCTATTTTCAACCAGTGCTTGGAACTGAGTATAACATTTGTCTTTAAGTTTTAGATGTCCTAATTCAAAAGAAAAGGGTAAAGATCCAACAGATTTTTCTTTTCCATCTCATGGCAGCTGCTTGGTTGTTGAAGGATTTTTTGTCAGCCTTTTCTTACCAACTCACTTAGAGGGCTAACTCTTGTTTAGATGAGAAAATGTTCACCTGTGATGTGGAAGACAGAATGCTGGACTCTTGAAATGTCCATCAGCAGGTATAGTGGCCAGATAATGCCAGGTTAAGAGAGTAGCCTTCACAACTGGTTATTTATGGAATAAATAGAGGTAAAGTTTTGGAAATCAATTTGCTGGTTCATAACCAAAATTCCCCCAATACTAAATGTGGGGCAACAAGAAGGAGAGTTGTTGAGTAAATTACAGAACGTTCGCTTGATGTAAACACCACAGTGATAAGCAAGAAGCCTGATTAACAAACAGAAAGATGCACATGGCATCATGTTAAGTGAAAAAGTCAACATACAATTCAATGGATCAGAGGAGAAAAGTCCAAAATAAATTAACATATTTATGGAAATTTAGTTTGAAGCAAAGATGACAATTCAGATTAATGGAAAAATAAAGTATTATTTAACAAATAGTGTTGAGACAACTAAGAAACTACCTGAGGGCTTCCCTGGTGGTGCAGTGGTTGAGAATCTGCCTGCCAATGCAGGGGACACGGGTTCGAGCCCTGGTCTGGGAAGATCCCACATGCCGCGGAGCAACTGGGCCCGTGAGCCACAACTACTGAGCCTGCGCGTCTGGAGCCTGTGCTCCGCAACGAGAGAGGCCGCGATAATGAGAGGCCCGCGCACTGCGATGAAGAGTGGCCCCCGCTCGCCGCAACTGGAGACAGCCCTCGCACAGAAACGAAGACCCAACACAGCCATAAATAAATAAAAAAATAAACAAATAAATAAATAATTAAAAAAAAAAAAAGAAACTACCTGAAAAAGTGTAATCCTCCCTCATACTTACACCAATGTAAAGTCCAGAAGAATGATAGATACTGTAAAAGCACTAGGACAAAGCACAGATAAATATTATATTCTCAAAATGAAAAATTATTTCCAACTATAACATAAAACCTGGAAGACAATAAAAAATTGATCAATCCAACTATGTAAAAGCATGCTTTTATATGCCCTTCTCCCCTGAACAAACATTATAAACAAAGTCAAAAGACAATATATAGAGAAAATATTTGCAGCTCTTAATGTAAAGGGCTAATTAATATATGAGCCCCTCATAATCAATATTTAAGAAAACTCTATTGAAAATGGGCAGACGTTAGCAAAAAAATTATAGAAAATAAATATGATGGCTTTTTTATGAAGTTTCTCAACTTCACTTATACGAAGAAACAGACAAGTTCAAATTTTAAGAAGATACAGTACTGTATTTTACCTATCAGGTTAACAGAGACCAAAAATGATGACACACCATGTTATGGGATAATAACATATTCATTGTTGGTTGGAGCATAAATTCGTAAACCTCTTGGAAGTCAATCAAAATACACTATGCAAGTACTGTTTGACCCAGCAATTCCATTCCCATGAATTTCTCATGAAGATGGCAATTTAAAGTTTCTATACTCTAAATTCAAGAAAGGAAAAAGATGACTGTTCTTTGGCCATAGTCCTAAGACATAAACAAGTCACCACTACAACTTTTTTCAAAGCCATTTCAATCAGTGAAAATTCAATTTAGTAACTGCACTTCTTAAAGGCACATGGCGAATGCCAAGGTTCTGCAGCTGAAGGTCAACCAATCCTTAAACACTCTTGCTTCTGGAAGTCTGTCAATTCCTGGACTCAGTGCTCCGCAAACCCTATGTAAGATCAGCTTTTGCTTTGTTCTGATAGAACTGTATCCCATAAGCACTCTTTTCCCTTGTTTAACAAGCAATAAACCGTTTATTGCTGCATATATTGAGTGGTAGCCTTTTCTTTCAATCCAAATACTCACAGATATGAGAAACAACATATGCGTAAGAATGTTCATTAAAATGTTGCTTAATAGAGAAAGAGGTTATAAAGAACAAAAGTAATCTGAAAGGTTCAGTAAATTAGAAAACCAGAAATATCAGATGTCTCTGTGAAAGAGAATTATTTGTCATGGGGCAAAGGAGGGAGGAAGAGATTTATACATTTCATTTAGTCACTTTTAAGTTTTAAAAAAAATTTTGCATGTATTACACATTAAAGGTAAGTTATTTAAAGTCAGAATTTCAAACGGTATGTATAATATGAAAAGAAACCATATGAAATTGGTAGCAAAACAATAATATTTGCTATTTCTAAATAATTGGGTGATAGTTTTTAAGGTGTCTTTTCCCTAAATATTTCATAATTTTGTGACATACTTATTTTAAATTAAAACTATTTATAAATGTCATGCCAGAGATCACACAAAAATACAACAAACGCAATTACTCCATTGCAGGTTGGCATATAACAAAACTTGGAGTGACATAAAGAGAATCTTACTTATTAAGAGAAATGATCTAAATCTAAAAGAAAGGAAGAATCCAAGAAGTCCAAGTACATCACAAAAGCAAAACTGACGGAACAGGACCTTCCTATAATATCAAAAGGCTTCAGGCAAAAGCCCAAAGTTCAGCAGACTTGGATCTCCAGAGTTCACACGCCTTCTCCCAACAGCTTCTAGTACATCACTTTTGATGCATTGTAACCAAGAAGTTCAGCACAAAGCTTAAAGTTTGCAAAACAGATGCATTACATGTCTACTTTTTTAAGTAAACCTAATAAAGAGGAGAGAAACACTATGCTTAATTTTAAATTAGTACTATCCTTCCCCCATACACTAACCAATACAGGAAAGAACCCAGCAGTGTCCACTTACAGAAGATAATATCTGCTTACAGCACAACACCCATCAGAAATACTCCTCCACTGCTAGATTGCTGAGTCCGTCAAGTTCACCAAAAAACAACTTGTAATTTCCTTACCATTAGGCGGTGTGATCTTGGAATTCAGAAGCCAGGTTTAGCTTTTTTCTTTCACCAGATAACTCTCTAAAGGGGGCAGGGTGGAGGGGGGAGAGAAATGTGGAACAAATCAAATAATGTTGCTCAAAAGCTATCCTGACCTGTTGACTTGGGAATAAAACAGTATATTAAAATGTCCAATGTATCAAGCAGAGAACTACTTTTATCAATCATTTAATTACTCAGACAACGCTGACTCGATTAATGAGGTTAGTTGCAGAGTTTCAGGAAACCATTAACGCTAAAGAAACTCACAAGGTATATTTTATTATTATATTACCTAATTCAACTTTAGTCCCCTTATTGCATTTTCATGGATGGACTTGAAATACTTACCATGGGTTATACTGATTATGGAAAAAGTAGCACTTTGGGCATACAAGTTCTCTTTCATGTTTTGTTCATTGTAATTGATGTCTTCACTCAAAACTTTGACAAACAAGACGTTTGAAAGACCCGATAACTGGTCATCTGAACTTCTTCCTGAACAAAGAGTTGTAATTCTTAGAGCTATAAAAAGGAAATTTTACAATTTACCCACATTTCTTTTCAGGCTAAAAATAATCATTGAAATAATCATTTCTATCTAGACTTGTCTATTAAAGTTTTAGAATAATATCAGTCTTATATAATCTATAGTTTTTAAAGTTTTCCCCAAATGCCATCATCAGGCATTCTGGCAATATCTATTACAATTAAAAATATATGTGCCACAATTCCATTTCTGGGAATCTGTAAAAGAACATATATCAGTGTTCATTGAAGCACTGCTTTTAGGAGGCCAAGACCTGAAAACCATGTTAATAATCATTGATAAAAGAATGGTGGAGTAGGCCTATGGGACAATGCTATATGCATCCACAGAATATTAAGCAATCATTAGAAATAATTAAATAAGAGACATTTTGGAAAGGCTATTATTGGTTTAAAGCAAATCAACTATGTTTGAACAACAAACAAAAAGAAAAAGAAATAATTAAATAGCGTTATAACAGTTGACTTGTGAGAAATTTGTCAATGATTTTTGATTGGGAAAAACAAGATGCAAAAAAGTGTGCAAAATGATTCCTTTTATGAAAAAATAAGTTGTATAAATAGCCTTCATATCAATGGTTTCCAGCCAAGAGTAATTTTGCTCCCTGTGGGACATTTGGCAACGCCTGGGGATATTTTTTGACCGTCAAATCTAGGGGGAGAATGCTACTGGCGTTTAGCGGGTAGACGTGAGAGTTGCTACTCAACATCCCGCAATGGACCAGAGAGCCCCATGACAAAGAGTTACCCGGCCCCAAATGTTGATACTGCCACAATTGACATACCCTCCTGCATATGGAGATTATATAATTTTAAATTTGAATTATATAAGTATGGAAAACACATGGAAACTCACACAGTAGGTTGTCAGTGTAGCTCACTCAGGAGAATGGGAGGAAGGTGAGATGCTGATGGAGGGGAAAAGGCAGTGTATGAAGGCACTCTTGATAAGACCAGCATCATGATATGATCATATTTCTCATGCCTGTATCAAATAAAGAAAAAGTGCCACCTTCAAATCATCTTTGCCATGTTTATTCTTGCTCCTTAGACACAGCTAAGTAAAGGCATCACGTTCAAAGGTCACTGAAACTACACTCTTCAGATGAAAAAGTAAAATAATAAATTCAATTTAGAAGAGAAACCCAACTTAAGATCATCAGGGCTAGATAAATGGTGACTTCACCAGTCTGGTCTTGACAAATCACGGTACAACATTGCTTGGATTCCCATGAATAATCTTGTTGGTCTCAATTGATTTGAATTAACCTCACCCTCTCCCACCCTTCGTATCAGTAGTTTGGTATTTTTATTACACTCTACACTCTAGGGAATTCGATATAAAATAGAGCAAGAACATCAAAAATAGGATGAGTGACAGTCATTTTGTCTAGATGAGTTTGGCTGTTTTGCTGTCCTTTTCCTGTGGTTAGCACTTGCACTTATATCCTGCTCACAAACACACATCAAAATAGGTATTCTGTATGATGCCAAGTGTGACTCACACTGAGTAGATGCCTTTGTGAATTAAGAAACAGTATATTTTGTCATCTGTCCTAAACTCTTAATCTTCAGGTATTCTGTGTAGATTTTTGCAAACACATAAAGCAGTGATGTATTCTGGGTAACCCCCTCTCTGATGGAAGCCCTTCTGCAGTCTGTATATGGCCCCGGCATTACTGCCCAGGCAGGGGAGGGCACAGAACACACCTTGAAGTTAACGCTGCTGCAGCAGGTACGGCAAATACTAGGGAAAGTACCTCTTCCTGCCGCATGTCACGTGCTAGGTCACTGCACACCAGCAAGGTAAGTGGGCCAAGTGGAATGGCAAACTGATGCTCAGTATTCATCTGAAAATACACTTTTTGTAATCCTACATCTACCTCTTCCCAGACTCTAACCCTCACCCTTGATTCCATTTCACACTTCTCCTCCTCTGACGTCTTTCTGTAGCCACTCCACTGGGGGGGCTAAGGGCTCTTTCTGTTCCAGTCCCCCTTTCTCACCCCACACATTCATACCCAAGTACATGCCCTGTTTGTTTCCTAATGTCCAGTGAAAATTACCAGTCCTCTGACTAGGCTACACTCAAATCCTTTGACACCCACTCTGTTCTGATTAGCAAGGTCCATTTCAATTTTTTGTCAATGTCACAAAATATGATTACAAGAGCATCCAAGTGAGTCCAGAGCACTGGACCATGGGGGCCAGAAGGGTCCACCTCCCCTCTGACGCCATCTGTGGGGCGATCTGATGGGGTTGGCGTCAGTGCAAGAATGGTAGGGGTGGCAGACGTGGTTGGCATCTTTTTATCTCCCCAACACTAGTCATAAGGGACTTACAATGGGGAAACCCTAGGGCACTTGTGTCTGTTCCATGTGCCTGCTGTGTAGTTAAGTAAAGGATATGGATATATACTGAACTGTAGATTTTTTTTTAACTTTCTGTATATAATGATGTTTTGGCATTCTAAAACAAACCTTTCTGGCTCTGGTCCTTAGGGATCACCAAGGGCCTAGCCAGGAGCATGTCTTGGACACGCAAACTAACAAATCCAGAGCCACATCTCCTCTCCCTGGCCCTTACACCCCAGGGGAAAATATTCCTCTGCCTTAAGCACTAGGGACCAACCCAATAGCCTAAAGCCAATGGAAATTATTCCAACTAGCCTATCCTAAGCTGTGCATCCACCCTGCCTTGCCTCTCCAGAGGAAACCCCAATAAAGGCCGTGGCCTGAGCGCTGCCGCCCCCTTCCTGCCTTCTCCAGCTTGACCTCCCCGGGGTCTTTCCCACGTGGCCCTGCTCCTGTCCCAGGACCTGTAAATATAATAAACTTTGCTTTGTTTTGATTTTTCCTGAGAATCTCCTTCATCTCTTCTTGTGGCCACACCTGAATGATCATCTCATAAAAGAATACAGTACACACACACACACACACACACACACTCACACACACGACATACAATGTGGAGGATACAGAAGGTGTTTGTAAGCTGAAGACGAAGACCCCAGTAAAGGCATCTTCTTGTAGCTTTCACATTTTCCAACAAAGTCCAAATTCCTCCCTGCCTTGACTTCCTTCCCTAGCATTCTGTTAAGGAGACTCTCTCTAAAGAGCCACCCTATAACATGCTTCTTGCCAGGTTCCTTTACCATATGCAAATATGGGCCCAAATGTCACCTCCTCCGAGAAGCCTTCCATGATATGTCTGGTCCTCCTTCCTGGCTGTCCCCATCACGCTCTCCTCTGCTGCCTGGCATTGTTTTCTTCACAGCACATGCACCATCTGGTGCAGCACTACTCATGTGTACTGGGTTATGTGATTCCTATCACCACACTCACCCCCCTCCACCCACTGTGATGGGGAGGCCTTGGCTGTCCCATGGATAGGTGTCCAGCACAGGGAAAGGCATGAAACAGATGCTCCACGTAAGTTCATGGAATTCCTTAGTTAATCCGTTTCCTGTACAGATGGGATAGAAAGGCCCAGAGAAGTGGCACAGCCCAGTCAAGGTTGCTCAGAGAATTGTAATAACTGTACATTTTATTCAAGCCCAGAAATCTTTGTCTTTAAGTATTGGCTCAGATTGTTTTGTTTTGTTTTTTTTGGTTTGGTTTTTCAGGAAAAAAAAAAATTAAAAGTAGTCGATGGGGTCTGTTTTTCCCCCAAGAGAAGCTCAGAAAAGCAACTGTATATTCTATGAAGAACATAAATATTTCTTAGTCATGAGCCAGAGATTTTTAAGTAATTCTCAGGAATTCTGAGCCTTGACCTTCCTCTTCCCATGGTGAATTTAAAAGCCACAGAGGCTGTTGTACACACAGATTCTATATATGAAACCAAGGGCCAGGCATGTCCCTCTCATCGCTCCTGTGCAAAGCTTCCAAAAGCCTCACACTGAAAAATCAGGCTTGGTGTAACACGGCCCCATCCCAGGTCCCTAAAAAAATTAACCTCTTTCCCCAACCCCACGTTGTTCTGGGTTTTTTTTTTCTTCTCTTCTCTCTTTTGTTTCTTTCTGCATTTCATCATCCCAATAAACTTAACACAGGCACTATTTGTATCCCAATTATAAAGATTAGGAAAACTGAGTCTCAGAGAGATTCAATAACCTGCCTCCGAATAGGACAGCTCACGGAGACAGCCTGACCCCAGGAACCCAGGGAATCGCTTCATTTCATAGTAAGTCCTTACGATCCCTTTTTGATTTACAGGAGATACAGAATGGGGGGTGGGGCATGAAGGGAGAATGGAAGAGAGAGACCCTATAGAAAAGGTAAGAGCTTGGCCTGTAGAGTAGGTGTTCCATTTGAATTTTTATGAACTATGGGCAAGTTACCTAACCCTTCTAAGTCTTAACTATCTGATTCAAAATATATAGAGAAAATACTATTGTCCTCATGAGGCTAATGCAGGATTAAATGAGACAATATACAAAAAGTATATGAAGCCCACTGTTCCTAGCAGCACTCTTCACAATAGCCAAGACATGGAAGCAACCTAAGTATCCATGGACAGAGGAATGGATGAAGAAGATGTGGTACATACATACAATGGAATATTACTCAGCCATAAAAACAAGAATGAAATAATGCCATTTGCAGCAACATGGATGGACCTAGAGATCACCATACTAAATGAAGTAATTGAGACAAAGAAAGACAAATATTATATGATATCACTTATATGTGGAATCTTAAAAATAGTACAAATGAACTTATTTACAAAATAGAAACAGACACACAGACATAGAAAGCAAACTTACGGTTATCGAAGGGGAACGGGGGGATAAATTTGGAGTAGGAGATTAACAGATATACACTACTATATATAAAATAAACAACAAGGATCTATTATTTAGTATAGTAAGTATATAGGGAACTATATTCAATATCTTATAATAAACTATAATGGAATAGAACCAAAAAAAAAAAAATATATATATATATATATATATATGTATGACCAAATCACTTTGCTGTACACCTGAAACTAACACAATATTGTGATCAACTATACTTCATTTTTAAAAAATTGTATTGGCCCCATGTTGAATCAATAAGTCATAAGTAAATACATTGTCTATGAAATGAGACAGAGGGGAGTGTGTGTACATCTGCAGGTGTGTGTAAGTATATGTAGGCCTGGGGTCAGCCCGTGAGCCTCTGTGTGAAGAAGCTCTTAAAGTATAAAGAGGGGGGAACCCTGAGCTGACTTGACTCTGGAGATATAGGCTCACATGCAAGTGCTGTAACTCTGGATCTTTTCACAAAGGCCAATTCCCAGCCACTGATAAGCTGGAACGCCTAAGAAAGCCATACTACCAGGAACAGCTAGGAAGGCAGCAGCCTCTGATGGCCAAGGATGGCAACCCAGGGCACTTCCATAAACAGTGAAGGTGTTTGTAGTAACTCCAGTAGTAATAATGAGAAACAAATGTTCTCAGTATCCTGGTTTTCTTAAAATGCTTCTATTACTTTTTTCCAGTGAGTGGGGTTAACAGATTTAGCAAATAAACAAATAAAACTAAAAAGTATGGCCACTTCAACTTGAATTTGGGATAAACAAGGAATGTATTTTTCCTGTAAGTATGTTTCATGCAGTATTTGGTAATCCTCACTGTGAGCAATACTGATTTCTCTCTACCCCTTCTCCAGTTTAACCATCAGACAAGTGACTGTGTTTGAAACCACTGGTCCCCAGATGTTGTAGGAACAATTAGCAAATCAAAGAAAGATTCATGAACCCTGTCGGGAAACCAGAACAGCATTGCTATTAGTATTCTTAATTTACCCTGCAGTGGCAATGAAAATTTCTCGTTCTGCCCATGTAAAATAGCTCAAACATAAATTTTTAGATTTTTTTTAAAAATTCTCAAAATACCTATTCTTCCTATTAAAATACCAGACATTTAGGGAGATTGTATTTCTTTCTTCTAAATGAATAAAATAAACAACACTTCAATTTGTGCTTTTAATCACTCCATCTCCATAGGAGATAACTATTAATCTTGGTGGAAATTTCCTGCAAGGTAAGTGCTGTTTCAGAAGCGTGTGCTACCAAAAGTTACCCATATGGTCTGCAAGGATTTACAAATATTTACAGTTTTGTAAGCATTGTGATCTCTTTAAAAGTTTGGAAACCCCAGATTTGTATTAGAGACTATTTCGAAAGATTTTAAGTAAGTGTCTATGAGTCAAATTCTGTGAAAGGGGAAAAGGATGATTTATCTGGTAAGGGAAATACTAGTTCAAAAATCCTATCTCCCACACTTGGGGGATACAGTTGGAAAAGGCCAGTGAGAGAATCTGTCTTGTTTGAGTTTAGTTCACCTCTTTATTTCAGGCATATGTGAATTTCATTTGATGAACTTGGACCCCACTTATGGCAGGAGCAGTTGGTCATCAATGCACACGGCCCCGGTATTGACCTCTCACAGCAGTACTGGAGCAGAAACTCATTTAATAATTGTTAGCTGAGAAGGTTATCTCCATGAACTAGCAAACCCATCAAGGGATGATCTGCAAGCGACCTTGTGCAAAGAATCCTCTGAGGTGCTCCATTTAGAGCAGGCACACTCCCAACCTCTTCCTCTGCTCGCTGATTCAGCGGATGGGTGAAGGGCCTGGGGTCCTGCATTTTAACCGCTACCCCATCTGTCCGGACGGCTGCTGTTTGCTCTGGACACATTTCACACACTCTGAAGAATGGTGTTCTACACCTTATAAGCCACTCATTGATCTATAAAGATTTCAGCAAAACTGCGGGGACAATTTCAGGGATGACTTACAGATCTCAGATCTCGGTAGAACTTCAGTTCAGGGTTAGAGAAAAAAGTAAAACTAAGTCAGACATCAGAAGGATGCCGCAGGTACAACAAGCTTCCAAGGGTTCCTTCTGATTTCTCCCCAGTTCCTGGGCTTGATATTAAATGGGGAAATTGTCAAGCTAGAGAATTAAATGCAGAACCTTTCAGAAAGGCTGCCTGGAGGAAGGTGCGGGGGAAGAACCGGGGGGCCTCATGGGCCACCACACCCGGCCCTGCAGCCCCAAGTTGTCTGATCTAGACTCTGTTGCATCATTTAATGCCACACAGTCCTCCTTTGCATTCAAACAGTCTTTCCATCTCAGACACCTCCCACGGTAACAGTTTTTTTTCTACCCCTCCTCTCTTCTGACTTAGAGAAGTGACCTAAAATAGCAAACACAATTTTCCATTTGTTACTCACTAAAGACAGGGGCTGTTTCTATCTTTAAACACCCACAATGTCTTAACGCGGTTACCCCGAGCCCTCCCAGTATGACTTCTTCTATGACATGGGTCATTGTTATGATGCAAATAAAAAACCGTTGCCAAGGACAATAAAAGTCTCAGCTTCCTGCAAACAGCAAAATTGAAATAAGAAATTAGAGCTCAAGGCAAGCACAGCTTGGTGACAGGAGCTCAGCATGGGAGCCTGACTGCATGGGTTTGAATCCTGGTTCAACCTTGCTAGCTGACTATTGTTGGGTTTCTGTTTCCTCGTCTTTAGATCAAAAATTCCAGTACAGGAATTGGGGAAGAAAGAGAAGGAAACTGCTAGGGATGCAATGAGGTCTAAATGAGTCAATTGATATCAAGTGGTTAGTATCAAGTATGTATGAAGTGCTCAATAAATATTCATCAGAAGAAGAAGAAGAAGAAGAAGAGAAAGCTCACAGAGTATCAATGCTCCCCATCAATTCCATGAACAATCATAACAGTCTTCTTGCATCCCGCTGAATAAGACAACAGCTATTGCTAATTGCTAGTTGCATCTGTCCACTGGCCATGCTAAGTGACCTCAGCTCCCTTCTCCCTCGAATGTGAGCATATATGCAGTGTCTAAACTGACATCCTGTTAACCTCACACTTTTTAGATATGTCAGTTTATTAACCATATTTTTTGCTACAACTTTGAAATCAATTTCTTTCCCTGAAATGAAACAAGGATTCTTTCTTCTCTCTCTTTATCTGTCTGTCTTCCTCTCTGAGTCTCCCACCTTCTGTCTACTTTCCCAGTCTCTCTCCCATTCTTTAACTCTCTCAGTCTGTCTGTCTGTCTGTCTCTCTCTCTCTCACACACACACACACACATATCATCATCATCACCATCATCATCATCATAACCATCACCCATCACCATCATCATCCTAAAACAGAAGTATAGTATCAAGGAGAAAATACTCACCTGCCTAATTTCCTAACATAAATATTTCATTTTATTTCCTATGGTTTCTCCATGCACCCATGTGAACAGAATTGAGAAATTATACAACCTTGATAAATTAAATGATTAGAAATGTGCTTACAATAGCCAGTCTTTGAAATTCTCTTATTCCTTCCTTCCCCTTTCTCTCCCCTAGCTGTGTTACAGACACACGGAAGGCTGAAGGTCTTGGAAAATAAATGAACAAATAGATTTGCCCACATAGAAGCCATGTATTCTCTGCATTTCAATTGTTATTAAATACTTTGGGTCAAGGTTCAGTAAGAGGAGCTAAAAATCACCCTGTATCATAGCTCCTTCAGTTTGGTACCCTTGAGCACACAGAAGGAAAGCATAAAGTCCCAAATACTTTCACTGGGGCTGCATTTGTAGGTGTCACACATCTAAGGAACCTCAAAGGACCATATGATGGAATAAAAGGAAATGATGCAGAAGAAGTCATTCATTTTTTTCCAGCTTTATTGAGATATTATTGACATATGTGTATATTGCAAAGGGTTTACCACAATAAGCTTAGTTAACACCGCCATAATTTCACATAATTACCATTTTTCTGTGTGTGGTGATAACATTTAACATCCACTCAACAACTCGCAAGTCATTTAGAGACCTTATGATCAGAGCTGTATAGCTTTAGGACCTTGTGGAGATTTTTAGGGGAACAAGGCAGCTGGGAAAGAGAAAGTAGAAAAGAGATGGGCTGAGATCACAAAGTCTTATTCTGATGAAACAAAAACACTTCCTAGAAATCAGGATGGGAAGTCAGTTTTTACAGGTTCTAGCATTTCACAGCTTCTGAGGATGTGCAGGTGGTTAAAACGGACCTTTTATTTCTTCAATCTCTCTGGCCTCTGCTTTTCTGGGTCAGAATAGTTATAGCCCCAAAAGTTCACAGCACTGTTTTCCCATAAGAATGCACAATGGCCAGGCACTCTGGAAATTTAAAAGATCTCAGAATGCACGATAATCTTTGTTTAATCAAAATCTCCTTAAAAGGTGTTGTTGTTTTACAATGTTAATTCCTAGAATGGCAGAAAAAAGCAACCCTGAAACTTTAAGTTCATGCAGAAGAAATTAACCACAGTAGTTTGTACTTTCCAATATTGTATTGCATGACTCAGATGCAAGAGTATCAGCAGATATAAAATACTTTTCTTACTTTTCTACAACTAGGGCTTCAAAAAGGAACCACCCAAATATAATGGTTTGCCTAGGAAAGCACAACCATATTCATATCTACAAATTCAAGCTGGTTATCCAATACAAATTAGGATTTTTTTCCCTAAAGTGTTGATAACACCCGTAAAGAATGATGCACAATGAAAACTTGACACAGTACATCTCTTTTAGTAAAAATCTGAGTTAAAAATGAAGCACGTAACTGAAAGAAATAAAATGCAACATAAGGAGAGATTTATTTTTATATTGTTTTCCTAAAACAATTTCCTATTAGAAACTTCTAAAAATGTAATAGCTTTATTAATGTATTTATTAATTTAATGGTTTATTAACTTCTATTGCCAGAAAGCACTGTACTGAAAATGCTGAAGTCAAATGAGATCTCTGCTTCACTTAGTTACTCTCAAATTGCATGGCTGGTTATCAAAAGCCTTCTCAAAATCTTCCTCTACATATTGCAAAGCCCTAAGACAATTTAGAGACACTAGGGGGTAAATGAGAATGCAATGAGTTGGACTTCAAATCCGGCAGGGCTGATTTTCAGCTGTTTTTATTTCTGAAATGAAAAGCATTTCCCAAGCTCGCTGAGGAAGTTGGGCTGCTGAATGATTTAAGTGACATGTGGTGACTTCCCCATCTTAGTCATCACACTAGCATCAGGGACGTGACAATAGCCGTACTGTCCTAAATGCATACTTTCCAAAGCACTGATCTTGTTTGTTCCTTTCCAAAAAGGAAGTGCCTGGTGCACGTCTTTCTTCTTTAGGTGGGGACAGGGGTGCCTCTGTTATATGATCATCCATAGCTTCAGTAAACATCTTCCTTTGGTTTGATTTCCCACTCTTCAGATAATTTGTTATAATTTTCAGGCTTTTAAAAATAAAATCTAAATATATTACTCTTTTGTTTTCTTTTATTTTCTACATTATACAGGAAATCAATGTCACCAGAATCAGCAGAATTATAGAATAAAGAAAACCAGCAACTGTACTCCACCCCGAAAATTAACAACTAAAGAATACCAAACTAATTAGCTAGATATTAAAGCCAGAAATGCCAAGTGATATGTGAATGGTTTATCACCCATAAAGACCAAGAGGAATTGGTGCAAAGCAAAGAAGACTTTAGATAAATACATTCATTTTAAGAGTAAATGGATTATATTTTCCCCTACAAAATTAGAAAGTGACAATGGAGAAAGTGAGAAAATGTTGCAGAGATCACAGACGGGTTCAGGTTCTTCTGTTCCAGACTTTACCCAAGAGAAAGAGACTGGAGGGTTGCCCAATCCTGGTATCATGTTTCCGGCTATGACAGGAAGATATAGATCATCATAGATAAAAATGGAAAATGTTGTGAAAAAAATCAAATACTTCTAAGAAAGACAAAACGCAAGATGCAGCTGTGGTGAATGTTAAAGGAAATGAGTGTCGCAACTAGCTGAAGCTCAAGACACATATTTCAACATGGTCTAATGGTGGAACAGTGGAAAACACGAAGAGTGGCCTAAGAAAGTCAAAGAACCCCAGGGCTTGGGACCCCTCTCCTTACCCTTGGCAACACCCTCGCCCTCAAATCCCATGACTCATCTCTGCAGCATTGTGCCCACACCTCCTTGGATGAGGTCCAAAATTTCTCACCATTTCTAGATATTCTTTCCCCAGGTCTAAGCTCAATCCTCTCTGATATTTAAACTCAATTCTTTCTTACCTGGCTCTCAACAGAAAAATACAGATACTTGCCACTTTCAATTCTCTTCCCCAAACCCAAACACAATTTAGCTTACTTACTCTTCTCCCCATGAAATAGCTACAACTCTTTCAGCCTTGAGCAATAGAAAAACTCTCCAAATAGTAAAAGATCTTTTGCCTTGCACACTAACTCCCATAATAAGGCCTCCAGCAAATACTCAATTATGCCCTCTATTTCTTCCCAAGCAGTTGCAAGTACCTGATACTGCAATTGGCTTAAGAAAGTTCCCTAATGAAAGAATAAACGATGCAAGTGATTGTCTGTTTCACTCTTCCTTTCCACTGGAATATAAGGTCCATAAAAGCAGACCTATAGTTAAGTACTGAATATGTATTTGTTGAATGGCTGGATTGCTGACTTGAACGAATGAATAGATGAATACTATTCAGGGCAGAATTTGTCTTTTCTCAGAATCCCAGATTTTCCCATCTATTTTGTTAACATGGGAAATAATACTTCCCAGCAAAGTGGATGAGTTAATACTGGGGTCTGAGAGACCTTCGGAGAGGTTCTTGGAAAAACATGATAGTGGTAAGAGGAAAAGGAAATGCATTGGTTCCAAGGGAACTAAGCCTAAATCAGACATGTCTGACCACTCAGATGGACTCCAAAAACAAATACAGAAATATTTATTACCCGAGTTGTTGGGCAGATTTAGGACAAGCAGACTTGTTTGGGTCCGCTTTTATAAATAAACTTAAGTACAATATGCTGCTTTAAAAATTTTTTTTTTTAATTTACTTTTTTGTTTTTATTTGTAAAGAATCTTGAGATTGCCTGATGGGGAGAAAAACAATAAAAATACATAACATTCCTTGAAAATTAACCTTCCCATTGACAAAAGACTCACACATTCTCATCAAAACATTTTGGAGTAAATGATAATAGTATTTACTTTAAAAGTATGACAAGCAAATCCAGGCTAGAGCTGGATTTAGGCTGAAGAAAGCTCCCAGTTCTGGTTCTCAGACCGAAACAGGGATGGAAAGTTCTGTCACCATCGCTGACACCCTGGAGCATCTGAAAGTCAGTAGCCAGCCCACACCTTTAACCCAGGCACACTAGGCTACCCTGTCCTCTGCTAGGATCATGGTCTTCACTTGGATTCACATCAGAAGTAAAAAAGGAAACAAAGCTATGTTCCATTAACAGTGATAGTGACTTACATGTTGCACAGGACTTTACAAAGAACTTCCAAATGTATTACACTTAATCACCCTGACAACCCTAGGAGGTAGATGTGCCAAATATTATAAATACTTTTTAACAGAGGAAAATGGATCTAAGAAGGTGAAGTTTTGCACAGCCTCATGTGGTCGCTAAAAGTCTAGACCTAAGACATCTAAACCTCAGAAGAGTGGGTATCTTACTAACCAGCTGTGGTTAGATGACAGCTTCCATCTTGCTCTGTACTCAAGACAGATACCAAAAATGCCTTAGATTCAGAGCCTCAAAGTCAGCATTTATCTTTAAAATCTTGGTTTCCATAATGAAAAGCCAGTTGAAATAAAGCAGTAGAGAGGGAGGTGGCATGTGGTGTCTCTGTGTCTCAGTTTTCTCATCTGTAAAATGGAGCCAACTATAGCATCAACTTCACAGACCTGTTTTGAGGTTTACACATCCTTTAGAGTGCTAGAACTACACTTGGAAAGCAGTCAGTATTCAATAGACATTAGCTACTGTTATAAAAGAGGTAGTCATGACAATCACAATAGAAAACATTTATTTTTCATCTCTTCTCTCGTAGGATACCTGACCTGAGATGAATTCAAAATTTAAAAGGTGTATTGATTGTCAATAAGTCACTATCATGTAGATCACAGGAGTGTTTTCCTTACATCATAACTAAACTAAATAGAGTTCCTGCTAAATGGACAGGCACATGCTTGAAACCGAACCAATGAGGCAGCCTTAAAAAAATCAATCTCTGCTGCTTTCTGGAGCTGGATTCAGAGATACTCTGACTTTCTGATTCCTGTCCCATGTCTCCATCCACTGCTCATTTAGACATGATCCTTTTCTACTTCCTTTTATATTCAGGAATGAGGCTAAAGGCAGCTGCTTCCCTCTTCTTTTCTGAGAAATGCCACAATACAAAAACTTGGTTTAAATTGGTTTAACCCATCATTTTCCAAACCTATGTAAACATAAAATCTTTCTTTAAAAAGTATTAATATCCTGCAAGCACATTCCCAGAAACACTCTCTTAGAGAATGTCAGTGAAAGTCAGGACCCTCAAGGATACCATCCAAAACTGACTCTATTAGAAGAGGTTTTGTCACTTATAAGTGATCCTGTGACTTGAATCCAGAGAATAATCTTTTAGTTGGCTGAGTTAGCTCCCAAGAACATGGGAAAACTCTACTCCCAAGCTTCACCCAAGGTATACTCAATCCTTCCAGATACTTATAGTTTTGACAATAGAGTAGACCAAGGTATTATGGAAATTCTAATGCTATAAAGCAATAGAAACTCTAAGTTAATAACAATGGTGAATTAAGTATATAACTGTATATGAAAGAAAGAAAGGAAGAACAAAAGAATGAAAAATCAGTTTCCAGAAATGAAGAGGGAACTGAAAGCCTTGTCTGTGAGTGCCGGAACTGAAACTGTATCTGGCCTGGCAACAGAATGAGAGGAAAGGAGGAGGGAGATACTAATGACTTGGGGATTGTGCCTCTCAGAGCTTAGGAACTAGGTTTTTGGCCCACCCAAGGTGGGATATTGACACTGAGACATTTTGCATAAAGTCAGAATTCTCAAATGACTCCACCCCAATTCTCCCATACCTGGTTAGTCAAGATTGTAAGGAAGATTATCTATACTCAGAGATCTTTGTGGGGGAAAAAAGATCCCCATGAAAAATTGAAACCCTACAGCATGATATATAGGTTGAGAGACTGCATTCCACCACCTCTGTGCTTTACAAATCTGCTGAATGAGAATTTAACATAAAGTTTTCCCCAGCCTGGTGAGATGCTGAGGTACCCAACATAAACAAATGGAAAATTAACCTTCCTTAACCTAGGCCAAAAAGGACATTATTCTCACTGAAAATGAGTGCACAGTAAGGAATTTTAAAACACACCAATGAATTTTCCATTCTAAACAACATAGAAGACTCAACAGAAATAATGGACACTTAAAGACATCAGAAATAAAAATCTGAAAAGAAGTGTAAATTCAAGATTCTAAAATAAAAATATGAAAGAATAAAACTCAAGTAAAAGATTTCATAGGTCAAAAAAGGTAAATTTTAATAATAATCAAATAGATCTTCTAAAAATGATAAAATAAGACATAAAAATTAAAGCTCAATGAATGGGTTAATCAACAAATTAGACAAAGCTGAAGAAAGAACTAATGAGCTGAAAGTCAATGTGGAGCAAATTATACAGAATGAATCACAGAAAGATAAAGACATGGAAAATTGGTAAGTTAAGAGATGTGATAGATAGAATGAGAACAGCTAGAATGAATCTAATAGGAATTCAAGAAGGAGGGAATGGAATGAGGAAGAAGTAATATTTGAAGAGAAATGGTGTATAACTTTTCAGAATTGATGACAGATGAGTTGTTAGATTAAATGACTCCAAGTCAAATGAAAAGGATATCTACATCTAGACTAAACAGAGTGAAACTGGAGAACATCAAGTACAAAGAGAATATGTTTAAACAAAAAACAAACCAGTAAAATACCTACAAACTAACAGCAGTTAGATTATGAAGAACCCTGATCAGCAACAATATAGGCAAGAAGAGAATGGAACATTGTACACTGTAAACTAACAGAAAATTGTACATCAACTATGCTTCAATTTAAAAAAAGAGAATGGAATGATGTCTTCAAATGACAGAGCTATTTTCGGACAAGAATATTGAGAGAGTTTATACACCTAGAGCATCACTGAAAGAACTATTAAAACATGCTCTTCATGAAGAAGGAAACTGAATCCAGAAGGATGTGGTGAGATAAAAAAAAATAGTGAACAAAGACACGTGCAAGCATACAGATATCTCTAATAAACATGGGCTATAGATACAACAACAACAGTGACTAGTTCTTATTAATATAAAAGCAAGAAAAAAAAATTATACCACAGCAGCATAGACTATTGGGGGTTATTGCAGTTAAAACCTTCTAAAGAAGTCCTTATATTTGGGGAGATAAGGGTAGAGATGCAGATAAAACTTAGACTTTGTTAAGTTTACTTGTTAAAATTATAAATGTGACCACTAAAAATAAAAATAAAACACATACTTCCAAATCAGGAAATGGAGCAAATGGCAGTGAGTGGGGTGGGGGGGCGGTGGCGGGGGAGGTCAGGAAATTTTTTTAAAGTCAATCAAAAAGAAGTAAGGAAAATAAATGTTTTTTTAAAAGAAAGAAAAAGTACAGTAAATACCACACGTTTCAAAAACTGTCCATATGGAAAGAAAAAAAATTAGACCCTATCTTATACAATGTAGAGAAATATGTCTCCTATAACCTAAAGTCTTAAGTATAAGTCTTAATGGGGTAGAATAATGAAGTCCTAGAAAAGCAACAAAAAAGTACAAACCAAAAGGGAAAAGAGTGATAAAACTGACTCTATTATAATTAAAACTGTATTAAAAGAAACTATGAAAAACTTGAAAACAACAAGCAAAGACTTGGTAGAATTATTATTACTCTCTGTGGATGAAGGAGTTTTCCAAAGACGGCTGCCCTGATATATCCCATCTCAAACATTCTATTTACAGTGATGCTGACTCTTTTCCCATAGAGTTGCAGAGCTTGCGACCCCTCCCTTTGAAGCTGGGTGAAGCTTAGTGTCTGCCTTGACCAATAGAGTAGGCTGAAAGTGAAGCTACGTCAGTTCTGAGACAAGGTCATAAAAAACACCATGCCCTTCTGCTTTGACCTCTTGTGAGGCTTGTTCTTGGAACCCTACCACTGTGCTTCAAGTAAGTCCAGACCACATGGAAGCCTGTGGGTGGATGTCCCACTGACCTCCCCAGCTGAGATCCCAATCAACAACCAGCAGTAGACCCCCAGTATGAGTGAATGAATGAGCATTCAGTTGATTCTACCCCAAGCACTGTCTAACAGCAACTGCATGACAGGCCCCAGGTGAGCATTACCTGATTGAGCCCAGTCAACACTCAGAACAATGAGACATGATAATAAAGTTACTGGTGCTGTTTTAAGCTACCAAGTTTGGGGTGATTCATTATGTGGCAATACCTAACTGACACACTACCCAAAATCAAACAGAAAAAGACAACCCACTAGGAAAATTGGCAAAGATTATGAATAAGCAATGTGTGGACGAAGAAATCTCGGTAGACAATAAACATACAAAAAGATGCTCATCTTCATTTATATATACCAGAAGTTAGACACATACAAATTAAAACAACAATGAAAGAACATTTTACACCCATCTTTTTGTCAAAATTTTAAAGAGCTTTTAATACTAGATGTTGATAGAAATAACCTATAATAATGGTTAGGAGGGCAGGCTTAGGGGCCAGACTACTAGGCATCTAATTCCAACTCGATTCATAAATTGTGTGGCCTTGGGCAAACAATCTAAACTTTGTGTGCCTCAATCTCCTCGTCTGCAAAATGGGTTTTTGCCTAGGACTGTTGTGAGAATTGAGTGAGTTAACACATTTAACATGCTTAGAATAGTGCCTGTCAGAGGAAGCAGTGAATAAGTATTCATAAGGACAGTAATGTTGACAACAATGGTGGAAAACCAGACATATTGGGCAGTTCTAGTTAAATTGCTGTAACCAAGGTTTAGAGAACCATTTGTGAATTATCTTATTAACTTGCAGATGTCAATACTATTCAACTGATTTGCTCCACTTGTAGGCCCATAACATGGAAAAGTGCCAGTACATAAGCACTAGAAGACTAAGAAAAGTATCTTCATTGCAGTATCATTTTCTAATTGCAAAAACCAGGCTCCACCTGGGAGTACTAAAGAGTGATTCAGAAAAGTATAGCGAAAATACACACTAGTACAGCATCCAAGCCAGAGAACCTCCCGCTTGAGGATACCATTCCATTCCTAGAGCAGAGGACTCCTCACCCATGGGAGAATATGTGGTGAGAACAGAATGAAACATGTATTATCCAGCCTTCTACTAGAAAAGTCGACTATAGTCAGGAGGAAGAGCATAGCTTACAATAATAGCAGGGCCCCCAAGACCCAGTGCAGGAAGCAGAGCTGACAGGTGGAGCTAAGACAAGGTTGGTTGTGGCAGGACAGTTGTTCCTGTCCTCCAGTGCTTACACACCTGCCCTACCCTAGCCTTTCTGTATATGTATGTATTTTCCCATTTGCACAGAAGGACAGATAAACCGTCAAGGACTGGTTCTTAAAATGTCCAACTTTAAACCTGTTCTCTACTCCAAGGGACATGGGGGATGGCCCTGGCCAGGGTGATGGGTCCAGATTTAGTTCTGGTTTCACCAGTAACTGGCAGTACAGTCACTTAGCTTCTCTGAGTCTCAGTTTCCTTTCAGAAAGAAAGAAAAGAAAGAAGGAAGGGAGGGAGGGAGGGAGGGAGGGAAGGAGGGAGGAAGGAAGGAAAGAAGGAGAAAGAAAGAAAGAAAGAAAGAAAGAAAGAAAGAAAGAAAGAAAGAAAGAAAGAAAGAAAGAAAGAAAGAAAGAAAGAAAGAAAGAAAGAAAAGAAGAAAGAAAGAAAGGAGAAGAAGAAAGAAAGAAAGAAAAGAAAGAAAAAAGAAAGAAAGAAAGAGAGAGAAAGAAAGAAAAAAGAAAGAAAGAAAGAGAGAGAAAGAAAGGGAGAAAGAAAGAAAAAGAAAGAAAGAAGGAAAGAAAGAAAGAAGGAAAGAAAGAAAAAGGAAGGAAGGAAGAGAAAGAACAAGAGAGAAATAAAGAAAAGAAAATGGGAAAAAATCAAACAAGCTCTCAGTGAGTTTGGGACATAGAGGCAGAAGAATTGGACTTAAAATTTAAAGTGTTGACCTGAGCGTCCTTGGACAGGAAGCAGAATCTTAATGAACCAGCATCTGTAAATCGGGACGAGTCATATGTAGTTTCAGGGATGCTGTGAGACTCAAATGTCACAATTTTTGTTAAAACACATTACAAATTCTAAGCTCAGTGGCAAGATTTACTATTCTACTTGTGAAAGAATCCTTGGATCTCTACGATCCAATAATTCTATATAGTGTAGCTTGGATGCCAGAAATATTAACAAAACTGGAGATAATTGAATACAGCTCTAGAGCTCCCATTATAAAATTTACATAGCCAATGTTTTGTTGTTCGCATAATAAATCCTGGTATTAGTCGCTGGTCTTTGAAGACAAGCTATTAAAGCAATAGAATTCTTAATTAATTTAGTGCAGAGTTTATCAGTTCTGTGTACACAGCTTACTCAGAGCCCACTACATCACTCGAGTGTGGGGTTGGATAAAGTCAGCTCCCATGGACTAAACCTTATCTCATGCTCTGCAGTTTCCAGAAGCAATTCTTCCTAAGTTGGAGATTTGTTATCTGCTGGCTCTTTCATAATGCATTTCCTGGAATAGGTTGTGAGTAGCTGAGTCAAAAGCTTCTGCAGAATTAGCTCAGTTCATATAGAAAAGGGTAACTCTGGTACCATGAGATTCACAAGTGGGTCACTCTGGTACCATGAGATTCACAAGTATCTGCATGCATATGTCAAAATTAAAATTCAAATGTGCAGAAAGAGACAGTAAATGTTATAATTAAAAGAGCAATTTTTAAAGCATTCTCTATGTTTCAAAAACTATAGAGCCAGTAACATTACATATGCTTTGTAAATGCAGAAATTATTTACTAATTATTATTCCCATATAATTACTGTTAATTGTGTATGTTTTCTTCCAGTTTCGGTCCATATGCAAATCTACCCTACGTAATAGACTTGGAATATAAAATACACATATCTTCATCACATATCATTTTACAAAGCAAAGTGGATACTTTATTACTTTCTTATTGCAAAGGAATTGAGGTGAGGAGGACCCTCAATCCACTGTAAACACAATTTGTTAAATTGTGTGAAAACACCTGTGTCCCATCCTTTGCTCTGCCCTTTCTCCTCTGCCTTCTTGAACGCTCTGCAACAGAAAGTTCTTTATAGAAAAAAGGCAAGCTAGGATTCTTAGGGGAAGGGTGTTTCCCATGGCTGGTTTTGTCAGGAATAAACAAAAGGCAGAGTGCGATGCATTCATTCTGACAGCTGCTCCACATCACCGCCCTCAGGCCCCCATCCACCCTCTCCTTGGCCCCCATGCTCTTCAGATGATTTCATCTCCCTCTTTACCAAAAACTACATGGTATCAAGGGCAATTCCCTCCCTTGCTTTTCCCTACCCCTCTAAACTGATCTTAATCACCCTTCCCTCCCTTCTCTTCCTCCAGAAGACATATCATTTTAGCAGATAACCCTTTCCTCTGGACCCTTGATTCTACCTCTCCCATCTCCTTTGGGCCTTTTCCCAGCAATCACTCTCTCTTGCCCTGTATCTCCATTCTATGTCTGAAGCTTCTACTGGCTCCTTATCTTCAACTGATGATTTTGTAAATGTAAAAAAATGTGAAGTACATTATATACATATTTTAGATGTATTATTTGTGTGTGTGTATATATATATCCATACCCTCACGTTATCTTCTTCTTTTCTTATTGCTTCCACATTTTCCAACAAGGTCCAAATCCCTTCCAGTGTTGGCCCCCTTCCCTAGCATTCTATCAAGGGGATTTTCTAAAGGACCATCCGAAACATGACTCTTGCCAAGTCCCAAGGCCCATTTTCAGTCTTCATTTGCCTGGGACCCCTCTGGGACATTTTCTCATCCACATTGCAAAGCCATTGTCTTCCTACTATTCATCAACTCCTGCTCAGAAAATTTCTTCTTCTTTGGTCTCCTAAGCTCAGAACACTCTAGCCTGTCCTCCTGTCTCTCTGACCATTACTCTTAACTTTCTTTGGCTCATTTGTCTTCTTGATTCCATTTTCAAAGCGTTCAAGGGCCTTATCTGACTTCCTCTCTTTTCTTTTTCCCTCATAAGTAATGCGCAAGTTCTTGACTTCAGCTACTGTCTCCCTATGGATAGTGCTCACGTTTACTTCCAGAGTCTTGAACTCTCTCTCAAGGTCAAGGGCAGATCTCCAGCATTCACTAGCACTTCAGGCTCTATCAGTTTCAAACTTGATTCTATCTTCTCGTTACCAGCTTCTGTTCTAAATGTCCATCCTACTTTCGATAATGGCATCCTGGCCTCCATTTAACCCAAGACCAAAACCTGGAGAAACCTTTCATTCCTCCCCTATCAGTCCTTCTATCCAATCAAATGTCAAATCTTGATTCTACCTAAACATTATGTATCCTCTTATTGACACTTACCTAACTGTTCCCATCTCTAGTTTCTTCTGCTCTAATTAAGTTTCAAATGACTCTCAAACTAATCTTTGGCATATGAATCATATCTCTTTACTAAAAATGTCCAACAACACTCCCATTGTTTATAGGATCAAATCCAACCTCCTTAATCTAGCAAAGACCTCCATAATTTGCCTTCCAGCTACATCTTTCCGTCTAATTTCCATCCTCCCCTTCACGACCGTCAAACTCTTTCTCATGGGCCACCTTGCGTTCCCCCATCGCCATGACTTTAAAATAGTCCTTCTTTGGGCTTCGCTGGTGGTGCAGTAGTTGAGAATCTGCCTGCCAATGCAGGGGACACGAGTTCAAGCCCTGGTCTGGGAAGATCCCACATGCCGCGGAGCAACTAGGCCCGTGAGCCACAATTACTGAGCCTGCGTGTCTGGAGCCTGTGCTCCGCAACAAGAGAGGCCACGATAATGAGAGGCCCACGCACCGTGATGAAGAGTGGCTCCCACTTGCCACAAGTAGAGAAAGCCCTCGCACAGAAACGAAGACCCAACACAGCCATAAATAAATAAATAAATAAATAAATAAAAATTAAACTTTAAAGAAAAAAAATAGTCCTTCTGCTGGAATTCTGACTCTATCTCCACATGGATAATCCTTTGTGTCTTTAAACTTCAGCTCAAATAATTCCTTTCCCTTCAAGCAGCTCCTATTCCTCTAACTGGTTGTAAGCGCTCTTTCCTTTGCATCCCATATTATCTTCATGTTGTCATTATTACATATCTTGGCCCAACTCTATTTTATATTATACTCACAGATGTATGTCTTTTCTTCCCCCACTGGATTAGAGATCATTTTTGATTCACTTTTATAGGTGCCCTCACAGCACAATGCCTTGCACTTTGTAGGTGCTCAGTAAATGTTGATGTGCCATATGTCAGTCTATGCAATGGCTGAGAGTAAGGCTTTGGACTCAAAGCCAAAGTCATGGGATTCTGGTCAAATTAACTCAAGCCCTCTGAGCTTCATCTTACACATCGGAAAGAAAAAAATGACAGCTGTGCTACCTTAGAGGGTGGAATGAGAACCAAGTGGGGAAAAATGTAAAAATGGACTTAAAACCCTTAACGGAGTGCTTGGCACATTTTACGTTGTACTATTAATGTTTATCATAAACGTTTAGAAATAGGTACTCTACTTGTTTATGTGAGTGAAATGGTACCATTTTCTCTGGGCAGCTAAGATATAGGTATTAACAGCTTGAAAGAATGTGCATCACATTTGACCCTGCAGTTCTATTTCCGGGAATTTACCTTAAAGAAATCATTGACATGTAATGTGAAGATTATCATGAGATAGAAATGTGTATAATGCCTAAGGAAGGAAAATAGTTTAATTTCCAACAGGAGGACACGGGTGGAGTAAAGGATGACACATCCATAAAAAGAGACATGAGGCAGCTGTTACGCTTACTTCAAGAGAAAATGTTCACAATGTATTGCAAACTACAAAGCACGGGGGCAAAAGCATTTGTATAATAGACTCCTCTTCTTTTTTAAGAACGTACACATGTAACTAGAATTTGCGCAGGTATGAGTCTATGTGAACATAAAAGCAAGAAAACAAAAGTGTTCACAGGGGCATTACATGGCTTGAAATTTTTACTTTTTTCCCTGTGTTTTTTTTTTTTTAATTTTCTGTTTCATACTTTGAACATATATATATTTGGCATCCAGAAACAAATGTTATTAACTACTCAAATCTCTATCCTTTTCCCTTGGCTTTTCGACCACTGCCTAAAAATAAATGTAAAACACCCTTCTAAACAACTCACCTTTCTCACAAAAAAAGCACCTTCTTAATTCTTCAAGGTCAACTGTTCTTCATTTGGATTGAGGGCAAAACAAACTTAGGATGACTAACCCAAGCCGAGGGATGTCCAGGCAAAAATCATGTAAAGAAGCACTTCGGTGCACTTTTAAACCTTCAGTTTAGAAAGTTAGGATGTTTTGTGTCCAAGCCAGGATTCTGGAATTTATTGAAAGAAAGGGTTACTGGTTGTCCTGGGTGGTGCTGTCAAAAACACAGCAATGCTTTTGATGGAAAACATCCCAAGCATCATGATGGTGGGAGAACTGGACTTAACCACACCGGATGCATTCGAAGCCAGAGGAATGTCCAGAAGTGGAGAATTCTTTGAGCCTTCATTGATTTCACAAAGGCAGGGTAAGAGGGGAATGGGGAGGGAGGTCAGAAAGGTGATGCTTTCATAAAACATTTTTTAATACTGGTTATCAAATCAAATTGATTATTAGAACTTGAATCTAAAAATACAAAGACCTGAAAGTAAGTTGTTGCCAGAATCGCTTGCAATATATGTAAAAATTACACTGATTTTGAAACTTGAGATATTTTAAAATCCTGAAATGAGAGGCAATTTGTATTTAAGCATCGTGATCATCTTTGAAGTGAAAATAAACTAACTGGCAAGTGGCCTGGAAGATGGTCACATTTTGTGACCACTCCCTGACACTGAACAATAGACACGTGTTCCTCTTCTTTCAAGATCTCTTCAGGAAAGAAAGCTTAATCCAAAGCAACAAGTTGAATATGCAGCTGTAAAAATGCAAGCAAAGCTATTAGACTGAATGCAATTCAAGGACCTGCACAGTAATGGATAATCACTGCATCCTGTAACCTGTTTCTAGTGATAGTTAATGCGTGAAAACTGTGAGGGGGGGAAACCCAAACCATACCACTTGCAATAACGTAATTCTGATGTGAGAACTGATATGCTTTCCTGACCTCAGTCATGAGCCTGTGTCATTTGTCAAGCATTAAATTTAATTACCCTTATTTATTTACTGATCCAGGCTTCCTGGCCGTGATGGACCTTTCTCAACACACAGCCAAAGCCAGCAGATGACCAGCCATTGGAAAAACAACTCAAAACCCCAGTTAGAAATGCCTCTTACTGGATACCACCACCGATGGCTGATGCCCTGCTGTTGCCATGGTGATAAATGGCAGGGTATCCTTTCCTTTTAAAACGCACCCTGCTGCTTGGATTCCTCTGTGAAGGTCAGGAAAAAGGAAATGGTTGGGGCCCCAGTGGGCAGGTGGCCACCTGTGGTTCTCATCGGATAGCTGGGGGAGGAGATGTTCCACCATCCAAGAGCCTCAAAGGCAAAAAGTGAGGCGGCAAGCAAGGAGCACCAACATCATATTTCATGCAAGTGTTTCTTGTTCCTCTTGAGCATTAGAAAATGAGAAAGGGGCATGTGGATTGAACCCCTGATAGACTGACTTTTAAGTGCTTTTTCCCCTGAGGATGTGAGATGGAGAGGAAGAGGGAAGCATGCTTGTGTTGGGGAAGGGGCTGGGTGGTAAGCCTCCATGAACCACTTAAAAAATGATTCCTTGTCCCTGGGTATCTGAGTGACTTAGGGAAACAAGAAGAAAGGCTAAAGGACGAATTGAACCCTCAACCCCAAACCAGACCTGGGTGGGGGGCCTTCCCAGACATGGGAGCAAGGCCTCAGGGACAATTAATTAATCAAACCAGGATTCTCAAATCGCTTTTCCATCTCCACTTTATCCTGTTGTGTATTTTTTTCTTTCTTAACAATAAAATACACATTTTAATTACACTAAAATTAATAGAGAATATTTCTACTGCTAAAAGCTTAAATTATTTTTTAGTTTTAATTATTTTACCTCCAAACACAACAAAATAACTTCTTAAGTTTCAAATGACTTTTAAAAGAGGTGCTTATGGTCGAACTTGAGATTGGCCTTTCATCTGGGGAAATGTCAATAATCTTTGTTTTTAAAGAACTTCACAGCTCCCACTCACACACTCGAATGCATGTTTCTAGAATGAATCCATCAGTGAATGATCATGCAGGACAATGATTATCAAGAAGCGAAGGTGGTAAACTGACCTTTCTTCTAGGCATGAAAATGCTGGACATTGCATGCTAGTCCCTCCTAAAGCAAAATTTCCCAGGGAATTTTCATGCAGTTTTTCTGGCTTCCTTGACATAACAAAAGCAGCTGTCCTGGTTCTTTCAATTCTTTCTATGAGAAAGGAGAAGAGGATAAGAAGACAACCAAATGGAAGATATGCACGGAAGTGAAAGTACGTCAATTGTGTTTAGCTGATTGGGGAAGGATGTTTTTAGTGTCTTAATAAATTATGTTGCATTGTTGATTGAGACAGGATATTTATGCCTTGCATCTGCTGCATTTTCGATATCCTTGGTGTCCTAAGAGGACGTCGCATCCTGGGAAGACGAAGAGGCTGATTGTAGCGGCAGACATCACACCCCATTAGAGGCAACACTCGGTAGCAGTGGCCTTTGCAGCAGCTGGAGTCATTATAGGATAAAATGGTTCCTAATTGTGCTATTGATTTTTCCCCTCTTTAATGGATTATTCTCCCAACACACTCCAAGTTGAGCCACTACCACATACCACAGACCTGTTGCCAGGGATGTATGTCAAGCTGTGTATTAGAAGCACAAGGAGGCTGTGGGTTACTTAGCAGGTAGAGTAACCCAGGAGGAGGGATCCCAACAGCCTGGGAGTGAGCACGTGCTGACTTCAAATGCAGGCACTGGGTGGGTGCTTTACATGTCATTTCATTTAATTTAGCTCTGGCCACACCCTTGTTTTGACTATTATAATCAACAACTGAAGCTCAGAAAGGTGAAGAAACACGTCCAGGCTCACACAGCCAGTAAGACATAGAACAAAGATTTCATTCCAGGAGAGCCCAGATCCCTTTTTATCAGAACAGGGAACCAGAAAGCAGGTGTGCCAACCAAGGGGCTGACTGGACTCTGCCAGCCCAAGAGCCTTGTGCTTGCTTTAATGGTCTTCATTCCCTGTCTTGAAATGCTTAATAATTTTTGAATAAGCAGCCCCACATTTTTATTTTTCACATGGCCCCAGTTATAGACTGGATGTATGTGTTCCCCTAAGATTCATATATGAAAGCCCTAACCCCCAGTATGGATGTATTTGGAGTAAAGAAGTAATTATGGTTAAGTGAGGTCATAAGACTGGGGCCCTGCTCCAATAGGATTAGTGTCTTTATAAGAAGAAACATTAGAGAGCTCTCTCTCTCTCTCTCTCTGTCTATCTCTCTGTCTCTGTCTCTCTCTAGCTCTCTTTCTCTATCTCTCTGCCATGTGAGGACATAGCAAGAAAACCCCTGTCTGCAAACCAGGAAGAGAGCCCTCACCGGTAACCGAATCAGCCAACTCCTTGAGCTTTGACTTCTAGCCTCCAGAACTGTTCAAAATAAATTTCTGTTGTTTAAGCCACCCAGTCTATGGTACTTGATTATGGCATCCCAAGCTGATTAGTAGAGCCCTTAAAAATTGTACAGTTGATCCTACTAGGATGTGAGGTCGAAGAAGAGCCCTTCTCTAAGCCAGGCTGGGAAGGGGATGTCACCAGATGAGACTGTCCTTTGGCATTCCCAGGAAGCCCAGGTGACAGGAGGAAGGAACTCAGATAGAGGCAGGTGTTTAGACACCTGGCAGCAGTATCTTAAGACATATGAAATCTCTGCTGAATGGAGCTGTGAAAGTGAGTGTGGATTTTTATCCCAGTGTGTTGTAACTACTCCTGCCTCTCTCCAGAGTGACCCGAATTGGTCCCTGGCTGGGGGCAGGCTGCCTTCACACCTGTGTGTCCCAATCAAGATGCCCTGGACCACAGAGCAGAGGTCAGTGTCAGCTTTCAAGGTTAACCTCTCTGACCTGGGGGTCAACTTTTTTCCTTTGTTCTCCTTCTCGTATTTGGAGATAAGTTCCCAGCAAGAATATGAAATTCCATGGGTCTGATCCCATCTTTCTCTCCCAACCCCCTGCCCCCGTGGCTCCTGAAAGAAGAATTAATTTAGCACTTGAGGTCATCCCAGGATGGGAGCACCTAGTGAGGAGATGTGGCTGCTGTGGATGGAATCAGACTGGGTGGGGTTCAGATCCAGGCTCCACCACTGACAAGTTGTGACTCTATAGTCTATTTGCTTAATCTCCCTTTACTTCAATCTCCTGATCTGCGAAATGGAATTGACAATCATATCTATTTTCTAAGACAGGCATGACGAATAAATGAACTGATTCATTTAAAGTGCTTAAACTGTGCCTGTAAAATTGTGGAGGCTCAACAGACATCACTATTGTTATTATTGTCTGATCTGCTGTCTGGGAGGAAAGGATGGCGATGGAAGGACTCTGAAAATCGGGAGGCAATAGCTGAGCAATTTTGTAGCTTTTTTATATAAAGCCTCCAGTATTTTCTTCCTCCATCTTAGTTTGGTTCTCCCAAAAGCAGAGCCTGAGATGAGTTTGTGGGTGCAGGTAGTTTATTTGGAGGTGATCTTAGGAAGAAGGAGTGAGGGTGTGGGAGAACGAGACAGGAAAGGAGGAAGTGTCAGTGCAGGAACACTGGATGTGGATGTGGATGCGGGCTGCTGGCACTCCATCCTATTGGAAACACTCTGAAGAACCTTTCAGAATGTTCAGGACCAATTCCTCTGAAGAACAGGAGACTGGGACATTTATCACCTGATTCCCAACCTCCAGTAGTTTAAGTGATTCTCAGAAGTTATAATTTCCCCACAATTCTGGGCTGCTCTGTGAGGTATCATGGACCTCCTGGTTTAAGAGAAAACCCTGAAGGAGCCCAGAGATATTGAAGGTTGCCCTTTAGGAGAGAGCTGTCCGTCTCAGCTGTTGCTGAAATCAGAGATGGACCAATGGTCTGCACACGCCACAGGACACTAGAAGCATTTGTTACATCTGACCTATTGATACACCAGATTAATCCTGTCAATGCAACAGTTTTCAATGTGACTACTTTCCTCAAAACGCTTCAGTCTCTCTGTAGTGTCTCTTACTAAAGCCCAAATTCCTCAGCCAAAATATCATTCCAGATGAAATTGTACCCAAATGACCTAAGCTCTCTTGTTCACACACATGAACTCTGTACTCTAAACAGAACTGTCTCACTCCCCCAAGAACACTTTCTTCATGCCTTCATCCAATTCAACTTACCTGAAAGAAACTCCTGCATTTTATCTGTCCTTCCAGGACTAGCTCAAATCCCACTTAGGCATCAAGCCTTCACCCAACACTGCCAATACAAATCTCTCCCCTTCCTGGGAACTTAACCATATTTCATCACATGTATTATCTGTTTACCAAGAAAATTCATATCCTCTCTCAAGAGAATGAATTTTGTTACTTACTACTTTTTCATCCCCTGCAATGTCTCTGATCGCGCATAGGTATACATTACTTGACATTACATTAAATATTGTTGAAATGAGTTTTTGAATAACCAGAAAAATGCATTTCCCAGTATTTGTGTTTTTCTGGTTAATTTCTGGCTCAATTTTAGAGGGTGAGGGTGTCAGGTATCCAAAGTGGGTTATTATAAAGATATGAAAGTGATCTCATAGAGAGAGAGAGAAGAACCAAAAATACAGCTGGTCCATACAGCTGGGAAACTCTAAGAAAAAATGTCTCTCCACTTCTCAGCAGCCCCATGGCCTTCCTTCTTTCTCTAACTGGTGATATCCATCACCAGTTGGCTAGAGTCTCTGTGTTTCTGTTCAGATTTTTGAGCGAGAAGCTGATTGGTCACCGGCCAGCAAGTCTACTTGGTTGGCATTGTGTCAGGTGTCCGCTTCTACTCCAATCACCTATGACAAACATAGTAAGATAATAGAGCCAAGCATGGCCACGTGAACCTACCCCTTCAGCAGGGAATATGGGTAGAAGTCCTTAGAATACAAGTCTGTGCATAGAGCAGACAGTCAGAAACATGCCACAAGGTACAAATAAAGATGAATTTGTCAGCATATTGGATGATGTATGTGAACTGAATAGTGCTCACAAAATATATACAAAAGATACAATAAGGATTTGCCAGACTCTGGTCCAGAGAAAGCAGAATGCACAGGAACATTTGTAACCATGATACAATCCATCTTGTCTGTCCTTTTATAATTGTGAGATGCCCTTCATAAATCACCTGCCATCTAAGACCAACTCTTCCATCAAAGACCAGAACCAACTGGAAACTGCTTTGTTCCTCAAGGCAGAAATATTGGATCCTGCAGCAATATGTCTTCATTCATTCACTTGATTTTATATTTCTTGAATTCCTTATTTGTGTCAAGCCTTGGTCTAGGTTCTGAGGATACAGTGGTGAGCAAAACAAAACCCCTGCCCACGTAGTTTCCATTCTGTCTGGGGAAGTCCATCAAGAAACACTAATCACATAGACATCTGGTCAGCTAGGGAGAAAGTTATTAAGACAAATAAAACAGGGTAAGAAGCCAGATATAGGAAGTGGTTATTTAGATAGTGTTGTCAGGAAAGGTTTTTCTGAAGAAATGATATTTGAGCAGAGACTTACGGTGCAAGAGGGTGAGCCAAATGAAGATTCAGTGGAATACATTCCAGGCAGAGAAAACAGCAAGAGGAAAAGCCCTAAGTTGTCATGCTTTGCATCTTAAATGTATAGAAAGTCAGTGATGAAGAGAAGGAATGGCTGGAAATTAGATCATAGAGATATCCAGGGCCCACTTCATACCCTTACCTGCCCCATGCCATCTTCCACTTCTATATCTGGCTCATATTGTAATTAGGGCCAGCTTCATGGGCATGACCTGTGAAATCATACAGGGTCCCTCATTCAGGATGGTCCCCCACTTGGTTTAATGCTATGTGATCACCATCTTGAAACACTTAATTTTTGAACAAGAGGCCCAACATTTTCATTTTGTGCTGAGTCCTGCAAATTATGTAGCTAGTTGCTCTGGTCTGAATGTTGGTGTCTCCTCAAAATTCATTTGCTGAAATCCAAATGCCCAGTGTGATGGTATGAGGAGGTGGGGCCTTTGGGGTGATTAGGTCATGAGGGTGGAGCCTTCACGAATGGGGTTAGTGCTTTTATAAAAGAGACTCCCCGCAGAGCCCCCTCACCCTTCCTGACATGTGAAGATACAAGGAGAAGTACAAGGAGAAGTCTGCCACCTGCAAGAGGTCAAGTCACTTGACCAGACTGGTACCCTGATCTCAGACTTCCAGCCCCCAGAACTGTAAGAAGTACATTTCTGTTCTTTATAAGCCCAGCCTCTGGTGTTTTGTTATAGAAACCCGAATGGACTGAAACACCAGCCCTGATTGCAATTATTTGTAAAGATGTCAGGCTCTTGTTAAAAAAATTTTGAGCTCCTGAAAACAGAGACTGTGTCTCCTTTATGTTTACAAACTTTCATTTATAAACACTCATTTCAATGACACAGAAAGTTGAGTACCATTCTCAGCCCAGAAACAGTGCACTGAAAGAAACAAAATTTTATCAAATCTTTAGAACAAATAGTATTTTCAAGAGAGAGTTCACCTTGTACTCCACGTGAGTGTAAGAGTGTTTGAAAGATGAACATGGAGCCTCCATGAATATTTTTATAAAAGCTTAGAAATTCAGAACAGAGATCAGCCGTTAAGATAATGAAGAATAAATAACTGGCCTAATCATGAATACAAGTAGAATATTTTGGAAGTCACTTTTTAAATTCAAATGTATTTTTTTCTCAAAGTTTATCATCACTACTTCCTACTATTATTGTCCCCACTATAGAAAATGCTGAATGTTCTCCTTTAGAATTAATTTCACAATAAATTCAAGTACAGATGATCTGCACACGAGTTAGATGGACAGGATGAAAGCAGAGGGCAGAAGCGTTTACACCTGCATCCTCTAGTCAGCCCATACTTCCCATCTGTCCCCATCATACTTTTACCCCTGGGCTTCCACTGTTTCCAGAAATGGTCCCCAAACTATTCCACAGCTGCCCCCAAAGTACACTGAATTCATTAGTCCCAAAATGTAGATCAACACTAATGAATGGTGCTCCACTCAAACTTTTCTATTTTAAAAAATATATACAGAAAAAGTCCCTCTCTCTCTTGCTCCCTCTCCCTGTCTCTGTCTCTCTTTATCTCTGTCTGTATGTCTTTGTATCTCTCTCTTCCTCTCTGTGGTGATTTGACTTGGTCACATTAAGCTAAACAGATAGGCAGCTGATCCTCCCCAGGATTACTGACTCTCCTTAACACCAAGTGGAAGTAGCAGTGAATCAACTCAAGATGGAACTGGGCCCTCCATTTGGCGTGACTGTACTGATTCCTAAAGAAATATTATAATAGTCTTATTGCTGCTGAGAGTTTCATGGCTTGGAGCTTTCTAGTCCTAATTTCTCTCATCAGCTTCTATTCTCTAGATTTTTAAAAGTAATAGGAGGTGTTTTAAAAGTAATAGGAAGCCTCCTCAAACCCTACTTTTCCTCCACCTCTCCATCCAAAATAAAACCGGGAAGCAGTAAACCTAGAGCAAGCTATAATGTTCCTTTTTCTTGTTGTAAACGATCTTACAACGTATGTTTCCTTCTCAAATTCAATATGCAGGTCTCCAACTTTCTGTTGAGTCTGTCTTTGTGGATTAGCTTCCAGGACCTGAATCTAAATATTAGAAACTAACTTATCTTTCCTTTTTCTCTCTTATCTCTGTTATTTGGCTTGCATAACCAGCTTCTGTCTGTGTGTCTCTTTCCCTCTTTCCCTCTCTCTCTTCTTCTTCTTCATCCCTATCTTCCACCCAACATTCCATCAATGGCCCAGTGGTTGATTCCACCCACATACTCCCCTTTGAGTGTACTGCTTTCATTCCCGCTGTCAGGCCACATGCCTGTCTACCCAACTAATGAAGTAACCTCCCAACAGCTAAACAGCCTGTAGCCTTCTTAGTCGCCCATCCTACATTCTGTTGCCAGGGTTAGGATCCTAAGAAAGGGGTAATCTCAACTTTTCCATGGATTCCTTGCTTCCCGTACCTACTGTATACAAAGCAACATCCCAGCTCATTAGCAAGCATTATTAGAATATCCCTAAATTCCTTCTTACCTAATCTTCTATCCTTGCCTTACATACTGCAATGGATTGGATTGTGTCCCCCAAAATATCCTACTCCCCAGTACCTATAAGTGTGCCCTTATTTGGAAATAGGATGTTTGCAGATGTAATCAAGTTAAGAGGAAGTCAGACCTGAGGAGGGGGAGCACTAAAGCCAATGACTGGTGTCTTTGGAAGAGAAGGAAAAGGGAGATTTGGATACAGAGCCGTGGTGGAGACCAGGAAGAAGGTCATGCGATGACAGAGGCAGAGGTTCAAGTGATGCAGCTACAACCAAGGAAGAGGCGAGGAAGAGCCCTCTCCGAGAGCCTCCAGAGGGAACACGGCCCTGCTGACTTCTTGTAGCCAAATTTCTAGCCTGCAAACTCTGAGAGAATTTCTTCTGTTTTAAGCCACTTAGTTGCAATCACGTGTTACAGCAGCCCCAGGACCCTGATACACAGCCATACACCCGACTCCTCTGTGCCCACTCCCCACCTCTGCCTGCATTTTTGAAGCCTGGCAGAGAAACTCCCAGCAAGGTGCCACCCACCTGGGCCACCCATAAGTTACTAGAGTGGCCCCTTTCCCTGTGACCTCCAAGAGAGTTCATTTTCCTACACGGCACTGCCATTGAAATGCATCCTAGAACCCCAGCCCTTCCCTGTCTCTGGTGGGGAATTTGCACAGTGGCAGTGGGCACCCCTAAATTACTGCTATTTAAGGACACGACCTGAAGCTCAGAATGGGAGACTCCTTGAGCATTTTTCCTTTTGGGAGCACGATTTGGCACTGGCTAGGCTGCCTGTGGAATTGTGGGCTTCTCCTATACTGACTGCCTGAGGCCCCACTTGCCTCTCAGGAGCTGTCAAGCATATGAAAGGCCTTGTTTCATCTGGCCTCACCCTGTCCTTGTGAAGTAAGAACAGGCAAGTATGGGCAAGGAGCCTACTGCCCAGGAAGAAAACAGACTTCGCAAGTGTGAGCTGAGGTCACAAGGAGCCTGTGTCAGGACAGCGCCAAGCAAGCTAATGAGTGCCCAGAACGATAAACACAGACAGTGTCCAGGGAGGGCAGCCTTCAGACTGAGACTTGCTGCTCTGCCCATGTAACGGCTCAGGCTCCCCGTGGCCAAGTGTGTCTGCAAGTCCTCATCCTGCTCGGTCAACAACTGGGGTCACAGGTGAAAAAGACATCAAGGAAAAAGAGGGGCATTTGATCTTCCAAAGCCCATTCACCCCTAGGCCCTCGTGAGCAAGGTCCTTTTGTAACTGGGATCCAACTAGAAACTAGATTGTTTCCAGTTGGCATCAGGTCGAAAAATCACACAAGCTGTAGATGCAAATCCTTATTTGCAATTTTAAAGTTTTTAGGAGCCATATGTTATGGGACGAATTGCATCTCCCCAACACTTATATGTTGAAGCCCTGACCCCGCAAGCCCCAGAATATGATTGTATTTGGGGCTAGGGCCTTTAAAGAGGTGACTATGTAAAAATGAGGCCTCAAGGGTGAGCCCGAATCCTATCTGACTGGTGTCCTTATAAAAAGCAGAAATCTGAGCACACAGAGAGACACCAGGGATGTGTGAGCAGAGAGGAAACACTATGTGGGGACACAGTGAGAAGGCGGCCGTCTGCAAGCCAAGGAGAGAGGCCTCAGGAAAAATCAAACCTGCCGACACCTCCATCTTGTGAGAAGATAAACTTCTGTTGTTCAAGCCACCTAGTCTGTGGTATCTTGTATGGCAGCCCCTAGCAAACTAGTACTGATTTTGATACTGGGAAGTGGGGTGTTGCTGTCACAAACACCTAAAAACGTGAAAGTGGCTCTGGGACTGGCTAGTGGGGAGAGGGTGCAAGAGTTTCTAGGTGCATGTTAGAAAAAATATAGACGGCCTTGGAGAAACTGTTAAGGATGTTAAAGATGCTTCTGGTGAGGCCTCAGATGCAAATGAGACACATGTTACCAGATGCTGGAGCAAAGGCAATCTTGTTGCAAAGTGGCAAAGGATTGGGCTGAATTGTGCTCTAGTGTGGTGAGGAAGGGAGGACTTGTGAGTGATGAACTTGGATATATAGCCGAGGAGATTTCTAAGCAACGTGTTGAAGATGTGGTCGGCTTTCCCCTTACTGCTTACAGCAAAATACAAAAGAAGAGATAACTTGAAGACGGACTTGTTAAGCAAAAAAACCCACAGAACTTGAAGATTTTGAAAATTCTCAGCCTATCCATATTGCAAAATATGAGAAAGCATGTTCTGGAGAGAATAGCAAGGATGCGTGACCGGGCAGTAAGTTGATAAAGAAATGACAGTTGTGCGTCATGGATGCGATCAGCCATCTCCACAGAAATCAGGGCTAGAGATGGGGCTATACCAGAGGAAATGCCAGCTGTAAACAGGCGTTAGCCTTCCACAAAAGGGAAGTATGATCCCAAAGGTGATGCAGAGATTGTCAGGGCTGTCACCGTCACCACGGGGCCACAGGGTATAAGCCCCAGGGAGGGAGGCTGTCTTATCCTCATTTTCTGAAAACCAAGCTGCAGCCACTCAGGGCCTCATGGGAGGGAACTGCTGGTACTTTGAGCTCAGACTTTCACCCTCCAAAACTGTGAGAAAATACATGTACATTGTTGGTATTTTGTTTATTTGTGGTATTTTGTTAGAGCAGCCCTAGCAAACTAATGCACCATATTAAGACAGGAAAAAGAAATAGTTGAAAATTAATTTTAATGACACCTTCTTGACCCAATAGATCCAAAAATATTATCATTTTAACATGGAATCTATATAAAAATTATTGATCAGATATTTCACATTCTTTTGTTGACCCAATGTCTTCCAAACACTTACAGCACATCTCAATTTGGGCGCGTCACTTTTGGTTTCCAATAACCACAGTAATCACACAACTGGATAGCGCAGTCACATACTACGCAACTCATCAGTAATTGTCCTTTTTGCACAGATTTTTGGCAATAAATTTAAAAAATAATTGTTGACTATAAGAGATACCAGGTTTCTTTCTAGACTTCTGCTTTACCCATTGAGGGGAGAAACAGTTACTATAGATAAAGAACTTCTACTCAAATATGGAAACTAGAAAGCAATCAGGAAAGCTGTTAAAACCAATGATCCGGCCAAATTTTACATCTTAAAGAATATGTGCAACAAGGACCACTTGAGTGCAAGATGACAGAAACAGAAGTTCTGTCTGTGTTGAAACCGCCAAAGTGAGATCCCCAAGAATCCATAATCTTTCGTGGCCCAGATTCCTGTTGTTTTCCCCAAACTGGAATATTGCTTTCCTCTCTTTCCTGGACTCCTTGAATCCATCCACTCCCAGCTCAGTTCTGGTTTCCTCTGTCTTCAATCACCTCTGACACTCCCAATCTTATCCTTGCAGCACACAGTCTGGGGATGCACTGCCCTGTTTTCAACTTCAGCATAGCGCTGAAGGTTTTTATCGTGTGTCGTCCAGGCTCCTGCATGCTCGGTCTCCTACCTGCTGCTCCAGAGTCATGCAGAGTCTCTCACCTTCACTCTCCCCAAGCTCTAGCCTCAAGGTTTCATGTTCTTACCACACCCCCCAGCCCTCCCACTACTGTGGTTCTCAGCTTAAATGGTGCCTCCCCCAGGAAGCCTTCCTGGTCCCAGAGCCCTTTGCCATCATCTCACCCAGCAAAAGACCAGTTGTACTGACCACCTCCCACCTCTCAAAATGTTCTTTTTGATTAACAACTATTTTTTAGAGCAGTTTTAGGTTTACCAAAAAATTGAGCGAAAAGTACAGATAGTTCCCATAGAGTCCTTCCTTCACCTCAACTTTCCCGTATTATTCACATCTTGCATTAGTGTGGTATGTTTGTTCTAATTAAAAGATATCACAGTATTATTACCTAAAGTCCATAGTTTACACTCGGGTTGACTCTTTGTGTTGTACTTTTTATGGGTTTTGACAAATACATCATGCCCCCATGACACTATCGCACAGAATTAGTTTCACTGCCCCAAAAATCCCCTGTGCTCCATTTACTCACCTTTCCGTCCCTCCCCGCAAACCCCTGGTAACCACTGACCTTTTTTTGTCTTTTTTTTTAAGTTTTGCCTTTTCCAGAATGTCATACAGTTGGAATCATAACAGTATTAGCCTTTTCAGATTGGCTTCTTTCACTTGGCAATACACATTAAGGGTTCCTTCACGTCATTTGTGGCTTATAGCTCATTTCTTTGTATTGCTGAATGCTATTCCATTGTATGGATATAGCACAATTTGCTTATTCATTCACTTACTGAAGGACATGCTTTCAAGTTTTGATAACTATGGATAGAGTTGCTATAAATATCTGTATAAACATAGGTTTTCAGCTCATTTGGGTAAACACCTAGGAATCACTTAAGACTACGTTTCACTTTGCAAGAAATGCCAAACTGCAAAATGTTTCCCTGATTGCCCTTATCATTTTACCTCCTTTTTTTAGGAATAATGATGTTTGAGTTAATCCAACCCATACCCATCTTGTTACAGTCACAAAAATAAACCTCCGGGGAGGAAGGAGGGGCAGCTGGAGGAGAAGGAAAGAAAGAAACTGCTTAGGAGCACTTAGCCCGCTTGGTAAGAGCGAGGGTTTCTTGTTTTCTCCGCGTTACAGACCACACGTTGTTGGTCTCCTTGTCACAGACAAGCACTCAGCACTGCTGGGCAGTCACAAGCACAGCACGGAGCTTCCGAGTTGCAGAGACACTTTTAGAAAAATTCCACTCCTCCAGGGCCAGAGGGTTATGTGACCTGTGCAGCCCTTTGGGACACAACCTGAACACCAGCCAGAAGAGTCCTTCCGCTGTATCTTGGTCGACACACAAGGAACAGGCCAGCCCGATTCCACGACTGTTACTGATCACCGCCCAGGGAGCCGGGCATACCTAACAGTGCCAAAAGCCTGAAATCCACCCAAAGCAGCCGCTCCTGAAGCTCCTTCCCTAAACAGTCTTGGGCTAAACCCAGACAGAGTACGTGTCATTTCATAAGTGAGGAGGGCCGGTCTGCACCCAGATTGGGGGCCACTTGCCTTGTAATCTTAGAAATTGCACTGGCTTCTCAGCCTCCCACCTCCACCGCCAGCAGCCAACCCTAAGCGGGAATAACACTGAAAGCCGTGTGAGCCGCTCAGACAAAACACAATTTATCATCTTTTAATCACTACCGGGCTAGACAAACTTCTTCCAACACAAACTTCCCACGCACCCTCCATGCCTTTTATTTCCCTCCCACGAATCCACAGAGTCCCTCCACGGAGGAGATATTGCAAAACCTCTGCAGCAAATGGGATGTAGCTTCCAGCCGTTTGCACGTCTTCATGGGAACTGGTACAAAAATGCGGTTTTATGTCTCAGGAAGGCTCCTTCCAAAGCACATAGGTGACGTTGCACATAGGTGCCAAGGCCAGTGGCACCGCCCTGCAGGGTGAGCCCAGACCAGAAACCTAGGTATCTGAGTCGGGATCTGCAGCTGCCTTCAGCTGAAGCAAAATGCATATCAATTCAGGGACAAAACTCAGGGACTGGCCCTTTCGGGGTTTTTCTTTTCCTCTTACAAAGAAATTGCCCTAAGGGTTCCCCTTAAGCTTATTATAAACTGAAAAGTTAGTTTTGTTTTTAGGTCATAGATGTCAAAAGAAGACTATCCTTCATATCAGTCAAAGCTAAATTATGCTTCTCCCTTTTTTTTTTTTAACCTGGAAAGATTCCCCCGAATTGAAAAATAAGCCTCCACTCTTTTTATAAGTTACAATAGGGCTTCTTTGGTGACAAGCCACTGTCTGCTGCTCTCAGACAGAACCTCTGCAGCAAGCTTGGCAGCCCCATATAGCCACGCCAAGCACCAAGTCTTCTCCCAAATTATTATTATTATTATTATTATTGTTGTTGTTGTTGTTGTTGTTGTTGCCTAGAGCAAATACTGAAGTATAGAGCCTTCAGAAATATTCTGGATTCCATCACAAAGAAAATCACGAATATTGCATCACTACCTTCTGCTTTTATTTTATCTCAATCGGTAGGAGATAGAAGTGCAGTTCCTGCGCCCAGCTGTTCTCCTGGCTTTGGAGGCTGGGAACACGAGGCTGAGGGACCCACAAGACCCACAGGCAATGTACCTTGCAGAGCTGTTTATCCAGCAGCCCTGCTCAAGGCTTCAGACACTGGGTCCAGCTCACCACAGACTCTTCCACATCTAGCGGGGCTGCAAAACCCCTTCTGGAGCATATATACAAGCTGTTCATCTGCCTTTCTCTGTTTTTCCTAAAGCCGTGTCATCTTCTAATAAAACAAACAGCATATCCCACAAAATAAAAGATGATGATAAAACATCCGACTAGTCTATTAAGATGGATGGGTTCCACGTCCCATGAGTAAAGTCCCCTTGTACTTAATCACACTGAGCAGAACACGTAGGCAAATTACTGTCCACCAAGAGTAAATTGTGATGATGGAGAGCTTTTAAATATAAGACACTGTGATGCTTTTTCATTTCTTGGGGATATCGTGTGTGTCTGTGCTATGAATTTTATGAAAACATGTAAATGTTGGGATGCAAAACAGTAAAATTGCCATGCAGAAGAGTTTTCTTGGACATATATACACATGTATCTTCAGAGTTTAATTAGTGTAGTTGCAAAGTATCGAAAAGCCAACTATTCTTAGTAAATAAATATGGAACCAGAAGTTCTAGATAAAATAAGACTGAAAATAATCAGGCATTTAAATTTAGCTGGGACTTTGGGGCATATTACATCTTTATCATGGTGCCTGTTTTTCACGTCATATGGCACTTACGCTTGCTGCTACCCATGCACCCACATGCAATTATTTTCTACTCTGTTAGGGCCTGGTTCTTTATATTTTGATCCCCAACTGAAGCATGTGACTTTCTTTACAGACCAAAATAAAGGCTTAGCACTTTGAGAGATGTTTTATTTTTACAACCTTGGCAAAGCCAGTGTCATTGATTAAATGTCTGAATTCCAGGCGAGAGAGAGAGAGACTTGGCAGATTCTGGCTTCCCGAGAAAGCTGGACTGGCCCCAACCAAAGTAGAGATTCCAAGTGATGCTTTTTATTTTAATGCATGCTAATAGATGTCCTCTGGCTTGTCACTGGGTCTCCAGGGAGAAAAAAAGTGTGTGGGGTTTTGGGGAAAGGCTAACTCTTATGTATTGATATATGGATTGGCTAGCAGGAGGGAGAGAGCATCTCAAAGACAAAAATCCTAGCAACTACTTTATTCATTATTATGTCTCGTGGTGAGCAACTACTGCCCACAATAGTTCTTAAACATTTGCTTAAGAACTATTATCCTAGACTGCCTCAGAGTAGCCACTCACTTGCTTCATTGGCTTTGTTTAAAAATCATGGACCCAAGTTTCATTTTAGCCCTCGATGACTTTGGGAAACTTTTACTGTTTTGACATTGGTATGTGCAGCTGGATCCAAAGGGATACCAGTTCTCTATAGTTTCAACTGCAGTCCACACTTGGTTTTGATTAATTTATTAATCCATGAAATCCCTTGGGGAGGGGGGAATATAGCGGGGAAGAACCTTGAATTTTTTGTTTTAACATTTCAGCCTTGTTCTTCATAAAAATTACTGAGCCTTTCAATTGCCTATCTTTTCTTGCCAGCAGAGTAAAATATGTTTTTAAGTGTTTGGAAACAATGGAGAGTAAATATGTTTTAAGTGTATTTCATGTGCATGCACATGCACACACGTGCACACACGTGCACATACACTTGCTCGTTTTTGTTCCTTGCCACCGCCTGTGTCCAGAGGCTGAGAATTAGTCTTGCCCTCTGACCTCATCACTCATCGGTGGTGAAACCCACTTTTAAGCAAGACATACCGCTGGGGGAGTTGGGAGTTTCCCCTCGCTCTTTGAGTCGCCCCATCCCTGCCTCCGTGTCTTTGGTCAAAGTGTTAAGAGTGTCAGTTTCATGAGCTGCTGAAACCTTCCCAGTACAAATTCCGCCCACATAACTTTTTCAGGATGGCTTTTGCAAACGTTTAATCACGGAAGTGAAGTGGGGCGACCCTTCATTGACAAAGTCCTCATCTCGAGCATCAGACCAGAGCTGCCTTTCCATCCAGCCCTATCTATCCATCATCACAGTGCCCAAGTGCTTGACTTAAACTGCTATTTCGCCAAACAGCCAAAAACGCAACCAGCCAGAGAAAGAACTGTTCGCTCCAACCATCAGAGGGCCAAATTATTATATCTTTAGCCACGATCACCTTACTCAGGAATCCATAATTTTCACCTTATGGTAAATCTTAAATAATTTGGATTTCTGGGGGTGGGGTAGTCAATATTAAATTAGAGGGTAATTATATAGCATTGTATGTAAAGGCTGCATTATTATTGTTACATAAGTGCATTCTTTATTTCGAAAAATGTTAACCATGTATGTACCAATTTGGTTCCCAATAAATTTCCTTCCACATGAAAGATGAGAACTTATAATGGCCACATGATATAACAGATTCTTTTAAGAAGTGGGGAAATTAAGTAAATTGAACATTTTCCGGAAATGTGCTTGATTTTGTTTTCCAGGCTTTATTCATTGACCAGGTGATACAAACTATGTATCAGTGGCTTAGGCACTAATGGTATTTTTTATTATTAAGTTAAAACATTGGTCAGAAGACAAGCATTTCCTGTTTATTTATTTTCTTTTTCAGTGTTTCCCCAATTCTTAAAAATAAATAAAATGACATTTTTATTACTAATGATGTTGCAGAACTGATGCTTAAAAACTTTTAAAGAACATAATCATATTTGGAAACAAAATGGATTCTCGCAGAAAAACTTTAAACAGAGTACGACACCATCTCCTCTCCATTCAGCAGACAGATGATGGATGTGTTGCCTTCTGGGTAAAAGTCTAACTTGCATGGTTGAACTTGAATGAAATCAAGTTCCACAGTGTATAAATAGTAAGAGGTGGTCAGCTTTGATGACACAGGTAGAGGGGTTCAGGCAGGGACTCCGAAAGCTCTTTATTACCAGTTGAGCTGCTCTGCAGAGTAATCTCCATCTGGAGGCCGACACTGAAGTTGAGAAGCAGAATGAAACACAGAGGTCATCGTGGCAGACCAGGGCCACGGCATTGCGCGACTCCAGCCACCTGCCAGTTTCTGCCAACAGAGTCCACATGAACGGTGCCCCTGGAGTCGTGTAGTGCACAGCCTGTGCAGCTGGCTGGTCACTTCTGAGCCAGCTGACTGGTCACTTCTGAGCCAGCTGACTCATTTTAGAAGTTGCATACACAGTGAGACAGATTTCAACTCAATATCAGGAAAACGTTTTTGAAAGAATAAGTTATCAAAGATGCAACTGGTTGACTCAGGAGGCGAGGAGGGCTTGTTACAAGACATGTTCAAGCACAGCCTGTTTTACCACCTGCTGTGGACTTTCAGAGGAGGTTTGAAACTCGGGTGACAGTAAGGGCTTGCCTCCATGGGTGTTGAGTTTTTTTCCAACCCCCAGAGTCAGAACCCATTGGTCAAACACCAGTCTTCAGTACCAAAGTAACGAGACCTGGAACAGTAATGGAAATCAAAACAGCTATTTGAGAGGGCTGCAACTTAGATACAGGCGGAGCAAGGTTCATGACTCCTCTTTCAGCTGCTGCAAAAATAAATCCTTGTCACAGATGTAATTTTCCCGTTTCTTCCCCCTGTACTTGCATCATACCCAACTTCCTCTTCACGCTAATATTTCAGAAAGTACTGGCGACCAAGCCATATCTGCCCCCCTAGGAGTGGTTCAAGAGGTCCCAGCCAAGACCTAACAGGAAGTAGGAATGGTCTGTGAGGTGTGTGTGTGTGTGTGTGTGTGTGTGTATTTGCATGTATGTGTGTGTATGTATATGTATATGTGTATGGGTGGGTGTCCAAAAATGGGTGTACTTTCTTAAACCTGTTTTGCAAAGTCAAAAAGTACTCCTAACAGCCACACACGTTGTCGTCTCTGTGGAGAGTCTGCAGGTCTCACAGAGGAGCAAATGCAGGGCCAGGCAGTGAAGGAGGGGCATTTGTAAAGGCTGGCAGTCTGATGCTCCCCCATCTACCTTCTCCCTTTTTCCAGAAGTGAAGATCTGGAAGTACGTGATCCCAGAGTAGTATTTCATTAGATACTGGACCCCAAGATGTTTTCGTCTCAGCCAGGGAGTTCAAAAGGCAGTGTAGCAATTTAGAGAGATCATAGTTTTGAGACCTAATTTGTCCTGAGTTCAAATCCAGACTCTGCCACCTTGTAGCTGTAGAACTCTGTCAAGTCCAACCGGTGTTCCTTTGCATCTTCTAACAGTAAACTCAAAAGCCAAATGAAGTGGCATTCCTAAACTTTCCATGTCACAAGATTTCCTATAATATTTTTTTGAGTACCAGTGAGCTACATTTTCCAGAAGAACAAAGGATGCTGGGGTCTGCAGACTGTGACGTCCAGCAGTCCTGCCCGAGGGGCGCTTGGCTGCTGCCCACAGTGGGGCTGCCAGGCGAATTCTTCCTCCTTCCAGGAAACACAGCTTGAGGGAAGGATGTTCTTCATCTAGAGACTGGAGATAGTACCTGCCACTGCATAGCATTGTTGTGAGAACTAGTGACTTAACCTGTGATCAGTGTCTGGCACCCTGGCGGCACACTGACACAGGTGGCTCTATTTCAGATTGTTACCCAAACCCTCCCTCTGGATGTCAGAGCAAACGTGGACAGACAGGCATGCACACGAGAAGGGGTCTATGCCTTCTTGACAAACTTAGTTACCTATCATTGGCCACTCCCAGACTGGCAGAAGTCTGACAGCATTCCCAGAACTTGTCCTTGAACTAGCCTCACTCAGGCTTTTCCATGTTTAGGTTGCCTCTTTGGGACGAAGCAGTCTACTCAGTTCTATCAATAATTAAAATATCTGTACTTTCTTCCCAACATCAGGCTGTGTGATTCATCTGAGACACTGTCCTCATGCAAACTTAGAAAATGAAGCAGTTTCCTAGATAATTCAAGCACAGACTGAATGGAAACCTCAAAGTACCTCTGCTCTCAATTACCCGATAATTTCAGGCAAAAGGAACGCTTTAGCATGAATCACATAAATAAAGTATAACTCACCTTGCCTGTGTACACAGACTTACGGCATCTTATGCCACCTAAGTAAAGTAGGAAGTGCAAAAGGGGGGAAAAGGCATAGCCCCAGAGAAGCAATTCATTCTCAGCACAACACTAAACTCAAAAGCCAAATAAAGCAGCATTCCAAAATTCTCCATGTCACAAGATTTCCTATTTTCCTTCATACTCTTTTGAGTTCCAATGGGCTACATCCTCCAGAAGAAAAAAGGATGCTGGGGTCTGCAAAACGTGGCACCCAGCAGTCCTGCCCGAGGGGCACTTGGCTGCTGCCCACGGTGGGGCTGCCAGGCGAATTCTTCCTCCTTCCTGGAAACAGGCTTTGGAGAAGGCTGTGGCAGTGCTGTAAATATCAACCAGGCCACGTGACCTCCTCCCTCCCAGACCACTCTGCCCCTCTCTCAGCATCCCAGCACGTGGAGGGCAGAAGAGCCAGTCAGAGGTGGAGCAAGGGTATCTGATAATGGGTAAGGCAAAGAGGAGAAAACCCACACTCCAACTGACTTTATGATTGCACATAGCAAAAAAAAAAAAAAAAAATGAACCCCTTGAGAATGTTTTGACATGCATAGTAGGTTCCATTCATTTTCCGGGGCAGGAAAAACGTAGGTCCCTGTGGTTCACAGAAGTGCTAGTTCTGAATTGAACCCTGGGGAAATTTCCTGCAAGTACGCACGGCACGCTGTTTCTCCATCAACTAGGTAAGCTCAGTGGGGGTCTATTCACCTCCCCCAGGAGAGGAATGAAGAGCAGATAATAGCCATGTTTCCACTCCACAGCCGTGTACCAGATGTGTGGCCTCAGGGACCCTGCAGGATCTACCTAAGTCTTAGTTTTCATTTTTGCAAAGTGAGACTGATGAAACCTACTTCAGGGACACAGCTGCTGTGGGTGGGCGTGGCCTCCAGAGGATGTAATGTACAAGCCAATCTTCATTTAGGGGAAATTTTTCTTCCCAAGGTCAACTTCACTCTGTAATTGTCTTTGCTGTTGTTACCCTCACCCAACCTGTCCCACCCCATTCTGCAAATAATAGGCTTCCTTTTTTTGACTCATAGAAAACTTGAGACACACAGGAAAAGTATGAAGAAGAAAACAAAAATCTACACTCCCACAATCCAAAGAAACACCAGTAAAATTTTCTTAGACATACTGCCAGTCGTTTTTTTTAAAAACTTTTTTTAAACAGGCTCATATTATTTATATAACCGTTAAATTATTTTCTTTGCGTATCATTTTGTTATGACAATTTTCTCCTGTTGTTAGAAAATGTTTTTGTTTGTAATGATGTTTGTAGTTTGTGCGTATGTGTGTGATTATAAAAATAATGCCTACAGTCTAAAATCTAGCCAATAACCTCTTTCTTGTTTTATGACAATAAAAAGAGCACCTACGAGTACACAAACCAGCCCATGGCCACAGGGAAGGGCCAGTTTCCAGAATGAGAACAATTATGAAATTGGACTTGTGAAAACCTCTCTTGATTAAGCTATGTGGCAAGTGTATTAAAGGTTACACTAATGCCAACTAGACGATCCAGGACCTGATTCTCTTTTGTGTCTGTACTTTGGGATAGTGCATGAATCTGGACTCATGGGTCACTGAGCCAGGGCTACAAAAAAGGGAGAATTCTGGAAGAGCCACGCAGCCCACCAGGAAGCTGGAATGCCTAGGATGCAGCTAAAATGCAGTATGTACTCTTGCTACGTTCACGACAGATGTGTTTTAGTGAAAAGTATAATCATGTGTAAGAAAAAATAAAGGAAAGGAAAGAACACGATCTGAAAGAGGCTGCAAGTCTGAATAAATAGAGACTTTATAAGCAACCAGTGGGCGAAGACGCTCAGGATTTAGAAAATAATAATCACCTATAATCAAATTATTTAAAGATAACTACCGGGGGAACTGGATGTATTTTCCATTTTTTGCATACATTTTAATGAAATTTGAATTATAAACACACATTTTAATAAAATTTAAATCATAAAGCTTATACAATTTTATATCCTGCTTTTTATTTTGCTATAACAGAAGAATTTTCACATGTGATTAAAATTTTCTTGCAAACTCCATGATAATGACTGCAAAATATTCCGTCACGTGGATGCGCCAAAATTTATGTCATCACGTTCGTGGCTGTTTAATGACTTTCTAAATGTTGCACGACTTTCTAAATGTTGCACAATTAAAAATATGTCAGCAATGATATCTGTGCTGAAAACTTGGTTTGAGCTTCTTATTACTTCCAAGGGATAGAACTTTGTTTTAAGGTTCTTGCTATGAACATGATGAAACTTTCAGAGAGATCATTCCAACTTCCGCTTCCCTTGGCAATGGCTGTGTCCGCATGGTCACACTCTTTGTAAAACTGGTGTCACCACCACCGATCTTTGCTAATTCGATGTACCGAATGCTAGTACCATTTTAATTTGCATTTCTTTGATATGATTTCCTTGAGTTTGATTTAAGAGTGCCGGTTTATTGCCATTTGTTATTCCTTATGTGAATTGCCTTCATATCTTTTGCCTATTTTGCTAGTGGGGTTTTCACATCTTTCTTACTGAGTGCTGTAAGTTCCTTAAATAGGATGATTGATAATCATAACTTGATTTGTCTATCACATTTGATGTAAATAATTTTTCTACTTTGTCTGCCTAACAACGTTGTTTAGAGTATTTGTGATACTCAAATGTCTTTGATTTTTTTTTTATTGTTATCTATTTTTGGGTCATTTTGAAAGTTAATTCATGCTTAGAAAAGTTCTTCCTAATCTGTCTGCCAGATATTCACTTGTGTTTTCTTATACCATTTTTGAAATGGTTTTATAGAGGGTTTCAAGAAATATGGAATTCAGGAATTGTTGGAATTTCAGAAACCAGAACCTGGAAAGTTGCTTAACCATCAGCCACGGAAACAGTGTTAAGGGATTGTGTCTCTTGCTGATAGAATTTCAGAAGCATGGAATTGTCACTGATTTTCAGGCCTTCAGAAGCAGGTGAATTCATACAGTCTCATCCAAGATTGGTTGGAGGGTTTAAAACTGGTTCTCCTGATGGCACCATCCTGTGACCAAAGAACTATCAGTATTCTCCCCTCTTGAATTTGGAATATAGAAAATGTTTATTCTTAGTATCTATCCATCTTCTCTTCCACATCTGCCTCCCTCTCTCTTCTCTCTCTCATATCTCTATTCATGTCTCTTTTTGTATCGGTTTATAGATCGTCTTCCATATCTACCCAACTTTCTAACTTCCCTATCCATCTTTTGACCAACGGGCTTTATCTATCTATCTTTCTATTTATCTATCTATCTATCTATCTATCTATCATCTATCTACCTACTTATCATCTTCCATTGATATCTGTCTCTTTAGTACCTATGAATTTATCTTCTACGTCTATCTATCCACACATCTACCTCTATTTTATTATTTCATCTCTTTGAATTTTCCCAATAGTCTAAAAAGAAATGTGTCTCAAATTTATATTATCAGTGCAGGTTCCTACAGTGTTGATTCTGTGTCTTACTTTTCCTAACATGGGTTTTAATTGACCTTTTGAAATTTTTAGCTTTCTTGCAAATCTTTTTCATTTTCTCCTGTCAGGTCTGCCACATCTCAACCAATATCCCTTCCATCTCAGTCTGTTATGTTCTCACCTCACTTTTCAGTTTTATGTTATGAAATTCACAGTGTCTTGCGTTATACTGAGAACACAAAACAGATGCTTTCTAAAGTCTTCTTCTTTTTCTGGAGTTAAAATGTTTTATTTTCATATGCTTTAACTCTGCGTTATGCATTGAATGGTGTCCTCCTAAAATTCATGCATTGTCATTCTAACCACCAACACCTTAGAATGTGGCCTTATTTGTAAATAGAGTCATTGTAGATGTAATTAGTTGAGATGAAGTCATACTAGAGCAGGGTGGGCTTCTAATCCAATATCACTGGTGTCATTATAAAAAGAGGAAATTTGGACACAGACACACACAAGGAGAACTCCATGTAAAAATGGGAGTCATGTTGCCACAAGCCAAGGAACTTCTAGAAGCTAGGAGAAAGGCTGAAACCTTCCTTCCCTAGCATCTTCAGAGGAAGCGTGGCCCTGCAGACACCTTGACCTTGGACTTCCAGCCTCCAGAACTGTGAGGCAATGCATTTCTGTTGTTTAAGTCATGCAGCCCTAGCAGGCGAGTACACTCTGTATCACCTTTCATATTTTAGAATGTCTTTAAATACCTGGTGCTTTATTTTGTTCATACTCACTATCGACCCTCACAGTTCTGCAAGGGTGGTGGTTATGGTGTCAGTAGATCAAACTGGATTGTGCTGTGATTGTTGCTGTTCCTACTGCCCACCAGGCTGTGATCTTACAGTCCCTCTTCTCTGACCTACAGACAAAGGATGTGTTGATGTTGGAGTCCCCTTCCTCACAGACTTCTGTCCAGCAGCCCTTTTATCTCTCTGGCTAGGCTTTATTGAGGATGTTCTTTATCTCCTCTGGGACGGATCATTGGAGAATGCTGATATTCCTGAATATTTCACTTCAGTGTATTCCCTTCCTAACACAATATGTGAAAATTACAACCTTCAGTTTCTGAGATGTTTTCTGTCCCAAGCCCTTTTTATCCCTAACTCCACACCTCAGGATGCCACACACACCACTTTCACATCTGCTCCAAGACTTGCTACATTATCAGGAATGCTATCTTAGAATATTTAATATGTAGAGATGTTTGGAAGAATGTGCCTCTCTGTAGGGGGCATAACTGTCCGGGACATCCCAGAAAGCAGTTCCCAGTTAGGATGACCTGGCTTCTCCATGGCTGTCTCATGAAGGTCCTGGGACCCAGAAGGAGGTGTCAGCCACGACCATGGAAGAAGCTCTCACCTTCATGATTTGATGTTCTTTACAGGTATGAAGGTGGAAATTCATCCTTAGATCTGGCAAACAGGCACACACAGTCCCAGCTTTTAGCCTTGTTGAAATCTTCTTTGCGCATCTTTTTGTGTGTTAATAAATACTGTAATGTGCCAGGAGAAAGATATATAAGGTGCTGCCATCCATCCTAGAAGGAAAATGTCACCTGTAAAAGCTGGGTATTGCATCATACGGATGTACTATGTGATTTTTTATTCATTTCCCTATTTCCCTATTTAGTTTCTTTACATATTTTCTCTACAAAGAACATCCTTATACATAAATCTTTGCCCACATTGTAGATTGTGTCCTGAGAACAGATTTCTAAAATTCTAGGCAGTGAGACAAAGAAATGAACCCTTTAAGATTCTTAAAATATACTGACAAAGTGCTTTTGAGAAGTTCTTTGCAATTAAGTTCTTACCAATAGTTTTTCAGAGGGCCTATTGCCCTTAATTTCTGATAATGTTATTGAAATTTTTTTCTGATAATTCATAGTTGAAAAACAAGAGTTGACCAACACATTTAAAGAGACCAAGATAGGGGAACAGGCAGAAGAGTGAACTGTGCAGAATCCGTGCCCTTTGGAAGCTTATATTCCGGTGAGGGAGCCATTGGTGCTGCAGAGGCCTTGAAGAAGATAAAGTAAGAAGATAAAGGCTGGTGTTCTGGGATGGCTGTGGAAGACCTCTTTGGGAATACAGCAACTGAACTGAGGCTGGGGCCAGGGCAGGGGGTCAGGTTTATCTAAAAGAAGAGTTTCTTAAGCAGAAGACAGGGTATGCCAAAGCCTAAGGCCAATACAAATACAGAAAGCCTGAGATCAAGAACACCCATGAGGCCTGAGGACAGGGTACACAGAGACTTGTGGAGAACTTCGATTTTACTTACAATTAGCCACTTTTGGAGAATTTTGTTAAGCAGGGTAACATGCTTCAGTGGATTTTCATGTATTTTATCCGGCACCCGGTCTAGACTAAAGGGAGATTACACTTATAGAAATGGCTCCACTTGCTAAAAAGAGAAAACAAACTGTGAGGTGCAAGAATGGAGGCAGGGAGTTCTGCTGGGAGGTTGTTGGACGTCTCAGGAAAGCAGTAAAGGAGTAGAGCTGAGCAGTTAAGGTGGTGAGAAAATCCACTAATTTTGACAGGCAAATCAACAGTGAATAATTCCTTAGTATAAGTATTTCCCACGTGCAATATTTGGGACCTAATTATGCTTAAAAGTTTTTGTTGTGTGCTGAAATTAAAATTTAACCCGTATTTTTATTTTTACTTTTGCTGTATCTGACACCCCACATGAGACATTTTACTAATTTTGGTGAAGGAGGATTTGGTTAAGGAGACTGAGATGGAGCCTTGGTGTGAGAGGAAGAAAAGTAGGTATGGTGGTCAATTTTATGTGTCAACTTGGCTGGCCTATTGGTACCCAGATATTTGGTCAAACATTATTCTAGATGTTCCTGTGAGGGTGTCTTAGATGAGATAAACATTGAAAGTGGTGGACTTTGAGTGAAGCAGATTGTTCTCCATAATGTGGGTGGGTGGTCCTCACCCAATTAACTGAAGGCCTGAGTAGAACAGAAAGACTGACCTCCCTTGAGCAAGAAAAAATTCAACAGCATAGGACCTTTGGACTTGAACTACAGCATCTTCTCTTCTCTGGGTCTCCAGCCTGCCAGCCCACCCTGCAGATTTTGGGCTTGTCAGCCTCCATAAGCACATGAGCCAATCTCTCTCTATCTCTCATTTTATAAATGTGCGTATGTGTATGTGTGCATACACATTGTATTGGTTGGTTTCTCTAATACGCCAGGGGTATGTGGTATCCCAGGAACACAGAGGAGAAAGTTTTGAGGCAACAAAGAATTGACTTGAGGGATGTAGCTCGCTAGTGACCTTGATACAAGTCATGGAGAACATGGTATCTTATCCATTTATTTGTGTGTATTGAAAGATTTGTGAGGTTCCCACTTTTTCATAATTATCAATCATTTCTAAGTTCTTTATCTCTGCAGCTTTGCAGGAATGTAGCAGGGCCTTTCTTTTCTGACCCAAATATCTATGATCTAAGTTTGGCCGATGCTTTTGGTGCCCCATTTGGCAAATAAATATAATGTCAGGTAGTGGTAAATGCTATGATGAAAAGCAAGAGAAGCAGAAAGAGGACAGGCAGGGGTTGCTATTGTAGACAGTGTGGTCTCTGAGGAGAGGACATCTGAGCAGAGACCAAAATAAAATGGGTGAATAAGTGAAGACAATATCTGGGGGAAGATCTTTGCAGACAGAGAGAGCATCTCGTGCAAAGGCCCTGAGGCAGGAACACGCAGTCTTCTTGCTGGGGACAGGCAGTAAACTGCAGTGAAGAGTTTGGGAGTCAGACTTGTGGTTAAGTTCTTGTCCCAAGGCTTCAATTAACCAACTGCTTCAAGTGGAACAATTCTCTTCTCTTCTTTCAGTATCAGCTTCTTGATCAGCAATACAATGAGGGTGGATAAGAGAGTCTTTTTAAGTGCTGGCCATCTCTCATACCTTATAATCCTAAAGGTGGGGGAATGTTGTCATTGCCATTTTTTTTTTTCTCGATGTTTTATTTTCAATGATCACAGTTTTATATTTCAGCCTATATTTGTCCATCATGACTTCACTTCCTAACGTAGAGAAATATTTTGTCGATAGAGTGAACATTGGAAGACAACTTTGTGTGATGTTGAATGCTTCGTCTGAGATGAATGGAAAAGCTTACTGTCTTGTCACGCTGGAGTTTAGCATGTGTTTTTATACATTCTGTGAAGGGCAAGACCCAGCAGGACACTGTTTTTCCCAGAGAAGTGATTAGACTACGAGCAAAAAACTGGAGCCATGTAATTTATGGCACCGTGTTAACAGTGAGCGGAGTCAACACGCAAAGCCATCTCCGCCAGATAAGAAGTTGCTCTGGAAACGGACCTTGCACAAATCGTAGACATAACAGCACATACATGGAGACGGCATCCTCCTTTGTTATTAGACAATTAAGAGCTCACGGAGGAAAAGTAAATGTCTGAGCTCTTTTTAATAACTGCTACTCAAAATAAAGGAATAACTTTTGCTTTATTCTATTGTAGAATTTGACAAAAGACTGAGCTTTTTTATTTCACCCTGCCTGAGAAATAATGATCATTGGCACCAAATGAAGGCTTCCCACAAACTCTTAATTTTTTGTTTTCAGGACAAAGAGAAATTTGAGCATGGAGAACAATAAGCAAATGATAAATAAGTGGAAAAGTTCCTTCACATTATGGACCCAGGCAGGGAGGACAGAAGTGTAAGCGTTCACTTACTTCCTCTGAGCTAAAAGACTGAGAAAACCCTGAAATTATCTCCCACTAAAACCTGGATTTTATGCCTAGGGGGAAGGAAATGACCTTTCCAGGTTTCCTCCCGTCTGTTTTCAGGCCTAAGGTCAAGATTGGAAGGGCTGGTGGATTCTCAGCATCTCCCCATGAAAGTGTGGGAAGGTGATTAAAGGATTAAAATTTGCATGCAAAGCAATAGATATTCAAACCCATCCCACCCCCCTCCATGTAACAGAGAAGATAAAAGCTGTTTCCTTTCAAAGCCTCAGGTTAAAGATGGAAGAATTAGCAAACCTGTAACCGTATCTCGTATCTCAGGGCACTCAGCGAGGCCTGAAGGGAGAGAAAGCAATGATATCCAAATATCAATCTGTGCTTGGAAAAAAAATTAACCCCTGAAAAACTACACTGAAAAACCTCAGGCCATGGTTCTCAAAGGAGGGGGTTGGATTTTGACCCCCTCCCAGGGGACATTCGACAACATCTGGAGACATTTGGTGGTCACGACTGGGAGGAGGAGGGATGCTGGTGATGTCTAGTGGGTGGAGGGTACCATGGATACGCTAAACATCCTACAAGGCACAGGACTGCCCCATAACAAAGGGCATCCAGCCCCAAATGTCACAGTGCCAAGGCTGAGAATTCCTGGTCTAAGGATTCTATTCCGGTGCTTTACCCAGTTTATCTACTCAGGACATCTCACAAGCTCATCTTGAGCATTCCCCAGAAACTCCTTTCTCCACCCTCAAAGTGAAGCCCCAGGGCTTTTCCTCGGTCAGCTTAGTGCTGGCAACTGCTTGGCCCCGTCTGGTAATTATGAAAGCATTACACCAAAGAAGGCCCATCCAAGGGAATAATCCCTGTCCAGAGCTAACTGATTCCCCCAAGAACCATATATCTGCTGTCTTTGCAGTCAAGGAGAGCCGATTTATGAGGTAGTTAAAACGCATCTGTGTCTTTCTTTGTAAATAAATTGTTTAGAGTTCTCAGATTTCCATCTAAATAGTTAGAAACTTTTATCAGGCTCTGGAGTAGTGTTGTTCAAAATAGGATCCTGCAATGATCACTCAATTGCCGCCTTGGAAATGAGACAGCCAGGGCCACTGGCATGGCCCCAGGACAGCATTCTGCTCAGAGGTACCTATCACAGAGATTCTTTGACTTGATGTTTCCAACAGGGCACATGACATTGTTTTTAATACACTTCTCTGTGTCCCAGGAGGGTTGATGAGATGAACTGACTGCTTCCTATTTTAAGAGCCTTCTGAAAGGCCAGAGTGAGGGGCTTGCAGCCCTGGTCCTGTGTGTCAGCTACAGGTAAGATCACAGACTGCACCCACCTTGGTGTCCCGGGTACTGGGAGACCACATGGGGAACCAGAGGATGATATGCTACTTGGGTCAGCTTGAGACACTTAGCCCAGGGGAGCCTTTTATAAACAATCACTTACTTGGTATTCCAATTACTTTAGTCTAAGGAAGAAATTTAAGGAAGAAAAAAAATAAAAAGCTATACCTCAACTTACCAACCATATTCCTAAAAATGTTAGGCCATGCTAGGCCGATGCTTCTCAGTCTTTTTTTTCCATTATCACTCCCCAAAAAGGAGCCTTTTAGACTTTTTTTTTTTTTTTCCTTTCTGAAAGCCTCTCCTCCTCCTTGAAATTTTGGTAGGACAGATTTACTACATATCTGGTCATGTACAGTGGTACTTTGGAAGGTCACAAACCATTGTAATAGCTTGGATTTCTTTGCTCCCTAAGAAACAATTGTCTCCCCGTCAGAGAAATAACAGTCCCATTGAGAATGCATGGGCTACCCTCAATCTCCACATCTGATTTATTTGTCATCAACAGTAGGCACCATCAAAAAACATTTAAAAGCTTAAAAATTTTGTTTCACTTATTTTTTAAGTTTATTTTTTAGTGTTCTTTGTAGGATTCGGAAGAAAATTAATTTGCTAATAACTTAATCATTTAACATCTGTGTACCTTTCTCTAGGCTTTTCTGTGAAGGCATTTATTTATAATATTGATTTATACCACATATACTTTTGAACTTAATGGTTTTACTTATATGGGGAGCAAATTTTCATATAATTACCTAATTTTTTATGACATCCTTTTTACGGATGAACAATATTCCATCAAGTATGTAGGCTATCAAACTTAGTGAACCTGTTTTGTTTGCTATTTAGGCTAGTTTTAATGTATCTCTATTATAAAATACTGCAGAGAACAGATGGAGCTAAACCTCCATTATTTCTCTGGATGCATTCATGTAGGAAAATGTTAGGACTTTTTGTCTTTTTTGTCAAAACACACCAGCACCCTGATAAACAATCAGTTATCAAGTGAAAAAAAAGTCTCTCTATCGATTAAACAAAGCAAATAGATTATTTTTTTTGCAATGTAGACTCTGTTACTTAGCTCAAAGCAATGTATTCCTAAATGCCACCCTAAGAACTTGTACTTACTAACCCTCCCTCTCACTAACAGAGAAACTTCTCAGAGGAGCCCCACCCTTCCACGGGGTCTCTTTGTGTCTTATATTAACTCTGCTGCCCAGGGTATACCAGAAGTCCCCCAGGGTATGTCTGTACTTGTCCCTGGGGGGACCACGTAAAATATTCTTCCCAGTGTGTTGGAGTCAGTTCAGTAAATTGCCATCAGCACTTGTTCTTGGAGTCTTCTCTCCCCTAAGATGCCTCAGTTTCCATGTTGTTGGCACATAACCAGGTTCAATGTCTCCCCCACACCTATGACTTGATCACTGGCTTTCCAAATGGGAGTCTTCCCTAGAGGCTGCCCCTTCCTTTCTCAGCTTTCTTTTCTCAACTCCATGCTCTGCCACACTTTTCAGGCAAATAACTCTTGAAGATTTGCCCCAAGAGGAGTCAGTCCAGCCCAGACTCCCAGGACACTATGTCCCGGCCCATTTCCTTTGAAAATAATTTGGAAAAATACAGCTGCCGGCATACACATGCCTCATTATTGCTCGTATTGAAACCAAGCAGGACCCTGTGGGGCTCCTGAGCACAGAAGCCTTTCTGTCCCCCGTTTCTTATTTGTAGGAAACAGACTCCACCCTCCATGACCTTCCCTGGGTTCCAAAGGGCAGATTCAGATAGTTGCGAGTTGGGGAAGGGAGGTGATACGGAGACTGGGGAGGAGCACTCAAGAAAACACCTGAGGCAGAACCAGAGAAGCTCATCAAGATTAGGAGACCCAACCACCTGGGACAAGATTAAAGGAGTACAGGCCCTACACACACCCTAATCCTAATCCCACCCTTGAACCGTTGCTATAAAACTCATCAAATCCTCCTAGGTTAGGACTTCCCTACAGTGGTGCAGTGGTTAAGAATCTACCTGCCAATGCAGGGGACATGGGTTCGATCCCTGGTCTGGGAAGATTCCACATGCTGTGGAGCAGCTAAGTCCCTGCACCACAACTACTGAGCCTGCGCTCTAGAGCCGAAGAGCCACAGCTCTTGAGTCCATGTGCCACTACTACTGAAGCCCGCACACCCTAGAGCCCGTGTGCCACAACTACTGAGCCTGTGTGCTGCAACTACTGAAGCCCGTGTGCTTAGAGCCCGTGCTCCGCAACAAGAGAAGCCACCGCAATGAGAAGCCCGTGCACCCCAACGAAGAGTAGCCCCCGCTCACCGCAACTAGAGAAAGCCTGCGCGCGGCAACAAACACCCAACGCAGCCAAAAAAAAAAAAAAAAAAAAATCCTCCTGGGTTGGGATATATAGTTTTTCAGTGCAGGAGCCCACTCTGTCCCCCTTTGCCTAGCAAAGCAATAAAGCTATTCTTTTCTACTTCACCTAAACTCTGTCTCCGAGATTTGATTCGGCACCGGTGCACAGAGGTCGAGCTTTCGGCATCAGTATCCACTTTATTTCCGGATATTCATCGAATTCTATTCAAATCTGAATAATAGCAATATTACAACTAGATAGGTACAATTTTTCTACTGATGATAAAGAAAGGCACTCTGGGTAATGGTCATATATGATGTGATTAAATAATATGTTTAGCTGCCTATTAAAATCTGCCTGGATATTACAACCAATGACTGTGGCAGCAGAAGTCAAAACAGTTTTGGATTCTAAATCCTATCGGATATAATTGTTAACATGATAGTCTCTCTTGCAATTTACAATCACATCCTCTCAAAAGCTGATTTTTCAGTACGCATATTTGCTTTCTTGTTGTATGAGTCACATGGAAGGGGCAATACTTCTTCAATAAGCTTGTTCACTGACTTCAGAACTGACAGAAACCTACACAGGTGTGTGTATCCAGGTCTCTGTACCCAATATTGGGCACCCATTGAGTGCCCCAGCCTCTCACCCAAAGAAACCAGAAGTACCACAAATGTAGGCAAGCAGCCATTGCTTGGGAACTGAGGCAGGGACATTACAAGCAGCCATTGCTTGGGAACTGAGGCAGGGACATTATTGTTATTGATTATTGTGTTTTGATTAGGTTTTCCTTCATGCCATCTCCCCTAGAAGGGAGAGGGGTCAACAGTTAAGAACATCCGTCATCCTGGTTAGTTTTGATCTTTGTGTTTACCTCTGTTTTTTTTTTTTTTTAATCTTTAAAAAGTATATTTGTTAGAGAAGGGAGTTAAAGTAATGGGGATTCTGGCTTAGCTATGATACCTGAATTATCTCTCACCTGTAGATTTATTGAGCATCCAGCTAACTTTTTAAGCCTCCTTGGGTACCTGTGCTTGTGCCTGGTGTTGGAGATTCAAAGATGTGTAAGACACAGCTCTTACCTTTTAGGATCTCACTGCCAAAGAGATTGATATCACTGCATAAATGGATAATTAATAATCAATGTGTAATTGAGCATTATGATAAAAGCAAAGGACACCACATATAGACTCGATATGTGTAGTTGGTGAAGGGAGGGGTGTGCAAAAATGAGAATGAATGGCCACAAATTGAAAATCAAAAGGAAAGAAAATATAAAACCACCCCCAAATGATTTCACCTCCCTACCTCTTTTTTACAAAGTTGTTGTCTCTCTCACTTCATAGAATATTGCAGCAAGTAGAACATTAATATAGGCAGTAGAAATTTTAATATATTTAAAATTCAACATGTTTCATTCAGATAGTCAATATTCTTAGTATATAAAGTTAAGGGTTGCAAGAGAATCGTGCAAGTGCCCTGGGAGTTGCAGGGAACTGGGACCTAGATATTAATATAGTTCTGTCCTCAGTGCATAAATATCTTTCAAACAAAGTATATCAGAGCAAAAGAACTTCTAAAATATTTCCCCAATCCTTCCCCCACTTTAAGGAAAATATAAATTGGGGGCCAATCCTTAGAAGATAAGCCTTTCTCTGTTAAAATATAAGTATTTGATCTTAGGTAGTATTATGGGCTGAATTATGTGCTCCCAGCGTTCATATGTTGAAACCCTAACCCTGCAGGCTCTCAGAATGTGACCGTATTTTGAGATAGAGCCTTTAAGAGGTAAAAAATTAAGGTGAGGTCATTAGGGTGGTTCTAATCCAGCAGGACTGGTGTCCAAAGAAGAGATTAAGACATAGACTTACACGGAGGGAAGACCATGTGAAGACAGTGGGAGAGGATGGCCATTTACAAGCCAGGGAGAGAGGCCTCAGAATGAAACCAACCCTACTGACCCTTTGATCTTGGACTTCTAGCCCCCAGGACTGTGAGAAAATAAATGTCTGTTATTGGGTTGGCTAAAAAGTTCGTTCGGATTTTTCCGGAACATCTTACGAAAAACCCGAACAAACTTTTTGGCCAACCCAATATTTAAGCCTCCCAGTCTGTGGTACTTTGTTATGCCAGCAAACTAGCACAAGCAGTGTTTCAAAAACAAGATAATGGAAAATCTCCAGCGCAGAGACTTTCAACCTGGAGAGAAAAAATATATATATATTGTAAACCCCAGAGTTTGGATCCATAATGGCATATCTGTAATATTGGTGGAGGGAGGGAATTGGACCTTCCGTTGGGGGCAATTGCACTGATGCTTATATTAAGCTTATATTATACCTGTTTTCTAAACAGCTGAAGCTAGACAGAAAAGGTAATGAGAAAGCAGTGAGAACAAAGTGTCTAGGTCCAAGGGCACAGTTTTCTCAATGAACTCACACCCCTAGACTCCCAGGTCACAGACTCTGAATTCAAAGGCTGGGTGTCAGGTGACAGAGGATGTGAGAGAGAAAGTGGGTCTTTTGAGAACAGTGCCTGGGGACATCCGCTGGGTTGCTGAGCCAGGAAGCTACAGGGATAGCAGATTTGTCCAAATGTCACCAAGCATCAAGCAAAGGGGCCTTTCTGCCCCACAGACCCAAAGGGCCAAGTAGTGATCAGACCCGGAAACAAATCAGAGCGGGCTGCCTGTAGGAAGCCAGGAGCCAAGATGAAGTTTTAAGTGCCTCAAATTTGAGATGAGACAAGATCCCCACGCCTCCCTCAGCGGGCTCTCTTGTTCCCCTGAGACTTCATCCACAGAAACCACTCTGTGCCCTGGACTATATATAATCCAGAGGATATTTTGTGAAAGTCCCTTTTAAAGTGCCATTGCTGGAACAGGGAAAATAATAATGGGAGAAAGTGTAAGGTTGAGGGTCCTGGTCTTCAGAGGCATCTCCTACTTTCCATCCTTGGGCAGGGGACACGGAGACCTAAGTAGCTTTCCCAACAACACTGGCCTGGTGACATCAGAACCCAATCTTCCCAGCGCTCTGTGGATGCGTGGGAAGGTGGGAGAAAAAAAAAAGGCTCTAAGAAGGGGCATCTGGTGAACGTTAGGTGCACTAGGGGAAGAGAAAGCCAAGCGTCTTTACAGAACCATCCTTGGGCCCCTAACTCTCCAATCTAGTACCAGCATCGTGGCTCTGAGGAGAAGCAGCCTTCACTCAGCACAGAAAATGTCAGGAGTCGACTGTGAGGCGGGGAAAGGCGTCTCTCCCAGCAGACTCGGGAAGAGAAAAGGTGTAGGGCGGACTGGGATGCAGTCTGTGGGCACATTGTATTCCGTCCTTTTTTGAATCAAAACATCTTACCTTTGCTTCTTAAGGGACAATAAAAATGCAGCCAAGGGCTTGAAGAAAACTCTCTCTTATCTTTTAAAATCTAGGAATTGCTTATTTCTGAGGGTTGGGAGAATACAACCGTATCATCCTCTCCACGTTTCATTTGTTAATGGATTTAGCGTGATCAAAGAAAAGCCCAGTCTTCTCTGTTTTGAGAGCCCTTTAGACGTGCATGGTGGGAATATCTAGTCCCTCGTCCCAAGTCGCTCAAAGTATCAAACTCTTTCTTTATGCTCAACCTGGACCAAGACCACGAGCCTCTGCATCTGCTCTGCACCTTCCCTCTCTGTGGATGCTGGTGTCCAAACGGCCCCTTTCTTCCCAAGTGTTCTTCTATACACAGTAGCAGTTAGAAGGATAAGATACCAGCAAGTTGATAAACTTGTACTAGGGTGACCAACTATCCCAGTTTGCCTAGGACTGGGGTTTCTTGGAATGCAGGAGTTTCATTTCCAGGACAGGCCTAGACAAAGTGGAACAGCTGATTACCCTAACTTTGAATCACTTTTTAAGTATTGGAAAAATATCATTTGTAAAAAGTCATTAACTATAAAGGTTAAATTAGATTCAAGTTAAGCACTTATGATAAGAATCCTTTATAAGTGATGCCATGTACTTCCTATGCATTTCATTAAGTATACAGAATGTTTGGTTGCCCTACCAAAAAAAAAATATATATATATCAACCAGTTGAAAAAAAGAGAAAAAAATATATCTACATTTCGGTCCAGAGCCGGACGCGCAAGCTCTAATTTGCAGCAGGGCCAGCGATGCGCCGCAGCTTGGTTCAGGTTGAGAGCCTCCTGTCAGGATGTGAATGCTGCTTCCCCTGAGAGGGCAGCCACCGCTCAGGGCTCAGCATCGTCTCCTCCTCCCACTTGGGCTCATTTACCGAGAGCATCTCCAAGAATCAGTCATGGGGAAAGGGGAAGTGTGGAGTGACAACCCTAACACGCAGAAAGTTCTCTGCCGCCTCGGGCTTGTCAACTTCACAAACAAAGGAAAAAAAAAAAAAAAAACCTTCCTCCTCTGGGGGAAAAAGTCAGTGTAACTCAGCTGAGAGATGGGCTGCAGGAGGCCTGGTGGCCCCCCGCCTTGTGTGTTTTGATTGCAATGCAAGGCTCTCTTGTAGGTGTGGGTGATTTAGGTTAAATAGGTCTCCAGTGGTCCAGCGCTCCCAGCAAAGGTCAGACCACAACAATCAGCAGCTAGTTATTTACCATAACCATATACAAAACCACAAGCGTCAGAGCTCCCTCAAATACATCCGAGACATCATATATCTCTTTATTAAAGCCTGCCAGGGTTTTGTTATTACACAGCTTTTGCCTTGCAATCCCAACTAAACCAGGTTGCTTGAGCAAAGCACCAGACCAGGCTCCCACACAAAACGAGAAGCATCACCCAGAAACCCAACCCCGAGGCAGGAGAGAAAGCATTTCCCCCTCCCAGCTATCTCTCTTTCACTGTCACTTTGAATTGATTTTTAACTACACTTGAGTGTTTGTGCTTATGGTGATAGATGGCTGTAAAATATTTTAATCGTTCATAACTGAAATATTCATGGTGGGTGACTTATCCGGTCTCCTCCACTTTAATGAACACAGCATACATCATGGTCATCCGTTCCTATTAATCACAGGTTTCCAGTAAGGCAATGTGAGAACTTAGAAGCTTCATGTCTTTCTTCCTAAGCTGTTTGACTAAGATCATGCAGCGTTGCTGTTCTTGTTTTTGCTTATTTTTACTTTGCTTTTTCCCCCAACATTTTGTTTTTTTCAAAGCCATTATATAGTCTATCAAGCAGATGTCATTTCGAGTTTTGGTGTCCATTGGTTAAGAAAACAACCCAATACATGGAATTTCAATCTTTCAAAGAGGTCTTTGTTGCAATTCAGAGGGAGAATTTAGCAACGATTACCAAGGCGCCGTGGTGGTGATTGGTATGATTGACAGGTCTTGCTTCCTACTCTGAATAACTCTCCAACTTGAAATTTGACGGTGGGCTGACCAATTTGTCCAGGTTTGCCCAGGACTTTCTTGGTTTCAGCACTAAAATTCTCATGTGCCCCCAGACACTGTCTGTTCTGGGCAAGCCGGCATGGCTGGTCACCCTACTATACCAGCTTCAGTCTTTGGCTTAAGTACCTGCTTTGAAGACATCAAGAGTAAGACGTAAAAAGACAGTCAACCATGAACCTGTGATGTGAATCAGATGAAGTTGCTCCCCGCCGGTGGAAGACCAGAGTGCCCGCACGAAGGGCAAACTCTGCCTATGGAACGTCTCCTGCCTGTTGCCACTTTCTCTGGCTTTTGAGTGGTTGGAAAAGGTGTCTGTCTGTGGCTGCTACGGAAGCTACAGGAATCTCTGGGCCATGGCTGCCTTCTTTGGAGCTTTTTCCTGCCCCTGGAGCAATCACAGGCTGGCTCAAGAACGGGACCCTCTCTCTAAAGGACTAGCTAGATGAAAGGGACAAGTCACCCTACACAACGTTGCAGACCATCCGCAGAAGAGGACACCTCTATTGTGTTATCACCCCTGCTACCCTGCTCTGGCTGAGCTGGGGACAGTTGGGGACAGAAGGCTCCCTGGCCTGTGGGCCTGGAATACCTCTGGGACCCTCCCTCTGCCTCTCCTGCCTCCGGGCTTCACTGGGACATCAGCCCCTGAGTGTCCCCTTTAAGGAGCAGGATGGAGGAATCTGTAGAACCTAGATCATGTGGATCATACATTCAGCCTCCTGGACAGCATGACCTCTGAATGCCCTTTGACCCCACCCCTCCCCGGTCATGACTCCTTGGTCCCCTGCATAAGGCAAACAGAAAGCATATTCTATAAAGAGTTTCCCTTTCACCTCTTTGGCATCTTTCAGACAAAGGTAGAAAAAACTAAAAGGAAAAGCCACAAGAGAAGAGATGAGAGAAAGCTTATCTACATATTAAAACAAGACTTGTTTTGAGAAACCCTTTCCCCTTATTTCTAATTGTATTCTGAAGGTACAATTTATTAATCGCTCTTGCTTGCTAAGTTGTTCAGGTAGGTCAGTGAGGAAGAACACTGCAGCCTCGATGTCATCTGGCATCTTCACGTGGACACCCTGACCTTTACCAAATGAATTTCTTTGTTCCTCTCTTAATACACCCCAAACCAGGGAGCAGTCAGCGAAGCGCTAGTAAATGTCTAATAATAAGTTCTAGGGTGCGGAGAGCACAGAGACGGGGAGGGCGGGAGCCTTGATGTGTAGAGTTTGCAGATTTCCACAGTGTAAACATTCCCACCGTGGCCGATCTCAGGCTGCCAACCTGATGTCGCTGAACCAAGCTGGGAAGAGACGTGCCACAACGTTGTCCAGAGCGGGGTCAGCTGGACGAGAGGGTGGGCTCCAGCACAGCGCTGGGAGAAAAGGAAGAGCGCTGGCTAGAGCCATGGGTCTCAGTCCTCGCTGAGTAGGAGCAGCACCTGGGAGTTTTTAAGATTCCTGATGCCCGGGTCACACCCTGAAACAATGAGGTTGGATTCTCTGGGGGTGGGACCCAGAGGCGATTCCAGCAGGCAGCCTTGGTGGAGACCGACCGGGCTGCCCAGAGCTTGCACGATGCTCCCTCTTGCAGAGTTCCTGCAAACACTCTTGAGACATCGAACATTTCTTTATTAAAGCCTGTCAGAATCACAGTTTGGAAACTGCAAAACCATGAGCAGGGAGACAGCAGTTCTTGAGTGTCTGCTTTTACCTTTCCGTGGTTGCACAACCTTGGGAAATGAAATGAGAACCCAGGGGAGACACAGTGATAACCTCAACGTACAGAAAGTTCTCTGCAGCCTCCCTCCAAAGAGATCAAACATAACCTAGCTGAGAGGTGGGCTGCAGGTCTTGCAGCATCATGTCAGCCATTTGCCTTGACTGCAATGCAAGGCTCCCTGCAGGTGACAGCGATTTAGGTAAACAGGTCTGTGGTTCTGCAGCTGAACAGTCTGCACCACTGAGTAAGGCACTTTGCTTCTTTCATCTTGTCGCCTTCTCTAGATCTGTACTTCTTTTTATGTGAAAGACTTCATTTTTTATTGAAATGTAGCTGCTGTACAATATTTTATGTTACAGTATTATGGTGATTCACAATTTTTAAAGGTTATACCCCATTTATAGTTATAATAAAATATTGACTATGTTCCCCATGTTTTACAGTATATCCTTGAGGCTTATTTTATACCTAAGAGTTTGTACCTTTTAATCCCCTACCCCTATATGGCCCCTCCCCCTTTCCTCTCTCCACTGGTAACCACTAGTTTGTTTTTTATATCTGTGAATCGGCTTCTTTTTTTGTTATATTCACTCATTTGTTGTATTTTTTAGATTCTACATATGTGATATCATACAGTATTTGTCTTTCTTTGTCTGACTTATTTCACTAAGCATATTGCCCTCCAAGTCCATCCATGTTGCTGCAAATGGCAAAATTTCATTATTTTTTATGGCTAAGTAATATTCCATTATGTATATATATATATATATAATATATATAATATATATATATATATAATGGACACTTAGGTTGATGGACACAGGTTGCTTCCGTATCTTGGCAACTGTAAATAATGCTGCTATGAACCTTGGGGTGCATGCATCTTTTCTAATTAGTGTTTTTTGTTTTTTTCAGATAAATACCCAGGAGTGGAATTACTGGGTCATATGGTAGCTCTATTTTCAGTGTTTTGAAAAACCTCCATACTGTTTTCCACAGTGACTAAACCAATATACAATCCCACCAACCATGTATGAGGGTTCCCTTTTCTCCACATCCTCACCATTTGTTATTTCCGTATCTATATTCCAAATACATTTTGTATTTTTCCTTTTATGAAAGGTGGTTTTGGTATGAAGCTGAATATTTATTTGAAGTGAGTGAAGACATCCCTATATATTATGAATGTAGAAAAGCTGACAACTGCTGGAAATTGCACAAAATGCAAAATAATGACACGATATTTTATTAATGAAAAGTTTGTCACCCGTCTCCAGTCTATTTTTAACTGTATGCTGCAGTGGTGAGTCTATTCCTCATTGAGAGGACTCCCCTTTTACTAGTCATTTGTGAGAACTAAATCTTCAACTTCCAGTTTTGAAAGAAAATGTTTTTATGAAGTAAATGCACAGAAGAGTGCAAAAATCATAGCTTAGAGCTTCGTGAACTTTCTCAAAGTGAACCTACTCATGTAACCCTCACCTGGATCAGGAGATTGTACTTCTCCACACCCGAGGAGCAGCCCTTGAGCCACCCCCCAAGACCCTGCTGCTCTCCCCTGGATGTAACTACCATCCTGACTGGTCACCACCGATGGGCTCTCCCTGTCTTTGAACTTAATACAAATGGAATCATGCAGAATGCACCCTTTGGTGTGGGCTTCTTTTGCTCAACATTATTTGTGACCTGCATCAATGAGGTTGCTTGTAACAGTAATTCATTCAGTTTCCTTTTTGTATAGTATTCCCTTATATGGATATGCCACAGTTGATTTATACATTTCACTATTGATCTAGTTTTTGACACTTAAAAAGGGTCTTTGTGCCCAATTTCTGTCAAATGAAACTCTGCCCTATGTCTAGTGAAGATGACATTCAGTTTGGATAACACCCAAATTGCCACTCATGCCCTGTTTTTTTGTTTGTTTGTTTTTTAATCTTCCTACAGGCCAAGTTGTTACATTTTAAAAGCTTAAAAGTTTAGAAGTTGAAAAAGTGCCCCAACACTCAGCCCCTGGCATGGGATAAAGAGTATCTGGAAGGAAATCAGAAAGACTGAGTGATGTGAGAAGGTGTGAAAAGAGACCACATAATCAATTTGAGGATCTTATGTTTGAAAGGGACCCTGGAAAGGAAACATCCTCCTTTTACTGGATAAGGAAACTGAAGCCCAGAGAAAGAGGAACTTGCCCAAGGTCAAGCAGTTAAAAAGCAGCTCAACAGGAACCTTGGAACCTTGGTAACTCCTGGTCAACTTCTTCTACAACATATTGCACTCTCTACATTTTTAGACCTTAAACTGTAAATTCCAGAATGTGTCAACCTAAGAAGTCAAATGTGAATGAGGAGAACCCATTTTAATGATCTGAATTCTATCTCAATAAAGAATTCATAAATACCTCTCACATTGGTCAACTTGCCTCTGCACCAGCCCAAGCTGCCACCACCTCCTGCCTGACTCCTGGCTAAGCTTCTTTTTTTTTTTATTTTTTTTAATTTTTATTTATTTATTTATTTTTGGCTGTGTTGGGTCTTCGTTTCTGTGTGAGGGCTTTCTCTAGTTGCGGCAAGCAGGGGCCACTCTTCATCGCGGTGCGCAGGCCTCTCACTATCGCGGCCTCTCTTGTTGCGGAGCACAGGCTCCAGATGCACAGGCTCAGTAATTGTGGCTCACGGGCCCAGTTGCTCCGTGGCATGTGGGATCTTCCCAGATCAGGGCTCGAACCCATGTCCCCTGCATTGGCAGGCGGATTCTCAACCACTGCGCCACCAGGGAAGTCCTCCATCACTGTTCTGACTCTACATTTACTTGTGGGGTCTGTCCTTTGATTCAGACTTGTCTCCAGATTCCATGAAGGGTGGGTCACACCTGTTTATGTTCACAGTACAGTTAAGTCCTCAGTAAATATCTGTTAGGTGAACAAATATATGAATGGTTGCTTTCTAGTAATTTCTGTTTCATTATTTGCATTTTATAGCCTATCAAGGACAAGCCTGTTGCATTTATTGAAATTTTATAAATATGTAACGCTCAATAGTTATTGAGATATTGACTATAATCAACTCAGAGGAAAATACAGAGGACACGCTAATTACATTCTCAGATAAAAATAGTTGGGAGGGCAACAGGGTAGAAAAGTCAAGATTGCAAAAGTTCACAATGACAAATACATAAATGTAAGGTCTTTTACTGGAAACCAAACAGTCAACTCCACAGTGTACACTGGACACGACAGCTTGTCCGATTCTGAAGTCTGAAGCTGCATAAGCATGGTCCCTGAATTAAAGAGCCAGTGGAAATATAAAATGTGGGTGCGACCTTACCGTATGCTCACATCCGGTGTGAAATTACAGTGTCCAAATCAGTACCCTTTCCCCAGGATAAGACCTGATCACTGTGGAGCTACCAGACTTAAAACAACAAATGATGAATTTAGCCTGGTTCTTGCTGTTGAACAAAAGATTTTTTTAAATTGCTATGAGTTTTACAGGAACTTCTAAATATGATTTGGTGAAACATTTTATCTCCCCAGAAGATGGTCTGGGCATTTTTCTCAGTATATTATGACTTCACCAAGAATGGTGCCATATGCATGCATTTAAAACGCTATCAAACCCCCTTGTGAGCACACTTACCTCCACAACCACCCCTAGACGTCTCAGGGGTCTTTACCTACCCTAACCGGGCTAGTCCTCCTACCTGACAGTCACCAAGATGCCATCTAGTCATCTCCTGGTGGCCTTCTCCAAAATTGATGCCAGCCACCTGTTTATACAGACCCTAATCCATAGATGTCCAAGCCATCATTTATTGCACTGAATTGCCATCTTGATTGATGGAAATACAAAACAAAAAAGACAATATTTAAAAGATATTATGAACACTTAATCTTTCATATAAGCAGTAATATAATGCCTGCCTGAAATGCCACTTTTGTTCTATGCATGGATTTAATTAATATCATCTCCACTTGACTGGAATGGAGAGGAGTTTTCGAAACTGTGCTATTAATTATGTCATGAAGGTTGTTATAGCTTAAGTTTGGGCACCCCATTTCGCCCGGCCCCCTAAAAAGACCAAGTCTATTTTATAGAGGGACTTGCGTATTTAATCCTGACCAGGCTCCATGGAGAGAAAATTTTGTTCACGCTGTTCTTTCCCTGTTTTAGATATTCCTCATTGCCTTGGACATGGCTAATTTCCTTTCCTCTGTATCCCACAGTTTGGATAAAATAGACAAACCCAACCTTGAAAAAAATTGATACTAGAAATAGAACCAGAACAGCAATTTCTGTGATCAGTTTATTTAAAACGTTAAGAATTATGTTCTAATTTTCAATATATGTTCTCCCCAGGTAAAGTTGAGGCGATTCGATTTGGTGCCATTAGATTAGTAAAAAGGAAATTATGTTTCGCCAATGTTTTAGGAGAAGAAGATAGCCTCTTTAAAATCTCTGAAAACAGTAGAAAGGGTGTGGAAAACCAAACCAAAAACCGTGTGGTAGAAATATCTTGGAGTTCTTATTGCTTAATATATATATATATATATATATATATATATATATATATATATATATATATACACACACACACAATGCATTCATTATTCAGAATTGTGTCTATTCTATTCCAATGCCATCCAATTAGGTTTTCTTCCTGACAGGAGTTGGTTCCATCTAATAAATTCACTAAATTCTGTCAACACTTGCAAACTTTTGCTCCATGCTCCCATCACACCCCGTAGGTCCTCAAGCAGAAAAGAGAACATCAACGAAAATGCAGAGCCAAAAATCCTCCTGATAAGAAAAAGAAGTAAAGGTTTGAAGAGTCAGAAAGATTAATATTTTCTCCTCTTTTGTGGATCTGCTCAAACCCTCGGGGCCTCATTTTCAAACTGGCTAAAAATGAAAGGATGAAAGAGTCCAGAAATGTGCAGGATAATTAGTCTGGATATACTGCAGCAAGACACTGAAGGTCAATAATTATTGTTGGGTGGAGTGTCCCTTGTTAGATATCGAAGCATGAAGGCCACGTCCATGGTCCAGTGTACATCATAGCACAGAGAGGCACAGAGTGTAGCAAAGAGGGTGCGTAAGCACCTTGACCAGTTGTCGTCTGCCGGGGTACTTTAACGTTTCATTGAAAATGAACTTCTATTTGTTGTTAGTGAAGGGATTTCTTCTGACACAAGATGTGTACTGGAGCCATTGATATTTCTCAGTGAGTTCTCGATCTGAACTTTGAACTGAGTTCTGAAAGTTCCAACTTGACCCAGTAACTTTGCCCCTTTCCCTTCTCCATGGATTTCCTGTGGTCCTGTTTCTCCACTCCTGTGATGTGTACCACTGTGCATCACCTGACCTCTGTCAGGTGTGCCTCTGTCTCAGATGCCCATCTGGATCCTGCTTTCTAGACTCTCAAGAGGGTGAAAAACAGTTCATGGGGAGAGGAATCAAAGACATATTCCTGTCTTTTATGTCTAAAGCACAGATGTACATACAGTACATAAACTCATATACAGTACATTTGTGGTATTAAAATTTCATGGAGGGGTGCTATGTTTGGGCAGAGTGTTTGTATCCACCCCAAATTCATATGTTGAAATCCTAATCCCCAAAAGTGATGGTATTAGAAGATGGGGACTTTGGGAGATGAACAGGTCAGGAGGGTGGAGCCCACATGAATGGGATTAGGGCCCCTATAAAAGAGACCTCAGAGAGCTCCCTTGTCCCTTCCGCCTTATGAGAACATTACAAGAAGACAGCATTTATGAACCAGGTGAGTGGTCCCTCACCACCCCTATGCTGGCACCCTGATCTGGGACGTCCAGCCTCCAGACTGTGAACAATTAATGTCTGCTGTTTATAAGCCAACACGTCTGGGGTGTTTTGTTATAGCAGCTGAATGGTCTAAAACAAGGAGTGAGATTAGTTTAATAAAAATGTCTAAAAAGTTTCCTTAGAGGGACAATAATAATAACTTTAAAAATTGTGAAACACTGACCTGGACTAAAAGCTGGTTGAGGAAGGGAAGCTTGCCTTCTCCTGTGTTCTCTCTCATATTTTAGGAAAATGATATAATTTCATTAAATAAAATTTTGAAAAGCAAAGAAAGGGGGCACTACTCAACCTACCACTCTAGACTTGCTTTCTACCTCCAGTAATTTGTGCACAATTTTACATAGTTAGGCTCACCAAACACAGGGTCCACATGCATTTTTTTCCATTTATTTTTTAATACAATTTTTAAAGGTTACACTCCATTCACATTTACTCTGTTATTACAAAATACTGGCTCTATTTCCCATGTTGTACAAGACATCCTATTGTAGCCTATCTTACACTCAGTAGTTTCTACCTCCCAATCGCCCACCCCTATACTGTCCGTCCCTCTTCTCCCCACTGGTAACCACTAGTTTGTTCTCTATATCTGTGAGTCTGCTTCTTTTTTGTTGTACTCCCTCCTTTGTTGCATTTTTTAGATTCCACATATAAGTGATATCATACAGCATTTGTCTTTCTCTGTCTGACTTACTTCACTTAGCACAATGCCCTTCAAGTCCATCCACGTTACTGCAAATGGCAAAATTTCGTTCTTTTTTATGGCTGAGTAATATTCCATTGTATATAGGTACCACATCTTCTTTATCCATTCGTCTGTTGATGGACACTTAGGTGACTTCCATAACTTGGCAACTGCAAATAGTGCTGCTATGAACATTGGAGTGCATGGATTTTTTCAAATTAGTGTTTTGGTGTGGTCTTTTTGGATATATACCCAGGAGTGAAATTGCTGGGTCATATGGTAGTTCTGTTTTTAGTTTTCTGAGAAACCTCCATACTGTTTTCCACAGTGCCTGCACCAATTTACATTCCCACCAATAGTGTACAGGGGTTTCCTTTTCTCCGCATCCTTGCCAACATTTGTTATTTGTGTTCTTTTTGATGATCACCATTCTGATTGGTGTGAGGTGATATCTCATTGTGGTTTTGATTTGTATTTCCATGATGATTAGCAATGTTGAGCATATTTTCATGTGCCTGTTGGCCATCTGCATTTCCTCTTTGGAAAAATGTCTATTCAGTTCTTCTGCCTATTTTTTACTCGGGTTGTTTGTTATTTTGATGTTGAGTTGTACAAGCCGTTTATGTATGTTGGATATTAATCCCTTATCGGTCTTGTCATTTTTATATTCTAAGTTGTTTATCTTAATCTTGTAAGCATTTTCATGTCATAACACATCATTATAATCCATGCATGAGAACTCTCCATTTGGCCAAGGAATAATTCCTAGTTTCCTTCTGATCTACCTGGGGTCAAGCAAACTCAAACAGCAGCACAGAAGGACTCTAAAGACAGCATAATTCTCAAATACATGTGTTTGTAGATCCTTTAAGAAGGTAAACAAGCAGCAGATGTAAAAGGGTGAGCCCTTCTTAGACAGTCTCTGACTGCTGACCATCACCAGACCCCAGAGGACCCAGCAGAGCAGGGTCAGGCCTCCAGTAGGACCTTGACCCAGGAGTCTCCTCCCATTTGGCCTAGCATGAGGGCTTTGTGCCTTCTCTCCTATAATTTCTGATACCAAACATGAGGAAACAGCTCTCAGTGTCAGGCCTCCAGTAGGACCTTGACCCAGGAGTCTCCTCCCATTTGGCCTAGCATGAGGGCTTTGTGCCTTCTCTCCTATAATTTCTGATACCAAACATGAGGAACCAGCTCTCAGTATCACACTGGACAATTTATAAACCCCCAACCCTTCACTTCTTAAATTTCTTTTTTTGTTCAGTTGATTTTTGTTCAACCTTCCCCAAGTCTCCCCATCCTCCTTTATGTTTGCTTTGCATGAACCTCAACCCCACCTTACTAAACGTATTACACTTGTTTATAATTATATGATTGTTCTATGTTTGACTAAGACTGCTCAGAACTTTAAAAAACACCTCAATAGTCCCATAAACAGCAGATACCAATTTAGGACATAGATTATACAAGCCAGCAGGTACAGCTTGTGAGTGAGCCCCTCCTCAATCCATTCATTCCCATTTCAAGGAGGTTGACTGGGAGTCTCTTAACCATCCCCCATTTTCCTATGGCTCAATATTTTCATCATGTCCAATTTTATCCTAATTATTAGTAGGATTGCAATGAGCACAGGTGGACATGTAGGGTTTTGCTATTTCCTTTTAGGAAAGGCCTCGGTGTTCTATGCCTTGAGGTGACTAATTATGTGGCTCATCACAGGCATTGCTGAATTGCTGGATTACCTATTTGTCTTTGCATCTTTCAAAGTACCTTCTACGTCTCCTTGTTACGGTCAATGACCAACATGCAGAGTTTTCAAAGGGCAGGAGTATCTGCGGATGTGTTGAAGAGAGATTTAATTTCACTACTGCTGATGTCACCATGTTTAGGTTTGTGTTGTCTAAGTTTGATGCTGTAATATCTAGTCACTATTAGGAAAGAGTGAGTATCATCTGAAAGGTATTCTTCCCTTTGCCCGCTACCTGGGATAGACAAGGAGATGGTTTCAGTTTGAGGCAGTCACAGGAGTTCTAAGATTAGGGGATTGCTTCTGGTTTAATAACCTTCTAAAGACCCAAACCATTCTTGGTTTATCCTGAAAGTTCAGATCATTTCTGATCCCTTTGATGAGGGTTGATAGGCTTGAGATCAGCCTGGGAACCTCTGGAGCTCCCCAAAGACAGTCCAATTCCCAGCCAGCCCATGAATAAGTATCCACACTGGGGCACTTTCCAAGAGAAACTAGTACAGAACCCACCACCAACCTGCCATCCCAGTGGCTACATGGAAGCAGAGGCCAGAAATGTTGGTGCCGTGGGGCACAGGACTCCTCAGTGATGCACAGCCCAGACAGCTGTGGAATGACTGTATCTGGAATCAGCCAGGCTTATTGCTGCTGTTACAGAAATTTTATCAAAATACCTTCCTCTTCAGGGAATTACACTGAATACAATGCTAGAAGAGGTTAAAAAATTAGGGGCTTCCCTGGTGGCGCAGTGGTTGAGAATCTGCCTGCCAATGCAGGAGACACGGGTTCGAGCCCTGGTCTGGGAGGATCCCACATGCCGCGGAGCAACTGGGCCCGTGAGCCACAATTACCGAGCCTGCGCGTCTGGAGCCTGTGCCCCGCAACAAGAGAGGCCGTGACAGTGAGAGGCCCGCGCACCGCGATGAAGAGTGGCCCCCTCTTGCCACAACTAGAGAAAGCCCTCACACAGCAACGAAGACCCAACACAGCCAAAAAAAAAAAAAAAAAAAAATCCTCACTTTTATACCTTATTAAAAATATGATATAGATCCCAAATTGTACCCTCCTTCCTGCACATTGCCACACATTTGTTTACTGTTTATAATAGCAAAGACTTTTGTTCTTCCAGTAGGTTAGTGGACAATGGGGAATGTATGGTCCTCAGCTGTTCTACAAACCATCACCATATTTCCAACCAGGCATTAATTCATGCAGAAGTACCTCAGTCTTAGATGCTTAGAAATTAAATAATGCACACACAGCTCTCTTAACTAGGTCAAATGCACTGCTTTCCCATTCTGGACACCAGAGATGAAGGAGCACAAATTCAATGCAATAGTCAAAGACCAAGGAATAAGATAACTTAAGACTTCAGGGTTCCAGTTTACACCAGCCTCACTGGAGACTCAATAACTAGCCAACTTGGTGGACAGTACTAAGCTATGTGGATGTCCATGGAGAGAAAGTACTATTTTCCTTTCAGTGTTACTTAATATCATGTTTTTTAAATGCTTAAAATCTAATGTATTAAGTGGTAAATTTTGAAATGTTAGAAACTTAAAAACTCTACAAAGATTTTATCATAACATTGGACTGAATTCTGTTTTCATGAGGTCAACAGGATTTAGAAGGAAACTACAAAATACAAGTGACATAAAAAGTGTAAAAGTAATTGAATTTTAAAGCAGGAAAAGCAAGTTACAACAAGAAGGGGTCTCAGAGTCAGGTGGTTCCATCTCCACCTGTACAGGTGAGCATCAGAGGTGAGATGACTTGTGAGGTCACACAGGGGTCAAGGTGAATCTCAGAGTTGTTCCCCAGGCCCAGAGCTTCATGTACAGCAAGTGTCCTCAGGCCCAATCCCTTACTAAGGGGCATTTGTACCCCCTCTTCTCTCAATTTTGGATATAATCATGATTCTTTCACTCCATCTGAATTCAAGCTTTCCTGTCCATTTCTTTCTATCCATGTCGCACACACCCATCTGTGTCTTTCATCATCCCCATCCCTTCTTCCCTCAGGTATGTTCAAGCTTGATCCCTATCACTTGCTCTGCGGATCTCATTCTTACTATGTGATGTTTCCAGTCCTACACCTTCTCTTTAACTGACATTTCTCTAATTCTCTTCTTTTAATTCTATCCTCCATCTCAATAAAGGTCGCCTTTTCCTATGTTCACTCTCTTGTGTCTTTCACTTCTCCTCTTGAGTTCCTGTCTCTCTAATATTCCCCATTTTCACATTGGAAGGTCAGGGTAGCGCAGTGGTTGTAGATACCAGCCCTGATTCTAGCATTGAAGGGCAGCATGACCTTGAGTAAATTACTTAGCCTCTCTGTGCCTCAGTTTCTTCATCTGTAAAATGGGGTTAAGAATAGTACGCACCCCATGAGACTGTGGTGAGAATGATAAAGCAAAATCCATGTGAAATGCTCAGTGCAGCTCCCAGTAAGCAGAAACCACTGAGGCACTGTTCGCTATCATCCACAGCTTACATCCTGCATACGTGCTATTTTTTTTTTTCACTTTCTCTTATTCTCAGGCTCCAGAAAATTCTCATACACACCATCCATTTATACTGACCCTACTATAAAACTTTGTCCTGAACCTTGCCTTACCATTAAAATATGCCTGTCTGTGATCCATTCTTGAGGAACCGGTAGTATAGTTATCTTGTTAATATGAAGAGAACATTTTGACCTAAAACACTGTCAGATACCAGATTAGTTTCATGTTAGAATCCCTACTACACCTACAACTGAGCCATGTGAACTACATGGGGAGGGAGATGTGGGACAAGGGGAGACACTTTCCAGCTTCTCACAGGCCACACACGCCTCTTTATAGGTAAAAGTCCTCCACCTGTAAGTCACCAGTTTCTATGACAACACTGGTGTGTTTGCTTTGCCTCCCTGAAATGATCTTAAGTTTAAGGGCAGATTAAACCAAGTGTTGTTACCTCCTTACAGATGATGTCATAAATAACAACCACCACCATCATCATCATCAATTGAAGTGTTTCAATGTGTTCCAACAGCTACAAAATATACTGTAGACTGGGTGACTTACCCAATAAACATTTATTTCTCACATTTCTGAGAGCTGGGTAGTCCAAGATCAAGATACTGGCAGATTCCGTATCTAGTGATGGTCCGCTTCCTGGTTCACAGACAGTGGTCTTCTCACTGTGTCCTCAGATAGTGGAAGGGGTGAGGGGGCTCTCTGAAGTCTCCTATATAAGGGCACTAACACCGTTCATGAAGCCCTCACCCTCATAACCTAATTGCCTCCCCAAATGCCCCATTTCCAAATACCATCACATCGGGGATTAGGTTTCCATATATGAATTTGGGGGACACACAAACATCCAGTCTATGGCATTCAGCAATAAAAGGTACCCACACTTTTCAAAAACTAGATGATTCCCATGGAAAGCTTGCATAACACTCTGAAACACAGTATGTTTTCTTTGTGAATCACAGAAGAAAGTACTCTGGCCTCCACTAAGCCTTAGAAAAGCCTAGATTGTCAAGTCAGTCTTGCTCATCTCTGGTTTTGTGACACCACGAAGTAGGAAGCTCCAAAACCACATGATGACAAGTAGCAATTCTGGGCCTTATTTGTAGTGACATTAACATCGGTCAGCCTTCCATCCGGGTCTTTAACATGTGAAAGTGCATTAACACCAGCCATCTGCCATCCGTAGCCTTGTGTACAGTAGCTTTAGTAGCCGGGCTGTGGATGTTTCAGCTGTGTAAAATATTGACCTCTCGACAGGCATGATTACTGACCTTACTTGACTCAGAAGGTCAGTTAGATGCTCCCATTGAATTCTAAAATGAGAGTTTGGCTGTGTATAAGTCCCCAGAAGGAGCTGATTCCACACATAGCATGGTGATTGAAGGTAGGGAGGGAAGTTTGCATCACCTGAGGTCTAATTCAGAGACCTCTACATTGTAGTGGCTCCATTTTTTAAACTAAGGTTTTATAATTTTTCACAGAGAAAAAAGCATAAGCAACTCATTACACAAAAACGTTATTCCAGAGAGTTCACCAAACTCTACCTAAGGCCCATCTTGCCCAGCAAATTAGACAATAATACATGCCAAGCACTTAGTATAGCAAGTGGTACAAAGTCAGAGCCCGATGAATGTCTGATGTTAGCATCACTTCTCTTCCTCCTCTATCCACGTATGTGATGGCATTGCCCAAAGCAAATACTCACATGTATGTATAATTAGTTGTATGCTTCTTTGATTTTTTACATCATGTTATATCATCATGATATTTACAAAAGCAGCACCATGGACCAACAACATTCTTATCTGGAGGTGGCAGCTCTGTTGTCAAACCCAAGTACATGTGTCTGATGCACTGTGAGGTCAAACAAAGCAAAATGTTGGAGTTTATTGCAAGGGCCAATCAAGGAGTACCAGCAGCTCATGGTCAAAAGACTCTAAACTCCCCCATAGTTTTCAGGGAAGAGTTTTTAAAGGCAAATTTTGGCGGGAGGGCTGCAGGATGCATGACTTTCTTCTGAAGGCTAGTGGTGTGGTAACAGGGTGATGTTTAGGAAATTTTGTGCTCAGCCTGAAGTTGCCATCTTCCACCCAGGTGGGGCCCTTAGTTCCCAGAGAAGAACTCAAAAATTTGTAGCTGATTGTTATGTGTATTCATTGGGGAGGAGCTAGGACTCTGCATTATAGCTGCACTATTATTCCTTGAATGCTCCTCCTTTGTTTCTTCATTTCCTCACTTTCCTGATTAGTCCATTTGAATCTGCCCTTTGGAACTCAGGAAGGGCTTTTATACCCAGGAGGGTCCTGTAGGGTCCTGGTCAGTTTCAGCTGCAGTTAAAATTGGTTCATTCCCACTTATTATGTGCCAAGCTCTATGATAGGCCCGTTTAAAGAATTACTCACTTAAATTAGCGTATGGCTTTTAATTGTAAAAGAAAAGAGAACTTTAGACTAAAACTTTGCCTGAGATTAAATCAGGCTGGTGCTTCCTCTAAGAAACAGCACCTGTACTGTGATACCCTTGTGAAATAAAATTCATATTTTATGGCAAGACAAGAAGAATTTAAACATAAAAGTTCTTCTCTGCCCTTTGGCCTCCCTGCTTCCCCACGCTGTGCACCGTGTATCTGCATTATGCATCGACCTGAGGCAGGAGACAGATGGGGCCCAGGCTGAACAGCTGAAGTTTGTCCCCTATGGACACATACTCCAACATGAAGATAACAGGAGGATAATAGGAGAGGCTGAGCTCTGCCCAGATGAAAGTTAGAGACCACATATTTCTCATTCTTGAGGTCAAGGAGAACTTCCTAACTATACATGCACATAAAAGCTCCTCGGAGGTCAAAAGGGGAGCGATGTCAACCTACTCATAGGCCTCTTCGCTGGAATCCATCTTGGCTAAGAGATGCGCATGCACACATGGGAGGATCCTGAGATATACCAAATACGGACTCAGAACCAGGCAAAGCAAGATGATCGGCCAAAGGAAACCCAGAAGAAATGCCCCATATAAGTGATTCAAGCTACCACAAGGGTGCAACTCTCTCTCTGAGTCTCCTCTTGTGTCTATCCACACATACTCTTTTTCCTCCTAATGAACACTTTACTTGTTTCACTGCTTTCCATCTTTGTGGGAATTCATTTCTGCAAATCCAAAGGGCCAAGACCTTGCCACTGGCCACTGGTCTAGTGGTCAGGATTCAGCGCTCTCACTGCCATGGCCTGACTTCAACCTCTGGCCAGGAACCGAAATCCTGCTTCAAGCCGCTGCAGGCCAAGGCCACTAGAGATCAGACCAAACCTCCCGTGTTGGCAGGAATACCTGCTCAACCATAAAGAGCAACATTCTCCCAGCACCAACAAGACAACTCCTTAGAATGTAGCATTCCTTCTAGATCTCGTAAGGGGTCACATGACCCACCATGATGAGGCTTAGATCTGGATCGTGTAAACTGTCAATAATACATCATTTGATGTACAGCTCTCTGCCTCAAAAGACTTATATGACTGTACCTTGATTTCTAACTGGTGGAACAGTTCTCAGAGCTTTCTGAGATGCTCTTCCTGGACATGCTCTTCGAGCCAAATTCTCAAATTTGGCTTGAATAAAATTTTCCGATTCTTTCTTAAATCGACTGATTAGTTTTTTGTTGACACCCTCTAAAAGGAGGGCTACACATGGATGTTGAACAGAGCAGCCAAAACTCCACAAGCTCTGCAGAATCCCTCTTCTTCATCAGAGCTGCAGAAGGGGAAATGCACACAGGAAGCACACGTTTGACTCAGACACAGGCCCAAATGCAGTGCCACTCAGGAGCATTTAACTCGTCTGAAGGCCCCCTAATTACATGAAATTATCATCCCCATTAAATTCCTGGCACTGCCATTAAATATCATTAGGGCTAAATCAGTTCTCTGATCACATCCTGAAAGAGTGGATTTCCCGAATAAGCACCTCCCAATTAAGAAAGGAGTCCTAGGTCTTAAAGTGTAAAGGACAGTTCCTCAGTAGTCACTTAATTACCATATCTGCAAAGCTTCCACCAGGCTGAGCACCAATAGTTTGCAAAGCAATGGAATGAATCCAGCAGACCGGCAGAGGGCCTGGGGGTGGGGTGCGGGGAATTCACAGTGATGGGTCAGGGTAATGAGCTCTTCAAGAAACAACCTGAGCTCACAGGGTTGTTCTCTTTGTTCTAAACCCTCTTTACAGAAACTTCTCCCATACACAGGTAACACTTAATCCTGAGGCATCTTCATATGCCACTTTCTGAATCAGTACAAAGTCTAAACTCAGCCCCTAGATTTCCTATCAGTCTTAACCCTCGACAAATATTCTGTATTGTTTTCTCCAAGCAGGGAATTCCTTGGGTGCCTATTACTAATTTCTACACATAGGCATAGTTCTTATACTTCTCTGCATTAGCATGGTATCTTGCATATAGGAAGCACTCAATACTTTTTAGGAGTGATCAAATTATGAAGTTGAACTTGAGATTCTAAACCTGCAGATTTAAGAAATATAAAAGCTAAGTCCCTTTCTAGAGTGGCTTTACACCAAGGTGATCCTTGGAATGCCAAAAAGTAAAAGGAACTTTTTGGCAAACCTACAGAAGCCTGTTATGAAACAGCTTATTATAATACAGGCTTGGATTTACACGAGTCTAATAATATCTCCCTAAACAGAATTACTAGTAAAAACCTAATATAATACAACTAGCTTAAAACTCCTGGGTATCCCACAGGCAAATCAAACTCAAGTTTCTATACCAGGTCACTTTATTTTTCCTTTCAATCCTGTGTCTACTCTTTATTTCCAGCCTCTGTTGATTGAATCACCATTTACCCAGAGTTCCAATGCCAGAAACCTTAATTCCTGTCATTTTTTCACCTACCACTTTCCTGGTTCCTCCCAACTCCCCTCATCTCCCACTCCATCTCTTCCCACACGTGGACGCGTTGGCCAATAGTTGTGTGACCACGCAGGACCCTATGGGGTCTTCCCCGGACAGGCCTTCCCCCATATCCTCTGCTTTAGCTCCTCTCTGAGGTACCTAGATAACAGTATTTGATGCACATTTCCTGAGTTGTTTTACAGATGGGAAAACCCCCCACCAAATGGAAGACGTTAACTACTTGATGACCATGAGCACATGGGCCCAGGCCTCCTGGAGCCTAAGGACTGATGATGTTAACCTCTGTGACACCACCCTGTTCCCTCACCATCAGCCAATCAGAGAACTGTGCACGTGCTGATCACATACCCTGCGACACCCCTCCCTCACCTGGCTTTTGAAAATGCTTTGCTGAAACCTTTCCCAGAGCTCGGGGCTTTTTAGGGCATGAGCCACTTCATCTCCTGGCGTGGCCCTGCAATAAATCTTTCTCCGCTCCAAACTGACTTTTCAGTTCGTTTGGCCTCACTGTGTGTCGGGCACACAAACTTGTGTTAACAGCTGCTCTCAGTACCGCTTCAGAAATTTCCTTCAAGTGCATCCCATCTTTTCCATTCCCACCACCATCTCCGTTTCGAACAAAACTATCTTTCACCCAGACAACTCCCAACAGCCCTGCTTGCCTCCATCTTTCCCTGAACAAATCATCCTCCCCACTACTGCCAGAATAATCTTCCTCAATTAAAAACAAACTAAGCTAAAACAACCTGATCACATTACTCTCTTGAGCTAAAATCAATCAATCAATCAATTATTCCAGTGCCTACAAGAAAAACTCCACACTATTTAAATTGTCACCAAAGCTCTTGGCAATCCTACCCAGACAAGCTCTGATGCGTGTCTCATCCTGCCAGGGGCCGGGCAGCTCATTCTCCCCATGGTGGCGCCCTGATCCTGTTTAGGGAGGCCTGACTCCACATCACCTGTGCAATAAGCAGATGCTTTTCTCGCATCTTCTTTTAATTCTAGTGGGAAACTTTTTCCAGACATATTTGTAACATGACGTCCCGTTTCCCTTATTTATGCATATTTTTAATGGGACTTCTGTTGCTCTGTGTGGCTTTTTTCCTGATGGCTCACTCTTAAGCAATCAAAGAAGTCTCCAGACCTGACCTTTGATGGCAGACAGGGTGTGCGTGTTACTTTTGGCCTCACTTCCTGCTCACTTGCCCACTTGTGTCCTGGACAAATTCCCTTTTTGGATGTGTAGCGAAAGGGCAGGATTGGCATACACAACTCCTGGCCCAATCCCCATCCCCTCAGATTTTCCTGTCTTCTCTGTGTTTAAGTCAAATGTATTGAGGTTCAATTTACATACCATTACACACATTTTAAATGTAAAGTCTGATGAGTTTGGACTAAGGTATAGCCTCACAAAATCCCTACCTTAATTAAAATATAGAACACTTTCACGGTCCTGGAAAGTTTTCTCTGCACTCAATCCTTCCCGTTCCCCACCCCAGGCAACCACTCATCCACCTTCTATCAGAGTTTTGTCCCTTCTAGAACATCATCTGAATGAAGTCACACAGAATGCAATCTTTTGTACCTGGTTTTCTTTATTCAGCATGTTTTTTGAAATTCATCTATGTGACTATGTACACTGGCAGTTTAATCCTTTTGTTACAGAGAAGCATTTCAATGTATAGATTTTATCTATTCACCTGTTGATAGACAGTGGGATGCTTCCAGTTTGAAGGGACTAGGAAATATGTATTTTCTAAAAAGAGAAAAATAGAGCATGGGATCATATGATATTTTGAATTTAAATGAAGAAGTGCAGGATTTTTACTTGATTTTATTTTGTATCTCTGTCCTGAAAAATCTGGTCTCCTAACGTCATTACCAACATTATTTCCTTACCCTAAAATGTGTCTACCTGTATATCGATATAGTTGTTTTGACATTACAATACCGGTATTATTATCAAAAATAAAACTGTAGAATGTAGTTAAAATTTTTTAATGCTCATTACACATGTGTAATGTGCGTACAGGTAAATTTCTATGCTATCATATAAAATAATTTTTTTCTATGTGATTTATTTTCAACCACCTGACACAGAATTAGGATCATCTGTGTCTCTAAATTATTTTAATTTAATTTTATTTTTACTCTGTAATGTTTAACAACGTAGAACATTCACTTGGTTCCAAAGTCAAATCTATATATCAAGGCCTATTCAGAAAGGTCTAGTGTCCATCTTCGTCCCTACCTTATTTCCCCGTATCATTCTATTTGTCCCTATAAAAAAATATAAGCACATGTGAACCTCTCTTGGTACTTCTCTTCCTTTCTTATACAAAATACTAACTGCATTCTCCATCCTAACACTCTAAAAGAAGCAGTATGTCTTTCTCATTTCTTTTTACAGCTGCTTCATTTATGGATATACAGTATTACAGTTTGTTCAGTCAACCCACCGGTGGACATCTGGGTTGTTTCCAGGATTTTGCAATTATCAACCATGCTTCAATAAAAAAATCTAGTGCAAATATCATTTTAGATGATGCCAGTATCTTTGGGGTTGCCTTCCTGATATGGTACTGCTGGCTCCAAGGGTGAATCCACAAGTCCTTTCTCTAGCTATTGCCAAATTTCCCTCTTTGAGGGTTGTGTCATGTTCCCACCCAATGGGGTGAGAAGTGGCACTTGCTCCCGTGGCCTCACCCTCAGAGTATGTTGTCATACTTTTCGATGTTTACTAATCTCATAGTTGAGAAATGGCATCTCAGTGTAGTTCGAATTTGCATTTCAGACGGTTACCCTTTTAATTTGCAACCAAACCATTGTCTTCCCTTGATCATTCCATCCACAGCAGGCAGATTATTTCTCATTACCTGTTAGCCCCAGTCACCCTTTGATGGTAGTAAATTCAGTCCTCCTCCAGAACTCTCCACTCCCTCTGTCAGGGCTGCACCCTGGGTGAAATTTCACCATGCAGTTCAAGATATCTCTCCCTTCCACGATAGAACCAAGCCCGCCTCAAAACCAGTTTTCCTGTATAGAGAACAAACTAATGGTTACCAGTGGGGATGGGGGGGGGGCAATATAAGAGTAGGCAAGTGAGAGGTACAGACTATTGGGTGTAAGATAGGCTCAAGGATGTATTGTACAATGTGGGGAACATAGCCAATAATTTGTAAAACTGTAAATGGAAAGTAGCCTTTAAAATTGTATAAAAAACAAAAAAGACGTATTAAAAGAAAAATTGTTAAAAAAAAAACCAAAAAACAGTTCTCCTGGAGTAACAATATCCTGGGATGGAAGTAATTTAAAAGGCAACAGATACAGTTCTTTGAAACTCTCCAGAAACATATTTTTCAGTACTTAATACATGTCATCACTTTCACACTGTATCTTTGATTCTCCCTCCCTTTCTCAGAAGATGCCATTATAATGGACTCAGCTATTACGGAAACAAGTTGTTAAAATAGAACAGATTATGGTATTCAACAATCCCAATACCTAGGTCTAGGCCCTAGGTTGGTAAGCTCTGAAGGATAAAAGCCAGGCTTATCATCTATGTTAGCTCTCCTTGCAACGACATCTCCTAGCTACATTCTTCTTTCAGCCATAGACTCAGATTTGGAGGGAAAAATAAAAGATAAAAATAAGCCATGGAAAAATTCACTGCAACTCAGGTCATGGTATCAGAACGAGAGTCATTGTGAGTGAGGATTTTACCAAAGCATCACTGTGAAATAAAAGTCAATCTCTCCCGATTTCTCCGGCCATCTCTTTCTGGGAAGCTCTGTCCACGTGGCATGGATCTCCTCGGGAGGAGGACCGAGTCCTGGAAACCCCGTGGAGCTGTCCAGGCACTGACAGGAATTGACCAGGCTGAGCTGATCTCCAAGGACCTCCCCCAAATCCCTCCACCAGGCCAGGGCTTTTGTTCACCGCTGTCTCACGCTGTCCTCTCGAGAGGTTTAGGCTCTGGAGCCAAAACCCTCACCCTTTCCACAAACAGGCTTTGTAATATTTTAGCGTAATTGCACCAAGCATGTTGGGAAATGAAATAGCAGCCCACACCCAGTGGTCTACTTAAAATGTCAGCAAGAAAGGCAAAAATTCACTCCCAGGGTGGTAAAGAGCCATTCCAATTCTCAGAGACCGGGCTCAGACATCTTCTAAGAATAAACAGAAACATCCACAGAGGGCAGCGGGACTGATGTAGGTTATTCAGTCAAAATGGACACACTGGTTTCCAGAGTTTGGAGGTCTAACCTCATGTGTGCTTTGGTTGAGAGAAGCAAAAAAGCAGGGGAGGGAAACGGCAATGGGGTCCACATTTAGACCCAGATTACCAGGCAGAGAAGTGCAACCATAAAAACTCAGAATCAGACAGCGGGTTGGCAGTGAATGACTTTTTTTTCCCATTAAGTAGTTTGTGGGCAGGGGCAGACCTCCAAATACTCTGTGGCAGTGCCACTGAGCAAAGAATGGTTTGCACCTTGATTGGTTAAGACCAACAATGACACACTCTCACCCTCCTTCCATGCAGAAACACTTGCACTGAAATGATTTTTAGGTCGATGAGCTGAGACCTTTTATGGTAGAATTATTGCGTATGAGAGGTTAAGCTAGAAAGTATGCACAGACTTGGTATTACTGATCAGCATGTTCTCATCTGAGGTTTGGCACAAGCCAGCAGGACATTTATGGCCTCAGCAGCCATCACCAAACCCCAAAGGTCATTATCAGTTCCAACTATTTGCCTTAATTAGGACATTCTGATAGTGGTTCCTCATAGTGGTAAAGTGGTAACCCCTGTGGTCAGCTCTATTTGGTGTTATAAGTGATACAAGATAAATACCAGAGGAGATGGTTAATACCTGGGTTGATGACAAATGTGCCAAAGAATCACATTTGTTGTTAGTAAGTACAGGTAAGAATCAGATCACGTTATCATGAGGGTAATGACTTCAAACCTTTACAGGTGGGGCTTCCCTGGTGGCGCAGTGGTTAAGAATCCGCCTGCCAATGCAGGGGACGTGGGTTCGAGCCCTGGTCTGGGAAGATCCCACATGCCACGGAGCAACTAAGCCCATGTGCCACAACTACTGAGCCTGCACTCTAGAGCCCACAAGCCACAACTACTGAAGCCCACGCACCTAGATCCTGTGCTCCACAACAAGAGAAGCCACTGCAATGAGAAGCCCGTGCACCACAACAAAGAGTAGCCCCCGCTCGCCTTAACTAGAGAAAGACTGCACGCAGCAACGAAGACCCAATGCAGCCAAAAATAAAATTAATTAATTAATTTTTAAAAAAACCTTTACAGGTAAGAATAGGGGCTTAATGTGTCCTGACACTCATGTAGACAGACTGTACAAGAGTGCCTTTCAAACCTTAATATGTGTGCAAATCAGCCAGGGATCTTGTTAAAATGCAAATTCTAATGCAGCAGGTCTGGAGCTGAACCTCAGATTCTGCATTTCTAACAAGCTACCAGGGCATGCAGATGCGTAAGGATATAGATGGTCCATTGGGACACCCTTTGAGTAGCAAGACTGTAAAAAAGATGAAACATAGAACTCAAGGATGATCATAATTGTTCCCCCTTCGAAGTGGTTTTGGAAATATGTATTCCAAAATTGTAGCCACTGCTTAAAATAGTTATCAAAATGTCTCTTTTAAAGTTGCTTTAGAGACAATTTTGTAATGTATTCTAAAGTCAATTCTACTATTTTAAAGTTAATCCTTTGTTTTGACGTAGGAAGACAATGCATTATTGGTTCATTCAACTCATCCATCAGTCTTGGCATCAAAAATCCATGAATTCAAGAGATGGGCCTTTGAGTTTACAGGCACGTAAACAGATTTCAAAGCTGTGTGGAGCAATGGTAGCTTTTCTGAAGGGTCCTATAATGATTTAAAAACTAAAGTCAGATTTGTTGGTTACATGAAAAGATGCTCAACACTGTTAATTATCAGAGAAGTGCAAATCAAAACTACAACGAGGTATCACTTCACACCAATCAGAATGGCCATCATTAAAAAGTCTACAAACAACAAATGCTAGAGAGGGTGTGGAGAAAAGGGAACACTCCTACACTGTTGGTGGGAATGTAAATTGGTGCAGCCACTACGGAAAACAGTATGGAGGTTCCTCAAAAAACTAAAAATAGAGCTGCCATATGATTCAGCAATCACACTCCAGGGCATATATCTGGAGAAAAATATAATTCAAAAAGATACAGGCACCCCAATTTATTGCAGCACTATTTACAATAGCTAAAACATGGAAGCAACCTAAATGGCCATCGACAGATGAATGGCTAAAAAAGATGTGCTATGTATATACACAATGGACTACTACTCAGCCATATAAAAGAATGAAATAATGCCATTTGCAGCAACATGGATGGACCTAGAGATTACCATACTAAGTCCAGTCAGAAAGAGAAAGACAAATACCATATGATATCACTTATATGTGGAATCTAAAATATGACACAAATGAACTTATCTACAAAACAGAAACAGACTCCCAGCCATAGAGAACAGACTGGTGGTTGCCAAGGGGTGGGGGTGTGTGGGGAGGGATGGAGTGGGAGGTTGGGATTAGCAGATGCAAAATATTATATAGAGAATGGATAAAAAACAAGGTCTTACTGTATAGCACAGGGAACTCTTGATATATTCAATATCCTGTAATAAACCATAATGGAAAAGAATATGATAAAGAATGTATAAATATATATGTATAATGGAATCACTTTGCTGTACAGTAGAAATTAACACAAGGTTGTAAATCAACTATACTTCAATAAATTAAATTTTTTAAAAATTAGCCTGGGTCATTAGCTCTTCTATGTAAAACAATAATAATAATAACAATAATAATATAGTTAGTACTTATATGAATTCTTAAAATTCACCTAGCCACTGGCTGTAAGTATGCTATAACAGTGTATTCCCATAACAAGATTCCCCATTATCTCTGGGCAGCATTTGGGGAACTGGGGTGCAAGGTCAATGTAAAACCAGTGAAATAATAATAATGATTGTATTTTATATTGAGTGATATTATATGTATGTTCATATGTTATAAATATATAAAATACACTTATGCAGGATTGACTACATCTGGCACAGTCCTAAGAGCTATTTTACATGTATGAACTCATGTGATTTTCACAAGAACTCAGTGAGAAAGTTATCCCCTTGCTGCAGTTGAGGGAACTGAAATGCAGAGGGATGGACTAAGATAGATACTTCCATGCAGCTAGTGAGAAATCAGAGCCCGTGCTCTCCATCACCCTGCCCTCCTGCACCCTGATGCTCTTGTCACTGCAAGTTGCTTTGCTTGATGCAGATGAGTGGAAGCAAACGCCCACCATGACTTCTGTAGAACGTGGGGTCTCAACATCCATTTCCCACCTCTGCAGTTGTCTGAGCACGGCGATCACGCCACAGCAGTGAATGGGGCCTGGCCTTGGCACGTTCAAGTTCAGAAGGGAACACTGAGTTATACTACAAGAGAGATTCCAGGTCATGTGGGTCGACATCATTTGAAAAGTCCTTGTTATAAGTAGCATGTCATGTAACATTTTTACTTGTGTATCATGAAAGAATTGCTTCATGTAGGAGTTTAAAAAAAAATCTGTGAAACCTCTGCATTGGAAATGGTTAAAAATTATTAGGACTATTTGCAGAGAAAGAAGTTGTAGCTGGTTCTCCTGTCAAGTGACATGATCCATCCTGGAACTTCTAAGGTAAGGCAGGAGCTCTGGCCGTGGGTTGAGAAAGATTTCAGATAGCCATGTTAAAATAGACCTCATGTTGGCAGTTCCTGGTGTTTGTGGGGTACACGTTTTGTTCTGTGAAAAGAGTGGATGGGTTTTATATTGTCAGAGACTTCTTCTGGAAGCCAAGAGGATTCTTGATATGTGTAGATCAATTTATACTGAATGTACCCCTGATGTACAAGGGAAACATTTCTTGGTGAGTTGTCTATAATAATAACACATACTTAGATGGTACATGTTTTTTACGTGTATGAACTATGTTAATCCTCCTACTGACCCTATGAGTTAAGTACTAGTATTATTATTCCTATTTATCAAATGCATAAACTGGGACAAAGAAGTTCTATGGTGTGACCCAGGGCTCACGTGGCAAGTAAGCAGTGGAGACAGAAGTTAGGACTAGGCAATGTCTCCAGTGTCCCGGCTCCTGACCACTGGCCACTCTGCTTCTTCACAAAATAAGTTCCTCCCCTCCCCTTGCCCTGTGGGGCTTTGCACCAGCTTCTCCCCTCTTCTTGCAGCATAAACGTTGTTCCTCTTGACTTTCAAGGAGTGATTCTTCTGGGTGCCTTCAGGGTTAATGTTGCCAATATAATGTGGAATAAGACATTGCATGAAACATACCTATACTAAAATATTATTGTTTATCTGAAATTCGAATTTAACTGGGAGTTGTGCATCTATATTTGCTACACCTGGCAATTCTACTCAGCACTCAGCTTAAACATTCTCTCCTCAGAGGCCCTTTCTAAACACACAGACTTAAGAGACCCCCAGCCATTGCTCCATCTCCACAAATCTCTGCATAGTCCTCATCTAACAATATCATTTTTCTTCACTTGTCTACTTGACCCCATCTGTGTCCTGCTATGAAAACGTCACCCAGAGAGTCAGGAGCCTGGTCCATCTGGTTTACCACTCTATCCGCAAAGCCTAGAACAGTGCCTGTTGAATACTAAAGCATGTGATAACCATGTGTGGGAAGAATGAATGAATGCCCATTCCCTGCTGCAAGGACCTCTGTCTATATATGTGAGGGACGCTTTATTTCTGCCAGCGAACACAGAAGAGTTGATCGGAAGATATGCTGTACACCATTGTCTTTTCCCTGCTTTGTGCAAATAACCTGGAGCCAAACACACTGACCCGATTTTCTAATTCAAGGGCAATAACTTTCCTATTTGCTAATGGTTATTCATATTTTTAAAACTGTTAAAGAAATGTCAGTTTCCTTGCAGGCAAAATGGTAATTTAGTGTATGTCTTTGAAAATAGTGAACATCACTTCCCCAGTGTATGTGGCAGATGCCCTCAAACACTGAAAGGAGTCAATATAGCTCTGAAAAGCACTACAATGACCACGATGACAGCCAGGGAGAAATAGTTCATTTTCATACAGTAGGCCTCGGTTTGGGTAAAGCACATGATAAACATCTATTTCACTAACTCTCTTTTAAGGTAGAGCTGTTTTCGTTTTACAACAAAATTTAGAGGAAGGTACAGAGATTTCCCATATACCCCTTCCCCCACCCTTTCTCAACATCATCACCAAAATGGTACATTTGTTACCACAGATGAACCTACATGGACACATCATAATCATCCAAAGTCCATAGTTTGCCTTAGGGTTCACTCTCAGTATTGTACATTCTATAGGTTTGGACAAATGCTATCTAACCTATATCCGTCATTATAATATCATACAGAGTAATGTCACTGCCCTAAAAATCCTCTGTGCTCTGCCTGTTCAAGTCTCCTCCCTCCACACCCCTTGCACCCACTTATATTTTTATTGTCTCCATAGTTTTGCCTTTTCCAGAATGTCATATAGTTGGAATTATACCACTAAGTCTTTTTTTACTGGCTGCTTCAAGTAAATGAAGTAACAATACATGTAGAACAAGCGAGTGACCCTCTATGGACACACACTTTCCCACTGAAGACCTTGATGTGGTAAGTAAAAGGCTATAGCACCAATGATTTTTAACCTGGTTTAATACCAACAATGAGGGTTTGATAAAAGATGAACCCGAATGAAGTAAGAACAGAAATCTTGAGAATCTTTGAGCTGTTCAGTCAACATCATTTCCAGAATGGGTTAAGCGATGTTGAAGTTCCCTGTGACTGTAACTATGAATTTGTAGAAGGTAGAATTTTCACCACTTTTATTCATTGAAAGAAACTAAGACATTTCTCACATGCAAGTTACAGATGTTTGGCTACTTTTCAAATCCTAATTTCACTGAACCAAAGCTATTGCAAAAGAATCACTAGTTGCTAATTTTTTTTTAATGAGTAATTTAGTCTTAATATTAGGTATAGTTAGAATAACTAATTATTGATTTTATTTTATAGTTATGACATCTTAAGTTGGAAAGACACTTCTACTTCAGTAATTTGGGGGAAGTGTTGTAAGGAAATTTTTTAGAACATTAGAGTTGCAAACCCTAGTGTGTGGGCTATGTACTCTACATACAACTCTACAAAGCTCTTATTTCCTGACCTCCTTTTTTATAATCCAAACAAAGTGTTAGAAAAAATAAAAAGATGCACTTATCAACCAGGACATTTTTTTTTTTGCCAAGAATTTTCTCAAAGTGAAAAAAATCAATAATATACACCCACTTTACCTGCCCACAACTCCCTCTTCTCTCCCGATATCTTTTCAACCTGCTACAACTGATCAACGCTTTCCATTAATAAACTTTGAAAGTAAGAAAAATTGATGATGACTACTTCAAATGAGAATCCTACTGGGAAAACCATTGATTCTTTATCAGAAAACTCTAAAATGTCACCCAAGGCAAAACGAACTGATTTTAATATTTTATACTAAATAACAGTGCACTTTTTCATAAGATGATATTTTTAAAAATAAGAATGAGTGAAAAACAATTTACTCCGAGGTACAAGAAGTCACTTCTTATTTTGTATGGGGGGAGGTGGAATTTGTGGAACTATTGAGGGGTATGAAACCCCTGCCTAAAAAACAGCTTGAACTGATGTCCATAGAAATCACTGCTTTAGAAATTCGACAATTTTATTTTAAGATATGCTCGTGGCTTAATCTATATGCAAACTTATACCTTTCCCTGAATTGCCATTTCTCTAAAACCGTTGATTAAGGATGAGCCCCTGCCAGGGAATGCAACCTCCCTCTCAATCCACCGTGGGGCAGGGGACATGCAGTAACTATGATAATTTTCTTTTAAGACAGCTTTGCCATGATCTACCTGGCATATTCCTTAACCTCTTTGAACTCAGCTTCCTCACTGTGAGATGCCATAAAAATAACTATTTCATTGAGTTGTCATGAGGATTAAATGAGATGATAATGTATACAAAGTACCCATTGTATAGTAAGTGCTCAATAAATGTTAGCTTCCCCCCTGCATTTACATGTATATGTTAGCAAGGTTATGTAATAGCAGATGTGTAAACAAGACTGGATTTTCCAGTTCTTATTTACAGATCTCAATTCATGTCTTTTTTTGTTTTGGGGTTTTTTTTTAATACTTTATTTTATTTATTTATTTTTTAAATAAATTTATTTATGTTTGGCTGCATTGGGTCTTCGTTGTTGCACGTGGGTTTTCTCTAGTTGTGGTGAGCGGGGGCTACTCTTTGTTGCAGTGCACGGGCTTCTCATTGCAGTGGCTTCTCTTGTTGCGGGGCACAGGCTCTAGGCGCGCGGGCTTCAATAGTTGTGGCACGTGGGCTCAGTAGTTGTAGCTCATGGGCTTAGTTGCTCCACGGCATGTGGGATCTTCCTGGACCAGGGCTCGAACCCATGTCCCCTGCATTGGCAGGTGGATTCTTAACCACTGTGCCACCAGGGAAGCCCTCAATTCATGTTTAATAATTAACATTAATATACACAAATGCAAGTAGAATAAAATAACTTATGCACACAGCCAGATGCCTCACACCCTAATGCGTTGTAAAATGTCCTTGAAGTTTTTCAGTCTCTTTGAATGCTGTGTTCTTCAATCTCCCTTTCCCCCTAGGCACCATTTGGGGGTCTCACCATGCCCTTCTCTCCATGAGTCCCTCTAGTTGGCTCCACAGGCTACTTGGACCCTGGCTGGCAAAGTTCCGGGGAACGCGGGGGAATTTCACTCGATCAGAACATCACCATAAGCACACCACTTGGGAGCTCCTGGTACAAGTCCAAATGGATAATTGTTTATAACCGTCATCCGTTCTCTACTAGACATATAGGATACAGTCCACGAGCATTTCATTACATCAAGACTGTAATATAATGTATTGTAGGTAAGGAAGATATTCATCACTTGGCAATTGCCCTGCATAAGATATTCAGATTCTCAAAACATTGAAAGACGGCAAATGTCTATGATTCCCCAATGACAGATGATGAAAGATATCAACTATATGGCAGAGGTTGAAATCACTTCTTGGGCATCCCATGACATCTGCAGCAGCTTAGAGCAAAGATCACCAGATTTGGAGTCTAAAGACTTAGATGTGGGTTTTAGCTCCGACACTGGTATTTTTCAGAACCTCAGATGTGTGACCTGGAAGAAGGAGAGTAAAGACTCTCCCAGCGCTATTGTTCATGAATCAAATAGGGTGGAAAGGTTGTTGACTCTATAAAGCCCTACACACAGGAGTTATTGGGGTTGTCTTTGCTTAGTTTGTAAGAAGTGGACTTAAATCATTTCCAGAAATTCTCAATTTCTCCATCTTCAATGCCATGACTGTTCCTGCCTTTCACCTGTAACCCTCCTCTGACTGGTGCAAACTGTAAAAAATCATCATCGATACCACAACACCATTTAAGGAGGCGATTTTTCAGATCAGAGCACCAAGACCCACATAAATGCACGTTGATCAAAGTCATGCGTGCTGATTCGTAGACTAATATCCTATCGTTTTACACTCTGCACTTATAAATTTCAGTTAAGAATTTTGCTATTCTATCTCTGTATATTCTCTACAGGGAACATGCTGTTGCTGTTAAATAGTGTTATTGTTTTTTGTTCTATAAAGAGATTCTAGACTTTGTAACTACACAAATTTGTCATCAGTCATGAAACTGAAAACTTGGCTGTCGAATCTTTCATGCTCTTTGCTTTTAAAATACAATTTAAACAACCATCAAGCCTATTTATTGGCATCCTTACCTGATATATTAAAGAACCATTAGCAGTTTGAAGGGCAGAAATGTAGGTGGTGCTAAAGCATGACACGTGGGATGTATTTGACATTTGAGCAGCTCTCACCACTGCCTGTCAATTACTTCCCCTGAAATATCACTTACGTCCATGTGGGCACCCTAGGCACAGAGGGATAGTCTCAGGAAATGGTGCTTCCATGCTCCAACGATAGCGTTGGAACTTGGAAGCAGAAACTTAAACAAGTGATCATTAGAAGAATTCTCTCTCAACTTTGGAAATTTTTTTTAAAAATGGATGTCATTTTCACAGAAAACAAAATATGACATCCAAGCCAGTCCCAGCACTTTGAGATGTCCAAATTAGTCAGAAGTCCATAAAATACACACATTTGTGTGCCAGAGAGAGAATCAGATTACATGTCCATATATTCGGCTTGATTATAAATGAAATAGTTGTATGTTTGTACATTGTATAGATCCACATATAGACATACATAAACATTCCATTAACAATTAAGCCAAATATTTTAAAAAATTAACTCCAAACCAAGTTAATGGTCAGTAAGAAAGAAGAACAAAATATAGCCAATCCTCTGTAATTCATGTTAAAAATGTTAAGACACATATATGGATACTTTTTATCAAATTCAGATTTTGCTTTGAAATACAGAACGTGATGATTTTGTACCATATTTATCTGTGCTAAAACTTTCCACTCTGGACAGACAGAGAGAAGCTAACTTGGGAGCTGCAAGAAGTAGCCTGAGAGTGAGTCAAACGATATTATTTACCAGGTACATGGAATTTTAAGAGCTTGAAAATCACAACATCCCCACTTTCTCGATGAGAAAACTGAGACTCAAAGCATAGGGGTCCCAGCTAGAATCCCAGTCTGGACTATCCTAAAACCTAAACTACCTAAAACTATCAATCATGTATCTTTTGTTTATTTTTATTTAACAATCTCTTAACTTAGCATTACCGTGTACCTGGCACTTCTGTAAATGGTTTTATACCTATTAATTCATTTAATTAGATCCCCTAAAGGCCTAACAAGTAGGTACTGATATTAGCCTCATTGCACTGATGAGGAAACAGGCTGGAGAGCTTAATTTACCGAAGGTTCGATAGCCAGAATGTGGTGGAGGAGGGTAAGGTGAATCCAGGCTTTGTGTGGCCTGAAGCTTATACAATTTGGGGGACTCTCTTTAAAAAAAAAAAAAAAACCAAATTGTAAATACAAAATTGGGTATGAAGAGGAAGAAAAGTTGTAACAAATTATTAGAGATTGGAGATTTGGGGCCTTTCTGATGAGACACCAAAGTGAATGTACTAGAAACATTTCCTGATCACACCTGTCTCCCGCCCCAACTAGAACATTCTGTAGCTTCCTGTGAGCGCTGAGTGCAGGTAACTTTCTATATGGTACTGCTCATCTTCATAAGAGCCCTGCAAGGCTGGTCACTGAGGCAGGGAGAATGAAATGACTTGAAGACCTTCTTCAGGAAGCCTGGATGGTTCCAAATCCTGCACTTTCTGTGAAGCTCCTGCCAACATCTCTCCTAGGAGCTGGCTTTTATAGGACTGAGAATTCCTCCTCCTCTTTCAGGTGATTCCATTGCTTCCTCTAAATGACTGGGCACACCCTTCTTCAATACCTCCTGCTGCTAACACGGAACACTGTTATCAGCAAAGAGGAAGTGCTGTTAATAGAAAAATAAGAAGATCTTGGATTTTTGAGCATTTTATTCAAAAGCCACTAAAGATTCTAGTGCATTCTGACTTATATAAGGGTCGGTGGTTTATAAGATGTGCTGTTAGCAAAAGTTTAAAAATGAGTATATCCTTTGATAAAGGAGGCAAGAATATACAATGGAGAAAAGACAGCCTCTTCAATAAGTGGTGCTGGGAAAACTGGACAGCTACCTGTAAAAGAATGAAAGTAGAACACTCCCTAACACCATACACAAAAATAAACTCAAAATGGATTAAAGACCTAAATGTAAGGCCAGACACTATAAAACTCTTAGAAGAAAACATAGGCAGGACACTCCATGACATAAATCACAGCAAGATCCTTTTTGACCCACCTCCTAGAGAAATGGAAATAAAAACAAAAATAAACAAATGGGACCTAATAAAACTTAAAAGCTTTTGCACAGCGAAGGAAACCATAAACAAGATGAAAAGACAACCCTCAGAATGGGAGAAAAAAATTTGCAAACAAAGCAACTGACAAAGGATTAATCTCCAAAATATACAAGCAGCTCATGCAGCTCAATATAAAAAAAAAAACAAATGACTCAATAAAAAATGGGCAGAAGACCTAAATAGACATTTCTCCAAAGAAGATATACAGATGGCCAACAAACACATGAAAGGATGCTCAACATCACTAATCATTAGAGAAATGCAAATCAAAACTACAATGAGGTATCACCTCACACCGGTCAGAATGACCATCATCAAGAAATCTACAAACAATAAATTCTGGAGAGGGTGTGGAGAAAAGGGAACCCTCTTGCACTGTTGGTGGGAATGTAAATTGATACAGCCACTATGGAGAACAGTATAGAGGTTCCTCAAAAAACTAAAAATAGAACTACCATACAACCCAGCAACCCCACTACAGGGCATATACCCTGAGAAAACCATAATTCAGAAAGAGTCATGTACCACAATGTTCTTTGCAGCTCTATATACAATAGCCAGGACATGGAAGCAACCTAAGTGTCCATCGACAGATAAGTGGATAAAGAAGATGTGGCACATATATATACAATGGAATATTACTCAACCATAAAAAGAAATGAAACTGAGTTTTTTGTAGTGAGGTGGATGGACCTAGAGACTGTCATACAGAGTGAAGTAAGTCAGAAAGAGAAAAACAAATACCGTATGCACATATATATGGAATCTTAAAAAAAAAAAAAAGGTTCTGAAGAACCTAGGGGCAGGACAGGAGTAAAGACGCAGACATAGAGAATGGACTTGAGGACACAGGGAGGGGGAAGGGTAAGCTGGGACGAAGTGAGAGAGTGGCGTGGACATATATACACTACCAAATGTAAAATAGATAGCTAGTGGGAAGCAGCCGCATAGCACAGGGAGATCAGCTCAGTGCTTTGTGTCCATCTAGAGGGGTGGGATAGGGAGGGTGGGAGGGAGACTCAAGAGGGAGGAGATATGGGGATATATGTACAGCTGATTCACTTTGTTTTATAGCAGAAACTAACACACCATTGTAAAGCAATTATACTCCAATAAAGATGTTAAAAAAATAAAAGAGTGTATCCGTATTATATCATATCTTATATATTAGTATTCGTTCTAGCAAACGATTGCTTTGTATATTATCTTGTCAGGTGCTAGGATCGGATATCTCTACATTCAGGATAGAAATGGAAAGGCTCACAACACAACCCAGAGAGGATACCTGAGTCAAGAGTTCAAAAGTCAGACAATAGACTAAACTTACCACATTTATAATAGATGTGCCAATCACCAAGGCAAGCCTTTTACTGGCATAAAAGAGCAGAATCCTGCTGTTCCCTACTTTACTGCTTACTCTAACCAGTGGAATCAGTCTGGTCTCTTTTTGTTGTATCTGTTTCCTGCCAGCCTCACCACTTGTCCATAGGAATCACTTTATATGGCTCCATAGAATGCTACACCCAGGACCATCACTGCCAAAGAAGCAGCCAATTCCCACAACCCTGGCCCAGCAAGTGGCCCTGCCGAGGCTATGGAGGGTAGATTCACGGGAATTCCAAAGAGGTCCTCCCAGCTTGGTCTCTAGAGCTGAACTCCCTTTGAATAAGGTGGAGTCACCAACCTTTCCTTCCTGGACCATGCAAATCTTCTCATAGGTCCCACATCTCTAGGGGCTACATGACCATGCACAGAAAGTACTAATTACAAGGAAGCCTGACCTAGACCTCCTATGGGAGAGGCATCAATAGTTCGCCTAAGGATAAAGATCCATTCCTTTAAGACAGCAACTGAGTCCAAAGACTAAAGTGTGAAAAGACCAACGGGTCCAAAGATGAGCACATCAACACTTTCATTGCCAACAGCAATTGGTTGCACCTAAAAATAGTTCTGTTTTTAAGGAGAACTGTTTCAAATGACTCTTTAAAAAAAAAAATAAGCCCACATTACCAAATTTTACACATTCCTATCTCCTAGGAAGAAATTTCTACACTTAAAAATTAAATAAGTAAAACATTCTGACCCCTTAGTTTATGCCCAAGACAAATTCCTTGACTCCACACATTCACAAATTTGCTAACCATGCAGCTGTGGTTAGTCATATGGTTCCTTGGTTAGGTAACTATGGTTTTGTTCTGATCCTTTAAAAAAATACATTTTTAGCATATCTTCCATTTTTTAAAATATATTTTCTCATTCTTGCCGTTCAAATCATTTGAAATGCTTCCCTAAAGATCTATATCAATACTGTTGAAAGAAATAAATGCTTGGGAACAGGAACAAACCTTAATGGAATAGACTTCCGGCTCTAACTATTCTATGAATCTATGCTTCATTTAAAAAATTTAACCCCAGATCTGCCAGTAGAGCATGGATAGGTGTTGAATAATCCCAGATCCCAAAGTCTGTATTAGAATTCAGGTAATTGGTCTTTTTATCATCTTCAGCAGCTGTATCTGTAAGTCTACAATATTATCCTTGATTATTTGTGACACTTTTACTTACCCTTCTAAGTATCACTTGTTTCCATAGCAGACAAACCCAAACACCTCTCAACTAAACTACTTTTCTGCACTATACAGCCCACGTGCAGAAATTCTCAGTTTGTTTATATTCTGATTTTCTCAAATTTAGATTTGTAATTAAGTGTATTTGTTGCCCTTAGAATAGTGTAAATATTTTGCCTGCAAAACTCAGCATAAACATTCATCCATCCTTTTGAGGCTCCAATTCACTTCTCTGCCTCTGAGGATGTAGTGACGTGGTTGTTAATCAGCTCTAGACATTGAATTACTGTTCGGATGCCATGTTTCACCTTTGGACTTTTTCCTCACAAAGCTGGAACCAGTGTTTTTAAAACTGTGCGCAAATAACAGATTAGCAGCAGCAAAAGACTTTTCAGCAGCATCAATAAAATCTCGGCAGTATGCACAGGGAGCCAATGGTCAGAGAGACCCAGGAGGCCTTCCACACAGGATACGTATCTTGTTACAGAATTCCTCAATGCCTTTTTGCTGTCTCCCTAATGACCAGTTAAATGAGCTCCCTCGAGGATGCTTGAGTCAGCGCCAGCTTGAAAACTGCTGAGGAAACATCCTCTTTTACTGGAAATGATTTCCATCAAACTGCCATGTGCCATATTTAGACTCATGGCTTAGTAACACCCAGCCGAAGGGGCTAAGTTTGCAGGGCAGGAGGCCCTGCACTGTGAGAAAAGAACTTGCTTTTGTCTGGCCCAAGTGACCACAGGGCAGTGAGCTAGTGAGTCTGTGGTGGGCTGTAACCAGAGGCACAGACTTTTCTATCTGGAGAGACAGGCTTCCTTCCTCACAGGCAGCTGCTTCATCCCATCCTGCTTGTCCCACAAATCAGAGATGTGAATAGGGAGGTGGTGATTCAAGTTTATACACATCTACCTGTCAGTGGGACATCACAACCCAGCAATTCTGCTCACCTGGGCTCAGCAGGTGGATGGCGGGCAAATGTCTCTTCTCCCCCGTTTAAACTTAAATCACAGAAAAATGATATTAAAATGTCTTGAGTCATAGAATATAATTCTGCTAAAAAGCTGAGTCACGAAATTATAGAACTTTAAAAAATGTAAGATGTTATAGAAAAACCTGCGCTAACCCTTTGGCCACCCCAATATTTATACATACACATACACATATAACTTGACGTAAATGTTTAAGCAAAATTATGTAGACGTGGGATTTTAAGTGCAATCATTTCCCCCACCCCAATTTTGTCCTTGGTTTCTCTCCTCTCCCCCTTCTCCCTACTCCCAATACATCACCCCAACTTCCCAGATTAATTTATATTAACAACATATCTTGCATCTTTCCATGTTCTTCCTTATGCTTATATAATTGTACACAAACACACAGACATATGTGCATATAAATAGGTCATTTCTGTCACTGTTCGATGTCTACAAAAAGAAGATTCTATTGTAAACATTTCTCTGCATTTTGCTTTTCTCTCAATAAGAAATCTGGAAAATCCCTCCAAGTCAATTCCTATAGCTCTGATTCAGTCTCCAACAGTGTGTAGTATTCCAGGGTATGGAAGGTACATCATTCTTTCAACCATTCCCCTCTGAAGGGGCAAAACTTCATGAAACTCTGTCCTTTTTTTTTTAATATACGTCTCCACTGGAAAGCCGAACAAAGAATGCTTACCCAAGTCCTAAATATATTTTAACAAAGAACAAGAAAAGTTCTCCCTTGAGCCCTAACACAAGCTTATCTTCTATTCAGTGCAGAAGGTAATGCTGTTTCAAAGTGTAGATTTTGTTATTATTCAGGTACCGTAAGGGAACAAATCAGGAAATGACTGTATGGAAAAGATAGTTTGTTACTCATAGTTCCCAAGAGGAGAGGGCATGCCATGCCATGCAGGGCCACATGGGGAAGCACCAAGGTTAGTCTGGAGAAAGAAGTGTAAGGGGAAAACATGAGCAAAGAGCCTTTATTGTGGTTTTCATGGGAAGGAATGGGCAAGATAGTGTAAGCAAGCTAAGCAGGTTTAGGATTAGCTAGTTTGAATAATTTCAGTGGGATCTGGATTATAGGCACTGTCCCAAGTTGTCTGGTACTTGGACCTGGAGTGATTAGGGAAGGGTAATATTGGGCCAGAGTATAAAAGCCCCAGAGCTCAAAAATGGAGGCAGTTGGGAGGTATGGGCTTTGGATCAGTTGGTTTGCAAATGAAAGTTTCACTCCCAGGCAAGTTGATTGCCATCTCTAGGAATTAGCTAGTGCTGGAAAGGGGCAGTCCCACTCCAGCCAGTGAGACCCCAGATGCCAAAGCATCAAGAATACAGAAAATAAGAAAACATAGTAAATGCAAATGCCCAGCACACTCAAGCAATATTTGGTAAACGACAGGTACATTAACCAAGAAAGCACAGCACACTCTGCCTCCTGCCAAGGGGCACAGCTCCACAGACTCAACCAAGTTGTTGCAAAGGGCCTTGGGCTCTGAGGGGTGCATAGGAGTTTGTTCCAGGGTTAAGGTGGGAGAGGTACTTCTGGGGCTGTGGGGCTGGTAGCTAAGATGACAGCATCAAAGCCATGCAGAGCTAGCACTGTGGCAGGGAGAATGACCACAGCCACTCTTTGGTCTACACAGCCTGTGGTCCTGCCTAGTGATGCCCAGCTGTCCGCAATACCCTGACTGCTTTGGGCAGTTGCTTCAGATCCTGGAGCAGCATTCAGAGTGTCATAAATTCCCTTTCCCAGGATTAAGGGGTCTGCCCCCAGGCAGCTCTTTGACCAACTCTCTTCCACTGGAGAATCTCTCCTGCATTCTGTCTCCATCATCCCTCACTCCCCCTGCTCATAGGAGGAAGGATGGTATTCTCCCTGCCATGCACAGGGAGGACCCCTTTAGACCTTTACTGGGACCTTTTTGCTGGATATGTCCTATTCCCACACACAATGGAATACAATGACTCTATCATGTATAGTGATCACTGGTCATTTTTCCATGTGTTTCTGAAGAGGACATTACTTAGGGATTTTTTTCATGAAAATAAGTTGTTATAGAGGGATACATAGGTGAAACATGGCAAAAGAATTAAAGTGTTTGGGTTTTTTCTTTTCTTCTCCATCAGCCTACTTCCTATAGCCTCCCTTTCTACTGGCTGACCCTCAGGTGTTGCTGAGTTTGAGTTAACTGAGGAAGCAAAAACTGTACTAATGACCAGCCAGGCCAGTTCAGTTCAGTTCAGTCAAGAATGTACTCTGTGTCTATTCTGTACTAGGATTGGAGACTAAAATAAACAAGATGGTCCCTTCCTTAAACACTTGTCCTCTAGTGAGGGAAGCAAAACAGAACAAATGTTTTGAGTGTGTATTGAGTGTTGTCAAGAACTGTGAAGGGTCTGAGATTTGATCCTGCTTGGAAGCTAACAAGTGAGTCTGCTACATTTCATGGATGCTGGCAGAAGACACGATACTCCTGGGTCAGAGACAAAGGACTTAATGACTCACAACACAGCAAGCAGCATGAGTTTCACATTCACTTCAGCTCTCTTTGTCCCTCAAACCCCACAGAGGTGATGAGGAGGGATCCAGGTGGATGCTGCAAACAGAGTGAGTTTCTGTCACAGCTGAGGAATCTCAAGGTTAGGTAACCCAGACCTGCATAGAGGGCCACAAGCAAACCTGCCCAACCCTTTGCTCCATTGGGAGACACTACCTCTACCATCCAAGGATGGGAGCTATACAAATATCTTCAAAAAGGTAGTCCATAAAAAATGGACAGTTAGTATTCTTCTCATAAGACACGCAGAAGCAGACACCTGTGGGGAATACTATCCCCAAGAGCACTTAAGACCAGCCAGGAATTGTCCTAAACGCATGATCTCATTGATCATCATAGCCACTCCAGCTGGCATCACCCTTCCTATCCTGCAGATTAAGAAACAGATGTGTGCCTCAACTTCCAGCTCACCAACATAAAACTAAAAGGTGACAAAAGAAATGGGATTCAGATCTGATTCCACTGCTGTGTCCTTCTGATTACACCACACTGGAGTCGAGAGGCACCAGAGGTAGAAAAAGAAAATCTCATTCATGGCATATGACTGAGAGTTGGCAGCAAGCAGAAATCCAAGTTGGGATCCCAGAGAGCTGGAAGCCAGGCGTGATGTTGAGGGGGGAAGATATTAAGACATCCTCCCTTCCACCACCCACCAGTACCCCAGGACACTCTGGAAGATGCTGCTTTCACACGTGAATAATTACATTGCTTTCTGTTAAGATAATCCACCCTGTCATGACAATTTGGCAAGTGGATAGATTAACTATCAATCTTTTGAGTTCTTACCTTTTGCTGGACACTGTTCTAAGTGCTGGCAGTAAGTGACTGCCATGAAAAGAAAGAAATTCATCCTCAAGGAGCTTGCCCATCTTCTTGTGGGAGGAGCCAATCTGCTGTCCAAAAGGTGTACATTTTGCAGCTACACAGGTAGTTTTGCCAAAGACAGTGTAATATTTATCACTCACCTCCCCAGTACCAGCTACTAAAAAAATATCTCAAGAAGGCCCTTGCTAGGTGTCCAGGTGTTATGCCCATCTACAGGTAATGATGGAAGTCATGAAACAACTTTCAAATGGACTTAATGATCCAAATGCCACAGGCAATTGTTTTCCCCCATGAAGGCTCAGTCTAGGCAGAGGAGCAAGATGACCAGAACATAACTATGATACTTACCCGACAGGTTAAAAAAAATACCATGAAATTTGCAGATTGCAAACATAGGCAATTATGATGTTTAGCTTGTGTATCTCCATTCCAGAAATATTTATTTACGGTTCACCAAAGGCCAAGTTGGCATTGCCTGCCCTTGTATCTTAGGCATTTTCCATTCACTGTCAGATCTTCAAAAAGCCAAGTAACTAAATGTTTTAACTTTGGGTTTCTGTTTTTCAACGCTTTGCATGTTTTTAATATTTAATAGAATAATTAACAGCATTGATTCTGATACCTTCCTAAATCTCTAAATTTTTTCTCATCTAACTAATCTGGGTAACAATGACTTGTTTAATGAATGTACTATTTTTGTTTCATGTTAAACTTAGTTCAATTAAATTGGACTAACCTAGCCTAACTTAAACTCAGTGCAACTAAATTAGACTAACCTAGCCTAACCTAACTTAGCAATCACTTAAATCTCCCTCTCCTCTAACTCTTCCTCTTAAAAGAAAATTATGATTCTGCCCAAGGATGGCAAGTAGAGTGTGTGCCTGGCTTTCAACATTGTAAGGCAGAACTGCCATTTGGATGCCAGGGATATTCGGATGCAGGGACATACTGACAGACCACCAATCCCATCACTCCTTTCCACCAAACAATTAAAATAAGATAAAAACTTTTTTTTTTCAATTACCAAGTATATAAATTGAAGTGCCTCCTCGCATACCTGACCTTCATCCTAACCTTAACCCCATAACCAACCCCCACCCCAAGTCCAAGAACACAATTTCAAGTTCTGCTTCAACCAGTGGACAAGACAGGGTGTTGCTATGGGTTGAATTGTATCTCCCCACCCAAAATTCACATGTTGAAGTCCTAACCCCCAGTACCTCAGAATGTTACCTTATTTGAAAATAAGATTATTGCAGAGGTAATTAGTTAAGATAGGGTCGTTAGGGTGGTCCTCAATCCAATAAGACTGGTGTCTTTAAAAAACGGGAATATTTGGAGACAGACATACACATAAGGATGAAATCTATATAAACAATAAATGCTGGAGAGGATGTGGAGAAAAGGGAACCCTCTTGCACTGTTGGTGGGAATGTAAATTGATACAGCCACTATGGAGAACAGTATGGAGTTTCCTTAAAAAACTAAAAATAGAACTACCATACGACCCAGCAATCCCACTCCTGGGCATATATCTGGAGAAAACCATAATTTGAAAGGATACATGCACCCCAATGTTCATTGCAGTACTATTTACAACAGCCAGGACATGGACTCAACCTAAATGTCCATCAGTGGAGGAATGGATAAAGAAGATGCTGTACATATATACAATGGAATATTACTCAGCCATAAAAAAGAACAAAATAATGCCATTTGCAGCAACATGGATGGATCTAGTGATTGTCATTCTGAGTGAAGTAATTCAGATGGAGAAAGACAAATATCACATGATATCACTTATATGTGGAATGGTACAAACGAGCCTATATACAAAACAGAAGTTGAGTCACAGATGTAGAAAACAAACTTGTGGTTACCAGGGGGGAAGCGGGGGACAGATAAATTGGGAGATTGAGGTTGACATATACACACTACTATATATAGAATAGATAATTAACACGAACCTACTGAATAGCACAGGGAACTCTATTCAATACTCTATAAAGACCTATATGGGAATAGAATCATTAAAATAGGGGATATTTGTGTATGTATAAATGACTCACTTTGCTGTACACCTGAAACTAACACAACATTGTAAATCAACTATACTCCAATAAAATTTTTTTTAAAAAATGAAGACAGAGATCTAGGTGATGCTTCTACAAGCCAAAGTTTGCCGTCAAACAGCTAGAAGCTAGGAGAGAGACATAGAGCAGATTCTCCCTCACAGCCTCAGAAGGAAAAAACCTGAGGCCACCTTGAGTTCAAACTTCTAGTCACTATAACTGAGACAATCAATTTCTGTGGTTTAAGCAACACTGTATGTGGTGTTTTGTTATGGCAGCCCAGGAAACTAACATAGGTGTCATCATACCTTACTCAGGGAAAGTGATGGGAAAATAAGGACTACTTATTTCCAGGGGCTGCTGCTGAGTCAATTCAGCATTTGTCAGATGGCTTCCTCACCTTCCTGATAACCTCTCCATGCAGGTTGGTTCCCACAAATTTGTGGGGCCCAGGGCAAGATTGGAGAGCTCCCTTGCTTACATCTAAATATCTACATCTTATAAATCAAATTAACAAACTGTTAAATAAAATGTTATCCTTATACCTTCATAATATCAAAATAAATGATTTTTATATGACTAAATGTCAGCAGGATATAATAATTAATATTACTAGGCAATAATTAATATTATTAGTGTTCTGCTTGTGTGTCAGCATTCTTACCAGAGTAATAAAATTTAAATGTACATAATTAATTAAATATTATATATTTATTCCATAAAATTTAATCTTTTTTTACTTTCCTTTCAAATGTCTCTGTAATCAAAATTGTCACATAATTTGCACTGTGTTGACTATAAGCCAACTGAGCCAATATAGTTTTTTAATAATTTTAGTTTCAAAGAATGAAAGTGCTGAGAGTGGGCATCCTTGTCTTGATCCTAATCTTGTAGGAAATGCTATCAGCTTTTCACCATTGATTATGATGTTAGCTGTGGGCTTACCATATAAGGCTTTTAGTGTGTTGAGGTAAGTTCCCTCCATACCCATTTTCTGGAATTTTTATCATAATTGGATGTTGAATTTTGTTAAAAACTTTCTCTGCATCTATGAAGATGATTGTATGATTTTTATTCTTCAATTTGCTAATATGGTGTATCATATTGATTGCTTTGAAGATATTGAAACATCCTTGAATCCCTGGGATAAATCTCACTTGATCATGGTGTACGATCCTGTTAATGTATTGTCGAATTTGGCTTGCTAATATTTTGTTGAGGATTTTTGAGTCTATGTTAATCAGTGATATTGGCCTATAATTTTCTTTTTTTGTGATATCTTTGCCTGGTTTGGGTATAAGGGAAATGCTGGTCTTGTAGAATGAGTTCAGAAGCATTCCTTCCTTTGCAATTTTTGGATTAGTTTGAGAAGGACAGGTATTAACTCTTCTCTAAATGTTTGGTAGGATTCACCCATGAAGCCATCTGTTTCTGAGCTTTTGTTTGTTGGAAGTTTTTGTATTACTGATTCAATTTCATTACTGGTAACTGGTCTGTTTATACTTTCTATTTCTTTCTGATTCAGTCTTGGAAAATTGTATATTTCTAGGAATTTGTCTATTTCTTATAGGTTGTCCATTTGATTGGCATATAATTGTTCATAATAATATCTTATGATCCTTTGTATTTCTGTGGTGTTTGTTGTAACTTCTTTTTCTTTTCTGATTTTATTGATTTGGGCCCTTTCTCTTTTTTCTTGATGAGTCTGGCTAAAGTTTTACAATTTTGTTTATCAATTTTGTTTATCTTGTTTATCTTTAGCTCTTAGTTTCATTGATCTTTTCTACTGTTTTTTTAGTCTCTATTTCACTTATTTCTGTTCTGATCTTTATAATTTCTTTCCTTCTACTAACTTTGGGTTTTGTTTGTCCTTTTATTCTAGTTTCTTTGGCTGTAAATTTAAGTTGTTTATTAGAGAATTTTCATGTTTCTGAGATAGGGGTGTGTCACTATAAACTTCTCTCTTAAAACTGCTTTTTCTGCATCCCATAGATTTCAGTTCATTGTGTTTTCATTTGTCTTCAGGTATTTTTGATTTCTTTTATTTCTTCAGTGACCCATTGGTTGTTTAGTACCACATTGTTTAGCCTCCATGTGTTTTGGGGTTTTTCTGCAGTCTTTTTTCCTTGTTAATTTCTAGTCTAATAGCATTGTGGTCAGAAAAGATGCTTCATCTCATTTCAATTTTCTTAAAGTGAAATTTCAAATTTCTTAAATTTACTAAGTCTTGTTTTGTGGCCTAGCATGGGATCTGTTCTGGAGAATGATTAATGTGTACTTGAAAAAAATGTGTATTCTGCTGCTTCTGGATGGAATGTTCTATATATATTTATTAAGTTCATTTGGTATAATGTGTCATTTAAGGCCAGGGTTTCCCTACCGATTTTCTGTCTGGATGATCTGTCCATTGATGTAAGTGGGGTGTTAAAGTCCCCTACCATTATTGTGTTACTCTCAATTTCTACCTTTATGTCTGTTAATATTTGCGTTATGTATTTAGGTGCTCCTATGTGGGTTCATATGTGTGTGTGTGTGTGTGTGTGTGTGTGTGTGTGCTATTCTTATATCTTCTTCTTGGATTGATCCCTTGATCATTATGTAACGTCCATCTTTGTCTCATTACAGTCTTAGTTTTAAAGTCTATTTTGTGTGATATAAGTATTGTTACCACCACTTACTTCTGATTTCCATTTGCATGGAATATTTTTTTTCATCCCCTCACTCTCAGTCTGAGTGTGTCTTTAGATCTGAAGTGAGTCTCTTGTAGGCAACATATATATGAGTCTTTTTTTTAACCATTTAGCTACTCTCTATATATCTTTTGATTGGAGCACTTAGTCCATTTATATTTAAAGTAATTATTGATAGGTATGTACTTATTGTTATTTTGTTTATTGTTTTGTGGTTGTTTTTGTAGTTCTTTTTACTTCCTTTCTTCTTTTGTTCTCTTCCTTTGTTATTTGATGACTGTCTTTAGTGTTATATTTAGATTCATTTCTCGTTTTTGTATGTGTATTCAACATAGTATTGGAAGTCCTAGCCACAGCAAACAGACAAGAAAAAGAAATAAAAGGAATCTAAATTGGACAGAAAGAAGTAAAACTATCACTGTTTGCAGATGACATGATACTATAAATAGGAAATCCTAAAGACACCACCAAAAAACTACTAGAGCTCATCAATGAATTCAGCAAAGTTGCAGGATACAAAATTAATATTCATAAATTTGTTTCATTTTTACACATTTATAGTGAACTATCAGAAAGAGAAATTAAGAAAACAATACTATTTACCATCACATAAAAAAAGAATAAAATACCTGAGAATAAATCTAACTAAGGAGGTAAAAGACCTGTACTTGGAAAACTATAAGACGCTGATAAAAGAAATTGAAGATGACATAAACAGATGGGAAGACACTATGCTCCTGGATTGGAAGAATTAATATTGTGAAAATGACCATGCTACCCAAGGCAACCTACACATTCAAGGCAATTCCTATCAAAATACCAGTGACATTTTCCACAGAACTGAACAAATAATTCACACAGAAGACCCTGAGTAGCCAAAACAATCTTGAGAAGGAAGAACAAACCTGGAGGTATCACACACCCTGATTTCAAGCTTTACTACAAACCTTCAGTCGTCAAAACAATATGGTCCTGTCACAAAAACAGACATAGATCGATGGAACAGAATAGAGATCCCAGAAAGAACCCCACACTTATATGGAAAATTAATCTATGACAAAGGAGACAAGAATATACAATGGGGAAAAGATAGCCTCTTCAACAAATGGTGTTGAGAAAACTGGACAGCTACATGCAAAAGAATCAAACAGGACTACTCTCTCACACCATATACAAAAATAAACTTAAAATGAATTAAAGACTTAAATGTAAGATCTGAAACCATAAAACTTCTATAAGAAAACATAGGCTATATGCTCTTTGACCTTGGTCTTTGTAAAAACATTTTTGGACCTGTCTCTTTAGGCAAGGGAAGCAAAAGCAAAAACAGACACATGGGACTACATCAAACTAAAAAGCTTTGCACAGTGAAGGAAGCTATCAGCAAAGCAGAAAGGCCACTTACTGAATGGGAGAAGATATCTGTAAGTGATATATCCAATAAGTTTTTAATATCCAAAATATACAAAGAACTCATATAAATCAACATCATAAAAACCAAACAACCAATTAAAAAATGGGCAGAGGATCTAAATAGACACTTTTCCAAAGAAGACATACAGATGGCAAACAGGCACATGAAAAGATGCTCAACATCACTAATCATCAGGGAAATGCAAATCAAAACCACAATGAGATAACACCTCACACCTGTCAGAATGGCTATCAACAAAAAGACAACAAATAACAAGTGTTGTCAAAGATGTGGAGAGAAGGGAAGACCTGTACGTTGTTGGTGGGAATGTATAATAAATTGGTGCAGCCACTAAGGAAAACAGTATGGAGATTTCTCAAAAAATTAAAAATAGAAGTACCGTGTGATCCAGCAACACCCCTCCTGGGTATTTATCCAAAGAAAACAAAAGCATTGGCAAGGACATCTTGTGACATTAGAACATCTGCTGTAGTGACTAACACTCTTCAGGTCCCAGGGAAACACTTCTCCACCTCTCATCTCCTTGTGTGATAACTGAGTCCAAATGCCATGAAGGAGTGTGGGTTTATTATTGGCAAATAAAAATATAGGGCACCCAGTTAAATTTGAATTTCAGGTAAGCAACAAATATTTTTTAGTATAAATATGTCTGCAATACACTGTAATTTATGTTAACCTTATGTTGGAGATGGACACAGCTTTGGAGACACCCCTGGAGAATGAATAAATTAATGAACTTGTTCATCCTTAAAGACAGAGGTGCTGAAGACAGAGGTGCTGATCTGGTCTTTAAGGCAGGTTCTCTTTCTGCCACCACAAGGAACAATTGTTATGCACACACTTCTTGCCAGCTCTCAGTGAGACAACTCCATTCTTCTTTCTTTTATTATTTCATTCATAAATATCTATTGCATGCATGCCAGGAGCCAAGCACACCTCCAGGCACAAGAGAGGTGAGGAAGTAGAAGATTACAAAAATGAGTAAGAGCGGAACCTCACACTCTGTTGCCTACAGACTATCAGGAGAGACAAGGCACGTCCTTAATAGCAAGAGCATGAACCAAAGATGTTGCCTGTGAAGGTCAGGAGTAATTTCAAAAAGAAGCAGCCTTTAAGTCACCTTACATGCAGATTGGTTTAACAGACAAAGAGAGAAGAAAACAAAGGAGGTTGAATGTCCCATGTGAAGACATACTAGGAAACAGTGTCATGAGGCAAAACTCACATGTCTTAGAGGTAAGATTTGATAAATCCTAATGTAAGTTACTGTTTTTTTCTTAAGTAATAGAAAAGTTGGTCATTTTTCCTTTGGAAAAATAGACTGTAATTATCCTGTAAAGAAACTCATGGATACTAGTCAAGGAGCAGGTTAGTCCCTTTCACAGAGTGAGAGTTCAGGCGGCTATACTTTTCTAGCATCAGGTAATGCATGAGACCTATTCCTCAGTCCTTCCAGTTAGGGATGCCCTGCAGAGCTCTCTCCACCATGCCGCAGATGGCATATTGTGCTTCTGGCTATTAAGCTGGAAATGCAAACCACCTTTTTGTGGTTCAAATAATCTCCAGGAGATAGTTTCCTGGAAGTTTTAAGTCCTATTTCTCATATCACCTCCATCTAAATTGATGATATCTATGACCTTTTCATCTAATTACACTAGTATTTTGTACCTATTTTTATTAAATGGTTCCATTACTTACCCATTATGTGATAGCTGCTTTCTGTTAATAACCTAATGAGCCCACTCTGATATTTCTCTTTCCTTTCACAATTAGGTCAACATGCTTAAATACTGGATTTGTCATGTTATCTAAGATTTTCACAGAAACCCTTATTTGACAAGTGATTTTTACTAACAAACACCTAGTTAGAAGAGATAGACAACTAAAACTCTACCAAAGTCACGTGTCCCCCACTTAGAGAAGTACCTAGATTGGGTCACAGGACAAGGAAAAAGTGGAGAGGACTGAAAAGCAGGAGGTAAAGAGACGACATTGCAAAGGAGAAATCGAGGAATGCAAAAAATAGGTGACACGTGGGAAAATGATGGGAAGAGCCTGAAGAATTCCCCAACATGTCGCCAGTCGTTACAAGATGCACTGTGTAGCCACCATGGGCAGTACAAATCAGCCCTCTACCCCACTTTTGAATCAGAAAAATTCACAGTGTAAGGCAATATTCTCCTAATATGTTGTGAAAATTCTACTGGGTCTTAGTTAAAGATAGAAATTAAATAAACGAAAAGACATTTATGAGAACACCATTAGGAAGACCTGCACTTCTTTACTATGGAGGCTTATCAGTGAATTGTCTATTTTAATGACTAGCATATTAACATTGCATGGATTTCCACTTGCTCCTACCCCACAGTATTTGCTATATTTGAGTTCTAAACCACTATTTTTATTTTATTTTCTCCTGTCTGATATTTGGCATGCATCTAGTCTATTGGGAACATTTGCTATATTTGCGATAATTATTCAGAAGTTATAAAACAGGATTATATAGCAGCATGTAGCTGTTACGTGTGATTAGAGATTACTAAATGCAAGGCAGGGAATCCAACTAGAAAAGTTAACTCATTGTGTTAGCTAGTATCACGAAGGGAGCCCGACTTTAGGGAAGACTTTTTTACTAAAGGCAGTAAGCCAGTAATGATATGCCTAAACCATATTAATAGCAATTGCATTGCTAATTTCATTAGCATTTGCATTATCATTATGTATTAATTACTACAGTTAGGCCACCAAAGACTAATATCCAAATCTGACAGCACCAATTCCCCAGATGCATTTTGTGGTCGTTGAATCATTATCATTCAACAGTTTGCTGCTTTGACAAATACAAAGCAACACAGGCTCCCCAGCCTTGACAGGGCCGATTGCACAGACATCATTTAAACTAAGCTAAAAATGCCTTCAAACACTTTAAAAAGAGAAGACGCTGCATGAAAAATTGAAGGAATGGTTGAGAAAACACCAACCACAAACGGTTACAAAGTTCTACCTTGACTCCGGGTGGAAGGTTTTTGCTCAAATTCAAATTCCTTCAAGTGGAGTGATATCCTCAGGGCTTTCTCTGATGATCTGTGCTACTGAAAAAAAAGTCAGTGGTCAACTAAGTGCAGGAAACACTGATCTAAAGAGAAACATGGATCCTACTGCAGACCTTCTCAGAGCTTTTAACATGTTATTGCCAGTTGTGATCTTATGAGAGGAGGAGAGAATTGGCAGAGTTTCCTAAAATTTACTTGACCATCTAATCTTTCTTCTCACTGCCTATCTATCTCCTAGAATTATGAATCCCAGGAACACATTTTTGAAAAAGCTGAATTAGCAGAATATAACTGTAACCAGAATAGTGAGCATTTCATAAAGGTAAATACCAAAGCATATAGTAAACAATTCTGTTGTACTTAAGAGAAATCCATTGTCATTAGAGGCTCCATAATTTCTGTATAAACCTCTAGTCTATACTGTGAGCAGAATCTAATATCATTGCCAAGATCTCTGCAAATTCTTCTCCTGGATACTTCTGTCCCTGAGCTCCATGTTCTACTGAACTAGGAATCTATGGATCCTCTCTGCGCCAGCGTACAGCGTCTCCTTCCAGCCCACATTAACCCAAATAAGGAATGCCAATCCTTTCCTAGATTTCCACCAAAACCAAACAAACAAACAAAAAAAACCATCTCACAAGGTCTGCTTTTTATTTTTTGTAGGCTTTGCTAAATCCTGGGGAGGCATTTGGAACTTATACTGTCACAATGTAGTTGCAAGCAACTCAAACTTGAGTAGTAGACACACCTTTGCTTTCTTTTTTAAAAGCTTTATTGAGATGTAATTCACATACCATATAATTGACCTGTTTGAAGTATGACTGAATGGTTTTTAATAGATTTACAGTGTTGAGACACACCTCCGCTTAACCTCCTCAATTAGTTCACCAAGGTGGTGGTCTTCCCACTCCTCTACCTTCTCTTTTTCTCTCGAACCCTCAAATTCAATTTCTTTCTTCTGCAATTCTTTGGTGTTCTTGCCTGCAGCCAATCTCTTTTAATCCCATCCCTCAACTCCAGATAGCACAGTAGGGTAACTTTCTAAATAAAGATAGAGCAACACTAGTTACAATAGCCAAGACATGGAAGCAATCCAAGTGTCCATCGACAGAAGAATGGATAAAGATGTGATATGTATATATATATATATGACTCAGCCATAAAAAAGAATGAAATAGTGCCATTTGCAGCAACGTGGATAGACCTGGAGATTATCATACTAAGTGAAGTAAGTCAGAAAGACAAAGACAAATATCATATGATTTCACTTATTTGTGGAATCTAAAAAAATGATACAAATGAGCTTATTAATATTTACAAAACAGAAACAGACTCACACATATAGAAAACAAACTTGTGGTTACCAAAGGGGAAAGGGGGGTGGGAGAGGGATAAATTAGGAGTTTGGGATTAACAGATACACACTACTATATATAAAATAGATAACAAGAACCTACTGTACAGCACGGGGAACTATACTCAATGTCTTGTAATAACTTATAACGGAAAAAGAATCTGAAGAAGAATACATATATATACATATATGTATACATATATATATTTGTAAATATATAAAAATGAATCACTTTGCTGTACACCCAAAACTAACACAACATTGTAAGTCAACTATACTTCAATTAAAATATTTTTTTAAAAAGATGGATCTCTTCCTGAGTGTCAGATGTCAGAATTTACAATCTTGAAATAAATAAATAAAGACTTTATTGCATGAGGCCAATTTTCATCTCCCCTACAGAAGCCTCATGATGAATTCTATCGGATCGCTTCTGGAAAAGCTGCGGCTCTTCCTTTAATATAGTATCATCCTACATGAAAACGGTTATAGCTGTTTCTCACTTCCCTCAATCCATCTCCTTCACCTAGTTATGTCCCTCAGATAAACTTGCAGTAAAACCTAGACAGAGAGCTGAGTTCAGACTCCCTCATGACATCACCATCGCCTCTACCCGAACAAGCTGAGAAAATGCTATTATTCAGTCACAGGCAAACAATTCAATAGAGCAAGTGAGTATAGTGTTTCTGGCTGAAGGCCTAGCCTCCAACAAAAATGGCCCAGACTTTCTTAAGCAAAGAAGAGAGGGAGTGAAAGTAAATGGAGGAGAAATGGTAGTGGGTTTAAGAGCGCTGCACCATAGGTTTCTGACCGGCCATGTCAGATGTGGGCTGGGGATGAGAGGAGATCTCAAACTCTGTAAAAAGCAATGGGGGCTGCGGAAAGCACAGGAAGACCATACCACACACACCACCACCCCCCCCATCCTTAGGGTATTTCCACCCTGGTGAAGGGTAAACAGATCAATTGCAGGATTATGAGTTTGTTGTGCAGGGCACACTTAGAATTTTCTTTCCAGAAAGGCAGGCTCTACCAATTTTTTTAACCATTGGGTAATTATTGCAATAAAACAAAGCTCTACACATTTGCACTTGACACATGTGTTCCCTGTATTCTCTATTTGTTCATTCCCTGTGTGTTCTGCCCAGGCCATACAAAGACACCTTTTCTTCACTCTACCTTGAAGCATTTGGTTTAAGGAATTTCAACTTTCTGTTGTGTTTCATCATAACTCCTTATACTTCATATCTTAAATAAATCTTTCTTCAACACTTAGATCAAATAGCTCGATGCTATGCACATGCAGCCAGCTGACATCGAGAGGATGCAAAGGATGGTGTGAGGGACTTCCTGGTCAGTCCATCGGGTACATCACTGCCTCACATCTCAGCAAGTGATGATCAGGTGAATAATTAAAACTTTATTTGGGAACCAAAGTCAACCAAGACAGGGAACTTGGAAAGGTGTCTGTGTCTAGTGGTCCCCAATCTCCATCTGCTCTCCCCACAGTAATACCATATTTAGATGGGCAGGTGCTGGTCCAGAAGCTATAGATCATCTCTAGACTATATTTCCTTCTATGCAGCTAGGGGGGCTATTCACACATAAGCATTTAGATACGCAAATTGGTTACTGGGCTGTTGCTACCTGGGGCAAAGAGGCTTTTTTTTTTTTTTTTTAATTGAATCTGTTGAGAACTGATGCTTTTGTAAAATACAATACAAATTAATGATAAAACGAGCCAGTCACCTGGATCTCCTGGCAACGTCACATTGCTGTTAAAACTTTCCAAGTACTTGACTGTGTGCTTGTCTCAGCACAGACTGTCCAATAGGATGTGAGAGGAAGGTATGTACACGACCTGCAGGTCTTGCTTTGAAAGGGAAGGGGCGTGGTCTCCCTTGCTCCTCCATGGTCCCCTTCTTAGTGGCTAAAATGCAGCTGGCCCGTGAACTACCTGGGGCCACACAGACGTGACCAGTGTGTTAGGAGGATAGAGAAACAAGGCAGAGAAAGTCTGGGCTCCACTGACTTCACTGAGCAAATTGCCTCACCAGCTTGAACTTTTACACTTCTCTCTGGTTCAGGAGACATTGGTCACAATCGTGAACCTATACCTTATCAACATATGGACTCAAGGCCAGATTGCTAGTTGGAACATCTCTATACATATGGATGTCTGAGTATATAAACAAGTATTAAAAATCCTCTCAGCAGTGTTCTGTAGTTTTCAATGTAGAGATTTTGCAAGTATTTTGTTAAATTTAAGTGTTTTATGTTTTTATGCTATTATAAAAGGAGTTGGTTTAAAAAAAATACATCAAGTTCACAATAAGGTCCTACTGCATAGCACAGGGAACTATATTCAATATCTTGTAATAACCTATAATAGACAAGAATCTGAAAAAGAACAGATATATATATGTGTGTGTATATATATATGTGTGTGTATATATATATATGTATAACTGAATCACTTTGCTGTACATCTGAAACTAACACATTATAAATCAACTATACTTCGATAAACAAATAATAATAAAAACTTGGAAAAAATACATCAAAGTCCAAGTGACTCTATGTCTAAATATTTGGGTAACACACCTTGAAATTCTTATTGGTTTGGTCCCTTAGTAAAAACAGAGTCAGAAATTTACCTCCTTTCCCTCCATGTGGGGACAGGCTACTGTCTACCCTGAGCTCTGACAGCCTCTGCACAAAGATACACCTTGGTCATAAAAAACAATATATGATTATATGTATCCTAAAAATATCATTCAGCAATGAAATAGTTTGCTATGGAGCATATGGTTTTTTTCCTGGAGTTTGAAGGAATTTGATAATGTTCTTATATTAAATTTTGAAGCTAGTTGACGGAAAGCAGCCCATCTGCAAATGTTCCACACATAATGCACATTGACCACGGCCAGGACTTAAAAAGGTGTTGGATTAGGATGCAAAAAAAATCAAGTCAGTTTAAAAGCACTTTACCTGTATGCCTGAATAACGAGCTATTAAAAGAACTGCCTTTAAAAAGACCTTTATTAAGTTAATAATTTAGTAATCTTATTAATTTAGAACCAATTGCTATTTATCCCAATGTGTGTGTGTGTGTGTTTAAAGGTATCTCATTTATTTTAAGCCTTGAGTAGAGCTTTCTGAACTGTCCAGGAATTGTTTGTAATCCGTCTGTGCCGAGATAAGCACAGAGATTTGGAGTCAAGTACTTAGAGACATTTATAGCTACATGACATTGCTGTGAGATCCAAACTCAAGTTCCACTTTCTAACAACTAATTTTTATTGTAAAGTATTGATACAAAAGCACCAGTTCTGAACAGACTTGACATTTTAAAAAAATGGCCTTTCATCACAGAGAGCAATTGGTCTAGTAACCAATTTGTGGATACGAAGGCCCATTTGCACATTAGCCCTCAGCTTCATATATGCCTTAACTCACACACAGCCAACATAAAAACTTCTTAAGGACAGAGGCACAGAAGTGAGCACCTACAGTAAAAACAAAACAAAAACTTATCATTCATATAGTCTTGCCACTTGGCAACAGAGCAAGATTGTTATAATTGATATTGATTATTATCAGTGGACAAACTTGCAAAGCATAGTTTTATAAGAATATAAAAATTACAAAATAATTTATTTTATAAGATAGAACAATTTGTATTCATGTGTGTGTCTCAATCATAGAAACAATAATTGTCCCCATGCCTTCTGGACTTTGTCTTCAATTCTAAAACCATTTCTTAGAATTTGCTCCAGGTGTTGGTAGCTACACCTCTGGAAAGAGTCTTTTGTTAATACCAAATGCATTTGACTTATTTCTTTGGAAAGCTTTATTTTGTCCCTGGAGAAATGCAGCCTGGTTAAATGTCTGAGCAAATTGTTATTATTATTTTACTGAGCAATAAACTAAAGAGTGATTGAGTTACCAGTGACTCGGAGATATTGTTAAGCCTGGAATCACATGGTTGAATGACCAGCTGGCCCAGAACTTGGGTGATTCAAATGATCCAGAAGACAAATGAGCCAGCAGCGAGAATGTCTCACACCAATGCAAACGCAATTAATGTCAACAAAATCCCATTAAATTTATCGGTTGCCTGGCTTCTGAAAATGGTGGAATCAACCCCTTTCCTGTGCCTGCAGGGCAAAGTCATTAGATGGAAAACAGCATCTTGTTAACCATGGAGTTCAGCCAGGTAAACATGGGGGGCAGTGCCAAGTCCTTGAGACACTTATAGAGGGTCAACCTAGAAGGAGGGACCACAGAGAGGAGATGCTGGCCTTCCTTTATGACGCACAGTAGGTTCTTCCTAAACAGTGTCTTCTTAGAGTCACCTTACAAGATGGAAAGACTATATCTGATTGTCATTCAGTTCATAAAATAATGATTATATATGGCAGGAGGACAGAGAGAGAAAGATTGATTGAGATTTTGCCTACAAGTTCATCAAAGACTCCCACTTTTTTGTTTTTTGTCTTAGTTTTTAAAGTAAGAATGATTCATTTGTGCTGATTCAACTTCAACCATATTCACATCAGATGCTCTTATGCCCACAATTGGCAACTCTGTGCAACAAAACAGAACTCGCTGGCCCCAAAAGTCATCAAACCTACAATTTTGACTTCTGTTCTATGTGCTCACACCAACTGGATGAACATTGCTAAACTCATCCAACTCTAAACACTCTTAAATGATCCATCATTGTGCTATTTGGCAATGTGATGGCGCCACTTCTGAGGTGACTCATGCCGCAAAACTCAACAACACTCCCCTTGTTCAAAGTAGAGATGATGAACAGTGAAAGGGCCAAGTCACAGAGGGCTTTTGTGTGAACAGACTTACCCCCCTGGGGTAACAGAAGTGTAGCCTGGAGAATGGTTTGGCTGGATAAGGCAAAAAAAAAAAAAAAAAAAGCTAAACAATCAAAAAGCACAGATTTTCAAAGAGATGATTTTCCCAGCCATGTCTGGTTCTGAATTCAAACCCTTAGATTTCAAGGTGTTCTGTCAAAAATCTACTGAAATCAATCCGAAACAGCAAAATATTGAGGTGAAATGTTACCAGCATCAGAAAAAATGTCTAAAATACTTTTTTTCTTGTAAAGCAAATGTTTTTTGTTGGTTAAGTTGCTAATGCAAGATGTAGCACATTATGGCAGTGGGAAATTAAAAAATTATTACTCATTCATTGAGTCAATGCTTATGTGTCTGGCATTGCTCAAGGCTCATGGGATAGTATTTCTTTGTGCTCTTGCTTAATTTTTTTTCCATTTTTAATAGTGATTAGTGCATGAAGAAAATCTGGGAGGGTAATGAGACAGAATTACGGAAGGGAATGGCAGAGTAATCCATTTAAGAGAGGGCAATCCCGTGAAATCTAAGAAATTTGAGCCACCATAACTCCCAGTGTCTTTTAATTCTTGTATTTTTACTTAGCCCATGGGAGAAATCAAAATTCATAAACGATTGCTGATCATGGATCTTTAGGGATAACAAAATTTGACATGTGATTAACATTCTGAAGAAAACTAGATTCTGGTTTTTCTTAACATGCCATGACAAGGCTCTTCTGGAATGCAGAGCAGAAGCCATTGAGGAACAGGGGGAAAAGCGGGATGGGGTTGAAAACATCAATAGAACCAAGAAGCAGTAAGCATAGGGCAAGGTGGAAGGAGGGACAGAGAATATACCTCATGGCCTCCTAGAAGAAGTTTTGGAATGTAATGAAGGAAGTAGAGGGAATATCTGTACATTAAACTTCCTGGAGCCTTCCCCATATTCTCCTAGACTCCTGAGCCTTTCTTTCATAACATTTTTTCTTTGCTGATTTAGATGTTACCAAAAAAAAAAAAAAAAAGTTGTAGAGTTTCACTGCTGATTTTTTCTCCAGACCATTTGCTCATTCTTGCTCCGGGCACCCTAATCCATAATTATTGTCAGCTGAGACAAAACTAGCTGCTTCACGATTTACCGACTTATGCAGTCTCCACAGTATCGATCCCAGCAGAAATGTAGATCAGCTTTTCCAGGGAGATCCTCCCTCCTGAAGAAATGACCCTAGGCCAGTGTCCACCACAGAGAGAAATCCCGAAGAGCTCACCTGGGTGTGCAGGCAGGAGTTGGGAGGGTCACAGGGTCTCAAAGTCCATGTGACACACCATAGGCAGGAGCTCATAACTTGCTGCTCCCAGCAGTAAGACAGTGATGTGTCAGCTCTTTTCCTCTCTCCTTCTTGCCAACTAGAATTCATTTGGATCCTCGAAAATGGAGAAGAGAGACCAGAAATCAGTTTCCCTTATTACCCACTACCATACACCGCCATTTTGGCAGAGCTGGGCCCTGCAGCTGTGTGGAGGGCAAAGTCTATTTCAGTCCTGCCATCAGAATATCCAGCAGCCAATGGACAGGGGGGGGTGTGGTGTAAACTGGGGGAGGGAGAGGGAGCAGGGTTGGAGGGGTGTATCCGAAAGCTACAGGCACTGAAGTGGTCAGAGCTCTGCTAAATAAAGTGAACCTTTTCTTCCACAATTTGTTTCTCCTTGGACCAGCATTGGCAATTGTCCCCCCAGATAAGAGGGAGCCTAGCTGGGGCCACTCTGCAAATTCATGAGGCAGGGGAAACACACAAGCTGGGCATATGCATGATTATTACAGGAAGAGGAAAACACCGGAACTATTTAGCATCTCATGATTGGACAGGGCTATTGCTGAGACAGGGGTGGGGAAGAGACAAATGGGGTGGGGGAAATTCTCTAATCTTAATAAAATCTGTTTGCCTCTTCCAGTAAGTAAAATATTGAGTGATTACATGTCTGACCCTTTAATATCATCAGTGGAACGAGAGAGATCTAAAAGAAAATATTTAGAAAAAGAGAGTCTATATTTTGCCTTGCCTGTGTTATGCCTTAATAGATTCTCTCATTAGCAATAAGCCAATTCTATATAAACAATGTTTTCTCAGCAGGCAACAGCAAGTTAATAAGGTACCCTCAACACTCCTTAGAGCTCCCAGGCTTTAAGAACCTACTTAAAGAGATATTGTGGCTTTCCTGGTACTCGGCACACATTTCAGTGGGGAATAAATGGGTGTGTGCAAGGCAGTAGAGAGCAACTTCCCTTAACAAGTTTACTCTTTTTTTGCCACTGTCCACTAACATGGGGAAACGTAAGCAAAGCAATTAATCGGGCTTTACCTGCAAAAGGGGGAATATCATAAAACCATCAGAATATATACTACAAAGGTTAATTCATTTTTTCTTTCTAAATGACTTTTTTTCTCAATTTGCGAAGATGTTTTTAGTTCTTATTTTAAACAGATGTAACTTCTGAGGCGGGCAGATAAGCCATCTGAGTTTTAAAAACATAAGTCATTATTAATTGACTTTAGTTATCAAATTAAGTTTCTTCAAAGATCTGCTGACTTATTAAACCCCAAATCAGACACAATTGCTTTCCTGCACCTTTCCACTTCTCGGTCAGCTACAAAATCTGATATTTGAGATGGATTCTATTTGCCTTTGCCCAAAACTTCTCAGAACCAAACTGGACAATTATTTCTCTTTCCTCATCCTATTTAGACTTCGTACTTCCCTGGGAAAATGTAAACAGTATTTGCAAAACAGCTTAAGGAAAACCTAATCATTTCCCTGGTTTTATTAACTTGATATTCGTACCAGTAACTCTGTACTTCCACACATATCAATAAAGTTTATCACTTGTTTCCTTCATGGATTGGCTGACATTGTCAGGGCAAAATTTAATGTCTTAAGGTCAGTATTTTGGAATTATAAAAATGATTATTTTGGACATTCTTTGTAATATTATATATAGTTCAAAAGCCAACATCTGAAAATCTATTCCCCTTTAAGAAATGTCATAATTACCTTCAATTATACATTTAAACACATATAAACCTGTATTATAATTGGTATACTTTAAATCAGTTACTCACTTGGATCTTTAAGAATACAATTAAAACCAGTATAGTATAGGAATACTTGCTACTGATCAAAAATAGAAAGATTTCACAATATGTGTTAACCTACATCTTAACTTACCTTTCTTTTTCTTTATCTTATGAAATAAAAATGTTTTGCAAAATACAATTGCTATTCCCAAGCCCCCCTAGACAAGCCATTAAAATCAAAATGACAATCTTATTAGCTTTAACTTTAATTGGTTTTATACAATCAGTGCTTTAAGTTGTTAGGTAAATTCACTTCTCAATATATTTTAAGTATTCAAAGATTACCTTGATGTCTAACAAAAATAAAATAGTTGTATTAGCTTTAATTAAATTGCTTTTTCTCTCTTTTTAAGCATTACTTTCCCTCTGTCTTTCATTTTATATTATATGCACTGCCAGTATTCCCAATATTTTTAGAGTTTCAATACCCTACTGTTAACACATTTATGTTTTATTTGAAGAGAATTGAAACATATTTTAAAAGTTGAAAGTTTACCTCATTCCTTCAGAAAACTCAGTACACATCAATGTATCACAGTATCAGGATTGATCATCACCTATTTAGGGGCTGAATTATTCATATCTTAATTAGAATTTCTCATCTTTCTTTCAAAAAACTTTAAACAGGTATAAATCAGTTTTAATATCCTGAAGATTTTAATTGGAAAATCACATTTGTATGATTATACTTCTAATAATTAAATCATTTTAAAGCTAGAGGAATACATTAGCTCAAACATTATTTTGAGGACAAGAAAATGGAGCTCCAGTACATATAATTTATTATGTGGCAAACAAACAAGATGCAATCTTGAATTAATTCACTGACACTATTCCTTGAGTAACAATAACAACAACAACAAAACTGTAAACAGTTTCAATGTTTGTTATATTGTTATTCGTAAATCCAGAAAAGCAAGCACAACTAAAAAAAAAAGCAAAAACAAAAAACAAAACCTTCAATTTTACATTCTACTCAAATATACAGGTGCTCTGACTATACCAAATCTGTTCTTACTAATACCCAAAGCAAGGGTTCTTAACATCGTTTTTGCTTTTGTTTTTTACATTACATCACATTTCACTGACATTTAAGTTATCAACCAGCTGAAGGGACTAAAAGCACGCCCCCCCTTACTACTCAGAAAGATAACATTCACAGTGATAATGTGTCAGCCAACCGTACTTGAGGGATTTTGATTTTGATTCATTTCTTTTTTTTTTTTTTTAATTAAGGGCTACATTTTTTTTTAATTTTATTTATTTATTTATTTATCTATTTATTTATTTATGTCTGTGTTGGGTCTTCGTTTCTGTGCGAGGGTTTTCTCTAGTTGTGGCAAGCGGGGGCCACTCCTCATTGCGGTGCGTGGGCCTCTCACTATCGCGGCCTCTCTTGTTGCGGAGCACAGGCTCCAGACGCGCAGGCTCAGTAATTGTGGCTCACGGGCCTAGCTGCTCCGCAGCACGCGGGATCCTCGCAGACCAGGGCCCGAACCTGCGCCCCCTACACTGGCAGGCAGACTCCCAACCACTGCGCCACCAGGGAAGCCCTTGCTTCATTTCTTGTCTTTACAACTTTCACTTTGACGTTTTTCAAATGGACACAGCAATGAGTGAGTGGTGTGATTTTTTTTCATTCATTTATCTGGCCATTCTAAACCTCTCACTGAGTGCCTAATATACGTAAAGCATTATCAAATGGCATGACCACAAATAAAGCAAATATTGCCAAAGCCTCGATTAACAAAAATAGCATGTCTGGAATGAGGTAAGTGCTGGCTCAGATACTACCAGAGTATCATTTTCAGCCATCCTCTAATAAGGATGCACCTGGGGTGCACTAAGAAGCAAGTAACCAGAAATTGTCAGCCTGCAACATCTGGATGGACTAAGAATGTGTAGCCAGGGAGGAGATACCTTGGTTGTAATAAACTTTTGTCTTGGAGTTCCTCAACTGTATCATTTAGTTAAGGCCTCCCCTATTTTTCTGTAGTATTTTTTTTCTCAGACTTAGTTGTGCTTTCTTACTTTTCAAACATATATAACTATGTTTATTTTACTCCCCCCAATGGATACACAAAACTGCAGGATCTACTAACAAGTCCTCTACGTTGAACACTTTTGGGGCATCATTTACCAATGGGAAGGAATACTTTCTGCTCGTTTGCCTTTTAGCATTTATGTTTCCTTCTTAACTACACATCAAGCAAGAACATTTGAGATATCCCAAGTCCTGGAATTGGGTAAGGATTCCTCTGTTTATTTAAAATATTTGCTTAAGTTTTGCTTCATTTGTTTAAATACCCAATAAACCAGTAGTAATTTCTTTAATGCACATTCTATGTTTAAACCAAAAAGAAAGAATAAGTATGATCATATTGTGAAGTATATATGGTAAAGAATAAACTGGACTTTAAATTTATCACAGAGTTTGATCATCTATCTCCAAGGTTAAGTTCTTTAACTGCTCATAAAATTTGCCAAGCTTTCCTCACATCATTAGGATGTTTCAAATTGTAACCCCCAAAATCATTTGTTTTTACCTCAGTAATTTTATCTTGACTCTTTTTAATAGGCATGTGAGTGTCTTTCAATCCCTAAGTCTCTCCAAGACCAAACTAAAAAGGAAGACAGAGAGAGAAAATAAAAATCCCTTTCTTTGGCTCCTTCTAACCAATAATAGCTTATGAAGTTCATCATCTATGAAGGACAGAAAAGGCAGAATCACAGACACAACTGGAAAAGTAACAGGAGGTACCTTTCCATCTCACAGACTAACTTTGTGATGTCCTTCATTTAGCAGTTCCTAGGCCCAGGTGGAAATTTTCTAGCATCTTCTTAATAAAGTTTCATGTTGGGAAAGTTTCATGTAACAAGTCATGTTTATTATGTCAGCAGATTTTTTTTTTTTTAAAGCTAGACTAAATTCATAAGCACCACGCATGATTTACAATAAAACCTTAATGAAACGCTCAGAACTGTTTAAAAAGCTGCAGCAGGTTTTTAAGGAAATTGGTTGTCTGTATTTACTCTTTGAATTAAGTGTTAAAGGAAAACAGAATAATAATATATAAAACCCTGGTTTCCTGTAACAACAATAATTATGGTAACTAACATCTGTATATGGCTTTACAGTTTGCAAAGTGCTTTCTCATACATTACCTCATTTAGTAGGGTGGAAATGTTTAATGATCCCAGTCTTAAACTGCATTTCATTAATAGTATATATATATAATATTAATAAGCACATATATGTAATATTATATATATATATATATATATATATATTAATAAACACATTTAGAAGAAACTATCTTCATAAGCACTCTGCACTAAGCCTGAACAAAAGGGAGATAGGGAGATGTTGAAATCCAATATCAACCCCATAAATCAAATAAATGTCAAATAAAATCTGTCAAACACTTCATAATGTTCTGTGCATGTCATCAAACTCAAGGAGAATCCTGCTGTGTCACCTCAGAATGATAAAGAGATCTAAGGTGTGAAAGCACGCCGTTAGAAGTTTCATTAAAGCCTTATTTACTAGTTCCGAACGAATTTACATTGATCTTTTAAACTATTGCTAACCACAAATGCATTAAACCTAAACAGTCTTCATTTACTGAGAAATAAATGTGTCAGCAGAATCATGACTTTTGTCCAATGTTGTTCCGGCATTTAATTCACAAAGGCTCAGTGTTAAGCTTTTTATTGCTTGTTGTGCTAAAGCCTGTTCATTTAATTGCAAATATATTTCCTTCCTGCATCATTATCAAAATTGTTATCTTAAGGAAATATTTTTAAATAATCTGCTGGAAAACCAGAGCTGTACATGGGCTTATTCCGAATAATTGTTTCCTGCTACAGATGAGTTAGCAATTAAGTGGTAACGTTGCTTAAACAATTTTAAAAGGAGGTGAGGATAAAAGGAATCGGACTGTGCTGATCCAAGTTATGAGAAGCTTTTGGAGTTTTTTGTGGAGTCAACATGCACTCCTGGCTGATTTAATCAATACTTACCTGTCTACATTTTAAAAGAACTTGGTTAATGGTTCCAGGGCCTAATCTAATAAATAAATCATTTCAATGTAGGTTGTAATTTTGTGAGATATGAATTAATTCAAAAGTGACCTTAGTCTTTCTATCCTTGAAATGGAGACAAATGTTCTGCATTTGACCTTGACCTTGATCTTTCCTTATATTAATTTGGGGAAAGGACTTGCAGCCAGGTTTTAAATTAAATGATGCCAGTAACACTATTATGGACACACCCATACTAAAGAAAAAAATAGAGATGTTATAATAAAATAAGTAAGAAAATGCAATATGTGACTCCAGACTCTCCAGGATTTACATGCACTTTTTAAAAAATTACTGTTCCATAGCTAAATACAACAGGCATGGCATGTTTGTTTCAGTGGCTGAAAATGTATCGACAGCATTCCCAATTCTTCATTAGTTAAACCCACACTAAATAGATTGCATCATATTGTCCATTAAAGGAGACTTACAAAAAAAAGAAGTGCTCTCTAGGAGATGACTCCAGTTCAATAGTATTTAAATTCAAGAAAAGAGCAATTGTTTACTGAGGAGATGACTATGGAAAATACTTTGGGGAGCGTTCATTATTTCTGAGATTAGTTCTATTGCTAACAATGGAGAAAGACACAATTTCTAGAAATTAAACCAATATAAATCAAGCTTCCAATGGGAAGCAACCAAGATAATTCAAATTTGCAGTTAAAAAAATTGCCAGTAATTGACTGGTGGTTATTGCTCTATTTCAAAAGAAGTGAGAAACCCTCCATGTACCTGTTACTATATGGAATTATCCAGTTTATTTCAGAGGGAAACAGTAAGAAAATAATTGGCAGGGTGGGACCAGAAATGGGTGGACCCCTGCAGTGGACCAATGAGCAATTAGCCATGTCCTGCGTGGCCAAGACTGGGGAGTGACAGGAAGACATCAATGATAAGAGCCTAAGGTAGTAAACACTCACAGCCTACCTTGATTCATCTTGTCCTTTGCCCGCCACGGAGTATCGGGAACATGGGCAAGGGATAACCATTCCCAAGATACAGAGGGTACCCACCCCAAACTTCAACAATACATCTACATCCCAGCAGCCTGGAAACCAACAGACTTGTCTAGGTATTTTCTGGGTTTCTCCTGCAGAACTCACAGAGCGAAGGGCTCCAGGAGTGTGATGGAAATGGGTAGCAGCTACTAAGTAGTTAGAAAATGGAGTTAGAAAATGGGTAATATGGGAAAGAGATTTCCATTTCTGCAGTCAGCTGAGCCTCTGAAACCTGGCTTCCAAAGAACGAAGGTGTTACCTTAACAAGGCTGTTGATGGCCATCCTCTCATGTCTCTGCCCACATGCATCTTTCAACGTGCTCTCCCATCGTCACAACCTTCTGCCGCTGTCACCCTCCTCCTCTCCCGGGTCTCACATGGTTATAAATATTGCAGTTCTTGAGCCCTTGTGTGCCCTTCCACCGGCTTCAGAACTCCTCTCCTTGCTTGCTCACCTCCACACACCTCCCACCACTTTGTTTTTGACCTAACACTACCTGTGGTTTTCTTGTAGCTTCCACCATCCATTTAGGTACTCCAAAGGATTGGATTATTGTCTAAAATGCCTTCTTGAAATCAAGACCCAATTCCTTTCTGAGGTCAAAGCTCAGCTTTCCTCTTGCCCACAGTCACCTGCTATTTGGCAATCTTCTGCCATCCATAAAAGCATCCTGCATGCCCTAAAGTGTACCGCAACATACTAACTCTTTGCTGCTCCCAAGCCGAAGAGATGCTCAGCAAGGATTTACCTTCTCCTCTTCTGGTCTTACCTTAGCCTTCACGGGACGCCAAGTATATGCACGCACTTCATATGTTCTCATTCTCTGAAAATCCAGGCGAACAATGTCAGTATCACCAGCTACCTAATTCTCCCTTAAGAAAATATATGTTTAATAAAACTTTAGGACCTTCTGGAGATCACAGCTGAGGAAAAGCGTCTGAGTACTTTCAAACGATTAATTCGAAAACCTGAGACACAGTATACATTCTTCTTATGAACAACAACATGGATGTTTACATTCAAGTTCCTGCCGAGATGTGGACACAGATGTCTCAAGCTGGTAACAGGCAGAGCAAATCAGACTAGAAAGTGTGTTTTAGCCCACACAGGCTAATTCATATCTTAACCTGGTCTGGATCCAATACATAAAAATCTGACGGCATGACAACAGAGACCATGTTTCCATACTTTCTGTAGTGACTGGGCAGACATTGTACTCTTCATATACAACATATGTTTCCCAGGACTTGAGGAACCCAGCCCACTTCTCTCAAACATATAACCTGTGTGACCCCCAAGGAGATTTGAATTGTCCACCCTTGATCGATAAATTTTTTGAAAGTCAAGAAAATTTTGATGAATAAGAAATAGATAGATTTTTACTTAGTGTGCTTTTGTGAATCCTCTTAATAGCTTCATTCCAACCACATCCCAATCCAGTGACTATACCTGTTTACTTTTCCTAATGATGAAACAGGGTTGGTCCCTTTGCATATCTGGCATCTAAGAGAAACCATGAGCATCCATCAAGGGCATTAAGTGTTAACCTCACTTTCACTTTATGAGTTTCAGGCCATAGGCTCGTGGACCAACCCAACTGTTGATCCATAAACAGTGTTCCCATCCTGAAGAGTATGAAGTGAGGTTAAGCACAAGAAACCACCAAGAGCATCTCCTTCAAATATTTACAAGGCTGTAATATATGTATGTGTTTTATGTCTTGGTCAATATGTCTGATTGGTGGAAGTTCCATTTTTATGAGTTCCAGGCGCTTCAACTCATGAGCTTTTTATTCACATCTAGAATATAGGTATATATATTTCCAGATATAATCTTATCCAGCCTCTTCAGATGTTAGAACTAACAATTTCAAGAATATTCAAGCAATAGGATGGAACAGATTCCTCTAGAATGAAACCAAAACAATATTAATAATAACAATCATAAGACCAAGATGAAACATTATAAGAGCCTCATTTGGGAAGCTTATCTAAAGAATAAGCCATTTATTAATGAGTATAGACCCTATTTATACATTCAATCATTCCCATCTTCAACTCATTGTTCTACTATTTCTTTCAATATTTTACTTCTATATGATGCCCCTTGACCCCTCAGTAGGTTTCATTGGGAAGGTATGCTCTTTGAGAAAATAAGATCAATAATGTTATCACTTTCAATTGCGCTATCATTTTCACAGATCCAAGTTGAAATGAAATCAATTATGAGAACAAGTAGCACTGTTTTATTACTAATGAATGAATTTAGCATTGTTTCCCATATTCCCACCACTTAAAATGGAAGAAATAGAGCAAATGTGGTCCAGAGAACGCTCAAATAGTCCAGGCTAATGGTGGAAATACTTAAGTATCATCCGTATACAGCTAATATAAACCAAAGTGGCTTATTACCACTGTTTTGTGATTTATGACTCACATTATGACTTTATTTTGAAATGGTTGCATGAAATATTAATGTGTGGTGAAAGAACACACAAGAAGGAGCAGGGATCATGTTCTATCAGATGTTAGGCTGCTTAGTGATTTATTCCTCATAATACACTGAACTCAAGTCTTAGTATCCTATCTGCTCTCTTATTGTAATCAGCCCCTCATATTCAAACTTTTCAAGGTGAGGTAGCCCTACTTTCGTTCCTAGATTGTAGGTTGTGTACTGTTAATTTTTAAAAGGATGGAGTAGTTTATAACAAATGTGAATAATTTATAGCAAATGTTCTCAGCATTGATTAGTGTTCTTTAGAAATAGAATGTCTTCTTGATATGCATCACTCCTTTAATGCCTTATGAAAAGTCAGAAGACCTGTTACTGCACTGCTTAATGGACAAATCAACTTTAATTTTAGTCATATATAATATGAAAGATAAGTAGCTATGTTTTTCCCTGTTTGGGATTTGCCAGGCATTAACACTGAACATTAGCTCAAAGCAATCTAAAGAGAAGTTAACAATAGGACACAATTGCTCTCCCTTGGAATTTACATTTGATCTGGTTTCTCCAAACTTTGGGGCGGATGGTTTCTGAAATCTTTCATTTTGCTGCACTTTAAGTCATTCTGCACCTCACTTTGCAAAGCTCGAACCTGGGGACTTAAGTAACAGATTCCACAACAACTTTACTGAAAAGTATGTTAATTTATACAGTTTCCTATTTCATTTTAATTTGATCAACTGCATCCGATGCATGAAAAACAGTATCTTTTTGAATCATCATGAAAGTTAACATGGTTTGATTTTTATAGTATTGAATTCACCAACTGTGATTTTATCAAATATATTTAAATGTCAATTATTGGTAAATAAGGAAAATAACATAAAATAATAATAGTTGACACTGTTCTTTCTATACAAATGACCTACACTGTCCAAGAGCTTTACATATATTAACTGACTTTTTTCTCTCAATAACCTGTAACATAAGTACTGTTGTAAGGCCTGATATACATAGAGGAAACTGAGGCACAGAGTCAGTAAGTAACGTGCCCTAGTGACACTGCCAGTAGCGGAATTCGATTTAAGAAATTAGATGGTTTGATTTCAGAATCTATGCTCTTACTACTACACTATTCCTATTGTCCTTTGCTCAGAAACATTTAGCTTCAATGCCCTTTGTATAAACACAGAAAAATGAAAAGATCCAATGATCTGGACCCTAAGAGTACAAAATCTAACTTTATGAAGGACCAATGTTAAGAATTAGGTTCAAATGGTGAAAGGGGAAAAGGACAGATTTTGCTTTTGAAATTCTTTAACATGTCCTTGAACACCCATGGTCATCCAAATGGCAAGATGGCTACCTCCTGCATGCTCCAGAGGTAGTAAAATGTACAGCAAGAGCACTAGGTCAGAGAGAACTTGGCTATGAATACACATCATACTGGGCAATCCTGGGATTATCGCTGAACTTCTCTGAGCCAAGATTTCCATTTCCAAACTAGATGATAACACCCACCAATAAAGCAGTTGTAACAATAAGAGCTAATATAAAGTGTCTGGCATATAGGTACACGGTATGTTATGATATATATCTGTTGTCATTGTTTTTGTTCTATCAACTTTATTCTTTCAGCGAGCCTATCCTCAGACCGAGTCACTGCATGAGTGCAGGGAACTCAGCCCTTTAATGATGTTAACCCCTAAGCTCTTTAGTTACCCTTCCCCCCTTGCTCCTGCCATTCAAACTTACATTGCAACTCACTCAGTTAAATTCACATGCATTCTTAACTTCCAATAGGCATTGGAAAAACGATACAAGAGACACTGAGTAGGCAGGGGGACTATGTGATGTCCTATACAAACACATCTCCACTCAGGGAAAATCCTTTCAGGGAAGATGCCTTGCTCTTACCTCTGTGGTTCGGTTGGTAAATGTGTGACCACTGATATTCCTTGTCTGTTAATTCCTAGTCCTTTCCCAGCAAGATAAGGGCTTGAGAGAATAAATAGAAGAAAATCAAAGAGAAAAGAATCTGTATGATTTGGGAAAAGAAGACAGATGGAAACCAAGAGGGAGAAGAAATGAAGAAAAGAGAGAAAGGGAGAAAAGGTTTCTTCCAGAGAGAAAGTAAATCAATAGTAGACATTTCTGCATGGAATAACTGTGGTAGAAATAGGATGCAAACTGAGCCAGGCTCATTTATTGTTTTGTGCAGCCAGTTATAGAAAGTAGTGTGAATAGCAAAGGGTTCTGCCACAAACATGGAATTCCCAAAAATGAAAAAGGGCACTTCCATGGAAGTGAAGCATTGCTGCAGCCTTATTGTATTATTATTATGAAAAAGCACATCACATGCCAAGGGCTGTTCAACTTTGTAACTTAGCTGCCCTGAGACAAGGGTGTGAGGTCTAAATGCTCCTCCCCCGACCTAACCAGAAGTGGATGGAGATATAACCCTTTATGCACCTGAGGCTCCAAGGAATGATTTTTAAAGTTGCCTCCATCTCTTTAGATGTATGCATGAGGGGAGAAATGGCCTGCATAGAGCAATTTTTTAAATGCTGCTTAATTTTTTTCCTTTATATCTACCATCTTTTTCTTTTGACCGTTTTGTGTCATAAGGATCGTGACTACTTTTTTTTAAACTTTTGCTCCCTCCTTTCTCTCATCTTTCTTTCCCAATTTTAATTCTCCCCTGAGAATAGATCAGAACCCCAGACTTCAGTCTAGACTTCCCATAGCTCCCCCTCCTCCCCTACCGCAATGACCCAATTGCCTGATTGTGAATGAGTAAGTGTCACGGAAAAGAGGTCTATGTACATAACTACTAACCTATGTTTCATAATGGAAAGTTCTAAAGCCAAAAAGACTACTTTGGAAGGGACCTTCAAGATGGTGGAGGAGTAAGACATGGAGATCACCTTCCTCACCACAAATACATCAAAAATACATCTACATGTGGAACAACTCCTACAGAACACCTACTGAACGCTGGCAGAAGACCTCAGACATCCCAAAGGGCAAGAAACTCCCCGTGTACCTGGGTAAGGCAAAAGAAAAAAGAAAAAACAGAGAGAAAAGAATAGGGACAGGACCTTCCCCTCTGGGAGGGAGCTGTGAAAGAGGAAAACTTTCCACACACTGGTGCAGACAAGGGGTGGGAGTGGGGGAAGCTTCGGAGCCATGGAGGACAGTGCAGCAACAGGGGTGCAGAGGGCAAAGTGGAGAGATTCCCACACAGAGGATCGGTGCCGACAAGCACTCACCAGCCCAAGAGGCTTGTCTGCTCACCCGCCGGGGCAGGCAGGGGCTGGGAGCTGAGGCTCGGGCTTCGGAGGTCAGACCCCAGGGAGAGGACTGCGGCTGGCTGTGTGAACACAGCCTGAAGGGGGCTAGTGCACCACAGCTAGCCGGGAGGGAATCCGGGAAAAAATCTGGACCTGCCTAAGAGGCAAGAGACCACTGTTTCAGGGTGCACAAGGAGAGGGGATTCAGAGCACCGCTTAAAGGAGCTCCAGAGATAGGCGTGAGCCACAGGCGTGAGCCCTGCCTCTGTGGAATACCTGAATAGACAATGAATCATCCCAAAATTAAGGCAGTGGACTTTGGGAGCAAAGGTAGACTTGGGGTTTGCTTTTTGCATATAATTTGTTTCTGGTTTTATGTTTATCTTAGTTTAGTATTTAGAGCTTATTATCATTGGTAGATTTGTTTATTGGTTAGGTTGCGCTCTTCTTTTTATATATATTTTTTTCCTTTTTCTCTTTTTCTGAGGGTGTATGTGTATGCTTCTTTGTGTGATTTTCTCTGTATAGCTTTGTTTTTACCATTTGTCTTATGTTTCTGTCTGTCCTTTTTTTAGTATAGTTTTTAGCGCTTGTTATCATTGTTGGATTTGTTTATTGGTTTGGTTGCTCTCTTATTTCTTTCTTTCTTGTTTTAATTATATTTTTATATTTTTATTTTTAATAATTTTATTTATTTTAATTATTTTATTCTATTATATTCTTGCTTTTTTTTCAACCCTTTTCTTCTGAGCCATGTGGCTGACAGGGTCTCGGTGCTCCAGCCGGGTGTCAGGCCTAAGCCTCTTAGGTGGGAGAGCCGAGTTCAGGACATTGGTCCACCAGAGACTTCCTGACCCCATGTAATATCAAATGGCAAAAGCTGTCCCAGAGATCTCCATCTCAACACTAAGACCCAGCTCCACTCAACAACCAGCAAGCTACAGTGCTGGACACCCTATGCCAAACAACTAGCAAGGCTGGAACACAACCCCATCCATTAACAGAGAGGCTGCCTAAAATCCTAATAAGTTCACAGACACCCCAAAACACACCACAAGATGTGGTCCTGCCCACCAGAAAGAAAAGAACCAGCCTCATCCACCAAAACACAGGCACCAATCCCCTCCACCAGGAAGCCTACACAACCCACTGAACCAACCTTAGCCAATGGGGGCAGACACCAAAAACAGCGGGAACCTGGGGCCTGCAAAAAGGAGACCACAAAGGCAGTAAGTTAAGCAAAATGAGAAGACAGAGAAACACACAGCAGATGAAGGAGCAAACTAAAAACCCACCAGACCAAAAAAAAAAAATAAAGAGGAAATAGGCAGTCTACTTGAAAAAGAATTCAGAGAAATGATAGTAAAGATGATCCAAAAACTTGGAAATAGAATGGAGAAAATACAAGAAACGTTTAACAAGGAACTAGAAGAACTGAAGAGCAAACAAACAATGATGAACAACACAATAAATGAACTTAAAAATTCTCTACAAGGAATCGATAGCAGAGTAACTGAGGCAGAAGAACGGATAAGTGACCTGGAAGATAAATAGTGGAAATAACTAACGCAGAGCAAAATAAAGGAAAAAGAATGAAGAGAGTAGAGGACAGTCTCAGAGACCTCTGGGACAACATTAAACATAACAACTTTCGAATCATAGGGGTCCCAGAAGAAGAAGAGAAAAAGAAAGGGTCTGAGAAAATATTTGAAGAAATGACAGGCAAAAACTTCCCTAAGATGGGAAAAGAAATAGTCAATTAAGTCCAGGAAGTACAGAGAGTCCCATACAGGATAAACCCAAGGAGAAACACGCCAAGACACATATTAATCAAACTATCAAAAATTAAATACAAACAAAAAGTATTAAAAGCAGCAAGGGAAAAACAACAAATAACATACAAGGGACTCCCCATAAGGTTAACAGCTGACTTCTCAGAAGGAACTCTGCAATCCAGAAGGGTGTGGCAGGACATATTTAAAGTGATGAAAGGGAAAAACCTACAACCAAGATCACTCTACCCAGCAAGGATCTCATTCAGATTCGACGGAGAAATTAAAACCTTTACAGACAAGCAAAAGCTAAGAGAATTCAGGCACCAAACCAGCTTTACAACAAATGCTAAAGGAACTTCTCTAGGCAGGAAACACAAGAGAAAGAAAAGACCTACAATAACCAACCCAAAACAATTAAGAAAGTGGTAACAGGAACATACATATTGATAATTACCTTAAATGTAAATGGATTAAATGCTCCAACCAAAAGACATAGACTGGCTGAATGGGTACAAAAACAATACCTGTATATATGCTGTCTACAAGAGACTCACTTCAGACCTAGGGACACATACAGACTGAAAGTGAGGGGATGGAAAAAGATATGCCATACAAATGGAAATCAAAAGAAAGCTGGAATAGCAATTTTCATTACAGACAAAATAGACTTTAAAATAAAGACTGTTACAAGAGACAAAGAAGGACACTACATAATGATCAAGGGATCAATCCAAGAAGAAGATATAACAATTGTAAATATTTATGCACCCAACATAGGAGCACCTCAATACATAGGGCAAATGCTAACAGCCATAAAAGGGGAAATCGACAGTAACACAATCATAGTAGGGGACTTTAACACCCCACTTTCACCAATGGACAGATCATCCAAAATGAAAATAAATAAGGTAACACAAGCTTCAAATGATACATTAAACAAGATGGACTTAATTGATATTTAGAGGACATTCCATCCAAAAACAACAGAATACACTTTCTTCTCAAGTGCTCATGGAACATTCTCCAGGATAGATCATATCTTGGGACACAAATAAAGTCTTGGTAAATTTAAGAAAATTGAAATTGTGTCAAGTATCTTTTCCGACCACATACCTATGAGACTAGATATCAATTACAGGAAAAAATCTGTAAAAAATACAAACACATGGCGGCTAAACAATACCTTACTAAATAACCAAGAGATCACTGAAGAAATAAAAGAAGAAATCAAAAAATACCTAGAAATAAATAACAATGAAAACACGACGACCCAAAACCTATGGGATGCAGCAAAAGCAATTCTAAGAGGGAAGTTTATAGCAGTACAATCCTACCTCAAGACACAAGAAGCATCTCAAATAAACAACCTAACCTTACACCTAAAGCAATTAGAGAAAGAAGAACAAAAAAAAAACCCCAAAGTTAGCAGAAGGAAAGAAATCCTAAAGATCAGATCAGAAATAAATGAAAAAGAAATGAAGGAAATGATAGCAAAGATCAATAAAACTAAAAGCTGGTTCTTTGAGAAGATAAATAAAATTGATAGACCATTAGCCACACTCATCAAGAAAAAAAGAGAGAAGACTCAAATCAATAGAATTGGAAATATAAAAGGAGAAGTAACAGCTGACACTGCAGAAATCCAAAGATCGTGAGAGATTACTATAAGCAGCTCTATGCCAAAAAAATGGACAATCTGGAAGAAATGGACAAATTCTTAGAAAAGCTCAACCTTCTGAGACTGAACCAGGAAGGAATAGAAAATATAAACAGACCTATCACAAGCACTGAAATTGAAACTGTGATTAAAAATCTTCCAACAAACAAAAGCCTAGGACCAGGTGGCTTCACAGGATAATTCTATCGAACACTTAGAGGAGAGCTAACACCTATCCTTCCCAAACTCTTCCAAAATATAGCAAAGGGAGGAACACTCCCAAACTCATTCTACGAGGCCATCATCACCCTGATACCAAAACCAGACTAACATGTCACTAAAAAAGAAAACTACAGGCCAATATCACTGCTGAACATAGATGCAAAAATCCTCAACAAAATACTAGCAAACAGAATCCAACAGCACATTAAAAGGATCATACACCAGGATCAATTGGGGTTTATCCCAGGAATGCAAGGATTCTTCAATATATGCAAATCAATCAATGTGATACACCATATTAACAAGCTGAAGGATAAAAACCTTATGATAATCTCAATAGATGCAGAAAAAGCTTTCGACAAAATTCAACACCCATTTATGATAAAAATCCTCCAGAAAGTAGGCATAGAGGGAACTTACCTCAACATAATAAAGGTCATATATAACAAACCCACAGCCAACATCGGTCTCAATGGTGAAAAACTGAAACCATTTCCACTAAGATCAGGAATAAGACAAGGTTACCCACTCTCACCACTATTATCCAACATAGTTTTGGAAGTTTTAGCCACAGCAATCAGAGAAGAAAAAGAAATAAAAGGAATCCAAATCAGAAAAGAAGATGTAAAACTGTCACTGTTTGCAGATGACATGATACTATACATAGAGAATCCTAAAGATGCTACCAGGAAACTACTAGAGCTAATCAATGAAATTGGTAAAGAAGCAGGATACAAAATTAATGCACAGAAATCTCTTGCATTCTTATACGTTAATGATGAAATATCTGAAAGAGAAATTAAGGAAACACTCCCATTTACCGTTGCAACAAAAAGAATAAAATACCTAGGAATAAACCTACCTAAGGAGACAAAAGACCTGTATGCAGAAAACTATAAGACACTGATGAAAGAAATTAAAGATGATACCAACAGATGGAGAGATATACCATGTTCTTGGATTGGAAGAATCAACACCGTGAAAATGACTATACTACCCAAAGCAATCTACAGATTCAATACAATCCCTATCAAACTACCAATGGCATTTTTCACAGAACTAGAGTAAAAAATTTCACAACTTGTATGGAAACACAAAAGACCCCTAATAGCCAAAGCAATCTTGAGAAAGAAAAACGGAGCTGGAGGAATCAGGCTCCCTGACTTCAGACTATACTACAAAGCTACAGTAATCAAGACAGTATGGTACTGGCACAAAAACAAAAATATAGCTCAATGGAACAGGATAGAAAGCTCAGAGATAAGCCCATGCCCATATGGTCACCTTATCTTTGATAAAAGAGGCAAGAATATACAATGGAAAAAGACAGCCTCTTCAATAAGTGGTGTTGGGAAAACTGCACAGCTACATGTAAAAGAATGAAACTAGAACACTCCCTAACCCCAAACACAAAAATAAACTCAAAATGGATTGAAAACCTAAATGTAAGGCCAGACACTATAAAACTCTTAGAGGAAAACATAGGCAGAACACTCTATGACATAAATCACAGTAATATCCTTTTTGACCCACCTCCCAGAGAAATGGAAATAAAAACAAAAATAAACAAATGGGACCTAATGAAAATTAAAAGATTTTGCACAGCAAAGAAAACCATAAACAAGAGGAAAAGGCAACCCTCAGAATGGGAGAAAATATTTGCAAATGAAGCAACTGACAAACGATTAATCTCCAAAATTTACAAGAAGCTCATGCAGCTCAATATCAAAAAAACAAACAACCCAATCCAAATGGGCAGAAGACCTAAATAGACATTTCTCCAGAGAAGATATGCATATTGCCAACAGACACATGAAAGGATGCTCAACATCAGTAATCATTAGAGAAATGCAAATCAAAACTACAATGAGGTATCACCTCACACCAGTCGGAATGGCCATCATCAAAATATCTACAAACAATAAATGCTGGAGAGGGTGTTGAGAAAAGGGAACCCTCTTGCACTGTTGGTGGGAATGTAAATTGATACAGTCACTGTGGAGAACAGTATGGAGGTTCCTTAAAAACTGAAAAATAGAACTACTATATGACCCAGCAATCCCACTACAGGGCATATACCCTGAGAAAAGCATAATTCAAAAAGTGTCATGTACCACAATGTTCACTGCAGCTCTATTTACAATAGCCAGGACATGGAAGCAACCTAAGTGTCCATCGACAGATGAATGGATAAAGAAGATGTGGCACATATATACAATGGAATATTACTCAGCCATAAAAAGAAACAAAATTGAGTTGTTTGTAGTGAGTTGGATGGACCTAGAGTCTGTCATACAGAGTGAGGTAAGTCAGAGAGAGAAAAACAAATACTGTATGCTAACACATATATAGGGAATCTAAAACAAAAACAAAAACAAAAAAAAAAAAAACAATGGTTTTGAAGAACCTAGGGGCAGGACAGGAATAAAGACGCAGATATAGAGAATGGACTTGAGGACACAGGGAGGAAGATGGGTAAGCTGGGATGAAATGAGAGAGTGGCATGGACATATATACACTACCAAATGTAAAATAGATAGCAAGTTGGAAGCAGCCACATAGCACCGGGAGATCAGCTTAGTGCTTTGTGACCACCTAGAGGGGTGGGATAGGGAGGGTGGGAGGGAGACGCAAGAGGGAGGGGATATGGGGATATATGTATACGTATAGCTGATTCACTTTGTTATACAGCAGAAACTAACACACCATTATAAAGCAATTATACTCCAATAAAAATGTAAAAAAAGAAGACTACTTCGTGTGGGCCACCACACCAGTTAGGAGGAAAGTTCCTTTTAAACACAATCACTCATGTGTCATATCAAATATTAAACCCTGAGAGATGTTTCACAGTGTATGGGTCTAGTGCTGTTGACCAGTTGGCCAGTAGACTGTTAAATAAACCACGTTGCCCATGAATTCCCCCCACACATTAAAAGGCAGAAGTTGGCAAATATATACAATATACTTTGGCTTATTAAGGGTATTTTTAGACTATCACTTTTGGGCTAATAAAAAAAAATTGACTTTTGTAGAAGGGAAAAACTCTCTGGAGTACTTGGAATATCATGCATTCCAGACTTGGAAAGGAGTTACAATTTCCAGTTTCAACAAAAATTTTCTTACCTAAATAGGAAGCCAGAAAAAAAAAAAAGAAGTTTACATCATAACTCAGGTCCGTCTATTCTTCTGATAAGAAAATAAGACCTAAAACAAAAACAAACAAAAACTCATCAGTTATTAAACTTCGTAGGAGGATAAAGAAATGTCATCCTCACTGTCAAATTTCTTTATATATTCCTTGAGAGGTAAATGGGTCCTGTCTTCCCTCCAAATTCTCCTTTAGAAGAAAATTTCCAAAGACTTTTCATTCTTTGAGTAAAAAGTACATCCCCATTTATTCAGTGGTTTATTTAACAAATATTTTTGGAAGTCCTACTATGTACCAGGCACTGTGTCAAACCCCAGGGATCCAGCAGTGAACATGAGATGGTCCTTGACCTCATGAAGTTTACAAACCAGTAAGGGAAGGAGAACATTTGAAAAATTATTTGCAGTATATTTAAGTTTCATGCATTCTCGTATGTGTGATGTATTTCTTATTTTTAAATGAAGAAAATAATTAAGCCACCTAGTAAATAAAGAGAATTTTTAAAATTGCCATAAGAACAGAAGTTCAGAAGGCTACAGGAGCTAAACTACATAATTAGGGCATGCAAATAAGCTCAGAGAACAGTGCAGGTACATACCTGCTTCTCCCAGGTGACGCATAAGCATTTTAGCAATAGTCTTTTCAAAACAATAACTCTCATGTTTTGTCCAACCTAAGGAGTGAATTTTTATGGTGGAAATCTCAGACCCAGTATAGGAACAGTGGCAAACCCATGGGGGGCAGAAAGAAAATTTCCAAAGACTTCTCATTCTGTGAGTAAAAAGTGCATCCACATTTATTCAGTGGTTTATTCAACAAATATTTTTGAATATATGGAAAGGCAGAGTTTTCAGAAATAATGCTGTTTTAGAAATAAGCAGTTATTTTCCCCAAGTATAATTCAATGACTCCATCTACCTTCTGCTGAAACCACTGTCATCACCACCAAAGCTTGAGTATATGAAAAAATTTAGAACTCACTTTCAAAAATTGTCCCAGCATAGAGGTAATTAAAAAAATAGAATTAAGAACACATAAAATGCCAGACAGGCAAAAGAAATCTAAGGGAACTGGCACTAAAGTTTTCAAAACATGGGGAACTGAGTTTTTCAAATGTCAGCCAAAGCAAAGTAGCTCATCAGGAATTCAAGAAAAAAGAAAGAAAAAATCATTATCCCTGGCATCTGGCATGACTATTGGGAGACAAAAGTAAGGAAGTTCTGTTTATGGCCTTTAAAATGCCATTATTTGGACCAGAGTCATACAGAAAAGCGCTGCTTATTTCAGTGAACTGTAAATATCAAACCCAAAGCCCAAGATCTTAGAACTCAGGAAATGTTCACCTTTGACTGGTGTTGCCTAGTTAAGGGGGCCACTGTGGCTGTGGATGACTCTCTGATATACGTTGTTTCTTTTTCTCCCTCTGGCTATTCTGTGTCTTTGTAAATTCTTTATAACACTCCCTTCTCACTACTATTCAATTAGCTTTCAAATGAGTGAAGAGTACCTATGCACCACTTTACCAAGTATCATCACAAGAATTCACAACCAGCTGCTTTGAAGTAATTGGCATCATAATGTGCAGAAAAATGACTTTTCTAATGGTTGCCTGGAAGATTTATATCCTTAAAATGTAATTAAAAAGTAGATTTAGAAATATGCTCAGCAACCAAAAAGATTAAATATTAATGTGGAGTGTAATTAATAAATTATACATCTCTTGATTACTAATGGCTTATTGACTGTAAAAGCATAACATTATGGAATATTAGGGCAAACAAAGGCTTTTGGGGAATATTGTTCAGCTTCAAGGACGAAGCTTCTGCTCTTGAATTTTCAGAAGAAATCCCGATTTTGCAGATAACATAAAAATTTGCCCAATTGTTCCCATTATCAGTCTTCATTCATTCTTTATGTTACAAAGTCTGCTGCTCTTTATAAAATGAAAATTTTGTAGTTTCTTGAATCTTTTTTTATTGCATTAAAGCAATTTCTATTGCTTATCCTCTGAGCTTCCCAGTTGAAATTTCAAATCTAGAAGTATTTCTGTCCTCTTATATGAAAACAAAAGGTCTAATGCCATTGCAACGGGCAGCAGTGAAGAGAAACATGTGAAACAAGGTGAGTATGTGATGGGTAATACTTGCAGGGCACTTCAAACTGAAGAGCAGGATGAAACTATGAATGGAAATAGTGGGCTTTCTAATGGCTTCAGTAGACAACTTTGAGCTCCAATCATCCTAAGTTCCTTTTAAATTTTTTCAAGACATTCATCAGAATCTTAGAATGTGAAAGCTGTAAAGCATCTTGGAAGTTATCTGGTTGTAAAATTTCTTGGAGGTTATCTGGTCTACCAGCTTCATTTTGTATATGAATTTGGAATTCTCTTATCCAAGGCAGTCACATGACTCATACAAGATTTCAAGGGTACTCAAGGGCAGAATGGGTACAATAACTCGGGTCTCCCCCCAAAACCAGTCCAAAGCTTTTTCCTTTGTTTCATTAGTAACTGAGAAACCAGAATGGTCTTAATTTACAAATCTTTTGATATTCAAGTGTTTTTCTAAGAAATTTTATTAACATATACACAGAAACAAGTGATGTCCAAACCACTAGAACCAAACTTCAAATAACTACCTCTTTAGGAGTCCCTCCCAACTCAATCCCCACTAACCTTTGTCTAAGACAATGAATTCTTTATGCCAGAGAATCTTCCAATGGAGAAAAATTAGCAGAGTAAGATACAACGAAGGACCTAGAGTTTCAGTCTCATTTTATTCTTCTGAAATTAGGCAACTCCTTACACTCCTCAGAAACCAGAACAAATAGCTCTCTAGTCAGCACTTAGAGCGATAAAGGAAGGACTTTGGCAGGAATAATATTTGGGCAACCGTGTTCAATAGGTTTTGCTCAGGAAATTTCCCAGAGAGAACCTGGTGAGTGCTGAGAAAGTTAATCTGATTCCTAAAGCAGAGTACTTCCTGGGTCAGAGTTCAAAAAGGAGGAGGACTCACCCCCCCTGCCCTGGGAAGCCTATGAGCCACCAGACCTTGGCTCTCATCTCAGCTTCGATGTTCCTCCTTCAGGCAGACCCTCCCTCTCTATCTGCACACTTTCTTCATAGCACACATCATAATTATACTTACTTTTTGTCTATTTATCTAATCATCTATTGTATCCATTTATTTATTTGTTTTTCTATGTACATGTTTATCAGTTTATTTTGTCTATTTCATACTTTTCTCTTTTAGAGTAGACTCTAAGCTTCCTGAGGGCAAAATTTTCTTTACTCCTTTAATTCCAGAGTCTAGCACTACACCAGAAAAATGAAAGTTCCATGAATATCTGTTGAGAAATAAATACACCTATAAGAGCAGAAATTTCCAGAAAATCCTCCCAGCTCGCTCTCTCCCTGCTTGTCCTTGGCATTATAAACACTGTTCTTTCATTTCAACACTGGAGTCTCCTCTATTTTCCCTGTGCAGCCAAAATGTGAGGAGGAAGGTGGAGGGCCTCCATCATTAGGAGGGTGGCAACCATCAACGTGAAAAACTGTGAGGACAAGAATGGTGACAATATGCTCTAGAGTGGTCCTTTCTCTTAAGTCCAAGTGGATTAAGTTGCAGAGCATCTCACACTAGAGGAAAATCAAAGCTCCTTCTAGAATGAATCAAATGGTCTTTCTCCAGTGACAATGAGTAGAACACAATTAAAGCATAGCTCTGAACAAAAATAAAATCAAAGGGGAAAATGTGAATAGGCAAGACTTTTCCAAGCTATGTTAGAAATTTAGGCATTTAACAGGTATATCACTCTATTAATTTCACACGAATGTAGTTCATAAATTCTAGCTTGTAAAATTCTCCTTCCCTTTTTATGAACAATGTCATTCACATGTCCCTACAGATGTCACTCTGTACGATTCCTTGGTTGAATTTTTTTTAATTTCAACATAAGTCCAAAGATGTCATATTTGTTGACCAAAAAAAAGAAAGATACTTTAACATTTTGAGAGCGTGACACTACCTTTCTTGTTGAACTGAGTTAATCTCAGCTCACTCCACTTCCTCTCAACCATCATTTTGCTCTATCTCTTCTGTCACTAACAGTTCAGTAGCTGACAATAGCAAAAATACTCGGAAAGTATATGGACAAATTAACATGGGCTCAAAACTCCAAAATACAAACATACCAGCTTAGCTCTAATAGAAATTCAATCACCAGAAATTATTATTTTTAAAAAGTTACAAATAATAATATAATCAAAAAATCCTAAGGATACTATATTTCTTCAAGCTGACAATGTTAATTGTCACCAGAATACTATCTATATAACAAAACTTTTTCATTGCTTAACAAGTAATCAATAGGGAGGGTGGGAGGGAGGGAGATGCAAGAGGGAAGAGATATGGGGACATATGTATATGTATAACTGATTCACTTTGTTATAAAGCAGAAACTGACACACCATTGTAAAGCAATTATACTCTAATAAAGATGTTAAAAAGCCAAAAAACAAAAAACAAGTAATCAGTGGCTTAGAAACTTCATAAAATTTCTGATTTTACAGAGGTGGAAATTAAGTCCTTGTGAAGTTAAGTGACTTGGTTTAGGTCTCAGAGTCATTTGCTAAAATAAATGCATAACCTAAATGGTATTCATTTTGATGCAATTATTTTATTTTATAAAACTGTACTCACCATGGCAGAAGTGTACCTGATTAAAATCTTGACAATTATTTTGCATACTATTAACAGCAGTGCTTAACCCATGTGGCAGGATAGCTACCAATAGTTTCTGTTGTGTTCTCTGTTTTTGCTTCCTCCTTCCAAGATAGAAGAGGAATACTGTGTTCAATTTTACTTCAGAAAAGATTCTTCAAAATGACAGTTATAAAGAAAGTAAAATACATAGAAAAACACGTGTTATAATTTTAAATTTAAAAAGACGAAAGACTAGTGTCTCCATTGAGTAAATTACATGCACATGTAAGGTCTGAAGGAAAACATGACAAGATTTGCTCTGTTAGAGCATAGATTTTTTAAAGTTTCTACCAGTATATTACTTATTCAAATAAAAGTTAAAATTTAACATCATTAAGTACACATTCTAAAACAACAGGTGGAGGTTGATTGTTTCTTCTGGATAGAGATTCCAGATATTTCAGCAAGTGGCATCTAAAACTACAAAGTCCTTCCTAGGACGGAATTGTGTGGCATTTTGTCTAAGATGCTGTGGTTATTGGATTTGATGTTCCTTTGGCAGCATGAACATTTTGGACCTTAATTATTCTCATCAACAATCCCTTATGACAACTTCAAGGTCCAAACATTTCTGGAAACTGAAATTCTTGCGCTAACTCATTTGGGACAAAACCTGCCCTGAAGTGACAGGTCGCTATGCATAGTCCTTCTCCCACTGATGAGAATATTAATATATTTGATTAAAGACATAGTTAACAGTTTAGATTATGGAGTGGTGCTGCAAACCTTGCTAGGGCTCTTATACGATGTGTGATATGCTTATTAAAGTATGGTCCAAAATCTGAAACCTTCCAAATTTCAAGACACGTCTGGCTCAAGTGTTCAAGAAATGGATAGTGAACTGTATTCTGTCTTATTTTACTGTTTAATGTAATCATACTCTAATGACAGCATCAAAATCCCTTTGCAGTCCCGTCCTGCATGATCACAAACCACACACAGCCCAAATCTGACCAGCCCTCAGTGCTAATCAGCTGACAACTTATTAGCAAAATCAGCGAAGGAAAATCATCCTTCATGGTTGTTGATGGCTTGTCAGAAATCCGCAGAGAAACTCCGAACCTTCATCTACATAAGTGATGACAAGAGAAATCTTATTTATACCACTTTAAATACTCATCTGCCTAATATATTCTGGAATCTCTCAACAGTACATGACACTGATAACTCTTAAATGTTTCCTGTTTCAGAATGAAAAGCTTTCTGCGATTTGGGTTTGAAATAAAATTATTTCCCAACAACTTGAGCACCAGAAATGTCAAACGGCCTAACTTTTTAGGCTTATGCTGAGGTGCTCTCAAAGTGGGGAAATAGGGAAAACAATTAAGCTTGTCATATTTCAACTTTTAACAATTTTTTTTATGACACACAACATCAGTATAAAGAAAGATGTAATTAAATTCTCCAACCCATGGGGATCCACATGTGCTTCTCATGCACAGGCAACTTAGTATTCAGTTGACTTTTAGTAGAAATCAGGAGTATTTTCGACCATTTTATCACCAAATCTTATCCCACTTCTTCCTGTGAAAATTCATCAAATTTGCAAAATGAATAGGCTTCGAAAACAGAGATACTGAACTCTCAGTGAGTAAAGAGTAAAGTACTCCCTGGATAAGTCATGTATTTTGGGTAACATGTTAACTTTTCGAAAGCTTCTCAGGGGCCATTTAGCATATTTAAATAATAAGTAAGGAAATCAACATCAATTAATATTTTCTCTGTGCCCGCGGGGTACTTGGCACTGTCTGTTGGACTCAGTGGGAAACAGTCATTAACTGTCCCTGTTCTCAAAGGGCATTTTCCAAACAGACCATAACACCAACCTCATTCTTTCACAAACCGCAGAGAGCAAACAGAAAAATGTAACTTTAGCCAATTAAGAGACTTTGTTTTTAATGGATACTTTACTTCAGTTGGCTTAAATCTTTGTCTTTGAGGTGGTGGAGGAAGGACTGGGAAAATAATGGGATAAGACAGAGGAGTGATGACGAGAAGGAAGAAAAGTAGGCAAGTGCTGAGCAGACATGATGTGTTTCTTTTCTCTAAACGGCCAGTAAACACAGCTCATTCCTTCATCGGCTCAATCACTCAACTCTATGTCCCGAGATCTTCTCTATGCAACCTGGTCCCGGGCTGGGGACAAAAGAGTGAATCATGGAGACCTTGCCCGCAGCTATTCAATGGGGACCACAGGGGTCTCTATCTCATTGGGTTCTTGTGAAGATTAAATGAGCTAATATGTGTGACAAGGTTCAAATAATGCCTGGCACATATACCATATGGCACAAATGCTCTAATATTTTGGGAAATGGGCACATAAACAGACACTTTCCGTGCAATGTGGTGAGGGGGGAGTTGAAGACTGTGGGAGGATGCACGGGTCGGGATGCAGGGGAGGGGCGGGGAGATTAGGTGGCGGCTCCAGAGTCCTGGCCAGGTATCGATGCATCATCCAGAGGGCTGCACCTGTGCAGCTGGGCTGCCTCATGGAGCAGGCAGAAACCCTGCCTGGGCTTCCTCCAGACACCACGTGTCCTGGCCTGGGACTGTACGTGCCAGAATTAAGGGGCGTCTCCTCTTTCTCTCAGCAAGTGCTGTGTCCTCCAGGAGAGGAACTTCTCAGTCTCTAAATAACAGGTGGAACTGGTCAGGTCTGTATTTCCCATCACTCAGCATGGCTGATTCTGCTTTCCCCGGAGGATCAGGTGCCCTGTTGGGTGTAGGTACTGGGTCAAGGCTCCGCCCGTGACATTTTCTTGTCCCTTTTCAGGATTGCCTCTTGGACTAAGAAAAGGACCCAACTCTCCAGTAAACCCTGACTCTTCCTAGAAAGCCCCCCTGGACAGGGCCCTCCAGTGGGGAGGCTGCAACTCCCTGGTTCCCAGGTATCCAGGTGTGAACCACCTGTTGGCCAGGTGTCTTCAATAAAGAGGGGAAAACAGGAATCCAGCTCTTACTACTGTGCTGAATTTGGTTCAAGTTCCATTTGCTAGAGCCTGGGGAAGAGAAGGGGCGGAGGGAGATCCAAAATGACTCACCTGGGCTGCACCTGTTGGGTGAGGTCTCAGCCATTCAAGGAGAGTCAGAGCTTGCTCCACAGTGGTTCCTGCATCTGTTCGATGAGTGCTGGGAGCCTGATGGGTGTCAGGCCCCGAGCCAGGGCACTGGGGACCCACAGTGAACAGAACACACCTCTAGCCCCCCAGGGTGCGTATTCAGCTGTGCCAGACAGATGCGCAAGTGCTCACAGTAAACGGTTAGAGGGAGAGTGCCCTCAGCATTCAAGAGCCCACGTGGGTACAAAGAGGGGACCATAGTTGGTCTTTAGTCCAGATGTTGCAGGGCCAGGAGGCTAAGGGCAGATGCTATGAGAGGTGCTGGGTAAGGACCCAGGGTCTGAGCAAGACGGGGACTGAAGGGGTTGTCATGGAGGACGACTCTAGGACAGGCCACCAATGGTTGAGTTGGACCCTCTTAGCCATTTGTGAGGGCAGTGGACACCGTAGGCCATCTACCAACTCCACCTGAAGAGGCTGTTTGCATTCCTGGAGCATAGGCCGTGGATGATGGACGGAGTGTGTTTAGACCTGAATCTCAGAAGCCTCCTCTAAGTGAGCTGTTGAGAAACTGGAGGTGTGTTTTCTCCTCGGTTCCCAAGAGACTGCCCTAGAATCATCTTTAGAAGATTTTAGATGAAGTAAAACCAAAACATAACAAAAACCATGTTTTAATCCCTCTGCCATTTATTAATCGTGTAAATAAATATTCACTTGATTCACAGAGGTGGTGTGAATTAACCTTTGGTTTTTAACTTTCAGGCTTCAGAAGTCTCCTACATTGGGAAGTTCTCTATGCCATACCAATGGTGGTGTTTCTGTGGAAAGACTTGAGGATAATCTTTTGCCCTATAAATTGGAAGCCTGGATAATGCTGTAATGGGGGTGGGGTTTGTTCTCATTCTTTGGTTCTGTATAATAGAGAAAAATTTATAGAAACCCAAAAGAAAAAAAAGTAAAAGATGTTCCTGGTTCATAATAGTCAAACCACTGTCTCCCGAGGATATTAGGGACCCTCAGATCAGATTTCAAATTCCAACTCCTAATGAAGTACTAAATAGATAACTTTGGCTAAATCGTTTAACCTCTGTGAGGCTGCATTTTGCTCATTTATAGAAGGGGAGAAACGAGACCCATCTCTCTTGTACAGGCTCCAGTGTGATAGCATCGGTGAAGGCGTTGTGCACACTCAGAAGGAGTGGATGAATGCACAGAACTATATTCAGTCATCAGCTCCTTTCCTGATGGATGAAACTGTAGCAGAACATCACAGAGGTCCAAGTCCTTGTACGGTTTCCAAAGGCTCTGCCTGCTTAGTGATGTCAGAGTTATAAAAAAGGGAGAAATCCAAAAATCCAGAATTAAGGTTCAAAATCTTGTGAAGAAAGCATCCTGGGGCTTTGGAGGATTCCAGCATTAATCCCTTGCCTGCCATCCCCTTGGTTTACTCTGCCCTTCACAGATCGCAGCCTGCAAGGCCAGACCTTCACCAATTTTCTGCAAACACTCACAGAGCAGCACACAGGCAGATAAGGGCGGACCCATGCCGGGTTCATCAGGGAGGGGAGGGGAGGGGAGGAGTGCCCGATCTCAACATGGAGGTGACCAAGTTCACATTACTGTCAGGAAATGAACCTGATTCCCAACTGGACTCCAAGTAGAACTCATCGAGCACCAACTATGGGCTTACCTGAACCTCATTTACTACTCACAGCAGCTCCATGAGGACTTCAAATATGTATTCTCTAGGTCTCTACAGGGAATGACTACAGAAATGGACAAACTGACTTGTTGATACAAGCCGTGGTTTAAGCCCAAGCTCCTCTTTCTGAGAGTCACGATGCCTACTGTTTATTAAGCACAGATCTTGTGCTAGACACTATATGCCAAGTGTTTTCCATGTACTATTTCTGTTGTTCCTCACCAGCTCCTACATGTCAAGGATTATTATCATTCCCACTTTACAGATAAGAAAACTGACTCTCAGGAAAGTAGTCACTTGCTCAAAGACACAGAGCTTGTGTGATTTAAGCCAGAACTTGCCTTTTCCTCTGCTCTACCATCTCCTCAGGAAAAAAAGGTCCACACTCTAAGCATTGGTGAGGCAGGGCATTATTGAAGTAACCTATAATTATTGATCTACACAGACATTGGGAATGTCCCAGGCAGCCACTTCCTAGCCTACAGACCCTGATTTTGTTCAGGCAGCAAAGTGTCACTCTGGATGATTTAGTTGGTGTGACTGAATGGTGACAATCCCAATGGATTTAGCCAGTGATTGGTGGTTGCCATTTGACCTTGTTCTGACCAAAGAGATGTAAGAAGTCTCTTCTGGATTTCCAGAAAAGATTATTTCCTCCCTGACAAATAAGACATGCAGAGGAGAAAGCCCTTTTGCACCAGCTCCTCCTGCCGGCCACAGCACTGTCAGATGTGTGAGGACCCAATGGTTGGAGCAGGGGCAGCCGTCTTGTGAACATGAGTGGAAGGTGAGGGGCATTGCTCACACTCTAAGGGTGTCAGAATGAAAAAGAAAAAAAGTTTAGGATTTGGAGTCATTGTTATGCCATCAAACCTACCCTGGGACCACCTACTTCCAGAGTTTTTGTAAGGTAAATAAGAGTTGTTATGATCGAAACCTCTGTTAGTAAGTTTCCTATTGCTCCAGACGCGCCCCAACTGATAGAGTTATGAAGTCAAATCAAAATGCAATGTTGACTTATTCTGAAAAGGCAGCTTGAGTGTGTTCAGGAAGTAAATGAGTCACCCATTCTGTATATGGTCCTAGTTCTCAGTCACCTAGAAGAGCAGTTAGTGACTTGGAGTTCTTTCTTTGCCTCTGGAGGGGAGGAAAAACTTTTCCTCTACCCTCTTATGTTTTCTGACTGGGACATGCAGATTAAACTAACAGCAGTCAGATTCACAAAAGAAAAACATACAAAGTTTATATGATGTTAACATTGTTTACGTGACACAGAGGACTTCATGGATAAGAAGCAAAAACTCCAAAGAACTTGTTAGACTCAGGAGCTTATAAACAACTTAACAAAAGATGATAAATTTGTGGAGAAGTGACAAGGCAAAGGAAAGGGATTTGGGCTTTTAGGGGTGATACATTGTGGGAAAGTGGCCAGGAAATACATGAGGGAAACTAATGGAAGATGAGGGTTGTTTCAGTAAGGTTCGTGCTTATGATGAGTTGACTCATCTTGGTGTCAACTTCCTATCCCCCATGATAAGAATGTTCTCTTCTTCCTGGTACCAGGAGGGCACCTTTCTCATGGGAAATTTATGTCCCGCTTTTAGGCAGAAAGGGTGAGGATAGAGAGCAGTTTCTCAGTTGCTGGCAGCTCAAAATAATCAATATGCCAAACCAGCATATTTTGGGGTAACATGTTTTGATCCCCTCCACTTCCAAATAAATAAGATATCCATTATTTTACTTTTATATTTAAAATATAAATAACTTATATTTTATATTTGAGCTATAAATATAATTAAAATATTTAATTTTATAATATTACAACAAAAGCTACTAACTTTAATCACAAGGCTTACTGCATTTTATTTTTAAATTTTTAATATTAATATGTAATGATTATAATCACTTATCCACTACAGAAATGCATAAAGCGAAAGTGAAACTTGTCCCAGAATTAGAATGTGCTGAAACTTCTTTTAATAATTAGAAAATTAATTTGTGTTTGAGCTTCATCCATGTTGTGTGTAGCAAGAGTTCATTCCTTTTTATTTATGCGTGGTATTTCATTGCACAAATATACCATAGTTTGTTTATTTTCCTGTTGATGGACATTTAGGATGCTTCCAGTTTGGGGCTGCTATGAATAATGTTGTTATCACCATTCTTGGACAAATTATTTTAGCGGGCCTTTTTCTTTTCCTCATTTCTCTGGGGTAGAGAACAGGCAAAATTAAGTTATCGGGTTGGAAATCAGAGCAGTGCCCCTAGGGGTGGCACAAAAGAACTTTCTGAGGTCATGGATATGTTCTATATTGTGACTGGTGTGGTAACTATACAACTATATACATTTAGCAAAACTCATCAAACTGTGCACTTTAATGTATATAAATTATACCTCATTTATAAAACTCATGAAAAAGAAAAGAGAGAAAACAATACAAAACAGTATGAAATTGCAGTGGATAAAGAGAATCCATTACATCAGCATCAATTACAGCCACTTTCCTTTCTTTTTTCCTTATGCTTTGCAATATCTTTATTTTACTAGCAAACACTTAATATATTCATATAGAAACATATCTCCTAAAGTATATACTTTATTTTTTTTTAATTTTTATTGGAGTACAGTTGATTTAAAATGTTGTGTTATAGACAACTAATGAGAACATACTGTATAGCACAAGGAACTCTACTTAACGCACTGTGGTGACCTAAATGGGAAGAGAATCCAAAAAAGAGGGGATATATGTATATGCATGGCTGATTCATTTTGCTGTACAGTAGAAACTAACACAACATTGTAAAGCAACTATACTCCAATAAAAATTATTTTTAAAAATGTGTTAGCGTCAGGTGTACAGTAAAGTGAATCAGTTATACATATACATATATCCACTCTTTTTTAGAGCCTTTTCCCATATAGGTCATCACAGAGTATTGACTAGAGTTCCCTGTGCTATACAGTAGGTCCTTATTAGTTATCTATTTTATACATAATAGTGTGTATATGTCAATCCCAATCTCCCAATTTATCCCTCCCTCCCTTTCCCCCGGTAACCATAAGTTTGTTTTCTACATCTGTGACTCTATTTCTGTTTTGTAAATAAGTTCATTTGTACCATTTTTTTAGATTCCACATACAAGGGATATCATATATTTGTCTTTCTCTGTCTGACTTACTTCACTCAGTATGATTTTCTTCTGTTCAACCCTAAACTGCAGACACCTGGAAGCTAAGAACCATGATTCTCAGATTTTCTTGAATCAAGGAGTCAAACTAAGCTTCTTCAAATTAAAAGCACACTTGCAAGATTTGCAAAAAAAAAGAAGGCAAGCACGGGCGAGGTGGGGGCCATCTTCCTGCTACTTGGGACATTGCTGATGGTAGGTGCGGTGATGGAGGGTAAGAAAGGTGATCTCCCGCAGCTCCAGCCCAGTCACCACGGCCAGGGCAGGTGTGTCTGTGAAAGGGCCAGACTCGCCCTCCCAGGGTCCAGTCACCAGCCTCAGGAATCTAGAGGGGCAGTTAGAGCAAGAGCAGCTATAGACAGACGCTACAAGTCTGTTTTTGTTTTTTAATTGGAGTATAATTGCTTTACAACGTTGTGTTAGTTTCTGCTGTACAGTGAAGTGTATCAGCTATATGTATGTATATACGCCCTCCCT